>NC_141012.1:21684572-24503593 GCF_052327205.1 Somniosus microcephalus
GCACGGGAGATGCTGCGCGTGCGCATCGAACTTTGTTTTTTTTTACAGGTTTTCCCAGGAGGGTAAGTCTCCAGAAGTTAGACATATAAAAAGCAGGCGTAAGGCCTACTTTTTACAAGGTAAGTGGTGAATTAATTAAAATTAAAACATTTTTTCCACAGCTTTATTATTTTTAAATACTTTAAAGAAAGGTAAGTTTATTTTTAGCCCCGTTAGAAAATAAAATTATTTTTTTCATAAATTTAAATTATTGTTTAAAATAGCTATTTCATGTAATTTATAGTTTATTTAAAAAATGTGATGATTTTTTAAAATTTATTTGAAGATTTAGTGATGTTATGGGGCCCGTAGTATTTCTAAGTTTTGACAGGTCTTCCTGTCAGACTTATGAATGGAGCATTCCCTGCCCCGATTGGCTCCCCATGGCCCACGTGATCCCAGGGGACGCATTGAACTAACTGCGCCCCGGGATATGCAAGCACTGCGCACCAGCAGTTGGAGCAGGCCCAGGATCGGAATTCCACGGGGGCCCACAGCTCAACGGCCGGCGCGCAAGGTAAGTGCAGGTCGGGGGCTTGCACCCGCAGGAAGCCCCCGACCCGAATTTCTGGGCCATTACGTCAACAGAAATGTAATGGGAGTGGCTGGACTTCAGAGATATTTCCCCTTAGGAAATGGTATCAGAAAAACTTGGAATGACATTCATCTGAGAATGAACAGATCTTTTAACCCTTTCACTTGAGTTGGTTAAGATAGAGTTTTAGACAGTATAGCTATGAAGAGTAGTGTAATGAAATGTGTTTCTCTTGCCTGTATTCGTTTTGCACTCATGTATATTACCCTCCCCCACACGGTGTATAGTTTCACTTCCTCTTTCCTGACTAACCTGGAATGTTCCAGGTCTTGGCTCTTGGCTCCACCCCTGACTTCTCTTACATAAAGATCCCAGGATCTTTATGACTCATTCCTGCGAGCCAGTCAGTGTGTTGAGATGTTAGCTCTGATCTTAGTGATTAAAAGCCAACTTGTTAAAGTTTATAACTTCTAGTTTTGTGGTTATTGAAGGCACATCAATTTTAATCACTAAAGAATACTAGGATGGATCGACTCCTAAAACCAGAGCGTCTGGACTTGGATCCACATTCTGCTGAAGCATCAAATCAATTTGGACACTGACTCAAATGCTTCGAACTCTTCGCGAGGGCCTCATCCGCTAGCGAGGTAGATAAACTGAGTCTACTGACTACTCGCGTTAATCATCGGATTTATTCGTTCATCCGGGACGCCACCTCTTACATGGAGGCCATCACTATCCTGAAGGCCCAATACCAGAGGCCAGTAAACGAAGTGTACGCCAGACACCTGCTGGCTACATGCAGGCAGCGACCTGAGGAATCAATGGACGACTTCTTACAGGGCCTAAAGAACTTGGCCCAGGACTGTAACTGCAAGGCCGTGACGGCCAACGTGTACTCTGACGAATTGGTCCGCGATTCCTTCATCACGGGCCATCTTGGGATCCGCCATCTTTTCCCGACTCAACGGCCGCCCAGGGCCCAACAGTGGCTTCGATCACAGTGGATCAATCCAGACCACACCCGTTGACAAAATCCATGATGGACATACAGGTAAACGGGAATTTAATGAAATGTTTAATTGACTGTGGGAGTACCGAGAGTTTTATCCACCCTAGCCTGGTACGGCAGCACTCATTAACGGTAACCCCTACACGGAGCAGAATTGCTATGGCTGCTAAGCCCCACACTTCGGACATTTTGGGCTACTGTGTGGTAACACTGACTGTAAAAGGCACAGACTACAAGGATTTTAAACTCCTCGGGATGCCAGAACTCTGTGTTAATGTAATCTTGGGCCTGGACTTCCAGTGCCACCACGAAAGTGTCACGCTAGCATCTGGCGGGTCCCAGCCGCCACTCACAGTCTGTGGCCTATCAACCTTAAAAATCAGCCCGCCCTCTTTATTCGCTAATCTCGCTCCGAACTGTAGGCCCATAGCGACCAAAAGTAGACGGTACAGTCTGGAAGACAGACACTTTATCAAGGCGGAAGTGGACAGACTCCTGCGGGAAGGCATTATTGAATGCAGTACCAGTCCGTGGCGTGCCCAAGTAGTCATAGTTAAAAATAGCGAAAAGAAACGGATGGTAATTGACTACAGCCAGACTGTTAATATTTATACCCAGCTGGACGCCTACCCTTTACCCCGCATATCAGAAATGGTCAACCAGATCGCGCAATACCGAGTCTTCTCGACTATCGACCTCAAATCCGCGTATCACCAGCTCCCCATTAGAACGGAGGACCGCCCATACACCGCCTTTGAGGCGAACGGACGCCTCTACCATTTTCTCAGAGTGCCCTTCGGGGTAACAAATGGGGTCTCGGTCTTCCAACGTGAGATGGACCGCATGGTTGACGAGAATAAACTACAAGCTACCTACCCCTATCTGGACAATGTCACTATCTGCGGGCACAACCAGCAAGACCACGATCTAAATCTTGCGAGATTTTTTAAAACTGCCCTAAAGCTGAATCTAACCTACAACGAAGACAAATGTGGCTTCAACACAACCCGTCTCTGTATCCTCGGCTGTGTGGTGGAAGATGGGGTAATTGGACCGGACCCTGACCGATTACACCCCCTAAAGGAACTGCCCCTGCCACACAATCCCAAAGCTTTAAAAAGGTGCCTGGGATTTTTTTCGTATTATGCCCAATGGGTGCCCAATTACTCTGATAAGGCCCGACCCCTCATTAAATCGACGTCCTTCCCACTATCAGCTGAAGCTCGGGAGGCTTTCACCAGTATCAAACAGGACATTGAAAGGGCTGCACTGTGTGCAGTGGACGAAAGCATTCCCTTTCAAGTCGAAAGCGATGCGTCAGACTTTGCTTTAGCTGCGACCCTCAATCAGGCTGGGAGACCTGTGGCCTTCTTCTCCCGAACCCTTCAGGGACCTGAAATCAGGCACTCTTCTGTCGAGAAGGAGGCACAGGCTATAGTGGAGGCAGTGCGGCACTGGAGACACTACCTAGCCGGCAAACGTTTCACCCTGCTCACCGACCAGCAGTCGGTGGCGTTCATGTTTAATAACAAACAAAGGGGGAAAATCAAGAATGACAAAATACTCAGGTGGAGGATCGAACTATCCACGTTCGACTATGATATTATGTACAGGCCGGGAGCCCTTAATGAACCCCCAGACGCCCTATCGCGGGGAATGTGTGCCAGCATTCATACGGACAAATTACAGGGTCTCCACAACGACCTCTGTCACCCAGGGGTCACCCGACTATACCATTTTATAAAGTCCCGCAATCTGCCCCACTCCATCGAGGAGGTCAGGGCAATGACCAGAGCCTGCCGCATCTGTGCGGAATGCAAGCCTCGTTTCTACAGGCCTGACCATGCACACCTTATCAAAGCCACACGGCCATTTGAGCGCCTAAGTCTGGACTTCAAGGGACCCCTTCCCTCTGCCGACCGTAACGTATACTTCCTCAATATCATCGATGAATTATCCCGTTTCCCCTTCGCCATTCCCTGCCCAGATATGACCAGTGCCACGGTCATCAAGTGTCTCGGTAATCTATTCTGCATGTTTGGCATGCCGAACTACATACACACGATAGGGGGACGTCATTTATGAGTGACGAACTGCGCCAGTTCTTGCTCTCAAAGGGGATAGCCACTAGCAGAACCACTAGCTACAACCCCCGGGGTAATGGGCAAGTGGAAAGGGAGAATGCTACTGTTTGGAAGGCTGTCACGTTAGCCTTAAAGTCAAAAGGCCTTCCGACCTCCTGCTGGCAGGAAGTCCTCCCAGACGTGCTCCACTCCATAAGGTCTCTGTTATGTACAGCCACTAACGCTACCCCTCACGAAAAGATGTTCGTTTTCCCCCGGAAATCTACCTCGGGCATATCTCTACCCGCGTGGCTGACGTCTCCGGGGACAGTACTATTGCGGAAGCACGTGAGAGGCCATAAAACAGACCCCCTTGTGGAAAAGGTACAGCTCCTCCATGCAAACCCTCAGTATGCCTATATCGAATACTCTGACGGGCGAGAGGACACTGTTTCCATAAAAGACCTCGCTCCCTCGGGGAGCGGAGAGAACAATGAGAGACTACCCGAGGAAGACCTACACCAAAAAGAGACAGGACGCCCAGAGGTATCAATACCCAACTTTAACCTGGAGGACACTGCAGATAACCTGGAAGACACTGCGGAGGCCCGGACAGCGGAGGAACCAGAATCCACTCCCCTAGAGGCACCCCAACCGGCTTTGCGCCGATCACTGAGAACCGCAAAACCTCCTGACAGACTCACTTATACCAACTTTTAAGAAACATCACCCCGATGGACTAAATCTAAAGAAGGGGTGAATGTAATGAAATGTGTTTCTCTTGCCTGTATTCGTTTTGCACTCATGTATATTACCCTCCCCCACACGGTGTATAGTTTCACTTCCTCTTTCCTGACTAACCTGGAATGTTCCAGGTCTTGGCTCTTGGCTCCACCCCTGACTTCTCTTACATAAAGATCCCAGGATCTTTATGACTCATTCCTGCGAGCCAGTCAGTGTGTTGAGATGTTAGCTCTGATCTTAGTGATTAAAAGCCAACTTGTTAAAGTTTATAACTTCTAGTTTTGTGGTTATTGAAGGCACATCAAGTAGTCATTGCAGACATGATTACTGCTGTTACTAGACTCCTCCTCATTAGGTATCAGCAATGACATAGTCCACCACTTCAAATAAAAAAAGCAACAAAGTTGCAGCAAGTATTTTATTTTATTTTAATTTTCTGTGACTTTTTAAGCAGACCTGATTGATGACTTATTCTGCTCATTAAAAACAGACCTGATGATAACAACTCCCATAATTTCTTCGTCAGTAACTACAGTGCCCAGTGTGGTGCTGAGCTGTCCATCTTAAACAGATTCAATCTCCGATTGCTGCTAAATGAGATCACCTGAGCCAGGGTGACAGTACGAACACGGCAATAAGTAAAATAGGCCTGGCTGCTGAAGGGGAAAATAGAAAACAGCTCTTACGCTGGAAATGAAAAAAGGGAAAGACTTGCATTTCTATAGCGCCTTTCACGACCACTAGACGTCCCAAAATGCTTGGCAGCCAATGAAGCATTTTTAAAGTGTAGTTGCTGTTGTAATGTAGGAAACGTGGCAGCCAATTTGCACACAGCAAGCTCCCACAAACAGCAATGTGATAATGAGCAGGTAATCTGTTTTTGTTATGTTGATTGAGGGATAAATATTGGACAGAACACCGGGATAACTACGCTGATCTTTTTTGAAATAGTGCTGTGGGATCTATTACGTCCACCTGAGAGAGCAGACGGGGCCTCGGTTTAGCATCTCATCCGAAAGACGGCACCTCCAACAGTGCAGCACTCCCTCAGCACTGCACTGGAGTGTCAGCCTAGATTTTTGTGCTCAAGTCTCTGGAGTGGGACTCAAACCCACAACCTTGATTGCTAACCAGTGACTCCTGCTGAAAAGATTGGATGTGAGTGTTGAGTCTGTATGTCCCAGTTATGTTTAGGATCAATCACTGGACACAGACAACAAGAATAACTTTTAACAGGTCTTTACTATTCGAAGGTCAGGGCTGAACTGCCCAGCAAATCCTTGCACAACACTTATATACCGGTGTGGTCACCACCGGTATTACAGTATTACAGTATACAGCAGCCAAGAGAAAGTAGTACATCTCTTAAGGTAGTTCTCTTAAGGTGGAACAGGTTACATACACCACAATCCTCCCTTTTTAGCTTAACAGTTATATCCCCATTTAACATAACATAATAACATATATATATATACAACTTCATGCAAAACAGTTCAAAGATTCAGTCTCTGAAGAGGCCTCCTGATTTGAGTTGGATAACGCCTTTCAGGGGTCTCTGATTCTCGTTGCTGGGGTGACTCATCTAGTTGGTCTCTTATGGATTGGACATCATCATCAGGTACATTCACTTCTGAGGTAGATGCTTCAGGTTCACTAACTTCTTCCACGGTTGTCTCTGCCGTAACCATGGGTTCGACCCTTGTTCTCGATTCTACCAGTTGGTCAGCATGACGCCGTATTACATTTTCACCAATATCTACCGTGTACATCAGGGGTCCTTGTCTGGCCCGAATTGTTCCAGATTGCCATTTCTCGTTTTTATAGTCCCGGGCTAACACTGGTTGTCCTATTTCGAAACTCCGAGTGGTCTTGTTATTTATATGCTGGAACTGTTTGTTTTCAGCTTCACTCCGCACATTTGGTTTTAACAAGTCCAACCTGGACCGCAACCTCCTGTTATAGAACATCATGGCAGGACTTTGGTTTGTCACTGCATGAGTGGCGTTTCGATATGCCAGTAGGAATTTGTCCACCTTGTGTTGTAGTGGAATCTGATCTTCGCTCATGGCCTTTATTGCTTTTTTAAACGTTTGTACAAATCTCTCGGCCAACCCGTTTGTAGCCGGATGATATGGGGCAGAGGTATAATGTTTCACCCCATTCTTCTTCATGAATCTCTGGAATTCTTCTGACACGAACTGCGGTCCGTTGTCTGAACATATTTGTTCTGGCAATCCATTTCTCGCAAATATCATTCTTAACACCGCGATCGTCTTTTCCGAGGTAGTGGTAGTCATCATAATCACTTCTGGCCATTTAGAATGTGCGTCCACCGCAATTAAAAACATGGAGTCCATGAAAGGACCAGCAAAGTCAATATGTACACGTTGCCATGGGGTTGAAGGCCATTCCCATGGATGCAGCGGTGCAATCGGAGGTGCATTTTGCACTTTTTGGCACCCTGCGCAGCTTTTCGTCAGCTCCTCTATCTGTTGGTCGATACCCGGCCACCACACATAAGCCCTAGCAAGGCTTTTCATCTTGACTCCCCCCAGATGACCTTCATGCAGTTCCTTTAGAACTCTCTCTCTTAACTTAGGAGGAATAATCACCCTTGTTCCATACATCAATGTTCCTTGACAGACGGACAGCTGTTCTCGTCTTGCTGCGAATGCCGGTAACAGTGGATCACCATGTGCTGGCCATCCCTTCACTGTCACTTCGTAGACCCTGGACAGTGTCAGGTCATTCCTGGTTTCTCTTTCAATACTTGCATTGGTGACTGGTAAACATTCGATGATGGTCAAGTGAAATAACTCAACAGGGTCAACCGTCGGTGCCTCCTCCTCTGTAGGTAGTGGCAGGCGCGACAGCCCATCAGCATTACCATGCTGCTTTGTACCTTTGAATTCTATCTGATATTGATGTGCCCCTAGGAAAAGGGACCACCTCTGGAGTCTCTGTGCTGTCATCACCAAAACACCCTTCTTAGGGTTAAAAATGGATACCAACGGCTGGTGGTCTGTCAGAAGCGTAAACTTTTGGCCCTGCAGGTAATGATTAAACTTATTTACTCCCCACACAAGGCTGAGAGCCTCCCTATCTATCTGAGCATAGTTGCGCTCAGCGGAGGTCAATGATCTGGATGCAAACGCAACTGGCCTCTCCTGGCCATTTGGCAACTTGTGTGAGAGTACTGCCCCAATACCATATGGAGAAGCATCACAAGCCAAACGAATAGGCAGCGTTGGGTTGAAGTGAGCCAACACTTCCTCTGAGGTGATCAATGCCTTGCTTTCGCGAAAGGCCCTCTTACAGTCCTCGCTCCTCTTCCATGGTACTCCCTTCTGCAAAAGAGCATTCAGCGGGTGCAGCACCGTGGATAAATTTGGCAGAAACTTATGGTAATAGTTAATCAACCCTAGAAACGACCTCAATTGGGATATATTATCCGGAGCGGGAGCCTTCACAACAGCTTCGATCTTGTCAGGAGACTTATGAAGCCCCTCCTGGTCAATGACATGACCACAGTACGAGATCCGCTTCTGAAAGAATTCACATTTCTGGCGATTAACTCGAAGACCATATTCTTTCAATCTGGTGAGCACCAGTTCCAAGTTTGCAAGGTGTTCCTCGTCATCATCTCCTGTAATCAGAATATCGTCCAGGTAACATTGTGTACCTGGAATTCCCTGTAATACCTGCTCCATGGCCCTCTGCCGAATTGCTGGAGCAGATGCCACTCCAAAAACCAGTCTATTATACCGGTACAAGCCTCTATGCGTGTTGATCGTGAGATACTGGCGTGTCTCTTCCTCAACTTCCATCTGTAAGTACGCCTGCGCCAGGTCTATCTTGGTGAAGTGTTTCCCGCCAGACAACGAAGTGAAGATATCCTCAATCCGTGGAAGCGGATACTGCACCGTGTGAAGCACCGGATTAACAGTGATCTTGAAATCTCCACAGATGCGAACCTTCCCCGGTTCCCCCGGCTTGTTGCTCGATGAACGCTTCATGACTGGGACAATGGGCGTGGCCCACTCACTCCAGTCTACCTTAGACAGTACTCCTGAACGTTCTAGCCCTTCCAGCTCAGCTTCCACAGCAGGTCGTATTGCATAAGGTACCGGTCTGGCTTTGAAAAATTTCGGGTTTGCATGTTCTTCAACCTTGATGTTTGCCGTAATTCCTCTCAGTGTTCCCAGTCCCTGTTGGAACACCTCTTTAGCATCGTCCAATATTCTGGACAATCGTTTAGGTTTGACATCTTTTGTACCGGAATCTACCGTTAGTGCTTTTAAGGAATGCCAGTCCATATTTATTTTCCTAATCCACTCCCGTCCCAGTAGTGGTGGACCTCCCTCAGGTAGCACATATAAGTCCATTCCTCGGCTTTCTTTGCCCTTGTGGACCACCTTTACCTCTATCTTCCCGATGTGGTATACTCTTTGCCCCGTGTATGTTTTCAATACAATCTTCGTATCCCGTAGGGAAATATGTGGGAATAACCTTTTGTAATCTTTCTTATTCATGACCGTCAATGCCGATCCAGTATCCAATTCCATCTTCACTTGGACTCCTGCTATCTGAAGTGTGACCCAAATTGTTTGGAGGTCTGCTTCCTTACCAACATTATGTACTCTTAGACTACCCAGTTCATTACTGCTGGAGTCTGAATCTGACTTCTGTTCGTTCGAACTGTTCTCTGTCACCTTGTGTACCTTTTTGTACCTTTCCTGCGGTGACTTTTTGTTGCTGGTCTTCTTTCCTGACCGGCATACTTTAGCTATGTGACCAAGCATGCCACATTTTCTGCATTCCTGATTTTTGAACCAGCACTGGTTCTGATCGTGCGTTGTCTTTCCACAACGATAACATTTTACTGTACTCAAGACCATTTGATTGGTGCAGAGTTCCGGTGACCGTAGCTGCATTTCCGCAGTGCCTCTCGCTGCGGCTTCTTGCGATGCTGCAATAGTGACAGCTTTATCAAGCGTAACATCATTCTCTTCAAGCAGTCGCTTTTGTGTTCCTTCTTTTAACAATCCACACACAAATTTATCTCTCAGCGCATCTGCTAGCCCTGTTCCAAACTGACAGTATTTCGATAGCTTACGTAGTTCAATTAAAAATTCAGTGTTGCTTTCGTCTTTCAACTGCGTTCTTCTGTAAAATTTAAATCGTTCCGCTATCATCAGTGGCGTGGGGTTTAAATGATTTTTCAGGACAGTAACAATATTCGCGAAGGTCTGATCCACCGGTTTATTTGGTGATAGAAGGTGCTTCAATAGCCCGTATGTCTTCGCCCCCATTGAGCTTAATAAGGTTAATGCTTTCTCATCATCTGGTACCTTATTTGCTTTACAATAAACTTCCATGTGTTCTACATACGTGGTCCAATCTTCGATATCACTATCAAAGGTATTAATGCTCCCATGTTTAGGCATCCTTGCAAATTTTTAAATTTTTCTTTTCCTCAAAATGGCGGCTTCCCGCACTTGTCTTCTTCCCCCGCCTACTAAAATGGCGGTTTCCCGCGCTTGGCGGTCTTTCCCGCGCTCGTCTTCTTCCCCCGCCGACTACAATGGCGGATTCCCGCGTTTGCCTTCTTCCCCCGCTGGCTGCAATGGCGATTGCCTTGCTGCTGCCGTTCTCGCCTCCCCAGCGGTTCTCACTCCCCGACGCTGCTTTGCCTTGCAGCCCCGCTTGCAGCCCGGTCCTTTACACCGGCTGCGTTTGAATTCTCCGCGGCTCTCGTGCCTTAAGCTTCTCAACTCCCCGACGCTGCTTTGCCTCGCAGCCCCGCTCGCAGCCCGGTCCTGTACACCGGCTGCGTTTGAGTTCTCCGCGGCTCTTGAGCCTTAAGCTGCCCCAGTCGCTGCGCCTCTCGGCCTCGATTGCAGCCCAGCCCATTCTACCGGCCGTGGTCGAGCTCTCTGCCCTTATTCCTCCGTTTTCCCTCCCCTACTCCACAGTCAACGCGGCCGACTTTCTGCTCGTGTCGCTGATTGGCTTACCCACCACCGTGGTAGAAGGGATGATCACTGCCTGTCGCTGATGGAGGGCTTCGTGGTCAGAATTCTTTTTCTTTTTAACCTGGGTTCTCGATGCCTCCCGTGCGATGGTGCTCAGCAGGACGATGAGGGCGGATGCCTCTTCTCGACGCCCGTTTTGGGGACGAAGCTGCCTTGGATGTAAATTTGCCGCAGGGTAAGATCGGACTCGTCGCCACTGTTGAGTCTGTATGTCCCAGTTATGTTTAGGATCAATCACTGGACACAGACAACAAGAATAACTTTTAACAGGTCTTTACTATTCGAAGGTCAGGGCTGAACTGCCCAGCAAATCCTTGCACAACACTTATATACCGGTGTGGTCACCACCGGTATTACAGTATTACAGTATACAGCAGCCAAGAGAAAGTAGTACATCACTTAAGGTAGTTCTCTTAAGGTGGAACAGGTTACATACACCACAGTGAGGACATTGGATGAGGCCAGGATTATTGATACCCTTGTGGTTGAATAATCTGCTGATACTCATGGCCTAAACTCATAGCTGAAGAGTGGCCACCAAAGTGCATTTGACATAAGTGGAACTGTGCCCAGCAAAGACCACCACTCTCAGTAGATAAAGGGAAGACTTTTTTTTAAAAGACCATAAAATTACTATGATTGTACATTTAGAACACATTTAGATTTGCCCTAGACTAAGCCTGTTTATTAAGTTTATTTGATGAGAACACAAGAATTAGGAGCAGGGGTAGGCCATTCAGCCCATCTAGCCTGCTCCGCCATTCAATAAGATCATGGCTGATCTTCTACCTAATCTCCACTTTCCTGCAATATCCCCATATCTCTCGATTCCGTTAATATAAAAAATCTATCGATCTGTCTTGAATATACTCAGCGACTGAGCATCCACAGCTCTCTGGGGTAGAGAATTCCAAAGATTCACAACCCTTTGAGTGAAGAAATTCCTCCTCAACTCAGTCCTAAATGGCTGACCCCTTATTCTGAGACTGTGACCCCTAGTTCTAGACTCCCCAGCCAGGGGAAACATCCTCCCAGCATCTACCCTGTCAAGCTCCTTAAGAATTTTATGTTTCAATGAGATCACCTCTCATTCTTCTAAACTCTCAGGAATATAGGCCTAGTCTACTCAATCCCTCCTCAGAGAACAATCCCCTCATCCCAAGAATCAGTCTAGTAAACTTACATTGCACTCCCTCTAAGGCAAGTAGATCCTTCATTTGGTAAAGAGACCAAAACTGTACACAGTACTCCAGGTTTGTGGCAATTGTTTGCGCAGCTATTATGTTACCCTGGGTTAAGTATCTTGAATACTTTCATGCCACAAATGTGCCATGTTTGCATGGTATGGGTGCCTTTGTATATTATACTTGATGGTTCTATAGTATACACTGCACGTAGCACAAGAATATGTCATACTAGATCAATATACCATTTGTACAGCAGCTGTACATTACTTGTACTGGAGATTTATACCATATATGTGTGAACTAGAAAGCAGCCCTTTATCTTCAGTACTTTATTTCACCACAAGCACGACTTTGCAACAATAACTGTTATATGAGGTGAAATCATGCTGGGTGATAGTAGCGATCATTCATGTGAAATTTCTTTGTCGGTTATTTCAGTAGAAGCTTAAACCTCTTCATAACAAAAGCTTTTCTCTCTGACGACTATTGCTCAGGGCCAGTTTCAACTCAGTTTCTAGAGGTGCTCAATCAGTAACACAAACGTATTCGTACTTGGGACTAATTGCTAAATTAGATACAGAAAGAACAATATCACACTGAGTTTGGGACTGAGATGTAGAGTGGAAGGAGTGGAAGGGAGCTCTGTGCTGCATCTGAATTGTGCAACTTAAGAATAGCCAACAGTAACTATGAAAGCATAGTTTTGTGTTCAGGACCACCTTCTTTCATTTAATGTTGAGCTGCACAAAATTCACTACAAGTTTAGATCGTAATAAAAAGGAATTTGTAATAGATGTGTTAGCCATGGCTCAGTTGGTAGCATCCTTGCCTCTGAGTCAGAAGTTTGTGGGTTCAAGTCTCACTCCAGGGACTTGAGCACACAAAGCTAGGCTGACACTCCCAGTGCAATACTGAGGGAGTGCTGCACTGTCGGTGGTGCCGTCTTTCAGATGAGATGTTAAACCGAGGCCCCATCTGCTCTCTCAGGTGGACGTAAAAGATCCCATGGCACTATTTTGAAGAAGAATGGCCAATATTTATCCTTCAATCAACATCACTAAAATAGATTGCCTGGTCATTATCACATTTCTGTTTGTGACATTGTGCAAATTGGCTACCACGTGTCTTACATTACAGCAGCGACTACACTTCAAAAAGTACTTCATTGTAAAGCGCTTTGGGACGTCCGGTGGTCAGGAAAGGCGCTATAGAAATGCAAGTCTTTCTTTCTTTTTTAAAGGTGAAGACTTAACAGCAAAGGGTTAAGTTTAGGGGTGCTGACTTAGGCCTTCAAACTGTAGCAGAGCTCCAGAAATTGTATTAATGGAACTGATCCTTTCCCTACTGACTTTGTCACCATAGTAGCTAGTCTTGTAAACCTAAATGAATGATTAAACTTTTCCTCTAACATACAACTGACCATCTTGATGGTACAATACAGCCAGGGCCTGACCTTGCCAAGCCTACACTTGTTAAATGTGCTCTTATCCCAAAAGCATCTCCACCGACCAGAGAAAGCAGAAAGCAATGTACATGGAGAGACCTTTGGATAGTTGAGAAGAAAGGACAGAGAAAATCCAGACAGATTCAGAGAGTCAGGATTGCTATAATTGGGTTAATCTCATTTCCATTTTTGTAGTGTCTATGTGAGGCTGAGAAGTCCTTTTTGAAACATGATTTTAGACATGGAAGCTAACTGAAAGGGACAACATTAACTCAACTTCATTAATGGCAGGATGCAAAAAAAGATCAATGTGGGATGCATTATGTTGGTGACCTCATGTTTAACATCACACAGGCACTGAAGCTACTATAATTGCCAGTGGTTACGAAGCTCAGTATCAGACAAGGAGGACTCTGAACACTGTAGGTACTTTTTATAAAGAGTAACAATTCTGAACACTGATATACTGAGGCCTAGAAATTCAGTATAGCCACTTTTGGGGCGGTAAAGTCGGGCGGGCGCTAAAGTTAGCGCCCGCCGGAAAGTGGAGGCCACTTCGCCGATATTTAGTAGCTTTGGCCAAGGAGTTTGGGCGAGCGCTGAAACTGGCGTTGCACCCCTATCTTTAGGCGCTAAGCCGGCGGTGCAGAGTGATAACGCCGAGGCCGGGCGCAGCGCAGGTGCGGTCATGTTTTGATTGACAGCAGACACCCTGACGCCGGCCAGCTCTTAAAGGGGGAAGGGTCGACTTGGTCTGCTGCCACGCCCTGGATAGTGGAGCCCTCCAGCTAGGCCTGAACACTGCTGCTGGACCCAAATAGCGCCTGAAGACATGCAGAAGGCCCGTGAACGAGCGCAGCGCTTCTCAGAGCATGCTTTGAGGGTGCTGCTTAGGGGTTTGGAGAAGAAAAGAGATATCTTGTGCCCGGACAGTGGCAAGAAGGCTCCCAAGAGGCTGTACAGGAGAGCCTGGAGGGAAATCGCCCAGAGGGTCACAGCCAACAGCGATGTCCCCAGGACTGGTGACCAATGCCGCAAGAAGTTCAACGACCTCACTCGGTTGGTCAGGGTGAGTACCCTTTCCAGTGTCCTCCTCATCCTTGCATGTGCGCCTCACATTATGGGCAAAGGGACCTTAAAGGCCTAATGGCCAGCCCTCCTCCAGCAGCTATGGCACTGGCATGATCATCAGTAGCACTTTCTGCACTTGACACACTGGCCAAGCTATTCGACCATGGGAGGCAGTGCACACAACAACAGGGCACCACACTGGCCAAGCTATTCGACCATGGGAGGCAGTGCACACAACAACAGGGCACCACACTGTACTTAGAGGCCGTCCTTTCTCTTGCAGGCCAAGCTGGCGCAGAATCTGAAGAGCCGGACTGTCACCGGGGGAGGCCGTGTCCAGTTCCAGGAGCTCAGTGACCTGGAGGAGCGCGTGGCTTGACTCATGCGTGCCCGGGTGATTGGCCCCGTTGCTATTGGAGATGCCGACCCTGTGCTGGGCCCCAATGGTAAGGACATGACCGTTTGGACCTCTCTCGTTCCCCTTGTGCTTCAGATCTACATCCTTTGCCACTGTCCCACCAATGCGCATAATGCCACCACTCATGCCTCCCTCGCTGACGCCCTGTCCTCACTCTAAAGCTACTCTTGCGCCTTCCTGCTTTCAGCTGGTGAGGAGGAGGTCCCTGAAGCTGCGAGTGTCAGTCCCTCGGAAGAGGAGGACGACGAGGACCAAGAGGAAGGCGGCACATCGGGGGAACCCTCATCCGCGCCAGAGGATGGCAATGGAGGGGACACGTCTTGCCTGGAGGAGAGCCAGGGGGAAGTGTTGCAGGGGGGTGTAGCTTCTGTGCCCAGTGGCATCCAGCCACGCGGGAAGGGTCGGGCAGCACGGCTGCCTTCTCCCCAGAGGGGGGAAGTGTTGCAGGGGAGGGCAGTTGCTGGGCCCAGTGGCGTCCAGCCACGCGGGAAGGGTCGGGCAGCACGGCTGCCTTCTCCCCAGAGGGGGGAAGTGTTGCAGGGGAGGCCAGTTGCTGGGCCCAGTGGCGTCCAGCCACGCGGGAAGGGTCGGGCAGCATGGCTGCCTTCTCCCCAGAGGGGGGAAGTGTTGCAGGGGAGGGCAGTTGCTGGGTCCAGTGGCGTCCAGGCACGTGGGAAGGGTCGGCCAGCTCGGCGGCCTTCTCCCCAGAGGGAGAGTCCGGCCTCCAGTCCGGAGACGGTCCTCGCCCAGGAGGTGCGCCTCCTTGATCAAATGTCCGCGGATTCGGAGCGGCGCCACACCGAGTTCATGGGGGTTGTGGGACAGTTGCCTCAGGCCATTGAATCCCTGGCTCATAGTGTGGCCGATTTCGGGGACTCACAGGCCAGGGGTGTCGAACAACTCGCGGCAGCACAGGACGCGAGTCGAGAGTTCATGAGTGGTGCCGTGCAGACACTGGCTGGTCTGATGCGGGCACAGACCAGGGCAGTACGGGCACTCACTTCTGCCACACTCGCTGTGTCACGGACGCATCGCCAGGGCACCCGCCGCGCTGCTGCAGCACAGCGGTCTGGCCTTCACCAGATTGCTGCGCTTGCTGCAGTGCCAGCCCGGCCGAGTGCCAGTGTCTCTGGCGACCAGCGAGCAGCTGGCATCAGCCAGCTTCCCCCATTGCTGCAGCCGTCACTGCCACTCCCCCAGCAAAGCTGCGACGAGCTGCTGGAGAGACTGATGCTGCCCAGCCACAGCTGCAGCAGTCAGCAGCCGGCCCCTCCAGGGCCAGACCTCGTCTAGGCCGACCCCCAAGGGCATCTGCCGTCACGCTTTGTGCCCCTCAGGAGCCTTCCCCCAGCCTTGCAACACACACAGGGCCCAGGTTGAGGCGGAGCAGCAGGTCGGGCAGGGGCCGGAGAAGCCTGCACAAGGACTCGCCCTCTCGGCACACCAAGTAGAGTGTGTTGCCAAATGTTTTTTTATATGGGGGTGTTTGTGTTCTGTATGGGGGGTGTTTATTTTGGTAAGGCCGAAGATGATGGCAGATGTTTTTTTAGATGGGGGTGTTTGTGTTCTGTATGGGGGGGTTTGTCTTGGTAAGGCCGAGGATGAAGGCCAATTGGATGGACAAGTTTTGTTATTCCTCCCCAGGTTGTGGGAGTGAGATATGTTTTTGACTGTTTTTTGGGGGTCTTGTCTGTTTTTGTGTTTCATGTGGGAAGGGCCCTGAGTTTGTTAAATAAAGCTTTTTATTTATTCAGCTTGTCCATGTGTCATGTTTCAAGTGGTTGTTGCATTAACCGGCTGAGGGCTTGCGGAGCGGCTGCATTCAGGTGCGTTCATTGCCACAAGCCATTCCCTGACAGGGGGCCTAGAAGTGTCGTTCAATAAGCCGCCGGCGGACGGCCCTTGGACCTTGTGGCTCCCTCCGGGGCTGGTACTCCTCCTCCTCCTCCCCCTCCTCCTCATGCTCCTCCTGCTCCTCCTCCTGAGGTGGTGGTCCAACGTGAGGTGGCAGTGCCTGAGTCCTGCGGATAGCCAGGTTGTGCAGCATGCAGCAAACAACGACGAACTGGGAGACTCTATCCGGCGAATACTGTAGAGATCCGCCGGAACGATCCAGGCAGCGGAACCATTGCTTGAGGACGCCAATCGTTTGCTCTATGATGTTCCTTGTGGCTTGATGGCTTTCGTTGTATGCCTCCTCAGCAGGGGTCCTGGGCGCGCGGAGCGGGGTCATGAGCCATGTACACAAAGGGTAGCCCTTGTCCCCGATAAGCCATCCCCTTGGGGGAGGCTGTGCCTGGAACATGTCAGCCACAGTAGTCTGGCGCAGGATAAATGCATCGTGGCTGCTTCCTGGAAAGCGGGCATTGACAGCTAGGATGCGCTGCCTGTGGTCACACACCAGCTGTACATTGAGGGAATGGTAGCCCTTCCGGTTGCGGTAATCCTCGGCATTGTCGATAGGTGCCCGCATAGCCACATGCATGCAGTCAATGGCGCCCTGCACCATGGGGAAGTCGGCGATCCTGGCAAATCCGACTGCACGCTGCTCCTGCCTCTCTAGGGTCATGGGGAAGGAGATGAATTGGTGTCTCCTTGCGAAAAGGGCATCGGTGACCTGCCGGATGCAGCGATGCACGGCGAACTGGGAGATGTTCGCTATGTCCCCAGCAGCGGCTTGGAAGGAGCCGCTTGCATAAAAGTTCAGAGCCACCATGACCTTCACTTCCACCGACAGAGACGTCCTGCACATCAGCTGTGGACGCAGATCTCTGTGAAGCAGCTGGCAGATCTCTGCAACCACCTCCCTTCTGAAGCGCAGCCTCTTCACACAATGCGCGGCAGTCATGGTGAGATAGGACACCTGCTGCCGGTATTCCCTGAGTGGGTAAGGCCTACGTTGCCGACGCCTGATGGCCCCTCTGCGTCTAGGCATGGCTGCCCCTCTCACACAGCGTCTGCGAGCCCTTCGCACATAATGCTGGAACTGAGGGTTGGAACCCCATGCAGCCCCCATAATATACTTGCAAACAGTCAAATCACAATGAGTCAAATTTCCAAGCTCTGGCCAGAAGCCAAAAATACCTCTCCTATGTTGTCCCAAATCAGTAAGGTCTGTTCCTTGGTCTCTGTCCAGAAATCCAAAGCACTAAAGTCATTGCAGCAAAATGGCTGGCCTTTATACCTCAGTCTAAGTGCCCTTTAATTAGCGCTCCCCGAGGCCCGCAGGGTCTCTGCTGCGTTCCACTTCACAGTTCTTAACAGCGCCACGCCCACATTGGGCGGGCGCCACTGAAGTTCCGGTTTGGGGCGCACAAACGGCGTTGCACGACGAAATGACGTCATAAGGTGCGCGCGCAGCTGAGCGCGCGCAAACACTTTGCGCCGGCGCAAAATGTCAACTGAAGTTGGGCGTAGGCGCAGATCGCTCTGCGCCCGGGCGCAAAGTGCCTAGCGCTCGAAATCTACTCCTCTTATGGCGCTAACGGCTGGCGAACGCAACTGAATTTCTAGGCCTGAGTGTTTTCAGGGATTCATGATTTTAACACCCTCAAGCAATTTTTATTTTTATTAAAGGAGGTTGTTATCCCTAAAATGAAACTGTGTTTTTTGTGATAATTCCATTTGTAGTGCATGTAACCGTCTACCTTTAAGAGACTATTGTATGTAACCGTTCACCTTTAAGAGAACTATTTTAGGTGTGGCACTACTTGTTTGGCTTCTGTATACGGTAATACCGACGGTGACCACACCGGTATATAAGTGCTGTGGCATGATTTATAGGGCAGATTCGCCCTGACATTCGAATAGTAAAGTCCTGTTGTATGTTACTCCTGAAGTCTGTGTCGTAATTAACTGCACAACCCACAGACTTTACAGTGGCGACGAGTCCGATCGTACCCTGCGGCAACAATATTTTCAAAGCAACGAAAGAGCGTCGAAAAGAGGCAACCGCCCTCGTCATTCGGCTGGGTGAAAACTCAAGGCTGCAGCAATAGAAAGGAGGAAGACTTTAGCGACAAAAACTTCCATCAGCACCAGGCACTGACTGTCCCTTCTGCCACGGTGACTGTGAGTAAGGGAAAGTGAAAAGAATAGCCGGAGGATAAGGGCTGGGCACTCGACCACGGTCGAGGGGGAAAAGGAGCCGGACAAAAAGTCGGGTCCAACGGCGTCGTGAGAGACCGCAACCGGCGGGAAAAGCCGGGCGGTGACCGAAGCCACGAAGCGCTGCGACCGGGAGCGTAGGCGCGGGAAGAGAGAAACTCAGCCGCAGCCGGGGAGAGAAGCACCGGACTGCGAGAGGGCTGGGAGGCGCGATTGGGGTCCGAGCGAGCGGGAGAGGCTGAGCCGACCAAGAGAGACTGCGCGAGAGCCAGTCCAGCGGCTGAACTGTCCTCCGTCAACGGGGTGTAACCAGCGCCGGTAGAGCCGAGCGAGCGGAGAGAGGCAGAGCCGAGCAAGGGGAACTGTGCGAGAGCCAGTCCAGCGGCTGAACTGTCCTCCGTCAACGGGGTGTACCCAGCACCGATAGAGCCGAGCGAGCGGGAGAGAGACAGAGCCGAGCAAGGGGAACTGTGCGAGAGCCAGCCCAGCGGCTGAACCTGTTCGCCATCAACGGGGTACCCAGAGCCGGTCGCCCTGCCATAAAAAAAAAAAAAAAAGGGAAAGCCTTGAAGCCGACGCGCAGGCTGTGAACCTGAAAGCCAGCGGCCGTCGCCCGTGGGGAAAGTGTACCCCTCCCGCCAGGGAAGAAACGCGGGAAGCCGCCATTAGGGGGGAAGAAGACAGAAGCGGGAAACCGCCATTGAAGTGGGCGGGGAGAGAAGATAAGAGCGGGAAACTTCAGGAAGCCAGGATTTTATTCCAGTTCTTCTCTACGACTCCTTACAAGCAGAGTGTGAGAAGTTGAAAGAACAGTATGAACAGGCCCAGGCCACAATTCTGGAGGGGGTTAACTCGGCAACCTCCAAAAAGCTAGTTTCAGTAGAAGCATATGAGCAACTAAAGGTTGAACATGAGCAAGAAGTCCAAAGGCTGCAGGAAATTCTTGATGAGCTCAAGGCCAAGACAGACTCATCTGTAGAAGTTCCATCCATAGATGAGAAATTAGAGGTGAAAGACATGGCAGAACATGAAAGACAAGATGTCCAAGAACTCATAAAAATATTGAAGGAAACCCAAGACAAATATGAGGCGGCAATGACCGAGGTTCAACAACTTGAAGAACAGATTCAACTGGGAATCCTTTCAGTGGAAGAAAAGGAAACTGTAAGAAACACAGAGACTGTAAGAATGGCCCCTGAACATGAGCTAGAGAGCATCAAGGCGCAACTTCTCCGAGCGCTGAAAGCCAAAGTACAAGAGGAAAAGAAGGTGAAAGCATTGGAGGAAAAGGTGGATGAAATGGAGAAGACTCTGATCCACAGTGTTCCCGTGGAAGAGTTAACGGTCAGCCAACTCCTTCATATGCTGAGGGACAAGACTCTGCAATGGGAACAATCTGAACACGAGCTTCAATCTTCAAAGGGAAGGAGTTCGGAGCTCTCAAAAGTTATGGAAATAGCTGAGGTTGCAACACAGATTTTACTGGGATGCCAAAAGTACGCTGAATCACATCTATGTGAACAACAGAATGTTGAAACA
The DNA here is from genome assembly GCF_052327205.1 of Somniosus microcephalus. NCBI lineage: Eukaryota > Metazoa > Chordata > Chondrichthyes > Squaliformes > Somniosidae > Somniosus > Somniosus microcephalus. The sequence continues at coordinate 21,704,767 of NC_141012.1, forward strand.
GCTGCTCCAGTAGAAGGATTGAATAGCCCGATCAATCAATCCCCGATGGAAGGGGAAGTATTGAAATCACAAATGAGGTCCTTAGTGAAGGATTTGCAGGAAACCCAGGAAGAGCGGGATGACTATGAACGCATGAAGAAGTCCCTTCCGGAAAGATGTCTAGGGAGGGAACAACAGTCGGCTAACGTCCAGTTGGGTAAGGAAGAAGTAGCAGGCCCTCTCGCTAGACTAGCTCAGGATGACACCGAATATTACCATGACCTGTTGAGTGACACGGAATATTACGAGGACTTGGTCTGCCCAGCTTGTGATGAAAACTCCCAAAGTGCAGAAATCAGGATGAAGCACTTAAAGTCTAAGGAACATAGGGAGATGGTGGCGCTACAGCTGGCAGCTGAGAAGGGAGCCCCGAGAGTCTCCAAGAAGCAAAAAAGGAAAAGACGAAGCCAAAGATGATAACCATCTAAATCATTATCACTTCTAATGGGAAAGTAGGGAAAAATTACTAAGGCAGTCCGGCTGTTTGTAAAAGTCAGCACTGCTGGTTCAGCAGGACGGAAGTTCAAGCTGTTACGTCAAGGGAAAGACTATTGGATGAGTCACACTAGCAATGTGAACCGGCTACACCACAGAGATGTTGTTCGGACCGAGTCAAGACCAGAGACTGAATCTATGAATTGTTCCCACAGAGACTGAACCTGTGAACTGTTTCCGCAGAGACTATATCTGTAAATTGTTTTACATGAAGTTGAATATATGTTATGTTTAATGGGGAATACGTATGTTGTAAGCTAAAAAGGGAGGATTGTAGTGTATGTAACCGTCTACCTTTAAGAGACTATTGTATGTAACCGTTCACCTTTAAGAGAACTATTTTAGGTGTGGCACTACTTGTTTGGCTTCTGTATACGGTAATACCGACGGTGACCACACCGGTATATAAGTGCTGTGGCATGATTTATAGGGCAGATTCGCCCTGACCTTCGAATAGTAAAGTCCTGTTGTATGTTACTCCTGAAGTCTGTGTCGTAATTAACTGCACAACCCACAGACTTTACACCATTTTTTACAGTGATTTTAAAAAATGGCTCTTTTGTAAATCTCCCCCAAAACTGTTCCAAAACAGAAAGATCAACCAACCCTCCTCTCTTCTGTCAATTAGCTCCTGTTAATTCCACACATTTAGTAGGTGAAAGTGTTAGGGAGCAGGCCCTTGGAAAGAATAATGCAGTAAAATGCTTGTTATTAAAATATGTTTTAAATAGCTAAGCTGTGCTAAAGTAAGAGTAGAGCTCTATAATTGGCCACAGGGCCATTTGACTACAAGAGGGCCAAAATCAATCAGGGCTCCTGCTTCTGATTGCTAACCAAGGGCCTGTCCTGGAAATTACAAGTTTATGGACATTGGGCAAGGCAAGGAATGGGTTTGACATTGATGTTTCTTATGGCGCATTAGGCTGAAATCAAGTACTAACTGGGAGAAGTAACTAGAGATGTCCACTCCTGAAATAATTCTTGCAAGAGATAGAATATTTGAAAGTCTTCTTGCGCACAGGTCATCAGAATTATGTGTACAATAGGAGAGAGCTCATGGTGCGACAGGAGGAGAGAACAGGAAAAAAACACAGCAAAGGTTAGAGGGAGTTGAATGAGGCTGGGAAGTTTCTAATAAAGATACCACAGTTGTAGGCCTGGGAAGCAACTGAAGAATCATTAATCAGAAAACACATTGGGAAGAGGCCGAATATGTCAAAAATTATGCTGAAGACATCAAGGGTCAGGTCATTACTTAGATTCAGGGGTTAAGTCTAAATCACTTAGACCTACCTGACAGTTGGATGCATTGCAAATGGATTCAATTGGAAAGAAATGAGGCTTTGGGGCAATAAGACATCTGTTTGTTAAGATCTAAATTGTATGTCAGATGTGTCCATGTTTTTGTCATCAGTAAGTTTTGACTTAAAGAAAGAAAGACTTACATTTATATAGTGCCTTTCATGACCACCAGACATCTCAAAGCACTTTACAGCCAACGTAATACTTTTTTGGAGTGTAGTCACTGTTGTAATGTGAGAAACGCAGCAGCCAATTTGCACACAGCAAGCTCCCACAAACAGCAATGTGATAATGACCAGATAATTTGTTCTTTTTGATTGAGGGATAAATATTGGCCAGGACACCGGGGATAACTCCCCTGCTCTTCTTCGAAATAGTACCGTGGGATCTTTTACGTCCACCTGGGAGAGCAGACGGGGTCTCAGTTTAACATCTCATCTGAAAGATGGCACCTCTAACAATGCAGCACTCCCTCAGTACTACACTGGAGTGTCAGCCTAGCTTTACGTGCTCAAGTCTCTGGAGCCGGACTTGAACCCACAATGTTCTAACTCAGAGGTGAGTGTGCGACCCACTGAGCCACAGCTGACACTTAAAGCTTTACAATACAACAGAACAAGGTTTTACATATAAACAATATGTATTCTTGTAATAATGTATTCTTGTAATAATGGCCCGAAAGAGCTATTAGCTTTAAAATGTTTAACGTGTTTGAATTTCCTCTTTTACTTTAGAGGAGGCATTAACTCATTTGAAATAAATGGGTTAACTACTCCACTGAAATAGTTATGGGTTTATACACTACAAAAACAATTTGCATTTATATAGCGCCTTTAATGAAGTAAACATCCCAGGGCGCTTCACATGACCGCTAGCAATCAAGGTTTGACACCATGGCCCGTATTTTCCGATCGGAGGCTTCCTGCGTGCGGAGGTTTCCGATCTGGAAAAAATCTACGGACTTTCCTGAGGGCTCCCGAGGTCCGGACACTTCGCTCCTGGGCCTCTCCAACTCAAAATGTGCAGGGCGCACGTATCCCAGAGGCGCATGCGGTTCGCAAGTGTCCCTGGGATCATGTGGTGAATGGGGAGCCAATCAAAGAAGGGAATCTCCCTTCATACACGTGACAGATGGACCTGTCAAATATATGAATAGAGATGACCCCAAAAACGCTGTAAAACATTAAATACATTTTTTTTTAATCACATTTTTAAACCGAGTTGAAATTACAATAAATTAAATAATTAAACAAAAATTTTATTAAAAAAAAATAATTAAAGATTTTTACGGGCTAAAAATAAACTTACCTTTTTGAAAGTATTTTTAAATGATAAATGAGTGAAATTAAAAAACATTTTTTTTTACTTTTTTCAACTCTGCTTTTACCAGGCGTAAGATTTGTAAGGGTTTACTGCGGGCGGAGGTTCTCCAGAAAGCGGAACTCTCCACCCGCAGAGGCCCTTCTCCAGGGCAGGCGTGCAATCTGTCAAGAGCATTCTTGACCGATCGGAAATGCCGGTTTTCAGCGCATGCTCATATACACCCGTAGGGATCAGAATATACGGCCCCAAGTCACATAAAGTGTTATTAGGACAGGCTTGGTCAAAGAGGAGGGTTTTAAGAAGCACCTTAAAGGAGCAGAGAGAAGTAGTGAGGCAGAGAGGGTTAAGGAGGGAATTCCAGAGGGCCTAGACAGCTGAAGAAACAACCGCCAACAGTGGAGCAAAATCGGGGATCCACAAGAGGCCAGGATTGGAGGAGCGCAGAGATCTCGGAGGGTTGTAGGGCAGGTGGAGGTTACAGAGATCGGGAGGAGCGAGGGCGTGGAGGGATCTGAAAACAAGGATGAGAATTTCAGAATCATTCGCCTAAAAACTTGTCTCAGGCGGTGGCGAAAACCAGGCGTTACCGGATCGGCCACCCATTATACGCAGTGCCTGATATTCAGCTCTATTGACTGCAATGGTGTGAATATCAGGCGCTGCCTATAACGGGCGGACGATCCAATACCGCCCGCATTGCGCCACCGCCTGAGACGAATTTCTAGCCCATTAATGTGTTGCTGGACCGGGAGCCAGTGTAAGTCAGAGAGCACAGGGGTGCCAGATGAATGGGATTTGGTGCAAGTTAGGATACGGGGCAGCAGAGTTTTGGATGAGCTCAAGTTTATGTTGGGGGGAAGATGGGAGGTCGACCAGGAGAGCACTGACTAGAGTAGCATCAGAGCCATTATCTTGAATCCATGGTCGTGTGTTCGAAATCTAGCAAGTCTCTGAATTGGGAAGAGGATGAAGTGAGTGACCATGGCAATCAAATCAATGCAGAATAACCCTTCAAGAAAAGTACAGTGTATGTTACTGGTGAAGAAGGAAACATTAGTAAGAATCAGACAGTAAAGATTTTACTGTCCCTTGGGGAACGTAGCAAATTTTTTCTAAGGGATGGCAGTAATTTAAACCACACAAAGTTTCACAGGAAATGGCAGTTAGAGAGAGGAAGAAAGCATGATTTTGAAGAATAGTAAATGTAAACCAGGTTTATGATCTTGGCCCCACAACTGAGCCTTCTAGGTTGGGTTCGAGGACTGACCCAGGGAATTCTCTGTGGTGAAACACTTTCACAGGTGGAAAGCATTTGCTATGAGATTTATAAATTGCTTTTCTTTGAAAACTGTAACGTTTCAGTTTAACTGAAGAGGTACCTTTATAATCTTTCTTGTCAATGAACCTTATAAAACCATCAATGACTTCAATCTTCCAAGTTAAACAGAGCTTGAAAAGTGCAATGTTTGACAGTATTAAACATGCAGCCCTTACTGTCGGAAGCTGCCCATGGATCTGGTCAGAAGCTGCTGGGCAAGCTAATGGTGCCAAAACACAAATCTGATCGTGTTGACCAAATACTGGAAACGTTTGATTGTTAGAGCATCTTAACACAATTCTTTTTGGGCAAAATCTCAAATGTATACAACCATACTCACTCAATAAATCTATTCTTAATTCAGGAAGCCAACTTTGTCTCTCTCTTATTGGTAAATGCTCGTAAAAACCACGCTTTGAAACAATGCTTGGTGTACAAACGATTCAAACAGAGCTCCCTGAAACAGTTAAAATAATATATGAACCAATCTAAGTTTACATCAAATCTTTCTCCATGTTGCAGCGACATTTCATGGACAGAGGCTGAGAAACTGCATAGTTATTGGATACCATAGCAATGTCTTTTTAGGCTACATTTTTATTTTTCCATTTGTGTACGTAATTTATCTTGTTTTGTTCCCTTTCCCTGTCTTCTCATTTCCTTGCTATCGTCCTGCTACCAGCAGCCAGGGTCAGTAGAAATAGCCACTGAACCTGACATTAAATTTTTCAGAGATTTAAAAACATTGGGCCGGTTCAGGTTAATTTGATGAATTGCCTGCAGAATGAATGGCTCCTGATTGTTGGGTGGTGTACATTTCTGATCCTAGCTATTTAAAAAAAACCTCTACAGCCAATTTGGACACTCCAAGCGAGGAGCAGAACTCGCTGGCCTCGTTTTTCATTCATTAAATGATTGGATGGAAAATCACAGGCTATAGACCTGCAATATCCCAACCAGCTCTCCCTGTGAGTACCGTTCCTTGTCAGGAGCACTCCCTAAGGGAATTAGCCCTTACCTGTATTCCTGATAGACTGGTGCAGATATCAGAACACAAATCATAGGAATGAGAAAAAGCCAATTCAGTGCATTTAACTCACTCCCATCATCCAGGCACTGATTTGGAACTCTATCTAGTCATTTCCCATCTTTTCCCTCTCGCAAACCCATATCAAATGTGCTGAAGTGCCTTCTTCATCCAAACTTACCTAATGATCTCTTTACTATTAAATCAACAATCTATAGGTATGTAAAAAGAAAAAGATTAGCAAAAGTAAATGTAGGTCCCTTACAGGCTGAGACAGGAGAAATTATAACAGGGAATAAGGAAATGGCAGAAAAATTAAACAAATACTTTGGCCGCGATTTTGCAAATGTGGCTTGGGAGCGGGTCAGCTGGTTTCCAAGTTCCAGTCCCGCCCCCAACCTCATTTCTCAGTGTTTGACAGCATTGAGGTGCTGTAAACACTGACAATCACTGTACAAAGGTGAACTCTTGCACCCAGGCTCTCCAGTGGCTCCCTCCATAGGCGGAGCAGGCTCGAGGGGCCGAATGGCCTATTCCTGCTCCTATCTTCTAGAACAGATGGCAGCTGCAGATGAGGTTACAGAAGCGATCTGTCACTGGTGAGAGAGGTTCTCCCAATGAGGTGGCACTAGACAGCCAATTCAAAACTTGTTACCTACAGAAAAGTGTCAATGCATTCAAAATGATTTTCCCAACATTTTCTTACCTCTGAAACTCACCAGTGCACCACTGGATCCTTCACATCACTTCTGCAGCTGTCATCAATGCAGAAACATTACAGCAGACTCACAACATGCCACACTTACCTGGCGTGGTGTCCAGATGTCGGGGAACCCGAGGCAGAAGCGGCAAAATTGAAAAAGAGCCTGTTAACAGCCAGGTAAGTGGCTATAATCCTCTTCCCGCTGCTAGGTGTCGGGTCCATATGCAAATCGGGGACCTGACACTTGGGAAGATTGATTGGAGGCAGATTGACAGAGGGTTTCCTACCTGCTGTCAATCTTTGCGATTTTGACAGCGGTCCCGCCTCCAATCTCGCACTCTAAGGACCGGCAAAATTTCGGCCTTTGTGTCTGTTTTCACGGAAGATACACAAAAAACTAGAAATAGTGGAGAACCAAGGGTCTAGTGAGAATGAGGAACTGAAATAAATTAGTATTAAAATAGTACTGGAGAAATTAATGGGACTGAAAGCCAATAAATCCCCTGGACCTGATGGCCTACATCCTAGGGTGTTGAAAGAGGTGGCTATAGAGATAGTGGATGCATTGGTAGTCATTTACCAAAATTCCATGGATTCTAGAACGGTTCCTGTAGATTGGAATGTAGCAAATGTAACCCCACTATTTAAGAAAGGAGGAAGAGAGAAAACGGGGAACTACAGACCAGTTAGCCTGACATCAGTAGTAGGGAAAATGCTAGAATCTATTACTAAGGATGTGGTAACAGGATACTTAGAAAATAATAATAGGATTGGGCAGAGTCAACATGGATTTATGAAAGGGAAATCGTGTTTGACAAATCAGTTAGAGTTTTTTGAGGTTGTAACTAGCAGGATAACGGGGAACCAGTGGATGTGGTGTATTTGGATTTTCAGAAGGCATTCGATAAGGTGCCACACAAGAGGTTATTAAACAAAATTAGGGCTCATGGGATTGGGGATAGTATACTAGCATGGATTGAGGATTGGTTAATGGACAGAAAACAGAGTAGGATTAAATGGGTCATTTTTGGGTTGGCAGGCTGTAACTAGTGGGGTACCGCAAGGATCAGTGCTTGGATCTCAGCTATTTACAATCTACATCAATGATTTGGATGAGGGGACCAAAAGTAATATATCCAAGTTTGCTGATGATACAAAGCTGGGTGGGAATGTAAGTTGTGAGGAGGATGCAAGGAGGCTTCAAGGAGATATAGACAAGCTGAGTGAGTGGGCAAGTACATGGCAAATGGAATATAATGTGGAGAAATGTGAAGTTACCCACTTTGGTAGGAAAAATAGAAATCCAGATATTTTTTTAAATGGTGAGTGATTGGGAAATATTGGTGTTCAGAGGGACCTGGGTGTCCTTGTACACGAATCATTGAAAGTTAACATGCAGGTACAGCAAACAATTAGGAAAGCAAATGGTATGTTGGCCTTTATTACAAGAGCAATTATATAGGACCCTGGTGAGACCACACCTGGAGTATTGTGTACAGTTTTGGTCTCCTTACCTAAGGAAGGATATACTTGCCATAGTGGGAGTGCAACGAAGGTTCACCAGACTGGTTCCTGGGATGGGGGGATTGTCCTATGAGGAGATATTGAGTAGACTAGGCCTATATTCTCTAGAGTTTAGAAGAATGAGAGGTGATCTCATTGAAACATACAAAATTCTTACAGGCTTGACAGGGTAGATGCAGGGAGGATGTTTCCCCTTGCTGGAGAGTCTAGAATCAGGGGTCACAGTCTCAGAATAAGGGGTCGGCCATTTAAGACTGAGACGAGGAGGAATTTCTTCAGTCAGAGGGTGGTGAATCTTTGGAATTTTCTACCCCAGAGGGCTGTGGAGGCTCAGTCGTTGAGTATATTCAAGACAGAGATCGAAAGTATTTTGAATATTAAGGGAAACAAAGGATATGGGGATAGTGCAGGAAAGTGGAGATGAGGTATAAGATCAGCCATGATCTTATTGAATGGCAGAGCAGGTTCGAAGAGCCAAATGGCCTACTCCTGCTCCTATTTCTTATGTTCTTATGTTCAACCTAATGTCCACCTAAATGCTTTCAGATGAGACGTTAAACCGAGGACAAGTCTGCCTTCTCAGATGGACATGAAAAATCCCAGGGCACTATTTCAAAGAAGAGCAGGGGAGTTCTCCGCATTGTCCTGGCCAATATTTATCACTCGACCAACATTGCTAAAAAACAGATTATCTGGTCATTATCTCATTGCTGTTTATGGGACCTTGCTGTGCACAAATTGGCTGCTGTGTTTCCTACATTACAACAGTGACTACGCTTCAAAATACTTCATTGGCCGCATAATGCATTGGGATGTCCTAAGGTTGTGAAAGGCGCCATATAAATGAAAGATTTTTCCTTCTTTGTATTAGGTGTCACTTGATTCCAAAAGTCAACGGCCTAGAAATTGGGTTTTGGCGCAGCGACGGCTTTAGCGCCGGAAGTTAGTGCCGGAGCTAAGTCGCGCTGGGCGGGCCAAAAATTCACTACTTCTGCGCCCAAACGGCTGCCGGCGCTGCTGAAAGCTGTTAGCGCCTGAAAACTGGCGCTATGCGCTGAATTTCGGCGCTATTCCGGCGCTGCGGCGCCCGCTGCGGTGCGGCAGGTTCGGGAAGTGCAGGCCTCCTCCTTCCCTTAAGGAGGAGCTGCCTGCACCCGGCCGCGGCCCGCGATAATCTTTTTAAAAATGAGCCCGGCACCTCGGACAAGTGCCGGGCTTGCTTCTGTTCCGGGGGGGGGGGGGGGGGAAGTCCGGGGAGGGAGCTGCGGCCAGGCGGGCGGCGGGAAAGCGGCCGGCCGCCACGGGGCCTTTAATGCGCCGGCGCAACGTTCTGTAAGGCACCTCTGCCAGAACGTTGCTTGCGGCTGCCACGGGCGAGGCGGCCGCAACTCAATTTCCGAGTTCGGGCGGGTTACCATGGCAACCGGGACGCTGCGCACACCGATGACGTCATCGGTGCCGGCGCAGCGCTACCGGCCTAACGCCGATTTAGGGCCCCTGTCAATTTCAAAACTGGCCATAACTTCGCCGCTAGGCCCTCTAGCGCCTCAAAAGCGGCGCTAAGGCCAGTGAATTTCTAGGCCAACGACTAAGCACAAGTTTTATTTCTAAGGTTAAGTTTAGCTTTTGTCTTCTTTACTACCTGATCATCTCTATGGCCGCGATTTTGCTGGCGCTCAGAGGGCGGGTTTGGAGGCGAGTCCGCTGTCAAAATCGAAATGATTGACAGCGGGTTGGGAACCCACTGCGAACCCACCTCCATGTAAGTTTCCAGAGTCGGGTCTACCATTTCAGAACAGACCCGACACCAAGCGACTGGGGAGGCATTTAAGATACTTAACTACTTGTTAAGTGCTTGGTACCTACTATTTTGCCAGCCTTTTTCTATTTTACCACATTTTTGATGGGGTTCACACCATTCGGAGATCACGTCAGGTAAGTAGGTCGGGTTCTCTATGTCTCCCCATTGTTGTGAACAGGTGACAGCTGCGAAAGTGATATGAAAGCTACCATTTCACTTTCCAATGTCAGAAGCTTGAGCCTTCAGGACTTGGAAGACACTTTTGTGCTGTATGCAGTTTGGAAGTGTTTGGAGTAAACTCCCTATCCACTGTCACCTCCTAGGAGCAAGCTCTCTCACCATTGACAGATCGCTTCTGTCATCTCAACTTCAGCTGCCATCTATTCCAGCAATATCGGTGCCCTTGAAAAAATCTCACCTTGGTCCTCTGAATCCCTCCACGATCAGCTCCAACACCAACATCACCAGGCACACCAACATCATCAACAACAATACCAACCTTCTCCGCAATCACCTGATGCTGCGCAGGTCATAGAGCATCAGCACCCAACAACATTGCTGCCCGGGAGGTCAGCGATGGCATCACCACGGCCAGATTTACTTCACTTGACGCTGTACACCCTGGCTGCCACATGATGCGCCAGGTTAACACCACCCCACACCAGCACCATAAAGCATTCCTACAATGAGCAAGCCATTCCTTACACACTCATCGCCATTGCATGGGATACCGTTATGTCTCACCATTCACTGCAACTCACTAAGACACTTCCAAAGGTGAGCACAGATCTGTACAATAAGGCAAAGCGTTGAAAATAAAGATTTCAATGTTCGACAACACATTAACAGAAATTTTACATGAACATTGCATAAAACACCCAAGTGCCTACCCTTATGTTTAGTTAGTTGGTATGATTGCACTAGGATAAGAATGAGTGTGAGGGGTGGCTAGTGAGGTGGGCAAGTGATAATGTAGATAGAGGGGGATGGGTGGAGGTGCAAGGTAAGTTGGTGTGAGTAAAGATGTGCAGGAGTAGGGTAGAGAAGGTAGAGTGATGGGGATGTGATGAGCAGCACAGCAGGATGAGGTTGAGTGTGGCTTTGCAGTAACATTTTGTGATCTACTGAGATCATTGAAAGGTTTGCGCCACTCCAGCCTGGTCCTCCTGACAACATCCCTGCTTTTGCCCTCCTGTGCAATATGCGTTGATGTCCTGGAGAGGTCTCTTCCACCCTTGGAAGGGAAGAGAACCTCCCTGCGTGCTGTGACTCCCTCCATAAGCATATGGAATGAGTCATGGGAGAGCCTTGGTGCACCCATGCACCTCTGTGCAGTGCTTGCCAGTATTTGCAGCACCTCAATGCTGCGGAACACTGACAGCACAATTGTCAAAATGAATGCAGCCATGGTCCCTTTAAGGAAACCGGCTGATGATCAGACCCGCTTCCTTTTAATTGGCCGGGAGCCCTGCAGGGTGGTCTTAACAAGCCCTATTAACGGAAAATCCTTTTCACAGAGCGGCTACAGTTGGGAGCGGGACCAGAACCCGCCAACCACCTCGCCTGCTGGGAACCAGCCTCCGCTGGCAAAATCCTGTCTCCTGTCCTTACTTTCTACCAAATGTTGCTCCACATCTGTTTCATCATCTCCCTTCATTATTTTAAGCATTTATGATCATGATCCCCTTATTCTTCTCTTTTCCAATGAGAACAAATTTAATTTTCTTCCCTTCATATTTCAATAATCAAAAACCTGGAATCATCTTTATGAATCCTGTTCACTATCTCTGTATCGTTATACAAGTACAACGACCACAACTAGACATGGAACTCTATGAACGGGTCCCCTTAAGCTTTATAAACTGTTGGTGTCACTCTCTTGAATATATTCTATAGATCTACTTATATAGCCCAAGATTTTATTTGCCTTTACAACCATTGTCCTCCATTGTGACGCCACTTTTCAGCCTAGTAATTACTGTTTGAGATATTAGCATTGGAAGATCCTTCTGCCCACTATATGAATGGAGACATTAACCCATTTAAAATAACCCATTAAAATAGTGGACTTCTGTTTACAAGTTAACATTGCAAACTATAATTTCTAGGTATAAATGTTTTGCCAACTATTACAATTGAGGTCTTCCCGACTGGTCTTAGATAATATAGAATCATAGAATTATTTTAGTGCCGAGATATATATTAGAATTTAATAAACATTTGTGATTTATCCGTCCACTTGTTATGTCCTGTAGACTTCTATTCATTTTATTGTTTTCCTCTATGCAACATGCTTCCCTCTATGCACTCCCGCACAACTTGGTGTAGTCTACAATCTTAGTCTTTCTACTTTTAATAGCTTCACTGAGATCATTTATAAATATAGCAGAGATCCCAGAACTGGTTGGCAGTGTGTTTTGCTGGTCATAGCTCTCCAACCAGAACTGCCACCATTGAGCACTACCCATTGTTTTGCATTATATAGCCAATTTAAGAATTCAATTTACTACTTCCTCCTTTCTCCCAGGAGCTTTCAATTCAGCTGCAAGTCTATTGTAATTCATTTTTATCAAGTGCCTTCTGAAAGACAAGACACGTAACATCCGCTATATTACCCAGTTCTGTTGTGTCCTCAAAGAATTCTTCTGAATGTGTTAGGCTTAACCTGATTTTCATAAGCCTATGTTGGTTTAGAATTACTGACTTTGCTCTTGTTAAGTGTGCTTGAACTACCTCCTTTTTAATGTTTTTCCTACCATAGATGACGAGCTAACAGCCATAATTCCCAGGATTGTGATTCTGACCTTTCTAAAATATTGTAACATCAATTATTTTCCAGCTTTCTGGTACTCCCGCACTTAATGAGCTGTGAAAAACTTCAGTTACAGCTGGCCTGCATCTAATGGCATTCTGATCACTGGCGCTCAACAGTTCATTTACCATTATATTTTCCATCATCTCAGGCTCCTCCTACTAGTGTTAAATAGTAGATCAAATATCGTTTATTTTAAACATGTCAAGAAGCAGTTCTGCCTCCTGAACTGATGCCTCTCTTTGGTAAGAGACTCTCTTCATTCCATTTTAATACAGGGTAACCAAAAGCTCCTATAATTATTGCCTTCACTTTCCATTCAGGCCCAGTTTTCTACTTATTTAGATGTAGTCCACAATTCATGGTGCTTCTACAAAAATTCAGGCGCTAGCCAGTCACCCTCCACTATCTCAGCCTTATTCATGTGTGAGCCTTGGGAAGGACTGCCAAGATATTCAACCAAAGGAGATGTCATAACTAAGACCAATCCTGTCCTCATCTGACATCCCCACAATGCAATTCCAGCAAGAACCTTGGCCTATTATCCCCTCTCTAACCCAAGAGCGCTGAGACCCTTTGCAGCACACTCTGCCCCCAACCCATTACACTCAGCTAACATCGATAAATCAACTTGACTTTAATGGTGCTTCACGAAAATCAGCATGCATTTCTTGGGCAATATAAGCCTCCGTTATGATTTTTGCTTTCCCTGAGGCAATCCATTTTGATGCTGTGAGGTTCTCCATCTAGCAGCCTGCGTGAGTAGCAGTATAACTTGCCTGAACAGACAAACTACCATCATATATTAGTCAAGATTGATATTTAAGTTTGGATCCCTTAAATAGGGCCAACTTTCTTGCGGGCCCCATGCCTGGGCATTAGGCAGGTGGGGTACGCCCAAAGTGCAGTCCACCTGCAATGATCTGAACCTACCTGTATTTACTAGTTTAGGTTGTTTAAATGGCTGAAACGGTCCCCTCACACAGGCCCACCTTAGCGCTTGGATATGGGTAGAATTGCCAACTCTGATTGGAGGTATTTCTGTAGATTTCATCACATGACCTCCTGCCTCCAACCGTCTCTCCCCCACACTCCCATCATTGGTTGCCCGACAGGTCCATCCTCACGGCACTCCGCTGTCCTATGGCGATTGGGAAACAAGCGGACTCTTCATCACCCAATTGGATGATTCTTGACTGTCAGTCAAACAGCCTTTTTTTTCTCCTATCTCCAATACTTTTATAGCTAATAAGCGAAGGAGTTCCAAGAAAACGGAAAACTTTTGTTTTAATACTCCCTATGATTTTTCTCCAGGGTTGCTCACAGCAGACGACTCCAGCCCAATCCTAGAGGGTTGACCACCCTAGATCTGGGGGAGGAAAGTCTTGAATTTGAGTTTCCTGTCAGGAGGAGAGTCAGAAACACAAGCAAGTATGAAATTCAGTGATTTCTTTCATTGCTTAGTTTAGTCAGTGCAAATTAATAAGCTCATCAGTTTTTTTGCAAGATCTGTAAAGAATAAAGTAATGGCTAAAGAAAAGCATTTGAAGTATCGCCCTCGTGGAGGGAAAAATTGATTTTTTCTAGTTTGGTTTTAGCAAAGTTCAAAAGGAATGCCTTTACATGCACTCTTGCTCCTCCTGGATCCACATGATTTAAAAAAAAATTTAAACTTACTTTTTCGATGTTGGCCGGTTCTGAGGCTACACCCGCTCCTAGAACTCTCAGTGGATCAAGCAACTGCTCCACTGAGAGCAGCCTAATTTCTCAAAGAGGACCTAAATCTGGCGTTCGGCCCCTCATCAACATATGCAAGGGGCCTAATTAATACCTGTATTAGGTGGCCGCCCCAGACATCTAAAAATCATTCAAGGCCAATATGATGCTGAACGTTTTCAGGCCTCCTTAGGATGCAGTGCAAAGCCCGGTGAAATTGGTCATTTGTACCCCTGTTTTCCCTCCAGAAAATGGGCGCAACCATAACTAATTTCTACCCCATGGTGCAGATGCTCCTAGCAGCCAGTGCGATTCTGCCCCAGTGATCTGGAGTACTGCACTGCAATCTGGACAAGCAGGGCAAAGAAATGATACAATGTGAGGAAAACAAAGTAACGAGCAGTGAACAAACATTTGAAATTGATCTGTTTCTCAATCAAAGGCTTCCAGAAAATGATCTTACCATCTGTTGTGTTGATTATCTGAACCACGCTCCCTTGGAGTGAAGCTCACCGCTGAGACCATAGGATTGATTAACTTAACCTAACTAGCTTCCTTGAATATTGTAATGAGAATTCACTGTGAACTGAGACTGAGCGCATAATTAACCTATTCCCTACCTCTATTGGTTTCAGTTATTTTCTAATACTAGAAGCTGATATGGAAAAATTGACTTAAAAAACAAACACATTTCTATATTGTAGAGTCTGATGTTAAACATTTTAAAAGTCTCAGAAACCACGGCTTATACCTGAACTAATTTGGTCTTGTTCAGACGAAAGGTCATCGACCTGAAACATTAACTCTGTTTCTCTCTCCACAGATGCTGCCAGACCTGCTGAGTGTTTCCAGCATTTTCTGTTTTTTATTTCAGATTTCCAGCATCCGCAGTATTTTGCTTTTGTATTTGTTGTAGTCTGGCCTTGTGCCAGGCTAGTATGAGGCTAATAAACCGTAAACCTTATCCTTTGCTAAGACAGCAATATTATAGTCTCCCGCTCTGGATTTTATCTGGCTGTTATAAGCATGATGTCACAATAATCAGGTTGTCTGTGAGCTTTTGATTAAAAAATTGTTAGTGTTTTGACTGTTCCTGGAGTCAGATTTTCTCATGTTCAGGAGCCAACACTTCACTACACTTAGTCAATGCAGATAAGATATTAGAGTGGTTAACAGTCTGCTTGGGAATAGTTTCCCCATCCTATCCTTTCTTACAAGCCAACACCAAATGACCTTTCCATCCCATTCCATTCCCATGAATTGCAGTTGCCTCCCTTCCCATGTTTTTGCAGGAATGGGAAATAAAAACGATTCCCTTGCAGGACTTCAATTACAGGCAGAAAACTGAATTCACAGGCAGGATATTGTGTCAGTAGGCAGATACAAGTCTGGAAGTGAATGGAACCATAAACATATCTTCGCTCTCAGCAGTCTCTGAAGAATATAATCAGAGTGATTACTGTAATGGGAATATTTTTGGAAGGTAGGTAGCTTCCTATAATGACTCCACTTTTGATATCCTCTGATTCTCTCCCATTTTCTGGTTGAAGGTGGAGCGGCTTCCAGGATATTACTATTGCTGATCTAGTGGTCACTCCCTGTTTCCTCTCCCCTGCCTCCCTTATCTGGAGCTCTCTGTAGCAGGGTAGCTGCGATTGGAAACTTGGGGGAGTTGGGAATCTAAAAGCATTCAAATGCACCATGTATTACTTCATCACCACATGTCTCATAGTCTGTGGTATAAAAGTGCCGTGATGAAAAGGTTAAAATTTTAATTAAAATAATCCACATCAGCTCAAATCAATACGTCATTTATAATGCTGTTTTGTTCCATGTTTGATTTTCCTCTGCTGGTAAAAGTTGATCTCAGTGGAGTTTGCGATACAAAGCTATACAGGTCCATTGTACCTTATCTTATTTAAAGGTGAATATTTTACATACACACAAAAAACAATTTCTTGTGCAATCAATCTATTAATGCCACATGTATATAAAACAAAAAGAGGGCAAGTGATTGTCAGCTTTTTTTGTCAGACTACACTTCATACATTGGCTGCTTTGGGATGTCCTGAGGACGTGAAAGGTCCTGTATAAATGAAAGTTCTTTCTTTCCTCTTTCTGTTTGCTGTATAGTCCCACGTGAAATGAGGTTGGACTGTCTCAAACCAGTTTTTAAAAATTAATTTGTGGGCATCGCTGGCAAGGCCAGCATTTATTGCCCATCCCTAATTGCCCTCGAGAAGGTGGTGGTGAGCCGCCATCTTGAACCGCTGCATTCCGTGTGGTGAAGGTGCTCCCACAGTGCTGTTAGGGAGGGAGTTCCAGGATTTTGACCCAGCGACAATGAAGGATCTGCGATATACTTCCAAGTCAGGATGGTGTGGGACTTGGAGGGGAACTTGGAGGTGGTGGTGTTCCCATGCGCCTGCTGCCCTTGTCCTTCTAGGTGGAAGAGATTGTGGGTTTGGGAGGTGCTGCCAAAGAAACCTTGGCGGGTTGCTGTAGTGCATGTTGTAGATGGTACACACTGTAGCCACGGCATACCGGTGGTGGAGGGAGTGAATGTTTAAGGTGGTGGATGGGGTGACAATCAAGCGGGCTGCTTTGTCCTGGATGGTGTCGAGCTTCTTGAGTGTTGGAGCTGCACTCATCCAGGCAAGTGGAGAGTATTCCATCACACTCCTGACTTATGCCTTGTAGATGGTGGAAAGTTCCTATTGAGTACAGGTCCACAACATAAACTGTTTGGAAGAGACCAAAAGAAACTTGCGTGAATAGTGGAAATTTAATACTGGTGTAGTAGGGAGTGGTCTTCTGTGGTTAGGGTTAAGATGCAGAGTAGAGTGACCTTTGCTCTGAACTGCAGATGAGCAGTAAGTTCTAATCCTGAAACAGATGATTCCGTTAATGTCTTGGTTCAACTCAAATCATTTACTTGCAGTCATCATTCACACAACAGTTAAAAATATAGGAGAAATAATATTATTGATTCCATGAAAAAAAAATGAACAGCAGCATCAACCCAAATATACTGCAATTCCCTTATAGGAGATTCAGGTTTAAAAAAATTAACTTACATCGTGAAAAATTCAATGTGTTAAAAATTATAAAATGCGAATATTAAAGTATGAATGTTTAATAAATTTATATGAAATTCATTTTAAATTCCACTGTTTTAAATAGATATTAATCCCGTGCCTCCATTAAAGTAGTGGACATGGGAATTTTAGATGATTACATTAAGCTTTTGTAGATTAATATTGCACCGTTTAATTTCAATGCCATTAGATTTTCATCTGGAAACATAGAATGAGAAAAGATCAGTGTTTCCATGTACAATTTGTGCTACCATGGACTCTACCCAATCTAGTTAACCTTTCCACGACCACAGAGGAGGTTCCTTGCACAGTCATTGTTGGATGATTTTTCAAGTGCTTTGGAATTAAATAACAAAAGTGTGCAGGCACTGCAGCTTCAGTGGCCTTGAATAACAAGTTTCCTTTGGTCCCCGAGTGGTCTCTGCTTCCATGCTCTGTGTCTGCGTCTAAATTAATGTGTGCCTCCGACATCACATGTACCTCTGCCAGCCAGCTGCTGATAAAAGTAAAATTGTGTCATAACAAACATGATTTCATTATAAAAGAGCATCACTGTACAATGGTTTAATCCAAGCCTGGGGGTATTGTGCTGAAACCCAAAAATAGATTTATGACAGGAAAAGGGTCAACATACTATATCATAATAAAAAGCAATCTCTCTGTAATTGCATTAGAATTCATAAAACATAAAAGCCGATTTCTTTGACATTGCTTTCATGTTAGTTTATGATACAGTAAACTTTATTATAGTGAAGATTAAGTATCCCAGACATAGCCAGACTTGTCATAATGCCCAAGCTATTTTAATTCAGTTTAGCTAATGAGGCAAGCCAATGAAAAATTACTGCAGAATATTTAGAACAATGTTTTTATGTTGAGAAACTTGAGATTTGATCTTTGTCAGTTCTGAACTTGCTATGTAAGGTGACTGAGTGTGTTTTGATAACTTTTTGATCCTTAAAAAATTATTGCTACAGAATATTCATTCTTGTGGGAGCACCTTCACCACACGGACTGCAGCAGCTCAAGGAGAAAACCCACTACCAATTTTTCAAGGCAACTAGGGATAGACAATAAATGCGGGCCTTGCCAGCGATGCTCACATCCTGAGAATTAATTTTTTTTAAATCATGAGAATGTTTCCGAATGTGTGCTGCTCTGCCTATTTCAAGCTGTTATAATTGGTAATGATGCTGGGGAATAATGGCCTAGAAATTCAATTCAGGTGAAAAACGAGCTTTGCAGGACCCAATATGGCATGCGTGTATCCTTAAAGGAACTGCTGGAGACTGCTACTCAAAAAGTAAGTTAAACCATTGTTAGGAGAAGCAGGAGTGCAGAAGATCAACTGTACTCGGTGAGCTGAGACATAGGGCAGAATTCTTCGGGGGTCAGCGGGCGCGATGGGTGGCAGGTCGGGTGGGAATATGTTTTTTTTTTGACAGCGGGTCAGGAACCCACTGTCAACCCACCGCCACACACCTTTCTCAAATGTTAGGGCTGCCAGCGCTGAGCAGACCCGACACGCAGCGGTGGGGAGGCAATTGAATTAATTAGTGGCTTGTTTACAGCCACGTAACAATCCTTTTTCCCCAGCTTTTTGATTTTGACAGGTCGCCCACCGGTTTCACGCTATTCCTAGACCTTGCCAGTGAAGCTGAGACGGGAGGTCACTTGCCATTGTTTCAGCTGATGAATCGACAGCTTCAAATGTCAAGTCAAAGCTCCCAGCTGATTGAGAAATGTTTCCTTTGGCACTAGCTTCTCTAAACTGCATTTCCACTACAGATTCAGAAAGCTGCAAGTCTTTACACAAGTCTCCATTCAGTCTGACCTCATTACCTCTCCCACCATTGACCAGATCACTTCTGTCATCTCTACTTTACCTGCCATCTATTCCATCAGCATCAGGGCCCTTAAAATTATCCTCAGAATCCTACCACGATCAGCCCCAACACCAGCATCACCAGGCACACCAGCAGCACCAACAACACCAACCTTCTCCGCAATCACCTGATGCTGCACAGGACAGAGGGTATCAGCACCCGACTACATTGCTGCCTGGGACGCCAGGGATGGCCTCACCATGGCCAGATTTACTTCACTTGACGCTGCACACTCTGGCTGTCACATGATGCAGCAGGTTGGCACCACCCCACACCAGCACCATAAAACATCCCTACAATGTCCAAGCCTTTCCTTTCAAGTTTGGACCAAGATTTTACATTTCAGTTGTGTCAAGATCAGGAATTCTGTACAACAGGAATGAAGTTGAACCAGACGGTTTGCAACCTTAGTGTTGTATTTGAGATGAGCTTCTGATCACATAATAGCGCCATCACTAAATTGACCTATTTCCACTTCCATAACATTGCCCGACTCTGCCCCTGCCTCAGCTCATTTGCTGCTGAAACCCTCATCCATGCCTTTATTACCTCTAGACTTGACCATTCTAACGCACTCCTGGCCAGCCTCCCGTCTTCCACCCTTCGCAAACTTGAGGTCATCCAAAACTCTGCTGCCCTAACTCGCACCAAGTCCCATTCACCCACCACCCCTGTGCTCGCTGACCTACATTGGCTCCCGGTTAAGCAATGCCTCGATTTTAAAATTCTCATCTTATTTTCAAATCCCTCCATGGTCTTGCCCCTCCCTAACTCTGTAACCTCCTTCAGCTGTACAACCCTCCAAGGGATCTACGCACCTCCAATTCTGGCCTCTTGAGCATCCACGATTTTAATCACTCCACCATTGGTGGCCGTGCCTTCAGCTGCCAATCCTCTAAGCTCCTGAATTCCCTCCCTAAACCTCTCCACCTCTTTTTCCTCCTTTAAGACGCTCCTTAAAAACTACCTCTTTGACCAAGCTTTTGATCATCTGCCCTAATATCTCCTTATGTGGCTCGGTGTCAAAATTTGTTTGATAACACTCCTGTGAAGTGCCTTGGGACATTTTGCTACGTTAAATGCGCTATATATTACAACAGTGACTACACTCCAAAAGTACTTCATTGGCTGTAAAGCGCTTTGAGATGTCTGGTGGTCGTAGAAGGCGCTATAGAAATGCAAGTCTATCTTTTTATATAAATACAAGTTGTTGTTGTTGTTGACTAGAAAGGTTCAGCAAATTGGAATTCTATGTTTAAATAAGAACCGCGCTTGTATATAACTGGATATGTAGTGACTTGCGACTAACTGCACTGGCAAGGTGTGAAAGGGTTCATCCATGTATTCTAGACGCTTGGGTGGAATTCTGCTTTTAATAATATTTGTATTCTTGTTGCCAATTTAATTCTACAAATACAACACTGTATTGTAGAAGTTACAGTCAGCACATTGTCCATTAGTCGATAAAAAGGCTTTTCACTTCCATCTGGACACCATTCTTATCAGACCAATTTTAAATAAGTTTAGTCACTAACAAAACATTAGCAGAAAGTGGAAGTCTGTGATTACTGTAATAAATGGTGTGGATTTAATTTGATGAGGTTCAGGCATGCCAAGTTTATACTGAAGCAGTTGTTTATATATGAGAAAATTATCAAATCCTTTAAGGCAACAGTGCCAAGGGATTTGGTGGCATAGCGGATTAGCACACTACCCTTTCATGTCTTAGGCCTGGTTTCAAATCTAGTCCTCAAGGTTGAAAGCTGCAAGGGATGGATCAATGTGAAATAAGATTGACAATTTCATTTAGTTCCTAGTGGGCATGGGCTTACAGAACAATACTGCCTCTAAATTGGAACTAGAATCATAGAATCATAGAAGGGTTACAACACAGAAGGAGGCCATTTGGCCCGTCGAGCCCGTGCCGGCTCTCTGCAAGAGCACTTCAGGTAGTCCCACTCCCTCGCCCTTTCCCCGTAGCCCTGCAAATTTTTTTCCTTCAGATACTTATCTGATTCCCTTTTGAAAGCCATGATTGAGTCTGCCTCTGCCACCCTTTCAGGCAGTGCATTCCAGATCCTAACCACTCGCTGCATAAAAAAGTTTTTCCTCGTGTCGCCTTTGGTTCTTCTGCCAATCACCTTAAATCTGTGCCCTCTGGTTCTCGACCCTTCCGCCAATGGGAACAGTTTCTCTCTATCTACTTTGTCCAGACCCCTCATGATTTTGAACACCTCTCTCAAATCTCCTCTCAACCTTCTCTGCTCCAAGGAGAACAACCCCAGCTTCTCCAGTCTATCCACGTCACTGAAGTCCCTCATCTCTGGAATAATTCTTTACTGCTCCCTCTCTAAGGCCTTCATATCCTTCCTAAAGTGCGGTGCCGTGAATTGGACACAATACTCCAGTCGAGGCCGAACCAATGTTTTATAAAGGATCATCATAACTTCCTTGCTTTTGTACTCTATTTATGAAGCCCAGGATCCCGTATGCCTTTTTAACCACTTTCTCAACCTGCCCTGCCACCTTCAACAATTTGTGCACACATATTCCCAGGTCTCTCTGTTCATGTACCCCCTTTAGGATTGTACCCTTTAGTTTATATTGCCTCTCCTCGTTCTTCCTACCAAAATGTATCACTTCGCATTTTTCTGCGTTAAACTTCATCTGCCACATGTCTGCCCATTCCATCAGCCTGTCTACTTGATACTAAGGCCTAGAAATTTGGTGGTGCCCCGTTTGGGGTGCCAAGCTCGCCTGGGCGCCGGAATTACCGCTCCGGGTGGAGCCGCTTGCGCCAGCCGGAAATTCAGTTTCAGCGCCCCAAATGGAAGTGGGGCGCTGCTCGAGGCACCCCGCTTCCCTCTTGGGGCGCTGCAACTGAATATCGCAGCGCACCATGCCGCAGCGCCACATGCTGCGGCACGGTACGCTGTGGTACTGCAGGCCTTCCTCCCCTTCTTAAAGGGGAGGGGCCTGCACCAGCGCGATCAGAGATCGCGAATGCCGGCAGAAGAGCCCGGCACCGAGGAGAAGTGCCAGGCTCTTGGGACACAGCCGGCACTGCCTGGGGTGGGGGGCTCAGGAGGCCGGGGACGGCGGCGCGAGGAGGTGCTGGCAGGCGGCCAGCGAAAAAAATGGCCGCCCCGCACCTCCCCTTTAATTAGTGCCACTACCGCCGCAGGTAGGCCCCCCTGAACCAGTCGCAAATTGCGACCGGCGTTACAGCGGGGGGCGTGACCAAATATCGCAATCGGGGTGGTAGCGGGGCGCTGCGCACACCGATGACGTCATCGGTGGTGGCGCAGCGCTACAGGCTAATGCCGCCATTAGCGCCCCGCTAAATTTCACAGGAGGCATGGCCAGTGGCGCTAAACCCACTAAGTGCCCTCTTTGGGCGTTAACTGGTGGCGCAGCCCACCGAATTTCTAGGCCTAAGTCTTCAGTCTTAATTAGGTAGACGATAAGGAGGGTTACTGTGGAAATTAGGAATAGCACACTGGTGCAGTAAGGCTCCACTGAAACTGGGACCAAGACGCATTGTGGAGGCTGATAGAGGGAGATTTAATCTACAGCCAGCTGTGCTAATTGACCTGGCAGTACTTCCTGCTGGTACTCATTCAAAATGTGAAAATATCTATTCTTCGCTTGTACCTGCCAAGACGTTAAATTTGAGAAGGTCAGCTTCCTGGTAGAATATTATTTCCAGATATTGTAAGCGGTTTTTGATCCTAGCCCAATTGCTAGACGGACGGTTCGAATCGCCCCCACCTTACGAAAGTTCTATACCCGGGAATTATTGTTCAGAGTGTAAATGAAATAAGTCACGGACAGGAATGCTTCGGTGAAAAATCAAATTTGTATTTATTTGGTCTAACATACACTGGCTAAGACATGCACTACTAAACGAAATCACTGTCCCTGTGGAGAATAAAATCCAGATTACAATCAACATACATACAGTACAAAACTGGAGACTATAACAAGTAATAATTCCCTTGTTGCTATGGTGGACTCTAATTCCACCCCTACCAACGAATTACCCAGTCGCATAAACCCCTTCACCTGGCTGAACCAAACGAAGCTCCCGCCCTCGGAATAGCCCAAAAACTTCACTTCTGTGAGACTATGCTTACCCCCACACGCGGTCAGTTTCGTCGCTCTGCTCATCAGCTTTTCTGGTACTTCTTGTTAGTTCGATCTTGTAGGAGCAGGGAGCGAGAGAGAGAGAGAGAATGGTGGAAAAGAGTCTGGCCTAGAAATTCAGTTGGGCGCGCCAGCCGTTAGCGCCTTAGGAGGAGTAGATCTCGAGCGCTAGGCGCTTGGCGCCCAGGCGCAGCGCGATCTGTGCCTCGCCCCAACTTCAGTACACATTTAGCGCCGGCGCAAAGTCTTAGCGCGCGCCCTGCTGCGCGCGCAGATCATGACGTCATTTCGTCGTGCAACGCCCTTTGTGCGCCCCGAACCGGATCTTCACTCGCGCCGGCCCATTGTGCGCCGGGCGGCCCTAACGACTGTGAAGTGGAACGGTACACAGCCGATGCGGGCCGCGGGGAGCGCAAAATAAAGGGCCCTCCTGTACTAGAAATGGTACGGCTGGAGGAGGAGGAGGAGGAGGAGGAGGAGGAGGAAGAGGAGGAGGAGGAGGACGACTACGACGACTACGACTGGTGTGCCGGGAACACATAACAAACTGATGGAGAGAAACACTCCCCAAAACCACAAATACACCAGTATTGGCCTTTCAAAAAAACAAATCCACCCTCCCCCTTTAAGAGCTCACCGGAACCAGAGTGTCTGCCGTCAATCAGCAGCTCGCCGCACCTGCCCTGCGCCCAACTTCCGGTTTAGCGCCCCGGCCCGCCGGCTTAGCGCCTAAAGAGAGGCATGCAGCTCCAGTTTTAGCGCTCGAGCAAACTCTTAGGGCGAAGCTAATGAATATCGGAGAAGTGGCCTCGATTTGGCAGCGGGCGCAAACTTTAGCGGCCGCCCGACTTTACCGCCCCAAAAGTGGCTACAATGAATTTCTAGTTATAGTAGTCCCTATCTTTTCCTGCCAATCTTTAAAATCCATTTGCTTCTGAGCACCCCAGTGCTTAATCTGTGATGAGTCATCCTTGGGCCCATGCGTATTGGGTTAATGGCCCTAAGTCTGGGACATATCTTTCGGTCTTTGTGTAGGGAAAAAAACTGGCTCCATTTTGGCTGGGTGAGGCCAGTGGGTTCATTGTTCTGCTTCTCTTCTGAGATGGAGGTGAGAAGTGCTTTTGCATATTAGAGTGGCCTTTCTAATCAAGGTCAATGGCCCCCTTCCTTTTTCCAGGACTGTCGGGCGAACCCATACATACTGGATGACGGACAGTCCTTTTGTCCCAGCCAACTGCCATGCGTTCTCTGGAGTTTTTAACAAACCAGTTTTTCACGTGTCTGCACAGGGCAATCCCATAACAGGGAAAATACCCTCAGAAAAATCCCATAAAGTCCACAAAATATTCCCGACTGAGTCCATTTTTCAGAGACTTTGCGATCTCTTCAATATAAATGCTAGCGTTAGCTGCAGTTATTCAGCTTCTGACATTATGTAAACCACTTTAATGTCAATTTAAATTGTTCTTGTGAAACAGTTTGGAAACATAAACAATTTCACTCAGAGTTTCAGAACAAGCTTGCTTCATGTATGGATATTTCTTCTTCTTCTTAGGCAATCCCTCGGAACCAAGGATGACTTGCTTCCACACTAAAAATGAGTTCTCAGGTGGCTGATGAGTCCAATGCGGGACCTACAGTCTCTGTCACAAGTGGGGCAGACGGCGGTTGAAGGGGCGGGTGGGTGGGGTGCTTGGGTTGACGTGCGCTCCATCCACTGTTTGCGCTTGGCTTCCGCTTGCTCCCGGCAAAGAGACTCGAGGTGTTCGGTGCCTTCCCGGATGCTTCCCCTCCACTTTGAGCAGTCTTGGGCCAGGGATCGCAGGTGTAGGTGGGGATGTTGCACTTTTTCAAGGAGGCTTTGAGGGTGTCTTTGAAGCGTTTCCTCTGCCCACCTGGGGCTCTCCTGCTGTGTCGGAGCTCCGAGTGGAGCGCTTGTTTTGGGAGTCTTGTATCGGGCATGTGGATGATGTGACCCGTCCATCAGAGCTGATCGAGAACACTGACGTTGGTGCGCCTATCCTGCCAATGGATTTGCAGGATCTTGTGGAGGCAGCATTGGTGGTATCTCTCCAGTGCTTTGAGGTGCCTGCTGTACATGGTCCATGTCTCTGAAGCATACAGGAGGGCGGGTATCACTACTGCTCTGTAGACCATGAGCTTGGTGCTGGGTTTGAGGTCCTGGTCTTCAAACACTCTCTTCCTCAGGCAACCGAAGGCTGCACTGGCACACTGAAGGTGGTGTTGGACTTCGTCATCGATGCCTGTCCTTGTTGACAGTAGGCTCCCGAGGTATGCAAAGTGGTTCACGTTGTCCAAGGCCTCGTCATGGATTTTGATAATGGGGGGGGCAGTACTGTGTGGCGGGGGCAGGTTGGTAGAGGACCTTTGTCTTATGGATGTTTAGTGTAAGGCCCATGCTCTCGTACGCTTCGGTGAAGGTGTTGATGATGGTTTGGAGTTCGACCTCTGAGTGTGCACAGACGCAAGCGTCGTCTGCATACTGTAATTCAATGACAGAGGATGGGACGACCTTGGATCTGTACTGGAGGTGACGGAAGTTGAACAGTTTCCCATTTGTTCTGTAGATTAGCTCCACTCCAGCGGGGAGCTTACTGAGGGTGAGATGGAGCATTGCAGCAAGGAAGATTGAGAAGAGCGTTGGTGCGATGACACAACCTTGCTTGACCCCGGTCCATACATGAATTGAGTCTGTGGTGGATCCGTTGGTCATGATCACGGCTTGCATATCGTCGTGAAGCAGGCGGAGGATAGAAAGCAGCTCTACAGACGCCTGAAGACCGAGGTCCAACAAAAAACTCAGGACCTAAAGAACAGATGGTGGGTGGAGAAAGCACAGGAGATCCAGTAGCTAGCCGACAACCACAATGTGCATGGATTCTATAGCTTAGTCAAGACCACCTACGGCCCAAGCACCCAAGGTCCTACCCCACTGCGGGCCAAGAACGGAGAGGTACTCATCAAGGACAGAGAGGCAGTCAGTGCCTGCTGGAAGGAGCACTTCAAAGATGGATATTTACCCTCAGAGGTGAGGTGTGAGTGGGTGTCCTTGACATCAAGGCAGCATTCGACCAAGTGTGGCACCAAGGAGTCCTAGTAAAACAAAAGTCAGTGGGGCTCAGGAGGGAAAACTTTCCAGTGGCTGCAATCATACTTAGCACAAAGGAAGATGTTTGTGGTTTTTGGAGGCCAATCATCTCAGCCCCAGGACATTGCTGCAGAAGTTTCTCAGGGCAGCGTCCTAGGCCCTACTATTTTCAGTTGCTTCATCAATGACCTCCATTCTTTCATAAAAAGTGGGGCTGTTCACTGATAATTACACAGTGTTCAGTTTCATTCACAACTCATCAGATAATGAAGCAGTCAATGCCCACATGCATCAAGACCTGGACTGATAAGTGAATAGTAACATTCATGTCACACAAGTGCCGGGCAATGGCCTCGCCAACAAGAGAGTGTTTAATCACATTCCCTTGTCATTCAATGGCGTTACCATTGCTGAGTCCCCCACCATCTACATCCGGGGGTCACCATTGACTAGAAACACAACTGGACCAGCCACAAAAATGGCATGGCAACTAGAGCAGGTCAGAGGCTGGGTATTCGTGTGGCAAGTGGCTCACCTCCTCACACCACAAAGTCTCTCCACTACCTGCAAGGCACAGGTTAGGGGTGTGATGGAGTATTTTCCACTTGCCTGACTGGGTGCAGCTGCAACAATACTCAAGAAGCTCGACACAGTCCGGGAAAAAGTAATCCATTTGACTGGCACTCCATCTAGTAGTCTAAACATCCACCTTATCCACCACCAGTGTACCGTGGCTGCAGTGTGCACTATCTGCAGGATGCACTGCATCAACTTGCCAAGGCTTCCTCGGTAGCACCTCCCAAACTCGCGACTTCCGCCACCTAGAAGGACAAGGGCAGCGGGTGCTTGGGAACATCATCACGTTTAGGTGCCCTTTCAACTCACACATTGTCCTGACTTGGACACATGTCACCATTCCATAATCATCGCTGGATCAAAATCCTGGGACTCTCTTCCCATCAGAATTTTGGCAGCACCTTCACCTCACAGGCTGCAGCGGTTTAACAGCAAAACCTTCTCGTGGCAACAAATGCCAGCCTTGCCAGCAACGCTCACATCCCAAGAGTGAATAATTCATTTCAATGTGACCAAACCCCTGATAAACCCGTGGGCAGCTTTTCTCCTCATTTCTAATGTTTGTGGTGGTAAGGAAGTTTGTACTGACTGACTCTAAGTGCTAAATTATCAAATAAATTTGGTATTTACAAAGTTATTGCGTTGTGTTTTAGAGGTTTCTCCACAGAAGGGTGTGGTTTTGTAGCATTTAATCCCCATATATCAATTTTGGAATTATTAATAGCGGCAAAAGGAGGAATTCATTACAAGAATATGGGCTAAAAATTCAGTTTGGGGCGCCAAGCTCGCCTGGGCGCCGGAATTACCGCTGCGAGCGGAGCCACTTGCACCATCCGGATATTCAGTTTCTGCGCCCCAAATGGAAGCGGGCCACTAAACGAGGCTTCCCGCGCCCCGCTTGGGGCGCTGAAACTGAATGTCGGCGCGCTAAGGGCCGCAGCGCCACACGCTGCGGCACGGCACACTGCGGTACTGCAGGCCTTCCTTCCACTGTTAAGGGGGAGGTGCCTGCAACAGCGCGATCCCCGCACGCGAGTGCCGGCAAATGAGCCCGGCACCAAGGAGAAGTGCCGGGCTCTCGGGAAACAGCCGGCAATGCCGCGGGGGGGGTGGTGCAGGAGGCCGGGGACGGAGGTGCGGCCAGGCGGCCGCCGAAAAAGCGGCCGGCCGCACTTCCACCTTAACTAGCGCCACTACCGCCACAGGTAGGCCCCTGTGTACCGGTCGCTATTTGCAGCCGGCGCTGAAGAGGCGGGCGCGACCAAATATGGTCATCGGGGTGATAGCGGGGCGCTGCGCACACCGATGACATCATCGGTGGCGGCGCAGCGCTACAGGCTAACACCGCCATTAGCGCCCCGCTAAATATCGCGGTAGGTGTGGCCAGTGGCGCAAAAGCCACTGAGTGCCCTCTTTGGGCGCAAACTGGTGGCGCAGGCCACTGAATTTCTAGGCCAATGTCTTTATCTCCACGCATCTATTTGATGATAACAAAAGTTGAATGAAAAGGTAAGTATTTACTCCAGTTAAGAGCAAGTGCAACACAGGTTCCACTTAAGAGAAATTTGACCAATGTAAGGCTGCTTTTCCAATGTCTTTATACCTCATTTGCTGAAAAGCTTATTTTCCCCATTATTAAATACCTGTCATTAGTTCACCATTCAATGTGTTGGAAAAGCCGAACCTTAAGAAGTACAACATTGGAACTGATGGTGGTATGATTGGGTACTTGATAAAAATAGATGGCATATTGCAACGCTTCAAAGACCACAACATTACGAGAATTGGTGACAAAGATGGTAACATGAGAGGGAAGGAGCATTTCAAGCAACACACTTAAGAGCATTCTACACTGGTAGCTGGTTTTCAGTATGCATTCATGAGAGAAGCTGCCCATCGCATATTGACCTTTTCAGTCATGTAGGTACCTCTGAATCAAAAATCTAAGAGGTAAATGGGCACCCTTACCCAATAGTCATTGTCAGTCATTGTCTGCCATGACTGATCACCACCAGATATGTTAAGTTTTAATGATTGTATACTTCTATTGTCCTTGATCGAAGAGGTGTGTTTTAAGGAAAGTCTTATAGGATGAGATGGTTTGCTCTGAGGAGAGAGAGGTCAGAGTGTTGGGGGGGTGGGGGGGAGGGGGGGTTTGTAGCATTGGAGGAGGTTATGGAGGTGCAAGAAGAGAAGCTTTGAAGGTATTTAAACACGAGGATGGGAATTTTAGATTTGAGGCATTTGGGGATTGGGAGCGAGGACAGGCAATATATGTCAGCAAGGACAGGCATGATGAGCTGGACTAGGTTTGAGAAAGGATATGGGTAGCAGAGTTCAACAACAAGTTATGCTTTCTATGGTCTCAAGTCCAAGCAGGAGTTGCAGGGAAATTAGTCAAGGTACCTAATGGTGCAGTTATAAACGTGGGTTATAAAGAGCTTTTTGAAAATGGGGAGGGATGAAGCAAGGCATAGGGGTTTGGGGAGGAAGTTCCCGAGTGTGGAGGCAAGGTGGAGGAAGATTTTGTCATCGATGGTTAGATGAGAGGAGGATGTGAACATGGACATAGAGAGGAGTGAGGCCATGAAATGAATTGTAGATAAGGATGAGGATTTTGAAGTCAGCGGATTGAAGGATACAGATCCAGTGGAGATTGGCAAGGACAGAGGTGTAGGTAATTAGGACTTTGTGCAGGATAGGATGCAGGCAGTGTATTTCTGGATGAGTTGGAGTTTACATAGGGTCGAGCTTAGAAGGCTGGTAAGGAAGGTTTTGTAGAAATCGGGTCTGGAGACGAGATAGGCACGAATGATGGTTTCAACAGCAGTGGAGATGAAATAAGGACAGAGAGAGGCAATATTTCAAAGGCAAAAGTAGGTGGTCTTCAAGATGCACTGGATGTGGGGTTTGAAGCTCACCTCACACCCAAGTTGCACATCTAATGGTCGGACCTCCTGGAATCAGGACCTAGAGCATGAAGCTTCTGGTGGGGCCCAATAGAGACAAACAAAAAGTCATATAGGTTTATTCTTGTTGAACTCCAGTGTTTAACTCAGCATTTGACATTGTTACTAAAAGTATATCAAATTGCAGACCTACTTGAACATTTTTCTGAACATATCAGTGACATTTTGGAGCAATATTTGCTGTTTTTTTTTATTTTACAAGCTGTAGGTTGTTGAGCCAAGAAACATGCAGTGTTTCTCATTACAGTACAGTCACACCCAACAGGCGCTCTCAGCAAAGTTTGAAGTTTAACTCTTTTCCAGGAGATTGTACAGTTGCGCTGGCTGGCCCCTCTTTTATTGGGGTGGGGTGCATTTCTATGGGTAATCACGCAGTATGGGCCTCTAAGAAGGTGGATCAGATTGCAAGCTAATTCCTTAGCTTGAAGTGAAGTTTATACAGCATCCACTTGGACAGCTGTTCCTACATGTATTTAATGCAACCAGAGTACTGAAGCCAGAAATCCTCCCCTTGCCACAGAGACAGGGCTACAGACAACAATTTCCCCCAATCCTTCTACCGTCAATGCCATCCAAGCACATGCAGCCATGTTAGCACATTCAATCCGTTTGTGTGCGCTTTTAGTGTATTTAATACCAAGTGAACACAGTGTAGGCTGACAACGCATGACAAATAACCACATGTGAACGCTTCTTGTGTTTTTCTTTGTTCTGGAAAATAATTATTTAAAACAATACCAGTTTTAAAAGGAATATAGCACACTGCCGAGAAAATCTCTTACTGACTAGACGAACCGATTCCCACACCCATTGCATAATCCTATTTCTATCACAGTTGCTCCCAACTTTCACCTGCCTATGTAACTATGTCTGTGACTGGTAACATTTTCTATGACCTTTCTAGTAAGCAGAGAATACTTGATTTTAATCTTCTATACAGCCATACAAAATCAATATAATTAATTTACTAAGTTTTAAACCACTTTGAATATGTTATCAGTAGTGCAGATATGTAACTAACAGAAAAAGCAGTCCGCTTGATTGGCACCCCATCCACCACCTTAAGCATTCACTCCCTCCACCACCGGCACACCGTGGCTGCAGTGTGTACCATCTACAAGATGCACTGCAGCAACTCATCAAGGCTTCTTCGACATCACCTCCCAAACCCGTGACCTCTACCACCTAGCAGGACAAGGGCAGCAGGCGCATGGGAACACCATCACCTCCAAGTTTCCCTTCTAGTCATACACCATCCTGACTTGCAAATATATCACCGTTCCTTCATCATCGCTGGGTCAAAATCCTGAAACTCCCTTCCTGACAGCACTGTGGGAGTACCTTCACCACACGGACTGCAGCGGCTTAAGAAGGCAGCTCACCACCACCTTCTCGAGGGCAATTAGGGATGGGCAATTAATACTGGTCTTGCCAGCGACACCCACATCTGATGAATGAATTAAAAAAAATACGTTTAATTATTTATGACTTGTAAATTGACAGCCTGCAACCATGGATTTGGATAGATTGATTCAAAAATGTATGAGTATAAACAATAAGTAGTTCAGAATATAGTATTGTAACCAATAGTTATGTAGAATGGACCCCCAAGTTTGGCATCATCTAAACAATACTCTTGGTTTGTCCCATGTTATTTCCTAGTCGTTTGAACCATGGTGGTATCCTGTCTTTGCCCTTGGCCTTTTACCTAGGTTCCCCAATGATAATAGATCTGTTCTTGAATTCTTCCAGTTTCAGACAATATATTAGGTTATATGAGGTCAATATAGTTTCAAACTGGCAACACAAGTTGAGAATATCACATGCTTTGCAGGGGTACCAGTGAAAAACAATATGGAGTCAATATTGATTATTGCACGCGCCCCAAAAGGCCAACGGGAAGCACTCCTGCTCCTTTTAGTTCCATAGTAACGATTTCTGAATTAAAAAATAAACTTATCGTGCATTGGCGGCCTCAGGGGCCACTCAAGAATCCCGAAAGGAGCAGGCCCAGCTCCTGTTCCACTCATTGCCAACCAATTTCGGCAAGGGGGTCCTAAAACCCTCATTTACATATGTAAGAGGCCTAATGCGTGTTTTAGGCAGCTTCCAGGGATGCCTGAAAAACAGCTTGAATGCACACGCCAATTTAGGTGCAGGCTATCCCATTGCTAAATTTGTCATTATTGCACCTGTTGTACACCCAAAAACCAGGCACAACGCAGACCAATTTCTACCCCAATATGTTTCTAATCAGTCCATTCTTTATGGTGCTTCTGCCAGGTTTCCATTCACAAGATCACAAGACAGGTTGAAGATGAAGAAGGTCCTTCAGCCTATTTGACTTCCGGAATATAAACCCTATCTGACTGATTTTTGAAAGCGTCCAGCATCCTGGTCTCAACCACCCTTCCTGGCAAGCTGTTCCAGTTGTTGATCACCCTCTGTCTAAAGAAATATTTTCGTGATATTTGTCCTAAATTTGCCCAACACAAGCCTGATCCTGTGCCCTCTTTCCTTGCGACCCTGGTGCATCTGAAAGTATGGTTGCAAGTTTATTTTCTCAATCCCCAAGCTAGGTGAATGAAAGAAAATGGGATAAAGGAATTTGGAAACAGGGTGGGTAAATATGATTAAAACTATTTGCTTGTGTGGAGGGTAAACATCGACAAGGGCTGGTTGCACTGAGTAGCTTCTTTCTGTGTTGTAACTTCTATATATTTCTATGTATCCTTTATGAATAAAAACTAACTGAAAAGGACTGGGAGAATTTAATCCACGTAAATAAAGATGAATTCAAAAATGTTTCTCGCAATAAAAAGTTTAAACTACTATGTGGACCACTGTTAGAGTAAGGAAATTTAATTATTATATAATGAATGGCTGTAATATAATTACAAAATATTTCTGCTATAATACTGAACTGTAACAATCAATGAGCCACAGGAGATATGCTTGTGGATAAAGTGTATCAAATGTGTTTGAGTAATTACAAAGTTTGGATTTTTTCAATGTACAGTGGGGCTGAACAGCTGCATGCGTTCATTTTTATTAGACATAAATGCAAACAAAAAGCCTTCAATTTCTGCTGTCGTGGTAATTTTGTTTATATTGGCCGTGATAGCAATAAATTAATCAAGTCCATATTGAAAAAAACCATCTCCCATAGTTCAGAAGACAAAGGCAATATAAACACTCTGAAATGTGTTTCTTCGAACTCTTCTCTGCACTTAAGGATCTATGTTAGGCACTGGTGCCGGAAATCCACTGAAGGATACGTCTCAGCGAAAGAGCAGGGGTAAGCTCGCCCAGGACCTGTGCCACTGACTCCACCAAAGGTTATGGAGTCACACGAAGACCCCTTGATTTGCCTGCCCGCAGCAGTGGTAGCAAAATGCATATTTGATCTTATCCTTCCAGAATGCAAACCTTAGCTAATTGTTCCTTAAAAGATATCTAGTGTCCTTGTCTCAACCACCCTGCCTGGGAATCTGTTCCAGCTGTTGCAGCAGGAGTGGGCTGGACCAGGGGAGTTGTCGATCAGACCCCCACCTTACCTAGCGCCCCTACCCCACCTACTGCGCCCCACCCCACCCACTGCTCCCCACCCCACCCAGCACCCCCTACCCCACCCACTGCTCCCCACCCCAACCAGCGCCCCCGAGCCCACCCACTGCTCCCCACCCACTGCTCCCCACCCACTGCTCCCCACACCACCCACTGCTCCCCACCCCACCCAGTGCCCCCGAGCCCACCCACTGCTCCCCACCCCACCACCTCCTGAGTGCCCCAGAAACCCCCTTTGTGAGGAAGCTACATTTATTAATTTTAAAAATAAAGTACCCCATTTTCTTTGGGCTCCATTTGGCAGTTCAGTATTCCTGGTCTCACCAAGTGGACAGTTACATCTCACCAGGTGTACCACAGTGAATCCTATCCTACGTCCTTCTGGTAGCTGGGGATGGGGGAACTCCCAATGTTGGAAGTCCCTGCCCGCTCCTGCATTGATGGCCTTGCTTGGGATAGAAGCAGGCTTCGCCCCCCACAAGGCCCCTGGGAAATTTGATGTTAGGCTAAAAGCCAGTGGGCTGAAAATTCAGTAGGGTTAGCGCCCCATTTGAGGTGCTAGAGGGCCTAGCGCCGGAGTTATGGCCGGTTTGTAAATTCAGTGGGGCCCTGCCATCGGCGTTAGACCGGTTGCGCTGCGCCGGCACCGATGATGTCATCGGTGTGCGCAGCGTCCCGGTTGCCGTGGTGACGGGCCCCAACGCCGAAATTGAGTTGCGGCCGCCTCGCCCGTGGCAGCCGCAACTAACGGGCCTAGAAATTCAGTTGGCGCCGCGCCAGGGCTTTAGCGCCGGCGCTAAGTCCCCCTGCGCGCGCCAAAAATTCAGTAGCGCCGCGCCCAAACGGCTGCCGGCGCTACAGGAGGGTGTCAGCGCCTCGAAATGGGCGCTGACTGCCGCATTGCGGCGCAATTCCGGCGCTGCGGCACCCGATGCGGTGCGGCAGGCTGGGGAAGTGCAGGCCTCCTCCTTCAGTTAAGGAGGAGCTGCCTGCACCCGCCCGCTGGCCGTTGAAATCTTGAAAAAAATGAGCCCGGCACCTCGGAGAAGTGCCGGGCTTGCAGGCCAGACGCATCTGTTCCGCGGGGGGGGGGGGTGGAGGAGTCCGGGGAGGGAGGTGCGGGCAGGCGGCCGGCAGGAAAGCGGCCGGCTGCCGCGCGACCTTAATGCGCCGGCGCTAACTCGCGTAGGACTCTGCTGAAACATCGTTAGTTGCGGCTGCCACGGGCGAGGCGGCCGCAACTCAATTTCGGCGTTGGGGCCTGTCACCACGGCAACCGGGACGCTGCGCACACCGATGACGTCATTGGTGCCGGCGCAGCGCAACCGGTCTAACGCCGATGGCAGGGCCCCACTGAATTTACAAACCGGCCATAACTCCGGCGCTAGGCCCTCTAGCGCCTCAAATGGGGCCCTAGCCCTACTGAATTTTCAGCCCACGATGTTTCAGCAGAGTCCTACGCGAGTTAGCGCCGGCGCATTAAGGTCGCGCGGCGGCCGGCCGCTTTCCCGCCGGCCGCCTGCCCGCACCTCCCTCCCCGGACTCCTCCACCCCCCCCCCCCGCGGAGCAGATGCGTCTGGCCTGCGAGCCCGGCACTTCTCCGAGGTGCCGGGCTCATTTTTTTCAAGATTTCAACGGCCAGCGGGCGGGTGCAGGCAGCTCCTCCTTAACTGAAGGAGGAGGCCTGCACTTCCCCAGCCTGCCGCACCGCATCGGGTGCCGCAGCGCCGGAATTGCGCCGCAATGCGGCAGTCAGCGCCCATTTCGAGGCGCTGACACCCTCCTGTAGCGCCAGCAGCCATTTGGGCGCGGCGCTACTGAATTTTTGGCGCGCGCAGGGGGACTTAGCGCCGGCGCTAAATTTCCGGCGCTAAAGCCCTGGCGCAGCGCCAACTGAATTTCTAGGCCAGCGTGTCTGGGTCCTGGCCTAATGTGCAGCCCTTTCAGCTCACCGTTGTGTACTTATGTGGATTGGGCAAACTTTCAGGGGCTAGAAATTCATTATCACAGAAATCACAGAAACCACACAGTGCAGATAGAGGCCATTTCGGCCCATCGAGCCTGCACCGACACATATCCCACCCGATCCCCGTAACCCCACGTATTTAATCCCCCTAACACTAAGGGTCAATTTATCATAGCCAATCAACCTAACCCGCACATCTTTGGACTGTGGGAGGAAACCGGAGCACCCGGAGGAAACCCACGCAAACACGGGGAGAATGTGCAAACTCCACACAGACAGTCGCCCGAGGCTGGATTCGAACCCGGGTCCCTGGCGCTGTGAGGCAACAGTGCTAACCACTATGCCACCGTGCTGCCCAGGAATGGGCGTTAAAATTAGAAAAGTTGGCGAATTAGCGCCAGGCGTTAATGCTTTAGACTGCACGCAAAATTCATGCTCACTGCTCAAAGAAATGATTGGAGCACTAATTCAAGTCTTTAAGCCCAAGCTCATTGGCGTTACACTCAAAGGGTGGACCAATATCAGGTGCAGTCAAATCGCAAGTCATGATTGCCACAGGCTGTTTTCCGTTCTTAAAGGGGAGGTTCATTGATGTTGCAGAACCTCATTCTCAGCATTGCTGGCTGTGCAGCTGCCTCACCAAGCAGCAGCAGGTCAAGGAGAAGGAGCCAGAGGACTGAAGCAGCTGTACTCACAGCAGATCTGCGTCTCAAGGAGAGAGCCCACAGATTCTGCGATCAAGCATCGGAGGCTTTGGTGTTCGCTGTGGAGAGATGGAGGACAGTGTTCTACCCGGCAAGTGGCAGGAAGCCCTCACCGCAAGTCTTTTGAACCATGTGGAGGGAGGTAGCATAGCACAACTCGGCCAGCACTGTGATCCCCAGGACCCACACACAGTGCAGGAAGAAATTTAATGAACTCACTCGGGTGGTCAGGATGAGTCAATGCCTCAACAAATGCTACATACCCGCATCTGTAACAAAATCTTCACACACTGCCCAAAGCACCACACCTCCAGTAATCTCTACCTAACAACACTCACACCCACATCTCACACCATGCACAAAATGACAGCTATTCAACTATGGCAGGTACATCACCCAAACACATTACTCCACACTCACTCACACACATTCCTTTCTCTTGCAGGCCAAGGTGGCTCAGAACAGCAGGGAGCCGGAGCGCACAGGGGGGGGACAAGCCGACACCCAACCACTGTCTGCGCTGGAGAATAAAGTGCTGCAGATTATTGGGCGCCAGGTGGTGGGCGTCATAGCCACCGGTGACCCCCTTGGGGACAACAATGGTATGTTCATCCCTACGCCTTCTTCTCACATCCCACTTCCCCATCACCCCACAAGCGTTTTGCACTTTCCAGCTAACCATGCTGTATGCATGCATTTCTCCCTTCCTGCCCCCTCCCCTCACCTTAATCCAATTCTTGTGCCTTTATGATTTCAGATAATGAGCAAGCTCCGGAGCAGCCTGTCCCTGAGGGCACCGTTGAGAGCTAGGCGGGAGAAGAGGAGGAGAAAGAACACACCGCGTCACTGCATGTCTCACCCGCAGGTACCAGCTCAGATACTGGCACTACGCGTTCTTTAGAGGCTGGTATAATAGTGGGATCTGCACAGGGTGAGGCACCGGGGACGAGTGGGCTGCAGCAAGGCCATGGGGAAAGGGTAGCTCAGGGGCCAGTTCCCCGGAGGGTGAGTTCTGCTGCACAGGACTCAGATGAGGACCTCAATGGCAGGGCATTTAGAAGAAAGGTGATGGGCATGCACACGGAGATGATAGGTGCAATGGCAAGGGTGCCTGAGAGCCTCTCGGCAATGATAAGGAGCATGGAGGAGCCCACCTCCAACATTGCACAAGGCTCTGCGCACACCATGGAGCCCATCATTTCCAGTCTGGAAAGGATGGTAGACTCCCAGAGAGACATGGCGACCCAAACCTGCTGCCGCGTGTGATGGGCAATCTGGCAGCTTCCATTGCAGCACAGGTGGAAGCAACGCAATGTCTTAGTGCTGTAATGCAGCCTGTGCTTGGTGGCATCAAATCTCAGACTGCTCTCATGCAGTCTCAGCTTAATGCCATGCAAGCTCTAACTGCTGCCATCGTGGCTGGATCTTCCACCGTCGACCAGCGCTTTCACGGTGTTGCTGCAGGCCAGCAATCTGTGCTGCAACAGATTGCTAGGGATGCTGAGGTGCTGCCCCGGGGGAGTGGCAGTGGGTCAGTGGAGCAGAAACCTGCTGTCCTCTCTCAGGATGACAGCATTCCTGCTCCCATCACTGCCACTCCGCCATTGCCCTTGCTGCCCTTGCTGAGGTGGGTGCAGTCTACAGCCGGACCTTCCAGGCCCAGAGCTTATCAAGGATGTCCTGCAAGGCCATCTGAAGTCTCCCGCACGGACACTCAGCAGCCTTCCAGCAGCCATGCTGCAGCCACTGGGCCAACACTTCGTAGGAGCACTAGAGTAGGCAAAGGCACAGTAACGAGAGGCACGAAGTGATTGCACAAGGGTGAATAGTTAATATTTTTGTTGTAAATATGTGTTCACTGATTTTTGATAAATTCATTAATTCAGTTTGCATTATTCTGTGGTGTGTGTCACTTCAGATTTGCGCTGTGATATGGCCTGCGACAGAGATGGAATAATGGGGATGTGGTGAACATTGGGGATCTGGGGTTTAATTCATTCAAACTGCAGTCTGATGAGGCGGTCACAGACCGCCCTTCCAGAATGCCGATTAAGTGGCTGCCTCCTCCCTCGCTCATGTTCTTCCTCCTCCTCATCCTCGTTGTCCTCCTCATTTTCTCTTCCTCCTCCTTCTCTCCCTCATTCTCCTCTTGAGGTGTTCCTGCAATCCCTGGTGGCAAGGGCTGGGCCCTCATGATGGCCAAGTCATGGAGCATGCAGCAGACCACCACAAAATGGGACACCTGCTCAGCCGTTTACTGGAGGGCTCCTCCCAAGCTGTCAAGGCAGAGGAACCATTGCTTCAGCAGGCCGATGGTCTGTTCGAAGATGTTCCTGGTGGCAGTATGGCTCTCATTATATGAGTGCTGGGCAGGAGTGTTGGGGTTGCGGAAGGGAGTCATGAACCATGCGGAGAGCGGGTAGCCCTTGTCTCCGAGCAGCCAGCCGGTTTGGCGCTGCCAGGATAACAGGCATTGACATTGACATTGAGTATGGTCACACACCAACTGCACATTAAGTGAGTGGTAGCCTTTGCGGTTACAGAAGATTTCAGGATTGTTATGCGGTGCCCACAAAGCCATGTGGGTGCAGTCAATGGCGCTCTGCACCATGGGGAATCCCACTATCCTAGCAAAGCCACATGCACGCTAATGCTGCTTCTCTCTAGTGATGGGGAAGGAAATGTAGCCCTTTCTCCTACTATAGAGAGCCTCTGTGACCTCCCGGATGGCGAACTGCAAAATGTTAGCTATGTCTCCTGTTGCAGACTGGAAGGATCCGCTGGTGAAGAAATTGAGGGAGATGGTGACCTTGACTGCCACTGAGAGAGTCGTATTCACCCTGATCTGAGGCTGGAGATCTGGCTGTAGGAGGTGGCAGAGTTCTGTGACCACCTCCTTGGTGAAGCGGAACCTTCTAAGACACTGCTTGTCATTTAATTGGGGGTAGGAGAAGTGCTCTCGGAATACCTTCGGAGGGTAAGGCCTCCGGTTGAGCACCCTGATGGCCCTCCTCCTCCCTCGGGGCACATGTTCCAGTCTTTCTCGCTTCCTCCGCTCCCTCTGCCATAGATCATGGAGGGTGAGGTTGACTCCCAGTACAGCCCCCATTAATGTAACCAAGTGTAGCAGTTTGATTTTTTAAAGAATAAATGTAGCTACTTTTTAGTTGCTACAACACTCCTGATACTAAATAACCTTGAAATTACTGAATGAGACTGTTGAAATATGTGAAACTGATAAGAAAGCACTGAAACTCCACTAACCTATAGCTGCGACTCATTACTTATGATCCCTTTAAATAACATCTCTGGACCCAGCTTCCTGCTGCTTCACGACAGCTCTCCCTGCCGCTGTTTACTCCAGGCACTAAGGTAGGTGGCAACAATCAATTTTGCAGATCGGGTGCTCAGTGAGCGTTGCAAACTCACTGACATCATGATCCACCTGGCATTGAGGCTCCCAGCGATAACTGTTAGCGGCGGCACTGCGGGGGTGGGGTGGGGGTTCGGCTTGCAGCGTTGGATTCGCCTCACCCCGGTGATAATCCTCTTGCACCCCCATTAGCCACACCTGCTGGCACTAACGGGAGGCACTAAGGTACCAAATGTTTCCCCTCAGGTTTTCATATAAAAGGGTGATTAAGGTCCATCGTCACCATTTAAAAGGTGTGGCAAATTCGTTTAAAACTTTTGAAATTCTGCAAATTGATGCTCAGTCCTGGTATAATCTTGTTCATTCAGTAGTTTCAAAAGTTACACATCACTATTGGTGTTGATGGACCTTCTCACTGAGCCACTGCAATCCTTGTGGTGATGGTGCTCCCATGATAGTATTAGGTAGGGAATGTCATTGGGTTTGAGTGTTGTTGTGGCTGCACCAACCCAGGTGAGTGGTGAGTATTCCATTACAGTCTTTACTTGAGTCTTGTAGATGGTAGGAAGGCATTGCGGGTCAGGAGGTGAGCCACTCATTGCAATATAGCCAGCCATCACCTTCATTTGTAGCCACAATGTTGATATGGCCAGTTCAATTAAGCTACTGGTCAATGGTAACCATTCCCACCATCCCAGATTTTGATTGTGGAGTCTCAGTGATGGTGGTGCCATTCAAGGTCAGGAGAAGGCAGTTGTTTTTTTTTGTTGGGAATAATCATTGCCTGGATCTTATGTGGCACGAATGTTACCTGATATTTGTCAGTCCAAGACTGGGTGTTGGCCACGTAGACTAGCTTGGGCTGCTTCATTATCAAAGACGTGAATGGAAGTGAAAACTATAGAATTACCAGCAAACAGTCCCACTTCTGACCTTATGATAGAAGGAAGGTCATAGGTGAAACAGCTGAAGATGGTTGAGCCGTGGACACTGCCCTGAGGAACTCCACTGTGATGTACTGGGCTTATGATAATTGGTCTACAATGACCACAATCATCTTTGAGCATGTCAGATATGACTCCAGCCACTGGAGGGTTTTCCCATTGACTTCAGTTTTGCTGGGGCTCTTTGATGCCAAACTTGGTCAAATGCTGTCTTGATGTTAAGGCCAATTTTTCTCACCTCTTCTTTCGAATTTAGCCCTTGTGTCAATGTCTGGATCAAGGCTCTGCTGAGGTTTGGAGCTGAGTGTTTTTTGTGGAACCCAAAACTGTGTGTCAACGAGCAGGTTATTGGTGAGTACTTATATTTTTCATTCTGAGGATTTGGGCATCGCTGGCAAGGATGGCATTTGTTACTCATCTTTAGTTACCCTGAGAAGATGGTGATGGGCTTTCTTCTTCAACCGCTGCAGTCCATGTGGTAAAGATTTGATACAACTGCTAAGCCATTCAGAGGACATTAAGAGTCAACCATGTTGGTGTAGCACTGGAGTCACATATAGGCCATACCAGGTAAGGACAGGAGGGAATTAGTAAGCCAGTTGGGTTTTTATGACAATCTGACAGCTTCATGGTCACTTTTACTGATACCATCTTATTGTCAGATTATTAG
Source organism: Somniosus microcephalus (assembly GCF_052327205.1). NCBI lineage: Eukaryota > Metazoa > Chordata > Chondrichthyes > Squaliformes > Somniosidae > Somniosus > Somniosus microcephalus. Next base: position 21,745,836 of record NC_141012.1, read on the forward strand.
TCCAGGCCTCTGGATTACGAGTCCAGTAAATTAACCACTACACTGCCTGTTGATAACTTCTTCCATTATCACTTTGCTGATAATTGGGAGAAGACTGATAGGATGGTAATTGATGTTTTTTCTAGATAGGATAGAGCTGGGCAATTTCCACATTGTTGAGTGGATGCTACTGTCATCGCTGCACTGGAATAGCTTGGCTAGCATCAGGCTAGTTCTGATGCACAGGCCTTCAGCACTACAGAAGGGATGTTGTCAGGGGCCGTAGCCTTCACGGAGTCCAGTGCATTCAGCTATTTCTTAATGTCACATGGACTGAGCAAATTGTCTGGACATCGGAGACTATGATGGTGGGAACCTCAGGGGAAAGCAAGTAGGATTGTCCACTTAGCACTTTTGGCTGAAAATACTTGCAAACACTTCAACCTTTTCTCTTGTAATCATTTGCTGGGCTCTGCCATGATTGGGAATAGAACCCACCCTCCCCCCAACCCCCCATTAGTTGCCTAATTTTTCACCACCATTCTCGACTAGATGTAGTTTGCTCCAATCAGTTTGTTGTGGGGCTGCTTAGCTCTGTTTATAGTCTGATGCTTTTGATGTTTACCATGCAGGTGGGTCTGTGTTGTAGTATCACTAGATCGGTGCCTCATTCTAAGGAATGCCTGGTGCTGCTCCTTGCATGCCCTTCTACACTCCACATTGAACCAGAATTGTTGTCCTGGCTTGATAGTGATGGAGGAGCGAGGGATGTGCTGGACCATGAGGTTACAGATTGTGATGTACAATTATAGTGTTTTTGTGGCTGGAAGGCTGTTTCCAGTAGGGTTCCGCAGGGCTCAGTACTGGGTCCTTTGCTTTTTGTTGTAAATAGCAATGATTTGGACTTGAATGTAGGAAGTATAATTAAGAAATTTGCAGATGACACAAAATTTGGCCGTGTGGTTAATAATGAAGAAGAAAGCTGTAGATTGCAGGAAGATATCAATGAACTGGTCAGGTGGGCAGAACAGTGGCAAATGGAATTCAATCCAGAGAAGTGTGAGGTAATGTAATTGGGGAGGGCTACAAGGCAAGGGAATACACAATAAATGGTAGGACACTGAGAAGTGCAGAGGATCAGAGGGACCTTGGAGTGCATGTCCACAGATCTCTGAAGGTAGCAGGACAGGTCGATAAGGTGGTTAAGAAGGCAAACGGGATACTTGCCTTTATTAGCCGAGGCATAGAATATAAGAGCAGGGAGGTTATGTTTGAACTGTATAAAACACTAGTTAGGCCACAGCTAGAATACTGCGTGCAGTTCTGGTCACCACATTATAGGAAGGATGTGATTGCAGTAGAGAGGGTGCAGAGGAGATTTACGGGGATGTTGCTTGGGCTGGGGAATTTTAGCTATGGGGAAAGATTAGATAGGCTGGGGTTTTCTTTGGAACAGAGGAGGCTGAGGGGAGACCTAATTGAGGTGTATTAAATTATGAGGAGCCTAGATAGAGTGGATAGGAAGGAGCTATTTCCCTTAGCAGAGGGGTCAATAACCAGGGGGCATAGATTTAAAGTAATTGGTAGGAGATTTAGAGGGGATTTGAGGAGACATTTTTCACCCAGAGGATGGTGGGGGTCTGGAACTCACTGCCTGAAAGGGTGGTAGAGGCAGAAACTATCATCACATTTAAAAAGTACTTGGATATGCACTTGAAGTTCTGTAACTTACAAGGATACGGACCAAGTGCTAGAAAGTGGGATTAGGCTTGATAGCTGTTTATCGGCCGGCACGGACAAGATGGACTGAATGGCCTCCTTCTGCGCTGTAAATTTCTATGATTCTGTGATTGATATAGAATTACACTGATGATGATAGCCCACAGCACCTCATGGATGGCCACTTTAGGCCTGCCAGATCTGCTCTTAATCTGCCCCACTTAACACAATGATAGTACCATGCCACATGTTAGATAGAGAGTGTCTTCACTCAGACTGTGCAGTGATCACTCCTACCAATGCTATCATGGACAGATGTGTCTGCAATAGGTATGTTGGTGAGGATGAGATCAAATAATCCACTTTGGTAGGTAAAATAGAAAAGCAGAGTATTTTTTAAATGGTGAGAGATTTGGAAATGTTGGCATTCAGAGGGACCTGGGTGTCCTTGTACACGAATCACTGAAAGTTAACATGCAGGTACAGCAAGCAATTAGGAAAGCAAATGGTATGTTGGCTTTTATTGCAATAAGATTTGAGAATAAGATTAAAGACGTCTTATTGCAATTATATAGGGCCCTGGTGAGACTACACCTGGAGTATTGTGTACAGTTTTTGTGGTGTATGTGCCTTTAAGAGCCCCAGGTGTGCGTAATGCCGGTAATTGCCACTTGGGCTATATAAGCCTGTGTATTGTGTATATCCTTTAGAACCCCCCCCCAGACTTGCTTAGTAAATACCTATGAACCAACTCCTGTCTTCAGTGTCTTTATCTACACACGGACACTACAGTGGCAACGAAGTGGAAACGGACTTACCTGCAATTCGGCAGCACCTCAAGGACATCGATTCCTCCAGCGTCCAGAAGACTCAAGGAAGTAATAGAAACTGTGGTTTCACCAGCTGGCCAAGCTGGTGGCAGGTACTGCGCTAATCCTTCCTGGGCATCAGGCTGGGGCTCCAGCGTCGGGCTCTACAGCTGAGGCAGGCAGCGAAATCGGAGGCAAGCAATAACGGACTGGGAGGGTGCACTCGGGAGACGGCCGGCGCGGCAAGCAGGTCAGCGTTTAGACCTCCGTCGGGAACGAGTCTCCAACAGTGAATAAACGGAAACCACAGTAAAACAGCGTTGTTATCGGTAGCAGCGGCGGGAAAGCGCAGGAAGCGCCATATCGTTGCTACAGAGAGAAAAAAAAAGCACGGGAAGCGCCATAGCTTTTTTGAAATGCCTAAGTCTGGCAATATTGATGCTTTTGATAACGAAACAGAGCCTAACTTTGGCAATATTGATGTTTTTGATAACAAGATAGAGGATTGGACCACATATGTAGAAAGAGTGGAGGTGTTTTGCACCGCAAATGGAATAGAAGATGAAAAAAAAGCTTCAGTGCTTCTGGATCTAATGGGCGCAGAAACATACAAGCTGTTACGCAACGTAATCACTCCAGCCGAACCAATGGACAAGAATTTTGAGGAGATTGTTGATACCCTACACTGCCAATTCGAGGCAGGACTGGCAGATTCTCTGCAAGACAAATTCATCTGCGATCCCCTAAGTGTAGAAACACAAAAAAAGGTATCTTCTGGAAAAGATTTAACACTGGACAAGGCTTTCAGTGCAATAGGAGCGGCAAAGATACAGCAAAGGCCACAGGACTTCGGCACCCATGAAATGACACAGGGTTTCGAGAGATGTTATCGCTGCGGCAGATCCAACCATGACCAGAGGGATTGCTGGTTCAAAGAAAAAGCATGCAGGCGATGCGGAAAGATGGGACACATTCCACGTGTATGCCGATCTGAAAATAAAAAATCCACTAACGGGAAAAGAATCAATAAGGAAAAGCACAGAAAGGTACAAATGATGACGGACAGTAGCTCCAAAGACCAGAAGAGCGATAGCGACTCCGGGAACAAGAGACTAAGCTCTCTCAAATTACATAATGTAATTGCCAATGAAGATTACCAGACCATTTGGGTTACCCTCATAATAGCAGGGTCCCCAGTTAAAATGGAGCTAGATACAGGATCAGCTCTAACCGTAATAAATCGACGAGATTACGAGAGGCTATTTTCGCATATACCTCTAAAAGACACATCCATTATCTTAAAAACATATACGGGGCAGAAAGTATACCCCAAAGGAAAAATAAAGGTGCCTGTGGTATACAACGGCAAAGAAATACAAAAGTTGTATTTATACATTCTACAAGATGGTGGTCCACCGTTGTTGGGACGTGAATGGATAAGGAAGATACGTTTAGACTGGCACTCCATTCAGGCACTGACGGTGACCAGTAAGGAAAAAAACAATGATGACATCATACCTGAACGATTAAAAGACTGTAAACGTGCCTTCCATAAATGTAAAGACTTAATCACATCCGAGAAAGTTTTGGCTCATTACAACCCATCACTACCAATCAGACTGGCGTGCGATGCATCCCCTTACGGCATAGGAGCGGTATTGTCCCATAGATTCCCTGATGGCTCGGAACGGCCGATAGCTTTTGCGTCACGCTCATTGAACTCAGCTGAGCGTAACTATTCCCAGATAGACAGGGAAGCACTCAGCCTGGTATGGGGAGTGAAGAAATTCAACCATTACCTACACGGACAAAAATTTACCTTGCTGACTGACCATCAACCCCTCAGCTCCATATTCAACCCTAAGAAAGGTGTCCCCATTATGACGGCACAAAGACTACAGAGGTGGTCCCTTTTTCTAGGGGCACACCAATACAACATTGAATACAAAGGGTCAAAACAGCATGGGAATGCTGACGGTTTATCGCGCCTGCCGTTGCCAACGATAGAAGAGGCACCTACAGTAGACCCAGTAGAGATATTCCACTCTACCATAGTGGAATGTCTACCGGTGACAAATTCTGCCATTGAAAGGGAGACCAGAAATGACCCTACTCTCTCACGGGTCTACGATTTAACAATGAAGGGATGGCCAGCACATGGCGAACCACTGTTGCCAGCATTCTCGCAAAGAAGAGAACAGCTGTCAGTGTGCCGAGGAACCTTGATGTGTGGATCCAGAGTGGTGATTCCACCCAAACTCCAGGATAAAGTGCTAAAGGAGCTTCACGAGGGGCATCTGGGTGGAGTGAAAATGAAGAACCTAGCTAGGGCGTTTGTATGGTGGCCAGGTATCGATGGAGACATCGAAGACATGACCAAGAGCTGCCAAGGATGCCAGAAGGTCCAAAATGCTCCGCCACAGGCCCCTCTACATCCATGGGAGTGGCCCTCATCTCCCTGGCAAAGGGTGCACATCGACTTTGCTGGTCCATTTATGGACTCAATGTTCTTAATCGCAGTTGATGCACACTCCAAGTGGCCGGAGGTAATAAAGATGTCCTCCACCACCATGGAAAAAACCATCACAGTATTAAGGACCATATTTGCCAGGAATGGGCTGCCGGAACAGATATGTTCTGATAATGGACCGCAATTTGTGTCCGAAGAATTCAGAAAGTTCTTAAAGAACAATGGGGTAAAGCACTACACGTCCGCCCCATACCATCCCGCCACCAATGGATTGGCTGAAAGGTTTGTCCAGAACTTTAAGAAGGCCATAAAAGCCATGGGTAATGAAGACATAAAACTTCAGCACAAGGTGGATAACTTCTTATTTGCATATAGGAATGCAACACATATGGTTACAAACCAAACTCCCGCCATGATGTTCTACAATAGAAACCTAAGATGCCGGCTGGATTTGGTCAAGCCCAACATCCGAAGGGACGTGGAGAACCGGCAGTTTCAGGGCATGAATGAAAGGCCAACTAGGGCCTTCCAGATAGGCCAACCGGTTTTGGCCCGGGACTACCGTACCGAGAAATGGCAGCCTGGAACTATCTGCACACGACTAGGACCACTGATGTATACTGTGGACATCGGAGAAAGCATAATAAGGCGCCATGCTGACCAAATCATCAAGTCATCCGAAAAGGGACAACCTACACCACCACGCTATACATCTAACGATGAAGTAGAGATACCCATATCTACCTCCGATCCGGTGATACTGGAACCCGATGAACCCGACACTGGCCTTCAAGCCGAATCAGCCTTGCCAGAAGAACCTACTACACCACCAGAAACTACTACACCCCCGAGGCGTTATCCGGACCGAGTCAGGAAGCCTCATGAGAGACTAACTTATAATTAATTAATACAGCAATGTATATTATTTTGCATATAACATGTAATTAATAATTACTTAAAATATGATGTACTAGTTAGCTAGAAGGGGAGGAATTGTGGTGTATGTGCCTTTAAGAGCCCCAGGTGTGCGTAATGCCGGTAATTGCCACTTGGGCTATATAAGCCTGTGTATTGTGTATATCCTTTAGAACCCCCCCCCAGACTTGCTTAGTAAATACCTATGAACCAACTCCTGTCTTCAGTGTCTTTATCTACACACGGACACTACAGTTTTGGTCTCCTTACCTAAGGAAGGATATACTTGCCTTAGAGAGTGTGTCACGAAGGTTCACCAGACTGGTTCCTGGGATGGGGGGATTGTCTAATGAGGACAGATTGAGGAGACTAGGCCTATATTCTCTAGAATTTAGAAAAATGAGAGGTGATCTCATTGAAACATACACATTTTTTACAGGCTTGACAGGGTAGATCAGGGAGGTGTTTCCCCTGGCTGGGGAGTCTAGAACCAGTGGTCACAGCCTCAGATAAAGGGTCCCAGACCTGAAACGTTAACTCTGTTTCTTTCTCCACGGATGCTGCCTGGCCTGCTGAGTGCTTCCAGTATTCTCTGTTGTTATCTCAGAATAAGCGGTCGGCCATTTAGGACTGAGAAGAGGAGAAATTTCTTCACTCAGAGGGTAGTGAATCTTTGGAATTCTCTACCCCAGAGGGCTGTGGAGGCTCAGTCATTGAGTATATTCAAGACAGAGATCGATAGATTTTGAATATTAAGGGAATCATGGGATATGGGGATAGTGCAGGAAAGTGGAGATGAGGTAGAAGATCAGCCATGATCTTATTAAATGGCGCAGCAGGCTCGAAGGGCCAAATGGCCGACTCCTGCCCCTATTTCTTATGTTCTTATGTAAATAGGTTAGTTTCTTGGCTACCTCACCACCTGACACAGTCCAAGTCTGGCAGGTACGTCCTTCAGGACTTGGCCAGCTCAGTTAGTAGTCGCATTACCAGGCCATTATTGGTGGTGGACATTGAAGTCCCCCCACCCAGTGTACATTCTGTGCTCTTGCATTCCTCAGTACTTTCTTCAAGTGCCGTTCTACATGGAGTAGTACTGATTTGTCACTTGGGGGTCTTGTGGTAATCAACATCGGGCAGTTCAGCTCTGAAATAAACAATATATTCTTTTTTGGGTTTTGTATGTGATGCAATGAGTTGATAATGTATGTAATCTGTTCACCATTGTCTATTGAAAAGCTTGAGTCAATATTTGATTTGGCCTGAGAAAGACAGGAATTGAGATTTCCCAGCTTGGATGCCTTTGACATTTGCTAGGTTAAAAACTTAGCAGTTCTTTCCAAAATCTTTGGGGATAACTTTCAGCTTCCCTGCCTGGGCAGGAACCTGGTGGACTGGTCCGCCGCCCATTGGAGAACCCGCCTGATTTTATTTCCATTGAATTCAATAGAATAACAATTGGGTGGGTCCTATCAGGGATGAGTGATCTGCTCTGCCAGATTACTGTCCAGGGTATTGCATGTTTTGTGCATTCGCTGAAGACCAATTTCACCTGCAGATTGTCAGTTTTGGTATTTCATTGCTGTTTGTGTGCCAATTAGATGCATACAAAACAATAGTGTCTACACGTCAAAAGTAAATCATTGCCTGTGAAACCTATTGGGACATTATGAGGATGTAAAAGGCCCTATATAAATGCAAGTTCTTCTTATACAATATGCCATTATAGGAACTGCCATGTGAAGGCCAGGCCGACTGAACTTGCCACTCAAACAGAATTTTCTGAGGTCATTCTTCTATGGGGTAGCTGACCCGTTACAGGCATTTTTGTTGTATGCAAAACAAGCAACACTCTTTTTATTTCTTGTATTTACTGAAGCTTTGCACTTCATACCTCATTTGTTTGCAAGTAAATATAATAGTTGCTTCTGTCTGTAAACCATTGGATCCGAGTGTAATACACTGATCTGAAGAGAGCTTCATAAACTAGCACAAGACTACATTCAATAAACTAATTATTTCAAATATGATCATTATTAATCCCCATGGTGTGCAGGCTTGCAAGACAGATTACAGAAAAGATACAGCATCTGGATATAATGACAAAGTTTACTTATGGGAGCCATTGTTAGACTGTTGAATGAATAAATGACTAAGAAACCCAAAACTGTAACACCCCTTTACAAAAGTGTTGTCCTCTCTCCATCCTTTTTCAGCACAACAAATTATAGTGTTTGTTCATCACTTTTATTGGCAATAACTTCTGTTAACCACTTCACTTATGCAAACATACAGTGTATATAGATTGGAACAACATTTATTCGTATGTTGAGGGCAAACGCTATTTCAACAATTAGCAGAGAAATTGCGACTGATGAAAGGATTAACAGTAAATTACAAATATTTGTTCAGCAATCATTAGTGCTTGTGAATAAAGATTGTGTTGTGATATTCCACTCTGTTGAGAGCCATATAGTTCCTTTTATAAATAGCCGTGCACTGCAAAAGAACGATAGGGTTGAGTCGGATATAACAATTGCACTCTATTGATAGAGAATCAACCAACTACATCCCATAATGGAAGCAATCTAAACAGTCCGTACACTGTTCAGTAAGACAGTACATGAGTCTATTCTAGTATAACAACAACAACTTGCATTTACATAGCGCCTTTAACATAGTAAAACGTCCCAAGGTGCTTCACAGGAATCTTAACAAAAAAAGCCAGATAAGGAGATATTAGGACAGATGAAAGCAGTGGGTTTTAAGGAGCATCTTAAAGGAGGTTAAGAGAGGTAGAGAGGCGGAGAGGTTTAGGGAGAGAATTCCAGAGCTTAGGGCCTAGGCAGCTGAAGGCACGGCTGCCAATGGTTGAGCGATTAAAATCAGGGATGTGCAAGGGGCCAGAATTGGAGGATCTCAGAGCTCTCAGAGGGTTGTAGGGCTGGGGTAGGTTACAGAGATAGGGGGGGAGGGAAGTCCTTGGAGGGTTTTAAAAACAAAAATGAGCATTTGAAAATTGAGGCGTTGCCAATGCAGGTCAACAAGCACAGGGGTGATAGGTGAACGGGACTTGGTGCGAGTTAGGATACGGGCAGCAGTGTTTTGGATGACCTCACCCTTATGGAGCCATTAGGGACAGTTATGATAACCATAAAAGGGCATTCATTCCTTGCAGTACAGGAACAAGGATGTCTTGCTGCAGTTGTACAGGGCCTTGGTGAGACCACACCTTGAGTATTGTGTGCAGTTTTGGTCGCCTTATCTGAGGAAGGATGTTCTTGCCATGGAGGGAGCGCAGCGAAGCTTCACCAGACTGATACCTGGGATGGCAGGAATGACGTATGAGGAGAGGTTAGGTCGATTGGGCTTATACTCGCTGGAGTTTAGAAGAATGAGAGTGGAACTCATTGAAACTTATAAAATTCTAACAGGACTAGACAGACTAGATGCAGGAAGGATGTTCCCGATGGCGGGGGAGTCCAGAACCAGGGGTCACAGTCTAAAGATAAGGGGTAAGCCATTTAGGACAGAGATGAGGAGGAATTTCTTCACCCAGAGAGTGGTGAACCTGTGGAATTCTCTACCACAGAAGGCAGTTGAGGCCAATTCATTAAATATATTCAAGAAGGAGTTAGATATATTTCTTAAGGCTAAAGGGATCAAGGGATATGGGGAGAAAGCAGGGACAGGGTACTGAATTTGGATGATCAGCCATGATCGCATTGAATGGCGGAGCAGGCTCGAGGGGGCGAATGGCCTACTCCTGCTCCTATCTTCTATGTTTCTATGTTTCTAATTTGCTGTAATTTTGTCTGTAATTGTGTGACTATGGTAAAAATCGTAAACTGTAAAAGGACAATGATTTAATTGTTGCTTATTCCATTCCATAATTCAAAAAGTGTCAGAGCTTTTCCAAAATAATTGTTTATGAGGCTGCTTACACTGTAACAATTTTAAATAATAAAAACCAATATACAGCAAACATTCCACAAACATGCTTTCTTTTTACCATTTTGTGAACTTTTGACTCATCAAGATGAGAGCTATTAGCGCCAGGGAATTACATTTTCTATTTTGGCCAGCCAGTGCCAGCATCAAGTGCTCCATAGGGCAGATAAAGCAGAGAAAAACTCCCTCTATTCTGTCTTAATGAAGTGCCCAACCTCAGAAGAACAGAACCAATGTGACATTTTTTCATTTCACACTTGACCCATGCTGAGTGAGGTTGCCATTTTAGTAGCAATTTTTGCTGAATATGGGGCAGTTCTGTGCTGTGGGATCATGACTATCTAGAATCGATATGTGATCACCCGAATTACACTTAATTTATGAATCCTCACAGCCATCAAACAAAGGGGATTCCTCATCCACTTGATCCTGCCTGGAAGTTAAAAGCATTTTAGTATTTAGTGCCCATTCCCTCATTGATTCCTCTGTGAAAAACATTGGCTTGGCATATATCATTCACCTGATGGCAGATTTGTTAAACAAGAACAGAGAAAATGCAATGGAACAAAATTTGAGCGGATTCTACAATGGGTGGGGAATCTGCTGTGCCCGGCTACTGCCAAGGCATTGAAGTTGAAAAGTACCCTCAAAGTAGAGTTATGCTGACTCACTGCAAAAATATCCTCCCACTGTGAGTGTCACATAAACAAGGCTCTCAACTTCTGGTGGTCATTGCAGATAAAACATTTGCATACCAGATATACTGGGTATAGCCCCATTTGGGGCGCTAAAACTTTAAAAGTTGATAAATTAGCGCCAGGCACTAATCATTCTCGCCTCCCGCAAAATTCAGCTTTAGCGCTCCAAAAGGGAAGTGGAGTGCTAAATCCAGTGATGCTGCACAAGCTAGTCGTCGTCAGTTCTGTTTTGCAAGGCGACCTGGGCGATTGCCATTACAGCCCCAAACACTCTCACACAGTGGAGGGCTTGGGCATCTTGCACCAATGAAACATTAAAAACTTTGCGCAGGCACCAGACTGGTGCAAATAATAAAGGTTGCGCTAACTGAAAAGCATTCCCTTTAATTACCGCTCCTGAAGCGGCCAGCCGAGTTCACAACGCATCCTCTTGCTGGCGTTGTCGGCGCGAGACGATAAAGCAGGGGGCGAGAGTCAATTTTCCATCCAGGGTGATAACAAGGCACTGCGCACTTTATGATGTCATGATCTGCGTGGCGCGAGAGGTCCAGGCACTAAGGCCTAGAAATTCAGTTGGTTGCGCCAGCCGTTAGCGCCTTAGGAGGAGTAGATGTCGGGCGCTAGCGCAGCGTGATCTGCGCCTCGCCCCAACTTCACTAGAGATTTAGCGGTGGCGCAAAGTCTTTGCGCGCGCTCAGCTGCGCGCGCAGATCATGACGTCATTTCCTCGTGCAACGCCCTTTGTACGCCCCGAACCGGAACTTCAGTGGCAACGCCCCATTGTGCACCTGGCGCCCCTAGTGACTGTTAGAGTGGAACGGTGCTCAGCCGATGCGGGGCGCGGGGGGCGCAAATTAAAGTGCACTCCTCCTGCACTATAAAAGGCTGCCATTTCGCAGCACTCCTTCTTGAGAAACTGATCTTTGGAGAGAGACCAAGGTAGATAGCTTTCTGCTTTGGCCCAACACTCGGACAGGTACTTGTGGCTTCAGGCCACAGCTTTCCACTAGTCTTTGCCTTCATTGACATCTCATTGTTTGCCAGCATATTATGGGGGCTGCAATGGGTGTCAACGCTGGCTTTCTCAATTACATCCAAAGGGCTCACAGACGCCGTGAGAGAGTGGCAGCCCTGGCTAGACGGAGAGGGGGCAACAGGCGTCGGCAAAGGAGGCCTTACCCACCCAGGGTATACCGCCAGCAGTTCTCCTATCTCAACATGTCTGAGGAGCAGTGTGTTCGGAGGCTGCGATTCAGAAGGGACGTGGTCACAGAGATCTGCCAGCTGCTTGGCGGTGATCTGCAGCCACAGCTGAGGTGCAGGATGTCTCTGTCGGTGGCAGTGAAGGTGACGGTGGCTCTCAACTTCTATGCCACCGGCTCCTTCCAATCCGCTACTGGGGACATTGCCAACATCTCCCAGTTCGCCGTGCATTGCTGCATCCGCCAGGTGACCAATGCCCTTTTCAAAAGGAGACGTCAGTTCATCTCCTTCTCCATGGCCCTTGCCAAGCAGCAACAGCGTGCAATGGGCTTTGCAGCATTCGCGGGCTTCCCCATGGTGCAGGGCGCCATTGACTGCACGCATGTGGCTTTGCGGGCACCTCTGGAGAATGCCGAGGATTACCGCAACCGGAAGGGCTACCATTTGCTGAATGTCCAGCTGGTGTGTGACCACAGGCAGCTCATCCTAGCTGTCAATGCCCGCTTTCCAGGCAGCAGCCACGATGCCTTCATCCTGCGACAGACTTCTGTGGCAGACATGTTCCAGGCACAGCCTCACCCACGAGGATGGCTTATCGGGGACAAAGGCTATCCTTTGTGTACCTGGCTGATGACCCCGCTCCGTGCGCCCAGCACCCCTGCTGAAGAGGGATACAACGAGAGCCATCAAGCGACCAGGAACATCATCGAACAAACAATCGGCATCCTGAAGCAACGGTTCCGCTGTCTGGATCGTTCCGGTGGAGCCCTACAATATTCGCCGGAGCGAGTCTCCCATTTCGTGGTCGTTTGCTGCATGCTGCACAATCTGGCTATCCGCAGGACTCAGCCACTGCCACCAGAGATTGGAGGACCACCTCAGGAGGAGGAGGAGGAGGAGGAGGAGGAGGAGGACCAGCACAGGAGGGAGGCAGAAAGTGCAAGGGCCGCCCGTCGCCGGCTTATTGAACGTCGGTTCTAGGCCCCCTCTCAGGGAATGGCTTGTGCCAATGTCAGCAGATGAATGTAGCCGCTCCACAAGCCCTCAGCCGAGCAGGGCAACTAGGACTTAACCAAAAATCCATGCACAGTGCAATTTAACAACAATAATTTATTGAAAACCTCTGCCCTTCCCACATTACATGCTCATGTGGAGAAGCCCCCTCCAAAAACACAAAACTACCAGTCTCGGCCTTACAAAAAGAAAGAAAGACACCAGTCTCGGCCTTACAAAAACACAACTGCACCAGTCTCGGCCTTACAAAAAGAAAGAAAGACACCAGTCTCGGCCTTACAAAAACACAACAGGCATTTGAGCATACCTTCTACTTTTTGCCCTGCAAGGGCGATGCCTTTCGCATCCTTGCCTGGCCCCTGCCCACCCTGCAGCTCCTCCTCAATGGGAGCCCAGTGGCTGCAGCAAGGCTGGGGGAAGGCTGCTGAGGGGCAGATGGCGTGACGGCAGATGCCCTTGGGGGTCGGCCTGCACCAGCTCTGGCCTTGGAGTGGCCGGCTGCTGACTGCTCCAACTCTAGCTGGGCGGCAGCAGTCTGTCCAGCGGCTCGTGGCAGCTGCAATGGCGGAGTGGCAGTGTCAGCTGCAGGAATGGTGCCAACCTGGCAGATCGCAGGTGCTCGCTGGTCGCCTGATACAGTGGCACTCGCACGGGCCAGCACTGCAGCATGCACAGCAAACAGCTGAAGGACAGACTGCTGGGCTGCTGCTGCACGGTGGGTGCCCTGGCGATGCCTGGCTGATCCAGCGAGGGTGGCAGCAGTTAGTGCCCGTGTGGCCCTGGTCTGTGTCTGCATGACACCAGCCAGTGAATGGATGGCACGACTGAGCACTTGGCTAGAAGCCGACTGTGCTGCCGCGAAGTCCTGCAGACTCCTGGCCTGTGCTGCACTGAATTGTTCCAGACTCCTGGCCTGTGCTGCACTGAATTGTTGCAGACTCCTGGCCTGTGCTGCTCCGAATTGCTTCACACTCCTTGACAGAGACTCTATGGAGTCAGGCATCCTTGCCACTGCAGCCATGAGCTCAGTGTGCCTGCGCTCAGCCTGGACGGCCATTTCCTCTAGGAGGCGCACCTCCTCTGCGCTGACCGTCGCAGGACTGGAGGCCGCACTCACCCTCTGGGGAGAAGTCCGCCGAGCTTCCCCACCCCTCCCGCGTTGCTGCAGGCCGCTGGGCCCCGGAGCTTCATTCTCCTCCGACCCTTCCCCCCGGCTCCCCTCCAGGGAAGACGTGTCCCCTACGTCGCCATGGGCTGGCGTGGCTGAGGGTGGCACTGATGGGCCAGCTTCCTCTTCCTCCTCCTCGTCTTCCGAAGGGCTGACAGTGGCAGCTTGAGGGCCCGCCTCCTCACCTGGCGATTCACCATCTGAAAGCAGGAAGGCACAAGAGTAGCTTTAGAGTGAGGACAGGGCGGCAGCGAGGGAGGCATGAGTGCTGCCATTCACCGCATTGGTCGGACAGTGGCAAAGGATGGTGATCTCATGCGCAAGTGGAACGAGAGAGGTCCAAAAGGTGATGCCCTTACCATTGGTGCCCAGAACAGGGTCGGCATCTCCACTGGCAACGGGGCCAATCAGCCGGCCTGCCATAATGCGCGCCACACGCTGGTCGAGGTCGGAGAGCTCTTTGAGGTCAGGACGGCCTCCCCCGGTCTCAGTTCGGTTGTGCCGGTTGTGCGCCACCTTGGCCTGCAAGAGATAGGACGGCCCCTAAGTACAGTGTGAAGCCCTGATCTTGTCTGCACTGCCTCCCATGGTCGAATAGCTTGTACAGTGTGTAGCCCTGATCATGTCGGCAATGCCTCCCATGGTCGAAGAGCTTGTACAGTGTGTAAAGTGCTGAATGTGCAAGTGATTTTCATGCCAGTCCCATAGCTGCTGGATGAGGGCTGGCCATTAGGGCTTTCAGGTCCCTTTGCCCATAAAGTGAGGTGCACATGCAAGGATGAGGAGGACACTGGAAAGGGTACTCACCCTGACAACCCGAGTGAGGTCGTTGAACTTCTTCCGGCATTGCACAGGAGTCCTGGCAACCACACTGTTGGAAGACACCCTGTTGGAGACCTCCCTCCAGGCTTTCCGGTAGGCGCTGGGCAGCGGCCTCTTGCCACCTTCTGGAAACAGAACATGGCGCCTGCACTCCACTCCGCCAACCAGCAGCCTCAGGTCACTGTCGCTGAAGCGCTGCGCTCTCTCCCTGGCCTTCTCCATAGCCCTGGGCGTTGTGCAGGTGAAGCTGAAGTGGTCAGGCCTAGGTTGAGGGCTGCAGTGTGCAGGGCGTGGCAGGCAAACAAATCGACCCTCCCCCTTTAAGAGCTGACCGGCGCCAGAGTGTCTGCCGTCAATCAAGAACTCGCCGCACCGGTGCTGCGCCCGGCCTCGGGGCTATCGCTCAGCACCGCCGGCTTTGCGCCTAAAGATAGTCGTGCATCGCCTGTTTTAGTGCAGCAGCAACCTCTTGGGGCGATGCGACTGAATATCGGCGAAGGGGGCGCGACTTGGCGCCGGGCGCAAACTTTAGCGGCCGCCCGACTTTAGCGCCCCAAAAGTGGCTATACTGAATTTCTAGGCCCAAGAGTTAAACCAGCACTGAAGTTCGCGGGCGTCGCTGCATTCGCCGCGCCCGGGCGCTAACCCCTTAGGCCTAGAAATTCAGTTGGCTGCACCAGCCGTTAACGCCTTAGGAGGAGCAGATCTCGAGCGCTAGGCACTTAGCGCCCGGGCGCAGCGCGATCTGCACCTCGCCCCAACTTCAGTAGACATTTAGCGCCGGCGCAAAGTCTTTGCGCGCGCTCAGCTGCGCGCGCAGATCATGACGTCATTTCGTCGTGCAACGCCCTTTGTGCGCCCGGAACCGGAACTTCACTCACGCCGCCCCATTGTGCGCCTGGCGGCCCGAACGACTGTGAAGTGGAACGGTACACAGCCGAGGCGGGCCACGGGGAGCGCAAATTAAAGGGCACTCCTGCAGTAGAAAAGGCAGCCATTTTGCAAAACTTTGTGAGAGACAATGATGGTGATGATGGAGGAGGAGGAGGAGGAGGAGGAGGAGGAGGAGGTGGTGGAGGTGGAGGTGGTGGTGGTGGTGGTGTGCCGGTACCACATAACAAACTGATGGAGAGAAGCCCTCCCCAACAACACAAATACAGCAGTCTCGGCCTTTCAAAAAAAAAAATCCACCCTCCCCCTTTAAGAGCTCACCGGAGCCAGAGTGTCTGCCGTCAATCAGCAGCTCGCCGCACCTGCCCTGCGCCCGGGCCGCCGGCTTAGCGCCTAAAGAGAGCCATGCATCGCCAGTTTTAGCGCTCGAGCAAACTCTTAGGGTGAAGCTAATGAATATTGGCGAAGTGGCCTCGAATTTGCGCCGGGCGCAAACTTTAGCGGCCGCCCGACTTTACCGCCCCAAAAGTGGCTATAATGAATTTCTAGGCCTTAGTCTCCTGTTAGCGCCCCCGCCAGGCGCTAACGGGAGGCGCTAACCTACCGAATTTCTAGCCCTATATAATATTAATATTGTTTCAATAGGATTGGCCAGTCACAATTCTGATGAATTTCATCAGTTATTAACGGCACTTCTGTAGGAGCAGCCTTCCCTCATGGGAAATTTGTAGCGTGCCATGATTGAATGACATAAAATTTGCATCACCCAGTGGCAAACACATCTGCTGCTCTAACCTAGAGCTGTACACACAACAGTGTGGTGAAGCCTGGAGCCTCATTGCTTAATCAAGAACCAAATCCAACTGACATTAGTGCTATTATATTATTCATTCTAATTTTCACTTAATTAATAAAATGTTTCTCCGCTATTTATTTTCCGATTGAAGCACGTTGTGCTCATTTGTCTCCAGAAGATATTCTATTCCTGCCAAGAATTAAGGGTGAATACGGCCAACAAGGTTTTATAGTTCCTTTCTAAAGCCCACCTTTTCCCGTATAAGCAATGGCTATTTAAATGATGATTATGCACAGGAGGAGCTGAAAATCTATGATAAAATTATTTTCCCCTCAAATGTTAGGGAAAGGATAACCTTGGCAAATAAGATGACCAAAATATGGCAGCAGAGGGTGCCCTGAATAGGGAACATAAAGCAGAGGAGAAACATTCAATGTAATTGAAGCGAAGGAGAGCAAACAATTTCATAAAAGCTTCCCCACCTGGATTTCGTTTCCCTGTAACCATTATGCTGCTGAACCAATTTGATTGATAGTGTGATACAGTTACAGTTACTATTAAATCCCGGCAGCTTTTACATTTCAGCAAAACTAAAAGACTCTTCCCAAAAACCTTAATATGAGGTCTTGGACAGGAGAAACTTACATGCTGTCAGGCATTGCCAAAATCAAGATACTTTAGGAAACTTTAAGAAGTATCGCTAACCAAATTACTGCGTAAGGTATGATGTTGAAAAATCCCACGGACTCCTGAGCATTTTGAGGAATTCTGAAGGACAATTTGCAAGCCACATGCAATTTAAAGTGTCTCATGTTAATAAGATTCTATCGCAGAAATGTACTTTCTTGCAGAGATTTTTGGCAGCTCCAATGCTGAACAAATAGTTATGCAGAACAACTGAATGGTGTTCCCTCAATGCTGTCAACCTTTCTCAATCTAGAACTGGTCTTCATCAGTTCAGGCTTGTAGCAATTTAAAGATTTGAGAAATTCCCCTTGCCACCTATTTTACTTGAAGTTGTAATCCGTGTAAAACTGAACATTACATCTAAAGTTAAGGCTTCTCATCTCACCTTTACTTCCGATTGGTGTTTTAGTTCTCCAAATTTACACAGACCTTACCTGAGCGAAAAAGAATTCTCTGTACAAGTTGGCGACACATAACTATCAGACCGTTGAGGGTCATCATGCTAGCACTGCATTCATTTTTCCAAAAATCATCAAGGAGTTCGGAATATAAATTTTTAAGCTTCAGAAGATAATTTGTAACTAAGTTAGGTTTCTGTGGAATGTCATTATATAATACTTATGGCCCTATAATAATTAATGTACTCAGGCCTGATGCTGTCAGGTTTTAGGATTGCATTACATTTTAAGATAATGCACTTCATTCTTCATATGGACAATAAGTAACGCACATGTTTAGTTGTGTTCCGCCTATGAAATTCATTCAAAAAAAATGCCTCGTCTCCCTCTCAGACAGCCTGTCTCAGCTTCTCTCTCTAAAGAAAATGCAGGGGGGTGAGGGGGGCGGTGTTGGTGTTTCCATGTCTCTGAGGCATATAGCAGGCACCTCAAAGCACTGGAGAGGTACCACCAACACTGCCTCCGCAAGATCCTGCAAATCCATTGGCAGGATAGGCGCACCAACGTCAGTGTTCTCGCTCAGGCCAACATCCCCAGCATCAAAGCTTTGACCATGCTCGATCAGCTCCGATGGACGGGTCACATTGTCCGCATGCCCGATACGAGACTCCCAAAACAAGCGCTCTACTCGGAGCTCCGGCACGGCAAGAGAGTCCCAGGTGGGCAGAGGAAACGCTTCAAGGACACCCTCAAAGCCTCCTTGAAAAAGTGTAACATCCCCACCGACACCTGGGAATCCCTGGCCCAAGACCGCACAAAGTGGAGGAGAAGCATCCGGGAAGGCGCCGAACACCTCGAGTCTCTTCGCCGGGAGCAAGCGGAAGGAGCGCACGTCTACCCAAGCACCCCACCCACCCGCCCCTTCAACCACCGTCTGCCCCACCTGTGACAGAGACTGTAGGTCCCGCATTGGACTAATCAGTCACCTGAGAACTCATTTTGAATGTGGAAGCAAGTCATCCTCGGTTCCGAGGGACTGCCTAAGAAGAAAAGAGTTGGTGTTTGGAAATGAGAAGAGCTGTACAGCCCCAGTGAAATAATTTAGAGAGAAGTTTGTTACAGTTCTGCCAGAGAGCGTGAAGCAAGCGTTTTTAATAGATAAAAAAGGGCAGGTGCTGTAATCATCTTCCTCCCAGTCGTCCTCCCTCAGCCTCAGTATGAAGTTTTTAAAAAACAGTTGAATATAGTTTTCTTACCGATCTTACCTCAAAAATGGTTCTAAAATTCATGCCCCAGCTTCTTTTGAAATCATTTGGAAAAACAAAGGCATAATTACTTGTATAGCCTGCCGTATGACGTGCTTTGAGTTGTTACACTAAGAAAAACATATTAATGCACGCTAGAAGATTCCCTATACTGCCGTGCTCAGATTGTAGCACCTTGGGAACTGGAGATGCAGATATATTTGTTCCCTTCCTTCAGCTTATAGAGTGATATGTCTGGGAAGAATATCAACTTTCGTTCTAAGCTTTTGAGAGAGGCTGAAGAAACAAAAGACAGTTTTCATCAGATTATTGTGAACAATGTAATTTTTATGTCTTTATTATAGCGCAGATCTTATTATTATTTTGTAGTTGGCTGGCTGTAGCGGAAGATTGCTGACCAAATATAAAATGCTCTTTTGAGATTCTTTAGTACTGAGATCTGATCTGTTACTGTTTTATGAGAATGAACTTGAGTAATCAAAGTGTCACAGCTGAAATGTGACACAGGAAATGTAATATAATGGACAGGAAATAACAGCGATTGTACAATTTTTATCGTATTAAGTATAGATATAAGGAGATTGTAGAAAACTAAAGTTTTGCTAGTGGTCTTCTAGTTTTCTCTGTGTTAACAGTTGCAATGGAGTCAACTGAAAGAAGAATCGTGAATCTAAAGCTTATAAACCCTCATGCTTTTGGAACATCAGAAAAAACTGCTGTGTGATGTGACCATCTAATGCAAAATGTAGACTGACTAACACCAATGCAGTTAATGCACACCATTAGACAGATAGGAATGCAGCCTCCGCAAGATCCTGCAAATCCATTGGCAGGATAGGCGCACTAACGTCAGTGTTCTTGCTCAGGCCAACATCCCCAGCATCGAAGCTTTGACCACGCTCGATCAGCTCCGATGGACGGCTCACATCGTCTGCATGCCCGATATGAGACTCCCAAAACAAGCACTCTACTCGGAGCTCCGACACGGCAAGAGAGCCCCAGTTGGGCAGAGGAAATACTTCAAGGACACCCTCAAAGCCTCCTTGAAGAAGTGCAACATCCCCACCAACACCTGGGAATCCCTGGCCCAAGGCTGCACAAAGTGGAGGAGAAGCATCCGTGGAGGTGCCGAACACCGAGTCTCTTCGCTGGGAGCAAGCGGAAGCCAAGCGCAAGGAGCGCACGTCAACCCAACCATCCCACCCACCCACCTCTTCAACCACCGTCTGCCCCACCTGTGACAGAGACTGTGGGCTGGATTTTGATACTGGAGGCGTGTAGGAGGCGGGACTACAACTTTTGGGGTTGTAGTCCCGCCTCCATCGAGTTGTGGCCAACCCATGCGATTTTCACTTGATTGACCTTGTTGAACCCACCCATTGGGCTCAGCAGGCCAATTACGGGCCACCCGGCAACAGGTGACATCACAGATTGAGATTTCATCTGTCAAGAGCTTTTGACAGATGAAATATCAGCGTTTGACAGCTCTTTGAAGCTGTCAAACACTGACAATCTGTACACTAAGTTAATTCCTTCCTCTCAGGTTGATTTAGAGATCTCTCCAAAACAGAAAACTGAATGCTGCAACTTTTGACAGCTCGCGGCCATTCTGCTTTCTGTGCCGGTGAGATGAGGGACTCCCAAGACCTGAAGGAAGGAAGGCTGTAAAGGTAAGTAAAGGTTAGTAGAACTTCTTTAAACACTTTACACAGACCAAACACACTTACCTCTGCACTCATGCTCCCATCACTCACCTGAACACCGGACATCTCGAACCCTCCAAGCCCTTTAGCCCGATGGTCCGCCTCGCTAACTTGGCGTGGTTTGGAGCCGTTGGGACTCCCACACTTCAGGGATAAATATAGGGATTAGGCTAAAAACTGCCTGTTAACTACCTGTTAACAGGCAGTTAATTGGCACTAATCCCCTTCCCGCCTCGGGGAGGCGGCTCCCAGCACAGGTCGGGTACCCGCCTCCTTTGAAACTGGCATGGAGGCGGGTTGGGGACGGGATGGGTTCGTGCCCCCCGATTTTGCGATTTTAACCCCCCACACGCCTCCAATCTTGCCTCAATGGCCCAATGAAAATTGGGCCCTGTAGATCCCACATTGGACTCATCAGTCACCTGAGAACTCATTTTTAATGTGGAAGCAAGTCATCCTCGGTTCCGAGGGACTGCCTAAGAAGAAGAAGGAACTATCCAACTGAACACTTGTTCCGATCATGTATTGTGTAGGTAATATGATGAAAACAAGTTGATGTGAGCAGCTAGGAGCTTGAGGAATATTCTGTGATTAAGTTTACAGAAAAAGCTTTTTATTACAGGCTTATGCAGACCAATGGAATGATGATTCTTAGGGAGGTTTGCAGTTTTATGTTAATGGAGCTTCTGCTGTAACGAGGGGAAATAATGATTGTTATAATAAAGAAGGATTTGTAATAAGTTTTTGCAATTATGATTACATTTATTACAGAACCTTTTTCTCTTTGAACGGTTTAAAAGCAATTCTTATAAGTGGATCTTTTCCCTCTATGGACCTGAAGCTGTACCTTGCCTGAACTCTTATACCTGAAGGATTGATAATTGCCCCTCTTGCACTGTGCTGATTGTTGACTTAAAATTTGTCTATGCTGCAAAACTCTCTTTGAAAGGGTAGCTATCGCCACATAGACCAAAGGTTAACAGACTAAAGAAACTCATCGCCTGGAATTATCACTAGGGTTCGGCAGTGGAAGATCAGCAGTGGAAAATACACCTAACAGACCTAATGAGTTAAAACAGGAGATGGAACTCGTGCAGCTGAAAGGCTATAAATGGCCACTTATTCTAGTTCCCCAATGTTTCTCTTGATCTTCCACTGCAGTTACAGCAAGAGATTGGGAGAATCCCATGGCAATTCAGGGTGAATATCTACAGTTATGAGATACTAAAATTGGAAAATACTAAAAAAAAATGTGAATTAACATATGTATCATGATGAAACAGTCCAGAATGGATCAACTACCCTTTGTAAGAACATCTTTGGTAGAAATGTAAAGGTCCCTGTAGTTTCAATAAACAAAGGTTTGTTTTCTGATATGGTAACATTAACTTGTCTGGCCTTGCAGAATTTTCTAGATCAATATATTATATTATATTATCATCCTCAAACAGGGAGAAAAATAGAGCAAAAGCAAAATACTGCGGATGCTGGAAATCTGAAATAAAAACAGAAAATGCTGGAAATACTCAGCCGGTCTGGCAGCATTTGTGGAGAGAGAAACAGAGTTAACGTTTCAGGTCTGGGACCCTTCATCAGAACTGGAAAAAGCTGGAGATGGAACAGGTTTTTAAGCAAGTGCAGGGGCAGGGAAAGGGGGGAGGGGAGGAAAGAAGGTCTGTGATAGGATGGAAGGCAGGAGAGATTAAGAGACATTAAGAGAGATTAAGAGAGATTAAGAGATGGTGCAAGGCAAAGGGAGATGGTAATGGGACAAGTTAAGAAACAAAAGATGGCTCTAGATGAAGTGCCATGCGAGAGCTCGTTCTTGTAATAATACCAGAATTTGGAAGTGTTCAATCTCCTATTTTAGCTCATTAGGTTTTTTAGGTGTCTTTTACCTATTGCTGCTATTAATGTCGGCCAAACCTAATCATCATGATTTATATATAAGTACAGTTGCTTAAATTATGCATTATATAGGCAATAGTTAGAATTTGTACCCTACCAGAAAAGGTTACACAAACCAGTCTGCAGACAATTGTCAAAGACAATTCACACATCTGGACTTATTAGTTAAATGGATTAAGTTTGTTTACAAAGACATACCAGGTCTTTTGACGAGCGAAAGTTTCTGTTGGTTAAATCAGCAGAGCATGCCACTTTGATCTCTTGTTCAAAAAGCAGTCTGATCTTTAAATAAATGAAACACTTTGTGAAATTTGACGAGCTTTTTTTGAATCTCTCCAATCAGGTTTCTGTCCCCACCATGTATTTTTGGGGACATTGTTGGAAAAAGGTACATTTATGAAAATGAGAACTATTTAAAAATTATCCCATAAAAATAATTTTGGAAGATAAAATCAAAAACCGTTTTAGAATGCTAGCACAAAAAGAAACCGGAGCGCTGTAGCTATATTTACTTAATAAATTAATGAAATAAGAAGGAAGTGAGTAATGAGTTTTTGCATTCCATTGTGATTTTTCATTCAGCTGTTACCATTTATTTTTTTTCTCAAATGGGTTCTTTGATACCCATCAACCATGTTGTGAATCTGTTTCAAATTTGCTTTACTGTAGCTAAAGTCTGTTTTACCTTGACCATTCTTTGAAGAATATTATTTGGTTTATTTCACAGATTTTCAACTGCTGACTCCTTAAATCTACATTTCATACTCTTTACAATTCATACTCAAGGATGCTGGTTCTGTATTACTGGAGTTCAGGAGATCAGACGCTACCGGAGCTTAGCCCACAGATAGCATTTACAAAAAAGCGTGTATAGGTGTAGTCACGATTGAAGCATTAAGTGGAATGCATATTTATATAAATGCACAACAAAGATTTAGCAACCTGACAGTAACTGGCATAGAACACGCAATTCAATTGGCCAATTAATAATCTAAAACAATTTACCAACAATTACTGCTTTGCATCCACTCTTCATAGAGATTTTATAATCATAGTCAGGTGATATGTTTTGGTAGGAAGAATGAGGAGAGACAATGAAAGTTAAATGGTACAATTTTAAAGAGGGTGCAAGAACAGAGACACCTGGGGGTGTTTGTGCACAATTCTTTGATGGTGACAGGACAGGTGAAGAAAGCAGTTAATAAAGCATATGGGATCCTGGGGTTTATAAATAGAGGCACAGAGTACAAAAGCCAGGAATGTTATGGCTAAACCAATATAAAACACTAGTTCGACCCCAGCTGGTGTTTTATTTCCAATTCTGGGCACCACACTTTAGGAAGGACGTGAAGGCTTGGAGTGGGTACAGAAGAGAATTACTAAAATGGCTCCAGGGATGAGGGATTACAGTTATGTGGAGAGACTGGAGAAGCTGGGGTTGTTCTCCTTAGAGCAGAGAAGGCTAAGAGAAGGTTCGGTAGAGGTGTTTAAAATCATGAAGGGTTTAGACAAAGAAAATAAAGAGAAACAGTTTCCTATGGCTGAAGGGTCGATAACCAAAGGACACAGATTTAAGTTGATTGGCAAAAGAACCAGAGGCGACATGAGGAAAAACCTTTTTCTGCAACGAGTGGTTGGGATTTGGAATGCACTGCCTGATAGGGTGTGAGGGTGCCGGTTAGTTCCCTCAGTAACCCCTAGATGGCACCTTCACTTGTTTTTTCCCTTTGCTAATTGTTACTAGTTTCTCCTGTGTTTATTACTTAACTGCCTTTTATCAGGTTTATTGGTTTCACCTGTTTTTGCTTGTATTTAAGTTCTGTGGTTTCTTCCCTCTGTGCTCAGTCTTGACAAGCCATTTGCCTAGTGGTAGCTTGTCTTGAGCTCCTATGTTTGTAACTGTTTACCTGTGTGATTCTAGTAAAGTACTTTTATTTAAGACTGCATACCTGCTTCTCGCCTCGTCTGTCTGCACTTGGGTCCAGAACCAGCCTCGTCCTGACAGCAAGACTGAGCCAGTATGGACCCAGCAGTGATGGAGGAATTTCGTTCTATTCTCTCCCATCAAGGTGCTTTCCTCGGCCGCCTTGAGCAACTTCTCCAAAGCATTTCGGACAAGGTAAATACGTGGACTCAGACCATTCAACACCCAGCCGCTGTGGCTTCTGCTCAGGATGTTCCTCCTCAGTCAGTTCCTTTGGGTACTACCCCACCAGTCGCCAACCTCCAGACTCACCGAAAGCCTCGCCTACCCGCGCCAGAGCGCTATGACGGTCATCCGGGCAAGTGTCACGGCTTCTTGACCCAGTGTTTCCTAGTTTTTGAACTCCAACCCTCCATGTTCCTATCACCCCGCTCTAAGGTAGCGTTCATCATATCACTACTCTCAGGTAAAGCTCTCGCCTGGGCTACCGCTATCTGGGAGCAGCAATCTTTCATCTGCTCGGACATTCTCCTTTTTGCCGAAGGGGTGAGCAAAGTCTTTGACCATCCTGTGAGTGGACGGGAGGCAGCTAAGAGACTTTTGAATCTCCGCCAGGGCAACTGCAGCGTAGTCGACTTCGCCATTGAGTTCTGCACACTCGCTGCGGAAAGCCGCTGGAACACCGAGGCCCTTCTCTCCACGTTTCTTCATGGCCTTTCCGAATCTATCAAAGATGAACTGGTGTCCAGAGAGGTTCCGGAGGACCTTGACATGCTCATCTCCCTTGCCATCAGAGTGGATAACCGCCTCCGGGAGCATGGTAGAGAGAGGAGATTCACTACTTCCACAGAGGTGAGATCTTCCGGTGTTTCGAATCTGACCAAGAGTTTCCAAGTACCCCCGAGTCCACCTGTTAGCACCGAAGAGGAACCTATGCAGCTCGGCAGAACTCGGCTCTCCCAGTTTGAGAGACAGAGGAGATTGAGAGAGGGGCGTTGTCTTTACTGTGGCCTGTCTGGCCATCTCAGAGCCACATGCCCTGAGCTTCAGGAAAAAGCCAGGAGGATTGGGAAAATACCGACAGATCAAATCCCTTCTCAGATCAAATCCCTTCTCCTACCCCTTCTGTTTTCCAAACCCTGCTTCCCGCTCGTCTCTCTTGGGAAGGACAACAGTACAACCTCCAGGCGTTTGTTGACTCCGGGGCCGCTGGCTGTTTTATCGATGACACCCTTGTGCGCAGCCTGAAAATTCCTTTCTCCCGCCTTGACAAGCCTTTACAAGTCACTGCCCTCGACGGCAGGCCCCTTGGTTCTGGGCGTATTCATCATATCACCGGAGTATTACATGTCCAAGTAGGGGAGAGACATCAAGAGTTGCTGCAGTTTCACCTTATCGATTCACCTCAGCTCCCTCTCATTCTTAGATATCCGTGGCTCTCTCTTCACAACCCTCACATTGACTGGACTACCGGGACTGTGCTGGAGTGGGGTCCTTCATGTCTAGCCAACTGTCTTAAGGTCTTCCCTAGTCTACCCCGTCCTTCCTCTGCCGAGCCAGCTGATCAGCTGGACCTTGCTCATGTGCCCCCTGAATATTCAGACCTCCATGCTGTGTTTAGTAAGAGGCGATCCACTACACTCCCCCCACACCGGTCCTACGACTGTGCCATTGATCTCCTGCCTGGCACTAGCCCCCCTCGGGGTCGGCTCTACTCTCTCTCTGGCCCTGAGAATGTTTCCATTGAAGAATACATCAAGGAAGCCCTTGCTACAGGTTTCATTCGCCCTTCCACCTCCCCAGCGGGTGCTGGCTTCTTTTTTGTAAAGAAGAAGGATGGTGGTCTCAGGCCTTGCATAGACTATCGGGGGCTTAACAAAATTACCATTAAGAACCGCTATCCTCTCCCTTTGATGTCTTCAGCGTTTGAGCAGCTGCAGGGAGCTACCATCTTCTCCAAACTTGACCTCCGCAACGCGTACAACCTGGTCTGCATTAGGGAGGGGGATGAATGGAAGACTGCCTTTATCACCCCTAGCGGTCACTGGGAATACCTCGTCATGCCCTTTGGTCTCACTAATGCTCCTGCTGTCTTCCAAGCTCTGGTCAATGACGTGCTCCGGGACCTGCTGAACCAGTTCGTGTTTGTTTATTTGGATGACATTCTCATCTTCTCAAAGTCCCCCCAGCAGAATGTCCAACACGTCAGATGGGTGCTGCAGAGGCTCTTGGAGAACCGTCTCTTTGTCAAATCCGAGAAATGTGAATTCCACGTCTCTAAGGTCACCTTCCTGGGCTAGGTCATCTTCTGTGGAAGCATCCAGATGGATCCTAGCAAGGTTCAAGCCGTCTTGAACTGGCCGCATCCCACATCAGTTAAGCAGGTTCAGCAGTTCCTGGGATTCACCAACTTTTACAGACGCTTCATCTGCAACTTCAGCTCCCTTGCCGCCTCCCTCTCCGCATTGACCAAGGGCTCGTCTTTATGGTTCAGTTGGTCTTCTGAAGCGGAATGGGCCTTCCAGGAGCTCAAACAACGCGTCACCTCTGCTCCCATTCTGGTACACCCTGACCCCACCCTGCCCTTTACCGTAGAGGTGGATGCCTCGGATATTGGAGTCGGGGCTATCCTGTCCCAGCGCTCCCCTAAGGACCAAAAGCTACATCCCTGTGCCTTCTTTTCCTGTCGCCTGAAGCCAGCAGAGAGTAACTACGATGTCGGCAACAGGGAGCTCTTGGCAGTTAAGTTGGCCTTGGAGGAGTGGAGACACTGGTTGGAGGGAGCAGAGCATCCTTTTGTCGTCTGGACCGACCATAAAAATCTGACATATATCCAGGACGCCAAGCGCTTCAACCCTCGGCAGGCCAGGTGGGCTCTCTTCTTTAACCGGTTCAACTTTCTCCTGTCTTACCGCCCAGGGTCTAAGAACCTCAAACCGGATGCCCTTTCTCGCCAGTTTGACCCCTCGGAAAAGGACCGGACCCCGGAACCTATCATCCCCAGTTCCTGCATCGTTGCTCCCGTCGCATGGGAGATTGAGACTGTGGTGCGAGGAGCCCAACGTCAGGAGGCTGACCCTGGAGGAGGCCCTCCTCATAGCCTTTATGTTCCCAGTCAGGTGCGCGCCCAGGTCCTTCAATGGGGGCACCCTTCTCGATTGACTGGTCATCCTGGGATCCGTCGGACTCTCGAGTTCCTTAAGAGGAGGTTCTGGTGGCCCTCTATTGAAGCCGACACCCGGGCCTTTGTCCCTGCTTGTCCCGTCTGTGCCCAGAACAAGACATCCCAACAACCTCCGCTTGGTCTCCTGCATCCCTTGCCCATCCCCAGCCGTCCCTGGTCTCATATCGCCCTGGATTTCATCACCGGGCTACCTCCATCTGAGGGATTCACTACCATCCTAGTTGTGGTCGATCGCTTTTCCAAGGCTGCTCACTTCGTCCCTCTTGTCAAGCTTCCCTCTGCCAGAGAGACTGCCGAGCTGGTTGTCCAGTATGTCTTCCGCCTCCATGGCTTGCCCCTGGATGTCGTCTCTGACCGTGGTCCCCAGTTCTCATCCAGGTTCTGGAAGGCTTTTTGTTCCCTCCTGGGCGCTACCGTCAGTCTCTCCTCTGGGTTCCACCCACAGTCTAACGGCCAGACTGAGAGAACCAACCAAGATCTGGAGAGGGTGCTAAGAAGCTTTGTGTCCTCCAATCCTTCCAGCTGGAGCAAGGCACAATACCCTTCAGAGCTCCTCCACTGGCCTCTCACCTTTCGAATGTCAATATGGCTTCCAACCGCCACTCTTCCCTGAACAGGAGAGGGAGGTAGGAGTCCCGGCTGCCCAGGGGTTCGTCCAACGCTGCCACCGTACCTGGAGGAGGGTCCGGTCTGCCTTGCAGCTCGCTTCTTCTCGGCAGAAAGTGCAGGCTGACCGACACCGCCGCCCAGCTCCTCAGTTCCGGACCGGACAGAAGGTCTGGCTGTCTACCCGGAATCTTCTGCTCCATGTGGAGTCCCGCAACTTGGCTCCCCAGTTCATCGGACCTTTTAGGATTTTGGAAAAAGTAAACCCTGTGGCCTACCGGCTCCTCCTTCCTCGGTCGATGAAGATACATCCCACGTTCCACATCTCTCACCTCAAGCCGGTACTTACCAGTCCCTAGGTTCCTGCTTCCAGACCTACCCCCCCACCCCGCATGATTGACGGTCAGCAAGCCTACACTGTCCATCGCCTCCTTGATAGTCGCCGGGTTAGGAGGAGCATTCAATACCTGGTCGACTGGGAGGGTTATGGTCCTGAAGAGCATTCCTGGGTTCTGGCCTGGGATATTTTGGATCCTGAACTCATCAGGGATTTTCGCCGTCGCCACCCTGATCGTCCAGGAGGAACGTCAGGAGCCGTTCCTAGGGGAGGGGGTCCTGTGAGGGTGCCGGTTAGTTCCCTCAGTAACCCCTAGATGGCACCTTCACTTATTTTTTCCCTTTGCTAATTGTTACTAGTTTCTCCTGTGTTTAGTACTTAACTGCCTTTTATCAGGTTTATTGGTTTCACCTGTTTTTGCTTGTATTTAAGTTCTGTGATTTCTTCCCTCTGTGCTCAGTCTTGACAAGCCGTTTGCCTAGTGGTAGCTTGTCTTGAGCTCCTATGTTTGTAACTGTTTACCTGTGTGATTCTAGTAAAGTACTTTTATTTAAGACTGCATACCTGCTTCTCGCCTCGTCTGTCTGCACTTGGGTCCAGAACCAGCCTCGCCCTGACATAGGGTGGTGGAAACAGATTCAATAGTAGCTTTCAAAAGGGGATTAGATAAATGCTTGAAGGAGAATACATTGCAGTGATATGGGGAAAGAGCTGGAGAGTGGAACTAACTGCATTGCACTTCGAAAGAGCCGGCGCAGACTTGGTGGGCCAAATGGCCTCCTTCTGTGCTGTACTGTTCTATGATTCTATAAAATCTTAGAATTTTAAACATAGAAACATAGAAACATAGAAGATAGGAGCAGGAGTAGGCCATTCAGCCCCTTGAGCCTGCTCCGCCATTTAATGAGATCATGGCTGATCATCAAATTCAGTACCCTGCCCCTGCTTCCTCCCCATAACCCTTGATCCCTTTAGCCTTAAGAAATATATCTAACTCCTTCTTGAATATATTTAATAAGTTGGCCTCAACTGCCCTGTGTGGTAGAGAATTCCACAGGTTCACCACTCTCTGGGTGAAGAAATTCCTCCTCATCTCTGTCCTAAATGACTTACCCCTTACCCTTAGACTGTGACCCCTGGTTCTGGACTTCCCGCCATCGGGAACATCCTTCCTGCATCTAGTCTGTCTAGTCCTGTTAGAATTTTATAAGTTTCAATGAGATCCCCTCTCATTCTTCTAAACTCCAGTGAATATAAGCCCAATCGACCCAATCGCTCCTCATATGTCACTCCTGTCATCCTATGTATCAGTCTGGTGAATCTTTGCTGCACTCCCTCCATTGCAAGAACGTCCTTCCTCAGATAAGGCGACCAAAACTGCACACAATACTCAAGGTCAAGGTCGAAGAACAGAAAGAGGTCTTTTAGGTCATAATGCCATTTGGTATGTCATGTCTGTGTTTCCTAATCTCTCCCCTTGTTCCTTTAGTAATGATCTTAAACTTATGCTCTCTAGTTACTGACTCACTAACCGGTAGAAATAGCTTTTCTCTATTTAGCGTATCAAAGCTCTTCATAATTTGAAGATCTTCTCTTAACATTCACTAATGTAAAGATCCCCAGTTTCTCTAGCGTGCAGAAGAGGGAAGTAGTATAACTAGTCTAACCCCAGAGAATGGTGTCGCCTGTGGGCAGAAACACAGGGCAGTTTGGTCAATGTATATGGGGCTGCCCACACAATGGTCAGCGTGTTCTTCTAACTGAAGGACAATGCTTGGAAGCAGGAGATAGAATTGAGAAAGTTGAGGGGGGTGCGGAATTCCACTTTTTAAAAGTGTGGCTATTATGGTTGTAGACAAGCATTCACAAAATCATTTCAGCTTCAATGAGAAGTGTTCAGCCTAAAGCCAAACGTTAGCAGCTGGGCCTGAAAAGCAAAAATTAATATCAGCAAGATGAGCTGGATTTTGCTAGCCGAGACGAGTTGGGGGCAGGACTGCTGCCTTCCGGGTTCTAGTCCCACCCCCAGCGGCGTCTGATGAACCCACGCTATTTTCCCTTGATTGGCCTTGTTAAGCCGGCGACAGATGACGTCAGCGTATAATGCTTCATCTGTCGAAGCATCTGTTCTACGGTGAGCCCTTGCACAAAGGCTCACCAAGACCTCTCTCCTCAGCAGAAAGCAGATGGCTGCAGCATCTGAGAATGCAGCAGCCATTCTGTCATCTCTACCATTGAGATGAGGCATCTTTGGATCCTCAACGGTTGAAGCTGTAGAAAGAAGCAAAGGTAAGAAAACTTTTTCCAACACTTTACATTCAGCTCTCATACTTACCTGTCCACCCTTGCACCCATCACTCATCTCTACAGCAGACATTTCGACCCCTCTCAACCCCACAGACCCACTGCTCGACTCGCTGACCCTGGCGAGGTTCGCAGCCGTCGGGAAGCCTGCAATTGCAGGCGTAAAATGGGGAAAAGCCTCAAAACCGCTTGTTAACTACCTGTTAACAGGCAGTTAATTGGCTCTAATCCCCTTCCCGCCTCGCGGGGGCGGGTCCCTGCGCTACTCGGGGACCCGCCTCCCGGGAAGATGGCACGGAGGCGGGTTGGAAGCGGGGTCAGTACCCGCTCCCAGTTTATGCCATTTTCCCGGCAGTCCCGCCTGCAAACCTGCCTCCCCAGGGCTGGGAAAATTCCTCCCGTAATGATAGTGGTCAGATTGAAAATCCCAGTACCCATGTCTAGCTAGGCCTCCTGCTCATATACAGCACAAATCCAGTTACAGAATTGCAGCAACAAAAACAGTTCTGGTGCTTCAGCCTCTAGTTTTTAAACAAAAATGTCAATTTGTTGCATGGGTGTATTTGTCTGTACTGCAAGAGTTAAAAACGCTTAATTTCAAATTCGGGGAAAACTGTGCATCTTTTCCCCAAACTGCTCTCCTATTACTTGCATCAGGACTGAGCTCATCGTTTGGGCATCGCAATGACATTTTATCACTTGTGTAAATATTCTGGAACTCAAAACAGAGCTTAAATGATTTTTTTTTCAGAAAAGTAAATAATAAGAGGCAGCAGGAAATGATACATCAAGTACCAGCTGATTGGAGAGTGTCAGGGACTCAGGAGGCACAGCAGCCTGTTTCAATTAGTAAATGATGTTACTTTACAACGCTTCACATTTTTAACCTTTCAACCCCTTTGCTTGCAGAAAGTAACGGACTTTACTCTCAACAAGAATTGAGTGGAGTTTGGTGATTTACACCGGAGAGTTCCTGTCCCTTTCTAACCTTTATTGATTTTTATTAATTCAGTAATTTGTTGATTAAAATCAGACTTAAATTTATGTTTCAAATTTCAATTGTTTAAACCTTCATAATATTTGTCTGAAAAGCTGCACACACCATTTTTTAAAAACTGACTAAAGCGGACGATTTCCTCTATGTTTATACATAACTAGTTTAGGATTTTGATAGGCAGCAGAATTTTCCTCCCAAATGTGCAGACTCTGCTTAACTTGTCGTTAAAAACAGTAAATGCTGGAAGCACTCAGCAGGTCTGGCAGTGCCCGTGGAGAGAGGAAGGTTGGGTTAATGTTTCAGGTCAACGACCTTTTTATTAGAACCCGATGAAAGGTCATCCACGTTAACCTGACCATCCGCTCTCCACAGATGCTGCCTGGCCTGCTGAGTGTTTCCAACATATTCTGTTTCAAATTCAGATTTCCAGCAGTTGCAGTACTCTGCTTAGTGTTAATCTAAGGGGAGAAATTCGGTATCGCTCCGTTTGGAGCACAATTATCGGCCGGGTGGAAATTTAGCGCCTGGCGATCTGACTGCAAACTTGGCTTCTATCGCTGCTGGAGGTGATTGGAGTACTAAATCAAGCGCTACACACCTCTCTTAAGCGCTAACTCAGAGCGCTGGTGAAGCTCAGGTGATGTCAGCTAGCAATGGAACACAGACACACTGGCGCCGGCCAGTTCTTAAAGGGGAGGGTCGATCTTTCTCTCCAGCAAAACCCTGCTCATTGTAGCCTTGAATCTCGGCCTGTACATCAATTCTGCTGGAAAGAACAATGGAGAGGCCCAGGGAAAGAGTTCAGAGTGCAGCCCCCATAGTCTCTTCTAAATCGATGCAAGGAAGCTCAAATTAAAATGAACCTGCAAAGTGCTGCTCAGTACCCAAAACTTCTTCACACAGTGTTGAATCTCTCCAGAAGCCTCTCTCTCTCGCAGAATGCGTGGTGCAAAAATGTCACCGACAAAAAAAGGCAGGAAGCAGCCGCCTTTAAATAGTGCACCCCCAGTCCCTTCCCGACTGCAAAACGTTCCCCTTTACCTGTCGTTGCTAGCGGCAGGCGGAAAGGCAGGGGACGCCACTCAATATCCGGTCCGGGGCGCTACCAGGGCATTGCACGCTCAACTGACATCACAATCTGTGGGCGCAGGAGATCGTGGCGATAGTGTTTAGTGCAGTCGCAAAATGCCTGGTCAATTTTGCGAGCGGCGCAAACATCGCCGCGCCCGGGTGCTAGTTGCTTTGCGCCCCGTTAGTGCCCTCTTAGAGTGCAAACGGGAGGTGCTAATCAACAGAATTTCCCCCCCCCCAGTGTTTTATTTAACAAATTTTTAAAAAACTTATACTGTTGGCCTGTTCTCTTCCTGACGCTGTCAAGACCACCATTTTGAAAATGGAAATCCAAATAGCCAGATAATCCCATCATGCATTTCGCACAGCACCATGACAATGTAAACTTAAAAAGAGTATCATGATTGATAAAGTTTCAAAACAATAAGATGCTGGTGGAAAATGCAATGGGTTGCAGAGATCAGTCAAAAATTGATTTTTTTTCGCCATATCTAAGGATGCATTTACACTGCAGCTCGTGGTCGCAAAACAATAACTGGACTAGGGGTTCCAGGATCAAGATAATGCATACAGGGTTCTGCTTGGCTGAAATCCAAACTCCAGCTACTGCTGTGAGACTGCTAACTGCAGTGTAACTTTAACTGCGCTGTTTAGAAGGGAGCTCTGCACATTCCTGAATACATGCATGCTCAGAATTCCCAAAAGCTGGAAACTGAAATGTTTAGAGAGCTGGGAGTGGAGAATTTGTGCTTTCTAAACAATTCAATTCAGGTCAGTTAGGTTTACAATGTGTACAGGAGCCTCCAACCGACCCTCCGAACATTTGCAAAACCAGGTTTGGCATCTGTCACACTGGATTTATGTTCCATGTGGTGTCAAACCAAGGCAATGTGAGACTCGCCCTGCCCAGCCAGTCTCAGTTAACGTTGCTCCTGAGTAAAGTCCGACCCTAACTCTAGAGTTACACTGCTCACTTTGCATCAGCGTGAAGCTGACCAGGTATTGCGACTGTAACTATGGCAGGTAAGAGAAAGAGCTTCTCTCTCTGCTCAGTCTACAAGATGCACTGCAGCAACTCGCCAAGGCTTCTTTGACAGCCCCTCCCAAACCCGCGACCTCTACCACCGAGAAAGACAAGGGCAGCAGAGGCATGAGAACACCACCACCTCCAAGCTCCCCTCCAAGTCACACAAGATCCTGGCTTGGAAATATATCACTGTACCTTCATCGTCGCTGGGTCAAAATCTTGGAACTCCCTCCCTAACAGCACTGTGGGAGTACCTTCACCACACAGACTGCAGCAGTTCAAGTAGGTGGCTCACCACCACCTTCTCGAGTGCAATTAGGGATGGGCAATAAATGCCGGCCTTGCCAATGATGCCCACATCCCAGGAATGAATAAAAAAAGTGTAGCAACATTGTAAATACATATATGAAGATTTTCTCTATTCTGCATTTGAAATGAAATCTGTTAGAATATGTTTACGGTTTAGGTAAAAATACTCAACTGAGGAAATCTTCAAAAAGAAACAAACAACGTCGGCAAACATGGCGACCAGATGAATTCTTACCCCGTGGCTCTTTAGACAAGAGAAAGATTGTACAAATTGCTATTAATTTTCACTAGTCAAATCATAGTAGCTTCATTTATTTCTTCTGTTTTTAGGTTTCAATTCAGTCATTATAGTTAATGTTATCTCATATTGTTTTCTGTTTTTGGTTAATTAATTCTGCAGATGTGCTCAAAGCATCAGCTACTGCCCTTTGCACGAAATACAAATTGGCAATCATTTACAATATTAACCATTCTGTTTTCTTGACCTTATAACTGACTTTGAGGCCGACTGCAACAGGTGGAGCTTTCGAGCTGAGCCTCTCAGGCAGAGACGCGCAGGTTAATTATTTTAAACGATGCAGAGCCTGTTGAATGGTATGACTGAAATCTCCAAATTCTCATCAATAGTATTTTTGAAAGAGTGAGCAAATAAATATGGCAAAGTCCAGTGTTGAAGTCACTGTAAAGCCCATCGCTTTCGCACTAGCTGCCAAATCGTTATCTGTGCATTACTAATAAGTTTTCAGTCGTGATGTTAACGGGGATCTGTGACTTCATCACCTTCTCACCAATAGGGGAAGACAGAGTTCCACTCACATGCAATGGGAGCTGTGCCTCTGCTGTCAGTGTCTGCAAACTGAAAGGAGCTGATGGGAGAATCAACAACAACAACTTTCATTTGACAATAAATAAAGGTCCCAAGGCATTTCATCGAAGCATACGGAAAAACTGAACGCAGAGCCAAAGAAGGAGATATTAGGAGAGGTGACCAAAAGCTTGACCGAAGAGGTGTGTTTTAAGGAGGGTCTTAAAGGAGGAGAGGGAGGTGGGCAGACGGAGCGGTTTAGGTCTCACTGATCAGGACAATGGAAGGGAGCGTTGGAGGAGCATGGTGTGTTCAAAAGCTGCAGAGCGGAGGATGAGGACTGATAAAGCGCCATGGTCACAGTTTACAGAGGATAGCATTTGTGACTTTGGATGGGACGATGCTCTGGTGGGGACAGAAACCCAATTGGAGAGATTCAAAGAACGGGACTTTGGAGAGCAAACGCATATCAGAGATAGGGCAGTAGTTTGCAAGGACAGAGGGTCAAGGGTGGCTTATTTGAGGAGGGGTGTGATAGCGGCTCTTTTGAAAGGGAGGGGAACCATACCTGAAGAGAGCAAACCATTTAAATTGCCAGCCAACATAGGTCCAGAAAGGAAAGTTGGGTGGTCAGCATTTCATTGGGAATGAGGACAAGGGAGCAGTAGGTGGGTCTCATGGATGAGATGAGCTCAGCGACGGAATGAGGATTGATAGACGAGAAGCCAGAGAGAGACAAGGGTTCAGGTCTATGCAAAGGGTGCAGGTCGATGCAAAAAAAAAGACTTTTATTTATATAATCATTTTCACAACCACTGGACATCCCAAAGCGCTTTACAGCCAATGAAGTACTATTGAAGTGTAGTCACTGTTGTAATGTAGGCAACGTGGCAGCCAATTTGCACACAGCAAGCTCCCACAAACAGCAACGTGATAATGACCAGATAATCTGTTTTTTTAGTGATGTTGATTGAGGGATAAATATTGGATAGGACACTGGGGAGAACTCCCCTGCTCTTCTTTGAAATAGTGCCATAGGATCCTTTACGTCCACCTGAGAGCGCAGACAGGGCTTCGGTTTAATGTCTCACCCAAAAGACAGCACCTCCGACAGTGCAGCACTGGAATATCAGCCTAGATTGTGTACTAACAAGTCTCTTGAGTGGGAACTTGAACCCACAACCTTCTAACTCAGAGACAAGGGTGCTACCAGCTGAGCCACAGCTAACACTCTATGCAGCAGGAAGCCTGGGGGGAGGTTTGTCTTGGTGGGGAAGGTAGGGGAAGCAGCTGAATGGCTGGTCTCAACCTAAGTGAGGCGGGGGTGGAAAGCCTAATGCAAATTATTAACCAATTTTCTTCCAAATTTGTTTGAGCAATAAATGCAAATATGCTGAAATCCATTTGATTTTTCAGGGTATGCTCGTTAACATTCAATAGCCCTGAAGTTGCGGCCTCCTTGATGGTGTACTCTCAGAGTACGCCGTCATAAGCCATTTGAAAGGCTCTGCAACTTCCGGATTCACTGCTATGCTCGCGGCAGCGTATTCTAATCAATTCTACAGCAAATTGTGGCATAAAATTTGCCAGTGGAGGATCAGGGGGCCCAACAGTCTGTCACCAATATCACCATTGCAGTGAATTCTGGACCAGTAAATCATTAGACATTAAAGATCCCATGGCAACATTCAAAGCAAACAAGGGAATTCTTGCGGTGTCCTGCCCAACATTTATTCCTAAACTAACACCACTGACTGGTCACTTAACTCATTGCTGTTTGTGCATAAATTGACTGCCATGTTTGCCTACATGAACAACAATGACTTTATTTCAAAAGAAGTTCATTCACTGTGAAGCACTTTGTGACACACTGAGATCGTGAAAGGTGCTACTCAAATGCAAGTTCTGCCATTCATATGTTGCTCAAAATATCTCTTACAGCAAGTGATAGTCCTGTCACTCAGCTCCACGCGGTACTGTTTCAAATTCCAAGTACAGGAAACTCTCGATTTACCGGCACCTAAATAACCAGAAATCTCTGTTAACCGGCAAAATTCAGGAGTAGGTTCAGGTAAGTTTTACTTCATATTAGTGGCCGTTCCTGGATCTGTGGCTGTGTAACCGGGGTTCCTGCAGCTGTTGCTAAGCAACAGGGATGCTTGGTCTGTGGCCGGGGTTCCTGTACCTGTTGCTAAGCAACAGGGAAGCCTGGATTTGTTGCTGTGTACGGAGCTCTCGTACCTTTTAACTATACCTCTCTGTAATCCGAACTTTTTGATAAACCGGCACCACGCCGGTCCCGTCGGTGCCGGATAAAAGAAAGTTTCCTGTACTAACATTTCTTTTTTCATGCCAACTTTTTCCATGCTGACCCACCATTCTCTCCCACTACCTCTGACCTCTTTCAGTCTTCCCACACATCACACATCCCACATTCTACAAGACACGGGCTACCACTGCTACTGCCCTCACTGTACCAGTTGCGCAAAGGGGAGGCAAATGTCCGTATCTACATTTCACGCTCTTTAGTGAATGCCTTGTAGCAGAAAAAGTAACACAGGGAAGTCTAAAGCCAAGTCCAGTAACTTTAAAGAGTTAGCATCAAAACTTAGGGCCACATGATGAATGGGGCGCTGTAGTGTATCAAATGTTTATAAATCTCCCATCCCTTTACATAGAGCTTTGAGGCTACAGGGCACACCTTCAGAGGAGGATTGCTCCCCCCGTCAGGAAGATGGGTTAAAAAATTAATTAGCAGCATTTAGAACAAATGTATAATTCACTCCACAAGGATTTAATGTAGATGGATCCAACTGTTTATTGGTCCTCAAGTTTCAGCGCGGCACAGTGGCAGTCACTTACACCACTTAGTAATCTGTTTCATTGATCTTTTATCAGGTTCTGTTATCAAGAGCTTCCTATAATACTAATGACAATCAAACAAGGGCGATTAATCTAGAATAGTGAAACTGGGCTCTTAGGGCACAATTAGTGACACATGACGCAGGATATTGTGTTCATATTAACATTTGTTTAGCAGTAATGATTGCCTGTGGTACTGGCAGCGTGCAATTGGAGGCCAAAAGCACATTTTGCCCCAGAAATATTCCGAGATCCTGATACAGTGAATTGCTGTAATGAGACAGCTTATTTTTCCCCAAGAAGAATGCTTTATCTGGGACTTTGAAAGAAGATCCTTGGAAACAGGCTGTTATTATAACCGATCTTGTGATTGGCTTTTTACTAGACCACTTGCTTAACTACTCTTTGGCACACCTGCATTTTTCCTCTAATTTTGGGAGTGTTTTTTGGTCGTTTCCCGTTCACACACAATGGTTTTTTAATTCATTCATGGGATGTGGGCGTCGCTGGCAAGGCCAGCATTTATTGCCCATCCCTAATTGCCCCTTGAGAAGGCGATGGTGAGCCACCTTCTTGTCCAACTGAGTAGCTTGCTCAGTCATTTCAGAGTCAACCACATTGCTGTGGGTCTGGAGTCACATATTGGCCAGATCGGGTAAGGGCAGCAGATTTCCTTTCCTGAAGGGCATTAGTGAATCAGATGGGCTTTTATGACAATCCGATAGTTTCACGGTCACCATTACTGATACTAGTTTTGTATTCCAGATTTATTTAATTAACTGATGTTAAATTTCCCAGCTGTCGTGGTGGGATTTGAATTCACATCTACCGGATCATTAGTCCAAGACTGCTGGATTACTAGTCCAGTAACATAACCACTATACTACCGTTCCCAAGTAGAAGTATGAAGACATTTAAATCATGTGCATAAAGCAGAAAGGTATGCAGAAAAAAAAATCACCACCATAATAGGAGAAACTATCTTTGAATCTTGTTCTTCAGTATTCTCTTTGCTGGACAACCTTTTTCCTTTGTTGTCATATTTTGCTATTATTATTATTGCCGGCTTGTTCTGCTGTTATTCTGTGCTGATGTTTTCCTGAAAATATGACAATCAATTTGAAAGGAGGTAAGAGACACAACACAAAATCTTGTAAATTATCATGAGTATGTTTATCATGACCATATTTGGCTTTGAATGTGAGTTAAGCACAGGAATCTCCATAGTTCTGGAAAACGTGTTGGCTGAAACAGGTTTCTCTTCCAAGAACTTGGGTGTTATGTCCAATCACTTTCAGTTAGATTCTATTTTGGAGTTTCAAAATATCACGCAGAGCTTTAAAGAATGCAAGGCAACAATAACCTCTGCCAGTTAAGTTTGTTCTTTATTATGTAAACCTTAAGCTTTACACGTTTGTTCTATGCAGATCAAATCCAGGCAGATCACCAGGGAAATCTTTCACCTTTGATTTAAAACAGGTTTATAACAAAAAAAATAGCATCTCATAGCTTTTGACATCTCTGTTCCTCATAGTTGTATGTTGGCCAAAACGTATACAAGAAAGCATGGACTGAGATAAAGGTATTGAGCCCATTAAGCCAATCGGTACCATAGACCATGTACAGCCTATCCTCTCCTGGCCGCTAACCCACCCATGAGGGGAAGTTCTGCATAAATATTCTCTTATTCCCTAATGGCAATCAAGCAAACCCTCCATCCACAAATCCCTAGTGCAAATCCTGGCTTGCTGCTGCCCACTGTACAGTAGCCTAAGGGATCAGCACCCTAGAGGTGATCAGTTCAAATTCCACCATGGCAAATTGTGAAAATGAATTCAACTAATCTGGTAGTTTCTGGGCTAGCACTGGGAAAATATCCATAAAAGCAATGGAATATTTGATCATTCCAATGTTACCTAGTGTCAGTTGTGGCTCAGTGGTTAGCACCCTCACCTCTAAGTCAGAAGGTTGTGGGTTCAAAGTCCCACTCCAGGGACTTATAGAGCCATAGAGTCATAACGGCACAGAAGGAGGCCATTCGGCCCATTGAGTCCATGCTAGCTGTCTGCAGAGCAATCCAGTCAATCCCATTCACCCGCTCTATCCCTGTAGCCCTGCAAGTTTATTTCCCTCAAGTGCCTATCCAGTCTTCCCCTGAAAACAGTGAGTGTCTCCGCTTCCACCAC
This sequence comes from Somniosus microcephalus, assembly GCF_052327205.1. Classification (NCBI taxonomy): domain Eukaryota; kingdom Metazoa; phylum Chordata; class Chondrichthyes; order Squaliformes; family Somniosidae; genus Somniosus; species Somniosus microcephalus. The sequence goes on from NC_141012.1 coordinate 21,785,844, forward strand.
TTCCGTCGGCAGCGAGTTCCAGGTCCTCACCACTCACTGCGTAAAAAGGTTTTCCTCATATTCCCCCCTGTATCTCTTGCCCTATACCTTAAATCTGTGTCCCCTAGTCCTTGTACCATCAACTAGTGGGAACAGCCTTTCCCCGTCTAGCCTGTCCAAACCTATCATAATCTTGTACACCTCTATCAAATCACCCCTCAATCTCCTTTGCTCTAAAGAAAACAAATCCAGCTTCTCCAAACTATCCTTGTAGCGAAGATCCCCCATCCCCAGAACCATTCTGGTAAATCTCCTCTGCACCCTCTCAAGGACCTTCACATCCTTCCTAAAGTGTGGTGACCAGAACTGGATGCAATACTCCAGTTGTGGCCTAACCAGCACTTTATAAAGGATCGCATAACTTCTATACTTTTGTACTCAATACCTCTATTTATGAAGCCCAAGATCCCATGTTGCTTTGCTAACCATTCTCTCAATATGTTCTGCCACCTTCAGGGACCTATGCACATTAACTTCCAGGTCCCTCTGTCCCTGCACACTCTTTAAAACTGTGCCATTAAGTGTATATTGTTTCTCCCTGTTCCTTCTACCAAAATGCATCACCTCACACTTCTCTGTATTAAATTCCATCTGCCACTTGTCTGCCTATTCTGCTAACCTTTCTATGTCCTGCTGCAGTTGATTGGTATCATCCTCACTGTTTGCCACACCCCCAAGCTTGGTGTCATCGGCAAATTTAGAAATTCTACTCTGTATTCCAATATCCAGGTCATTTATATATATATCAAAAAAAGCAGTGGCCCCGGCACTGACCCTTGGGGAACACCACTGTCTACCATCCTCCAGTGTGAAAAAAAGCCATTTACCACAACTCGCTGTTTTCTATCCTTAAGCCAATTCCTTATCCAAGCTGCCACTGACCCACCTATTCCATGAGCCTCAATTTTGTTAACCAGCCTTCTATGTGGTACTTTGTCAAACGCCTTCCGAAAATCCATGCAGACAACAGCCATTGCATTCGTTCATCAATCCTCCCTGTTACTTCATCAAAAAATTCAATTAGATTAGTCAAACACGATCTGCCTTTTACAAATCCATGTTGGTTCTCCTTAATTAGCTTAAACCTCTCCAAGTGCCCGTTAATTTTTTCCTTGATTATTGTTTCTAAAACTTTACCCACCACTGATGTTAAACTGACCGGCCTGTAGTTACTAGGATTGTCCTTACACCCTTTCTTGAACAATGGTGTCACATTTGCCACTTTCCAATCCTCAGGCACCTCCTCCGCATCTAGGGAAGATTGGAAAATTATGGCAAGCCCTTCCGCTATCGCCTCCCCCAATTCCCTTAGCAACCTGGGATGCAAGCCATCTGGTCCAGGCGAATTATCCACTCTAAGCATACCCAGCCTTTCTAGTACACCCTGTCTATCAATTTTCACCCCTTCCAGTGCTTCTACCAGTTCCACTTTTACTGATATTTTGTCAGCATCCACCTCCTTAGTAAACACCAATACAAAGTACTCATTGAGTATTCGAGCCTTGCCCTGCACCTCTAAGCATATATCACCTTCTTTCTCCCTAATAGGCCCCACCCCGCCTCTTACTATTCACTTACTGTTTAAATGCTGATAGAAGATTTTGGGGTTACTTTTTATGTTAACTGCCATTCTACTCTCATATTCTCTCTTTGCCAATCTTATTTTCATCTTCACATCCCCTCTCAACTTATTGTATTTGGTCTGGTTCTCCCTTGAAGAACTCACCTGACATGCATCTTACACCCTCTTGACTTGAGCACAAAAATCTAGGCTGACCCTCCAGTGCAGTACTGAGGGAGTGCTGCACTGTCGGAGGTGCCATCTTTCGAATGAGACGTTAAACCGAGGCCCCATCTGCTCTCTCAGGTGGCTGTAAAAGATCCCACTGCACTATTTCGAAGAAGAGCAGGGGAGATATCCCCGGTGACCTGGCCAATATTTACCCTCAATCAACATCACTGCAACAGATTATCGGGTAATTATCACATTGTTGTTTCCTACATTACAACAGTGAATACACTTCAAAATAAATTACTTTGTAAACCGCTTTGGGATATCCGGTGGTCGTGAAAGGCGCTATATAAATACAGTTCTTTCTTTCTTTCTTTCCTTCTTTCTTACTTTCTTTCTTTCTTTCTTTCTTTCTTTCTCCATAACCACCAATCCTGTTCCTAATAAAGTATTTATCTAGCTCCCTTTTGAAGGAGTTAATCAACTTAACTGAAGTATTTTTGTTGGGAGTGTGTCCCACATATTCACTAATCCAGGAAAAATCGTTTATCCTAATGTTTAGTCTTTCAATTGCACTCTTTCAGTTTCCTTTAGTTAGAATATCTCCTGGAGCAGTGGAGATACCCTAGAAATGAACATACAAACAAATCACTGGCTGGGATTACATCAGTTCATTGTGAGGCAACTGATATTCAATAGAACCGAATATAGTACACATATAAATAACATGCTGGTCGAATCTGTAGTTAATGCCCTTATTATACATGCCTAGGCGGGTGGCAGAATGATCTTTCTGTTCATTTTATTGAGTTGCTTTGATTGATGTGGTATTTCTATCAATATATTTATCTGAATCTGTCCCTTTGTGGAAGCATCAAACATGATGAAATGGAATGGTTCAACATTTAATACCTGACCAATTGTCATTGTGCATTTTAAATATCACGTTACACTGCCATTACTTTTAATGGGAGAAATTTATACTGATGGATCTTAGGCAGAGAAACACTCAAAGGAACAAAGAAGTCTTCAGAAATCTTTAAACATTCCAAACCAAAATAGGTGTGAGCCAGTCTGGTGGGCAGGAAAGATCATGTTCATGAAAAATTGCCAAAAAGGGTTAGACGGAATTGCTGAAAAGTGGGGAATGATAAAAGACAGAATAGAAAAAAAAGACTAAAATGGAAAACATGATGTATATTTGACTTTTTACATTCTTGTCTTTCTGAGTTCTCACTTTTCAGTGATTATGTAAGCAGTAGGGTATAACTAGGCTTTCTGATTTTTTGGGTTTTAATATTCATTGAATTTGGGTCATTGGAAGTCAGGTGAAATCAGTTGCCAACAAATCCGTGCTTTGTTCGGGTCAAAAATGAAACAGAACATTCAAAAGGAAAACATTGGGTTTAATCTGCAATACAATTTTGGAACAAATAAATAGCTCTCTTCGCAAAGTATAATACTAAAAAGAGCTGAAATAAAGAGCTGAAATGTATCATTAGCCATATCGCCAGCACCTCCTTGCCTATGGAACTTTGGTTAGCCATCTGCCAATGATGAAGGTGGTCTCTGTGAGGTTGTTGCCTCTTTGCACAGAGAAAGGATTAAGTGCTCCTGCAGCAAACAGGGAAAGTGACTGCATACGTCACATCAGGACTGCTCTGCTAGAAAGGAGCCCACGACTTCTCCTGGAGTGCTACAAGATGAAAAAAGAGGATCGTTTACAGCTTTCAAAACTATTCCACACAAGATTGATTGCAAGCGTCACCCGAATGAATACTATGATGTGCTCCACTTCCTGGAGTATGTACTGATGATCATTGTTTTACAACTACCTCATTTACTTGACGATAATTCGTCATGCCTGTAGTGTTTGAGGCTGAATGTGACCCTGGAGCATGACGCCCTCTCAAGGCAAATGACTGATTGTATGAGGGCTCACTATCCATAAATATTTTCTTTAGGAATTGTTGAAGCAATTTTTCTTAATTAAATTGGTTAGAGTGAGCGGAATGGGAATCTTCCAGGAGGCAATAATGTATGTTTATTGTATTAATTTATTATTAAAAGGAGGCTTGTTTATAACATCCTGGCAGGTGATACCCCCTGGAAAGCATGCGTGATAATGGCCATTCTAAAATAGAAGCATAAGCCAAAAAATATGTTTTTAATAATTTTCAATTTGATTGCTCTAAAAGTGGGAAATCTTTGCCAAGCGTAACTCTAATCAGACTTCCTACTGCTTTTGCACTTTCCTGTAACATGTCTAAAGTATAAAAAAAAATCTTACACATCTGTGCACACTTCCTGTCAACATTGGCCTGGAATTTGCGGTCAGCCGCGAAGCAAATGCGTTCACTGTTGACCCCGAAGTACGCTTCTCACAAGGATCTTTGTGTCGAAAACTTCAGGTTTCCTGACCTTCAATTCAATTCAAAGGAGTATAGTGGGGATTCCCTTGTGCGAGCTGCAGTGACGTCAATCAAAAGGCAGAATTCTCACAGCGAACAAGGAAGCGAGGGAGCTCTTAATATTTTAACCTTTAAAATAGTTAGAGAGAACAGAACAAAGATTGGGGCTCTCACATGGCAAACCTGAAATAAAGATGGACAAATGTTTTTTTGAAAAGTTTCTTTAAAATTTTAATTTTTATTAAAATGGACAAATTTCACACTGCACACAATTAAATTAGTTTTCCAGGCCCTTAACAGTTGTTTAGCAGTCAATATGCTATTAAAGCCCCAGATACACCGAATCCCTTTGGGTCTAACTTTGAGTGGGGAATTTAACAGCGTAATTACTGTGGAAGAGACGAATTTTCATCAGTTTCAATGATTTGGTTGATTACACAGATTGCCGGTTCTGTGGGAGGTGGGGGCGCAGCGCAGCCTATTTCGGACATGTCAATTGCAGACCGCAACTTCGGGATTTCCACATGTGCCAAATCCCGAAGTTGCGGTCAGTTTCAAAGGCAGAATGACGGCGAACGCTGCCAGTTCACCATCATCCTGACTGCAAATTCCAGGCCATTATAAATTCCTATGTAAATTTGTCACATTGCAACTACAGCCTGCTGTCAGTGGAGGCACTCTGGTCCAATTAGCACCCATAGCCCCACTTCTACTGCTTCACTTTAAGACTACACTTGGTCTCGACACTTCGGGCTGGATTTTGGTTCTGGAGGCGTGTAGGAGGTGGGACGACAACTTTCGGGGTTGTAGTCCCGCCTCCATCGAGTTGTGGCCAACCCACGCGATTTTCACTTGATTGACCTTGTTGAGTCCGCCCAGCGGGCTCAGCAGGCCAATTAAGGGCCACCTGGCAACAGGTGACATCACAGATTGACATTTCATCTGTCAAGAGCTTTTGACAGATGAAATATCAGCATTTGACAACTCTTTGAAGCTAAGTTAATTCCTTCCTCTCAGGCTGATTTAGAGATCTCTCCAGAACAGAAAGCTGAATGCTGCAACTTTTGACAGCTTGCGGCCATTCTGCTTTCTGTGCCGGTGAGATGAGGGACTCCCGAGACCTGAAGGAAGGCTGTAAAGGTAAGTAAAACTTCTTTAAACACTTTAAACACACCAAACACACTTACCTCTTCACTCATGCAACCATCACTCACCTGAACACCGGACATCTCGAACCCTCCAAGTCCTTCAGCCCGACGGCCCGCCTCGCTAACTTGCCGTGGTTTGGAGCCATCGGGAATCCCACACTTCAGCAATAAAAATAGGGATTAGGCTAAAAACTGCCTGTTAACTACCTGTTAACAGGCAGTTAATTGGCACTAAACCCTTCCCGCCTCGGGGAGGCGGCTCCCAGCACAGGTCGGGTACCCGCCTCCTTTGAAACTGGCATGGAGGCGGGTCAAGGGCGGGATGGGTTCGTGCCTCCCGATTTCGAGATTTTAACCCCCACACGCCTCCAATCCCGCCTCCACGGCCCAATGAAAATCCTGCCCCAAGTGTGCAACGTCACAAGAGATCAGGTCATTTGTTCTATTTCTGCTTCATTCCAATTTCCAGAGAACTTTAGTTTAGAAGTAATTGATGACAACATGCTGCCAAAACAATTACATTTGAAAAAAACATTTGCAGCGAGTTGTTTTTATATTCGTTTTTTGTCGTTGAATTTACAGACCCATTCTGCAACTCCTTAGCTCAAGCTGCAGACTTCCATTTTACAGAGATTTTATGCCCACTACACTGAGTTAACTCCCAGTTGCAAATCCCTTCCTCACTTTCCTTCAAATTACGAGTCTGTTACAAAAAAATATCATCCTGAAACCATTTTGAAAATGCAACTTATAATTCATTCTCCTGTTAAACAGGCAGCCAGAGCTCAAGAGGACAGGGGAAAAAAATGTGGTCTCCAGACGGGATGATTCCTGCACACACACTCACGCTCTAGTTGTTTTCAAAGGGAGAATCAAGTGCAGAAGTGAACCTCCTTCTCAAACACTTTGCCAAACACACAAGAGAGTTCTGTTTATTTTTGTACATGGAGTATGTTAATTTTATACTCAAGTCATCATCTGCCACGTAAAACAGGATGTACAATGGCTGCTCTGTATGCCACTTCATGGAACCTGCAGTATGTCCTAGTTTCCAAACCATCTTACCTATTTGGGCTCATGACCAGGCTCATTATTCTGCACAAACAGTGAAGATGCTCTATTAATATTGTTAATCCTGTTGGTTCTAAGGTTGGGTAGTTGCAGGGTGTTATATTCTTTGCATTCTCGAGATGTGGGCATCACTGGCATTTATTGCCCATCCCTAAGGCCACTTCAGAAGGCAGTTAAGAGTTACATATAAGCCAAACCAGGCAAGGACGGCAGGTTTCCTTCCCTGAAGGGTATTAGTGAACCTGTTGGGTAGAAACTAGGAAATACTGCAGTAGGATTTTATGACATTCGAACAGCTTCATAGTCACTTTTATTGATGCAATCTATCTTATTTCCAGAGTTAAAAAAAATCTCAATTCAAATTTTCAAATTGCCATGGTGTGGATTTGAACAGTGTCCATACACATGTTATACAATGCATGTGCTTCTGTGTATGAGTGAAACCATATAACAACTGTATGGGCAAACACATTTTGGGTTATAAACCCCAGAAAGGAGAGCAAACAAAATGCAGAGAAATTAGTACCCTGCGTGGTATAGGTATTGGGCCGGATATTCCGATCCCTACGGGTGTGTACGCGCTGTGCACCCACTCGTAGGGACATCGGAAATGCCGGTTTCAGGCATGCACAGCGCTTGCGCTGAAAACCAGCATTTCCGATCTGTCAAGAATCCTCTTGACAGATCCTCCGGCTGCCCTGGAGAAGGGCTTCTGCGGGCGGATAGTTCCGCTTTTTGGAGACCCTCCACCTGCAGAAAACCCTTACAATTCTTACGCCTGGTTAAAGCGGGCGTAAGGGCTGCTTTTACCAGGATAAGAGTTGAAAAAAGTAAATAAAAAAAATTCCACTGATTTATCATTTAAAAATACTTTAAAGAAAGGTAAGTTTATTTTTAGTCCCATTAAAAACTTTAATTATTTTTTTCAAAAAATTTAATTTTTGTTTAAAATAGTTAATTTATGTAATTTCAAGTCATTTTAGAAATGTGATTTTTTTAAAAATTTATTTGAAGTTTTACTATGTTCTGGGGGTGCTCTCCATTCATATATTTGATAGGTCTTCCTGTCAAATGTATGAATGGAGGTACCCTTCTCTGATTGGCCCCCCATGGCCCACGTGATCCCAGGGACACTGCGAACTACCTGCGCCTCTGGGATACGTGGGCTCTGCACACTGGCAGTTTGGAGAGGCCCAGCAGCGGAACTGTGCGCCTCCCGGGAGCCCTCAGGTAAGGGTGCAGATTTTTCCAGATCGCAGCCCTCTGCCCGCGGGAGGCCTGCGATTGGAATATCTGGGCCATTGAGTTAGAGGGATCTGCACTAGATGACTCACAAAACACTAATGAGCTGGAGCTGGTGCAGATGCAAAGGGAAGCCCAGGAAACAGCTCAGGGGAGGATTAGTTTGTGTCCTAGCTCTGCTGAACAGGGCTGAGATACAGACTTTAGGGACCAGCCTTTAAAAGAAAAACGCTTTCGACGTATCAGCAATTGCTGAATGTATTGGACCGCCTGCCAGAGTGCTTCCATAAAATATCAGAGAATGTGGAACAATCCACCACCAACATGTGTGCGATGTTCCCTCTAATTTATTTTCCTGTGTGGGCCCTTTAAATTTGCTGAGCGGTCACGCACACGCCGTATCTCTTCCAGCGGAACAGCGAGTGAGCGGCCTGTGCAGGACCTTGTGATCGGTGCGCAGCCCCGCGCAGCTTAAGGAGAACATTGCTTGTGTGGTGTTCTGGTTCACGGTATTGATAGTTTGCAGTCAACCATGGAGCATGTGGTCACCTCATGGGGTGCTGGACCCTCCTTGCAGGAGTCTCTGGCACCAGTAGTAGCACGTCTATGGATGCTCATTCTGGCTCCATTCAGGTTCTGGACTTCACCATCTCCTCCACCTTGGACATGCTGAGATATCTAATGGATAGGGACTTCAGTTAGGTCAGAGATGTTCTACAGATCAGTGGAAGCGCTGAGCTCCTGTATGATACAAGAGCAGTTATGCAATTGGAGTGGAGCATGTTGTTCGCTCTCAGGATGACAGCACATCTGCATCCTCAACCAATTCCTACCCTGGTGCCAGAAAGCCAGCTGGGCAAGGCTATTCTGCAGCTGCCAAGTTGCTGCAGTCTGCAGCTAGGACCGAGCTCCTACAGGTTGCCTACCATGATCATCTCAAGAGCCTCGATTGAGCCACAGAAGTCTTCCACCTCCCATTCTGAAGCCACTGGGGGAGTGACTTGTAGGAACACTAGAGTAGGTAAGAGAGTATTTAAGACAGGCAATCTGGGCTCACAGCAAGGTAAGAATTAGTGTGTAGCTATTTGTGCAAGTAAGCAAACTGATAAACCTTGTTGAAAACTTTGTGTGCGAGAGTTTTCCTGCAGCAGCTGGTGACCATCCAATGTCAGGTGACATGACTAACAATGTTGATCTTTGGGCGGATGCAGTTTATTCGAGGGTGAAAGGACTGGGTGAGAGGTTGCACATGACTTGTTAATGCAGGGCAGCAGGGACTGTTCAGCTGAAGCACCCTTTAATGGTTGGTGTTCTTGTGAGGTTTAGGGAGTACAGATACATTATTGTGACAGTGTGAAAGAATTAAACCTTGGTTCCAAGCTGTGCCTTTAGCTGGGAGTCTGTAACCACCGTCCTCACCTCCCCCTGCACCCCGTGCCTGATGCAAATGGGGCATGTGGAGGTTTAAAATATAGGCAGCATGGCATTCATCAGATCTATGTTGCACACGTGCCCCACACCATTTTAATAGCTGCATTTTGGGCAGCGTGTGTGGCCTTTGCCCCATTGTCATTCAGACCCCGGCAATATTGTAGCCTGCACCAGGGAAACCTGGCACCAAGAACCAGTAGGACCAGAAGAGGGCCAAGAAGGTAAGTTCATTTTATTTTTAAAGGTTTCCTTCTCGGCCAGGAGGACCAGGAACACTCCTCTGCGAATCGTTGGGCTTCCCTTGCTCCTGGCTTCCTTCAATCGCCTTGGATCCCCGCATCACTTACCTTGCCATGGACCGTTTCCATGGATCCCCAGCGGCAGCCTTCCACCACGCTCGCCCACGCCCACCCGTCAGCCCCATATCATTGACGCCGGGTTCAGGCAGTTGTTGGGCCTGGTCTTTTTAAATGAAGCCTTGGGAGTTAAAATGGCCTGGGCCTCACTTCGGACGAGCCAGGGTGAGCCTGACGTTTGCCCTACTGGCCCACCGCTTGTCCCGAGTTAAAAATCGGGACTTTTCTTGTCTAAACTGTATTAAAGAATTGGAGACATTTCCCAATTATCAGCAATGGTTTTCCTCATCTTGATCAACACAAACCCCACCTACCCTCCTATCCCTTTAAAAAAAACACTCCAGTGAGAATCATTGCCAGTGCATTCCATGAAGCAAATCAGAAACCTGATTCCATTTCCAAATAAAGGCAATATTGTCACAGTTATTTCTCTTTCAGGAGTAAAATGACTGAAAGCACGACCCCTCAGTGAAACCTTTTGATTCAGCACCATTGCCTGCCTGCATGAACGTATAACCACCGGAACACTGCTGACTTTGGTGTAGCTCCTAAGGAGACCGTACTCTGAAAATTAAATACATCACTAATAAAAAATATATACAAGTGGTTTTCAAAAATCCTTTGCACTGCTGAGGTAACAGTGATTAAAGGAAAGTGGAAAAAGAAACGCACTGTATGGATTTTTAGACATAATTTAAACCACACATTTAAAACATGACATTCAATCGAAGCCTCAAAGGCCTCCTTCGAGCTGCTCGATGCTGATCTTCCTGGCAACTAGCCTGCACGCCTGTACAAAATCACATCATTAAATAATATAAACCAGTTTTGTCCAATTCCCTGACAGGGAAACCAAGAGAAAGTATCACTTAGATGATGCACGCTGATTGAAGATGACAAAAATCTCCATGGTTTGTGGCCTGGCTGCTTTTCTATGCTTTGGTTAAAGCCATTGATTCTGGAAATAATGTTTACTTGCCCACATTTGCTAATTCAGCCGTGCAATAATAGTGCAAATCCACAACATATTTTCAGGCAAAATAACAGAAACTCTAGGTTGTAACATGGAAGTATCCATTGGGAGAGAAAATCATTACTTTGCGGTCATTCAATACTTTCTAAAATAACACCACTGCACCTGGATTAAATCAATCACCCAATAAATAGCTCCATGCCGATTCTAAAATCAATAACTAACAAAACTTTTAAGCAACATAAACATTTTCTGAAATAGAGCACCCTGGCACAAGTATCACATGGAAACTAGGCCTTTTGGATACGTGATAGGGACAGGAAGTATCCAGTATTGCTACATCTGCTGTTGTGTATATGTTTACTCCATGAAAAGGTAAGCCTGATTTGCTACTTGTGCCCATCTAGTATATTTACATCTCGTAGATTTTTCAGGGAGTTGGATAAAACAGTCTGAATATCATAGAATGATATAGCACAGAAGGAGGCCATTCAGCCTTTCAGTCCTGTGCTGGCTCTTTGAAAGATGTATCCAATTAATCTCACTCCCCTGCTCTTTGCCCATAGCCCAGCAAATTTTTCTTTTCAAGTATATATTCAATTCCCTGTTCATATCAGCCTGTATTTTACCTATAATGAGGTATGATTCTCCTGCCTTCTGCAGTCTCTGTAAGTAGTGCTGTAAAGTTGCCAAAATCTCCTTATGTGGCTCGATGTCAAATTTTATTTGATAACGTTCCTGTGAAGCTCCATGGAACATTTTACCACAGTAAAGGCGCTATAGAAATGCAAGTTGTTCTTGAAAGCTGTCACTGAGGCCCCGATTTTCGGCTTGTGTGGGAAATGGTCGGGTTTCCCCGAATGTGGGGTTTCTGACACACATAAAAAAGTGTCAGCCAGCTCCATGCAATTTTCCCTCAAGTGGCCAATTAATTCCCAGCATGTGGGAAGCCTTGCTAATTGTCCAATTCGAGTCAGAAATCCCCACAGTATGATGTCATCATTCATGGTGCTTTCAAGGTCCATAGCAAGCATTGCATCCTCTGAAGGCTTCCAAACAAACGATACAGGATGGCAGAGGAGCCTGCAGCAGCTGTGGCCAGTGCCAGACCCCGAGCTGCCTTCAAAGTCGATGAGGCTTCACTGCAGGCATTATTGGATGGGGTTAGGGCCCACAGGGAGGTCCTCTTCCCTAGGTCAGGGAGGAAGAGGCCTCCCACTGAGACCAATGCTGCATGGATGCAGGTGTCAGCAGATGCCAACTTGCTGGGGGTCACCAGAAGAACCTTGGCATTACATCTCTAACTCCTTCCTTTACTCCCCCACAGTACCATCCAGAGCCCCCGTCCTCACTGTGGAGGAGGAAGAGGCTGTGCAGCCAGACTCCTCAGAGGAAGCTCCAACCTCTGAGGGCGCAGCGTCAGCAGAAGTAAGCGCACCCAGCACCAGCGCAGACACTCACACCTCGGGGGGACCTTCGGGACACAGAGTAGTGTTGTCACCTGGTGTTTCACAGCTCACAAGTGAGCCTCAGCAGATTCTGGAGACAGGGACAGCAGTGGAGAGTCCTCGTCGGAGGGCGCAGGACTCTGCCAGCTCAGCTCAGCTGCGCTGCATGTCGACCCTCTGCCTCTGGATCCATCCGCAAGAGAAGCGGTGATGGATCTCCATGCACAGATGCAGGAGTCTCTGACAGGTTTTGTCTCCAGGGTCGCTGCGAGTGTGGAGCGAATGGAGGAGTCCATAGCAACCATGAGCAGAGCCTTTGTGGAGTCATTGGCGCATGAACGCATCACCATGGAGAGGTTGGCAACCTCCATGGAGGAGATAACTCGCCAGGGTACGGAAAACATGGTGAGTGCTCATAAGAGAATGACATCTCTTGAGGAGCGTTGGCCATCTGTTGAACAGAGAAACCAGATCTTCATGGAAGCCCTTCTGAGTAGGACTGCCAGTGCAGAAACGGGTCCCACTGGCCCCCTAAAGCGCAGCAAGGTGCTCTCAAGCCACTTCCAAGCGCTGGCCCCTTCTGGCCTGTGCAGCTTCAGGTGAGTGAGCAGCAGCCTGGTGCTCCTGTTGCTGATCCTGCTGTTCCTGGTTCTGCTGCTGCCACCTCTGCTGCTGGAGATTCTCTAATGGCAAGAAGGGAAGGAAAAAAAGGCGTCCCATGCTTCTTGTAGATGCCTCCGCTGAGGAAGCGCTGAGTGAGGGTGGCGAGAGGGGCTTCCCAGGAGATCGCAATGGAGAAGTGTGTGAGGCTCCAACCTTCCACAGCTGTGCCTAAGCCTTGAAGAAGTAGCCCCAAACCTGCAACAACAAGGTCCTTCAACATACAAGTGCTGTCCCTTTAAATCGCAGCTTCTCCGATTGGCCTGCAGCTGACAGCAAGCAAGCCGGCAAGCTTCACACCAGGTCTCTTCAGCGGGGTTCCCCGCAGGTGTGTTTCAGGTGGGGAAAGCCCCAAAGTCGCAGCGACCCCGGAAAATCTTCTTCAACAAGGCAATTATTGGTAATTAGTGTGCCAACGACCAGTCCCGCCAGCAGCGGCCGGGACTGAAGCGGGTCGCGGGGAAACGGCGGTCCGAAAGTCGGACGGGGCGGGACATCAGGCGGGGGGGTCCCGACCCGCTTTTTCGGCGATTTTCGACCCCCAGCCGCATGAAAAGCCGCCCGACGGCTGCCAGAAAATTGACCCCTGAATGTTGGATGCGACAGTTTAGGTTTGTATCCAGTGTTCCCTGTGAAAGTTCATGGCCATGATTCCTGTTTTCACTGCCTGGTAATAATTTTCCACTCATCCCTGTGACCTTGTGTCAATTCCCAGCTCTTATCCTTCCTGCATAGTCCCAGACCAAGCTGCATGGAGATGTTGACATGGATAAAGGACCAGATAAGGCAAAAGAAAATCACCTGATAGGTTGAAAAAAATATTTTAAATAAGTAATTGCGATGGAAACAAGGATCTATCCTGTTTTAAATAATAGACATTTTCATTTTTATTCAAATGCGGACGAATATAAATTGTTTTCCATTCACTGCATTTTTTAACCAGAAATAACAGATCACATAGCTAAACACTTCAAATCCAAATGTGATGAAGTTAAATCTTCTTTGGGGAGGCTCAGTATTTGTTGAATTTGTTTACATCTGTGAGTTCCTTTATGGTTCTGGCCTGTAGAAAGTAATTCAGAGTGGAACAGTTTTGATTAATTTTGAACAATAGCTTATTAACTATAATTCTGCCAACTGGGACATCGAACAAATTACTGGCCTATAACCAGGCTGGTGCCTCATGTTCTCCAGTTTTCTAGTTCACTGTGCTGGATCAGGGGCTAATAAGGACACTGAGGGTTCACTCTTCATGTGAAGCTTTTTCATCAATGGATTCATGTTCTAAAGTTACTGGAGAACAGCTAAGATTCTTGGAAACAGATTAATATAGTCGCAAAAGTTAAGCTCTGTATTGGAATTTTTATCTGCAATATAACTTGCAGCTACGTATGGTTCTATTTTTGTAATAAACTATTTGTGATTTAGCCTGAAATAAGAATTCTGTCTGCAAAAGATTAGGAGGATATAGCAGCCTATATCTGGTATGATCCAACAGTAAAAGAGTAGATTGTTAATTTCAAGGCACGTTACATCCCATTCATTATAACCGATAAGGATATGTTTCAGTTCATAAGACCCACAGGCCTGCTATCGAAACTACCTCTTGGCCTCAATGGAAATAAAAATCAGGAGTGATCTATAACAAGAAGCTGAATCGATATCGCCTGGTTTACACTATCACTCATAGTCAGAATTACCCCCGTACAGTGCAAACCGATTAAATAAATAATGATCTTGCCGAGTAATTTTATTCACATAACCATTTTATTCTTTTATCCATTTTTACTGTTATATCAAGTTTGGCAAGAAGGTGCAATGGAATGCAAACTAGATTGCAATTACAATACTGTAAATACAGTCACACAATTGTTATGGGTAACTGAAAGTGTATTTATATCATTTGCCTCATTACAAGATACACAATACAGTGTAGCACAACAAATCTTTTCAAAAAAGGACCTTTAGGAACAGATTAATGACATCTAGCAAAACTGCACACTAGAAAGACAGAAAGACAGAAAGAAAGAAAGAAAGAAAGAAAGACAGAAAGAAAGTTTTGCATTTATATAGTCCTTTCACAACCTCAGGACATCTCAAAGCACTTGACAGCCAATGAAATATTTTTGAAGTATAGTCACTGCTGTAATGTAATGTGGCAGCCAATTTGCGTACAGCAAAATCCCACAAACAGCAATATGATAATGAAAAACAGTAATGTGATAATGCCCAGATGTTTTAATGGATAAATATTGGTCAGGATACCTGGGAGAACTCCCCTGTTCTTCTTTGAAATAGCGCCTTAGGATCTTTTATGCCCACCCGAGGGGGCGGAGGGGGCCTCGGTTTAATGTCTCATCAGAAAGGTGGCAGCTCTGGAGTGGGACTTGAACCCACAATCTCCCGATTCAGAGACGAGAGTGTTACCACTGATCCACGGCTGTCACCTGAAACATAGTTAAACACACACTAAAATATGGGTAACTTCTAAACATCTCAAAGCTTGAGCATTAGCACCTGATGATGGTTTTCACATCTAAGCAAAGGTGCCCGTCACATTGATTGTCAAAAGTGCTTGAGCCCTAGCAGCTTTTAGCAGGTGAGAAAGATGGAAGCATCACTGAATTGGCTACGAGGCGATTTTCACACCTAGACAAAAACACATGTAAAAAGAGCTTAACACATTGGTTGGCAAAAAGTTCTTAACACATTGGCTTTAGTGAGTCAGTACAACAACAACAACTTGTATTTATATAGCACCTTTAACGTAGTAAACTGTGGTGTATGTAACCTGTTCCACCTTAAGAGAACTACCTTAAGAGATGTACTACTTTCTCTTGGCTGCTGTATACTGTAATACCGGTGGTGACCAAACCGGTATATAAACGTTGTGTAGGGATTTGCTGGGCAGTTCAGCCCTGACCTCCGAATAGTAAAGACCTGTTAAAAGTTATTCTTGTGGTCTGTGTCCAGTGATTTATAATAAGCATAACTGGGACACACAGACTTAACAGTGGCGACGAGTCCGATCTTACCCTGCGGCAGTTTTACATCCAAGGCAGCTTCGTCCTCAGAATGGGCGTCGAGAAGAGGCATCCGCCCTCATCATCCTGCTGAGCACCATCGCACGGGAGGCATCGAGAACCCGGGTTAAAAAGAAAAATTCTGACCACGAAGCCCTCCATCAGCGACAGGCAGTGATCATCCCTTCTACCACGGTGGTGGGTAAGCCGATCAGCGACATGAGCAGAAAGTCGGCCGCGTTGACTGTGGAGTGGGGGAGGGAAAATGGAGGAAAAAGGGCGGAGAACTCGACCACGGCCGGTGAAAAGGGCCGGTCTGCAATCGAGGCCGAGAGGCGCAGCGACTGGGGCAGCTTAAGGCACGAGAGCCGCGGAGAACTCAAACGCAGCCGGTGTAAAGGACCGGGCTGCATGCGGGGCTGAGAGGCGCAACAGCAGGGGAAGCGTGAATGCCCACGGGAACCGCGGGGGAGTAAAAGCAGCGCCGGGGAATTGAGAACCGCTGGGGAGGCGAGAACGGCAGCAGCATGGCAATCGCCATTGCAGCCAGCGGGGGAAGAAGGCAAACGCGGGAATCCGCCATTGTAGTCGGCGGGGGAAGAAGACGAGCGCGGGAAAGACCGCCAAGCGCGGGAAGCTGCCATTTTAGTAGGCGGGGGAAGAAGACAAGTGCGGGAAGCTGCCATTTTAGTAGGCGGGGGAAGAAGACAAGTGCGGGAAGCCGCCATTTTGAGAAAAAGAAAAATTTAAAAACTTGCAAGGATGCCTAAACACGGGAACATTAATACTTTTGATAGCGATATCGAAGATTGGATCACGTATGTAGAACGCATGGAAGTTTATTGTAAAGCAAATAAGGTACCAGATGATGAGAAAGCACTAACCTTATTACGCTCAATGGGTGCGAAGACATACGGGCTATTGAAGCACCTTCTATCACCAGATAAACCGGCGGATCAGACTTTCGCGAATATTGTTACTGTCCTGAAAAATCATTTAAACCCCACGCCGCTGATGATAGCGGAACAATTTCAATTTTACAGAAGAACGCAGCTGAAAGACGAAAGCAACGCTGAATTTTTAATTGAACTGCGTAAGCTATCAAAGTACTGTCAGTTTGGAACAGGACTAGCAGATGCGCTGAGAGATAAATTTGTGTGTGGATTGTTAAAAGAAGGAACACAAAAGCGACTGCTTGAGGAGAATGATCTTACGCTTGATAAAGCTGTCACTATTGCAGCATCGCATGAAGCCGCAGCGAGAGGCACTGCGGAAATGCAGCTACGGTCACCGGAACTCAGCACCAATCAAATGGTCTTGGGTACAGTAAAATGTTATCGTTGTGGAAAGACAACGCACGATCAGAACCAGTGCTGGTTCAAAAATCAGGAATGCAGAAAATGTGGCAGGCTTGGTCACATAGCTAAAGTATGCCGGTCAGGAAAGAAGACCAGCAACAAAAAGTCACCGCAGGAAAAGTACAGAAAGGTACACAAGGTGACAGAGAACAGTTCGAATGAACAGAAGTCAAATTCAGACTCCAGCAGTAATGAACTGGGTAGTCTAAGAGTACACAATGTTGGTAATGAAGCAGACCTCCAAACAATCTGGGTCACACTTCAGATAGCAGGAGTCCAAGTGAAGATGGAATTGGACACTGGATCGGCATTGACGGTCATGAATAAACAAGATTACAAAAGGTTATTCCCACATATTCCCCTACGGGATACGGAGATTGTATTGAAAACATACACGGGGCAAAGAGTATACCCCATCGGGAAGATAGAGGTAAAGGTGGTCCACAAGGGCAAAGAAAGCCGAGGAATGGACTTATATGTGCTACCTGAGGGAGGTCCACCACTACTGGGACGGGAGTGGATTAGGAAAATAAATATGGACTGGCATTCCTTAAAAGCACTAACGGTAGATTCCAGTAAAAAAGATGTCAAACCTAAACGATTGTCCAGAATATTGGACGATGCTAAAGAGGTGTTCCAACAGGGACTGGGAACACTGAGAGGAATTACGGCAAACATCAAGGGTGAAAAACATGCAAACCCGAAATTTTTCAAAGCTAGACCGGTACCTTATGCGATACGACCTGCTGTGGAAGCTGAGCTGGAAGGGCTAGAACGTTCAGGAGTACTGTCTAAGGTAGACTGCAGTGAGTGGGCCACGCCCATTGTTCCCGTCATGAAGTGTTCATCGAGCAACAAGCCGGGGGAACCGGGGAAGGTTCGCATCTGTGGAGATTTCAAGATCACTGTTAATCCGGTGCTTCACACGGTGCAGTATCCGCTTCCGCGGATTGAGGATATCTTCGCTTCGTTGTCTGGCGGGAAACACTTCACCAAGATAGACCTGGCGCAGGCGTACTTACAGATGGAAGTTGAGGAAGAGTCACGCCAGTATCTCACGATCAACACGCATAGAGGCTTGGACCGGTATAATAGACTGGTTTTTGGAGTGGCATCGGCTCCAGCAACTTGGCAGAGGGCCATGGAGCAGGTATTACAGGGAATTCCAGGCACACAATGTTACCTGGACGATATTCTGATTACAGGAGATGATGACGAGGAACACCTTGCAAATTTCGAACTGGTGCTCACCAGATTGAAAGAATATGGACTTCGAGTTAATCGCCAGAAATGTGAGTTCTTTCAGAAGCGGATCTCGTACTGTGGTCATGTCATTGACCAGGAGGGGCTTCATAAGTCTCCTGACAAGATCAAAGCTGTTGTGAAGGCTCCCGCTCCGGATAATGTATCCCAGTTGAGGTCGTTCCTAGGGTTGATTAACTATTACCATAAGTTTCTGCCAAATTTATCCACAGTGCTGCACCCGCTGAACGCTCTTTTGCAGAAGGGAGTACCATGGAAGTGGAGCGAGGACTGTAAGAGGGCCTTTCGCAAAAGCAAGGCATTGATCACCTCAGAGGAAGTGTTGGCTCACTTCAACCCAACGCTGCCTATTCGTTTGGCTTGTGATGCTTCTCCATATGGTATTGGGGCAGTACTCTCACACAAGTTGCCAAATGGCCTGGAGAGGCCAGTTGCGTTCGCATCCAGATCATTGACCTCCGCTGAGCGCAACTATGCTCAGATAGATAGGGAGGCTCTCAGCGTTGTGTGGGGAGTAAAGAAGTTTAATCATTACCTGCAGGGCCAAAAGTTTACGCTTCTGACAGACCACCAGCCGTTGGTATCCATTTTTAACCCTAAGAAGGGTGTTTCGGTGATGACAGCACAGAGACTCCAGAGATGGTCCCTTTTCCTAGGGGCACATCAATATCAGATCGAATTCAAAGGTACAAAGCAGCATGGTAATGCTGATGGGCTGTCGCGCCTGCCACTACCTACGGAGGAGGAGGCACCGACGGTTGACCCTGTTGAGTTATTTCACTCGACCATCATCAAATGTTTACCAGTCACCAATGCAAGTATTGAAAGAGAAACCAGGAATGACCCGACACTGTCCCGGGTCTACGAAGTGACAGTGAAGGGATGGCCAGCACATGGTGATCCACTGTTACCGGCATTCTCAGCAAGACGAGAACAGCTGTCCGTCTGTCAAGGAACATTGATGTATGGAACAAGGGTGATTATTCCTCCTAAGTTAAGAGAGAGAGTTCTAAAGGAACTGCATGAAGGTCATCTGGGGGGAGTCAAGATGAAAAGCCTTGCTAGGGCTTATGTGTGGTGGCCGGGTATCGACCAACAGATAGAGGATCTGACGAAAAGCTGCTCAGGGTGCCAAAAAGTGCAAAATGCACCTCCGATTGCACCGCTGCATCCATGGGAATGGCCTTCAACCCCATGGCAACGTGTACATATTGACTTTGCTGGTCCATTCATGGACTCCATGTTTTTAATTGCGGTGGACGCACATTCTAAATGGCCAGAAGTGATTATGATGACTACCACTACCTCGGAAAAGACGATCGCGGTGCTAAGAACGATATTTGCAAGAAATGGATTGCCAGAACAAATATGTTCAGACAACGGACCACAGTTCGTGTCAGAAGAATGCCAGAAATTCATGAAGAAGAATGGGGTGAAACATTATACCTCTGCCCCATATCATCCGGCTACAAACGGGTTGGCCGAGAGATTTGTACAAACGTTCAAAAAAGCAATAAAGGCCATGAGCGAAGATCAGATTCCACTACAACACAAGGTGGACAAATTCCTACTGGCATATCGAAACGCCACTCATGCAGTGACAAACCAAAGTCCTGCCATGATGTTCTATAACAGGAGGTTGCGGTCCAGGTTGGACTTGTTAAAACCAAATGTGCGGAGGGAAGTTGAAAACAAACAGTTCCAGCATATAAATAACAAGACCACTCGGAGTTTCGAAATAGGACAACCAGTGTTAGCCCGGGACTATAAAAACGAGAAATGGCAATCTGGAACAATTCGGGCCAGACAAGGACCCCTGATGTACACGGTAGATATTGGTGAAAATGTAATACGGCGTCATGCTGACCAACTGGTAGAATCGAGAACAAGGGTCGAACCCAGGGTTACAGCAGAGACAACCGTGGAAGAAGTTAGTGAACCTGAAGCATCTACCTCAGAAGTGAATGTACCTGAGGATGATGTCCAATCCATAAGAGATCAACTAGATGAGTCACCCCAGCAACGAGAATCAGAGACCCCTGAAAGGCGTTATCCAACTCGAATCAGGAGGCCTCCTCAGAGACTGAATCTTTGAACTGTTTTGCATGAAGTTGTATATATATATATATCTATATGTTATTATGTTATGTTAAATGGGGATATAACTGTTAAGCTAAAAAGGGAGGATTGTGGTGTATGTAACCTGTTCCACCTTAAGAGAACTACCTTAAGAGATGTACTACTTTCTCTTGGCTGCTGTATACTGTAATACCGGTGGTGACCACACCGGTATATAAACGTTGTGTAGGGAGTTGCTGGGCAGTTCAGCCCTGACCTCCGAATAGTAAAGACCTGTTAAAAGTTATTCTTGTGGTCTGTGTCCAGTGATTTATAATAAGCATAACTGGGACACACAGACTTAACATAAACCATCCCAAGGCGCTTCACAGGAGTATTAAAAGACAAAATAATTTGACACCGAGCCACATAAGGAGAAATTAGGGCAGGTGACCAAAAGCTTGGTCAAAGAGGTACATTTTAAGGAGCGTCTTATAGAAGGAAAGAGAGGTAGAGAGGTGAAGAGGTTTAGGCAGGGAATTCCAGAGCTTAGGGCCTAGGCAACAGAAGGCACGGCCGCCAATGATTGAGCGATTATAATCAGGGATGCTCAAGAGGGCAGAATTAGAGGAGCGCAGATATCTCAGGGGGTTGTGGGGCTGGAGGAGGTTACAGAGATAGGGAGGGGCGAGGCCATGGAGGGCTTTGAAAACAAGAATGAGAATTTTGAAATCGAGGCATTGCTTAACCTGGAGCCAATTAGGTCAGCGAGCACAGGGGTGATGGGTGAACGGGACTTGGTTCGAGTTAGGACACGGGCAGCCGAGTTTTGGATGACCTCAAGTTTACGTAGGATAGAATGTGGGAGGCCAGCCAGGAGTGCGTTGGAATAGTCAAGTCTAGAAGTAACAAAGGTATGGATGAGGGTTTCAGCAGCGGATGAGCTGAGGCAAGGGCCAAGACGGGCGATGTTATGGAGGTGGAAATAGGCTGTCTTAGTTATGCTGCGGATATGTGGTCGGAAGCTCATTTCGGGGTCAAATATGATACCAAGGTTGCGAACAGTGTGGTTCAGCCTCAGACAGATGTTAGGGAGAGGGATGGAGTCGATGGCTAGGGAACAGAGTTTGTGGCGGGGACTGAAAACAATGGCTTCGGTCTTCCCAATATTTAATTGGAGAAGATTTCTACTCATCCAGAACGGGATGTTGGACAAGCAGTCTGACAATTTAGACACCGTGAAGGGGTCGAGAGAAGAGGTAGTGAGGTAGAGCTGGGTGTCATCAGCGTACATGTGGAAACTGATGCTGTGTTTTCGGATGATGTCGCCAAGGGGCAGCATGTAGATGATAAATAGGAGGGGACCAAGGATATATCCTGGGGGGACACCTGAGGGAACGATGCGGGAGCGGGAAGAGAAGCCGTTGCAGGTGCTTCTCTGGCTACGATTAGACAGATAAGAATGGAACCAGGCGAGTGCAGTCCCTCCCAGCTGGACGATGGTGGAGAGGCGTTGGAGAAGGATGGAGTGGTCAACCGTGTCAAAGGCTGCAGACAAGTCAAGAAGGACGAGGAGGGATAGTTTACCTTTGTCACAGTCACAAAGGATGTCATTTGTGATTTTGATGAGAGCTGTTTACTGTGGCAAGGACGGAAACCTGATTGGAGGGATTCAAACAGGGAGTTGCGGGAAAGATGGGTACGGATTTGGGAGGCTTACTAAATAAATAAATCTAGACATCTGCAATTCATTTAAACGTTTTATTCATATAAAACAAACTTACTTATTTAACAGGGACAGCTATCATTGGAAAAGATAGAAAAAAGATATGTGCATGGAGATTTCATTCTCTTAAACATTTATTCTTTTATCATAGAATCATAGAAAGTTCCGGCACAGAAGGAGGCCATTCGGCCCATCGTGTCCGTGCTGGCTGACAAAGAGCTCTCCAGCCTAATCCCACTGTCCAGCTCCTGGTCCGTAGCCTTGTAGGTTACTGCATTTCAAGTGCATATCCAAGTACTTTTTAAATGTGACGAGGGTTTCTGCCTCTACCACCCTTTCAGGCAGTGAGTTCCAGACCTCCACCACCCTCTGGGAGAAAAATGTTCTCAACTCCCCTCTAATCCTTCTACCAATTAATTTAAATCTATGCCCCCTGGTTACTGACCTCAGTTATTTGCTTAAGTGGGCTTGACTGTACTAACCTACTCCTCAATTCAAATTCACTGTTTTAATTTTTTTTGAATTTACACACATGCACAAATTCTTATCACCTTTCGAATACTGTTCCACAAGACACTTCTATAGATTATATTGCTGAAGTACTGAATATTGTCTGTAAATAATACTCAATGGGGTCGATTTTCACTGCCTTCGCCTGGTGTTAACAGGGTGGGAACGGCCTCAAAATGGGGTCAGTGGCCTTACCCATTGATATCGGGTCTTTTTATGTAAATAGGACCCCGATTGCCATTTTAGGTTCGAATATGCATTGCAGGCTCCAATCAGTTCCACGGGCGATGGAAGAGAAGAGGCCCTCTAAAGGCAAGTATTGAATTATTTTTGTGGGCCCCAGAGGAACCGGAGCCCACAAAAATAATCTGGGCCACTGCCACTCTGGGAACCCCACCCTTGGTGATCGCCCCTGTGACTTAGCTTCCTGCCGGCACTTCTGGCCCACTTTCCTGTACTGAATCTAGCCAGCTACATTGGGACGCCTGTTTGGCGGCCTACAGCTCGCCTGTGGAATATAAGTGAAGCCGGAGCCTCAAAAACCACTGGAATGGGCGGCTCGCTAAAAGTTAAAATAGCCCCTTATATATCCAATTAAAATAAATATTGCTTGTGCTTATTTGTTACTTGCCATTTCTAATTCTGGTTTTACATATATCCTAAAATACTGCTTTCTTTAAATATATGGATAAGAGATATGTTTTCAACACAGATAAATGTGAGTTATTACATTTTGGTAGGAAGGATAGGGAGGTCACTTATCACTTGGAGGGTGCGAGTCTAGGTGGAGTAGAGGAACAAAGGGATCTCGGAGTACAAATATACAAATCACTAAAAGCTGCGCCACGAGTTAGCAAGGCCATTAAAAATGCAAACCAAGCACTAGGGTTTATTTCTAGAGGGATAAGATTGAAAATTAGGGAAGTTATGCTAAACATGTATCGAACCTTGGTTAGACTACACTTAGGGCTGGATTTTTCTCAGCCCCGAGGAGGCGGGTATGGAGGCGGGACTGCCGGTAAAGTTGCAGGATTTGGGGGTGGCTGGCAAACCCGCCCCCAACCCACCTCGGTGCCTTCTTGTCAGGAGGCGGGAAGCCGTCCTGCCCCGAGTCCCATCTTCTTGAGGCGGGAAAGGGATTAAATTCTATTAACTGCCTGTTAACAGGAAAATAGGATTATCCCTATTTTTAGCTCCGAACTGCAGGCTTCCCGACCTCGGAGAACCCCGCCAGGGTGTAGGAGACGAGAAGGAGATCTGCGGGCGTTGGAGGGATCTGAAAGTGAGATGTAGAGGTGAGTGATGGATGCAAGTGTGGAGTGGTAAGTATGTAAGGTGAGTGTTACCTTTGTTTCTGCCTACAGCCTTCAGCTGCTGTGGATCCAGAGTCCCGACATCTTCATTGTAGATTTCACAGACTGGCTGTTGGATCCTCTAAACCAACAGCCAGGTGATTTCTGCAAAGTTGAAAGGTTTGATGAGTCCTGAACACAAGGACTCATCAAACTAAAGAGAGTGTCAGTGTTTGACTGCTTCACAGAGCTGTCAAACGCTGACATTTCTTCTTTCAAGAAATCTTGACAGATGGCACGTCAGATGTTGACGTGCTCTGTCACTGACTTCCCCCTAATTGGCCTGCTGAGCCCACTGGGTGGGCTTAACAAGGTCAATCAGGGGAAAATCCCGCTGGTTGGCCAGAAGCTGATGGAGGCGGGAGTGAAAGCCGGCAAGCAGCAGTCCCGCCTCCAAAAGCTTCCCATTGACAAAATCCAGTCCTTCGAGTACTGCGTGCAGTTCTGGTCACCATATTATAAAAAGGATATAGAGGCACTGGAGAGGGTGCAGAGAAGATTTACAAGGATGATACCAGAAATGCAAGGGTATACACGCAGGAAAGGAGGAACAGGCTGGGTCTCTTTTCTCTTGAAAAAAGGCTGAGGGGTGACCTAATAGAGGTTTATAAAATTATGAAAGGTTTTGATAGAGTGGATAGAGAGAGAATGTTTCTACTTGTGGGGAAGAGCATAACTAGAGGCCATCAATATAAGATAGTCACATAGAAATCCAATAGGGAATTCAGAAGAAAAAAAAAGTGGTGAGAATGTGGAACTCGCTACCACAGGGAGCTGTTGAAGCGAATAGTATCGATGCATTTAAGGGGAGGCGTAGACAAGCATATGAGGGAGAAGGGAATAGAGGGTTATGCTGATAGATTTAGATGAGGAAAGACGGGAGGAGGCTCGTGTGGAGCATAAACACCGGCATGGACTGGTTGGGCCGAATGGCCTGTTTCTGTGCCATATATCCTATGTAATGTAAGTTGACAAGACCGTATCCTGATTGCTCAAGAAAAAACAATGTATATTAAACTAGACGGGGGCATTCAATGGAATGATAAGCCTTCTTGCATCTTTACTGTTACAAGCATTTTTAATGCAGCTAGCTGGGGTCTCTACTGGGTCTTATTAAAATATTACACTTACCAACAACTGGACGAGGAACGGTGATTTATTGCAAAATATGGAATAGGCGATAGAGCAATAACATGTAAAAATTAAAGGAGGTTGTTTCTGGTTTCTACATAAAGTCTAAAATGTATTCTAATGAGTGGAGAGTTGCAACTGTCATCAAAACAGCCCTCAGTAGAAAAATCAACAGAAAAAGCTTTGAAGGATGCCCACGAGCACATTCACTTATAATAATGGCGCTGACTGAGAGTGGAGGCATTTTAAATACATCATTATCACAGCAGTAGTGTAGTGTCTGCCTGATACCCACCTGCTAATGGGCTGCTCACGATGCGGTCTCCTCTACATTGGGGAGACCAAACGCAGATTGGGTGACCGCTTTGCGGAACACCTCCGTTCAGTCTGTAAGGATGACCCCGAGCTTCCGGTCGCCTGTCATTTTAATTCACCGCTCCATTCCCACTCGGACCTCACCGTCCTCGGCCTCTTGCATTGTTCCACAGAAGCTCAACGTAAACTCGAGGAACAGCACCTCATCTTCCGATTAGGCACTTTACAGCCTTCCGGACTCAATATCGAGTTTAACAATTTCAGATCATAACCTTGGCCCCTATTACATTTTGACTTATTTTTTTCCACCCCTTTGTTTTGGGTCTTCCCTCCCCCCTGTAAGATTCGCGAAATTTTCATTAAATTAATCACGTAGGAAAATAGGGTTAATAAAACAGCTTTATTGACCAAGAGAAGCTTATACAGAGAAACCTTTGATAAAAGGGCACACAAAATGGCCACCAGACCTCATGACCAGCTTCTGGGACCATTTGAATTTCTGTTACTGCAAGCCAGACAGGCTTGTGGATTGAGGGCATTAAAAGCCCGCGAAAACCAGTTTCGGGAAGCCGAAACTCATGGAACTGAGCATACATATTGATTAGATTATAAGTACAGGACAGATTTGGGTGGCAGGGTGAGACCCATCAAGAAATGGGCGGACAATTGAACGAAAGCTTTAGCCCATTACACTGTACAAAGAGAAGCCGTTTAACAGCCATCCAGGGCAATCTCCAGACCGATCAATATGCAAACCAAGTTACGGTAACAAAGCAAAGACATTATCGGCCCAGGAAGGCCAGTTAAGCTATCACCAACTCCCGTTATGAAGACAAAACACCCCTGCAGAGAGTTCTGCCCGCCAAAATTATTACAAAGACAGGACTATGATTTGGCGGGAGATAAGAATGTTCCAAAAAGGTATAACTGTGGATTGAGTAAAGTCCACTGCGGCTTGCTTCTTCGGTTCGGAACGTGTTCGGTTCATGGTTCGGTAAACGGTGTCCAGCGGGGTGTTCAGCCGTGTGTTCCGCGACTTTGGGAGGTTCGGCCAGGCAAGGCCCGGCCACGATGGGAAGACGACGAGGGAGGCCCGGGTACTTTTGTTGGGAGATCATCGACGACCCAGGCCAGAGAAGAAGACACTCAGGTCCCGGAGTGTGCATCCAGTTTCTTCAACATCACATCGGCGAGCGCTCACCAAGGCTGTATCGGCTGCCTCCATCGCAGGAGAACCAAGAGGAAAACAAGCTGCGCCAGAAGCTTCCAAACCCACGTGACGACGGAAAGCTGTGTCGAAAGGCTGCAAAGCCTTTTTCGCAATTCTTAAAGTGGTGAGCATGATCCCGAGTCCCTCAAATCGAAACTTAGTTAGGTTTAGGGGAGGGGGTTAAGGGTAATTGTAATGTGTTACCCCTTTCACGATGTGCCGTGTGTTCCCCATTTCTATAGAGTTAAGTTTATAGATGTGTGCATGCTTGTAGTTGCTTTAATCTGTGCATATGACATGTATTTTATAATGCTGCAAACTGTTCAATAAAGGCATCCATTTCGTGCTATTCGACCTGGTCTATTGAGTTTTTCTCTGCACTACAGCTCCCTGCACCTAAGTCCAAGGTCTAGAACCGTAGGGGCGAGTGGGTCGAACCACTCACGGGTAATTATTGCAAGAAGCCTGGCAGGAGACCAGAGCAAGCAAGAGAAACCCCCTACACCCCCCCCTTTCCTTTTTTTTTCCTCTCTCCCACATGGCAGCTGTCTACCATTCTGCCAGTACACTTCACACCTAATCTCAGCCGTCTTTTGTCTCCACTTGTCCTATTACCATCTCGTCCGGTTTTGAATACCTCTTAATGTCTCTTCACTTCTTTTGTTCTCTCCCAGCCCTGCCTTTCGATCTATTTCATTTCCTTTCCAGTTTTGAAAAAGGGTTTCGACCCGAAACGTCGACTCTAATTTCTCTCCACGGATGTTGCCTGGCCTGCTGAGTTTTTCCAGCATTTTCTGTTGTTATTTTGGATTTCCAGCATCTGCAGTATTTTGCTATTGTGCTAATGGGGTGACATGGAAGAGGAGGAGGAGGAAGACAAGTAAAGATTTTAAGGTAGACTGCCAGCAAAATTCTCAATAAAAGTTTTTAAAACAAGATATTTTCCAACATGGAAGGTTTTAAGGGACTCTGACTGAGAAGACTGAGATCGATAGATTTTTGGGCACTAAGGGAATCAAGGGATATGGGGATCGGGCGGGAAAGTGGAGTTGATGTAGAAGATCAGCCATGATCTTATTGAATGGCAGAGCAGGCTCGAGGGGCCGTATCGCCGACTCCTCCTATTTCTTATGTTCTTATGTAAACATAATTTGAAATGGTTGGACAATAAGTTTAAAAGATACTTAAGTTTGAATTCAGCATCAAAATTTCATTTAACATTAGGAGGCTTAAAAAAAAAGCTTATAATGTTCTTTAAGAGAGATCTGATTATACCATCATTGATTATAAATGGGTTTCCCTAAATTTATAGTGAATCCAGATGACTGGAAGGATGGAATGAAGTGTTCTCCTTTGCACAATTGTCCACAAGCAATGAGAATATAATAGGAAACAAATGGAGGACATGACAGAAATTGCACTGACGAATAATACAATTTGCTGGGGATGGAATAGCTATTTGCAGATGCTTCTGTGCCAATTGCACCCAAGTACTAGTCGTAGGTCTTGAGTGAAGAAAATGGCAAGGATTTTCTAATATCTGTGAAGTGCAGAAATGACAGCATTAAATGTCTACACATTCAGAACCCTTGAAATACATCCACGGTAAATCCTGCCACAACAGGCCCGCATGTTGTCCTATAGATTCCTATTGGAGCCAACAGGACTGATTAGCAATCTGCTGGGTTTCCCAGCTTTATAGAATCTTATAAATTTGTTTGCCAGCCTTGGGAATTGCCAGACGGTAATTTATTGGATATTGTAACAGGGCTGCGGACTCAACTTTATGTTATTTTTAAAAATGATTATTATGCAGCTCATGAGCTTACTGACAGAGTGCCCTGCCAGATTCTCTGAACCGTGTATTACTGTGCTATGTAGAAATGCAGCTTCTAACATTTCACTCCACCACTAACAAGAGGAATCCTTTTGCATCTTGCAATACAATTTCATCTGATTTTGGTCTCACTTTCAATAGGTCACTGATGCTTCAAAATTCATAGAAGAACTGAGAAGACAATCAACCAGGTGGATCCTTAGTCCCAGTCCTTCTGCGAACACAACAAACCACTTTTGACAACAGCGGTGAGTGGAGGGGCATAATACTAACCTTCACAACACTCAGATACAACACACGTTGCTTGTGATTTCCGAGCTGATATAATGCACTGAATCTTTAAAGTTGCTTGGCGAGACAGCATTATGTTGAAATTGTTGGTATTGCTTCAGAGAGAGGAGAGTTAAAATGTGGAATAAATTGCAAACTGGTGCAGTGAGAGCTAAAAGGATAGAATCATTTGGAAAAAAAAGTTCAAATATTTTTCACACATGAAGGAATAGACATACAAACCAAGGGTAAAATAAGGACATCCAGATGTCCATTTGAGTTTGAAAAAAAGTTTGTTCTGCAGCAACAGTGATGTTTGGGCTGAGAATGGAAAGAAAGCATAATAGCTCTACTCTACATCCTTAATACAGACGTCTGGATTTAATGGATAACTGCCTTATTTCCATTTTATCTTTTATTTTCTTCTTCATGTCTAATGTTGAAATCATATAGGATTAGTGAAGAGACTATCTGATGAGGTGTTTTGTTGTGGGTCATTTTTTGCCATTGTGATTATTCTAGTTCTGATTTTACTTTTCATTTTTACCCCTTGCAGCTATCTTCAGGATGGAGCATGGGGGAGTTCCAGGTAACCGAGAATTACATGGCCATTCCAATTGAAAGTGTTTTTGTGTTAGTGGTTATGTCACTTTTCCTTTCCTTTGGAGATGAAGTGTACTGATGTTGTGTGGTGAGTCAGAAGGCTGTGGGTTAAAGTTCCACTCCAGAGACTTGAGTACAAAAATCTAGGCCGACACCCTAGTGCAGTACTGAGGGAGTGCTGCACTCTCAGGGGTGCCATCTTTCGCATGTGAGTTAAACCGAGGCCCCGACTGCTCTCTCAGGTGGACATAAATGATTCCATGGCACTATTTTGAAGAAGAGCAGGGGAGTTCTCCCCGGTGTCCAGGCTAATATTTATCCCCAATCAACATCACTAAATGTAAGAAGTCACACAACACCAGGTTATAGTCCAACAGCTTTATTTGAAATCACAAGCTTTCGGAGCGCTGCTCCTTCGTCAAGTGAAATGCATAAAGACACAGCTTATATAGTCAGAATAATGTCAGATGTTTACAGGTAATGTTTCCAACTGCCATTTATCACACCTCGGCAGAGAGATAATCACAGCAATCAAAGGTGTGAATGGTGTCCAAACAGGTCAGTCAGGAAAACATTATATCAAAGAACAATGAGGTGGGGTCACAAGGGGTCAAATATTGCAGATGCTGGGGTCTGTATGAAAAACAAAAAAACAGACAAAAAAAATTTTTTTTGCTGGAAATCACAGCAGGTCCGGCCGCATCTGTGTAGAGAGAACAAGCCAATGTTGACTCGAGTCTGGATTACCCTGTGTCAGGTGGGGTTACATGTAGCGTGACATGAACCCAAGATCTCGGTTGAGGCCGTCCTCATGGGTGTGGAACTTGGCTATCAGTTTCTGCTCGACGATTTTGCGTTGTCGTGTGTCTCGAAGGCCGCCTTGGAGAATGCTTACCCGAAGATCGGAGGCTGAATGTCCTTGACTGCTGAAGTGTTCCCCGACTGGGAGGGAACACTCCTGCCTGGTGATTGTTGCGCGGTGTCCGTTCACCCGTTGTCGCAGTGTCTGCATGGTCTCGCCGATGTACCATGCTCCGGGGCATCCTTTCCTGCAACGTATGAGGTAGACAACGTTGGCCGAGTCACATGAGTATGTACCATGGTCACATGAGTATGTACTTGGTGGGTGGTGTCCTCACGTGTGATGATGGTATCTGTGTTGATGATCTGGCATGTCTTGCAGAGGTTGCTGTGGCAGGGTTGTGTGGTGTCGTGGTCGCTGTTCTCCTGAAAGCTGGGTAATTTGCTGCGAACGATGGTCTGTTTGATACACAGATACCATCATCACACGTGAGGACACCACCCACCAGGTACATGGTACATACTCATGGTACATCGGCGAGACCATGCAGACACTGCGACAACGGATGAACGGACACCGCGCAACAATCACCAGGCAGGAGTGTTCCCTTCCAGTCGGGGAACACTTCAGCAGTCAAGGACATTCAGCCTCCGATCTTCGGGTAAGCATTCTCCAAGGCGGCCTTCGAGACACACGACAACGCAAAATCGTCGAGCAGAAACTGATAGCCAAGTTCCGCACCCATGAGGACGGCCTCAACCGAGATCTTGGGTTCATGTCACGCTACATGTAACCCCACCTGATGCAGGGTCATCCAGACTCGAGTCGACATTGGCTTGTTCTCTCTACACAGATGCGGCTGGACCTGCTGTGATTTCCAGCAAAAAAAATTTTTTTTGTCTGTTTTTTTGTTTTTCATACAGACCCCAGCATCTGCAATATTTGACCCCTTGTGACCCCACCTCATTGTTCTTTGATGTAATGTTTTCCTGACTGACCTGTTTGGACACCATTCACACCTTTGATTGCTGTGATTATCTCTCTGCCGAGGTGTGATAAATGGCAGTTGGAAACATTACCTGTAAACATCTGACATGATTCTCTGACTATATAAGCTGTGTCTTTATGCATTTCTCCACTTCACCTGACGAAGGAGCAGCGCTCCGAAAGCTTGTGATTTCAAATAAGGCTGTTGGACTATAACCTGGTGTTGTGTGACTTCTTACATTTGTCCACCCCAGTCCAACTCCGGCATCTCCACACCAACATCACTAAAAACAGATTATCTGGTCATTATCACATTGCTGTTTGTGGGAGCTTGCTGTGCGCAAATTGGCTCCCACAATTCCTACATTACAATAGTGACTACATTTCTTAAGAACATAAGAAATAGGAGCAGGAGTAGGCCATTTGGCCCTTCAAGCCTGCCCCGCCATTCAATAAGATCATGGCTAATCTTCTACCTCAGCTCCACTTTCCTGCACTATCCCCATATCCCTTGATTCCCTTAATATTCAAAAATCTATCGATCTCTGTCTTGAATATACTCAACGACTGAGCCTCCACGGCCCTCTGGGGTAGAGAATTCCAAAGATTCACCACCCTCTGAGTGAAGAAATTTCTCCTCGTCTCAGTCCTAAATGGCCGACCCCTTATTCTCAGACTGTGACCCCTAGTTCTAGACTCCCCCGCCAGGGAAATGTTACGTCCGTGTAACAATCAGACACAGACTGCGGAGAATGGTACAACGGTGTTTACTCAACGTGGCTCAGACTGCAACTAATCTGTACAGATTACTACTCAGTGTTATATACAGGTGTGGTCACTGCCGGTACTGCAGTATACATGAGCTGTAAAACATAGTCCCCCACTTAAAGGTACATACATTACAATTCCTCCCCTTTTAGATTAACAGTACCATAACACTCATTTAACAATTAAATATCAAACTAATTACAATTAACACTTTTAACATGCAACATTAGCTGAAAATAGTCTATTTATATATTCAGTCTTTGGGGAGGCTTCCTGATCCTTTCTGGATAGCGCCTTTCCCGAGTGTCTTGATCTTGGTGCGGAGGCGATTCTGGCCCCCTGTCGTCGGTTGGTTCATCAGCTTCCGATGCTACTGTTTCTGGGGTAGATGCGACCTGTACGTCGGGTTCATCACCAGGTACGTATGGGCAAGGCATGGGGTTGACTTGTTCCTGTGACTCTAGGATCTGGTCAGCATGGCGTCTCACGATGCTCTCCCCAACGTCCTGTGTACATTAGTGGGCCCTGCCGTGTGCATATCGTTCCTGGCTGCCATTTTTCTGTTCAGTAGTCGCGGGCCAAGACTGGTTGCCCTACATTGAAGCTCCTTGTTGGCTTCTCATGGATGTGCTGGAATTGCTTACTCTCAACATCTCTTCGCACGTTTGGTCTGAGCAAATCCAGGCGAGATCTTAACCTTCGGTTAAAGAACATCATGACTGGGGCCTGGTTGGTGACTGCATGTGTCGCATTCCGGTAGGCAAACAGGAAATTGTCCACCTTGTGCTGCAGCAGAATGTTGTCATTGTACATAGCCTTTATTGCCTTCTTAAAGGTTTGTACAAACCTCTCAGCCAATCCATTTGTGGCTTGATGATACGGGGCAGATGTGTAATGCCTTACCCCATTCTTTTTCAAGAACCTCCGGAACTCTTCGGACACAAACTGTGGTCCGTTGTCGGAGCAAATCTGTTCTGGCAAGCCATTCCTGGCAAAAATGGTCCGTAGGACTGCAATAGTTTTCTCCGTGGTGGTGGAGGACATTTTGATGACCTCAGGCCATTTCGATGGCGCATCCACGGCTATTAAAAACATTGAGTCCATGAATGGACCAGCAAAATCAATATGCACCCGTTGCCGTGGAGATGAGGGCCACTCCCATGGGTGTAGAGGGGCCTGTGGTGGTGCATTTTGGACTTTCTGGCATCCTGAGCAGCTCTTGGTCAGGTCCTCGATTTGTTTATCAATTCCCGGCCACCACACATAAGCCCTGGCTAGGCTTTTCATTTTTACCCCTCCCAGATGACCCTCATAAAGCTCATTGAGCACTCTATCCCTTAACTTGGATGGAATTACCACTCGGGATCCACACATCGAGGTCCCCGGCACACTGACAGCTGTTCTCTCCTTGTCGAGAATGCTGGCAACAGTGAGCCGCCATGTGCTAGCCATCCCTTCACCGTCAAATCATATACCCGAGACAGTGTCGGGTCATTTCGGGTTTCCTTTTCGATACAAGCGTTAGTTACCGGTAGGTATTCAACTATAGTCGAATGGAATATTTTGACAGGATCCACTGCTGGAGCTTCCACCGCAGTAGGCAGTGGCAGACATGATAGCCCATCAGCATTTCCATGCTGTTTCGTGCCCATATATTCAATCTCATAGTGGTGCGCCCCTAGAAAAAGTGACCATCTTTGTAGTCGTTGCGCAGTCATCACCGGAACGCCCTTCTTCGGGTTAAAAATGGAGACAAGAGGCTGGTGATCAGTCAGCAAGGTGAATTTCTGCCCGTGCAGATAGTGATTGAACTTTTTCACTCCCCACACTAGGCTGAGGGCCTCCCTGTCAATCTGGGCGTAGTTACGCTCGGCTGAGGTTAGTGATCGTGACGCAAAGGCTATTGGCCTCTCTGAGCCGTCCGAGAATTTGTGCAACAGCACTGCTCCAATGCCGTAGGGTGACGCATCACATGCCAACCGAATTGGTAATGCTGGGTTGTAATGGGCCAATACCTCTTTCGATGTGATTAGTGTTTTGCTCTTCTGGAAAGCTCGTCTACATTCGTCACTCCACTTCCATGGCACCCCAGTTTGCAGTAGGGTGTTCAGTGGGTGTAGTATTGTAGACAAATTTGGCAAGAACTTATGGTAGTAGTTTACCAGCCCGAGGAACGACCTCAGTTGTGACACATTTTCCGGTGCTGGAGCCTTGACTACTGCCTCAATCTTCTCTGGGGACTTATATAACCCCTCTTTATCGATAACGTGGCCACAATACAAGATCTGCTTCTAAAAAACTCGCATTTGGGGCGGTTAGCTCCGAACCCATATTCCTGCAATCTAGTGAGCACCTGCTCCAGGTTGGCAAGGTGATCACTGCCATTTTCGCCCGTGACCAGGATGTCGTCCAAATAACGCTGGGTTCCTGGGATCCCTTGCAGGACTTGTTCCATTGCCCTCTGCCAAATAGCCGGAGCTGACTTGGATAGAGAACTGGTTGGCGGACAGAAAGCAAAGAGTTGGAATAAACAGGTCATTTTCTGAGTGGCAGGCAGTGACTAGTGGGGCAGTGACTAGTGGGGTACCGCAAGGATCGGTCCTAGGATCCCAGCTGTTCACAATATATATTAATGATCTGGACAAGGGAATTGGATGTAATATCTCCAAATTTGCAGACGACACAAAGCTGGGCGGGAGGGTAAGCTGCGAGGAGGATGTCGGGAAACTCCAGTACGATTTGGACAGGTTGGGTGATTGGGCAGAAACATGGCAAATGCACTATAATGTGGATAAATGTGAGGTTATCCACTTTGGTGGCAAAAACAGGAAGGCAGATTATTATTTGAATGGCAATAGATTGGGAGAAGGGGAAGTGCAAAGAGACCTGGGGGTCCTTGTGCACCAGTCGCTGAAAGTAAGCATGCAGGTGCAGCAGGCAGTTAAGAAGGCAAATGGTATGTTGGCCTTCGTAGCAAGAGGGTTCGAGTACAGGAACAAGGATGTCTTGCTACAGTTGTACAGGGCCTTGGTGAGACCGCACCTTGAGTATTGTGTGCAGTTTTGGTCACCTTACCTGAGGAAGGACATTCTTGCCATGGAGGGAGTGCAGCGAAGATTCACCAGGCTGATACCTGGGGTGGCAGGAATGACATATGAGGAGAGATTGTGTCGATTGGGCTTATACTCACTGGAGTTTAGAAGATTGAGAGGGGATCTCATCAAAACCTATAAAATCCTGTCAGGTCTGGACAGACTAGATGCAGGAAGGATGTTTCTGATGGCCGGGGAGTCCAGAACCAGGGGTCATAGTCTAAGGATAAGGGGTAAGCCATTTAGGACTGAAATGAGGAGGAATTTCTTCACCCAGAGAGTGGTGAACCTGTGGAATTCTCTGCCACAGAGGGCGGTGGAGGCCAGTTCATTAAATATATTCAAGAAAGAGTTGGATATATTTCTTGAGGCTAAAGGCATCAAGGGATATGGGGAAAAGGCAGGGACAGGGTACTGAATTGGATGATCAGCCGTGATCACATTGAATGGCGGAGCAGGCTCGAAGGGCCGAATGGCCTACTCCTGCTCCTATCTTCTATGTTTCTATGTTATGTTTACCCCGAATACCAGCCAGTTGTATTGGTAGAGACCTTTATGGGTGTTGATTGTGAGGTATTTTTTTGATGCTTCTTCTGCCTCCATTTGCAGATACGCCTGGGCCAGATCAATCTTAGTGAAGCATTTCCCTCCAGATAGCGAGGCGAAAATATCTTCAATCCGCGGAAGTGGATGTTGTACGGTGTGAAGGACCGGGTTCACTGTTACCTTAAAGTCCCCACAGATGCGAACCTTCCTTGGTTCCCCAGGCGTGCTGCTCAACGACTTTTTCATCACGGGGCGATGGGTGTAGCCCACTCGCTCCAGTCTACCTTGGACAGTACACCTGAACGTTCCAGACTCTCCAGCTCTGCTTCGACGGCTGGGCGGATCGCATAAGGTACAGGTCTGGCCTTAAAAAATTTTGGGCTGGCGTTTTCTTCAATTTTAATCGTCGCTGTCATGCCTTTTAGTGTTCCGAGTCCTTGCTGGAACACTTCTTTCGCGTCAGTTAGGATCTTTGACAGTCGCCCAGGTGTGACGTTGTCATCCTTTTTGTCAGCCACAGTCAGTGCCTGTATGGAATGCCAGTCCAGTTGTATTTTCCGGATCCATTCACATCCCAGTAATGGTGGTCCTCCATCTTGCAATACATACAGGTCTAGTTTTGGTGTTTCCTTACCGTTATATATAACGGTCACCCTTATTTTTCCTTTGGGGTAGACTTTTTGCCCCGTGTACGTCTTCAAAATAATTTTTGTGTCTCTCAAGGGTATGTGTGAGAATAGCCGCTCGTAGTCCCGTCGGTTTATGACTGTTAGGGCTGATCCTGTGTCCAATTCCATCTTTACCTGGACTCCTGCTATCTTGAGAGTGACCCAAATGGTTCGGTGATCCTCCGTTGTGATCACATTATGTAGTTTCAGACAACTCAGTTCCCTGCTTTCGGAGTCGTTATCACTCTTTTGTTTGTCTGAACTATTCTCCGTTATCTTATGTACCTTCTTGTACTTTCCTTTGGTCGGTTTCTTATTGCTGGTTTTCTTTCCCGACCTGCAGACTCGTGCTATGTGTCCTACTTTTCCACACTGTCTGCACACTTTGTCTTTGAACCAGCAATCATTCTGGTCGTGTGTTGTTCTGCCGCAGCGATAGCACTTCTCTGTTCCATATGACATTTCGTTTGTGCCATATTCTTGCGGTCTCTGTTGTATCTCTGCAGCGCCCCGTGCTGCTGCTTCATATGATACCGCAATGCTGAAAGCCTTTTCCAGCGTAAGGTCCTTTTCAGATAAAAGCCGTTTCTGGGTTTCTTCACTTTGAAGCCCACACACAAACTTGTCCCTTAAGGTATCTGCCAGTCCTGCTCCAAGCTGGCAGTGTTTCGATAGTTTGCGCAGTTCTGTTAAATAATCAGCATTGCTTTCATCCTTATGCTGGTTCCGTTTGTGAAACTTGAATCTTTCTGCTATCAGCAGTGGTGTGGGGTTTAAATGTTCCTTTAGTATCGTTACTATGTCTTCAAAACTCTTTTCCATTTGCTTCCTTGGGGTTACTAGATTTCGTAATAAACCATACGTCTTTGCACCCATTAAATTTAACAATACCGACGCTTTCTTGTCATCTGACACCTCATTTGCCTCGCAGTACGCCTCTATTCGTTCGACATATGTAGTCCAATCTTCGACTTCATTGTCAAATGCGGTGATACTGCCACTCTTCGGCATTTTGGATGTGGTTTAAAATGGCGTCTCCCAATGGCTTAAAATGGCGTCTCCCGCGCTTTCCTTCCTCCCCCGCTGTTGCCGACGCCGCTCCCGGCGGTTCTCGTGGCAGTGGCGGCACCCTGTAGGTTTCGCACGCTTCTCTCTCTCCCTCTCTCCGACGCTGCTCGGCCCCTGAACACCAGCTGCGCCCTGTGCGCTCTGCCCTCTCTCTCTCTCCCCCGTCGACGCTGCTCAGCCCTTTGCTGTGCCGCTCGGTCGGGCTCTAGCCCGCCGCTGTCCGGGAAGGGTCTGCGCACTACCTGTTGCCAGCCCGTTTTGCTGGACCACCTCGACTGGAAAGCCAAGCCTGGCTCTCGACAGCCTCCCCCGCAATTCTCGAATCTCTGCTGGATGACTGGGCGGTTGCCCATGGTCGACGCCCGAGTCTCTGGCCTTGACCTCCAATCCACTGATCTCCAGGAACGAATCCCTGGGAGGTGATGCAGAGTTGCAGTTAGGTGCGAACCTGCCTCGTTGCCAATGTTACGTCCGTGTAATAATCAGACACAGACTGCGGAGAACGGTACAACGGTGTTTACTCAACGTGGCTCAGACTGCAACTGATCTGTACAGATTATTACTCAGTGTTATATACAGGTGTGGTCACTGCCGGTACTGCAGTATACATGAGCTGTAAAACATAGTTCCCCCCCTTAAAGGTACATACATTACAGGAAACATTCTCCCTGCATCTACCCTGTCAAGTTCTGTAAGAATTTTGTCTGTTTCAATGAGATCACCTCTCATTCTTCTAAGCTCTAGGGAATATAGGCCTACACAGATTCGTCATACACGATTTCCCTTTCATAAATCTGCCCAATCCTATTATTATTTTCTAAGTGCCCTGTTACCACGTCCTTAATAATAGATTCTAGCATTTTCCCTACTACTGATGTCAGGCTAACTGGTCTGTAGATCCCCGTTTACTCTCTCCCTCCTTTCTTAAATAGTGGGGTTACATTTGCTACCTCCCAATCCGCGGGAACTGTTCTAGAATCTCTGGAATTTTGGAAAATGACAACCAATGTTTCCATGATCTCTATAGCCACCTCTTTCAAAACCCCAGGATGTAGGTCCATTCACAAGTACTTCATTGGCTGTAAAGTGCTTTGGGGCTTCTGGTGGTCGTGAACGGCACTATATAAATGCAAGTCTTTCTTTCAGATGCATGAATAGTAGTGAATTCCCAATCCTCACTATGCTACCAAGGAAAGATTCTAAGCAGGGCAAGGTATGAACGCATATGTTCATATGTTATTCTGTTGTCTACTATTTTAGCAAAGGTTATTTTTCAATAGTGGACAGAAGAATTTTATTTGAACACACTTATGCATTTGTTATCAATATAGTACAGAGCTATTTCAGCATTGCAAGATATATTAATCTTTATACAACATGACTTTATACATCCTGCCAATGCCAAAGGAGGCATCTGGTCAAAGATGAGTAATGTAGGATGTAGTGTTCGGAAAATATCCTGGATTTCACTTGATTTACCTTTGGGGAGAGGCACAAGAAAACTGCAAAGAACCTTTCCTTAGGAGGTTGAAGGGCAGGAGTTATAGCAAAGTAAGTTCTAATTGTAGCCATTTAGTGGCCCATTATGTTATCAATGATGCTTTTCAAAATACAATGGCCTGCAAATTGGTTGATGCCACGCCCATTCTGCAGGTGTTAAACGGGTGCCAAAACATCCAATATGGCGGGCGGTAGACGCTCGCTCATTCTGAG
Organism: Somniosus microcephalus; assembly: GCF_052327205.1. Classification (NCBI taxonomy): domain Eukaryota; kingdom Metazoa; phylum Chordata; class Chondrichthyes; order Squaliformes; family Somniosidae; genus Somniosus; species Somniosus microcephalus. The sequence continues at coordinate 21,824,655 of NC_141012.1, forward strand.
CTGGAAGTGCGTCGCCTGCCATATTGGTAAAGGCAAAAAAAGAGATTTCCAGGGCCCATGCCTGAAGTAGACGTTAAGCCCTTTGCATGTGCAAATGAGGGGCCAGACGCCCTGCACATGAGGACCCCTTTGCAAAATTGGTCTGCCCTGAACACAGCCGGCGTCTGACCGGTTGTGTTTAGGAAAACATGGTCCATATACGGCCTAACTGGCAGTCCTTAAAGGGCCCGCTGAAGGCCACCACCAAAAAGGTAATTGAAAAAAAACTTACCTGGGAGTGAACCTCCCAGCTCCACTGCAGTGCCAAAGACCATTGCAGGCTTCTGCTTGGCCCCCTCTCAATCACACCCCCCTCTCCTGATAGCCTCCGTCCCTCCTGACCATTTCCCTTCCTCTCGATCGCCTCCTCCTCTCTCGATCTCCACCCCCAATAACCAGGCCAACATTTATCTGATATTATTGCTGAGCGCAGTTCGAGTGCTATCATATGCAGATTTTTAGAAGGAGTTTCAGGCACTTAAATTTGAAACAGCTGCTGCATAATCCATCCAACACATGGGCCTAGAAATTCACTAGCCTTAGTGCCGCTTTTGAGGCGCTAGAGGGACTAGCGCCAGAGTTATGGCCAGTTCAAAAATTCCCTGGGGCCCTAAAGCGGCGTTGCACCGGTAGCGCTGCGCCGGCACCGATGACGTCATCGGTGTGCGCAGCGTCCCGGTTGCCATGCCGACGGGCCCCAGCGCCGAAATTCAGTTGCGGCCGCCTCGCCCATGGCAGCCGCAACTAAGACTCTGGCAACAGAGTCCAACATGTGTTTGCGCCGGCGCATTAAAGGCCCCGCGGCGGCTGGCCGCTTTCCCGCCGGCCGCCTGCCCGCAGCTCCCTCCCCGGACTTCTCCCCCCACCCCCCCCGGAACAGATGCAAGCCCGGCACTTGTCCGAGGTGCCGGGCTCATTTTTGAAGAGATTTGCGCGGGCCGCGGCCGGGTGCAGGCAGCTCCTCCTTAACGGAAGGAGGAGGCCTGCACTTCCCGAGCCTGCCGCACCGCAGCGGGCGCCGCAGCGCCGGAATAGCGCCGCAATGCGGCGCGTTGCGCCAGTTTTCAGGTGCTAAAACCCTTCAGTAGCGCCGGCAGCCGTTTGGGCGCGGCGCTACTGAATTTTTGGCGCGCGCAAAGGGACTTAGCGCCGGCGCTAACTTCCGGCGCTAAAGCCCTGGCGCAGCGCAAACTCAATTTCTAGGCCATGGTCTTCCGATGGCATTAGATGATTTTTTGTGTGTCTGCAGTGATCACACTGCAGCTGGTTGAATAAACAGCTGGATGCAGAGCAGACATTAGAATAACTTATTTTCTCTCTGGCTCAAGATTTTATAGATTTTTTTAGAAGTGAATGCCTTTAGTTCAAAACAATAGAACGAATACAGGCTAACTTTATAATTGCTGCACACCTCATTGCATTTTATCCCCACTTTTTAAAAATGAACACATGGTAAGGCTGGAAAATTACATATTGGAATCATAGAATCATAAAATTTACAGCGCAGAAGGAGGCCATTTGGCCCATCGTGTCTGTGCCAGCCGAAAAAGAGCTATCTAGCCTAATCCCACTTTCCAGCTCTTGGTCTACATAACATAAGAAGTAAGAAGTAGGAGCAGGAGTAGGCCATACGGCCCCTCGGGTCTGCTCCGCCATTCAATAGGATCATGGCTGATCCAAACCTAGACTCACGTCCACTTCCCTGCCCGCTCCCCGTAACCCCTAATTCCCTTATCAGCTAGGAAACTGTCTATCTCCATTTTAAATTTATTTAATGTCGCAGCTTCCACAGCTCTCTAAGGTAGCAAATTCCATAGATTTACTACCCTCTGAGTGAAGAAGTTTCTCCTCATCTCAGTTTTGAAACGGCAGCCTCTTATTCTAAGATTATGCCCCCTAGTTCTAGTCTCACCCATCAGTGGAAACATCCTGCCCGCATCCACCCGATCAAGCCCCCTCACAATCTTATACGTTTCGATAAGATCGCCTCTCATTCTTCTGAATTCCAATGAGTAGAGGCCCAACCTACTCAACCTTTCCTCATACGTCAACCCCCTCATCTCCGGAATCAACCGAGTGAACCTTCTCTGAACTGCCTTGAGAGCAAGTATATCTTTTCTTAAATATGGAAATCAAAACTGCACACAATATTCCAGGTGTGGCCTCACCAGTATCCTATAAAACTGAAGCAAGACTTCCCTGCTTTTATACTCAATCCCCCTTGCAACAAAAGCCAAGATTCCATTGGCCTTCCTGATCACCTGCTGTACCTGCATACTAACCTTCTGTGTTTCATGGACCAGGACCCCCAGATCCCTTTGTACTGTAGCACTTTGCAGTTTCTCTCCATTTAGATAATAACTTGCTCTTTGATTTTTTCTGCCAAAGTGCATAACCTCACACTTTCCAACATTATATTCAATCTGCCAAATTTCTGCCCACTCACTTAGCCTGTCTATGTCCTTTTGCAGGTTATTTATGTCGTCCTCACTCACTGCTTTCCCTCCCATCTTTGTATCATCAGCAAACTTGGATATGTTGCACTCGGTCCCCTCCTCCAAATCGTTAATATAGATTGTAAAGAGTTGGGGTCCCAGCACTGACCCCTGTGGAACACCACTAGTTACTGATTGCGAACCTGAGATTGAACCATTTATCCCAACTCTCTGTTTTCTGTTAGATAGCCAATCTTCCACCCATGCCAGTATATTACCCCCAATCCTGTGATTTTTTATCTTGTGCAGTAATCTTTTGTGCAGCACCTTGTCAAATGCCTTTTGGAAGTCCAAATACACCACATCCACTGGTTCCCCTTTATCCACCCTGTTTGTTACATCCTCAAAGAATTCGAGCAAATTTGTCAAACATGACTTCCCCTTCATAAAACCATGCTGACTCTGTCCGATTAAATTATGCTTATCCAAATGTCCCGTTACTGCTTCCTTAATAATGGACTCCAACATTTTACCAACCACAGATGTTCGGCTAACTGGTCTATAGTTTCCAGCCTTTTGTCTACCTCCCTTTTTAAATAAGGGCGTTACATTAGCAGTTTTCCAATCTGCTGGGACCTTTCCTGAATCCAGGGAGTTTTGGAAAATTATCTCCAATGCATCTGCAATCCCTACCGCTACTTCTCTCAAGACCCTAGGATGTAAGCCATCAGGTCCAGGGGATTTATCCGCCTTAAGTCCCATTATCTTACTGAGTACCATCTCCTTAGTGACTTTAATCGTGTTTAGCTCCTTCCCCCTATAGCCCCTGTTTGTCCAGTGTTGGGATATTTTTAGTGTCCTCTACTGTAAAGACTGATACAAAATATTTGTTCAGCGTTTCTGCCAACTCCATGTTCCCCACCACTAATTTCCCAGTCTCATCCTCTAAGGGTCTTGAGAGAAGTAGCGGTAGGGATTGCGGATGCATTGGAGGTAATTTTCAGAGAAGTTCACTCAGTTGATTCTGGAGATGAGGGGGTTGACGTATGAGGAAAGGTTGAGTAGGTTGGGACTCTACTCATTGGAGTTCAGAAGAATGAGAGGCGATCTTATCGAAACATATAAGATTGTGAGGGGGCTTGATCGGGTGGATGCGAGGAGGATGTTTCCACTGATGGGTGAGACTAGAACTAGGGGGCATAATCTAAGAATAAGGGGCTGCCCTTTCAAAACTGAGATGAGGAGAAACTTCTTCACTCAGAGGGTAGTAAATCTATTGAATTTGCTACCCCAGAGAGCTGTGGAAGCTGCAACATTAAATAAATTTAAAATGGAGATAGACAGTTTCCTAGCAGATAAGGGAATTAGGGGCTACGGGGAGAGGGCAGGGAAGTGGACGTGAGTCTGGATTCGGATCAGCCATGATCATATTGAATGGCGGAGCAGGCCCGATGGGCCGTATGGCCTACTCCTGCTCCTACTTCTTATGTTCTTATGTTCTAACATTCACTTTAGCCACCCTTTTTCTTTTTATATAACTGTAGAAACTCTTGCTATCTGTTTTTATATTTTTTGCTAGTTTACTTTCATAATCTATCTTCCCTTTCTTAATTAATCTTTTAGTTATTCTTTGCTGGCTGTTAAATGCTTCCCAATCTTCTATCCTCCCACTAGATTTGGCTACTTTATATGCCCTTGTTTTCAGTTGGATACTATCCTTTATTACTTTACTTAGCCACGGATGGCTGTCTTTTCTTTAATGCCCCTTTTTCCTCAGTGGAATATATTTTTCTTGAAAGTTGTGAAATATCTCCTTGAATGTACACCACTGCTCATGTACCGTCTTACACCTTAATCTATTTTCCCAGTCCACTTTTGTCAACACTGCTCTCATACCTTCATCGTCTCCTTTATTTAAGCTGAGTACGCTGGTTTGAGATCCAACTCTCTCACCCTCCAACTGAATTTGAAATTCAACCATGTTATGGTCACTCATTCCAAGGGGATCCTTTACTAGGACATTTTTTATTAATCCAGTCTCATTACACAGGACCAGATCTAAGATTGCCTGCCCCCTGGTTGGTTCAGTAACATACTGCTCAAGGAACCCGTCCCTAATGCACTCTATGAACTCTTCCTCAAGGCTGCCCTGCCCAATTTGATTTGTCCAGTCAATATGAAGGTTAAAATCTCCCATGATTATAGCTGTTCCCTTATTACAAGCCCCAACTATTTCCTGATTTATACTCCGACCAACAGAGTTGCAACTGTTAGGAGGCCTATAGACTACGCCCACTAGTGACTTTTTCCCCTTATTATTCCTTATCTCCACCCAAACCATTTCATTATCCTAATCCTTTGACCCAATATCATTTCTCACTATTGCAGTGATTCCATCCTTTATTAACACAGCCACCCCACCTCCCTTTCCTTCCTGTCTGTCCTTCCTAATAGTCAAATACCCCTGGATGTTTAGTTCCCAGTCATGGTCACCCTGCAGCCATGTCTCCGTAATGGCCACCAGATCATACCCATGTGTAGTTATTTGTACCGTCAACTCGTCTATTTTGTTACGAATGCTGCGTGCATTCAAATAAAGAACTTTTAAATATGTTTTGTGACAATTTATTCCTGCTTTTACCCCCTTTACTGCTTTACCTTTATCTTTATATATTCTGTCCCTTCCTGACATGCTCTGGTTTTTAATTCCCCCACTGCTACCTTGCTCTATTGCCTTCTCTGCTGACATTTTTATTTTTCGCTCTCTTGAAACCTCCCCCCCACTAATTAGTTTAAAGCCCTCTCTACAGCCCTAGTTATTCGATTCACCAGGATTCTAGTCCCAGCACTGGCCAAGTGAAGTCCGCCCCAATGGAACAGCTCTCTCCTGTCCCAGTACTGGTGCCAGTGTCCCAAGAAGCAAAACCCATTTCTCCCACGCCAGTCTTTGAGCCACACATTTAACGCTCTGATTTTATTTACCCTAGCCAAATTTGCTCGTGGCTCAGGTAGTAATCCAGAGATTATTACCCTTGTGGTTCTGCTTTTTAATTTGGCCCCTAGCTGCTCATACTCCCTCAGCAGAACCTCCTTCCTTGTCCTATCTATGTCGTTGGTACCAACATGGACCACGACAACCGGATCCTCCCCCTCCCACTCCAAGTTTCTCTCCAGCCCAGAGGAGATGTCCTTAACCCTGGCACCGGGCAGGCAACACAACCTTCGGGACTCTCGCTCTCGGCTGCAAAGAACCCTATCTATCCCCCTAATGATACTATCCCCTACCACTACAACATTTCTTTTTACTCCCCCCACTTGAATGGCCCCTCGTTCCACGGTGCTGTGGCCAGGTTTCTCATCTTCCCTGCAGTCCCCGTTCCTGTCCTCACAGGGAGTAAGAGCCGCGAACCTGTTGGACAAGAGCAAGGGCTGCGGCTCCTCCAACACTACCTCCTGGATCCCCGTACCTGCCTCACTCATAGTCACACCCTCCTGTCCCTGACCACGGACTACATCTGAATTAGTTAATCTAATTGGTGTGACTACTTCCCTGGTCTGTTGCTCTGTAGGTTACAACACTTCCAATACATATCCAAGTACTTTGTAAATGCAATGAGAGTTTCTGCCTCTACCACTCTTTCAGACAGTGAGTTCCAGACCCCCACCACCCTCTGGGTAAAAAACATTCTCCTCAACTCCCCTCTAATGCTTCTACCAATTACTTTAAATCCATGCCCCCTGGTTATTGACGTCTCTGCTAGGGGAACTAGGTCCTTCCTAGCCACACTATCTAGGCCCCTCATAATTTTTTACACCTCAATCAAGTCTCCCCTCAGCCTTCTCTGTTTCAAAGAAAGCAATCCCAGCCTATCCAATCTTTCCTTACAGCTAAAATATTACTTGGGATTAAAACAAACACTCCCAAACTTAATTTGTTTTATCGTCTATGGAACAGTTCCAGTGAGGCTTTTTGCAGATTGTTTTGTTCACCTCAATTTCTCAGTAGTCAGCAAGCAAGTCCTACTGAGAGGGTCAATGATTAAACACTGTCGTAAGTGTGCATGTCGCAGAGTGTGGTGACCTCAATATGTGCGCGTGTAATGTGGTGGAGGGCAATGTTCTTGCTGTGTGCATCTGTACTGCGGTGGGAGGGCACTGACCTCAGTGCACATGTTCATGTATGGGATTGTGTGAGTTTACACAAGCTCACAAATAGGTTTGGACGAGGTTAAATCAATAGGCAGCTAATGTGGATGCCAAGGTGACATTGACCCAAAAGTTCTGTTTCTTTGTAGGGCACAAAGTGAAGTGACCTTAAGTATGTATAAATCAGGGTTGCAGAATTTTTATTCACGTAACGAAAGAGTTCGGTCAGCAACAGTCACTTTACAAATCAAATCAAAGTTAAGAATGACAATTATATTATCATTTCTTTTTTGCAATATTTTTGTTTGAAAGCAAATATTGAAGACAGCACAAGGGGAACCAATTTGGAGGAGTTACTAAGCCTGACAGTAAGAAGATTCTGATTTTATCATCAATAGATATCATCGTGAACTCTGAGTGCACCAGTGAATCTTGGCATTTTAACATAATCTACCTCTTTACATTATTCAGTCAGTTCTCCCGATTATGTCACCAGCACTTAAATTATATTTTAAAACTTAGTAAGTATAAACAGCAAAAGATAAATCAAAGGTTCTGAAAGGGGTACTATCACTGTTTTACAAAGGAATGATAAGTACAACACCCACAAGAGATACGATACCCTATGATCTCATCCATAAATAACATGGTATTTTCAAAAAACACCGCAATCCAAATTATATCACCATGCCTTCTAAAGAAAGTTTTACCAATTACATTTCAGAATCATTGTTGCCTTTTTAAAATAAATCAGGGTTCTTTTTAACAATTCTGAATTCTACAAAGGTGAAGCTCCTTATTTAAGAGGAGTGCGTGCTACACCTGAACCATGCTGGGACCAGAGTTCTAGCGAATCGAATAACTAGGGAGGTAGATAGGGCTTTAAACTACACAAGTTGGGGGAGGGTCCCGGTGGAGAGAAAGCTAGAATGCTAAAGAGAAAAGACAAGGAAGCAGTGCAGGAAAGTGATTGGGGTAAGGATAACCAGATTGTGTCAGGAAGGGACAGAGCGTACAAACAAAGGAGTGCGCTAACAAATAGGGTCCGGGTAAGAAAAAATGGTAATAAGACAAATAGGGCCATAGCACAAAAAAAAGTTAAGATGTCTAAAAATGTTAAAAAGACAAATCTAAAAGCATTGTATCTGAATGCACGAAGCATTTATAATAAGGTAGACAAATTAACAGCGCAAATAAATGTAAACGGATACAATATAATTGTGGAGACATGGCTGCAGGATGACCAAGGTTGGGAGCTGAATATCCAAGGATATTCGATATTTAGGAAGGACAGGCAAAAAGGAAAAGGGGGTGGGGTGGCATTGTTAGTAATGGGTGAAATCAGAGAAGCACCAAGGGGCAGAAAACATTGGTGGGAGTTATCTATAGGCCTCCAAACAGTAGTGGTAATATATGGGACAGTATCAAATAGGAAATTAGAGATGCAAGTAACAAGGGTACTACAGTAATCATGGGTAACTTTAATATACATATAGACTGGCCAAACCAAATTAGCAATAATACTGTGGAGGATGAATTCCTGGAGTGTGTAGGAGGTGGATTTTTAGACCAGTACGTTGAGGAGCCAACTAGGAAACAGGCTATCCTAGATTTGGTATTGTGCAATGAGAAGGGGTTAATTAATAATCTTGTTGTGCAGGGTCCTTTAGGGAAGAGTGACCATAACATGATAGAATTCTTCATTAAGATGGAAAGTGAAGTAGTCCAATCCGAAACTAGGGTTCTAAATCTAAACAAAGGAAACTACGAAGGTATAAGGAGTGAGTTGGCTATGACAGATTGGGGAGCTTCATTAAAAGGCATGACGGTGGATAGGCAATGGCTAATATTTAAGGAACGAATGCATGAATTGCAACAGTTATACATTCCTTTCTGGCACAAAAACACAGAAGGAAAAGTGGCCCGACCATGGCTAACAAAAGAAATTAAGGATAGTGTTAGATCCAAAGAGGAGTCATATAAATTTGCCAGAAAAAGTAGCAAGCCTGAGGATTGGGAGCAGTTTAGAATTCAGCAAAAAAGGACCAAGAAATTGATTAAGAGGGGAAAAATAGAATATGAGAGTAAACTTGCAAGGAACATAAAAGCGGACAGTAAAAGCTTCTACAAGTATGTAAAAAGAAAAATATTAGTGAAGACAAATGTAGGTCCCTTACAGGCAGAAACGGGATAATTTATAATGGGGGACAAGGAAATGGCTTGGCAATTAAACAAATACTTTGGTTCTGTCTTCACGGAAGAGGACACAAATAACTTTCCAGAAATGTTAGGGAACCAAGGGTCTAGTGAGAAGGAGGAATTAAAGGAAATGGGACTGAAAGCCGATAAATCCCCAGGGCCTGATAATCTGCATCCCAGAGTACTAAAAGAGGTAGCCATGGAAATAGTGGATGCATTGGTTGTCATCTTCCAAAATACTATAGATTATTGAACAGTTCCTGCAGATTGGAGAGTGGAAAATGTAACCCCACTATGTATTTAAAAAAGGAAGAGAGAAAACAGGGAACTACAGACCGGTTAGCCTAACATCAGTAGTAGGGAAAATGCTAGAGTGGATTATAAAGGATGTGATAATAATAGACTTAGAAAATATCAACAGGATTAGACAAAGTCAACATGAATTTATGAAAGGGAAATCGTGTTTGACAAACCTACTGGAGTTTTTTGAGGATGTAACTGATAGAATAGATAAGGGAGAACCAGTGGATGTGGTGTATTTGGATTTTCAGTAGGTCTTTGATAAAGTCCCACATAAAAGGTTAGTGTGCAAAATTAAAGCACATGGGATTGGGGGTAATATACTGGCATGGATTGAAAATTGGTTAACAGACAGGAAACAGAGAGTAGGAATAAATGGGTCTTTCTTGGGGTGGCAGGTGGGGACTAGTGGGGTGCCGCAGGGATCAGTGCTTGGGCCCCGGCTATCACAACATATATCAATGATTTGAATGAGGGAACCAAATGTAGTATTTCCAAGTTTTCTGATGACACGAAACTAGGTGGGATTGTGAGTTGTGAGGAGGATGCAAAGAGGCTTCAAGGCGAATTAGACAAGTAGAGTGGGCAAATACATGGCAGATGCAGTATAACGTGAATAAATGTGAAGTTATCCACTTCAGTAGGAAAAACAGAAAGGCAGAGTATTATTTAAATGGTGATAGATTGGGAAATGTTGATGTACAAAGGGACCTGAGTGTCCTTGTACACCAGTCACTGAAAGCAAACATGCAGGTGCAGCAAGCAGTTAGGAAGGCAAATGGTATGTTGGCCTTCATTGCAAGAGGATTTGAGTACAGGAGCAAGGATGTCTTACTACAGTTATACAGAGCCTTGGTGAGACCACACCTGGAGTACTGTGTGCAGTTTTGATCTCCTTACCTAAGAAAGGATATAATTGCCATAGAGGGAGTGCAGCGAAGGTTCACCAGACTGATTCCTGGGATGGCAGGACTGTCGTATGAGGAGAGATTGGGTCGACTAGGCCTGTATTCACTAGAGTTTAGAAGAATGAGAGGGGATCTAATTGAAACGTATAAAATTCTGACAGGGCTAGACAGACTGGATGCAGGGAGGATGTTTCCCTTGGCTGGCAGAATCTAGAACAAGGGGGTCGCAATCTCAGGATACGGGGTAGGACATTTAGGACTGAGATGAGGAGAAATTTCTTCACTCAGAGGGTGGTGAACCTGTGGAATTCTCTACCACAGAAGGCTGTGGAGGCCAAGTCACTGAATATATTTAAGGAGGAGATAGATAGATTTCTAGACACAAGGGGCATCAAGGGATATGGGGAGAGAGTGGGAATATGGTATTGAGATAGAGGATCAGCCATGATCATATTGAATGTCGGAGCAGGTTCGAAGGGCCGAATGGCCTACTCCTGCTCCTATTTTACTACGTATGTTTCTATGTTTCTAATACATTTACTTAGAAAGATGCTGCTTTCCACTTATAGAAGACAGACTCTGCTTAAAGCATGATACTTGCATTGGTTACATTCTGGTAGCTAATGAGGTACCAAGGTGGCCAATTTTGATAAAAAATGAACAGATTAGCATTTATGGAGGTCAAAATGTACCAGCTCAGCAGTATCAGAATGCCTTCTGCACATGGGCTGCAAAATAATGATAATTATGAAAAGAACCGATATTGTCTCAGTAACTGAACTGGTTTCCACAGAAATGAATGGGAAATGTCAGGTATTTGCTTAATAAATTGAGCAGTTGTGAATTTGTACAGAGACATACAAAGAGGTGGTACCATTATAATTACTAAGCAACGGTTTTGCTTATGAAATGATGATGTTTGATGCAGCCAGAAAATGGGTAGTTATGAATTTCCTGTGCAGAACCATCACTTATTGTCCTAGAAATCTGTTTGTGTACTTCATGTGAGCTAAGCAAAAACTTCCCTCTTAAACTTGGTGCAGAAGTGTCAGGTGGCTCACAATTTCCTGATTGAAAGCTGACAAGGGTCTGGTTGTCTGGGTGTTTGTGGTCAGGTTGACATGCGATTGTTAATGGTTGATTCACGGGGGAACATGAAGTTCATGGCACGGTAATGTAAGACTTGCAAAGCTTTCTTCTCACTGACAGGCAGCTGGATCAATAGCCCACAAGTACAGTGAGCTCTGTTGGTTCTCAACTAGTGACACAAATCATGACTGGTGAGTTCAAACCCCACTGTGGAAAGTTGTGAAATTGAATTCAAATAACTCTACTAAACTTGTGGGCTGACACCAGCAAAAGAATGAGCTCGAAAACTTCCAGATTGTTATAAAAACCCAACTGGTTCACTAATGTCTTTCAGGGAAGGGAACCTGTCACCTCACCCACTGCCCTAGAACAAATATCAAAATAATTGGAACTGTCACATTCTATATTTTTGGAGAATGCACACTCTGCTGTTAGATTTGCCACCGCCAAGCTCCCCATTATTCCAGGCAGCAGCACATTTGTATAGCATGCTTTTCACAACTCTCCTTTGAAACCCTGCCTGATTAAGCCTCACCTTGAATGGAAATCAAACAGTTAATGTATGTCTCACTCTGCAGTGAATGGCTGGGTCGGGAGCTGAACTGCACCCCCCACCCCGCCTCCTGTAAGGACTCTATTCGATTCTCCCAGTTTCTCCGTCTCCGCCGCATCTGCTCCGACGACGTCACCTTCCACACCAGTGCTTCCGACATGTCTTCCTTTTTCCTCAACCGAGGATTCCCCTCTACCGTGGTTGACACGGCCCTCGACCGTGTCCATTCTATCTCCCGCACTTCTGCCCTCACCCCTGCCCCTCCCTCCCGGAACCACGATAGGGTTCCCCTTGTCCTCACCTTTCACCCCACCAGCCTCCACATTCAACGGATCATCCTCCGCCATTTCCGCCACCGCCAACGTGATCCCACCACCAAACGCATCTTCCCCTCCCCTTTCAGCATTCCATAGGGACCGCTCCCTCTGAGACACCCTAGTCCACTCCTCTATCACCCCCAGCACCCCTTCCCCTTCGCCCGGCACCTTCCCGTGCAAGCGCAGGAGATGCAACGCCTGCCCTTATACCTCCCCTCTTCCCACTGTCCAGGGCCCCAAATACCCCTTCCAGGTGAAACAGCGATTTACTTGTACTTCTTGCAATCTAGTATACTGTATTCGCTGCTCACAATGCGGTCTCCTCTACATTGGGGAGACCAAACGCAGATTGGGTGACCGCTTTGCGGAACACCTCCGTTCAGTCCGTAAGGATGACCCTGAGCTTCTGGTCGTCTGTCATTTTAATTCACCGCCCCATTCCCACTCGGACCTCACCATCTGCGGCCTCTTGCATTGTTCCATGGAAGCTCAGTGTAAGCTCAAGGAACAGCACCTCATCTTCCGATTAGGCACTTTATAGCCTTCCGGACTCAATATCGAGTTCAACAATTTCAGATCATAACCTCGGCCCCCATTACATTTTTACTCATTTTTTATCCACACCTTTGTTTTGGCCCTTCCCCCTTTTTTTCTCTCCCACATGGCAGCTGTCTCCCATTCTGCCAGTGCATTTCACACCTAATCTAGAGCCGTCTTTTGTCTCCACTAGTCCTATCACCATCTCGTCTCATTTTGAATAGCTCTTAATGTCTCTTCACTTCTCTTTTGTTTTCTCCCAGCCTCCAAACTGGCCTTTTAATTTGTTTCATTTCCTGTGCTTTTTCAGTCTTGACAAAGGGTTTTGACCTGAAACGTTGACTCTATTTCTCTCTCCACGGATGTTGCCTGGCCTGCTGAGTTTTTCCAGCATTTTCTGTTGTTATTTCGGATTTCCAGCATCTGCAGTATTTTGCTATCACTCCTGAAACTGTGCTGGGTGCGGGATAAGCCCTCCCAGCCAGCAAAGGAGAAAGTCAATTCAAATGGGAGACTGGGCTTTCAACAAAAGCCATTTAAGAATGAGATGAGGAGGAATTCTTCACTCAGAGGGTTGTGAATCTTTGGAATTCTTTACCCAAAAGGGCTGTGGATGGTGAGTCGTTGAGTATATTCAAGGCTGAGATCGCTAGATGTTTGGACTCTAGGGGAATCAAGGGATATGGAGATCGGGAGAGAAAATGGAGTTGAGGTCGAAGATTAGCCATGATTTTATTGAATGGCGGAGCAGGCTTGAGGGGCCGTATGACCTACACCTGCTCCTAATTCTTATGTACTTATGTTCTTAAAAGAACTGGGCACAAAATAAATGAAATAGAGGCCTCAAACCAGTTTTGGATTCACTGTACCAGAAAGTCTGCAAGTACATTGTGACTATGGTCAATCTATAGTCATTTCTGCAGTCGTTAAATACTCAAATGAAATGAAAGTTTGACCTAAAAGTGCCTCCTAATGGTTTAGCTCATCAAGGATGTAATCAACTGAGTTGCATAGCCCAAGGCCAAGAACCTTTGTTCTATTGCTGCTGATGCTGGTTGTAGGGACACTACAATTGTGATAGGGAAGGAAAAAGAGTAACAGTCAGGGTTCTCATTCTTGATGCTGTACAGGGATTGCTGCTAGAAGTGTATGCATGTGGATATCAGCTGAAGACAGGATTAGGGCTGGATGTGATGCCTTCACAGTCAAATAGCCAGTTAACACACACTGCCACAACTCATTCACGAATAATCACCACTTAGGCAAGGTACAGGAAGATGCAAAATATCAGGAGATAGCGCTTTCAAGAAAGGAAAGTAGAGGAGAAAACTGGCAGAGAAAATTGAGGAGAAAAAAATAAGGGGACACGAGTTACGGTAAAGATAGTTTGAATCTGATTTAATTTAGGAAATAATTACTTTACACTTGGAAGTACTAACGTTCAGAACAGATTACCATCTGAGAAAGTGAATTTAGACTTAGTTGAAACATTCAAAAAAAGAGTGGACAGATGTGAGTTAGTGAAGGGAAAAGGAAGGAGATGAAAATAAACTGGTCAAGTCCATCCATCAACTTAAACACAGGCCGAGTGTGCTTTTCTTGATTTTATATTAATACATACTTATATCGAACATAATACAAAATCAAAGTTTGGTATTTACTTTAGGAGCTGCTGGGGTACATTTATACTGCAATGTTCATTTCCACTTGAGTATACATAGAAACATAGAAGATAGGAGCAGGAGTAGGCCATTCGGCCCTTCGAGCCTGCTCCGCCATTCAATGAGATCATGGCTGATCATCCAAATTCAGTACCCTGTCCCTGCCTTCTCCCCATATCCCTTGATCCCTTTAGCCTCAAGAAATATATCCAACTCTTTCTTGAATATATTTAATGAACTGGCCTCCACCGCCCTCTGTGGCAGAGAATTCCACAGGTTCACCACTCTCTGGGTGAAGAAATTCCTCCTCATTTCAGTCCTAAATGGCTTACCCCTTATCCTTAGACTATGACCCCTGGTTCTGGACTCCCCGGCCATCAGAAACATCCTTCCTGCATCTAGTCTGTCCAGACCTGACAGGATTTTATAGGTTTCGATGAGATCCCCTCTCAATCTTCTAAACTCCAGTGAGTATAAGCCCAATCGACACAATCTCTCCTCATACGTCATTCTTGCCATCCCAGGTATCAGCCTGGTGAATCTTCGCTGCACTCCCTCCATGGCAAGAACGTCCTTCCTCAGGTAAGGTGACCAAAACTGCACACAATACTCAAGGTGCGGTCTCACCAAGGCCCTGTACAACTGTAGCAAGACATCCTTGTTCCTGTACTCGAACCCTCTTACTACGAAGGCCAACATACCATTTGCCTTCTTAACCGCCTGCTGCACCTGCATGCTTACCGGTGCACAATAACACCCAGGTCTCTTTGCACTTCCCCTTCTCCCAATCTATTGCCATTCAAATAATAATCTGTCTTCCTGTTTTTGCCACCAAAGTGGATAACCTCACATTTATCCACATTATAGTGCATTTGCCATGTTTCTGCCCAATCACCCAACCTGTCCAAATCGTCCTGGAGTTTCACGACATCCTCCTCACAGCTTACCCTCCCACCCAGCTTTGTGTCGTCTGCAAATTTGGAGATATTACATCCAATTCCCTCGTCCAGATCATTAATATATATTGTGAACAGCTGGGGTCCTAGGACCGATCCTTGTGGTACCCCACTAGTCACTGCCTGCCACTCGGAAAACGACCCGTTTATTCCAACTCTTTGCTTTCTGTCCGCCAACCAGTTCTCTATCCAAGTCAATACCTTGCCCCCAATCCCATGTGCCTTAATTTTGCACGCTAATCTCTTATGTGGGACCTTGTCGAAAGCCTTCTGAAAGTCCAAATACACCACATCCACTGGTTCTCCCAATATAACTTGAGAGTTGAGGTCCGCATAACTCCAAATCTGGCTTTTAAAAATGTACTGTGAGGTTTGTTGGACCTACCTAGTACTTTTTAAACTTAGCGAGTTGATTTAAATATGTATAGCAAGTGCAGACATTCCAGTTCGTGCTCTCAAAATGTCTCGGTTTAAACCATGAGGAAGGAGCTCTACACTCGTGTGTAAACAATGCATACAGCTCCCTGGTGAGGAGGACACTGGCAATTGAAGCCAAGCAGTGTAAGTGCAGTAGTGCTGGGCTGGTAGAATCACCCATCTCATTTCTAATGCACTGCTACTAGGCAAGGCTTTATTGTTACATAAAAGAATACTGCACTACAGTGAGAACAACTGTGGTAATGTCCCAATTCCAACAGACTCCAGGTTAATATTTTTTTCTCTCCCACATGGCAGCTGTCTTTGATTCTGCCAGCGCATTTCACACTTCATCTAGAGCCATCCTTTGTCTCTTTACCTGTCCTATTACCATCTCGTCTCGCCTTGAATATCGCTTAATGTCTCTTCACCTCTCACAGAATTTCCCTTTTGTTCTTTCATCCCCGCCCCCATTTCCCAGCCCCCAAACTGGCTTTTTAATCTGTTTCATTTCCTGCTTTTTTCTCAGTTCTGAAGAAGGGTTTCGACCTGAAACGTTGACTCTATTTCTCTCTCCACGGATGTTGCCTGGCCTGCTGAGTTTTTCCAGCGTTTTCTGTTGTTATTTCGGATTTCCAGCATCCGCAGTATTTTGCTACCTTAATAATTACCTACTTATATTAGTAACATATTTGTAGCCAATGTGGTTCTTTTTTTCCCCCCAAGAGTGCAGCAGAGAAAAGGCGCTCAACTGAAGTTCCATACACAAGGATGGGCAAGTGGGGAACTGCTGATGTGTTGAAATAAGGCAAAGGCAGAAACAGAGAGCATGTGAGGAAACAGGAGGTAGATAGACAGCGTTAGATAGACTGAGAACAAAACCAGTGAGTTTATGTGTAAATGGGGCCACCAGACAGGTTTCGTTATGGATTGGCGTCAGTCCAGCTGGCTATGTTTCTAAACTTCTTGTAATTTCATACATTGGTAAGATGGCACAGTGGTGTATAAAGAGTTAATCGTTTCAATCTCTTAAAGGGAACATTTGTGCAGATGGCTGGATGAAGAAAGCTGCACCGAAAGGCCTGTTCATTCCTTTAAAGGAAAAAGGTTGCGACAGGGTCATATGGGCCACAAATTATTTATACATGGAGCTTAAAAACCATCAAGCATGTCAAACGTTGTACAAGACTGATGCACTGAAACCCTATCTGAAGTGACCCAAGATCTACGCATTGATAGATTTTGTAAATCTATGTATATTCCTGGTTAGCTGGTTTGAATGAGTTTCCATTCAACATCCCAGAGGTCCTTCCCTCCGTCTTTAATGCTCCTTTTTTCTTGTAGACAATGTATGTTTTTACAAAATATTTTCAATATTCTTTTCCTTATTTACATCTGCCTTTAATTAAAGTTCTGAAAAATGCCTTATTTATTTAAACAGAAACAGGGCCTCAGCTGGAGTCAGGGATCGCTGTGACTGTATGTACAAATAAAACCAGGTTTTATACAATGGTCTGAATTCAAAGGCAAGGCATTGTTTTCCATTCATTCTCTTTCTATTTTACTTTAATTCGAATGTCATTTTTCTTCTTCCAATGCATCTATCCTTCCATTTTCTTATTCTTTCCCTCTCTTTGTTGTAGAAAGCAGTGGCAGGCTGGTAAGCCAGAAGATATCCAAATCAAAGTAGCATGTTATGAAAATAAAAAAAAGTAACTTAATATTTATAATTGTTAGGCTCGAAGATTGCATATGAATTTGGTGATTTTTTTTTTTGTAGTTTTCCGTTGTGGTGAGTTGCGGTTGTAGCTTTTGACATGCTGGGCAATGGAGGCACACATGAGTTTGGTTTTCCTCTTTCTGCTGTGCGATACCGATCAGGGAGTCAGCGGGCACTTTGTGTACTTGCTCTGTATTTATCATGTAATTTGTGAATAAACAGTTGGAACCCGAGCTCCCAGCGGTCAGCCTGCTTTCTGCCTCCACAAATGGAAACAGTTACTGACGATTAGAAATTAGCAAACCAGCTGCAGTTTGGAAGACCTGCTTCCGTTCAATTTTCAAAACTCATCAACGTCTATTGAACTCCGAGCCTCCGCAGTCTGCCAACGTTACAATTTTTACAATAGAGAATCAATAAAAGAAATGAAATAAAAGTCAATTTTAGGGGCAAATTGTCGACAAAAATGAATAACATGATATTGGAAAGGTTACCATGCAAGGGTTTGTTTTGGCATAGAGCACAGCTTGAGTTCCAGCTCAATTGCTGATAAAACCTTAAGATAAACACATCGTTGAGCTCATTATTACCACTAAAGTTTGTTGTCTTATTACAGTAAAACATATTGACGCACTCTATCAATGACTAGTCATACTGCCAATTTGGAGTTGGAGGCCCAAATAAAGGCTGGGAGTTGTAGTTTGCATCTCCAGCAGAGAGCGTCAACTTTGGAAGCCCCATGAACTCCAAGCCGAGCTTCTGACCTCGGCACTGGACTCCAATGGTGAAAATAGAAAGGTTTTTCAAACACAGCAAATGCCATTGTATAGGTAAGCTTGATTTTCCTGCGTAATTTGTATTTTTATGTCTTTATTATGTTGCAAACTGAGTATAAATCCTCAGGTTACAAAAATGACACAAAATGGCCACCAAAAGCAGTAAAGAAAAACTTGAGCAAGTTGATTGGTTTGTGTTGGATCCGTGGTTCAGTGGATAAATAATCACACGGATGCTGTACATTAACAAATAACAGGTCTTTACTGGAGGAGGGTAATCTCTAGACTGGGGTACAGAGGCATGCGCACAGCTTATATACCGGTGTGGTCACTGCCGGTACTACAGTATACAGGAGCTGTAAAAAGTAGTTCTGACTTAAAGGCACATACACTACAATTTGTATTCTCCATTAACTGATCGCTGTTGCTCACTGTCCATTTTTGATTCCTCGGGTTTCGAACTTCATAATTGGTAGGTTTCATTCTTGCTTGCTACTCGCTTATTAGCACATGGCTTAACTGTTCAGTTCTGATTTGCTGCTGCTTTATGAATATGAAATTTGAGCTAATTAGGTGCAAGTGCGACACCTACTTTACATATGAAATGCGACAGTAAATATGACACCTGAAGTGTGAACAAAATACAATATTATATATATTATAATTGTGTACACCTCCAACCCCTCAAAGGCATCATAGTTGCTTTTAGTGCATAAACATGGGTGCTTTTTCAGAAGAATGATACTTTGCAGCTACAAACTCTTTCTTTTTATACCCGCATGTACACTATTGACTTCAAATAACTGCCCACAATCAAAAGGAAAAATCCTGTTACTCTCTTCTCTGCATCTTTTTTCTCTCTAAGGGCAAAGTCGTTTAACAAGAATGGCCATATTTGGCTCAAGAGAGTCTTCACTGGAAATGAAAGCAGTAAAATACAAAATATTCTATGACAAAAACATGTGAATTTAGCTGAATCATGGGTACATTAAACCAGCAAAGCCTCAGCAAAAGTGGATGCAAAATTCCACGTACATAATCAGGCTAGGTTAAAATAGAAATAAAACCAGAAAATGCTGGAAATACTCAGCAGGTCAGGCAGCATCTGTGAAGAGAGGAACAGAGTTAATGGTCTGGCTTTTAATGTGCAGGAGCGTGTGGGTTTGGAAGTGGCGGGGGGAGGCGGTTAAAAATCGGTGAAATTGACAGCGCATCGGGAAGCCGGCTCCAACCCATCGAGTTCCAGTTTCACTGGTGTGAGTTAGACTGCGTGCAAGTAACCCTCTCAGGAGAGGCAGGTTACCACTTAACATATATTAATCGCTCAATTAGATAGTGGCTTCCACTCCATCAATGTGCATCTGGTGTGCAACCACAAAAAGATCTTTATGCAGATGTGCACAAGATTCCCGGGCAGCTGTCATGAGGGTTTCGTCCTGTGGCAGTCCACCCTCCCAGATGTCTTCACACCTGGAAGCAGAGTTACCAGCTCACTGCTAGGAGACAAGGGATACCCACTTAAAATGTGGCTGATGACCCTCTTAGAAACCGGAGGAATGAGGCCCAGGAGCTCTACAATGAATGCCATATGACCACCAGATTTGCCATTGAACAAACCATTGGCATACTGAAGATGTGCTTCAGGTGCCTGGACAGATCTGGAGGCACACTTCATTATGCACCAGCCAGGGTCTCCAGAATGGTCGTGGTGTGCTGCGTTTTGCACAACATTGCACTGCAGCGAGGTTTGGACCTGCAGGAGGAACAAGGTGCAGAGCACAGAGCCTGTTTAGAGGATTCCGAGGAAGAGGAAGACAAGTAAGAGGAGGAGGAAGACAAGGAGGAGAAGGAGGAGGAAACAAGGAGGTGGAAGATGATGAGGGCAATATACCACCAGCAGTGCACATTGCTGCCCTAATTATTGCGAGGTTCATTAAGTTCCACCAGTGCACCCATCTCGCAATCTCATACAGAAGCCACCACCCCACCAGTGCCACTAACACAAAGCAGTCGTGCAAACAACCAAGCATCCCTTTCACATCCCCTCATTGGTCGCCGTCAATTCAGGTCTTCCCATTCATCATCAAACAACTGAAAAGGCCACTTGCCAACCAGAGAGGGCAACATGGGAAAGTGGTGCAAAACAATAATATCTTTGTGCATCAAATGAAGAAATTACACTTAACAGTATCAAATGTGTAAGTGACCCATGTGCATATCCTTGTGCAATTACAAGTCTTTATTCGTCCTTTTCCTATTGCTTCTTGATGCGCTATCAATTCTAATAAAAGGCTGGGCAGAGTTCAGAACAACAGGCTTTTATTAACTACTGAATTGCACTTCAGACAGATCAGGACTATGCCTCTAGTGGACGACCGAATGCCAGGAGCTGCCATGCGGCCGCTCTTATACTTGGTAGCCCAGGGGCGGAGTCAGCTGAGGCATAGTCAGGCACAACAGTGAAACAAGAGTGAACGACAACAACAACAACAACAACAGTGAACACAGTGAACTACAGTGGTTTACCACATTCACCCCTCGTTTAAAATTAAGTCCGGCGGGGTGAAGTGTATCAAAAGTTCGAGTAGGCGAGTCTGTCGGGCGGCCTCGTTTGCCGTCGAGATCTTCGTGGCGACGGTTGCGATGGTACAGCTTCCCACGACGCGTCTTGAGCGGGGTCCAGCACCGGCGTATCGTCCCCTTTGGTGTTGGGTGGGCGAGTGGGCTCCGGCTGGTCCTGGGGGCGCGGCATGCCGTCTACTGGGGTGGAATGGACAGGGGTGAGAATTGGGTCTACTGAATTTTGGGCCGTGTCGGAGGGGGTCGTGGTGGGGGGCAATGGTGGCGGGTCAGTGGACCCCGAGGGTGCCAGATCTCTAATGGAGACTGTATCCTCCCGCCCGTCCGGGTATGCCACGTAGGCGTACTGGGGGTTGGCATGGAGGAGGTGAACCTTCTCTACCAGGGGAGCCGTTTTGTGGGACCTTACATGCTTCCTCAGCAGGACGGGCCCTGGGGACGTCAGCCAGTGTGGTAGTGAGTTACCGGATGTGGACCTCCGGGGAAAAACAAACATTCGCTCATGGGGGGTTGCGTTAGTGGCTGTACACAGCAGTGACCGGATGGAGTGGAGCGCATCGGGTAGGACATCCTGCCAACGGGAGGTCGGAAGGCCCCTAGATTTTAAGGCTAGGAGGGCCGCCTTCCAGACCGTCGCGTTCTCTCTTTCAACCTGTCCGTTCCCCCGGGGGTTGTAGCTGGTGGTCCGGCTTGAGGCAATACCTCTCATGAGCAGGTACTGACGGAGTTCGTCGCTCACGAAGGACGAGCCCCGGTCGCTATGAATATAGCTGGGAAAACCGAACAGAGCAAAGAGGTTGTGCAGGCATTTAATGACCGTAGCGGTGGTCATGTCCGGGCAGGGGATGGCAAAAGGGAAACGGGAGTACTCATCAACTATGTTGAGGAAGTACACATTGCGGTCAGAGGAGGGGAGGGGCCCTTTAAAGTCGATACTCAGGCGCTCAAAAGGGCGGGTGGCCTTGATCAGGTTTGCTCTGTCAGGCCTATAGAAGCGCGGCTTGCACTCTGCACAGACTGGGCAGCTCCTGGTCATGGTCCTGACCTCCTCGATGGAGTAAGGCAGGTTGCGGCCCTTAATGAAATGGAAGAACCTGGTGACCCCCGGGTGGCAGAGGTCGTTGTGGAGGCCCCGTAGTCTATCGATCTGCGCGGTGGCGCATGTGCCTCGCGATAGAGCGTCTGAGGGTTCGTTGAGTTTCCCTGGCCGGTACAAGATGTCGTAATTGTAGGTGGAAAGTTCGATTCTCCACCTCAAAATCTTGTCATTTTTGATTTTACCCCTCTGCTTGTTGTTGAACATGAAAGCAACTGAACGCTGGTCAGTAAGCAGGGTAAATCGTTTTCCAGCCAGGTAGTGCCGCCAGTGGCGCACCGCCTCCACAATGGCCTGGGCCTCTTTTTCCACAGAGGAGTGTCTGAGTTCGGAGCCCTGGAGGGTTCGTGAAAAGAAGGCCACGGGTCTTCCCGCCTGGTTAAGGGTAGCGGCCAGGGCAAAGTCGGATGCATCGCTCTCCACCTGGAAGGGGATGGACTCGTCTACCGAGTGCATGGTGGCCTTGGCAATGTCATCTTTTATACGGTGAAAGGCTAAGCGGGCCTCCGCCGTCAGGGGGAAGGAAGTGGACTTGATAAGTGGACGGGCTTTGTCCGCATAATGAGGGACCCACTGGGCGTAATAGGAAAAGAAGCCCAGGCACCTTTTGAGGGCCTTGAGACAGTGGGGCAGGGGAAGTTCCATCAACGGGCGCATCCGGTCAGGGTCAGGGCCGATGACTCCGTGTTTCACCACGCAACCAAGGATAGCGAGGCGGGCTGTGCGGAATATGCACTTTTCCTTGTTGTACGTGAGGTTTAGGAGTTGGGCCGTGCGGAGGAACTTATCAAGATTGGCGTCATGGTCCTGCAGGTCATGGCCGCAGATGGTCACGTTGTCTAGGTAGGGAAACGTGGCCTGTAACGCATTCTCGTCGACCATCCGGTCCATCTCCCTCTGGAAGACGGAGACACCGTTGGTGACGCCAAAAGGAACCCTGAGGAAGTGAAAAAGGCGGCCGTTTGCCTCGAAAGCTGTGTACTGGCGGTCCTCAGGGCGGATAGGGATTTGGTGGTATGCTGCCTTGAGGTCAATGGTCGAGAAAACGCGGTATTGCGCTATCTTATTAACCATGTCGGCTATGCGGGGGAGGGGGTATGCGTCCAACTGGGTGTACTTGTTGATAGTCTGGCTGTAGTCGATGACTAGGCGCTGCTTGTTGCCAGTCTTAACGACTACCACCTGAGCTCGCCAGGGGCTGGTACTATCCTCAATAATCCCCTCTTTCAGGAGCCGCGTCACCTCAGATCTTATGAAGGATCTGTCCCCGGTGCTGTATCGCCTGCTCTTTGTGGCGATAGGCTTGCAGTCGCGGGTGAGGTTGGCGAACAGGGGGGGGGGGTGATTTTGAGGGTGGAGAGACTACAGGTGGGGCGTGGCGGGCAATTTAAAAACTGCTGGTTGCAGACAGTGAGTGGGGGAAAAGGTCCACCGTATGTCAAGGTGACACTCTTAAAGTGACAATGAAAGTCCAACCCCAGCAGAACGGCAGCGCAGAGATGTGGCAGGACGAATAGCTTTACATTTTTATATACGGAGCCCTTCACCGAGAGGGTCACTACGCAGTAGCCGCCGACGTCTGCTGAGTGGGATTTCGAGGCCATGGAGATCCGATGGCGCGTTGGCCGGACCGAGAGGGAATAGCGCCGTACTGTATCAGGGTGTATGAAGCTCTCCGTGCTCCCGGAATCAAAAAGGCAAGTTGTGGCGCGGCCATTTACCTGGATGTCCATCGTGGACCTGGCTAGCTGATGGGGTCTGGATTGATCCAGCATGATGGAGGCCGCTGTGGAGTCAGTAGCGTCGCTGTAGAACCCCGGTGAGGCGGCGGTGGGTGAGTCGGGGGCCCGTTGGCAGAATGGCGGACAAGATGGCAGCGTCGGAGAGGAAGGACAAAATGGCAGCGCCCATGACGATCCCGATCCCCACGAGGCTGGAGGGAGGCAAGATGGCCGCTCCCACGAATCGCACGCGGCGCTGCTGGAGGTCGGGGTCTTCTGACTTCTGCAGACACCAGCGTAGTGTCCCTTCTTACCGCAGGCAGAGCAGACCGCGTTTTTCGCCGGGCAGCGCGCCCTGGAGTGTTTGGTTTGGCCACAGAAATAACATTTCTGGCTCGGGCGGGACATCGCTGCAGCAGTTGAGGCCAGGGCCCGTGGCGGCGCCGCGTCCCAAGGTGGCGGCGGCTGCGGCATCCATGAGGCGGCCGCGCGGTCCGGGGAGTAGGCCTCCATGTTCCGGTGGGCTACGTCCAACGAGAGGGTGAGTGAAATCGCCTTCTTCAGGTCGAGCTCGCTACTTTCCAGCAGTTGCTGCCGTGTGTGAGTGGACCTGAGGCCCGCCACGAGGGCGTCCCGGATGAGCTCCTCCGTATGTTCCGTGGCTGTTACTTGCTTGCATTCGCAGGCTCGGCCGAGTTCCTTCAGCGCCCGTACGTATGCTTCTGTGGGTTCCCCGGGCTGTTGTTTGCGAGACCCCAGGAGATGTCTTGCGTAAACATAGTTGACCGGGCGTGCGTATTGCTCCTTCAAGATGTCGATAGCCCCCTGGTAGCTCGTAGCGTCCCGGATAAGGGCAAAAGCTCGGTGGGTTACTTTAGAGTTCAGCACCCTGAGCTTGTCGGCCTCGGTGGCGACGGTCTCGCCGGATGCAGTCAGAAAGGACTCAAAACAGTGCAGCCAGTGCGAAAACTTAGCAGTCGAGTCCGGTTCTTGCGGGTCGAGTTCCAGGCACTTGATCTTAAGAATCTGCAGCATCGTTTTTTTTTCAGTAGTTAATAAAATTGATGCGCTATCAATTCTAATAAAAGGCTGGGCAGAGTTCAGAACAACAGGCTTTTATTAACTACTGAATTGCACTTCAGACAGATCAGGACTATGCCTCTAGTGGACGACCGAATGCCAGGAGCTGCCATGCGGCCGCTCTTATACTTGGTAGCCCAGGGGCGGAGTCAGCTGAGGCATAGTCAGGCACAACAGTGAAACAAGAGTGAACGACAACAACAACAACAACAAGTGAACACAGTGAACTACAGTGGTTTACCACACTTCTATGTTGTGCAAACCCTGTGGCTTCAGCAGAGGTTGAGGTAGGCAGCTCACATCCTTACTCTGAATGTGCCAGATATAAAGGGATTTGGACAGATTGAGCCAAAAAGTGGAAGGTGTTGGCTAATGTAAGAAAAAAGCTGAAGGAATCAAAGTACACAATAGGAATCAACACAGAAGAGGGATCTGACCGCCTTAGTGCAAAACAGTCTAAAAAAAAATCAGCATAATGGGCAGTGGTGGCGAAAATGGTTCATAGGATGTATAGCTTGAGCAATAGAGCACAAATCCCAGGAAATTAAGTTAGTTTGGACAAAGCACTGATCTGCTCTCACCTTGAGCACTGTTTTATCAAAAATGGCAAGTAGGAGGTGAGCTTGTTGGGATATTTATGATCTTTAAGGGAATAGACAAACTGGACCCCAGGTTAAGGTTCACTATTAGCACAAGCTCTAAGACAAGGGCTCATGGAAACAAACAGATGAATAGAGAGAAAAGGCGGCAAAAACGTGGGATTGTCTCTCGGGGGAGGCAGTAAAAATGGAAAATTTTATGAATTTTAAAAGGGTGATAGAGAGTACAACAGGTAAACTGGTGGAAGAAGTCTGCACCATTGGTACCTTTTGTCTGACGGACAGTGATGATCATTTCCTGTCCTGTATAGTGCTATGTTCCTATGGACATTGGGACATATGGAGAGATGGGGGCGGGGCTAGTTAAATATGTCTAGTGATGAGTCATGGCTAAGATGATCTCTTGGTGCTTGCTTGATTTCCTTAGAGAGTTGGGGAACAATGCACTGGTCCAAATGATACCGGGTTCATCTTTCCTATTATTTACAACTTGCAGCAATATGACTTTAACTTGTTGGATTTGAAATCCTTCATTGGTCATTTCCTTGGAGCCATATAAACCCTTGGTTAACATGTTCGCCTGTGCACTACAACCTATAAACATGAGAAATCTACACCAGTTAACTGACAACGGTACTGAATTTATGAACTAGGTGTGTATCACTTCCATGCGTAGTCCTGATCTGAATATAACATTTCCCAATCATTTTTGTTTTCCGCAGGCACCACCCTGAAATCTGTTGACTATTTACACTGCATCAAATGATGAAAGAGTCATCGGAATTAAGTCTTTCAAAACAGAAGTTACATTCATTTTATTGATTTAAAATGTTTGCATCAACTTCAACCAGATTCAGTTGCAGAATAACTGGCCCAAGGTACACATGTATTTTGTTACAAACATGCATTTTTTTTGACAGCCACATTGCAGCATTGCTAACATTAAGAAATATAAACAGTCCCTCTTGGGCTATATTGCTCTGTCCTACAACTAATACAATTAAATAGAAGCTCTTCATAAATTTAGGAATTAATTAGAAACAGCCGTTGATCTCAAAGTTATGACAGCCGTTTCAATAGCTATTAAAAGCAAACTTAACCATAATTAAAATTATGGATTAGTTGACAGGCTGGTGCCACAATAGGAGGTTTTGTCAGCGTCCTGCTGTTGTCATGTGGTTGTGCCAGAAACTGCGTGCAAGCTGAGTGTGCTTGAAGATTAGGTTGTATAACTGCTTCTTCTTCACATGTGACATAATTGCAAACAGAAATGGTTTTCTACATAAGAATTCCGGTCTTGGAGCAAGTCAAGCAAAACGGTAATTGAGGCGCTCGTAAAAATAACAAGTACATCTGAAGATGATGAGGATTTGGACCTACTGTTGTCCGCAGAGAAGCCAATGTATCTATGAGAGTTATCTCTTTTCAATTATAGTTTGCACTTTTATTTTACAGCTGTTATAAACACGTCAATTAATTATATCATGTATGTCCTATTTAGCCAAATAAGTGTCTTTGAATTCTCTGAAGAAAATTGACCACATTAGGAATACCAGAATGTAGTATAAAATTACATAACATAGTTTAATATAAATATACCGAAGTATAATATAATTTTAATATTACCTAATATATCCAAACATAACACACTATGACACAATATTTACATTGCATAATGACATCAGCATTGCATGACATATAACATAGACACAATATAGCATAACAATAACATTATGTACTTATAATAAGAACATAAGAAATAGTAGCCTGAGTAGGCCATTCAGCCCTTTGAGCCTGCTCTGCCATTCAATAAGATCATGGCTGATCTTCTACCTCATCTCCACTTTCCTGCACTATCCCCATATCCCTTGATTCGCTTAATATTCAAAAATCTATCGCTCTCTGTCTTGAATATACTCAATGACTGAGCCTCCACAGCCCTCTGGGGTAGAGAATGCCAAAGATTCACCACCCTCTGAGTGAAGAAATTTCTCCTCATCTTAGTCCTAAATGGCCAACCCCTTATTCTGAGACTGTGACCCCTGGTACTAGACTCTCCAGTCAGGGGAAACATCCTCCCTGCATCTACCCTGTCAAGCCTGTAAAAAAAATTGTATGTTTCAATGAGATCACCTCTCATTTTTCTAAACTCTAGGGAACATAGGCCTAGTCTACTTAATCTCTCCTCATAGGACAATCCCCCCCATCCCAGGAGCCAGTCTGGTGAACCTTCGTGGTACTCTCTCTATGGCAAGTATATCCTTCCTTAGGTAAGGAGACCAAAACTGTACACAATACTCCAGGTGTGGTCTCACCAGGGCCCTATATAATTGCAGTAAGATGTCTTTACTCTTATACACAAAGGCCTAGAAATTCACTTGGGCGCGGGCAGCTCGCTCGCGCCCAAAAGTTAGCGCTGGGCGGGGAGGCATTAGCGCACGCCGTATATTCGTCTTCTGCGCCCCAATTCGGAAGCGGGCGCTATACCAGGGTGTGCCCGCCTCCGTTTGGGGCGCTGCAACTGAATATCGGCGCGCTAGTTGCCACAGCGCCACCCGATGCGGTGCGGCAGGCTGCGGTACTGCAGGCCTCCTCCTTCTCTTAAGGGGGAGGTGCCTGCAACGGCCGGAGCCCCGATCGCGAGTGCCGGCAACCAGCTGGCAATGCCGCGGGGGGGGGTGGTGGAGGAGGCCGGGGAAGGAGGTGCGGGCAGGCGGCCGCCGAAAAAGCGGCCGGCCGCACCTTCTGCTTTAAAGCGCCTCACTATGGCAGCAGGACGGCCCCGTTTTCTGGTCGCTGTTTGCGCCCGCTTCGGAGGAGGCGGCCGCAAATAAATATGGGGATCGGCGCGGTTTCGGGGCGTTACGGGCCACCGCGCACACCGATGACGTCATCGGTCCCGGCGCAGCGCTAACGGCTACCGCCGCCAATACTGCTGCACTCAATTTCCACGCTACCACCCCGCCGGCGCAAAAGACCTCTTTAGGCGCTAAGTGGGCGCAAGGCCGACTGAATTTCTAGGCCAAATCCTCTTGTAATAAAGGCCAACATAACATTTGCTTTCCTAATTGCTTGCTGTACTTGCATGTTAACTTTCAATGATTCGTGTACAGGACACCCAGGTCCCTTTGAAAACCAATATTTCCTAATCTCTCGCCATTTAAAAAATACTCTGCTTTTCTGCTTTTCCTCCCAAAGTGGATAACTTCACATTTCTCCACGTTATATTCCATTTGCCATGTTCTTTCCCACTCACTTAGCCTGTTTATATCCCCTTGAATCCTCCTTGCATCCTCCTCACAACTTACATTCCCACCCTGCTTTGTATCATCAGCAAACTTGGATATATTACATTTGGTCCCCTCATCCAAATCATTGATGTAGATTGTGAATGGCTGAGGCCCAAGCACTGATCTTTGCGGTACCCCGCTAGTTACAGCCTGCCAACCCAAAAATGACCCATTTATTCCTACTCTCTTTTTTCTGTCCGTTAACCAATCCTCAATCCATGCTAGTATATTACCCCCAATCCTATGAGCCCTAATTTTTTTTAATAACCTCTTGTGTGGCACCTTATCGAATGCCTTCTGAAAATCCAAATACACCACATCCACTGGTTCCCCGTTATCTATTCTACTAGTTACAACCTCAAAAAACTAACAGATTTGTCAAACACAATTTCCCTTTCATAAAACCGTGTTGACTGTGCCCAATCCTATTATTATTTTCTAAGTGCCTGTTACCATGTCCTTAATAAAAGATTTGAGCATTTTCCCTACTACTGATGTCAGGCTAACTGGTCTGTAGTGCCCCCTTTTCTCTCTCCCTCCTATAGCATATATATAATAATATAGTCTATCTATTTTATCATGTCTCTAATATGTCTTTAATTTAACTAAGGACATTTAACCTGCTCTCCATAAGTCGCAGTGTATTCGGTAACAGAGTGACTGCTGCCAGCAAACCGAAAGCTGTGCAGAAGGAATTCTGCGCATAATTGTTAAAAACCAATTCAACTTTTAATTTTTATTTTCTTCAGTTCGGAAGCAGATCACTTTTCCCCGATGTATAAATGTTAACTTTCTCTCTCGGCTCAGTTCGGCAACAGCGATCTCTTTTCCCCACCCGCTCCCCTCCTTTCTCTCTTGACTCAGTTCAGCAGCGCATAAATGTTAATTCAACTTAAAATTTTTATTTTCTTCTCCTGACAAAGCTCAGTTCAGCAGCAGCGATCAAACTTTTAGGCCTCAATTTTAACTGACCCGTGGAGTCGGGATTGGAGGCATGCGGGGGGTTAAAGTCCTGAATTCAGGGGTCCCGACGCCATCCCGCCCCCAACCCGCCTCCATGTAAGTTTCAAAGGAGGCGGGTACCCGCCCCGCACTGGGACCTGTCTACCCGAGGCGGGAAGGGATTAGTGACAATTAACTGCCTGCTAAAAGGTAGATAACAGGCAGTTTTTAGCCTAATCCCTACTTTAAAGCTTGATGTGTGGGATTCCCAACGGCTCCAAACCACGCCAAGTTAGAGGAGTCGGGCTGACGGGATGAAGAACTTGGAGGGGTCGAGATGTGAGTGATGGGTGCATGAGTGCAAAGGTAAGTGTGTTTGGTGTGTCTAAAGCGTGTAAAAAAGTTTAAATTACCTGTACTTACCTTTTTAGCCTTCCTTCCTCTAGGTTTCGGGAGTCCATCTTCTAACCGGCACAGAAAGCAGAACGGCTGCGAACTGTCAAAAGTGACAGCCTGCAGCTTTCTGTGCCGGAGAGATTTCTAACTGAGTCTGTGTAAAAGGACTCAGGTTAGAAGTAAGACTGTCAGTGTTTGACAGCTTCAAACAGCTGTGAAACACTGATATTTCATCTGTCAAAACCTCTTGACATGAAATTTTAGTCTGTGACATCACCTGTTGCCGGGTGGCCCTTAATTGGTCTGCTGAGCCCGCTGGGTGGGCTCAACAAGGTCAATCAAGTTAAAATCGCGTGGATTGGCCGCATCTTGATGGAGGCGGGACTGCAACCCCGAAAGTTGTAGTCTCGCCTCCTTCCCGACTTCTGAGTGAAAATCACCCCCTTAATGTTTATTTTCTTTAGTTCGGCAGCAGCGATCTCTTTTCCCCACTCCCTCCCTTGCTTTCTCTCTCACCAATCTGTGGGAAGCTCGATGAGACAATCCTTCTGACCCATTGGCATAGCAGATCAACATCAAGCATCTCTAAATTTCCAGTACATATTCTCAAATACATCCTTCAGAGTTGTGTGGGCCCTGGAAATTGGTATGAACGTTTTTGGATAACATTGCAACCGGGTAAACGATTCTGGATTAAAGTCCACATCTGTTTGTTATTCACAGCAAGCAGTCAAAAGACTAAATGAAAGCTTTACCCAAAGGCTGTGATGCATTCTAAAAAAGGCATGATGGCAATGGTTGGGAGGAAGGAATACTTTTGAGGGATGAGATTTGTGGTTATTTGTAATGATTCTAGAAAGTAAAATCTGTTGCGCCAGTTACAAATACATATAGCATAAAATCTAACGACTATGGAACGAACATCAAAACAGTTTGTGGATGGTATATGAATGTGTTGGCACTTACCAAGTCTCTTACAAAGTTTCCACTTGCTGGAGTATTCAATATGTCAACTGTTTTATATTGAAAACACTAAGTAAGTACAACATTTGGCTCCCAGAAATGGAAAATATTTGAACAAAAAAATAGTCAAACACTTTTACAATTCTATTTTTACTGTGCTGGTTTCTTTCTTGCTATTTTCACATTTCATTTAGAGAATTAAGTATGAACCAGTTAATGCAGTCAGTTAAAGGGGATGTTTGCTTGTGCTCCAAGGGACCTACCATACATTCAGCTGCTGTATAGAACAGTTGCATTTGGCATTGCTGCTAAACAGGCCTGATTCTTCAAGAGTACTGCAACCGATCCATTACTGGATTATCAGATGCAAGTACTTTAAATAAGCGCAACAGTTAGATTTTATTTGTATGTAATTAACCATGCACTATGACCTTTTGTACTGAGTGCTCATTATATTTTTCATAAACAAATAATGGATGCCATGATGGATATCATGAGGTTGTGCAACCTCCTGTTATTGCAGAAGACTTATGTCAGGAATTATGTGGCTGTAAATATTAGGAACTCAGTTGTACCCTTGACTCAAATCTGCTCCCATTATCCAGAAGTGAGATGTGACAGCACCAAAGTTGCAGAGAGTGGGAAGTGATCTGGCATCATTGAGCACTGCCAACAGACCCACAGAGAGAGAATGCCAGAAAAATGAAAGGAAAATAAGCCACCAATTTTAAATTACATCGCTATCAACAGCTCACATCAACAAACCAACATTAGTCATGATACAGCATGCTTATAGTAAAAAATTGAGAAATTATGGCATTGCATCAACATCAAAGAGATAGGATGAGATGGTCCATTAGTGAAAATCTGTGAAATTGGAGAGAGACTTGGCCCATGCAACAGAATCCTCTAGTACCAGCTGATAATGGCCCACAGTATGAAATATGGCAATGTGGAAAATATACTGCAGAAACAGTACATTAAACAGACCTGTCTCATTAAACTGGTTGGACTGAAACAGAAGATGATAGACCATGAAATTGATCACATTCACTGATCACTAACCCATACCCTAGCCTGACCACTGGTTCCACATTACAATCATGTGATTCTTTTGCTTTCAAAGATGAAGAGATGATCCCGCAGGCCATCAGGAACAAGGGTATCTTTAGCTTCAGTCGGGAAAAGATAATGTTACTATAGAATTTGTCAATGGAGACTTGGCATATGGAAACACCTGCAACAGCTGGATATCTGCTGTGCTATGCCTTACTAAAAGAAATTCAAAGTTCAGGCCCTAATGGACCTCAATTTCTGATCTCACCAAGAAAGATAGAACATATTATTGGCAGACTGTGTGGGGACCAGAATGCTGCTCCATCTTAAAATAGAATGAAAGGAAATGGGCTACTGATTATCAATTCAGGTAGACTCTCTTTTACCTCTAAATAATCAGAAGTTTTGGCCATAGGTGACTGATAATGAAATAGTTTAGACTGTACTTGCTAGTTTTATCACCTTCTTATGCGGTGTCAGTTTAACTCGCTATACCCAAATCATGAAAACTGTTAGAAGTTACAGATGTATTTTCTCTACTATTTAATCGTACACAACATCGCACACCAGGGGGTGGGAAGGTGCGGTCAATTGAAATTAATGGAAATAAAAATCAGGAGAGATGTATATAATGGGCAGCTGAATCAATAATGCCTGCTAACACTAACTCCAGGGGCCAAATGTAGGGTTCAGGTGAAGCAGAAATATTTGGACCAAGGTATGCAGATGTAATTCAGTCTATATTTTAAAGTCATACGCTCTTATTTTTAGATTTTCATTATAAATTTTTCTATCCACATTTAAAATGGAAACTGCCCTTGTAAACTTATCATGCTGCAATTATACACTTTTGCCAGTGGTGGCACTGCAGGGGCTCCACTGGGGACAGGCCATAATTACAGCATGACCAGTTTGCATAGTCAGTTTCCATTTTAAATATAAACATAGAACTTTATGATGGAAAAAAGTCAACAGAAAGCAGGGGCAGAGCTAAAGTTGAAGGATTGGGGCGGGCGAAGTCCAGATTTGGCCGACTTGCCACAGCACAGTTATTGGTGACATCCTCCATTGCCGCGATGGTGTTCACGTCAGACTCAAACAGCAACGCGATTGTGATCGGTATTTTAAAGGTTAGGCGAGTAAATTATTTGCAGTCAGTTTTGGCCGAGTCCTAACAAATTGGCTAACCACAAAGTGATGGGGCATGGGGGTGGGGGGGGTGGGGGAGGGATGGGGTCATGACTCCCTCTTGACACCCCCACTGGCTCCGCCTCCGACAGGTAGAAGATTTGTATTACTTTATATAGATAGATGTAGTTTGGTGAGAATGTTTTACTTCAATGCTTAAGCTCCGAATAATTCTTTCTAAGGGTAACATCGTCAGTTAGTTGTCATACCATAACATGGAGCAGCATGCTAATGTTATTCTTAATTTTAATTGTACCAAATTAAAGTTTATGTAGATCATTTTATACCTTATTTTATTCATTGAAGAGACGCTAACTAGATGCTTAACCTGTAGGCTATTACCAATTATTTATACAAGTTAATTGATGCCTTATGATTATTTAATGATACATATATGACCTATACTGTTTTAATGTATAACAATATAAACTATTGTAAATTCATCCTGAGGGAAGTTCCTGCCTGCTTTATTCCTACATACCCTCCCCAAATTCCAATTTCTCCTCTGCTGTTGAGGAGGGTGTCTTTGATCTGTTTACAACAACAACTTGTAATTATACAGCGTCTTTAACATAGTGAAACATCCCAAGGTGCTTCACAGGAGCGTTGTCAAACAAAATTTGGCACTAAGCCGCCTAAGGCGATATTAGGACAGGTGTAGTAGGTTTTAAGGAGTGTCTTAAAGGAGAAGAGAGAGGTGGAGAGCTTTATGGAGGGAATTTAAGAGTTTAGGGCCTAGGCAGCTGAAGGCACGGCTGCCAGAGGTGGAGCGCTAAAAATCAGGGATGCGCAAGAAGCCAGAATTGGAACACCGCCGAGATCTGAGGTTTGTAGGGCTGGAGGAGGTTATAGTGTAGGTACTAATGAAGATTCAGTGGTCCATGTTACCTACACATTTACCTGTTAAAAGAACCATCAAAGGTAGAGATATTTCACAACTATTTTAAAGTTTTTTGGGGATTTTATTTCCTATTTCATCATCAGGAAACAGGCACAAGAATTTGGGTCTTTTTGCAACTTTATGATATTTTGGAGTTTTCAGTTCTTTGTTAATCTTTTGTGCTTGACGAAAGAGCTCTGTAATTTTGTGTACAAATCAGGTCATATAGGGCATTGTGAGGCAAAGGGAACCTTTCTAATGGAGGCTGTACCTTAGTATACAGTATATAAAGTAAGTATATTCTTCTAGCTCTATTGTGGGCTATGTTACATGTTGGAATAGTTCCAAGGAGTCATTTGACAATTCACTTTCCTTCTCCATACCCTCCTAAGGGGTGGCAGGGCTGATCAGGCTCTGTCCTCCTTTCCCTTAATAGCAATGAATTGACCAAAGATTAACTAGCTGTTTCAAGAATTGTATTTCTCCCTGTGTAAGCCTGTGCAATCCATCATCTCAGGCCATCCAGGTGCTATTACAATTATTGTGTTCCCAAGAGTGCTAACTGACCAATAACCCACATTGCGTAGGCAGGTAACTGTACAGAAACTGATAGATTTGATATCTGATATGTTATGATTTTACAAAAGAACACTTGCACCACTGCTTTGTGAAAAAGTTATGTACAGTTTGTGTTACAGTGATCCATAGAGTAGAGCAATGTTCCATTGGAATTCAATAGCTATTGGTTTGTCTCCTTCATTAATATCAGTTACATGATCTACAATAAGATTCTGTCAGTGAAGCTGGAGACATCGTTCTGTTCTAGGCCCATTAGGACCATTTTGAGCTCATATGGTAGATCTGTTAACAGTATATAAGGAGTCTGATCATTCATCCGTAGCCAGTTTGCTCACACGGACATGATCTTTCACATGTATGAGACACCATTTTTGTTTTCATATTTTAGGGATTTTGGTTAAATCCCTTCCCATTTTCTCCCTGGATTCGTGGGATGCCGTATCCACCATACCTAGCCCCTTGGCATTCTTTGAGAGATATAGAAGAAAGTAGCAGGAACACTCCCTTTTCTTTTTTGTTTGCTCTGGACCAGCTCACTGTCTATGTCTGGGCAATCTGGATGTCAAAAGGATAATAATGGGCATTACATAATGCCTTGTATGTGAATCCTGCTTTTTATAGAGCGCATCCATCCTATTTCCAGGACTTGCAACTTAGTTGTATACCGACAATTTTCAGATAGTACCAAGTAATGGAATGATGTCTCTGGATATTACCAATCTCTAAAATGTGGAGGAGGAGCAGGGGGAGCCAAATCTCTCATGTAAACAATAACTAATCTTCTGACATGGTCCTCTCTCTCTCTCTCTCTCATGTGTCTCTGGAAAACTCTACCACCTAGATAAGCTCCATGAACATCTCTGTCAATTGTTTTTTAAAAAATATTATGTATATGCTTTCTCAGTGGCAGTGGTGATAAAGATTGCCTGAATGTAACTTGGCAGGACTTAATGGAAAGCAGATTGGCAGGAGTTTGACCACTCCCCATTTTATTTTTATATTAAGTGGCATACCAGATGCATCCCCTGGCCTTGTGGGCTTCCCTTCCCTTAGCAACGGAGGAACTGGAATGGTTGGCAATCAGCCCTAGTTGCATCAGACCTCCTTCCAATCCTCATCAGGAAACTTGCTCCAGCTATAACTATGACACATTTTAAGACACTTTACAATGTAGCAAAGAAATCTGCCCAATTGGCACAATGGCTTGACCAACACTGGGGAAGGAAAGGCGCCTATTTTATCTAACGTGGGTCTCCCCAAGTGTACAAATGATTTCAGATGTATTTCAATGGGGAAGGGGGTTGACTGCAAATTTTAGCATCTCTGGGGCCTGCTGCATCTCCCCGAGAACTACACTTTCACATATTTCAACTTCAGGATCACTTAGAAAAGTATTGGGAGACATTGTCATTCGCCTTCTTGATTCAACTTGTTTAAATTTCTAGAACTATTTAGTAAGACCAGAGGTTTCACTTCCAGGCAATATAGCATCTTCCTTGTAGGACAAGGTTCTGAGGATAACTTTGGAAAGAGTGTGAATCTTCAGATCTCTCAGTAATAGAGAGCAATCTGAGACTTCATTGGTTATAATACCATCTAATCTCCTTCAGATTGTTATATATTCTCTTTATAGAAAATAGAATCATAGAATGGTTACAGCACAGAAGGAGGCCATTTGACCAGTCGAGCCCATGCCAGCTCTCTGCAAGAGCACTTCAGCTAGTCCCACTCCCCCGCCCTTTCCCCGTAGCCCAGGTACTTATCCAATTCCCTTTTGAAAGCCATGATTGAAAGCCTCCAATTCCCTTTTGAAAGCCTCCACCACCCTTTCAGGCATTGCATTCCAGATCATAACCACTCGCTGCGTAAAAAAGTTTTCCCTCATGTCCTTTATATCTCACTTACAGTCCTGAAATTACACCATGGGATATTAATGTATAAAGGCTTAACAAGTTGTCTGAAGTTCTCTATCCCCTACTTTAGTGGAGATCTCATTTATTTAAAAATGAATTTAAGCTTTAGGATAAGACATTAGGGGCTAGATTTTCAGTATAGACAGTTTTGGGGCGCTAACCTTAGCGCCCGCCCGAGGTTAGCGCCCGCCCCAAAGTAGCGCCCCGTTGCCGGAAATTCAGTGGCTTCGCCCTAAGAGGTTGGTGGAGTGCTAAAAGAGGCGTGCCACTACTATCTTTAGGCGCTAAGCCGGCGGTGCAGAGCGCAGCGCCCGAGCTCGGGCGCAGCGCACGGCAGACACTCTGGTGCCAGTGAGCTCTTAAAGGGGAAGGGTGCATGTGTTTTTGGAGGAGGAGGAGGAGGAGGAGGAGGAGGAGGAGGAGGAGGAGGTGGTGGTGGTGGTGGTGGCCGGAAACATAAATACACCGTTCACAACAACACACTGGATCCTTCCACACAACACATGCAGACTGCCGTTTATAGTGCAGGAGGAGTGCCCTTTAATTTGCGCTCCCCAGGGTGTGTTGCGTTCCATTTTACAAACGCTCTGGACGCCAGCCGCACAATGGGGCGGTCCGACTGAAGTTTGGATTCGGGGCGGCCAAAGGGCGTTGCACGAGGATGTGACGTCATTTTCTGCGCGCGCATCCGGGCGGCCGCTAAACTTTGCGCCGGCGCTAACGGGCAACTTAATTTGGGGCGGGGCGCAAACTGCGCTGCGCCCGGGCGCTACACGAATAGCGCCCGAAAATCACGTCTCTTAAGGCGCTAACTGCTGGCGCAAGCAACTGAAAATCTAGCCCTGTGTCCCATATGTTTGTTCAGATGACAGTAAAAGGTCCTATAATCCTATTTGAATCATTGGAGGCAGTTCAGAGACAATTCACTAGGTTAATTCCGAAGACGAGGGGGTTGACTTATGAGGATAGGTTGAGCAGGCTGGGCCTAAACTCATTGGAATTTAGAAGAATGAGAGGTGATCTTATTGAAACATAAGATACTGGGAGGGCAGAGAGGATGTTTCCCCTCATGGGGAAATCTAGAATGCGGGAGCACAGTTTTAAAATAAAGGATCGCCCTTTTAGAACTGAGATGAGGAGGAACTTCTTCTCTCAGAGGGTCATAAATCTGTGGAGTTCTCTGGCCCAGAGAGCTGTGGAGGCTGGGTCATTAAATACATTTAAGGTGGAGATAGACAGATTTTTGCAAGATAAGAGAGTGAAGGGTTATGGGGAGCGGGCAGGGAAGTGGCTTTGAGCCCAAGGTCAGCCATGATCTTACTGAATGGCAGAGCAGGTTCGAGGGACCAAGTGGCCTATTCCTGCTCCTATTTATTATGTTCTTATGTTCTTATGAATCAAGCATCCTGGCCAATCAACAATACCCAAAACAAACCAGATGAACTGATCATTTGCCTCAATTGCTGTTTGTGGGGCCTTGCTTTGTGCAATTTGGCTGCTGTATTTATCTGTATAATAACCATCTATTCAAAGTTATCCATTGGTTGTGAAGCAGTTTGAGAAATCCTGTGATAAGATGATATATAAGGGCAATTATACTCCTTAAAATATATCAAGGGATTCCCTGTGTCCTTTGTTAATCTTTCTATGTTTAACACTTTTTATATTCCATTGAATTGCTGAAGTATTCATATCAGTACATCACTGTTTCCATGGAGGAATGGGCTAGATAGGCTGAATGGACACTCCTATCTGTACTTATCTATGTAACGTTAGCATTATTGAATCACTTCTATTCTTTTTGTGACTTTAACATTTCCATTTCAAATGATTTTGATTTTTTGAGAAGCTATGTAGAAACTACCCAGATGTTGAAACGTGTCTGACTTTAGATGGAAAACTGGATCTGTGAAGATTAAAGAGATAATCAATCTATAAGTAACAAAGGTTTGTATTTCTCAGTTCAAAAATGTCAATGTTTTCATTGTTAAATCTTTTGTGTACAATTGTCAACATTTACAGCAATTTTTGAAACGGTTGTCACTTGTGCTCAGCATTGACACCTCTGGAACAAGTGAAGAGAAAGATCAGCGAGTTTTGAAAAGTTCATGAACTATATCTATTCTAAATTCAGATTTTCCACTCTGTTTAATTCTTTAAAATAATATTTGAGTATAGTGGCACTAGATTAAATAGCAAGTGAAAGTATTAGCGAGTTAGGAAATTACGTGTCTGGTGCGGTTGCTAATTTTGCCAACATCCGCTTTTTCAGATTGTTAAAATGTAATTACTTGTTCTCACTTTGAGGTAAACAAATTAAAGGTAGTCCCCTGTAATTTTACATTCTTTATTATTAAAAGCAGCAACACCCAGCACATCTCCAGATGTGTACTCCCCATCATGAACAACCACTTAACTGTTCATATCATTATTCGTTTAACTGTTACCAAATATTTGGAACCAAGCTGGCCATTCTAATTGTGCTGTGCCTATTAGCTGGATACAAACAATGCATATTTTTAAATTGCCAAGCTTTGTTAGCGTGGTGATCAACCATTCTGTTGCTGAGTTCCCAGGGGTTCCGAGAATGTGTTGATGGGCTTTAAATAATTTCCAGCCGCTTCACGAGAATTGAAAAAGTTATTTTCTTTTGCTTCCACCCACTTCTCCCAAAAGCATATGGTAGAAAAGGATTAGACAGTACAAGTGTTCTTTAACCTCTCACCTCCGGATCTGCTTTAAAAAAAAAATTAGTTTCACCGTTTTGTTTCTTCTGATAGCGGAGGTTAGGAAATGTATCCCTAGCCTTGAAATTTTTATGAATTACAAATGCTTCACACAATTATATGACACACATTCTCTTGTCTGCTATTTCAATGGCTGGCATCAACTTGTTCATTTTGAATGGGTTAAAATATCAGAAAAATGCATTGTAATTTCAAACAGTAATTTCTAGTATAGTAGGGATAAGCTGGAAAGGACTGGAGCTGCACCTTTTTACATTCCATGGTTTAATGCAGGCCAACTGTACTGGAAATAAATTGATCTGGAAGAGAGTGGGCATGAAATTCGACTTCCGCTTGAAATGGGTACAAAGTTGGTGCAGGGGCCACGCCACCTGTCCATTCGCACTGGCACAAGGCCCGAACCAGAATTCGGATTCAGGTCTCATTTAAATGCTGCCGGCGAGCTATGAGTGACAGAAGGGAGCCCCATTGCACCTCACTAGTTGTGGGAGGGCAGGAATTCAGCTCCTACAGTGAGCCAGCCAACAGGTCAAGTCTTGGAGAAAGGCAATCCTGGGGTACCGCAATCTCAAACTACCCTAATATAATAGCAAAATACTGCGGATGCTGGAAATCTGAAATAACAACAGAAAATGCTGGAAATACTCAGCAGGCCAGGCAGCATCCATGGAGAGAGAAACAGAGTTAACGTTTCAGGTCTGGGACCCTTCATCAGAACTGGAAAAAGCTGGAGATAGTAAGCAGGTGCAGAGAGAGGGGGGGTGTTAGGAGGGGAGGAAGGAATTGAAAGAACAGCCTTTACTTTTGTAAGAGGAAGGAAAGATAAAATGTTGCAAATGGGAGTGGCAAAAATCATACTACATGAAAAATGGGGGCAGGGATAATTATCTGAAATTGTTGAACTCGATGTTGAGTCCAGCAGTCTGTAAAGTGCCTAATCAAAAGATGAGGTGCTGTTCCTCGAGCTTACATTGAGCTTCATTGGAACAATGTAATAGGCCGAGGACAGAGAGATCTGAGCGGGAGTGAAGCGGTGAATTAAAGTGACAGGCGACCGGAAGCTCAGGGTCACCCTTACGGACTGAACAGAGGTGTTCCGCAAAGCGGTCGCCCAATCTGCGTTTGGTCTCCCCAATGTAGAGGAGACCGCATCATGAGCAGCGAATACAGTATATTAAACTACACTACCTAGTTCCCCTACGTTTCCTTTATGTTTAAGGTGGAATTCAAGGCTCTCATTTCTGGAATATCCTCTCAAAATATAATTGAGATAAAACTATTTACAGAAAGCGTGAATTTGAAATCATTTGTGAATTGGTTTTGAAATTGATTTGAAGATTTCAGTTTCTTTTAGGTATCTGTTACTAGTTTACATATTGATGATGCTATGGCATCATTAGCGTACTGAAATCCCCACTTCTTTCCTGAGATAAATCATTCTTTTTCCCACTTTTCTCCCTATCCCTCCTGAAGGTGGTGACTCGGGCCGTGGTACTAGCAATTCTCTGATATCCCAAATGGCCATTTGTCATGTGTGAGTGTAGACAGTGAGGGGGTGAAATTAGTCTAGGCCGGTAGAATGAAACGGGCTCATAACGATGCAGCTGCCTGTTGTACACAGTGCCTGATTTTGTTTTCCATTGAAGTCAATCAGTTGCGGTGTAAAATGGGCTGCTGATTCACTATGAGCCCGTTTTGTGCTACTGTCGTAGATTAATTTCATCCCGAGTGGAAATCACAGGCAAGTTACTGTGTCCTTACCGGACATACACACATGTGCACTTTACAGCACACCGGTTAACAGTTAGCACTGAGAACCCCGGTCGATTCCCTCCTTAACCCAGGAATATGGAGAAAAACTGCATACTAAAACAATCCATATAAAAGTTTATTCTAGCTGGTGGGGGTTATGACTCTACAGTTCTGTCTGTACAAAACAACCTTCAAAATACTCAACATGAAGGCAGTTGCCTTCAATTAGCAAATAAACAGCTAAATACTATAATCATCTCAACATTTTCCTAAATTCCTTGGGGAATGGCTATTCTGCTGTAGATATAGATTTGCCAGAACTGATGATACATCACTTAATGTGTCCCCCAACAGTGAAGGGATTCCTAAACAGAATGATTTGTACAGGACCATATAGGTTGTAGCTTGTTTTTAGAGAAAGCTCATTAACAATTGGGAAATTGTCTGCTAACATGATTTACTTGGCACCCAGTTCATTGTCAGGTTAACTCTACTTATCAATAACATTCAACATTAAAAATAAATGGTACAGTCTGTACAGCTCAGCAAATATACATTGTTTGTTCTTGGAGTTTTCCCAGAGGACTAGGTGGCCTTTTGAAGTCACAGTGATCTTTATTTTAATCTGTTGTTGTGAAAGAAAAGACAAAATGCTGTACTTGCAATGCAGGGGTGTGCTAGCGGAGTAGTGATGTTACTGGACTAGTAATCCAGAGGCCTGGACTAATGATCCATCGACACAAGTTCAAATCCCACCACAGCAGCTGGAGAATTTAAATTCTGGAATTAAAAGCTAGTATCAGTAATGGTGTCCATGTCATAAAAACCCATCTGGTTCACTAATGTCCTTTAGGGAAGGAAATCTGGCCTATATTTGACTCCATGCCCACAGCAATGTGGTTGACTCTTAATTGCCCTCTGCAGTTCAAGAAGGCAGCTCACCACTACCTTCTCAAGGGCAATTAGGGATGGGCAATAAATGCTGGCATTGCCAGCGACGCCCACATCCCGTGAATGAATAAAAAAATGACATTTTACAATGGGGGGAGGGGAATAGAGTTTGAATTGGCTGAATGGGAACTCAGGATACTTGGGAAATTTCTCTTCAAATGCATTGTGGTTAGAGGGCTACGCAGATAGACATAAGGAGCATTCAAAAGGCAGACTGGGCTCTTACCCTTTCAGCCATATGATTTGAATCACCATGTAGCTGAATACAGAACTAGTTTTGCCAAGAAATGTTCCGCTTGGATTGGCGGTTTTATAGGCTGCATATAAAAATGATCAATACTTGTACCCCTGCACATTTACCAGGTCATTCCGTAACGGAACAAAGACCAATGGAAACCACTTTGCTAAAAAAATATAGTAGCATTAATGTGTAAAGCATCCAATTCTGAACCTGACCTAATGCCTTTAGGTGCAATTAGCTGATGGATGGAAAATATTCACTGTTCGAAGCATTGAGTGAATGATGAATGATGGGGGGGATTTAGTTTTTGCTTGGAACAGGATTACGTATTTAAGTTTTATGCCTGGATTGGGAATTCTATATAATGGGTGTGAATAGGAAGTGATTTGGTACATTGGAATTTTGCGTTTATGTATGTTTAACTGTACATTCCTTGCAGGAGAGTAATCAGATTTATTTCCAACTATGAATATCATTTTCCAATATGGAGAGGTCCGTCCCATTATTGCTATTAGATGTCATAGAGTCACAAAAGGAGGCCATTCGGCCCATCGAGTCCATGCCAGCTCTCAGTAGAGCAATCCGGTCAGTCCCATTCCCCCGCTCTATCCCCGTAGCCCTGCAAGTTTATTTCCCTCAAGTGCCTATCCAGTCTCCCCTTGAAAACATTGAGTGTCTCCGCCTTTATTTTTTCTTCGTCTATTTATATTCTCACCACCTCGTTTGACCGGATATGGAATTCCTAGATCTTCGCCTAGTACATAGACTCCAGACCTAACTCCAGCTGAGACTTATGGATAGATCTCATGGGTAGTCAGACCCTCTCCAATTTAGCCAGGGCCCTTCTAGTTTACAGGTTTAATACGGTTATATATATCATTTCTATGGTTTTCATAAAATACAGTTTTAGTAATCACATTGTTTGAGGGGGGAACAGAAGACAAAGCAAGATTATTTGTAATTTAATGGGAAAAATGAAAACTACAAAATTAAACTGATAAAATGGTCACCCACTCGCCGCAAGATACTGGGGGATGTCCAAGTGCAAGTCCTTGGTGCCTCTATACTGGTGGGAGTGAACTCTGAACCCTTGGATATTATTCATGCCTGGCCAAGAATACCATAAGGATTTGTAAATGTATTAAAATGTAGATGTATTAAAACATCTGCCTCCTGCATATTGGTTTTGGAGAATACAAAATTTCTCTATGGGATTTAAAAGCACCAATCTAAGGTAAGACTGGATTTATTACATTCTTCCTTGTCATTAGCATAAAAACTCTTTCATTGGTGCTTGGAGTTTTCCTTTAAATGTATTCAATATGAAAATTCACCAGCTGCAGTGCTGTTGAAATTACACTTTAATGTCTTCCATTCCACTGAGGATTATTTAGCATGAAGTACAACAAAATAGGGCAGCAAGCAATGCTGCACCTGGACTGTACACCAGTCACCAACAAGATTGGAAGCCAAGACCTGGGGCAATTGTGCCGATACAAAACAAAATTGCAATAATAATGTTTACTCTCCTGGTGCTGCCAGAATTGCATGAATGGCATTTTAATGATTTATTTTGAGGAAAAACATTCTTTCACAAGCTTACAGCTCATTGTAAACTTAAAGCATCTGGATGCACATAGTGCATTGACTTAAATGCTATACGGTGAAGTTGTCTTTAAGCAGTGGTACAAAGTGTCTTGTCCCAGATATCGATTGAAATA
This sequence comes from Somniosus microcephalus, assembly GCF_052327205.1. Lineage (NCBI taxonomy): Eukaryota > Metazoa > Chordata > Chondrichthyes > Squaliformes > Somniosidae > Somniosus > Somniosus microcephalus. Next base: position 21,868,403 of record NC_141012.1, read on the forward strand.
CTGTAGGTTAAAGCAGTCAATCTAAACCCCTGGAGATAAAAGCTCTGTTTCCACAGTTTACAAACTTATGATTCTTTTTAGAAGCGTTTTAACGATTTAAATGCTTGATGGTTTCTCTCTCTCTCTTGCTGTTGTGACAGCAAATGAAGCTGGATGATTGTACTGCTCAGAAAATGAAACTTAGACTTCAGCTTCGGAGATTGAATTTCGATCTCTCAGCAGTACAATCAATCTTGTAGCCAGCTTCAGGCACTATTTGCTGCCTTGTCCCCCAATCCACTAACATGGAATGGACATAAAGAGATAGCATTTCAAGGCAAAATTAGCTTCAAAGGCCCAAAGCAACAGACTTTTGAATTGGTCTTCCTCCAGCCTAGAGATCTGCAAAAGACCACAGTGCGGCAAAGCCCATGTGCTTAGAAACATAGAAGATAGGAGCAGGAACAGTCCATTCGGCCCCTCGAGCCTGCTCCGCCATTCAATGAGATCATGGCTGATTATCCAAGTTCAGTACCCGGTCCCTGCTTTCTCCCCGTATCCCTTGATCCCTTTAGCCCTAAGAAATATATCTAACTCCTTCTTGAATGTATTTAATGAATTGGCCTCAACTGCCTTCTGTGGTAGAGAATTCCACAGGTTCACCACTCTCTGAATGAAGAAATTCCTCCTCATCTCTGTCCTAAATGGCTTACCCCTTATCCTTAGATTAGCTTCACGCAATCTGACAAACTTTACAAACAGCCCATATCTTGGGATGAGCCCATCTCTGGCACCTGAGCTTCACCCGAATTTCCAGGCTTTTAAATGGATCGAATAAATCCACGTTCTGATCGACTCCAATCCCCAAAGTATCAGGGCCAGCACATGCTTGGGACCATTCACTGGATAAATGAGATCTGGGAAGAAAGATTGGAACTTTGTCCAGGTGCAAAAGAACACCTCTGGGCAGTTTCATTTGTTTTGGGCAGGGAACGAGATTGGTCAGTTGATCAGGATCACACCCGTGCTGAGTGCCAATTTCGATGAGGCGGGGGGGGAAAGGCTTAACCGTCTACTAAGATTTGGTTCAAACTCTGCTGAATGTGGGACAGTGGAGTGGATATTAACCAGGGAATTGAATCTGTGGCTCCATATCTGAGACAAAGATGGCAGCACCATCTGACGTAGGCGTTTATGGACAGATTGATTTATTCCTGTATATTTTGCCAGAGGGGAATTTGACCCAATTTTTATAAAGTAGATAATTTCATAGTTTTCTTTCAAAAAGCATCCCCTGACCAGTGATTTGAATTGCGTCCAACAGTGCTGTGAAGAGGTCAACCTAGTAACATTTTTTCACTGCATGGGTTGAACAATTTTTCCTTCACTCTGCTAAGTTCATTTTGGACTGATTTGCTTATATAAAAGTGATCTCACGTGGCTACATAGCACGAGTACTACATTATAAAATACTGCTGCAATTAAATATTTTAAATAATACTTCCCACCAGGGGAAAGTGAGTATCTACTAGAATAAAAGGTACAATCTCTGATAAGGTGGCTTCATGTGATCTAGATAGGACTGTGCACTAGAAATTGACCTAGAAGTGATAGCATTCACCGTGTTACCTGTGATCTCATATTATATTTATATACTTTTATTAATTAAAAAAAAAACTGCTGTAATCACACACAATAAGAAATAAACAGCCAAACCCCACGTTGGACCCAAATTGAACTTAACGAGCAGTCATTCAGCATGATTACGGACAAGGTGATTCTATATTTGGTTGTTTCTGGGCAGACACCTATTACCACACTCAACTTGCTAACCCTAACCCTAACCCTAAATGCTCTCTGTATCACAATCAGCTCCTCAGTACTTCAGGACTAATTGCAGCCTGACATGAGTGTGTTCAGAATGAGTACCGTACTGTTTGTTTAATCAATATGTAGACTCTACATAGCTGGCTTTTGAATGGGATTTAGTGGAGTTCCTTTATTGTGAATATTGAACTGAGCCTGCTAATCACGTGGGCTTTGAAATTACAGTAAGATAAGGCGTCAAGTAGAACCTTATTTTCTCCTAGATTCTTTTGTCGATCAAAAGTAGATTTTACTTTCTGAGAATAAGCATATTTGTGGTTCCATACTTGTTTCTTAAGCAATTAGAAAAACTGAACGGAACACAATAATGAGCACAGTATAGGTGAAAGGTTAGGATACAGATGTGAAGAAATATTGCTGTAGTTGTGCAAGGTTTGTAGTAAAATTTGTAGATTCGTTTCCAACAATTTTGTGTTTCTGATGTCAGATATGTTGTGAATGACATCTCCTGCCCAATACTCTCTATTCGGAAGGGACTCTGGACTTGTGCAATCGACTGATATGTCACCTCATGTTCTGCTGAACAGAAGTAAGGGACAAAGTGCCCTGTATATATTATTGTATAGATTAGAGGATGGGCAGGAATAAGTTACAGATGTTGATCAGTTCTCTTGCTAGTTTGAGGTTTTTGAACGTGTACAAGTGCTGCTGGCCTGAAACCAACTCACGACCGCAAACACATCTGTAATTCATCCCAACCAGCTGTTACTCTGATGGTCAACAGCAGCCATGTCGTTCCAGACTTATTTAAAGTCACACTTAACAACCTGCCCAGAGTTACTGGCCCAGCGAATTCTCACAAGATCATCCCGAGGGATAGTTCTGGCATTCCTTTCATTCATGTTGAACTGTCATACATCTTTCAGACCCATACAAAGAAATTTGTTTTGGTACATCAACAGCAGTAGGATATCCTCTGTCCGTCATCTTCCAGTGAACAGCAACAGATGCATGTGCAAACAAGAGAGATTAGAGTCTAGACAAAAGAATCATTTCTCATGCTGCATTTTCAGGTTCATTAAATAGGAACACAAACATTTCAAATACCATGGCGACTGGGCGCAGAGGCCTTTAAAAATGAGCTGATTTTTGTGTTGCTTGATGTGGATTGTGTGCATAGTGGAAGGGAGTGGTGTGCAATGGCTTCCTTGGGAAGGGCAGCAGGCAGGTAGTCAAGGGAGGTTGCCTTAAAAAAAAATCAAAGGCGATGCAGGTTTCTGGAGATATGCCAGAATGTGCAATTCAATGCAACAAGAAGTTTAAACAGGATGATCGGCTTTCACTTTTTATTTGTCAATAACTCTTTGAAGTTAACACCCAAATCAGACATATCAAAGGATTTCCTCATTCTAAACTTCGACATAAAAAAAGTTCTGATAAAAGTGAATACAACACAGATGGAACTGCAGTAATAGGGAGCACAGCATGAATTGTATTTTCTATTCTCGCTCTATTCTGGGTAATCTTTCATCAGAAAATACCCAGATTTAAGTTTGTTTATAATGTTTATTGATGTACAAAATAAGGGAATTAGCATTCTCATGTTTAGCGGTTTCCTTCGAATAAAGAATACTTGAAACAGATGTAGTTCAACAAAGACTCGACTGTGCATTCCGAACTGCATTCTTCTTAAAGCTCGACAGATAAAGGATCTTGCATTAAACTCCAGGGCAAACTTCTGAGCATGCACATCCAAGTTGTCTGAATCTTGAACTGTTGTCCAGGAGACTGCGATAGGTTGAGGGGCTAATGTGAGGAGGATACACAAGGAAGGGTGAGGGAAGGCCATAACTAGACAGTAGGTAGGGCAGTGCATCCTCCCCAAATGCTAGTCATTTATTATCAATAGGACCAATGGTGGAATCCATTCAAGAAATTAATCAGTGGATTACAAAACATATATACACCCCTGGGGTAATACAAGCATGGTGTACGAGAATAGTTAGGGCAAGTATTAAATGGAAGGAAAACGTTTATGGGAGAACAAAGAATAGAGGCAAGAATAAGGACTGTCGGGATCACAGATAGTAACAAAACTAGACCAAGAAAATAATAAAGTAGGCAAAGGGGAATATGGAAAAATCTTGAAGGCTGCATCAAGGGTAACAACAAACATAGAAACATAGAAGATAGGAGCAGGAGTAGGCCATTCGTTCCCTCGAGCCTGCTCCGCCATTCAATGCGATCATGGCTGATCATCCAATTTCAGTACCCGGTCCCTGCTTTCTCCCCATACCCCTGGATCCCTTTAGCCTTAAGAAATATATCCAACTCCTTCTTGAATATATTTAATGAATTGGCTTCTACTGCCTGCTGTGGTAGAGAATTCCACAGGTTCACCACTCTCTGGGTGAAGAAATTCCTCCTCATCTCTGTCCTAAATGGCCTACCCCTTATCCTTAGACTGTGACCCCTGGTTCTGGACTCCCCGACCATCGGGAACATCCTTCCAGCATCTAGTCTGTCCAGTCCTGTCAGAATTTTATAAGTTTCAATGAGATCCCCTCTCATTCTTCTAAACTCCAGCGAGTACAAGCCCAATCATCCCAATCTCTCCTCATACTTCATTCCTGCCATCCCAGGTATCAGTCTGGTGAATCTTCGCTGCACTCCCTCCATGGCAAGAACATCCTTCCTCAGATAAGGCGACCAAAACTGCACACAATACTCAAGGTGTGGTCTCACCAAGGCCCTGTACAACTGCAGCAAGACATCCTTGTTCCTGTACTCAAACCCTCTTGCTACGAAGGCCAACACACCATTTGCCTTCTTAACCGCCTGGTTTGTATAAGTACATTCAGAAAAAAGAGAATAGTAAAGAAGGTATAGGCCTGCTAAAATGGATTCAGGGACGACAATAATAAAGGATAAGGACATGGCAGAAGTGCAAAATAAATATTTTTCCTTGGTCTTCCGAGGAGGGAGGAGGGAGATACAATACTAAAGACAAAAAGGAAATTGGAGATTAGTGAAGGAAAGAAGCTGCCAGTCAATAGTATGAACTGGAAATTTATAATAGCTAAAATAATAAATAAATGCTCAGATAATGAAACAGTCCATGCCTGCATGCAGCAAGACCTGGACAACATTCAGGCTTGGGCTGATAAGTGGCAGGTAATATTCGCGCCACACAAGTGCCAGGCAATGACTATCTCCAACAAGCGAGCGTCTAACATCCGCCCCTTGACATTCAACAGCATTACCATCGCCGAATCCCCCACCATCAACATCGTGGGAGGTCACCATTGACCAGAAACTTAACTGGACCAGCCACATAAATACTGTGGCAACAAGAGCAGGTCAGAGGCTGAGTATTGTGCAGTGAGTGTCTCACCTCCAGACTCCCCAAAGCTTTTCCACCTACAAGGCACAAGTAAGGAGTGGGATGGAATACTCTCCACTTGCTTGGATGAGTGCAGCTCCAACAACACTCAAGAAGCTCGACACCATCGAAGACAAAGCAGCCTGCTTGATTGACACCCCATCCACCACCTTAAACATTCACTCCCTCCACCACCGGCGTACCGTGGCTACAGTATGTACCATCTACAAGATGCACTGCAGCAACTCGCTAAGGCTTCTTCAGCAGCACCTCCCAAACCCACGACCTCTACCGCCTAGAAGGACAAGGGCAGCAGGTGCATGGGAACACCACCACCTCCAAGTGCCCCTCCAAGTCACACACCATCCTGACTTGGCAGTATATCGCCATTCCTTGATCGTTGCTGGGTCAAAATCTTGGGACTCCCTCCCTAACAGGACTGTGAGAGTACCTTCACCACATGGACTGCAGCGGTTCAAGGAGGCAACTCATCACCACCTTCTCAAGGGCAATTAGGGATGGGCAATAAATGCTGGCCTTGCCAGAGGTGCCCACATCCCATGAATGAATAAAATAAAATGGAATTGAAGCTGGACAAGTCAACAGGCCAAGATGGTTTCCACTCAAGGGCCTAGAAATTGGCCTGAGGCACCCAAGCGGCGCAAAGTTCGCTTGTGCGCTGGAATTTGCGCCGCGATCGCCACATTCGCGGGAGGCGCAGCCAGTGGCGCTACAGCCACTGACTGCCTCTTTAGGCGCTAAGAGGTGGCGCTACTCACCCAATTTTTCCCCCAAGGTTATTAAAAGAAAAGGTGAGGAAATTGAAGATGCATTAGTTATAATCTTCAAATATTCATTGGATTAGAGGATAGTACCAGAGGACTGAAAGTGATGCAACATCATTTAGAGAAAAAAAGATGACTAACAGTGATTTTCCCTCCATTAGAACAGAAAGTGGCCTCTGCAACCAAATTTTCAATATGTGCTCCTCGCAGACGGAACTGTATCCATACAGTGATGGGATATAACAGCACTGTTTGCCAGACTGTATCCTTGGACTCAATACATTTGACAGATGCTGACAAATGGATTTAATAACCTCCAAAATGAAGCTTATAAATGCTGTATGATTCTGAACAGCATCTTCCACGTGAACGTGGTTCTAGGAAAGCTCCCGTGGAATCTTACATTGCATTAGAATCTTTGTGGGTTAAAAGCAACATTGTTATGTCAGTAAAATAACGAAACTCCGCCCCAACCCCAAACATCTTCAGAGACTGTGCAAAAATAAGAATCTGCATAAAATTACGACTGCGGGTCTTGTAAAAAAAAAAGATCAATTGTGTTCATATTCAGCACAATCTCTTAATAACAGGGGGGAGACTTGACTTTGAATGCTTGCATGAACATTTGGCCTTTTTGAAGATCATGGTGGTCCTTTAAGAAAAACGTGAATGACAATAAGTGTAATACAGTCAAACCGCAATAATGACAGTTACCCAAGGAAGAATGCACAGAGCAGCTCAACATGTCCAATTTCAATTCAGGTTAGACTGTACAGGTTGGTATGATAATTCTGTTATAGATGAATGTCAGCGTGATTACTAAGAGCACAACTTTAATTACATAAACTTCATCATCTGTATTTACTTAAGTTTTGTAATATACTGTACTAGGATGTGGTATAAAAGGTTAGCATTTAGTACTAACAGTATAGCTTACTTTATAGGATTACACACAATATATTCATTCATTTTCAGTAAGTGTAATGAGGCTACTGAAGAGCTTTAAGTAAGAATTTAAAGTTGTACTTACCCACTTTAGCTCAGGACCTTTTCTGGAAACAGTTTTCATCAGTTCAGACTTTGAACCATTAATGCCTCATCATCTTGGCATTTGAAGAGGCTCCGTCTGACAAGAATTCCCTGTTCAAAACCATGAGGGGTCTAGACAGAGTAGATAGAGAGAAACTGTTCCCATTGGCAGAAGGGTCGAGAACCAGAGGACACAGATTTAAGGTGGTTAGCAGAAGAACCAAAGGCGACATGAGGAAAAACTTGTTTACGCAGCGAGTGGTTAGGATCTGCAATGCACTGCCTGAAAGGGTGGTGGAGGCAGATTCAATTTTGACTTTCAAAAGGGAGTTGGATAAGTACCTGAAGGAAAAACATTTGCAGGGCTACGGGGAAAGGGCGAGGGAGTGGGACTAGCTGAAGTGCTCTTGCAGAGAGCCGGCACGGGCTTGATGGGCTGAATGACCTCCTTCTGTGCTGTAACCATTCTATGATTCTATGCAAACAGAATACTCATATTTTCATTTATATTACCTTAGAAAATCAGAATTGTCAAATGGTCAGCTGACTGGACACAGACTCTGAGTACGTGGTGATAGATTTTCCACTGCGATTGTAACCACTATGCAGAACCACCAATAAAACACCAAAGATCAAGTGACCTGGCTTGCACATAGCCAGTGGAAAATCAAGAACCAAGTCCGAGAGTTCTTTAAGAACTAATTATTGAAACCAGCAACACAGGAGTTAAATTAAGTAAAAGTTATTTAATCAACTTTCCCATAATGATTGTACTACTACGTATTTAAAATGCAAATATTGGAGTGCTTTTTTTCATATCTGGCATTGATGAATGCACATATCCCAAATCAATATAATTTCTATACATACAAATAAGTTAAGATAAAGAAAATATTTACCAGGTATAAGGTAAATAACACTCAAGAGAATAGAGATACGTATGAGACTTAGCTGATTGGCTAAAAGAGCAATGGAGAAGGGGATAGTGGATAGGTGTGGTAGTGATAGCAAGGTCTTTTACAGTTATGTTAAGAATCAGGAGCAATTGAGGACTGTGTAGAGCCATTGAAGGATTCTGCAGGGCAGATAGTCCTAAGATATGGTTATGGTTTTATATGGCCACTTTGCATCGGTCTTTATTACAGAAATTGATGCCAAGTTGCCAATGCTGCAGCAGAGAGTTAATGCTGGAACTGAACATGTAGAAGTGGATGCAGAAAACGTCCTCACAAGAATCAGTGCTCTCAAAGCAGATCGGGCTGCAGGCCCTAATGGTACCCATCCTAGGGTGCTGAAAGAAGTGGGAGCGGTATTATGTAAACCAGTGGCTCATATATTTAAACACTCAGCTCACTGAGGTCTGGGATTGTTTCTCTATTCTGTGGTGTCTACATTTAAAAAGGGCAGTAAATCAAAACCAGTTAACTGCAGGCTATTAGAGGTGTGTTGTATAATTACCTTGAAACAGAAGGGGCTATTAGGGATTTGCAGGAAGGCTTCTGGAAAAGGAGGTCCTGTCTCACCAACTTGAGTAAATTATTTGAGGAAGTCACAATGTTGATAATGTTGTGCCATTCACAACTCCACAGATAATGAAGCAGTCCATGCCTGCATGCAACAAAACCAGGATGACGTTCAGGCTTGGGCTGATAAGTGGCAGGTAACATTCGTGCCACAGAAGTGTCAGGCAATGACTATCTCCAACAAACGAGAGTCTAACCACCTCCCCTTGACATTCAATGGCATTACCATCGCCGAATCCCCCACTATCAACATCCTGGGGGTCACCATTAACCAGAAACTTAACTGGACCAGCCGCATAAATACTGTAGCAACAAGAGCAGGTCAGAGGCTAGGTATTCTGCGGTGAGTGTCTCACCTCCTGACTCCCCAAAGCCTTCCCACTATCTACAAGGCACAAGTGAGGAGTGTGATGGAATATTCTCCACTTGCCTGGATGACTGCAGCTCCAACAACACTCAAGAAGCTTGACACCATCCAGGACAAAGCAGCCAACTTGATTGGCACCCCATCCACCACCTTAAACATTCACTCCCTCCACCACCGGCGCACCGTGGCTGCAGTGTGTACCATCTACAAGATGCACTGCAGCAACTCGCCAAGGCTTCTTCGGCAGCACCTCGCAAATCCGCAACCTCTTCCACCTAGAAGGACAAGGGCAGCATGGGTACACCACCACCTCCAAGTTCCCCTCCAAGTCACACACCATCCTGACTTAGAAGTATATCACCGTTCCTTCATCGTCGCAGGGTCAAAATCCTGGAACTCCCTCCCTAACAGCACTGTGGGAGTACCTTCACCACACGGACTGCAGCGGTTCAAGAAGGTGGCTCACCACCACCTTCTCAAGGGCAACTAGGAATGGGCAATACAGCGACGCCCAGCTCCCATAAACAAATTTTAAAAAAATAAGTAGTAGAAGCAGGAGTTGGCCATTCAGCCCCTCGAGCCTGCTCCACCATTCAATAAGGTCATGGCTGATCTTCTATCTCAACTCCACCTTCCTGCACTATCCCCATATCCTCCGATTCCTTTAACATCCAAAAATCCAAGAGCAGCAGCGACAATGGAAGCCCAGAAGATGGTGTGCATTCTTGATTTTGAAAAAGTGCAACACAACAGATTGCTAAGTAGGGTTGCATCTTACACATCTTAAGTTGGACAGGGAATTGGTCACAGGGCGATATTAAGGGTAGCAGCTCTGTATGGGGGCTGGTCAATAGTTAAGTTTCACAGGGATTAGTGTTAGGCCCATTGCACTTCCCCATCTTTATTCCTATGTTTCATATGAAAATTTTCAGTATTGCATCAATTCTTCCAGCACCGCTTACTAGTATTCCCGGAGATTGAGAAACAGAAACTCATCCAACAAATTCACATCAAAAAAATAAATCCACAAACATGCCTTATAATTAAATATATTAGGGTTGTCAAATTCATTCAACAGAAACAGCTCACCCTTTGCCCTGGTCATTTATTCAGTGCACTGGAGCCATTTATTATTTTGCAAACTCGGTTAATCTCATTGTTATCATTCACATGAAATTGATAACCTTGGTATCTTTATCAGCTAGATTGTACTAGAATTTCTGTCTAATGCCTGGGAATAGGTGAACCATCTACCATTCATTCTAATTTATAGATGGGATAATTGCAACAACTTAATCTGTTTATGTGTATTTGCTAGATTTGTTGAAGGTTGTTGACAAATCTCCAGACAAAGACGAGTCTTGACTGTCCTGATATCATGAAGTATACAGAAAGCCAGAAAAGGTTCTCAAACCTCAGGTCACAACAGAATCTGTCAGCAAACTGCCAGGATTTGTCAGCATTATATATGTTTACGCAGAAACTTTTTTTTGTGTTTAATTTATCTTAAATGTTATTTTAATAACTAGGTCAGGGAATTGTCGCCAAAAAAAAAATCAACATTCTCTGGCACGTTGAAACTAACCTGTGGTGCTCCAAAGCTTATCAACAGTGCAGTTCATTCAGTAGCTTCACTCGGTTTTGCTTTTCCAAACTCTGTTGAATGCACAATCAGTACACTGGACTGCAATTCAGTCCAACAGGACTAGATAAAAAATGTGCACATTCTAATAAACTCTGAATAACATTCTGCGGAGTGCGTGCACAGTCTACTTTTCACACAACATTAATTTGTAAATTGAAACAGATGCCAAAGTTACTGGTAAATGTTCCATAAAGGGACATTAAACCTATTCTTTCCTCTGGTTTATTCCTAATGCATCTACCTTGACCCAGCCAGAATGGAGCCAATATCCTTACATCAGATTCTTTACATACCCTATTCCCTTCAGTATAATTCTGATAACCTCGTGTTGACTGCTCTGTAAGGCAAGGGCAAGTTGGATAGAATATTACCGTAATAGCCTATGGCATAACTACAGTTTGCACAGGTCAAATGCGCAAGGTCACAGGAAGCAGAATGAGGACACCTACTTGACTGCTAATGCCTTCCTCATTCAGTCTGTCCAAATGGGACAGCTGGGTGACACTGGATAGGTATGCAGACTCAATGAGGAAAGCATTAGCAGTCTTAAAACTAGTTCACAGTTACAAAAAGTAATGAAAAAGGCTAATGGAATGTTGGCCTTTATCTAAAGGGGTTGGACTTCAACAGTGAGGAAGTGATGCTTCAGTTGTACAGAGTCCGTCTGGAGTACTGCATTCAGTTTTGGAGGCATTGCAGGAGGTTCTCTGGCTATGATACATAGGATTGGAACCAGGAGAGAGCAGTCCCACCTAGCTGGACATTGGAGGAGGATGGTGTGATCAACCGTGTCAAAGGCTGCAGACAGGTCAAGAAGGATGAGGAGGGATAATGTACCACAATCACAATCATAGGATAAAGGGTTGTTTCATTACAGTGGCAGGAGCGGAAACCCTGGAGGTGTTCAAACACGGTGTTGCAGGAAAGATGGGCATGGATTTAGGAGGCGACAGCACATTTATTCAAGGACTTGAGGAAAGTGAGGTTGGAGTTGGGACGTTAGTTTGCAAGGACATAGGGGTCAAGGGTGGTTTATTTGAGGAGGAGGGAGATGACGGCAGATTTGAAAGGGAGGGGGACAGTACCTGACGGGGTAGAACCGTTAACAATATCAGCTAACATGGGGGCCAGGGAGGGAAGTTGGGTGGTCAGTAGTTTGATGGGAATAGAGTCGAGGGAACAGAAGGTGGGTCTCATGGACAGGCGGGTTGAGAAACTGTCCATTGCAATTGGCTGTCTACGGTCATTTATTTCAGTATCACTTATCTAGGTGCCAGAGCAGACATTTCTTTCAATAGAGTTGTAAACAAAAATGTGCCACGTGGCTTTGATAACAAAGCAGTGCAGATGTGTTCGTTTAACACAAAATGGCTGCATTAAATAGATCAAAGGAAGTCAAATGGTACCAATAATTGATCTGTATCCTCCATTGTCAGATATCTGGAACTGTTCAGCAAGTTTTACAGCTTTTTTCATCTCAAATTTGTCGGTTAGCCAGCTATTACATATGGTGGCTAGTTAATAGCTACAAAAGCCACATTGTACCCAATATATTGAAGAAATAATATTCATTTACTGGACTGCAACCTGTTATTAATTGCTTTGAGAAATCATATCCATGCAGTATTCCCTTTTATACACGTAATTCTCTCACAGGTCATAATCTATTTCTTGTTTAATGAAAGCTTCTTACTTGAAGTTTGCAATTTCCTCTAAGATTTATTTTTCTACAATAACTCGACATGAAACATAGTAAGTTTTTTTTATTGGACAGTGCGGCAGTGTAGTGCTGGTCCTTGATGCTGATCAGGAGGGGCCTAATTCGGAGAAATTTAGTAGTTGCTGAGTTATTTGTGGGTGCCCAACCAGTACTGCTTGGATGTGTCTTTATCACTTCCAGGCCCGGCCTGGATTCCAATAATTATGGTTACTTGTGGAGCTGTTTTCTGATGCTCTTCGAGTCCATGTCAGATGAGTAATCTCCAAGATATTTTTAATTACTTTTTAAAAAAATTAATTAGATGGTTGTGGCAGTATTTCACATTAAATTGCTACCCCTCCATTTTCTTTCTTCATTGAGGTACATTGATAGGATATTGAATATGATCCAAGAATATTATATTTACTCATTGCAAATATGTTGTGTCATACTCATATATCTAGTTTGGGTTACTCGAGATCCAAGGTGATATGCATAGAAACATAGAAGATAGGAGCAGGAGTAGGCCATTTGGCCCCTCGAGCCTGCTCCGCCATTCAATGAGATCATGGCTGATCGAGCAAATTCAGTACCCTGTTCCTGCCTTCTCTCCATATCCCTTGATCCCTTTAGTCTTAAGAAATATATCCAACTCCTTCTTGAATATATTTAATGAATTGGCCTCCACTGCCTTCTGTGGTAGAGAATCCCACAGGTTCACCACTCTCTGGGTGAAGAAATTCCTCCTCATCTCTGTCCTAAATGGCTTACCCTTTATCCTTAGACTGTGACCCATGGTTCTGGACTCCCCGACCATCGGGAACATCGTTCCAGCATCTAGTCTGTCTAGTCCTGTTAGAATTTTATAAGTTTCGATGAGATCCCCTCTCAATCTTCTAAACTCCAGCGAGTATAAGCCCAATCGACCCAATCTCTCCTCATACGTCATTCCTGCCATCCCAGGTATCAGCCTGGTGAATCTTCGCTGCACTCCTTCCATGGCAAGAACATCCTTCCTCAGATAAGTCGACCAAAACTGCACACAATACTCCAGATGTGGTCTCACCAAGGCCCTGTACAACTGCAGCAAGACATCCTTGTTCCTGTACTCAAACCCTCTCGCTACGAAGGCCAACATACCATTTGCCTTCTTAACCGCCTGCTGCACCTGCATGCTTACTTTCAGCGACTGGTGCACAAGGACGCCCAGGTCTCGTTGCACTTCTCCTTCTCCCAATCTATTGCCATTCAGATAATAATCTGCCTTCTTGTTTTTGACACCAAAGTGGATAACCTCGCATTTATCCATGTTATATTGCATCTGCCATGCTTCTGCCCAATCACCCAACCTGTCCAGATCATACTGGAGTTTATCGGTATCCTCCTCACAACACACACGCCCACCCAGCTTTGTGTCATCTGCAAACTTGGAGATATTACATCTAGTTCCTTCATCCAGATCATTAATATATATTGTGAATAGCTGGGGTCCATATATTCAATTTCATTTTCAATTTTATTTTATTTACCATATGTACTAGTACAATGGAATGCTTACTCCCTGTAGGGACATATTATATTATATGCTATATTAGAAAATGTGTAGAATACAACAAAGGTGATTCCTGTCCTGAAATCAATGAGCAATAAAGAAAAGGAAGAGAATTACAATGATCCCCTGTATGGATAGAGAGAAAATAGGATTCCAGTTTTAGAATATTAAGGGGAAAAACAGAACATGAAACCCAGTACCTTTTTTAGAATTGAATCAGAAAGACTAAGCCACAATATAGTTTCAATATTAGGAAATCTCAAACTCAATTTAAAAATGTTTTCTTTTCACTTTTTTGGCCAGAGGAACCTGAAAGCTGAAGGGAGGTGAGAAATACCAGATCCAGCAGATAAATGCTTTGCCAGCACTATTTGTGGACCAGGAGCACTTTCCCTCGCCCCCAACCACCCCACTCCACCAAGGTAACCTGTTGTGATCTGATCCCTCGCCGCGATCTCCAAACCCTCCTCCCTACGATCTGATGTCTCTCTCCCGCAATCTCTCCTTCTCCCCGCACCCACTTGTCCTATCCCCCTCCCTCCCTCCTGTCCTATCCCCGGCTGTGGCCTTGTACAGCAAGTTTTCCTGCCCAGGAGCCAGCCAGCCTCTCAATCTGCCTAGTTGCCGTGCAGGAAACCGATTAAAAACATTCAAATGAGGTCCTTCCTTTAAATTCAGCGGGACCTCGGCCTTTCCTGTACTTCCGGCCACCGACAGTTGCCCCCACTCCAGCTATCGGGGCCACTGAATCGGAGTTAAAATAAACAAAGTGAGCAGCCACATTCCATGATAGATATTTCATAGAACGTAGACCTTTTTGTGCTATGAAATGTGACAAGTTTCCCTATCCATCACACTCCAGTTGGCTTCCTTGGCCTGCTACTTCCACAGTCCCATCAGCTCAGAAACCATCATATACTATATATCATTTCATTATCTTTACTTTTGCAACTGAGATATTTATCCAGCTATTCTTTTAAGGTTCTTAATTAACACAGCATCAGTTTCTTTACCCGAGTTTATTCCACATATCCACAAATCATTGGAGAAAAAAATAATAAGCAATGCTCGAGACATCCTTTCCACTCATGTTCCCTAATTCTGTGATTGCAGGGACTTTAAATAACTTACTTATCTCTACATTATTTGCATCAGTCATTACTATAATGATAAGTTCAATTATATGTCTGCATATATTAGAACCCCCAAGTTCTGGAATCGTCCTAATCACTCTTCTCTGAACCCTCTCCAAAGCATCAATGTCCTTCTGAAGGAACTATACCGCAAACTGCAGTATTCCAAATGCGGCCTTGCCAATGACCTAAATAAGGTTAGAATAAATTATTTGAAGTTACCATAAAGTATTTTTTAGAATAATCCCAGTGCATGATTAGACTTGTTGATAAGATATTGAATTCCCAGTGAATGCTCAGTAATCATCTCACTAGATTTTAGCTTGGATTTTTTTTCATTCCTGTGATGTGGGCTTTATTGCCCATCCCTAGTTGCCCTTGAGAAGGTGGTGGTGGGCCGCCTTCTTGAACCGCTGCAGTCCATGTGGTGAAGGCACCCCCACAGTGCTGTTAGGGAGGGAGTTCCAGGATTTTGACCCAGCGACGATGAAGGGACGGCGATATATTTCCAAGTCAGGATGGTGTGTGACTTGGAGGGGAAACTGGAAGCGGTGGTGTTCCCATGCGCCTGCTGCCTAGATGGTAGAGATCGCGGGTTTGGGAGGTGCCGTTGAAGAAGCCTTGGCGAGTTGCTGCAGTGCATTTTATAGATGGTACACACTTAAGCCACGGTATGCCGGTGGTGGAGGGAGTGAATGTTTAAGGTGGTGGATGGGGTGCCAATCAAATGGGCTGCTTTGTCCTGGATGGTGTCGAGTTTCTTGAGATGAAAATCAAGAAATGGCAATACAGTAATTGTAACATAATCACTGTTGTTAGATCTTAATCACTGTTGTTCGATCTTAATGCTCGACTTAGAGGTTTGATCCAATTGGACCAGTACCAGGCCTTTCAAATTAATTTAAAATTTTCAAGATTCTGGCCCGCTCCTATCCTAAATCCAACTTGCAGGCATCTGGAAAACATCCAACATTTGAATTATGCAGATTACAATTAGAAATATATATATTTTTTTAAGTAAATGGAAGATCAAAATTGCCCTTTTCCAAAATTCGAAAGCAATTTCAAATAAACCCATTTTCAAAACTAACTTGAATTCTTTTAATTTTTCTTTGTTTGACAAATCCCTTTAGTAAATACTGCATGATACAAGACTGGCACTAGGCACATTTGTCATTGTGTGAATATGGTATTGATGATTGGAAACTATATGACAATAATCAACGACAAAGTTTGCACGCATTGAGGGAGTTACCGTGCTGGGTATTGTTGGTGGGGGATTCGGCGATGGCAATGCTGTTGAATGTCAAGGGGAGGTGGTTCGACTCTCGCTTAGAAACATAGAAACATAGAAACATAGAAGATAGGAGCAGGAGTAGGCCATTCGGCCCTTCGAGCCTGCTCCGCCATTCAGTGAGATCATGGCTGATCATCCAAATTCAGTACCCTGTCCCTGCCTTCTCCCCAAATCCCTTGATCCCTTTAGCCTTAAGAAATATATCCAACTCTTTCTTGAATATATTTAATGAACTGGCCTCCACCGCCCTCTGTGGCAGAGAATTCCACAGGTTCACCACTCTCTGGGTGAAGAAATTCCTCCTCATTTCAGTCCTAAATGGCTTACCCCTTATCCTTAGACTATGACCCCTGGTTCTGGACTCCCCGGCCATCATAAACATCCTTCCTGCATCTAGTCTGTCCAGGCCTGACAGAATTTTATAAGTTTCGATGAGATCCCCTCTCAATCTTCTAAACTCCAGTGAGTATAAGCTCAATCGACACAATCTCTCCTCATGCGTCATTCCTGCCATCCCAGGTATCAGCCTGGTGAATCTTCGCTGCACTCCTTCCATGGCAAGAACGTCCTTCCTCAGGTAAGGCGACCAAAACTGCACACAGTACTCAAGGTGCGGTCTCACCAAGGCCCTGTACAACTGTAGCAAGACATCCTTGTTCCTGTACTCGAACCCTCTTGCTACGAAGGCCAACATACCATTTGCCTTCTTAACCGCCTGCTGCACCTGCATGGTGGGTTGTTGGAGATAGTTATTGCCTGGCACTTCTGTGACGTGAATGTTACCTGCCATTTATCAGCTCAAGCCTGAACATCATCCAGGTCTTGCTGCTTGCGGGCATGGACTGCTTCATTATCTGAGGACAGATGCTGCCTGACCTGCTGAATGGTTCCAGCGGTTTCTGTTTTTGTTTCAGATTTCCAGCATCTGCAGTATTTTGGTTATTGATCTGAGGAATAGTTTGCGCCAAGAACTCTTAAAAGTTTCACTTATTGCTGACTGTGGCTAAATATATTCAATTACTAAAGTTATTTTCAAGATTTGAAATTCAAATACCATCAGATTTCAGACCAGTCCATCATTTTAATTTTCAGCTGACTATGTATACTTTCCCCCTAATGTGAAATGTATCAAACAGCGAGAAACCTGGCTCAGAATTGACCAATCTCACTCAATCAACAACAGGTGAGTTTGAGCGACTGGCAGTCTCAGTATCGAATTACAAATCTCTGAATAATTGCATTTTCTCACCAGTGCTATTTGGTTGGGATGGAATTACTGAATTCTGATATGTTTATTTCATTGATTAGACACACAAACCTTCTCACCCTGAAATATTAGCTCGCTGTGAATCAGATAAGTTATGCTTTACTCAAATTGAATTTCCTCTTTGGTCTAAAACTCATCAACAACTATTTTATGCTAGTCAGAACAAGTAGAGTCATCCTACTTGAAAAAAAGAGAACGGCTAAGATTCAAAATATAACATCCTCAGAGAAACAATACATTTAGAGACACTCCTTAAAACCCACCTTTTTGATATACCTTTTGACTCAGTGTCAGCCATGGATCAGTGGGTAGCACGCTCGCCTCTCTGTCAGAAGTTTGTGGGTTCATAGGTCAAGTCTGGGGGCAAGGTATTGACTTGGATAGAGAACTGGTTGGCAGATAGAAAGCAAAGAGTTGGAATAAACGAGTCGTTTTCCGAGTGGCAGGCAGTGACTAGTGGGGTACCGCAAGGATCGGTCCTAGGACCCCAGCTGTTCACAATATATATTAATGATCTGGATGAGGGAATTGGATGTAGTATCTCCAAATTTGCAGACAACACAAAGCTGGGTGGGAGGGTATGCTGTGAGGAGGATGTCGTGAAACTCCAGTACGATTTGGACAGGTTGGGTGATTGGGCAGAAACATGGCAAATGCACTATAATGTGGATAAATGTGAGGTTATCCACTTTGGTGGCAAAAACAGGAAGGCAGATTATTATTTGAATGGCAATAGATTGGGAGAAGGGGAAGTGCAAAGAGACCTGGGTGTTCTTGTGCACCAGTCGCTGAAGGTAAGCATGCAGGTGCAGCAGGCGGTTAAGAAGGCAAATGGTATGTTGGCCTTCGTAGCAAGAGGGTTCGAGTACAGGAACAAGGATGTCTTGCTGCAGTTGTACAGGGCCTTGGTGAGACCACACCTTGAGTATTGTGTGCTGTTTTGGTCACCTTATCTGAGGAAGGATGTTCTTGCCATGGAAGGAGTGCAGCGAAGATTCACCAGGCTGATACCTGGGATGGCAGGAATGACGTATGAGGAGAGATTGTGTCGATTGGGCTTATACTCACTGGAGTTTAGAAGATTGAGAGGGGATCTCATCAAAACCTATAAAATTCTGTCAGGCCTGGACAGACTAGATGCAGGAAGGATGTTCCCGATGGCCGGGGAGTCCAGAACCAGGGGTCATAGTCTAAGGATAAGGGGTAAGCCATTTAGGACTGAGATGAGGAGGAATTTCTTCACCCAGAGAGTGGTGAACCTGTGGAATTCTCTGCCACAGAGGGCGGTGGAGGCCAGTTCATTAAATATATTCAAGAAGGAGTTGGATATATTTCTTAAGGCTAAAGGGATCAAGGGATATGGGGAGAAGGCAGGGACAGGGTACTGAATTTGAATGATCAGCCATGATCTCATTGAATGGCGGAGCAGGCTCGAAGGGCCGAATGGCCTACTCCTGCTCCTATCTTCTATGTTTCTATGTCCCACTCCAGAGACTTGAGCACAAAATCTGGGCTGACACTCCAGTGCAGTACTGAGGGAATGCTGCACTGTCGGAGGTGCCGTCTTTCAGATGAGACGCTAAACCGAGGCCCTCTCTCACTCAGGTGAACACAAAAGATCCCATGGCACTATTTTGAAGAAGAGCAGGTGAGTTATCCCTGGCGTCCTGGCCAATATTTATCCCTCAATCAACATCACTAAAACAGATTATCTGGTCATTATCACATTGCTGTTTGTGGGAGATTGCTGTGCGCAAAATGGCCGCTGCGTTTCCTACATTACAGCAGTGACTACACTCAAAAAAACAATTCATAGGCTGTAAAGTGCTTTGGGACGTCCTGAGGTGATGAAAGCAAGTCTTTCTTTTTTATTTTGGCTCAACACCCATTTTTTCATTTATGTCTCTGTAAAGCACCTTGGAACATTCTTCTATTTTAAAGATGCTACATAAATGTACACTATTGCTGTTGCCCATTCTCTCCATAGACAAGGAAAGTATATTGTTTCTGTGCCAATGGCAATCAACACATATAATTGGCTGCACGATCAGACGATGACCACGGAAGGTGCATGTCCTGAACCGATTCTGTGTCAACATCTCAATCGGAATTGAATTAAATCAAAAGCTACTTGATTGCTAAGACTAGCTGTTTGACATGTCAACAGACCAAGGAATGGATTAATTCAATCACTCTGATTGCTGAACAATTTAATCAAGACATTTGTGAGTATGTTGTACTACCACAGCATTAATACCTTTCCCCACAAAGCATGGGCTCTGTTGAGCATTTGGATTGCCTGCGAATCTGAAAAGGAAATGCTTGTAACTTGAAAGATTTCCACATGGCATAATCAGCTTTAATCAGCATTCACATTGATCAGAATTTTGTATCATCCACATATAATTTTACACTGTGAATCTTTACAAAGGATTGATTCATCTTTTCTCACTTTTCCTTTCTTGCTTGTTACATATTTCCACATACATTTATCTTTTAAAAACTCAGTTTTCAATAAATTAATGATGCCATCTTTATCTGGCTGTAAACTTTAAGCCTTCCTTTGTGTCCTTCCTCTGCTTTTATTTTCTTTTACATTGTAAGTTCCTGTCCACAAAAATGCTCAAAAATGTATTCCAGCAAGCATTGGAAAACCATTTTCATTTAGTTAAGTACAAAGACAACAATGGGAAGGAATAGGGAGTTCAATTTGGCTAAATATGGCTTGGTTGTGATCCAAGAAAAGCTTAAAGAAATGACACCAAGGTACATTAATTCCTGTTAATCGGGAAATATGATTCAATCGGTTGAAGGTTTTTCTTAATCCTTCATATTAAGTCATTCTTACAATGAATTGACCTGTGTGCATCATTTCCAGTTATTGTTCAGTAATAACGGATAACATTGTTAAATAATAATTATAACTTAGTTTTATAATTTAACATTGGCTTTTGCACCAAGTCATAATTTCCTGTTTGACTTTGGCGCCGAGCGCATTATTGCAGTGTAGGAGTGGGAACGATAAACTGTGCAAACAATGGCGACAATAATAAATGTTATCACAGGTAGCCTATTAATGTTTAAATTAAAAGAAAGTGCGATGCATATAAATGACGGGGAGGAACAGGGATGGACACTGCCAAACAAGCCATTATAGACTTACTGAGAATGCACAGAGAGCAGGGTACTGGAGATAAACTAGGAGCACGCAATACTTTGATTTAACTCTGTGAGCACTGAATTTCCTCAAATGTTTCCAGAATATGTTTTTACAAATTCATACGAATGTAAGAAAAATCCACCAAGCCCTCACCATCACGAGTGATTCTCTCACGGACATCCATCCCCAACACCACCTGTTGGCCCCTT
Organism: Somniosus microcephalus; assembly: GCF_052327205.1. NCBI lineage: Eukaryota > Metazoa > Chordata > Chondrichthyes > Squaliformes > Somniosidae > Somniosus > Somniosus microcephalus. The sequence goes on from NC_141012.1 coordinate 21,889,257, forward strand.
ACTTTAAAAAGGCACAAAATTTCTTCTGTTACCTTCCGTGAGAAATAATTAAGCAGTGCTTGTAATGCCTCTAATAATGCTCATTCTCCCTTCTGAACAGATGGTGATTCAGTACCCTGGAGTAAAATGATCTTGCATCATTTACCCTCTCTTGGCACCTGTTCCACATTCAAATTTACAGTTATTCCACACCTTAGACTATGATTTGCATCCCCCATAATTCAAGGCTAACAATCAACGAGGATTACCACAAGAAGATTACCAACAATAATGCATTGAAGGTCAAAACAGTAATACACTATGAAGATAATGCAGGCAGTACAGGAAGTAATGTTCTACAGAGGATCAATAGGTGAAGCACAACCAGTCATTATTATAGTTAAAGGGTCAATACAGAACATAATGGTAGATCTACAGCACCAAAGCAAAGTAGCCTAGAAATTACTGTTTGTGCACTGTTGAAGGGTTAAGTGAGCATTGCTTATGGCTTTTGATTTACTAAACACTATGGTTAATTGCCCCCTCTCCATTTGACTGTTTCCTGGAGCGGTGCTAAAACATGTTCCTAAGCGTCCGCACAGCGGGCCATCCAATGAAGTGGCAGAAGCAATAATCCTGGGATTCAGCTGTAAACTGCAATTAGGAGGCATTTCAACAGCTGTAATAGGCTGAGCAATCTTGCTGAAGATTGAAGCATTATAGACTGAGGAAAGCCAGGCACCGGAAGGAATCAGGGAGAGTCGTGGCACATTTTATGGGACTGGTGGCTACTGCCTCACTCCCAGAGGCATCTAACAAAACAGGAATGGGAGGAGATGGACTGGAGCAGTGAATGCAAATCCAGGCCCAGCTAGAACTGGACAGAACTTCAGAAAAATTAGCAGACCTCAAGAAATCTGCTAATTTAAGCCAACAGTACTGCTCTACATCAGGTTACTTATTGTCCCCCACCCACTCCACTCTACCATTGTTGGCCATTTATTCAACCACTGTGCTCCTGCCCTCTGGAACTCCATGCCCTGTTCCTTCTCGTCATCTTACTCTCTACTTTCAAAACCATCCTCAAATCCTTCTCTTTCACTGTGCCTTCAGCCACTCATCTGTTTTCTCTTTCACTTTCCCACTCACTTTCCTCCTCCTTAATGTAAAGTCCATGGGCAGAACCCTAAAGAAATGCAAATTTTGATTGTTGCTGTCGTTGTTTAGTGTTGTCCAACTAAGTGACCGTCACAGAGACACACGCTGTACGGGACTGGCATCACTTGGAGTCTCATGCAATGAAAGCAGTGGTTAAAGATGGTTATTTGACACAACATTTTGTGCTCTTCTCTTTTCGTACAGTTGGAAGAACAGACTGCTGCCACAGCTGGTGCCCAGGCATGCCACAACTGCTGGGTACCCCCTCAACGTGTCCACTGATCTGTTGCTATGAAGTCTATGAATCCTCTCCTCTATGCAATCTCCAAGCATGTTGAAGCCACTCAAGACAGCATCTTGGTGATGGCGATGAAGCACATTGTGAGGAGCAAGCCAGTACCTTACAGGACATTGGGCCACTATCAGCACTTCTGCCCAGCACCAACACAGCTAAACATACCCTAGAGGATATATGTAGCAAGGTTGAGGAGACTGTATATTCTATGTAATTCTATGTACTGTAGCATAGGGTGAATCACAGTGCATGGGTATGGAGCAGCAAGTGGTTTAGGCAGCTGAAGGCCAGTCACTTGCTGATCAGAGGTCCAGCATAATTTCTGCCTCTGCTGCAATAACCAGGAGTACGGACCTCGCATGGCTTACTTGCCAATCTAGATTGCTGCCTGAACAAGATTGCTTGCAATAGTCACCGTGTCCATGCAAAATACACAACAAGATCTGGGGAGGAGTAATGGAGAAATCCACGACCCCCATCTGCACAGTCATTATTGAAGGATTACTTGCACTGCAATCTGCGATAGATTAAAATTCCTGTGGCATTTCCAGCAGAGTCTAAGTGGTACAGGCCACAAGCAATTTCATGAACGCTCACACTGCTGCTGTGGAGATCCTAGTTTTGGGACAGGCAGTGTGGCAAGTCTGTAGTAGACATAGACCAGGTGGCTGGGTTTCAAGCCGATGTCACATCCAGGCCATCAGCACCCTGTACATGTAGAGATGCAAGAAGCTCAGCAGAACCAAGCAGTCACCACAGCACCAGGCATGGCTGACTTAGGTGCAGGGGCCATGAAATGCATACCACATGTTGCTCCAGAGCCACAGGGATCCCAGCAGGCAGTCAATGACACAAAATGGGTTGTGGCACAGGGTCTCACGCAGCAACATAAAGAGATGCAAGTTTGATTCCTCATGCTGGACAGTACCTAATCCCAGCTATATTAATACAGGGCATATTGAGTGTTGCTGTCCCCACCTGTACAGGAAGGAGCACTGGAGGGAGAACAGTCAGGGAACAAACACTGTGAAACATCTTCTACCTGATATATTAAGACCGACATACATAGAGGCATAGAAGATGGATTCTTGTTGCTCTCTAGTACAGCAAGTTCATGGCCGGGCCTGGGTGAAAATGAGGGTGGGGAGCAGAGAAAGGTAACAGAACATTTGAAAAGACATTAATCGAACGTTACAATTTTTCTATTTGAAGACTGTAGAGGGAACAGAATGAGAATTTCATTTTGACATTTTTTTCCCAGAATGTACAGCTTTAAACCACAGAGTGACTTTATACACATATTTCTACACACGATGAGTTCTAAAGTTACTGCTGTTGGATCCGTGGTTCAGTGGATATGCTGTTATTAAATAATCACACGGATGCTGTACATTAACAATAAACAGGTCTTTACTGGAGGAGGGTAGTCTCAAGACTGGGAGTACAGCGGCATGCGCAAAGCTTATATACAGGTGTGGTCACTGCCGGTACTACAGTATACAGGAGCTGTAAAAGTAGTTCTGACTTAAAGGCACATACACTACAATTCCTCCCCTTTTAGATTAGTAGTACCCCTAATATTCAAATAACAATTAACATTTCAACATGTACATTAAACAACAAAAGTCCATTTATAGATTCAGTCTTTGGGGCGGCTTCCTGACCCTTTCGGGATAGCGCCTTTCCGGAGGTTCTTGTTCTTGGTGCAGAGGCGATTCTGACCCCTTTTCATCGGGTAGTTCATCGGGTTCCACTGCTACTGGGTCTGAGGTAGATGCTACCGGTATGTCGGGTTCATCCCCAGGTACTCGAGACATGGGGTTGACGCGTTCCTGTGACGCTAAGATCTGATCGACGTGGCGTCTCACAATGTTCTCCCCGACATCCACTGTGTACATTAATGGCCCCTGCCTTGTACATATCGTTCCGGGTTGCCATTTCTCTGTTCGATAGTCACGGGCCAAGACTGGTTGCCCTACATTTAAGCTCCTTGTCGGCTTCTCATTGATGTGCTGGAATTGTTTGTCCTCAACATTTCTTCGCACATTTGGTCTGAGCAAGTCCAGACGAGATCTCAACCTTTGGTTAAAGAACATCATGGCCGGGGTCTGGTTGGTAACTGCATGTGTCGCGTTTCGGTAGGCTAATAAGAAATTGTCCATCTTATGCTGTAGTGGAATTTCATCGTCGCACATGGCCTTTATTGCCTTCTTAAAGGTTTGTACGAACCTCTCAGCCAATCCATTTGTGGCTGGATGATACGGGGCGGATGTGTAATGCCTTACCCCATTCCTTCTCATAAATTTTTGGAACTCGTCGGACACAAACTGTGGTCCATTATCAGAGCAAATCTGCTCTGGCAACCCGTTTCTGGCAAATATGGTCCGTAGGACTGCAATCGTTTTCTCTGTAGTGGTTGAAGACATTTTTATCACCTCAGGCCACTTTGAATGAGCATCCACTGCTATTAAGAACATTGAGTCCATGAATGGACCAGCGAAATCAATATGCACCTGTTGCCATGGAGAGGAGGGCCACTCCCATGGGTGTAGAGGGGCATGTGGTGGTGCATTTTGGACCTTCTGGCATCCGAAGCAGCTCTTAGTTAGGTCTTCAATTTGTTGATCGATTCCCAGCCACCACACTATAAGCCCTAGCAAGGCTTTTCATTTTCACTCCCCGCAGATGACCTTCATGTAGCTCATTTAGCACTCTCTCCCTTAACTTGGGTGGAATCACACTCTGGATCCACACATCACTGTCCCCTGGCATACTGACAGCTGTTCTCTTCTGGATGAGAATGCTGGCAACAGTGAGTTGCCATGAGTTGGCCATCCCCTCACCGTCAGTTCATATACCCGAGACAGCGTCGGATCATTGCGGGTCTCCTTCTCTATATCCGCATTCGTTCAATTATTGATGAATAAAATATTTCGATAGTGTCCACTGCTGGTGCTTCCTCCACAGTAGGTAGTAGCAGGCACGATAGCCCATCAGCGTTCCCATGCTGTTTCGTGCCTTTATATTCTATTTCATATTGATTCGCCCCTAGAAACAGGGACCATCTTTGTAACCGCTGTGCAGTCATCACTGGAACGCCCTTCTTAGGATTAAAGATGGAGACAAGTGGTTGGTGGTCAGTCAGCAAGGTGAACTTCTGCCCATGCAGAGAGTGGTTGACTTTTTTTACTCCCCATACTAGGCTGAGGGCCTCCCTGTCAATCTGGGCGTAGTTGCGCTCGGCTGAGGTTAGTGACCAAGACGCAAAGGCTACTGGCCTCTCCAACCCGTCAGGGAATTTGTGCGACAGCACCGCTCCAATACCATAGGGTGATGCATCACATGCCAAACGAATTGGTAGTGCTGGGTTGAAATGGGCCAACACCTCTTTTGATGTGATCAATTCTTTACACTTCTGGAAAGCTCGTCTACGTTCATCATCCCACCTCCATGGTACCCCTGTTTGCAGTAGGGTGTTCAGTGGGTGTAATACCGTAGACAAATTTGGTAAGAACTTGTGGTAGTAGTTTACCAGCCCGAGGAACGACCTCAGTTGTGACACATTTTCCGGTGCTGGAGCCTTGACTACCGCCTCAATCTTGTTAGGGGACTTATGTAACCCCTCTTCATTGATGACGTGGCCACAATACGAGATCTGTTTCTGGAAAAACTCGCACTTGTGGCGATTAGCTCATAGCCCATACTCCTTTAATCTGGTGAGCACCTTCTCCAAGTTGGCGAGGTGATCACCGTCATTTTCGCCCGTGACCAAGATGTCGTCCAAATAACACTGGGTCCCTGGAATCCCTTGCAGGACCTGATCCATCGCCCTTTGCCAGATAGCCGGAGCCGAGGCTACTCCAAACACCAGCCGGTTGTATTGATAGAGACCTTTATGAGTGTTGATCGTAAGGTATTGTTTCGAAGCTTCTACTACCTCCATTTGCAAGTACGCCTGGGCTAGATCAATTTTGGTGAAGCGTTTACCTCCAGATAGCGAGGCGAAAATATCCTCAATTCGTGGAAGCGGATATTGTACCATGTGAAGGACTGGGTTCACAGTCACCTTAAAATCCCCACGGATGCAGACCTTCTTTGGTTCCCCAGGCATATTACTCAACGACCTCTTCATTACAGGAACAATGGGTGTAGCCCACTCGCTCCAGTCCACTTTGGACAGTACTCCTGAACGTTCCAACCCTTCCAGCTCTGCTTCAACAGCTGGTCTGATCGCATAAGGCACTGGTCTGGCCTTCAGAAACTTTGGGCTTACATTTTCCTCTATTTTAATCGTTGCTGTTATTCCTTTTAGTGTTCCTAGTCCCTCCTGGAACACTTCTTTTGCATCAGTTAGCATTTTTGACAGTCGTCCAGGTGTGACGTCGTCATCCTTTTTGGCCTCAACCTTCAGTGCCTGTATGGAATGCCAATCTAATTGTATCTTCCGGATCCATTCACATCCTAGCAGTGGTGGTCCTCCATCTGGCAATACATATATATCCATTTTAGGTATTTCCTGGCCTTTATATGTCACTTTCACCCTTATTTTTTCTTTGGGGTAGACTTTTTGCCCCGTATACGTCTTCAAGACAATCTCTGTAGCTTTCAAGTGTATGTGTGAAAATAGCCGCTTGTAGTCCCTTTGATTTATGACTGTTAGAGCTGACCCTTTGTCCAATTCCATTTTCACTTGGACTCCGTCTATCTTGAGTGTAACCCAGATAGTCTGGTGATCCTCCATTTCTGTTACCTTATGTAGTTTCAGACAACCCAGCTCCTTGATTCACTTTTCTGTTCGTCTGAACCACTGTCCATCACCTGGTGTACCTTTTTGTACTTCTCCTGTGGAGATTTCTTACTGTTGGTTTTCTTCCCAGACGTGCAGACTCTTGCTATGTGTCCTGCTTTCCCACACTGTCTGCACACTTGGTCCTTGAACCAACAATCTTTCTGGTCATGTGTTGTTCTGCCGCAGCGATAGCATTTCCCTGTTCCATAGGACATTTCATTGGTGCCATATTCTTGCGGCCTCCGTTGTATCTCTGCAGCGCCCCTTGCAGCTGCTTCGTGTGATACTGCCATACTGAAAGCTTTGTCCAGCGTAAGGTCCTTTTCTGATAGAAGCCGTTTCTGGGTTCCTTCACTTTGTAGCCCACACACAAACTTGTCCCTTAACGTATCTGCTAGTCCTGCTCCAAACTGGCAGTGTTTTGATAGCTTGCGCAGTTCCGTTAGGTACTCAGCATTGCTTTCGTCTTTGTGTTGGTTCCTTTTATGGAACTTAAATCGTTCCGCTATCAGCAGCGGTGTGGGGTTTAAGTGGTCCTGTAGGATTTCTACTATGCTTTCAAAATTCTTGTTTACCGGCTTCTCTGGAGTTATTAGATTTTGCAGTAACCCATAAGTTTTTGCACCCATGGAATTTAACAGAACCAGTGTTTTATTAGCATCTGGCACTTCATTCGCCCTGCAGTACACCTCAATACATTCCACATATGTCGCCCAATCTTCGACTTCATTGTCGAACGTAGAGATACTGCCACTCTTCGGCATCCTTGGGTGTGAGTTAACTGTCAAAAATGGCACCTCCCGCGCTTCCCCTTCTCCGTTGGCATAAAATGGTGTCTCCCGCGCTTTCCTTCCTTCCCGCGCTCGCCCTTCTTCTCCGCTGCGGCTTCTAAAAATGGTGTCTCCCGCGCTCTTTCTTCTTCTCCGCGGCTCAATGGCGTCTCCCGCGCTCCCCTTTCTTCACCCTGCGGACCCTGTTCAGCCCGTGAGCCCTGGCTGTGCTCTGCGCGTTCTTCTTTTTATATTTTTCGACGCCGCTTAGTCTAGAACCCGGCTGTTTCTTTACCCTCTCTCTCTCCGGTTTGTTTTCTTTTTCTCGACGCCGCTCGGTGTTCAACCCCCGGCTGCGCCCTGCGCTCTTCACCCTCTCTCTTACCCCATTGACGCTGCTCAGCTTTCTCTCTGCCGTCGGTTGGCTCCAGCCGCCGCTGCTCAGGAAGGGTCTGCGCTGGACCTGTCGTCGGTCTCTTGCTGCTTGTCGTGGCTGGGGAACCAAGCCCGGCTCTCCACAGCCTCCCCTGCGAAGTTCAATCTCTGCCTGACTGCTGGGCAGTTGCTCGTGGTCGACGCCCGTGTTCCTGGCCTCGACTATTTTTTTTTTATGTTGCAGGTAGATTCAAATCGACACTCGTCGCCACTGTTGGATGCGTGGTTCAGTGGATATGCTGTTATTAAATAATCACACGGATGCTGTACATTAACAATAAACAGGTCTTTACTGGAGATGGGTAGTCTCAAGACTGGGAGTACAGCGGCATGCGCAAAGCTTATATACAGGTGTGGTCACTGCCGGCACTACAGTATACAGGAGCTGTAAAAGTAGTTCTGACTTAAAGGCACATACACTACAACTGCGAGTTCTGTTTTTCATTTCTAGAAACCAGATACATGACAGACTGCATATGGAGCCTATCAACAATGGTAATGTATTCTGTTTTCCTGCGTATTCTACGTATACTAAATAAATTGTTTTCAACTCCTCCCCAAAATATAAATATTATAGTCTTTAGAACAATTAGGTGATTATAAATGATTATTTGGAGTGTCTAACAAATAGGGACTAAGGAGTAGGCAGAACAAATATGGCTGTGTTGGATGCAATGGACTACAATAAACTTCTTGGCTAAAAGGCCTGGTCTTATTCCAAATGCAACAGGAATAGTAGAAAACGTGGGAACAGCGAGATGCCCTGAAAGTGGAGGAAGTTAGTCATACACTGATATGTGTCAGCTGGAAACAGATGTGTTACTATTTTTCCTGTGAAGTGGCTCTTGCAACAGGCTGGATTTTTACTTAAAATTAATAGCTGTACTGTTCCCAGTGTACAAACAAAGCAAAAGATTTATGCTTGCGCTATTTCTTGTGCCAACTGAATATTTTGCCCATTGTACATGTTGGTTTATACAGAGTCATGTCAGAGTCTGTCAGCTTAGTTCTGCCTGATGTTGCCTCTAAACATTTTCGGGCTTGCACATTCCTAATAGTCACATGTGACAGAAGACTGTGTCGTGCAGTGTATTAGAAGACAGTGCGTTCAACTCTGGGGGCCCCCAAGTACAAATCCGACACTAACACACAAGGATCAAAAACTGCTCTATATAGATCGCAAATGAAATTAATTAGGGAAGTCTCTACTCAGTAGGCACATCATAAAACAGTCTAGTACTGTTCCTATAGTCCAATTAGCTCCAATGAATAATATTCATGCATTACAATATGCAAAGGGTTACTTAGTATGTGGTATTAGAAACCTGTGAGGACAGACAAGCCTGTTATTATCAAGGGTTCATCCTGTTTAAAACTAACAGAGGATCTGAAACTTTATGAAACTTCAGTTGGGACCAGGGAAACATTTTGTTATAATGAGCAGTTCAAGGTTTGATTTTTATAGCTTTCTTAATTGTAATCCCCATCATATTATGAAAGGTTTTGATAGAGTAGACACAGAGAGAGTGTTTCCACTTGGGGTAAGAGCAAAACTAGAGGTCATCAATATAAAATAGTCACCAAGAAATCAAATAGGGAATTCAGAAGAAACTTCTTTACCCTGAGAGTGGCCAGAATGTGGAACTCGCTGCCACAGGGAGTGTTTGAGGCAAATAGTATAGATGCATTTAAGGGGAGGCTAGATAAGCATATGAGGGAGAAGGGAATAGAGGGTTATACTGATAGAGCTAGATGAGGAAAGAAGGGAGGAGGCTCGAGTGGCGCATAAACACCGGCATGGACTGGTTGGGCCGAATGGCCTGTTTCTGTGCTGTATATTCTATATAAAACATTGAATCAATGAGCTCCATATGGTTATACGACAAATGCTATGACCAGTGCTACAATTAGGAATGTGCAGGTGGTTTATTGTTTATGTGAAGTGCCTAATTATGGGTGGACATACGTGATTAGCAAAAGTAAATGAGCGCGTAGTTCATTGTTTTGCTTTATGAAAACACACACTTCCAGTTTGATTAGTGAAATTTTCTGATGAATGTGGCCATGGTAATTAGGAACTGAAAAAGTATTTACATACTTTTCATACAATTCAGTGTACATACAATTATTTTACTTTTCTCACTTCCCTGTGCAAGTTGAAAATCTTGGGCTAGATTTTCAGTTGCTTGCGCCAGCAGTTAGCGCCTTAAGAGAAGTGATTTTCGGGCGCTATGCGTGTAGCGCCTGGGCGCAGCGCAGTTTGCGCCCCGCCCCAAATTAAGTTGCCCGTTAGCGCCGGCGCAAAGTTTAGCGGCCGCCCGGATGCGCGCGCAGAAAATGACGTCACATCCTCGTGCAACGCCCTTTGGCCGCCCCGAATCCAAACTTCAGTCGGACCGCCCCATTGTGCGGCTGGCGTCCAGAGCGTTTGTAAAATGGAACGCAACACACCCTGGGGAGCGCAAATTAAAGGGCACTCCTCCTGCACTATAAAAGGCAGTCTGCATGTGTTGTCTGGAAGGGTCCAGTATGTTGTTGTGAACGGTGTATTTATGTTTTCCTCCTCCTCCTCCTCCTCCTCCTCCTCCTCCTCCTCCTCGTTTCTCCCCAGACTTTGCATTTGAAAAAAATACATGCACCCTTCCCCTTTAAGAGCTCACTGGCACCAGAGTGTCTGCCGTGCGCTGCGCCCGAGCTCGGGTGTTGCGCTCTCCACCGCCGGCTTAGCGCCTAAAGATACTAGTGGAACGCCTCTTTTAGCGCTCCACCAACCTCTTAGGGCGAAGCCACTGAATTTCCGGCAACGGGGCGCTACTTTGGGGCGGGCGATAACTTCGGGCGGGCGCTAAGCTTAGCGCCCCAAAACTGTCTATACTGAAAATCTAGCCCCTTATGTTTCCAATTGTTTGCAAGTCATCAGGTTTTTTTTGCTCTTTGTGCACACATACTTGTCAACTTGAGGGATGATAGTGCCAGTGAAAGGAACAGTCTGTACTTCCCCATGTCCAAGAATCAAGCAACCTTAGGCCATGTTGTGAGAAGGTGCAGTGCTCAACTCCCCTCGAGTCAGTGTGTTGTCACCATAACGCTCTACATCTGCAGAACTTGTATAAGATTCTGAAGGGGTTGACAGGGTAAATGCTGAGAGGTTGTTTTCCCAGACTGGAGAGTTTAGAACTAGGGGGCATAGTCTCAGGATAAGGGATCAGCCATTTAAGACGGAGATGAGGAGGAATTTCTTCACTCAGAGGGTTGTGAATCATTGGAATTCTCTACACCAAAGAGCTGTGGATGCTGAGTCATTGAGTATATTCAAGGCTGAGATAGATTTTTGGACTCTAGGGGAATCAAGGGATATGGGGATCGGGCAGGAAAGTGGAGTTGAGGTTGTAGATCAGCCATGATTTTATTGAATGGCGGAGCAGGCTCGAAGGGCTGTATGGCCTACTCCTGATCTTACCTCTTATGTTCTTATGTATCACTTCCTATACTACCTGGACACAATTGTCAAGCGAATGCTAACTTGGTACTGAATTTGAGGGCAGCTATGCAGAGAAGCACTGGTTGAGACCAATGAGTCTTATTTCAGTCAGTACTTGTAATAACTCATTGGAGAGAATAAGGCTTTCATCTGATCTTGTCTGGGCTGTACCCAACCTCATGTTCCAGAGAAGGGGAAAAGGTTGCTGATACAATCAACTGCATTCTATTAACAAAAGTTAGCTTGAGCCAACTGATTTAGGTTGAGGATCTGTTGAATACTGAAGTGCCTGCAAAACTTGGCAGCACTGGTCTACGCTGAATCCTACATTTTCATACATGATTTATATTACCAAGTGCATCCCCTAATGTCACAAACAATAAATCTTTCTCTGTGCCTGCAAAGCATAATCAAAAGATACATATAGGCTTTACAAAGTGGAACAATATCTGGTGCCTCTTTAGGAACTCTTAAAGATTAATATATCTCACCAGCAGAATGTCAGGGCTCTGCAAGGAAATAGGCCCAGCAAGCTTTACAGGAAGACTGTGACTTGGCCTTATTACTTAAAAAGAAAAAAAATGCCTCATTATAGTATCAGAAAATTACCTAAAATAATTTATATCTAAATTTTAAAAAGGGGCAATGATGAGGAAACTCAACTCTTATCTCCGAGGATGATGGTAGGTGTAATTTGTGTCATCCTTTCGATTGACACTAATGAACTTCCTGTTAGTATTTAAAAGAATTTGAAGACATTGTGAGGGACTATCTTCTCTGTGTTGTGTGTAGTGAAATTGAAAATGCTTTTAAGAAGAATCGATTTAGAATTTTGCTTCACTGAAGAAGAAATTTCCCCTCAGTAAGTTGACTGTTCTTTTAAACCAATGAAAAATTGGGTTACAGTGTTGTAGTCCTTCCCACACTATCTTAGAGCGCTTCTTCCCTCTAAGAGTACAAGATTGTGGATTCACCCCTATAATCTTCAGAAGAGAGTTAAACGGGGGGAAAATTGGGAACAAAAGAAAAATGGGCTCTGTTACAAGTTTTTTATGAGAGGGTAATTTTCAAGCAAATTGCCAAATGACGAGAGACCTACATCTTACACAGTTAAATGTTATTGTAACATTAGTCGATCTGCCGTAACAGTGCAAACGGGGGCAGTCGAGACCATGTGTTGTGCGCAGGTTACAGGGTTGACTATAACGAGACTAGGACATGCAGGCATAATTCAGCCCCCATTTTTTAGTCAAATGGCAGCTCATTTAATACAATTTTTTTGGATAAAATTGTTTCACCTGACATGGCAGAGACAATAAAAGCCATCAGCAAGAGTTTATAATCATAGCAGTTCCACTCAGTCTGCCTGAGCAGATTTGAATACTGGGCCTAGTCAACAGCACACAGCTCTTGTGTTGCCATTGCACTGGGCAACAAAGAAAACTAAAGGACGCTCTGTTAATTTTTCCTCTTTCATCTCTAATTTTCCCTCCACAATGCTCTCCTTATGTCTCTGGTATCTTGTCCAAGCGGCTATTCTTCAGGCGTCGGTCTTGCCAGCATGCATCAGCCATCATTCTTGTAAATATACTTGCAGCAGGGTCACTGGATAGTAATCTGGAACAGGAAGTCCAGCCAACTATTTTCTTTTCCCTAAACCTAACCCTAACCCAGTCCAAGTTGCCAAAGAAATGGTAGCACGCATCTGAGATCAGCTAACTCAACACTGACCAGGGATTGAAGATAGGACCTTTCTTGTCGGTATGGTCTAACGGCACATCCCATAGTGCATTTAGCATCTAAGCCATAGCAAAAAGACAATCATATTCTGTTTAAATGCAAGATCATCTCCCTTTAGAGCTTATTCCAGTTCATTTCAAAAGCACGAGATAGCACTAAAGAAAGAGAGAACGTGCACTTCTACAGCACTTTCATGTCCTCAAGAAGTCCCAAAGCGTTTCACAGCCAATGAAGTACTTTTGAAATGTAGGGGGATAAATTCGGTATCACCCCATTTGGGGCGCAATTATCGTCCGGGCGCAAAGTTTAGTGCCTGGCGATAATTATCGCCTCCGACTGTAAACTTGGCTTCTATCGCCCCGGAGGTGATTGGAGCGCTAAATCAGGCACTTCACACCTCTCTTAAGGCACTAATGCCGAGGAGCGAGGCGCTACCTCAGAGCACTGGTAAAGCTCATGTGGTGTCAGTCAGCAATGGAACACAGACACACTGGCACCGGGCAGTTCTTAAAGGGGAGGGTCGATCTTGCTCTCCATCCACATCCTGCTCATTGCAGCCTTGAATCTCGGCCTGGAGAGACCTCAACCTCAAAGCTGCTGCAAAGAACAATGGAGAGGACCAGGGAAAGAGCTCAGCATGCAGCCCTCACAGTCTCTTCTAAATCGATACAAGGGCAAATCAAAATGAACCTGCAAAGTGCTGCTCAGTACCCAAAACTCTTTCACACAGCGTTGAATCTCTCCAGAAGTCTCTCTCTCTCTCTCAGAATGTGTGGTGCAAAAATGTCGCTGACAAAAAAAGGCAGGAAGCGGTCGCCTTTAAATAGCGCTCCCCCAGTCCCTTCCCGACTGCAAAATGCTCCCCTCAACCTGTCATTGCTAGCAGCGGGCGGTCAGGCAGGGGGTGCCACTCAATATCCAGTCCAGGGCGGCTACCGGGGCATTGCACGCTCGCCTGACGTCACGATCTGCTGGCGCAGGAGATCGTGGCGGTAGTGTTTAGCGCCGCGGCAAAATGTCTGGTCAATTTCGCAAGCATCGCAAACATCGCCGCGCCCGGGCGCTAGTTGCTTTGCGCCCCATTAGCGCCCTAAGAGGGCGCTAACGGGAGGCGCAAAGCAACCAAATTTTTCCTCAATAGTCAATTTTGTAATATAGGAAAACGTGGCAGTCAATTTGCATAAGGGCTCACAAACATAAATGTAGTGTATGTACCTTGAAGAAGGAACTATATTCTGCAGCCCCTGTATACTGCAGTACCAGTAGTGACCACCCCTGTATATAAGCCTGTGTAGTAACTTTGTATAGTAGTTCCAGTTTTGTCTCCATTCAGTAAACACCTGTTACAACCAACTTCTGCAGTCCGTGTCTCAATTACACACGGACATTACAATAAGAACATAAGAAATAGGAGCAGGAGTAGGCCATTCAGCCCCTCGAGCCTGCTCCGCCACTTAATGAGATTATGGCTGATCCGATTTTGGTCTCAACTCCACTTTCCTGCCCGCTCCCCATAACCCTTGACTCCCCTGTTGCTCAAAAATCTGTCTAACTCAGCCTTGAATATATTCAATGACTCAGCTCCCACAGCTTTCTGGGGTAGAGAATTCCAAAGATTCACGACCGTCTGAGAGAAGAAATTCCTCATCATCTCCGTCTTAAATGGGCGACCCCTTATTCTGAGACTATGCCCCCTCGTTCTAGATTCCCCCACGAGGGGAAACATCCTCTCAGCATCTACCCTGTCAAGCCCCCTCAGAATCTTATATGTTTCAATAAGATCACCTCTCATTGTTCTAAACTCCAATGAGTATAGGCCCAACCTGCTCAACCTTTCCTCATAAGACAACCCTTCCATCTCAGGAATCAACCAAGTGAAACGGCAGAGATAAATGATCAGATGATCTATTTTAATGGTGTTGGTTGAGGGATAGTGAGACAGACGTTTTAAATCCACTAGAGAGAGCAGATGGGGCTCTCTGTTGAACGTCTCATCTGAAGAACGGCACCTCTGACAGTGCAGCATGTCCTCAGTACTGTAGTGCAGTGTCAGCCTGGATTGTGACTCAGAGGAGGAAGTGTTACCACTGAGCCAAGGCTAACACTAAAAGTAAAATGCTCCACGTCAGAATAATTTTCTGTGGGAAATCACCCTCGAGTGCCGCAGTCTTCCCACAAACCATGCACGAATGAGCCATGCTATGACAGGAACCTCAGAATGTGCTAATCTCTTCAATGTGTCAGTAGCTTATTCAGAAAGGAGAAGATTAAACCGATGAGTAATTTTCCTTAACACAGATAGTCAATGGGTGGAGCATGTTACTAACATGCTGCCTATCTTTTTATTTACTTGCTCTGACCTCCTGATTGCAGACCCCATTTTTTTCCATTTCTTGGAGTTTGGAGTCCCTATCTGACTTTGTAGAGTCGGTCAGTTTTGTGTCACCAGCTCCACTCTGTCCAGTAGTTTGGATAGGGCGTCTCTCGGTACAGAGAGGCATTCCAGACAGAATAGCTTTCAGAGCTACCCAATGAACTGAAAATTCACAGAAACGTTTTTAAGGAAACTATAAGATGTGAAGTTCCCGTTACTGAATTTGTTTTTTTTTTAAATAATTTAAAAAGCGATGGTTTAATAAAAATATAGGGCCAGAAATTCGGGTCGGAGGCAGCGCGTACTCAACCATGGGGACCTGAATTTCTGGCCCATAGTTTTTTGGTAACAATGTGTTCTGATGTGATTGGGATGGTTTTGTAGTGAGTGGAACATGAGCGATGTAATAGCAAATCCATTGCCATTGCACTGTCTTCAAAACAGGCCACGTGTCAAACCTGCCCAACAAAGGGATTATTCTGATCTGCGTTTACATTGGCAGTTGGTTTGATTATTCATGCTAAAACCATCATTTTTTAAATTTGTATTTAAAATGGGCCTATTGTGTGCTTGTGGGACGAGTACATTGATACATCTTATTTTCTTAGCATGGCTGTTTGCACTGAGTCCAATGAGGGTCAATTGATTTGGCCTTAGTTTCTGTGTATTGGTTAAGCCGGGAGATAGAGTGACGGATTCAAAAACCTCCTGCCTTAAACAATTGTTCTGGTTTAGTTCTAAAAGTGACCATTTAAAACAATCAGTTAAACATAACAGTCGAAATTTGCTTAACGAAACAACACTGGTAAATGGTATGGAATCAAATAACATCAGTGTTCAAAACAATTACATTTGTTCCACAGGCCTAGCTGATCAATAGGAGTTTGCAGAGTAAAAACATGTCCTCTTGGAGGCCGATCTTCGTAAAATCAACAAATTTACTTTTGGATTGCTGTAGGCTGTGAGAGGCGTGACTGGGAGCCTGTGGCCCCCAGCTCCCCACTCAATGTAATATAGAAGCAGTTACAACCTCCACATCACACAATTTGCAAACTCCTCTGTTCTTTTGACAATGTATTCAAAATATATTGTAAATATATAACAACTGCTCTATGCCTATACTTTGTCACTTTTCTGCATACAGATGCATTTGGTGTCATGGGAAGTGTGTATATATACAGGATTTCATCTTCTGTGATATTAGATTACACAGAATGCACAGCACAGAAACAGGCCATTTGGCCCAACTGGTCTATGCCGAAATTTATGCTCCACATGAGCCTCCTCCCAACCAACTTCATTTAACCCTTTAGCATAACTTTCTATTCCTTTCTCTCGTTAACTCCATTTCTCTCTCCACGGATGCTGCCCTGACCTGCTGAGTTTTTCCAGCGTTTTCTGTTGTTATTCCTTTCTCTCTCATGTGCTTATCTAGCTTTCCCTTAAATGCATCTGTGCTATTTGTCTCAACTATTCCTTGTGGTAGCGAGTTCCACACTCTAACCACCCTCTGGGTAAAAAAGTTTCTCCTGAATTCTTTATTGGAATTATTAGTGACTATCTTATAGTTATGGCCCCTAGCTTTGGTCACCCCTACACGTGGAAACATCTTCTCTCGGTCCACTCTATCAAACCCTTTTATAATTTTAAAGATCTCTAGTAGGTCACCCCTCAGCCTTGACTTTTCTAGAGAAAAATGCCCCAGACTGTTCAGTCTATTTTGGATCTTATATTCACTGCTTGCTGAAAATGGAACACTATTTTTTACGCAAAATGGCTTTACTTGTTACAATTTTAAATTCATAAAGGTTTTCCGTGCTGTAGCAGTACCAACAATGACAGTGTCTGGCACATCATGTGCACAGCCTCCTGCTTCACATCATTAAATACGTGACAAGCAAATGAAATGATTTACCATCATCAAAATCATTGCATCTACCTGTTGTAGGGCAGAAAGGCTTGTTCTTCAAAGTACCCACAAGACTAAGCGTTGTTTGTCTGCCAAAATTGCCTTGAATAAGAGGGCTTGTTGTTTGTGCAAGTGCAGGCAAGTTTCTCAGCTATGCTATTATCTGGCAACATTTCTTTCAATAATTTGTCCCACATGAACTGAAACTTTCAATGGTTGATCACACTGTGAAATAAAACATGTCCAAAGTACTTCAGTTTTGCAATGACAATGTCCTTGGAGTTGCTGAGAAAATGCCAGCCACTGGCTAGAGCCATAACAACAGATTAGAGGATGTGGATGACCTCCTTGTACATTTATCCCAAAATGCTGAATGTCAATTTTAGCTACCGTGGACAGTAAAGTGTGCAAAGTCTGCCCCTTTGGGAAGACTCAATACCCTGGGCGATGAATGCCTCTGGTCACTATGTGCTGCGAAATAATTTAAAAAAATTTGTGAGCACATTTACAATGTCACTTTCCACAGCAAACAGAGCAATTCCCCCTCCCCATGTGAAATCCCATGTTAGCAGCTGCATTGGTATTTTTTTTAATGCGTTCATGGGATGTGGGCATCACTGGCATGGCCGGCATTTATTGCCCATCCTTAATTGCTCTTGAACAACTGAATGGCTTGCTAGGCCATTTCAGAGGGCAGTTAAGAGTCAACCACATTCCTGTGGGTCTGGAGTCACATATAGGCCAGACCAGGTAAGGACAGCAGATTTCCTTCCCTAAAGGACATTTTCGTGCTGATTTGTGCTGTATGAGGTCTGAATTGGTTTTCTGAATCCAGACTGATTCTATTCACTTTAATTCAATTTATGTCCAGCGCAAACCTGACAGACTAGCTTGGTTTGGAAGCTACTAGCTTTCCTGTATGAGTCTTGGTTTGGAAGCTATTAGCTCTCCTGTATGAGTCTTGGTTTGGAATCTACTAGCTCTCCTGTATGAGTCTTGGTTTGGAAGCTACAACACTTGTAGCAGGTGTGCATGTTAAAGGGAGGGTGTTTTATATCATTTCTCTATTGGAAAAGGAAATTATAAAGAATGAGTATTCTGCCAACATTCGTGGTGAGCCAGAGATTATTGCGGAAGACTCCCTCCATTTTAAAAATCACAAAACAAGACCAGCATGGTTACAAACTCATAATTTATGGCCTTGTTGTTGGCAGTATGCATATCCAAATCTTTCTCTGCATTTCCATCCAATTTACAAAGAGCTGGAACAAACTAATGGATTCATAATTTCTGAATTAATGCTTGCGTAATTCAGATCCCAAAGGTTAAATAACACTGTTGAAGGAATTTATTTCCATGCCCTAGAACAAAATGTTAATGATAAAGCTTCAAAATATTAATAAAACCATCAACCTTTGCTTTGCTTAACCCGCGATTGTTCCCTTCATTCATTTTATACAAATTATATAGAAATGCATTTTATAGCAAAGCAATTTCAGTTCCATCCGATTTCTATACATTTCTGCAGATCTGAGTGGGTTCTTAAGAATGCTTGTAATTGCAAAGTTTTTAGAAATGCATTAAATTCTATAGGGGGTATTGTAACCCTCACCCGGCAGAAAGCGTGCAGGGGGCAATTAAAATGGAGCAGGGGGACTTAACCACACTCCTGTCCCACACTTTTTGGGTTTCCTTTCTGTTCATTTTGCCTGGCCTCTTTGCTATGCCCTGCTCCTTCAGCCTTGGCAAAGTCTGATCGTGGGTTGTGGTGTCTTTTGGAGGTTCTACCAAAGACTTTCAGAATTGTTGCCCCACCCACCTGCCCCCTTTCATGACACTCCCACCATAGCCTGCTCATTAGATCCAATCAAATCTGCATTGGAAATTGTGCTAATGAGCTGACCGAGGCCACTTCAATTCGAGTCTGTCTAACATCCACCTATAGCCATTTTAATGGCAATTACCCCAAAAGATGAAAATCCAGATGAATGGGTCAACAAATTGTGCATTAGTGGTTTGTCAGGGACTTAATGGCCGGTGCTTTGTATTTATGCATCCAACATAGAGCCCAGTTCTCTGGTAACCAATTTACAGGATTGAGTTATAACAAGTTTTATTAGTTCCTTGCACAAATATATTGTGATACAAAATTAATATTATGGCATTGTTCTTTTATTTTATTTCCAGAGTAAATCTTTGTGCTTATCAAGTTAAGTGGTGTCAATCCCAGGGAATATTACATATTCTTTCGTTTTGCAACTTAGGTTAGGAGTAGCACAGGTTGGAGGCAGGATAATGCTCCGTCTAAATTGTCCCAACAGTGTGCCTTGATCGCAGCTTCAAAAGGGAACATTTTTATTTCCCACACCAGCTGTCCCCATGGCCTCCTTGTGTAAGTTTATCCAATTATTGCTGAGCTATAGGCAGTTCTGTACTATGGACTGGTGCCCATTAGGAAATGGATTGAAGCTGTTCAAACTCATTTCACTTAGGACCCTTACAGCTGTCAGAGACTTCCATCCCATTTGCCTGGGTTGGATTCAAACCCATGTCTCACAGGTGAACTAACATCGTTGTAACTTGCCCAATCCTTCTATAAAGGAGTTCTTAAATTATTTTTCTCGAATTGAAAATACTGAATTACAAGAAAAACAATTGTGACCGGAGGGAAATCAGTCATCTGAGTTCACAATGACTCACTGATTAACTATCATGGGGTTTAAGTCCTAAGATTGTATTTCACAATTAGCCTGAGATTTGTCAGTCTTTGGTCAGAAAGCTAAGTGGAACACCTTGCAAGTGTCAAATAAATATGGAAATATGGTGGCCATCTCTTTACCTTCGGATGCACTTATACGCAGCTTTATTCACATGCTTAAGTTGACTTTAGTAAACATTCAGAGTAGATAAATACATTTTCTCAACACCGATCCAGCCTCTAAGATGTATATTATTATAAGTGATACACAACATGCCTCACTCTGGGATATGAATTAAGTTATTAGTCAAAAATCCATAAAATTGTTACGGCCTTAGGTCAAGTTGGACAGAGATTTTAACGATTTATGTGGGGAAAGAGCCCTAATAGTAGCAACAAGTAGCTTAGCGTCTAAATGTTAAAATGTTAGTATTGTTTTGCTTCTTCAAATACTGCCAGTATGTACTCTCCTTTATCACTATATAAGCAAAACACAAGCTGCGCCCAATTAAACAAAGGGATCTGAGGCCAATTTTTGAGGTGAGTTTCTTAAGCCAGATGTAATTCAGATGTTGTTTATTTACCCCATTTATGTACAATATGGCCTTTTTCCCCTGTTAGTTCTAGGAACTGCCCTGAGGTGTAAACACAGCAGTTATTTGAAGCCATGGGTGGCGCATTTGAATGGTGCCAGTTCTGAGCAACTTACAATGAGTAGAATAATTACAAGAAATGAATTGAATGAATGTGTGGATCAAATTGACACGTTAAGGGGGCGTTTACACTCCGAGTTTACACTCAATGAGAAGCAATGGCCCGTTTTTTGCGGTCAGCGGCAAGGTAACGGCGCTCGCCGTTCACCTCGCTGGCAGCTGCCCACAGACTTTTCGCGGGCTTGTCAGCGA
This sequence comes from Somniosus microcephalus, assembly GCF_052327205.1. Lineage (NCBI taxonomy): Eukaryota > Metazoa > Chordata > Chondrichthyes > Squaliformes > Somniosidae > Somniosus > Somniosus microcephalus. Next base: position 21,909,790 of record NC_141012.1, read on the forward strand.
AGATTTGCTCCTCTCCGTCGTCCTTTCCAGAGCGGCGCCCTCTACAGGGGATCTGTGGCGTCTGTGAACAGAGCAAGCAACAGCGAGGCCCTTCAACCAATCAGATTGAGGTTTCCTCACTGAGACATGCAGGGGGTAATTTTAACCCCAAAAAACAGGAGGGTTGGCGTCAGGTGGGAGGCTAAAGAGTTAAAAAACTGAATCCCGACCCCAACCCACCCACTTCCAGTTTTACCGGTGACAGGACAGGGAGTGGGTAATCAAGCACTGCCAGGAGGCGGTTCTTCCATTTAAATATTGTGCCTCATGGTGATCCACCATCACAAATTTAACTCTGGCCGGTCGGGTTTCCTGGGCCTCGGGGTACCCGCCTGCTAAAGGAGTGTGATGATTGCTGAAGCCAGGAGGTAAGTGCCTTTCCACTGATCTCCTGGATCCAGTGTCCCTGCCTCACCCACCCCTCCGCGATTGGACATCTACCCTGAGGCCTCCAATCCCCCCCATGAGGTCTCTGATCTCCCCACCCGACCTATCCTCGCCGAGGCCTCCAACCTCCCCCGACCTCCCCCCCACCACCCCCAACACTGAGACCTGCAATCGCCTTCCCAGTCTCGCCTCTCCAGCCCCAATGCTGGGATCAGTAAACCATTATATTAACCCAAAGGCACCAAACATACCCTTAACTCCCTCACCTTAGCTCCTTGACATGTCACCACCTGGGAGTTACTGTCAGTCTATGTTCAGGAAATTACTAAATGCCTAAATTTGGCTCATCAAACTCTCTTACATCAACCAGTTAAGATTATCTCAACATTTATACTACCAGCCCCCTCCTAAACACATTTAACTCTTTGATTGCCCTTTAACATCAAAGAAGACAGCCAGAATATCATCTCATTTTCTGCAGTGAGTTCTCTGATGACTGAGGAGATTGATTTTTGCTGGGAATGAGTGTCTACAGAGTGAACAGTAGACACAGAAACACCAGGTTGGGGATCTTGATTTTTTTCAAGTGAGACTTCCTCAGCTGGCATTTACATTCAGCATCAGCAATGTGATGGGCTTCATAGTAGGAGGTGCCTTCATGGATGGTTTCTTGCCATGCTTGAGCAAGTTGTTCCCACTTATAGACGTCTATTTTGCACTGTTTCTGAGTCGCTTTTAAGCAATGTTACATATAGCTATTGATTGAACCAATTAACCCCTGCTTGTCAAAGCGAAGTCAGACCATGGAGTCATCAATGAATACTTCTTTATTAATACAATTAAATAATTAGCAGGTATGGCTAACTGACATAATTATTAATTGTGGTCATAAAGGCAGTTCAGATACTGTATGTCACAATGTTTCAGCATTAACCAGCTTTGCTGATTATAAGTGGATATTAAGCTCAATGTCCGAGAGTGATCTAAATTTGGCAAGATTAGGCTTTGGTTAGTCTCTTTATATAGCTACTAAGGTAACAGCTTTAAATAGTAAAGGATTTCGCAAGAGTTCACCCCATCAATCACTTTAACAGACATATCAGGTTATAAAAGAAACTCCCATAACTTCACAGCCTTTTAGAACAAAGGGTGTATTCAGCTCCAGATAAAAAGCGGCATGTTTTAAGTCTCCTGACGTGCTATCTCTAAGTTGGGATCTTGACAACTTACGCCTGCCAACCCTTGTGAAATTATGTTGCCTCCAAGCATTAGCTCTCTCTGCTTCCCAAAGTATAATCCGATTGTGGAAAACTCCATTTTGAGGACATGTCAAGTCACTTTTTAGGACATTTTCACTGCACTCCATCACAAAGCGCATCACCAATGGGCCAAGGTCCATAGTACAGGACACCGCCACCAACATAGAAAGGGGAGGAGTGAAGATGAGGTAAACCAGCAAATGGTGGCTCCCAATTAAGCAATGCCTCAATTAAAAAATTCTCATCCTTGTTTTCAAATCCCTCCATGGCTTTGCCCCTCCCTAGCTCTGTAATCTCCTCCAGCACCTAAACCCGCTGAGATATCTGTGCTCCTCTAATCCTGGCCTCTTGAGCATCCCTGATTTTAATACCTCCATTATTGGTGGCCGTCCCTTCAGCTGCCACGGCCCTAAGCTCTGGAATTCCCTCCCTAAACCTCTCCGGCCTCTCCACCTCCGTTTCCTCCTTTACGACGCTCCTTAAAACCTACCTCTTTCACCAACTTTTAGTCATCTGCCCTAATATCTCCTTATGTGGCTCAGTGGCAAATTTTGTTTTATAACGTTACTGTGAAGCACCTTGGGACGTTTTACTATGTTAAAGGCACTGTATAAATACAAGTTGTTGTTGTTGTTGCAAAGCCAAGCTTGGGTCTCAAAACCCTGAAGCTTGTAAAAGGAAGAGAAAACTAAAGGGGGGAAAAATTCAGTATCGCCTGGTTTGGGGCGCCATTATCGGCCATGCCAAAGTTTAGCGCCTGGCGCTAATTATTGCCTCCGACAGCAAACTTGGCTTTTATGGCCCCTGTAGGTGATTGGAGCGCTAAATCAGGTGCTTCACATCTGTCTTAAGGCGCAAAGGCCAAGGAGCGAGGCGCTAACTCAGAGCGCTGGCGAAGCTCATGTGATGTCAGTCAGCAATGGAACACAGACACACTGGCTCCGGCCAGTTCTTAAAGGGGAGTTCTGATGAATGGTCATCGACCTGAAACGTTAACTCTGTTTCTCTCTTCACAGATGCTGCTTGACCTGCTGAGTTTCTCCAGCATTTCCTGTTTTTATCTTAAAGGGGAGGGTTGATCTTGGTCTCCATCCACATCCTGTTCATTGCAGCCTTGAATCTCGGCCTGGAGAGACCTGTACATCAAATCTGCTGGAAAGAACAATGGAGAGGCCCAGGGAAAGAGCTCAGAGTGCAGCCCCCACAGTCTCTTCTAAATAGATACAAGGAAGAGCGAATCAAAATGAACCTGCAAAGTGCTGCTCAGTATGCAAAACACCTTCACACAGTGTAGAATCTCTCCAGAAGTCTCTCTCTCTCTCTCAGAATGCGTGGTGCAAAAATGTCACCAACAAAAAAAGGCAGGAAGCGGTCGCCTTTAAATAGCGCTCCCCCAGTCCCTTCCTGACTGCAATACGCTCCCCTCAACCTGTCGTTGCTAGCGGCAGGCAGCAAGGCAGGGGTCGCCACTCAATATCCAGTCCGGGGCGCTACCGGGGCGTTGCGCACTCGACTGACGTCACGATCTGCCGGCGCAGGAGATCGTGGTGGTAGTGTTTAGCGCCACTGCAAAATGTCTAGTTAATTTTGCGAGCGGCGCAAACAGCGCCGCACCCGGGCGCTAGTTGGTTTGCGCCCCACTTAGCGCCCTCTTAAAGCGCTAGCGGGTGGCGCTACCAACTGAATTTTTCCCCCAAGGAGTTCTAACGTTTTGAAGCCCTGGGAAAGAATGGGTGCAATGAGTTTTGATTTCAATACACTGGTGATGCATGGAGGTGAAAGGGCATGCAGCACAGAATATTAACAGCTTAGGAGGAACAAGAGTAAAGTTCAGAGTTAGGGACATATGTTCATTGCCAAAACATTAGGCTTCATGCCAATGAAGGTTAAAGATACTCTGTTCATTTAATGGCTTTTATACACTGGATATGAAAAACAGACACACAAAATATATATATATCAAACCTACACGGTGTTATCTGGTTACATTCTAACATTACTGCAAAATACAGGCCAAAATTCTCTTTCATGAGCCTATAAAGGTTTATTTAAAAGATGTAATGTATCTTCTTTGGAGAACTAAACAGATTTTACTTCAAGGGCTGGAATATCATCAACATTTGTGGGGACAGGATATATTTGTGCAGATATAAATATAGCCTGGGCAGCAAATAAAAAAGTGGAAGCACAGCATTGCTGTGAAACTGTTCAGTTTATTCTACAGGCTCAATACTGTTAACCTTTAGCCAAAGTATAGCTTCAGAAAAGGCCTTATTTTCAGAAAGCTGTCATTAATACATCAGGTCGGTAGCATAAACTTTCAGCTGACAATATGAGAGAAACTATAGATCGAGGGACACAATAAAGTCCGATATATTAACAGCTAAATCTTCACCTTTTTTCTCTGTTTTCTCCCCTTCACCTCTAAAGGCACTGACTCAGGCTGGGATATGGTTCCATGGAACAACCTTCAGGAGTCTCCTTCAGGTGACCAATCTTCGTGCACAAGCCTATACCACGGGTTTTCAATCTGGACTCATGAAGTTATCAGATTTCTGTCTGTCTCATTAGATTGTTATATTTGTTTGGCTTACTAGTATGTAATTTCCTTTGCTGTATACTAATAAATACATGTTATTATAGCAGTATTTTCCTTTGGGAAGCTGTACAATCCCAGGGAATGTCACAATATTAACAGGGAGTCCCATATCCAGAAAATTCTGAAAGCCATTAGCTCGAATAATGAATATTGGCAGCTTATTTGGCCATGAACGTAGGTCTTGAGAACCATGAAGGCCATCATTGCGGAGCAGATTCTGTCCTCACACATATCCACATGCCACACTTTCCAACACAGATCACTGGACTGCAATCAGGTGCTTCACACCCTGGGCTAGAAAGAGAGAGAAAAAGTCAGCCAGGGTTCCTGCACCTGATTCCTAGTAGCTTTGAGAATTATGGGGTAAATTTTAAGAATTAGTCCTCCCAGCACAGAACTCGTGTGACAGGGTGCATATTGGGAATTCAGTCGAGAAGGTTAATGGACAGAAAATGATGCGGTCTATGAATTGACCGCATTGACCGTAACACCTGGATTCTTGATACATGCTTCTATCATGCAAAAACCAGCAGTTCCACCAGACACATTAATAATAAGTAATTTCCCCCCTCTCCTGAGAGAGAGCATACTGTTAGTATCTAGTGATCTTCTGCACCCCCACTCAAAACTAAGGCAACATGGACAACACTGTTCTTTGTCAATGGAATCCAAGTCCCTGATATGGCAATCCAATGCTCTATAGCTGGAGATTAGGGGCTAGATTTTCAGTTGCTTGCGCCAGCAGTTAGCGCCTTAAGAGAAGTGATTTCCGGGCGCTATGCGTGTAGCGCCCGGGCGCAGCGCAGTTTGCGCCCCGCCCCAAATTAAGTTGCCCGTTAGCGCCGGCGCAAAGTTTAGCGCCCGCCCGGATGCGCGCGCAGAAAATGACGTCACATCCTCGTGCAACGCCCTTTGTGCGCCCCGATTGCAAACTTCAGTCGGACCGCCCCATTGTGCGGCGGGCGGCCGGAGCGTTTGGAAAAAGGAACGCAACACAACCAGCGCGGGCCCCGGGGGGCGCTAATTAAAGGGAACGTCCTCTCCAGTATAAAGGCCATCCTTTTTTCAGAAAACAGTCTTGTGCAACGCATTTCTGGAGACACAACAAGGAGGATAGCTAACTGGTTCCAAGCAGCAAGAGCCAGGTATTTTTGGACTCAGGCAACAGCGCTGCAAGTGGCCATTTGGAAATTAGAGTGTTTGCCAGGATTTGATGGGGGTTGCATGGGGTGCCAACGCGGAGCTGCAGCTCCATGTCCGTAGGGCTCGCAGACGCATTGTGAGAGGGGCAGCCCTGGCTAGAGGCAGAGGGGGCTACAGGCGTCGGCCACGTAGGCCTTACCCAGTCAGGCTATACCGCCAGCAGCGCTCCTACCTAAACATGAGTGCCGCGCGATGTGTTAAAAGGCTCCGATTCCGAAAGGGGGTGATTGCAGAGATCTGCCACCTGCTTCGCCGAGATCTGCGGCCAAAGCTCAGGTGCAGGACGTCTCTGTCGGTGGAAGTGAAGGTGACAGTGGCATTGAACTTCTATGCCACCGGCTCCTTCCAATACGCTGCTGGGGACATAGCAAACATCTCCCAGTACGGCGCGCATCGCTGCATCCGCCAGGTGACCGAAGCACTGTTCAGAAGGAGAAGCCAATTCATCTCCTTCCCCATGGCCCTGGAGAGCCAGCATCAGCGCGCATTGGGATTTTCCAGACTCGGGGAATTCCCCTTGGTGCAGGGCGCCATTGACTGTACGCATGTGGCTTTGCGGGCCCCTCTGGAGCATGGCGAGCAGTATCGCAACAGGAAGGGCTACCATTCTCTGAATGTGCAGCTGGTCTGTGACCACAAGCAGCGCATCATGGCAGTCAATGCCAGCTTCCCAGGCAGCAGCCACGATGCCTTTATCCTGCGGCAGAGTACTGTGCATGACATGTTCCAGGCACAGCCTCCCCCAAGAGGATGGCTACTCGGGGACAAAGGCTATCCTTTGTGCACCTGGCTCATGACCCCGCTCCGCGCGCCCAGGACCGCTGCTGAAGAGGCCTACAACGAGAGCCATCAAACCACCCGCAACATCATCGAGCTAACTATTGGGGTCCTCAAGCAGCGGTTCCGCTGCCTTGATCGCTCCGGAGGAGCTCTCCAGTATTCGCCGGACCGGGTCTCCCAATTTGTGGTGGTTTGCTGCATGCTACACAACCTGGCTATCCGCAGGACTCAGGCACTGCCACCTGACGTTGGACCAGCACCTCAGGAGGAGGAGCAGGAGGAGCATGAGGAGGAGGAGGAGGAGGAGGAGGAGGAGGAGCAGGAGTACGTTCCCAGGAGGGAGCGACCAGGGCCAAGGGCCGCACGACGCCACCTTATTACACGGTACTTCTAAGCCCCCTGTCAGGGAATGGCCAGGGGCCATGAGGGAAGATGAATGCAGCCGCTCCGCAAGCCCTCAGCCGGCGAAGCCAACAAACACTAAGAAGAACAACCATGGAGACTGCATGAATAAAGATAATTTTTTATTACACAAAAATGAAAAGCCCTTCCCACATGAATCCCCAAAAACAATAAACGGGCCCCACAAAAAGCCCAACAAACGACTCACTCCCACAAACTGGGGAGGAGCCACTCCACCTTTATTGAAACCGGGCCTCAACGTCGGCCTAACGCAAAAAAAAAGCCCTCCAAAAGCACAACCATGGGCAAAATAAAGATGGCCACCGCCATATTAAAGGAAAGCTGGCCACACCCTCTACTGAGTGGCCCGCGAGGGCGAGACCTTGGCCAGCATTTTGCCTCCCCTGCCCTGCCTGCTGCTCCTTCGCAAGCTCTGCCCAGTGGCTGCTGCGAGGCTGGGGGAAGGCGCCTGAGGCTCAGATGCCCTTCCGCCAGATGCCGCTGGGGGGCGGCCTACACGGCGTTTGGGCCTCGAGGGGCCATCTCCTGAGTGGCGCACCTGAGCCTGGCCACCATCAGCTGCAGCCGCTTGCCCTTGACGCCCCAGAGGGGGAATGGCGGCGACGGATGGCGCAATGTGGGCCAGCTGGCGTCTGGGATGCGCTGGCTGGTGCTGTGGCGCGGTGGCACTCGGCCGGGCCCGCACTGCAGGATCCGCAGCAATCAGCCGACGGCCGGCTTGCTGGGATGGTCCAGCGCGGCGCCTGCCCTGGCGATGCCTGCCTGAGACAGCGCGTGTGGCAGCAGTGAGTGGCCCTGTGGTCCTGGTGTGCGCGCGCATCACATCCACCAGGGTCTTGACGGCATCAGTTAGCATGCGGCCAGTCGCGGCAGTTGCTGCCCCGAACTCGCGCACACTGGTCGCCAGCGACTCGATGGCCTCAGGCATGCGCCCCACCACGCTCATGAGCTCCGTGTGGCGCCGGTCCGAGTCGTCGGCCATCTGATCGAGCTTCCGCACCTCCTCCGAAGTGAAGGTGTCCGGACTGGAGTCGCGACTCTCCCGCTGGGGAGGAGGGGGCCGAACTAGGGGACCCTTGCCGCGTTGGTGACGGCGAGTGTGCCGAGCAGCAGCACTCCCCTCTGATCCTTCCCCCCTTTGGGGGGAAGGCCGCGGGCCACGCGCACGGCTGCTGGGTGGCTGGACGCCACTGGTCCCAGAAGCTGCATTGCCCTGCGACAGTTCCTCCAGGCACTCGTCCAGTGAGGAGGTGTCAAGCATTTCCTCCTCTCCTGCGGGACGTGACTGTTCCCCCGAAGGTCCGGCTTGCTCCTCCTCCTCCTCCTGGTTGGAGGTGCTGTCACTGGCAGCCTCAGGGTCCTGGTCGTCACCAGCTGAAAGCAGGAATGCACAAGAGTAGCTTCAGAGTGAGGAGACGGCGTCAGCGAGGGAGTTAGGACTGGTGGGATTCAGCGCATTGGTGGGACAGTGGCAAAGGAGGTAGCTCGGATGGGCCAGTGCGACGCGAGAGGGCCAAAAGGCGAGGTCCTTACCATTGCCGGGCAGTGGAGGGTCGGATACACCGCACGCTGTGGGGACAATCACACGGGCTCCCATGAGCACACACACGCGCTCCTCCAGCCGAGTGAGCTTCTGCAGCTTGGCGCGGCCACCCCTGGCACGGGCCTGGCGATTAAACGCTACTTTAGCCTGCAAGAGAAAGGACGGGCTGTAAGTGCGCAGTGAAGCCCTGATGTAGTGTGCACTGCCTCCCATGGTGGAATAGCTTGGACAGAGTGAAGCCCTGATGTAGTGTGCACTGCCTCCCATGGTGGAATAGCTTGGTCAGAGTGAAGCCCTGATGTAGTGTGCACTGCCTCCCATGGTGGAATAGCTTGGACAGAGTGAAGCCCTGATGTACTGTCCACTGCCTCCCATGGTGGAATAGCTTGGCCAAAGTGTAGAGTGCCGAATGGCCATTTGATGCTCATGACTGTCCCAATGCTGCTGGCTGAGGGCTGGCCAAAAGGACTTTCAGGTCCCTTTGCCCATCATGTCAGGTGTACATGCAAGAATGAGGAGGAGACTGGAAAGGCTACTCACCCTCACAATCCTGGTCAGATCGTTGTATTTCTTACGGCATTGTTTGTGGGTCCTGGGGGCCTCGCCGGTGAACGTCACCCTCTGGGCGATCTGCTTCCAGGCTTTGGTGTAGTCGTGGTGGGTTGGATTCCTCCCACTCTCTGGAAACAAGATCTTGCGCCTCACCTCCAGAGCTGTGACCATTATGTCCAGATCACCCTCTGAGAAGCGCAGGGCACGCTGACGGGCCTTCTCTGGCGTTGCCATGACTCCCTGGGGCTGAGCAGTAGTGTTGAGGCCTCTTTGCAAGGCTGCAGTGTGCAGGGCGTGGCAGCAGACCAATTCGTCCCTTCCCCCTTTAAGAGCTGGTCGGCACCACGGGGTCTGCTGTCAGTGCAAAAATGACCGCACCCGTGCTGCGCCCCGCCTGGGCGCTATCCCTCTGGACCGCCGGCTTAGCGCCTAAAGAGAGTAGTGGAACGCCTCTTTTAGCGCTCCACCAACCTCTTAGGGCGAAGCCACTGAATTTCCGGCAACGGGGCGCTACTTTGGGGCGGGCGCTAACTTCGGGCGGGCGCTAAGGTTAGCGCCCCAAAACTGTCTATACTGAAAATCTAGCCCATTGAGTTGTATAAACAAAGTTGCAAGATATTTATTATTAAAATCTGAGAATGTGATCAAGTGCTAAAATTGGCCTCAGCACCCTGGGGTGGGAGAGAAAAAAACAGCAAGAGTTTCTAACTGTTGGTCACTAAAAACTGTAGGGTCCTTACCTCCTTCAGTCTTTCCTTCCTTCTACAGCCTACAGGCTTTTAAAACCCAGGGTTGTCAGCATCTAATCACATGTTAACTCTCATGCAGAACTGCTACTACAGTTCTCAAGGCCTAATCACATCTCCTCGGTTATTTTCAACCTACACTATAGGCCTTGGTCTTTCACCTAAGTTTTGAAATTCTATTCCCTGTGACGTTAATCTCAAATTTTCACTATATAGCTCCTTTTTTAGCTTTTTCCACCAATGGAAATACAAACCTTTTTATGGGTTTAGAAGGAACAAATTATTTAAACCACATCAGTTATTTTTGTACTTTTTACTTCAGTTTATTTTGTTACAAATGGTTTTCCACAGGAGTGTGTTAATTTTGTCGTGAAAGTCTCTTTCCTTAGTGGGGCAAAGAAGAGGCAACTTTATCTTGAATTCATCTTGACACTGGGTGCCAAAAATAGAAACATTATTGTTAACCTAATACTAAATCATGGCTAAGGCGAGTGCTAATTCTCCAGCCTCTGATCCTGGATGGATTGGCTTGAGGTACAGTTGCTGCCCCATGGGTGAATCAAATAGTAAATTTCATCTATTTAAAATCTGTTTAAAACACTTAGGGGGGAAAATTCAGTATCACCCTGTTTGGGGCGTCATTATTGGCCGTGCGCAAAGTTTAGCGCCTGGCGCTAATTATCGCCTCCGACGGCAAACTTGGCTTTTATCGCCCCTGGAGGTGATTGGAGCGCTAATCAGGCACTACACACCTCTCTTAAGGCGCAAAGGCCGAGGAGTGAGGCGCTACCTCAGAGCGCTGGCGAAGCTCGTGTGATGTCAGTCAGCAATGGAACACAGACACAATGGCGCCAGGCAGTTCTTAAAGGGGTGGGTTGATCTTGCTCTCCATCCACATCCTGCTCATTGCAGCCTTGAATCTCGGCCTGGAGAGACCTGCACATCAAATCTGCTGGAAAGAACAATGGAGAGACCCAGGGGAAGAGCTCAGAGTGCAGCCCCCACAGTCTCTTCTAAATCGAAACAAGGAAGAGCAAATCAAAATGAACCTGCAAAGTGCTGCTCAGTACCCAAAACTCCTTCACACAGCGTTGAATCTCTCCAGAAGTCTCTCTCTCTCTCTCTCTCTCAGAATGCATGGTGCAAAAATGTCACCAACAAAAAAGGCAGGAAGTGGTCGCCTTTAAATAGCGCCCCCCCAGTCCCTTCCTGACTGCAAAATGCTCCCCTCAACCTGTCGTTGCTAGCGGCAGGCGGTAAGGCAGGGTGAGCCACTCAATATCCGGTCTGGGGCGCTACCGGGGCATTGCGCACTCGACTGACGTCACGATCTGCCGGCACAGGAGATCGTGGCGGTAGTGTTTAGCGCCTCCGCAAAATGTCTAGTTAATTTCGCGAGCGGCGCAAACATCGCCTCACCCAGGCGCTAGTTGCTTTGCGCCCCATTAGCGCCCTCTTAAGGTGCTAACGGGAGGTGCAAACAACTGAATTTTTCCCCCTTAAATTGAACCTAGATAGACATCCTATGTATACATACAAGTAACAAAAGCATTGTAAGTAGTGAGTCTTCAATCTTTCTTCAGGTTTCAATTTAGTTTCTCCTTTGCTTTAGAGTTCATAAATTTGGCAGTATTCTCAAAGTTGAAATCTGAGGCTGATCTTGATCTTCATCACAATCCCACAAGCCAGCTGGCATGAAAGCCTCCCTTGGCCAACAGTAACTGATACATTCCATCCCTAGCCCCACTGTACAGTGTAGATACTTGCCTCTTCACTCCATCCCTAGCCCCACTGTACAGTGTAGATGCTTGCCTCCTCACTCCATCCCTAGCCCCACTGTACAGTGTAGATACTTGCCTCTTCACTAAGAGTAATTGAACACAACATTGCACTACTAAGGATGAGAGGCAGACCCAGCTGAGACCAAACAGCCAACTAATAGTGCCAACAAAAGCAAACACATTTACACTGTTCCCTCCCCTCCCACAAACACCACGTATGCTGAAGCACACAACCACCAAGGATGCATACCCAACTGATACACTATGAGGCATTGGAGACTTTATAAGGGCTAGAAATTCATTATAGCCAAGAAATGGGCGGTGTCAGTAGAAAAGTTGGCGAATTAGCGCCAGCTGCACGCAAAATTCGTGCTCACTGCTAAAAAAATGATTGGAGTCCTAATTCAAGTCTTAAAGCCCAAGTTCATTGGCATTACACTCAAAGAGTGGACCAATATCAATATCAGTCTAATCGCAAGTCATGATTGCCACAGGCTTTTTTCACTACTTAAAGGGGACTGTGGTGACCCAGACCTGATGCCACATGTGATGGGTGATCTGGCAGCTTCCACTGCAGCACAGGCAGAAGCGACGCAACATCTTAGTGCTGTAATGCAGTCTATGCTTGGTGGCATCCAATCTCAGACTGCTCTCATGCAGTCTCAGCTTAATGCCACGCAAGCTCTGACTACTGCCATCATGGCTGGATCTACCACTGTTGACCAGAGGCTTTCACGGTGTCACAGCAGGTCAGCAATCTGTGCTCAAACAGATTGCTAGGGATGCTGAGATGCTGCCCCAGGGGAGAGGCATTGGGTCAGTGGAGCAGGAACCTGCTGTCCTCTCCCAGGATGATAGCATTCCTGCTCCCACCACTGCCCCTCTGTCATTGCCCTTGTCGCTGTCTGTCATCCAGCCAGCCCAGGCTGCTGCCGCCCATACTGAGGTGGTGCAGTCTACAGCCGGGCCTTCCAGGCCCAGAGCTGGTCGAGGGGTCCTGCAAGGCCATCTGAAGTCTCCCTCACGGACACGCAGCAGCCTTCCACCAGCCCTGCTGCAGCCACTGGGCTAACACTTCATAGGAGCACAAGAGTAGGGAAAGGCACAGTAATGAGAGGCACTAAGGGATTGCACAAGGGTGAATAGTTAATATTTTTGGTGTGATTATGTGTTCACTGATTTTTGATAAATGTATTAATTCAGTTTGGATTCTTTTATGTCTGTCTCATTTCAGCTTTACGCTGTGATATGGCCTGCGACAGAGATGGAATGATGGGGATGTGGTGAGCAATGGGGATCTGGGGTTTAATTCATTTGAACCACATTCTGATGAGGCGGTCACGGACTGCCCTTCCAGAAAGCCGATTGAATGGCTGCCTCCTCCCTCGTTTCTGTTTCTTCTCCTCTTCCTGCTCATCCTCCTCATTTTCCTCTTCCTCCTCGTCCTCCTCCTCCTCTCCCTCTTCCTCCTCATGAGGTGGCCCCGCAATCCCTGCTGGCAATGGATGAGCCCTCATGATGGCCAAGTTGTGGAGCATGCAGCAGACCACCACAAAATGGGACACCCACTCAGACGAGTACTGGAGGGCTCCTCCCAAGCTGTCAAGGCAGCAGAACCGTTGTTTCAGCAGGCCAATGGTCTGCTTGATGATGTTCCTGGTGGCAGCATGGCTCTCATTATATGATTGCTGGGCAGGAGTGTTGGGGTTGCAGAGGGGAGTCATGAGCCAGGTGGAGAGCTGATAGCCCTCGTCTTTGAGCAGCCAGCCGCGAGCTTGATATGGTGGCTGGAAGAGTGTTGGTACACCAGTCTTGCGCAGGATGAAGGCATCGTGGCTGCTGCCAGGATAGCGGGCATTGACATTGAGGATTCGCTGTCTGTGGGCGCACACCAACTGCACATTAAGTGAATGGTAGCCTTTGCGGTTACGGAAGCCACGTGGATGCAGTCAATGGCGCCCTGCACCATGGGGAATCCCACTATCCTGGCAAAGCCACATGCGCACTCGTCCTGCTTCTCTCTGGTGATGGGGAAGGAAATGTAGTTCCTTCTCCTAAGGTAGAGAGCCTCCGGATGCAGCAATGGACGGCGAACTGCAAGATGTTAGCTATGTCTCCTGTTGCGGACTGAATGGATCCACTGGCAGCAGCCATGATGCCCTCATCCTGCGCCGGACCGGTGTGCCAGCACTCTTCCAGCCACCATGTCAAGCTCACAGCTGGCTGCTCAAAGACGAGGGTTATCTGCTCCCCACCTGGCTCATGACTCCGCTCTAAAACCCCAACACTCCTGCCCAGCACTCATATAATGAGAGCCATGCTGTCACCAGGAACATCATCAAGCAGGCCATCGACCTGCTGAACCAACGGTTCCATTGCCTTGACCGTTCGGGAGGAGCCCTCCAGTAGAAATTGAGGGTGATGGTGACTTTAACTGCCACTGGGAGAGCCATGGTCACCCTGGTCTGAGGCTGGAGGTCTGGTTGCAGGAGGTGGTAGAGTTCTGTGACCACCTCCTTGGTGAAGCAGAGTCTTCTAATACACTGCTTCTCGCTTAATTGAAGGTAGGAGAAGTGCTCTCAGAATACCCTCGGAGGGTAAGGCATCTTGTTGAGAGCCCTGATGGCCCGCCTCCTCCTTCTGCGCACATGTTCCAGTCTTTCTCACTGCCTCCACTCCCTCTGCCATAGATCCTGGAGGGCGAGGTCGACTGCCAGTACAGCCCCCAGTAATGTTACCAAGTGTAGCACTTTGAATCTTTGAAGAATAAATGTAGCTACTTTTTATTTGCCACAACACTCCTGATACAAAAGAACCTTGAAATTACTGAATGAAACTGTTAGAGTATGTGAAACTGACAAGAAACCACTGAAACTGCACTAACCAGACAGCTGCGAGTGATTACTGATGATTCTTTTAAAAAATGTCCCTGGAGCCAGCTTCCTAGTGCTGTATGCCAGCTGTCCCTGTCTGTGTTTACTCCAGGAGCTAAGGTAGGTGGCAACAATCAATTTAGCAGATCTGGTGGTCAGTGAGCGTTGCACACTCACTGATGTCACGATCCACCTGGCGTTGATGTTCCCAGTGATAACTCTTACCACCAGTGCTATGGGGGGGAGGGGGGCAAGATTTGGTGTGCATCGCTGGATTTGTCTCGCTTCAGCGATACTGCTCTAGCACCCCATTAGCGCCATCTGCTGGCACTAACAGAAGGTGCTGTGGACAAATTTTTGGACCTATAACCCTGAAACTCCCTCCTCCAGACTGGCGACCGTCACATTGCCCCCAACTTACTAGACTGCAGAGTTAAAAAAAATACAAAGAAATCTACCTCTGTTGGTGTAACTGCAGCCAGGAACACCTGCCAGGATGACTAACTATGGAAAACAAGTGTTGCCTGATTAGTAATCAATGTCTATCTCTCTACACATATGGTACAATTGTTTTCCTCATCTTAACTAAGGCTGAATGCAATAATTCTGATTACTTTCAGACAGATCCAAAAAGTAATTCTACTTTAATTGACTTCAGGGCTGGGGTAAGATTCATTACTAAAAAACATCTTTAGCCACAGCAGTTCAGAACATTACACTCTTAAGTATAAAATTGCCAAGGAGTTGGAGATGAATGAAGTATTTTTATATATTACTTTCCATTTTCCTCCTCAAGGTTCTCCTGTGCCACAAGTTACTGGCGGGCTGAGATAATGGAAAGAAAATTTATTGCCAGGCTTTGAGCAACACTCATCTGTAACTGACTGATAGGATTCCTTCAACAGAGGCTTAGGGTGCCATACTGGACAGCACCCCAGCCCCTAGACAACACCTATCCTTCATTCCTTCTTGACAAATCAGATACTATGACGAACTTGCCGCATAGGTAATCACAGCACACAAACAGCGTCTTACCACTTCAAAGAAATGAATCCTGAGCTGGCTGGCAAGTGTTCGTAATATCTATAGAATAATGCAATAACATTACACAGTAAGAACGGTCTGTACCTGGTTATTGTGCTAATTTGGATTTTATATTTAATTTAAAGTGTGTCTTTTAGCAAAAAATCTCCCCTCAGCGATCTCAGTTGGAAAGTGGGAAAAATGGATAATCTTCATTACATGGTTTAATGTATAAAACAGAAGACTGACAACAGGAGAGACATAACATTCTTACCTACCTGATTGTATCTTTGCTATATTTGACAAAGAATAATACCAATGGATAAAGGCTGAAGAATTCATTTCCATCTGACTTAGTTAGTTAGACTTAGTTATCCTG
Organism: Somniosus microcephalus; assembly: GCF_052327205.1. Lineage (NCBI taxonomy): Eukaryota > Metazoa > Chordata > Chondrichthyes > Squaliformes > Somniosidae > Somniosus > Somniosus microcephalus. The sequence continues at coordinate 21,925,377 of NC_141012.1, forward strand.
AATGGACCATTCAGGGAAGCCCAATTTTGTGAAGGAGTCCTGAAACAGTCATTAGGCCCCCTATTTCCATATGGAAAGGGTCTAACGCCTGGATCAGGCATGGATCCTGGATGCCTATACTTTAGGGCACAGCGCATCCAGTGTCGGAGCAGTGAATGACTGACCACAACTTCAGGATTTCCGCGTTGGGATGCACAGGCGCTGCATCCTGAAGTTGCCGTCAGTTTCAAAAGGGTAATAACAGTGAACGCTGTTCATTGGCTGTTAATACCCACCACAAAATCCGGGCCAAAAGCTATGGTTCAGATCACAGACTACCCATGAGCAACACCACGGGAGATAGAATATGTGTACCAGTTTTATCTTTATATGTACTGTATATACAACAAGCTGTGCCCAGTCTATATTTGTTCATATTACAGGACACACCCTTCTTTGGAGGGTTGTTGATCTTAATGTGCAGATGTTTCCCCCAATGACTATGAGAAAATAGGATGTTCAGCTAATATCACTATAAACAACAAAATGATGTTAATGTCCTCAAATGCAAAGAGTATTGGTATATTTCATCTTTCGATTATGTGACTATACACATTGGACCTGCACTGCCTGTAGCCGATGTTCTAGATGTATCAAACATTTATATTTACTATTTTGGTTAAATTCAAGAAACCTAGTTTAAAAATTGTGTATAATATAGTTTCAGTATTAAATTAAAATCACCATGTAGAGCTTTCTTCAAGGTGAAGCGATAAGTGAACTCCATACAGTCCCTGGTGCTATTACTGAGACCAATTGCACATTCAGCAATGAAAGTAGATCATAATATTGGGGCAGTAATGGGGAAGGGCATGACTGGTCTATGAATCAGTGCTAAGCCCTGTTAAAGTATATATTGTAAAATGAGTTAGACATACGTGACCCATATAATTTTTGTGCCGGCATTTCAAACGGGATGTGTCCCTTTCACCCAGGATAGCTCAGTATTTTATTGCTTGACGGTATCGAGAATCACAGTAATATCAGAGAGCTGATGCTAGTGTTAGTTTTGGTAGTTGCTTTCACTTGGAGTAAATTGCACCTTTAATGAAGAGGTCAACAACTGGAACACAGTGAACTATCTAGTAATTGGATTCAATACTCTGAAAGCAATAGCATTTAATCGTTACTACTTGAAACAGATGCTGCGATGTAAATCAGTGTCACTTGCTACAAGCACTAACACAGCGATCCTTGAACTGCCAGTCTCTATGCAGCACAGCCTTGACAATACAGAATAAGCCAATTTAAAAAAACCACATAGTTATTGTTAATTTATTTATTTTATAGCAGGCCTCCTGTGATGTCGTTCACCGCTAGTCTGGTTTCTGGAGCGCATCTGTGCGTTTAGTTGCAAAAATGTCCTGTTCCTTTAAAGCCACTGCTTAAGTGCGTCTTATAAGAACACAGATACAGTCCTCGTCACTTAAAACGTCCACATTTAAATTGGGCCAATAGCACAAACCAATTTCCATTATTGTCAATTACAAAGTTGGGTAAAGTGCACCGGCTATTTCAGGCAGAAACAGGCGTTGAGTAAGTAGTTTCCACCTCGTTAAGGTGTACCCCTAAATAAATTATATGACAATAACCCAACCCAGCAGTTCAGGTACTGCTAATCTAACTAGAAATCAAATAGGGAATTCAGAAGGAGCTTCTTTACCCAGAGAGTGGTGAGAATGTGGAACTCGCTATCACAGGGAGTGGTTGAAGCGAATAGTATAGATGCATTTAAGAGGAGGCTAGATAAGCATATGAGGGAGAAGGGAATAGAGGGTTATACTGATAGAGTTAGATGAGGAAAGACGGGAGGAGGCTCGAATGGAGCATAAACGTCGGCATGGACTGGTTGGGTCAAATGGCCTGTTTCTGTGCTGAATATCCTATGTAAACCAGCAAAGGCTACCACTCACTTAATTTCCAGTTGGTGTGTGACCACAGGAAGCGAATCCTCAATGTCAATGCCCGCTATCCTGGCAGCAGCCACGATGCCATCATCCTGCGCCAGATGCTAGCACTCTTCCAGCCACCACATCAAGCTCAAGGGTGGCTGCTTGGAGACAAGGGCTATCCGCTCTCCACCTGGCTCATGGCTCCCCTCCGTAACCCCAACACTCCTTCCCAGCACTCATATAATGAGAGCCCTGCTGCCACCAGGAACGTCATTGAGCAGACCATCAGGGTGCTCAAGCAACGGTTCCGCTGCCTTGACCGCTCGGGAGGAGCCCTCCAGTACTCGCCAGAGCGGGTGTCCCATTTCGTGGTGGTCTGTTGCATGCTCCACAGCTTGGCCATCCATGCCAGCAGGGATTGTGGGACCACCTCAGGAGAAGGAAGAGGCAGAGGAGGATGAGGATAAGGAGGAGGAGGAGGAGCAGGAGGGAGGGGGGAGGCGGCAGCAAGACAATCGGCCTTCTGGACGGGCTGTCCGTGACCAGCTCATGAGACTCCAATTCACATGAATTAAACCCCAGAGCCCCGAAGCTCACCACATCCCCATCATACAATCCCTGTCTCACGGCGTATCACTGCGTCCTCATAGGTGCATAGGTGAAATGAGAGAAATCACAAAATATTCCAAACACCATTAATAAATTTATCTACAAACATATCACACATATCACATGAATTCTAATAACTAATGACCCTTGTGCCTGCCATAGTTGAATAGCTGTCATTGTGTGCAAGGTGTGAAGTGTGGGTGTGAGTGTTGCCAGGTAGAGATTGTTGGTGGGTGAGTGCTGGGGGTGTGGTGCTTTGGGCAGTGTGTGATGACTGTGGTTCAGAAGGTTATATGTATCATTTGTTGAAGCATTCACTCATCCTGACCACCCGAGTGAGGTCGTTAAATTTCTTCCTTCACTGTGTGTGGGTCCTGGGGACCACAGGGCTGCCCAAGACGTGCTGCCGCTACCTCCCTCCACATGGTGCAGAAGACTTGTGGCGAGGGCCTCCTGCCACTTGCTGGGTAGAGCACCACCCTCCATCTCTCCACAGCGAAAACCAGTGCCTCCAAGCTTCATTGGAGAATCTGCGGGCTCTCTCCCTGCGGCATGGACCTGCCATGAGCACACCTGGTTCAGTCCTCCAGCTCCTTCTCCTTGTCCTACTTTTGCTTGCTGAGGCAGCTGCACAACCAACAATGCTGAGAGTGAGGTTCTGCAGCATCAATGAACCTCCCCTTTTAAGTAGTGAAAAAAGCCTGTGGCAATGAGTTGCGGTTAGACTGCACCCGATATTGGTCCACCCTTTGAGTGTAATGCCAAGCAGCTTGGGTTTTAGGACTTGATTTAGGATTCCAATCATTTTATTGAGCAGTGAGCACGAATTTTTTGTGCAGTCTAATGCATTTGTGCCTGGCGCTAATTCTCCAACTTCTCTACTGACACTGCCCATTCCTTGGCTATGACGAATTTCTAGGCCTAGAAATTCAGTACAGCCAGTTTTGGGGCGCTAACGTTAGCGCCCGCCCCAAAGTTGCGCCCCCTTCGCCGAAATTCAGTTGCTTCGCCCTAAGAGGTTGCTGGAGCGCTAAAAGAGGTGTTACACGACTATCTTTAGGCGCTAAGCCAGCGGTGCAGAGGGATAGCGCCGAGGCGGGGCGCAGCGCGGGTGCGGTCATTTTTTGATTGACAGCAGACCCCGTGGCGCCGGCCAGCTCTTAAAGGGGGAAGGGACGATTTGGTCTGCTGCCACGCCCTGCACACTGCAGCTTTCAAACTAGGCCTCAACACTGCTGCTGAGGCCAAGGAGCCATGGCAAGGCATGATAAGGCCCGTGAGCGTGCCCTGCGCTTCTCAGAGCGTGATCTGGATATCATGCTGACAGCATTGGAGAAGAGGCGCAGGATCTTGTTCCCAGACAATGGCAGGAATCCCACCCACCGCGTCTACACCAAAGCCTGGAGGGAGATCGCCACCAGGGTGTCGTCCTACGGCGATGCCCCCAGGGACAAGGTGCAATGTCGGAAGAAATACAATGACCTGACGATTGTCAGGGTGAGTACCCTTTCCACTCTCCTCCTCATTCTTGCATGTACACCTGACATGATGGGCAAAGGGACCTGAAAGGCCTAATGGGCAGCCCTCAGCCAGCAGCTTTGGGACAGTCATGAGCATCAATTGCACATTCTGCACTTTACACACTGGCCAAGCTATTCCACCATGAGAGGCAGTGCACACTAGATCAGGGCTACACTCTGGCCAAGCTATTCCACCATGAGAGGCAGTGCACACTAGATCAGGGCTACACGCTGGCCAAGCTATTCCACCATGGGAGGCAGTGCACACTACGTCACGGCTACACACCGTACTTAGAGCCCGTCCTTTCTCTTGCAGGCTAAACTTGCGAATAATCGCAAGCGCCGCGACATCACCGGGGGAGGCCGCGCCAAGTTCCAGAAGCTCACTCCCCTGGAGGAGCGCGTGAGTGCCCTCATGGGAGGCCGCGTGATTGTGCCCAGAGCGTGTGGAGAAGCCGACCCTCCGCTGCCCGGCAATGGTAAGGACCTCGCCTTTTGGCCCTCTCTCGTCACACTTGCGCATCCGAGCTACCTCCTTTGCCACTGTGCCACCAATGCGCTGAATGCCACCAGTCATGACTCCCTCGCTGACGCCCTCTCCTCACTCTGAAGCTACTCTTATGCCTTCCTGCTTTCAGCTGGTGACGAAGAGCTCCCTGAAGCTGCCAGTGACAGCTCCTCCGAACAGGAGGAGGAGGAGGAGGAGGAGGAGGAGGAAGAGCAACCCGGACCATCAGGGGAGGACTCAGGTCCCGCAGCAGAGGGCGAAGTGTTGGACACGTCTTCCCTGGACGAGAGCCTGGAGCAACTTTCGGAGGGGAGTGCAGCTGCTGGGACCAGTGGCGTCCAGCCACCCAGGAGGGCTGCGGGTGGGCCGCGGCCTTCCCCCCAGAGGGGGGAAGGATCGGAGGGGAGTGCAGTTGCTGCGGACATTCGGCGCCAGCAACGTGCCAAGGGTCGCCTAGCTCGGACCCCTGCTCCCCAGCGGGAGAGTCCCGCCTCCAGTCCGGCCACCTTCACCTCGGAGGAGGTGCGCCAGCTGGACCAAATGGCCGAGGATTCGGACCGCCGCCACACAGAGCTCATGCAGGTGGTGGGACGGATGCCTGAGGCCATCGAGTCGCTGGCGACCAGTGTGCGGGAGTTTGGGGCATCAAATGCCGAGAGTGGCCGGATGATGATGGAGGTAGTGGAACGGATGCCTCCGGGGATGGAGTCGCTGGCTGATGCCGTCAAGTCAGTGGCGGATGTGATGCGGGCGCAGACCAGGGCAACAGGGGCACTCACTGCTGCCACACGCGCTGCCTCAGCCAGGCATCGCCAGGACACCCGCCGCGCTGCAGCAGCACAGCGATCCGCCCTTCGGCTGATTGGTGCGGATCGTGCAGTGCGTGCCCAGGCGAGTGCCAGCGTGCGACATCACCAGCCAGCGCCTCCAATACGCCAGCTTGCCCACATTGCGCCATCCGTCGCCGCCACTCCCCCAGTGGAGCGTCAACGGCAAGCGGCTGGAGCTGATGGTGGGCATGCACATGTGCGCCAATCAACAGCCGGCCCCTCGAGGCCCAAAGCCCGTGTAGGCCGCCCCCCAAGGCCATCTGGCGGAAGGACATCTGACCCTCAGGCGCCTTCCCCCAGCCTCGCAGCAGCCACTGGGCAGAGCTTGCGGAGGAGCAGCAGGCCGGGCAGGGGCGGCAAAAGGCTGGACAAGGTCTCGCCCTCGCGGGCCACTAAGTAGAGGGTGTGGCCAGCTTTCATTTTATATGGCGGTGGACATCTTTATTTTGCCCATGGTTGTTTTGTTTATGGGTATGTTTTTTGCGTTAAGGCTGAGGTTGAGGCCTGGTTTGTTCAAATGTGGAGTTACTCCTCCCCAGGTTGTGGGAGTGAGTCGTTTGTTGCACTTTTTGTGGGGGCCGTTGATTGTTTTTGGGATTCATGTGGGAAGGGGTTTCATTTTTGTCAAATATAAATTTATCTTTATTCAGACAGTGTCCATGGTTGTTCTTGTTAGTCTTTGTTGCCTTTGCCGGCTGAGGGCTTGCGGAGCGGCTGCATTCATCTTGCTTCATGGCCACAAGGCATTCCCTGACAGGGGGCTTAGAAGTTACGTTCAATAAGCTGGCGACGGACGGCCCTTGGACCTTGTCGCTCCCTCCTGGGAACGTACTCCTCCTCCTCCTCCTCCTGCTCCTCCTGCTCCTCCTCCTGAGGTGGTGGTCCAACGTCAGGTGGCAGTGCCTGAATCCTGCGGAGAGCCAGGTTGTGTAGCATGCAGCAAACTATGACAAATTGCGAGACCCGTTGCGGCGAACACTGCAGAGATCCGCCGGAACGATCAAGGCAGCGGAACCGCTGCTTGAGGACCCCAATAGTTTGCTCGATGATGTTTCTGCGCCTTTGATGGCTCTCGTTGTATGCCTCTTCAGCAGCGGTCCTGGGCACGCGGAGCGGGGTCATGAGCCAGGTACACAAAGGATAGCCTTTGTCCCCGAGTAGCCATCCTCTTGGGGGAGGCTGTGCCTCGAACATGTCATGCACAGTACTCTGCCGCAGGATAAAGGCATCGTGGCAGCTGCCTGGAAAGCAGGCATTGACAGCCAGGATGCGCTGCTTGTGGTCACACACCAGCTGCACATTGAGAGAATGGTAGCCCTTCCGGTTGCGATACTGCTCGCCATGCTCCAGAGGTGCCCGCAAAGCCACATGCGTACAGTCAATGGCGCCCTGCACCAAGGGGAAGGCCGCGAGTCTAGCAAATCCCACTGCACGCTGATGCTGGCTCTCCAGGGCCATGGGGAAGGAGATGAATTGGCGTCTCCTTCTGAAAAGGGCATCGGTCACCTGGCGGATGCAGCGATGCACGCCGAACTGGGATATGTTCGCTATGTCCCCAACAGCGGATTGGAAGGAGCCGGTGGCATAGAAGTTCAATGCCACCGTCACCTTCACTTCCACTGACAGAGACATCCTGCACCTGAGCTTTGGATGCAGATCTCTGCGAAGCAGGTGGCAGATCTCTGCAACCACCTCCTTTCGGAATCTCAGCCTTCTTACACATCGCGCGCCACTCATGGTGAGGTAGGATCGCTGCTGGCGGTATACCCTGACTGGGTAAGGCCTATGTTGCCGACGCCTGTTGCCCCCTCTGCCTCTAGCCAGGGCTGCCCCTCTGACCCCGCGTCTGCGAGCCCTACGCACATGGCGCTGAAACTCCGCGTTGGCACCCCATGCAGCCCCCATCAAATGCTGGCAAACAGTCAAATTTCCAACAGGGCACTTGCAGCGCTTTGGCCTGAGTCCAAAAATACCTGAGCTATTGCTGCACGAAACCACTTAGCTCTCCTCCTTGTTGTGTGTCCAGAAATCCGTTGCACAAGAGTGTTTGCTGCAAAATGGCTGCCCTTTATACTGCAGGGTACGTGCCCTTTAATTTGCGCTCCCCGGGGCCTGCGTCGGCTGTGTTGCGTTCCATTTTACAAACGCTCTGGCCGCCAGCCGCACAATGGGGCGGTCCGACTGAAGTTTGGAATCGGGGCGCGCAAAGGGTGTTGCACGAGGATGTGACGTCATTTTCTGCGCGTGCAGCCGGGCGGGCGCTAAACTTTACGCCGGCGCTAAGGGTCCACTTAATTTGGGGCGAGGCGCAAACTGCGCTGCGCCCGGGCGCTACACGCATAGCGCCCGAAATTCACTTCTCTTAAGGCGCTAACTGCTGGCGCAACCAACTGAATTTCTAGGCCCTAGCCTTTAATATTTTAGATCTAGACGCCCTATATTACATTGACAAAATGACTGAAGTTACTACTGCATATTATCCAACACATTTGAAGTCACACATATTCCTAAGGATGTTCTCTGCAGTAGTTCCTACACAGTTATGATTCAACAATAAACAACACAATGTGGCTACAATGCATTTGAAGCGAATTAAGAGTACAGCTAAACTACTGGTGAGAGGAGTTTTCTCTATTGCTAGATTAAAATTAAGCATTTTTTTCCATGCAACAAAGAGTGCAATTCCAAATAAGGACTGGAAAAGCAGGACTTGATCTTTGAACACAGTCGATTAAAAATATATATGAAAAATTCAATCCTCTGGGGAAAAGAAAAAAGCAAGTATCAGAAACAAACCCATTAAAAGTAATCATCTGATATTTATAACAAATTTACAGGACCTCAACTACAATCTGACCTGCTTCTCCTGCAGACTGATCGGAAATATCCCTTTGTTATAAGATACAAGGCTCCCAATTAGTTTATAATATTAATTTCAACTCACTTAGGCAACTCCAGTAGCACAAACTGAATCTAACTGAATCAAACCAAGCACGGCATTGTCCTTCATGCTGTTTATTAAAGTGACAGCACGTTATTAAGCTCAGTTAAATAAACAAAGAAATACACATTTAATTTGACAGTAAAAGTATGACAACTGTGCAAATTAATATTTTGAAATGGTCTGTGGGATTTTATTTTTACATTAAAAAAGTGCTGTACAGGAAGCCCTTTCATGTGAATTTCTTACATCCACAAACAATGCGAATTACAACGTACTGTAGTGTTAAAGAATTTAGCACAATAGTTTTAATAAAAGACTTTTACTATCAGATACGCATTCTTGGATAGCAATCGCTTGCTCTCCAATAAGTATTTACTATTATAGTGGGTAGGTTTGGGCGGGGAGGAGTCCACAACAGCGAAAGTGGGAGAGTTAGAGGGTCATTTTAAATTCAATGAAGAGTAAGATCAGGCGGGGTGTGTAACCAGCTGTGCACTCGATCCCTTCAGTTTCCCAATGGACAAGTTAAGATAAAATTACCCTCTTAGTATCTCCACTCTGCTGAGTTCATAGTATCAGGTTACTGAGAAGCGATCCCGAGTAGAGGCCAGGGGCCTCTCATAGGGAGACCAGGAACATTGGAGGGAAAGTATTGACACTAGTCTAGAAATGACTTTCCCATTCCCCTCCTCTTAGCCATTGATAATGCACAGGAGAATGGTTGGCGTAACATAGTATGAAGCAACAATTCCAACAAGAAATAATTGTTCCTTTATACTCGTATTAATCTACAGTTCCTACATTGTACAGAATTCTATTCACATAACATTCCAGTAAGGTTCGTAGTGTACAGTTGTTTGTCTTGGTAATGGGAAAAGTGAACCTATTGGAAGAAAAACATAGTTGGTCTACCACCATTAGTGCTAAATGCAGGAAGACTACAGATTTTTGTGGTCAAGTAATTGCAATTAATCTGTGAATGAGGTCAGATCCCATTCAATTACTGAAACCAGAAGTATTTTCAAATGATTTCTTGTTCACAGTTTATTCATTGTAAGCGATGGTAACTCGCATTATTAGATTGGGGATTTTTTTTTGGTCATGTTTTTAAGATGTGATGTACGGCCTAATTTAAATTCTAATCTTGGTCAATTTTTCAGCACTTTTTGCTCAGGCATTTGGCTACTAAAGCAAAATATTAGGAGCCATTTTGAAACATTGTGAATCCACGCTATATGGAAGTCATTGAAAGTTAAAGAACTACAGCCAACTGATAGAGATAAAATTTCATTTGGACTGCATATAGCACTTTGGAGCCATCCCCTAAACAGACCTTTTGGAGATTATCCCAAAATCCAAAAGCTATTACTGTTGTATAAGTAAAATCCAAGGTATGATTCCTGGCCTGTACTGAGTTAAGTGATTTCCGCTGGAGTGGCAGTAGAACTTCTACATTTGACCTCAATATGAGGGTGGGCAACTGGTTAGGATAAGATTGGACTTATGTTGTCCTCTATAATTGAATAGCCTGCTAACACTCACTATCTAGCTCACTTCAGTGTGGTACCAGTGGGTTACCAGTGACCATGAAACTCAGAAAAACCAAACACTTAAGAGAGGATCGCAGGAGCAAATTGGTTAAGAGAATTCTGTTGTTAAAAAAGCAAAATAATGCTTCAGGTATGTGACAAATTTTTTTAAAACAATATATCTGGCTCACTTTTATGTGATAAACTCTTACGGTATCTTCAAAGATTGTTTCTTACAGGATTTGATCTTTGCACTCTGTTTCAATTATTTTCTAAGGTATGTTAAGATTAGCCTTTTTCTAAAGGTACAGTGATGTAAGTGTTGGCAATGAGATGAATGACCAATGTCCTTTTTCGGGGGTATGTTGGTCTTGCTCTTCATTTACCTCAACCACTGGAAGTGGCAGACAGAACCTTAGTTTCATGTCTCGGTGAGAAAAATGAAGCTTTTATGTCTTTGATTGGCTTCTTTCTTGGGTTAAAACATAGATTTTAGGTCTATTCAGGTATCTAAGGGAGGAACCAAGCTATTCAGTCCCTGAGTTTTGTTTGAATATATGCTTGATTGTACTAGTCAAATTTTAAAGAGTAATTCTCAGTCTGTGACGTTCCAATTAAGGTGCCCAACTGAAGGCATCAGAGAACAATAGATAGGTCAGAGAGTCATCGGGAGAAAGGGTTCACCTACAGGAGTAGTCTCAAGCACTGGACCCGAGAAAAATATCAGGAGTAAAATCCTCAGCACATATCTTATCCACTGTTCCTTTCAAACTGAACACCAGAAAATGCACAAGAGTAGTCCAGGGTGACCATCCATCTGATCTTCCACCTCTTGTTACCCAAGGAAAGCACTTAGCTTTTGTTAAATAACTCTCATAGTGGCACACTGAGATTAGCAGTTCAACCCATAGAAAATTGTGGGTATAATTCATGACCTATCACCCCATGGTACAGCATGTTGGAGACCCAACCTGCTCTCTCAACACCCTGGTAAGCAATTTTTCTGGTACTATTGTAGTTTCCATTATTTTTTCCCTTAGATGTTTTTTGGGTCAGAGTTTAATGAGGAAAAAAAGAGACACAACAAACTATTTCAAGTAAATTTATGTCTAGCATAATTTATACCATCAACAGTTTAACAAAATTTGGTACAACAAATTTTGCTATGTCTTACCCAGTCTCTCTAAGTCGTAACACAAGGACAGAAGCAATTAATAGGAATTGTGTGTAAAGATTATAAAAGAGAGTGTCATTCAATTATTTTACTTCATAGTATTAGATACAACCAAGTGAATAGGCTGTTTACTGCAATAACATATTCACCTATCAGTTCACAGGGAATCGTTGGTATTAATATTCCATGACATGGTCTCATGCCTGCTTTTAATTATAATGGAAAATTGCCCAATGTGTAAACTGCTATATATATATGTATAAACCTGCTTGTTAATACTTTTAATTTCCTGTCATTTAAAATATTGTTGAAACAATAGAAGTCTTGTAATAGGCGCTGTGAGCAATTGGAATTGCCATAATGGTAAAATGTGTCATGTACGTAACAGAGACTATTCAGTTAGCAGGAGGGAATGCTATGTGTACAGATAGACAATGGCTTAGGAGTTTTCAACTTCCAATCACTGATTCGAAATACTCATCAACTATTTGACTAAAATGGAGTTAATTGCATTTACATCATTGAACCCGATGGCCTTCAGTTCAAAGCAGTAAGATATAATCTGTATGTACACCTTATCTCACCGCTATGCTATCTCCTGGATTTCAAGCAGTTGCTGCTTTTTGGAAACAGCCACGAGCCAGCTCTGATCAGCCTGAAATTATTTAGTTCATGTGAACATTTTCTCAGTCAGAAGGCAAAATATGCTCTTAAATCCTATTATCAGTGCGGATTGGCAATGTCAGGAATTGGTATAGCCAAGGCTGCTGTGCAACGGTTAGCAGAAAAGGGCTTCACGAATTGAATTGAAGGAACAAAATGTTCTAGACTACGTCAGTAATCAATTTTCTGCTGAGCCAAATAAATTATTGTGGCAGAAATAAATGGACATGTGAGTTTTTGCGGTAGGATGTTATTATACCAAACAAGTTAAGAAAATGCAAATCTTCCGGTTCTGTAATTTGCTTCTTGGTTATTTCATTTCATTTCTGTCAAGCCAGCTGGATAGTTACATTAATAGGCATTTTTCTGATAAGATAACTAATAACTAGACTTCTTGGAACATGAAGAAGACCATTGATGTCATCGTACCAGATTATAACACTGACAAAAATTTGTTTCAACAGATTCATTTCCCTTTCCTGCTAACTTGATGTTTTAGCTTATTATTTTTATGAAGTGAGCCTATAATTTTTATGATGTGTGTTTATAATATCACACTTCCAGTTCCCGCTTTAGAAATCAAGCCGGGTTAGATCTTAACCACCGCTTCCATTTTCACAAACAGCAGATGCCGGTATTGAAGAGCGGCTGCACCAGATCCACAGGGAATGGAGGAGGTGTGGACTGGTGCTTGGGGTGGGGATCCCCTATCAGTACACAGCCAGTGGGGTGGTCCACACCCCTGGGGTCGACCCACCTTTCTCCGCCACATTCCCAGATCACGGGAGCCTTCTCCTTGCCAGAATTTCCATGCTTCCCTCCCCCTCCGCCATTCTGCTGTAACCATTTACACCACCTCTGGATCTATTTTTGTTTCCTTACTTGTCCCAACATCTTTTCTGCCATTGAATCACTCCTGCCACAAGACATTCCCTTTTGTTCTTTGCTTTGCCCTCTTCCCTACCCCCTTCTCCTTGGCTCTGTACTTGCTTAAAAACTGTTAATCTCAAACATCTTCCAGTTCTGATGAAAGGTCATTGACCTGAAACATTAACCCTCCACAGATGCTGCCTGACCTGCTGAGCGCTTCAGTATTTTCTGTTTTTATTTTAGAAATGAGAGGTGATCGCATTGAAACGTATAAAATTCTTAGTGGGCTTGGTGGCAGGGTAAATGCTGAGAGGCTGTTTCCCCTGGCTGGAGAGTCTAGAACCAGGGGTCACAGTCTCAGAATAAGGGGTCGGCCATTTAGGACTGAGATGAGGAGAAATTTCTTCACTCAGAGGGTAGTGAATCTTTGGAATTCTCTACCCCAGGAGGCTGTGGAGGCTCAGTCATTGAGTGTAGTCAAGACTGAGAATAATAGATTTTTGGGCACTAAAGGAATTAAGGGATATGGGGATAGGGCGAGAAATTAGAGTTGAGGTAGAAGATCAGACTCAAGGGGCTGTATGGCCTACTCTTGCTCCCATTTCTTATGTTCTTAATATCAAGCCATTTGGGCACACTGATACAGTAATTGGATCACCAGTAGTTTGTTCCCCAAAATTTTAAGAAGCAAAGAAACTTGAGTGAGAAAAAGCCATTCGTGCCAGCGTGTGTACACCAACCAAACCAGGTCCCCTCTAACCAGTTAGCCCATCATGCTTAATCTATCCAAAGTCCATATTCAATTATGTAATTCCCTCCCACATCATCTGTGAACTCTGACATAAGAAATCTACGAGGCATTTGGTCTAAGCGTTAAACAAAGCTTTAATCAACTGTTTTACAACATGGAGGTCTAGTTGCGTCCTTCACTAAACATAGAGATAGGAACAGGAGTAGGCCATTCGGCCCTTCAAGCCTGCTCCGCCATTCAATGAGATCATGGCTGATCTTCGTCTGAGATCATAGCTGATCTTACCAGTTCAGTACCCCGTCCCCGCCTTTTCTCCGTAACCCTTAATCCCCTTAGCCTTCAGAAATATATCCAATTCTCTCTTGAAAGTATTTATTGAATTAGCCTTCACAGCCCTCTGTGGCAGGGAATTCCACAGGCTCACCACTCTTTGAGTGAAGAAATTCTTCCTCATCTCTGTTTTAAATGATTTGCCCGCTATTTTTAGACTGTGGCCCCTGGTTCTGTGCTCCCCGGCCATTGGAAACATTCTCTCTGAATTCAGCCTGTCCAGGCCTGCCATAATTTTATATGTTTCGATGAGATCCCCTCTCAATCTTCTAAACTCCAGTGAGTACAAGCCCAAACTATTTAATCTCTCTTCGTAGGTCATTCCCGCCATTCCAGGTATCAGCCTGGTGAATCGCCGTTGCACTCTTTCCATGGCAAGAACATCCTTCCGCAGATGGGGCGACCAAAACTGTACACAATACTCCAGATGCGGTCTCACCAGCACCTTGTACAGCTGTAGTAAGGTATCCCTATTCCTATACTCGAACCCCCTTGATATGAAGGCCAACATACCATTTGCCTTCTTAATCGCCTGTTGCACCTGCATGCTCTCCTTCAGTGACTGGTGCACAAGAACACCCAGGTCCCTCTGCACTTCCCCATCTCCCAATCTATTGCCATTTAGATAATAATCTACCCTCCTGTTTTTACCCCCAAAGTGGATAACCTCGCATTTATCCACATTATAGTGCATCTGCCACGTATCCGCCCATTCCCCCAACCTGTCCAAATCGCACTGTAGCCTCCTGACATCCTCATCAGAGCCCACCCCTCCTCCTAGTTTAGTGTCGTCAGCGAATTTGGAAATATTGCATCCAATTCCCTGATCCAGATCATTTATATATATTGTGAACAGCTGGGGTCCCAGGACAGATCCTTGCGGCACCCCGCTGGTCACTGCCTGCCACTCTGAAAACGAGCCGTTTATTCCAACTCTCTGTTTTCTATCCGCCAGCCAGTTCTCTATCCACGTTAATACTTTGCCCCCAATCCCATGAGCCTTAATTTTGCATGATAATCTTTTGTGTGGAACCTTATCGAAGGCTTTCTGGAAGTCAAGGTACACCACATCCACTGGCTCTCCCCCATCTATTTTACCAGTTACTTCCTCAAAAAATTCCAGCAGATTAGTCAAACACGATTTACCCTTTGTAAATCCATGTTGACTCTGTCCGATCCTTTCCCCATTTGTCAAGTGCTCCGCTATTTTATCCTTAATAATGGACTCTAGCATTTTGCCCACAACCGATGTAAGGCTTACTGGTCTATAATTCCCTGCTTTCTCTCTACCCCCCTTTTTAAATATTGGGGTAACATTAGCTACCCTCCAATCCACGGGTACTGTTCCCGAGTCAATGGAGTTCCGGAAGATGATCCTTAGAGCATCTGCTATCTCCAGGGCCACCTCCTTAAGTACCCTAGGATGTAGTTTATCAGGCCCCGGGGATTTGTCGGCCTTCAGTCCCCTCAACTTACCCAACACCATATCCCTAGAGATACTAATTTCTGTCAGCTCCTCCCTCTCATTAGTCCCTATGTTTGCCGATATTCCTGGGAGGTTATTTGTGTCCTCCTTTGTGAATACAGAACCAAAGTATGAGTTTAATTGGTCTGCCATTTCCTTATTCTCCATTATATATTCTCCCGAATCGGACTGCAAGGGACCGACTTGGGATTTTACCAGTCTTTTCCTCCTGATATACCGATAAAAGCTTTTGCAGTCTGTTTTTATGTTTGCTGCAAGTTTACTTTCGTATTCTATTTTCCCCTTCCTGATTAATCCCTTTGTCCTCTTTTGCTGTATCCTGTACTGCCCCCAATCTTCCGGTCTGGTGCTTTTTTTTGCCAGTTGATATGCCCTTTTTTTTGATTTTATGCTGTCCCTAATTTCCCTCATTATCCACGGTTGAGTCACCTTTTTAGGTTTATTTTTATGCCAAACCGGTATAAACATGTTCTGGAATTCTTCCATTCTATCTTTGAATGCTTGCCATTGTCTATCCACTGTCAATCCCCCCAGAAACACCACCCAATCAATCTTACCCAATTCCTGTCTCATACCCTCGTAATTCCCTTTATTTAAGTTCTGGACCTTAGTCTCTGATTCAATTTCCTCACTCTCCATCTCGACTGAGAGCTCGATCATATTATGATCGCTCTGACCCAAGGGGCCTCGTACAAGAAGATTGCTGATAAGTCCCTTCTCATTGCACAATACCCAGTCTAAAATGGCCTGATCTCGAGTCGGCTCCTCGACATATTGGTCCAGATAACCGTCCCGAAAACATTCCAGGAATTCCTCCTCCTCAGAATTTTTACTAATTTGGGTAGTCCAATCAATATGTAAATTAAAGTCACCCATGATGACAGCTGTGCTCTTATCGCACGCTTCTCTAATTTCCCTTTTTATGCCTTCCCTCACCTCCATATTACTATTTGGAGGCCTATATATCACACCCACTAACGTTTTCCTCCCCTTGCTATTTCTCATTTCTACCCATACAGATTCCGTTTCATCCGAGTTAATATCCTTCCTTTCCATTGCATTAATCCCCTCCTTTACCAGCAATGCTACCCCACCTCCCCTACCTTTTTGCCGATCCTTCCTAAATATTGTAAGTTAAGTTCCCAGCCTTGCCCACCCTGCAGCCACGTTTCTGTAATCCCAATCAAATCATACTTGTTTACCTCTATTCCCACAACTAATTCATCCACCTTGTTCCTAATGCTTCTAGCATTAAGATACAAAGCCTTCAGGCTTGCTTTTTTCACACTCTCATTATGAATTAGTTTGGCCCTTTGTGTTTCTCTCCTTTGCTTATTGCTTCTCACCTTTCTACCATCTATTTCTGACTTCATATGACTTCCCTCTTTTCCACTACCTAGGTTCCCATCCCCCTGCCAAATTAGTTTAAATCCTCCCGAACCGCCCTAGAAAATATTACCCCGAGGACATCGGCTCCCTCACAGTTCAGGTGTAGACCGTCCCCTTGGTACAGGTCACTCCTCCCCAAGAACTGGTTCCAATGCCTCAAGAAGTTAAATCCCTCTCCCTTGCACCACTGCTCAAGCCACGTATTTAGCTTATCTATCTTACTCTCTCTAAACTTATTAGCTCGTGGCACTGGTAGCAATCCAGAGATTACTACCTTTGAGGTCCTACTTTTCAATTTAGCTCCTAACTCCCTAAATTCAGCTTGTAGGACCTCCTCCCTCTTTTTACCTACATCGTTGGTACCTACATGTACCACGACAACTGGCTGATCCCCCTCCCCCTTCAGAATGCTCTGCACCCGCTCCGAGACATCCTTGACCCTTGCACCAGGGAGGCAACATACCATCTTGGAGTCTCGGTCTCGGCCACAGAAACTCCTATCTATCCCCCTTACAATTGAATCCCCTATCACTATAGCCCTATCCCTCTTTTTCCCGCCCTTCTGTGCAGCAGAGCCAGTCATGGTGCCCTGAACCTGGCTGCTGGTGCCTTCCCCTGATAAGTCATCTCCCCCAACAGTACCCAAAACGGTAAACCTGTTTTGGAGGGAGATGACCGCAGGTGACTCCTGCACTACCTTCCTGCCTTTACCCTGCCTTTTGGTCACCCATTTACTGTCTGAGCTAGCCTTTACCTGCGGTGTGACCAACTCACTGAATGTGCTATCCACAACATCCTCAGCATCGCGTATGCTCCAGAGTGAGTCCATTCGCAGCTCCAGCGCCGCCATGCGGTCCGCTAGGAGCTGCAGCTGGACACACTTCCTGCACACATAGTTGTCAGGGACAGTGTCCCTGATTTCCCACATGGCACAGGAGGAGCATGACACGGGTCCGAGCTGCCCTTCCATGACTTAACCCTTACAATACCCTTTTATTTACTACAATTTAGCTTAATTATTGAATTCTACTTAGAATAAGTTTGTGAAAGTACTCACCAACCAGTCACCTACCTGTTTTCTGGTGTTGTATTTTCACTGCCGCCTCCTGTCCTGGAACCTTTTCCACCTAGGTTAGGCTCCTGAAATAAAATAAATTGAACCTACCTTTTCAACTTCCCCTAACCCCTAAAAGGTTAGAGGAGGTGGAAGGGTGGGAGACACTACACTGTAGTGTTTCGGGTTTAGCAACAGCTCCACCTATATAAGAGTTACTGGCCTCCTGCTCTCCCGACTGCACCAGCTGTGAAAGAAAAAGCCCGCGAAAGGTGAGCTTTTAAACTCACCAGTTACTGGCCTCCTGCTCTCCCGACTGCCCCAGCTGTGAAAGAAAAAGCCCCCGAAAGGTGAGCTTTTAAACTCACCAGTTACTGGCCTCCTGCTCTCCCGACTGCACCAGCTGTGAAAGAAAAAGCCCGCGAAAGGTGAGCTTTTAAACTCACCAGTTACTGGCCTCCTGCTCTCCCGACTGCCCCAGCTGTGAAAGAAAAAGCCCCCTCCTGTTAAGAATGTCCTGCGCAAGCTGGGCCCATGCCCGAGTATTTATACTCTCCCTGGATAGCACCACCCGCAGGCCACTCAGTTGATTCATGTCAAACCCTACTGTTATGTTTATTAATAACTAGTCGTTTTCATTATGAACAGCTAGCTTCTAGCTAGTCACTTTATTCATGCCATGTGGACTTCTGTACAGCATCCATCTTGACTACTGCCTTGTGGGTAGCCTAGTGCATCGTGGGTAGCCCCTTACTTAAACATACAGCTCCACCTAGTGTACCATTCTAGAATGACATGTTACTGATCATTACATCCCCCTTTCTTTGAGGTTAAACAAAATCAATATCAATCAACTTTCAAGAAACACGATAAAGATGATATCAGTAACACTTTTGTTAGCGCTCTATAAACATAAACATTTTCACAACAGTCAACACATTTTCAAAGCTTTACTTTATACTCAAAGATTAAGTCTATCAGGCTTTTTTACTTCATGTGTGGATCTTCTCAGCACAGGTGAGTCTGATGTGTTTTCATGAGAGCCTGTATGTGTGTTTGTGTTAGATTGTTCTGGTGGTGAGTGACAAGATTCAGTTGCAGCATTGTCATCGATTTGCTCTTGGATAGTTTCTTGTGTTTTCAGGAGGGCACGGCGGTTCCTCCTGATAACCGGTCCTTCCTCAGTTCTAACAGTGTATGACCTTGGTCCTACTTCCTCAAGAACTGTAGCTTTCCTGTTCCATGCATCTGGATCCTCAATCCTGACAACATCATCCCATGTCAATGGTTTCAGAGTTTTGGATGACTTGTCAGAGTATGATTTCTGTTTCAGCTTTAAAAGTTGAAGTCTCTGGGCTAGAAATTCACTTTGGCCCCGTCAGCTGGCTAGCGCCCAAAAGTTAGCGCTGCGTGCGGAGCCAGTTGCGCCCGTCAGAAATTCAGTTTTTGCGCCCCAAGTCGGAACCGGGTGCTATTCCAGGGTGTGCCCGCCCCTGCTTGGGGTGCTGAAACTGAATTTCAGCGCTGTAGGTGCCGCAGCGCCACCTGCTGCGGAGCGGCAGGCTGCGGTACTGCAGGCCTCCTCCTTCTCTTAAGGGGGAGGTGCCTGCAACTCGGAGATCGCCGCTCGCTAGTGCCGGCAAATGAGCCCGGCACCACGGAGAAGTGCCGGGCTCCCGGAAAGCAGCCGGCAATGCCGCGGGGGGGGGTGGAGGAGGCCGGGGAAGGAGGTGCGGGCAGGCGGATGCCGAAAAAGCGGCCGGCCGCACCTTCGCCTTAACTAGCGCCACTAAGGCTGCAGCACGGCCCGGTCTTCACATCATTGTTTGCGGCCGCTGCGGAAGAGGCGGCCGCAACTAAATATGGGGGTCGGGCCGGTAGCGGGGCAGAACCGGGGCACTGCGCACACCGATGATGTCATCGGTGCCGGCGCAGCGCTACCAGCTACCGCCGCCATTACCGCAGCGCTGAATATCAGCGCAAACTCCTCTACTGGCACAGAAGCCCTCTTTGGGCGGTAACTGAGCGCAAAGCCCACTGAATTTCTGGCCCTCTGTCTCAGTTCCTTACTCTGCTTTTCTTTTGCACAGCAGGGTAGCGTGGTGTGCAACTTGTGACCCATTAGGAGTTCAGCAGGTGAAGAACCAGAGTCTAAAGGTGAGGCTCGGTAGCTCAGCAGGGCGAGATAAGGATCAGACTTGCTTTCTGTCGCTTTCTTCAGTAGCTGTTTGAGAACTTGAACACCTTTTTCTGCCTTACCATTCGACTGAGCATACAAAGGACTGGATGTGATGTGCTGAAAGTCATACTGTGCTGCAATCTGTTGCCACTCCTTACAGTTGAAGCACGGACCATTGTCACTAATGGCAATCCTGGGAATTCCATGTCTGGCAAAGATGGGTTTAACATGCATTATGACACTGCTTGCTGTGGTGCTTGAGAGCAGCGCCATCTCAGGATAGTTAGAATCGTAGTCAATCACTATTAGATAGTCTTTACCATGCAAATGAAGAGGTCCATACCAACCTTTTGCCATGGTGCTGTTGGTAAGTCAGTTCTTTGTTTGTTTGTTTTGGTGTTTCTGACATGTCTCACATTTGCCTATCATGTTCTCAATGTCCTTATTTATGCCAGGCCAATAAACAGTGTCTCTTGCTCTCCTTTTGCATTTTTCAATTCTGAGGTGTCCCTCATGAATCCTTTTGAGCCTGTGGAATGAATATTCTGTTCTGTTTTAGTAATAGTCCACTTGCGACATCCAACTCTGACCTGATGTGAAAGTATTTTGGACAGGAACCTTTTGGCCAACCATGATGAATGTTCTCTATTACTGTTTGTAACACTGTATCTTTTACTGTTTCTTCTGCTATTCGCTTTGATTTTGTGTCTGACACAGGCAGCACAGCAGTGACCATACTCACATGAACATCCACGTCTTCTTCAGTAGAACTCACATGACTCATTGTGGGTGCTCGGGATAGTGCATCTTCTAACACTATGTGTTTGCCTGGTGTGTAGATCAGTTCAAAGTCATATATTTGCAGCTTCATCATGAGTCGTTGAATCCTTGGAGACATCTCATTCAGGTTTTTTTTTGCGATGGCAACCAGTGGGCAGTGGTCTGTCTCAACTGTGAAGGTGGGAAGTCCATATATGTAGCCATGAAACTTTTCTAATCCAACTACCAAGCCTAGACATTCCTTTTCAATCTGGGCATATCGACACTCAGAATCAGTCATAGACCTGGAGGCATAGGCAACAGGCTTCCAATCTTCACCCTCTGCTTGTAGCAAGACCGTGCCTAGGCCATCTTTTGATGCATCCGTTGACACTTTGATTCTCTTTGTTGGGTCAAAGAAGGTGAGTACAGGTGTGGTTGTCAGCACTGTTTTGAGGTTCATCCTCTCTTGTTCATGTCTTTCTGTCCATGCGAACTCATTTGTTTTACATAGCAGGTCTCGCAGACAGGCTGTCTTGGCTGACAAGTTAGGAATGAACTTTCCAATGAAGTTCATCATCCCCATGATGCGTAGCACTCCTTTTTTGTCAGTGGGTCGGGGCATGTTGAGTATGCTGCTTACTTTTTCCATATCTGGCTCAATTCCTTTACCAGATAGATTATCTCCTAGGAAAGTGACTTCCTGGACGCCAAACTGACACTTGGCTTTGTTGAGCTTTAGTCCATTCCGGCGTATGCTCTGTAGCACTTTAGGCAGTCTCTCATTGTGTTCTTTCAGTGTGGAGCCCCAGATGATGATGTCATCAACATAGACCCGAACTCCTTCCAGACCTTCAATTATGTGTTCCATCGCTCTATGAAAGATTTCAGATGCAGATATTATCCCGAAAGGCATTCTGAGGAAACAATACCTGCCAAATGGTGTGTTGAAGGTACAGTATTTGGTGCTCTCTTCATCCAGTTTTAGTTGCCAAAATCCTTGTGAGGCATCGAGCTTTGTGACATATCTGGCACCTGACATTTCACTGGTGATTTCTTCTCGCTTGGGAATCTGGTAGTGTTCACGTTTTATGTTTGCATTTAAGTCCTTTGGATCCATGCATATTCTTAGATCATTGTTCTTTTTCTTTACACATACCATGGAGTTAACCCAGTCTGTTGGCTCTTCGACTTTCCTGATGACTCTTAGTGTGGTCATTCTGTCCAGTTCTTTCTTGAGCCGGTCACGCAGGGGTGCTGGAACTCTCCGTGGAGCATGTACCACTGGCTGAGCATCCTCCTTTAGCTGGATCTTGTAAGTGAATGGTAGGACACCAAATCCTTTGAACACATCCTGGAAATTACTCAGTACAGAATCCACCGAGTCATCTGGTCTGC
Source organism: Somniosus microcephalus (assembly GCF_052327205.1). NCBI lineage: Eukaryota > Metazoa > Chordata > Chondrichthyes > Squaliformes > Somniosidae > Somniosus > Somniosus microcephalus. The sequence continues at coordinate 21,947,301 of NC_141012.1, forward strand.
TTATGGCACAGTTTATATGGTAGACTCTCTTGACCAGTTCTAAGTCCTCACAAGCTTTGTCACCTAGTAGTGAATCAAGTCCTTCAGCCACAACAGAAAACATGAGATGATGCGCTTTGTCTTTGACTGTCACTTTAAATCTGCATACACCTAAGCTATCTATTTTCTGTCCATTATAGTTCTTCAGTAGTACTGACTTTTTCTGTATTTTGGGCTTTTCTTTCATGTTTTTAATGTCACTCATACTGATTAAGTTTGCTTTTGCCCCATGTCTAGTTTCAATGTAACTAATGCTTCATTTACCTGCAGTGACATCATCCATTTGTCCTCTTTTACTGCATTAACTTTATGTTCAGCATTGTCCATTCCTGAGGGCTACACATTTTCTGTATCCTTTTTGATATTGTCACATGACACCATTCCTACAGAAAATGTCTCACTTAAATCAGTGTCCTCAATCACATTGACTCATTGCCCTTTCTTAGTTTTTACTTTTGAAAAGCATTGTGTGGCAAAGTGATTCTTTCCATGACATTTTGTGCACATTTTTCCAAATGCTGGGCATTGTTGTGACTGGTGTTTGTAACCACAGCGTTTACAATTAAAAATTCCATCCTCCGATTGCTTTTCATTTCTGTTCTGCCCACGTTTCTTCCCTTTGTAGGACACAGCACCGACAGCAGCACTATCACTTACTACAATCGCATTATTATTAATTTCACTGAAAGTCTTCGCGTGCTTTTGAGCTAGCTCACTGGCTTGGCATATTTTCACAGCATTTTCCAATGTTAGTTCCGTTTCTCTCAACAGACGTTCCCTGACCTTTTTATCATGAATACCAAACACAATCTGGTCACGAATCATGGATGATTTCAGTTCAGAGAAATTACATGTCTGTGCTTTCAGTTTTAGATCGGTCACAAAGCTATCAAAAGTCTCATTTTGCTGCTGTGTCCTTGAACAGAACACGTACCTCTCATAGGTTTCGTTGTTTTTGGGAGGACAATGTGTATCAAATTTCTTTAACACATCGTCCAATTTTTTTCTGTCCTCCTCTTGATTAAATACAAATGTATTAAATACCTCTATCGCCTGTGGGCCTGCAACCATGAGCAGCAACGCTATTTTCCTTGCATCTGGCATCGTACCGAATCCAATGGCAGCAATGTAGAGTTCGAATTGTTGTTTGAAAGTCCGCCAATTGCAGTCGACATTCCCCGTGAGTTTCAAACCCTCCGGTGGCTTCAAATGCTCCATGTCGCATTTCACAATATTCAGCAGATTTTACCAATCTTGGTACCATGTTATGTTCATTAATAACTAGTCGTTTTCATTATGAACAGCTAGCTTCTAGCTAGTCACTTTATTCATGCCATGTGGACTTCTGTACAGCATCCCTCTTGACTACTGCCTTGTGGGTAGCCTAGTGCATCATGGGTAGCCCCTTACTTAAACATACAGCTCCACCTAGTGTACCATTCTAGAATGACATGTTACTGATCATTACACATACCTCAAGTGGCAATAAAGGGTAAATTCACTGATTCCTCATTCCCAAAGGAGAGCCAAGCTCAAAGGGAATGCGTGTCAGCGAATCAGCACCACAGTGTTATAGGCCTATCCCCAGTTCACATTCCCTTTCAGCATGGCCCCCTGCTGAGAGCAGGGGATTCACAAATTTGCTTTAAGTTCCTTCATGGACTTCACCTAATAGAATTAAACACTGGATTGTGCTGTCAGTGGTTGTAGTGCAGCGATAAACTGCTTTTACATTGTGCACATTTAGTTTGGACTCAGGGAGACTAGCCTCTGTAAAATGGCTCCTCGCATATGAACCACTAAATCTACCTCTTACCTTGGCAGCAGGATCAAAGATCCACCAAAAGCTGGGTGCTTTTATTTTGCAGCCCAGATCTAGGGAGCGTGGCCTTAATGTACTGATGTCCCGCATTATATGTGGATAGTGCAGCTGGACTTCCTGTAAACTGGCTGCACTATGGGCTTTGCTGTGCTACACAAGTGCGTACTGGCCATGATCGCTTGGCCACTCTGTCGGTAGAAAGCACTGACCTGGTGTCATTGTGACCTTGTGTCACTACTAGTAAACGCGGCATTTGCTGCAGGAAGACCCGTGCCAGTCAGGAAGACCCATGCCAGTCAGGAAGACCCAGTAAAGAATAACGCTTCTAAGCCACAGGTTTGGAAACTCCAGTGCATGTAGTTTTGGGATGCTGGGCCCACGCCTTGGCAGCTGGTGCACGGGAGCAGCATAAAAGCAGCTATAGGGTCTAAGCTTCTCCCGCCAGGATAAATAAGTGGATTTAGCAGTGAAAACATGAGGAGCAGGTTCACGGGCACTAAACAACTATCATTGTAGAAGCAGCTATGGTTCGTTTGTTATTTGAGACACTACTTTCTGCAGTAATTGATCCTAATACCATGTGTCTGCAGATTACTGCTTAAAATGCCTGTTCCAGCTCTATTGCTTTGATTCTACTGCATGACGTTCCACATTGTTTGGTGGAATGCTGAGCTCCCCCAGAGATGCCATTGTTCGGATGTAAATAGCACTGATTTCAGAATAGGACCCATTGTTCATAAAGGAATAACAATTAATGCACAGAACCAATCTCATTTGTTTATCCTAGAATTGTGCCACGGGTAATCCAGACTGCTGGAGATCGTCGTGTTGCATAGCAAGGCGTGCGCACAGTGAGCAGGCAAGGTCATTTTTAAAGAAAAAGCTGAAGGGCCAAAGCACATAATTCAGGACACCACTGTGATTGAAAAGGATAAAAGAGAAGTCAAGGTAAACCAGAAAGTTGTGATTAGGTAATGCCAATCTTGGGTTTTCAAAGCCTAAAGCTTACAACAACAAGGACAGAAAGACTGAGGAGGTAAAGAATTCCACAGTTCTAAGGCCTGGTAAACAAAGAGCAGGCTGGAGCAGGAGTCTTTCTGATAAGTCTTGCTCTTAACAAAGTGAGTAGGCAGGAGGAGAGTAGGTAAGACAGTATAGGGTCGATTTTGGTATGTGGCGTGGATGGAGTGGACAGTGGAGGAGTCCATTGCCAACTTGTATGGGGTTCTGATTCATAGCATCGACACATTGCAGTACAAGATGCACTGCAGCAACTCGCCAAGGCTTCTTCGGCAGCACCTCCCAAACCTGCGACCTCTTCCAACTAGAAGGACAAGGGCAGCAGGCACATGGGAACACCACCACCTCCAAGTTCCCCTCCAAGTCACACACCATCCTGACTTGGAAATATATCGCCGATCCTTCATCGTCGCTGGAACAAAATCCTGGAACTCCCTCCCTAACAGCACTGTGGGAGTACCTTCACCACATGGACTGCAGCGGTTTAAGAAGGCGGCTCACCACCACCTTCTCAAGGGCAATTAGGGATGGCAATAAATGCTGGCCTTGACAACGACACCCACATCCCATGAACAAATTTTTAAAAACATTATGGAGCATGTGGTCAGTTAAATGGAGGCTGCAGCTGGGTCCCACTTGGCGGAGTTTATGGCACCAGTAGTAGCACATTGCTCATACTGAATTGATGGGGGCTTCAACCAGGTTTGGATGTCGATTCTCCAGCAGATCAGTGGGAGTACTGAACTGCAGCTCGATAGCACGGGGCAGTCATGCAAAGGGAGGGAAAAGTATTACCGTCTCGCGAGAATCCAACACATCTGCACCTTCACCATTCGGATAATCTGTGCCCACCCTGGCAGCAGAAAGCCAGTTGGGTCAGACTGCTCTGGCAGACACTGAGGGCTGGATTTTACCAACCTCGGTGGGTCCGGGGTGGGCGATGTCAGTGATGGGTCCCGGCCTCGTTGCTGGCTCCAGCCTGCTGTCCAAAATGACTTTCCACTGATTGGGCTTGTTAAGCCCGCCCAGCGCATTTGCCGGCCAGTTGAAGGAAATGGGTCTGATGATGACACGTCATCAGCCGGTTTCCTTAAAGGGACCATGCGCAAATTAAATTTGACAGTTGTGCTGTCAATGTTCTGCAGCATTGAGGTACTGCAAACACTGACAAGCACTGCACAGAGGTGCACGGCTGCACCCAGGCTCTCCCATGACTCCATATGCTTATGGAGAGAATCACAGCACGCAGGGAGGTTTTCTTCCCTTCCAATGGGCGGAAGAGAGCTCCCCAGGAGACCCACGCAGCCTGGTTGCACATTGCACAGGTGGGCACAAGTAGGGATGTCGTCAGGTGGACCAGGCTGCAGTGGCGCAAACCTTTCAATGATCTCAGTAGATCACGAAACGTTAGTACAAAGCCACACTCAACCTCATCCTGCTGTGCCGCTCATCACATCCCCATCACTCTGCCTTCCTTACCCTACTGTTGCACATCCTTACTCACACCAACTTACCTTGCACCTCCACCCATCCCTCTCTATCTCTCTAGACAAAATGCAATTGCTAGAAGACTATCCATTTAGAAAAAAGTGCATTGCCAGTACCCCTTTCTGATTTCAGAAGATTGTCAAGCCACTACAAGCACTTTAAAACCGAGTAACTTGTCAAAGGCCACTATAAACTGACAGCAAAATGTCTCCCATATCTTTGCAGCATTTTAAATGAAAGCAGGTATGTATCCCTTTAATTAGTACTGGAAATGGACATCACCTGACCATTATTGCAGATGATTTGTAGGAGGTTTAAGCAAGTAATAGCGGCAGTGTTGATTAACATGAAAATCTCATTGGGGCCTTAACTGTGTTACCTGACCCCCAGTTCAATATTTTCATTAGCCCCCCCACCTGTTTTTGGCCAGAATGATGGCCAACTAAATCAAGGTCCACCTGAAAATTGGAATGCGTGCAGCTCCAGCAGTAAGTCAGTAGCGGGTTTTTTATTGCAATTTTTGTCCTTCTACCCTTCAAATTAGAGCCATAAATAAGCAGCAGTGAGATGAAAATCAGTCATATATTTCTAGCTTAGAAGGAACAAGAGAGAAAATTTCAATAGATCCGTGACACAAGTGATATTGGTAACATCGAGACAAGAAAATCACTCGATTGAGTACACGCAGACAGGAGGCTTCATTAAAGGGCCAAACAGGCACTTAGCCAAATGTGTTTGCCAAAGCATCTGGTGCAAGATTTATCCTGCTGCACCGATGGCATTGCAGAGACTTCCTTTTGGTCAGTGTCTGTGTCCTACCCTGGCCTTAATTGTAGGTTGCCCTTCTCCTCCACAGTCAGAGCCGCATTCAGTGTAAAGTTATGATGATAAACTTGGAGATCTTAATGGGCTGTAATGCAAGATGCCCCCAAATTGACACATTGCTTCGAGATTCCTATAGTGTTCCTAGTAGCTGCACGGGTCAGATTACATCTGCACTCTGCTTGAGTTCTTGGCCGGTTGACGGGGTCATTAACCATGTTGTAAGAGAGTAGCCTTGGAACTATCCTTGTAGTCTGCTTTCAAAGAAGGGTGGAAGAAATGACTACCTTAGAATGATAGTAATGTAACTTCTGCTTATGAGCCAGGCATTAACCTACAAGATGTAATGTTGATCATCACGGACCAGCAGCACATAGATGGATTGGAGCTCTTTTTCAGTTTATGCGGGCAAGAAAATTGTGTCTAGCAGTCTTGATGGATATATGGACACCATCAATGATCCCCTGCATTCTGGGGAATCCAACACTGAAACTGGACAGTCCTTTTGTGTTGCTGTTCCTGATCAGTAGGAAAATTAATGAAAGCATCGGCCTTGCTGAACAATGAATCAATGACCAAGTTGATACATCAGTCCGCTGCAATTGGCTTATATTGTAGATATCCCTGGAAGGAAGCAGAGGCACAAATGTTGAGAGAGGTGGTGATCTTGACTGACACTGGCAATGCTGTCCCTATGGTCAAAGTTGTCTGCAGGTCCCCTTGTAGCAGATGCCACAGCTCTGTAACTGCCAAACTGGACCCTGTGACTACAATTCTTCTCTGGCTTTGCTGGGTACGGGTAGCCTAGCCTGGACCTGTAGAGACAAGTAATTGGGTAATGGTGTGCATGGGTAAGGGCACCATTGTACAATCTGATCTCCCTGGCATCCCTTCTTTGTCATAGAAACATAGAAGATAGGAGCAGGAGTAGGCCATTCGGCCCCTCGAGCCTGCTCCGCCATTCAATGAGATCATGGCTGATCATCCAAATTCAGTACCCTGTCCCTGCTTTCACCCCATATCTCTTGATCCCCTTAGCCTTAAGAAATATATCTAACTCCTTCTTGAATATATTTAATGAATTGGCCTCAACTGTCTTCTGTGGTAGAGAATTCCACAGGTTCACCACTCTCTGGGTGAAGAAATTCCTCCTCACCTCAGTCCTAAATGGCTTACCCCTTATCCTTAGATTGTGACCCCTAGTTCTGGACTCCCCCGCCATCGGGAACAGCCTTCCTGCATCTATTAATGGGGAGTCCTCTTCTATTAATGGGGAGCACTGAATCTAATCCACATAACTTTGAACGCAATTCTATTTCAACAGTTTGGAGCAGTGCTGCTTTAAGAATCTCTTGCATTCAGGCCAGAACTAAATTGGCTTTGAATGTCTAGTTTCAATGGACATGCTGAGTGCACAGCTGGTGCACATTGTAAACTCTAGGATTTTGCACATTGGCCAATCTGGCTTTCATTTGCTTACTTTTGAAGGTCTCTCATACATTCTGTGCAAGAGCAAGGAACGCTGGTAGACAGCTCGGCTCACAATTTCTGATGGTGCGTTATGGAAGCGCCTTCATTAGCGCCCCAAATTCTTAACCCTCTTGCTCTCTTTACAACAGTGAATCCATTTCTGCCAGCTGGGATTTTACCCTAAGAGATAAGAGAAGGATCACATATTCAACGAGGAGCATTTTATTGTCTATCCAGCACTGTGAGCTGTGTGTTAAAACAGCCTTCCCAGATACTGGAGTAACCTTTGATGGTCTCATGTAGATTATCTCTGGAACTTAGTTTGAAGATAGCTGAAAAGGCAGGTTTCAGGCAACTTTCTACAATTGATAGATCTTTAACAAATATTGCTTTATCTCAAGCCCATAACAATCTTGGCAAATGTGCAATTCCATTTAAAGCTGCCTTGCCTTGGAATCTCTTGGTTAGTGTATAAAATCTTTCCCCAGAGTTGTTTTTGGCAAGTTAGTGTACTGTTATCTAGAAAAAAAAATGTCGACTTTTCAATATGTTGGTCAGCTAGCACTAAATTCAACTTTTTATAACTATTGCATTTTACACCGGTTTTCATGTTTTGTTCATCAGGCTAGTTCCCCAATAACATACATTTACCACCTACCCGAGACACCAGACAACAACCTGCTCCCATGGTTTGCTAATTCCACTCTATAGTGGAAGGATTGTTTGCCTTTGACTCTCCCTTCTCATTTTTTTTCTCTCTCCCCAGTGACTTCAGGAGCTCCCTTTGTGGGAAACCTTTGGTTTAAACTTGAGTCTCAAACTCCATGGTGCAGTATGTCAGTGCTCTAACCTGCTGTGCTAGAAGGGTCTTCAGGCATAACATGCTTAAAGAGGTTTTAAAATCAAACAGAAAAAAAAGACACATGCATTCATGAGGAACGTGTTCGAGATTGCCTTAACATATTTGATTTATAATCCTCAATTTTCAGAATATGAAAACTCTAACTCTTTTTCCATCTGTTTTAGAAGAGTGTGACATTGTTCTTTACACCTTGTCATTTGCTAGCTTGTATAACACTGTATATAATATATTGATTCTCTCTGTATTTTAAACAAAAATTTGTCCTCACTTCCATGAGGGATACATGTGGTTCTTTTAATGGCAGTGCTACTCAATGCCAATCAACTGACATAATCAATCATGCAACATCTTTGAAAACAATTATGGACTGATGCACACAGTAGGTACCAGCTATCCTAAGGTTACCAAACTATTAGTTAGAATACTAAATTTATCATCAAGGTATAAAATGTCAGCATGTAAAATCTCTGGAACAGCACCTCATCTTTCAATTAGGCACTTTGCAGCCTTCTGGCCTCAACATTGAGTTCAACAACTTTAGATCATAACCACTGCTCCCATTTTCCTAGGTGCTGGTACTGGTACTGGTTCTGCTATAGCCATTTAGACCTCCTCTAGGCCCATCTTTTGTTTCTTTATTGTCCCATTACCACCCCCTTTTGCTTTGCACCATTATCGCATTTGTCATTTAATCACTCCTGCCCTCCACCACATCACAGAACTTCCCTTTTGTTCTTTACTCACCCCCCACTGCCCCACTTCATTTTTCCTTGGCTCTGCACTTGCTTATAAACTGTTAAATCTCTAGCTTCCTCCAGTTCTGATGAAAGATCATCAGCCTGAAATGCTGGGGGAAATTTTGCGGGGGGGTCAGTGGGCACAATCGGTGGCGAGTTGGGTGGGAAAAGATTTTCTTTTGACAGCGGGTCAGGACCCCACTAACAATTCAAGGGAATGGTAGTGTAGTGGTACTGTCACTGGGCTAGTTAATCCAGAGTGTGTGGACTAATGATCCAGTAGAGGTGACTTCAAATCCCACGATGGCAGCTGGGGAATTTAAATTCAGTTAATTAAATAAATCTGGAATAAAAAGTGAGTATCAAATAGTATTTTTTTTAAATAAATCTGGAATAAAAAGCAAATATCAGTAATGGTAACCATGAAACTATCGGATTGTCGTAAAAAAACATCTGGTTCGCTAATGTCCTTTAGGGAAGGAAATCTGTTGTCCTTACCTGGTCTGGCCTAGATGTGACTCCAGACTCACAGCAATGTGGTTGACTCTTAACTGCCCTCTAAAATGACCCAGCAAGCCACTCAGTTGTAACAAACTGCTATGAAACACAATCCTTCACCACACGGTTCAAGAAGGCGGCTCACCACCACCTTCTCAAGGGCAATTAGGGATGGGCAATAAATGCTGGCCTTGCCAGCGACGCCCACATCCCATAAACAAATTTTAAAAAATTGATCAGAAATGCTAACTTCCTTCCATCGCACTGCAGTGAACGCTGATTTTGTACCTAAAACCTTAATATGTTATAATGTAGAGCTCAACTCACTTTAATGCCCATATGTCTGTCTTGTGGTACATTATAAGAACTTGTGCACACTGACGCACACGTCTCTCACAGCCAGCAGCAGCTCCAAAGAAAACTTGCCTGATTTGCTGAGGAGGGCGGCTTGGAAGACCTGTATTTTTACTGGTTTAGGTGGTGTAGCCATTGGGTGAGAGAGAGCTGGGTGAAGGGGAACTAGCAGAGTGTGAAGCACAACATAAAAACAGCTTGTAACAATGTAACACTTCAATTCTAGTCTGACTCCACATGCTGTAGCTGCAAACCAATCTGATCCCAATACGTTAACCTATCTTTCTTCATATGCCTATTTGAGTGGACACAGTGTCATCAACAGGAAAACAAATCTACTAGTGCCCCCTCATGAGGAGGCGCACCTAAAATAATAATTCAAACACAAAGTCTAATTTAAATAAAAAGGAAACTCATAAATCTAAATCATAATATAAAATTTGTGTTCACCAGACACTCTACTCCCTGTGATACCCACCAGTGGTGGCAGGCCCCAAGCATACCAGTGGACTCTGTGTGCTCCCTCTCCAGGGTCACCCAGGCAAGGACAAGACCACGGAGAGAGGCAGCACCAGAGTGAACACTTCCCGCCATCTCCCCCCCCACACCCCCCCAAACGGGGGCTACGCTCACTCTGGACCCATGACTGATGGCCCTGCTGTGCATTTCAGAATCATCTGTTTTTATTTCAAATTTACAATACTCTTAAATTTTAATAATTATTGGTGTGATCAAATCAGCAGGTGTCACAGGTACTGGCTCCTGAGTTCCAGGGAGTTCTTTCTCTGAATAATAATAATAATAATAATCAACTTTATTGTCATTGTTAGTGCACAAGTGCAGTACAACGAAATGTAGGCTTGCGGCTCCCGAGAGTGTACATTTAGATTAAGACATTTAAACATTCAACATTCATTTGGCTTGTAATACGTTAACATGACAGAAAAAGTGCTGCTGATATTCTGAAAGGTGAATAAGTGAGGCAGATTGGAGTGCCCGTGGGGAGACGGTTGCCTTCATATTCATTTCGTTAACGGTCGTGCAGAATGTATGACTTTCAGTAACAAGTAAAAATCTGCTTTTTACATGCTGATAAATTACACATTAATAAAATGTAAAGGTTTGTACATTCTTGCAAATGCCTATCTCTGTTTATATTAATATACACAGGACAAAACCATGTTGAAATGCACCATGTCTTATGTAGTATAATCTAAAGAGAGCAAAATGACTGATTTTTATGACATTTAAAATGTAAAATAGTTTGCTGAGATAGTAGGAGAAGGTTGGAAGGTTTTGCCCTAGAGGGGGAGATCCTAGAGGGACTGGGAGATGGTTGGAAAGTTTCTTCCTAGAGGGGGAGATCCTAGAGGGACTGCGAGATGGTTGGAAGGTTTTGCCCTGGAGGGAGAGATCCTAGAGAGACTGGGAGATGGTTGGAAGGTTTTGCCCTAGAGCGGGAGATCCTAGAGGGACACGGAGATGGTTGGAAGGTTTTGCCCTAGAGCGGGAGATCCTAGAGGGACTGGGAGATGGTTGGAAGGTTTTGCCCTAGAGGGGGAGATCCTAGAGGGACAGGGAGATGGTTGGAAGGTTTTGTCCTAGAGGGAGAGATCCTAGAGGGACTGGGAGATGGATGGAAGGTTTTGCCCTAGAGGGAGAGATCCTAGAGGGACTGGGAGATGGATGGAAGATTTTGCCCTAGAGGGGGAGATCCTAGAGGGACAGGAAGGAGGTTGGAAGGTTTTGCCCTAGAGGGAGAGGGAGAGATCCTAGAGGGACTGGGAGATGGATGGAAGGTTTTGCCCTAGAGGGAGAGATCCTAGAGGGACTGGGAGATGGTTGGAAGATTTTGCCCTAGAAGGGGAGATCCTAGAGGAACAGGAAGGAGGTTGGAAGGTTTTGCCCTAGAGGGAGAGGGAGAGATCCTAGAGGGACTGGGAGATGGTTGGAAGGTATTTTCCTAGAGTGGGAGATCCTAGAGGGACTGGGAGATGGTTGGAAGGTATTTTCCTAGAGTGGGAGATCCTAGAGGGACTGGGAGATGGTTGGTAGATTTTTTCCTAGATTGGGAGATCCGAGAGAGACTGGGAGATGGTTGGAAGGATTTTACCTAGAGGAGGGGATCTTAGAGAATGTTTTTTTCCTAGAGCGGGAGATCCTAGAGGGACTGGGAGATGGTTGGAAGGTTTTTTCCTAAAGGGGGAGCCGTCAGGATTTTGTGCTGAGATGGGGGAGTGAGATAGTGTGAGTTGCTGCTTTAGGAGAGCCAAAAGCAAGTCACACACTTTTGATTTTTACCTCGTGCCATCACTGGCCCTGCAGCAGAAATAAATGCCTTTAAGAGAGGACCAAAAACTGGGAAGAAAGCGGAAAAAATGACAAATTCCATCCCTGCATCAATAAATGCAGCAACAGAAAACAAAAGTGGTTTTAGGGAACTGACAGGTTTACTCAATTTGTTTGTACATATGTATGTATGTATGTATATGTTAACTATATTCTGATCGAAGACAAGAATCCAAGGTTTGTATTTACAATGGCAATTGCACACAATTCTTTGGCCTAAATACCTAAAACTCAATGGGAGTCTTGGCACTCAGCAACAGATATAATTTCATGAATATGGGTCAAAATCTAACTGAAGGAAGCAGAGTTCGGGAATATTTTAAATCAACAGATGTTTTGTAGCCTAGAAACCATTTTAAATGTTAGCTATTGTTTAATTTGTCTCTTTGTATAATAAAATCAAATCTGGACATGCTGTACACTCAGATGCCCCCATTGCCTTCACTCTAAAATGTGCGGAATTGGTGTTGGACCTTCACACAAAGCACATTTTGTAGAATGGATGCACATCTTCAAGTGCCTCTACTTTCTCTAGTTTGGTTGTAATGCCCAAAGCAATTAAAACCACATTTTTTATAAGACTTAGCCTGCTGTGTTGAACTTGTTGTACCCTGTATTACAATGAGATTACTTGTCTGCTGTGATTCGGAGGGTTGGAGGACTTATTTATTTATTTGTAATTAAATAATTTCAAACATAAATATCGGTGGAAAATTCATCTTGGTGCTAACAGTAAAATGCATTTGTTAGCTCGTGTTATAGAAACATAGAAAAAAAATAGGAGCAGGAGTAGGCCGTTCGGCCCTTCGAGCCTGCTCCATTCAATGTGATAATGGCTGATCCTCTATCTCAATACCATATTTCTGCCCTCTCCCCATACCCCTTGATACTTTTTGTGTCTAGAAATCTATCTCCTTCTTAAATATATTCAGTGACTTGGCCTCCACAGCCTTCTGTGGTAGAGAATTCCACAGGTTCACCACCCTCTGAGTGAAGAAATTTCTCCTCATCTTAGTCCTAAATGTCCTACCCCGTATCCTGAGACTGTGACCCCTCATTCTAGACCCTGCCAGCCAGGGGAAACATCCTCCCTGCATGCAGTCTGTCTAGCCCTGTCAGAATTTTATACGTTTCAATGAGATCCCCTCTCATTCTTCTAAACTCTACAGGCCTAGTCGACCCAATCTCTCCTCATACGACAGTCCTGCCATTCCAGGAATCAGTCTGGTGAACCTTCGCTGCACTCCCTCTGTGGCATCAATTTTCACAGAGATTATATGGGGTATAGTTTCTGCTGTAGGCATAATTGGGAAATTGCATCCAAAATGCGCTCAAAATTGTGTTGGTTAGGTTGCAGTTCAAGTTTCCGATAAAAATCATTTGCATAATCACAGAATCACAAGGAAAAAATCTTCCATGAACCAGCGCAATCAGGCAGCATAATAGACGTAATTGTTTTCTTTTCTTTCCTTTTAAAAAGTATTCATTGATGTATTGAAGATAATATACAAGGCTATGGACCAAGAGCTGGAAAGTGGGATTCGGCTGGATAGCTCTTTTTCGGCCAGCACAGACATGATGGGCCGAATGGCCTCCTTCTGCGCTGTAAATTTCTATGATTCTATGAAGAGTGTTAACCTGGTCCAGTTTTATTAATGCAGACAAAAAATAAGCATTTTTAATAAGAGTATCCTCTGAGTAAAATCACTGAAAATAACTTTAAAAGAAAAACTACACTGAACCATATACTACTTTCATTGGTGTACACTAGTCGGTTTCTTAGTAAATTAAATATTTTTTGATATGAAAAACACGCCTTCTAGTGCCTGTGCGGCTAAGAAAATGAGTGCAATTTGAAGAGCCCTCCCAAACCAGCGCAATTGACAGAATCTCGCAATGTCGACCTGGGGGCGTGGCCAGTTTAGTGGGCAGGGCCTGATCTGATGAATTTAATCTTAAACCAGTGTAAAAGATGGCGGAAAACACGGCACAAATCGTTTTGGGTGTAACTCACTTGCGTTTAAAATTCCCCGGCCTTCTGCGCTGGTTTGGCCGATTCCGGCCGGATTGCGCTGATATTATTGCCGTAAATGAGCGTAAACTCTATCCCTTAGTGCTTAATCACATTGTTTGTATTCTCTAATTTCAACCTCCGAGATTCTGCTCAGCGGTCCCAGTCAGGTCACCGTGTGCAGATGTGCTGACACTCTGGTTGGAATTATGCGCACCTTTTCTGAACACGATCATTTTTACTAACTGAAAATAGGCATTCAACAAATGTACAGATTCCAGGAGGATCATCATATCATTGTCCACTAGCCACCCAGGGCTCTCTCATGAATCATTCATTTAGTCCCAATCTCCTGTTTGATGATGCCCGGGAGCAACCTGAGATTGTGGGAATAGCTGCTGGTATATTAAAGAAATGCTGGGTACGTACAATAGGGTTTCTGCCAGGCTTCTCCAACAGTATGTCTTAATCACAAGCTTTTGCTTTTCATTATGCTTAGAAAAGGGGTCAATATATGTCAATGGTTAAATAATAATTTTAAAAAATTGATAAACCAGAGTATTTAGTATTTATTTTGCAGTATTTGTCTTTTAGAATAGATATAATATCAATAGAAGCTGCGCCTACCTACTTTTACTATTGTAGGAATGGTTCCTTTAGTGATTGTAGCTCACCTGGGTATGTTGACTGTATGATTATATCTGACTTGGCTGTACTTAGCAGACGCTTCATGTTGCATTTTCTTTCAGATAAGACATTAAACATGGTCCTATCTGCCCTCTCAGGTGGATGTAAAAGACCCCATGGCACTATATGAAGAGAAGGGGAGTTCTCGCACTATCCTAGCCAACATTTATGTTGCAACCAACGTCGGATTACAGGAAACTTTCTGGTATCCGGCACTGACGGGACCGAGCTGGTGCCGTACCATCAAAACTGCCGTAGAAACCAGCGCTAATGTTAAAACATACGGAGCTTTTGAGCTCCGTGTGAATCAACAAACCCTGTTGCTTAGCAACAGCTTCAAAACAGTCGGCCGCAGCTTAAAAGCGTCTCTGTAGCTAAGCAACAGCTTCAGCTAGACCTTGCAGAGCCTGACCGGAAAAAAAAAGCAACGAGAAGTAAAAAAACTTATAGGAAACAGCTCCTGAATTTTGCCGGTAGATAGAGCTTTCCGGACATTTAACCTCCGGTTAAACAAAAGTTTCCTGTACCTGGTTATTCATCTCATTGCTGTTTGTGGGAGCTTGCTATGTGCATATTGACTGCTGCATTTCCTACATTACAATAGTGACTGCACTTCAAAAGTATTTGAATTGCTGTGAAGCGCTTTGAAATATTCTGATATCATGAATATAAGTTCTCTCTTTCTTTCTGGTAATATTCTGTAATTATATTACGCCTTCTATTTGGTACTTATGACACCTTCATACTTGCTTCACTTTTGTGGAGTCATATTTTATCACAACATGTCAGCGGACAGAACCTGATTGTACCCTCGAAAGACATATCAGGGCAGGCCATAAACAAGGACACGGAAATGGCTGATGACTTAGATATTTTGCATCCGTATTCACTTCTGAAGACAAGGGGGCAATCACTGCTTCACAGTTAAGGGGGTTATTTTGGTGAAAGGGCAAAAACAGGCGCTAAATGGGTGCTGTTCTAATAAGACACGGCCGTTCGAAAGTTTGGATTTAGCACGCAATTTTGGTTCTAATTGCTGATTACCATAATTTGAACTTGCAGGTTTATCACTCAAGCGTTGATTAGATGCAATTTTCGTGGAGCAGTATATGTGGGCTCCATTCACCCACTTCCACTGTCGAGTGCGCTGGCTGACATACATGTTTCAGGATGGCTCAAGGACCGAGTGAGAGGATGCACAGGTTCTCGGACGCGGCACTGGGAGTCCTGGTGGAGGAGGTCCAGAGGAGAAGGGATGTCCTGTGCCCGCCAGAGGAAGGAGTCCACCTTATCCTCCTGTCCCTCTCTCCTACAGCAGCGGGTGCTGCTCTGCCTGGCCTCATGTCCTCCTCCCATTCCTCCTGCAGATCAACGGGGACCCCTAGCAAGATGCCAATGACCAAGCACTCCTTTCCCCTGGTAACTCCTATAAGGTGTCCAATGCACTTACTCTTTTTAGGTGAAGTCCTCAGAGAATTTCCAGAATAATTGTTGATAGAGTTTTGGTGAAGTCTTGATAAAGTGTCCTAGAAAGTCTCCCGATGTGTTTCAAAACTCCAGCATCAAATGAACAGGAAAAGGTAATATACCTCTAAGTGGTGCTGGAAATCCTCTGCAATGAATTGTTTGCTCCCAATCAGCTGGTCACTGTTAGGAGAGGGCGTTAGGCCAAGCGCTATCCACCAAAATGCTGTGCACCCTCCTTAATGAGCGCTAGCAGGCAATTTAAGTGGCAATTAGTCTCTTAACGATTCTTCGGTGGCCATTTCTAGCGCGTGCTTCAACTCCTTTACCAAGATGGCATCTTACGGTAAACGTGGGCTAAATGGGTGTTTCAGCTTAAGACTCCATCTTGGCCACCTCGGAGGCTCTTTAGTGTTTAAAGTATCTAGGCAAAACCGCCCCTGGAGTATTGTGCCCAGTTTTGTTCTTCATATCTAGTTGTGGAAATTGGGGTTCCAGACAGGTTACAGAAGAGGACAACGAGGATGATACCTAAATGTAGATTTCTTAGTAACAAGGATGAGCTTAGAGAAGTGGGGTTATTTACTTGGATTTATGTTTTTGAAATTATGAAAGAATTAGATGTAATAAATTTAAGATATTCAAAACTGATGGTGCTAGTAGGACCAGAGAGGATCCCTAAAAAACTACTAAGGAAAAAAGTCAGGTGAGATACCCGGAGCCATTTCTTTTCTCAGGCAGTTGTCACCCTCTGCAACACGTTACTGGTAGCAGTCAGCATTATTATATTACAGTACTTTAAGACAGAATTTCACATGTTCCTGAGTGAATGGGGCTCGCTTGATAATCTTAAGGGGTTAAATTTCCATGGGGATTCTCTTGCTCGTCTGCCGTACCTTTAGTGGAAGAGCCACAGAGGCCCTGGAAAATGGTGTAAACAGCAGGGATTTGCAGGATTGAGGTTGTGCTGTCTACTGGATAGGGTGCATTGATGTGCTGACAGTCTTTTTCACTCTTTATATATGTTCTTATGTCTGTGACCTTTCTTTACTTTATTTGTGGTTTGAACATCCTGCTTATAGTGGGTGCAACAGCACTTTCTGATATCTAGACATTACTGTATTCAATGAGTTGATGCTAACATTTCATTTCAGAATTTGAACTTCAGAAGCCCTCTTTGAGAGCCAATTGTCACGGTTGTCATAGCAATTTTCAAGCTCCAGCATAAACATCATGTTAGGTGCTGGAAGAGTTCAGCATCCACACATCAATCTGTCTTATCTAGTTTCAGTGTTAGGGAGCTTGAAGTCCCAGATGACATATTGCATTAAGGATAGATTGCATAAAAAGGTGGAAAACACTGATGCAAGTAACATTTATGGTCCGATGCAATTTATTGCTCACGCACATTTCCAGAACCTGACAGTGAATTTTTTTTGTGGTGTTTTATCTAAGGAATAATGGAATAAGAACAGAAAATGCTGGCGATTCACTGTAAGATCAGATAGAATCTGTGAAGAAAAATGGCAGGTTAAGACATTTCGGGTGTTATCATCAGAATCTCTTCAGTTCAGATGAAGGGTACACATGCAAAACGTCATAACATGTCTTTTCACAGATGCTGACTGACCTGCTCTGTAATTCCAGCACTTTAATCTTTTTCAATTCCAGATTTCCAAATTGCAGTTTTTCCGTTTTACTTTATTGTTGGTAATGACCTTTTTTGAAGTCATGCTGAGTGTTAGAATCCCCTGAGCTAAATGTTACATTCATGGTCTCATTTAACTCACAACTCTGTATCCAAGATACAGTATTTATTTACTGCGATGATATAGAACTAAAATTCTTTGGAGCTGTGATAAGGATTTTTGCCTTTTGAGTCATGAATTTTTGAGCGTATATGCCACTTTAAATCCTAAAAATTTGATTGGCCGGATGCTATGCCAAACCCACAAAAACCACACAATTTGGAAATTTTTCCAAGATCCGTCATATCGGGGCGGGGGTTGTACGGGCAGTACTGATGGTCTTTTAAAATTTGCGTAGCCATTGTTTTGAACTTTTTTGACAAGGCTTGCAACATCTAATATGAATAATAAGCTAGGGATGCTGTAGAATACACTGGGCCAAAGGTAACAGTTCAAACACAAGCGGTACCATGCACTTAGCAATCTCTGCGGTAAGTCTGGTAAATTGTAAGCCCGCTAATGCAAAAGGGGCAGCATCTGAGAGTAGATGAAGCACGATGCCCCGGGCTTCTCCTCAATGTCCGCTGCCACTCCGGCAGCAGATTGGCAGAAACTCCGAAGAAATTGCAGAAGCACATGTTTTGCACCATTTCTGCAGAGTTTCTGCCAGTCTGCCAAAGTTACATCAGGGACATTGGACAGTGTTTTTGAGATGGAGGAGACGGTTGTCATCAAGAACTTTTGAAGGGTATAGTAGCTGTACAAATGATGAGCATCTCCCTTCATAGTCATATTGCACATATATCTAGGTTAGTATGCAGGTACAGCAAGTAATTAGGAAAGCTAATAGAATGTTATCGTTTATTGCGAGGGGAATTGAATACAAAAGTAGGAAGGTTATGCTTCAGATATACTGAGCGTTGGTGAGACCACATCTGGAGTACTGTGTACAGTGGTCTCCTTATTTAAGGAAGGATGTAAATGCATTGGAAGCAGTTCAGAGAAGGTTTACTAGACTAATACCTGGAATGGATGGGTTGTCTTATGAGGAAATGTTGGACAGGCTAGGCTTGTATCCACTGGAGTTTAGAAGAGTAAGAGGTGACTTGATTGAAACATATAAGATCCTGAGGGGTCTTGACAGGGTGGATGTGGAGAGGATGTTTCCTCTTGTGGGAGAATCTAGAACTAGGGGTCACTGTTTAAAAATAAGGGGTTGCCCATTTAAGACAGAGATGAGGGGAAATGTTTTCTCACAGAGGGTCATGAGTCTTTCGACCTGAAACATTAATGCTGTTTCTCTCTCCACTGATGCTGCCTGACCGGCTGAGTATTTCCAGCATTTTCTGTTTTTATTTTATGTTAAATGTAGCTTGTTGTGCAGGCACTTAACTCGTATTCTATGTATAATGCAATCACATTAATGATAATGAATATTGACAAGTCATCCTTGTTTAAGTTAAGGATAGGTTTAAGATTAATTTGGTGGGTTTGATTATATTAATTAGATATGTATCGGATAGATAGATAGAGGTAAATGAGTTTAGCAGCCAGTGTTGTTAGTTAGATATGTTTCTGGGCCATCCTACCTTAGACATTGAAAATTAACCCATCACTTCAAAGGAAAGGGCAGCATGCACAATTATGGAATATTTTGCAAACAACGAACATCAAAGGAAATCATGCAGATGTGTTATAAGGTTGGATAGTAGAGCATTTCTTTTGAAGTAGATGTTTAGGTCCCTACTGCTCAGTTTCCTGAAGAGCAGGTACTATTTGTTATGTCTCTGTATAGGGACCCTTACTGTTCTTTCTATGTTATTTGTTCTGACAAGGATGTATTACTCAACAGGTTATAATTAACCATTCTTTTTAGGAACCTTCTTTCTTTTGCAGATAAAAGTGCCAGTTACCTGGCCCCCCCAGATGTTCCATTCCACGGAAATCTCTGATCTATTGTTTTCCTGTTAAAGGTCAGGGACTGCATTATTTAAGCTGCTAAAGTTTGTTGAACCTTAAAAATGAACCAGCAATATTTTCTTGTTGCTGTAAAGGTAGGCTGCAGTTGTACTGCTATTTCCCATCACAAAGCAGTTTTGGATGCACAGCAACACGAAAGTGGCAGTATAATTCAAGATGTTCCTGAATGCAGAGTCCTAGCTGTTTAAGATCTTGCCCAGGAGGTAGTTTCAGTCTGAAATAACAACAGAAAACGCTGGAAAAACTCAGCAGGCCAGGCAGCATCCGTGGAGAGAGAAACAGAGTTAACGTTTCAGGTCGATGACCAAAAGGTTCTCGACCTGAAACGTTAACTCTGTTTCTTTCTCCATGGATGCTGCCTGGCCTGCTGAGTTTTTCCAGTGTTTTCTGTTGCTTTTTCGGATTTCCAGCATCCGCAATATTTTGCTATCGTAGTTTCAGCCTGCTTGGGTTTTGCACTGGTTGGAATATAACTCCAGTACAGTGTGAGCAAGCTCTATAAGAACTTAGGTGTCCATTGGATTGTCTGGGTGCTTTACTAATTTAGAATTGACCCTTATGCGAAAGTAGAGGCTGCGATCTGCTCTCACAAGATTGAAAATAGTTGCCTCGGGAGCATAAATCTGTCCATGTGTGGAAACGTACATACACAGAATTTCCTCCCAGTAAGTGAGTGGCAGCGCAAATCTTTTGGCTGCATTTCAATCTCTACAGTTACTATTCTCCGATCAGTAGTGCAGTGTAACTACAGGATAGACGTAAACGTATCTCTAGTGATTGACTATCAGACTCAAAGGCTGGAATATTGCTGGCGCTCAGAGGGTGGGTTCAGAGGCAGGTCTGCTGTCAAAAATTGAAAAAATTGACAGCGGGTCAGAACACCAATATCACCAGGCACACCAACATCACCAGGCACCCCAGTAGCACCAAAAACAACACCAACCTTCTCCGCAATCACCTGATGCTGCACAGGACAGAGGACAACAGCACCTGACCACATTGCTGCCCGGGAGGCCAGGGATGGCCTCACCATGGCCAGATTTACTTCACTTGATGCTGTACACCCTGGCTGCCACAGGATGCGCCAGGTTGGCACCACCCCACACTAGCACCATAAAGCATTCATACAATGTCCAAGCCATTCCTTTCACACTCATCGCCAGTGCGTGGGGGGGGGAAGGGGAGAGTGGGGTTGGGGTACCGTTATGTCTTACCATTCATTGCAACTCACTAAGCCACTTCCAAAGGTGCACACAAATCTGTCCAAGAATGTAAAGTGCTGAAAATAAAGATTTCAATGTGTGACAGCACATTAACAGAAACTTCACATGACCATTGGCTACAACACCCAACTGCCTGCCCTTGTGTGTTGTTATTTGGTATGATTGAATTAGGATGAGAGTGAGTGTGGGAGGTGGCTAGTGAGGTGGGGAAGTGATAATGTAGATAGAGAGGGATGGGTGGAGGTGCAAGGTAATTTGGCATGAGTAAGGATGTGCAGGAGTAGGGTATGGAAGCCAGAGTGATGGGGATGTGATGAAACATAGAAGACAGGAGCAGGAGTAGGCCATTCGGGCCCTCGAGCCTGTTCCGCCATTTAATGAGATCATGGCTGATCATCCAAATTCAGTACCCTGTCCCTGCTTTCTTCCCATATCCCTTGATCCCTTTAGCCTTAAGAAATATATCTAACTCCTTCTTGAATATATTTAATACGTTGGCCTCAACTGCCTTCTGTGGTAGAGAATTCCACAGGTTCACCACTCTCTGCAAAGTGAAGAAATTCCTCCTCATCTTAGCCCTAAATGGCTTACCCCATATCCTTAGTCTGTGACCCCTAGTTCTGGACTCCCCCGCCATCGGGAACATCCTTCCTGCATCTAGTCTGTCTAGTCCTGTTAGAATTTTATAAGTTTCAATAAGATCCTCTCTCATTCTTCTAAACTCTAGCGAATATAAGCCTAATCGACCCAATCTCTCTTCATACGTCATTCCTGCCATCCCAGGTATCAGTCTGGTGGCACAGGAGGATGAGGTTGAGTGTGGCTTTGCAGTAAGAGCCTGCATGCAGCCGTGCACCTCTGTGCAGTGCTTGTCAGTGTTTGGAGCACCTCAATGCTGTAGAACAGTGACAGCACAACTGTCAAACTGAATGTGCAAATGGTCCCTAAAAGGAAACCGGCTGATGATGAGTAGGGCAGCACGGTGGCATAGTGGTTAGCACTGTTGCCTCACAGCGCCAGGGACCCGGGTTTAAATCTGGCCTCGGGTGACTGTCTGTGTGGAGTTTGCACATTCTCCCCGTGTTTGCGTGGGTTTCCTCTGGGTGCTCCGGTTTCCTCCCACAGTCCAAAGATGTGCGGGTTAGGTTGATTGGCCATGATAAAAATTTTAAAAAATTGGCCCTTAGTGTTAGGGGGGAATTAAATATGTGGGGTTACAGGGATAGGGCTTGGGTGGGATGGCAGTCGGTGTAGAGACCGGGTGCTAGGGTTTGGATGATCAGCCATGATCTCGTTGAATGGCGGAGCAGGCTCGAAGGGCCGAATGGCCTACTCCTGCTCCTAGTTTCTATGTTTCTATCAGATGATGTCATCAGACCCGTTTGCTTTTAATTGGCCGGGAACTTCGCAGGGCGGGCTTAACAAGCCCAATCAGGGGAAAATCACTTCAACAGAGCGCGATGGAAAAGTCCACCACCTACCTCGACCGCACTGAGCCCACCTCGGTGGGCAAAATCGCGGCCAAAGTTTGCATTTCAGCTGTGACTGTCATTTTAAGTTGAGTAATCATGACTACATTCAGAGTTTTGTTCAAAGGGAGTAAAGACACTGGGATCGATACCCTGACAAGAATGGGCCAGAAATTCGGGTCCCCACGGGTGAGTCCGCGCTGGGTACTCACGCGTAGGGCCAACGAAAGTGCCGGTTTCGTGCATGCACTGCGCATGCGCGGGGAACTGGAACTTCCGTTCCCTTGAAAGAAGGGGTTCACAGGTCGAACGCGTGTGCCGGTGAGGCAGCGCGTACGCCTGGAACTTCCGTTTTTTTTACAGGTTTCTCCGAGAGGGTAAGTCTCCAGCAGCTATGCTTTTAAAAAGCAGTCGCAAGGCCTGCTTTTAACAAGGTAAGTGGTGAATTAAGTAAAATTATAACATTTTTTCCACAGGTTTATTATTTTTAAATACTTTAAAGAAAGGTAAGTTTATTTTTAGCCCAATTAAAAACTGTAATTAATTTTTTCAAAAATTTAAATTATTGTTTAAAATTGTTATTTTATGTAATTTATAATTATTTTAAAAATGTGATGTTTCTTTTTTAATTTATTTGAAGTTTTAGTTATGTTTTGGGGCCAAACTCTATTCATAGATTTGACAGGTCTTCCTGTCAAATCTATGAATGGAGATTCCCTGCTACGATTGGCTCTCCATGGCCCACATGATCCCAGGGAACGCTTCGAACTAACTGCGCCCCTGGGATACGCAAGCACTGCGTGCCGGCAGTTGGAGCATGCCCAGGATCAAAATCCCACGCGGGCCCACAGCTCAACGGCCGACGCGCTAGGTAAGTGCAGGTCGGGGGCTTGCACCCGCGGGAAGCCTCCGACCCGAATTTCTGGCCCAATATTATTCATCAAGGGCACCAGATAAATCCTTAACCCCTTCACCACATCTCCTCATCAAGAGACTATCTGGGGTTTACCACCCAGTCTATTCCTAGGAGTTAATGATGCCTAAATGTGGTTCACCAAACCGTCTTGACATCAACCAGTTTGGATTATATTAGTATTTACACTAACAAGCTCCCGTCAGGAGTCACACAAGCTACTGAGTGATTGAATTAACCCTTTCTTGCCAATTATCAAACGCAGACAACAAGGTCATCAACTAATAATTGTTTATTAATCCCAGAATCATGGCATTATTTGCTTGGTTATAAATTTACACTTGAGATAAGTATCTGAGATTGATATAAATTGGTGAGATTAATTTAGGATTAGAATCTTTTAGAAAGCTAACAAGTTAACAGCATTAGATAGCCAGTCTGTTGAATAGAGTAAAATCTATATGCTTGTAGTTAGCAATGTTTCCAGAACTTTCACAACCTTGTTCATATGAGCTGGCTTGGATATGTTGGTTGCCTCACTTTCCTCTGAGAGGATAGTGTTAGCTTTCTGAGACATCAGAGTAATGACCCCCCGCCTCCCCCCCCCAACCTGGTCTCCATGGGGATATCCATTCCTCCTGAATCCTCTACTCCTGGGTAAATTCACCTTCCGCACTGACAGCTGTATCTGGACTAGTTGGCTCAAATCTCATCTCCCTTGATTTCAGGGACATTTTTACATCAAGTGACACATTTCTGCCTTTATCTGGCTGGGGGTATCACCATACAATCTTCACTTCTGTAAACTTCTCTCTTCCAGTGATGCACTAATTATATAGACACCATTCTACATTACTAGACAAAGAACTTCTGCAATTTGTACTAGTAAGACTACCGTAAGCACTGCTAAAAGAACTAGAACTAAACCACGGACTGAAAATTGAGGAGCTTTAGTATCAAAAACACAATCTAATATAATCTTAATTTCCAAAGAAACCACCTCAATCCTGTTGAGCCCTCAGAATGACACGTATGTTTGAAGAGTTCAGTCCTTTTATTGTCAATCACCTCACACTATTCTATTGGTACCCCACTAACCTTCAAATCAGTGAATCACCCAGCACTTAGATATGCCGGGTTACTTGCTTATTCCCTAGATCCTTAGGACTTTGTTAACAAAGGGGTTGCACACAGGTCCAGATAATGTAGGGCATATATATATTTTAATTAATTTTTTTAATGAGTTATCCCTGCGCTTGTGGTCTTGATTGCTTATTTTGTATCCTTAGTAAGGAATGTTTGGTTTGTATAAGGCTTCATGGTTTAATTAGCATTAGTCCTTCACTGTCCTAGCATTCAGTCTGACTACTAACTCCATTTTGAGGATACATTTAAGGCAATACTTAAGACTTTTTTCACACATTCCTCTCCACAACAAAAATAACGAATGTATTGCCCTTTGGGGGCGATTTTAACCCTACTCGTTCAGCAGAAACCTGGCGGGTGGGCAGTTAAAATCGCCCTGGCTCTTACCTGTCCGAAAGCTGCCATGATCGCAACATCTGCAATTTTAACCCGCTCTCCTGCTCCCATAACATGTTACTGCTCTGTACAGTGTATTGAGCCCACTGTGGGAATGTAATGATCAATAACATGTCATTCTATAGTGGACACTAGGTGGAGCCGTAGAGTTGTGTAGAGCTGTATATAGCTGTATGTATATAAGACTACACTACCCAGCTGTATGTATATTGAGACTACATTACCTATGAGGCACTAGGCTACCCACAAGGCAGCAGTCAAGATGGATGCCTCTACAGATACTGTACCTAGTCCACATGTGCTCAATAAAGTGTCTAGCAAAAGCTAGCTGTGTTCATAATAAGAATGTCTATTTATTAATGAAAATAACATGGTACCAGGATTGGTGAAGATCTGCTGAAAATTGTGAAAAGTGACATGGAGAATTTGAAGCCACCAGAGCATTTGAAACTCACAGGAAATATCGACTACAATTGGCAGACTTTAAAATAACAATTCGAACTCTACATTGCAGCCATCGGATTCGGTACGAAGCCAGACGCAAGGAAGATAGCGTTGCTGCTTACGGTTGCAGGCCCACAGGCGATAGAGGTATTTAATACATTTGTATTTAATCCAGAGGAGAACAGAGAAAAATTAGAAGATGTGCTAAAAAAAAATTTGATGCACATTGCTCTCCCAAAAAGAATGAGACCTATGAAAGATACATCTTCCGTTCTCGGACACAGCAGCAAAATGAGACTTTTGATAGCTTTATAACTGATCTGAAACTGAAAGCACAGACATGTAATTTCTCTGAGCTCAAAACATCCATGACTCGTGACCAGATTGTGTTTGGTATTCATGATAAAAAAGTCAGGGAACGTCTGTTGAGAGAAACCAAACTAAATTTGGAAAATGCTGTGAAAATATGCCAAGCCAGCGAGCTAGCTCGAAAGCACGTGAAGACTTTCAGTGAAATCAATAATGATGCGATTGTAATGAGTGATAATGCTGCTGTCGGTGCTGTGTCCTACAAGGGGAAGAAACTTGGGCAGAACAGAAATGAAAAGCAATCGGAGGATGAAATTTTTAATTGTAAACGCTGTGGTTAGAAACACCAGTTAAGACAATGCCCAGCATTTGGAAAAATGTGCACAAAGTGTAATGGAAAGAATCACTTTGCCAAACAATGCTTTTTAAAAGTAAAAACTAAGAAAGGGCAACGAGTTAATGTAGTTGAGGGCACTGATTTAAGTGAGACATTTTTTGTAGGAATGGTGTCATGTGACAATATCAAAAAGGATACAGAAAATGTGCAGCCCTCAGAAATGGACAATGCTGAACATAAAGTTAATGCAGTAAAAGAGGACAAATGGATGATCCCACTGCAGGTAAATGGAGCATTAGTTACCTTGAAACTAGACACGGGGACAAAAGCAAACTTAACCAGTATGAGTGACATTAACAATATGAAAGAAAAGCCCAAAATACAGAAAAAGTCAGTACTACTGAAGGACTATAATGGACAGAAAATAGATAGCTTAGGTGTATGCAGACTTAAAGTGACAGTCAAAGACAAAGTGCATCATCTCATGTTTTCTGTTGTGGCTGAAAGACTTGATTCACTACTGGGTGACAAAGCTTGTGAGGGCTTAGAACTGGTCAAGAGAGTCTACCGTATAAACTGTGCCATAAGCAGACCAGATGACTCGATGGATTCTGTAGTGAATAATTTCCAGGATGTGTTCAAAGGACTTGGAGTTCTACCATTCACTTACAAGATCCAGCTAAAGGAGGATGCTCAGCCAGTGGTACATGCTCCACGAAGAGTTCCAGCACCCCTGCGTGACTGGCTCAAGAATGAACTGGACAGAATGACCACACTAGGAGTCATCAGGAAAGTCGATGAGCCAACAGACTAGGTTAACTCCATGGTATGTGTAAAGAAAAAGAACAATGATCTAAGAATATGCATGGATCCAAAGGACTTAAATGCAAACATAAAACGTGAACACTACCAGATTCCCAAGCGAGAAGAAATCACCAGTGAAATGTCAGGTGCCAGATACATCACAAAGCTCGATGCCTCACAAGGATTTTGGCAACTAAAACTGGATGAAGAGAGCACCAAATACTGTACCTTCAACACACCATTTGGCAGGTATTGTTTCCTCAGAATGCCTTTCGGGATAATATCTGCATCTGAAATCTTTCATAGAGCGATGGAACACATAATTGAAGGTCTGGAAGGA
This sequence comes from Somniosus microcephalus, assembly GCF_052327205.1. Taxonomy (NCBI): domain Eukaryota; kingdom Metazoa; phylum Chordata; class Chondrichthyes; order Squaliformes; family Somniosidae; genus Somniosus; species Somniosus microcephalus. Next base: position 21,973,973 of record NC_141012.1, read on the forward strand.
GTTCGGGTCTATGTTGATGACATCATCATCTGGGGCTCCACACTGAAAAAACACAATGAGAGACTGAATAAAGTGCTACAGAGCATATGCCGGAATGGACTGAAGCTCAACAAAGCCAAGTGTCAGTTTGGCGTCCAGGAAGTCACTTTCCTAGGAGATAATCTATCTGGTAAAGGAATAGAGCCAGATATGGAAAAAGTAAACGCCATACTCAACATGCCCCGACCCACTGACAAAAAAGGAGTGCTACACATCATGGGGATGATAAACTTCATTGGAAAGTTAATTCCTAACTTGTCAGCCAAGACAGCCTGTCTGCGAGACCTGCTACATAAAACAAATTAGTTTGCATGGACAGAAAGACATGAACAAGAGTGGATAAACCTCAAAACCGTGCTGACAACCACACCTGTACTCACCTTCTTTGACCCAACAAAAAGAATCAAAGTGTCAACGGATGCATCAAAAGATGGCCTAGGTGCAGTCTTGCTACAAGCAGAGGGTGAAGATTGGAAGCCTGTTGCCTATGCCTCCAGGTCTATGACTGATACTGAGTGTCGATATGCCCAGATTGAAAAGGAATGTCTAGGCTTGGTAGTTGGACTAGAAAAGTTTCATGCCTACATATATGGACTTCCCACCTTCACAGTTGAGACAGACCACAGCCCTCTGGTTGCCATCATAAAAAACAACCTGAATGAGATGTCTCCAAGGATTCAATGACTCATGATGAAGCTGCAAATATATGACTTTGAACTGATCTACACACCAGGCAAATACAGAGCTTTAGCAGATGCACTACCCCGAGCACCCACAATGAGTCATGTGAGCTCTACTGAAGAAGACGTGGATGTTCATGTGAGTATGGTCACTGCTGCGCTGCCCGTGTCAGACACAAAATCAAAGCAAATAGCAGAAGAAACAGTAAAAGATACAGTATTACAAACAGTAATAGAGAACATTCATCATGGTTGGCCAAAAGGTTCCTGTCCAAAATATTTTCACATAAGGTCAGAATTGAGTGTCGCAAGTGGACTATTACTAAAACAGAACAGAATAGTCATTCCACAGGCTCTACATCAAGACATGCTCAAAAGGATTCATGAGGGACACCTCGGAATTGAAAAATGCAAAAGGAGGGCAAGAGACACTGTTTATTGGCCTGACATAAATAAGGACATTGAGAACATGATAGGCAAATGTGAGACATGTCAGAAACACCAAAACAAACAAGCAAAGGAACCAATGATAGTAGCTGACATACCAACAGCACCATGGCAAAAGGTTGGTATGGACCTTTTTCATTTAAATGGTAAAGACTATCTAATAGTGATTGACTACTATTCTAACTATCCTGAGATGGCGCTGCTCTCAAGCACCACAGCAAGCAGTGTCATAATGCATGTGAAATCCATCTTCGCCAGACATGGAATTCCCAGGATTGCCATTAGTGACAATGGTCCGTGCTTCAACTGTAAGGAGTGGCAACAGTTTGCAGCACATTATGACTTTCAGCACATCACATCCAGTCCTTTCTATGCTCAGTCAAATGGCAAGGCAGAGAAAGGTATTCAAGTTCTCAAGCAGCTACTGAAGAAAGCGACAGAAAGCAAGCCTGATCCTTATCTCGCCCTGCTGAGCTACCAAGCCTCACCTTTAGACTGTCGTTCTTCACCTGCTGAACTACTAATGGGTCGCAAGTTGCGCACCACGCTACCCTGCTGTGCAAAAGAACAGCAAAGTGAGGAACTGAGACAGAGACTTCAACTGTTAAAGCTGAAACAGAAATTATACTATGACAAGTCATCCAAAACTCTAAAACCATTGACAAGGGATGATGTTGTCAGGATTGAGGATCCAGATGCATGGAACAGGAAAGCTACAGTTCTTGAGGAAGTAGGACCAAGGTCATACACTGTTAGAACTGAGGAAGGACAGATTCTCAGGAGGAACCGCCGTTTCCTCCTAAAAACACAAGAGACTATTCAAGACCAGATTGATGACAATGCCGCAACTGCATCTTGTCATTCACCGCCAGAACAATCTCATGAAGACACATCAGACTTACCCGTGTTGAGAAGATCCACACGTGAAGTAAAAAAGCCTGATAGACTTAATCTTTGAGTACAATGTAAAGCTTTGAAAATGTGTTGACTGTTTTGAAAATGTTTATGTTTATAGAGCACTAACGAAAGTGTTACTGATATTATCTTTATTGTTTTCTTGAAAGTTGATTGATATTGATTTTGTTAAACCTCAAAGAAAGGGGGATGTAATGATCAATAACATGTCATTCTATAGTGGACACTAGGTGGAGCCGTAGAGCTGTATATAGCTGTATGTATATAAGACTACACTACCCAGCTGTATGTATATTAAGACTACATTACCCATGAGGCACTAGGCTACCCACAAGGCAGCAGTCAAGATGGATGCCTCTACAGTTACTGTACCTAGTCCACATGTGCTCAATAAAGTGTCTAGCAAAAGCTAGCTGTGTTCATAATAAGAATGTTTATTTATTAATGAACATAGTAGTACAGTGTCTTGGGCCCATTGTGGGAAGACCTTGCATTGCTTGGTCCTAGACTCACAATCTGCCCCTTATGCAAAAGAATTGCACATAACAGTAATCCAGCATTGGACAAGGGATGGGCTAAGTGCATCTTTATAAGTCTTGCCCCACAGTGTAATGGTTACGAAATTTGTTTCAATCATCTGTGATTATGCAGAAACTAAGAGCAAAATATAACTATTGGCATGTTTTTGATACGTTTAACTGATTCTAAATACAGTACCTTTTCTTCCCCACAATGATTCCACCCCAAGGAAAACCTTCCTCTTTCTGTCTCGCCCCATGTTTTTGTGAAGAAGAAATGTGAATCACTATAGCAGATATTAGTGGGCTAACATTTATCCTGTTTGGTATTTCAATGGAGGTGTTAACCCATTCATTTCAAAATAGCAGAGAGGAAAGGCAGACAAAAGTGTTAAATGTTTGTCCGCTAGCATTACCTACAGTCATTTTTAAGCTCAGGTGATCAAACTGACTCAGTGAAAATCTATTATGTTTCTTCTAAATTGATAATAAGGTATTGTGCACATACCATCTACAGTGTGTTTTATCGCTGTGCTTTCACTTTTAGGACATGGATTTTAACTCTGCACAGAATAGCCTAGTTTGGTGTCCATGGCTGTCAAATGTCACAGGGTAAATGAATTCTGACAGTCCTGATTCGGTTCCCAATGGACAAGGGTTAACAACGTAGAACTGTTCCAGATTTGGCGCTAATGCACGCTAATTATCATTTCCAATGCGAAAAACCTCAAGGACAAAAAATGTGGGTCAACAGGTAGCATGGAATTGGTGGAACATCTGGCTACCACGGTCAGTTCAGTGACACCAGCCCCCTTGCTTTCTAGGATAATTTCCCTGGCATATAAAATTATACAGCCCTGCTTAACCTGATGAGTGAGCAAGGCCCTTGTTTTGACAGGACATCCTTGCGAAGAAACAGGTGCCTGAAACTTGAAGGCAAACAGCATCTGTGCCATCCTGAGGATTTAAAGATATTTGCGAGATCAAAGACCAGTTTGGCGTAGTTGGGTTCATATAATTTTGGGCTGTTTGATAACTGTGCATCAACATATCACTTTTTTGAGCCTAAAGTTGCCCATTAGCTTTTGCCATCGTCACCTTCCAAACTGGTATCTTTCATTGTAGTGCATAATGATGATCAACAGTTTATGCACATATCATACACGCATGACTGAGGTAAATTACCACCAACAACTACACTTGGGTGGGGGTGGGGAAGACTGAAAACAGCCCATGACATGCAATTCACACACAGAATCCCCACAGTGCAGATAGAGGCCATTTCAGCCCATCGAGCCTGCACCGACACATATCCCACCCTAACCCCGTAACCCCACGTATTTAATCCCCTAACACACTAAGGGTCAATTTATCATAGCCAAATCAACCTAACCTGCACATCTTTGGACTGTGGGAGGAAACCGGAGCACCCGGAGAAAACCCACGCAGACACAGGGAGAATGTGCAAACTCCACACAGACAGTCGCCCGAGGCCAGATTTGAACCCGGGTCCCTGGTGCTGTGAGGCAACAGTGCTAACCACTATGCCACCGTGCCCCCCTGGCAATTCCACCTGGTCAAACGTATTACAGTCCCATGGTTATTGCAGCCAACCGTTTACACCGGGCAACTAACATTAGCCATTTACCATTCCCGTAAGTGTCAATGGCAAAGGCACCGCTTATACCGTATTAAACTCTCCAGCTATTTTGGACAGGCTGAGCTGTTCGCACCTTAAGGTGCGATTACCGTGGCCAATTAACCCCCCCCCCCCCCCCACCCCCCGGTTATAGTTTGCACCAACAGCACTGACTGCAGCTGTAAAGGTGGCTAAAAAGAGAAATGCGATGAGCCTTAGCCCGAAAACCAACCTTCTAAACAAGATGGATAAGCTGCTGAAGATGAGCTAGTGCGACCTCGGGCAGCACCTCACTGAGCGGCATCACAGTTCCAAATCGAACAGAAAGAGGAAGTGCGAGGGAAAGGATGGGGGAGTCGAGGAGGCATTTCTGCCCTGTTTTCATAATACCCATAATACGCTCATCCCATATACAATTCTTTACCGACTATACAAATTCCAACTGCGATTGTGTACTTCATCCCAGCTGGATTCTCCTAATTGATGATGATGTATAGATTACATTTATTGTTAGTTAAATGAAATCTTTTAAAATCAGATTTTGCTCTGCAAAGAATTTATTTACACTTCAAATTCCAGCTAAGGTGGAAACTCTTCAAAACAAATACTTTTGAAGACAATTATAACAAAACAAGTAAATAAGCTTGTAATGAGGAATAGAAAACACATAAAATTACTACGAGAAACAATCTTTCAAGGGTTCATTTTCATTACTCAATACGGGACCCAGCACTGGTTACACATTGATGCCTTATCTGATAGAAGGCAGGAAAAATGGAGATGAGTGACCCACATCTGGTCTGAACTTTACTGTAACTAGTTACAATCTCCATTTAAGATAGGAAACAGAAAGCCGTTTGAAGCGCTACTCTCCAGAACACTACAAATCCTATGCCGCTAAGACCATAGCAGTGAGGTTGGTAATGACAGATTGATATCCTTGAGTTACATAGGATTACTTTATGCAACCAGGAAAAATCCCACAGCCGATTCTCTCATCCAGATTAATACCTGCTAAAGATCGCGCTATAGCCAATGGTACATAGGTCAACGAGGGCGCGACTTCAAATTGAGTGTCCTTAAGACACTGGATCACATGGGCACTGCCCAATTTCTCTAATCTCCTCGGGAGATGAAAGTCTTGAGGGGAAAAGGGAAAAGTTACAAGAAGAAGATAAAAGGGTCTGTGTAAATATTTCGAAGCACATAATGAAAATCAAGGATATCAATCTGACATAACAATTCAAATCACTGTAATCCAAGGAATTCTTGGGTTCTGGAGAGTATATGATTATCTACATACATACCTATTCTCATAACTTTCCATCCCATTGTAATCAAAGATTAGCCAGCTCTTTTTAAAGGAGTTACTCAATAAACTATTATTCATTGCATGGGAGTCAGCTACACACAGCTGTTACTCTAATCAATACTTGTCATCCCTTTCAGCATTTCACAGGCCTGAATCATGGCTCCTCTCAGTCTTTTTCTTCTGTAATGGAAAAACAAATTAAATGATCTTCTTATAATTTAGAACCATAAGTCCAGGAATCATCCTCACTAATCTTATTTAGACCCTATGCAATGCATTAACATCTGATCAAATCTATGATACCCAAAATGGAACAGAACACACCCAAAATTGGCATCACTAATGAATTATGCAAGATTTTTTTTTAAACTTTGATCCACCGAGGTACTTTGAGTCTGTCTAACAGCGAGTGTGGGTTGAGGCTGCAGTGTTGCTCCATCACCACTACTGTGCTCGCAGCTAGTGAGGCCTTGCACTGGGAGCGTAGCCTCACAAAATTACCTCCATAGTCAAATGCATACGAGATACAGCACTTGATTAGTTGAGAACAGGTTTATGTTGATTGAATACTTGAATGTCAATAATCACATTCTATTAGCGAAAGAGGAAGAGATTTGAAAGAGAGAGATGGGTAATTAGTTAAATCAAAGGTTCTTCCTTTGAATCTCAACCTGGTTCACTTAATATTTTATCAGGCTTGTAGTTTTTTTTCCCCCACCAAAATAGGATCCATTTATTGTGGACCAGTTCCATGATTCCTGGTCCAGTGTGTGTTAACATCAATTTTGCCATTTTTGAAACCCAATCATTTTCTTGCCTCTTTCTTTGGGTGCCCTTCTCGCTGCTTTAGTTATTCACATGTTCTTTGTTGCTATAATATCCTTAATCCTTCTTTCTGTTTTCTGATTGAGATGATCTTTTGCATACCTAATAATTTATTGCTTTTGTTTTAGTATTAAAAAGAGTCTATTCCTCCCCTCTTTTTCTCCATTTATATTAAAACGCTTGTTCATCTTTCATCATTCAGTTCTGAATGGGCCTGGCCTGAATTGTTGACCCTTTTGCTCTTCATGAATGCTGACTGATCTGCTGTGTGTTTCCAGTGTTTTCATTTTTTGTTTCAGTTATGTTACCAACTCCGTGAAGTAGTCTTTGTTGAATCCGTGATTCTTAAAGTATGATGTTTTCCAATAACTACACGGATGCTGTAACTTAACAATCAACAGGTGTTTACTGGAGTAGGGTAGTCTCAAGACTGACAGTACAGAGGCATGCTCAAGGCTTATATACAGGTGTGGTCACTGCCGGTACTACAGTATACAGGAGCTGTAAAAGTAGTTCTCTCTTAAAAGGTACATACACTACAATTCCTCCCCTTTTAGATTAGCAGTACCCATAATATTCAAATAACAATTAACACTTTAACATGCACATTAAACAGAAAAAGTCCATTTATAGATTCAGTCTTTGGGGCGGCTTCCTGATCCTTTCTGGATAGCGCCTTTCCTGAGGTTCTTGTTCTTGGTGCGGAGGCGATTCTGGCCCCCTTTCGTCGGTTAGTTCATCAGTTTCCACTGCTACTGTTTCTGAGGTAGATGCTACCGGTATGTTGGGTTCATCCCCAGGTACGCGAGACATGGGGTTGACTCGTTCCTGTGACGCTAAGATCTGGTCGACGTGGCGTCTCACAATGTTCTCCCCGACATCCATTGTGTACATTAATGGCCCCTGCCGTGTGCATATCGTTCCGGGTTGCCAATTCTCTGTTCGGTAGTCACGGGCCAAGACTGGTTGTCCTACATTGAAGCTCCTTGTCGGCTTCTCATTGATGTGCTGGAATTGTTTATCCTCAACATTTCTTCACACATTTGGTCTGAGCAAATCCAGACGAGATCTCAACCTTCGGTTAAAGAACATCATGGCCGGGGTCTGGTTGGTAACTGCATGTGTCGCATTTCTGTAGGCTAACAGGAAATTGTCCACCTTATGCTGTAGTGGAATTTCATCATCGCACATGGCCTTTATCGCCTTTTTAAAGGTTTGTATGAACCTCTCAGCCAATCCATTTGTGGCTGGATGATACGGGGCGGATGTGTAATGCCTTACCCCATTCCTTCTCATAAATTTCCGAAACTCTTCGGACACAAACTGTGGTCCATTATCAGAGCAAATCTGCTCTGGCAAGCCGTTCCTGGCAAATATAGTCCATAGGACTGCAATCGTTTTCTCTGTAGTGGTTGAGGACATTTTTATCACCTCAGGCCATTTCGAGTGCGCAACCACTGCTATTAAGAACATTGAGTCCATGAATGGACCAGCAAAATCAATATGCACCCGTTGCCATGGAGAGGAGGGCCTCTCCCATGGGTGTAGAGGGGCATGTGGTGGTGCATTTTGGACCTTCTAGCATCCTGAGCAGCTCTTGGTTAGGTCCTCGATTTGTTGATCAACCCCCGGCCACCACACATAAGCCCTAGCAAGGCTTTTCATTTTCACCCCTCCCAGATGACCTTCATGTAGCTCATTTAGCACTCTCTCCCTTAACTTGGGTGGAATCACCACTCTGGATCCACACATCACTGTCCCCTGGCATACTGACAGCTGTTCTCTTCTGGATGAGAATGCTGGCAACAGTGAGTCGCCATGTGTTGGCCATCCCCTCATCATCAATTCATATACCCGTGACAGCGTCAGATCATTGCGGGTCTCCTTCTCTATATCCGCGTTTCTTACTGGCAATCGTTCAATTATTGATGAATAAAATATCTCGATAGGGTCCACTGCTGGTGCTTCCTCCACAGTAGGCAGTGGCAGGCGCGATAGCCCATCAGCGTTCCCATGCTGTCTCGTGCCTTTATATTCTATTTCATATTGATTCGCCCCTAGAAACAGGGACCATCTTTGTAACCACTGTGCAGTCATTACTGGCACGCCCTTCTTAGGATTAAAGATGGAGACAAATGATTGGTGGTCAGTCATCAAGGTGAACATCTGTCCATGCAGAGAGTGGTTGAATTTTTTTACTCCCCAAACTAGGCTGAGGGCCTCCCTGTCAATCTGGGCGTAGTTGCGCTCGGCTGAGGTTAGTGACCGAGACGCAAAGGCTACTGGCCTCTCCAACCTATCTGGGAATTTGTGCGACAGCACCGCTCCAATGCCATAGGGTGATGTATCACATGCCAAACGAATTGGTAGTGCTGGGTTGAAATGGGCCAACACCTCTTTTGATGTGATCAATTCTTTACACTTCTGGAAAGCTCGTCTACATTCGTCATCCCACTTCCATAGTACCCCTGTTTGCAGTAGGGTGTTCAGTGGGTGTAATACCGTAGGCAAATTTGGTAAGAGCTTGTGGTAATAGTTTACCAGCCCGAGGAACGACCTCAGTTGTGACACATTTTCCGGTGCTGGAGCCTTGACTACTGCCTCAATCTTGTCAGGGGACTTATGTAACCCCTCTTCATCGATGACGTGGCCGCAATACGAGATCTGTTTCTGGAAAAACTCACACTTGTGGCGATTAGCTCGTAGCCCATATTCCTTTAATCTGGCGAGCACTTTCTCCAAGTTAGCGAGGTGATCACCGTCATTTTCGCCCGTGACCAAGATGTCGTCCAAATAACACTGGGTCCCTGGAATCCCTTGCAGGACCTGATCCATCGCCGTTTGCCAGATAGCCGGAGCCGAGGCTACTCCAAACACCAGCCGGTTGTATTGATAGAGACCTTTATGGGTGTTGATCGTAAGGTAATGTTTCGAAGCTTCTTCTACCTCCATTTGCAAGTACGCCTGGGCTAGATCAATTTTGGTGAAGCGTTTACCACCAGATGGCGAGGCGAAAATATCCTCAATTCGTGGAAGCAAAGAAGGGAGGGAAAAAGAGTGGCAGGGCTATAGTAATAGGGGATTCGATTGTAAGGGGAATAGATAGGGGTTTCTGTGGTCGCGACCGAGACTCCAGGATGGTATGTTGCCTCCCTGGTGCAAGGGTCAAGGATGTCTCGGCGCGGGTGCAGAACATTCTGGAGGGGGAGGGGGAACAGCCAGTTGTCGTGATACATGTTGGTACCAACGACGTAGCTAAAAAAAGGGAAGAGGTCCTACAAGTAGAATTTAGGGAGTTAGGAGCCAAGCTAAAAAGTAGGACCTCGAAGGTAGTAATCTCTGGATTACTACCAGTGCCACGTGCTAGTAAGAGTACAGAGAACAGGATAGTTAGGCTAAATACGTGGCTTGAGCAGTGGTGTAAGAGGGAGGGTTTTAAATTTTTGAGGCATTGGAACCAGTTTTGTGGTAGGTGTGACCTATACAAAAGGGACGGTCTACACCTGTGCAGAGATGGAACTGATGTTCTCGGGGTAATTTTTGATAAAGCAGTTCGGGAGCATTTAAACTAGTATGGCAGGGGGCTAGAAACCTATGTAGTGAAATAGAGGAAAGTGAAAGGCAGACAGAAATAAATGGTAAAAGGGTGAGGAACAAAAAACAAAGGGCCAAACTAATTCATAAAAAATGTGAGCATAAAAAAAGCCTGAGGGTTTTATACCTTAATGCGAGAAGCATCAGGAACAAGGTAGATGAATTAGCTGTGGAAATAGAGGTTAATAATTATGATCTAATTGGGATTACGGAAACATGGTTGCAGGGTGAGCAGGGCTGGGAGCTTAACATACAGGGGTATTCAGTATTTAGGAAGGATCGACAAAAAAGAAAGGGAGGAGGGGTAGCATTGCTAGTAAAAGAGGGGATAAATGCAATTGAAAAGAAGGATATTAACTCAGTTAATACAGAATCTATATGGGTGGAGCTAAGAAATAGCGAGGGGCGAAAAACATTAATAGGAGTGGTATATAGGCCTCCAAATAGTAAAATAGAGGTTAGGGAGGGCATCACGAGGGAAATTAGAGAAGCGTGCAATAAGAGCACAGCTGTCATCATAGGTGACTTTAACTTACATATAGATTGGACTAGCCTAATCAGTAAAAATAATGAGGAGGAGGAATTCCTTGAGTGTTTAAGGGATGGTTATCTGGATCAATATGTCGAGGAACCAACTCGGGAACAGGCTATATTGGACTGGGTACTGTGCAATGAGAAGGGACTAATCAGTAATCTTGTTGTACGGGGACCCTTGGGTCAGAGCGATCATAACATGATCGATTTCTCACTCGAAATGGAGAGCGAAGAAATTGACTCAGAGACTAAGGTCCTGAATTTAAACAAGGGGAATTATGATGCCATGAGACGGGAACTGAGTAGGTCTGATTGGACAACGTTCCTGGGAGGACTGGAGGTAGATAAACAATGGCAAACATTTAAAGATAGAATGACAAAATTGCAAAAATTGTTTATACCAATCTGGCATAAAAGGAAATCTAAAAAGGTGACTCAACCGTGGATAACAGGGGAAATTAGAGACAGCATAAAATCCAAAGATAGGGCGTATAAAATAGCCAAAAAAAGCGCCAGAGCGGAAGATTGGGAACAGTTTAAGATAGAGCAAAGGAGGGCAAAGGGCATGATAAAGAGGGGCAAAATAGCTTACGAAAACAAGCTGGCGGAAAATATAAAAACTAACTCCAAAAGCTTTTATAAATATATCAAAAGGAAAAGACTGGTGAAAACCAAAGTTGGTCCATTGCAGTCAGATACGGGGGAATATATAATGGGAAATAAGGAAATGGCAGATCAACTAAATGCATACTTTGGGTCAGTCTTTACGAAGGAAGACACAAAAAACCTCCCTGGGATATCGGGAAAAATAGGGACATTGGCAAAGGAGGAACTGACGCAAATCAATATCTCTAAGGATATGGTGTTAAGGAAGCTAAAGGGATTGAAGGTGGACAAATCCCCAGGGCCTGATAACATGCATCCTAGGGTACTGAAGGAGGTGGCCCTAGAGATAGCGGATGCACTAAGGATGATTTTGCAGAATTCATTAGACTCGGGAACAGTGCCGATGGATTGGAGGGTAGCTAACGTTACCCCACTATTCAAAAAGGGGGGTAGGGAAAAAGCAGGTAATTACAGACCTGTAAGCCTTACATCAGTTGTGGGCAAAATGCTGGAGTCCATCATTAAGGATGAAATAGCGGAGCACTTAGCAAATGGGGACAGGATAGGACAGAGTCAACATGGATTTACAAAGGGTAAATCGTGCTTGACTAATCTATTGGAATTTTTTGAGGGAGTAACTGGTAGAATAGATGGGGGAGAGCCAGTAGATGTGGTGTACCTGGACTTCCAAAAGGCCTTCGATAAGGTCCCACATAAAAGATTAGCATGGAAAATTGAGGCTCATGGGATAAAGGGGAAAGTTTTGGCGTGGATAGGGAACTGGCTGTCAGATAGAAAACAGAGAGTTGGAATAAACGGCTCATTTTCTGAATGGCAGGCAGTAACAAGTGGGGTACCACAGGGATCTGTCCTGGGCCCCCAGCTGTTCACAATTTACATTAATGACCTGGATCAGGGAGTCGGATGCAGCATTTCCAAATTTGCAGACGACACTAAACTAGGAGGGGGGGTGGGCTCAGAGGAAGAGACCAGGAAGCTCCAGAGCGATTTGGACAGACTGGGCGATTGGGCGGATAAATGGCAGATGCACTATAATGTGGACAAGTGCGAAGTTATCCACCTTGGGTGCAGGAACGGGAGGGCAAATTATTATTTAAATGGCAATAGATTGGGAGAGGGGGAAGTACAGAGAGACCTGGGTGTTCTTGTACACCAGTCACTGAAGGCGAGCATGCAGGTGCAACAGGCGGTCAAGAAGGCAAACGGTATGCTGGCCTTCATAGCAAAAGGGTTAGAATACAGGAACAGGGATACCTTGCTGCAGCTGTACAGGGCACTGGTGAGACCACACCTCGAGTACTGTGTACAGTTTTGGTCGCCTCATCTGAGGAAGGATGTTCTTGCCATGGAGGGGGTGCAGCGGCGATTCACCAGGCTGATACCAGGAATGGCGGGAATGACCTATGAGGAGAGACTATGTAGTTTAGGGATGTACACACTGGAGTTTAGAAGATTGAGAGGGGACCTCATAGAAGTGTATAAAATTCTGACAGGTCTAGACAGACTGGATGCAGAAGGAATGTTTCCCTTGGCGGGTGAGAACAGAACTAGAGGACATAATTTAAGGATAAGGGCTAAACCATTTAGGACAGAGATGAGGGGGAATTTCTTCACTCAGAGAGTGGTGAACCTGTGGAACTCATTGCCACAGAGGGCAGTGTACGCCAGCTCATTAAATATATTTAAGAGGGAATTAGATATATTTCTACGGGCAAAAGGGGTTAAGGGTTACGGAGAGAAGGCGGGGACGGGATACTGAATTAAAGGATCAGCCATGATCTCATCGAATGGCGGAGCAGGCACGAAGGGCCGAATGGCCTACTCCTGCTCCTATCTTCTATGTATCTATGTATATTGCACCGTGTGAAGGACTGGATTCACTGTCACCTTAAAATCCCCACAGATGCGGACCTTCTTTGGTTCCCCAGGCGTATTACTCAACGACCTCTTCATTACAGGAACGATGGGTGTAGCCCACTCGCTCCAGTCCACTTTGGACAGTACTCCTGAACGTTCCAACCCTTCCAGCTCTGCTTCAACCGCTGGTCTGATCGCATAAGGCACTGGTCTGGCCTTCAGAAACTTTGGGCTTGCATTATCCTCTGTTTTAATTGTTGCTGTTATTCCTTTTAGTGTTCCTAGTCCCTCCTGGAACACTTCTTTTGCGTCAGTTAGCATTTTTGACAGTCGTCCAGGTGTGACGTCGTCATCCTTTTTGGCCTCCACCTTCAGTGCCTGTATGGAATGCCAATCTAAATGTATCTTCCGGATCCATTCACGTCCTAGCAGTGGTGGTCCTCCATTTGGCAATACATATATATCCATTTTAGGTATTTCCTGACCTTTATATGTCACTTTCACCCTTATTTTTCCTTTGGGGTAGACTTTTTGCCCCGTATACGTCTTCAAGACAATCTCTGTAGCTTTCAAGGGCATGTGTGAAAATAGCCGCTTGTAGTCTCTTTGATTTATGACTGTTAAAGCTGACCCTGTGTCCAATTCCATTTTCACTTGGACTCCATCTATCTTGAGTGTAACCCAGATAGTCTGGTGATCCTCCATTTCTGTTACCTTATGTAGTTTCAGACAACCCAGCTCCTTGCTTCCGGAGTCTGTGTCACTTTTCTGTTCGTCTGAACCACTGTCCATCACCTGGTGTACCTTTTTGTACTTCTCCTGTGGAGATTTCTTACTGTTGGTTTTCTTCCCAGACCTGCAGACTCTTGCTATGTGTCCTGCTTTCCCACACTGTCTGCACACTTGGTCCTTGAACCAACAATCTTTCTGGTCATGTGTTGTTCTGCCACAGCGATAGCACTTCCCTGTTCCATAGGACATTTCATTGGTGCCATATTCTTGCGGTCTCCGTTGTATCTCTGCAGCGCCCCTTGCGGCTGCTTCGTGTGATACTGCCATACTGAAAGCCTTGTCCAGCGTAAGGTCCTTTTCTGATAGAAGCCGTTTCTGGGTTCCTTCACTTTGTAGCCCACACACAAACTTGTCCCTTAACGTGTCTGCTAGTCCCGCTCAAAACTGGCAGTATTTCGATAGCTTGCGCAGTTCCGTTACGTACTCAGCATTGCTTTTGTCTTTGTGTTGGTTCCTTTTATGGAACTTAAATCGTTCTGCTATCAGCAGCAGTGTGGGGTTTAAGTGGTCCTGTAGGATTTCTACTATGCTTTCAAAATTCTTGTTTACCGGCTTCTCTGGGGTTATTAGATTTCGCAGTAACCCATAAGTTTTTGCACCCATGGAATTTAACAGAACCAGTGCTTTATTAGCATCTGGCACTTCATTCACCCTGCAGTACACCTCAATACGTTCCACATATGTCGCCCAATCTTCGGCTTCATTGTCGAACGTAGAGATACTGCCACTCTTCGGCATCCTTGGTTGTGCGTTAACTATCACCAATGGTGCCTCCCGCGCTTCCCCTTCTTCTCCGCTGGCACAAAATGGCGTCTCCCGCGCTTTCCTTCCTTCCCGCGTTCGCCCGTCTTCTCCGCTGCGGCTTCGCAAAATGGCATCTCCCGCGCTCTTCCTTCTCCGCGGCTCAATGGCGCCTCCCACACTCTCCCTGCTTCTCCGCGGCTCAATGGCGTCTCCCCTTGCTTCGCCCCGCGGACCCTGATCAGCCCGTGATCCCTGGCTGTGCTCTGCGTGTTCTTCTCTTGATATTTGTCGACGCCGCTCAGTCTAGAACCCGGCTGTTTCTTACCCTCTCTCTCTCCGGTTTGCAGTATTTTTCCTCGACGCCGCTCGTTGATCAACCCCCGGTTGCGCCCTGCTCTCTTCACCCTCTTTCTTACCCCACCGACGCTGCCCGGCTCTCTCTCTCTGCCGTCGGTCGGCTCCAGCCGCCGCTGCTCGCGAAGGGTCTGTGCTGGACCTGTCGTCGGTCTCTTACTGCTCGTTGTGGCTGGGGAACCAAGCCCGGCTCTCCACAGCCTCCCCAGCGAAGTTGGATCTCTGCCTGACTGCTGGGCGGTTGCTCGTGGTCGAGGCCCGTGTTTCTGGACTGGACTATTTTTTATTTTTTATGTTGCAGGTAGATTCGCATCAACACTCGTCGCCACTGTTGGATCCGTGGTTCAGTGGATAAGTAATTACACGGATGCTGTACATAAACAAATAACAGGTCTTTACTGGAGGAGGGTAATCTCTAGACTGGGGTACAGAGGCATGCGCACAGCTTATATACCGGTGTGGTCACTGCCGGTACTACAGTATACAGGAGCTGTAAAAAGTAGTTCTGACTTAAAGCACATACACTACAGTAAACATCTCATTAGATTGCCCTCAAGGAAATACAAGCCTAGTCTATGCAACATGTTCTCATAATTTAACCCTTTTAGCCCAGGTATCAATCTGGTGAGCTTGGTAAATCCCAGTAACAACAACTTGCATTTATATCGTGCCTTTAATGTAAAAAAATCTTAAGGTGCTTCAGAGTAGTAAGGGGAAAATAAATGAATGACAAGCAAAAGGAGGGATAAGGATGGGTGACCAAGAACTTGGCCAAAGGAGAGTTTTAAAGAGGAAAGGGTGACCAAGAGGCAGAGGAATTTAGGGAGGGCATTCCAGAGTTCAGACCTGGGCAGCTGAAGCCATGATTACTAATGGCGTGGTGAAGGGGAGGGATGCACAAGAGGCCAGTGTCAGAGGAATAGTGAGGTTAGGGTGGGTTTATGCTGGAGAAGTTTACAGGGGTAAGGAGGGGTGAGGCCATGGAGGGATTTAAATGCGAGGACAAGAACTTGAAATTTGAGGTGCTAGAGGGACTGGGAGCCACCAAGCTTGCGGTCAACCGCAGGACACTTGTGGATCAGGAGTCAACACCATTAGCAAAGGTTCTAGCACAATACAAAAGCAGCTTAAATCACCCAAAGTGTGCTCAGCAAGACCATCTCCGGCAAGTAATCTGACACTGCTTTGGCTTCACAGCTGCTACAGTATAATGTCAGCAAGTATTAAATGAAATTTAAACATACCCAGTGAATGCCTGGAAACTTTGAGGTTCCTTTTAAAGCCTTTTTCTTGTTAATGAAAAACCTGACATGCTAGCATTAAATTTGCTCTGCACTAATACCAGAACACATGAGCAGAGATCCAGCTTCCCTGGCATATGAACAACAAAGCAGCCAACAGTAGAAATTGTGTCTGACTGGCTCAGCTTTGTCTAAATGAGCACCGATTTCAGGCTAATCCTGTCGTATCACAACACACTTCCATGTAATTGTTTTTAATTCGATAGTACTATATATATTTATACAGCGCTGGTTAGGCCACAACTGGAGTATTGCGTCCAGTTCTGGTCACCACATTTTAGGAAGGATGTGAAGGCCCTTGAGAGGGTGCAGAGGAGATTAACCAGAATGGTTCGGGGGATGGGGGATCTTAGCTACAAGGACAGGTTGGAGAAGCTGGACTTGTTTTCATTAGAGCAAAGGAGGTTGAGGAGTGATTTGATAGAGGTGTACAAGATTATGACGGGTTTGGATAGGCTAGATGGGGAAAGGCTGTTCCCACTAGTTGATAGTACAAGGACTAGGGGATTTAAGGTTTTGGGCAAGAGATACAGGAGGGAATGTGAGGAAAAACTTTTTTACACAGCGAGTGGTGAGAACTCGCTGCCGACGGAAGTGGTGGAAGCGGAGACACTCAGGGCAGGATTTTCATTGAGGAGTCAGGTAGGAGGCAGGACTACAACTTTTGGGGTTGTGGTCCCGCCTCCATCGAGTTCTAGCCAACCCACGCGATTTAGACTTGATTGACCTTGTTGAGCCCATCCAGCGGGCTCAGCAGGCCAATTAAGGACCACCTGGCAACAGGTGACGTCTCAGATTGAAATTTCATCTGTCAAGACCTTTTGACAGATGAAATATCAGTGTTTCACAGCTATTTGAAGCTGTCAAACACTGACAATCTGTACTCCAGGTTAATTCCTTCCTCTCAGAGGCTGCAGATTTTGACAGCTGGCGGCCATTCTGCTTTCTGTGCCGGTGAGATGAGGAACTCCCAAGACCTGAAGGAAGGAAGGCTGTAAAGGTAAGTAAAGGTTAGTAGAACTTCTTTAAACACTTTACACAGACCAAACACACTTACCTCTGCACTCACGCACCCACCACTCACCTGAACACCGGACATCTTGACCCCTCCAAGCCCTTCATCCCGACGACCCACCTCGCT
This sequence comes from Somniosus microcephalus, assembly GCF_052327205.1. NCBI lineage: Eukaryota > Metazoa > Chordata > Chondrichthyes > Squaliformes > Somniosidae > Somniosus > Somniosus microcephalus. Next base: position 21,991,292 of record NC_141012.1, read on the forward strand.
AACTTGGCGTGGTTTGGAGCCATCAGGAATCCCACATTTCAACAATGAAAATAGAGATTAGGCTAAAAACTGCCTGTTAACTACCTGTTAACAGGCAGTTAATTGGCACTAATCCCCCTTCCCACCTCGGGGAGGCGGCTCCCAGCACAGGTCTGGTATCCGCCTCCTTTGAAACTGGCATGGAGGCGGATTGAGGGCGGGATGGGTTCGTGCCCCCCGATTTCGTGATTTTAACCCCCCACACGCCTCCAATCCCGCCTCCATGGCCCAATGAAAATCCTGCCCTATGATTCTATGTTCATACATTATCTACGTTGTGCCTTCATAACAGTGACTACGCTTCAAAAGTAGTTCAGTGGCCGTGAAGCGCTTTGGGATGTCCTGAGAGCAGCAGTTATTTCTTTCTGCCTATGTTACTGATTATTTTTTGATTCTGCTGTTTCATTACATAGATATAGAAGGGAATAAACTGAAATATTTTGCAAAAAACAGATATGTATTTCTTTTTTTTTAAATACATTTTTTGTTTTAAAAGATACAAGTCTTTCAGTGTTGCTCTTGGACCAAAATGCATTTAGTCAGGCTGGCAGGAACTAAACTATTATCTTAAGCTGACATAATGATCCTGTATTATTCAAAAAATACCAGGCACTGTGAGAGACTGTAAGCACAATATAATATTCACTTGGCACACTGTGCACCAGTCTGGAACACCATTTAGATTAACTGAATCCACAAGTTTTGCAAATCTGGGGAGACTTTCTTGAAGTTTTCATTCTGTCCCACTCACTCTCTGGAATTTATGGGAATTGTCCGGTAATACATCCCAACTGTGTCTACATTATAACTGAAGAATTTTGAGGTTTTCAAAACTTTCCCCAGAGATGCTTCAAAAAGAACTTCTTCTTTCTTTCCCACCCTATTACAGTCACACTGAAAGGTCGAAGTTGCTTAAAATCTATTTATGTAAGCAAAATGGGGCATTGCTTAGACTCCCAGCAGTGACCAGCTCAGTTATACAACAAAAACATCAGTGCCCTTTTTCATGCTACCACTCCGATATTCTTGATAGATCAACATATTACACACACACACACACACACACACACACACACACACACACAAACATAAACTTGCTGTGCTGACTTTTATTCACGATCATTACTGGACCTGGGCAAATGTCTCCAACACATGGAGACATCTTGTGCATTAAAGGTGCTCTATGACAGTACACATGTGCAGGGATTTAAAGGTTGGCTTCTGCCAGTTGAGTTAAAAGCGACTGAAGGTGGTCTTTTTCACAAATGATGAGACACAGAGAATATGTTCACTTGAAAGTGGAAACTCAAATACGTAAATGTTTTATCACCTAGACTTGTATGTTCTGCTTTAAAAAATCTTTGATCCATGTTTATTCCAATAAATTCAGATAAGAGTGAAACCACATCAGGTGAAGGTATATTATTTTTAAACACCATGGGCTGGATTTTTCCAACCTCGGCGGGTCCAGGTCGGGCAACGTCCGTGGCCTGTGGGGAATCCCGCATCTGTGTCGATCCCGGCCTCCACCAAGATATTCCATTGATTGGGCTTGTTAAGCTCACCCTGCAAGGTTCCCGGCCAATTAATAGGAATGGGTCTGATGACATCATTTGATGACGCGTCATCAGCTGGTTTCCTTAAAGGGACCACGGCCACAATCATTTTAACAGTTGTGCTGTCAGTGTTGTGCAGCATTGAGGGGCTGCAAACACTGACAAGCACTGCACAGAGGTGCACGGCTGCACCCAGGCTCACGCATGCAGGGAGGTTCTCTTCCTTAAATATATTCAAGAAGGAGTTAGATATATTTCTTAAGGCTAAAGGGATCAAGGGATATGGGGAGAAAGCAGGGACAGGGTACTGAATTTGGATGATCAGCCATGATCTCATTAAATGGCGGAGCAGGCTCGAGGGGCTGAATGGCCTAATCCTGCTCCTATCTTCTATGTTTCTATGTTTCCCTTCCAATGGGCAGAAGACACATCCCCAGGAGACCAACGCAGCCTGGTTGCACATTGCACAGGAGGACACAAGCAGGGATGTGGTCAGGAGAACCAGGCTGCAGTGGCGCAAACCTTTCAATGATCTCAGTAGATCACAAAACATTACTGCAAATCCACACTCAGCCTTATCCTGCTGTGCCACTCATCACATCCCCATCACTCTGCCTTCCCTACCCTACTCCTGCACATCCTTACTGACACCAACTTACCTTGCACCTCCACCCATCCCTCTCTATCTGCATTATCACATCCCCATCTCACTAACCACCCCTCACACTCACCCTCATCCTTGTCCAATCATAGCAACTAATAACACACAAGGGTAGGCAGTTGGGTGTTATCACCAATGTTCATGTAAAGTTTCTGTTAATGTGCTGTCAAACAATGAAATCTTTATTATCAACACTTTGTGTTCTTGGACAGATTTGTGTGCACCTTTGGAAGTGGCTTAGTGAGTTGCAATGAATGGTGAGACACAATGATACCACCACCACCACCCCTCCACCCCCCCCCCACAATGGTGATGAGTGTGAAAGGAAAGGCTTGGCCATTGTAGGGATGCTTTATGATAGTGTGGGGTGGTGCCAACCTGGCGCATCATGTGAGGTCAAGTGAAGTAAATCTGGCTATGGTGAGGCCATCCCTGACCTCCCGGGCAGCAATGTGCTTGGGTGCTGATGCCCTGTGTCCTCTGCAGCATCAGGTGATTGTAGAGAAGGTTGGTGCTGTTACTGGTGCTGTTGGTGTTGGGGCTGATCGTGGTGGGATTCTGAGGACCAAAATGAGATTTTTTCAAGGGCACCGATGCTGATGGAATAGCTGGCAGCTGAAGTTGAGATGACAGAAGTGATCTTTCAATGGTGAGAGAGGTTGCTCCAAGGAGGTGACACTGGATAGAGAGTTTGCTCCAAACACTTCAAACCTCCATAAAGCTGAAAAGTGTATTCCAAACCCTGAAGGCCGCAGCCTCTAAGATTGGAAAGTGACCAGCTGTGAAATGGTAGCTTTTATACCACTTTTGCAGCTCTTACTTATTCACAGAAATGGAGAGTTGTTTAAAACCCAACACACTTACCTGGCATGATCCCCGGGCGACATGAACCTTGTGGAAAACTTGAGAAAATGGTTTGTACCTGGTGAAATGCTGATTAAATTGCTTTAAGCACCCTCTTGACTATCTGAATTGCCTGACCCACCGCTTAGTGCCGGGTCTGCAAAGTGCAGGCAGAGCCAGCATCAGGGAAACTTGCAAGGAGGCGGGTTTTGATTTTGACCGCGGGCCCGCCTCCGAACCCACCCTCTGAGCACCAGCAAAATTCAGCCCAGAATGTGGAAAGTTGGGTAAAGTTCCCATGAGACTAAGCCTATCTCATAGGTACGGTTATCAGGGCTGATTTTGTGAATATGTCCTCCTGGCACAGGGCCTCGTGCACTGGGAGTGCAGATCAGGAAACTTCAGGCGCAATCCCCATAATTTTTCATCCATTGAGCCTGCTCCGTCATTCAATAAGATCATGACTGATCTTAGATCTCAACTCTACTTTCCTGCCGATCCCCCTAGAGTCCAAAAATCTATCGATCTCAGTCTTGAATATCGTCAAAGGCTGAGCATCCATAGCCTCTGGGGTAGAGAATTCCAAAGATTCACAAACCTCTGAGTGAAGAAATTCCGACTCATCCTGAGACTGTTCCCCGAGTTCTAGACTCTCCAGCCAGGGGAAACAACCTCTCAGCATCTACCCTGTCAAGCCCCCTATGTTTCAATGAGATCACCTCTCATTCTTCTAAACTCCAGAGAGTATTGGCCCATTCTACTCAATCTCTCATTGTGCTCCTGGCAGGTAAGACTCCATGACCAGAGCGTACATTTGAAACTTGGTTTGATACTACAGGAAACTCTTTTTTATCCGGCACCGATGGGACCGGCGTGGTGCCGGTTTATCAAAAAGTCCGGATTACCGAGAGTTATAGTTAAAAGGTACGAGAGCTCCGTACACAGCAACAAATCCAAACTTCCCTGTTGCTTCAGCTGCAAGAACCTCGGCCACAGACCAAGCATCCCTGTTGCTTAGCAACAAGTGCAGAAACCCTGATTACACAGCCAAGAATCAAGAAACAGCCACTAATATGAAGAAAAACTTAACTGAACCTACTCCTGAATTTTGCCGGTTAACCGAGATTTCCAGTTGTTTGGGTGCCGGTAAATCAAGAGTTTCCTGTACCGCCTTTGAAATGATGTGAAGCAGTCTTGGACACACATCAAACTCCATTGAGACCAGTACTGCAGTATAACTGCAGCTTGAATGAATTAATGCAACCTTCTCCGAATGGAAAGCAGTTTCAGACATAAACCATGAACTGAGCCATTTGTTATCGAAATACTGTAAACCCATGTTAGCAACGATCTATTTTCATTTTTTTTAAAGTAAGTTGAATAATAAAACATGGTCATAGTGAGTGTTGTGAGCAAAACAGCAGAAACTACCTCAGGATAGCAAACTGAAGCATTGGGTTTTTAAATTGTTGCTTTTGAAACACACAGGACTTAAGAAAACATTCGATGTAAACACAGTTCAAAACAAGAAGCAACAAAATCAGCCTTTAATACAAAGCTTATTTTTCTTCTATTTTCCAGAAGTTTATGGGTATTTGTATTACTATTTAGTGCCAAACTAATGTTTCTGCTTTGACAAATTGCTTTTTGTGAAAAGCATTTACGATGGGGCAGAGGAAACCATTTGTTTTGTAGCCTCTGGCACATCACAGCTTTAACTTTCAAATGTTTGATTGCACAACGAGATACACATTACCTGGGTGTGTTGAGGGCTGCGGCAGTCTACATTTAAAAAGGACAGATTTTCAACAGATTCAAAATTTGTTCCCAGCTCAACATTCATAATAACATCTCTTCCACTTTTTCAAAAATACTGTATAACTGACATAAGAACAGTCAAAAGTAAGATAAATAGTATGATCCATCAAAGCCTATCCTTGCGGTAGCCTAACAGTCCTATTTTTCAAAGGACTTTATGTAATAGGTTGTCCTATTTTCTGCAATCAATCTGGATCATAGCTGTCTACATGCTACTATGCATCAGCATGATCCATGTTATAACTTGCAGAATGCTAATTTCCATCTATTTCAAATGAGAAGCAAAGCACTTGTATTTTACATCATGGAGAAGTAGAGAAGAGAAAAAAACACTAAGCTCAACACCAATATTAACACCCAAACACAAAAAGAAAGAAAGACTTGCATTTATATAGAGCCTTTCACAGCTGCCAGACACCCCAAAGCACTTTACAGCCAATGAAGTACTTTTGAAGTGCAGTCGTTGTTGCAATGTAGGAAACGCGGCAGCCAATTTGCGCACAGCAAGCTCCCACAAACAGCAATGTAATAATGACCAGATAATCTGTACTTTTTTTTAGTGATGTTGATTGAGGGATAAATATTGGCCAGGACACCGGGGATAACTCCCCTGCTCTTCTTCGAAATAGTGCCACAGGATCTTTTATGACCACCTGAGAGAGAAGACGGGGCCTCGGTTTAACGTCTCATCCGAAAGACGGCACCTCGGGCAGTGCAGCACTCCCTCAGCACTGCACTGGGAGTGTCAGCCTAGATTTATGTGCTCAAGTAACAATCTCACTAAAATATAATACCACCTGCAGAGATAGCAGGGAGAGCATGTTGGAAGATACCTATTGTTGAGGACTGTGATGGAGAAAGTGGCTGAAGAACTCATGCATTCATTCACAGTGTTGGAATTAGAGACGGACAGAGACATATCTGCAGATATTGAATGATGTATCTCTAACCAGGAGCTATGAGAATTAAATATGTTCTGTCGATTTTAGCATTTTGTTTCATTTCAATCATCCAGTTTCCTTAAAATCGATTCTTCAGCAAAACAGTGACTTAAAAAATAGAATTTCAAAAATTGTGCAATTAAAAACTGACAGAAAAATGCACTTGTATAAATACAAAAAATACAAATACGAACATAAGAACATAAGAAATAGGAGCAGGAGTAGGCCATTCGGCCCTTCGAGCCTGCTCCGCCATTCAATGAGATCATGGCTGATCGTCTGACTCAACTCTGTTCACCGGCCCTATCGCCATATCACTTGATTCCCTTAATATTCAGAAATCTCTCGACTTCTGTTTTGAATATACCCAATGACTGAGCCTCCACAGCCCTCTGGGGTAGAGAATTCCAAAGATTCACCACCCTCTGTGTGAAGAAATGTCTTCTCATCTCAGTCCTGAATGGCCTACCCTTTATCCTGAGGCTGTGGCCACTGGTTCTAGACTCCCCAGCCAAGGGAAACATTCTCCCAGCAACCATCCTATCAAGCCCTGTAATAATTTTGTATGCTTCAATGAGATCCCCTCTCATTCTTCTGAATTCAAGAGCCTAGTTTACTCAATCTCTTCTCATACGACAGTCCCGCCATCCCAGGAATCAATCTCGTGAACCTTTGTTGCACTTCCTCTATGGCAAGTATATCCTTCCATAGGTAAGGAGACTAAAATTGTACACAGTCCTCCAGGTGTGGTCTCACCAAGGCCCTATATAATTGGAGTAAGACTTCTTTACTCCTGTACTCAAATCCTCTTGTAATAAAGGCCAGCATACAATCTGCCTTCCTAATGGCTTGCTGCACCTGCACATTCACTTTCAGTGAATCATGTACAAGGACACCCAGGTCCCTTTGAGCATCTGCATTCCCCAATCTTGCACCATTTAGGAAATACTCTTGCCTTTCTCTTTTTTCTACCAAAGTGGATAACTTCACATTTATCCACATTATATTCCACCTGCCATGTTCTCGCCCATTCACTGAGCCTGTCAAGATCCCCTTGAAGCCTCTTCACATCCTCTCCGCAACTGACACTGCCACCTAGCTTTGTATCATCAGCAAATTTGGAAATGTTACATTTAGTCCCCTCATCCAAATCATTGATATAGGTTGTGAATAGCTGGGGCCCAAGCACCAATCCTTGCGGTACCCCACTAGTCACAGCCTGCCATCCTGAAAAAGATCCGTTTATCCCTACTCTTTGTTTTCTGTCTGTTAATCAATTCTCAATCCATGCTAGTATATTACCCCCAATTCCACGTGCCCTAATTTTGTTCACCAACCTCTTGTGTGGGACTTTATCGAAGGCCTTCTGAAAATCCAGATACACCACATCTACCAGTTCCCCTTTGTCTACTCCACTAGTTACATCCTCAAAGAACTCCAATAGGTTTGTCAAACAGGATTTCCCTTTCATAAATCCATGTTGACTCTGCCCAATCTTACTATTAGTTCCGAAGTGCTCAGTTATTGCATCCTTTATAATAGATTCCAGCATTTTCCCAACTACTGATGTGAGGCTAACAGGTCTGTAGTTCCCCGTTTTCTCTCTCCCTCCTTTCTTAAATAGCGGGGTTACATTTGCTATCCTCCAATCTGCAGGAACTGTTCCAAAATTCTATAGATCAAAACCCTAGGATGTAGGTCATCCGGTCCTTGGGATTTCTTGACTTTTAGTCTCATTAATTTTGCTGGTACTGTTTTTTTACAGTAATAATTTCTTTAAGTTCCTCATTCTCGTCACACCCTTGGTTTTCTCGTATTTCTGGGAGGATTTTTGTGTCTTCCTCCGTGAAGACAGAAACAAAGTATTTATTTAATTTCTCTGCCATTTCCTCATTCCCCATTATAAATTCTCCCATCTCTGACTGTAAAGGGCCTACATTTACCTTCGCCATTCTTTTCCTTTTCACATACCTATCCGTTTTACAATCGGTTTTTATATTTTTCGCTAGTTTGTGCTCATATTCCATTTTCTCTTTCTTTATTAATTTCTTGGTCCCCTTTTGCTGATTTCTAAAAAGATCCCAATCCTCAGGCTGACCGCTTTTTCTGGCAACTTTATAAGCTTCCTCCTTTGACTTACTACTAGCTTTAATATCTTTAATCCTGCTTTCAGAATATAATATCAGTCGAATGATATCACCAACAATCATATTCCAGGCAAATGCAGTCTTTCATAAAACATCAGGACAATCTTATTTTACTTTAGAATCATAAAAGTTACAGCCTGGAAGGAGGCCATTTTGGCCCATCATGTCCGCACCGGCCAACAAAGAGCTATCCAGCCTAATGCCACTTCCCAGCTCTTGGTCCGTAGCCCTGCAGGTTAGAGCGTCCCAAGTGCACATCCAAGTACTTTTTAAATGTGGTTAGGGTTCCTGCCTCTACCACCCTTTTAGGCAGTGAGTTCCAGACCCCCACAACCCTCTGGGTGAAGAAATTTCCCCTCTTATCCCCTCAAAACCTTCCACCAATTACTTTAAATCTGTGCCCCTGGTTTTTGACCGCTCTGCTAAGGGAAATAGGTCCTTTCTATCCACTTTATCTATGCCCATCATAACTTTATACACCTCAATAAGGCCTCTCCTCAGCCTCCTCTGTTCCAAGGAAAACAAACCCAGCCTATCCAGTCTTTCCTCATAGCTAAGATTCTCTACTCCCAGCAACATCCTTGTAAATCTCCTCTGTACCCTCTCTAGTGCAATCACATCTTTTCTGTAACGTGGTGACCAGAACTGCATGCAGTACTCTAGCTGAGGCCTAACTAGTGTTTTATACAGTTGAAGCATAACCCCCCTGCTCTTGTATTCTATGCCACGGCTAATAAAAGCAAGCATTCCGTATGCCTTCTTAACCACCTTATCTACCTGGCCTGCTACCTTCAGGGATCTGTGGACATGCACTCCAAGGTTCCTTTGTTCCTCTACACTACTCAGTGTCCTACCATTTAATGTGTATTCCTTTTCCTTGTTAGCCCTCCCCAAATGCATTACCTCACACTTCTCTGGATTGAATTCCATTTGCCTCTGTTCTGCCCACCTGACCAATTTATTGATATCTTCCTGCAGTCTACAGCTTCTTTCTTCAGTATCAACCACACAGCCGATTTTAGTATCATCTGCAAACTTCTTAATCATACCCCCTATATTCAAGTCTAGATCATTGATATATACCACAAAAAGCAAGGGGCCCAGTACTGAGCCCTGAGAAACCCCACTGGAAACAGCCTTCCAGTCACAGAAACACCCATCAACCATTACCCTCTGCTTCCTGCCTCCAAGCCAGTTTTGAATCCAACCTGACACTTTGCCCTGGATCCCATGGGCTTTTAACTTCGTGACCAGTCTGCCATGTGGAACCTTTTCAAAAGCCTTGCTAAAGTCCAGATACACTACATCAAATGCAGTACCCTCATCTACCCTCCTTGTTACCTCCTCAAAAAATTCAATCAGTTGATATGCAATCCTCCTGCCTACTGCAAGTGTCAAACAGGCATTCTCCTGCTACATTGTTAGAACAGTGAATCAGCTCTACATATTCAGGCAAGTGCATCAGGCTAGCAATAGGAATTAGTGGTTTAGATCCAGTGGGTTTGCAAGTTCAATATGGAGTTAGGTCACAGATCAGCCATGATCTCAATAAATGGCGGAACAGGCTCGAGGGGCTGAATGGCCTCCTTCTGTTCCTATGTTCTTAATATTTTCCAGATACTGTATTTGAATACTCTGTAGCAATTTTTTAAACTAGTAATACTTAATGGAACTTCTGTAACTCATTTTGATCATCAAAAAATATGCAATTTGTTGTCATTATCACATTTGTCATGCCACTGCATATGGGATGTGTAACATAATAACACAATCTCACTCTTGGGCTGTTTTTCAACATATGGATGATGCAACTTTATTATGAATTATGAATGTTTCCATGACAGTATCTTATGGGAAATGATGTAACCTTGACAACAACCAGCCATTACGAATATATTGGCTCACTTACTGCATGTGCGATAGGGATAAAGAAATTGGACCCAGATGTCATTCATTTTACCATGAAATCCCAGTGTCGAAAACCTGTGACATCTGTAGGGGGTGGTGTGAGGCGGCGCGTGTGCCCAGTCAGTTATGCCTCTGACTGTTTATGAGCGGTTCGAATTGCTCCCACGCCCCTAGGTTCTAGACACCGGACTTAGGTACAAGGCGGCGATACAGAAGAAGACTCGAGTAAACAGGTGGTTGGATGTAAGCAAAACCAAGATTTTTATTGAAGAGGAAATTAATACAATCTTATGGAAAAAATTACTAGTATACACTTTTACAGGCAAAATACAAAATAACTATATACTTATACAGGGAATGGGGAACACACGGCACATCGAGGGAAAACAACTATCTTAACAATCCCCTTATCCTTATCCCACCCTCTATACCTAACTAGATTAAGCTATGAGGGGTCAGAACTTCATGCTCACCAATCAAAAGGATCTGCTGAATTCAAAACAGCGGTGGGGTTCGGGGTTCGCTCTTGGTGCTCTCTGGAGCCTGCCGTCATCACGTGGTCTCCGGGTGCTGCAAGGGCGTTGTCCAGGTCCAGTCTCTACTTGGGTACTTTACCTTGCAGGGATGGCGGTTCCTCTTCCTCGGCCGACAGTTTGAGTTTGCATGAAGATAGCCGCAGGTCAGCTGAGACTGAAGGCCCGATGATTCGAAGCCTGTCTTCAGTCGTCTTCCTCAGTTCATCTCCTCTGTCATCTTCCTCAGTTCGTCTTGCCTCCTCGCCTCGTCGCGTCCCGCCTCGCCTGGCCTGAATTGTCCATGTCCGCCTGATGCAGTGCCTGGGCGATTCCAGATGGAGTGGGGAAAGGCATGGGCAAAGGCCAGGGGGTAAGCGCGGGACGGGGGAAGAGCAGCAGCCACGAGGGTGAGGGGCCAGAGCTGGAGCAAGGCTGAGAGCAGAGAGAGAAGGTTGCCGGTGGGCCTACAATTATACTCCTTTGGACGGCCCTTATCTGCGTGCCAAATCAGGTTAGTTCTTTGTCTTAATTTTGGCGGGCTATTTTAAATAATGGTAGCAATCTACTCTAACTGTTTTTAGATGGCTGGTAATCGCATCTACCGGCCCGATAATTGACCTTTTTTTGTTTAGGATGCACCTTGATGGGCCTGTCCAGCCTCGATGGCTTCCTTAATCTGTTGCCGATTATTTATGCAAACTGCTTGATGGCCTTAACTATAGGCCTAGCTGGGTTTAGATCTGTCTCCAATTTGATCTAATACATAATTCAAAGTCCTGTCTGGTTTTAAAATGCAAATTCACAGAAACTGTAGCTTTGGTTTCGATTTCTCCACGAGCTGCCTGTGCCACAGAGTCCAAGTTTTAAAAATCCCACAGGCTTTCTGCCACGAGGCACGGGCGCCATTTTGGGTACCCTTTTCATTTAAAATGTCCATGCAGGGTCCCTTTTCTTATTAATAACCTTTGGGGAAATGTAGAAATTTTGCGAATCTTACACATCACATGAGGAATCACCGTGAAACGCATCTCTAACACAAGGTGACAAGTCTGACAAAATGCATAAAGACATATTCAGAGTTTAATCCAAGTCATTGTTAATGGTATCTGTGAGTAACTATACGCAAACCAGACTCTAGTTTAAACTTCCTGTTTTTTGTGAAGTATGATACAGTAAATATCTTTGCTATGATGCTCCAGACCATCTAGTTATCCATCATCTGTAATAGTATAACTTGGAAACTCAGTTCAACATAGGCAATGCTCAATGAAATCTTGGTGAATCAGCTTGCTTCAGTTGGTAGCACTCTTGCATCTGGGTCAGAAAGTTGTTGTTTTAGGCCCCATTCCAAGCACAACCTAGATTCTCGGCTGACACTCTAGTGTAGTATTGAAGAAGTGCTGCATTGTCAAAGGTGTTGTGCGTCAGATGAGATAGTAAGCCAAGAGGGTAGGCATTACAAATCCTGTGACGTTATTCAAATAAATGCAGTGACATAACAAGAAGTAGCACTAGGAAACTCACCTCTAATACCAGATGACAAGTCTGATAAAATGCATAAAGAATTATTCAGAGTTTAATCCAAGTCATTGTTAATGGTATCGAAGGGAAACTACACCCAAACCAGACACCCTAGTGTAAAAATTCTCATTTATCCTGAAGTCCGAGGAAATATTGCTCCCTCAACCAACGCCACCAAAAAGAGGTTAACCTATCAATTATCTCATTGCTATTTCTAGGTTTTGCTTTGCACCTAAACAAACAAACAAAAGCAACAACAACAGCAACTTGTATTTCTCAAGTGCCTTTAATGTAGTAAAATATCCCAAGGCACTTCACAGAGGCGATATCAGACAAAATTTGACACCGAGCCACATAAGGAGATATTAGGGTAGACTTGGTCAAAGAGGTAGGGGGAAAATTTCAGTATCGACCATTTTGGGGCGCTAACATCGCCAGGGTGCAAACTTTAGCGCCCGGTGCTAATTAGCGCCGGTGACCGTGAAATTGAGTTTTAGCGCCCCAAGAGCTTGATTTAGCGTTCCACTTCCTTCTTGGAGCGCAATCGGCAGCAGGCGGGGCGGAGACTTCAGCAGCGCTGCACACTGGGCCATGCAGTGTTGCCGTGTTCAAAGGCTCCTTCCCTCCCTTAAAGGGACGGGCCATCGCTGCAGGCTCTGCAATTTAAAAATTACCTACCTGGACCACCAAGGCAGCCACGATCCCACGCGATCAACCCGGCACCTCAAGTAGAGCGCCGGGCTGATCGATCGCGGGCAGGAACCTGCGAAAAAAACGTCACCAGGAAAGGTAAGTTTTTTTTTAACTTACCTCGGCTTCCTTGCCTCTAATCATCGCCCCTGAAGCGGCCGGCCGCCTGCCTGATGCCGCCTCCTGCAGCTGTCGGTGATTTCAACCGGTGAGGCTGCAGGGGGCGAAAGTCAATTTCGGGTCTAGGGCGCTACCGGGGCGATGCGCACGGCAATGATGTCACGATCTCCGGGCCCATCGCTGTAGTGCCGCCACAAAACTCTCGCCAAATATGGCGGGAGTCGATGTCAGCGCCACGCCTGGTCACAAAGCCATTTGTGCCCAGGGATGCTAACGGGAGGCACAAAGGCACCCAATTTCGAGCCCGTAGTTTTGAAGAAGTATCTTAAAGGAGGAAAGAGAGATAGAGTCAGAATTTTTGTTAGTTATTTGCTTCTAAGAGCATAACATGGTCGAGAACCCTGAAAAAACACCGATTACTAACAATTGAAGAGAATCTTAAGAAATGGAAAACAGGATCACACACAAACTAATGGATAAAAGGGAGAAAATTACAAAATAGTAACACATTATGCATACCCCAATAATATTTTACAACGCAAGAGCTACTTTTGAAGTGCAGTCACTGTTGTATAAACAAATGCACAGCAAGATGTCGCAGCAACAAATGAATGGCCAGATAATCTACTTTTGGTAGTATTAGTTGAGGAAAGAATGTAGCCAGGACACCAGGAGAACTCATGGTTATTCTCTGAAAAGTGCCGTGGGATTTTTTTTCCCTCAACACCCACCCTCGGTTTAATATCTCATCCAAAAGATGGTACCTTCCCAGTGGTTACTCAATAATGTGCTGAACTATCTAGTCTGATTACATGGTCACATCTGTAGTGGGGCTGGAACCCACAACTTTTTGACTCAGAGGTGAGACCTTTGCAAGTTGAGCCAACCTGACACTTATTGAGTGGTATTATCCACTATTCATTGTGATCCATTTGGCTCTGCCATTCAGTGTAGTAGGTCTAATTTATCTGAACTTCAATCCACTTATGCAACAACTAGTTGCTAAAGAGTTTTACCCCCCCTCCCCGCCCCACCGCCCCCATACTATGCAAGGCTAAAACTAAACAGAATGCTGACTTTTCAACTGAATTATCTTCAATGCAATGACAGAAAATGACTCCCACTCAAATATTCACCACAAACCTCCTCCCCCTCCCCTTTTTGGCATCAGCATAATATGCGTCTAATGAATTTTGACCACGTTCTTTGATGATGTTGCAAAAGGACTATGAGCTGTTTATCTAACGCTTGCACCACTTGTCATATTCAGCACATTTCTAGCTTGGACCATCAGTCAGGAGAATGGCCTCGTTATGATTATCTTTACCATAAACAGTATTCATATTTTACAAAACCAGAAGGCTAGTGTATCAAATTCCATTGATGTTACATACACTTTGGTTGTTCTGACAGTCCTTTTTTAAGGCGGCTATATATTCCTGCTTTCAAGTACATTGCGTGGCATTCCTAAAATTCTCAGCAAGAACTCCTCCAGCTTTTGAAACTTAAAGCACTGAAAAGGGAGTCAGCATATTGGCATGAAGCAAACACAGATTACCTTTGTCCTTGATGTTGTCTGTTATTTTTCAGACTAACTGTGACAAGTGCTTCAGGGAGTTTAGCCAGTTATAGTATCCATGGTTAAAAAGAGTTACAGAAGCAAAACAATGCACTTACGCAAAAAAAACCACACCAAGCTTCATCAAACGGAATCAATATACGTCCTGGAGAAAATAGAGACCAGATCACAGAGAAGGGAAATTACGGTCAAATCTGATTAAAAGTGCTGTGTGCCTGTTCAATTTTTTTTTATAAAGACGACTATATTAAATACCTCCCTCTTAAACTGAACCTTAAACCCAGAACAGCCTGTTCTTTGATATCAAAGATGACAGCAAACACATGGATCTCCTCATAGGTTTTACTGCATCAGCATTTTCAACAACTTTAACAGTGAGATCTTCATGTAAAAACACATTGATTTGAAAATCACATTACTAAGAATGTTAATTATGGTGTTCACTGTAAAAATGACAATGCGTTAGATTTACTTGTTGTTATCGTTGCAGCTTCATTAATAAATAAGTTGCTCCTTAAGCAACAAGGTTGGACATATACATATGTGTTGGTTAGCAGAACATTCTTGCTTGCGGGCGAGATCATTTAACCACGAAGGCCTAGAAATTCAGGCACGCCCATCTTTGGGCACCAGGTGTGGGTGGTGGGAAGGGGGCAGGGATTGATCCCTGTGCCTGGGGACGAGGAGACGGAGCGGCTGAGGGACATCGTGCTCCCACTGCCACTGGATGCCATTGAATTGACTTTCTGAACACGGCGCTGTAAAAATAGCTGATGTGTCCCCACGGGGAGTAAGCATTCCATTGTACTAGTACATATGGCAAATAAAATTGAATTGAATTGAATGGTGAGATCGGAGGTGCACCCAATATTGGGCCTCATGTTTAAATCGAGCTGGCGAACTGCGGACAGCTACAGGCCTCTCGCTGGCGAAGTGGGATTGAATGTCAGGCCGCTGCTGGCATCCCTCAGGTAAGTGAGGAAGTCGGGTGACCTAGAAGAGGGGGGCGATTAGGTCGGGAAGGGAAGCGGTCAGGAGGTAGCGGTGGTGGTCGGGGGAGGTAGCGGTATCGAGCAGGCCGGGCAGGGAACAGCGGCAATCGGGTGGCAGGAGGGGGGGGGGAGAGTGGTTACTGGTAGCAGTCTCTTTTAACACTCTTGCTTCTCTCAGCTCCACATTCAGATAAGTATTGATGTAAAAAGACGACTGAGCGCTTGGTTTGGGTGTAAAACAAGGCTTTAATCAGCTGTTTCAAAACCATGAGATTTCTAGTTACATCACTAGTTCCTGGTTACAGAAACATCCTGAGCAAGCTGGGCCCACACCCGAGTATTTATACTCCTTGGACGGCGCCACCAGCTGGCCGCCCAGTGTTACTTCATGAGTTATTTCTTCATGATTGATGAGATTCATGACAAGTATATTTTAAATTCTTACCTTATTACTTGTGGCCTGCAGAGGTCCCTTAAAAGGCCGCCTGTAGACCTGGTTTTCCTGAGTTCAGCCAGTGCCAGCAGCCTCAGGACAGAGCAATTTTGCAGTGGGGGGCCTGAAACAGGTGTTGGGCTCTTTGCATAAGCAAATAAGGGGCCCAACACCTGTTTCAGGTGTGGGCACCACATGTCGATATTTTGGCCTTTACCAATATGGCAGGCGGCACACTTTCAGCTCATAACGAGCGTGTGCTTCCTGCCCGCCATATTGGGGGCCCTTTCGCGCACGAGAAAAATGGGCGCTGCGCGACCGCATTTGTAGGCCACAAAGACACATAGAGCATCCAAAGTATAGTCTTCTCATCACAAAGCAATTTATATGGAAACTGAGATAGTGTCCAGCTTTAATTCCTAATGGCACTAGGTATTGCCCCAGGTGCCAAAACAATTAAAGCTACTCTCGATCAACTGAGCTAAAACTCGTAACAAGTGGTTTGGAAGGATTGGATAATCTTTGGAAGTATGTTTTTCTCATAAGCCGAGCTGCCAGATTGAATAAACCTTAATATAACTTAACTGGGAAAAGTTAAAAATCTTGTTCTAATGGCATATTTGAAATTGCTAAGATTTTTTTATAAAGTAATGTGCAACAGTGCATGGAAACTTTACGTCACTTACTGTGATCATTGATGGCAATAGATTCCAAGCAAATGCAAACCTTATTCAGTTTTCATCCAAGATTTCCAATGCATCATGGAAAGTGCCCCATCCAGCTTGCAATATATAACCCTGAACCAAGCACACCGTTTTCAGAAATACTTTCATCATTGATGAAATATTGAAAGTTATATCATTTTAACTGAAGTTTACACAAATCCTAATCCTGAACATAGAACTGTATCTAGATCCATGCGTACAACTGCTGTACAGGAAAATAAACACTGATTTCAGTTGTTCCTCTCAGATCTGCCGCTTACATTTTCTACTATTGCGATGGAGTTTGGCCCGAACCATTTTTCATTAAAATGTACTTACGACACTGTTTTCAGCTCCCGCTAGAGACTGTACTCTGTAGCTGCACTGGTCACCAGTGAATCATTTATTCCATTTAAGTGCCTTCAGCAGCACGCTTACATTTGGCCATTTAACTCTGTGTCACCTTTAATGCCCCCTAACTCATCTGAACGACCAGAATGTGCAGAGAAATGTTGTGCATTCTTATGGAGTATCGTAAAAAGAGCAAGGGGGAGAAATTCAGTATCGCCCCGTTTGGGGCGCCGTTATCGGCCGTGCGCTAAGCTCAGCGCCTGACACTAATTATCGCCTCCGACAGCAAACTTGGCTTTTATCGCCCCTGGAGGTGATTGGAGCGCTAACTCAGGCGCTTCACACCTGTCTTAAGGCGCAAATGCCGAGGAGTGAGGCGCTACCTCAGAGCGCTGGTGAAGCAAGGAAGGGCAAATCAAAATAAACCTGCAAAGTGCTGCTCAGTACTCAAAACTCCCTCACACAGCGTTGAATCTCTCCAGAAGTCTCTCTCTCTCTCAGTCTGCGTGGTGCAAAAATGTCGCCGACAAAAAAAGGCAGGAAGCGGTCACCTTTAAATAGTGCTTCCCTAGTCCCTTTCTGACAGCAAAACGCTCCCCTCAACCTGTCGTTGCTAGCGGCAGGCGGTAAGGCAGGAGGCGCCACTCAATATCAGGTCCGGGGCGCTAACGGGGCGTTGCACACTCGACTGATGTCACAATCTGCCGGCGCAGGAGATCGTGGCGGTAGTGTTTAGCGCCACCGCAAAATGTCTAGTTAATTTTGCGAGTGGCACAAACATCGCCGCGCCCGGCCTCTAGTTGCTTTGCGCCCCAATTGGCACCCTCTTAAGGCACTAACGAGAGGCACAAACAACTGAATTTTTTCCCCCAAGAATTTTACACCCTATTTAACATATTGCCCTTAGAGCAAGAATAATTTCATCCTCTAAGTTTCCTCTTACAATGAAGTGATCTTAAGATTCAGAACCGAACTATTTTTAAAATCTCTCTTTGAACCTTTTCTAATTGCTCCACGTTTTCCCCGACTCATCGCACCAGATTCGGGTCAACATTTCCCTACATGGGACTGCTCTTTCAAATGGCCCAGCTGAAAACTGAGGAAAGCTGTTCTCAAAATAAGGTGCAAACACTTCCGATTCATGCTCCATGATGACGAGGTGATTGAAACCGACCAGTTTAGCGTACAGCTTTCTCTTACAATCAGCTCATTGCAAATACAATCTTAATCTTTAAGCATAGGGGGAAAAAAAGTAGCTACTTCCAACAAAGCCTTGCTGGAAGGTGACGGAGCCTGAAAAAGTCCAAACACATTGGCCCAGAAATTCGTGTCGGGGGCTTCCCGCGGGTGCAAGCCCCCGACCTACGCTTACCTAGCGCGCCGACAGTTGAAGCCTGGGCCTGCGTGGATTTCCTCTCTGTGGCCCAGTTCAGCTCCCGGCGCGCTGTGCCTGCGTGACCCAGCGGCGTAGTTAGTGCGATGCGTCGGCTGGGATCATGTGAGCACTGGGCAACCAATCGGAGGATGCAAAAGTTCATTCATGAGTTTGACAGTAAGAGCTGTCAAACTCATGAAAACTCCGGGCACCCAAAACAGTACTTAAACTTGAAATAAAATGTTAAAAAACCTCACAGTATTTAAATGAACTATAAATAACTTTAAATAACTGTTTTAAACAATAAATTACATTTTTGAAAAAAATAATTTTATAAAAAATCGGGGCTAAAAATACACTTACCTTACTGTAAAGTCTTTAAAAATAATAAACCTGTGGAAAAAAAATTCTAATTTTAATTAATAGACCACTTACCTTTTAAAATTAAGTCCTTACGTCTGCTTTTTTCAAGTGTAAAAAGTGGAGGCCTTCACGCACGGGCAAACCTGGAAAAAAAAAGGAAGTTCAACGCACACGCGCAGACTGCTGCGCGCACACGTTCGACCTCTGAACCCCTTGGTTCAGAGGATCGGAAATGCCGGTTTCCCGCGCATGCGTAGTGCATGCAAGAGCACTTCCATCGGGTCCACGCGTGAGTACTCTGTCCGTACTCACGCGTTGGGACCCGAATTTCTGGGCCATTGTAGTTGCAGTGTGCTGAATTCAGCATCGAATTAACCTTGGCTATAAAGTTGGCCAGGGTTGGAGTGTTCACAGAATCACACAGAATCACAGAAACCCCACAGTGCAGATAGAGGCCATTTCGGCCCATCGAGCCTGCACCCGATCCCCTTAACCCCTACACCAACACATATCCCACCCTATCCCCGTAACCCCACATATTTAATCCCCCTAACACTAAGGGTCAATTTTTTATCAGTGAGAGTTTCTCTTAACAGTATAATTAAAGTAAGATACCTTTACAATGGTGAAATCTCTCCGGCCAATTCCAAGGCGTTCTTCCATATATCATGTGACTATGGGCGCGATCTTGCCAGCCCTGGGAAGGCGGGTATGGAGGCGGGACTGCTGGGAAAATGGCAGAATTTGGGGACGGGTGCCCAACCCGCCTCTGTGCCATCTTGCCAGGAGGTGGGTAGCCAACCCGCGCCGGGTCCCGTCTCCTGCCTGTTTTCAGCTAGTTAACAGGCAGATAAGAGGATTATCCCCATTTTGCCCACACAGCTGCGGGCTTCCCGAAGGCTCCGAACCCCGCCAGGGTCATTGAGGTGAGCAGTGGGTCTGCGGGGGTCGGAGGGGTGCAAAAGTGTGCTGTGAAGGTAAGTGATGGGTGCAAGTGTGGAGAGGTGAGTATGTGAGGTAAGTGAAAAGTGTTAGAAAAAGTTTACTTACCTTTGTTTCTTCCTGCAGGCTTCAAGAGTTGGGTATGTGGAGAGTCTCGTACCTCCGTGGCAGAGATGACAGATGGCCACTGCATTCTCCAATGCAACAACCATCCAATTTCTGTAAAAGAAAGAGGTTTGATGAGTCTTAAATACAAGAACTCATCAAACTACAGAGAATGTCAGTGTTTGACAGCTTCACAGAGCTGTCAAATGATGACAATTCATCTGTCAAAAATTTTTGACAGACAAAACGTCATACGCTGACATTCTCTGTAACCAGCTTTCCCTTCATTGGCCTGCTAAGCCCGCTGGGCGGGCTTAACAATGTCAATCAAGGGAAAATAGCGTGGGTTGGCCAGAAGTTGATGGAGGCGGGACTGTGTAGGGGGTGGTGTCATGGTGCCCAGTCAGCTTCGCCTCTAACTGTCCCTTGAGCAGTTTGAATCGCTCCCTCACCCCTGGGTTCTAGACACCGGAGTTAGGTACAGGCGGCGATACAGAAAATCGAGTAGACAAGTGGTTTGGTGTGAGAAAACCAAGATTTTATTAAAACAGAATAAAACACAGTCTTATGGGAATTACTGGTATAAAATACAGGCATAAACAATTACACTTATACAGGGAATGGGGAACACACAGCACATCGAGGGAAAAACAACTACAATAACAATCCCCCTTATCCTTATCCCACCCCCTATACCTAACTAGATTAAGCTATGAGGGGCCAGGAATTCATGCTCACCAATCCAAAACCTGTTGCTTTAACGGTTGTGAGTTTTGAGGTTTGGTCTTCTGTCCTTTGGGGTATCCCGTCGCCACGTGGTCTCAGGGCGCGGCGCTGGAGTTGTTGATGCGACACACCTTCCCTCTCCTTAGCTACCGTCGTCATCTCGTCGCGATGGGTTTTCTTCTTCTTCCCCCTCGGTCGGTCGGCGGCGGTAACGTTGCGGTTGTGGGTCGGTTGGCGGTTTTCACTGCTTATTTGATTTTACTACCCATCCTTTGAACGCCAGCATATTCATCACGGGCGTGGACACCCGCGTCTAATGCCTGCTTATTCGCAGTGTTCAAATGCCAACTTATTCTCACTGTCCATACATACACTGCTAATTTCTTCCCCCAAACGCCAGCTTATAACTAGGCATTTGGTTTTTACCAATGCGTCTTTTGCTGCCCTTCTCTGATCTTGTCGGTGTTACCTCCTTCTTTGTCTCGTCTCATCTCGTCTCATCTGCCCGTTCGTGGCCTGTGTGTCCTGTGTGACTTTGAACTCTGGTCTCGTTCTCCTCCCGCATTTGGTCCCGGTGTAATGGGCGTCCTTGGTTGTTGAGCGGTGCGGGGAGCGAGAAGAGAACCTGCCACGAGGCCAGGGCACGAGTACGAGAGGCGCAGGCCAAGGCCACAGACAAGAGTCAAGGGAAGAGAAAGAAGAGCGATTGCTACTGATGGGCCTACAGTTATACCCGTTCTTCCACTCCTTATCTGCGCGCCAAATCAGGTCAGTCCATTGTTTAACTTTTGGCGGGCTTGGTTTAAATGATTACAACCATTTGTTTGAATGACTTTAGGAGTGGTTGTCTCCGGGTCTAATGGCCCTGATGTCCTGGTTGCTTTGTCATGGATAAGACTTAATTGTCCCCATCCTACCTTGATGGCTACTGTGAGCTGTTATCGATTAAACATGCAGAAAGCTAATGGCCATGGTTATAGGCCCATTCTATTTTGATTTGACTCAAGTCGAATAAATACGTATTCTATGTTTACTTTGTCTGGCTGGCTCTCGAGAGGCCTGTTCTCACAGATTCCTGCATTTTAAATATCGTCCCTGAGCCTGCTTGTCTGAAGAGTCTTGCTTTTAAAAATCCTGTCAATTTTGGTCACGAGGTTTACAGAAGCCATTTTGGGTACCCTGCTTTTAATAACTTGTCCAAAACAGGGTCCCTTGATCCATAACTCGGGGAGTGCGTGAATTTTGAGAACCCTGCAACTTACAACTGAAACCCGACAAGTGGGAGTCCCGCCTCCAAAGGCTCCCCATTGGCAAAATCCAGCCCCTTGTTTCAAAATGGTTGAGACGATGATAAAAAAAAATCCTTTCCAATATTGCATTGCTCCTGAACACTTTTTGTGTGACTCTGCACCAAGTGAACTACAATCAGATTCCTAATAAATAAATTCTAATTTTACAACAAAAAGTTGATCTCAAGAAGAAAGTGAACTTTAAGGATGAAGAAATGGGGCATCACAACATTGATCTTCAGTGGACAGTTCTGCTGACAAACCTGAGGGCTGGGTGCATCAGTGGATTTGGACATTTGTTTTCACTTGTTGAACTTACATTCAGTTCCAGCCCAGACCAGAGCCTGGGTCTCAGCAATGGGTCACTCTCGGAGTCAGAAAGTCTAAGGGCTCAAACCCTGTTCAGAAACTGAAGCACATAATCCAGGCTGACACAGCACTGCAGTACTGAGAACATGCTGCAATGTCGGAGGTGCTATCTATCAGATGAGACATTAAACCGGGGCCCCACCAGCCCTCTCAGATGGATGGTAAAGATCCCATGGTACTTCACGAAGAAGAGCAGGGGAGTTCTCCCTGTGCCCTAACTGACATTGATCCCTCAACCAATGTCACTAAAAACAGATTATTGGGTTATTTATCTCAATGCTGTTTGTAGAACCTGGATGTGAGCAAATTGGCTGCCATGTTTCGATACATTATAATAGTGACCATTTCAAAAAAGGTACTTCATTGGTTGTGATGTGCTTTGGAATATCTTGCAGTTGTGAAAAGTGTTATGTATTAATACAAGTTCTTTCTTT
Organism: Somniosus microcephalus; assembly: GCF_052327205.1. Lineage (NCBI taxonomy): Eukaryota > Metazoa > Chordata > Chondrichthyes > Squaliformes > Somniosidae > Somniosus > Somniosus microcephalus. The sequence continues at coordinate 22,013,713 of NC_141012.1, forward strand.
ATGGAAAGTCTCTTCTTTCTGATGTATCTAAAGGTTATAAAATCTCTAAAAGTTCATAGTGGGCACAAGTTCACGAGACAAAATTGCCTAGAGTTGAACATCAATTAGAACTAAAAGATGTCAGCCCCAGAGAGATCACAAAAATGATTAGCGTGGGAAATAGTAATGTAAACATGGGGGTGAATTTCCTCATTTACACAACTCCCGATTTCCGCCCAGTGGTAAAAGTAAAAATTGACCCCATGGTATCTTTGGAGGTGGTTGAAATAAATTGTTGGACCGTGATGGAGGAGCTTTCGTCTATAAGCCATTGTATACCCGAGCTAGGAGTGCTAGGTGCCAACATTCCTCAGCACTGACAACCACTCCATGTGCATGCCCAAACTATATTAGATAATTATACAGTAAGTGAACCTGGGAGTTTGTTACAACATTATCCATCAAGGGGTTCAGTTGATGTAATTAACCATAACAGTCAATCTCACATACCTTAACAACTGCATGTATATCCCACAGATTAGGATTGTCTTCAACATACTTTCTGGAATTATTTTATATAATTTACTCTATGTAGGGTTGAAGTTACAATTGAATATTCTCGCAAATATTGCTGTTTCTTAAGTGTTTCCATCTCAATTCAGTGCTGAATGGTGTTCATAGAGGGGTATTATATTATAATTTTCCCTTCAGGGATTTATTAGGAAATATAATTAGCAGTAGGTTACTAGGACATTAAATACACCATTTATGCTAAAGTTATGCGCTGCATAATTAGTGTTATTATTCTACTATAATTAATATGAGACCATGTTCTAAAATTGCGCATATTGCCTAATAGTGCAGTTTTTAAAAAAAGATTTATTGCCTGGATGCCTGATCTCATGTTTTTTTTAAAAACCTAAATGGCTCCATCAAAAAGTCTTAGAAACTGAAATCTTAAAAAATAAATTGTATTTTCAGTCTTCAGACTGGGATTTCAACTTTGCTTTGATTTTCTTTTTTCAGAAGCTGTATTGTTGAGCCTTGGTGTCTCTCTAGCCTCCAGATTCTGTGAGGATGGTAACCCTTTATCTGTGAGGCATTGTCCATGTAAAACTAATACTGGGGAGATTGATGCAGAGTAGAAGTGCAACAAGCAAGTTTCAATGTTAAAAATTTTAGTTTTGCCTTTTTTCAAGGTCAAACCACCCAAGTATGCACAGGTTAGCTGCCAGAGGCAGTGACCTACACAGACCCAAGCAGGACATCCGAAACTTTTCTCAGTGAAAAAGTCATTACACCAAAGCACTCTTTCTCGGTTTAGCTGTACTTAACAGTTGTTTAACCATGACCATGTATGGGACAGCTTGCTCAGGATTACAATTAGACCCGAAGACTATTTGGGATGCTCACTATATTTTCCCACCAGCTTCAAAGGCACCAAAAAGGTTAACATTTCTTTACAAGGGAAATAATACACAAGGGAGGCAGCAAGCTGCTAAAACAGGGTACTTGATAATTACTATGAAAACATCAAATTGTGAAACCAGTCCTGGTGAACCTTAGACTCCCACATAAACACACAAACTAAAGTGGACGTATAGCCTTGTCCAGTCAGCAAATGTTACTGGTCAGAGGAAAGCTGAAGTAAAGAGCAGTATTCTCATCACTGTTGAGTTGGAATGGTTAAAGTACTTAAAAACAGAGCACAGAATGAGTTCACACAAGGGCTAATTATAGTGTCCAACAGTTGGAACCATCAATGTGATTTCTTTAACGGATCCTCTATCAAGATGTTACACAACACTAGTCGCAGTTTCCCAAAGAGTTCATTGTCCTTTTGGCAGAGCTTAAAACCAGTGCCAAGAATTTCCTCAGTGCTTCTCCTGCTCCACTGCAGTAACTTCGACGTAAACCCCAGTTACTTGCTCTTTATTTGAGCTTAACACCAACCTGCATCCCCCACCAGCGCACCGTGGCTGCAATGTGTACCATCTACAAGATGCACTGCAACAATTTGCCACGGTATCTTCCGCAGCACCTCCCAAACCCGCGACCTCTTCCACCTAGAAGGGCAAGGGCAGCAGGCGTGTGGGAACACCAGCACCTCCAAGTTGCACACCATCTTGACTTGGAAATACATTGGCGTTCCTTCATCGTCGCTGGGTCAAAATCCTGGAACTCCCTCCCTAACAGCACTGTAGGAGTACCTTCATCACACGGACTGCAGCGGTTCAAGAAGGCAGCTCACCACCACCTTCTCAAGGGCAACTAGGGATGGGCAATAAATGCTGGCCTTGCCAGCGACGCCCACATCCCATGAACAAATAATTTTTAATAAAACCTGCATCAACGGGGTATAGTCTAAACCTCTGAAGTTACCGCGGCTAAACAAAAGAAACTCCAAGGAAATTCTCGCCGTCACTCGGACTTTGTAAAATTGAACTGGTATGACAGTGCAACACTGCTGCCCATCCTCTCTAAAGATTAAAACATTTTTACTACTGGGAAAGAAACTCTTTGCATCTGCTAAACCACTCCAGTACAGAGCTCTCTCCTGGGCAGAAACATTGGAGCTGCAGCCTGATCGGAATCCAAACTGCAGTCTGAGACTAGTAGCTGCAATATAAACGAGTTGCTATGATCTGGAATGCACTGCCTGAAAGGGTGGTGGAAGCAGATTCAATGATAACTTTTAAATGGGACTTGGATAAATACTTGAAGAGGAAAATTTTGCAGGGCTATGGGAAAAGGGCGGCCGAGGGGGGGGGCGGGAGTAGGGGAGTAGAACTAATTGGATCGCTCTTTAAAAGAGCCGGCACAGGCACAATGGGCCGAATGGCCTCCTTCTAAGCTGTATCGATCTGTGATTCTATGAAACGCGGCATAAAACACGGTACTTTTGAGTATAATTATACTTTGCTATTTTGTGCCAGAAAAGGATCTCAGTAAGATCTTCCAAAACATCATTGCAGCCGAGCTAAAACCAACAGTTAGTGTGCTGTCTGTTCGGGATATGAAATAGAAGTACCAGCTTATTCAAACACAAAGCTACGCACAGTGCCAAGGCATTAGAATTCAAACACCGTGGGCTTGTTACTGCACAATAGCAAGCTAGTTGCAGTGCACTGACCCAAGTTGTCTACCAGCTCAGCAGAAAAACCGTTCCAATTCAGCAGTAATGAGAATACTGCTCTTTACCTCAGATTATCACTGGCCAGTAACATTTGCTGACTCGACCAGGCTGTACGTCCACTTCAGTTTGTGTGTGTTTATGTGGGAGTCTAAGGTTCAACAGGACTAGTTATGCAATTTGATGTTTTTATCGTAATTATAAAGGCTCTTTGGAGCTTCTTACTGCACTTAAAAAGGCTGGGCATTCAACAAGCAGTTTGTTTGAAAGATAGCAATACATTTGGTCCCTTGAAATGCAAACATTATCCGCTTTTTTCTCCTTTATACAAATTTAATGTTTGCTTCTTAAAATAATCCAATTAAAGAATTTGGGATTTTGCTGAAAGTTCTCCGATACCAGAGGCTTAATTTATTTGTACAATTTGCCACAGTACGAGCGGTTTCCTGTACCAGCACTCTGCTGGATTCCGTCTTTGTGCTCATTTGAATTTGGTTCTGTTGTGGTGCGCCAGAACAACCACAATCTCATATTACATGTCAATTCAATAGAAACGCATGTTAACTGGCCAAAGAAAAACTCAATGATCAAGAAGTTGAATTCAGACCATGGATATGCTACAGGAAACATATACTAGGCATGTTTACACTGCCAAACTTCCTGAATAAAAATACTTCTGTAGTACAATTCCTTATAATACACCTACAAGGCACAAGTCTGGAGTGGGATGGAATACTCTCCACTTGCCTGGATGAGTGCAGCTCCAACAACACTCAAGAAGCTCACCACCATCCAGGACAAAGCAGCCCGCTTGATTGACACCCCATCCACCACCATAAACATTCACTCCCTCCACCACCAGCGTACCGTGGCTGCAGTGTGTACCATCTACAAGATGCACCGCAGCAACTCGCCAAGTCGTCTTCGGCAGCACCTCCCAAACCCGCAATCTCTACCACCTAGAAGGACAAGGGCAGCAGGCGCATGGGTACACCACCACCTCCAAGTTCTCCTCCAAGTCCCACACCATTCTGACTTGGAAGTATATCACCGAACCTTCATCGTCGCTGGGTCAAAATCCTGGAACTCCCTTCCTAACAGCACTGTGGGAATACCTTCACCACATGGACCGCAGCAGTTCAAGAACATAAGAACATAAGAAATAGGAGCAGGAATAGGCCACTTTGCCCCTCGAGCCTGCTCCGCCATTCAATAAGATCTTGGCTGATATTGGGCTCAAAGCCACTTCCCTGCCCGCTCCCCATAACCCTTCACTCCCTTATCTTGTAAAAATCTGTCTATCTCCACCTTAAATGTATTTAATGAACCAGCCTCCACAGCTCTCTGGGGCAGAGAATTTCACAGATTTACGACCCTCTGAGAGAAGAAATTCCTCCTCATCTCAGTTCTAAAAGGGAAACCCTTTATTCTGAAACTGTGTCCCCGAGTTCTAGATTTCCCACGAGGGGAAACATCCTCTCTGCATCTATCTTGTTGAGCCCCCCTTCTCAAGGGCAATTAGGGATGGGCAATAAATGCTGGCTTTGCCAGCGACGCCCACATCCATGAACGAATAAAAAAAATACAAATCATCTGCACACTTAGCGAGTGGAATCCTTTCATTTAAAGGCAAAAGTGTCCACTCAGTGTAGGGCACATTGATTGGTATAGAGATACAGTAGATATTGTCCAATCAACATTGCTTGGTATCCTTGGAAACCTGCAAAGGTAAAGAAGTTCATTCTGGTTTTCACCCACTACTGGGACTAATCAGTACAATAATAACTGAATAATATAGTGTGCTATTACTACCTGACTGGTGCCCACTGCTACACCATTTGGGATCTATAATGCACTAAGGTTATGAAACCAATGGAAACACCTCACTTTCACACCATTGTACAACACTACTCCATTGTTTGAAGTAATTGCCCTTCTCCTGTTTCTTCTCCTCAGTGTCCAAAAGCTTTCAGCCATTTTGGCAATTGAATTGACTTCAGAAAGGCTGATTAATGCTGAAGAGGTGTTAATCAGTTCACATAAAATAGGTTATTAGCTTCCAATAGGTCAATAAAAAAATAATTGCCTAACAAATGCAGCCACAGAGCTTGACTAAAATGGAAATAGTATTATTGGCAGGTGCAAAATGCAATAAAATCCATTGAAAAAGATTTGCATGAGAGTTGGAAAATATGTTGATTAAACATAAACTCTGCTGAGTTGCTAGTAAGTCTGTTCAGGAATGTGGCAATATTCACTACTCTAACTACATATTAGTACATTGAGATCATGTGAATTTAGCTGTAACAAATTTGGGTCTACCACAGATACCTTGGAGTTCAGTGGTCTTAATGGCCCAGAAATTCGGGTCGGGGGCTTCCCACGGGTGCAAGCCCCCGACCTACATTTACCTAGCGCGCCGGCCCTTGAGCTGTGGGGCCCCGTGGAATTCCGATCCGGGGCCTGGTCCAGCTGCCGGCGCGCAGTGCTTGCGTATCCCAGGGGCGCAGTTAGTTCGATGCGTCCCCTGGGATCACGTGGGCCATGGGGAGCCAATCGGAGCAGGGAATGCTCCATTCATAAGATTGACAGGAAGACCTGTCGAAACTTATAAATACTACGGCCCAAAACAGCACTAAATCTTCAAATAATTTTTTTTTTAAATCACATTTTTTAAATAAACTATAAATTACATGAAATAACTATTTTAAACAATAATTTAAATTTTTGTAAAAAATAATTTTATTTTCTAATGGGGCTAAAAATAAACTTACCTTGCTTTAAAGTATTTAAAAATAATAAACCTGTGGAAAAAATGTTTTAATTTTAATTACTTCACCACTTACCTTGTAAAAAGCAGGCCTTACGCCTGCTTTTTACATGTCTAACTTCTGGAGACTTACCCTCCCGGGAAAACCTGCAAAAAAAACCTAAGTTTGATGCACACGCGCAGCCTCTCCTGCGCACGCGTTCGACCTCTGAACCTCTTCGTTCAGGGGAACAGAAGTGCCGGTTTCCTGCGCATGCACAGTGCATGCAGGAAACCAACACTTCCATTGGGCCTACAGGCGAGTACCCAGCGCGTACTCACCCGTGGAGACCCAAATTTCTGGGCCTATCATTCAGTAAGTGGTCTGAATGCACACAAACTGCCTATATCTGCTTGACAAATAGCTGTGGTGCCATTATATTGAATTGAAGAGGCATAGCTGGCAAGGCCAGCATTTATTGCCCATCCTTAATGGCCCTTGAGAAGGTGGTGGTGAACCGCCTTCTTGAACTGCTGCAGTCTGTGAGGTGAAGATACTCCCACAGTGTTGTTAAGGAGGGAGTTCCAGGATTTTGACCCAGAGACGATGAAGGAACGGCGATATATTTCCAAGTCAGGATGGTGTGTGACTTGGAGGGGAAATTGGAGGTGATGGTGTTCCCATGCACCTGCTGTCCTTGTCCTTCTAGGTGCTAAAGGTTGCGGTTTTGACGAGGTACCCATAGATGTTTCACTGTACTTTGTGCATATGAATTGTTAGATTGTGTTACAGTACTCTTGATTAAGTTACCATTCAACCAAGCTAAATGAGCAATAGACGACTAATGTCACATCACGTTATATCTTTATCCTACTAGTACATGTTCCACAGCATTGCTAAACAGCCAAGACACAGAGATCTGAAACAAGTTTAAGTGGAGGCCTTGGCAGCATAAGAAGTTTTTTTTATTCATTCACGGGATGTGGGCATCGCTGGCAAGGCCAGCATTTATTGCCCATCCCTAATTGCCCTTAGAGTTGGTGGTGGGCCACCTTCTTGCATACAACTCTGGCACAGGGCAGTTAAAAGTCAACCACATTGCTGTGGGTCTGGACTCACATGTAGGTCAGACTGGGTAAGGACGGCAGATTTCCTTCCCTAAAGTACATTGGTGAACCAGATGGGTTTTTACAACAATCCAGTAGTATCATGGCCACCATTACTGATACTAGCTTTTTATTCCAGATTTATTTAATTGAATTTAAATTCCCCTGCTGCTGTGGTAGGATTTGAACTCATATCTCCAGACTCAGTAATCCAGGCCTCTGGATTACTATTCCAGTTATAACCACTATGTTCCTACGTTAGCATGAGTATTACACATGGGAGTGAGTATGGGGGAAAAATCCGGTTGCTTTGCGCCTCCCGTTAGCGCCCTAAGAGGGGGCTAACAGGGCGCAAAGCAGCTAATGCCCGGGCACGGCGATGTTTGCGCTGCTCACAAAATTGACCAGACATTTTGCCGCGGCACTAAACACTACCGCCACGATCTCCTGCACCCGCAGATCGTGACGTCAGTCGAGCGTGCAACCGGACCGGATATTGAGTGGCGCCCCCTGCCTTTCTGCTTGCCGCTAGCAACGACAGGTTGAGGGGAACATTTTGCAGTCAGGAAGGGACTGGGGGAGCGTTATTTAAAGGTGGCCGCTTCCTGCCTTTTTTTGTCGGTGACATTTTTGCACCACGCATTCTGAGAGAGAGAGAGAGAGACTCCTGGAGAGATTCAACACTGTGTGAAGGAGTTTTGGGTACTGAGCAGCACTTTGCAGGTTAATTCTGATTTGACCTTCCTTGCATCGATTTAGAAGAGACTGTGGGGGCTGCACTCTGAGCTCTTTCCCTGGGCCTCTCCATTGTTCTTTCCAGCAGATTTGATGTACAGGTCTCTCCAGGCTGAGATTCAAGGCTGCAATGAGCAGGGTGTGGATGGAGAGCAAGATCGACCCTCCCCTTTAAGAACTGGCTGGCGCCAGTGTGTCTGTGTTCCATTGCTGACTGATATCACATGAGCTTCACCAGCGCTCTGAGGTAGCGCCTCGCTCCTCAGCGGTAGCACTTTAAGAGAGGTGTGTAGCGCCTAATTTAGCGCTCCAATCACCTCCAGGAGCGATAGAAGCCAAGTTAGCAGTCGGAGGCGGTAATTAGCACCAGGCGCTAAACTTTGCGCCTGGCCGATAATTGCGCCCCAAACGAGGCGATACCAAATTTCTCTCCCTGGGTGTTTGGCACAAGGCAGGCTAATAACTGAGCAGTCGGCTGCCAAGGCCTATTATAGAGCAGGAGGTTCAGGTACCATGTTGTAGGGAAGGAGGATGGTGCTAGAAAGAGCCCTGAAGAAGGAGCGGCAGGTTTGAAGGTCGTTGAGGGTAACTCAGCTGCATAAGTAAGTTAGGAGTTCTCTTAATTTGCTTCTTTTTTTATATCTTTGCTGAGCTGTAAGTGGTGGCTGAAAAATGGCTGAATTCCCCACTCCCGCAAAACCCAATTGGTTCACTGTTCCGGCAATGAAAATAAATAATGGAGAACAGACTTAGGGGGTAATTTTAACCAAACTCGCCACACTGCAAACCCATGGGATTGGGTGGAATACCAGTCTAACAGCTGTAAGTTTCGCAAAATTCAGGTAGTTCCCCCCCCCCCCCGAAGATTATTTCATTAAAAGAGACCCTGGTTGGACAGTTTTAAAATCCAGGGCACAACAAAATGGCTGCGGTCAGACCTCGTGACCGAAAGCCTGTCAGTTTCAATTCGGACCCTGGCAAGCTAACAGCTTGTGCATTTCAATGTCTGCAGCAAGGAGATCACGAAACCAGACAAGGCTTTTGCATATGCATTGGGGACAAACCCAATTACAATCAGACCTACGCATAAAGGCCATCAAGGTGTTTGCTCAAACAATCAAAATAATCAGCGGGGCCATCGAGACGGGGCTGGCCCCCATCAAAGAACCTGTTGGACAAAGGAGAGCAGTTGCAGAACCGGCAGGAACCGATTATCGGCCATCCAAGTCGATGGGCCAAGATCGATACCTTTTGTTTAATTCCAGCCCGCTCAAATCAGACAAAAGAATGAGCTGCTTGAGCATAGAGATAAGGGCTACCGAGGGGGCTATAACTAGCCGCTCAAGATGCCATTCGCTCTCTCGCCTCGCCTCCTGCGCCCTGCCTCGTCATCAACCAAGGAAGAAGACCATCGAAGGAGAGCCCGTCCAGAGAGGTAGGATACCCTGTCAGAGACCTTTTAATTACTGGGGTATCTCTACCTGGACGGTGAAGTCTGTGCAACAGCGGGACCACGTGACATTGGCAGGCAACAGGGCAAAGGGGCAAGGCTTTTCTTTCAACATCTCAGACCGGTGAGCATTATACTCCTGACCCATCGCAAGATAATCTAGCTAGGTGTAGTGGGTTGGTGTTAAGGGGATTGCTGAATTGTCATTTTAGCCATTTTCCCTCGATGTGCCGTTTCTCCTCCCCTGTTAAGTGTAAGTGTACTGCATTCATATCATCCTTTTGTACAGTATTGTTATCTTATTTTCTCTGTTAATAAATTTTGGTTTTCTTTGTACCAAACCACTGGTCTGCTCGTTTGTCTATATCGCTATCTGCCAATAAGTCCAGGGATCAGAACTAAGCGGTGAGCGATCTGAACCGCTCAGAGATAAGGCAGCCGGAGACATAACCAACTGGCCAAAGCAAGTAGCAAAAACCCCCTACACACCCACCCAATATTACTCTCTATTGACTTCAGTGTTCCCACTGACAAAAGCAACTGACCAGAAAGTTAGGACGTGACTCTACACTGAACCAATCAGCTGGAATATCAGGCTTCAGATACAAGAAATTACATTAATTTTATTTTTAAAACCTACAAGTCCCCATTTGTCGATTACGGGTCTTTACCAGCACCGCCCCCCTTGTCTAACAGTGAAATGTTGTATACCAGTAAGAGCCATTTTCTTTGAACTGTACAGGGCTATATCAACATATGAGCTTAGTTCAGCCACAGGGTAATGACCTGATTTTTCAGTTTGTTGATTGTTTATCAAAAAAAGGATCAGTTTATAATCTCGTTCACCAAATACTAGAGTCCTGCTAGTAAAATAACATACCAAGTTCTTAATCTCTGCTTTTTGTAACCTAACAGAAGATTCTGTCTTTTCTAAAGTAAGTCAGACATACCAACAAGTACTGGGGCATCTGTAACTGAATAACTCGGACTATTGCCGATCTGGGAAAGCATTGCTCGATTGGTTTCTACTTGAGGAATTCTGAAGGCAATTTTTAATCATGATTCACATTATCAAGTGTCTGCTCTAACATCCAACACAGTTTTATTAAATACTTTTTGTTGTGTATGTACCTTTAAGAGAATAACTGGTCTCAGACTGCAGTACCGGCAGTGACCACCCCTGTATTAAAGGCGCTAGAGAGCCTCTGTTTGTTAGTTTTCACTATTGACTTCCACCAGTAAAGACTTGTTGTTTTCACTCCTGCTGGTCTGTGTCTCAATCATTCACGGACTTAACACTGGCGACGAGTAAGAAACGAACTTACCTGCAACTCGGCAGCACCTCAGACGACGTTGTTGAAGGTCGGAGCCAGAAGAAAGAAAAAAAAAGAGTCCAAAGAAACTCGAGAAACGGGCGTCGACCGTCAATCATCGGTTTGAAAACTTACAGGAGAGACTGTCCAGAGCCAGGCTTGGATCCTCGGTCTGTGGTTTCCCAGCTAGTCGGGCTGGTGGCAGGTAGTGTTCTGATCCTTCCTGGGCTGCGGCGGGCTGAAGCTCGATCGGGTGGCTTTTCAACGGGGCCGGGCAGCGAGTTGGGAAGCAAAGAGAGAGAGAGGGTGGAGCATACAGGGCGCGGCCGGTGCTTCGAAGCCGGGCAGCGTTCGGACCTAAGAAGAGGGAGGGAAGTGTCCCAGAGGGTCCGCTCCACGATGGGAAAATAATAAAAGAAAAAGAATCAATATTTAACGCGCAAGAAACCGTGGAAAGCAGCGCTAACAACAGCGGGGAAGAAGGCAAAGCGCGGGAGGCGCCATTTTGTTAAATCGGGGAAGAAGGCAAAGCGCGGGAGGCGCCATTTTAGATTTGCAAGATGCCGAAGACTGGCTGTATCACTGCTTTTGATAATACATTGGAGGACTGGACCACGTATGTGGAAAGAGTCGAGGTATATTTCGAGGCAAACGAAATAGCGGAGGGGAAAAAGGCATTGATATTGCTAAACTTAATGGGCGCTAGAACGTACGGACTATTGCGGGGCCTGATTACTCCAGCCAAACCGAAGGCGAAGAGTTTTAACGAAATTGTTGCTGTCCTACAGGAACACTTAAACCCTGCACCGCTGTTGATAGCAGAAAGATTTAAATTCCACAGGAGAACTCAGCACAAAGATGAAAGCAATGCTGAGTATCTTACGGAACTACGCAAGCTATCAAAGCACTGCCAGTTCGGAGCAGGACTGGCAGATACCCTACGGGACAAATTTGTCTGTGGACTCCTGAGTGAAGGAACACAGAAGAAGTTACTCTCAGAAAAAGAGCTGACGCTAGATAAGGCTTTCAGCGTGGCAGTATCGTATGAAGCAGCAGCCAGGGGAGCTGCAGAAATTCAACAAAAACCACAGGAATACGGCACCCACGAAATGACACGGGGATTTGCAAAATGTTATCGCTGCGGCAGAACTAACCATGACCAGAAGGACTGCTGGTCCAACGACAAAATATGCAGACAATGCGGGAAGATTGGACACATTGCACGAGTTTGCAGGTCTGGGAAGAAGACCAGCGACAACAAAAAGGCTACTAAGGAACCGTACAAGAAAGTACAAAAGATGACGGACAGTAGTTCCGAAGACCAGATGAGCGATAGTGAATCCGGAAACAGGAGACTAAGCTGTCTCAAACTTCACAATGTAATCGCAAAAGAGGATCACTGAACCATTTGGGTCACCCTCACGATAGCAGGGTCCCAAGTTAAAATGGAATTGGATACAGGATCAGCGCTAACCATCATGAATCGACGAGACTACGAGCGGCTATTTTCACACATACCCTTGAGAGAGACATTCATCATCTTGACGACATATACGGGGCAAAAAGTATACCCCAGAGGAAAAATAAGGGTGCCTGTCGAATACAATGGCAAGAAAATACGGAAATTGTATCTCTACATACTGCCAAATGGTGGACCACTGTTATTGGGACGGGAATGGATCAGGAAGATAACCTTAGATTGGCATTCCATTCATGCAATGACGGTGGACGGTAAAAAAGATGAAGACGTCACTCCTGGACGATTGTCAACAATCTTAGCTAACGCCAAAGAGGTATTTCAACAAGAACTGGGCACGTTTAAAGGCGTAACCGCCTCAATAAAAATAGAAGAGAATGCAGTTCCCAAGTTTTTCAAAGCAAGACCGGTACCATATGCAATTCGCCCAGCCGTCGAGGCAGAGCTGGAGAATCTGGAGAAGGCGGGCATGTTGTCTAAGGTCGACTGGAGCGAGTGGGCGACACCCATCGTCCCTGTCATGAAGAAAACGTTAAGCAATAAGTCCGGAGAGCCAAGGAAGATTCGCATCTGTGGGGATTTCAAGGTGACGGTGAACCCTGTCCTTCACACAGTACAATATCCTCTTCCAAGGATAGAAGACATCTTCGCCTCACTGTCTGGAGGGAAGCGTTTTACAAAAATTGACCTAGCACAAGCATATTTGCAGATGGAGGTTGAAGAGTCCTCCAGGAAGTATCTCACGATAAACACTCACAAAGGTCTTTACCAGTATCATCGATTGGTATTCGGAGTAGCATCGGCTCCGGCGATATGGCAAAGAGCGATGGAACAAGTCCTGCAAGGGATTCCGGGGACTCAGTGTTACTTGGACGACATCCTTGTAACAGGTGAAGATGACAGTGAACACCTTAACAACCTAGAACAGGTGCTCACTAGACTACGGGAACATGGGCTGCGAGCCAACCGCCCCAAGTGCGAATTTTTAAAGAAACTGATATCATATTGTGGCCACGTGATTGATGAAGAGGGGTTACATAAGTCCCCTGACAAAATTGAAGTGGTTGTTAAGGCCCCAGCGCCTGAAAATGTGTCGCAACTGAGGTCATTCCTCGGATTGGTGAATTAGTATCATAAGTTTTTGCCGAATTTGTCAACAATTCTGCACCCACTGAACGCCCTGCTACGAACGGGGGTAGCATGGAAATGGAACGATGATTGTAAGCGTGCTTTTCAGAAGAGTAAGGACTTAATCACTTCAAGGGAAGTATTGGCTCACTACAACCCAGCACTGCCAATCAGGCTGGCGTGTGATGCATCTCCCTACGGCATTGGGGCGGTACTGTCACATAAATTCCTTGATGGTTTAGAGATGCCGATAGCTTTTGCGTCACGCTCGTTGACTTCTGCCGAGCGTAACTACGCCCAGATTGACAGAGAGGCCCTCAGCCTAGTATGGGGGGTGAAGAAGTTCAATCACAACCTGCACGGTCAAAAATTTACGCTACTAACCGATCATCAACCTCTTGTCTCCATTTTCAACCCTCAGAAGGGCGTACCGATAATGACAGCGCAACGGCTGCAGAGGTGGTCCCTTTTCCTAGGGGCACACCAATATGACATTGAGTACAAAGGAACTAAACAGCATGGAAATGCTGATGGATTGTCGCGCCTACCGTTGCCGACGGTGGAAGAAGAAGACCTTGCAGTGGATCCAATGGAGTTATTCCACTCGACCATAGTCGAATGTCTCCCTGTGACGAATGCAAACATAGAAAAGGAAACACGGAATGACCCGACACTATCACGGGTCTATGATTTAACGGTGAAGGGATGGCCAGCACATGGCGAACCACTGCTGCCAGCATTCTCGCCAAGAAGAGAACAGCTGTCAGTGTGCAGAGGAACCTTGATGTGTGGATCCAGAGTAGTAATTCCACCTAAGTTGATGGATAGAGTGCTCAATGAGCTTCATGAGGGTCATCTGGGTGGGGTAAAAATGAAGAACTTAGCCAGAGCGTTTGTGTGGTGGCCGGGAATCGATAGAGAAATCGAAGAGATGACCAAGAACTGTACAGGATGCCAGAAGGTGCAAAACGCCCCACCACAAGCTCCTCTGCATCCATGGGAGTGGCCCTCATCTCCATGGCAAAGGGTGCACATTGATTTTGCTGGTCCCTTCATGGACTCGATGTTTTTAATTGCGGTGGATGCACATTCAAAGTGGCCAGAGGTAATAAAAATGTCCTCAACCACCATGGAAAAAACTATCACAGTTTTGCGAACCATATTCGCCAGGAATGGGCTGCCTGAACAGATTTGCTCTGACAATGGACCACAGTTTGTGTCTGAAGAGTTCCGGAGGTTCTTAAAGAACAATGGTGTTAAGCATTACACATCTGCCCCATATCATCCAGCCACTAATGGATTGGCCGAGAGGTTTGTCCAAACATTCAAGAAGGCTATCAAGGCAATGTGTAATGAAGATATACCCCTACAACACAAGGTGGACAACTTCTTGTTTGCCTACTGGAATGCAAAGCGAGGCCCAAGACCACTCGGAGTAGGGAGGAGCAGCGAGGAGGAGCTCGGTACAAAAACCGGTGACCAGCGAGGCCCGAGACCACTCGGAGCAGGGAGGAGCAGCGAGGAGGAGCTCGGTACAAAAACCGGCGACCAGCGAGGCATACCAAATCAACAGCAGAGGAGAGAGGTAAAAAGTAATCAGAGTGTGACGTCACCAGGGAGCAGGTAAGTAATTGGTTGGTGAGTATTTCTCTTTTTTAAACTTTAACTCTGTAGTTTATAGTTACTAGGGTCTTTTCTGGTATAGCAGGGACTGTTGGTAGACTATACAAGCGCCTTAGTGATATCTTTAATTGGTGATAGTAAATTAATTTAAATTACTTAAAGGGAAGGTCATGCCAGGAGAGCCCAGCCCCGTGATATGCTCCTCTTGCTCTATGTGGGAATTCAGGGACACTGCCGGTGCCCCTGATGACCACGTGTGCCGGAGATGCATCCATCTGCAGCTACTAACAGACCGCATAGAGGCGCTGGAGCTGCGGGTGGATGGGTTGTTGAGCATTCACGATGCTGAGAGGGTCGTGGATAACACGTTTAGTGAGTTGGTCACACCGCAGGGTAGGGCTGCACAGGAAGAAAGGAAATGGGTGACCACCAGGTGGAACAATAGAAGCAGGCAGGTAGTGCAGGAGACCCCTGTGACCATTCCCCTCTCAAACAGGTATACCGCTTTGGATACTGTTGAGGGGGATGACTCACCAGGGGAAGGCAGCAGCAGCCAACTTCCTGGCACTGGGGGTGCTCCTGCTGCCCAGGAAGGGAGGAAAAAGAGTGGGAGAGCAATAGTGGTAGGGGATTCTATAGTAAGGGGAACAGATAGGCGTTTCTGTGGCCGTAGACGTGAATCCAGGATGGTTTGTTGCCTCCCTGGTGCCAGGGTCAAGGATGTCACTGAGCGGCTGCAGGGCATTCTGGAGGGGGAGGGTGAACAGCCAGAGGTCGTGGTCCACATTGATACCAACGACATAGGTAAAAAGAGGGATGAGGTCCTGCAGCAAGAATTTAGGGAGCTAGGTGGAAGATTAAAGAGCAGGACCTCAAAGGTTGTAATCTCTGGATTACTCCCGGTGCCACGTGCTAGTGAGTATAGGAATAGGAAGATAGAACAGATGAATGCGTGGCTAAAGGGATGGTGCAGGGGGGAGGGCTTTAGTTTCCTGGATCACTGGGTCTGCTTCTGGGAAAGGTGGGACTTGTACAAGTCGGACGGTTTACACCTGAACCAGAGGGGGACCAATATCCTTGCGGGGAGGTTTGCTAGCACTGTTGGGGGGGGTTTAAACTAACTTGGCAGGGGGATGGGATACAGAGTGGAGCAATAGTAGGGGGTGATTTACAGCCAAATACGGAGGAAAAAACAAGTCAGCTGGGAAGGCAGAGCAAATATGTGAAGGCAAAAGGGAATATGGCAGGGCTGGAAGGCATTTATTTTAATGCAAGGAGTCTTGCAAGTAAGGTGGATGAACTGAAGTTGTTGTTGAACACATGGGAGTATGATATTGTTGCTATCACGGAGACATGGTTGAGGGAGGGTCAGGACTGGCAGCTCAATATTCCGGGGTATAGAATCTTCAGGCGAGACAGAGGGGGGTGTAAAAGGGGAGGGGGTGTTGCAATATTAATTAAGGAGTCAATTACTGCTGTAAGGAGGGACGATATATTAGCGGGTTCCTCTAATGAGGCCATATGGGTAGAACTTAAAAACAAAAAGGGGGCAAGCACTTTGCTGGGAGTGTACTTTCGGCCCCCAAACAGTCAGGGGGAGATAGAGGAACAGATATGTAGGCAAATCTCAGAGAAGTGCAAAAATAATAGGGTAATAATAGTGGGGGATTTCAACTTCCCCAATATTAATTGGGATAGTCAGAGTGTGAAAGGCTTAGAGGGTGCAGAATTCTTAAAGTGCATCCAAGAGAGCTTTTTGAGCCAACATGTAGAAAGTCCTACAAGAGAGGGGGGGGTACTGGACCTAATTCTAGGGAATGTAGCCGGGCAAGTGGTGGAAGTGTCAGCAGGAGAGCATTTTGGCGACAGTGACCATAATTCGGTGAGATTTAAGGTGGTCATGGAAAAAGACAAAGACGGCCCGGAAATAAGGGTTCTAAATTGGGGGAAGGCCGATTTTAATATGATAAGGCAGGATCTGGCCAAAGTGGACTGGGAGCAGCTACTTATAGGAAAATCCACATCAAAACAGTGGGAGACTTTCAGAAGGGAAATAGAGAGAGTACAACACCAACATGTTCCTGTAAAGGTCAAGGGTGGGACCAACAAGCAAAGGGAACCTTGGATGACAAGGGATATACAAAAATGCATTAGGAAAAAAAGGGGGGCTTTTGGCAATTACAAAAGACCAAAGATGGAGGAAGCCCTAGAGGAGTATAAAAAGTGCAGGGGCATACTTAAAAGAGAAATTAGGAGGGCCAGGAGGGGCCATGAAATAACACTGGCGAGCAAAATAAAGGAAAATCCTAAGATGTTTTATAAGTATATTAAGGGCAAGAGGATAACCAGGGAAAAGGTTGGGCCCATTAGGGACCAAAGTGGCAATCTGTGTGTAGAGCCAGATGATGTAGGCGGGGTTTTAAATGAATTTTTTGCATCTGTGTTCACTATGGAGAAAGACGATGTAGACATAGAAATCGGGCAAGGGGACTGTGACATACTTGAACATATTAGCATCGAGAGGGAGGAGGTACTAGCGGTTTTAGCAGGCCAAAAAGTGGATAAATCCCCAGGCCCGGACGAGATGTATCCCAGGCTGTTGTGTGAGGCAAAGGAGGAGATTGCAGGGGCTCTGACACAAATTTTCAGAACCTCTCTGGCCACAGGGGATGTACCAGAGGACTGGAGAACAGCTAACGTAGTACCATTATTCAAGAAGGGTAGCAGGGATAAACCAGGGAATTACAGGCCAGTGAGCCTAACATCCGTTGTAGGGAAATTATTGGAAAAAATTCTGAGGGACAAAATTAGTCACCACTTGGAGAGGCAAGGATTAATCGGGGATAGTCAGCATGGCTTTGTCAAGGGTAAATCATGTCTGACCAATCTGATTGAATTTTTCGAGGGGGTGACTAGGTGTGTGGATGAGGGAAATGCTGTGGATGTGGTTTACATGGACTTCAGTAAAGCTTTTGACAAAGTCCCGCATAGGAGACTGGTCAAGAAGGTAAGAGCCCATGGGATCCAGGGTGCCTTGGCGCGTTGGATCCTAAACTGGCTGAGTGGCAGGAGGCAGAGGGTGATGGTCGAAGGTTGCTTTTGTGACTGGAAGCCTGTGTCCAGTGGGGTACCTCAGGGATCGGTGCTGGGTCCCTTGCTGTTTGTGATCTACATAAATGATTTGGATGAGAATGTAAAAGGTATGATCAGTAAGTTCGCAGATGACACGAAAATTGGTGGGGTGGTAAATTGCGAGGAGGAAAGCCTCAGGCTACAGGACGATATAAACGGGTTGGTCAGATGGGCGGAAAAGTGGCAAATGGAATTTAACCCTGAAAAGTGCGAGGTGATGCATTTTGGACGGACAAATAAGGCAAGGGAATACACAATGAGTGGTAGGACCCTAGGAAGTACAGAGGGTCAGAGGGACCTTGGTGTACATGTACATAGATCCCTGAAGGTAGCGGAACAGGTAGATAAGGTGGTTAAAAAGGCATATGGGATACTTGCCTTCATTAGCCGAGGCATAGAGTATAAGAGCAGGGAGGTTATGATGGAGCTGTACAAAACGCTGGTGAGGCCACAGCTGGAGTACTGTGTGCAGTTCTGGTCGCCTCACTATAGAAAGGATGTGATTGCTTTGGAGAGGGTGCAGAGAAGATTCACTAGGATGTTACCTGGGATGGAGCGCCTCAGCTATGAAGAAAGGCTAAACAGGCTGGGGTTGTTTTCCTTGGAGCAAAGAAGGCTGAGGGGGGACCTGATTGAGGTGTACAAAATGACGAGGGGCATCGATAGGGTGGATAAAGAGGAACTTTTCCCCTTAGTAGGGGGGTCAATAACAAGGGGGCATAGATTCAGGGTAAGGGGCAGGAGATTTAGAGGGGATTTGAGGAGGAACTTTTTCACCCAGAGGGTGGTTGGAATCTGGAACTCGCTGCCTGAAAGGGTGGTGGAGGCAGGAACCCTCACAACATACAAGAAGCATTTGGATGAGCACTTGAAATGCCATTGCATACAAGGCTATGGACCAAATGCTGGAAAATGGGATTAGACTGGACAGGGATTGATGGACGGCGCAGACACGATGGGCCGAAGGGCCTCTTTCTGTGCTGTAAAACTGTATGACTCTATGACTCTATGCAACACATGCGGTTACCAACCAAACTCCAGCCATGATGTTCTTCAATCGAAGACTACGATGCCGCTTGGATTTGGTTAAGCCAAACGTCCGAAGAGATGTGGAGAACAGGCAGTTTCAGAATATGAATGAAAGGCGGACCAGGAGTTTTAAGATAGGTCAACCAGTTTTGGCCCGGGACTACCGCACTGGGAAATGGCAGCCAGGAACGATTTGTACACGACAAGGACCTCTCATGTATACCGTGGACGTTGGGGAGAGCATTGTAAGACGCCATGCTGACCAGATTCTAGAGTCACTGGAAAACGTCAACTCCACACCACGATCTGATACACCTGGTAATGAAATTGACGTTCCAATTGCAGCTACCGCAGAACCGGTAATATTGGAAGCAGATGAACCAAACAAAGACATTGATCCCGACGCAACATTGCCAGAAGAACCTGATACCCCAAAGAGGCGTTATCCAGACAGAATCAGGAAGCCTCCTCAAAGACTGAACTTATAATTGCTTAAACTTAACCAATGTATCTAGCAACAGTAATTGTGATTGTAATTCGTTATCATTTAGTTGTTAAATGAATGTTATGTACTGTTTATCTAAAAGGGGAGGAATTGTTGTGTATGTACCTTTAAGAGAATAACTGGTCTCAGACTGCAGTACCAGCAGTGACCACCCCTGTATAAAAGGCGCTAGAGAGCCTCTGTTTGTTAGTTTTCACTATTGACTTCCACCAGTAAAGACTTGTTGTTTTCACTCCTGCTGGTCCGTGTCTCAATCATTCACGGACTTAACACTTTTCTTATGTCTGCAGATAATAATGACACATAGATCAAAGGGACAAGTTTGTCTCAGTGGGAGCATCCCTTTGTAAACTTTATTATTCTTAGTTATGTCTGCACCCTGCTCTTTCACTGCCGCTCATCAACATTCGGCCCTGCGCAATTGTGCGAGATAAAAATGAAAGGCGCTTTTGGACCTATACTGTTTCAAAACGTAAGCCCGGATTTCACCAAAAACAGGACTGACGTGAGCCGATCGCTAACCACCTTGTAGAGTCATAGAGTTATACAGCACAGAAAGAGGCCCTTTCGGTCTATCGTGTCCGCGCCAGCCATCAAGCGCTGTCTATTCTAATCCCATTTTCCAGCACTTGGTCCGTAGCCTTGTATGCTATGGTGTTTCAAGTGTTCATCTAAATGCTTCGTGAATGTTGTGAGGGTTCCTGCCTCTACCACCCTTTCAGGCAGTGAGTTCCAGATTCTAACCACCCTCTGGGTGAAAAAGTTTTTCCTCAAATCCCCTCCCTTTGAAACTATGCCCCCTGGTTATTGACCCCTCTACTAAGGGGAAAAGTTCCTTTCTACCTACCCTATCTATGCCCCTCATAATTTTGTACACCTCAATCAGGTCCCCCCTCAGCCTTCTCTGCTCTAAGGAAAAACACCCTGGCCTGTCCAGTCTCTCTTCATGGCTGAAGCGCTCCAGCCCAGGTGACATCCTGGTGAATCTCCTCTGCACCCTCTCCAATGCAATCACATCCCTCCTATAGTGTGGTGACCAGAACTACACACAATATTCCAGCTGTGGCCTAACTAGCATTTTGTACAGCTCCATCATAACCTCCCTGCTCTTATATTCTATGCCTCGGCTAATGAAGGCAAGTATCCCATATGCCTTTTAGATGCATCCACAAGGCTAGTAGGCAGCCTGAGCCTTCTGCATTACACTATCGGGGATTGTACAGATGAACCACTGCTCTGAGACCATCAACCATCCTCCTTAGGTATGGCCAAGGATCAAGTGGAAGGCTGATTACTGTAGGATAGAGATTCCATTCCCTATCCAACATTAAACAACTGGAACTAAAAGTTTTGGGATTTTTTCAAACCTAAATTTCAAAACTTTGTGGCTATTGCTTCAGTTACAGATGGCAATCATATTATTACATAAAATAAAAACAGAAACTGCTGGATATACTGTAGCATCTGTGGAGAGAGAAACAGAGTTAATGGGGGGTGATTTTGCCAATGGGGGCACGTTGGAGGCGGGACTGCTGCTTGTCGGGTTTTAGTCCCGCCTCCATCGACTTGTGGCCAACCCACGCTATTTTCCCTTGATTGACCTTGTTAAGCCTGCCCAGCGGGCTGAGCAGGTCAATTAAGGGGAAGCCGGTTACAGAGAACATCAGCGTATGATGTTACATCTGTCAAAAAATTTTGACAGATGAATTGTCATCATTTGACAGCTTTGCGAGGCTGTCAAACACTGACATTCTCTGTTGCTGGTGAGTTCTTGTACTCAAGGCTCATCAAACCTCTATTGTGAGCAGAAAGCAGATGGTTGTTGCATCGGAGAATGCAGCAGCCATTCTGTCATCTCTGCCATTGAGATGCCGGAGCCTCCAGATCCCCAACGATTGAAGAAACAAAGGCAAGTAAACTTTTTCTATCACTTTTCACTCACCTCACATACTTACCTCTCCACACTTGCACCCATCACTCACCTCCACAGTGCACTTTTGGACCCCTCCAACCCCCTCTGACCCACTGCTCGCCTCGATGACCCTGGTGGGGTTTCCCGACGTCGGGAAGCCCGCAGCTCTGATGGAAAAATGGGGATAATCCTCTCAACTGCTTGTTAATTACCTATTAACAGGCAGTTAAGTGACTGTAATCCCCTTCCCGCCTCCAGGAGACGGGACCTGGCGCAGGTCAGGTACCCGCCTCCTGAGAAGATGGCATGGAGGCGGGTTGGAGGGGTGGGATGGGTACCTGCCCCCAGGTTCTGCCATTTTCCCAGCAGTCCCGCCTCCAAAACCACCTCCCCAGGGCTGGGAAAATCGCCCCCAACGTTTCAGGTCGATGACCTTTCATCAGAACTGGAAAAAGTTAGAGATGTAACAGATTTTTAAGCAAGTGCAGGGGCAGGGAAAGTGAGGAGGAGGGTAAAATAAAAGGGAAGGTCTGAGACAGGGTGGAAGGCAGGAGAGATTAAATGACAAAATTTATGATTGTACAAAGCAAAAGAAGATGGTAGATCATATTATTATGATGGCATATACAAAGTGATAGCAAACCTGCATAGCAGGACAGTTTGTATTTCTGAATATTCTTAAAGGGGCAGACTACCCCTAAAATTGTTCAAATAAAATACAATTTGTGTATTGACAAATAAACCAAAAATAGCAAATACAATTCAGTTTGGGTCTAACTCAGTGTACACTTGAACTAAAGAAAAAGAAAGTCTACCGTGACTCAATGGGTAGCACTCTTGCCTTGGAGTCTGAAGGTTGTGGGTTCAAGTCCCACTCCAAAGACTTGTGCACATAAATCTAGGCTGACACTCCAGTGCAGTGCTGAGGGAGTGCTGCACTGTCAGAGGTGCCGTCTTTCAGATGAGACGTTAGACCGAGACCCCGTCTGCTCTCTCAGGTGGACGTAAAAGATCCCATGGTGCTATTTCGAAGAAAAGCAGGGGAGTTATCCCCGGTGTCCTGGCCAATATTTATCCCTAAATCAACATCACAAAAAAGATTATCTGGTTATTATCACATTTCTGTTTGTGGGAACTTGCTGTGCGCAAATTGGCTGCCACGTTTCCTACATTACAACAGTGACTACACTTCAAAAAGATTAGCTGTAAAACGCTTTGGGATGTCCGATGGTTGTGAAAGGCGCTATATAAATTCACGTCTTTCTTTTCTTTCAGTGAGGTGCTTTCCCAGAGTTAGGCATTTCCAGAACAGCTCCCAGTCTGAACCTGATAGAAATGAAATGGATAGTACCAGACTGGTTCAGCAAACTCACACAAAGCACTGAAGGAAAGAGACCAAAAATGTAGGGTTTCCATTTGGCATTGAAGAAAAGATTGTTCTTTTTATAGAAAGGCAAGAGGTGTATTTGCAAGTATAACCTTTTTCTACATAGGGTCGGGTGGGGGTGGGGCGGTGAAGTACTTCAAATAGAAGTACCCAGGGTTTCCTTTCTGTTTCACTTGGTGACATCTGCTCCCTCTAATTATAGTTTTCTTTAAAAAAAACTTACCACAAAGCATTAAGCTTGTCAAAACAAGGTTCAAGGTGGTTGGGAGCATAACTACCATCTGTAGCTGGAGTTACGCAGAGTTTTTAAAATTTAAATTGCTTTCTGCCTGTCTAATTCAGCATAAAATTACTGACGCTCAGAAAATAGGGCCCTTTGTTTTCCAAAACTATGCTTCATTTGTCCAAAATATTTTCTGGCAATCATAGGTAGCTGTTATAATGTCATAGGTCCATTATGTTTATCTGTTCATACCATCACCTATACAGAGGCCTGAACAAGAGATTCTTTGGTCGATTCTGCCATAATCCACTGCTGAAACAGCAGTAAGTTAAGCATGAACAAATTACAGAGACTAATGCATGGCCCGTAGTCAGTGCTGGCCTTCCGAACCTGGCTATTCTAATCAGTGAATGTTAAACCAACAGCCTGTTTCCAGGAAGAGTAGATTTTTTTTTTAAAGTCTCTTCAGAATAAAAGTCAGTACAGTGGAGCATAATGGCCCAGATATTCCGATCCCTACAGGCGTGTACGCGCTGTGTACCCACCCGTAGGGACATCGGAAATGCCGGTTTCAGGCATGCACAGCGCATGCGCGGAAAACCAGCATTTCCAATCTGTCAAGAATGGTCTTGACAGATCCTCCAGCTGCCCAGGAGAAGGGCCTCTGCGGGCGGATATTTCCGCTTTTTGGAGACCCTCCGCCCGCAGAAAACCCTTACAATTCTTACGCCTGGTAAAAGCATAAGGCCTGCTTTTACCAGGATAAGAGTTGAAAAGAGTAAAAAAAGAACATTTTTTCGCTGATTTATCATTTAAAAATATTTTTTAAAAAGGTACGTTTATTTTTAGCCCCGTAAAAAACTTTAATTATTTTTTTCAAAAAATTACATTTTTGTTTAAAATACTTAATTTATTGTAATTTCAATGTGATTTTTAAAAAAAATTATTTAAAGTTTTACTATGTTTTTTCATTGATCTCCATTCATATATTTGACAGGTCTTCCTGTCAAATGTATGAAGGGAGATTCCCTTCCGTGATTGGCTCCCACTGGCCCACGTGATCCCAGGGACGCTGCGAACTACATGCGCCCCGGGATACGTGGGCCCTGCGCACTTCAAGTTTGGAGAGGCCCAGGATCGGAAGTGTGTGCATCCCGGGAGCCCTCAGTTAAGGGCGCAGATATTTCCAGATCGCAGCCCTCTGCCCGCAAGAGGCCTGCAATCGGAAAATACGGGCCAATGTAGGTTAAAAACAAAAATCTTAGAATGACACAATTACACCAATCAGATCAACTACACTTTCTCAACAGTCAGGAGCAACTTACAATTTAAACAAATACTAATGTCAACAGAGTTGGAATAGGTGGACTGCTAAATCGCTAATGTTGCATCCATCAGTTGTCCTAATTACGTAGTCTATCGGCCTATTATCTGTCTTCCTCCAGCTAGTGCAATACCACAATTGCTGCCTGTATACATTCATCTCTCACCGACTTGGTATCCATCCAAATAATTATATCTACGTAAGCAACTACTGCAGACCTTGCAGTTGATAAAATGTAACCAATTAAGCATTTTGTTCATATGATTAATTTGGCTCATTTTGGCCCTAATTGTCACACACAGTACATAACTCAGGAAAAAGCCCAGAACTAGACTATATGGTCTGCTAACCAATACGCAGCCATTTTACTTCTTAAATAAAGTACAGAGCAGCATGTTTAATTTGGCACCAAGGCATCAACTTCTATATTTTCGGATAAAATATGGTAAGTACACAGACATAAGTAGATGTAGAATTAAGCCAACCGCTAACATGAGCTGTGTTCATTAATTTCAGTTCAGTCCCAGTGTTTGGTTTCTTAATTGCGCCTCTTGAAAATGATTCTTGCCCAAATGGAATTTGCTATTGTAAATCGTGGCTGAAAATATGAGCTTAATTACACCAAGTATAACTCAGCAAGTTTTGCTCAAGATGAAACCTGCTCCACGTATAGTTATTTCTATTTTCTTGTGTGCTATGGCACAGTATGCTGTACACTATCCAGAGTGCCCTTAAATAGCCTTTTAGTCCTGTGTGTCAAATGTGTAACTTGGCTGTCAAGGCTAACTTAATTTTAAATTTTATTAGTCTATGTTTTTCTCCATTCATCCCCTGAAACGCTAATATCTCCATATTAAATGATTTGGTTTGATCCAAAACTTTCTACCAAGTAATGGGAATTCCTGATGAGAGTAAATCCTGTTGAGAAAACGTCTGCAGTCGGAAAATCCAACTTGCTATGAAGGCAAACTAACTATCGATTTCCCCCCACCCAACCCCCAACCCTTCAGCTGTAGCTTAATGGTGAATTATTAGCTTCTCTGTGATTGTAGAGATTCCACTGCACTTTGTAAGTACAAAAGCTCTGTATCAAATTAGAAAAATCTTGAACTACAAGTCACTTTTCTTTCCCACAATGTTCTCCGAATAAAGTCTCAATCCAGTTCTACTTTTCACGGCACACGGAAACCATCCAGGTTTTATAAATAGTGCAGGGGAGAGCAAGAAGGCTGATCCCTGGTGTCAGATGGAAGAGTAATGAGAACAGACTTGATAAGCTAGTTCTCTTTTGCCTCAAGAGAAGCCTCACGGACCACCTTAGAGTTTATGAAATACAGGGGGCTAAATTCGGTTGATTTGCGCCTCCCATTAGCGCCCTAAGAGGGTGCTAACAGGGTGCAAATCAACTAGCACCTGGGCGCGTCACCGCTAACGCCTCCTGTGAAATTCAGCGGGAGATTAGCGGCGGCACTAGCCGTTAGCGCCGCCGGCGATGACATCATCACCGTGCGCAGCACCCCAGCTGTAATATTGGGTGGCGCCCCCCCCGACTTACCACTGGATGCTATGT
Organism: Somniosus microcephalus; assembly: GCF_052327205.1. Classification (NCBI taxonomy): domain Eukaryota; kingdom Metazoa; phylum Chordata; class Chondrichthyes; order Squaliformes; family Somniosidae; genus Somniosus; species Somniosus microcephalus. The sequence continues at coordinate 22,039,489 of NC_141012.1, forward strand.
CAGGGGGGCCTACCTGCTGCCGGGGCGGCGCTAGTTAAAGGGGAGGTGACGGGCGGCCATTTTTGTTGCTGGCCACCTGCCAGCACCTGCCCCCGTTGCTGTCCCCGGCCCCCGTGAAGCCCCCCCATAGGGTGCCGGCTGCTCTCCGTGAACCCAGCATTTCTCTTGAGCGCCGGGCTCGTTTGCTGGCACTCCCAATCCCTGGTGGCCCAGCTGGGCGCCAGGTCGCACTGCGGCAGGCCCCTCCCCTTTAATAAGGGGAGGAAGGCCTGCAGTACTATGGCACGTAGCACCGCGATATTGGCTCGCAGTGCGCCAAGAGGGACGCGGGGCGCTTCCAGTAGCGCCCCTCCTCCCTCTCGGGGCACTACCTGGGACAATCGGCCGCTGGGGTGTTAAATTTTTCAGGGTGTTAAAATTACCGCCCCGGCGAAGGTAGCCAATTTTTACCCCACAGTATCTACAGAGATACTAAAATGGCATACAGAAAGTAAGCCTGAAGCTATTCCAGAGCAGCAGGACGAGGGCACAGGTTTGGGTTTGCAAAAGGCATAATTAGTTTAGATATTAGGAAGTATTTCTTTGTACAGAAGTTTGTCAACAGCTGTCGTGAGTTCTCAGGAACGGTGGTTGTGACCAGGACATTGGCCAGATAACAGAACCAAATAGATGCAGTGATTGGAAGACAATAGGGTTGCAGTTCTGCAAGGATGTTATCAAGTGGGCTGAACAGATCTTGTGATCTTTTAATTTAAAAAAAAAAGGAAAATTTCACCCTTGTGAGATTCTGCAAACCAGTAACAAAAATGTTAAGTGTTTTCAAAAGACAATGTTCACCCCACCTGCACTCCTGAAGCTGCTTGCTGGACTGTACCTCACCAGAGTGCCCATTCTTCATGTGGGAGCTTTAAGCAAAGTGCTAAATGCTATTCAAAAGTGAGGGTCATGGCAACTCAGCTCAACCCTCTCCTCACCTGAGCACAAACACATTTCAGCTGGAGTCACCAGATCGTGATCGGGGTTGGCTGATTTTCAACCCCACCCTCCTGACCTTTATCCCAGAGGCCAAATGCAATTCCCTAGTTACTGCCTTGGCTGAGATCAACTAATTTAACACTGTTCATGGATTCAAATTACGGAGCTTCCCGCGTCATGTGGATGAGTGCACATCAAATCTAAAGGGAGAAAGAGTCACTGATTCTCATTGGGTCAGCTCATATTGGCCCAGAAATTCGGGTCGGGGGCTTCCCGCGGGTGCAAGCCCCCGACCTGCACTTAACTTGCGCACCGGCAGTTGAGCTGTAGGGCCCCGTGGAATTCCGCTCCGGGGCCCGGCCCAGCTGCCGGCGCGCTGTGCTTGCGTATCCCAGGGGCGTAGTTAGTGCAATGCATCCCCTGGGATCACGTGAGCCATGGGCAGCCAATCGGAGGAGGGAAAAGCCCATTCATAAGATTGACAGGAAGACCTGTCTAAACTTATGAATGCTACGGGCCTCAAAATAACAGTAAACCTTCAAATAATTTTTTTTTTAAATCACACTTTTTAAATAAACTATAAATTACATTAAATAACTATTTTAAACTTTAATTTAAATTTTTGAAAAAAATAATTTTATAAAAAAAACAGGGCTAAAAATAAACTTACCTTGCTTTAAAGTATTTAAAAATAATAAACCTGTGGAAAAAATGTTTTAATTTTAATTAATTGACCACTTACCTTGTAAAAAGCAGGCCTTACGCCTGCTTTTTAAATGTGTAAATCCTGCAGGCTTACCCTCCCGCGTTCGACCTCTGAACCTCTTCGTTCAGAGAATCGCAAGTGCCGGTTTCCCACGCATGCGCAGTGCATGCAAGAAACCGGCACTTCCATTGGGTCCATGTGTGAGTACCCCGTGTGTACTCACGCGTTGGGACCCGAATTTCTGGGCCATTATCTTCCAAACTATTCTAGGAAATGAAAATAGATCTTTTAGCAACAATCTAAAAACTGTGGCTCAATAAATTCATCATTCATGAGATATCTGAACACATGAAAAAGTAGAGTTGCAATTGCTAGTGGTCCCGCTTTATGTTGAAAAAGCATCATGGAAATTCTGTACTTTCTCATTTGCACATATGGCATCTGGCTCCTGCTCTGCAGGTTAGAAGCTAATAAATATGTTTTTAGCCTAACCATTTATGGAAAAATGTAAGAGACAGCTTGCCAACGAGAACATCTGGAGCTTCATCTGTAACACAGTTGTGTAGTTAGGTATGTGATGGCAAGACTCGGAAGTCTTCCATCCAAGAATCAGATTTAAGTTCTCGTAGTACTCATTCTTGGTTGCGTGAGCTTGCCTTTCAGCTGTATAAGTAGTATAAACTCTGCAATGTATATTTCTTGCACAGTGTATATCCTCTTGGACACATAAGCATACTGCTTTAGAAAAAAATCCAATTTCACGGACTTTGGGTTGTTGTTCGATTCCATCTATAGCTATTCACACTGGAAAAATCACCATTTCGTAAAAAGTTCGCAGTAGGAACATAATTAAGAATGCAGTTGCATTTCTTTCTCTCCTGTTTGCTCTCCTATTCCTTCTCCATCATTTGAAGATGACGATTAGTGCTGGGGCTTGGGTCCACGGGCATCAGCAGCCAAGTAAGTTCTTCATGTGCGAGCCCAGACAGTGAGTGTTGGCAAGGTATTGAAAACCATGCAGAGCATCACAGCCGAGTCTCATCCTGCCCTCAACAGATGTTCACACGTTTGCATTTTCCACCAGGACTCACTAGGTCGGGAGAAGGAGCCCTGGCTTATTTATCCCCCTCCCTAACTCTGGGGTACTTATGCCAGTTGCTCTGAGTTAGAGCAATTAACTAGGATCAAACCTGGGATCTTCTGGTCAAAGCTGCTGCTAAACATGTCTGAGTAGCACACTGTACAGTACATTTAGCAACATCTTTGAACAAAATGCATTAAAAAGATCTTTGCTTCAATACATTTATTTGATTTTTATTGTCTGATATCTGGCTTTAGAAATTGCTGGTTATAGGTTATGGCCTAGAAATTGGGTTGTGGGCTCGCCAGGGCTGCAGCGCCAGAAATTTTGCGCCAGCGTTAATGCGGCAGCGCCCGACGAAAATTCGGTTGCGCCGGCCCCAGAGGGCGGCGGGCGCTAAAGGAGGGTTTTAGCGCCTGAAAACGGGCGCTGAATTGGGTTTCCCGGCGCTAATCCCCCGCTGCGGCACCCGATGCGGTGCGGCAGGCTGGGGAACTGCAGGCCTCCTCCTTCTGTTAAGGAGGAGCTGCCTGCAGCCAACAACTGTCCGGCGGATTCCCCCGACATCTGAGCCCGGCACCTCGGGGAAGTGCCGGGCTCGCAGCACACACTCATCAGGGCCGCGGGGGGGGGGGTGATGCAGGAGTCCGGGAAGGGAGGTGCGGGCAGGCGGCCGCCGGGACCGCGGCCGGCCGCTGCTCCACCTTTATGCGCCGGCGCAAAGGCGTGTAAGAACACTTTTCACATTCGTTAGTTGCGCCTGCCACGGGCGAGGCGGGCGCAACTGAATTTGGGCTTGGGGCCGGGTTACCACGGCAACCGGGACGCTGCGCACACCGATGACGTCATCGGTGCCGGCGCAGCGCTACCGGCTAATGCCGATGGTAAGGCCCAAGTCAATTTGCAAAACGGCTATAAGTCCGGCGCAAGGCCCTCTAGCGCCACTAATTGGGCGCTAAGCCCACTCAATTTCTAGGCCTATAGCTTTTATGTAAAAGAACTTCTCTTCTTCTTAGGCAGTCCCTCAGAACCGAGGATGACTTGCTTCCACATTAAAAATGAGTTCACAGGTGACTGATGAGTCCAATGCGGGACCTACAGCCTCTGTCACAGGTGGGGCAGACGGTGGTTGAAGGGGCGGGTGGGTGAGTTGCTTGGGTTGACGTGCGCTCCTTCCACTGTTTGCGCTTGGCTTCCGCTTGCTCCCGGCAAAGAGACTCGAGGTGCCTTCCCGGATGCTTCTCCTCCACTTTGTGCAGTCTTGGGCCAGGGATTCCCAGGTGTCGGTGGGGATGTTGCATTTTTTCAAGGAGGCTTTGAGGGTGTCCTTGAAGTGTTTCCTCTGCCCACCTGAGGCTTTCTTGCCGTGTCGGAGCTCTGAGTAGAGCGCTTGTTTTGGGAGTCTCGTATCGGGTATGCGGACAATGTGGCCCATCCATCGGAGCTGATCAAGCATGGTCAAAGCTTCGATGCTGAGCGAGAACACTGATGTTGGTGCGCCTATCCTGCCAATGGATTTGCAGGATCTTGCGGAGGCAGCATTGGTGGTACCTCTCCAGTGCTTTGAGGTACTTTCTGTACATGGTCCACGTCTCTGAAGCATACAGGAGGGCGGGTATCACTACTGCTCTGTAGACCCTGAGTTGGTGCTGGGTTTGAGGCCCTGGTCTCCAAACACTCTCTTCCTCAGGCGACCGAAGGCTGCACTGGCACACTGAAGGCGGTGTTGGACTTCGTCATCGATGTCTGCCCTTGTTGACAGTAGGCTCCCGAGGCATGGAAAGTGGTCCACGTTGTCCAAGGCCTCATCATGGATTTTGATAATCGGGGAGCAGTACTGTGTGGCGGGACAGGTTGGTCGATGACCTTTGTCTTATGGATGTTTAGTGTAAGGCCCATGCTCTCGTATGCTTCGGTGAAGGTGTTGATAATGGTTTGGAGTTCGGCCTCAGAGGATGCAAGCAATGACAGAGGATGAGACGACCTTGGATCTGGACTGGAGGCAATGGAGGTTGAACAGTTTCCCGTTTGTTCTGCAGATTAACTCCACTCCAGCAGGGAGCTTACTGAGGGTGAAATGGAGCATTGCAGCCGGGAAGATCGAGAAGAGCATTGATACGATGACACAGTCTTGCTTGACCCCAGTCCGTACATGAATTGGGTCTGTGGTGGATCCATTGGTCAGGATCACGGCTTGCATGTCACCGTGAAGCAGTCGGAGGATGGTGACAAACTTTTGAGGGCAGCTGAATTTAAGGAGGACACTCCATAATCCCTCACGGTTGAAGGTGTTGAAGGTAAAATAACTAGATACAACGAAGCAGATCTTGACTTTATGTGATAGTCCAAAATGAGTGATAGCAATTCGGCAGCCATTGAAGTCAATTGAGAGAGATGTAAAACCGGCTGCCAACTCACTATCACCCGTTTTACATGACCGCACAAAGTCAAGATCTACTCCATTGATTTTTACTTTCTTTTGTAATTGAAGTTTGGGGCAACTCTTGAGGCCTCCAACTCCAGTGGGGCGCCTTGCTCACGGAGAGCATAAGTCAGAGGCAGGACTTCCGCACTGTGTAACCTGATTCATCAACCATCATTTCCTGTGAGTATGGCTTTTCGCTAGGAGCACGGGATCACAAATCTATATTTGTGATGATGTTCAAGTAACATCAGAACAAATGATCCAATATGTCTTTAGTCAGGTTTGAGTAGAGAAGTAGACCAGAGTTTAGTGGTTTACAGAAAATAAGCCGCTGAAAATGTTCGTCATCTAGCTCATTAATACGGAAGGTGCCAACAAACTCTATCAGCCATAATAAGTCAAATTATCATTTAAAAATTATTCAGAAAACATAATTTTACATTGGTAATATTTATGATCTCAGAATAAAACAGATACATCACCACCCTCTCCCAATAACCAGGGGGCATAGATTTAAAGTAATTGGTAGAAGGTTTAGAGGGGAGTTGAGGAGAATGTTTTTCACCCAGAGGGTGGCGGGGGTCTGGAACCCACTGCCTGAAAGTGTGGAGAAGGCAGAAACCCTCATCACATTTAAAAAGTGCTTGGATTTGCACTTGAAGTGCTGTAACCTACAAGGCTACGGACCAGGAGCTGGAAAGTGGGATTAGGATGGATAGCTCTTTTTCAGCCAGCACAGACACGATGGTTCCCTCATGGTAACTAATAGAATGTAGGAATGCAGACTAAAATGGTTATAATGCGTATTGTGAACTGGATTTTGGCACTGAATCAGTTCCCTACATGTAGTATGATCAGCTTTTCTAAATTTGCTAGCTTACCTGCCATTTAGAAATATTTCTTACAAATTTGAAGGGACTTAAAGAATTGTATTACTCAGTAATGATGAACTACTTTTCACTGAAGGTAGGCCCATGGTTCAGCGCACAGTCTGTGCTGGGTTAGCTGATTTCAGTTGGGGCAGTGGCACGGGCACTACGTTGGCCTCAGGATCTCGGGGGCTAGCGAGGAGCTATAAAAAGCCAGAGTTATGTGCTGCTGATCTCTGTCCAGTGACTCCTGCCGAAAAGTGCAGGTGTGTTGTTGTTAGATGAGGACTGGATTGACCTTGGCTGTGATACACCCCACAATCAAACGGCCCACTGACGCTCACTGTCTAGACAACATATGAAGAATGCAAATTTAGGCATGTTACCAAAGGTACATGTGGAACCATATCTTAGAGGGGGGTCAATGCCTTCAGGACAGGAGGAGAGAACATTTGGAAGGGTTGGAAAAACATTGAAAACAATTGCCAATGGTGAGAGGAGCATCCTTGATGAGTGATGGGTTTCCACACCCAAGCCCAGTAAGTGACTGTAACCATTTGTGGTCATTTGTGAGCTACACATTAAATGCACTTGTAGAAATAAGAATCATATCAAACAAACCACCATGAGGTACTGCTATTGAATGAACTGGGCTATGTGTCTTTCAAAACGAAAGCTTCTAGTTTAAAAAAAAATGATTTTTCTTCTACTCAAAGTACTTTTCAACTATGTTTTGAAGTGATTGCATTTGAGCAACTGGGTCAATCCAGCCAAAAGAACGGCAAACCTCGAGCCAGCGGGTTTAAATCCTTTCCTGGCTCTTGTTGTGATAATTGCTAATAACCACTACTTTGTGTACTCATAAATTCTAAGCTTTTCAATGATTAATGCCAAGAGCGGAAATATTCAAGCAAACTCGGCCAGGCAGACCGAACCATCAACTGGAAGATTTTTTCGGGGTGGGGGGAAGGGGGTGAGCTTAGAGTCGGGACAGGGATAGATCCTCTTAACATCATGAAAATTCAGGAGATTCTCACAAGATACAGGAGATTTTGCAGGCCAGGTTAGGGGCATGAAGAATGCTAATCAGTGCACTTACTGATTACAAGTCAAGCACCAGTACCCGCACTATTTACCTACAGGATCTTAAAACTGAATGAACAGCTGCACGTTTGTGTGACAGTGTTTAATTACCTGAGACAAACCCCGAAAAAGAATCAGGCAGTAAAAATATATGGCAAAGTAAGCATCCAGTCCTTGATGCCATTCATAGAGACGGAGATGTTTTTGTAACAAACTACTCAAGTGATCCTTAAAGGAATTACTTAAAATTTATGTAGAACCTGCAGGTGGGAATGTGGTGAAGGCAAAAGATCCAAATGGCTTGTGGTTAATGTTTAGCCACTTCATTTTGCAATTCTACATGCTCTTCCTCCTTCGTGTATCCTCATTGTGTTGAAATCAAGATTCATTGCCTTGTCTCTCATTGTTAACTAATTTTGACCCAGGGGCCATCAAACTGTAAAATTCCGTGCCTTCCTCAGTTTTCCCTTTCACTTCTATTCCACGGGTTTTAAGATCCAAGCTTGTCATCAATTCATCACTGCTTCTTGATTTACCTGAACTTCTCTAATCAATTCTGGTGGTGACCTGCCCTATGGGCCTACATATGTTGTCATCTGTACATTCCTCTTTTATACTAGCCTGCAGCAGTGAGCAGTGTAGCATCATCTAATGGCAGAGGCTGCTAGCAATCTCTCTAATTCAGTAAATGCCTGTTCTCAGAAAACAGAAAGCCGTCCTATTGAAAGTTGTTTTTACTCCACAGGTGAAGTGCCAAAAATGAATTTATTCTGGGAAACAAACATTGGGAGAGTGTTGTGTGTATTAAATGATGAAAAAAAGGGAGCCTGGAGTTTTAAAATTTATTACAATGTGAATTAAAGAACATTAGGGTAAAATAATGTGATATTACTGGCAAAAGAGCCAGAGGTGAGATGAGGAGACATTTTTTTTTAAAACACAGCGAACTATTATGATCAGGAAAGCCTGGTAGAAGCCCTGAAAGGGCGGTAGAAGCAGATTCAATAGTAACTTTCAAAAGGGAATTGGATAAATACTTGAAATGGAGAAAACTGCAGGGCTATGAAGAAAGAGCCAGGGAGTGGGACTAATTGGATAGCTCTTTCAAAGAGATGGCACAGGTACAATGGGCCAAATGGTCTCCTTCTGTGCTGTAAGATTCTATGGCAGTCATTTTAACCCCCAAAAGCAGGTTGGTTGGGATCGGGTGAGATGTAAAAACTTTAAAAATCTGAAACCCAAACTCAACCCGTCTATTTCCTGAGGTGGGGCAGGAGGCGGGACAGGGGACGGGCAGCCATCCCGCTCCCATGAGGTGGGTTGCCTTTTAAATATTATAATGAGGCTCGGAACCTCACATTTAACCTGTCTTACAGGTATAACCCTGGTTGGCCGGGTTTTCCAGGCCTTGGGAAACCTGGCAGCTCAAATGAGGGGAGGACAGCTTTGGGAAGAAGGTAAGTGTCCTTACGACACTGGTTGTGGGCCAGGAGGAGAAGGAGTGATTCCCTCTGGCCCCCCAACCATGCCTTCTTCCCTGCCATCGGACCCCCTTGCCATCGGACCTCTCTTCACCCCTGCCATCAGGCCCCATCGCATCCAAAGAGCCCTCTCCCACCCACCCCGGTGTCAGGTATCAGACCCCCCACTACGCTCCCATTAATGCAGCAGCAGGTTCCTTACCTGCTCCTGCTACCTTCTCCGGAGTGCTCCCCGCCCCACAGGGAGCCAAGCCTGTCAATCACGCTAACTTCCGGGTGGGAATCCTGTAGAAAACCGAACCGAAACGCCTCCCCACTGCTTGCGGAACCCACCCCTGTCAGCATTGGGTCCCATGATTCTATTGTGTACTGAAATACAGAGGAAAATGTATACCTAACTTAGTTGGCATTTCCTCTAAATACTACAGCATATTTACCATCAGAGTGAAGTCTCTGAACAAGTTTAAAAAAATGTAATGCTAACTAGAGATAATGATGGGCAAGTGTTACAAATTCAGGTTTGTCATCACTACCTTCTCAAGTTCAATGGCGTCAGTCACTCCCATAAGTCATCTATCTGAGTGTCGTACTTTTATAAAAGTTAACTCACACTTCCCTGCAACTCCTTGTAAGATAGTGTAACTTGGGGTTATAAGAGTAGTATCCCCTCGTGACCCGAATCAGATATCCCGTGTCTTTCACACATGTACTTCTTCGATCTCCCTAAAAGTGAACAAGCAAACATTTGGAGACACAATACTAGCTACAAATTGATAAGCTACTTTATTTGACAGGAAGCAGAACGTCAGTTATGATCTGACTCACTTAATTCAATCAGTACAACGTATCTTCATGTAATAATACAAAATAAAGAACACGCCACACTTCCCTATATCAGTTGGGTCATCTTAATTAACTAAAACAAGATGATTTCAAACCGTCGTCCAGCATTTCTAACTTTTACAGCCTCAGCAAAAGCCCTCACAGCTTTCACTTTAACAAGATGACTGACTGCAGGTGTTTGTGTCTCTGTACTTTATCTTCCTCTCTTCACAGGTGGCAAGGCAACGAAGATCTTCAAACAGAATGGGTATGAGGTGTTTATTGATTACCAAGGCAAGGTAATGAATTGCTTACTGTTTACAGTATTTGGGGAACACAATTTCCATCAGTATATTAACCACCTTTCATTAGGAGTTTTTAGTTTTAAAAAAACTTGAGAATACATTTTGCATTAAAGTAATTGTTTTTCCAAGTCCTTTCTGTGAAATATTGGTCAAAAAAAATCACAAACAGCAACATAGTCAGATTAATTCAGTTCAGACACCTGACAATTAAGACTTAGCGAAATAACAACAGAAAATGCTGGAAAAACTCAGCAGGTCAGGCAACATCCGTGGAGAGACCTGCTGAGTTTTTCCAGCATTTTCTGTTGTTATTTCGGATTTCCAACATCTGCAGTATTTTGCTATCAATTAAGACTTAGCGACTGACCTGTAACCACGGGGTCCACACTACATTCAGTTGAACTTCAACTGAAACAGCTTTAAAAAAAAAAAATACTATTTGGACTTTGGAAAATGGTGCGATTTTTCGAGAGCACAGTTCTACGTGCAAGACCTTGTTAATGTACACGTGTGGAGGGGGAATTTAGATAGTGCCAGCCTGCTGGCGTGAACTGAGCACCGGAACGGGTAGGCCCGAGGCTCACTCGAGTTTGGGACTCGGGCCTCATTTAAATCGAACGGCGAGCTGTGGATGCCTGCTGCACATGCCCAGACAGCTCGACGTTGAAGCAAATTTAAATGTCGGGCCGTTGCATCACTGGCAGTGGCCCTCTGGTAGATCCTGGGAGAGTTGAAGGGATGATCGGGAGAGGGCAGGGGGATGTGATTGAGAAAGGGCAAGCGGGGGCCGGTAACAGCCTTCAAGACTGCCATCTCCACATTCAGGTAAACTTTTTGGGCTAAAAATTGAGTGGCGCCCCATTTGGAGCAATTACTATTAGCGCCCCGGAAAAATTAGCGACCCCTCGACCCCGCGCCTGAACTTCAGTGGTTGCGCCCCCAAGAGGGATGCGGGGCACTACTGGAAGCGCCCCGCATCGCTCTTGGGGCACTGCGAGTCAATGTCGCGCCGCGATATTGCAGGCCTTCCTCCCCTTCTTAAAGGGGCGGGTTCTTGCGCAGCGCGACCCGGCACCCAGCTGGGCCCCCGGGGATCAGGAGTGCCGGCAAAAGAGCAGCCGGCACGCCGCAGGGGGGTGGAGGGGCGTTCAGGAGGCCAGGGACGGGAGCGCAGGCAGGTGGCCAGCAACAAAAATGGCCACCCCGCACCTCGCCTTTAAATTGCGCCTCCCCGGCCGCAGGTAGGCCCCCCTGATCCTGTCGGACATAACGTCCAACGGTAAGCCAGGGGACGCTCCCAAAGATCGCGGCCGGGGCGATGCGCACGCTGATGATGTAATCACCGGCGGCGCAGTGCCGCGGGGTGCTGCCGGTTAATGCTGCCACTGAATTTCGCGGGAGACGTGGGCGGCTCCGCGCCCGGGGGGCTAGTTGTTTTGCGCCCCATTAGGGCGCTAACGGGAGACGCAATGGCACCCAATTTTTCCCCCCTTTTTTTAAACATACCTTTTTGGTGGCAGCCTCCAGCACTCCCATTAAGGACCGCTTATAGGATGCAAGAGTTCCGAGAAACCTAATTTCGGGAAGGGCTTCTGAAACAAGTGTTAGACCCCCTATTTGCATATTAAAGGGGCCTAATGCCCATTTCAGGTGCGGGCCCTGGACACCTAGGGCAGGATTTTCATTCAGGAGTCGGGTTGGAGGCGGGACTACAACTTTCGGGGTTGTAGTCCCGCCTCCATCGAGATGCAGCCAATCCACGCGATTTTAACTTGATTGACCTTGTTGTGCCCGCCCAGCGGGCTCAGCAGGCCAATTAAGGGCCACCCGGCAACAGGTGACGTCACAGACTGAAATTTCATCTGTCAAGAGGTTTTGACAAATGAAATATCAGTGTTTCACAGCTGTTTAAAGCTGTCAAACACTGACAGTCTTACTTCTAACATGAGTCCTTCTCCACAGACTCAGTTAGAAATCTCTCCTGCACAGAAAGCTGAAGGCTGTCACTTTTGACAGTTCGCAGCCATTCTGCTTTCTGTGCCGGTGAGATGAGGGACTCCCGAGACCTAAAGGAAGGAAGGCTGAAAAGGTAAGAAAATGTATGTAAAACTTATTTAATCACTTTAGACATGCCAAACACACTTACCTTTGCACTCATGTACACATCACTCACCTGAACACCGACATCTCGACCCCTCCAAGTCCTTCAACCCGACGGCCCGCCTGCTCTAACCTGGCGTGGTTTGGAGCCGTCGGGAATCCCACACTTCAACCTTAAAAATAGGGATTAGGCTAAAAACTGCCTGTTAACAGGCAGTTAATTGGCACTAATCCCTTCCCGCCTCGGGTAGGTGGGTCCCAGTGCGGCGCGGGTACCCGCCTCCTTTGAAACTGGCATGGAGGCGGGATTGGGTGTGGGATGGGGTCGGGACCCCTGATTTCGGGATTTTAACCCCCCGCATGCCTCCAATCCCGACTCCACGGCCCAATGAAAATCCTGCCCCTATACTTCAGCCTTTACCAATTTTGCAGGCGGTGCACTTCTGCCCCAGAATGTGCACGTGCACACCGCCCGCAATATTGAGGGCTTAGGCACACATTTTATGCCTGCACAGCAGGCGCGGCATTATCGAATTCCTAAGCCGTTATTTATTTTTGGGGGGAAGAGGGAATTGATAGAAGAACTCTATCAAAGCAGGAGGAAATCAATTTAAATGTAATTTGAACCGGTTTAGACCACAGTAAGTGATTCATCAAGACATGTTGACTTTGAGGAATGCAGAAGAGAGCCCTGTAGAGAATGTTATGCAAGCGATGCTTCCCTTTGTCCAGCAATGCATTCAATGCTCTGCTCCTGCAAGGATTTTCTTATTTGGTTTTGGCTATGATCACCTATATCAGCCATTGCAGCCTCTTCCTGGAGAACTTAACACTGCCTCCTTCAAGTTGTCTTGATTCTATGGCCGCGATTTTCCCTACCTCGGCAGGTCCGTGGCAGCCGACGTCAGTGGCGGGTCCTGACCTCGCTGCTGGCTCCAGCCCGACCTCTGAAATGAATTTCCGTTGACAGGGCTTGTTAAGCCCACCCAGCGTGTTTGCCGGCCAATTAGAGGAAGCGGGTCTGGTGACGTCATTTGATGATGCATCATCAGCCGGTTTTCTTAAAAGGACCATGGCCAAATTTATTTTGACATTTGTGCTATCAGCGTTCGACAGCATTGAGGTGCTGCAAACACTGACAAGCACTGCACAGAGGTGCAGGACTGCAGCCAGGCTCTCTCATGACTCCCTCCATATGCTTATGGAAGGAGTCACAGCAAGCAGGGAGATCCTCTTCCCTACCCATGGGCATAAGAGACCTTCCCAGGAGATCAACACAGCCTGGTTGCACATTGCAGAGGAGGTCACAAGCAGGGATGTGGTCAGGAGGACATGGGTGCAATGCCGCAATGATCTCAGTAGATCACGAAACGTTAGTACAAAGCCACACTCAACGGCATCCTGCTGTGCCTCTCATCACATCCCCATCACTCTGCCTTCCCTACCCTACTCCTGCACATCCTTACTCACATCAACTTACCTTGCACCTCCACCCATCCCGCTCTATCTGCATTATCACATCCCCATCTCACTAGCCACCCCTCACACTCACTCTCATCCTAGTCCAATCATACCAACTAATAACACACAAGGGTAGCCACTTGGGTGTTTTATGCAATGTTCATGCAAAGTTTCTATTAATGTGCTGTCAAACATTGAAATCTTTATTTTCAACACTTTACGGTGTTGGACAGATTTGTGTGCACCTTTGGAAGTGGCTTAGTGAGTTCCAGTGAATGGTGAGACATAACAGTACCACCCTCGCAATGTTGATGAGTGTGAAAGGAATGGCTTGGGCATTGTAGGGATGCATTATGGTGTTGGTGTGGGGTGGTGCCAACCTGGCACATCATGTGGCAGCCAGGGTGTACAGCGTCAAATGTAGTAAACCTGGTCATGGTGAGGCCATCCCTGGCCTCCTGGGCAGCAATGTGGTCAGGTGCTGATTCCCTGTGTCCTGTGCAGCATCAGTTGATTGTGGAGAAGGTTGGTGTTGTTGTTGGTGCTGCTGGTGTGCCTGGTGCTGCTGGTGTTGGGGCTGATTGTGGTGGGATTCTGAGGACCAAGGTGAGAGAGTATAAAGGGCACCGATGCTGATGGAATAGATGGCAGGTGAAGTGGAGATGACAGAAGCAATCTGTCAATGCTGGGAGAGGTAATGAAGTCAGACTGGATGGAGACTTGTGTAAAGACTTGCAGCATGGTGACCCTGTTGTGGAAATGCAGTGAGGAAGAGTTTGTGGCTGAGGGAAGATATCTCTGTAAGGTGGAAGCTTTTACTGTACATTTGAAGCTATCAACTCATCAGCTGATTCAATGGCCACTGACCTCCCACCTCAGCTTCACAGTGGGAAACCGGTGAGCAACCTGTCAAAAAACTGGGAAAAAACCATGGATAAGTGGATGTAAACAAGCCACTAATTATTTTAATATCCCCCCCCCCACCCCTACCGGCCCCACCGCTGCCTGTCAGGTCTGCTCAGCGGTGACAGACCCGACATCAGGAATGTCCAGTGTGCGCGTTTTGACAGCGGGTTCCCGACCCGCTGTCAATCAGTTTAAATTTAACAGCTGACCCGTCACCCATCCCGTCCGCTGAGTGCCGACAAAATTCCGTCCTATGTGTAGATAATAGAATCACCAGTGAAAAGAATGAAAATGGATTAGGAAAAGATTGTTCTCAAATCTTCTTGGACTATGCATAAACCAAGGATGAAATTACAATACATTTATAAACATTTTGAGGAGCAAACGTGATTGTGTTCAACTTAGGAAAAATATCATAGATTAATGACATTACAAAGGACTTATACCTACTTAGCAGAAGACTGCTGCAGAGATAAAACAATAATGAAAAAGTCAACCATTGAGCTGGAGCCTAAAATTTGTAAGCAGTTACAACTATCCTCTGATTGACCATAGCCATCTGTAAATATTCACAATTGCCTGGATTTACCTAATAAGGGTAGTGGCCTTAAAGGGACAGGCCAGGTTATCAGTTAAACATCACAATCATGCTCCAGACCCCTGCTATTTGTGAGCAACACTACAGGAAATCTGCGAGTGTTACTGGAATACTTATCACGTGCAATGACTGTAGCTGATACAGTTATCTAATAGATTATGGCTTTACAGAATAATCTTAACCCTTGTTTGGAGTCAAAGGAGATGTCATGTTTATATTGTAAAGGTTAAAATATTTCAGCCCATGTTAAAGTTTTTTCCTCCCTTAAGCAAAGCATTCACCAGATCATTACAGATGAGTAAGGCCATTCAGCCCATCTCAGCTCACCTAGAATGACGCTAGAATCCCCTCATTTCAGCATTGAATTAGTTAGTGAATGATTCCAGGGCTTTTGCTTCCATTACTCTAGCTGGGAATCCATTCCAAGTGTTGATCACATTTTGTGTGAAGAACCTAAATTTGCCTTTTACTAGTTCAAACCTGTGACCCCTTTTTCTACTCTCGCCATTTAATGGAAGGTAATTTTCTGGATTTACCTTTTCCATACCATTTACAATCTCGTATCCATCCATGAGGTCAACTCCCAGACATCTTTCAGATGAAACGTTAAACCGAGGTCCCCTCTGCTCTCTCAGGTGGACGTAAAAGATCCCATGGCACTATTTCAAAGAAGCGCAGGTGAGTTATCCCTGAGGTCCTGGCCAATATTTATCTCTCAATCATCATCACTAAAACAGATTATCTGGTCATTATCACATTGCTCTTTGTGGGAGCTTGCTGTGCGCAAATTAGCTGCCGCGTTTCCTACATTACAACAGTGACTACACTTCAAAAAGTACTTAATTGGCTGTAAAACGCTTTGGAACGTCCGGTGGTCGTGAAAGGCACTATAAAATGCAAATCTTTCTTTCTTTTATCTCACAATATAGATTTCGATGAGAAAGGCTCCACTTAATCTCATCCTTCTAGAACACCAAACTTGCTGTCTTAGATGAGCCCAGTATCCTGGACTTAACCACTTTGGTAGCACGTTCCAGCTGTTGATCACCCCATGTACAAAGAGATACTTCCTGATGTCTATCCTAATCTTGCCCTTCACAATCATGAACCACCGACCTCTTATCCTGCTCCCCTGGCCTATCTGAAAGTATTGCTTCGGGCTTACCTTCTCATTGGTGTCTGATATTGTAGCTCTTTTCCTTCGTGCTGGCCTGAATTAATATTTGTCACATGTTGAAGATCATTCATCTATTTGTAACAGTTCTCAGCAAGATGTCTTTTTGAAAATCCTTTGTCATTTCATTTCAGGGCTGTTTATTGTAGGCACTTCTCGCTTTGTGTCAAAAAATGAAAACCATAATTACTAAACTGTGCTACTAAAAGTAACTGTGCAGCAGAAGAAATCATAGATTTTATTATCTACCTTGCTTTTGAACTATTTCCCACTGCTTAACAGCTGTGGGGAGTGAAAGAAATGACATTTGTACTGGTCAGGTGGCATATTTCTAGAATTGAAGGCAGTAAATACCACAATATGCCAATTGGTTGTTTTAATTTTCATTATGAAAGAAAATCTGGCAGAAAATGGTGGACATTTGTCTAAATGTCTCTTTCTGGTTAACACCTGGAAAATAGCCTCGCCTGAGCCTTTTATTGTGTGGCGACAGATCATTCGAGGATGAGAAGCAGGTAGAGGTGTAGTTTCACCAAGTCATTATCTTGAACCTGGCAACAACTTTAAGGTGCTTTCAGAAGAAACAGCTTATTCTCAGCGGAAGAAAGTACCAGCGCTTATGTAACACCTTTTCACATCCTCAGGATAACCCAACCTGCTTCACAGTCAATGAATTACTGTCGAACTGCATTGACTGTTGTTACACAAGCAGATGTGGCACCCAGTTTGAACACGAAGGCCCCACAAACAGCCAATGAGATGAATGAGATACTTAATCGGGTTTTGGTGATTTCTGTTGAGAAAAGAATACCTGCCAGGACACTGGGGGAGAAACCCTATTCTTCGACTTGTGACATTTAAGTCCATCTGAACAGGTAGATGGTTTAGCATCTCACCTGAAGGACAATACGTCCAACAACACAACACATTTGCACTGAAATGTCAGCTTATGTTAAGTGCTCCACCCTGGGAGGGAGTGGTAAGAGGAGGAAGGGCCTTGAGCCCACAATATTCTGGCTCAGAAGCATGAGTGTTGCTAACTGAGCCTTACTGAAATCATAGCATAGTACAGCACAGAAAGAGGCCATTCGGCCCATCAAGTCTCCGCCGGCTCTTTTGAAGAGCAATCCAGTTAGTCTCACTCCGCCGCTCTTTCCCCATATCCCTGCATTTATTTCTCCTTCAAGTATTTATCCAATTCCCTTTTGAAGGCTACTATTGAATCTGTGTCCACCGCCCTATCAGGCAGTGCATTCCAAATCCTAACCACTCGTTGCAGAAAAATATTTTTCCTCATGTCGCCTCTGGTTCTTTTGCCAATCACCTTAAATCTGAGCCCTCTAGTTATCGACCCTTCAGACATTGGAAACAGTTTCTCTTTGTTTACTCTATCTGAACCCTTCAGGAGTTAAAACACCTCTATCAAATCTCCTTCTCTGCTCTAAGGAAAACAACCCCAGCTTCTGCAGTCTATCCACATAACTGTAATCCCTCAGCCCTGGAACTATTCTTTCTGTACCCTCTTCAAAGCTTTCATGTCCTTCCTAAAGTGTGATGCCCAGAATTGGACACAATATTCCAGCTAGGGCCAAACTAATGTTTTATATAGGTTCATCATAATTTCCTTGCTTTTGTATCTATGGGCTCGAATTTCCGTGGAGGTGGGTTTGGAGGCAGGAGTGGTGGGAAAATTGCAGAATCGGGGGGCAGGATCCATCCCGCCCCCAACCCGCCTCCGTGCCAATGTCCCAGGAGGCGGGTATCCGACCTGTGCTGGGAGCCGCCTCCCCGAGGTGGGAAGGGGATTAGTGCCAATTAACTGCCTGTTAACAGGTAGTTAACAGGCAGTTTTTTGCCAATCCCTATTTTTTAGCCCTGAAGTGTGGGCTTCCCGACGGCTCCGAACCTCGCCAAGCTAGCGAGGCGGACCGTCAATCTGAAGGGGTTGGAGGGGTCGAGATGTCCGTTGTGCAGGTGAGTGATGGGTGCATGTGTGCAGAGGTGAGTGTGTGAGGTAAGTGTAAAGTGTTTAAATAAGTTTTACTTACCTTTACTTTCTCTTGCAGACTTCCTCCCTTCAGTTCTCGGGAGTCCCTCAGCTCACCGGCACAGAAAGCAGAATGGCGGCTGAACTGTCAAAATCTGTAGCATTCTGCTTTCTGGCCTGGAGAGATCTCTAACTGAGTCTGAGTAGAAGGACTCAAGTTAGAAGACAGATTGTCAGTGTTTGACAGCTTCACAGAGCTGTCAAACGCTGATTTTTCATCTGTCAAAAGCTCTTGACAGATAAAATGTCAATCACTGACGTCACCAGTAACCAAGTGTCCCTTAATTGGCCTGCTGAGCCCGCTGGGTGGGCTTAACAAGGTCAATCAAGGGAAAATAGCGTGGGTTGGCCACAAGTCGATGGAGGCGGGGCTACAACCCAAAAAGTGGGAGTCCCGCCTCCATCACGTCCCCATTGATAAAATCCAGCCCTTGGCCTCTATTTATAAAGCCCAGGATCCCATCTGCTTTATTAACTGCTTGCTTCACCTGTCCTGCCACCTTCAAAGATTTGTGCACAAACACCCCCAGATCTCTCTGTTCTTGCACCCCCTTTAAAATTGTACCATTTAACTTTCATTGTCTCTCTTCATTCTTCCTACTAAAATGTATCACCACCTACTTATCTGCATAGAATTTCATCTGCCATGAGTCTGCCCATTCCACCAGTCTGTCTACATCCTCCTGAAGTCTATTACTATCTTCCTCACTGTTTACTACATTTCAAAGTTTTGTATCAGCTGCAAATTTAGGAATTGTGCCCTGTACCCCCAAGTCCAAGTCATTAATGTATATCAAAAACAGCAGTGGTCCTAGTACTGAAACCTGGGGAACGTCGCTGTATACCTCCCTCCAGTCTGAAAAAACATTAGGATTGCAAATGTTACACCCTTGTTCAAAAAGGGGAGAAATACAGTGGTACAGAAATAAATTAGAACAAATCGGTAAGTGAATCATACTTCCCTTCATCAGATTATTGTTAAGTGTATTTTGAGTGCTTTTTGGATTGATTTATGTCAATATAATACTGATTAAATTTAGCACAGCTATAAAGGATATTCTGTAAGGTTTTAGAGGAGAACAGAGAACTGATTAAAGTATGTAATGATTTGACTAGCTTTGGCTCCTTTGTTCTACCTGCTGGAGTATTCATTCTTGGCTCCAAGAAAGAGCAATTATTCACAGGTCTTATAGAACCTGACACTGACACTTTTGCTTAAAGAACGCATAACTTTACCACATATATCAATATCTGCTCTCTGGCCAATTAATCACCGTATCCATTAATTAGGTATAATGAGCTAAAATCAATGGGATGACAGGTAAGTGAAATTAGTTAAATGAATAGAGATCCACTGACTGATCATTTTGCCCTTTCAGGAAGACTGATTTCACCAACATGTTTTTTAGTTTAATACAACCTAAGTTAGTGCCAAATAAAAATAAGGGTGATGACCTGAGCTTTACTATTTTTTAGGATTCTGAGGAAAGAATAAATCTCATTACACCACAGAACATGGCCACAATAACCCAATGGAACTTTTTTCAGGGATAAGTTCATAAACTTCTGAATTTATATTTTTGCTGGAGGTTTTTGGGGCTCTCCTGGATAAGGGAAATCGATGCCATGCAATGGGACATTTTATCTGACCTTATCTGAGGAAGGATGTTCTTGCCATGGAGGGAGTGCAGCGAAGATTCACCAGACTAATACCTGGGATGGCAGGAATGACGTATGAGGAGAGATTGGGTCGATTGGGCTTATATTCGCTGGAGTTTAGAAGAATGAGAGGGGATCTCATTGAAACATAAAATTCTAACAGGACTAGACAGACTAGATGCAGGAAGGATGTTCCTGATGGCGGGGGTGTCCAGAACCAGGGGTCACAGTCTAAAGATAAGTGGTAAGCCATTTAGGACAGAGATAAGGAGGAATTTCTTCACCCAGAGAGTGGTGAACCTGTGGAATTCTCCACCACAGAAGGCAGTTGAGGCCAATTCATTAAATATATTCAAGAAGGAGTTAGATATATTTCTTAAGGCTAAAGGGATCAAGGGATATGGGTAGAAAGCAAGGACAGGGTACTGAATTTGGATGATCAGCCATGATCTCATTAAATGGCGGAACAGGCTCGAGGGGCCGAATGGCCTACTCCTGCTCCTGTCTTCTATGTTTCTATGTGTCTTTCCTGGCCGCCCAATTTGAACATTGGGCATTCCTGGGTGCTTGCTGGACTCTATCTCAACAGTGTCCTTTGATCTCCCTGTGAGCACTACTTGGATAGAAAGCCTTCTGTGGTCTCCTCTTTGGATGAGGTAAACCTGGAGTGACTCTGCCTAGATTAGTTGGGAGTGCAGATAGCATCTGCTGCTATTTTCTTTTGCATTGCTGTTTGTAGACTTTGCCATGACAGGGCAATGACTGTGCGAAACATACCCTTTCTCTATTTTAAAGAATCCTCATTAGGTGTTTTTGCATCACATCAGTGTATTCTATAGTTTTGAGTGAACTTTATCCATCATAGTAAACCTCGCCTCTTCACAAGCAGCTGTTAGTATGTAAAAGCACTGTTGCACTTGAACCACAGTGACAAATCCATGCTTATGAAAGAGCTATAAGCTCACAAAAATCTCTGCTGTGCATATGCACAGTGTTGTGTATGTACCTTTAAGAGAATAACTGGTCTCAGACTGCAGTACCGGCAGTGACCACCCCTGTATAAAAGGCGCTAGAGAGCCTCTGTTGTTTAATTTCGTTGTGGACTTCCACCAGTAAAGACCTGTTTGTTTTCACTCCTGCTAGTCCGTGTCTCAATCATTCACGGACTTAACACTGGCGACGAGTAAGAAAAGTACTTACCTGCAACTCAGCAGCAGCTCCGACGATGTTGTTGAAGGTCGGAGCCAGAAGAAAGAAAAATAAAAATAAAAATAGAGTCCATTGAAACTCGAGAAACAGGCGTCGACCGTCAATCATCGGGTTCAAGGCTTTGCAGGAGCGACTTTCCAGAGCCAGGCTGGGTTCCTCGGTCCGTGGTTTCCCAGCTAATCGGGCTGGTGGCAGGTAGTGCTCTGATCCTTCCTGGGCTGCGGCGGGCTGAAGCTCGATCGGGTGGCCTTTCAACGGGGCCGGGCAGCGAGTCAGGAAGCAAAGAGAGAGAGAGAGGGTGGAGCATACAGGGCGCGGCCGGTGCATCGAAGCCGGGCAGCGTTCGAACCTAAGAAGAGGGAGGGAAGTGTCCCAGAGGGTCCGCTCCACGACGGGAAAATAATAAAAGAAAAAGAATACGTGCAAGAAACCGTGGAAAGCAGCGCTAACAACAGCGGGGAAGAAGACAAAGCGCGGGAGGCGCCATTTTGTTAAATCGGGGAAGAAGGCAAAGCGCGGGAGGCGCCATTTTAGATTTGCAAGATGCCGAAGACTAGCTGTATCACAGCTTTTGATAATACATTAGAGGACTGGACCACGTATGTGGAAAGAGTCGAGGTATATTTCGAGGCAAATGAAATAGCGGAGGGGAAAAAGGCATCAATATTGCTAAACTTAATGTGCGCTAGAACGTACGGCCTATTGCGGGACCTGATTACTCCAGCCAAACCGAAGGCGAAGAGTTTTAACGAAATTGTTGCTGTTCTACAGGAGCACTTAAACCTTGCACCGCTGTTGATAGCAGAAAGATTTAAATTCCACAGGAGAACTCAGCACAAAGATGAGAGCAATGCTGAGTATCTTACGGAACTACGCAAGCTATCAAAGCACTGCCAGTTCGGAGCAGGACTGGCAGATACCCTACGGGACAAATTTGTCTGTGGACTCCTGAGTGAAGGAACACAGAAGAAGTTACTCACAGAAAAAGAGCTGACGCTAGATAAGGCTTTCAGCGTGGCAGTATCGTATGAAGCAGCAGCCAGGGCAGCTGCAGAAATTCAACAAAAACCACAGGAATACGGCACCCACGAAATGACACGGGGATTTGCAAAATGTTATCGCTGCGGCAGAACTAACCATGACCAGAAGGACTGCTGGTCCAAAGACAAAATATGCAGACAATGCGGGAAGATTGGACACATTGCACAAGTTTGTAGGTCTGGGAAGAAGACCAGCGATAACAAAAAGGCTACTAAGGAACCGTACAAGAAAGTACAAAAGATGACGGACAGTAGTTCCAAAGACCAGATGAGCGATAGTGAATCCGGAAACAGGAGACTAAGCTGTCTCAAACTTCACAATGTAATCGCAAAAGAGGATCACCGAACCATTTGGGTCACTCTCACGATAGCAGGGTCCCAAGTTAAAATGGAATTGGATACAGGATCAGCGCTAACCGTCATGAATCGACAAGACTACGAGCAGCTATTTTCACACATACCCTTGAGAGAGACATCCATCGTCTTGATGACGTATACGGGGCAAAAAGTATACCCCAGAGGAAAAATAAGGGTGCCTGTCGAATACAATGGCAAGAAAATACGGAAATTGTATCTCTACATACTGCCAAATGGTGGACCACCGTTATTGGGACGGGAATGGATCAGGAAGATAAACTTAGATTGGCATTCCATTCGTGCAATGACGGTGGACGGTAAAAAAGATGAAGACGTCACTCCTGGACGATTGTCAACAATCTTAGCTAACGCCAAAGAGGTATTTCAACAAGAACTGGGCACGCTTAAAGGCGTAACCGCCTCATTAAAAATAGAAGAGAATGCAGTTCCCAAGTTTTTCAAAGCGAGACCGGTACCATATGCAATTCGCCCAGCCGTCGAGGCAGAGCTGGAGAATCTGGAGAAGGCGGGCGTGTTGTCTAAGGTCGACTGGAGCGAGTGGGCGACACCCATCGTTCCTGTCATGAAGAAAACGTTAAGCAATAAGTCCGGAGAGCCAAGGAAGATTCGCATCTGTGGGGATTTCAAGGTGATGGTGAACCCTATCCTTCACACAGTACAATATCCTCTTCCAAGGATAGAAGACATCTTCGCCTCACTGTCTGGAGGGAAGCGTTTTACAAAAATTGACCTAGCACAAGCATATTTGCAGATGGAGGTTGAAGAGTCCTCTAGGAAGTATCTCACAATAAACACTCACAAAGGTCTTTACCAGTATCATCGATTGGTATTCGGAGTAGCATCGGCTCCGGCGATATGGCAAAGAGCGATGGAACAAGTCCTGCAAGGGATTCCGGGGACTCAGTGTTACTTGGACGACATCCTTGTAACAGATGAAGATGACAGTGAACACCTTAACAACCTAGAACAGGTGCTCACTAGACTACGGGAACATGGGCTGCGAGCCAACCGCCCGAAGTGCGAATTTTTTAAGAAACAGATATTGTATTGTGGCCACGTGATTGATGAAGAGGGGTTACATAAGTCCCCTGACAAAATTGAAGCGGTTGTTAAGGCCCCAGCGCCTGAAAATGTGTCGCAACTGAGGTCATTCCTCGGGTTGGTGAATTACTATCATAAGTTTTTGCTGAATTTGTCGACAATTCTGCACCCACTGAACGCCCTGCTACGAACGGGGGTAGCATGGAAATGGAGCGATGATTGTAAACGTGCTTTTCAGAAGAGTAAGGACTTAATCACTTCGAAGGAAGTATTGGCTCACTACGACCCAGCACTGCCAATCAGGCTGGCGTGTGATGCGTCTCCCTACGGCATTGGGGCGGTACTGTCACATAAATTCCTTGATGGTTCGGAGAGGCCGATAGCTTTTGCGTCACGCTCGTTAACTTCTGCCGAGCGTAACTACGCCCAGATTGACAGAGAGGCCCTCAACCTAGTGTGGGGGGTGAAGAAGTTCAATCACTATCTGCACGGTCAAAAATTTACTCTACTAACCGATCATCAACCTCTTGTCTCCATTTTGAACCCTCAGAAGGGCGTACCGATAATGACAGCACAACGGCTGCAGAGATGGTCCCTTTTCCTAGGGGCACACCAATATGACATCGAGTACAAAGGAACTAAACAGCATGGAAATGCTGATGGATTGTCACGTCTACCGTTGCCGACGGTGGAAGAAGAAGACCTTGCAGTGGATCCAATGGAGTTATTCCACTCGACCATAGTCGAATGTCTCCCTGTGACGAATGCAAACATAGAAAAGGAAACACGGAATGACCCGACACTATCACGGGTCTATGATTTAACGGTGAAGGGATGGCCAGCACATGGCGAACCACTGCTGCCAGCATTCTCGCCGAGAAGAGAACAGCTGTCAGTGTGCAGAGGAACCTTGATGTGTGGATCCAGAGTAGTAATTCCATCTAAGTTGACGGATAGAGTGCTCAATGAGCTTCATGAGGGTCATCTGGGTGGGGTAAAAATGAAGAGCTTAGCCAGAGCGTTTGTGTGGTGGCCGGGAATCGATAGAGAAATCGAAGAGATGACCAAGAGCTGTGCAGGATGCCAGAAGGTCCAAAACGCCCCACCACAAGCTCCTCTGCATCCATGGGAGTGGCCCTCATCTCCATGGCAAAGGGTGCACATTGATTTTGCTGGTCCCTTCATGGACTCGATGTTTTTAATTGCGGTGGATGCACATTCAAAGTGGCCAGAGATAATAAAAATGTCCTCAACCACCACGGAAAAAACTATCACAGTTTTACGAACCATATTCGCCAGGAATGGGCTGCCTGAACAGATTTGCTCTGACAATGGACCACAGTTTGTGTCTGAAGAGTTCCGGAGGTTCTTAAAGAACAATGGTGTTAAGCATTACACATCTGCCCCATATCATCCAGCCACTAATGGATTGGCCGAGAGGTTTGTCCAAACATTCAAGAAGGCTATCAAGGCAATGTGTAATGAAGATATACCCCTACAACACAAGGTGGACAACTTCTTGTTTGCCTACCGGAATGCGACACATGCAGTTACCAACCAAACTCCAGCCATGATGTTCTTCAATCGAATACTACGATGCCACTTGGATTTGGTTAAGCCAAACGTCCGAAGAGATGTGGAGAACAGGCAGTTTCAGAATATGAATGAAAGGCCGACCAGGAGTTTTAAGATAGGTCAACCAGTTTTGGCCCAAGACTACCACACTGAGAAATGGCAGCCAGGAACGATTTGTACACGACAAGGACCTCTCATGTATACCGTGGACGTTGGGGAGAGCATTGTAAGGCGCCATGCTGACCAGATTCTACAGTCACTGGAAAACGTCAACTCCACACCACGATCTGATACACCTGGTAATGAAATCGACGTTCCAATTGCAGCTACCGCAGAACCGGTAATATTGGAAGCAGATGAACCAAACAACGACATTGATTCCGACTCAACATTGCCAGAAGAACCTGTTACCCCAAAGAGGCGTTATCCAGACAGAATCAGGAAGCCTCCTCAAAGACTGAACTTATAATTGCTTAAACTTAACCACTGTATCTAGCAACAGTAATTGTGATTGTAATTTGTTATCATTTAGTTGTTAAATGAATGTTATGTACTGTTTATCTAAAAGGGGAGGAATTGTTGTGTATGTACCTTTAAGAGAATAACTGGTCTCAGACTGCAGTACCGGCAGTGACCACCCCTGTATAAAAGGCGCTAGAGAGCCTCTGTTGTTTAGTTTCGTTATGGACTTCCACCAGTAAAGATCTGTTTGTTTTCACTCCTGCTAGTCTGTGTCTCAATCATTCACGGACTTAACACACAGTAGTGCTTTTTACACTTTGAAAATTGAGCAACATTAAAAAGCCAAATTCACATAAAGTTTAAGGGGGAGAAATTTATTATAGCCCAGGAATGGACGGTAACTTTTGAAAAGTTTGAGAATTAGCGCCAGGCGCTAATGCTTCAGACTGCATGCAAAATTCAGTCTCATTGCACAAAGAAAGGATTGGAGTGCTAAATCGAGCGCTAATGGCCTAGCTCAGTGGTGTTAAACTCGAAGCGCTGACCAATATCCAGTGCATTCTAATCACAAGTCATCATTGCCACAAGCTCTTTCCAGTTCTTAAAGGGGAGGTTCATTGATGCTTCAGAACCTCATTTTTATCATTGTTGGCTGTGCAGTCATCTCAGCCAGCAGCAGCAGGTCAAGGAGAAGGAGACAGATGACTCACGCAGCCCTCATGACCCTTCTCCCTCTGCCCATATGTTCCAATCTTTCTCGCTGCCTCCTCTCCCTCTGCTGTAGATCCTGGAAGGCGAAGTCAACTGCCAGTACAACTCCCATTAATGTAACCAATTGTAGCACTTTGATACGTTATGAGAATAAATGTAACTAATTGTTAGTAGCCACAACACTCCTGATACTAAACAACCTTTAAATGACTGAATTAAACTGTTGCACAATGTCAAAACCGAAAAGGAAGCAGTGAAACAGCACGACTCAATACTCATGATCCCTTTAAGTAGCGCCCCTGGAGTCAGCAGCTGCCTGCTTGATGCTTCCTCTCCCTGTCACTGTCGAGGCGAGGTGCTAAGGCAGGAGGCGGCAATGAATTTTACAGATCGGGTGCCCAGTGAGCATTGCATGCTCACTGATTTCACAATCTGCCTCATGCTGAGGTCCTCGGCAGTATCTCGTAGCGGCGGCGCTATGGGGGGAGGCCGGATTTGGCATGCGGCGCTGGATTCGCCTCACCCTGGCGCTACTGCATCAGTGCCCCGATTAGCACTCCTACCAGGCACTAACTGGAGGCGCTAACCAACTGAATTTTTCCCCTTAAGACTTAACCTGTTTCTGCCAAACCCTTGAAATTGAAGTGAATTAAATTTTGATAATTTCTAATTAAATACATCTGCATAAAACCTGATGAAGCAGATATGCTGACCTACACAGTCTGAAATTCAATTTTTTGTCAAAAAGGAGGATGAGGTGTATTATTATGGCCTGGCTGTATGGAATTGGTAACTGTTTAATGGACATATACTTCCAGAGTTCTCATATAATTTTTGGCTTTGCTTGTTGCTTGTACATGGATGGATCTCTCTCTCTCTCTCTCGTTGTTTACTTTCAGTATAAAAGTTGTCCATATTTATTTTTTCATTCATCTAGTCCCGCAGACTGTTTGACTGGAGTATAATTGAGATAAATTAGTGGTTCCATCTGTGTTACGGAAATCTGCTTTTGCCCTTGCTAAGTAAACACTGATTAGACTTCCATGCCAGAACTGACAGAATCCATAATTTTCATTAATGGTCCTACAAAGAACTTGCGTCAAACAGGCTTTATTTGGCCACAGGGATAAGTGATAGCCCTTTGTAACAAAATAGCTTCTCGCATGATTTACTGGTAATAAAGCAGAATTGCTTTCCTTTTCTACAAAGCACAAACCAGTTAACAGACATAAAAACATAAGGGGTATGTGTCGTTTTACAGAATATGGCTACAACAAAAGGTGTAGAAGGTTTTTATTTTGGCGCGGCTAAGGTGAGCTCCAAGTCCATTCCTGCTCTCATTCATGATTTTTATGCTTATTGAAAATAATTATTTTTAACCAACCAATCAAATCTTGCAATTCCAAAAGCGGATTCATTTCTATATTCAAATTTCTGCTCACCCTATGTTGTTGACACACATGTTTTCAATATGTTTGCAGCATAAAAAGTGCTGTTGCATGTCAACATGTGTAAGGATAATACTTATAAGAGCCAGCAGGGTACGTATCATGGCCTCGAGTTTTCGCTCGATTGCGCTGGGTTTTTTCAGCGCAATTTGCCCAAAATCGGCCAAACCAGCGCAAAAGATTGCGGAATTTCAAGCGCAAATTACGTTCAGCACAAATTGAGTTTCCGCGATCTTTGGCGCTGGTTTAAAAAACATTGCGCTAGAAGCCAGCCCCGCCCACAAAACTGACCACGCCCCCCCCCGATCGAATTAATCACCATTGCGAGTTTCCGCTAATTGTGCCCGTTTGCGAGCCTTCAAGGAGGCTCTTAAAAGTAAATTGGTTCTTTTGGGTGCAAGGGCACTACTAGGCACGTTTTAAAAGCTTTTGAATTATATTTTTTAATTTACTATGAAACTGACTACTGCACACCAATATAACTAGCAAATGGTTCTGTAAAGTTTTTTAAAGTCATTTTCAGCTATTTAAAATCGGGTTACTCACAGATTGACACTTTGATTAAAAATGCTTATTTTTTGTGATAACCCTATTTTCAGCTGTATTAATCAAACTGCACCCAGTTACCACTCTTAAATATATCAAGGAGTATTTTTAAAGCAGAATTTTTTTTTTAATTACATTCTAAAACACTGTCCGATTGCGTTGGTTCATGGCAGATTTTACGTTCGACAATATGTAAATGAGTTTGACCGGAAAACTTGAGAAAAAAACGCTTCTCAAAACTAGCGCAATTTTTAGGCGCAATTCGCACCCGGATTGCCAATTGCGGCCAAAGGGGAAACTCTACCCACATATGTCACAAATAGATTTTAGAAATAATCACCTTAGTTGGGGAACGGTGTGAGGTGTGGGCAAGGGACCTAACACGGCAAAGTACCTTAATGGATAGAAAACATAGAAATAGCTAAATGAAAGTATATGGCACACGTTAAAATTCAGTAGTCTGAACCTGCTCTCTCAGGTGGACGTAAAAGATCCCAAGGTACTATTTCGAAGAAGAGCAGGGGAGTTATCCCCAGTGTCCTGGCCAATATTTATCCCTCAATCAACATCACTAAAAACAGATTATCTGGTCATTATCACATTGCTGTTTGTGGGAGCTTGCTGTGCGCAAATTGGCTGCCGTATTTCCTACATTACAACAGTGATTACACTTCAAAAGTACTTAATTGGCTCTAAAGCACTTTGGGACATCCGGTGGTCGTGAAAGGCGCTATAGAAATGCAACTCTTTTTCTTTCTTTCCAATTTAGGTACTGAAGCCATATTCTAGGTAAAGACCAAACTGTCAGAAAAGGCTTCCTTTTGACTAAGGTTATCTTTATGGTTGTGTTTCCTAAACTCCACACTTGAAGCAGCCACTTTGGGACCAAAATAGAAGTGATCACACTTCCGGCTACTTGAATAATCCAGTGGGAATAGGCTTAGCCATTTAAAAACAAACCAATTTCATCCCAAATCCTGCCCTGAATGTGTATTTACAGCCAATCTAGACTAGATAGTAAAGAGTTTAACTACAATGAAAGCTCCTTGCAACAAATTTAAAATGCATAATTGGGCTGGAAAACCAAATTTTAATTTGATTTCTTAGGGTTTAGTTGAAGTTTCAATGGTTTATTTACAGTTTTATTTGGTTCTTTAAAAAGAGGAACAAATTTAAAATGAGTATGGTAATTCTGGGCCACCCCTGATGATACAGTGGGTAAATGCACCACATGGTTTATTGCTGTTCAGGAAAATCACAGGTTGGATCTTTGGTCTGCGCTGAGCTACCTGTGTATGGAAACGACAAGGTTTGAATTGGGCCTAGAGGTTACTGTCAGCGCTATCAGCAAGAAAATGCTTAATATGGCCCTTTGACAATGGAGGCAATGAGCCACTTATTTGAAATGGGTTAAAGCCTCTGTGAAAATAGTGGACAAAAAAGGCTCTACAAGCACAGTAAACGTTTGTCCATTACAGTTGTCTATGATGTTATATTTACTCTTCATAAATAGTGTATTCTTCAGATAAATGTTTAACAGTTATGGACACTCTTCATTTACTTAAATAATACTGTTTAATAGCATTGTTTTAAGAAAAAAGCACTAATTTCCTGCAAGGCGCTACTGTCTTTTTGAATATTCAAATCAGTATTCAAATGTCCTTTCTGCCATTTAAGTAGCCTACGCCTGTATTTCAATGGCCGGTCTACACAAGGTGACATCATAAAACAGACACACAGCCAAATCCTTGCAAAGGCTGAATATTTTTCATGAAGAGGAGTCAATCAACTATTAGCTAGTTGCCACAGCAACAGAATCTGAGTTCTCTGGGCAAATCAGTGCCAGCAGATCATTATTAATGCCAAGGCAGCATTATTGAATATATGAAAACTATATTTATTATTTGTGACAGAAAGCAATAAAGATTTAAATGCCTTTTTTAGAAATTAATTATCAGGATGTGAGTGTCACTGGCAAAGCCAAAGGACCAGCTTTTACTGTGCTTGTAGAGCCTTCCTTTACCCACCCCTAGTTGTTCTTGAGATTGTGGTGGTGGGCCTGCTTTTTGAACCACTGCAGTCCATGTGGTAAAGGTGGTCCCACAATGCTGTTAGGTAGGGGGTACCAGCATTTTGACTGAGCCCTCGGAAGTACTGTGGAACCAGAAGGAGAACTCCTGCTCCTCCAGGCTCCACATCAATTGTAAAAAAAAAAAGTTTACTTATTTTTCAGTGGGGGGCCACTGGCTAGGCCAGAAAACCCGAGCGAAGCAGGCCATTCAGGGAAGCCCAATTTCTGCAAAGGGTCCTTCAATAGGTGTTAGGCCCCTCATTAACATATTCAAGACTGTTAGAGCCCCACAAATTTAGCAGTGGAGCCTACGCCTGCACAGATTTGGTCCCACTGTTAAGTTGGTATACGTTATGCATCAGCTGTGGTTCAGTGGGTAGCACTCTTGCCTCTGAGTCAGAAGGTTGTGGGTTCATAGTCCCACTCCAGAGACTTGAGGACAAAAATCTAGGCTGACACTCCAGTGCAGTGCTGAGGGAGTGCTGCACTGTCAGAGGTTCCGTCTTTTGGATGAGACATTAAACTGAGACACTGTCTGCTCTCTCAGGTGGACGTAAAAGATCCCATGGAATATTTTGAAGAAGAGCAGGAGGAGTTATCCCCGGTGCTCTAGATAATATTTATCCCTCAACCAACATAACAAAAACAGATTATCTGATCATTATCACATTGCTGTTTTCTGAGTGCAAATTGGCTACCGTGTTTCCTACATTACAACAGTGACTACACTTCAAAAGTACTTCATTGGCTGTAATGTGCTTTGTGACGTCTGGTGGTTGTGAAAGGTGCTATATAAATGCAAGTCTTTCTTTTTTTGCGACAACGCATCCCAATTTTTAGCTGTTACAATGTCCAACTGGTGGGCTTAACACCTCAATCATAGAAGTAAAAGAAACCTCGTTCAGTGCAAGAACAGTTGAAGGAAAAAGCCCAAACAAAATTCCTTGATTCCTGTCTAAGAATCTTGGTCAACTAATCATAGCTCATTTTGTTTATCTATTACTTACCTCATCAATTTTCTCCCTTTCCCTCAAGGCTCCTTGTTGGTACATGACTCTAGGGGCATGGCCACCCTCAGCTACTTAGCCCAAGTGGTCAATTTTCATGTCTGAATCTAGAAGTGAGGGTCAATAGATGATTCACAGCTGAGCCTGATTCTGTCCTTGCCTGACGTCCGCACATGCACTTTCCAGGACCACTTAATGGATAGTGATTACGGTGAATGTCCACCCCGCCTTCCTCCATAGTCCAGGGGCTTTGAACTCAATTGTGCTGTTTCTACCATAGCCCTAGTGCTGTTTCTATTTTAAATGTAAAAGTTGGATAGCTGGGTGGTGAAGGACAAAATACTAGAGCCTAGTCTTTAGTTGCTTACATGCCTTCATTTACAGAGACACACATTACATACTGTGCACCCCCCAAGATAAGCTGGCCTTCCCCAGGCTGCTCCTATATATACGAGCACCAGGGAGTCCCCAGGTA
Organism: Somniosus microcephalus; assembly: GCF_052327205.1. NCBI lineage: Eukaryota > Metazoa > Chordata > Chondrichthyes > Squaliformes > Somniosidae > Somniosus > Somniosus microcephalus. The sequence goes on from NC_141012.1 coordinate 22,071,144, forward strand.
ATACCCACCACCAATGTTTCCTTTAAGCTGCGTGGCCACGCAGCACTCTGGAGATCCCGCACAACTGGCTCACCGGCTTTTAAAGGGAAAAACCGGGCATCCACGGAATCTTGAACGGGCCGCATGGCCCCAAAACAATTAGAGAAAATGTTGCCCACCACCTGAATACAATTAAATACAATTAACATTAAAGACTTGGACAGTCTGTAAAATGGACCAGTGCCACCAAAATTCATTTATCTTCAAAGGAATCCTTTTCTGGTGTATAAATAAAATCCTTGTGTTTATCTAATGGCAATTAACCAGCCCTAAAGATCTGAAGCCTCAAACTGTGTAATAGGGCACGATCTTCCCAGCCCTGGGGAGGCGGGTTTGCAGGCGGGACTGCCGAGAAAATGGCAGAATCTGGGGACAGGTACCCATCCCGCCCCCAACCTGCCTCCGTGCCATCTTCCCAGGAGGCGGGAAGAGATTACAGCCATTTAACTGTAACAGGCAGGTAAGAGGATTATCCCCATTTTTCCAGCAGAGGTGCGGGCTTCCCGACTTCAGGAAACTCCGCCAGGGTCACCGAGGCAAGCAGTGGGTCTGCGGGGGTCGGAGGGGTCCAAAAGTGCGCTGTGGAGGTGAGTGATGGGTGCAAGTGTGGAGAGGTGAGCATGTGAGGTGAGTGAAAAGTGATAGAAAAAGTTTCCTTACCTTTGTTTCTTCCTGCAGGCTTCAATCGTTGGCGATGCGGAGGCTCCAGCATCTCAATGGTAGAGATAACAGATGGCTGCTGCATTCTCCAATGCAACAGCCATGTGCTTTCTGCTCACAAAACAGGTTAGGTGAGCCTTGAGTACAAGAACTCACCAAACAACAGAGAATGTCAGTGTTTGGCAGCTTCTCAAAGCTGTCAAACGATGACAATACATCTGTCAAAATTTTTGACAGATGAAACGTCGTACGCTGACGTCCTCTGTCACCGGCTTCCCCTTAATTGGCCTGCTAAGCCTGCTGGGCGGACTTAACAAGGTCAATCAAAGGAAAATAGCGTGGGTTGGCCACAAGTCGATGGAGGCGGGACTAAAACCCGACAAGCAGCAGCCCCGCCTCCAACGCGCCCCCATTGGCAAAATTACCCCCAGAATCTCAAAGGCAGCTAGGGATAAATGTCAATAAATGCTAGCCTTGCCAACAATGCTCTCATTCCGAGTAAACTTGGCAACTGACACTGATGGCACAGTCAATTAAATATATCACAATACAAACAAATGGCACAAAAGTGCATTAGTGAAATACACACATCCCCATCAGGTCCTTGTGGTTAGAGGCAAGAAATTAGTACTTTGAAAATGAGTTGGGTAAGTAGAGCTGTTGAAAGACTAATTATATAGGAACTGCTATAAAAGTATTAATGGACAAGTTTGTTAACTTATTTATTTTACAAGCTCAGAACCCACAGCAGATTATTAGATTAAGTTTGCTGCCATTGTGCTTCTCGTGGAATCACATGGAGATCAGCTAAGTCCCGATAAAGAGCTGAAAATGTTATCAGGCATAAAACTCTATTACAAATAACAAATAGTTGGATGTAAAAAAGTTATTGAAGCCTTTACCCTGCTGAACAACTATTTTTCAGTTTCATTAATGTAGACAAGCTAAGTGCAGTCCACCTATAGGAGCCCTTGTTTTGCTCTAAACCATAATTATCTGCACTTTGTTTGAATTGCCTTTATATGATAGTCCAATTCTTGACAGTGAAGAGTTCTGTGTCATTAGACTACATAAGGGGAAGGACTGTTTAAACACTAATGGATAAGGACAGGGTACCTCACCAGTTTTGCCAGAATGGCTTCTGTAATGTCCAACAATGAGCTCCAAAGGCGCTTCCTAATTTCCAAATCCAGCCTGGACAATTTCAGTCTCTGTATCATTTCTCCAGCCTTATGCAGTTCAGATCAGTTTGAATTTAGATGTGCGTGGCTGATTGAAGTGAATACAACTGCATGCTTTGTGAATTCATATTTAGCTGTTCAACAATTTGACTGCACGTCAGGAAGTGGCTGAAGAATCCAATTTTCAATTTCAGATTCCGGGATCAAGAAGAAGGAGTTCCAGATTGGAAACCTGGAAATATGGGGTAATTTTAACCCAACTGGCCAGGGGGGGGGACCCATGGGATTGGGTGGTACACCCTGCTTTACTTCCCACCCAATATTACTTTGACTTCAATGCAGAGTAAAATCAGGTGAGGTGTAAAATCAACAATGCATCTGATCCCATCAGTTTCCCGATGAGCAGATTAGTTTAAAATTGCCCCCAGGTCTGGGATTTGAATTCCCAGAATTGCCTCAATATAATCATGTCTACATATTCCTGATGTACAGGAGGACATAGTTTATCTGAAGTTTGAAACCCAGCTCAGAGAGTTTGACAGACTGTGGTTACTGTAACAGAGAGCCAAGTTTGGATCACAAGCAGGATTATGACTGCTGTACTTATGCATCAATTGATTACTGTTAAAGTGCACAATGATGAGACTGGTAATGGCTTAAAGAATATAAGAGTGAATGTGATATTGTAAATGCCTGCACAGCTTAGAATAGTCGAGAGTATAAAATATGTACGGTTGAATAATGCTATGTGAAGTACATATAAGTGGGGAGTAATTGGACTCAGTAGAGCCCTTTTTTTGGGCACTAGGAGACCCCTTAAAGTTCCAAAATGGCATCCACGGTGCACACTTCTAACGCAAAGTGCGGCGGACGCCATATTGTAAAGGGGTTAGCACGCGTGCACCTAACGTCCGTTGACAGCATGCAGAGCAGGAAGATCATGACATCACGCGCTGATTTGACGCCAGCATTGCCATTTTGGAGCGCCACGCTCCAGCCTATGCCCTCTCGTAACCTTGCACAGCTGAACACGCATTTAGCGGCATAAAGGACCACCCCCCCCACCAGCACTTTTTAAAGGGATCATCAACTACTAACAGGTTCATTGCTGGTTTATTTTTTCTGCCTGTTGCTGCAATTCTACAAGTTTTGGGTGCTTTCTACAGTTGGTTAAAGTTTTTCTTTACTGACTTAAAGGCTTCTGTACAGATCAGTTGCTCCCAGACATGGGTGGACCAGTAAGGCGTTGCTCTTGGCAATGAGCATGACTGGGAGAAGGAGCAGAGGCCACGCAGAGCAGGACAAGCTGCTAGAAGAGGGAGGAGGAGGAGGGGGAGAAGGGCTCTCAGCAGGAGGCCATATCTGCAGAAGGTCTTTAGGGAGAAGATCTGTTGGAGAACAGATTGCTGGAATGCTGTGATGCCATGGAAGCCACTTTGCACACTGATATCCAGAGCCATGATGGCAGCTGTCTGAGCTTCCATGGCAGCAAGCTGAGATTGCATGACAGCAGTCTGAGCTTCTACTGCAGTATTCAGATTGTGGGTGGATGCTGCTTGTTCTGCAATGGAAGCTGAGACATTGGCCATCAGACGTTACATCATGGATCATTCTACAGGTGTGCTGCTGGAGGTAGCCACCCATTCCATTTTGGAAAGGATGGGCTCCAAGTTCTGTGCAAAGCCCTGTGCCAAGTTGGCGCTGGACTCCTCCATACTCCTTGACATGGAAGGCAGGCTTTCCGGCAGGTTTCCCAGTGCATCAAGCATTTGGGTGTTTTTTTATATTCGTTCCTGGGGTGTGAGCACCGCAGGCAAGGCCAACATTTAGGGCTCGATTTTGCCATTGGGGGCTGGCTGTGGCGTGTCAGGTGGTTTTCATGTGAGGACCCCGGCTCCAATGTGAAGTGGGGAAAAAGTGCGATTTTGCCCTAATTGGGCACTTGATTTCCAGCGTGTGGAAACCCTTGGCCAATGAGTCTTTTCATACTGAAAGTCGCCTCCGATGATGTCATCAATGCTGCTGGATTTAAGGCCTGCAAGCAGCCTTGCTTCTTCTGGAGACTTTAAACTTTACTCATTGTTGTGATCGCTTCATTCAGCAACTATGTCTAGCAGTAGGCCAAAGTGTGCTCCACACTTCGATGAACCCTCCCTCCAAGCTCTGGTGGAGGGAGCAAGATCAAATAAGGAGGTGCTCTTCCCTTCCTAAAGCTGTGTGGATGTAAGTGGCCCAGGAGGTCAACTCAATCTCTATGTGCCACAGAACCTGGCTGCAATGCTGGAAGAGGTTTCATGACCTTCTCCGCACAGGAAAAGTGAGTTTGACTTTCCCATCACCCTCAATCTGATCCCCATCACCTCTCCTCACCAGCACTCTGCTTTGCCAACCTCTTCCTCCACATCCCACTTGACACTTACACCCCTGCACCCTTACCCATTACCTCTCTCTCGATGGTCACATTCACTTAACTATTCGACCATGCAGCCCTCACACTCCCTATCACTGTGATGCAATGACAACAACTTACAACACACAGGGAGGGCCCTTTGTCTCCTTCTAAGCATCTATGCTATGGATTCTCTGCACTCACTCCTTCATTCTCACTCAAACTCCACTTGTGTCCCTCATTGCAGGAAAAGAGAGCCCACAATAAGAGGGAAAGTTCGAGGACAGGAGGAGGGCCACTCTCAGTAGCCCAGCTCACCACCTCAGAGGAGACGGCCCTGGTAATCGCCAGTGTCGAGGACGATTCGCAAGTGGGGGACGGACAGACGGGCGCATCACAGCAAGCTGGTGACAGAATAGTTTGGCATCACCCTCATTGACATTGCATGAGTGACTGATAATGATTCTGATGCTCTAACAGATTGACTTATGATCATCTGCACGGTACTCGCTTGTTGGAGATAGTAATTTCCTGGCACTTGTGTGGCGCGAATGTTTACTGCCACTTATCAGCCCAAGCCTGAACGTTGTCCAGTTCATGTTGCATGCGGGCATGGACTGCTTCATTATCTGAGGAGTTGTGAATGGAACTGAACACTGTGCAGTCATCAACGAACATCCCCACTTCTGGCCTTATGTTGGAGGAAAGGTCATTGATGAAGAAGCTGAAGATGGTTGGGCCTAGGACACTGCCCTGAGGAACTCCTGCAGCGATGTCCTGGGGCTGAGATGATTGACCTTCAACAACCATAACCATCTTCCTTTGTGCTAGGTATGACTACAGCCAGTGGAGTGTTTTCCCCCCGATTCCAATTGACTTCAATTTTAGTAGGGCTCCTTGATGCCACACTTGGTCAAATGCTGCCTTGATGTCAAGGGCAGTCACTCTCACCTCACCTCTAGAATTCAACTCCTTTGTCCATGTTTGAACTAAGGCTGTAATGAGGTCAGGAGCCGAGTGGTCTTGGTGGAACCCAAACTGAGCATCAGTGAGCAGGTTATTGGTGAGTAAGTGCTGCTTGATAGCACTGTCGACAACACCTTCCATCACTTTGCTGATGATTGTGAGTAGACTAATGTGGCGGTAATTAGCCAGATTGGATTTGTCCTGCTTTTTGTGGACAGGACTTACCTGTACATCCATCAGCCTTCTTCTGTAGCCTGGCCCATCGCAGTCATCATCTGAGTCCTCTAGAGCAAAACTAGTGTGCGACATTGCCCTCCAGCAAGCTGGCACCTGCGCTCTCCTTTCCCCTTGCCCTGGCTACAGCGCACTTGTGCCTGGTGTCCCATCACATGCAGATCCCGCCTCTGTCCTATCCTCTAAATGATGCGCAGTGTCAGTATCTGAGTTGGTGGCTGCAACTGTAACATCGAGTGATGGTGTGTCTTCATCTTCTTTGTCTTCTTGCTCTTCCTCCACTGCCTGCAGTTCTTGGGTATGTGAAAGGATAACGGGACATGGGTAGGGTTGTCATGAGGGGAGAGGAGAAAGTAAGAAGTGTACACATACACCATCAGCAGCTTCTCTGTCGGAAGAGATTGTGAGATGAGGGGGAAGTGGGATGTGGGAAGGAGGATTAGGTATGAGGATACCCTCATCTTCAATGGTTTCAGCGCTACCGGTGGCCACAGCCTCAGCAATGGCCCTTCCCATAATGGCCAGCACCATCTCCTCCATGGGGGTTAGAACATCCAGGTGCAACTCTCCCCCTCCGGTTAGCTCCTGCTGCCTTTGGTTGTGTGCCATCTTCTCTTGAAAGAGAGAGGGAAGTGTGTCATTGAGTGTCGTGCAATCTGTGTGAGTGATGTGAATGTCATGGTTGAATAGCTGGTAGTGTGTGCAAGCTGTGAGATGTGGGTTTCAGGCTTGCAACAGTGCTAACTGTGTCATGGCGAGGTGAAGCATATGAATGTTGGGTATGAGTCCTGATTGATAAAGATAATTGGTAGGTGAGTGAAAATATCACATTTGAAATATAGCTTGTCTGATTTCAGTTGGTTGATTTTTGACTGTCAAGCTGGATGTAGGTTGGAACGTGCTACTCTACCTGCAAATCTGTAATTATTTTTTGATCAACTGCTTTTATCTTACTCAACTGTGCCTAGCACTCCAGTCGAACCTCATAATGAGAGGAGGGCCCAGATGTGCCCTGAAGGATCTGGGCTTTAGAGCAATGGGATCTTTGTTACAATAAAGGGATGAAAAGGCAAACCCACATAAACTTGGCTGGTTCAATCAGGCTGGGCCACAGCTTGACTTCAATCATCGTGGTTTGGGAGGGTTGCAATTGATGGAAATTGGTGAAAAAATCCTTTCAGTAGGACCGTAATTTTACCTGTATGATTGGTTTTGACTTAAATATTGGTTTGGTGCTGATCTTCTTTCAGTTTAAAGTGTTGGAGTCAGTTTGGGTTGGATCAAGGTTTGTTTGTTCATCCAACAGGCTTGTTTACTCATCGGACAAAGAAAGTATTATGTAATGTCAATGGAAAATCCAATGGCAACATTTTCTGCTTAAAATAGATGCCCAATAACTCATTTCACAGAATTCATGCTAGCAGAGAAACTAGTTCTGTTCACATTACTGCCATAAATGGATTAGATTTTGTCTCCAATGAAGAGTGTAGCTTTTTTTGTTGTAAAGAATCTTAGTGTATTACTGCTTTCAACCAGCACTACAATAGACCTTACTGGAAGCATCACAAGTAGATCTGAAGAAAAAATGGCCTCACAAAAAGAGTTGCTAAAATGTGGTCTTACGAAACTCATTAGAAAATGCTTTTAGCATGCTCCATGGCACAGTTGGTATAGTACTGGACTTTTCTGGTCAGGAAGGTCTTAATCTGACTTTCAATCTGAATTAATTGACCTCAGATAAGGGGGAGCAATTGGACACTACGATTGGCCATATCACTCCTGGACTAGCGGGGATTAAAATCAGCCAGGATTCATGCTACTGATCTTTGTTCGGTAACCTCTGATGGAAAAATGAGCCCATGCAGAAATTGGGTGAGGACACAATTGGGCTTGGCTGTGAAGAATAGCCTGCTATCACTCGCTGTTTGTGCCAATTGTAAATGGTTTTATGGTGTAGATTCATTCAAAAGTGCCTGGCTCGTTTCATGTAGGACCAAGATCTGACAAAGAGGGGCAGACATGGCCACGGGGTAAAGTTTCTGGTAAGGCCTAGGTGCCTTAGGTTGTCTCAGCTGACCTTTCTCCGAGTTATTCTTGGTGTCTGGTTGTCACCACTATGAAGTGCTTTGGGATGTTTTCTCGGAAGAAAGAGGCTATAAAAATGATGTCGTAACAGTTTGGCACTTTAATGTTTTTGAAAATCTGAGTTGGTGCTGCAGTTCCACTGCATTTGCCATTGTTTACTTCAACATATGTTATGGGCACATTTCAAAGTTTTACAAAGCTAAGTACATAAAACTTGAAAAGTGCACATAATTCGAAGGAGGTTTAGGAAATTTTCGAGTACGGATGTGCAAAAATTGGAACTGAAATTAGTTAAATGAAATCCAGCTACAATAACACTGGCTTATACCCCTATAAAAAGAGACAAATGGTCTAATTCTTGACATAAAGCATTGACTATCCATTCTGTATTGTATATGCACCATGTTGGGAGCACGGTTTATACAAACTAGTTTTGGAGCCACTTTATATTATTAATAACCAGAATCTGTAAAATAAATTTACACCAAGGCAGGTGTTACACCAGTAACCACTGCTAATCTGATTAAGATTTGTGAATGACTAGTTATTAGTGGACCTCAGGTTATGTAAGGGGGGGCTTCTTTAACTGGTTTAAGGTAATTTTCCTGGTCTTGCAGCCTTTGCCTGCACTCTGACCAATTCCAAATAAACCAATTTTAAAACAGCGGGTTTGAATCGCTACCCCACCTTCCAGTTCTGACTGCAGGGCTTATAATTAATGATAGTAAAACAGACACGTGGTTTGGATGAGAGAAAAATCAAGTTTTATTAACTAAAAAACTATAATCAAAATATCAAACTATCCCACACAAACACAGTAATTACAGTAAAATTGCTTAAATGGGCAATGCAGACGGTAAAAATGAGGGGTAAGTGACTACAATGTTGATTAAACAATCTTAGCAATATCCCCATAAATTACCATCCCCTTAACTCCTTACTAGGTTTCTTTGTTGAGGAGTCAGAAACTCTGCTCACATGTGGTCCAGCGAAGTGTGAGAGAGAGAGAGAGAAGCTCACCTGTGGTCCCAGGAAGTAAAGAAAGAGTGATAGCTTCTCAGGAGCTATCATATATACCTTGTGAGCCCCCTCCCCCCTCTGCTGTTTGCCTGTCTGGGAAATTCGCGCCCAAAAAGTTCCAATTCACAAGAGAAAAGCTGTGATTGGCTAACTCAAAGTGGTTGGACTGGGTTAGTGTGTCTGCACTGTGGGGCCGAAATGTTCCCGCCCACATCCAGAGCTTACCTGGGCTGAAACAAAAGGGAAGACAACTGCTCTATTGTCCAGAATGCTAGGTGATTTAAACCCATTCAGTTCTTAAACGGTTACAGATCAAAAGTCCATTTCAGGGTTTCAGTCTCTCATTGTCTGTGAGTGCTTTGAATGGCTATGTAAACAGAAGCAGTTTCAAATCAATTGTCCTGCGGTTTTCTCAAGTGGGCTAATCTCTTAAGTAAATAAACAACTTCAAGTGCTTCTGAAGGGAACCTCCCTTTGATTGGCAGGTCTGACTCACAGCCACTGCTAGATCCTCCCACTTTATACACACAGGCAACTCGAGCTGCTTGTCCTTTTGCCATGCTTTCTGTGGCCATTTTAAAACCTTTTGTGATATCCCAAACTCCAGGGAACGACTTTATTAAGATGTACTGTCTCAAGGTGTGTGAATATTTTCCACCAATTCCTCAATTCCATTGTTGTCCATACCATTTTCAGGCCCCTCTGCAATTTGCATAGTTCGAAACTCAAAGGGTACCATTTTAATCTTAAAGTCCTGGTGTTGAGACAATTCAGGTCATGCAATTCTTCATCCACGATGTGGACCAATATATTCAATCTTCAGGGAAATAGGGGAAATTTTGCAACCCCTACATTATATTTCAGCAATGCTAACAGTATGTAGAACCTTAGGTTTACACAGATAATATATTTTATGGACTAAACTGTTCAATCTTCACACGCATAGTACTGCTCGAAAACTCTCAACTTCCCAAAAGCATGATAACTGCGGTGAAAATAATATAACAGTGACTGCACTTCGTTTTTCTTTTAAGTTGAGTAATGTTGGTGAAAAGACCAGTGCGGAAACTCCTTTAAGCTTGTTTTCGGGCCTGAAATAGGAACCGTGCACTGAGTGCGGGCCCCAACCAGGAGGCTCAAGGCCGGCCTGAAATTGGGCTTCAGTCTTCATTAATATGCCTCCACAGGCAGCTCGTCCATTTTAAGATCAATGTCCGGCTGCTTGCCTCGACACTCACTGTGGAGTCAGGGGTGGGGAGTGGAGGGTGGGGCGCACTGCTGCTCCTCCTGGCTCTACAAGAACGAATATTGAACCTTTTTCAAAAAGAAAACTCAATTTTTGTTGGTGGCCACACTGGCCACTGAAGAATCCTGGCCAGAGCAGGCCCAACTCCTACACCACTCAAAGGTATCCAATTCCACAGAGGGAGCAGGATAAAACAGGCCCTCATTTAATTATGTTAGGGATGAAAGTCTGCTTTAGACGGCCACAATGGATTCCTGAAAAATGGCCCGATCCAATATCGGGCCTGACATTTTCAGGCGTACTTTGAGCGCGGGATGTTGGTCCCTGATATTGGCCTGTGATGCGCCTGTATTACGGGCTTAAAACAGGCACAATGAGTTCCAATTTATGCATCCATGAGACCACAATTCAGGACTTCACTGAGACTGGAAAGAGTAGGTGGGAGGAGGAAGTGAATCAGAAAGTACTGACTAGATGCCACGAAGCTAGGGTTTAAAAGCTTGTAGTTGGTAGGAAGAAGGAAAAATTGAATAGTAAATAGTTCCTCAAATTTGAATCATGAGAAAGAATCAATTGGAGCAGGAACAGTCCAATGAGTGTTGATTTGAACACTGATTTGAACCTGTACTGGTGATCACATCACAGTGCCTGTAAAATGAGCTGAAACTGTGCCAGACTGGGTTCACTTCATCTGTTTATATCTCCAGTACCAAATCTGAGTAAATTATCAGCTTTAAACTGTGGAATCAAGTCTCCCAAAGAGGTATACCCTCTTATTTTTCCTTCTCAATTATTTAAAGGGGCACTGCCTTAATGAACAAAGATTCAGCCGATCTTTTCTGCTTGTTTAAAATTGCACAATGAAGTAATCCAGGTTGAGATGGATCATTGTTTTAATCGTGCAGCAATTCATTTTTGTAAAAAGTGACTCATGGGATCTTTCTCTTTTTCAAACAAAAAGCTTTAGCCCCACAGCGTTCTACAAAGACGCTGCCCCTTTAATTATTGTTTTTGCTACTCCAGAGAGGCACATTGGATAATTACTAATCCATATGAACCAAAGTTAAGCCTTTAAGCATGTGAATGAGTCTTCTGAAAAACGTTGTAATTATTCTGCAGCAAATGTTTCCGAAGAAGTTGCAGGGTGTTAACCCCGCCTGGACCCTTGCTAAACTGAGATTTTCTACCTGGACTAAAAGCTCTCTGAAGCCCTGAAAAGAAGGATTAGTAGATACGGTTAAGTCAGTACCCATCTCACTCAGTGCTGGGCTACAGATTTGTCTGTGAATCAGTTTGCACTGATTGTTCCCACAGTTTTATTCACATTGCGCTATTTAAAGTGCCACTAAAGGTCAGAGAACTATTTTTTAAAGCATTACCAATCATATGTTATTGTTCTTTTTCCATGACTTGACCTTCTGTCGTTTCAGCGCCATAACCGAGCTGACAAACATAACTGTCGGTGATGTTGGCTTTCAACTTGCTTCCAAAACATAAAAAAACAAAATCTAGTCTTAAGATCCTCATTGTGACCAAAAGATTGTGAAAAGGGATTACATTTGGATGTACATCCTTAGAGCAGAGAAGGCTGAGGGGGGACCTGGTTGAGGTGTACAAAATTATGAGGGGCATAGATAGGGTAGATAGAAAGGAACTTTTCCCCTTAGTAGAGGGGTCAATAATCAGGGGGCATAGTTTCAAGGTAAGGGGCAGGAGGTTTAGAGGGGATTTGAGGGAAAACTTTTTCACACAGAGGGTGGTTGGAATCTGGAACTCACTGCCTGGAAGGGTGGTAGAGGCAGGAACCCTCACAACATTCAAGAAGCATTTAGATGAGCAGTTGAAATGCCATAGCATACAAGGCTATGGACCAAGTACTGGAAAATGGGATTAGAATAGACAGGGCTTGATGGCCGGCGCGGACACGATGGGCCGAAGGGCCTCTTTCTGTGCTGTATAACTCTAGATGACTCTATGACTACATCTCTGTGACTATTCTAAAACATTTGGTTGGATACACACAGACTGCAGTGCTTCAAGAAGGTGGTTCACCACCACCTTTCCAAGGGCAATTAGGGATGGGCAATAAATGCTGGCCTTGCCAGCGACGCCCACATGCCGTGAATGAATTTTTTTTAAAGCATCAGTGGGGTGGTCGGAATGGATGGAAGATCGTGGTCATGTCACATGTGGATTCCCACAAGGGTGTGGGAACTGCGTGTTCAGTGAGTAAAACCTTCTACAAGTAGGTTGGAACACTCGTTTACCAGAATGTAATTCAGGATAGTGCAGTGGTGCAGTGGGTTGATGTAATAACAGTCTCGTACCATGGTGTGGTAAGCTGCAGACTTTGTAGCATATGATTCCACACACAGCTAATTTTCCATCTCAACAAGGCACTTCCCACCATTACGAAAGAGAAATCAAACATTAAGACACCCCCATGCGCTGGTTTACACCTTCTAGTGGCTAGTTGCCGAACACCACTGGCAGTAGCCCAGGAGCAAGCCAGAGAACAGTTAAAACATGGAAAAACCCTCGAAGGAAGGGGCGGATGTGGAAATAAGTATTTAATCAACCATCTATAATATCTTAAACGTCTTGCTTACTTTCCTCATCACGCTTTATTCATAACACCCCCATTGTTAGAAAAACAGTGTATCCTCTGACTCGCCATGAGGAAACCATGGAAGATTTATTATGAGAGTCAAAATCGTTCTGGCTTTAGAACAAATACCATAACATTTTGCCAGGCAGACTGTAAAACCTATATTGTGAAGTCCCACAGTTTGGGTTACTAGATAATTCAACTGTGTAGACTTTTGCACTCGTTGATTATATTTTTGGGGGTAATTTTCACATCTACCCGAAATCATCGAACCCAAGCTAAGCACTACATCCCTCAGAGTAGAAATTACTGTTGGTTTAACGCAAAATAAGTGGACTAATTTCTGGTTTAAAATAGCAGATAGAGGAATGTTATGTGAAAGCATTAAGCATTTGTCTACTATTATCATTGACTGTAACTTCTACCCTTTTCTCTTTGACCCTGGTCAACCTTGGTGGTGTCCTTTGGGCTTTGGCCCTTAACCCTTGACCTTGGTTGCTCATTAAAAAACAGTTGTTAAACTTGTTTTCAGACTCTCTGCTATACCGTTAAATTATCCACGATTGCAAATTGGAGCCGATATGCTACAAAATAAACTCCCATTATGTTCAATGTAAATTCCTATCAGAGCTGGAAAAATGTTTTTTTATTTATTTCCATTAATATTTTTCGGTCTCCTTAAACAAAATTCCAGTACCTTAGTTTTAACCATAAGAATTCAATCCTGAGAAGGAATCTAATTGACTTTTCCTAAAGATGGGGAGCCATTCTGAATAACAAGCTGCCATCTTCAGGCATGTGATGCATCCTGGAGAGAGATATATGTCAGATGTATATTTGCTGTTAATGCTCGTCAGATAAGCTGGGATTTCCTGACGAATTTCTGAATGGGCTTCAGAGTCCATTTGGCTCATCGCTACGATGCATAGGCGATGGCAACCAGAATGTTAGAGCAGAAATCTCCGCAGTTTCATCTCAGTCCCTTGATACTCGAACTCTATGGAGTTCGCAAACATCTGCATAAATAAAAAAACAGTAAATTTGCTGTGTTTCACATCTCCAGAGCCTCTAATTAAAAACAGGTGTGGAGCTGTCTGTTGCAAAAAAAATCCGTGTGTCAACTAGATGGCGTTCCAAAAAGATTACTAAGAGTTTTAAAAATAAGTTGATTCTTTTTAAGTTGAGAGCCACAATTCCAATAAATTCAACTTTTCGCATCCATGGTTTGTTAAGTTCTTGTCATCATTTGGCAACCTGTGCTTGTAGACTGTTGGGCTCCAAATGTCGAATAATTAAGTTTCTTTTCACACTTAAAACATACCAGAAGCGGTGGTGAAATGAAGAGGCTCCCAGAGTATATGGGAGTAATCTCTCGTACTGCAGATTTTGACATGATATTAGGTGCCTGCACGAAACTTGATGAAGAGGCGTCATCCTGGAATAGTTAGAAGCAGGCGGCTTCAGAAACCCCTCCTAGGACTGACATGCTGGGTGCCTAGGAAAGTCTGTCCTGCAGTGAATGCTGTACCTGCTGCAGTACAGACTATTGCAATGCAACTTCTGTGTTTTGTTTTAGTTAAATGTTACATAAGCTAGCAAGCACATAGTGGAAACAATTAGGGAGAAAAATTCGGTACCTTCGCGCCTTAAGTTAGCGCCTGGCCGGGGTGCTAATGGGATGTTGAGGCAGTAGTATGGTGGTGAGGCGAATGCTGCATCGCACGCCAAATTCGGCCCCCCATAGCGCCGCTGCTACGAGTCAGCGCTGGGAATTTCAGCGCCAGGCAGATTGTGATGTCAGTGAGCATGCAACGCTCAGTGGGCGCCCGATCTGCCGAATTGAGTATCGCCCCCCCATGCCTTAGCACCTGGTCTCGACAGCGACAGGGAGAGGAGGCGTCATACAGGTGGATGCCGGTTCCAGGGGCACTATTTAAAGGGATCATTAGTAATGAGTCGCAGCTGTCAGGTTAGTGGTATTTCAGTGTTTCCTTGTCAGTTTGAGATAGTTCAAGAGCTGAATTCAGTCATTCAAAGGTTATTTAGTCTCTGGAGTGTTGCGGCTTCTAAAAGTTAGTTACATTTATTCTCACAAAATATCAAAGTGCTGCACTTCCTTACATTAATGGGGGCTGTACTGGCAGTCGACCTCAAACTCCAGGATTTACTGCAGAGGGAGCGCAGACAGCAAGAAAGATTGGAACATGTGGCTAGATGGAGGAGGAGGGCCATCAGGGCTCTCAACATGATGCCTTAACCTCCGAGGGTCTTTCAACAGCAATGCTCCTAACTTTAATTAAGCCAGAAGCAGTGTCTTAGAAGGCTCTGCTTCAACAAGGGTGTGGTCACAGAACTCTGACACCTCCTGAAACCAGACTTCGGGCCTCAGATCAGGGTGAGACGGTTCTCTCAGTGGCAGTCAAGGTCACCGTCGCCCTCAATTCCTTCGCCAGCGGATCCTTCCAGTCTGCAACAGGAGATTTTTTTTAATTGTTCATGGGATGTGGACGTCGCTGGCAAGGCCAGCATTTATTGCCCATCCCTAGTTGCCCTTGAGAAGATGGTGGTGAGCCGCCTTCTTGAACTGCTGCAGTCCGTGTGGTGAAGGTGCTCCCACTGTGCTGTTCAGGGGGGAGTTCCAGGATTTTGACCCAGCGACAATGAAGGAACGGCGATATACTTCCAAGTCAGAATAGACTTGGAGGGGAACTTGGAGGTGGTGGTGTTCCCATGCGCCTGCTGCCCTTGTCCTTCTAGGTGGTCGAAGTCACGGGTTTGGGAGGTGCTGCCGGAGAAGCCTTGGCGAGTTGCTGCAGTGCATCTTGTAGATGGTATACACTGCAGCCACGGTACGCCGGTGGTGGAGGGAGTGAATGTTTAAGATGGAGGATGGGGTGCCAATCAAGCGGGCTGCTTTGTCTTGGATGATGTCGAGCTTCTTGAGTGTTGTTGGAGCTGTACTCATCCAGGCAAGTGGAGAGCACTCCTGACTTGTGCCTTTTAGATGGTGGAAAGGCTTTGGGGAGTCAGGAGGTGAGACACTGGCTGCAGAATACCCAGCCTCTGACCTGCTCTTGTTGCCACGGTATTTATGTGGCTGGTCCAGTTGACTTTCTGGTCAGTGGTGACCCCCAGGATATTGATGGTGGGGGATTTGGCGATAGTAATGCCGTTGAATGTCAAAGGGTGGTGGTTAGATACTTGCTCGTTGGAGATAGTCATTTCCTGGCACTTTTGCGGCGCGAATGTCACCTGCCACTTATTAGCCCAAGCCTAAATGTCATCAGGTCTTGCTGCATGCGGGCATGGACTGCTTCATTATCTGAGGAGTTGCAAATGGCACTGAACATTGTGCAATCATCAGCGAACACCTCCTCTTCTGACCTTATGATGAGGGAAGGTCATTGATGAAACAGCTAAAGATGGTTGGGCCTAGGACATTGCCCTGAGGAACTCCTGCAGCGATGTACTGGGGCTGTGATGATTGACCTCCAACCACCACAACCATCTTCATATAGTAAACATCTCGCAGATCGCCATCCATCGCTGAATCTGGCGGGTCACAAAGGCTCTCTACTGTAGGAGAAGGGATTACATTTTCTTCCCCATCACAAGAGAGAAGCAGGATGAACATGCATGTGGCTTTGCCAGGATAGCTGGATTCCCCATGGTTCAGGGTGCCATTGACTGCACCCACGTGGCTTGTGGGCACTGCATAACTATCCTGAGGTCTTCCGCAACTGCAAAGGCTACCACTCACTTAATGTCCAGTTGGTGTGCGACCACAGACAGCGAATCCTCAATGTGAATGCCCGCTATCCTGGCAGCATCCATGATGCCTTCATCCTGTGCCAGACCGGTATTCCACCACTCTTTCAGCCACCACATCAAGCTCACAGCAGGCTGGTCGGAGATGAGGGCTATCTGCTCTCCACCTGGCTCATGACTCCCCTCCGCAACCCCAACACTCCTGCACAACACTCATTATATGAGAGCCATGCCGCCACCAGGAACACCATTGAGCAGACCATCGGGGTGCTCAAGCAATGGTTCCGCTGCCTTGACCGCTCAGGAGCAGCCCTCCAGTACTCGCCGGATCGGGTGTCCCATTTCATGATCATGGTGCGCTGCATGCTCCACAATCTGGCCCTCATGAGGGCCCAGCCTTGCCAGCAGAGATTGCGGGACCACCTCAGGAAGAGAAAGAGGGAGAGGAGTAGAAGGAGGTCAAGGAGGAGGACCAGGAAAATGAGGAGGGGGAGGAGCGAGAGAGGAGGCAGCCACTCAATCGGCCTTCTGGAAGGGTGGTCCATGACTGCCTCACGCTGTTGTTCCAGTAAATTCAACCCCAGATCCCCGTTGCTAACCACATCCCTATAAAGTATGTGTCTATACTTAATGCAATAATGACGAGACAGCTTGGAAGATTCAACGTAGGTCTTTACTTAATACCAACAGGCGGGAAACTGAGGGGAGATCAGTACCCACAGTACTATTTATACCCCTATGGCCAGGAGTGGTACTACGGTATCACTACGCCCTACAAAGTAGTGCTGCCCTGGCCATAGGTTTAAAGTAACATACCTATTACATACACAACATTCCTCCCCTTTTAATTAAAACGTACCAGTGCAATTAAGTCAATAGATGCCCCATAACTAGGGCTAATAACATTTGGTAACACAATATACATAACATATTTACATCAAGAGTTGTTTACTTATATATATATATAAACAGAAACATGTTGTAGATTCAGTCTCTGAGGAGGCCTCCTGTCTCGACTAGGATAACGTCTTTCTCTAGTCGGTCTCGGTGTAGGCGGTGGTACTTCCGTAACCCCTTCATCGCTGGACTCGTCAGTGTCTGATGGCACATCCTGTGCCGTGGAGATCACTGGAGTGCTGAACTCCTCGCAATCCTGAGGCCTCTGTAACGACGAGCTGGTCCGTGATTCCGCTGTAACAATGTGCTGAGACGTTTGAGGTAGTGAATCAGTTGGGTTTCTGGACTCCACAAGTTGATCAGCATGTCGTCTGATTATGCCTTCCCCTGTCTCAACTGTGTACATCAAAGGTCCCTGGCGGGCCTTTATCGTACCAGACCGCCACTTTTCATTCCTATAATCACGGGCCAACACTTGCTGCCCCACCTCGAAGCTCCGTGTCTGTCTGTCAGGAGCCCTACGAAATACTCGGTTTTCCACCTCTCTCCGAATGTTTGGTCTGAGCAATTCAAGGCGAGACCTTAACCTTCTATTAAAGAACATGACGGCGGGGGCCTGGTTGGTCACCGTATGTGCAGCATTACGGTATGCGAATAGGGAGTTGTCCACCTTGTGTTGTAGTGGCAACCTTTCCTCCCCCATCGCCTTGATGGCCTTTTTAAAAGTCTGCACAAATCGCTCTGCCAGCCCATTTGTAGCCGGATGATATGGTGCGGACGTATAATGTCGCACTCCATTCCTTTTTAGGAATGCTTGAAATTCTTCTGCCACAAATTGTGGCCCATTGTCAGAACAGACTTGCTCGGGCACCCCGTTTCGGGCAAAAATGGTCCTTAAGACTGCGACCGTCTTTTCGGCTGTCATTGATGACACCTTTATGACCTCCGGCCATTTTGAATGGGCGTCCACTACAATAAGGAACATCGCATCCAGGAAGGGGCCAGCGAAGTCCACGTGGATCCTTTGCCACGGCGTTGAGGGTCACTCCCACGGATGTAGTGGGGCTTGTGGTGCTCCGTTCTGTACCATCTGGCACCCTTGGCACGCTTTTGCTACTTCCTCAATGTCCCTGTCAATGCCGGGCCACCAGACGTAGGCTCTGGCGAGGCTTTTCATTTTGACACCCCCCAGATGACCTTCGTGTAAGTCCTGCAACACTTTATGTTGTAATTTTTGAGGGACCACCACCCTGGCTCCGCACATCAATGTGCCCCGGCAGACGGACAACTGGTCCTTCCTTGCCGAAAACGCCGGCAATGATGCGTCACCCTGCGCCGGCCAGCCTTTCACGGTTAATTCGTAAACCCTTGCCAATGTCGGGTCATTCCGTGTTTCCCGCTCGATACATTGGCTGGTGATGGGCAAGTGTTCCATAACAGCCGTATGATATATTTCCACGGGGTCCTGTACTATCTCTTCGATCTCGGCAGGCAAGGGTAGCCGCGACAGGCCATCCGCATTGCCATGCTGTTTGGTACCCTTATATTCAATAAGGTACTGGTGTGCTCCTAAGAACAGTGACCATCTCTGTAGCCTTTGGGCCGTCATCAGGGGCACCCCTTTTGTTGGACTAAATATCGACACCAACGGTTGATGATCCGTCAGTAGTGTGAAACGTTGCCCATGCAGGTAGTGGTGGAATCTTTTTACACCCCACACCAGACTGAGGGCCTCCCTGTCGATTTGTGCATAGTTTCTTTCAGCTGTAGTTAACGACCTTGAGGCAAATGCTATTGGCCTCTCCATCCCGTTGGGAAATTTGTGTGACAACACTGCTCCTATACCGTACGGGGAGGCGTCACATGCCAACCTCATTGGCATTTTTGGGTCAAAGTGTGCGAGCACTTCCTTTGATGTAATGAGTTGTTTACCCTTTTTAAAAGCAGCCTCACACGCTTCGTCCCAATTCCAGGAGACTCCCTTTTGCAGCAATGAATTTAGTGGATGTAAAATGGACGATAAGTTCGGGAGGAACTTATGGTAATAGTTTATAAGGCCTAAGAATGATCGTAACTGAGATACATTCTCAGGGGGCGGGGCCTTCACTACTGCCTCGATCTTTTCCGGGGACTTATGCAGGCCTTCCTTATCTATAATGTGACCACAGTATGAGATACGTTCCTGGAAAAACTCACATTTCTGCTTGTTCGCCCTGAGTCCGTATTGTTGTAACCGCAGAAGTGCTCGCTCCAGGTTAGCGAGGTGGTCGTTATCCGTTTGTCCTGTCACCAGGATGTCATCCAGGTAGCATTGCGTTCCTGGAATGCCCTGTAGGACCTGTTCCATGGTCCTCTGCCATATTGCCGGGGCGGACGCCACACCAAATACCAGGCAATTGTACTGGTACAATCCCTTGTGTGTGTTAATCGTTAGGAGCTTTTTCGAGTCCTGCTCCACCTCCATCTGTAAATAAGCTTGACAAAGGTCAATCTTCGTAAAGTGTCTACCCCCAGCTAACGATGCGAATATGTCCTCTATCCGCGGCAGCGGATACTGTACCGTGTGCAGGACTGGGTTAATAGTTATCTTAAAATCCCCACAAATGCGAACCTTCTTTGGTTCCCCCGGTGTGTTATTTGCAGATTTCTTTATAACTGGGACGATGGGCATGGCCCACTCGCTCCACTCAATCTTTGTAAGGACACCTGCACTCTCTAAGGCATCCAGTTCTGCTTCCACCACTGGCCAAATGGCATAAGGCACCGGTCTGGCCTTACAAAACTTGGGGTTTGCGTCTTGAGCAATAGTTATTTTTGCTCTAATGTCCTTTAAGGTCCCCAGCCCTTGTTGGAACACCTCTGGCATTTTTGCCAATAGTTTCGACAGTCTGCTTGTAATGGTTGTATCATCCGTGGTGGTCTCTACTTTTAACTCGTGTATCGACTTCCAGTCGAAATGGATTTTTCTTATCCATTCCCTACCCAAAAGTGGTGGTCCGCCGTTTGGTAGGACGTATAAATAAAGTCCTGGCACTTTTCTGCCGTTGTATTTAACTGTTACTTGCATTTTTCCCTTCGGGTAAACTTTTTGTCCCGTATATGTTTTTAATTTAATTTCCGTATCCTTTAAGGGAATGCGTTTGAACAGCCTGTTATAATCTTGTTCATTAATTACTGATAGGGCTGAACCCGTGTCCAGCTCCATATTAACTTCGACGCCTGCTACCTTCATTTTAACCCACATTGTGCTGTGGTCCTCCGTTTTGTCTACACCATATAACTTGAGACATCCCAGACCTTTAGGCTCTGCTTTTGTGCCTTCCTGTGACTCGTCTGAGCTACTGTCAGACATCGTATGTATTTTTGTCCTTGCCTTGGTACTGCTCGGATTGCCCCCACGATTGGGTTTCGTACCAGACCGACAAACTTTCGCTATATGCCCCTTTTTCCCACACTGCCGGCATATTTTATCACGAAACCAACAATTACTTTGGTCGTGGGTGGTTTTGCCACAACGGTAGCATTTACCTTTGTGAAATGTCACCTCATGGGTGTCATAGCCGGTTGTGTTTTGTCGTATTTCAGCAGCACCCTGTGCTGCTGCTTCGTGGTCCGATGCTATTTCAATCGCCTGATCTAGGCTGAGCTGTTTCTTGGCTAGCAACCGTTTACGTGTATTCTCATTTAACATGCCACAGACAAATCTGTCTCTGATCGCGTCCGCCAATATGGCTCCAAACTGGCAATGTTTGGACAACCTTCTGAGCTCAGCTAAATAGGCTGCCTGCGACTCATCATTCCTTTGGTCGCGTCTGTAGAAGCGGTACCTTTCCGCTATAAATGGTGGCTTAGGGTTTAAATGTTCCCTTAACGTATCAACAATTTGGGCGTACGTTTTGTCTGCTGGCTTTTCTGGAGTAAGAAGATTCCTCAGCAGACCGTATGTTTTTGCCCCCATAAAATTTAATAAGGTTACTACCTTTTGGTCATCTTCCACCTTGTTTACTATGCAATAAAGTTCATGCCTTTCGATATAGGCATCCCACTCTTCTGTGTCCTCAACAAATGCTGACAAACAACCTTCTTTAGCCATTTTAAACTTTTGAAGAGAAAAAAAAAACTTTTCCCGCTTTCTCCACTAGATGGCGTTTTTCCCGCCTTTTCTCCCTCTGCTGTCAACGACCTCTCTCTAGCGTCGTTATTTTTGGCCCTTGCAGCTCCCGTTATTGCCACCGCCGCTATTAACAACGACCTTCCCCTCTCGTGGCCCGCTAGTCCTTGTGGCTCCGTTTGTTCCCTAGATCGCCTGCCCGTTCTGGCCCTTGCAGCTCCCGTTCCCTGGGAAGAATTTCAGTTTACCTGGCCCTGGGTGGACTTTTGCCCTGTGGCTGGAGCGCCCGTTCAGCCTCTTCTCTCAGCTGCCGCAGCCTCCGCTGGAAACCTCTCTCTCTCGCTCCGTTGCTGCCGCTCCTCCCGAACCCGGAGTGCTGGGCGGCCTCCTTCGGTCGACGCTGGACTCTGCAGGCTGGCTGGTAAGAAGCCTCTCTCCTTCTCTCTCCGTACTGCTACCGTTCCTTTGTTGCACCGTGTACTGGTGAGTTCGAACCTTACTCGTCACCAGTATAAAGTATGTGTCTATACTTAATGCAATAATGATGAGACAGCTTGGCAGATTCAACGTAGGTCTTTACTTAATACCAACAGGCGGGAAACTGAGGGGAGATCAGTACCCACAGTACTATTTATACCCCTATGGCCAGGAGTGGTACTACGGTACCACTACGCCCTACAAAGTAGTGCTGCCCTGGCCATAGGTTTAAAGTAACATACCTATTACATACACAACAATCCCCATCATTCCATCCCTGTCGCAGGCCATATCACAGCGCACAGCTGAAATGAGAGACAATACAAAATTATCCAAAGTGAATTAATAATTTTATCAATAATCAGTGAACACATATTTACAACAACAATATTAACTATTCACCCTTGTGCAATCCCTTAGTGCCTCTCGTTACTGTGCCTTTGCCTACTCTAGTGCTCCTATGCAGTGTTGGCCCAGTGCCTGCAGCAGGGCTGGTGGAAGGCTGCTGAGTGTCCGTGTGGGAGACATCGGATGGCCTTGCAGGACCTCTTGACCAGCTCTGGGCCTGGAAGACCCAGCTGTAGACTGCACCACCTCAGCATGGCGGCAGCAGTCTGGGCTGGCTGGAGTGGCAGCGGTGGGAGCAGGAAAGTTATCATCGTGAGAGAGGACATGGGTTCCTGCTCCACTGACCCACTGCCACTCCCCCGGGGCAGCACCTCAGCATCCCTAGCAATCTGTTGCAGCACAGATTGCTGGCCTGCTGCGAAACCGTGAAAACTCTGGTCGACCGTGGTAGACCCAGCCACGATGGCAGCAGTCAGAGCTTGCGTGGCATCAAGCCGCATGAGAGCAGTCTGGGATTGGATGCCACCAAACATAGACTCCATTACAGCACTAAGACGTTGCGTTGCTTCTGCCTGTGCTGCAGTGGAAGCTGCCAGATTGCCCATCACATGCGGCATCATGCCTGGGTCGCCACGGTCTCACTGGGAGTCTACCATGGTGTGCACAGAGCTTTGTGCAATGTTGGAGGCGGACTCCTCCACGCTCCTTACCATTGCCAACAGGCTCTTGGGCACCCTTGCCATTGCACCTATCATCTCCGTGTGCATTCCCATCACCCTTCTTCTAAAGGCCTCCCCATTGAGGTCCTCATCTGAGTCCTGTGCAGCAGAACTCGCGCACGAACTCGCCCTCCGGGGAGCTAGCCCCTGAGCTACCCTTTCCACCTGGCCTTGCTGCAGCCTGCTCATCCCCGGTGCATCACCCTGTGCTGATCCCACTACTATACTCTCCTCTAAAGAACGTATAGTGCCAGTATCTGAGCTGGTGCCAGCGGGTGAGACATGCAGTGACGCAGTGTGTTCTTCCTCCTCCTCTTCTCCCACCTCGCTCTCAACGGTGCACTCAGGGACAGGCTGCTCAAGTGCTTGCTCATTATCTGAAATCGTAAAGGCACAAGAGTCGGGTTAAGGTGAGGGGAGCGGGGCAGGAAGGGAGAAATGCATGCATACAGCATGATTAGCTGGACAGTGCGAAAGGCTTGTGGGATGAGGGGGAAGTAGGATGTGAGAAGAACGAGCAGGGATGAACATACCGTTGTTGTCCCCAAGGGGGGTCCACATCACTGGTGGCCATGGCGCCCACCACCTGGCGCCCAATAATCTCCAGCACTCTATTTTCCAATGCAGACAGTGGTTGGGTGTCGGCTTGTCCCCCGCCTGTGTGCTCCTGCTCCCTCCTATTGTGAGCTGCCTTGGCCTGCAAGAGAAAGGAAAGTGTGTGAGTGAGTGTGGAGCAATGTGTTTGGGTGATGTACCTGCCATAGTTGAATAGTTGTCATTGTGTGCAAGCTGTGCGATGTGGGTGTGAGTGTTGGTAGGTAGAGATTGTTGGTGGGTGAGTGCTGGGGGTGTGGTACTTTGGACAGTGTGTGGAGACTGTGGTTCAGACTGTAGCACGTAGCATTTGTTGAGGCATTGACTCACCCTGACCACCTGAGTGAGGTCGTTAAATTTCTTCCTGCACTGTGTGTGGGTCCTGGGGACCACAGTGCTGCCCAAGACCTGATGGGCTACCTCCCTCCACACGGCACGGAAGACTTGCGGCGAGGGCCTCCTGCCACTTGCCAGGTAGAGCACTGCCCTCCGTCTCTCCACAGCAGACATCAACTCCTCCAATGCTTGATCCAAAAATCTGCAGGCTCTCTCCCTGGGGCGTAGAGCTGCCATGAGTACAGCTGGTTGAGTCGTCCGGCTCCTTGGACTTGGACTTGGCCTGCATGAATGTACCTCCCCTTTTAGAACTGGAAAGAGCCTGTGGCAATGATGACTTGCGATTATACTGCACCTCATATTGGTTAGCGCTTTGAATGTAACGTCACTGAGCTAGGCCATTAGCACTTGATTTAGCACTCCCATCCTTTCTTTGAGCGATGACACTGAATTTTGCGTGCAGTGAGATTCATTAGCGCCTGCCACTGAATCTCAAACTTTTCCAAAGTTAGCGCCCACTCCTGGGCTATAATGTATTTCTCCCCCTTGGTGCCTGGATGAACTTTAATATTTTCACATAGCCTTAGTTCACTATTTTACTGGAGGCATTGGTTGTGTTGGTCCACTTATTTTAAGTAAGTTAATAGTTCTGTTAAAATTGCAAACAGAGGATTGTTATGTGAATGAGTTGAGCATTCATGCACTAATATTGCCAGCACTCATTTTTAGGCTATGATGAGTTCATTACATTTTTAATTGTCTGATTCAGTTTACCAACCTAGATGGCATTGGCCCTTTAAATGTGAAAAAATTCTGAAGCTAAATGGTAGTCTATGCAAATTAATGAGAAAATTAGGTTTATACATTCTCACTCACCAAAATCCTCTTATTTTCCACTACAATCTTCCAATCCGCTCCTAAACTACAATTACATCACCGTCCTTTCTGCATTCTTACTGTTTTGAAGTCAAGACTTATTGTACCATCTCCTACTTTAACTAATTCTTTCTTATGAATCTTCCCTTTCTTTTACAATCTATAGACTTGTAAAACCCATATTTCACGTAATCGCTACCTCTTGATTTGCTTCTTCTTCTCTCCTACTCAATTCAAATCCTACATTATGGATTTAGGGGGAAAAAATTCAGTATCGCCCCGTTTGGGGCGCCATTATCGGCCATGCACAAACAACTGACTTTTTCCCCCATAGTCCCTAGACCAAGGTGTTTTAATAATGAAAAAATAAAGTCTGTCCTTATCAAACAAGTGGTTCCCCCATGGATTTCTGTAATTGCACTTTAGCATGGAAGCAAAACTGAAAGCAGTGATAAAAATAGAAGAAAAGTCCATTAGTGGATCGTATCCCTCACCTCTTTACTTTTCCACAGAGGGAAATATGGTTTAAATCCATGTATACAGCCAAAGAATCCAAAGTGCTCCAACAGCCAGCAACTGGAGCTGACACAAATTGAGTCAATTTATCAAGGCCCCATGCCATTGGCTCACAGTGCACCCAGGATTTTCTGATTATGTACTGGCTGCTTGCAAAGCCTTGCCAGTGGCGAAGAGCTTCACAAAATCTACCCGCAATACCCCATAATTCCATAGACATCTCATGACATCAACATGCCATGATGCACACATGAGTTCTCATTTACGCCTATCTGTTGGAATGAGACCAACCCTTCGGGCGAGTAGATGACACATTCCTCCTTAGCTATAACTACTTTGCAAACTGTATGTCTTGGCCACATTCTCTGGCAATTCCAGCTTCTTCTGAAACTTGAGGTCCGGCAATGTGCATGCTCAGGTACACGTGATGTGTGAAGAGTGCATAGACTATGTGTAGTGATGTTCTTAATTTCAGAGGAAGCCAGACTCCCCAATTGAGTGCAACAAGCCAGGACATGAGCATAAAATCTAGGCTGACACTTTGGTGCAGTGCGGAGAGAGTAGTACATTGTTGGAAGTGCCCTCTTTTGGATGAGATGTTAAACCAAGGACCTGTCTATCTGTTCCATGAAAAAACTTCAGCAGAATTATTCAAAGAAGAGCTTGGAATACTCCCCAAGTCTTGGTCGACATTCCTTCCTCAACCACCACCAAAAGTAGATTATGTGGTCAGTCATCTCATTTTGTGGGACACTTGTGGAACTTTGTTAAACACGCATTAGCTGCCACCTACTTAACAGTGATTTCTGTTCAAAAGTAATGTAATCATTGTGAAACACTTTAAGATGTATTGAATATACGATAAATTACTTATCTTTCTGTTGTTGGGTGTGTGTCTGAACCCTGATGCTCCAGTTGAGATGGGCCTCCATTTCAACTCAATACATAGACTTGTAAATAGTAATTTCACATTCAGGTACAGCATTACAATCTTTCCTAGGGACTGCATCTTGTCATGGTGGGAAGGTGTGTGATGTAAGAAAAAGGAGTCTCACACATCAAGTAACTTTAAAGTAAGCTTTAAGCAACTTATAATCACACTATATACAAGAGAGGTCTTCACCATGCCTCTGGTAGAAGCCCCTTTACAATACTGAGCAGTTCAGTATTTATACCAGTCCAACAGGAAGTGACGTGTGACAGGAAGTGATGTATGTACAAAGTTCACAGTTCACAGTTCACAGGAAGTGACACATAACTTCCCGGAAGTTATCATTATTATCACATTCTTCCCTCCTGCAGGATTAGAAGGCTGTGGTCTTCCTTTTGTTCCGCAGCCGCCGAACGAGGAAGAGTCGCACCCGTTTGGGTTCCCGTCGTAGAGGGTCGCTGGTCCGCTTACATGCGGTTGGCCATTGGTCAGAGTCTGTGTGGCCTGGATTACCCTGTGCAGGGTCGGGGAGATCATGGCTTCGTGTACGAGCCCCAATAGGTTCCAAGTCGGTTTGCCTCTGTTCAGAGGGAGGTGCAGAGCTGATCTGTGGCGGATCAGTACTTTCGTGCGCAGTACTGGGAGGGTCGCAACTTTGAGTACGGGGTTCTACCGGCACCAAGCTAGTTGGTGTCCGATCAGGATCCTGGAGAGGGGTACCCGATAGGTTCCAAGAGTTTCCTGGTAAAATACCATCTCCCGATGTCCCACTAGGTCCTGGTGGGCAGGGAGCCAGATCCCGTAATGATACGGTAGATTCTCGGCCGTCGGGATATCGTATGTTTGCATAGGTGGGGTTGGCATCGGTTAGTTCAACCTCATCTACGAGAGGGTCATTTTTAGACGTCCGAACGTATCTTCGGAGTAGAACAGGTCCAGGAGTAGTTAGCCATGACGGGAGTGATGTCCCATGAGATGAGCGACGCTGGAATCCAAAGAACCGCTCATGAGGTGTAGTATTTGTGGCTGTAGAAAGAAGGGACCGTATAGAGTGCAATGCATCCGGAAGCACTGTTTCCCATTGCTGGTCTGGTAGGCCCTGAGATCTTAAAGCAAGACGTACGGAATTCCAGATGATACCGTTATACCTCTCTACCTGCCCATTTCCGATGGGATGGTATGGTGTTATTTTGCTTGTAGCAACTCCCCGTTCGGAGAGGTAGTCCTTGAGTTCCTTTGACATAAAGGATGGACCCCGATCTGAGTGAATATAAGCCGGCATGCCACAGAGAGAAAATACCTGCTCAAGGTAGCAGATTACTGTGGACGCCAGCATATTGGAGCAGGGGAAGGCAAACGGAAAACGTGAATATTCATCAATCATGGTGAGCAAATATGTGTTCCGAGTGGAAGAGGGCACTGGGCCCTTAAAATCGATGCTAAGTCGTTGCATCGGTTGGGTTGCGTGTATGAGCATACCATCTGAGGGGCGGAAGAACTGAGGTTTTAATTCCGCACAAAGCCGGCATTCTGAGCATATTTTCTTTACATCTCCAGTAGAAAAAGGGCGATTCCGTGATCGTACGAAATGTAGCATGCGCGTAACGCCAGGATGACACAATCCATTATGGACATCTATGAGAGTAGAGGACGACATAGCGGAGCAGAATGCCCGTGTGAGGGTGTCCAGGGCCACATTCTCCTTGCCAGGTCGATAGTGAATGGTATAACCAAAAGAGGCCAGTTCCATCCTCCAAAGCTGTATTTTATTATTCTTAATTTTGGTTCGTTTTCGATTATCGAGCATGAAGGCGACTGCTCGCTGGTCCGTGATTAATGTAAAGTGCTGGCGAGCTAGAAAATGGTTCCACTTCCGTACTGCCTCTATGATGGCTGTGGCTTCCTTCTCAACTGGAGGATAATGTAGCTCGGCACCTTGTAAGGTCCTGGACATAAATGCTACAGGACGACCTTCCTGATTTAGGGTAGCCGAGATCACCACCTCCGAGGCATCACATTCGACTATGAAAGGGAGATTCTCATCGATGGAGTGAAGAGCCGCTTTCTCCAACTGTTTTTTGAGAAGGTTAAAGGCTGCAACAGCCGCTGTTTCCAATGGAAATGATCTAGCATGCAGCAAGGGTTGGATTTTGTCTGAAAAATGAGGAATCCATTTAGCGTAGTATGCAAACAGACCGAGAGCCCGACGTAAAGAAGCCGGATTCTTAGGTGACGGGAGCTCTTGGAGCGGGCGAAGTCTTTCTGGGTCTGGCTTAATGATACCATTGCCTACGCAGTAGCCAAGGATGTTGATGGTCGGTTGCGACTCAACAGACTTAGATTCATTCAAGGTTAAGTTACGGCAATGGAGGGCATCCCGAAATTTTTGGAGGTTGGCGTCGTGTTCCTGTTGATCGTGACCTGCAATAGTAATGTTATCAAGATAGGGAAAAGTGTCCCTTAGGTTTTCCTGTTTAACCAGGCCATCCATTGCCCGTTGGAAGACAGCCACTCCATTAGTAACCCCGAATGGGAGGCGACGAAATTGGTACAGCCGTCCATTAGCCTCAAAGGCCGTGTACTGCTTATCTGAGACCTTCAAGGGTACCTGATGATAGGCACTTTTTAAATCGTAAGTTGAGAACACTTTGTATTCGGCCAGTTTATTAACCAAAATCATCAATGCGTGGCAATGGGTAGGCGTCCAAGTCAGTATATTGATTGATGGTTTGCGAATAATCAATGCATAGTCGTTGTTTGTGAGGTTTTAGAGGGTTCTTGACAATGACGACTTGAGCCCGCCAGGGCGACGAACATGGTTCAATGATATCCTCTGCTAGAAGTCGAGAGATTTCAGCCTCAATAAAAGATTGGTCTTCCTGATTAAAGCGCCGCGATTTCGTTATTATTGGTTTGCATCGAGGCGGAATACTGGCAAATAATGAGGGTTCATCAAGTGAAGCTGCTGACAATGCACAAAACGGTAATTTAGACGGTGTGATAAAAATGATAACATCCGGGAAGTTATGTCATCACTTCCTGTGAACTATGAACTATGAACTATGAACTGTGTACATACCTCACTTCCTGTAAATGTCACTTCCTGTTGGACTGGTATAAATACTGGTCTGTTCAGTATTGTAAGAGGCTTCTACCAGAGGCATGGTAAAGACCTCTCTTGTATATAGTGTGTTTATAAGTTACTTAAAGCTTACTTTAAAGTTACTTGATGGTAAGTCTCCTTTTTCTTACATCAATTTAAGTAACTTAGTATTTACACTGACAAATACTAGACCTTCAGACAAACTCGGAAGTTAAGGATCCAGGGAACCACCCATCATGGAGAAAATCCTTAGACCTATTCGTCTGGACTTGGACCCGAATACACCAGCAGCTGGCAGGGTATGGTATCGTACTTTTGAGAATTTTCTGGATGAATGTAAAGTGGATGCTCCTGCTAAATTGAAGATACTTGTCAATTATGTGACCCCAAAAGTGTTCGAATATGTTGATGACTGGGATAGTTACGAAGAGGTGATTCGGGCACTTAAGAAACTGTATGCGAAGACCCCAAATGAGGTCTATGCTAGACATCTACTGGCCACAGCCCGACAAGGGCCAGGGGAATCAATTGACGAATTCCTGCAAGAACTTCGCAGGCTCAGCGTAGATTGTAACTTTCAGGCAGCCTCAGCTGAACTGTACCGCCAAGAAATGATTCGTGATGCTTTCATCTGCGGGATTGCCTCTCCATTTATACGCCAGCGTCTACTAGAAAATAAAACACTTGAGCTACAAAAAGCTTTTGACCTAGCTTGTTCACTGGATTTGGCAAAGAGAAATGCAGACCTCTATCAGCTGCCCAGATCTCGATCTGCTGCTGTAGCTGCAACCAGACAATTCAAGCGGTCTCAGGTGAACCCTATCATGGGGGAATCTAATTCTGATAATTCTGATGAAGAAGAGGAGGACGACCCCACTTTAGCAGCCTCTTGGCAATCTAGGAAGGAATGCTTCTTTTGTGGAGATGCTTTTCACCCTAGGAAAACCTGCCCTGCTCGCAATGCAATCTGCAGTTATTGCGGGAAAAAAGGACACTTTGCTAAAGTTTGCCTATCAAGGGCCTCTACGAGGGCCAATCCAGCTAAGGCCTACCGAACTGCCCCAATTAGGGCCTATCAAGATGCTCCAGCTAGGACCTATCAAGCTTCCTCTCGAGCTCTCTCCCGAAGAAGCACACCAAGAGTTTTAGCCACTCTCTGTGCAATGACACCAATTACAGCTGCTTGCCCACAGAACCTGTCTCAGGCAGCCACAAAAATTTCAATTAAAGGGCATACCTTAGATGCCTTAATTGACTCAGGAAGTACTGATAGTTTCATTAAGGAACAGATTGTTGCGAAATTGAAACTACATGTCTTCCCATCGGACCAGGCAATTGCGATGGCCCAGTCATCACTTAATACCAGAATCTCCGGCTTTTGTGTTGTTGATATGACACTTCATGGTCGTATGTATCCCTCCACCCGACTTTCGGTGCTCAAAGACTTATGTAGTGATCTCCTCTTAGGGCTGGACTTCCAAAAACAGCATAAGAAACTCACCATTGAGTTTGGTGGATCCAAACCCGGACTTACTATTTCTAATATACCATCTAAATTACCATTTTGTGCATTATCAGCAGCTTCACTTAATGAACCCTCATTATTTGCCAGTATTCCGCCTCAATGCCAACCGATAATAACGAAATCGCGGCGCTTTAATCAGGAAGACCAATCTTTTATTGCGGCTGAAATCTCTCGACTTCTAGCAGAGGATATCATTGAACCATGTTCGTCGCCCTGGCGGGCTCAAGTCGTCATTGTCAAGAACCCTCTAAAACCTCACAAACAGCGACTATGCATCGATTATTCGCAAACCATCAATCAATATACCGACTTGGACGCCTACCCATTGCCACGCATTGATGATATGGTTAATAAACTGGCCGAATACAAAGTGTTCTCAACTTACGATTTAAAAAGTGCCTATCATCAGTTACCCTTGAAGGTCTCAGATAAGCAGTACACAGCCTTTGAGGCTAATGGACGGCTGTACCAATTTCGTCGCCTCCCATTCGGGGTTACTAATGGAGTGGCTGTCTTTCAACGGGCAATGGATGGCCTGGTTAAGCAGGAAAACCTAAGGGACACTTTTCCCTATCTTGATAACATTACCATTGCAGGTCACGATCAACAGGAACACGACTCCAACCTCCAAAAATTTCGGGATGCCCTCCATCGCCGTAATTTGACCCTGAATGAATCCAAATCTGTTGAGTCGCAACCGACCATCAACATCCTTGGCTACTGCGTAGGCAATGGTATCATTAAGCCAGACCCAGAAAGACTTCGCCCGCTCCAAGAGCTCCCGTCACCTAAGAATCCGGCTTCTTTACGTCGGGCTCTCGGTCTGTTTGCATACTACGCTAAATGGATTCCTCATTTTTCGGACGAAATCCAACCCTTGCTGCATGCTAGATCATTTCCACTGGGAACAGCGGCTGTTGCAGCCTTTAACCTTCTCAAAAAACAGTTGGAGAAAGCGGCTCTTCACTCCATTGATGAGAATCTCCCTTTCGTGGTTGAATGTGATGCCTCGGAGGTGGCGATCTCGGCTACTCTGAATCAGGAAGGTCGTCCTGTAGCATTTATGTCCAGGACCTTACAAGGTGCCGAGCTACATTATCCTCCGGTTGAGAAAGAAGCCACAGCCATCATAGAGGCAGTACGGAAGTGGAACCATTTTCTAGCTCGCCAGCACTTTACGTTGATCACGGACCAGCGATCAGTCGCCTTCATGCTCGATAATCGAAAACGAACCAAAATTAAGAATAATAAAATACAACTTTGGAGGATGGAACTGGCCTCTTTTGGTTATACCATTCTCTATCGGCCTGGCAAGGAGAATGTGGCCCCGGACACCCTCACACGGGCATTCTGCTCCACTATGTCATCCTCCACTCTCATGGATGTCCACAATGGTTTGTGTCATCCTGGCGTTACGCGCATGCTACATTTCGTACGATCACGGAATCTCCCTTTTTCCACTGGAGATGTAAAGAAAATATGCTCAGAATGCCGGCTTTGTGCGGAATTAAAACCTCAGTTCTTCCGCCCCTCAGATGGTATACTCATACATGCAACCCAACCGATGCAACGACTTAGCATCGATTTTAAGGGCCCAGTGCCCTCTTCAACTCGGAACACATATTTGCTCACCATGATCGACGAATATTCACGTTTTCCGTTTGCCTTCCCCTGCTCCAATATGCTGGCGTCCACAGTAATCTGCTGCCTTGAGCAGGTATTTTCTCTCTGTGGCATGCCGGCTTATATTCACTCAGATCGGGGTCCATCCTTTATGTCAAGGGAACTCAAGGACTACCTCTCAGAACGGGGAATTGCTACAAGCAAAACAACACCATACCATCCCATCGGAAATGGGCAGGTAGAGAGGTATAACGGTATCATCTGGAATTCCGTACGTCTCGCTTTAAGATCTCGGGGCCTACCAGACCAGCAATGGGAAACAGTGCTTCCGGATGCATTGCACTCTATACAGTCCCTGCTTTCTACAGCCACAAATACTACACCTCATGAGCGGTTCTTTGGATTCCAGCGTCGCTCATCTCATGGGACATCACTCCCGTCATGGCTAACTACTCCTGGACCTGTATTACTCCGAAGATACGTTCGGACGTCTAAAAATGACCCTCTTGTAGATGAGGTCGAACTAACCGATGCCAACCCCACCTATGCAAACATACGATATTCCGACGGCCGAGAATCTACCGTATCATTACGGGATCTGGCTCCCTGCCCACCAGGACCTAGTGGGACATCGGGTGATGGCATTTCACCAGGAAACTCTTGGGACCTATCGGGTACCCCTCTCCAGGATCCTGATCGGACACCAACTAGCTTGGTGCCGGTAGAACCCCGTGCTCAAGGTTGCGACCCTCCCAGTACCGCGCATGAAAGTACTGATCCGCCACAGACCAGCTCTGCACCTCCCTCTGAACAGAGGCAGTCCGACTTTGAACCTATTGGGGCTCGTACTCGAAGCCATGATCTCCCCGACCCTTCACAGGGCAATCGAGGCCACACAGACTCTGACCAATGGCCAACCGCATGTAAGCGGACCAGCGACCCTCTACGACGGGAATCCAAACGGGTGCGACTCTTCCTTGTTCGGCGGCTGCGGACCAAAAGGTAGACCACAGCCTCCTAATCCTGCAGGAGGGAAGAATGTGATAAAAATGATAACATCCGGGAAGTTATGTCATCACTTCCTGTGAACTATGAACTATGAACTATGAACTGTGTACATACCTCACTTCCTGTAAATGTCACTTCCTGTTGGACTGGTATAAATACTGGTCTGTTCAGTATTGTAAGAGGCTTCTACCAGAGGCATGGTAAAGACCTCTCTTGTATATAGTGTGTTTATAAGTTACTTAAAGCTTACTTTAAAGTTACTTGATGGTAAGTCTCCTTTTTCTTACATCAGACGGTATATTAGAAATAGTAAGTCCAGGTTTGGATCCGCCGAACTCAATGGTGAGTTTCTTTTGCTGTTTTTGGAAATCCAGCCCTAAGAGGAGATCACTACATAAGTCCTTGAGCACCGAAAGTCGGGTGGAGGGATACAGGCGTCCATTAAGTGTCATATCAACAACACAAAAGCCGGAGGTTCTGGTATTAAGTGATGACTGAGCCATCGCAATTGCCTGGTCCGATGGGAAGACATGTAGTTTCAATTTCACAACAATCTGTTCTTTAATGAAACTATCAGTACTTCCTGAGTCAATTAAGGCATCTAAGGTATGCCCTTTAATTGAAACTTTTGTAGCTGCATGAAACAGGTTCTGTGGGCAAGCAGCTGTAATTGGTGTCGTTGCACAGAGAGTGGCTGAAACTCTCGGTGTGCTTCTTCGGGAGAGAGCTCGAGAGGAAGCTTGATAGGTCCTAGCTGGAGCATCTTGATAGGCCCTAATTGGGGCAGTTCGGTAGGCCTTAGCTGGATAGGCCCTCGTAGAGGCTCTTGATTGGCAAACTTTAGCAAAGTGTCCTTTTTTTTCGCAATGACTGCAGATCACATTGCGAGCAGGGCAGAATTTCCTAGGGTGAAAAGAATCTCCACAAAAGAAGCATTCCTTCCTAGATTGCCAAGAGGCTGCTAAAGTGGGGTCATCCTCCTCTTCTTCATCAGAATTATCAGGATTAGATTCCTCCATGATAGGGTTCACCTGAGACCACTTGAATTGTCTGGTTGCAGTTACAGCAGCAGATCGAGATCTGGGCAGCTGATAGAGGTCTGCATTTCTCTTTGCCAAATCCAGAGAACAAGCTAGGTCAAAAGCCTTTTGTAGCTCAAGTGTTTTACTTTCTAGTAGACGCTGGCATATAAATGGAGAGGCAATCCCGCAGATGAAAGCATCACGAATCATTTCTTCGCGGTACAGCTCAGCCGAGGCTGCCTGAAAGTTACAATCTATGCTGAGCCTGCAAAGTTCCTGAAGGAATTCGTTAATCGATTCCCCTAGCCCTTGTCGGGCTGTGGCCAGTAGATGTCTAGCATAGACCTCATTTGGAGTTTTGGCATACAGTTTCTTAAGTGCCCGAATCACCTCATCGTAATTATCCCATTCATCAACATATTCAAACACTGTTGGGGTCACATAGTTGATAAGTATCCTCAGTTTAGTAGGAGCATTCGCTTTACATTCATCCAGAAAATTCTCAAAAGTATGGTACCAATGCTTCCATACCCTGCCAGCTGCTGGTGTGTTTGGGTCCAAGTCCAGACGAGTAGGTTTAAGGATGTTTTCCATGATGCGTGGTTCCCTGGATCCTTAACTCCAAGTTTGTCCGAAGGTCTAGTATTTGTGAGTGTAAATACTAAGTTGCTTAAATTGATGTAAGAAAAAGGAGTCTCACACATCAAGTAACTTTAAAGTAAGCTTTAAGCAACTTATAATCACACTCTCTACAAAAGAGGTCTTCACCATGCCTCTGGTAGAAGCCCCTTTACAATACTGAGCAGTTCAGTATTTATACCAGTCCAACAGGAAGTGACGTGTGACAGGAAGTGATGTATGTACAAAGTTCACAGTTCACAGGAAGTGACACATAACTTCCCGGAAGTTATCATTATTATCACAGTGTGCATGCTCCTATGAACCTGAGAGCTATGCTGGCAGGAATATACTTCCTGGTAGGACTATCCCAGCCAGATAGGTCGAAAGGTAGGAGTCAGACTAAAGGTAGACCACCTATCTTCTTGGTCAGGGGTTTTGAGTCAGGCTAATATCTGTCCACATAAAAATGTCTTTTGGTACGGAAACAACTCTGAGACAATCAAGTCTTGTACACACTTGTAGATATAAACATCAACTGTGGAAATCATCTGCTGGATGTAAGGCTAGATGATAACTGATCCTTGCGGTACCCCACTAGTTACATCCTGCCAACCTGAAAATGACCCGTTTATTCCTACTCTCTGTTTTCTGTTCGTTAACCAATCCTCAATCCATGCTAGTATATTACCCACAATCCCATGAGCCCTAATTTTGGTTAATAACCTCTTGTGTGGCATCGTATTGAATGCCATCTGAAAATCCAAATACACCACATCCACTGGTTCCCCCTTATCAATTCTGCTAGTTACAACCTCAAAAAACTCAAAAACAGATTTGTCAAACACAATTTCCCTTTCATAAATCCGTGTTGACTCTGCCCAATCCGATTATTATTTTCTAAGTGCCCTGTTACCACATCCTTAATAATAGATTCTAGCATTTTCCCTACTACTGATGTCAGGCTAACTGGTCTGTAGTTCCCCATGTTCTTTCTCCCTCCTTTCTTAAATAGTGGGGTTACATTTGCTACCTTCCAATTCATGGGAACTGTTCTAGAATCTATGGAATTTTGGAAAATGACAACCAATGCATCCACTATCTCTATAGCCACCTCTTTCAAAACCCTAGGATGTAGGCCATCAGGTTCAGGGGATTTATTGGCTTTCAGTCCCATTAATTTCTCCGGTACTATTTTTTTTACTAATACTAATTTCTTTCAGTTCCTCATTCTTGCTAGACCCTTGATTCTCCACTATTTCCGGGAAGTTTTTTGTGTCTTCTTCCATGAAGACAGACACAAAGGGCTGGATTTTACCAGCGCTGAGGAGGCAGGTGTAGGGGTCGCAAAATCCCCTCAGCCCCCGAAGATCGGGAAATATTAATCCACATCGTGGACGAAGACCTGTGTGATTTAAATTGTCTCTGGGTTGGACAATGTTTTAAAACATACCCAGAGCCGCAAAAGGCGGTGTTAAAAAGCTCGTAAGCTGGGCAGCACTTGGACACTGGAATCAAAGAACTTTGTGAAAATCGCACACTTTAAGATTGTACATTTTATTAAAAGATGTACTCTTGAGTTTTGGACTGTTAAAAATGGCTGAACAGACCTCATGGAAACAGAATTTAAAAGGACAGACAGGCTGTTAGCATATGAAACAGACAGGCTGTTAGCATATGAAAAAGCTCAGCGCTGCCCTGTAGTGGGTTTGAATGGAGCCCGAGCTGTCAGTCACCCTGTGGTATTGGGCGGGTCCGGTAACCTACAAGCTGTTGGTTTACACTGGGGAGTAGCCCATTTGAATCAGCCAATTATTGGACAGCAAGCACACTGGGTTGTTTACACACATCCATTCACTGAAATTGACTCTAAGATCAAGTGCTAGAAACTGCCAGCATGAACAAAGGGACTTTGTTTGCTAAGCACTCAAGACTGTCAATCAATTGCGGTTCCAGATGACCACAGGACAATGCTTTGTTTACAAAGCAATTGAATGCTATTAGCATTTGTTTGTATATCAAGTGGACACATCCAAACTGAGGAGGAACCATTTAAATGAATGGGAGAACACATTCAAACCACTGCAGCTTTATTCGAAAGCCATCACAGACAATGGACACATTTAAACTGCAACTTTATCCAAACCCATCCCAGACAATTGGACAGTTTGATCTCTTTTGTTTTAGCCCAGAAACATCAGATCTGGGCGGGCCCCAAAAAATGGGTATAAAAAATAGCTTCCCAGAAGCATCTCTCTCTCTTCTCTTTTACTCTTTGGACTGCAGGTGAGCAAGGCTTCTGACCCACTAGCAAGACAATCTAGTGAGAAGTAAAGGGGTGGTAATTTAAGGGAAATGTTGCTAAGATTGTACGGTTAACATTGTAGCCACTTATCCCTCGCTTTTGCCATCTGCCTTCCCCTGTTAAGCAATTTTACTGTGATTACTTTGATCATGTGGTATAGTTTCTTTAGTTTTAATAAAATTTGACTTTCTTGCATCCAGACCATTTGTCCGTTTTAATATATCATTAATTATACGTTCCTCCAGTCAGAACTGGAAGGAGGGTTTAGCGATTCAAAACCGCTGATTGGAATTGGTCACAGTGCAGTGGCAAAAGGTTGCCTGACCAGGTAAATTACCATAAACCAGGTAAAGGATGCCCCCCTACACAGGTTTGGAGGCGGGACTGCTGGGAAAGTCAAAAAGAATAGGAGCAAGTCCCAAACCCACTCCCAACCCATCTCCAACCAATCTTCCCAGGAGTCAGGTCCCCAATTTGTGCACGGACCCGACTCCTAGCGGCGGGAAGAGGATTATAGCCACTTAACTGCCTGTTAACAGGCAGTTAAGAGGCTTTTTCCAATTTTGAGACTTCTGCTGCGAGCTTCCTGACATCAGGGAACCCCGCCAGGGTAAGTGAGGCATGCTGTGGGTCTGTTGTGCTGTTGGTGTATAGATGACAGCTGCAGAAGTGGTGTGAAGGATGCAATGGGACACTGGTGAGTATCAGAGGTAAGGCAATGTTGGGAAAGTCATTTTTAATGTCTTTAGATTTTTCTGTAGGTGACAAGCTTTTAAGTGTTGTGTGGCCTCAGCTCAATGGAAGA
This sequence comes from Somniosus microcephalus, assembly GCF_052327205.1. NCBI lineage: Eukaryota > Metazoa > Chordata > Chondrichthyes > Squaliformes > Somniosidae > Somniosus > Somniosus microcephalus. The sequence continues at coordinate 22,109,154 of NC_141012.1, forward strand.
AGTGACAGATCATTTCTGTACCCTCACCTGCAGCTACCATCTGTTTCATCCTAAGGAGAGAGTCACTGGAGAGCCTGGGTGAAAGGGCTCACCTGTGTACAGTGATTGTCAGTGTTTGACAGCACCTCAGTGCTGTCAAACACTGTCAAATCATCTGTCAAAAATTTATGGTTCATTGGTCTTTAAGAAAACCGACAGATGAAGCGTCATCAACTGACGTCATCTGACACCAGCTTTCCCTTAATTGGCCAGCAAGCCCGCAGGGTGGGCTTAACAAGCCAATCAGGGGAAAATAGCGTCTGTGCATCGGACATCACTGGGGCCAGGACTAGAACCCGGAAGGCAGCAATCCCGCCCCCAACGAGTCTCGGTGAGTAAAATCCAGTCCAAAGTATTTGTTTAATTTCTCTGCCATTTCCTTATTCCCCACTATTATTTCTCCCGTCTCAGCCTGTAAGGGACCCACATTTACTTTCGCTAATCTTTTCCTTTTTACATGCCTATAGAAGCTTTTACAGTCTGTTTCTATGTCTCTCACTAGTTTACTCTCATATTCTATTTTCCCCTTTATCAATTTTGTGGTCCTCCTTTGCTGAATTCTAAAATCCTCCCAATCCTCAGGCTTACTACTCTTTTTGGCAACATTATAAGCCTCTTCCTTTGATCTAATACTATCTTTAACTTCTCTTGTTAGCCACGGTTGGACCACTTTTCCTGTGGGGTTTTTGTGCCTTAAAGGAATGTATATTTGTTGTAAATTATGTATTAATTCTTTAAATGCTAGACATTGCTTGTCTACCATCATATCTTTTAATGTAGTTTCCCAATCTACCTTAGCCAACTTGCCCCTCATACCTACGTAGTTTGCTTTGTTTAGATTTAAGACCCTAGCTTTGGATTTAACTAAATCACTTTCAAACTCAATATAAAATTCCATCATATTATGGCCACTCTTCCATAAAGACCCCTTTACTACAAGATTAATAATTAACCCTTTCTCATTGCACAATGCTAGATCTGAAATAGCCTGTTCCCTAGTTGGTTCCTCAACATACTGAACTAGAAAACTATCTTGTATACATTCCATGAATTCATCCTTCACACTATTTTTGGTTTGCCCAGTCTATATGTAGATTAAAGTCCCCCATGATTACTATATTACCTTTGTTACATGTGCCTCTAAATTCCTGATTTATACTCTGCCCTACATTACAACTATTGTTTGGGGGTCTATAAACAAATCCCACCAATGTTTTCTGCCCCTTGCTCTTTCTTAGCTCCACCCAAACTGATTCTACTTTTTGATTTTCAGAGCTAAGATCCTTTCTCTCTACTGTCTTTATCCCATCCTTTATTATCAGGGCTACCCCTCCTCCTTTTCCATTTTGCCTATCTCTTCTAAAAATTAAGTATCCTGGAATATTTAGTTCCCAACCTTGGCCATTTTGCAACCACGTCTCCATTATGGCTATTGGATCAAACCTGTTAATTTCTATCTGCGCTATAAATTCATCTATTTTTTTGACAGCTTAAGGAAAAAAAGATCACAATGATATCAGAGGGCAAAATTATAACCATTAGTCTGCATATTCGGCATCAAGAACACAGTGAATGAGAACAGAACTTTCAGTAATTTTAAGAAGTTATGTACATTATGTACACTTTTCTAACATCGCTCTCTGCATTATATTTTTATGTCCTTGCCAATTTTCTTCCTTTCTCTGAGAAGGCATAAATTCCTTGCTAGGCTTAATGAGATGCAATTCCATAGATGCCCTCTGCGACTCAGTCCATTATTCATGTATGAGTTATGACAGACAAATTCCCCATGGGGGACATCGCAGCCAAGCTTGACCCTGTCCTCATGCAGCATCGGCATTCCAGCCCCAGCATGCATCAAGTGAATTGCGATCAGCAGCAAGAAGCCTGACTGATTTTCCCTTTCACTGACCAGGGAAAACTGAGGCCAATTATAATGCCCCCAAATTTACAGCATAGAAGTATATTCAAGACTGAGATCGATAGATTTTTTGGGCACTAAGGAAATCAAGGGATATGGGGATAGGGTGGGAAAGTGGAGTTGATGTAGAAGATCAGCCATGATCTTATTGAATGGCGGAGTAGGCTCGAGGGGCCGTATTGCCTACTCCTGCTCTTATTTCTTGTATTTTTCAGTAGAAGGAGACCATCTGACCTGTCCTGGCTCTTTGCTAGAGCTGTCCCACTAGGCTGCTCTCTTCCCACAGCTCTGTATCTTCCTCTGTTTCATATATTTATTTGTTCATCCCTTAAAATATGTAATGGTCTCTGCCTCAAGCATCCCATGTCCTAACAATTCTCTGTGTAAAGAAATTACTCCTAACCCCTTTCTGCATGCTCTTGGTGATACTTTTAAATTGATGACCCCTTGCATCCCTGTCTAAGCTTCAAATGTTTGCTGGAGAGAAAACATGGGACCTCTCTATCTGGATTGCTCAGCTATTAACTGGATAAACTGCCTGAGATATCAAAGGAGCCCCTTCACAATATGTTTAATAACAAGCTCAGATCATCTCGTTGTGCAGATTGATTCAGATTTAGATTTCAGAGTTTATGTAGTTTGGAATTTCATTTCAGATTTTAAATAACCAGGGTGCTAAACACCCATACAAAAGCAAAATACTGCGGATGCTGGAAATCTGAAATAAAAAACAGAAAATGCTGGAAATACTCAGCAGGCCAGGCAGCATCTGTGGGGAGAGAAACAGAGTTAACGTTTCAGGTCGATGACCTTTCGCCAGAGCTGAAAAAAGTTAAAGATGTAACAGATTTTAATCAAGTGCAGAGGCAGGGAAAGGGGGGAGGGGAGGAAAGGCCAAAAGGGAAGGTCTGTGATAGGGTGGAAGGAAGGAGAGATTAAATGGCAAAAGGTATGATTGTACAAAGCAAAAGGAGATGGTAATGGGACAAGTAAAGAAACAAAAGATGGCTCTAGAGGAGGTTTAAATGGGAATATCAGAATCATCAACAACAGCTGCCATCTTGAAAAAATGGGAGCAGGGGTTATGGTCTGAAATTGTTGAACTCAATGTTGAGTCCAGAAGGTTGTAAAGTGCCTAATCGAAAGATGAGGTGCTGCTCCTCGAGCTTACGTTGAACTTCGTTGGAACAGTGTAAGAGGCCGAAGACAGAGCGGTCAGAGTGGGAGTGGAGCGGAGAATTAAAGTGACAGGCTAAACAGGAAGCTAAACAGACTAAGCAGATCCTGTATGTGTCAGAAGCCAGTCCAATGCACGTCTTTGAATTCACTATTGTTACTAAAGGAAAGATATTTGTATTTGTGTATTTTTATTACAATTTTTCCATTATTAATTCCATTACTCTCTACAAGACCTTCCTGACTTCACAGCTCTTGCTGTGCTGACACTATAAAACAAAGGATTGTGACGCTGATTGATGCCATCTAGGCTCTCAGGGAATCAGAAACCTTCTGACTAATCTAATATTTGAAATGGTGAAAGTGTAGTTTTATTTTCTTTGTAATCACAGGATATTTTCCAAAATACACATTTCCCACAATTTTGATAGTGGGCTGTTTAAAACTGCACGACCTCCACACAATTTTCTTAATTTCACTCTAATTTACTTCTCAGAAAAACTGTAAATTGAAAATATTGGCCTCCATTTCTTTTAAAAGGACATCACTGATCAACATGGTTTAAGATCATTAGTTATTTGAGATCTTGTGTTGACTCCTCAATATCCAGTTTCAGCCTCAGTGACTCCATAGGAGGTACTGATAATACCCCAGATGAATTTATCTTGGATCCCTATCAGTCAGCAGGTAGTTGGAAGGCAGAAGGACAATCCTTCCTGGTGGTTTGCACTGTCATTGTCGCCACAGAGTCTGTGAGAAAATCAATGGGGGAGAAGTTCCTCTCTCCATGGCATTGTTCCCTCATTTAGGAATTTGGATAAGAAAGGAGATGGGGAGGGAATAATTGTGTCAACACAGAAAGGAGATGTTTTAAGAAGCCATGGAAAATGTGAGGTCTCAATCAAAACATCCTGGAGTGGTTGAGACGATCTCAAGCAGGAAACAGACTACACTAAGGTCACTTTGTCCTACGGAGGCACCCCCTCTTCAGGTTGCTAAACAACTGGAGCAGCAGCAAGGAAAACAGACTGCTAACAGTAGGAGAGCTGTACCTTTAGCTGCAGAAAGGCAAATAGCCGGCTGCCAAGAAATATAAATCAGTGGCTGCCATAACTGTACTAAAATGGAAAGCAGCAGTGAAGAAGAATCAAGCAGAGAGACCACACAGATACAGGAGGCAGATGATAAGGAGTGATCTAGCAAGACATCAGTTGTAGGCCAAGGTGGGGAACACTAAAATGACCAGAAATTTAAAAAAAAAGAATGGGCAGGAATCAAAATGTGAACCATCAGCTCAATCCCATCTCCCTCACAAAATGAAGCAGCAGATCACAAAATGATCAAGAGCACAGAAAATTATAGACCGCAAAGTCAATTAGTATTGCTCAAAGGGTTACATAGAAACAGAAAAATAGGAACAGGAGTAGGCCATTCAGCCCTTCGAGCCTGCTCCGCCATTCAATATGATCATGGCTGATCCTCTATCTCAATACAATGGCCCAGAAATTCGGGTCCCAACGCGTGAGTACGCACGGGGCACTCACGCATAGGCCCAACAAAAGTGCCGGTTTCGTGCATGCACTGCACTTCCGTTCCCCTGAAAGAAGGGGTTAAGAGATGGAACGCGTGCGCGGGAGAGGCAGCGCGTGCGCATTGAACTTACGTTTTTTTTCCAGGTTTCTCCGGGAAGGTAAGTCTCCAGAAGTTAGACATGTAAAAAGCAGTCGCAAGGCCTGCTTTTAACAAAGTAAGTGATGAATTAATTAAAATTAAAACATTTTTTTCACAGGTTTATTATTTTTAAATAATTTAAAGAAAGGTAAGTTTATTTTTAGCCCCATTAGAAAATGTAATTAATTTTTTCAAAAATTTAAATTATTGTTTAAAATAGTTATTTCATGTAATGTATAGTTATTTTAAAAATGTGATTTTTTAAAAATTTATGTGATGTTTTGGGGCTTATAGTATTTATAGGTTTGACAGGTCCTGTCAAACTTATGAATGAAGCATTCCCTGCTACCATTGGCTCTCCATGGCCCACGTGATCCCAGGGGACGCATCGAACTAACTGCGCCCCTGGGATACGCAAGCACTGCGCACCGGCAGTTGGAGGAGGCCCAGGATCGAAATACCACGGGGGCCCACAGCTCAACGGCCGGCGCGCAAGGTAAGTGCAGGTTGGAGGCTTGCACCCGCGGGAAGCCTCCGACCCGAATTTCTGGGTCAATATTCCCACTCTCTCCCCATACCCCTTGATGCCTTTTGTGTCTAGGGTTGGAGGATTTTTCTAGCCAGACATAGGATCAAAAAAAGTAAAAAAGAAAGAAAGACTTGCATTTATATAGCGCCTTTCACGGCCACTGGACGTCCCAAAGCATTTTACAACCAATGAGGTACTTTTTGAAGTGCAGTTACTGTTGCAATGTGGGAAATGCGGCAGCCAATCTGCGCACAGCAAGCTCCCACAAACAGCAATGTGATAATGACCAGATAATCTGTTTTTAGTGATGTTGATTGAGGGATAAATATTGGCCCAGACAAAGGTAAAAGCAGCAAGTGGGCTGAGGAAGAATAGAAGGTAGATTGATCCCTATGTCAATGGGTAAACCATTATGGTAATATATGAGGGAACATGGTGGTATTTAACTAAAATATTCTGATTGTAATGCTATTAGTTATCGCTTCTGATCTACATGTTCTATGTTAGCTTCCTCAGCTTCGGGTAATGTAATTGCCATTTTATTGTATTTTTGCCTCCTGTTCTTTTGCCATGTGTCAATATTTTAAGATTCCAGTTCAGCTCTTTTCAATACTAAGACCAATGTGTCAATTTCTCCCCCAGTGAATGCAGGATGGATGTCCACTTGGCCTCTGCCAACCAGATTTGCTCCCAACATCTTGCCTTGAACTGGGGCTGCCTCAGAGCACAAACGTTACAAAGCATTCAATTCAGTTGCATTTGCGGCTAAAGTGGTTGAAGTTAATCCCTGAATAAATACAATACAAAGTTACAGCAAAGTTCATTGTTGGCTAAGTCAGTCACCTAGTCAGCTTTTCACCTATTGCCACTGTGACTGAGGGAATTGGAGCTCTTTTATGTGAACAAATTAATGAATGGCCATAACAGTATAATCCCCTATGTGGCCATTATACTGCTAACTATGTGAATACTGGCAACCCAGCAGCCTTATATTTGCTCTTTGGTTTTGTCTAGAATCTGTTAGGTGAAACTCTTCAGAATGACGCTGGCAGACTGTGGCCAGTTAAAGTAAGATGATCCATCTTTTTCTATTCCAATTAAAGTTTTCATTGGCTCTGTTTCCTTGCCAACCATATTGGCAGATGAAATTTGCAGAAAACTGCTACATCACCATTCCGAATTTTTTTTCTCAAAGCTAAGCTCACAGTATAAAATTTAATGGCCTTTTCGGTTAAGGGGTTAAAAAAAAGTTTAACTACTGCAGGTAGAAGCTGAGGCCTCAATTTTTATGGTAGAGGTGCGTGAAGGATGCAGGGGAGCCCGGTACGGTGGGTGCGCACGGACAGGTTGGGGATGTGGAGCACCCCCTGCCTTGACCTTATCATCGAGCTGCGACTTTTGCATCTTAAGAAGGCCCCCCCAGTCTTTAGCGGGAACCTCATCGAGAGCCTGAATCCCCGCTGTTAATATTATGGCGGCTGGGATTTCAAGATTTTAACCCCTCGCACAAGCCTTCCTGCCCATTGAGGCGGGGTGGGGGGGAGGGTGGTGTTGGGGGTGGAGCGGGGGTAAAACCGAGGCCTGAATTTGTCATCAAAGTTAAGGAGAGTAGTGACTGGTGCAATACCAACTCAATGGGCTGGATTTTGATTCTGGAGGCGTGTAGGAGGCGGGACTGCAACTTTTGGGGTTGCAGTCCCGTCTCCATCGAGTTGTGGCCAACCCACGCGATTTTCACTTGATTGACCTTGTTAAGCCCGCCCAGCGGGCTCAGCAGGCCAATTAAGGGCCACCCAGCAACAGGTGACATCACAGATTGACATTTCATTTGTCAAGAGCTTTTGACAGAAGAAATATCAGCATTTGACAGCTCTTTGAAGCTGTCAAACACTGACAATCTGTACACTAAGTTAATTCCTTCCTCTCAGGCTGATTTAGAGATCTCTCCAGAAAAGAAAGCTGAATGCTGTAACTTTTGACAGCTCGCGACCATTCTGCTTTCTGTGCCGGTGAGATGAGGGACTCCCGAGACCTGAAGGAAGGAAAGCTGTAAAGGTAAGTAAAACTTCTTTAAACACTTTACACACACCAAACACACTTACCTCTGCAGTCATGCACCCATCACTAACCTGAACACCAGACATCTCGAACCCTCCAAGTCCTTCAGCCCGACGGCCTGCCTCGCTAACTTGGCGTGGTTTGGAGCCGTCAGGAAACCCACACTTCAGGAATGAAAATAGGGATTAGGCTAAAAACTGCCTGTTAACTACCTGTTAACAGGCAGTTAATTGGCACTAATCCCCCTCCTGCCTCGGGGAGGCGGGTCCCAGCACAGGTCGGCTATCCGCCTCCTTTGAAACTGGCATGGAGACGGGTTGGGGGCGGGATGGGTTCGTGCCCCCCAATTTTGAGATTTTAAACCCCCACACGCCTCCAATCCCGCCTCCACGGCCCAATGAAAATCCTGCCCATTAGGTCCCATGAAGACTATGAGGTGAGTCACTCCACCTCACCATCTGTCAAAATCAAAACTGAATTACCAATTGTCATAATCACTATTTGCCTGTGATTTGTAAACTCTGCATATTTAATATTTGTTGCTGCTAACAGATCAGTATGCACGCCACCATATATCTTTGCAATAATTAGAAATATACTATTTACACTGCTATGGAATGAACCAGCTAGACTGGTGCCAATGCACAGTGAGATCTGTCTGTCTGTCTCTGTCTCTCTTTCCTCTCATTCTCTTTCTTTCAATACATTTCTTCTTCAATGTAATAAATTATCTGTAATTTTTGAATTAATTCTGTCTTCATTCTTTCACCCCAAGCTGGGCGGGCTCAACAAGGTCAATCAAGGGAAAATCGCGTCGATTGGCCGGACGTCGATGGAGGCGGGAATAAAACCCGAAAGTTGTAGCCCTGCCTCCTTCCCGACAGCTTCATGAAAATCCAGCCCGTTAACTCTGTTTCTCTCTCCACAGATGCTACCTGACCTGCTGAGTATTCCCAGCATTTTCTTTTTTTATTTCAGATTTCCAGCATCCGCAGTATTCTGCTTTTGTACAACTTTTATAAGTTTGCATTACCTGCACTTGAATAAGGTTCAAGCTTATTTCCTTGACACTTGAAGCTGCTGGAGTCACAGTAATACATACAGGTAGAAAGAAGTGACTATGGTGTAACTTATAGTAACACACAAAAGTGATGGTGCATTATACTTTTTCAATTTTATGTCTGATAGTTCAGTCCAGTTCTGAGGAGTCTCACTCAAAACATTAATCAATCTTTCTGCTGCTAACTGACCTGCTGTATGTATCCAGCATTTTCCGATTTTATATCCAATTTCTGACTTTCTTTTGATATCCATTTTAGGGCTGGATCAAATCTAAAAAAAAGTAGAATAATAAATAAGTTGATATTAGCTGCAAAGAATATCCACACTGTCTAAGGCAACTCTGTGTGCTGCCTGGCCATTGAGTTTAAATAAGATCCACTGTAAATGTGGAACATTAAGAGCTGTGACAGATGCCAGACAGGGGAACACGTTCTGCCAATGCCCTTGGAGATTGGATTTCAAGGAACAAAACTAATAGTTGGTGATCCTTGGTAGCATGTGGAGATATTTGTCTTAGGGCTGGTGGTTATCTTTCTGTTTGCTTACTCAAGTCTACTTTTAAGACTGGCTTTCGTCCATTCTAAATCTCTCACTTCAGCCTTTTTAATGCTTCCTTTAACAGTTTGAGTAGCTTATTTGAGTTGTTTCGTAGAACAAAAGGTTCTTTATTATCCAGAGTATTTTTTTATATAAAAGAAATGATTGATATATTTCCTTTAATAACAATTATTGTCCTTAAAATATCCGCAAGCTATCTTTTAACAGCATGTGATTATGGAAAGGCTCTTGAATGATGCTGTGTTCAGGCACTGATGGATTAAGGTTCCTTCTTTGATCATTGTCCATGACATATAAAGAAGCATCACGAAAATGCTGGGCAGACAGTCTTTGAAAATATGATTTAGAAATTGAAACACCAGTAAACAAAGACAGACTGTATACTGAAAAGCTATAACTTTCAACCAAAACCAGTTTATTGGCAGCAAAAGTGACTTTAAATGATAGTTCTCCTAGTTACTTCAGTATAAGGTGGTTGATGTTGTTCCAGATAAATTCAATAAAGAGTTCTGTGGGGTTTCCACATCCCGATCAGACCATTTCTGATATATTTTTTCCTGTATTTTCAGAGGTTTTTTGCTGTGTATATTTTCTGTATACACAGGTCCAAGCACATAAGGAGATTCTTCTTACTGGTGTGCATATAGGAAAAATCTGATTTAGGATTCGAACATAAGGGTAAAAATCCCAGTTTTGATGAGAAGGGCAAACCGTGGGACATCTCACCACTGTGTAGCATATGCCCATCCCTGCCAGAACTTCCAGAATTAAATATTCATGGTGATCTCCCACCCACAGATTACCTGTTGAAATTTGTATGCTTGGTTCACGAAATGAAAAGTGCAGCTACAGCTGTTTAAAGGGCTGCAGCAGTGAAGCTACAATCTGTTTATTACTGGCACTTATGATGTCTGCATTTATTCTTTGGAGAATTAAAAATATAGAGATGTACAGCAATGAATACTCTGAATTAAGCTCCCATTTATATGAACCAAAGGGAAGGATCTTAAATATTCACACTATTTCTCACCAATGGAAGGCTCCTGAAAGCGCACGAGCTCATTAATGCCAATGCACGTAAAGCGCTGCTGCATGTAATGAGGCAAAGGAAGGTTCCCTGGTTGATAGTCAAGAGCACCTCTCAGTGAAGAGTTACATGAGACTTGCTGGAAGAAGATAGATGACAGGGTGTTTGCTCTCTGCAACCCCCAGAAGACCTGGCTGCAAATGTGCCATTCCCATGGTAAGCTCCCAAGGTAATGCACCTCAGCATTTTCCTATAGCATGTAGCTGCCTTAAATTTTCATGCTACAAAGTGTGTCCCGAGAGCCATTGCTCTTTTACTGCTTACCACTGCAAAACTTTTAGACAACCTTATACTGATTTGAATGCTTAGCATCAACATGCCACATATACAGGCTGCTGCTTACATCTGAAAATGTTGTCACATTAAAATCTTAATGCGGCTTCACACAACAAATCTTTCGAACACACCCTAGCAGCATTATACACTTTGATTTACTGACACATAGGCTGCAGGTTGGGCACATGTCTATCAGTGTATGGGCTCCTTAATCCTATTGCATCTTAAGACTACTCACTTTGCAGGACCAGATGACACATAACTTAAATTGTAGGAGGGCTGAGAAACTACAAGGGTCCGTATTTTCCGATCGCAGGCCTCCTGCGGGCGGAGGCCTGCGATCTGGAAAATCTGCGCCCTTACCTGAGGGCTCCCGGGATGCACACACTTCCGCTCCTGGGCCTCACCAAACTTGAAGTGTGCAGGGCCCCCGTATCCCAGGGCCGCATGTAGTTTGCAGCGTCCCTGGGATCACGTGGGCCATGGGGAGCCAATCACAGAAGGGAATCTCCCTTCAAACATTTCACAGGAAGACCTGTCAAATATATGAATGGAGATCAATAAAAAACATAGTAAAACTGTAAATAATTTTTTTTTAATCACATTTTTAAAATGACTTGAAATTGCACTAAATTAAGTATTTTAAACAAAAATTTAATTTTTTGAAAAAATAATTCAAGTTTTTTACAGGGCTAAAAATAAACTTACCTTTTTTTAAAGTATTTTTGTGAAATTTTTTTTTTTTTTTTTTACTATTTTCAACTCTCACTTTTACCAGGCGTAAGAATTGTAAGGGTTTTCTGCGGGCGGAGGGTCTCCAAAAAGTGGAACTATCCGCCCGCAGAGGCCCTTCTCCAGGGCAGCCAGAGGATCTGTCAAGACCATTCTTGACAAATCGGAAATGCCGGTTGTCCCTACGGGTGGGTGGCACAGCACATACCCACCCATAGGAATTGGAATATCTGGGCCAAGGTCTCTTCAGGGCCTCACTCTGGATATCCCTGTCTGTAACAGCATCAAGAAAGTGGAGGAAGGTGAAGCCAGAGGCTTCTCCCAAGATCATTGCTAGTGCTATGATGATCTTTTTATGTCTAGTGCCCTTCTCACTCACTGACACCTAACCACACAAACAGCCATGAAAATATCACACATGGTACATTGCAATGAAGTCTGTTTGAAGGTGTCTATTGAAGATAGCATTCTAACATATGTTCCTCTTCTCTTTAGGAGTAGGACAACAGCTTGTCAAAACTGTTAGTAGACCACAACAAGATATTTTCTCACATTACCCTGCCTCAATCTCACCATTGTTTCCAAACACCAGCACAGCTACACACACCCTAGGAAATGCAGATATTAAGCTTGAAGAGGTAGTACTAGGAGAGTCACAATGCACAGGTCAGGAGGAACAAGTGCTGGTGCTAGACGAGGAGCAGGAATCTTCTGCCCAGATGGCAATAAGGCTACCATGAGTAACCCCATGGGCTGGATTTTACCAACCTCGGCGGATCCATGGCGGGCGACGTCGGTGGTGGATCCCGACCCCGCTGCTGGCTCCATCCCGCTGCCTGATATTCCGATTCCTACGGGTGGGTACGTGCTGTACACCCACCCGTAAGGACAACCGGCATTTCCGATTTTCCCCTGATTGGGCTTGTTAAGCCCGCCCAGCATGTTTCCCAGCCAATTGAAGGAAGCGGGTTTGTTGACGTCATTTTGCATCATCAGCCGGTTTCCTTAAAGGAACCATGCACAAATTTACTTTGACAGCTCTGCGGTCAGTGTTCTACAGCACTGAGGTGCTGCAAACACTGACAAGCACTGCACAAAGGTGCTTATGGATGGATTCACAGCACACAGGGAGGTTCTCTTCCCTTTCAACGGGCGGAAGGGACCTCCCCAGGAGAGCAACGCAGCCTGGTTGCACATTGCACAGGAGGACACAAGCAGGGATGTCGTCAGGAGGACCAGGCTGCAGTGGCGCAAGCCTTTCAATGATCTCAGTAGATCACGAAACGTTACTGCAAAGCCACACTCAACCTCATCCTGCAGCCACCCATCACATCCCTATCACTCTGCCTTCCCTACCCTACTCCTGCAGATCCTTACTCACACCAACTTACCTTGCACCTCCACCCATCCCTCTCTATCTACATTATCACTTCCCCATCTCACTAGCCACCCTTCACACTTACCCTAGTCCAATCATACCAACTAACAACACACAAGGGTATGCACTTGTGTGTTTTAGTCAATGTTCCTGTGAAGTTTCTGTTAATGTGCTGTCAAACATTGGAATCTTTATTTTCAACACTTTGCGTTCTTTGGCAAATTTATGTGAACCTTTGGAAGTGGCTTAGTGAGTTGCAGTGAATGGTGAGACGTAATGGTACCCCCCACAATGGTGATGAGTGTGAAAGGAATGGCTTGGACATTGTAGGGATGCTTTATGTTGTTGGTGTGGGGTGATGCCAACCTGGTACATCATGTGGCAGCCAGTGTGTACAGCGTCAAGTGAAGTAAATCTGGACTATGGTGAGGCCATCCCTGGCGTCCCGGGCATCAATGTGGTCGGGTGCTGATGCCCTCTGTCCTGTGCTGCATCAGTTGATTGCGGAGAAGGTTGATGTTGTTGTTGGTGCTGCTGGTGTGCCTGGTGCTGCTGGTGTTGGGGCTGATCGTGGTGGGATTCTGAGGACCAAGGTGAGATAGTTTCACGGGCACCGATGCTGATGTAATAGATGGCAGGGTGAACTTGCGATGGCAGAAGCGATCTGTCAGTGGTGAGAGAGGTTATTCCAATGAGGTGACACTGGATAGAGAGTTTACTGCAAACACTTGCAACCTGCTAAAACATAAGAACATAAGAAATAGGAGTAGGCCATTTGGCCCTTCGAGCCTGCTCTGCCATTCAATAAGATCATGGCTGATCCTCTACCTCATCTCCACTTTCCTGCACTATCCCCATATCCCAAAAGCTCAATCTGTCTTCCAAATGCAGTCAGCAACAGCTTCTGAGCTTGGAAAGTGAACAGATGTGAGATGGGAGCTTTTATAGCACATTTGCAGCTGTCAAGTAATGAGATGATTCCATGGTCATACAACTCCCGACCTGCTTACCTGATGTGAACATGGAGCAGCGTGGGCCTTGTGGGCAACCTCGTAAAATGTAAAGTTGAGCTCAAAATACTTCTTAATGGGCTGTTAACAAGGTCATAATGACCTGAATTGCCTCCCCTGCCGCTGCGTGTCAGGTCTGTTCAGCGCTGACAGACCCAATGTCTGGGAAAGACGCATGGCAGTGGGTTGACAGCGGGGCCCCGACCCGCTGTCAAAATTTTTTTTTTCCACCTGACCCACCACCGAACATACCCGCTGACCCCCTTAAAAATTCCCCCCTATGTAGTTTGAGAAATCCACTTGTGTAGTGAAATTGGGCAGCTGTGTCATGCTGTTATTGCGATTCAGTGGAAAAAGAGATAAAAGTGCTCAATAATGAACCAGTTATTTGTTTGATATACCTGTGAGTAGCACATTGGTTAATTCTGCAGATGTTCCCTATACTAGACTGGAATGAGGTGAAGGCAGAAAATTGGAGGGGGGAGGTGGCCTTGACGGCCTATGGTGGAGGTTGACTGTACTCTCCTTGCTGCAGATGCTGCAGCTCTGTATCTGCCACCTTGCAGAACTGGAGGCAGTTCCCTTGGTCTTTGCCATGTAACGGCTGATGAAGATTTTCTATCATCCCACCTCCATTCACCCTACCATTTGTAGCCATACCTTCAGCTGCCTAAGTCCCATTCTCTAGAAATCCCTTCTCAAGCCTTTCCACCTCCCATTCCTCCTTTGACATTCTTGTTAAATCCCACCTCTTTGACTTAGTTTTTAGTCACCCCTCCTAATCTCTCATCGCCTGTTTTTCCTTGCACTTTTGTGAAGCACCTTGGTTTTTTTTTCTAGGTTATAGCTGCCACATTTGTTGCTGTTGTAAGTGGATGGAAAATCCTGCCAAGGTTGCTGACCTCTGCATTAGACTATCTTAAATGTGGCACGATTGGACAAAAGCTTTGGGCGTGAATTCATAAAATCTGCCCTTATATCTTGCTTCTAGAACATAAGAAGAAGAGTAGACCTTTCAGCCCCTCGAGCCTGATTCAATTAGATATGGCTGATCTGTATCTTAACCCCACCTACCCGCCTTGGTTCCGTAATGCTAAATACCCATGCCTAACTAATCTATTGATCTCAGGTTTGAAGTTTTCCATTGACATAGCCTCAACAGCTTTTTTGGGGGAAGAGAGTGCCAGATTTCCAATACACTTTCCAATACATCCTTCTACATCCTGAACAGAACAGCACATCTGAGCTCTGATAAAGGGCCAAACCTGAAACGTTAACCCCTTCTTTACCTCCTCCATGTGGACCAATATGCTGCACATTTCCAGGTTTTATTTGTGATGTGTGAATGGTTACAGTTGTTCTTGATGAACACATATGAATTTATTAGCAGCTTTGAGCATCTTTGCTTGTGAAAGAATATTAGATGTTATTTTTCCACTTGTGTGGTGATTAAGATAATTATATGAAATGTTATTGAAATGAAGCACAAAAATTTGATGAAAGATATTTAAAAGCCCAAAGCTGACTGGGCTGTGTTTGATAGAAATTGATTACTAATCGGTACAGAATGATTTAAACTGAAAGTACAGGAAACTCTTTTTTATCCGGCACCGACGGGACCGGCGTGGTGCCGGTTTATCAAAAAGTCCGGATTACAGAAAGGTATAGTAAAAGGTATGAGAGCCCCGTATACGGCCACAGATCCAGGCGCCCCTGTTGCATGGCAACAGGTGCAGGAACCCCGGTTACACGGCCACAGATCCAGGAACGGCCACTAATATGAAGTAAAACTTACCTGAACCTACTCCTGCATTTTGCCGGCTAACAGAGATTTCCAGTTATTTAGGTGCCGGTAAATCGAGAGTTTCCTGTATTAGATTCACCCTGCTTTGCTGATCACTTACTGCTTTTTTAATGCATTCTAGCTATACCTACTCCAGCTCCAATATTGGCCAGGACACCGGGGAGAAGTCCCCTGCTCTTCTTCAAACTTGCGTCATGGGATCTTTTACGTCCACCTGAGAGTGCAGATGTGGCCTCGGTTTAACGGCTGATCCGAAAGACGGCACCTCCAACAATGCAGCACTTCCTCAGCACTGGCACTGGTGTGTCAGCCTAGACTTTATGCTCAAGTCTCTGGAGTGGGTCTTGAGCTCATGACCTTCTCACTCAGCGGTGAGAGTGCTAGCCCTGAGCCACAGCGGACACCTTTAAAACCAGGAAATTATAAGCCAATTGTTTTACTAGCCTGCTTTCAGTTACCTTATTCCACCTCTTCAGTATCAAACTGCTAGCACTGGTGCCAGTGAGTAATTGTTTTACCTGGCAGCAGCTGTAACCTGCAATAAAGGAAAATGTTCAAAAACTGGACCGTTTCCTTAATGCTGCGGGCAAGATCCAGACCTGATTTTGCACAGTAGGTGGTTCTGAAATATAGTGCTCCGTCCCATTAGAATATGGCATATTCTGCAGTAAGCTGTTTATCTACATAAAATAGCACTGGTCTGCATGAGGAAAAATGAATCCTGAAAATGTACTGCAACATTTCTGAAATAACACAAAATATATGGAATAAGTAGTGTTAATAATTCTTCAACTTGAAAAGCTATTAAAGCACTGGGAACTGAGTAAAAACAGTTTTAAAAGTAAACTTTTTGACCATCACAACTGCAACAATAAAATTTTCTTTATTTTCTTTGTAAATATAATTATTTTCCTAAACTTTTCCACTTGCAAAGGTAGTAATACAGGAGTACATAAATACTATCTTCCTGTGTAGAATTGGGCTGTATCTAAAAGATTTATATAGGAAAATAACTATTAGCTACAACTATAACAATAACCATAGCCTAGACCACAGTGATCGACAGTGCCCACTCAGTAAACCCAGCAGTTGAAAGTTAGTGAGGAGGGGTTGGTGGTGGAAGGGGGTTCATCCAAGGCCTGCCTGATCCAATTTCCTGATCCTGTTTCCGCTGGGAGGCTGCTTAAATGCAAACCAGAGGCCTACGCGGTAGTAATATTGAGACCACGCACGGCCCGCCCTTTAATACCAGGTATTGAGCGGCTTAGCCAAAGGTCCTTAAAGGGACCACTGGTGCCAGCTCAAGAAAAGGCCCAAAGATGTTTTTGTGAGGCCAACAGGAGCCCCTGCCCACTCCAGAAAAATGCTGTGGCCTGCTGCCAGCCCGTGCTTGACCCCCCCTCCTCTGGGATCAGCTCCTCCCCTGCCCAGCTCTGACCTACCAGTCAGCTCAGTATGGGAACTGGCCATTCTTCTGCCCTCCCACAACCAGTTAGCTCTAGCGGGGCACCCATTTTGCACCTGCAGCTCGCTGGCAGCAATCAAATAAGTCCCGTGCCTGAAAATGATTTCAGGCGTCCTGACATTAGCATCGGGCAGGTGATGTGGCCCCCACTGCCAACTTCTCACCTGGGAACCAGTGACTGTAGTATATTTGGATTCCCAAAAGGCATTCGATAAGTTGCCACACAAAAGCCTGCTATGCAAGATAAGGGCGCATGGGGTTGGGGGTAATATATTAGCATGGATAGAGGCTTGATTAACTGAGAGAAAACAGAGCGTAGGGATAAATGGGTCATTTTCTAGTTGGCAGGCTATAACTAGTGGACTGCTGCAAGGATCAGTACTTGAGCCTCAGTTATTTACAATCTATATTAATGACTTAGATGAAGGGACAGAGTGCAATGTAGCCAAGTTTGCTGACGATACAAAGCTAGGTGGGAAAGTAAACTGTGAGGAGGACACAAAGTGCTTGCAAAGGGATATAGACAAGTGAGTGGGCAATAAGGTGGCAGATAATGTAAGGAATTGTGAGGTTATTCACTTTGGTAGGAAGATTAGAAAAACAGCATTTTTTTAAATGATGAGAAACTATTAAATGTTGGTGTTCAGAGAGATTTGGGTGTCCTCGTACAGGAAACAGAGAGTTAGCATGCAGGAACAGCAAGCAATTAGGAAAGCAAATGGCATGTTGGTCTTTATTCCAAGGGGCTTGGAGAAGTAAGGAAGTCTTACTACAATTGTACTGGGCTTTGGTGAGACCACACCTGGAGTACTTTGCACAGTTTGGTCTCCTTATCTGAGGAGGGACATACATGCCTTGGAGGTGGTGCAACGAAGGTTCACTAGATTGATCCCCAGGATGAGAGGGTTGTCCTATGATGCGAGCTTGTGTTGAATGGGCCTATAGTCTCTAGAGTTTAGAAGAATGAGAGGTGATCTCATTGAAACATGTCAGATTCTGAGGGGGATTGACAAGGTAGATGCTGAGAGGTTGTTTCCCCTGGCTGGAGAGTCTAGAACTAGGGGGCATAGTCTCAGGATAAGGGGTTGACCATTTAAGACTGAGATGAGGAAGAATTTCTTCACTCAGGGTTGTGAATCTTTGGAATTCTCTACCCCAAAGGGCTGTGGATGCTGAGTCATATTCAAGGTTGAGATTTTTGGACTCTAACGGATATGGCAGGAAAGTGGACTTGAGGTCGAAGATCAGCCATGATATTGAATGGCAGAGCAGGCTTGAAGGGCTGCTCCTAATTTTGTTTTGTGTGATAGTCGAAAATCACCCACAAAATGTCTCAGTGTCCACTTCCCATACTTGTTATCTGTTATAGAAACATAGGAACAGGAGGAGGCCATTTAGCCCCTCGAGCCTGTACCGCCATTCAATGAGATCATGGCTGATCTGCGACCTAACTCCATATACCCACCTTTGCCCCATATCCCTTAATACCTTTGGTTAACAAAATTCTATCAATCTCAGATTTAAAATTAACAATTGATCTCGCATCAATTGCTGTTTGCAGAAGAGTTCCAAACTTTTACCACCCTTTGCGTGTAGAAGTGTTTCCTAATTTCACTCCTGAAAGGTCTGGCTCTAATTTTTAGACTTTGACACCTAGTCTTAGAATCCCCAACCTGCGGAAATAGTTTCCCACAATCTACCCTATCTGTTCCCCTTAATATCTTGAAAAAATCAATCAAATCACCCCTTAACCGTCTAAATTCTACAGAATACAACCCTAATTTGTGTAATCTCTCTTTGTAATTTAACCCTTGGAGTTCGGGTATCGTTTTGGTAAAACTACATTGCACTCCCTCCAAGGCCAGTATATCCTTCCTAAGGTGTGGTGCCCAGAACTGCTCACAGTGCTCCAGGTGTGGTCTAACCAGGGCTTTGTCTAGCTGTAACATAAATTCTACCTTCTTGTATTCTAGATATGAAGACCAGCATTCCATTAGCTGTTTTGATTATTTTCTAAACCTGTTATTGACATTTTAATGATCAATGTACCTGGACCTCCACTGTTTTTAGTTTTTCACCATTTAGAAAGTACCCTGTTCTATCCTTTTTAGGTCCAAAGGGGATGACCTCAACTTTGCCTACATTGAAGTCTATTTGCCACAGTTTTGCCCATTCACTTAATCTATCAATATCCCTTTGTAATGTTGTGCTTTCATCTACACTGCCTACAATGCTGCCTATTTTTGTGTCTTCGGCAAATTTGGATAGGTTGCTTTCTATCCCATCATCTAAGTCATTCATAAATACGGTTATGGGCAAGTTGGCTTCTGTAACAGAGGAGCTGAGCTTTGAAAACCTAACAAACTTGAAGAACATCAAAAATAGTTTTTAGTTAGCGTCTGCCAAACAAGTTATTTACTAAACAAAATCACTAAACAACTTGTATTTTTGTAATGAAATGTTGTGGACTTAAAGGAATATTAGGGAATGATTTCCCCCGGTGCCATATGTAGCAAAATCATAAACCTATATATAAAGAATGAGTTTGTGATTTTGTTGCATAACACAGAGGAAATTGGCCCCTACCTTCTCTGTTTTAGGCAGGGCCGTAAAGAGAAGAACTGCTTATCATGGTGACGTCACATACAAGCAGAGTGAAGTGTAGGTTTACCAAGAAGGTGGCTCACCACCACCTTCTCAAGGGCAACTAGGGAGGGGCAATAAATGCTGACATTGCCAGCGACGCCCACATCCCATGAACGAATTTTTTTTTTAATGCTATTTTTACAACTCATAGGTATTGTGAGATTAATTATATAATTAAACCTTGGGGTAGAGTTTCCGCTTTGGGTGCAATCAACGGTTCGGGCGCAAGTTGCTCCCAAAATGGCGCTAGTTTTGAGAAGCGGTTTTTTTCTCTCAAGTTTCCGCTCAAACTCATTCGCACACTGCCGAACGTAAAATCTGGCATGAACCAGCGAATTTGGGCAGCCTTATAGAACATAATATTTTTTTAATTTTTTGCTTTAAAAAATATTGCTTGATCTATGTAAAAGTGGTAACTTGGTGCAGTTTGATTAATACCGCTGAAAATGGGTTTATCACAAAAAATAAGCATTTTAATCAGAGTGCCTAGTACACAACTTGTGAGTAACCCGATTTTAAAGAACTGAAGATGACTTAAAAAAATACAGAACAATTTGCTAGCTAGTCAGTTTCCTAGTAAATTTTTTTTAAATTACATTCAAAAGCTTTTAAAACGTACCTATTGGTGTCCTGTACCCAAAAGAACCAGCTTAATTTTTGACGCCTCCTCGAATGCCTACAAATGAGCACAATTAGCAGAAACTCCCACTGGTGATTAATTCGACCTGAAGGCGTGGCCAGTTTTGTGGGCAGGGCTGGCTTCTAGCACAATGTTTTATAAACCAGCGCCAAAGATCGCGGAAACTCAATTTGCGCTGAACATAATTTGTGCTTAAAATGCCGCGATCTTTTGCACTGGTTTGGCCGATTTTGGGCAAATTGCGCCAAGAAAAAATGACGCAAACTGGCAGAAACTCCAGGCCATCAGTTTACCAAACTCTATAAAAAATATTTGTCAGTTATTTTTATGGGGTGCTGATTCCTTTTCAACAAATCATCCCACAGCAAAGAAAGTGTGATTTATAAACTATGCAATATTTATTCAATGTGTATGTATGAAATTAGATTGCAATTTTAATGGAAATATAATTAAAAGAGGAACAAGGCACTACTGAGAGATAGAGGTATAAAAATAAATGGGCATACATCACCTAGCAAGTATGCTTTTACATAATCATTTTTTGTTGCAGATGATTTTGTATTGCAGATGTTCATCATGTCAACTCTAACTGTGAAGGTGTGGAGAGAAGCTGTGAAGGCAGCATCAATTTTTCTTTCCATCTCCTTTTGCCTTGCACCATCATTCCCTTTGTCTCTTAATTTCTCCTGCCTTCCATCCTATCACAGACCCTCCCTATTGTTCTTTCCTCTCCTTCCCTCCTCTCCCTGCCACTACACTTGCTTAAAACCTGTTCCATCTCCAACATTTTCCAGTTCTGACGAAGGGTCATTGACCTGAAACGTTGGGCTGGATTTTACCAGCTGAGACGAGTTGGGGCCGGGACTGCTGCCTTCCGGGTTCTAGTCCCGCCCCCAATGACGTCTGATGAGCCCACGCTATTTTCCCTTGATTGGCCTTGTTAAGCCCGCCCTGCAGGCTTACCGGCCAATTAAGCGAAAGCCGGTGACAGATGATGTCAGCGTATGACGCTTCATCTGTTGGGAAATTTTTGACAGATGAATTGTCAGCGTTTGACAGCTTTGAGAAGCTGTCAAACACTGACAATCTCTATTCTAAGGTGAACCCTTGCACAAAGGCTTACCAAGACCTCTCTCCTCAGCAGAAAGCAGATGGCTGCTGCACCTGAGAATGCAGCAGCCATTCTGTCATCTCTGCCATTGAGGGGAGGCACCTCCGGATCCTCAGAGGTTGAAGCCTGCAGGAAGAAGCAAAGATAAGGAAACTTTTTCCAACACTTTACACTCACCTCTCATACTTACCTGTCCACACTTGCACCCATCACTCACCTCTACAGCTGACATTTCGACCCCTCTCACCCCCGCAGACCCACTGCTTGCCTCGTTGACCCTGGTGAGGTTCGCAGCCGTCGGGAAGCCGCAATTGCAGGTGTAAAATGGGGAAAAGCCTCAAAACTGCCTGTTAACTACCTGTTAACAGGCAGTTAATTGGCTCTAATCCCCTTCCCATCTCGAGGAGATGGGAAGTTGGCATGGAGGCGGGTTGGGAGCGGGGTCGGTACCCGCTCCCAGTTTCTGCCATTTTTCCGGCAGTCCTGCCTCCACACCCGCCTCCCCAGGGCTGGGAAAATTTCCCCCATTAACTCTGTTTCTCTCTCCACACCTGCTGAGCATTTCCAGCATTTTCTGTTTTTATTTCCGATTTCCAGCATCGCAGTATTTTGCTTTTGTATCAATATTTCTTGGTTCATTTGGTGGGAAATAGCAGATTGGTATGGATGTTTAGTTGATGCTAGCATTTCTGGCATTTCTTCGGTATGCTGAACGTATTTATACTTTGAGCATTTCTGTATAGTTGGGACTGTTTATGCTCTACTACTGCTACTACGACAATAACAACAACTTATATGGTGTTCTTAATGAAGAAAAATGTCCCATGGCACTTCACAGAGACATAATCAGAAATAATTGGATGTCAAGCTAAAAAGGGAGACATTATGGGCTGGATTTTGCGAATGGAGACGTGCTGGAGGCGGGACTGCTGCTTGTTGGGTCGATGTCCCGCCTCCATCATGTTCTGGCCAACCAGAGGGATTTTCCCCTGATTGACCCAGCGGGCTCAGCAGGCCAATTAGGGGGAAGTCATTGACAGAGCACGTCACCGTCTGACGTGCCATCTGTCAAGGCTTCTTGAAAGAAGAAATGTCAGCGTTTGACAGCTCTGTGAAGCTGTCAAACACTGACATTCTCTGTAGTTTGATGAGTCATTGTGTTCAGGACTCATCAAACATTTCAACTTTGTAGGTTTCAGATGGCTGTTGGTTCAGAGGATCCAACAGCCAGTTTGTGAAATCGACAAGGAAGATGTCGGGACTCCCGATCCAGGATGGATGAAGGCTGTAGGCAGAAACCAAGGTAAGTGAACATTTTTTAACACTCACCTTACATACTTACCACTCCACACTTGCACCCATCACTCACCTCTACATCTCACTTTCAGGTCCCTCCGACCCCCGCAGACCTCCTTCACGTCTCCTCCAACCCGACGAGGTTCTCCAAGGTCGGGAAGCCTTCACCTGAGAAGGTAAAATGGCACTAATCCTTTTTTCTGCCTGTTAACTACCTGTTAACTATCCGCCCCCACTTTCTGCTACTTTACCGGCAGTCCCACCTCCATGCCCGCCTCCTCGGGGCTGAGAAAATTCAGCCCAATGAGTAAAGTTCTCACTAAGCGTGGCTGTTTGGAGGTCACATTCAGGCCGCTCACCAGCTTTTCAATGCAAGAAACCGCGCGTGTGCGAAGATTTGAATTGACCGCACAGCCCGTTAAAGGGACCGCACGCCAAAAATAAATTACAGGTAACATTGGTTATGATGGGTGACCAAAAGTTTGGTCAAAGAGGTGGGGTTTAAGAAGGGTCTTAAAGGAGGACAGAAAGTCAGAGAAGTGGAGAGGCTTAGGCAGTGAATTTCACAGTGTGGAGCCGTGACGGCAGATGGCACAGTTGCCAATGGTAGGGCAAAGGGGGGGGTGGGTGGGGGGGAAAGCGCAATAAGTCAGAATTAGAGGAACGGAGAGTTGGGGGACAGGCTGTAAGGCTAGAGGAGGGTACAGAGATAGGGAGGAACTTAAACATGGGGATCAGAATTTTAAATTTGAGGCCTGTGGGACCGGTAGCCAATGTAGATCAGCAAGGACAGCATGATAGGTGACCAAGATACGGGCAGCAGAGTTTTAGATGAGCTGATGTTTAGTGAGTGGAGGATAGGATAGGATAGGATAGATAGGCCATGGGAGTATTGGAATATTCAAGTTTAAAAGTGACAAAGGTATGAATATGGGTTTCAGCAGCAGATGGACTGAGCTAGGGGCTAAGGTGGGCGATGTTAAAGAAGTGGAAATAGGTGGTCCTTGTGCTAGAGAGCTCAGCTTGGCATCAAACAGTCTGGTTCAGCCTGACACACAGGCTGTGGAGGGGGATGACAGTTTGTGATGGGATCCGAAGGCGATGGCTTCCATTTCCTCAGTGTTTAGCTGAAGAAAATTTCGGCTACTCCAAGACTTCTGTGAAGTGCCTTGGGACATTTTACCACATTAAAGGCGCTATATAAATTCACATTGCTGTTGCTGGCTGTCTGACAAGCGGTCTGGCACCACAAGGTAGTGGCAGGGTCGAGGGAGGGAGTGGAGAGGTAGAGCGGGGTACCATCAGTGTACATGTGGAATCTGACCCCCATATCTGAAGATATTTCTGTCACTGATTCTGAGCACTGTTGTGTATGTAACCTGTTCCACCTTAAGAGAGCTTAAGCCTGTTCCACCTTAAGAGATGTACTACTTTCTCAGGCTGCTGTAGACGTAATACCGGGGGTGAACACACCGGTATATAAGCACTGTGCAGTAATCTTGTATTCAGTGTAGTCCCTACCTCCAACCAGTAAAGACCTGTTTATTTGTTACTGATTAAGTCTGAGTATTAATTACTTGAACAACTCACAGACTTAACACTGGCGACGAGTCAGATTCTTACCCTGCGGCAGTTATTCCACGGCGGCTTCGTCCACAGACAGGACGTTGAAGAGAGGTTTCAAATCTCACCACCCCACTGGAAGCGACAGGCATTAGGACCCTGAAGCCTCCATCAGCGACTGAAAACTGGAGGACAGAAGGCATCCTGCAGCTTCTTTTTCAACCTCGGTGGTGGGTAAGCCGAGCAGCGTTGGCTGCAAAGACAGGGCTGGGGAAGTTGGAGGAGATAAGGGCCGCACTCGGACTGAAAGGCGCGGCGGCTGCAGAAGCTCAAGGTGCGAGAGCCGCGGGCACAGCGCGGGCTATCGATCGCACAGAAGATAAGGGCCGAGAGCCGCTTCGGTCGGGAGCCACTTCGCGATCCAGCGATCGCATCCGCTGATAAGGGCCGCACTCGGGCGATCGCGGCGAAGATAAGGGCCGCACTCGGGGGCTGAAGGGAGACGGCGTCGGGGGACGGGTGAAGACCGCCAAGCGCGGGAAAACCGCCATTTTGTGGGCGGAGGACGACGGCAAGAGCGGGAAGCCGCCATCTTTGATAACAAGTAAAGAAAAGAAAATCTGAGAAATTGCAAATCTACAATGCCTAAACACGGGAATATTAGCACCTTTGATAGTGACCTCGAAGATTGGGCCATATATGTTGAAAGAGTAAAAAATTATTGTAAGGCCAATAAAATTCGTGACCAAGATAAAGCTCTAACATTATTAAATTTAATGGGTGCGAAGACATACGGGCAATTGAAACACCTGTTATCACCAGATGAACCGGCGGATAAGACGTTCGATGAGATTGTTACTGTCCTGAAAGATCATCTAAACCCCACGCCGCTGATGCTAGCGGAACGATTTAAATTTTACGACAGAAGGCAGCTACAGCATGAAAGCAATGCTGAATATTTGCTGGAATTGCGTAAATTAGCGAAATATTGCCAGTTTGGAACGGGACTGACAGATGCACTACGAGACAAATTTGTGTGTGGTTTATTTAAACAGGATACACAAAAGCGACTGCTCGAGGAGAATGAGCTGACGCTTGAGAAGGCGGTCACTATGGCAGCAGCACACGAAGCCGCAGCGAGAGGCACGGCAGTAATGCAGCTACGGTCACCGGAGCTCAGTGCACACAAATTGGGTGTGAGTTCTGGCAAATGTTATCGCTGTGGAAAGACAACGCATGATCAGAACCAGTGTTGGTTTAAAAACCAAGAATGTAGAACTTGTGGTAGGCTTGGACACATAGCTAGAGTATGCAGGTCAGGGAAGAAGACCAGCAACAAGAAGTCACCGCAAGGAAAATACGCAAAAGTACACAAGGTGGCCGAACAGGAGTCCGATTCAGACGCTAGCAGTAATGAACTGGCTGGCTTAAGCAGTATTGAACTGGCTAGCTTAAGGGTACTCAACGTTGGTAAGGGTGCAGACCTCCAGACAATTTGGGTTACTCTTCAAATAGAAGGAGTCCAAGTAAAAATGGAATTGGACACTGGATCGGCATTGTCGGTCATGAATAAGAAAGATTACAGAAGGTTATTCCAACATATTCCCCTACAGGATACGGAGATTATATTGACAACCTACACGGGGCAGAGAGTGTACCCCATCGGGACAATAAAGGTTGCAGTGGCCAACAAGGGCGAAGGAAGTCAAATAATGGACTTATATGTGCTACCGGAAGGAGGTCCACCACTACTAGGCCGGGAGTGGTTTAGAAACATAAATATGGACTGGCATTCGCTAAAAGCCATAAAGAGTGAGAACTCGGTGCAGATAATCAGCCCAGACTCTGGAACTGATGATGGTAAGACCAACCCGTGTGCAAAAGACAAAGTTTCAGCACAGAATTCCACTGAGATAGAGAATTCTGAGTCTGTCCAGTCTACTGACATGCACATTTCTGAGGGACACCGGGCTCGAACTCAACTCCATTTCAAACTGCAACAGCAATTAGAACAAATGATTCGCCGTTTTGCGCAAGAGATGAATGCGACGAAAGAGTTCTTTGATATAGAGTGGGAACATCTGGAAAGACAACAGAAGCAGCTGCTGGAGCAAATGGAGCAGGAGCACACAAAACGTCTGATGTCAGAGGAGTTAACGGTCAGCCAACTCCTGCATATGCTGAAGGACAGGACTCTGAAATGGGAAAAACTTGAAAACGAACTTCAATATTCAAACGAAAGGGGTTCGGAGCTCTCAAAGGTTATTGGAAGAGCTGAGGTGGCAACACAGACTGAGATGACTGCAACAGAGCAGCCCTTGGATGCCAAAAGTACGCTGACTCACGTCAACGTAGAACAACAGACCGCTGAAACAGCTGCTCCGGTAGAGAGATTGAATAGTCCGATCAATCAATCTCCAAAAGAAGTTGAAGTAGCAAAATCACAAATGAGGTCACTAGTAAACGACTTGCTGAAAGCCCAGAAAAAGCTGGATGCAGAGGTACACATGAAGAAGTCTCTTCAGGAAAGATGTCTGGATTTGGAACAAGAGCTGGCTAACGTCCAGCTGGGTATGGAGGAAATAGACGACCCTCTCACTGGTCTAGCTCAGGACGACACCGAATATTACCATGACCTGGTGGACGACACCGAATATTACGATGTCCTGTCCTGCCCAGCTTGTAACTTCGACTCCCAAAGTGCAGAAATCATGGAGGAGCACCAAAAGTCTACGGAACATCGGGAGAAGCTGGCTATACGACGGAAACAGGAGGAAGAGAAGGAGGAACTGCGCATGCAGCTGGCAGCTGTGGCAGCTGACAATGGAGCCCAGAGAGTCTCCAAGAAGCAGAAAAGGAAAAGGAAAAACAGAAGATGACCCATCTGAACCATTATCACCTCTACCAGATCACACACGTGGTCCCTCCGAACGGAGCCAAATCAGTTCGGAAGTTCAAGCTGTTAAATCCATGAAAGGACTATTGAATGAGTAACGTGAACCGACTACACCACAGAGATTGAATCTGTGAACTGTTTTCCGCAGAGACTGAATCTGTGATATGTTACGTTAAACATGAAGTTATATATGTATATATGTTATTACGTTATGTTAAATGGGGGGATGACTATAAAGCTAAGAAGGGAGGAGTGTTGTGTATGTAACCTGTTCCACCTTAAGAGAGCTTAAGCCTGTTCCACCTTAAGAGATGTACTACTTTCTCAGGCTGCTGTAGACGTAATACCGGGGGTGAACACACCGGTATATAAGCACTGTGCAGTAATCTTGTATTCAGTGTAGTCCCTACCTCCAACCAGTAAAGACCTGTTTATTTGTTACTGATTAAGTCTGAGTATTAATTACTTGAACAACTCACAGACTTAACAAGCACCTCCTCCAGTTTCACTTTCTGTGCTTCCGGTAGTACCTTGGGTTATCTGTATTATGGTTTATTTTCAGTAGCTGTTCACAGTCCATGCTTTTGAAACGACACTGGCCTGGAATCTCCTCTGAATTACCACCCAGTTTGGGGTGCATTTGGGGGAGCGTCAACAGAAGAAAATGTGTTCTTAATGGCTACTGCCTCAAATCCGCCACAAGAAAAACTACACCTGAATTCTCCACCCCAAAAAAAAGCCAGTTCCCTTTAAGGCCCACCACAAGCCTTTTTGCCAAATTTAAATGGGGTCAAGTGGGCATAGCTAACCCCTCTATCTCATTCCCCAAATAATTACTGCCACTATATATCCATGCTTGTACGTGTGCCGCAAGGCATCTCTCAGCTGGATACCACATTGAGGAAGCCATTTTGTGTGCTGCCAATGAAGGTTGGTGTTTCTTTGCATGTGTTCTTTTTAATACTTTGGGGGTTGAGGCAGGATTTTTGCTGCTACTTTTACTCAGCTCTGCTCAAAATACTGCTTTGTATTCTAAACATGGAATTCTCAATGGGAATGCCTTACTTGGATGTTATGAAGAGATGGATGAACACGTGGAATGGACTAGGCTGGAGGCTCCTAGCATCAGGCATCACCAAAGGTATCTCTTTCCTACACTCACTCACTAGGGTCTAGAGACCAAGAAGATCTTACTTAGACATTCCCACAAGGCAGGTGCAAAAGAAGGAGAGGAAGTGGAACAGGAGAGCCAGCAGCCAGATGCCAGAGCAAGGAGAGCACAAATGAAAGCCCAGAGCATCCAATAAATAAAGACTGACTCACCAAATACAGTCACTTCACATCTGCCTGTTCTCCCTCCTATATGCCTTCACAAAGTCTCTCACTTTCCAGGACTCCTTCATGAGACAGAAGTCTACAATTCCCCTGACATCATCCAACTCCCAAAAGTTGAAAGCAGAGACAGAAATGAACTCACAACACCATGTGATCAAACCGTGCTTATTCTAAACAATAATATTCACCAGGAAGTGCCACAAAAATCTATTCTCCCTATCTGCAACTTCTTCTGAACACCATGACTAGCTTTCTGCCAGCTACCTTCCTTACTCTAGTTCCTAATCTACTGCTCCTATGAAGTGCTCCCTAAGTGGCATGACATTGAGTGGCCAGTATGCTTCCCCTGGAGCCTCAGAAACCTTGCGATGACTCTTGTCTCAGTGTAGTTGCAGTCCCAGAGCTTCCTACAGCCTGGAACTTGCAATAGCAGGAGGTGCTGGGCCCAAGCCTGAATCTCCCTCATGTGAAGGGAGCCTTAAGGAAGTGTGCTCACTGCCACTCTCTGGAGAGACAGTGACAATCTGCGCCCAATCCTTGCAACCCACTGGTGGCGGGCACAGGCTCAGAGTTGCTGTTGTCCCATTTAGGTCTTGAAAGCCATGTGAAAATGTTCAGTTCGAAGCATCTATTTAAGCATTGGTAACTGCCTCTCTGAATGCCACCGATGTCCTTCGAAGCTCTTCCTGGTGGCTTGATGCTGCAGCAATTTCCAGCACTGTCACGGTCTCCAGAGTGTTCTGCAGGTCGTGAGAAACATTTTGCAATGTGTTGCAGATGTGGATAGTGGACTCCTCCCACTTATCCATCATCTCAATCATATGCATGAAAACCGTCACCACTGCCGTCACATGGGAACAATGTTCCCAAATCAATGCTCTGCTGAAGTCTGCACCCCTGAAATCTGGGTCCGTAGGCTTCTCAGCTGATGGCAGTTGTTTCTTCCCATCCCTATGGAAATAACACGCTCCCTCTCTTCCGCTCTCAGTCCTCATTCTGACTAGAGCTCAATGACTCAACCAGTTATAACCCTATCAAGTGCCTTAAATAATTCCTAGCGATTGGGTATCTCTGTGCTGGTGCTTGTGCTAGTAAGAGGCCAGGATAGAGTAGGTGACAACGTGGCAGCATCTGTTGCTCTAGAAGTGCCCGGGCGATCATCAGCGTGGCTGGCCTCGTCCTCTTATGAGCTGAACAACAGAAGGGCGTGTTTAGCTGTGCACACAGTGACATTTTCCCTTGAAGAAATAGTAGCTGAGTGTAGCTGAAATTACATAAGATGAGCCTTGCCCAGCCTTTACAAACTTTCCCTTGCCAGCTTGCCTATAATCTTGCCCTCTCCTACGTGCTCTTCTGTCCTTCTGCCTACTATACCCAACGCCTCCTCTTCCTGTGTACTCAGGGTTTTCTGGAATGGTGGTCCTCTCCCGGTGGCCCTTCTGTGACACTGGTTGTATGTCTTTCTTTCCTTTGGAGGGATAGAAGGCAATGTTACAGGCTTGTAACTGTTATGGAGACTTTCCCTATAGGAGGTCATGTATGCCATAATGATGAGAGGTGAAGGTGCCTTATCCCTTTAAAAGAAGTGTTTTTTAAAACAGAAGCCCTTGTGTTAGGCACAGTAAGTTGAGAGAGTAGATTTGAGTAAAGGTACTTGAGAGTTTGGAGAAATTGCCCTTATCAGAAGTGAGTTCCCTTGCCATTGCTGAGGGGGAGAGTAGGTAAAGAAGTGAGTGAAGCTGGTTGAGTGGTAGAGGATGTGTATTGGCACCAGAGCCTCGACTTACCTTGGGCCATCCATGTGAAATCATTGAACCCCTTTCTACATTTGAGGCAATTATTGGGGTGCTGGAGACTGCACTGACTGCACCTGCTGCCTCCCCCCAGACAACCTGCACTACTCTCCTACGGGGCCTCCTGTCCTCAGTGTCCATCAGATGTGCCCCTCACTTCTGCCAACAGCACCTCCATGGACTCATCGAGAAATCTGGGATCCCTTCCAGCTGCTCACATCCCTGAGGCTGTTGCTTCCTCTGCCAACCAGTCGAGAAATAATGTTGCCCTTTAAATGGTTACAGCCTTTTAAAGGCTGCGCCAGAACTGCATTCTGCTCCCTCCTAGCAGTGGTAATCCAATGAAGGGCAGTTTTCTGGTCTTCAAACGGCCCTGGGTAGCTAATAAGGGTTCTGGGCCCAAACTGTGGCTGGCTCTCATCGGTGGGTGTTAAGACCATCCTAACCGCAACGTGCCAACAGGAGGCAAACTTAGGCTACCATTTGTTTCTAGGATGGCAGTAAGCCCTAGGTCAAAGTTCAAACTGTAATCTACTGTGGTTGGTGCTACTTGAGGAAAGTTTGTGCTTTTGTTGAAATAGGTTTCAGTGCTATCTTGCATTCATTTTGAATGCTTTATCTGGTTTGTGGCATACATTCAAGCACAGGGCAAGGGACGAGGTTGATGAAGGAGACATGTCTCTCCCAAATTGTTTGTGTGGGTTGTGCCCCTCTTTCCCTGCCACACTATAAATGCCAGAACTATAGCCTCTTTATAGTTATTTGTGTCTTTAGTTTGCTACATATTTTCCTTGGAAATTATAATACAAAATTATAAGATGTTATAAGTGGACACTGGTAATTATCAGTAATGTGACATGTAAAGGCATTGTTTTTCATTAGTTTTCATCATTTCTAATATTAATTCTACACCATATTTTTCCAAGTTTAAACTTTTGAGGTGCTTGCATTTTCAGCGATTTTGGGTATAGAGGAATAATGAGAAACCTCATCACATAGTTCAATAGATTGGGAACGGCTAGGATGTAATCACGTGAAAAAGTGGTTTATCGCACAGATAAAGAAGTGTTCAAGGGTTATTATGGTGAGGTACCAGAGGGTTTCCAGGGCTGGTGGTCCAATACCCCAGTTAAAATCAACACCTTTGGAAGAGGCAGGGAGATACGAGGAGATGAAGTAGTAGAAAAAAAATATATCTAAAAAAGAAAATAATGCTTGCAGCAAATGCTGGAGCAGGTTTTAAGCCAGATAGCCAAGTCGCAAAAAATTCATTTTTTATAAATTGTGCATCTATCTCCACAGGTCATAGAAACCTGTGTAAAATTATCTTACATCTTGGATTTTACAGTAATTGTAAAGAAAAAATAATTGTTAACCTTTCATTTTGTGATGGGCGCCGTAACCAAGTCTAACTTTTCTGTGAATGTTTTGTTGTAAATATTGACTAGAACTCACACAGAATATGCAGAAAATGTAACCAAACCTTTAGAAGTAATGAATATGTGGGCGTGATTGGAAGACAGCAATCTCATGAAAGGGTTTTGTTGATAACATAAGCCATGAGAGTGGAGTTAAGACATTTATAACCGTCATCTGAATCCGTAGCCAGCTTGTGCAATCAC
Organism: Somniosus microcephalus; assembly: GCF_052327205.1. Lineage (NCBI taxonomy): Eukaryota > Metazoa > Chordata > Chondrichthyes > Squaliformes > Somniosidae > Somniosus > Somniosus microcephalus. The sequence goes on from NC_141012.1 coordinate 22,140,822, forward strand.
TCCCATTAGTCTTGCCAACAAATACTGCGATATTCATGAGGAGGTTTTTTTTGCGTTTTGAAGGTACTTTTTGTCGATATTCATTTTCATAAGAGACATCGTCAACCAGTGCACTCATCATTGGTGTGTGAAGGGATCCACAAAACGCTACGGCCTAGAAATTCGTCTTGGGCGGTGGCGCAAAACGCGCGGTACCGGATCGGCCGCCCGTTATGCGCAGCGCCTGATATTCAGCTCTATTGACTGCAGTGGAACTGAATATCAGGCGCTGCGTATAACAGGCGGCAGAGCCAGTACCGCCCACATTGCACCTTGGCCCGAGACAAATTTCTAGGCCTACAGCTTTAGTCAAACACCAATGAATATCAGAAATGAATATTTCTCTTCTTGTGCGGCTTAAATTGAACTGCCACCGCATGTACATACTTGCCCTCAACAAACAATAAGACCACCAATTCATAGATATTTACAATTTTATTTGTGCACAATTAAACAGATGTATACATGGTATACAGAACAGCCAATAAACGGTATTTATGCCTTTTGCAATTTAAAAATGCAAAAGAGTAAAATAAATCCCAATAACATATGAACCATCTTTTAGATGGAAGAACAGTAACTGCAGTCCCTCCCAACCAGAACGCAAGTGAAAGGGTTACAGAGTTTGGCATATATGATGTGTTTTTAAAAAAAAGAAGCACTACCACAATATAAAGGGGGAAATGGAACAAACCATTAATACGAGGTGGCCACGCATTTTAGCGACTCGGTCACGGTACATGAAGAATTCAGACTTTCTCATGATAATAACGGGGCAGACGAAACAACTCTACAAGTGATTTTTTTTTCGTAAAAGAGATTCAAAAATTTCCAAAAATTATCACAAATGTTTACAGGCAAGGTTATAAAATGTGCAAATGTGGACAAAACAAATAGCACCATAGTTACAATCCTACCACAAAAAAAATAATTAAGTTGTCAGTTTGGTTTTTGCATTGATGGTTTTGGAACCCAGTACACATAATAAATAATGTTGCCAGCATACAGAAAATGATTTATGCACCATGGAATATTGTCCCTCTCAGAATAAATTATTATATATAAAACATGGTGGTTTACTAAGAGATACTTGGAAGAGATCATTTTATAAACAGGCTCAGCTACCTACACTGTAATGCTCGAGTTTCGGATAACATCCAAATGTGTTTATATTTATACAGAACTGTACCACAAGCCTAATGTTCTACTTTTCTTTCATAAATACAGTTTTGTTAGAACGTAACACTTTGTAACTGATGACACCAGTTAAACTTGACTAAACGTCACTCAACATGTCATACTATAGTATTACTGGGTAAAATATTCTAATACATTTCACAAAGAACAGGTTATCTACCTAATACATTTCATAAAGTAGCACAGAAGATTGCCCGTTTACAAATAAACTAACTTCCACATCTCTGAAGTTAAGGATGGTCACCCCTTTTATCATTGACCCATCAATATATTACATTAGGGCATATATCCCTGCATAATATTGCAGCTGCACCTACACTGGTCCCTGTATTATTTTGTGCTCAATGGTGAATAAAACACCATCAAGCCATTAAAATCTTTGACTGCTTCCAACTTGGTGACAATTCGCATTGCGTAAGTGCTCAACAGGCAGTCATCACTTCTTACTTATTCACTACATGGTCAATGAAGTCACCAAAACAGTTTAATTTACAAATGTCAGAGGTAGACTTCAACATGTAACTTTCAGGTAATTTCATGCACAATTATGCATCACAGATCTCCATTTTTCCCAATGTGGAGTAGTTCTTTTTTTTTTCAATATTCCATTTGGATTCAGCAGTAACAGATGTAACTGTCACGAAAAGGTTGCTGGAAACCAATGATCGCCCGCCATTTCTAAAGACTACTCTATCTGAAACAATGTCCACTGATACCTCTCAGCAAGGTCTCACAGTACAAAAATCCAGCTCCTGTGGCTTCTTCCTTATACTGCAATGTTCTCTGGGCAAAGCATGCCCAGTATCAGCTTTACATTTGATGAGACGTCTCTTGAAGCCTTTGCCACAACTCTTTGAGCATGGTGACCATCCGCCAATCTCCCACACTGGGCAAGGATCGCCACACTGCCGTATGACTTCTGGTTTCTGGGTGGTATCACAATCAAATGCTATTTTACCATGATTGTCTTCACACTCAACAGATCTATGTTGCAGTCCATTTCCACAAGAAACAGAACACTGAGACCATGTTCTCACCACCCATTTATAACTGGGTCTTTTATAATCTGGTTGCCTTGTATCAATTTTATTTAATTTGCTCAAACTGTCATTGATCAGCAAGATTCCTCTTGTGTCTTTTTTATTGGAACTATGTGAAGATTTATCTTCTTTGTTGTCCTTCGGTAGATAGAAGGAATAGCGAACACGAGGAGGAGTCATTTTTCCAACTGATAGGACTTCAATGACCAATGGTTCCTGGATGGGTCTAAAAGCTTGAAGGCTTTCAACAGAAGTTGCTGTTCCACTATACCTCAACAAGCTTCCCTTTATTACAATGTCCCGCTCCACTGCAGAAACGATGTAGTGGCCATTGAGTATATATTTGCCGTGCTCATTCTTAACTGCCAAATAGTTGTCATCATTGGTCATGCCTCTGTATCCTCTTTGCTTGACATCAATGCTGGTGGCTCCAACTGGTATCGTCACAATATAATTGTACCCATGTCTGTTGAAAGGAAACATTTTATTTTATATTAAGTACGCTAAGTATTGAAATATTTAATGGGCATCTTTCCCCTTCACCGACTCTCTGCTCCACCTTTGGTGGCCCCAAACAAACACATTCTCTAAATTTCTTGCATTGCTATCTCTCTTTCCTCCTTCAAAAGCCTCCTAAAAACCTGTCTCCTTAACTGATCATCTCCCTTAACTTTTCTCTACCCCTACAAGGTGTCCATTTCCATTTGTGTGAAGGACCTTGGGACATTTTACTGTGACGAAATTGTATAAATGCAAATTGTTGAATTCCCCTTGTCATTTTCAAAGAGTATGGCTATTTAGTTATAGCGCATATGTAGTAAGTCACATGGTTAAACATATGGCTGAGAATGAGAAACATTCAATTAGTGGAAGATTGAGAGGGGGACCGGAAGTGGTGTTGTATCTGAGAGAATTATTCAGTCAGAACATCACCAACAGAGCGGTTTTCCCAGCCTGTTTAATATCAAATACTTTACAAGAAGCAAACACACTCTCAAATACAGACAAAGGAAATAGAACCTTTGGTGATAGCAATAAAATGAAGGCCATTAAACCTCATTTCCTTCAAAGTTTACTCCTTTTAATCTCTTTGGTAATTTTCTAGACTCAATTCCCTGTTTAGACTGCCCTTGAAACAGATAGATCCATATAAGAGCAATAATGGAGCAGCACGATGGAGATTCAACACTATGGCATGAAGCAAGGTTCAAATTCTCGCCCACACCTCCCCATATGGTGAGCTTTTGGTCCCAGTTATGCCATTATGGGGTTTGCTATGTGGATGCCTAGTGCTGCCCACAAGCAGGAAGAGAAAATCATCCCGGACCCTTAATGCTCCTTCCAGCTATACAGCAATATTGGCAGAAACTTGCGAGCAAGTTACCTGCCACTCATTTTGCCAGGGATAATATAATTGGTGTGAGGAAAGCTTAAAGCGAAAATAAAAAATAACTAGTATTAAAAAAACAGCAACAATGTTGCTGCCTGGTATAGGAACAGGAGAAGGCCATTCAGCCCCTCGAACATGTTCTGCCATTCAATTAGATCATGGCTAATCTGTATCTTAACTCCATTTACCCATCTTGGTTCAAGATTTCTTATTACCTTTGCATAACAAAAATCTATTAACCTCAGCTTTAAAATTTTCAATTGACCTAGCCTCAACAGCTTTTTGAGAGTTTCATATTTCTACTACCCTTTGTGTGAAGAAATGCTTCCTGACATCACCCCTGAACAGCCTAGCTCTAATTTTAAGGTTATGTCCCTTTGTTCTGGACTCCCCCACCAGAGAAAATAGGTCTCTATCTACCCTATCAACTCCTTCAATCATCTTAGACACCTCAGTTAGATCACCCCTTACTCTTCTATACTCAAGAGAATACAAGCCTAGTCTATGCAATTTATATACATGGCCACCATGTTGTTGACATCCCAACATTAGTTTGCTAAGCTTGGGCTTCCCAGATCTCAATAAATGGAACTTCTCAAAAATGATGTACATTTTTTTTTGAAAGTGTGAAATTCTACCACTTTTTTTCCCTTTCCAATTACCTTAACTCCCTGGGACACTTACCACCTGTGGTCAGAGCAAATAGGCAAGCTGGTCACAGGCCTTCAAATCCTGCTCTGACCTGACTGCTAAAATGTGTAAAAGCAACTCAGGGATGGCTTGCCCTCTGTTTTTTTTTCCCCACCTCATGTGGGCACCTAGCTTCCACTCAGTGGGGGGAATTTTGCCAGCCCTGGGGAGGCGGGTTTGGAGGCGGGACTGCCTGGAAAATGGCAGAAACTGGGAGCGGGTACCGATCCCACTCCCAACCCGCCTCCGTGCCATCTTCCCGGGAGGCGGGACCCCGACTCGCGCAGGGACCCATCTCCTCGAGGCGGGAAGGGGATTACAGCCACTTAACTGCCTATTATCTACCTGTTAACAGGCAGTTAAGAGGATTATCCCCATTTTACCAACACAAGTGCGGGCTTCCCGACGTCGGGAAACCCCGCCAGGATCAGTGAGGCGAGCAGTGGGTCTGCGGGGGTGTGAGGGGTCGAAAAGTCCACTGTGGAGGTGAGTGATGGGTGCAAGTGTGGAGAGGTAATATGGGAGGTGAGTGAAAAGTGTTAGAAAAAGTTTACTTACCTTTGTTTCTTCCTGCAGGCTTCAATCGTTGAGGATCCAGAGGTGCCTCATCTCCACGGCAGAGATGACAGAATGGCTGCTGCATTCTCCGATGTAGCAGCCATCTGATTTCTGCTCAGGAAAGAGGTTTGGTGAGTCTTCAGTACAAGGACTCACCAAAGAACAGTGATTGTCAGTGTTTGACAGCTTCTCAAAGCTGTCAAACAATGACAATTCATCTGTAAAAGATTTGACAGATGAATCGTCATACGCTGACTTCCTCTGTCACCGGCTTTCCCTTAATTGGCCTGCTAAGCCTGCAGGGCGGGCTTAACAAGTTCAATCAAGGGAAAATAACGTGGGTTGGCCGAACGTCATTGGGGGCGGGACTGAAACCCGACAACCAGCAGTCCCGCCCCCATTGATAAAATCCAGCCCAGTGTTTCCCTCAGAGTAATGTAGCTCCACATTGATGCTGCAATATTTGACACCACTGCGACATCTATAGCATGTGTTTTGGGCGATTGTTTGACTCTCTACAGACAATAAAGCTTCCAGAGAGCAGTACCAAAATTACACCAGGAGCACACATTTGCTGGTTCTATTTTATCTTCAAACAAGTTTCACTTTCTGGGGAATTTCCAAAGGATTAATGGGCATCCTGTCACTATGAAAGTTAATTTGCATAGACTAGGTCATTCTTCTTGCATCAGGATTATGTACCTAATTATGGAAATGACTATTATCTTTTATATAACTGTGAAATTCGAATAGATGCTAATGGAATTTTAGTGGGAAAATATTAAAGTTAAAAGCAATTAAATTGAAATGTAATGAAAAAAGAAAAACGTACATGGGTTTACTGAATAATCCAGAAACCTTCTTGCAGCTTTTGTGATCACCTCCACATATTCCGCATTTGTCAAACTTCTTGTTGGAGCCAAGCTTTCCATCGCACCCAGCTTTTATACACTTTCCTTGGACACATACTGCTGAAGTATCTGGCATACATGGAGTTCCATCTACCACCTTTGAGAAAGACATTGTGAATTATGAACCATCAGTGACTCGACCCTTTACATCTCATCCCCCGCAGACGGGGGCCCAGTTTTTCAAATTTAATGTTGACAGATAGATCAGCCATGATCTTATTGAATGGCGGAGCAGGCTCAAAGGGCCAAATGGCCTTCTCCTGCTCCTATTTCTTATGTTCTTATAGTCAAGCACTGATTCTTTTGGTCTCTCTTTGAAATAGTTTCCTTTTTGGCGACTGTCTACAATTGTGGAAGTGGACTTATGATGGAATAGTGACATGAACATCACTGCAGCCGTCTATATGGATTTCCCAAAAACCATTCATGCTATGCATCTTGCCACCTTTGCTGAAGAATGCGAAATAACTTTTTGGCATGTAGTCCAGTGATACAAGGTGGTGCTTCATAAATACAGACATAATTGAAAAAATATTTCTACTGCCCAGCGTCTTAGGCCAGGTTGATAGTAAAAGCAAAGGGGAATGCAGGGATAGCCTAATTTTGTCTGGGACACAGTCTAAAGAGCTTTTTGTTTTAAAGTAGTGGGTTTTAGTGACTGAGCTTGACATTATCCTATCAAAGATTGCTAAAAGAGCAATATTTAAAAAAATATATATTCAGTTCCAGATTTTAAGTAGAAATAAGATAGAAGCGTAACTGTAGTTTTACATAGAATAAAAAGTTGTCTCTAAATCGGCTAAAATGAAAATCAGATTTCAAAACAGATCCAGTTTGACGACGACCATGGCATAATGATAAGGTAAAAAAAGGCCCATTAATTGAGTGGTAAGAGGTTCCTTTCTTACCACCTCCATCTGCCAGCCATATGTGCTGGGCTCAGTAAGCTCCCTGCCAGAGTATTAAGCTGAGCATCCCGCCACAGAGAAAAACTAACACACTGTCTTGACCAAAGTACACCTCCTGTCAACTGGTTCACAGGGTGGCATTAGGCCCATTCACCCACACTTCCAGCCAAAGACAGGATTCCTAAAACAAAGTGAATTTGAAGGGAGCTGGAGAAGCAAGCAGAAAATTGGGGAAAATAACTAAATAGATGGGAGGCGAGGTGTTCTGAAGGTTACCTCAATTGTGCAGAAAGTGTTTGAAACTTTGATGAGGGATCAAATGGAAGGACAGGTATCTTTACAGAGAGACAGAATGGGTTCAGGAAGGGCATATCACATCTGACCAATTTACTGGATTTCTTTGAGGAAGTTACAGATCTGGTAGAAAAGATTGAGGCAGTTACATAGAATTACATACAAATTCAACACAGAAACAGGCCATTCGACCCAACTAGTATAGACGAGTGTTAAACTCAACCTGAGCCTCCTCCCACTCTAATTACCACATCCCATCTGCCCATATCCTTTTATTCCCTTCTCCCTCATGTATGAATCAAGTCTCCCCTTAAATGCATCAATGCTCTCTGCTTCAACCACTCCATGTGACAGCGAGTTCCACCTTCTCAACATTCTCCTAAATTCCGCCTAAATTCTTTATTTGATCTGTTAGTAGCTATCTTATATTTATGCCTCTTTGTTCTGGACACGTGCACAAGTGGAGGAGGTTTCTCCACTTCCACCCTATCAAACCGCTTCATATCTTAAGCACCACTATCAGGTCTCCTTTTAACCTTCTCCTTTCCAGAGAAGAGCCCCAGCCTCCCAAATCTGCGACCTCTACCACCTAGCAGGTGCATGGGAACGCCACCACTTACAAGTTCCCCTCTGTAGTGTATGTAACTGTCTACCTTTAAGAGACTATTGTATGTAACCGTTCACCTTTAAGAGAACTATTTTAGGTGTGGCACTACTTGTTTGGCTTCTGTATACGGTAATACCGACGGTGACCACACCGGTATATAAGTGCTGTGGCATGATTTATAGGGCAGATTCGCCCTGACCTTCGAATAGTAAAGTCCTGTTGTATGTTACTCCTGAAGTCTGTGTCGTAATTAACTGCACAACCCACAGACTTTACAGTGGCGACGAGTCCGATCGTACCCTGCGGCAACAATAATTTCAAAGCAACGAAAGAGCGTCGAAAAGAGGCAACCGCCCTCGTTATTCGGCTGGGAGAAAACTCAAGGCTGCAGCAATAGAAAGGAGGAAGACTTTAGCGTCATAAACTTCCATCAGCAACAGGCACTGACTGTCCCTTCTGCCACGGTGACTGTGAGTAAGGGAAAGTGAAAAGAATAGCCGGAGGATAAGGGCTGGGCACTCGACCACGGTCGAGGGGGAAAAGGAGCCGGACAAAAAGTCGGGTCCAACGGCGTCGTGAGAGACCGCGACCGGCGGGAAAAGCCGGGCGGTGACCGAAGCCACGAAGCGCTGCGACCGGGAGCGTAGGCGCGGGAAGAGAGAAACTCAGCCGCAGCCGGGGAGAGAAGCACCGGACTGCGAGAGGGCTGGGAGGCGCGATTGGGGTCCGAGCGAGCGGGAGAGGCAGAGCCGACCAAGAGAGACTGCGCGAGAGCCAGTCCAGCGGCTGAACTGTCCTCCGTCAACGGGGTGTACCCAGCGCCGGTAGAGCTGAGAGAGCGGGAGAGAGACAGAGCCGAGCAAGGGGAACTGTGCGAGAGCCAGCCCAGCGGCTGAACCTGTTCGCCGTCTACGGGGTACCCAGAGCCGGTCGCCCTGCCATAAAATAAAAAAAAAGGGAAAGCCTTGAAGCCGACGCGCAGGCTGTGAACCTGAAAGCCAGCGGCCGTCGCCCGTGGGGAAAGTGTACCCCTCCCGCCAGGGAAGAAACGTGGGAAGCCGCCATTAGGGGGGGAAGAAGACAGAAGCGGGAAACCGCCATTGAAACGGGCAGGGAGAGAAGATAAGAGCGGGAAACCGCCATTTTCGCGGGAAAACCGCCATCTTAGGAAAAAAAAAAGAAATAATAATTTAAAGAAATACTTGTGTTGTTCCCAAAGAGAGGAAGATGCCTAAGCGTGGTAACATCAACGATTTTAATTCCGAGGTAGAAGACTGGGCCACGTACGTGGAACGCATTGAGATCTATTGTGAGGCCAATAAAATAGAAGAAGATGACAAAGCTATAACCTTGCTGAACTCGATGGCCGCAAAGACATACGGGCTCTTGAAGCATCTACTAGCACCAGCTAAACCGGCGGATCAGACTTTCGATGATATTGTGGCTGTCCTGAAGGACCACTTGAACCCTACACCATTGATGTTGGCGGAACGATTCAAATTCTATGCGAGAACGCAACGGAAAGACGAAAGCAACGCAGAATACTTGGTCGAACTGCGTAGACTAGCGAAATACTGCCAGTTTGGAGGGAATCTGACAGAGGCATTGCGAGACAAGTTCGTGTGCGGGTTGGCAAAGGAAGGAACGCAAAAGCGACTACTCGAAGAGAACGACCTTACACTTGACAGGGCTGTCCTTATTGCAGCATCGCACGAAGCCGCAGCGAAGGGAACTGCGGAAATGCAGCTAAAGACAGCAGCACTAAGTGTGGATCAAATTACCTCGACAACAACAAAATGCTATCGTTGTGGGAAGACAACACACGACCAGAACCAATGCTGGTTTAAGAACCAGGAATGTAGGAAATGTGGCAAACTGGGTCACATAGCTAAGGTATGCCGGTCAGGGAAGAAGACCAACAACCAAAGGACCAACAACCAAAGGAAGCCATCACAGGAAAAGTACAACAAGGTACACAAGGTGGCTGAGAAGAGTTCAGACGAACAGAATTCAGACTCAGATCCAAACGGCCAGGAGCTGGGTAGTCTGAGAATTCACAATGTGAGTAAGGAAGCTGACCTACAAACTATCTGGGTCATGCTAAAAATAGCTGGAATCCAAGTGAAAATGGAGTTGGACACTGGATCAGCTCTATCAGTCATAAATCGAAGGGATTACCACCGGCTATTCTCACATATACCCTTAAGAGATACCAAGTTCGTATTGCAGACATACACGGGGCATAAAGTATACCCCATGGGAAAGATAAGAGTCAAAGTGAGAGATAGGGGTAAAGAACACCCAAGAATGAACTTATACGTACTACATGAGGGAGGACCACCACTTCTAGGACGGGAGTGGATCAAGAAAATAGACATGGAATGGCACTATCTAAAAGCCATAACGAGTGAGGACTCGGTGCAGACAATCAGCTCAGATTCTGAAACGGATGACGATAAGACCAACCCAAATATGAAAGACAAGGCTGAAATGGACTTGCCGACGAAGGTTGGAAAAACGAAGGCATGCATAAAGGCTTATGCTCCAGAGAAGAACAAAGTTTCAGAACAGAACTCCACCGAACAACGACAACCTAGTTCGACAGAAAATTCTGAGCCTGTTCAAGTTACGGACATATCCATGACGGAAGAACACCGAGCTCGGACTCAAACTTATTTCAAATTACGACAACAATTAGAACAATTGAGTTACCGTCTCGTACAAGAGATGAAAACAATGAAAAAGTTCTATGACACCGAATGGGAGAATCTGGAAAGACAACAGAAGCAGCTAGCTCAAGCAGAGAGCGACCATAGAGCCATCGTGACCAATTACCGATCACATCTCCCTTATGCTGTTCAGGAGTTAGAATATTTGCAGGAAGAAGCAAATGAAGAGGAATCTTCAGGAAGCCAGGATTTTATTCCAGTTCTTCTCTACGACTCCTTACAAGCAGAGTGTGAGAAGTTGAAAGAACAGTATGAACAGGCCCAGGTGACAATTCTGGAAGGGGTTAACTCGGCAACCTCCGAAAAGCTAGTTTCAGTGGAAGCATATGAGCAACTGAAGGTTGAACATGAGCAAGAAGTCCAAAGGCTGCAGGAAATTCTTGATGAGCTCAAGGCCAAGACAGGCTCATCGGTAGAAGTTCCATCCATAGATGAGAAATTAGAGGTGAAAGACATGGCAGAACATGAAAGACAAGATGTACAAGAACTCATAAAAATATTAAAGGAAACCCAAGACAAATATGGGGCGGCAATGACCGAGATTCAACAACTTGAAGAACAGATTCAACTGGGAATCCGTTCAGTGGAAGAAAAGGGAACTGTAAGAAACACAGAGACTGTAAGAATGGCCTCTGAACATGAGCTAGAGAGCATCAAGGCGCAACTTCTCCGAGCACTGGAAGCCAAAGTACAAGAGGAAAAGAAGGTGAAAGCATTGGAGGAAATGGTGGATGAAATGGAGAAGACTCTGACCCACAGTGTTCCCGTGGAAGAGTTAACGGTCAGCCAACTCCTTCATATGCTGAAGGACAAGACTCTACAATGGGAACAATCTGAACACGAGCTTCAATCTTCAAAGGGAAGGAGTTCGGAGCTCTCAAAAGTTATGGAAATAGCTGAGGTTGCAACACAGATTTTACAGGGATGCCAAAAGTACGCTGAATCACGTCAATGTGAACAGCAGAATGTTGAAACAGCTGCTCCAGTAGAAGGATTGAATAGCCTGATCAATCAATCCCCGAGGGAAGGGGAAGTTTTGAAATCACAAACGAGGTCATTAGTGAAGGATTGGCAGGAAACCCAGGAAGAGCGGGATGAATATGAACGCATGAAGAAGTCTCTTCAGGAAAGATGTCTAGGGAGGGAACAACAGTCGGCTAACGTCCAGTTGGGTACGGAAGAAGTAGCAGGCCCTCTCGCTAGACTAGCTCAGGACGACACCGAATATTACCATGACCTGTTGAGTGACACGGAATATTACGAGGATCTGGTCTGCCCAGCTTGTGATGAAAACTCCCAAAGTGCAGAAATCAGGATGAAGCACTTAAAGTCTAAGGAACATAGAGAGATGGTGGCACTACAGCTGGCAGCTGATAAGGGAGCCCCGAGAGTCTCCAAGAAGCAGAAAAGAAAAAGAAGAAGCAGAAGATGATAACCATCAAAATCATTATCACTCCTACCAGATCATGCACGTGGGCCCTACAAAGGGAGATAAATCAGTTGGAAAGTAAGGAAAATTACCAAGGCAATACAGCTGTTTGTAAAAGTCAGCATTGCTGGTTCAGCAGGACGGGAGTTCAAGCTGTTACGTCAAGGGGAAGACTAGTGGAGGAGTCACGCTAGCAATGTGAACCGGCTACACCACAGCGATGTTGTTCGGACCGAGTCAAGACTAGAGACTGAATCTATACACTGTTCCCACAGAGACTGAACCTGTGAACTGTTTCCCACAGAGACTATATCTGTAAATTGTTTACCTGAAGTTGAATATATGTATGTTAATGAGAAATAGTATGTTGTAAGCTAAAAAGGGAGGATTGTAGTGTATGTAACTGTCTACCTTTAAGAGACTATTGTATGTAACCGTTCACCTTTAAGAGAACTATTTTAGGTGTGGCACTACTTGTTTGGCTTCTGTATACGGTAATACCGACGGTGACCACACCGGTATATAAGTGCTGTGGCATGATTTATAGGGCAGATTCGCCCTGACCTTCGAATAGTAAAGTCCTGTTGTATGTTACTCCTGAAGTCTGTGTTGTAATTAACTGCACAACCCACAGACTTTACACCCTCCAAGTCACATACCATCCTGACTTGAAAATGTATCGCCGTTCCTTCATCGCCACCGGGTCAAAATCCTGGAACTGGCTCCCTAACAGCATTGTGGGAGTACCTTCACCACACGGACAGCAGCGGTTCAAGAAGGCGACTCGCCACCACCTTCTCAAGGGCAATTAAGGATGGGCAATAAATGCTGGCCTTGCCAGCGATGCCCACATCCCATAAACGAATAAAAAAAGCCTACTCAATCTTTCCTGATAGTTTTATCCTCTCAACATCCGTGTAAATCTTTCCTGCACATTCGCCGGAGCTTTAATATCCTTTTTGCTGCATGGGGACCAGAATTGCACACAGACTCCAAGTGTGGTCTAACCAAGGTTCTATGTAAATTTAGCCAACATTTTTAGTAAGAGGATAATAGAATTGTGGAACAGATCCCCAGCAGGGATAGTGCAAGAGAAAGCCATGGCAGCTTTTAAAATAAGGATTGGATGAATTCCTTTTAGCAAAGGGAATATCTCATTGAAACATATAAAATTCTTAGAGGGCTTGACAGGGTAGATGCTGAGAGGCTGTTTCCCATGGCTGGAGAGTCTAGAACTAGGGGCATAGTCTCAGGATAAGGGGTTTGGCCATTTAAGACGGAGATGAGGAGAAATTTCTTCATGCAGAGGGTTGTAAATCTTTGGAATTCTCTACCCCAGAGGGCTGTGGATGCTCAGTCATTGACTATATTGAAGACTGAGATTGATAGATTTTTGGACACTAAGGAAATCAAGGGCTATGGGGATAGGGCGGGAGAGTGGAGTTGAGGTATAAGGCCAGCCATGATCTTATTGAATGGCGGAGCAGTTTCAAGGGACTGTATAGCCTACTCCTGCTCCTATTTCTTATGTAATGTTCTTAGACGGTTATTAGTGCTAGAGTCATCGTAAGGAACTTTGATGGGAGGTTTGGAACAGTAGCCTAGATGGAAAATTGGTCTGATCTTGCCTAATACAGTACCAATATTACCAGATGGGACTACCCATAGCTAGAAAGAAAGGGACTTTGTGTCCTTCCAGCAAATAAACTGCATGACAAATAGGTATGAATTTGCAATGCTAATGTTATATCATTACAATAAATTTAGAATAATAGATTATAGGAGTGAAGTCTTATGAATTGGAAGCTGTGAAAGTTTTCTATGACAGGTCAAATTTAGAAAACTTGCAAAAATATCTATAATTCTAGAAATAAGCTTCCCCCATTATAAATGCCATGTGTGCACTGGCCTTAATACGTAGCATTACAGTTTTTGATATGCTTACCTTGGGTGCAAGAACATAGAAGTATCCAGTACCATTCGCTCTGCATACAAGTTTGCATTTGTCCTTGGGTGAAACCCCTGAATATTTGGGAACCCACACAACAGATGGCGCCAGTCTGTTCGTATTCACATTATATCCATTGAAGGATTCACACTGCTCCTCTCTGAAACTTTTACCTGTGATTCAAGTACAGACCAAACACAACCATAAATAGACAGTCAGAAAGGGTTAAATATAGGTGATCACATCTGTAGTGTGCCAATATTCTTCCTTCACCATAGGCATTTAACTCAGGATCTTTGCAGGCTCAAGAGGATGCTGAAGCTTTGTCATGAATGAACGGACAATGGCTTGTAAAGCAGATGTTGCCATAAGTACACACACACACAAAGCTGTTGTGTTCAAAATGCTCTCTCAGACTCTAGTGCCCATGACCAGTGTAATCGGGAGTCTAAGCTGTGCTGTCCACTAGCACTGTTGCCAAAATGACACCTGTAGCATGCCCAATGCCTGCACTATAACAGGGCATTACTTTCTATATGTGAATTCAACCCCTTCACCCTCTAAGGATAAGCAACTTCTCCCAGCCAATGTCAATGGCACTTGCTGTTTAAACAAAACCATTTTAAAAAATGAACACCAGGAGTAAAGAAAAACAGGAATGTTGTTGTTTTGGTGGGGGGATAGTTTAACAAATGTATATTTGTCATTTTTATGAGGTCCTGCACAATAATACAGGCCTATTGCTGTATGACTGACTGGAAATAGTTGGGTCTGAGCCAATTATTTCAAACGGATCCCTCCATGCTGTCTATGTTCAGTTTTATGACAGGGACAGTTTGAATGTCATAAGTGTACCTTGCACACACAAATAAAAATATTTATTTAAATTATCTGTACTATTTGACATTAGAAGATACCTGTAGACATGCCATACACAGTTGTGGTATTATTGATAGTGAATATAAAATGATTGAGTTTATCACAGCACTGTTGAGAATTTTCTGGCCCTTCAATACTTAACACCCCCACTGCAGTAGACAGTTTTGGTTTCCATTGGTGAAAATGCTTCTTTCAGTGCCCGAGAATTTATTAATACCTACAAAATAAGGAAAGATGTGCAAAATTATGAGGGGCATAGATAGGGTAGATAGAAAGGAACTTTTCCCCTTAGTAGAGGGGTCAATAACCAAGGGGCATAGTTTCAAGGTAAGGGGCAGGATGTTTAGAGGGGATTTGAGGAAAAACTTTTTCACCCAGAGAGTGGTTGGAATCTGGAACTCACTGCCTGAAAGGGTGGTAGAGGCAGGAACCCTCACAACATTCAAGAAGCATTTAGATGAGCACTTGAAACGCCATAGCATACAAGGCTACGGACCAAGTGCTGGAAAATGGGATTAGAATAGTTAGGGCTTGATGGCCAGCACGGACACGATGGGCCAAAGGGCCTCTTTCTGTGCTGTATGAATCTATGACTCTAGGAGATTCTTCCCCAAACTATCTACCATCCACTACTAATTTTCATTTACATCCACTGCTCTGAACAGAATAATACGCCTTGAACGGCCCGAGTGTATCACATCGTTATGCAAAAGATCCAAAGTCGCATGCTGTCTTCTGGCAAGTTACAGCAAAAAAATATCCAGCAACACTACTTTTAGTGAGAACAAGCTGGTGTGCAACATATCAAACACTTCCATATTCTAACACTCCGCAGTCCTGATCCTGACACTTTAATCTATTCAGCGAATCAGGAATGATGCCATATTGGCTCACATCCAATTATACATCTAGCCAGAGTTCACACTATTTAAATGACCAGAGTATAAACTTTGCAATTTTGCGTCATCAATTCTCCATATTTGGGCACTTGCCCACACAAAGTCATACGAGGAGGAGAAAGATATTTTCAAAGGTGTCACATTCCATAGCCTCTGAGCATCATATAGAATGCAAAAAACAATGTCAGCACCTCTCAAGGAATTAAAATATAATTGCCAAGTCTTTTTTGCCAGACATTAGCCATTTATATTCCAAAAGAAGTGCAGAGGTAAAAATAATTACTGAGCCTTTAAGGACATTTTTTTTTTTTTTTTTTTATAAAAGAAGAAACAACTTTTACTGTTTTATCTAAAAAAAAATCTCTTCACCACACTGGATCCCTTCAGAAATGTGCCTGAGTAACACTGTTTAATTACATGAGGAAAGTTGTATTATATGTAGGTAAAATAGGGAATGCTGTGTCATTTTTCATTGATCGAAGTCCAGCGGAGTAAAGCCATTCAGTCCCTTTAACTCATGTCCTACCCTTCCTGCAGTCATGGTATCTAACTGCCACTTGAATGACTCCATATTATTTTGCCTCCCTACCCAGAGGGTGTTCCAGGTATAACACACTGTACCTGCCATGTGAAAAAGACAATGCTTTTTCTTTTGTTGTTAAATCCCTTGGCCTTGGCTTATCAATATCTTTCTAAAATGAATCTCTTCTGGTGATGCCACAAGAATCTGCACAACAAACTCATCAGCCTTAAAGGCACCTATTAACAGTGATAAAGTAAAGGTTGGTGCAACGAATGGAAGATACGAACACTAATGGAAAAGCTCTTGCAGTTAATTATGTTAGTCCAATCGCTTGAGTATGCTAGAGTCTTGAATTAGATTCTCCACTATCTGTTATTCCATACTTAATGGGAATAAGGCTATTGGGCCTATGCTGCTAGGCTTCGTAGACCTTCTAAAGCATTTTTGAAGAGATCATTCTTTTCATTTTCTTTCACAGCTGAAGTATTAACTACTTCACATGAAGAGCTGCATCAGCATCAAGCACCTCTTGGTCAGGTTTAGCATGAGTCAGACACAAAATAAAGCTCTCTACTTGGCTATCAAACAATGCACCTCAACTCACACTTCAGAACAGTGCCACGTACTTCATCAGTATGAATTTTCCTCGGCCTTGTTCTCCTTGGGGCCTCTCTGGGTGAGATTGCCAACTGATGTTGAATTATGGATAGCTTCACAATACAAATTCATATCAACTGTAAATTAGCTTTGAAACTATCTAAATTTTGGACTTAGCTATCAAATTGTAAATGTTTCTGCTATCAATATGGGCTAGCGTCCCAATGGTGAAAGGACAGTATTCTTTCTAACCCATTAAAATTAATCATTTCATTAAAAATGATGATTGTCAATTCAGAAAGGAGAGGAAATTAACTTTGAGTCAAGGGACTAAGGCAATGAAAATGATTTGTTCTTTCTTGAGTAAGCTGCGGGGCAAAATAAATAGGCTTCATGATCCTTTTTTGCTCCTACTCTCCTATAAACTTAGTACTATAGAATATACACAACAGATTGGCCCTAGTATGCTAACATTATATGAAAAATGTAAACGTTATTAAAAGTTGGATAAAGTAACAACAC
Organism: Somniosus microcephalus; assembly: GCF_052327205.1. Classification (NCBI taxonomy): domain Eukaryota; kingdom Metazoa; phylum Chordata; class Chondrichthyes; order Squaliformes; family Somniosidae; genus Somniosus; species Somniosus microcephalus. The sequence goes on from NC_141012.1 coordinate 22,157,982, forward strand.
AATATGTCTTTAATAACTGTCTTACCATGGTCAGGGCATGGATCCAAATTACAGGATCGGTACTTGACACGGATCCCTTCACAATACCTTCCACCATTGGCAGGGGTTGGTTTGTTACAGTCCCTCTTGGCAAGCTGCACGCCACCTCCACATGTACGTGAACATGATCCATAAGGACCCCACTTTCCCCATCTCCCGTCGACCTGTAATATGAAGTGGTCAACAGAATTCATTTAAAGCTTCATCCTTGCACCACAAGTTATATAACTGAAGCCAACATTGCAAAATAATACAGGCTGACACCATTATTAACTTTAAATGAAATCCAGATGTAAGTGAACAATTTTTTTTTTAGCCGTTTTAAAGCGGAGTTGATTGGGCTTGCTATTGCCAAATAATTGCAAATGCCAAAAGCTTTTGTGATACCGGTGATCAATTACTGCATTATTTTCATACATTTACACTCTAGATTAATAAACATCTAATTATTACTGAAATGAGATTCTCAGGACTGACCATTCTGATTTGTTTTGATATGGACCCAATGCTAAGAAATAATGACCACTACATCCAGCCAACTGCAGCATGTCAAAGGCAATATTTCCATGTTGAAGAGCAATTTGGAAGCATGCCTTCTGTGGCCAATTATTGTTATTAGTGGTGCTTATCTATTCATAAGGGACTTTGACCCAGGAGTCCCAGAATCACACCAGCGAGAGTCGTTCTGGAGTACACGTTTTCAAGTTTACCAGGAGTGGGAGATTTCTTAACCTTCTCATTATCCTATCCAAAGTGTTGTCAACTAAACATTCATCAACCTTTAATAAAATAAAGTACCATCTAGTCCATTTAAATGAATATACAGTTTAAATGTTTATCAAAAAACAAAATCCCTTATTCCCTTTCTTTTCTAGAAGCCTGTTCTGTTGAGTGTGTAATTTTGCAGGCCACATGCCCACTCTACACTTAAGAGCGTTGGCTCCAATCTCACATTAGTAACTGTCAATGTGCTTATTGTTCACCGAGACACCTCAGTTCAACTAATTATTTGCAAACTATAGCCCAGCCAAACGATTATCATGCTTCTCATTTCAAACTGTCCTTTTGTTAATATAAAGTGAGATTTATTTTAATTTTTGTAGCATGACTACCTATGTATATCTTAGATAGAGAAAATTGTGATGGCTCATTTATACCTACACTACACTTAAATGACTGTTGCACAACACAATATTTACTGCGTGGTTATTTAAATTGTATTAGATCTATTTACTATTTTAAATCTGCCAACATTTTAGATATAAATTTTGAACGGTTGTTTACAAAGATAACTGATTCATTTTACTGTATCTTACCATTATGAAAGGCCCTTACATTGAAAATGCTTCTGCATCTTTTTCGAAGCACAATATCAGATAAAATAAATCATGTTTTACTATATTTAACCACATTGCCTGCTGACAGTATAATAACGAGAAGAGCTATTTTTTGACATTATGTCATAAACAAGTGTAAGGATTCATGTCCATCAGGCATCTCTGCGGGATAACTGTAGGACTGTAAAACTGATGGGTTTCTGTGCTTAAACTGTTAGATGTGAGATTTCCATACTCATTAAATTTTACTGGTGTCTATTTTAGGAGTTATGAACTCTTAGCAGGTTAGCTGTCTTATGACATTAATGATTTAGCATTCGTACCATGTATGAAAACTTCCTGCCAACTATGATCACTGACATATTTAATGAAACTCAAATGTTCTACTTCCCAGATTGTCAAGTGCAATGCGGCGCAAGTAAAAAGTAACTAATTTATACAGTCATTTTAACATGTGTATATTTAATGGTATAACAAGTTGCGTCCAGAGGCAAGTGTAACAAGGACAGATATCTGTTGAAACTGAAATTGAAACAAAAATGATAGGAGGTCAGCGAAGCAAGGTTATTGATTTTCCAGCCAACCATTGAGGAACTAGAGCTGGAATATTTTCTTACATGTTAATTACTATGTTCATTGTGAGTGAAGTGAAACATTGTAATCAAATGAAGCCAATACCCATGTATGGTCCTAGCACCAAGATTAGGTGCATATCATAAAATATCCAAGTTATGCCTCATTTAACATAATTTATATTTTATGAAATTATTGTACATAGATGACACTCATAAAATGTACTCTAGATAGATTTTATGATCTAAACTAACTACAACAGCAATTAGGAATAAGGACTATATTCATGTGAAGCATAAAAAGAGCACATGCCACTGAATGTCTGAATACAAATACCTAGCGTGAAATGAAAAAAGATATTGAGTGTCGCACAGGCACAAAGTTCTTTTATAATGGTAATTATTCATCGACCTTACCTTGTACTTTGTCACATCATGGGTTGCCACACAGACTCCTTTCATGCAGAACTTTCCGTCCCCACAGTTGGTTCCGTCTGCCCATGGGAAGTGTCTTGTCTGGCACACCAGCTGCCCACGGGCTTTCCCAGTGCACCACAGTTTCAGGCAAGGCTGCATGTATGGGCATGGCTTCGAGTTAATCCCGAAAGCTAGTTCACACTGTCTGTTCAAGTTGTAGCTTTCTCCTGGTAAGCTATCGGGTAATGTAATAGGCTTCATCGGCTCATCTAGTAGGCAGTCACCTGTGGATGGAAGAGATTAGCCACTGACATTCCATAGCCACATATTGTTACAATTAAAAATAAATTAGGCTTTCTCCTCGGGAAACTTAATACTACACAAAAACGCTAACAATTCACTCATATCTGCGTTGGTCGTGTATGACTCACAGTCAGGTATGTTTTAAGCTGGGGAAGTGGTATACTTTTCATAACAGATGACCAAATCTATTTTGTAACTCATTCGGCTAATGATGGAGGAACCAGTATTCATATACTGTAATAAACATCTGGAACTACTACATCAACTATAGGAGTTAAATGGTGTATATCACCTGTGCAAATAACATACAGCACTGGTCTGATATATCTATATATATATATAAAACAGTATGTCTCTCTGTACAATCAAAAGTTATAGAGCGTACCTACACATGTGTTATATCAAAAGAAAGCTCATCATTAGGAGACTCTTGTAGGCATATTTACTTCTTGGTCGGACAAAAATTGTTCGCACATTATACAAAAAACCTTCAAAATTCCACTCATTACCCACTCATTAGTATTGACTGACGTCAAGGTCGACCAATCCTGTGCTGTCATGATTGACCAATCCTACAGTTCAGTCACCTGATGGTTGACCAATTGGTGTGTGTGTGGGTGGGACTAATCGTTTTCATCTCAGGGATCTGTCAGCCATTATACAGCAGCCAGGCCAGCTAAAAACTTTGGTAATCCAGGTCAGTTTCTTTTTAAAAAAAAATAAGATTTACCAAAAATGTTTTATAAGTACTTTAACTTTCATCTTTGAAGGTATTAAAAGCTAGAAATGTTTAGGTTAAAAAACAGTGCAAAATGGGCCTAGGCGTCTCCAACTGCCGACAGCCCAAATCCAGTCCCAGGCTCCCGGCCCACACATCCACCAGGCCCAAAAAAGCCCTGGAAACTGCCGACAACCCAAATCCAGTCCCAGGCTCCCGGTCCACACGTCCACCAGCCCCAAAATTGCCCTGCAACATGGGGCTCCCCTGCTAGTATATATATGTACCAGTATCAACTTTTACATGGTGTTCACTGTATAGGAGGCAATCGAAAATTACATCTTATTGTTTATGTTAAGGAGGTGACAAACATTTATTCAATGTTTTGCAGATATTGAATGGTTCCATAAGTTATTTCAATTAGCTACCATCAAAATAGTGAAAATGTAAGAACCCATTACAATCTTTATGATCTTCACTGTCACCCCCATAAGAGTTTCCAGATTCAGATTTTTCTAGTAACTTTGCCACTATCTTGAGTTCTGTCCCAATCATACAATTGTTGTGAACAGGAATTACCAACTACACCATTCTTTAATCCTTGTGGCGATCTGCATCTCTCAAATCTATAACTTGATATATGAAGTAATGGTTCAATGAACATAAGAACATAAGAAGTAGGAGCGGGAGTAGGCTATACGGCCCCTCGGGCCTGCTCCGCCGTTCAATAGGATCATGGCTGATCTGAACCTAGGCTCACGTCCACTTCCCTGCCCGCTCCCCATAACCCTTAATTCCCTTATCAGCTAGGAAACTGTCTATCTCCGTTTTAAATTTATTTAATGTCGCAGCTTCCACAGCTCTCTGAGGTAGCAAATTCCATAGATTTACTACCCTCTGAGTGAAGAAGTTTCTCCTCATTTCAGTTTTGAAACGGCAGCCCTTTATTCTAAGATTATGCCCCCTAGTTCTAGTCTCACCCATCAGTGGAAACATCCTCCCCGCATCCACCCGATCAAGCTCCCTCACAATCTTATATGTTTCGATAAGATCGCCTCTCAGTCTTCTGAATTCCAATGAGTAGAGGCCCAACCTACTCAGCCTTTCCTCATAAGTCAACCCCCTCATCTCCGGAATCAACCGAGTGAACCTTCTCTGAACTGCCTCGAGAGCAAGTATATCTTTTCTTAAATATGGAAACCAAAACTGTACGCAGTATTCCAGGTGTGGCCTCACCAGTACCCTGTATAACTGAAGCAAGACTTCCTTGCTTTTATACTCCATCCCCCTTGCAATAAAAGCCAAGATTCCATTGGCCTTCCTGATCACCTGCTGTACCTGCATACTAACCTTCTGTGTTTCATACACCAGGACCCCCAGATCCCTTTGTACTGTAGCACTTTGCAGTTTCTCTCTATTTAGATAATAACTTGCTCTTTGATTTTTTCTGCCAAAGTGCATAACCTCACACTTTCCAACATTATATTCCATCTGCCAAATTTCTGCCCACTCACTTAGCCTGTCTATGTCCTTTTGCAGGTTATTTATGTCCTCCTCACTCACTGCTTTCCCTCCCATCTTTGTATTATCGGCAAACTTGGTTACGTTGCACTTGGTCCCCTCCTCCAAATCATTAATATAGATTGTAAAGAGTTTGGGGTCCCAGCACTGACCCCTGCGGAACACCACTAGTTACTGATTGCCAACCCGAGAATGAACCATTTATCCCAACTCTCTGTTTTCTGTTGGATAGCCAATCTTCCACCCATGCCAGTATATTACCCCCAATCCCGTGATTTTTTATCTTGTGCAGTAATCTTGTGTGGCACCTTGTCAAATGCCTTTTGGAAGTCCAAATACACCACATCCACTGGTTCCCCTTTATCCACCCTGTTTGTTATGTCCTCAAAGAATTCGAGCAAATTTGTCAAACATGACTTCCCCTTCATAAAACCATGCTGACTCTGTCCGATTAAATTATGCTTATCCAAATGTCCTGTTACTGCTTCCTTAATAATGGACTCCAACATTTTACCAACCGCAGATGTTAGGCTAACTGGTCTATAGTTTCCAGCCTTTTGTCTACCTCCCTTTTTAAATAAGGGCGTTACATTGGAAAACTGCTAATCTGCTGGGACCTTTCCTGAATCCAGGGAGTTTTGGAAAATTACCACCAATGCATCCGCAATCCCTACCGCTACTTCTCTCAAGACCCTAGGATGTAAGCCATCGGGTCCAGGGGATTTATCCGCCTTAAGTCCCATTATCTTACCAAGTACCATCTCCTTAGTGATTTTAATCGTGTTTGAAATGCCTTTGAAATTCTCCGTGCTATTTCTCAAGTTGAAATAACATTCAAGTTTAACTCCAATTCAATAACCTGAATAATTTATACACACAAGGCAAGTAGAATCATAGAATGATACAGCACAGAAGGCGGCCATTCAGCCCACCATGCCTGTGCCCTCTCTTTGAAAGAACTATCCAATTAGTCCCACTCCCCCACTCTTTCCCCATAGCCCTGCAATTTTTTTTCTTTTCAAGTATTTATCCAATTCCCTTTTGAAAGTTACTATTGAATCTGCTTCCACCTTTCAGGTAGTGCATTCCAGACCACAACAACTCACTGCATTAAAAAAAAATTCTCCTCATCTCCTTGACGGTTCTTTTGTCAATTATCTTAAATCTGTGTCCTCTGGTTACCGACCCTCCTGCCAATGGAAACAGTTTCTCCTTATTTACTCTATCAAAACCCCACAAAATTTTGAACAGCTCTATTAAATCTTTCCTTAACCTTCTCTGTTCTAAGGAGAACTATTCCAGCTTTTCTAGTCTCTCCACATAACCGAAGTTCCTCATCCCTTGTATAATTCTGGTAAATCTCCTCTGCACTCTCTCCAACGCCTTGACATCCTTCCTAAAGTGTGGTGCCTAGAATTGGACACAATACGCCAGCTGGGGCCGAACCAGTGATTTACATCAGTATTTAATATACAAACGGAAATAATATTATATAAATAATGAGCCTAAGACAAAGAAATCCATTGTTAGGACAACGTCGTAAAAAGCTACAACTGTTATTGAACCGGCACAAGAGTACTTCATAAAATCGTGTTCCATGCTTCCCCTCCTTAGGAATGGAGAATCCTCCGCAAAATGGTCTCTTGTTAGATTCAATATAATTTCCCCCTTATTTTTAATTAATGGAAATCTTATCCATATTTGATTTCTATAAAAGTTATGCTTACTGGGAATGTTTTTTTTTATTAAATCCTGTTTTCTGATCCAAGGAACACAGCTGCATATGCACTAATCCTTACAAATGAGCAATTGCACCATAAGGGATCTCAAATCACTTAAACTTTGAAACTATCTGGCTCAATTAGACTTTGAATTTAGACAGCTGTCCGTGTCAAGCAACCTGAACAGAGCCTCTGAACTCTGCCTGGTTCATTCAGTCCGAAAACTATTAGCTCAGCAAATATTCCACCAGCAGTAACAGGATTAACAATATTGTGCCATGTGATTATTATCAGACACACAGCAATAGAATGCTGCTGCCCCACCCTGCAGGTCATCAGTTGTTGTCAAGCATCATTGTAGTTACAGCTCCTACAACACTGGATGCTCGGCCTGCTTGTTCTCATCCCCGATCGTTCCATCAATCTCTGCACAGTCATCCTTGTCCTGATGAGCATGTGACGGCTAGCAATCCTGTTCATCACTCAATCGTCTTTGTTTCCTTATTCCCAACCATAAGAGTTTCTCCATCCATGCTCCCATAAATCCCCTACACCTTAACCCCTTTGACTGGAGTTAAAATCAATTTGAAACAATGGCCTGGAATTTGCGGTCAGCAGCAATGCGAAGGCATTCACTGCTGGCCCCGAAGTACGCTTCGCACAAGGATCTCGCAATCCCCGTGTCGAGAACTGCGCCAGAGTTGCGGTCAGTTGCCAGTTTGTCGTAATTCCAACCGCAAAATCCAGGCCATAGATATATTTCTTAAGGCTAAGTGGATCAAGGGATATGGGGAGAAAGCAGGGACAGGGTACTGAATTTGGATGATCAGCCATGATCTCATTAAATGGCGGAGCAGGCTCGAGGGGCCGAATGGCTTACTCCTGCTCCTATCTTCTATGTTTCTATGTAATATTACGTTTCCACTCTGACTCTTCACTTAGGTACTAAGGTGGTGCAATATTATTTCTATACATGGTCATACTTCTTAGTTTCCATATCAAAATATGCATTCCAATCTAAACACTTCAATTCATGTTGTGTTTAAAATAATGGGATAAATATATGATGCTAACTAGATGCTTAATTTAACTCTGAATTCAAATGCCTTCCCTTTAAATATGGTTGGATGCCGGATTAAAATAACTCGTTTTAAAAAGTAAATAAATATAATTGATTGTTACTGAACAGAATACCTAATGTGTTTGTGTATATATAGTGCTACATGCAAGATAGAAGGTAGTCAAAGCAATCCCTTTATTTATCCAGATAAATAAGGTGCCCCTAAAATTAAGCCTTCACGATATGAGTATTCGGCTATTTCAACAAAATCTCAGCTTTCAATCAAATCTAATTTGAAATGAGTCTGAGTGACTCCTTAGAAAACATGGATAATGCATAATTATGCATTTTAGGCATATTGTGCATGTTGTTAATTTGCACATCAGCCAAGATTAAATTGATTTAATAAAATTATTCAACTCTAACTAAAATCAGCAGAAAACAAAGATATCTTGTTAAACTGAGTTTTAAACATTCAGTTTCTCTACATATTTAAAAGATAACAGAGTAGAATTCATGGATTCTGCAATTCTACACCATTTTTAAAATTATACGCTGAACTTGCTAGTTACATTTACATCTCTGTAAATTAGCATACTGAATTATTACCATGCACATTGAAATTGCCAAAGTAGTGCCGAGTTTTGTGCTATGTGAACTCATGTCAATTAAAAATTTAGTTAAGACCGCCCAAATTCATGTCACATAGGATCTTTTACAATTGCCAAAGGTAGAGAAATTCTTTTTGATCCTTCTAGTCTAGATTCAAACCCAAGGCCCAGAAGTGAATGAACATTGTGCCACTCAATTCCCTCCAACCCTATATTATTAAGTTACATATATTTGGCTAGAAAGTCCTCTGTAGATTACATTTATATTAAGTGCATGAAATGGATGTAATTCCATGAGAAATATCCAGCCAAGGGACTTGTGACAGGACATCATCATACATTATTTAGTTTGAAATAGACAGCTTTTAATAGGATAAACTATAGTCAAAGTGAAATAAATAAGTAAAGATTTTTGCAGCCAGGGATATAACCTTCCATATAGGACATTAGAGCTCCCTTATGCAATGGACTTTTCTGTAACAGGTCTCTTGTACAAGACTTTTGAGTATATAGAACTTCACTGATTAATACAAGTGATGGTCTATTCACATTTTTAGCATTCACTGTACAGAACAAAAATTAAAAACAACCTCACTAAAAATACTAGTCGGCGTAGGTGTTTGAAAACCAATTCATGATGAATCTCAAGATTAAAATGTCCCATCAAGTATAAGTTGTGCAGCTTGCCCACTGAAGTGTCTATTTTTCTGCCAAGCAGCAGAATGGAACCCTATCGTATTAATTATAATTTAAATTTTTCTGAAGGGGAATTCCGCAATTAGAAAAAAAAAAGCCCTGCATTTCTGGACACTTATTCTGGATTTACTCATGCATTTTTCCTCGATGCTACATAGTGCCTTTGGAACTTCATTATGCTTGCTGTTGCATTTTGCATTAATATCAATAAACGGTGTTGCTAATCTCCGAGGTAGTAACCCAGTTAAAATAAGGATCACAGTATTACCCATATCATGAATTGAACCGTTAAAAAAATGTATTCACATTACTGCTGCTGACCAGAACTGGCCTACTATCAGGTGAGTGAGTTTGAAAGAGATAAGTGATTGAACAGGACTTACAGCATATTTTTTCCTGATTGACAAAGTCCAGTTATGAACCATTAGCATTTCATATTACATTTTTCTCTAGCCTTTTTTTTTTTTAAAGACAGCTGCTAACCCATTTCAAGTTCAACAGCTGATCTCATACACCAAACCCCTACTCAAGGAGAATGGTTGGCATGTGGTGTGGTTATAATGCATTGTTTTCCGATTTTTTTGCTTCTCTACAATGGGTCGATTGTTTGAGTTGTGAAGGACAGTGTGACAGTTTTGTGAGGGTAACAGTTCAGCCCACAAAAAACAACATAGCAAATGAGCTGTATTGTTCTTCGTGAAATTCTGTTGCGAACAAAAAAAAAGTGGAAGAGGTGGGTTATTCATATAAGTAAACACATTTAAAATTCATATAGGCTTTGTCACGCAGCAACGGTTTCCTGCTTACCATGCCCACTATCCAAGAAGTCTGTGATGATTGCAGCGCTGCACACTGACCACGGTTTAGAACGATCAATATGTATGAGGGTTGGAGACATCATGTGATTGTCCTTCAGCTTCCCGAACACATTTTCACACGCCTTGACATTATCATGTGGCATATTAAACACGTGGCCTAAAACCCAAAGACAAAGGAATTCCAAATAAAAATGCAGTCATATACATCCCTCCACATGACAGCTGTCCATCATTCTGCCAGCGCCATTCATACTTCATCTTGAGCCATCCTTTGTTCCTTTACCTGTCCCATCACCACCTCCTCTGGCATTCAATGTCTCTCAATGTCTCTTTATCGCTCCTGCTTTCTATCCTATCACTGACCTTCCCTTTTGTTCTTTCATCCCCTCCCCCTTTTCCCAGCCCCCAACTTGCTTTAAAATCTGTTCCCTTTCCTGCTTTTTTCTAGTTCTGATGAAGGGTCATCGACCTGAAACATTAACTCTGTTTGAGTTTTTCCAGCGTTTTCTGTTGTTATTTCGGATTTCCAGCATCCGCAGTATTTTGCTATCATATAGATCCTGTCAGTTACTGGAGATCCTTCAGGATAAACCAATGCAAATAACTAGTTTTCTATCAAAGGAGACTGCAAAATATTGTAAGATAGTGTACGTCAAAAAGGATACCATCAACTACAGACTGGCACTGTACTCAATTGTTTCACTATACCTCAGATATATTTTGCCTCGTCTCTATATATCCTTCATCACTGGGATATGTATATTCCCTAACTATGCTATCAATAATGTTCAATGATCAGCTTTCAATGGCAAAAGAGTAGATAATCAGCTTTCGCAACCCTCCCACCAAACTCAAGCAAACTAAATGTCTGAAAGGTTTGTGCGGAAGCCAGCTTCTTCTGAAGGAAGGCCATTCAGCATGGTCACTCCACATTGTCATTGTGATAACGCTTGTAACAGGCTCCACTCATTCAGCACAGCTGCAATAAAGATGCCATCTGGCATCTCTCCAGGAACTTGAGGGAACAATGCCAACTGACGTCTAGTAGTGACTGGTGCATTCACCAGATCTGGACAGTTCAGTGACTAATCAGCAAAATCTCAATGACAATTTATTGTAATATCCAAGGGCAAATAGCTAGCAAACAGTGCTGTCTCTGGATTATCAATTCTCCTTTGTTTAGTTTCCTCGACCATAACAAATATCGGCACACACCAGTTAATGGGCACATATTCTTCAACTTGGATCCATTTCCCCTCCCTTGATAAAAATACTTGGATGAAGGCAATATTTTTGCCTGCTTTCAAGAAAATGCATTAAAAGGTTTTCACTAAATTTACAAAATATTTTACCTGGGCTGAATATCTGTCTTATTTAAGATGTTTACTTTATTCATGGGATGTGGGTGTCGCTGGCAATGCCAGCATTTATTGCCCATCCCTAATTGCCCTTTGATACAACAGAGGGCAGTTAAGAGTCAACCACATTGCTGTGGGTCTGGAGTCACATATAGGCCTGACTGGGTAAGGATGGCAGATTTCCTTCCTTAAAAAGGACATTAGTGAACTAGATGGGTTTTTAACTACAATCGGATAGTTTTATGGTCACTATTACTGATTCTAGCTTTTTAATTTTATCTTTATTTAATTAGCTGAATTTAAATCGTGGGATTTGAACTCATGTCTCCGGATCATTCATCCAGGATTACTGGTCCAGTAACATAACCACTATACTACCGTACCCTGCCACTGTACAATAGCTGGAGAACTAAAACAAAATGGGGAGCAAACATACAGAAAGGAATGTTGGATATTGCTAAATGTAATGCAATATAATCGATACCTAATTCATGTGCAGTGGTAAAGGCTGATGGGAGCCCATCGTCTTCAATGACAGAGCAGCTTCGCTTCGGGTCACACATCGTCCCCACGTCCGCCATCCCCAGCGTGTCACAGGTCTGAGCGCCGCACAAGTCCTAGAAATCAATCAAACACACACCCTTCATAAAGTAGCTGTGAGCTTGGCACACTGGTGGAAGAAGTGTTCACTGGAAATGGAAAGTGCAACCATTTAAAAAAAATAAACTCTCCCACCATCCGCGTTTAAGGTTCCACGGAACTGCATGGTGGGCAAAGTCTGTAAGGCAGTTGGTAATAACTTCTAACAATGGTAGGTTTAAACAAAAAAAGGTGAGGGCTCATTATAGTTGCGAATTCATGAAATGTTTTCAACTCAAGGTACAGACCGTCCAAGTACTAAAGTCACATCTGGCAAGCTAATGCCTGGTTAAATCATTCAGCGCGGAGTTTATCACTGCCAGCAGATTACATGTGTTTGCATTTTATTGCAAATGTCATGATTGGGAGGCTGGCTGACATATGGTAAGTTTTTTTTTTCCAAAAGTTTATTTCGAAGTAATTTTCTTTAAAAAGTCACCAACATATTTTTGCCAGCTAAATACTGAAGAGTAAGACCCTGGTTGGAAGCAGTCCTGCAACAGCTTGAAGACTGGTCGTCATAAGCTGTGTGCCACTGTACAGATTTATAGCTCTTATATGCAGCGAGTGTAAAGATCAGATTGAGTGCATCCCAAAGAATTGAAAGTGTACAGCGTGTGTTTTAGTTTCTAGTAGTATAATAAGCTCCTATTACTTTGCCACACCAAAGGGAAAGTTGCATTTTGTATTACTTTTCCCCAAAGTTGTCTAAATACAAAGGCAAGTTTATCCCCATCTGATTTCATACAGAAAGAAAATTATTCTTCCCGCATTCCAGGGTAAATGACAAGGGATCCCAGCTTTAAAGCATGGAGAAAGCTTGGACCACTTGTCATTTCCCCAGCCAATTTCTGGAAGAATGCACAGTATATTTTACTCTCAGGAAAGCTTACCCAGCCTTTACTCCACCTTTCTGTGGTGGGAGAAATGTTCCCCGCTGCATCATCTCTCATTCTGTCTGGTCGTACTAACAACGTACCTCACCGCAATGTGGTGGAAAGGGTTCTCTGTGCAACCACCACCTACATTGCTTAGGAGGGGCAACATTTCTGAGGAGAATGCAGCCAGTAAAACACGTCAACCATTACACCACAGGAAAACTTATTTTCCAAATCAACACAACCAATTATTCAGAATGTTCCAGATTGACGCCACGTGATAGTCAGAGTGATTATGTTTTGACACTGGTGTATCTTTAAAAGTATGTGCAGTAGATCCAGTTTAAATAAAATGTCGCTGTAACCTAGATACCATAAACTTATGTACTCCTTGAAACTGTTCTGACAAATGGTTTATATTTGTAGTCCCAACACACAGAAGATGGTAATACTAGAAGAGGCCAAACATTCAGCAAGATTTACCAGTTTAACAGTTCCCATCCCTGGTGAATCCTTTTTACCAACTACAGCACTGTAAGTGATTCCTTTCAATGTTTTGACTTAAAACAGCTGTAAATTAAGGGGGTAAAAATTCACATTCACAGCTGAATCATCAACTGGGATTAAGGTACTGCAGAAGATGGATTACTGATACACGGATCTGATAGCTTGTACATTGCTGATTGGTTATGTCTGTTTTAAAACATCAATGATAACATGATCCACTCGTCCCAGGGCTGTGCAGAGGGAGATAAGAGCTGGGGAGTGAATCAGTGAGTGGTATTAGGCTGGGCGCAATTTGGCTGCAGAGGCTGTTTGTTCAGATAGGCCCCAGTTTCTTCCTTCTCGGCACAAGCACAGATTCTGCTCCTGCTGTGTCTCACTTTCACAATAGTAATGGCCCGGAATTTACGGTCTTGATGACGGCGAACTGGCAGCGTTCACCGACAACCTGCCTTTGAAACTGACCGCAACTTCAGGATCTGGCGCATGACCTGAAGTTGCGGTCAGTCATTGACAGCTCCGAAACAGGCTGCGCTGTGCCCCCTCCCCCCACAACAGAGCCGGCAATCTGTGCAATCAGCCAAATCAGGGAAACTGATGAAAACTTTGGCCCTTCCACAGTAATTACGCTGTTAAATTCCCCACTAAAAGTCAGATCCAAAGGGATTAGGTGTAACTGGGATTTTGACATTGTTATTAATGCTAAACAAATGTTAAGGGCCTGGAAAACTAATTTTAATTTCGTGCAGTGTGAAATTTGTCCATTTTAATAAAAATTTAAATTAAGAAACTTTTCAAAAACATTTTTTTTTTTTTTTTTTAAAGTTTGTCCATTTTTATTTCAGGTTTGTCTTTTTCCCATATGAGCGCCCCAATCTTTGTTTCACTCTCGCTAACAGTTTTTTTTTAATTAGAATTTTAAAGAGCTTCCTGACTTCCTTGGTCGCTGTCTGTGAGAATGCGGCCTTTTGATTGGCTGCTCAGACAGCCCGTTGACGTCACCGCAGTTGGCACAAGGGGGATCCCCACTAACTCCCGTTGATTTGAATTGAAGGTCAGGAAACCCGAAGATCTTGACACAGGGATCGCGAGATCCTTGTGTGAAACGTACTTCGGGGCCAGCGGCAAACGCCTTTGCTTCGCCGCTGACCGCAAATTCCGGGCCAATATTTCCTGGTTTTGTGAAAAGGTAGTTTAGTTTGTAAATGAGATGGCGAATCTGTGGTTTCGCAGGTTGAGTTTCTCGACACAAGATATCATTTCGCTACAATGCCCCTTTAAGTGTCCGCAGTAAAGCTGAAACCTGTCCTGATGAAGGGTCTCGCTGCCTTTTGTCATTTAGGTGCTGACTGACCTGCTGCTGATTTCAAGCATTTTTCCATTTTTATTTCAGATTTCCAGCAAAGTTTTTTTTTAAAATCTGTACGGCAAAATTAAAGATAAATTATGTGAAAGTGTATGACATCTCTGATTTACCTCCAAGTGCCCTCAGTTGCTTTCCTTTGAAGCACGGTAGGTAACATCAGAGGTGGCACAGTCTGAGCTGTTCCAAGACTTTTATGCGAAATCCCTGATGACAGGGTCTTTGTATTCTGCTAGCATCTAATGCTTCTCTTTATCAGGGATAGCAAAAGTGAGTTTCAAACAACTTAAAACAAAACAGAAGTAGCTGTTGTGATTGGTATATATCTTGCACCAGTGAAGGGTATGGCAAAATGCAACGTTTTGATTTCACTGCGTTAAGGATATAATTGATTAGATGAAAGCTGATGATGTGACTGAAAGGCAGATGTGGAAAAAAGCAGATCCTCGTGTACAAGTACTCAAACCGGTGGGAAACAGACCTGAATATGACCTTTGACATCAGAGAGCTCTGCAGGTGATTAATTAGACATCTCCAATACTGAAGCCATTTGTCACAGAACATAACATCCCCATAGAGACTAGTAAAAAGGGAATGAGCTGAAAGATAAGACTAGAACATGGTGTCATTTCTCTCCCTGCATTGTA
Source organism: Somniosus microcephalus (assembly GCF_052327205.1). Lineage (NCBI taxonomy): Eukaryota > Metazoa > Chordata > Chondrichthyes > Squaliformes > Somniosidae > Somniosus > Somniosus microcephalus. The sequence goes on from NC_141012.1 coordinate 22,173,184, forward strand.
GCTTTATGAGAATTTAAGATAATATTGTTCTGTCCACATAAACCAAATTCAAAACCTTTCTCAAGTCTGACCTGTTTCATGATCCTGTGAGATATATGTTCACAAAGAATGTTAGCCAGAAATGTAGCTCATAAACAGCAGAACGTGAATACCAGCCCAGCATACCGCAGGTACAGCAGGTCCAGATATTGGGTCTTTGCCAGTAGCACCAGTGATGCATGTTCATGATTAAACTACTGCATGTTTTTGAATTGTTTGTGATTCTTCCGACCCATCAGGGACACTGTTTGCAAACATAAAGATAAACATCTCAAATAACTGAGATCCACACTGATCCTATATTATACCTCCAGCCTCTACAATACCATGTTATGCTTGTTATGTTATCAAATAAAATGCACTTCAATAGTGGGCAAAGTAACAAATGAGAGTCTGAAGGGGCAGTGGGAACAACTGATGGGCTTGTAGGAGGATTGACTGATAAACATTTTAAAACATTTTTTAGAGAGTCGATACCTCTTAGAAGGTAAAGAGACATTGGCTTCCATGGGGAGCGAACTCCCATGAACCAATGCTATATATCTGTGGTATCTTGTCTGCTGCTCTTGCTCACCTCTACCCTGTCCTACAACTAGAACAGTTAGACAGAACATAATAGAAACTTCAGTCAGGCTGATGCCAGTGCTGCTCTGCACTATCCAAGGAAAGGGAGGTCGGCGGGATGGGGGTGGGGGGGATTTACTATTTGTAGTGAAATTATAAACACACCCATAAAGATTTACAATTTTGCCACAATTAGCTAACAGAGGAAATCTTTCCCCAGGATCAGAACACAAGTTTAAATCTAAAGGTTTGGATTTTTAGCATGTCTTTTTCAGTTTTCCAATATTTTTACCTGGTAGAAATGTCAGATTTTGGTTTAAGATATGGCATTCAGTTCAATCTCCACTTATTCAAGCCCATTAAACTCAGCCAGAAATGAACAGCTAAAATATAAAAACACCTTTAAATAAATGGTACTATACCAAGGAGAATTTGACTCCAGTCCAAGTTTTTTTTTAAACTGGCACGGATTCAAATTCCTTATAATGGAGGATTTTGCTATTGTACAAGAAACTGGACCCTGAACTGATCAAGCCAATCAAATTCAGACCAACTCAGATTTCCTCCCTGGATAAGTGCTCATCACTATGACCTGTAACATATTAACCTGCCAGGAAACTTGAGACTTCCCTTGTATAGATCCCTCCCCCTGATACAGATCTGGTCCCCTGTCATCAGTAACTTATACTGCTAAAATTAAGTATTGCGAACTTTTACCAAGGTCATTGAAATTTAAACCCGCAAATCAAATTGTCAAGCCAAATTGGTACAGGTTACTGCAAAACAGAAATTCAATTTAAAAATTCTTAAACAAAGCGGACTTTTAAATTTGGATATCAATAGCCAGCTATACCCAAATATTGGAAGGGTGTATGCGTTTTTTCCCTTACCTTTTTGAAGATGCTGACTCATGCTGGGTATTGTTCAACAGGCAATGGGAACCCTCTGGTACCATGTACAAGTGCCTATATTTGAGCAGTGAGCCCAGATAGTGAGTATTTGCAGACAGCGGGGGCAACACAACTGAGCCCAGTCCTGCCCCTATCTGATGCCCTCTCACACACACTTTCCAACATGGCTACTGTGGTAAACCACTGTATTGTATATTGCCACCTCTGGGTGGCGCTGTGTATGGAGGCATGCCTCAGCTGACTCCACCCACCACTGTGTGGGTTTCGTTCAGACTTGTTCAGTCACTCACGAAGAAGCATGGTCTCTTCTTAGCTAATAAAAGCCTTATTCATCTCTTCTTTCGACTCATCATCTCTTCTTCGACTCATCACCTTTTATGAAGTAATTGATAAGCGTATCAGCTACCTAGTTAGGAAATAAATGTGGGAGCTGTTTTTTTCCTCTCCCTAGACAAAGATTTCTGAGGACACCCACCACACCATCTAACTCAACACAGACCAGGGACTGAACGGGAGTCTTCCCTGGTCTGTACGGTTCAGCACCACACAAGCGATGGGTTTACCCATCATGTTCTCAGGTGAGCTTCAGATGGGCATTAAGTTTTTCTGTAATTTATTGCAGAGAAGTACTACTAATTCTGGTTATATAACATATTGTGAGTGTGTGTGTTTGAGGAAGCCAGTATTCTGTTGTCCATGAGTAGGAATTGTGCAGCAACCATTTTGTTGACCTGAGTGGAAGAGTGAATGGTGCAGGAACGCTCAGGGGCTGGGTTCACCTTGAAATGTGGCCGTGCTGTTTTCCCTCTCACTGAATGTTATCGTTGTGCAATTAGGCTCTTTCGTGAATCTCGTGCTGACCACCACAAACTCGTTCCACATCTTATGTAGGTGTTTGTTCATAGAACAGTCACCAAACTTGAAAAGTCGTTCATTGTGTGAAGCACTTTGAAAGGTTCAGACATTCTGACCTGAAAACGAGCTACATAAATGCAAGAGTCTCTTTCTTGATCATTCCAGCATCTGTGAGGAATAGTTGCAAATGAGAGAGAGACAGATACAGAGAGAGGGAGAGAGAGTGGCAGAGACAGAAATAAACACAGGCCCAAAGACATTTCCTTCTTACTGGCAAAGCTATACTGAATACTTTAGTATCACAATTTTATTCCCATATATGGTGTTAGAACCTTATCTGTAGCTGCTGTCTACACAAAAGGAGTCACAGAGCACCCAGGGGATGAATTACAATTGTGCAGTGAGGCACTGTACAATATGCTTGCTTCTTTTGAAGGCTGGGGTTTGAACCTGGGGCTACATCCTAAAACCCATCTGCTATCGCCTTCTCATTCCAATCACTAACTGATTAGTTGGGTTCAAGCCATTGTTTCAGAACACTGTGTACTGGTTTAATATCTCTTCTAGTGGCTAGCTGACAAGATTCTAAACTAACTTTCTATAAATCTTGGCTAACAGAAGTCCATTACTGTTCTTTAAGATGCATCAAAATCAGAATTTTTTTTTTTTTAAAAAGGTGATTTTTAATCTGACGTTGGAAACCAAACCACCGGAAAACACAAGGCTATCTGGCCCATTATATGGAATGCCTAGGACGTCATTTGCCTCCCAGCACCTCACTTGTGCCACGATTTCCAATCTAGTTGACATACTTGATATGAATGACAATTATCGCACAATTCTTAAATAAGAGAAATTTCTGGAGGGAAAAAGTGGATATTACGGGGTATATTCCCCTCCCTGTGTAAAGGTAAAAATTATTTTCCTAAACTATTAAAAACCAATGACAGTTTAGCAAAAAAAGGAATTGACTTTACACAGAAAGAAATGCATCCCTAATGATTATACTTCGGTACAAGGTAACAATTCATCACAGAAATCATGAGCATTTACATCACTCCAGACAGACGGGGAAAGGCTGTTCCCACTAGTTGATGGTACAAGGACTAGGGGACACAGACTTAAGGTTTTGGGCAAGAGATACGGGGGGATGTGAGGAAAACCTTTTTTACGCAGCGAGTGGTGAGGACCTGGAACTCGCTGCCGACAGAAGTGGTGGAAGTGCAAACACTCAATGTTTTCAAGGGGAGACTGGATAGGCACTTGAGGGAAATAAACTTGCAGGACTACGGGGATAGAGCGGGGGAATGTGACTGACTGGATTGCTCTACAGAGAGCCGGCACGGACTCGATGGGCCGAATGGCCTCCTTCTGTACTGTTATGACATGATACCCCGTGTCAAGTATTTTGACCTGATCTAGCTGATAAAATCTTGATATGTTTATATGACAAAGTTCAGTCTGAAAAACAAAACAATACACAGCAACCTGTATACATGGTGTGATTAAACAATGAGGACTAGTTCCACATGAAGCAACAGATTAAGTGATTTTGATGTGTTCATGTAATTAGAGCCATTATGTTAAAGTCAGGCGGTTTGTGCTAAGATTTCAGCCAAGATTCTCCCACTGAATGACTGAACTGTGCAATTAATATGAAATTAAAGGATCCTAAATGGTCTACAGAAATGACTGGTACATGTTCCGGCAAAATAGTAGACTTCAGAGCAAGAATGCTTGACTTAAAAGTTAGCGTTTAAGAAGATTGTAGGCAGCCTGCTTTAACTTTGTGATGTTAAACTGACCAAACAGTGGGCTTTTTTTTTTGCAACATTAGAAATTCTACTGGTAGTCAGAGTCTAGTGAGCTGAGGGCACAATGAAAAAGGTAGAGGTCAACGCTGCTCATTTTCACTACTCTCAACATCATGCAAGTATCAAAATGGTAGGTGCAGTATAACTGCACCAAAAGACAACACTTATCAAGGCCTGGTGGAATATGTGAAGTGATTTTGGAATGTACTGTATATCAAATGTTAACAAAGAATTCACAAGCCTGCCTCCAGGTCTTTTACACATCAAAATGTGAAAGAATGTCAGATCTTAACAATACTGTGTAAATAGCAAAGAAGAAATATATAGTAGGTGTGTTAATTACACAGGCACAACTTCACCTCTTTTCATAATTTGCACACAAAAAGGATGCAGTACTTAAGAATACAAGCATCAATTTGTAATACATGTTTTAGCATGTCGGATATATTCTAATAGCTTCCCATGGAATTGGTGTTAAGGACCGAACAGAGAGTTTCCAATACTATAACAACAACTTGTATTTATATAGCACCTTAATGTAGTAAAATGTCTCAAGGCGCTTCACAGGAGCGTTATCAAACAAATCTTTTGACACTGAGCCACATAAGGAGATATTAGGGCATAATACGACAAGCTTGGTCAAAGAGGTAGGTTTTAAGGAGCGTCTTAAAGGAGGAAAGAAAGGTCGAGAGGAGGAGAAGTTTAGGGAGGGAATTCTAGAGCTTGGGGCCGTGGCAGCTGAAACAGGGCCACCAATGGTGGATTAAAATCGTGGATGCTCAAGAGGCCAGAATTAGAGGAGCGCAAATATCTCAGAGGGTTGTAATCTCGAGGAGATTACAGGAGATAGGGAGGGATGAGGCCACAGGGAGGGATTTGAAAACAAGGATGAGAATTTTAAAATGGAGGCGTTGCTTAACCAGGAGCCAATGTGGGTCAGCGAACACAGGGGAGATGGGTGAACGGGACTTGGTGCGAGTTAGGACACGGACAGCAGAGGTTTATAATCATATGATTATTATGATGAGGAATTTTCCAGGAAATTCATATACATTAATATACTTTGGTCCATTTGCAGGTTTACTTAATGCTGAACCAAAAGTGAAGTAGATTCAAATTAAAAGTTCTGCATGTTTAGCAAGTGGATTCACTGCACTAAGAATCACATAAACTTTAAGGGCACAGAGCTCTCCTGAGGTACGGGCCAACATTCCTCCTCAACCAATGCCACCAAAATAAACAGGTTGATTGGTCTTCTCATTGCGGTCTCATTCCTGGCACAGAATGGCTGCTGCGTTTGCCTACACAACAGTCACTTCACCTCAAAAATGATTCCTTATGTGAAATGCTGAGAGATGTTGCGACATGATAAGTTACAATTGCAAAGAAATTCACCCACATTGAAGCTGGAATCAGGTTAGATTAGACCTAAATATGTGCTAGATTTGTATGTTGAGGTGATAATAAGGTTTTTTCTTCATCTATTGCGATGATGCAATGGAATTTTGATAATGCCATTTTTCCCCATCTTCATGCAGGTTAAAATGGCTTAGTTGCTTTTTTTTTGAAGCCTTTTGTTTCTGTGATCTATTGAGATGACCAAACCTAGTTTGCAATTACTACAAATGGGCCAAAACATAGGATCACCAAGGGCTATTACATGCTGATACTTTGTGATACTGTTAATTATTGGATAAATATAATAACAACTGGCTTAATGATTTGGGAAATAACTATCCCTATGTTTGGACCAGGATTGATACTTGAGTGAAGGAATAATCTATCAGTTTCAAGGCTGTGTTTTCTTCTATGCACAATCATTCCAAATTAGATATAGCAACTAGTATTGTTTTTCTAACCCTGTAAATTGACTATTTGTCCACAATTCCTAAAACCTTGGCTCCTTTGCTAAGTTTCCACTGCTGCCCTTTTTGTTCAGCACTCCAGATAAAAGCTTCCTCTGCACAGCATCTCCTAAGTGGGGTGGAGAACTCTGAGACCCCTGCAATAAATTCAGATCAAGGATATCCAAATTCACTTTGAAGTCCCCACATTAGCAAGGTCAGAATAGCAGACGTGCCATCCCCTTATGGCTTCCGGAGGTCAAGAAGTGTGTAAACCTACTATGATCACTCAAACCTTCTCCCTGGGTCTGAATATCTTCCCATGAACAAAACACACTGTTGATTGAATTTAACTGCTCAGGTCAACTACCTCTTTTTAGTTCATAAGAAATACTGCAAGTGACCTGGTGTTTTGAAAGGGACGCCATCTTGAGATATAAAATATATCGGCCCGGATTTTGCGGGGCTGATGACGGACTACGCTCAGTGTACGCCGTCGTAAGCCTGGTACCAAGGCCCCGCGAGTTCCGGGTTTCCGTGTGCGCTGTGCATGCGCGAAAACCCAGAACCTGCGATCTGTCAAGGTTCGCCTTGAGAGATCTACCGGACTGACCCAAAAATCACTTTAGCTGGTGCAGAGTTGGGCTATTTGCCCAGCAGCTGCCCAGCAAATGCCCACAAAACCCTTACGCCTGGTAAAAGCAGGTGCAGTGCCTGCCTTCACCAGTGTAAGGTTTAATATAAATGTAAAACTAAAAAGTTAAAAATAAAAAAAATCCACAAACATTCGTTTATGCAAATTTTGTCCCAGGTTAAAATGTTTACTTTTTTTTTTAATTACATATTTATAATAAATGCTTCATTAAAGGGGCCTTTAATTAAATTTAAAATGGGAACATTTATTTTTATTCCCGTTTTGTAAATTATTTAATTATTTGGGGATTCCTCATATGCCACCTTCTCAAGGGCAACTAGGGATGGGCAATAAATGCTGGCCTTGCCATCGACGTTCACATCCCATGAATGAATGGAAAAAAAAGTGAGTTGCAACAATTCCCCTGTAAAGAACATGAAAGTTTGTTAGTTTATGGTTATGCAATAGCTGCTAACTTAGGAGTGAGTGTACATTGGACAGTAGAACCAATTTTAAAAGGAGACGTTGCCTATCAGAACACAATTTCACTTGGTCATGAACTATTTAAGTTACAGATGAAGGTAGTCACATTTGTAGGAACTTCATAAACCAAAGCAACTGAAACTGCAGGACATCAAACTCTTAATGAATATAAAACATTTTAAAAAAGTAACGCTGACTATGGGAGTGAAAGTTAAGAGTTATCACACATCGCAATTTCCAGGTTTATATATTATGGTAGAAGCACTTAACACATTCCTTTGTCCAATACTTTAACAGAAGCATTAACTTTTTAAATAAACCAGCTAACACATCTATTTAGTGACAGAGGAATTTGACATTAATGTATTAAGCATTTGTATGATAATATCACACAGCGTAAATTCCAGGTTCCAGTCAGTGTGCAGATAGATGTTAAACACTTTGTGAATGGAGTTTCCATTGATCTGTGAATGAAGTTTCCATTGATCTGCGGCGTGCATTCCACAGCCCCTGACCGATTAAACAATGGAAAATTAATGGTCAGAGTTTCACCATAATGAGTTTGTTTATTTAAATGTAACAGAAGTGCAACTTAGTTTGGTTACACATGAAGTGAATTGGGAGATTGCCATTTTCCAACAGAAACTCAGTTCCACCATATCAGAATTCATTGTAAACCAATTCTACTGTACCAGTAAACTAAAGCAATGGCTTTGTGGCTACCCTTAGGTTAATAAGCTCACGCTTTATCTTTTTCATTGTGCCCATCTGGTAAGTGCCATCAACCGATGTGGAAAAGATGGCAAAACACAGGCTGGAGAATCGTCCACTTCCAGCCTCAGCGGGCGAGAAGTGGGCGGGCCGCCTGCCCGAAACCGGCATCAGGGGGACCTGACCCAGGTTCGGGCCTCGTCTGAACATTGTTGGTGAGCTGCAACAATTGGGCACTCAGTTGTGGGAGGGCAGGAAATGGGCCGGTTACTATGCTGAGCCGGATGGGGGTGGGGGTGGGGGTGGGAAGGAGCCAATCCCTGAGGGAGGGCAGCACAGGCCGGCAGTGAAGAAACATAGTTTGGAGTGGTCACCGGCAGTCCCTTTAAGGAGCGCTGGTTAGATCGCTTACCGCCTTCAAATGGGCAGAGCGTGCGCAGCTCATGTTCCACCCGTCTGCACTTCAAATTGCAATCGAGTCCTACAGCAGCGTAGATCCTGGATTTGCATATTTGAACAGCCTCCCCACTGGAAACGGGCGGGCGTGCTGTTTGTCCATTTACTGGCCCACCTGAAAATTGCATTAGGCAAGCCTTGGACTGAGGAGCCCTCTCCCTCCAGGCTCCAACTGCCATCCGCCCATTTGTCAGGTGAGAAATGTGCAGCCAGCAGTTTTAAATCACCCCCAGTGAGTGAGGCAGGAACTAGATGCCTAAAGAATGTGCTTTTGGCTACACCGATTGCAGACTCGATGGACCGAATGGCCTCCTTCTTTGCTGTACTAATCTATGATTCTATAATACAAGTTTTGAGAAGATGTCACAAACTCCATCCCAACTATCTCTTAAATCTCCAACCCCTCGAATACCATTTCAGCACAAAGAATTACTGGTCACATTGAGTTGAACTTTGCATATGGCCATGTATATTGACCAAACAACCTGGATGGTTCAAAAATCAGGTGATTTGACTAAAATAGATGGTTCCATCTGTAAATAGCATGATTTTCTAGGGAGGTTCCGTAGACTACAATGTAGTCATGAACAAGATTAGTAAACATTGCTTATACTCTAGTATATCGCAAGCAAATTACATCACATGGCTACTTACAAGGCCTGATTCTAACATAACTAAGACTTAGACCTGAACAGCTAAACAGACGACAACATTTTTTTTTTTACTTCCTATGTTCTTACAAAGTTTATAGTTGGAGCATCTGCTCTCTTAAGTTTTAGAGAGTGAACCTTGGCTTTGAATGCATCAGAGGACAGGACCCTATAATCGCAGAGTGGAGCTGCTTCAAGCCTGGGAACAAAGCCAGTAAGGCATGAAAACAAGAGTTATGGAAAGGCAAGTGACCATGGTATACAATAACAGAACAGAGCATGAGAAAGTAAATGGTGTCTGGCCTGGGAGGAGGAGAACAGAAATGCTGAAAACAGGTTAACAAATTATGCATTTCTAATTTTTCCTGATATTTTGTGTCAAAAAGAAATGTAGAAGTCAACAGGAAATGTAGAAATATCGACAGGAGGATACATCTGGAGCTGAAGGGAAACAGAACTCATGCACACCTCGCCCGAAACCCATGTCTGCTGTGGAAGCTACATGTGTAAGTAGAGATACATTCAGAAAGCAAGTGCAGTACCATGGTGATTGGAGTTTTGAAATACCTGATTCAACCTATCTCAGGATAGAAGGTCGGAATGTATCAGTTGATCTGTCCCTCTAAACCATAATAGGACTAGAAAAGCACATGCAAACACCTGTGATCATAGTGCATACAAACAAAGCTTGCAGCTCTGCAACACCAATGATCTCCCAATAACACTAGTCACAACAAGAATTAGCAGTCGTGGTGCTACAATTTACCTCAGTGTCGTTGGGCTCGGGGAGTGGAACATTAAATCAGGCAGGGTCCCACTCTTATTTGCTATCCAACGGCCCCTGCTGTACACTTGCATGGGCATCAAAGAACGGAATCGAGCTCATCTTGTGATGCTCTCCATAAATGAATAGTCTGCTGACACTCATTGCGTAGGCTACTTAAGAATGACTAGTGTGGCGAGGTGCCAGAGGGCAGCTTGTACACTTGGAACTGTATCCGAGCAAGAATAAAAAGTGGAGGGAGAAAAAAAGGGAGCAAATAAAACACATTTTATGATTTAGATTGATTTTACTTGAGTCGGAATATCAAGAGCAAAAATGTAATCAATCTTGTTTCTATTCAGTTGGCTAGAACACTTCTCACAAACCCTGTTACGGTGTTTAAACATTACCTGATTGGATCAGGTTAAAGACTGATTTAGCGTTGCTATTTTCCTCTGACCTGGTATATAGTTAATTGAGTAAGTGTCCAAACTGAACATGTGCCATTAATAACCAAACCATCAAGAAACTGGTTTTGTGAACCTGAGGAGACATTAGTAGTCAATGATTGACAGGATAAAACACACAAGCTGTCCAAATGAAGAAGAGCAGACACGAGTTTCAGGGTCAATGCTCCAGTGGTCTAGAAATGGAGCTGTTCTGGCATGTTGAATTTTGATCTATAAAAACAAAAATGCATGAGTCTGCATTGAATAGGACATGCTAATTAAAGAGCCAGTTTAGTCCAGCTCATTGCTAAAATTTTTGTACCTGGTACCTATCCTCCATAACAATAATAAGATGCATATGGAGCTATTGAAATAAATGGGAAGCAGAAACTCAAGCTGCAATAGCATAATGACCCCATCCTAACTCAGTCATTTTCCTTCAATGGATAACCCATTGACACAAAATATTATATAACTATGAATTACTAAAATTAGTGTGGATTTTTTTTTTACTGTATATGCATAAGAGGAGTTGCACTAAATCCTCGCTGATACATTTTCTTTGGAAGCATTGTAAAATGATGGTATAAATTGGGTGCCTTACACGTTTTCTTGTATCAGAGAAGGAACCACAGTGCGTGATATATTAGATGTTAGCAGGTTATGCAGTGCAACACAGCCTAGGCCTAGTGTATTTTGTCGCATGGCACAGCGATTAAACTTGTTGCATTTTAGTGAAAAGTCAAATTTCTGATGGAGCAGAAGGGGAGTGTTGTTGGAGCTGTCCAGGTGGAACTGACAGCACAGCCACGTCTTAGGCCGTAGAATCGTTCAGTATTCCAGTGAGGAAAGGTCTGTGCAGACAAGGAACATACGCTGATAAGACACCACCAAACTGGAGACTGACTTTTCAGTGCTCTTAATGGGTACTGACAGGTCATCAATCACAATAGAAAAGGGGATGGAGGAACATACCTGTTTTGTGAAAAGGACAGCAGTGTCATAATACTCAGGATTCTTATCGCTGGCCTTGTTAAACTTCTTCTGCCACACACAAAAGTTTCTCAGAGTTAGCGCTGCATTGCTGGAGATTTTCGGGCCCTTGTCTTCATGATTGATGACCATTAACTTCACCACCACAACGCTGACAGGGTTCAATATGCTGGGGTGTTTGTATAACCTGGCTGCCACTGCCATTAACATCAGGACGTAGTGTTTAAGGTCGTCACCGTGGAAGTTGGCCATGGACTCATCGGCCACGACTAAGGTTTCCACAAAACGGGGAACTGATGCAAAACGCTTGGATCTACCGGACTTTTTACCCGCAAGTTCCCCTTTAGGTGAAGGATCCATGGTATGGGATGCTTTAAAAGAGAAAATTTAAAATGTGTTAGTAGGCGTCTGATGCTGGCTATGCTAGTGTTTGCCTTTATTAAATAGACATTTGTTTTAAGAGTACAACTTAACCCACAAACAAAACAAGATCTTCATGTACATCGATAGAACTTGCACCTGAGTGGAATATGCACCTGATGATATGGGTACCCAGCCATAGGTACGACAGTATTGTAAAATTGCTTTTCTGGTGGATTTCTTGGCACACCAGTGCCACCGGGTCCCAAAATGCCCATCTTATAAAGCTGGCAGCAATACCACGGTGAAGTTGCCAGATTGTTAAGCTGGGAGAATTTGTTAAAATGGCCAGCATTAGCAAGTCTGGCAAATACACTTCGGGATAACTGCTGACAAGTGTGTTTCAGGAGCCAGCAATACTGGCGTGCCCCTAAACTAAATACACAGCTTAAAAATACAAGGACATAATTACACTGCTAGCCAGAATGCCAATTAAAGCTGGGTTCAGTAGCTGACTATCCACGGTCAGACTTGCCAAATCCCATTCATCAAAAGTATCATCAGTTTTAAATAGCTATCCACCAATTATTGTACTGGGTTCAAGAGGCAATGAGATGCCGTTTTGTAGAGAGAAGAGAATGAAGGATATGCTGAGAAGGTGGGTATTGGAGTTGATCTATTTAAATGGGCCTAATGGCCCTTGATGTATTTACTATCTACCATCCACATCTATGGGAGATGGAGCACACAAAGTTGCAACTAGAAGATTGTTTTAAAACAATGTTAATGTCAATGTTAATCTTGCTGATCTGTTGATCAATAGAATTTCCCTTGAATTTAAAGAAAGTCAAATAACAAAATCCATTTTCAGTCAGCCGGTCAGCATGGAAAGTAATTAGATAAGTGACAAATATAACCGTACTGAATGAGCTAATGTACTGTGTGTTAGGTTTGCTAGTTATGGTGATCACAAAGCATGTGGAACAATAATGTGTGGAGTTTGCACATTCTCCCCGTGTTTGCGTGGGTTTCCTCCGGGTGCTCCGGTTTCCTCCCACAGTCCAAAGATGTGCGGGTTAGGTTGATTGGCTATGATAAAAAATTGACCCTTAGTGTTAGGGGGATTAAATACGTGGGGTTACGGGGATAGGGTGGGATATGTGTTGGTGTAGGGGTTACGGGGATCGGGTGGGATATGTGTCGGTGCAGGCTCGATGGGCCGAAATGGCCTCTATCTGCACTGTGGTGATTCTGTGAATATTGATAAATGCTTCATCATCATCTTCAGCACATTGAAACATCAAATCAGCATGAGCCATTATAGTGGCCCTTTTGGTGGTCTTGCAGCTCCAGATTTTATGAGCTCTCTGTAGTTAGAAAACCTCACATGTCCTGAAGTTGTTTCATTTTAAAAATGTAAAACTGGGTTCCATTTTTCTCTTTCTTAGGACCATAGGCCTGGTACCATTGGGTTATTGTATAGAACACAGCACATTGCATGTGTAGAAACAATGAATTTGCCCAAACTGTTTGGTCTCCAGAGATCTGAATGGTGGGACGTTAGCCTTGCTGGAAGCATTGAACCCGCCCCCCACCCATCCCCCCTGCATAGCTCTGTCCTTCTATAAACTGCGTACAATAAGTTGATCTGGCAATGCTGTCAGCCAGGGTTGGTGCATGAGGTAGGGCTATCTCTGAAAAAGGAAAATAAGAAATGTTACCAAAAAAATCATAGAAATGCATAGAAAGATGGAAGAGATATACTGTATTAGTAAAATAAATGAATGGAATCAAGTGATCTGATCAGCTATGTGAGCACCAAATGTGTCATAGCATAATAAAGAACTGCAACACTGCATGAGAGTTCACTGCCAAGATCTATCCATTAAATTTAAAAAAACTGTCCTACTTACTAATATTATAATGGATATCCCAGTGCACTTTGTACTGGATAGAGAATGGAGATCTGTTTAAGTAACTCGCTGTCCTCTACTCCAATGTAAATTATTATTTCACCCTCCTTTTCTCTTAAAAAGATGCCAACTCTTACTGGGGTAAAGTTTGGCTGGACCGAACAGCCATCTGGGGGTAACTTGTCCAAATGACCATTCTTCATGTGTGAAGCTAGACAGTAACTATTGGCAAGACTATTCAAGCATCAATAGGCATCAAACTGTATCCAATCCGTTCCTTACCCGACATCCATATACACCCATTTTCTGCCAGGGGATGCTGGACATTAATCGGGAGCAGGAATTCCAGCTGAATTTTATTACCTCCCTAGGCTGCAACATTGAAGCATCCCAACTGCTAGTCCAGGCAAGATCAGCTAACTCAACATAGTGGAGGAATCAAATCCGAGGCCTTTGAATCTTTATGGCTTAGCACCAAAAACACACCGTGCATTTCCCCACTAAGGTATCGGGGAAGCTACTGATCAGGTGATTCTGATAATCTCGGAAATCTCCAAATCTCAAGTGGTTCGTAAAGAGAATAGAATTCCATGATTGAATTGCACCATTTAACTCACTGCCAGTCAGTCGTTAGTCCTGTTCCAGTTAAGGGCAAGCTGAATTTGTCCAAAAGAGAGGTGACAAAAGTACTGTGTCACAAATTGTTCTCAGTAGAAATTACCTTATGATTAATAATTAATGTTCTAAGTGATATACAGCATAAAGAGGGTTTGCATGTAATCCAATGAAAGCTAGGAGGCACAGCACAGTCATTTTCATAAAGCTACAGAATATCTTAATTAAGTTAGATAACCTCATTCCAATTGTCCTGGATTCCCTCGTTTCATAGGCTGTGCATTGAGGGTAAATATTGGTTACTAGAGGATAGGCTTAATCTTATAATTGTAGTCTAGTTGATATGAATAGGGGAGGAGAGATGCAATGGGCTCTTAAGCGGTTTTGAAGGCATTCATCAAAATGGTACTTACGCAGTTGCCAAATATGTTGAATAGTTTTCTACAATAAAGGTTTGTCTTAGATTTAATTATCATCCCACTGTGTGAGACAGTGGTAGAGATGGAGGAAGGGTGGGTGGGGGGGGGAGGTGAAGTGACAATAAAGCAATCCGTCACGTATGATCTGAGCTACAACAATAACTTGCTTGCATTTATATAGCATCTTTAACATAGGAAAATGTCCCAAGGCACTTCACAGGAGCATGAGAAGACAACGAACAAGTGATGCTGAGCCAAAGAAAGAAATATTAGGACAGGTGACTAAAAGCTTTGTCAAAGAGATAGGTCTTAAAAGGGAGAGCGCGAGGTGGAGAAATTTCAGAGCTCATGGCTTAGACGGCTGAAGGCACGGCCGCCAATGGTGGGGTGAGGGGATTGGTGGATGGGACAAGAGGCCAGAGTTGGAGGAATGCAGAGATCTTGGAGGGTTGTAGGGCTGGAGGAGGTTACAGAGATAGGGAGGGGCGAGGCCATGTAGGGATGTGAACAGGAGGATGAGAATTTTGGTGGGCCGAGAGCCAATGTGGGTCAGTGAGCACAGGGGTGATGGGTGACCGGGACTTGGTGCGGGTTAGGGTACGGGCAGCAGAGTTTTGGATGAGTTCACGTGTATCGAAGGTAGAAGATAGGAGGCCAGTCGACTAGGATAGCACTGGAGTAGTCAAATCTGGAGGAAACAAAAGTGTGGATGAGGGTTTCAACAGCAGATAAGCTGAGGCAAAAGTGGAGGCGGGCGATGTTACCGAGGTGCAAGTAGGCAGACTTTGTAATGGAAGGGCTATGGGGTCGGAAGCTCAGCTCAAGGTCAAATAGGCTGCCAAGGTGCAAGGTTGCAGTTTCACCTTCAGCCCAATAGTGGCCAGGGAGGCGGGGTGGAATCAGTGGCAAGTGTCCAGAGTTTGTAGCTTCGGTCTTCACAACGTTTGTAGAAAATTGCGGCGCATCCAGGACTGGATGTGGGAGAAGCAGTCTGACAGCACAGAGGCAGTCCGGCAGTTCTGTGCCATGCCATGCTGCAGATTACGACAAAGTAAACGCTTGATATTGAAACTGAACATGTGTCGGAATGAACTAAACCGGGAAATGTGGGATGTCGTTGTGCAGAACTGGTCCCACAGCCTCCAAAGGGTTAACAGCTAAAGCCATTCCAGTCACGGGGACACTGTTGGTCCGTCAATGATTCAGCTGCAAGATGTTTGAGCCGCCGCCGCTGTTAAGGAGTGAAAGCTCATCGTGGCTCTGAGAATCATAAAGATGCGATATCACAATCACCAGAACATTAGAAACACCCCCACTCCCGCCAATGTGACAGGGCGGCAACAGATGTGGATAAAATGCACAGCTGCAGTGCGGGGGTCACACATGACAAGTTTGATCACGTGAAATGCAGGGTTCAACCCCTCTGTAGAGATACAGTAAGGGGAGCAGAACACATCCTGACAGAACCAGTGTAAAGAAGGAGCTTAAAAACTTCAGCTGACTGTCACTGGCCCCGAGAGAAGGAACGGGGAGATCGGGGTGGGAAGGAAAGGCGAAGTTTCACTTTGCAGTAAGAAAAATGGTTCTGGAAACCGCAATCCCGTTAGCGCCAAGTGTAATTACAGTGACTGCAGTTACAGTTACAGTGTGCAACATCTCCTTACAAAAAGGCACGGTGCGCATTTGCAGTGGTTGCCTCGGACATGTCAGAGTTTTACTGCATTTGATAAATATTTTACCCATATAAAGTCAGAACTGCAGGAAATGATGGCGCAAAGGCGGGAAAAAGAAAGAATTTTGTACAAAACGGCTGAGTCTGCAGATTAGCAGAGCAATGCGCACAATGTTGTTACCGGCTTCCTGGTGTAACTGGCCGGCTGGTCACTTCCCGACCCAAGTCAGTTACCGAAATTGACAAATCCAAAAAGTGCTGACTGTAGACAAAACCTGCGTTAAATTAAAAATTTAAATGCAATTCAGTAAAATATAATCAGTTAAAAGGAGCCCCAACATGTTTCAATGTCATTGCAGCTGTGTGACCGGGAATTCTGATGTAGATTTGACGTAAATCAGGGAAAGAGATTTTGACGCGCCTCCTAAATTTAAATGAGTCTGCAAATTGCAAATGCTCTTGCTAGAGAAATAAAATAAAAAATCAGATCACCTTTAAATTTCTCGAGGACTTCTACATTGGCGTGGGTCCCGCTCACGCCGCATCGGGAGGTGGCGTTAACCGAGGGAATGGGGGCGCTCCTGCGGCGGATAACGTGAGTGCTGTCGGCACCTGCGCCGGCCGGGGTCCCGCTCTGGTTTTTAAGCGGTTGGATGAGATACTCCGATCCGTTGGAACCAAAAGCTCCGTGCATCCCGTCGCACAGGCTGACAGCTGCAAAAGATCCCGGGTCGGCATTGACAGAGCCCGAATAGAAACAGTGGCTCAGGCTGGTACCCCAGGCGGCACTGGGCGCTGCGGCCAGCGCCTGCACGGTGAACGCCGGCGCCAGGAAATTGGAGTCGGGCACCAAATTCAAATAAAACTCCTCGTCGAACGCCTCGATTTTAAAAGCCACTTTCCGCCGCTGGACATCTTCGGTGCTTCTTTGCAAGAAGTGCTTCTCCCTGGATGCAGCGTCGAGCCGGACCGGGGTGACCAATTGACTTTCCATGGAGAGAGTGGACTCGGTGAACAGGAGGAAAAAATCCAGAATTATGATCGATCTAGTTACCGCTAACATTGTTAAATTATTCTTATTTTCTTCCAAACAAAAAAGTGAGATTCCTTTTTTTAAAAATAAAAGTCCAACGCCGATTCTTAATCTAAAAAAAGGGGGAAAGCGGGGGGAGTTCCTTTCGCATTAAAATAAATCCAGAAATATATTCTCTCAGCAATCTGTGAGCTCTGTAATGTAAAATCCACGGCTGCTGGCAGAGTGCTCCATTACCTCTGGTACCTGTGTGTTGGAGTGTGGAGGGAGCCTGTGCTTTATATACATTCTGTCATGTGTAAACAGCCGTGCAAATCAGGGCTGGGACCTCCTGGAAAATGCTTATTGGATGTATGTGTGTGTGTGTTTTTAAATATAATGTAGTGTTTCAACCACTTAGAGGCGGGTTTGCCCCCCTCCCCTCCAGATATTACCAGTGCACATCCTATCACGATAGAGATGTGTTGCATCCCACCCAGAAGAAGGATTGACCGTGGCCGGGATCCAGGGACCTGCTCTGTTATTTGAAGACCAAGTACCTGACAGGATGAATAACCGAATGTTGCACCAGCGCATCTCCACCCCGCCCCACCCCGCCAGTTAACTCCTTCAAGTCATTGCCAGCATTTCGCCGCATTTAGAATCAAGCTCCGCTAACTATATTGTGGCGTGGGATCGATTACAGATTGGCTTTCGGGATAAATCGGTTTTGATCGCTTTGAGGTTGGGCTGCGAGCCTGAAATACTGCTCGCGCGCCTCCTTCGGTGCTTTGTTAAAGTGAAGCCGCTCACACACAAGGGTCGCTGATCATTCGCCGGCGTTTGAAGGACAGACACTGAATAAAGGCGCATTGCCCTTTTAATTGTGATGATTGCTTGTGTGTCCTTATTGAATGGAAAGTAGCCGATATCCAAACTAGAATTAGACTAGTGAATCTGATGGCCGCATTCTTACACACACACACATTCCACGGACAAGACATCTTGGGGAGGAAAAGCACAGATAACAATCGCCCCAAGTGTCTTGTGGAGAGCGCAGGAGATGCAGCTGATCTTTTGACATAAAGCTTCACAGCTGGCGCTAGTTCTCGCCCTGGATTCTCAGCCCCCTGCTTTCCACAGTGTAAAATGAAGCAAGTTTGGGAGAGTGTGTGTGTTAAATCATTGCATCTCCCGGCAATTTAATTCCGATTGCTCAGTAAACGAAGCAGCAGGGCAGAGAGATACACCGAGGCTCTGCATCACACACACACACACTCGACTTGACGATCAGACCCTCCAAAAAGGGGACGCTCTCCAAGAATATCAAAAGAGTCATCGAGCGAGTCCCAGTCTTTCTAACATCTGGAGATACCTTTAAGAATGATATTTCGCTCGGGAGTCCTGCAACAATCACGAGATCTTAATTGCCCCGCAATGTAGACATATTTCCACACTCCACTTGTTACTGTTACACAAACATACCATTCTCTGAACGGTTTGAAACTTGCAGTGAAAGTATGCTGTAAACAAAGATTATTCCAATCGGACAGACCTGTGCCACTAACTGAATGCAGATGTTTACACCAATCTCCTCGTGTTAAAGCAATTAAAGGCACACACACACACAATCCTCGGATTCCTGCAGATCGGATTGTGTAACTGGCCAGTGGGAATGCGGGGAAACCATATCAACGGTTTACTAAAGCAATTAGAAAAATGAGTGAAAGAAATTATTTATTTACATTCGGGATAGTGATTGAAGCGATTTGTTTATTATTTGGGGTAGAGGGTGGTTTTTTAAAAATAAAATGCTGTCGACCTGATCGCTTCTTTGGGCGATTTGCTGGCCAACAGCGCCGACCTCGTCCTGTCGCTAAACCCGGGTACTGCAAGCGAGCTCGGCATCTGGTCTGAATCGCTGCCCGGGAGATCTTCCCGACCGCCTGGGATCCCGGGGGCAAAGGTCTTCACTTAAAGCGGAGAGCCGGAGCCGACCCCTCCCCGGGTCCCGCAGGGCCTGGGTTCATGTCAGAATGGCTGCATCAGTGTGGCCTTGTGGACTAGTCGCTACTTTCTCAAATGAGCTATCTGTCCCCAGCCCACAATATAACAATGCTTACATTATATCGACCGGAAGGATGATTGAGAGAGAGAGAGAGAGAGAGGGATACATATAAAGAGAGATGCGCCAGAAAACAGACCGAGCTAGCAAAATAAACATCTGATAACTCAGGCTGGGATCAGGGCAGCACTAAAGTTATCATCTGCCCTCTCTGAATATATCTTGCTGTTAACAGTTAATCTCAATAGGGAACAAATCAGGGGTCGTATTCTTCCTTGCAATATTTATGCAATGACGGCTGCACCGACTTGTTTTGTATATGTCTTAACCATTACACTGAGCTTTAAACGAGTCCAACATTCATTATGTTCCCCTCCAAACCAGTCTCCCCCATCTCCGACTTTCAGAGAAGTACTATGTGATTGCGAAATGTTATGTTTCTCAAACTTGAGGGGGCCCGGAGGTGTTTATCTCCTTATCACATTTCCCCCTCCTCGTTGTACCCAGAGAGTTGTGTTTTACCGCAGGGCTTGTTAGAGATAGGGTCTGATCTGGGGCGGACTCTGCCGCTGTCTGGAACAGGTGGGTCTCACTGTGCTGGTTGGAAGGTTCTGTTCAAGGCTCAGCGCCGCCACCTAACGGCGACAACTGGTCTTGCCGTTAATTTCAACCAGTTAAAGTGTAATTGCAAAGGAAGACTTGCATTTGTATAGCGCCTTCCACGACTTCCGGACGTCCCAAAGCACTTTACAGCCAATGAAGTACTTTTTGAAGTGTAGTCATGTAGGAAATGTGGCAGCCAATTCGCACACAGCAAGCTCCCACAAGCAGCAATGTGATAATGACCAGATAATCTGTTTTAGTGATGTTGATTGAGGGATAAATATTGGCCAGGACGCCAGGGATAACTCCCCTGCTCTGCTTCGAAATAGTGCCATGGGATCTTTTACATCAACATGTCTCATTCGAAAGATAGGACCTCCGACAGTGCAGCACTCCCTTAGTACTGCACCGGAGTGTCAGGCCTAGATTGTAGTGCTCGAATCCCTGGAGTGGGACTTCGGACCCACACCTTCTGACTCAGAGGTGAGGATGCTACTAACTGAGCCACTAATACTCATCCCGCCCTGTTTAATTTTTAAGCCCTCCCTGGTAATCTTCGATTCCTGGAGCCTTTAACATTGCCAATTCAAGCAATGCTGGCCTTTCTGATATAACAATAGAAAATGCTGGAAAAACTCAGCAAGCCAGGCAACATCCATGGAGAGAGAGTTGAAACCCTTCATCAGAACTGAGAAAAAAGCAGGAAATGAAACAGATTAAAAGGCCAGTTTGGGGGCTGGGTAATGGGGGAGGGGATGAAAGAACTAAAGGGAAGATCTGACCTTTCTGGCCTTTCTGGTATTGGTTTGTCGCATTCTAATTATAGAAATAATTCATAAGTACGTGTCTATATCAACACAAATAGGTGAGGTAACAAAGTATTTACGTGGTCTAATATGACAGCATGAGTGTTACAATGAACAGGATCAAAGGTCCTGATAAGCACTCCAACATTTTACCACCATTCAATACAACTGTTAATCGCTGTATTATCAGAACTTCAATCTAGCAGTCTATCAACACAACATACAAAGGGGTCAATTTTTCCTGTCTTCACCCGGCATTAATGGGGTGGTAATGGCCTCAAAATGGAGTTGGTAGCCTTACCGCCGCCCCCCCCACCCCCCCCCAGCCGTTAACACCGGTGGTATTGCGACTCCATTTTGAAAGGGGCCTAAGAAAGGTGTCCAAAGTGCCCACCAGTTTCAGACAATGGGCCCCTTTTAATTTGGAATCTGTGTCTTATAACGTAAATAGGACCCCGATTGCCATTTTTTGCAGAACTAGTGTCACGGACAATGGAATCAAAGATGTCCTTTAAAGGTAAGAGTCGAATTATTTTCGTGGAGTGGTCCTCTGGGACCCACAAAAATAACCTGGGCCGCTGCCAGCCCGGGACCCCCCAACCTGTGAGATCGTGACCACCACCGCAACGTACGTTGTTGGTGGTTGCTCGGGCCTGATCTTCAGGCCTCAATCCAGCAAGCTGCACTGGGATGATCTGCGGTTCACCTGCTAAAATTAAATGAGGCTAGGGCCTCAAAAGGCCAAAGTACAGTTTCCCAAAAGTCTAAATTGACCCCAACCTCTTTGGGCTGGATTTTGAAGCTTCTGACCCACTGAGAGTGGAGGGGGGTGGAGGGGGCCAGTAGAACACAGGAAATCCGAAGTCTGGGTTTCCCCGCACACTAACTCCACAACGTGAGTGTGACATCATGGCCAGTTTTCCCGCCCGTAAGCCAGCCTGACAGCCTGACTGACGGGCTTGGTTTCCAGTCGGGCAGTGAACACTGGAGGAGAGGCCTCAACCAGCAGGTAGGTGCGGTCTTCAATTGGGGGGGTTCCCAGCCCGAAGGGGTCCGATCCCCGACCCTGGGGTTAATTCGATCCCCAACCCCGAGGATGAGTTCCGATCCCTGGGGGGAGGGGGCAGTCCGATCCCCGGCCCCCGGGAGGGGGGGGTGCGGGCAGGGGTGGGCTGCTGGTAGGTGAGCTTGGGAGGGTGCCGTGAGGAAGCACTCCTGTTCCTCCTGGCCCACAAAGATTGCTCCCCGAGGCTGTGCTTGCCTCTCTGCAGCTACCGGGAATCCCAAGCCCCGGGAATCTGGCCGGCCTGCAGTTATACCTGCACAGCAGGTTGAAGCAGAGGCTTCAGGCCTCATTATAATATGTAAATTGCCAACCCGCCTCTTAGCAGCGGGTTGGCAGCCCGCCTCCCCGTCCCGCCTGAGTAAAAGTTGTAAGTGGGCGGGTTGGAGGCGGGATTTCGATTTTTTAAATTTTAACTCCCCCGCCTCCAACCCACCTGTTTTTGATGTTAAAACTCCCCCATTGAGTCTAACCAATTGCAGTCACTGAATGTGATTACCATGTTCCAAGTAAGAAACCCATTGGACTCCATGCAGTACCACTTCTGAATGGAACATTAAACACAACCTCCCCCTCCCTCATGTTCTGGTGGTTTAGGTGTTTGTTAAAGACACCATGGCATTTTTCAAAGAAAGGCCGAACTCCCAGTAACGTGGCCAACATTTCTCCCCCAAACAACACCATCATCATTTTCTCATGGTGATGACCATCTCGAGCAAGAAAAGGCCCAGCCACCTCCCGTTGAACTTCAAGGCACCACCATTCCCAAGACCCTAACCATCAACATCTCGGGGGGGTCACCATTGATTGAGCTGAACTGGACCAGCCATATCAACACCATGACTACAAGAGCGGGACAGAGGCATGGTACTCTGCGATGAGTGGCTCATCTCCTAACTCCTCAAAGCCTCGCCGCAATCTACAATGCTCAAGTCGAGAGTGCGATGGAATATTTGCCACTCACCTGGATGGGTGCAACTGTAACAAGAAGCTCAACACCATTCGGGACAGAGTAGTCTGCTAGATTGAAGGTGCTGCCACTGGACTTAACATCCACCCCTCCACTATGGACACACGGTGGCTACAGTGTATATAATCTATAGGATGCACTGCAGCAACTCACCAAGGTTATTTTTAATAGTACCTCCCTCCCCTGCGACCTCCATCACCAAGAGGAAGAACAGCAATGTTGTGAGAACACCACCACCTCCAAATTCCCCTCCTAATCACACACCATGCTCACTTGGACATATATCGTTCCTTCAGCATTGCTGAGTCAGAATCCTGGAATTCCCTACCTAGCAGCATTGTGGGAGTATCATCACCACAATGACTGCAAGGAAAAGACCCACCACCACCTTTACAGGGCAAGTAGGGAAGGGCAATGTCTGCAGCCTTGTTAACAGCGCCCACATCCCAAGAACAAATATAAAAAAGAAACTGGTTAGCTGGTCTTTCATCTCATTGCTGTTTGTACAAAATGGCTGCCATATTTGCCTACATATGGCCCGGATTTTGCAGTCAGTGGTGAAGGAACGGCGCCCACCGTTCACCTCGCTGACTGCAGCCCACAGGGTTTTCGCAGGCTTTTGAGGGTAGACTTGTTGTCATTCTGATCCAGCACAGGGCATCTGTGGCATGCAAGAAACAGTGAGGCTCTTCAACCAATCAGATTGAAGAATCCTCACTGAGACACGAAACCAGGAAGTATAAAGCAGGAATTATAAAGTAGATTTAAATCACGTACGGAAAGTGAAATAAAGATTGAAAAAGAAATATGGGATTAAGAGAGAGAGATAAAAGAGACAGACAAAAAACATAAAAAATTCAGAAAGAATGCGACTTCACATTTGTAAAATTAAATTTTCAGGGCCAGAGCGGTTTTTTGGCAGTAATTATAACTGGTCACACTGTTAAAAATTCACTTACATCTGAATGTACCAGCCCCATCTTTTTCTGCCATGTTTAGTGGGTATCTAGTGGGTAAGTACCCCAACTTCACACCCTTACATTGATTCCAGTGCCGGGTCTATCGGTGAGGTTCTGTTATAGGGCAGCCTGTGGAGGGACAGGGTAACTCAGACCGCAACTTCCAGATTTCCACGTTTGACTGCGCACGTGGGGATTCCGAAGGTTGCTGTCCGATTTATTCCATAATAACGGTGAGCGGTGTTAGCCTCACCGTTATTCTCAATGCAATGCCTGGGTCAAAAATCACTGTCCTTCAAAAATAATTAATTGCATGTGAGGTAATTTGAGAGGCATGATAGGACATTAGATAAATGCAAGTCTTTCTTTCCTTATACTTATTCATTTAATATAATTGTTAACCAGAAATCTATCTGGTTCTTTTTTAAAGGAATTAATCAATTTAGCATATTTGATTTTGCTGAGAGCTTATTCGTGCTTACATTGCCAATGTCACTTGAACACCTTTGCACTTTCCTATCGTACAATGCAATGTGTTATCTCACTTGTAATCTGTAGTGGAGGTGCTGACAGGCCCTGTCCTGTGATCACCTCATATGACACTTAAGTAAAGCAATGATATCACCGATATTGTGTTAGGAAGTTCTATCTAATCAAAATCTACCAAGTAATTTACATTCTTCAAAGGATGGTTATACCGTCTGTGGGGCTGTCAATGACTTTGAAAGTTAACATTTTAATAACACTTTTTAAGGTGTATATGGATACGTGCACTTTTGTTAAAGCAAGTGATTCATGTACTAAACTGCTTTGTAAAGAATAAAGACTGACTTTCCATACTTAGAGCAAGACAGAGACAACAACAAGCACAGTGCATCTACTTTTTTTTATTCATTGGATGTGGGCGTCACCAGCATTTATTGCCCATCCCTAATTGCCCTTGAGAGGCTTGCTAGGCTATTTCAGAGTCAACCACATTGGTGCAGAGTCAGATATAGGCCAAACCAGGTAAGGATGGCAGGTTTCCATCCACTTTCCCATTAATGAGAGGTGGGTTTATATATGACAATCCAGTAGTTTTTAACTACCTTTTTATTCCAGATTTATTTAATTGAATTTAAATTCAACTGTCATGGGTGTGATTGGAACTCAGGTCTGTGGATTACTAGCCCAATAACATAACCACTATGCTAGCATACCACACTTGCAGTACGAATCATGATGATTTGATCACACTCAACACAGTGCTGCAGTAAGTATTTAAAATGTTGGTTGTTATAAAGCCATGGTGGGATTGACATGCCCTCTGCACTCGGTGCTACAAATAAATGTGATGCTGTGTCAAGGGTCAGGATCTCCAGACAGCAATGTTTATCTTTCCCATTAAATGTCGCTGCATGACATTCATCACATCAGAACAGTTCTCTGAGGGAAGTACATTCAATCTCAAGTAACTCTCCCCCATGAGCAATGTACAAAAAGATTGTTTGTAACTCCCCCTACTGGGTAGAAATGCCAACCTTTCAGAGCAACAGGGCGCCAGCTAGAGACTTGCCATGTGTGGCAGGTCTGTCTTCAGCCACCTCTTATTGTATCAGCATCTCAGAGCAAATCACAGTACTTCAATACGTGTGAATGTTCAATATTGCCTGAGATTTAAGGATGGATTAAGGATGGATGCTCTGCATACATCACTCTGTTCGGCCTCTTCCAGCCTGGTTTCCATGTCATGCCTCCCACAGCAGCACAACTGTGATTGGAAACTGAGAGGAGTTGGTGGGATTGAAACTGTCCCATCACTTCATACTGCCAAACATGACACTGGGGTGAAAGCCCTATTTTAATTTTTTTTTTTAAACAGAACATCTGCTTTTGTCTGTAATTGATGATCCAGTAATGAAATTATAGAAATTTAGGGCTTTGAAATACAATTTCGGAAATGTGATTTCATTAGTGGTCCATTAATTACAGAGAAATAAGCATTCGTGTTTATGCTAATAGAATAATTTCACCCTTACATGATTTCTGGACCATTGTTCTTTTTAGAGGCAAGGTAATCCTTGATTCAAAGAAAAAAGAAAGACTTGCATTTCTATAGCTCAGGGCATCCCAAATCGCTTTACTTTACAGCCAGTGAAGTATTTTTGAAGTGTAGTCACTGTTGTAATGTAGGAAAGAGAAAAGGTAAAACCTTTCATATCCATGATAGCAGTGAACTACAAATAGTATCACCTTGGCCACCTGTTAATAACGGGGAGTGAACACATACAGAGCGCTGAATTTCCCACAACTGGTCAGCAATTATCAGTAGAAACAACAGATCTGCCCAGTGCAGAATTCAAGAGCAGATCTGTGCTCACTCATGTCAGAATGTGGCTTGAGGTGGACCTGGGGAAAAAGCAGCCCTGTCCCACATTCACCGTCACCAGGCTGAAGACTAAGAGGGGGTATTGACCTGTAAAAGAGAGAAATTGCATTTATATAGCATCTTTTACCACTTCAAGATATCCTAAAACGCTTTACGAACATACGAATTTACAACCAATTAAGTACTTTTGAAGAGTAGTCACCGTTGTAATGTAGGAAATGTGGCAACCAATTTGTGTACAGCAAGATTCCCACAAACAGCAATGAGATAGATGATCAGATAATTTATTTTAATGGTGTTGGTTGAGGGATAAATATTGTCCCCAGGACATCGGGGTGGGGAACATTGTCCCCACCCCGATGTCCTGGGGACAATATTTATCTGAACATTGTCCCCTCTTATTTATTTTGTAGGTGCACAGCCCCTTTAAAGGGATGCGCGGTCCATTCAAAATGCCTTGCATGCACGGTTTCTCGCATTGAAAAGCCAGCGAGCCAGCTGTGTGTACTCTTCTGATTTTGTGTGGTTAACCAAATAATCTATAACTTAATAAAACTTTAAATAAAACTTAACAACTTAAATTAAAATTTGATTGGCCGGGGTAATGATGCACTCCAGTCTCTGCCGCGCCCACCGGTCACGGAAGGCCTCAAGCGTGCCGGCCGACACTGCGTGCTCCAACTCCTGGGCCACCCGGGCGCGAACATGGCCGCGGAAGAGAGGCAGGCAGTCGGGCCGAATGACCCCCTCGACCGCCCGCTGCCTGGACCAGTTAATGGCCATTTTGGCCAGGCCCAGGAGCAGTCCTATGAGGGTTCCTCCGATCTGCTCGCTCCCCTCCACACCGGGTGACCAAAGATCAGGAGCGTGGGACTGAAGTGCAGCCAAAATACGAGGAGAAGTGCCAGCTGTGAGTAAGGTCCTGAGAGCTGCACGGCTTAAAGGAAACACAGGGGCAGGGAACTCTGCTGCTTTTGTTCGAATATTGCCACGGGATCTTTTACATCCACCTGAGAGAGCAGACGGGGCCTCGGTCTAACATTTCATCCGAATGACGGCACCTCCGACAGTGCAGCACTCCCTCAGTACTGCGCTGGAGTGTCAGCCTGGGTTGTGTGCTCAAGTCTCTGGAGTGGGACTTGAACCCACAACTTCCTGCCTCATAAGCGAGGCTGCTACCACTGGGCTGACACGACCTGTAATAGTATGAACAGTGTTTCTGATGATGGGCACCATTAGGTAGCGTGGATTAAATACTGGGGTAATCAGTGTAACAGACACTGTCCCTCGGTACTGAGAATACTAACATTTGCCCCTTTTCTTTACAGTCAGGAGCCGCTGTTCTTGTTTCAAGGCAACCTTGGAGGTCAGAACGCACCATTACAATGAACTGTCTTCACAGCTGATGGACATTAACTAAATGAATTGAAATTCTTCATGAGTGAATCAGTCCATTTGCACCCAAATGCTGTTCTTTTATCAGCGATAGTCAGCTACCAGGAATGATTATCTTATGTACAAATCTCAGATATATGTGTTTATTTGCAATTTAAACTTTGCGACCTCATAATTTATCTGCAGTGCAATTCATACGGAGATTATCTTGGAAAAATGTAACAGAATGGTGCAAAACACAGGATTCCCCACAGAATCAATCTCTTCTTGGAGAATGCTTACTCTTAAAGGTGTGACTGGCTGAGAAAATATCTATCCTTCTCGGAATCTATTCAATTATACATCCTTCCAGGCTTTATGTTTTCTTAATTTACTGAAGCTTAAGTACAAATTATATATCATGATTTTTTTATACACTTGGTGCTCTTTCTATTTATTTAAACTGGTGAACCTACAGGCCAATTGGCTGGAAAAAGTAATTCCCCGACAAAAAACAAATATGCTGCCACCTGGTGGATAGTTTAAGTAAATTAGTCAAAAGCAAGAACACGATGTTGGAAATAAATAATTTATTTGAGCAACCTCTTTGACGATATTAAAAAAAACAAATATGACATTACATAGATTTAATAAATTATAAATACAGCAATGGCACATTTGAAGCTTTAAATTAGATATGTGCACCTGTGCAAATAAGTAATTAAAAATGCTAATGAAATGTTGGCCATTAGCTCAAGGGGGCAGGAATTTAAAAGGGAGGATGTGATCCTTAATTTGTACAGAGCCTGGGTCAGACTCCCATCTGGAGTACTGCATTTAGTTTTAGGCACCCAGCTTTAGGAAAGATATATTGGCCCTGAAAGGGATATAGCGCAGATTCGTCAGAATAATACCAGAGTTTAAAGGGTTAAATTATGAGAACAGGTTGCATAAACTTTTTTTAAAATTCCATTGAGTTTAGACGGTTGAGAGGTGATCTAATTGGGGTATTTAAAATGGTAACGGGATTGGATTGGGTAGATATGGATAAACTATTGCCTCTGGGGGGGAGAACCCAGATCAAGAGGGCATAATCTTAAAACGAGAGCCAGGCCATTTAGGAATGCAATCACGAAGCACTTTTTCCACACAAAAAGGGTAGTGGAAATTGGGAACTCACTCCCCCAAAAGGCGGTGGTGCTGGGTCAATCGAAATTTTCAAGACTGAGATCGATAGAGTTTTTGTTAGGTAAGGGCATCGAGTGATATGGAGCAAAGATGGGTAAAGCTGAGGTACAGATCGGCCATGATCTAATTGAATAGTCTCCAGGGGCTGAACGTCCTATACCTGCTCCTATGTTGTGTTATTTTTTTGCAAGATTAGACCAACACTGCCATCTGGCGGTATGAGCTGGAGGTGTAACATAGTCTATCTGTATAAGTTTTGTATCTTAAATGATCAACATCTTTCAACGAAACAGAAAATTCATACTATAATAATAGACTGCAAATTATTATGCAGTAAGCATATTGCTCATATTTATTTCTGCGCGTGAAACAACTCATTTCCTCTTATAGTTATTGACAGCAGCCTGGGTTTACCTTCAGAATCTACAAAAGCAGCATTTTTAATCTATTTGCAACTGTCTGTCAAAAAATTATATTAAAATATATATACTGTGCTATGAGGCTCTATGCAATTATTTATTTAAAACACTTTGCAATTATTATAACGAAATCATAATAAATTATAGATATTGCAGAATTCTTAGACAATAGTGCCACCCTGTGGCAAATTGCAGAACTCTTCTTTCGCGAAAGTCAAGTTCTAGTGGGAATTTGTGTGAAAGAGGTGGCGAGCAATGGGCAGGTATATATAATAGTAAACACTGGAGGCACAAAGTAAAAACAGAAATATAGAGCAAACTGGGAGTCGGCGTCGAGGAGATTTCATTCATAAAGCAACTTGATTTCTTTCTTTTAAAGTGAAAGTTGGCAGGTGAGAGGCACCAAATACCCAAGTCCCGTCTCTGTGAAGCTCCTGACTCGGTGCTCGCTTTGATCAATGCAGCCGCTGGAGAGATTTACAGCGCATCGCCGGCCCAGAAGAAAGTTCGCCTGCAGCCGATTAGGTTTCAGTAGACTGACCGACACGGAGCTTGGCTTCCACAAATTGAACCAGTCTGCCGGCAGTGGAGCCGTTCTGGTCGGGGCTCTCAAAATAACAAGGTTGTCCCTCCCATCTTGAAGTAATTTGAAAGAGAGGGAAGCGCGCTGAGCAGGCGCTGTATGCCATGCGAGCCTGTGTGTCTTTCACTGGTTAGTGTCAGGAAATGATATCAGCATCAAACTAAACGAAGAGGAAATGTCTCAATCTACACCTGATCTTAATAAAGACACTCTGAGTTGACAGGTCAGTGTAGCTCAGAACCGGGAGCCCCCTTTCCCCTCTCAGTGACACACACAGCAGAATTCTCGACTGTTTTATATTCTGATTGCCATATTAAAGCGGTAGAATTGAAATGTGTTGACTGTTTCCCACGTTACAACAGTGACTACACTTCAAAAGTACTTCTGTGGCTGTAAAGCGTTTTGGGTCGTGAAAGGCGCTATATAAATGCAAGTCTTTCTTTCAATGGATGTATTGAATTGCCAGCACTCTGACAGATCAGGCCCAATGCTCCAAGCAGTTCCAGTTCTGAAGAAGAGGGTTCGATCTGATCGAGTCCCCCCCCTATCTCCACAGATGACTATGGAGAAAGATGCGGGGCGGGTGGGACTGATGGGGGCGCTTTCTCAAAGAGCTGGCACAGGCAGGGTGGGCCGAATGGCCTCCTTGTGCGCTGTGAGATTGCGGTCAACCCGCTGAGCGTTTCCGGCATTGACCGTTTCCATATTTATTGGGCTGTGTGTTTTAAACTTGGTGTGCTGGGCGCTGAGGGAAATGGGGAACTCGGTCCTTTCTCTTCTGATTCCCTGGAGCGGTGGAAGGGTTAAAGAGAGAGAGGGAGGGAGGGTGGGGGGGGGGCGTGGCGAGCCGGCCGCTGATTGGCGGAAAGTTCGCAGCAAAGTTTCAGTGCAACTTTCCAAGTGTGGGGAGGGTAAAAGCCGGATCGCGAAAGTGATCAAAGCGAGGGGGGTCGAGTAAAAATAAAAGCGCTTATGTCAATGGAGGCGGCTGAGAAGTGTATAAAAGACGGTCGCTTTCCAGCCGCTCACTGGTGCTGCAGCCGCGGGAGATCCCAGTCACTGCAGGGCATTGACCCCCAAGCAAAGACCTGCTGCAAATAAGGGAGACTCGTTACACCAACTGGGTGAATTATCAGGAGCTGCTTGGAGACTGATAGGATCTTCTGGAGCAGCGAGAGACTCTATCCTAGCCACAACAAAAAAATACATATTTGTATTTCTTATTAAATTGTTTTATTCGATTTTAATTTGAAAAAAGCGGAGCGAGATGTTGTGCAGGATCCCCTTGCTGCTCAGCACAGTTTCAGCCCTGCTCGCGGGTGGTTCGGGGGCTCTGGGGGCTCTCGATGCCTGTGTGGCCGAGGTGACTCCCATCAGATTGCAGAGCAGAGCGGGGCGCCTGGAGACGCCAGGCGCACCTGAGCTCCAAGCGGAGCTGCTGATCTTCCAGCTCGGGGCTTTCGGCAGAGATTTTATCCTCAGGCTGGTCCCCGATTCCAGTTTCCTGGCGCCGGCTTTCACCGTCCAACGCGTTGGCCGAGCCCGGGCTGGTCAAGCCCAGGGGGACACCGACCTAAGGAGGTGTTTCTATTCGGGAGAGGTCAACTCCAGCCCCGGCTCGATGGTGGCCGTCAGTCTGTGCCGGGGGATCCAGGGCGCTTTCTACACGGACGGCGAGGAGTACCTGATCGAGCCGGTGAGTCCCGGGGAGAGCCCGATCCGGCCTCACCTGATCCGGAGGAGGATCGACCAGAGAGCGGCGCATGGAGAAGCAGAGAGATGCCAACGTGCGCCCGACCACCCCAACTTCTTCAAACCCAGCAGCGAGATCCTGAGCGGGCAGCAGGAGGAGATGGACAACAGCAGCAGCCAAGGGCAGGTCCACCAGCCCAGAAGCAAGAGATTCGTGTCCGAGGCGCGTTACATCGAGACTATGCTGGTGGCCGACGAGTCCATGGCGAGGTTCCACGGAGCCGGCTTGCAGCACTACCTGCTCACCCTGTTGGCGGTGGTAGCGCGGCTCTACAAGGACCCCAGCATCAGGAACCTGGTCAACGTGGTGGTGGTGAAGGTCTTGCTGGTGGAGGAGGAGGGCGAGGGGCCGGCCGTCTCCAGCAACGCCGGCCTGACTCTGCGCAACTTCTGTAACTGGCAGCTGGATTACAACCACCCGAGCGACCGGCACCCCGAGCACTTCGACACCGCCGTCTTGTTCACCCGCCAGGTAAGGTATGGCTGAAGGAAGGAGAACCCATGCGGCGCAGGAGGGGGGCGGCCCTTCGGCCCACCGTGCCTGAGCTGGCTCTTTGTAAGAGCGATCCAAGAATCCCCACACTCCCAGAGCCCAGCAAATCTGTTTCCCTTTTCAATCCCATTTTGAAAGTTACCATTGAATCAGTTTCCACCACCCTTTCAATTAATTCCAGATTATAACAACTCGCTGCTTAACATTTCCCTCCTGGGCTTTTTTGCCAATCTGTGTCCTCTGGTTGCCGACCTTCCCGCCAGTGGGAACATCTCTCCCGATCTACTCCGTCAAAACCCTTCATAATTTTGAACCACCCCCTATTAAATCGCCACCAGATTTATACTGGGGAGTCAAACCGGTGTGACACCGACTCTTGCAGGGCGGGGAGTTGGTCACACAGCCTCAGGATCTTCAGTACACTTCATATTCTGAGCTACACTGACACCGTGTCCCCAAACCACTTCACACCGACAGTGTAAACGCGGCCAGTTCCAGCTAATCCCACGAACCCTGTTCCAGCTAATCCCACGAACCCTGGTTCAAGAGGGAGATGCGGGATGGGACCTGACTCCAAGGCAAGCTTTTACCCGCTGGCTGATAGCATCGACCCGGCTAACGAACGGATTTGGGGAAATGTTCAGAGCGCAATCATCTTGAATTTGAACCAATCCAGTGAATATCGGTCAGTGTAACTCCCATTGCGCCGGGGTGGACTTGTCAGTGATTCAGACAAGTGATCTATTCCGAACACTCCCGGGCAGACAGCTAAATGTTCACCGGTCAATGCTAGTCAAGTGCCGTTTATCAGGTGGGAAGGTGAAACTGACACTCCCCGGCCGTTCGGTGTTCCCGGGATGTCATTGACTGGATCAGTTGTTTCTGGTGGTGGGACTGCACAGGGCGCCTGTTTGGAAGGACACGTGGGTGGGTGGGACCGCTCTGGGCCAGAGAAACAACCAGGCGGGGGGGGGGGGAATGTTTGGGATGGGGGTAAGGAATCTTCAGATGCGATTTCGTGATGAGGAAGGGAGAGAGAGAGAGAGAGTGGCAATTGTAAACCATAGGCAAACACATTTGAACTGGCTTCTCTTTTTGAGAATTGTCGCTGTGTGCAGCGAAATTGAAATCTTTGTGTCGCTACCAAAGAAATCCTCAAAGATTATCCATAATCTGTGGGATTGCAAGTAACCGCGGTGATGGGCGAGTGCTGGGTTCATGTCAATGGTGCTGGAGTCGGTCCCCACACTGACTGCAATATGTTTCCGCCCCCGCCCCCTGCTGCTGGCTGGGGCTTTACCTGCTCCTTTACAGGGAGGCTGCAAATCCCCGCCCCCTTGCTCCGGCGGTGGGATCGCTCTCCTAAAGCGGGGGGAGGGGGGTCAGCTCACCAAGTTTCCGCCACCCGGATCTGTACAGGGAGTTCACAGCGGCTCCGGCAGAGGGAGGGGAAATTCACCGACCGACAGACAAGAGTTGTTCGCGTGGAATTGACACAAAAGGGTCATTTGGAGAAGAAATTGCAGCTGTAATAATGTTACATGTCCCAGGCAGTTACCTCCCCATCCCCATGTCCTCAGCACCACCAGTCTGTGTGTCTGTCTTTGTGTGTGTTGTGCTCAAATAAATGATTAATCTTTGAGCACCGGGTATCCTGTTCGGCAGGTAATAACACATGGCATGCAGTGTGCTAATGAAGCAAGGAGGACGTTAATATTTATAGCCCTGTTACTGACCAGTGAGTGATGTGTCTGACCAGCTCCGGTACAATACTTGTAACCGAGATGTTTCCTTCCGCACTCAGCTGCCGGCTCCTGTTGCTCTCGGCTCTGTGCTAATCGCAAATGAGGGGTGGGACATAGAACAATCTCGGAGACAGCGAACTAACTGGTGGACTGGTGGAGTCCTGCCTCTTACTCTCTCCCCCCCCCCCCCCCCCATTCACTATGGTTAAATGGGAAACCCACAGAAGGTGAATTACAGGTCAGTATTAACCGCCCCAAGAAATGGGCAAGTGAAGCAGGGTTTGGTTTAACAGTCGGGTTTAGGGAAGGGGCAACGGAATGTACAGTCAGACTGTACCATCACAGACCTAGTCTGGAAACTATGGAGCTATTTTTCACGCCTGTGATATTATAGAAAACTATGACATTTATTTTGCATCGGATATACAGCACAGAAACAGGCCATTCGGCCCAACCAGTCCAGTCCATTTCTAAGCTATGATTTGACAAGTTTATTAATACAACTTACAGCCAATGAGATGTTAATAACTGCAGTGGCAAGGATAGCTCTAATAACCCAGCACATGGTTTCTGGATATAATTATCTTATCTCACTGCTTAGGCACGAGAGAGGGACTATTTCTGTCCTTGTGAAAATATTAGAAATGACAAGCCCTTTCGCTTTACGCCAGTGTGAAGTCTTAAGTCTAGGTTGCGGTACTGGACGGGTAAAGCTTTCTGTGCAGAAACTCTACCTGGTCTTTAAACTGTTTAGGCAAGGTTTCGGCAATCAGATCACTCGAGTGTTGGCAGCTGCTGTAAACTGCTGCTCGTAAAGTTGTGTAAACATTTCTCCTTAGGCGCTGCAGTGCAGGAGTATGTCCTTTGGGAAGAGTTGAAATGGGAGTTACTGAGCAGGCGGACGTGCTTCTGTTTTCTGTACCAGAAGGGTTCTATAAAAATAGTAAACCTAACACCTGGCACTAAATGATGGGACTGAGCCAGTAATTCAATCAGAAAATCTGCAAACTTCTTTTCTAAGCTGACTTGGGCATACATTTGTGTTCATGTTAATGGATTAATATAAACACCCAAATCTTCTCTTCTTCAAATAGTCTTTTCTTAACTAATAGAAAGTTAATTGTGCTACTGTAAAACAAACATTAAAAACCTTCAAATGCCAGTTATTTTTTTCCCCAATAGGTGATCCCATTACAGTGGCTCTTCATTACAAACTCTTACCACATGACGCAAACCAGTAAAGTCATTTCTGCAGCTATTTTCCAAATGTTAGGAGATTTATTTCATTTAAACTACAGTGACTGATGCAAAAAGTTTAATGCTGATTGGGGGTGGGGGGGGGGACAGAAAACTAAAATATGAGGCCAGAGGAAAGTGTTTAATAGCTTGAATGTCCTCATCATTTCAATAAAACATTTGAAGAGTTTCAGTTCCGTTCATTAGAAATTAGGGGGGAAAAATTTGGTATCGCCCCATTTGGGGCGCCGTTATCGGCCGTGCGCAAAGTTTAGCGCCTGGCGCTAATTATCACCTCCGACAGCAAACTTGGCTTTTATCGCCCCTGGAGGTGATTGGAGCGCTAAATCAGGCACTTCAGACCTGTCTTAAGGTGCAAACACCGAGGAGCGAAGTATTACCTCAGAGCGCTGGCGAAGCAAGGAAGGGCAAATCAAAATAAACCTGCAAAGTGCTGCTCAGTACTCAAAACTCCTTCACACAGCGTTGAATCTCTCCAGAAGTCTCTCTCTCTCTCTCTCTCAGAATGCGTGGTGCAAAAATGTCACCGACAAAAAAAGGCAGGAAGCGGTCGCCTTTAAATAGCGCTCCCCCAGTCCCTTTCTGACAGCATAACGCTCCCCTCAACCTGTCGTTGCTAGCGGCAGGCACTAAGGCAGGGGGCGCCACTCAATATCCGGTCCGGGTCGCTACCGGGGCATTGCGCACTCGACTGACGTCACAGTCTGCCGGCACAGGAGATCGTGGCGGTAGTGTTTAGCGCCGCCGCAAAATGTCTAGTTAATTTCGCGAGCGGCGCAAACATCGCTGCGCCCGGGCGCTAGTTGCTTTGCGCCCCAATTGGCGCCCTCTTAAGGCGCTAACGGGAGGTGCAAACAACTGAATTTTTCCCCCTAGGTATTTTAGATGAGCACTTTTTTCAGCAAACCAGATAGAATATTACATTTAATTCATTACTTTGTGTTCTCTATTTTGAAAGTTCAGGGATGTTAAATTTATCCACTGAGGGATTTATTTTAATGTTGTCCTTTTTAAGGACGTAGACGTTATTCTGTATACAAACGCATTTTATAGGAATTTGTGACTGGGAGCCAACCCATGAAAAATCCAGATTTGGAAGAGAGGACAACTGAGTGTGACAGCAGAGATGGAGTTTATTCCATATGGGCTGAATTGAATTATCATTCAATGAGTTACATGTACGCCCAGCTGGTACCACAGGTTAATTTCTTTGAATTAAAGATTTGTTCCTGTCATTTACTGGTTGTATATATGCAAACATTAGATTTGATCCACGGATGGACCTCCTAGTCCAGTGAGAGATTTAGAATTTTGGTCATGTGGTATTTTTTTCACAAGTCTGTTGTAACATTTTTTTTAATTCAAAAATTGGTTTAATGCTTTTGTGAAAGAAATGAGGCAGGTGTGAACATTATAAATATATTTCATGTAGTCGTACAATTTGATTCAAGCAGCTATAGCCTTTTTTTTTTAACCATTTTCAGTTTGGAGTGAGAATATTTGAGAAGTTGTCTCATTTCCTTCCTCACAGGATATCTGTGGCCATCAGAGCTGTGACACCCTTGGGGTGGCGGACACCGGGACCATGTGTGACTCAAGTAGGAGCTGTGCCGTGATAGAGGATGATGGACTTCAGGCAGCCTACACCACAGCACATGAACTGGGTACAGTGACAGCTATAGTCAATGCCCTTAAATGTATATCTGGAATGTGTATATTCCATGTAGGTGCGCAAATGCAATCTTCTGTCAGCCATCTAAGTCTTAACCACTGTATACCTCTTGACCATCGAGTATGTCCGTTTTCTTCCTCATTGGTTAAGTGTTTAAGTATTTGTGCGCTTTTTTTCTAATTGATGAATAATGAAAGTAGAAAAATGACCAATCATATTGCACAAAATGTTTCACCATATTTACATTTTAGCCAGTCTCACAGTCTATCAATTTTTTTTGCCCAATCATTTCCAGAAAAAGAGAAGTAATATAGAAACCACATGACGGTTTCTAATCTACCCCATTTTATACTGTTAAAGGTAAAATTCAGCATAATGCATACATTAGTAAATATTTTTTTTACCTATAAACGTTGCTCAATAAGTTTCCTGTCAAACAGCATGGTGCACTCATCTGGGCCTCTGGACATTTAAGGCTCCAGATACACCACGCCCCCCTCCCCAAGTACTTCCCAATCTCCATCCAGCCAGCTGACTACCTATATTTGAACTGTGCCAATGCACCATCCAATGAAACCCCAATTTCCAGGAGCTGCCATGTGTCCAAGGCTCCACTATGTGTCCAAAAGCATATGCTTCTTTCAATAGCCCACTCCCACCAGATTTCTCTGTGTTTCTACCATGATCCGCTCCCTCCCAATCTTTATGCTTTTTCGGTGACCTACTCTTCACCTCCTGGAGTCTTCCTACATAACAGTACAAGAGGCATACAGGCCAATTGTAGTGCCATAACACTGCCTAATATCAGCTTACTTTGCACAGACTAGAAATGAAACATGGGAGCTCCTGGTCCGTATATTAATTAAGCTAGCAGGGAACTTGATTTGTTACTTCTAAGCTATACTATACCTGACTTGAGAGGGCTGAATGTAACTAGGTACAGAGTTGAAAAATCAGTTTCATTTTCTTTGTACTTTGTAACAATTTTCTACTTTCTTCTTGTACTGCTTTTAATTTATTCAGCACTGAGCAAAACAGGCTAAAGTACAAAGACTTATACCTCAAGATATGAGGAACCAGAATATTACTGACTATCTCGTAAAGCAATGCATGAGATAGGTTTAGTATCAGAACTGGACACAACTCAGCTGTCATACATGGGACTATATACTAGATTACAGCAGGGTGAAGCTGATAACATAAAGTGCCAAGTACCTCTCTTTAAAAGACAGTATAAATGTAATGATTAAAAATAGTAGTATCTGCTTTAAAAATGGCATAGAGTAGATCTCAGGATCTTGACCTTTTGAGTCCAGTTTTTGGACAGAGATTCAAGCACTTGAGATGATCCAGAGACCTTTAGACTGAATCCTAGCATCAGAGATCTGTGTTCTGAGGAAAGACTGCAAAAGATTGGGCTCTTCACCCCTGAAAGCATGAGACTGAGAGGGGACCTCTTAAAAAATTATATAAGGTAGTAAATGTTATAGAAAATATAGCTAAATTGTGACAGTTGGACAAGGTTCAAACTAACAAATAAAACCCATTTTCAAACTGATTATCAGGAAGTTCTTTGCACAGAGTGATCAATACATGGAATGATCAACAGGTCGATGAGCTTTCAGGTAGAGTCAGGCAGGCAAAGCTCCTGGGATCATTTTAAGACACCATTAGAATGCTGCATTTGGTGAAACGGTCGGTTCTTCCTGAGCTGAATTGCCGTCCCCATCCATATCTATCTCATGTGTAACTAACTTGCAACTTGTTCAGTTAGAAAACAGAAAGACTGATTCTCTGGCATCCTAAACTGTTTTTGAATTGTTTATCTTCCGAC
The DNA here is from genome assembly GCF_052327205.1 of Somniosus microcephalus. NCBI lineage: Eukaryota > Metazoa > Chordata > Chondrichthyes > Squaliformes > Somniosidae > Somniosus > Somniosus microcephalus. Next base: position 22,211,492 of record NC_141012.1, read on the forward strand.
ATGCAGCTTATCTGGAGAGTAGACGGGAGAAGGGGAGAAAGACATTTTCTGGGAAGGATCTTCACGCTTAAAGCATTTGGATAGGAAAACAAATATTTCTCATATCTTAAAGTTTTGGACATCAAGAAATCTTCTAAAGCAACAGCGGCTGCACAGAGGAGTCTGATTTTTAATATCGGTTGTATTTGTACAGCAGCAGGCAACAAGAGCCTGTGCAAAGGGCAATAGCGAGATGGGGATAGGATAGGATATGAGGGAATGTGTTGGCAGATAGTACAGTCTGGTCTGGTTAGGATCAGCAAGTTTAAAAAAACAAATTCTGTACATCTTTTAAGTTGAAATTGTTAGTCCTTTCACCTGCCTCTACCCATATGCAAGGAATTACCAGACAGCTTGTTCCCAGGACAGAGGATCATAGATTATATTATTTGATTTCACTCAAATTTGTAGAGCAAAGATTCGATGGTGGGCTAGGGAAGGGGGAAAGACAGCAGCATAACAGAATACAATAGAAATTAAGAAATTGAGACACTGCGATGATTAACTTGCGTTTCTGCATGTAGATGCTTGAATCCTTGTAAATAGGCATAGTACTGTTCTGATTTTACCTTTAGAATATAAATAATGTATGGCATACAGTAGCACTAACCTGATTACTGCCATAGAGACACAATACTCCCACTCTTAGAAAATGGCATGGCTAGTCATCTGTTAACTGTTAGAGGGTCAGATACTTGCAAACATTTTATCTTCACCTCTTCGGAATAGTCCTGTTTTTTCTCAGCTTTCTCTTTTGTTTTGAATAGTAGAAAGGTGATTTTTTTTTAAATCAAATTAAAAAATGATGTATTTAAAAAAAGATTAGTTACACTTCACCACTGAAAGTTATACACGCTAAAAATTCTTTGTTGCTTTGCTCAGAGAAGGTTTGGCAAAGAGCCAGTTTTGTACTCGAGAGAATTTGGCACAATTCCACCTTCCATGATCATAAGGCGCTGGAGACATCTGGAACACCGTAAACATTTTACGAGATATCATTTTTTTTGTTTTACCAGTAAATGGTTCTGCACAGTCCTGCTCTCCAATTAGCCCATTATATTACACATTTTGCACCAACGTGAAGCAATTTTGACTTTGCAGGAAACAATGGTGTATAATGTAATTTGGGTGTGAAGTGATGCAAATTGAATTTAGACTGGCAGTTTGAGACCAGCTCAAGGAAGGCAGTCTCACAATACTTCAGTTTCACATCACCTGCAGTATAACTGCAATTCATGCAAAGTAAAATTTAACAAATTTGCAAATGGTTCATTGGGCTAGGTTGGAACCAGGTGTAAGAATTTCACGAGCATTCACTGGGCAGAAGAACTCTCCGCCCATGGATGCCCTTTTCCCGGGGATGCCGATCGCAAGTTCCGGGATTTAGCACATGCACAGCGCATGCCTAAACCTGGAACTTGCGTGACCCTTACAGGTACGTGCGCAACTCGTACGCACCCATAGGAGCCGCAAATTATGGCCCACTACCTTGCATCAGTGGAAATAGGTACTGGTCTCGAACTGTTAGTATATAGTATAACAGCCTTCAAGTTACACACTTGCTTTGCACATCCCTCTTGGTGTTCCTCAACAAAATCATTGGTATCCTCTAGTTCTCCAATTCACAAATAGCACCAACAACAAAAACCTGGAATATCTTAATCTTATTATCATTATATTGAATGAAGTCATTATATTGAGTGAGTGAATGAAAGACTTGCATTTATATAGCGCCTTTCACGATCTCAGGACATCCCAAAGCGCTTTACAACCAATGAAGTACTTTTTTGAAGTGTAGTCACTGTTGTAATGTAGGAAACGCGGTAGCCAATTTGCGCACACCAAGCTCCCACAAACAACAATGTGATAACGACCAGATAATCTGTTTTTAGTGATGTGAAAAAGGAAAAGTTTGTTAAAACTACCAAATATTAAAAGTGCAACGGATTCTGATATTTTTAGGCAGTTTACATTTGAGTTTCACTATGCTAGACTTAAGATTTCTGTGAACTTCTAATTGGAATATGAAGCCATTTGTTATATGCGCACCACTAAATCACCCCACCTTGAATTTAATCTAAGTTCAAACACTATTATTGTACTTAATGTGAAATTTGTCAAGAGATGTTTCGTGTGCAGAAAGTATGCTGGGCTGGCCATATTCAACACAGTGAGTCATTAATCACAAATAGTTGGGAAGCATGTTTACACTTGGACTTGAATGATACATTTCAGTATTATTCCTGGATCTGGAATACTATACAACAGGGTGAATGGGAAATGACTTGATATAATGGAATTCTACACTTGGATCAATGACAGCATCTTTTTATCTGAAGTCATTGATCAACAATTCTGATGGCTCTTTAGTTCTTCAGACAGGAAGTCTATCAGCAGCTAGCATGCTGTTTAAGTTCCAGTATGTCTTGTTATTAGTAACTATATAATGGAATGTAGCATGACTTTAGATTTCTAAAAAGATTTAAAAATATATATATATTTAAAAATATATAAGAGGTTTATTCTTGCCTATTCCCAAATGATCAGTTTTACCCTCTCAGGTGGAAATAAAAGATCCCGTGGCACGATTTCAAAGAGCAGGGGAGTTATCCCCGGTGTCCTGGCCAATATTTATCCCTCAATCAGCATCACTAAAACAGAATATCTGGTCACTATCACATTGCTGTTTGTGGGAGCTTGCTGTACGCAAATTCGCTGCCACGTTTCCTACATTACAACAGTGACTACACTTCAAAAAAAGTACCTCATTGGCTGTAAAGTGCTTTGGTACATCTGGTGGTCGTGAAAGGCGCTCTATGAATGTAAGGGGGAAAAAATTCAGTTGTTTGCACCTCCTGTTAGCGCCTTAAGAGGGCGCTAATGGGGCGCAAAGCAACTAGCGCCCGGGGCGCGGCGATGTTTGCGCTGCTCGCGAAATTAACTAGACATTTTGCGGGGGCGCTAAACACTACCGCCACGATCTCCTGCGCTGACAGATTGTGACGTCAGTCGAGTGCGCAATGCCCCGGACTGGATATTGAGTGGCGCCCCCTGCCTTACCGCCTGCCGCTAGCAATGACAGGTTGAGGGGAGCGTTTTGCAGTCAGAAAGGGACTAGGGGAGCGCTATTTAAAGGCGACTGCTTCCTGCCTTTTTTTGTTGGTGACATTTTTGCACCACGCCTTTTGAGAGAGAGAGAGAGAGACTTCTGGAGAGATTTAACGCTTTGTGAAGGAGCTTTGGGTACTGAGCAGCACATTGCAGGTTCATTTTGATTTGCCCTTCCTTGCTTTGCCAGCGCTCTGAGGTAGCGCCTCGCTCCTCGGACTTTGCACCTTAAGACAGGTGTGAAGTGCCTGATTTAGCGCTCCAATCACCTCCAGGGGTGATAAAAGCCAAGTTTGCCGTCGGAGGCGATAATTAGCGCCAGGCGCTAAACTTTGCGCGCGGCCGATAATGGCGCCCCAAACGGGGCGATACTGAATTTTTCCCCCTAAGTCTTTTATTAAAAGTACTGTTTGATTGTTAGAAATGATACCATATCCACTAAAGTTCCCAAAATTGATCCATAATTATTTTAGAATGGCTTCATGTTATCAGTATATTTAGCAGGTTATTGTACTGTTTTGACTGTCTTCAGTCTGGATTTGAATAAATTAATATTTTCTCATTTTGACAGGTCACGAATTGAGCATGCCACATGATGACTCAAAGACATGTGATAAGCTTTTTGGTCAGATCGGGAAAAACCATATGATGGCTCCATTGTTCGTCCGCCTCAACAGAACTCTGCCTTGGTCTCCTTGTAGTGCATTTTATATCACAGAGTTCTTTGACAATGGTCACGGTAAGTGAGTCATCTGCAATATGGTGGAGTGGTTGTCTCCTAGGCTTTGGTGAAACATGTGTAACTGCCGTATATCTCGTGTTGAAGAACAGCTTATTTCCAGTTTATATGAGATATATCTTTGGAATCTATTGCAAAGTTCATTGGGACTTCTTTATATCTCAATATTGGTTAAAATCCCCCATATTTTGCAACCAAAGAAAAATGTATATGTTGTTATGGTTGTTTGCTAGTAGTGCCATTACATGGTTAACGGAACTACATATAACGGGGACTATCTTGATTCAGTTTCCAAATGCCATGGATTTTCAGCCTAAAGCCATCCTCAAATTTGCATTGATTGGCTCAAATCCATAAGCTCGCTCAGACAGACTATATCGATAGTAGTTTGGGAAACAAAAAAGTCACGCTGATACTGTGGGAAGTGGGATTTAGACCTAGTGCTAGGATAATGTGGGTCTGTGTACCTGGGGGAGCAAGATTAACGGAATTGTATCTTAGCCATGCTGTACCTAACTTGTGACTTTCGATATATTTGTGTGTAAATGGGAAGTAATTTTTCATTCCCAAACTGAGTATATGCACAAAAAACAATTAAGTAAAAAAAGATACTGAACATACAAATTTAGAGCTATATATAGCCAAAACCCACCTGTTTAAACCATTTTAACACAAATTGTGCATGCATGGTTAACCATGCAATATGTGTCAGTAAACATTTCAGATGCCATGTTCCCAGACCCCTAGTTGAATGAAGTTTGTTTTCCTGACTGCCAATAAAGTTGGCACAGGAACGTACATGGACAGAGAAAAAAGAACTTGGCGCACAAGTCAATTGAATCCACTTACGACTGAGATTTATTTTCTTTGGCAGTCAGTAGGTGCAAATAGGTTGATCATTCTACAGAATGTCTAGTTCATAAACTGGGTTGTGAATATGCATCTTTATACAGTAAACTCTTTCTTATCCGGCACCTATGGGACCAGGATGGTGCCGGTTGATGAATAATTCTGGATAAAAGAGAGGTATACCTACCAAGGTAATTTTTAACACAAACAAAGATAAAAACCACTGACTAACTTGGCCACCGCAGGAGACTCGGACTCGGCAAAACGAGTGCTGGATGGATTCGGCAAGATTACCGGCTATCTATTTTGCCGGTTATTAAAGTATTCCGGCTGATTAAGTGCCGTTTAAACAAGAGTTTACTGTATACATCTTTATCCACAATTTGTAGCATCACAAAAAGTGCGCTGCAATCCTATAAATACATTTTATCCTTTGATAGCTGCATATGATAAACAGGCTCTCTAAGATGAAAATACCTAGTGATAGCCATTTAGTGCACTGTGGCCAGGGGCAAAGCTGATGAAGAGAATGAACTTCTAGCAAGCCTGATACCCTCCTTCAGAACCTTAGACACTGGTTATAATAAATCATGGCCCAAAATTTGCGATCAGAGGCTTCCCGCGGGCGGATGTCTCCGACCTGTAAAAAATCTACGAATGTACCTGGTGGCCCGGGAGGTATGGAGGCTTGCGATCCTAGGCCTCTCTGGGTACACGCGGGCAGAGGCTCGCTTATCCCAGGGGCGCAGGCGGGTCGCAGGCACCCCTGGAATCACGTGGGCCGGCCCAACCAATAAAAGAAGAGAATCCCCATTCATACTTTTGACAGTTCCGTACTTATAGAATCCCCATAAGTATGAATGGGGATCACTTAAAAAATGAAATATTTAAAAAATTACATATTTCAAATTAATGTAAATGTAAATATTTTAAACAAATTTAATTTTTTGAAAAAAAATAAGTTTTAACAGGGCTAAAAATAAACTTACCTTACTGGACATAGTTTTTAATGTATAAATGAGTGATAACATTTTATTTTTCTATTTTTTAAAACTCTTATACTGTTAAAAGCGGGCCTTATGCCTGTTTTTACCAGGCGTAAGAATTTCATAGGCATTTAACGAGCGGAAGTTGGGCAAATAGCGCAACTCTTCACCCGCAGAGGCCCCTTTCCCAGGGATGCGGAGGATCTGTCAAGAGGAATCTTGACAGATCGCAAGTTCCGGGTTTAACGCATGCGCTTCGCACACCTAAACCTGGAACTTGCACGGCCCTTGCGGACGCGGACACACCCGTGGGGGTCGCAAAATACAGCCCAGTATTTGTTTGCAAGTCCCTCTGAAGAGACTCCTCCCCATTTCTGGGCCCTAAAGTTACACTATGAAGTGATGGTGTTCGAATGCTTAATATGTTCATCTGAAATTCCTTCCTCTGCTATTTTAGTGGAAGTATTAACTCATTTATTTTAAACTGGTTAACAGCTCTGCTAAAAAAGCAGAGAGGGGAATTTTAGACAAGCAGGTTGTATCCTATAACGCCATTTCAAGGCTGCAGTCTCCAAATTCGTGCTGTGCCGTGGGATTGTGTCCACAGTTCAACTTCACCAGCTGGAGTTTGAACTTCCCACCTACACCATGTTATTTCTTAATTTCGCAGTCATTTTTAATGGCACTGGACTGGTGCCGACATACACTGGATACTGTAGCAAATCTAATGCTTAACATTGCAACTCAAGGCAGAACATGGATATTTAGAATCTGCTAAAATGAGAGCTGCTCATACAATAATAGTTCTAACTGACCCCAGTATCTTCTAATCGATTGGGCATTATAGAAAAGCTGTTCAGATTGTACAGTCTGCTAATAGAATCAAAATGAAGTGTGATTCAGTACAGGAAACTCTTTGGTATCCGGCACCGACGGGACCGGGATGGCGCCGGTTGATTAAAAATTCCGGATGACAGAGAGGGTTATCTACCAATGCTATTTTTAACAAACAAAAATAAAAAAATCAAGAAATGTGCAGTATACAGTAATTGGGAACTCACCTACAGAATCCCATAATGCAAGATGGGGGAGATAATTCACGATAAAGATGGAGAGACACACAGAAAAATGGCGGATCAGAAGAGACTACCGGCAGCGCGGGAGAGTCAGACTCCTGTTATTGAGGTGTTTGGACTTCCGACAGCGCCAAGAAGCCGAGTAGTGGCAATTTGGAGAACTACCCCCACTGACTAACTCGGCCACTGCGGGAGACTCGGACTCGGACTTGGCAACATTTCCGGTTGTTGAGGTGTTGTTTTCGGCGTATGAATTTTGCCGGTTATTAGAGAATTCCGGATATTTAGGTGCCGTTTAAATGAGAGTTTCCTGTATTAGTATACTTACATAATAGTGAAACAAAAAGGAAATTCTGGAAATACAGAGCAAGACAAACGGGGTCCAAAATAGAAAGATAGATAACTGTTTCAGTTATGGGGGATTCCACATTTTCTATTATTTTAGTAAATACTGATACCATATTTATTAAGTATGCCAATATATGAGACCACAATACCATTACTGTAACCTTTTTGCCCCTACTGGAATTTCATGAGTCCAATATTGGAATCTTGCAAGGTGAAATTGGTCAACGGCAGTAGCACGAAACGGGCTTGTAATGAATTGACAGCTCATTGGCTTCAATGCAAAGAAAATCGTACGCGGTGTAAAACTGGCAACCAATTCGCTATGAGCCCACTTTGTACTACTGGCCTAGACCAATTTACTCATCTTTAATATTTGAAAAAAGCATCTGACTGGATTACTAGCTTGACAATAGTGGATCTAAAAATGGACACATGCTATCGGGACGAGCCGTTGTTGGTGCTCCCAGCCCTACCTAATCACAAAAGATGTAACAAAAAAAAATGGTTTTGACAATTGAATGTTCAATTATTATTGGAACGCCAGCTGATTTCCTTCTCCCCAGTATTTTCCTCTTTCCCAGTCCAAAGGCCGCTATCAATGATGTACTACAGTCAGTTATTCAATGAGGAAATGTACTTGCAGCCTCCACAAGATCCTGCAAATCCATTGGCAGGATAGGCGCACCAACATCAGTGTTCTCGCTCAGGCCACGCTCGACCAACTCCGATGGACGGGTCACATTGTCCGCATGCCCGATACGAGACTCCCAAAACAAGCGCTCTACTCGGAGCTCCGACACGGCAAGAGAGCCCCAGGTGGGCAGAGGAAACGCTTCAAGGACACCCTCAAAGCCTCCTTGGAAAAAGTGCAACATCCCCACCGACACCTGGGAATCCCTGGCCCAAGACCGCACAAAGTGGAGGAGAAGCATCCGGGAAGGCGCCGAACACCTCGAGTCTCTTCGCCGGGTGCAAGCGGAAGCCAAGCGCAGGCAGCGCAAGGAGTGCACGTCAACCCAAGCACCCCACCCACCCGCCCCTTCAACCACCGTCTGCCCCACCTGTGACAGAGACTGTAGGTCCCGCATTGGACTCATCAGTCACCTGAGAACTCATTTTTAATGTGGAAGCAAGTCATCCTCGGCTCCGAGGGACTGCCTAAGAAGAGAAGTACTTGCAGATGAGTGGGATGATGCAGTTTTGATGTTCCCTGTAAATGTCGGCATCGAAACAGGTGTAAAACGGGCGCATAAAGGACCAAGTTCGGGGCATAATGTCATGCACCCCAGAGATGCCTGAAAAAATCTGACCCATATATATCTATATAAAAATAAGTATTATTGTCAAGCTAGAATATACATGTTTGAAAAAATATATAATTCCTTTAAATATGCAAAGTATAAACAAAGTGCTTGATTGAAACTGGTGTTGTTCACAGGTGACTGTCTGCTCGACGCTCCTGTTAAATCCGTTCCATTGCCCACTGAGCTGCCAGGGCAGGCATACAACTTGGACGTGCAGTGCCAGCAGATTTTCGGAGAGGAGTACCAACACTGTCCGAACACATCAGACTCCGATGTGTGTTCTCAGCTGTGGTGCAGGATTGAGGATCAACCCATGTGCCACACTAAAAACGGAAGCCTCCTGTGGGGAGATGGGACTCCGTGTGGGCAGAACAGAATCTGTGTCGATGGCGTGTGTATAGGCACCGACGAGGTAACTAGCATAAAGGTAAAGTGTGGTTTTTTTCTTTCTAGAGGTTATTTTTGACTGTTCCAGTGCTGTGAAAGATCCTCTATTATTTTGCTATATTGGGGAAAAATCATCATTGTTTTAATGAAAAGAATCCTCAATGTAAAACCTCAAATTTCAATGTTTTAATTGATTTTTTAATGCATACGATATTAAGTATATACAAATCACGATTAGAATAGAGAGCTGAAAAAGTAATAACAATTAAACAGTCACAATTTATTCAGCACAGTGGTTCTTTTGGTCCCAGGGACGCTCTCCTAGTACAAGGTGTGCTGTGTTATAACGGCATAGGGCCTCGATTCGCATATTTGAACTGCCTCCCACCTAAAACAAGCGGGCATGCTGTTCACCCATTTGCAGGGCTGCCTGAAAATCATATCGGGTGGGCCTGGGGCATCCAAGAGACGGCCAAGGTGCTCCCCCCCCCAATGGGCAACCAGCAATTGAAGATTACCCCCTATACTGTTATCCACACAGGGACATTTGTAAAGTGATAGTAAGGTTAATAACTCTTATTTGTGTTTCACTTATATAGAGTGAATACTATTTTTAAGTAATTGCAGACTTGTAAATTTCAATATTGTTGTATTACTTTGAAATTATATGTTGTCATTTGATATTAATGTACTGATCAGATAACATAAGGTTGCAGCTATGAAAGAGAATGAGCATAAAAATGAAAGACAGTCAGATAGACAGAGCAGCAGTAGACATTGGGTGGAGCAGTAGATTCATGTAATGTCCTGGTACTCAGTTTAAATCCAGCCCAAACTGATGGGGTGGAAGTCTTCTCTCTTTGCTTCCTGTAAGTGTCCCATGCAAAAGCTATTTAGCATCAATCTGTCACAGGTTCACAGAACAAAACTGCCCACAGTTCAGCCCAAGTTGGCCATATCCCTCAAAGACATCTCTCTGGCTCCTGGGGAAAATTCACACTGCTACAGTACCAGCTGATTTGAAGTTATGACCTATAGTTGGGGCAGAGTACAGGGAACTTTCATTTGCATTGGACAATGGCCCTGAATTTGCGGTCGGTATGACGGCGTACTCTCAGAATACACCGTCATACCACCTTTGAAACTGACTGCAACTTCGGGATTTGGCGCAAGTTGCGGTCTGTCAATTACAGCTCTGAAACTGGCTGCACTGTGCCCCCCACCGCACACACGTGCGCACACACACACACACACACACACACACACACACACATACAGAGCTGGCAATCAGTGACATCTCATAAATCATTCAAACTGATGAAAACTTTGGGCAGGATTTTCATTGGGCCATGGAGTCGGGATTGGAGGCATGTGGGGGGTTAAAATCCCGAAATCAGGGGTCCCGACCCCATCCCGCACCCAACCCGCCTCCATGCCAGTTTCAAAGGAGGCAGGTACCCACCCCGCACTGGGACCCGCCTACCCGAGGCGGAAAGGGATTAGTGCCAATTAACTGCCTGTTAACAGGTAGTTAACAGGCAGTTTTTAGCCAAATCCCTATTTTTAATGCTGAAGTGTGGGATTCCCGACGGCTCCAAACCACGCCAAGTTTGCGAGGCGGGCCGTCAGGTTGAAGGACTTGGAGGGATCGAGATGTCGGTGTTCAGATGAGTGATGTGTGCATGAGTGCAAAGGTAAGTGTGTTTAGTGTGTCTTACCTTTTCAGCCTTCCTTCCTTTAGGTCTCGGGAGTCCCTCATCTCACCGGCACAGAAAGCAGAATGGCTGCAAACTGTCAAAAGTGACAGCCTTCAGCTTTCTGTGCAGGAGAGATTTCTAACTGAGTCTGTGGAGAAGGACTCAGGTTAGAAGTAAGACTGTCAGTGTTTGACAGCTTCAAACAGCTGTGAAACGCTGATATTTCATCTGTCAAAACCTCTTGACAGATGAAATTTCAGTCTGTGATGTCACCTGTTGCCCTGTTGCCAGGTGGCCCTTAATTGGCCTGCTGAGCCCGCTGGGCAGGCTCAACAAGGTCAATCAAGTTAAAATCACGTGGATTGCCCACATCTCAATGGAGGCAGGACTACAACCCCGAATGTTGTAGTCCCGCCTCCTACCCGACTCCTGAATGAAAATCCAGCCCTTTGTCTCTTCTGCAGTAATTACTCTGTTAAATTCCCCACTGAAAGTTAGACCCAAAGGGATTAGGTGTAACTGGGGTTTTGACAGCATTATTACTGCTAAACAAATGTTATGGGCCTGGAAAACTAACTTTAATTTTGTGCAGTGTGAAATTTGTCCATTTTCATAAAAATTTAAATTTTTGAAGCAACTTTTCAAAAAAATGTTTTTAAATTTTTTTTTTACGTTTGTGCATCTTTATTTTAGTTTTGCCTTTTCCCCATGTGAGACCCCCAATCTCTCTTTTGCCCTCTCTGACTATTTTAAACAGTTAGAATATTAAGAGCTTACTCACTTCCTTGCTCGCTGTCTGTGAGAATTCCACCTTTTGATTGGCTGCTTAGACAGCTTGTTGATGTCACAGCACTTCACGCAAGGGGATCCCCATTAAGTTCAATTAAATTGAATTCAAGGTCAGAAGTTCTCGACTCAGGAATTGAGAAATTCCCTGTGCGGAGCGTACTTCGAGGCCACAGTGAACGCCTTCACTTTGTTGCTGCTGGCCATTATATTCTTCGCCAAGGAGTTCTTGATACTGACACAGTGTGCCTTAAGTGGGAAGGTGTTTGGGCTGGATTTAAATCACGTCTCAGGACAATGTATAAACCTACTGCTTCACCCAATTCCTGCTACATCTCGAATCATTATTCTCTGTTTCATAGCTGCAATCTTACAGACTTTCCTTTCCTCCATGTATATTTAATGGGGTGGGGGAGTTCAAGGCAAGGAACATCATAAATGATGATGGGGAATCACTCGCAAAAGCACTGTTGGAATACAAGGCAAAGTTAGTAATGCATTCAAAAAAATTGAAAACAACATGCTTGGTAAAAAATTGGAAGTGCTTTGATGGGAGCTGCCTTCTTTAAGCTTTTGCTCAACTAATTGAGGTTTAATTACAAGATCATTCTCGTAATGCAAGTAATTACATATTGTTACTAAAAGTCTATAGGTGTGGCCTCCTGAAACCACATGTAATCAGATAAGCGGGTGATGAGTTTTTGCATCTCTTGCAGACTGTTGTCCAGGGAAGCTGGGGATCTTGGAGTCCCTGGGGAGAATGTTCCAGGACTTGTGGTGGAGGTGTGCAGTTTTCATTCAGAGAATGCAATGATCCAGTGCCTCAAAATGGCGGAAAATATTGTGAAGGACAGCGAACTCGGTACCGTTCCTGCAATACACAAGATTGTCCGAATAGCGACGGTAAATGGATTATTTTAGTCATTTAAGAATACTTGTAGAATTGTCAGTATGGAATGGTGGACTATGGGATGTTAGTTACAATGACACAAGGAAGATGAAATGTACAACCCGGAAGTGTAAACGGGTGACATGCTTCATGACATCAGGATTTGATTTATTTTTCCATATTCCACCACTCAATTTCAGGTTTGTGTGATATATAATTTCACAATAAAAAGTGGTCATGCTCATGACCCAAGGTCTTTGTTACAAACAAATACTTAACTGCAAATTAACCACATATGTAGTATCGAATCCAACGTGAGAGTTGAAATACTTTTGGTTAATTGTGCTCCTGAACTGATGAATGATGGTGCTGAGGAATGGGAAATGTTCGCGTGTTAGACCCAGTTACAGCGTCAGGTATTCAGGTCAGGTATGGCAGGTGCAATGGAAAGTTCCCCTACATTGCTCTGACAGTCTTGAAATGGGGCTATTTGCATAAGGGATGCCAATGCTGTCTAGTAATACCACAAATTAATTTGCATTTTGCTCTTTTCCAAAATGTTGCATTAGAGGTTTGAAAGGAGCAAGGCCACTTCAATCTTGTTCCTTACAGAAATATAAGCCTGTTATAGTTTTGTCTGGCACACAGATTGTGCTCGGAGAAGAAACCATGGTTTTGCCAGTTTGGATCTAAGTCACATTACAATAGAGTAAATATTTAAAAATAAGGATAGGACTCACTCCCAAAGAAAATAACTTTTAGACTCTGTTTATTTTACAATAGGGAAAAGCTTCAGAGAGGAGCAGTGTGAAAAGTACAACAGCAAAGACTCGGTTGGCAATGCTGATAAATGGATACCCAAATACTCTGGCGTGTCCCCGAGAGATCGGTGTAAACTGTTCTGCCGTGCCAGAGGGAGTAGTGAGTTTAAAGTATTTGAACCCAAAGTAAGTACCTCCTTAGAATAGACTGTAATTTACAGAAATAATAAATAAAAACTGAAAACGCTGGAAACACTCAGGTCAGGCAGCATCTGTTTCTCTCTCTGCAGATGCTGCCTGACCTGCTGAGTGTTTCCAGCATTTTTTTAAATTTCAGATTTCGAGTGACCGCGGTATGTTGCTCCTGTTTCAGTAATGTATGGCTATGGTTTCACCAAGTCTGTTAGTGTAAGTTGAGTTACATTTGTATTTCTTTGAGATATTTTCTAGTATCTTACTATAATGTCGGATCCCAAATTACTTCATCCCAGTGATCTATTACATTCTGTGTTCGAAGCTGGCCTGTTAATTAATTATTTTTTGAAACCAAAGTAAATGCATTGCTCATTGCATGAATAGGTCATATCTATTGAAGGGTGACCTAAGACTTTTGTCTAATGTTTCAGGCTGACTGAATAGGTGCAATGTCACCTAACAATAGTTAACCTTAGCTTTAAGCATCGTGGGCAGACAAGGAATATATTTTGTTTGCACAGAGTAAAAAGTCCATTAAAGTAGAAAGAATTGAAAGTGTTTAATAGAGGCTTGAAAACTGCATCCATCCGGGCAATAGGTTTTAATTATATCCCTATTGGCATGACCAAGACTGAAATCGATAGATTTTTGTTGGGTAAGAGTATTGAGGGATAGGGAACAAATGTAGTAGAGGTACAAGATCAGCCATGATCTGATTGAATGGCGGAACAGGCTCGAGGGGCTGAATGTTGCATTGACCAGAAAGCAAACGCATTTGAATCTGGATAGAAAAGGAGTTACTATCAAGCAGACACAGTGCAAGGTGAAAATAAAGTCATGTGTAAGTGCAGCAAGCACTGCAAATCATGACCAGAACTACTGGAGCATGCAGTGGGGAACCAGTGACTTGCCCATCTTAGGCAGTCCCTCGGAACCGAGGATGACTTGCTTCCACAGTAAAAATGAGTTCTCAGGTGACTGATGAGTCCAATGCGGGACCTACAGTCTCTGTCACTGTTGGGGTTGTCCATGAGGGTCCTGACGTTCCAGGTCCCGAACTTCATTTTAAAGGGTGGAAGATGCCTGTACTTGAATTCTTTTAACGTGGGGTGGCCGTTGCCCACCAGCTACCACACGGGCTTGACAGAGCAAGGTCTTGGTCCAATGGCAAGAGGATCTAAGACGATTGGAGACCAGGCTCTGCTGCATCGGCCTAGCACACACACACACAAACATACTCCTACTGTCCTCCTCCCTCCTTCCGGCAGATCCTCTCTGGCTATAGGCTATAACCCTGTAGTAACAAAGGCATTAAACATTAAAAGATGCATCAAATGTTAAACTCAACCATGTGCTTCCTGTGGAGTCCAAAATAGTATCGTCTCTTTCCCACCCCACCGCCCCCCCAACCCACCCAATCACCCAAAAATGGGCAACCCTCAGCATCTTAATAGCTCGTTTCATCTGATGGTGTGTGTAACTCCATTGTTTATTATGGTTTTACTTGAATTATACACGTGCAAGAAATTGAGCATCTAACAAACTGGAGATGAAGAAACTTAAGGTTTTTCTACTTTTTTTAAGATCCCATTTCAGAATATAAAGCTAGAATTGTTTTTGCTCAAGTTAGAACACAGGACTAAACAATTTGGCACAAAATTGCACATTTTACCTTTCCCTAAGAGCTGACTTTAAGGCCCATTAGTACTTCTCTATAATCTCAAAATATCACAATGTATGTCCTTATTACAATGGCCCAGAAATTCAGGTTTGGGGCTTCCCGCGGGTGCAAGCCCCCGATCTGCACTTACCTACCGCGCCGGCCATTGAGATATGGGCCCCTGTGGAATTCCAATCCGGGGTCTGCTCCAGCTGCCGGCGCGCAGTGCTTGCGTATCCCAGGGGCACAGTTAGTTCAATGCGTCCCCTGGGATCACGTGGGCCATGGGGAGCCAATCGGAGCAGGGAATGCTCCATTCATAAGATTGACAGGAAGAGCTGTCAAGACTTATAAATACTATGGGCCCCAAAACAGCACTAAATCTTCAAATAATTTTTTTTTTAAATCACATTTTTTAAATAAACTATAAATTACATGAAATAACTATTTTAAACAATACAGTAATTTAAATTTTTGAAAAAAATAATTTTATTTTCTAACGGGGCTAAAAATAAACTTACTTTGCTTTAAAGTATTTAAAAATAATAAACCTGTGGAAAAAATGTTTTAATTTTAATTAATTCACCACTTACCTTGTAAAAAGCAGGCCTTACGCCTGCTTTTTACATGTCTAACTTCTGGAGACTTACCTTCACGGGAAAACCTGCAAAAAAAAAACGAAGTTCGATGCACACGCGCAGCCTCTCCCGCGCACGCGTTCGACCTCTGAACCTCTTCGTTCAGGGGCTCGGAAGTGCCGGTTTCCCGCGCATGCACAGTGCATGCAGGAAACCGGCATTTCCATTGGGGTTACGGGTGGGTACCCTGTGCGTACTCACCCGTGGAGACCCGAATTTCTGGGCCATTGTCTCCAGCTGGATTCAGCTCTACTGAAGGGATCTTCATCATGCCATATTTTTATGTTTAATTATGAGAGAAAATTAAGAGTATAATCCACAAAACACAACAGCAATTCTGCTGAGGACCTTTACAGGAAGCTATGAGAATCTTTTAATACCATCACTTTCTTTATCTGGATGAGTTGTTTATTTGGTGTTTGCCAGTGTTTACAGCATCTTTTAACTTTCACAGTCCATCACAAATTTACAAAGCACAGACATGTACATACCAGCAATCAGTGACATTCCAGCTCTGGCATCACTCACTGCTGAGAATTCAAACATCCAGTGATGATTGTCAATCCCCATTTTTCTCCTTTGTGCAAAATAAAATGAAATAAGAAACCGCTGGATCTCCTCAATGTAACTCAGCTATGCACTGAGTTTTTAAAGGATATTGAAATGTTTTATGTTTAATTATTTTAAAAATACTGCCCAGATTGTCAAGGATAATGGTCATGCTGTCAGCGCCACTGTGCTCTGTTTATTGCAATGGTTGAATTATATCTATGAATCATTCTTTTGGCACCATGGAGATTTGATCTGATCAATTTAAGGCTTTTAACTATATTGTGGCATTTGCATTTAATTACTTTCGGAGACACTAATTTCACATCATAAAAATAAATAACATGTTATGCAAAGATCCTTCTGCTCTGTAATAAAGTGCCAAATAATTACATATGGGCCAGCTACAAAATATGTTGGGTCCTTTACAGTTTTTGGAAGAATAACGCCGATGCCTTATAACAACTTAAAATGACAAGTTCTGAAAATCTAGTGGTTTGATCGAATGGATTAGATTCTTACATCCCACAAAATAGTCAGAAAAAAAATCTAGTGCCTAGAAATTTTGCTTTCTGATATTAATATAAATTTAACATCTTTATGAGATTACTTTGTCTTCTATTTTAATTGAGGCATTAAAACTGGTTAAATGCATTAAATGTTTGTACATGAATATCACAGTATAGTTTCTAAGGTTTGGACATTTTGAATTTGATAACAGAGGTAATCTGCTGTAAGGAGGCAGTGAGCTGGCAACTAGAGGGCATACATTTAAGATGAACACCAAAATAACAAAGGGTGAGGATAGGGGAATTATTATTTTTTCACAGAGACCATGTTGGAAGCAGAGTCCAAAATAGCCTTTAAAAGTAGGGAAAATATTTTTAAAGGAAAAATTGAAAAGGGGTATAGGGAAAGGGCTGGGGAATGGGACTAATTGGAAAGGTCTTTCAGAAAACTGACAAAGGTACATTAAGACCAAATGGCCACCTTCTGGACTGCAAATGTTATGATTCTGTGGAAAAAAAAATTCTATAGAATCACAGCCCCATTTTGGCTACAGTAGTTAGCAGTATAAACTAGATGCAGGCAGAACAAGAAAACACTGGCAGCTAATGTTATACCCTAATCATAATTTCTCGTTATCAAGGAAACAATTCAGATATGTATTCTATCAAATCGACAGAATGGCTATTTTTATACCAGTGCTGACTAATTTCTTGTTCACATTAGCTTTTGTTTCACTTTTGTTGTCTTGTTCAATTAAATTCTTGCTGTCACAACGTGCTAAGATAAATTAACAAATATAATGGCAGCAGTATGTACCAAGATACCCAAATTCATAATTGAAAAGGTCTCTTTTGCAGAAGAAGATCAGCCATGATCATATTGAATAGCGGAGTAGGCTCGAAGGGCGGAATGGCCTACTCCTGCTCCTATTTCTTATGTTCCTATGAAAATCCAATTCCCATCCTTTTATCCTTCAGCAAAGAATTACCACATTCCAGTCAGACTGGAATACACCACAGTGCTCTTTCTTAATAAAAGGATGTCCTACCCCAAGTTCCTAATGAGATTCTTACAGATCTTGTCCTACACATTCAATCATGCTGAGTGTTATATAAATTCTAATCGGATTGTATAAGATAACTTTCAAATTATGCAGGGTTTTGGATAAGTGGGCAATGGTACAATAAATAATATAAAATATAGCGGAATACCATCCCCCCTTCCCCCTCCCCCCACCCCATTATCACTGCTTAGATCAATGCTCCATAACACTTTCAAATACGATAGCAAAATACTGCGGATGCTGGAAATCCGAAATAACAACAGGAAACGCTGGAAAAACTCAGCAGGCCAGGCAGCATCAGTGGAGAGAGAAACAGAGTTAACGTTTCAGGTCGATGACCTTTCGTCAGAACTGGAAAAAAAGCAGGAAATGAAAAGCAAGTTTGGGGGCTGGGAAAAGGGGGAGGGGATGAAAGAACAAAAGGGAAGGTCAGTGATAGGATAGAAAGCAGGAGAGATTGAGAGACATTAAGAGATATTCAAGGCAAGGGGAGGTGGAAATGGGACAGGTTAAGGAATAAAGGATGGCTCTAGATGGGGTGTGAATTACGCTGGCACTCTTTCAAATGTTGGACATCAAAATATTTTTATGATGATGACATACAAACTAATTTAAATCAATTCTTGGTGTTACAGGTGATTGATGGGACGCCATGTGGTCCTGATACCACATCGATTTGTGTTCAAGGTCAATGTGTAAAAGCTGGCTGTGATCATGTCATTGGATCCAGCAAAAAATTCGACAAGTGCGCAGTGTGTGGCGGGAATAGCTCAACATGCAGGAAAATAAGTGGCTCTCTGAACAAGTCCAAGTATGTCCATTTCTACGCGAGGTTCTGTAATCTTCAAAGTTAAAATCTGTCAACAAACCCATACAATACAGCAGGAGATGGGCGTTTAGTACTTTGGAAATATTTATTTTATTTTTATAGAAAGAAGTATTTAGCAAATGAAATAAACTGAATTTTACAAACTTTGATATCGTAAATAGTACTGGTTAACAATTGTCTGCAGTGGCAGTAGTTAAAGCACTCGAGCATTGGATTTTGAATTAGGAACCTTGTTTGAATCCCGGCACTCAGATTTATTCTAAACGGTGAATTGGTCACTTTCACGCTAGTTGCTTTGGGTAGGAAAGAAAACGAGCGTGAGGCGATGTCCACCCTCTTGAGCAAAGATGATGGTGTGAGTATAAGGAGGCCTAACAATAAGAGAAAACAGGAATTACCAATAGCAAACACATAACAGAAAGGTTAACACATATCTCTTAAAACATATATAATGGTTGGATCCATAATTACAGCATTAGTAATGTTGGATCCTCATCTACAAAACTTGGGTTCTAATTTTAGTCCTAAATGACTTTCAAACCTGAATTTCCTTTGGGGGGAGCTATCCAGGGAGTGACATTATCAATCAAACATCCCTCTTGCTGGGTCAAACAGCATCTGTGAAGAAGTCAACATATACTCCAACATTTCGCCCTTCTGACTAAGTGGATATCTGACAAATTTGGAGGGAGGGGGGTACAGAAATAAATTAAATCAAGTTTTATTTAAAGATACAGGAATGTAATTAAAATTAGTGGAGTTGAGTTGGTCTTAAATGTTTTTTAAAAGGTTGGTACAAAGAGTTGGTGTATAGACAGATGGTTTTTCAGATTGGCAGGATGTGGGTCATGATGACTCCAAGGGATCTGTGCTGGGACCTTTTTCATTTTTGTTTCTTGTTTTTACAATTGAGTTGGGCATAGGCACCAGAAGTTTGAAGTTTGTTGATCATATCAAATAAGGGGCAAGGCAATTTGTGAGGAAGAATGGAGGATATTGCAGGAGGACATAGACAGGTTAGCAGAGTGGAAAGATGAGTGGCAGATGCAGTTCAATACTAAGAAATGTGAAGTAGTACGTTCTGGGGAAAAACAATGAGGGGAAGTATACCCTAAACAGTAAGACACGAGTGGTGGAACAGAGAGAGCTAGCAGTGCAGATATAGATGTATAAAAGATGGGAACGCAGATAGAAAAGGCCATAAAAAGGCAATGGGATTCTGGGTTTTATACATTAGGGCATTGATTTTAAAAACAAAGCAGTGATGTTGAATTTGTGTGAAATAATAGTTAAACCACAGCTAGTGTTCTAGGGGCCCCATTGTTGGAAGGGAATTCAAGTTATGGAAAGGATACAATAGAGAGTCATTGGAACAATACCAGGAAACAAAGTTTATACTTATGAAGAAAGCCTTGAAAGATTGAATCTTTTTCACTGGAACAGAAAAGGATGAGGGGGGACCTAATAGAGGTTTTCAAAATTATGAAAGGTTTTGAGCGGGTACAGGAAACTTTCTGGTATCCGGCACGGACGGGACCGACCTGGTGCCGGTTCATCAACAATTCCGGATAACCGAACGCTATAGTATAAAGCAACAAACCCTGTTACAGCTTCAAAACAATCGGCACAAGTTGCAAGCGTCTCTGTAGCTTAACAACAGCTTCAGCTACACCCTTGCACAGCAACAAATGGAGTAAAAAAAGTAACTAAAAGTAAAAAAAGTTACCTGAACCGACTCCTGAATTTTGCTGGTGGATAGAGCGTTCCAGTTATTTAGGGGCCGGTTAATCGAAAGTTTCCTGTAAATAATCAAATATTATTTCCACTGGTTGGCGAATTGGTAATAAAGAGGAATAGACTCAGGAATATTATTAGAAGAACAAGGAGAGAAGTTTGAAATTTCTTTTTCCACACTGGTGGTTATTAGAACATGGAATGCTTTACCACAATTGGCTATTGAGGTACAGTCTATAACACAATATATCTATTTAAAAAGAAAATTGGGGAAGAATTTGAAAAGGAAGAGTACAAAAATATTCAGAGAAATGGGACTATTGGAGACTGCTGTAGCTGAAGAGCTAGCATGAATACAGGCACAATGGGCTGAATGGTTCTATAACATTAGTAGCTCCTTTGCAGGGTTCCTACAGTACTTGACCAGCTATTTGTTAACTTTAACTCCATCCAGAAGGAGGTTTTCAGGCAAGTTGGACCTCAACCCAGTACAGACACATTAGTGAACAAAAGGGAGACTTTTTTTAAATCTCCACACCATTACTTAGTTGAGATTCCATTAAAACTTCAGGGACTGATGGAGATAATGGTGCCATAATTTCAGGGGCCTGAGGCTGCATTTCATGCATTCTTTATTCATGTTATGAAAACCTTTAATTGTGTCAGAACCTCATATCACACTGCAACAAATAATTAATTTCTCATATCCAAATATTAGTTTTTACAGTGTTTAACGATGAGGTTTTGTCTTCCTAGGTATGGCTATAATGACATTGTTACAATTCCTGCCGGAGCAACCAATATAGATATCAAACAGCGAAGCTACAAAGGGATTAAACACGATGGCAATTACCTGGCTGTGAAGTTGCTGGATGATAAGTACATTCTGAATGGAGACTATTCCGTGATAACAGTAGAACAGGATATTCCGATTGGAGGGGCTATTCTCAAGTACAGTGGCTCCTCTACCACTCTGGAAAGAATTCTGAGTTTCAAACAACTGCAAGAGCCACTGACAATACAGCTTCTGTCTATTACCACAGATACGTTGCCTCCCAGGGTGAAGTATAGCTTCTTCATCCCCAAAGATGTCTCATTTAGCAAGCAGAAAGCCAAATCAATCAAGAAGTCCCTTAATGCCATCAAGAAATCCATCACCTCGCAGTATACTCTTGGGGAATGGTCAGAATGTTCTCGTAGCTGTGGCTCTGGTTGGCAGAGGAGGAATGTAGAGTGCAAGGACAATGATGACAAAGTGTCCTTGGATTGTAACAGGGCATTGAGGCCGGAGGACATCAGACCCTGTGCCGATATGCCATGCCCACTTTGGCAGCTAGGCTCTTGGTCCTCCTGCTCAAGAACTTGTGGCAAGGGAGAAAGGAAACGCAGTGCTTTATGTGTCGAATACACTGGCAAAACTGCAGAAGAGGATAAGTGTGACCCTTCCAAGCAACCCAAGCCCGTGACTGAGGAGTGCTTCCTACAGGAGTGCTAAACATGGCTACTTTTTATGTGGAAAAAAAATAGAATCTGACAGCCCATTACTAACCAGGCTCAACCTTGCTTAGCTTCAGGGTCATGTAGCCATAGGCAAACGGAGAAAATGCACTAACTGACCCAAATAGGTCAACAAAGTAGACCTGTTTGATGTATTAAGACAGCAAATACCACTGTATATCTTCTTTTTGTTGTTTTGCCAGATAGTTATCTACCTCAGATGATAATGCTCAGAACGTTGCCTTTCAGAAGTTAGGCTAATATACTGTAATTGTTTCTTATATGCTGCTGTTTCAGTCTTAACTCTCGACAAGTCGGCCATTGCGAAGACGACAAACTTGTAATCATAGTAACTGTAATTTAATAATTAAGAGGTACTGCCTTTGGTGTGTCTATAATAGTCTGTTATATATCAGTCCCATACAACAGTGTGTATATTTTATGGAAGATTTTAAAACTAATTCAGATGTAGCATTCCACTACTGTATATAGAGTACCTGAGGTATCATATACCTTCAATGAAGGAGTGTAGTTATTTTTAAGCTTCCTGTTAAAGCTATTTATTTTTGTACAGTTTATATCTTAATGACATTGTACTTCAAATTGTTTTTTTAGATGCTGCTGTGTTACAAACCAAGAGACTTTTCCCCCCTTTATCTATATAGATGCTTTACTTTGATGTACAACAGGTTATTCGCTCATATGTCAAACTGAGAGTACATTAAAATAAATCAACTTAATTTTATAAAACCTTTATAAAATCTTGATTATGTATGAACTTTGCCACTTTAGTGAGTAATGCAGAATTTGCTCTGTCAACAGCCCTGTTTAATCTCGCACAATAAATCATGGATTATAGCTTTTATTCTACCCCCGTTACTTTTTTAAAATTTTACCAGTAATTCTTTTCTTTTCTCTCTATCTCATGCATTATTCCTTCTGTTTCTTTTTTATTTTCTCTACACCCCCTTCATTCCATTTGTTTCTGAAGGAGATAACTCAAAATCATCAGTTTTATCTGTGTGAATGCAAGTCTCTAAATTCTGCTGCAAATCATTCATTCAAAATCTTCTTTCTTGAGGGGAGGGGGGGTTTGGTTGCAGAAAATCAGTCAAAGCAAACTTACATGTTGAAATTCATTGATGAACCATCAAAGTGCTAGAGTTGACACTGTAATACTAGATAGGAATGCAATGGAATTTTCGTGCAGTTTAAGGCTGAGATTGCATTTCAAAAATGTCTCCACATTTTACTCCAGCTTTCATGAGGCAATCACAGATTTATAACTACAACGCTAATAAGAACTGTGCTGCTTCAAGCACGAAAAAGCTCAGCCACTCTCACCTTTCATCAACCAGTTATAGAAATGTGTTGCCATATATCTGTTAATAAGTTGTTTGCCCATTATTTAATGTGGTCTGGGCAAAAAGGAAAAAAATAATACATTATAAAGGATTGGAACAAAAGGAGACACATTTCTGTTTTGAATTTCAAGAGAACTTCAATTTCAGGAATAGTGAGAATTGAACTATTAATATTTATATCAAAGATTGAGCTTATTAATTATACGCAGCAACTGCGTATAGTTTTGGTCTCCTTACTTAAGGAAGGATATACTTGCATTGGAGGCAATTCAGAGATGATTCACTTGGTTGATTCCTGAGATGAAGGGGTTGACTTATGAAGAAAGGTTGAGCAGGTTGAGCCTATACTCTTTGGAATTTAGAAGAATGCGAGGTGATCTTATTGAAACATATAAGATACTGAGGGGGCTCGACAAGGTAGATGCAGGGAGGATGTTTCCCCTCGTGGGGAAATCTAGAACTCGGGGGCATAGTTTTAGAATAAAGGGTCGCCCTTTTAGAACTGAGATGCGGAGGAATTTCTTCTCTCAGAGGGTCATAAATCTCTGCCCCAGAGAGCCGTGGAGGCTGGGTCATTAAATACATTTAAGGTGGAGATAGACAGATTTTTGCAAGATAAGGGAGTGAAGGGTTATGGGGAGCAGGCTGGGAAATGGCTTTGAGCCCAAGATCAGCCATGATCTTATTGAATGGCGGAATAGGTTCACGTGGCCTATTCCTGCTCCTATTTCTTATGTTCTTATAACCTATCAGTAGAACTTTTAACGCAGGGCTGTAAATTCAAATTCTTCCCATGACTAATATAGAATATTTCCCGCCTTTCTCAGAGTTGTTCAGCTAGCATACGATAAAGCTCGGAATGACTAAAAGACATTCAACTCCCAAGCCAACTCCTTTTACAGATCATGCACAATCTACCCGGGCTTGGATTGTACTTTATAGTTCCAGGAATAACCAATATTCAGAACTGGCCAGACATAATTAGCATGATCAATGATAAATGCCTGTCCTGAATGGATTTTCACTGTTTGTCTCAAAGCCTTTGTTCAAAAACGAAAGTAAAACAAAACAAAATTGAAATTTTAATGTATGCAGAATGACAGAACAAGGAAGCAATGGATTTAATCTATTTGATCGCTGAACCATTAAGAGAACTGCATGCAGGAAGACATTACCCTGTCACCTGACAAGGTCTAAGATTGTAAACTTGCAGGCTTGTTTTTACATTAAGGAAATAGCTTATAACATGAAAGACATTACATGACATAAGTCATAGCTCTGGTTGTTCAACTTTAGTTTGGGTAAAAGTTCCAAACTCCATGGGTGAACTGGAAAATTGGATTAGCATCATACCTTATTGCAGCATGAAGCATTGTGAAACATCATTTCATTCAGAAGTTATGTTGCTTATCAAACTACAGCAAATGCAATATAAAAAGGGTATTTTAACCCTTTATGGACTCACTTTTTTATTTAAGTACTGTGTTGGTTCAGAATCCTGCTATGTCTTAATGGCTCTGTATTATTTGGTCTGTAAATAAATTTGACTTAGTAGCTTTTAGCCTGTGCACATTGGTTTTATTATGTGGTATTTTCCACCTTTTGGAAGAGTCAGGAGAATGTAATAGGCATCCCATGTGGTCTTGTCTGTTTGATACTACACTGAGGAGTTAATGGTTAAACCTGGACTTGCTAACCCACACACAATATGTAAAAGGGCACAGGTTTCAGTTCATCAGAAGTTTGGTCTGTTTATGGGAACAGCCCTTTTGCAGTGAACATAAAAAAATTGGGAAAAATTCCAAATTGTATATAACTGGGATACACAAACACAAAAGAATCCAAAATGTGGGTATTTTTAATAAATCCATGAGAGCTGGTATATTTTCAATGAAAATCTATAAGCAGTACAAAATCAATGAGACTTTCCCATAATTGGAGATTTTATATGTCTGTAGTGAGTTAGACTGGCTTTCTGCCAGTTCGGATGGCACTAGGACACATGTATGATAATTATAATAGAAAAATCTAGTATCCACCCCACTATGGATCTAACTGGAGCAGTGTTCAGGGAGAAATGCAGAAATTGTTAACCTGCTTGTCCGACATCCAGCACTGGATGAGGAGAAATTTCCTCAAACTAAGTATCAGGAAGACCAAAGCCATTGGCCGGAATTTTCCGGGGGTCAGCGGGCGGGATCGGTGGCAGGTCAAGTGGTTTTTTTCGACAGTGGGTTGGGACCCCGCTGTGAACCCGCCGCCATGTGCCTTTCCCAATGTCAGGTCTGTCGGCGCTGAGCAGACCCAACAGGCAGTGGCGGGGAACCCAATTAAGCACATTATGACCTTATTTAGACATCATTAAGAATACATTTTAGCTTACCTTTTGACTTTACATGCTCGCTGTTCGGGAATCATGTCTGTTAAGCTGATGCGGGAGATGATTGGCCATTGAATCAGCTGATTACTTGACAGCTTGAAATGTGCTATAAAAGCTCCCACCTCACAGGTGTTCACTTTCCAAACTCAGAAGCTGTTGCTTACTGCATTTGGAACACAGATTGAGCTTTATGCAGGTTGCAAGTGTTTGGAGAAAACTCTCTATCCAGTGTCACCTCACTGGAACAACCTCTCTCACCATTGACAGATTGCTTCTGTCATCTCAACTTCACCTGCCATCTATTCCATCAGCATGGGTACCATTTATACTGTATCACCATTGTCCTCAGAATCTGACCACGATCAACCCCAACACCAGCAGCACGAGGCACACCAGCAGCACCAACAACAACACCAACCTTCTCCAATCGACTGATGCTGCACAGGACAGAGGGCATCAGCAGCCGACCACATTGCTGGCCAGGAGTCCAGGGATGGCCTCACCATGGCCAGATTTACTTCACTTGATGCTGTGCACCCTGGTTGCCACGTGATGCACCAGGTTGGCACCACCCCACACCAGCACCATAAAGCATCCCTACAATGCCATTTCTTTCACACTCATGACGATTGCGGGGGGTACTGTTCTGTCTCATCATTCACTGCAACTCACTAAGCCACTTCCAAAGGTGCACACAAATCTGTCCAATAACGCAAAGTGTTGAAAATAAAGGTTTCAATATCTGACACCACATTAACAGAACATTGCGTAAAACACCCAAGTGCCTGCCCTTGTGTGTTAGTTGGTATGATTGCACTAGGATGAGAGTGAGTGTGAGGGGTGGCTAGTGAGATGGGGATGTGATAATGTAGATAGAGAGGGATGGGTGGAGGTGCAAGGTAGGTTGGTGTGAGTAAGGATGTGCAGGAGTAGGGTAGGGAAGGCAGAGTGATGGAGATGTTTGTGGCTTGAAGGTGAGTGTGGCTTTGTGCTCACGTTTCGTGATCTACTGAGATCATTGAAAGATTTGCGGCACTGCACCCAGGTCTTCCTGATGACATCCCTGCTTGTACCCTTCTCTGCAATGTGCAACCAGGCTTTCTTGGTCTCCTGGAGAGGTCTCTTCCACCCATCAGAAGGGAAGAGGACCTTCCTGCGTGCTCCGACTCACTCCATAAGCATATGTAGAGAGTCATGGGAGAACCTGGGTGCAGCCCTGCATCTCTGTGCAGTGATTATCAGTGTTTGCAGCACTTCAATGCTGTAGAACACTGACAGCTCAAATGTCAAGATAAATTTGGCCATGATCCCTTTAAGGAAACCGCCTGATGACATGTCATAAATAACGTCACCAGACCCGCCTCCTCTAATTTGACCGGGAGACGTGCTGGGTGGGCTTAACAAGCCCCATCAATGTAAAATAATTTTCCAGAGCGGGATGGAGCCAGCAGTGGGGTCAGGACCCGCCACCGACGTGCCCGCCACGGATCCACGAGGTAAGGAAAATCGCGGCCATTGTCTTCGGTCCCCGCCACAAACTCCATCCCTCTCCCTGGCAACTGTCTGAAGCCGAGCCAGACTGTTTGCAACCTTAGTGTCATATTTGACCCCGAAATGAGCTTCCGACCACATATCTGTGTCATCACTAAGACCGCCTACTTTCACCTCCGTAACATCAGCCAACTCTGCCTCTGCCTCAGCTCATTTGCTGCTGATACCCTCATCCATGCCTTTGTCACCTCTAGACTTGACTATTCAAACGCACTTCTGGCCGACCTCCCATCTTCCACCCTCCATAAACTTAAGCTCATCCAAAACCCATGTCCTAACTCGCACCAAGTCCCCTTCACTCATCACCCCTGCGCTCACTGACCTACATTGGCTCCTGGATGAGCTATGCCTCGATTTTAAAATTCTCATCCTTGTTTTCAAATCCCTCTATGGCCTCTGCAACCTCCTCCAGCCCTACAACCCTCTGAGATATCTGCGCTCCTCCAATTCTGGCCTCCTGCACATCCCCAATTTTAATTACTCCACCAATGGCGGCCATGCCTTCAGCTGCCGAGGTCCTAAGGTCTGGAGTTCCCTCTTAAAACCTCTCTGCCTCTTTACCTCTCTTTACAGGGGTATGGTAGCGTAGTGGTTATGCCTAGACTAATAATTCATGGTAGATGAGAGTTCAAATCCCACTCATGCAGCTGGGGGAATTTAAATTCAGTTAATTAAATAAATTTGGAATTAAAAAGCTAGTATCAGTAATAGGTGTCCATGAAACTGCCAGACTGTTGTAATAAAAACCCAACTAGTTCATTAATGTCCCCTAGGGAAGAAAACCTGCCATCCTTACCCTGCCTGGCCTATATGTGACTCCAGACCCACAGCAATGTGGTTGGCTCTTAAACTGCCCTCTGAAAGGGCCTGACAAGCCATTCAGTTGTACCAACCCGCTATGACAAAGTCAGCACTGTGGGAGTACCTTCTGCAGCGATTCAAGAAGGCGGCTCACCACCACCTTCTCAAGGGCAATTAGGGATGGGCAAAATGCCGGCCTTGCCAGCGACGCCCACATCCCATGAACGAATAAAAATAGAATAATACTCTTTTAAGGTGCTCCTTAAAACCTACCTCTTCTTCCCCAATATCTCCTTATGAGGCTTGGTGTCACATTCTGTTTGATAACGCTCCCATGAAGTGACTTGGGACGTTTAACTGCATTAAAGGCGCTATATAAATGCAATGTGTTGTTGTTGCTTCTCCTAGTGCATTACACAAATGTAATGCTCACCAGGAACCTTTAGAGGCTTTATTGTATACAGGAAAAGTTCTGATATCCGGCACTGACGGGACCGGCATGATACCGATCTATCAAAAGTTCCGGAGTGGTGAGCGGATTATCTACCCAGGCTGTTTTTAACTAAGAAAAATTTAAAAATCAAGAAATGTGCAATATACAGTAATTGGGTACTCACCTACAGAATGTTGTGTTAAATGGATGGTGAAAGATGCTTGATTAAGTACAGTACTGCCAGTTGATGGTAATCCATAACTCTTTAATAACTTAACAGTAAAACAAAACTTATAAACAACTGTGCAGTGCACCAAAACTTAAACAACTGTACAGTACAGTATAAAGTACTGTACTGTGGTTGACTGTACACTTATTCCAAGCCAACTGGTTCATCAGGATCATGCACTTCAACAGATTGTTCAGGCACTTCCACTGCTCCAACTCTTTTGGAAGCTTTCTTAAACATGTCCCGGATGTCTGCTTGCTTAGTGGACTCTTGCCTTCTTTGTAGAAAGGTAGACTGCAGAATATGGAGCTGCATAACTTCTTGGGCAGAATAGCAAGAACGGCTTTCAGCAAATTTCATGAATGAAGCAAGATCTGCTGCAGCTTTAGCCCAAGAAATCTTGTTCACTTCAGAAATCTCATCGTCTTCATTTTCCATCACACTTTCCTTTTCTTTCTTTGGATTCAAAACAGTCTCCATTATTTCATCATCACTTAGCAAATGCACAACAGCAACTTCTCTATCTGCATCAACCCACTGCTCAATATCACTTTCACTGAGGTGATGTAGAGGGTTTGCTGGGCCTACATCTTTCACCATGTCAGCCATTTCCATTACTGCAGTCTTCCGCGGACGAACATTGAACCCGCGAAATTCCTCCTCTGAAGAAGAACCTTCAGCAAACATTACAGAAGGCCACAATTTGCACCAGGCTTGTCTCAAAGTGTGACCTTTCACCAATTTCCAGGAACATGCAACATTAAAGATGGCATCTTTAAGATTGTATTCCTTCTGAAATGCCTGAATACCTGCCTTGTCATCTTGGCTTATCAGTCTACGTAGGAAGTCTTTCTTGTAATGACACTTGAGATTTTGGATAACGCCCTGGTCCATGGGTTGCATGAGAGAAGTTACATTTGGTGGCAAATAAATGGTGAAAATATTTCCAGAAACCAACTCGGATTCATGCGGATGGGCTCTACAATTATCCAGCAATAAAATGCATTTGCTATCTTCAGGTTTCCTTATTCTACGGAAATGTTCCCTCACAGATGGAGCAAAAGTATGATGGAACCAATTTGAAAAGATTTCCTTATCCATCCAAGCATTTGCTTGAGCTTTATACTCAACAGGTAAGTGCCTCACATTTTTAAATGCACGGGGATTTTTATACTTCCCAATGACGAGAAGTTTAACCCGGTGTGATCCAGCAGCGTTCGCACATGTTAGCATGGTTACACGATCTTTATTTTTCTTGTAACCTGAAGCATTAGCCTCACTAGCCCCAGCAAGTGTTGATTCTGGCAAAAACCTCCAAAATAAGCCAGTTTCATCGGCATTGTGTAGCTGTGCTGGCGACAAATCATGTTGCTGCACAATCTGATTGAAATAATCGCAGTATTCTTCTGCGGTGTCATGATCAGCTGATTTCTTCTCCCCGCAAACATCGAGTCGTCGTATCCCATGCCGTGCCTTGAAGCATGATAGCCATCCATCAGAGAAAGCACACTTGTCAGTGAGCTCCATCTTTGCGTAAAAATCCTTCGCTTTTTCAATTAGCATGGGTCCGGAAATCGGAACACCCTCTGAACGCTTCAGAGCAAACCACTCATAAAGCACGGTATCCAGCTCTTCAAGCTTAGGCTTACGAAGCGTGCGTCGTTTCTCTACACTCTTAGATGTCTCCAAGCTTGCATAAAACTTGAGCAGCTTATCCTTCTGCGCTTTGATGTCGTACATTGTTGACGAACCGATTTTGAATTCTTTCATAATGTGCATACGCTTCGCTCACATTTCTAGTCGTTTGCATGTATCAATTTTCTGTTTTAAAGTTAACACCACTCTCTTCCTTTTGGTTGGATCAACTTTTAGGATTTCCATAATGCAGTCCAATGAGTTGCAGCAGCGTTGGAGACACACAGTACTGTACTGGAACCCCGAAAAATGGCGGATCAGAAGAAGCTACCGGCAGTGTGGGAGGGTGAGACTCCTGATGCAGGGTTTCTGAGGTGATCCGAGTTCCGCTGGCGCCAAGAGGCCGAGTAGTGGCAGTTTGTAGAACTACCCCCACTGACGAACTCGGCAACCGTTGGAGACTCGGACTCGGAACCGGCAACATTGCCGGTTACTCAGGCGCTGTTTTCGGGGGGTGAATTCTGCCGGTAGAGCGAGGTTTCCGGACATACCACCTCCGGTTAAACCAAAGTTTCCTGTACTGATATTTAAAAAAATATTGAAACACTATTGTTTCGCTGATTGGGTGCGTGCACTGACCGTTGGCAGTCATACAGATCAGATAGATTCTATATTTGATGCCCAGTCTGTGTTGTGTTATCTAATGCAATAGCAGGGGCATCAGGAGGGGCGATGCAACTGGTCAGAGCACCCTAGTTTAGGAGGTTCCCACTCCTGATTTCTGTGATCTGTGCTGAAAAGAGCATATGTATTGGGTAAAAATAGGATCAGGCTTTTTCGGTAATAAACCCCATGATAACTAGCCTACCAATCTTCACTCTTTGACATTCATGTATAGATAATGTGTGATTTCCAGAGGGTGGCTAGCATGCTGGGAACCAAACTTCAGAATGAATGAGCTCCTTCAGGAGGAGAAGAGAAATTTAGGGGAAAAAATCCACACCCTAATATGTTGGGACGATGACAGCCCAAAAAGGAAACCTATTTTGGAGTGGCATTAGATCACATCTACGTAGCTACATCGTAAGGCAAATGTGTAACTAGCCACAGCTTAGCATTCCATTGGGGCAGTAATTCCTCCCCAAACGTGTGAGTACGGAAGGCCGGAGGAAATGCCGGTTTTCAGCATGCACAGCGCATGCGCTGAAAACCGGCATTTCCTCTCCTCTAACCCAAGAGGTGAAGAGGCTAGTGCGTGCGCTGTAGGGGGCAGCGCGTGCGTCTTGGATTTCCTCTGTTTTGGGGGATTTGCGCATGTGTAAAGGCCTCCGGTCTTTACGCTTGTAAAAAGCACACGTAAGTATTTATTTTTACAGGTAAGTGGTGTTTTAGTGCAATTTAGAAATTTTTTTCCACAGGTTTATTATTTTAAAGAATCTACAATAAGGTAAGTTTAGTTTTAGACCCTTTTTATTAAAAATTTATTTTTTTCAAAAAAAAAAATTATTGTTTAAATTTTTTTTTAAAACTTATTTATACTTAATTTAATGATTGGGATGTTTTTTAAAATTTTATTTAAAGTTTAAGTAGTGTTTTGGGGTGCAGTACTTTTCATGAGTTTGACAGTTCTTACTCTCAAACTTATGAATGAAGTTTCCCCTCCCCTGATTGGCTGCACAGTGCTCACCTGATCCCAGCCGGCACATCGCACTAACTATGCCGCTGGGTCAGGTTAGCACAGCGCGCCGACATCAGAACCGGGCCTGTGAAAGGAAATCCACTGCGGGCCAGGTTTCAGATGTCGGCGTGCCGGGTAAGTGCACATCGGGGGCTTGCACGCGCGGCAAGCCCCCGACACAAAGTTCTGGGCCAATGTATCAAACACGCCTCCTTAACTTCCATTCTATACCATTCCAAATCAAACCCTTTGATGCAAAATTCTGATTCAAACAGAAAATATTGCCAGTTGGGTGAGCTTTTAATGCTTAATTCAAATAAACTTGGTCCATTGCCAATATCACCTTGAAGGAACAGTGAATTCTAGACATCTGCTCATTTTTGTGTGAAGTATCTGTTTTGTTAAGTGCCTTTGATTAGATTGAATTACTGAATTAAGTCATTAAGGTGGATGTGGTATAAGGATTTGCATATTGCCTCTTTTGATCTGACAATACGAATTCTAATCATACCACTGTTCTGGCTCAAGCAGAACAGTGGTTATCAAATTACAGGAAACTCTTTATTATCCGGCACCAACGGGACCGGCGTGGTGCCGGTTTATCAAAAAGTCCGGATTACAGAGAGATATAGTTAAAAGGTACGACAGCTCTGTACACAGCAACAAATCCAGGCTTCCCTGTTGCTTAGCAACATGTGCAGGTACTCCGGCCACAGACCAAGAGTCCCTGTTGCTTAGCAACAAGTGCACGAACCCCAGTTACACAGCCACAGATCCAGGAACTGCCACTAATATGAAGTAAAACTTACCTGAACCTACTCCTGAATTTTGCTGGTTAAAAGAGAGTTTCCTGTATTATATGTCATCTTAAAAACATCACTACATTTGTTCAAATGAATTTGTGACCCTTTATGAGCACAAATTTAACTTCCATCATTTCTGAGTAAATGTGCCTACTCGGATTCAATGTTATCTGTATTACTGCTGCTAATGATAATTCATTCCTCTCCATTTGCCTAATGGACTAGACTCAAACTGCCATAGAATAAAATCATATAACCTTCCCACAGAACATGTGAATGTTTGAAAAGTGCTAAGGTGAAATGTATAACATAACCAGGAATCAATATATTTTAAAAACACCTATCTATAATATAATTAAAAATCTTATGCCTGTAAAGACTTTCTGTCAACCTTTCATTATAAATTCCTATGTCCACGTTTGTAATGGAACTGCCATATGTAAATTTCCATAATTACCATTACAATCAAAATGTTTAGATGTTTTGCTGATACCTGTAGTCTAATGGCACACATAAATTCAGAAGGTTTTTATTTATTCATGCATAATGCATATTTCTATAAATGTAGTACCAAATACAATACATTCTAAATAATAAAACTGGGTAGGGAGATTTGACAGAATGTAAAACCTGCTTGTTTCTGTGCAGCTTTGATCATTTTGTGGTTTCCACCTCTATGAATGGAATTATACTCTCTTAATTAACAGTCAAACCACCTTGCAGTATAAACATAATCGTTGCAATTGTCCATATGCTGGACCTCCCACCTTGTGTTCAACAGCCCCTTATATAGTCGCTTTGCTGCCATTAATTTAAATCAATCACCTGGATACATGCTGCAGTACAACCATACAGGTAACTCTTCTCTCACTACCCATTGTACTGCACTGGGAGCAGCCTGTCATTTTTTATTTAAATTTAGATATGCTTTCAGTTTATGAAATCATATAATAGCCCTAGTGAACTAAACTTTAATAAGAAAAGGTAAGACGCTAAAAGGTCAAAGATGTTTTGACGCCTTTTTACCATTAATTTCCCCCCCTCCACTGGAGGTGCTGATGCCTTGCTGGGGTGTGGTTCTATGTTATTAATTGCCCTGCAGAACCTGGTCCAAGTGAACATTATTCATGTGTGAGCCCAGACAATGAATGCCGGAAGGCTACTCAATCATATTGTATCTCAGTTACATAGAAACATAAAAACAGAAGATAGGAGCAGGAGTAGGCCATTCAGCCCCTCGAGCCTGTTCCGCCGTTTAATGAGATCATGGCTGATCATCCAAATTCAGTACCCTGTCCCTGCTTTCTCCCCATATCCCTTGAACCCTTTAGCCTTAAGAAATATATCTAATTCCTTCTTCAATATATTTAATAAGTTGGTCTCAACTGCCTTCTGTGGTAGAGAATTCCACAGGTTCACCACTCTCTGGGTGAAGAAATTCCTCCTCATCTCTGTCCTAAATGGCTTACCCCTTATCTTTAGACTGTGACCCCTGGTTCTGAACTCCCCAGCCATTGGGAACATCCTTCCTGCATCTAGTCTGTCTAGTCCTGTTAGAATTTTATAAGTTTCACTGAGATCCCCTCTCATTCTTCTAAACTCTAGTGAATATAAGCCTAATCGACCCAATCTCTCTTCATACGTCATTCCTGCCATCCCAGGTACCAGTCTGGTGAATCTTCGCTGCACTCCCTCCATGGCAAGAACATCCTTCCTCAGATAAGGTGACCAAAACTGCACAAAATACTCAAGGTGTGGTCTCACCAAGGCCCTGTACAACTGCAGCAAGACATCCTTGTTATTGTACTCGAATCCTCTCGCTACGAAGGCCAACATACCATTTGCCTTCTTAACCACCTGCTGCACCTGCATGCTTACTTTCAGCGACTGGTGCACAAGGACACCCAGCTCTCGTTGCACTTCCCCTTTTCCCAATCTATTGCCATTCAGATAATAATCTGTCTTCCTGTTTTTGCCACCAAAGTGGATAACCACACATTTATCCACATTATACTGCATCTGCCATGCATCTGCCCAATCACCCAACCTGTCCAAATCATACTGGAGTTTCTCAGCATCCTCCTCACAGCACACATGCCCACCCAGCTTTGTGTCATCTGCAAACTTGGAGATATTGCATCTAGTTCCCTCGTCTAGATCATTAATATATATTGTGAATAGCTGGGGTCCTAGCACCGATCCCTGCGGTACCCCACTAGTCACTGCCTGCCACTCGGAAAAAGACCCGTTTATTCCAACTCTTTGCTTCCTGTCTGCCAACCAGTTCTCTATCCAAGTCAGTACCTTACCCCCAATCCCATGTGCTTTAACTTTGCACACCAAACTCTTATGCGGGACCTTATTGAAAGCCTTCTGTAAGTCCAAATACACCACATCCACTGGTTCTCCCTTATCTATTCTACCAGTTACATCCTCAAAAAATTCCAGTAGATTAGTCAAGCATGATTTACCTTTTGTAAATCCATGTTGACTTTGTCCGATCCTGTCACTGTTTTCCAAGTGCTCTGCTATTACATCTTTTATAATGGACTCTGGCATTTTCTCCACTACCGATGTCAGGCTTACCAGTCTATAATTCCCCGTTTTTTCTCTACCACCTTTTTTAAATAGTGGGGTTACATTAGCTACCCTCCAATCCATGGGAACTGTTCCAGGGTCTATAGAATTTTAGAAGATGACCAGCAATGCATCTACTATTTCTAGGGCCACTTCCTTAAGTACCCTAGGATGTAGATTATCAGGCCCTGGGGATTTACCGGCCTTCAATGCCGTCAATTTCCCTAACACCATTTCCCTACAAATACTGATTTGATTCAATTCCTCCCTCTCATTAGACTCTATGTTCCCCGACATCTCTGGAAGGTTATTTGTGTCCTCCTTTGTGAAGACAGAACTAAAATATGTATTTAATTGGTCTGCCATTTCTTTGTTCCCCATTATAAATTCCCCTGATTCTGACTGCAAGGGACCTATGCTTGACTTCACCAATCTTTTTCTCTTCACATATCTATAGAAGCTCTTACAGTCAGTTTTTATGTTCCCTGCAAGCTTACTCTCATGTTGAGAGTGATCTTGATCTTGCCCAACATGCGCCCGTATGTTCTGAAAAGCATCCGGGAGCAGGAACTCTGGCCTGTTTTCCCCAAATTTGGACACTCTCTGGTTTGTATGACTCACCAACTCATTGTTTGTCTCAACCAGCTGGGCCATCAGGAAGTAGGCAAAGATTTGCATAGTATGTTATGGAGAGATAACATTTGCATTTCTTCTATCATAACAAATGCCATGTAAATAATCCTCTTCTACCACCACTGCCACCATCTGTCGGCTCTGGTTAGCTTTGTACATTTCAAGCACAAAGTTTGTAAAGAAAGAAAGAACTTGCATTTACATAGCGCCTTTCACAAAGTCACGCTATCACAAAGCGCTTTACAGCCCATGAAGTACTTTTCAATAGTAGTCACTGTTGTAATGCAGAAAATGCAGCAGTCAATTTGAACACAACAAGGTCCCACAAACAGCAATAAAATAATCTGTTTTTTATTGATGTTGGTTTGAGGGATAAATATTGGCCAGGACACTGGGCAGAAAGAACTCCCCTGCTCTTCTTCGAAATAGTGTCATTAGAACTTTTATGTCCCTCTGAGAGGGTTGACGGGACCTTGGGTTAACGTTTCATCTGAAAGACAGCACATCCGGCAGTGCAGCACTCCCTCAATACTGCACTGAAGTGTCAACCTAGATTATGTGCTCAGGCCTCTGGATTGGGACTTGAACCCACAACCTTCTGGTGAGGCAAGAGCACTACCTATTGAGCCAAGGCTGATGCCTGAAATGAAAACCTGCTGTCCATTTAACTACAGCGAATCACAAGTAGAGAATGTGAGGGTGATTTTCAACTGCTGCCGGCCCGTTCTTACATGCGGTTGTTGAAAATCGAGGGTGGCCCACCTTGGCAGGCCCATGGACACCTAAAGCCCACTTGTTGCAATTTTCAGGCAGGCCTTTAAATGGGCGAGCGGCAGTTATGTGCGCACCTCTGTCATTTAGTACAAGGCATTGACCAGCCTAATCAGCAATCCTGAAAGGGACCATCGGTAGCCGTTCCAGAAAAGACCCAATAATTTTATGGGGAGGGAATTTATGCAGGAATAGGAGGAGCTGTAGAAGCTCGCATGCTACAGTCAAATGAGGGTCGAATCCAAAAATGGTTCAGGCCTCCCGACGCTGGCTTCGGGCAGTTGGCACGACCGCTCCATTGACTTCACGCCCATTCTGGGCAGTAGTCAAATTCCACCCTGCTCCCCACTCCCCCACCCCCCCCCCCCCCCACCCTGTGTCTTTTCAAACTCTACGAGACTTTTCCTGAAGACTATAACAACCTTAGACCTGTACTATCTATGCAGAGATTAAAAACCTGAAGTTCCCAGTACATCCACTTCAGCATTCACCTACACCTCCTCACTGTCAGACTTTGCCCTATAATTGGTGTGTAGTTAAACACAATAGTCCCAGAATAGAGCAGACTAATCTGCTCGCAGTCTATCAATAACCATAACCTTGTGCTTAATTTTAGATATTTTGGAAGTACATCTGATTCAATCTTTTCAGATTTAATTAAGCCTTTGAAAAGGCCACAATACTCTGACAATGCCGAAAGGAAGACATCTGTCATACAAAAACAGTGACATTTGAGAGTGAGTCAACCCGTGCCGCACTTTCACAGCTCCCCACAGCTGGTTAGAGAGCTCTATTGGCAGAACCTTTGAAACAGGATGCATACCAATCCTTTTCTTTAGGGAATTCTGCACTGTGCTGTACAATTAAGAGCACCAAAATGTGGGATGGAGATAATGACCCAGAAATTTGGGTCTCCACGGGTGAGTACGCACGGCGTACTCACCCGTAAGCCCAATGGAAGTGCCGGTTTTCTGCATGCACTGCGCATGCGTGGGAAACCGGCGCTTCCGATCCTCTGAACGAAGAAGTTCAGAGGTCGAACGTGCGCGCAGGAGAGGCTGCGCGTGCGCATCGAATTTAGGTTTTTTTTGCAGGTTTTCCCTGGATCGTAAGCCTGCAGGGTTTAGAAATGTAAAAAGCAGGCGTAAGGCCTGCTTTTTACAAGGTAAGTGGTCAATTACTTAAAATTAAAACATTTTTTCCACAGGTTTATTATTTTTAAATACTTTAAAGCAAGGTGAGTTTATTTTTAGCCCCGTTAGAATATAAAATTATTTTTTTCAAAAATTTAAATTATTGTTTAAAATAGTTATTTAATGTAATTTATAGTTTATTTAAAAAGCGTGATTTAAAAAAAAAAATATTTGAAGGTTTACTGCTATTTTGGAGCCATAGTATTTATAAGTTTTGACAGGTCTTCCCGTCAATCCTATGAATGGGCTTTTCCCTCCTCCGATTGGCTGCCCATGGCCCACGTGATCCCAGGGATACGCAAGCACAGCGTGCTGGCAGCTGGGCCAGGTCCCGGATCGGAATTCCACGGGGCCCTACAGCTCAACGGCCGGCGCGCAAGGTAAGTGCAGGTCGGGGGCTTACACCCGCGGGAAGCTCCCGACCCGAATTTCTGGGCCAATAATTATAAATCAATGAAGGGAATCACTCAAAAGTTTGAAGAAGTTAGAAAAGGTTGCATGAGATGTATTTCCAGAGTAAGTGCAGTTAGATAATAACATAAGAAATGGGAGCAGGAGTCGGCCATTCGGCCCTTTGAGCCTGCTCTGCCATTCAATGAGATCTTCTACCTCAACTCTACTTTCCTGCACTATCCCCATATCCCTTGATTCCCTTAATATTTAAAAATCTATCGATCGCTACCCTGAATACACTCAACGACTGAGCCTCCACAGCCCTCTGGGGTAGAGAATTCCAAAGATTCACTACCCTCTGAGTGAAGCAATTTCTCCTCATCTCAGTCCTAAATGGCCGACCCCTTATTCTGAGACTGTGACCCCGTGTTCTAGACTCCCCCGCCAGGGAAACATCCTCCCTGCATCTACCCTGTCAAGCTCTCTAAGAATTTTGTATGGTTCAATGAGATCACCTCTCTTCTTCTAAACTCTAGAGAATATAGACCTAGTCTACTCAATCTCTCCTCATAGGACAATCCCCCCATCCCAGGAATCAGTCTGGTGAGCCTTCGTTGCACAATATGTACACAATACTCCAGGTGTGGTCTCACCAAGCCCCAGTATAATTGCAGCAAGACATCTTTACTCTTATGCTCAAATCCTTTTGTAATAAGGCCAATATACCAATTGCTTTCCTAATTGCTTGCTGTACCTGCATATTAACTTTCGGCGATTCATGTACAAAGACACCCAGGTCCCTCTGAACACCAACATTTCCCAATCTCTCACCATTTAAAAAATACTTTGCTTTTCTATTTTTCCTACCAAAATGGATAACTTCACATTTCTCCACAATATATTCCATTTGCATGTTCTTGCCCACTTGCTTAACCTGTTTATATTCCCTTGCAGCCTCTTTGCATCCTCCTCACAACTTACATTCCCAACTAGCTTTGTATCGTCAGCAAACTTGGATATACAGTATTACATTTGATCTCCTCATCCAAATAATTGATATAGATTGTGAATAGCTGAGGCCCAAGCACTGATCCTTGTGGTATACTCACTGGAGTTTAGAAGATTGAGAGGGGATCTCATCAAAACCTATAAAATTCTGTCAGGCCTGGACAGACTAGATACAGGAAGGATGTTTCTGATGGCCGGGGAGTCCAGAACCAGGGGTCATAGTCTAAGGATAAGGGGTAAGCCATTTAGGACTGAAATGAGGAGGAATTTCTTCACCCAGAGAGTGGTGAACCTGTGGAATTCTCTGCCGCAGAGGGCGGTGGAGGCCAGTTCATTAAATATATTCAAGAAAGAGTTGGATATATTTCTTAAGGCTAAAGGGATCAAGGGGTATGGGGAGAAGGCAGGGACCGGGTACTGAATTTGGATGATCAGCCATGATCTCATTGAATGGCGGAGCAGGCTCGAAGGGCCGAATGGCCTACTCCTGCTCCTATCTTCTATGTTTCTATGTTTCTATGTTACCTCACTAGTTACAGCCTGACAACCAGAAAATGACCCGTTTATTCCTACTCTCTGTTTTCTGTCCGTTAACCAATCCTTAATCCATGCTTGTATATAACCCCAATCCCATGAGCCCTAATTTTGTTTAATAACCTCTTGTATGGCGCCTTATCGAATGCCTTCTGAAAATCCAAATACACTACATCCAATGGTTCCCACTCATCTATCCTGCTAGCTACAACCTCAAAAAACAGATTTGTCAAACACGATTTCCCTTTCATAAATCCGCGTTGACTCTGCCCAATCCTATTATTACTTTCTAAGTGCCCTGTTACCATGTCCTTAATAATAGATTCTAGCATTTTCCCTACTACTGATGTCAGGCTAACTGGTCTATAGTTCCCCGTTTTCTCTCTTAAATAGTGGTACGAAGGTAATGTTGTAGTGTGATTAAACAGGGATAGGCAGCAGAATTTCTTCTTCAAACTCATGAAAATGCACAATATCAGGAATTGAATCCATTACTGTAATGGTTATGTTATCAACAGAATGGTAACAAAACAGACTGGTATGTATGATACATTTTTTTATTTACATCACATCAGTTTTAGTTCTAAACTTCATGTTAGTATTAAGAGGGAGGAGAGGTTCTAACCTGCAGATCTAATTATAGATATTCACATCCAAAAGTGAAATTAAGAAAACAATGCTTTAACTTTTGATCCCTGCTTTTCTGAAACATATACATACCTGTACCCAATATGTTCTATATTTAGAATGGCTTGTTAATAACCATATATAATTAGCATTTTTTTCAGCTGAAACATATCCAAAGCATCTATCGGGCTTAGGAAATTGTCCAACCTGTCCACAAGATGTGAAGTATGCTAATTGGCTCAAATTGCACATTCACAAAAAAGTAACAAATCATAAAACAATTGAAAACTCATAACTCTGTAATTTCTGATCTGCTTCCTTTGATTCTACTGCTCCTGTTGCTTTGGTATCATCTGCAAATTTAACTAACTTGCATTGAGTTTGACTGATTAGTGGTCCCAACACTGAGCACTGGGGAACCCCCACTCACTACTTAACTGCACTAATAAGTACCCATTTTTTTCTACCCTTCAGCCAAATCCTTATCCTTTCCCTAAATTTACACTGAATTCCCACAGCTTTGAGCTTAACTAATAGCCTTTCATGTGGAACTTTAACAAATACCTTTTGGAAGCCTGGGTATTACCAAACTGCAGGCTTTGCTAAAGTCCACTAGATTGTAACTTTCTCAAAGAAATCAAGAAGGTTGGTTCTGAAGGATCTTCCTCTTCTGGAGCCACTTTGATTGTTGTGTACTAGATTATTCTTCTACAGATAATCCTCAAGTTTACTCCTGATAATCAATTCAAAGTGCAGCGAAGGTTCATCAGACTGATTCCTGGAATGGCAGGACTGTTGTATGAGGAGAGATTGGGTCGACTAGGCCTGTATTCACTAGAGGTTAGAAGAATGAGAGGGGATCTCATTGAAACGTATAAAATTCTGACAGGGCTAGACAGACTGGATGCAGGGAGGATGTTTCCCCTGGCTGGGGGATCTAGAACGAGGGGTCACAGTCTCAGGATACGGGGTAGGACATTTAGGACTGAGATGAGGAGAAATGTCTTCACTCAGAGGGTGGTGAACCTGTGGAATTCTCTACCACAGAAGGCTGTGGAGGACGTCACTGAGTATATTTAAGAAGGAGATAGATAGATTTCTAGACACAAAAGGCATCAAGGGGTAGGGGGAGAGAGCGGGAATATGGTATTGAGATACAGGATCAGCCATGATCATATTGAATGGCGGAGCAGGCTCGAAGGGCCGAATGGCCTACTCCTGCTCCTATTTTTCTATGTTCTATGTTTCTATGTAAGTTCATCAGCTTTCTCTCCTCTCTCATTCCACTTGTCCCTCACAACACCAGCCTTTTACACTTTCAATTCACCTTACTGTCTCCAGTCCTTGCTCCCTTACTGCCCCCTGTCCTCACGCTAAAGCCACTCTTGTACCCTACTACTTTTAGATGGTGAACCACCAGCTGAGGAGCCAGGCTCTCAACCAACCAGTGGGAGCGACGCCGCAGGCGAGGAGGAAGAGGAAGCCGGAGCCTCAGCGCCAGCGTCTCCCGAGGGAGCCCATGCCCACACTGGGACCACGTCTTCCCTGGAGGGGAGCAGGGGGGGAAGGGTCTGATGAGGGTGAAGCTCCAGGTCCCAGCGGGCTGCAGCAACGCCATGGGGGTAGGGAAGCTCGGGGGCCATCTCCCCGGAGGGAGAATAGGCCAGCGAGTCCTGCTGCACTGGACTCAGATTAGGAGTGGCTCATCGCGGAAATGAACACCCAGGGAGTGAACATGCACAAGGAGCTCATGCGTGCAACGGCAAGGGTGCCTGAAAGCTTTGATGGACTGGCAAGGAGTGCGGAGCACCCAACTGCTGCACAGGCCGACGCTACGCGACAGCTTAGTGCTGCAATTCAGTCACTGGCTGCTTCGATCCAATCTCAGACTGCTCTCATGCAGTCTCAGATGGAGGTGATGCAAGCACTGACTGCTGCCATCGTCGCTGGTTCAGCCACATTGCCCCGGGGCTCTCACGGCGCCGCAGCAGGCCAGCAATCTGTGCTCCAGCAGATTGCTCCGGATGAGGTGCTGCCCCGTGGAAGTGCCAGTGTGTCAGTCGAGCAGGGAGGTGCTCTCCTCTCTCAGGATGACAGCAGTCCTGCTCCCACCACTGGCAATTCCCCATTGCACTTGACACCGCCTGCAACACAGCCAGCCCAGACTGCTGCCGCCCATGCAGAGTTGGTGCAGTCTGCAGCCGGGCCCTCCAGGCCCAGAGCTGGTCGAGGGCGTCCTTCAAGAGCATCTGTAGTCTCAGCATCTGACATTCAGCAGCCTTCCACCAGCCTTGCTGCAGCCACTGGGGCCCCATTACGGAGGAGCAGGAGGGTGGGAAATGGGGAAGTGCGCAAGGGATGGAGATCACCCTCGAATGGCAAAACGTAGGAGGTGTAAAGAAATTGGGGGAATGTTTTTATTAAAGGGCGAGGTTCGTCTGATAACTTTTGTTTAGATTTTTGTGGCCTTTATCTCCAGCTTGTGAGAACCAGATATGTTAATTAATGATTTGTGGTGTTTGTTTCTATTAGTTTGTCATTAATAAATGACACACACACAGTTTGTTGAATAAAAAAGTTGCTGTATTCAAAAATACATGTTTGACCTTTGTATCATTGCAGCTTTGGCCGGCTATAGGGGTTGCGGGTTGCTTTCCATCATGTTGTTCTCCATGCCAGAAGCCATCTTGTGAGTAGGGGCCTAGAAACGGCTGTTTATCAGCCGTTGACGGACAGCCCTTTCAGTGTCAACATTGTGGGCCTCCCTCCCGCCTCCCTCCTGCTGTTGATCATCCTCCTCCTCTTCCTCCTCCTCCTCTTCCTCCTCCTCCTCCGGTGGTACACCAATCCCTTTTGGCATTGGCTGGGTGCTGAGGATTGCCAAGTTGTGCAGCATCCAGCATACAACTATGAAGAGCCTTCTGGACTCAACAGAGTTCAACAATTTCAGATCAAACCTCGGCCCCTATCATATATATATTTTTCCACACTTTTTGTTTGTGTCTTCTTTTCTTCTCTCCCACATGGCAGCTGTCTTTCATTCTGCCAGCACAATTTACACTTCATCTAGAGCCATATTTTGTTTCTTAACCTGCCCAATTACCATCTCCTTTTGCCATGAATATCTCTTAATGTCTCTTAACCTCTCCCGCCTTCTATCCTATCACAGACCTTCCCTTTTGTTCTTTCATCCCCTCCCCCATTTCCCAGCTCCTACACTTGCTTAAAAATCTGTTCCATTTCCTGCTTTTTTCCAGTTCTGATGAAAGATCATCGACCTGAAACGTTAACTCAGTTTCTCTCTTCACAGATGCTGCCTGACCTGCTGAGTATCTCCAGCATTCTCTGTTTTTATTTCAGATTTCCAGCATCTGCAGTACTTTCTTTTTGTATGAAGAGGCAGACTCGCTCAGGAGAATACTGCAGGGCTACTCCTGAGTGGTCCAGACAGCGGAACCATTGCTTGAGCACGCCGATCGTCTGCCCAGTTATGTTCCAGGTGGCGATATGGCTCTCATTATACCGCAGCTCGGCAGGGGTGTTGGGGTTACGGAGCGGTGTCATCAGCCAGGTGCAGAGTGGATAACCCTTGTCCCTGAGGAGCCAACCACTTGGCTGATGCGGTGCCTGGCAAAGGTCTGGCACACCAGTCTGGCGCAGGATGAAAGCATTGTGGCTGCTGCCAGGATAGCGGGCATTGACGGCGAGTATCAGCTGTCTGTGGTCACAGACCAACTGGACTTTTAAGGAGTGGAAGCCCTTGCGGTTTCGGAATAGCTCTGGATTTTCCTACGGTGCCCTCAATGTCACATGCGCACAGTCAATGGCGCCCTGCACCACGGGGAAGCCCGCTATCCTTGCGAATCCACATGTGTTCATTCTGTTTGGATCGGGTCATGGGAAAAGAGATGTACTTGCCTCTCTTTTTATAGAGGGCATTTGTCACCTGCCGGATATAGCAATGGTCGGTGATGTCCCCAGTAGCTGCTTGAAAGGAGCCGGTGGCATAAAAATTGAGAGCCACTGTCACCTTCACTGCCACTGACAGAGATGTCCTGGTCCTCAGTTAAGGCTGCAGATCTGGTTGCAGCAGGTGGCAGAGCTCAGTAACCACCTCCCTGCTGAAGCGCAGCCTGCGCAAACACTGCTCCTCAGACAAATGATTGTAGGAGAATTGTTCCTGGAATACCCTGGGAGGGTAAGGTTTCCTGTGCAGAGGCCTGTTGGCCCTCCTCCCTCTGGCCATGTTTGCCTCTACGTCTCTGATACCTCCGAGTCTGAAGGTGCAGGATGACACCCCGAATCAGTGCAGCCCCCACAGTCTCTTGACAATCGATGCAAGAAAGGTCAAATCAAAAAGAACCTGCAAAGTGCTGCTCAGTAGCCAAAACCCCTTCACACAGCGTTGAATCTCTCCAGAAGTCTCTCTCATTCTCTCAGAATCTCTCTCTCTCTCTCTCAGAATGCGTGGTGCAAAAATGTCTCCCACAAAAAAAAAGCAGGAAGAGGGCGCCTTTAAATAGCGCGTCCCCCAGCCCCTTACCGACTGCAAACCGTTCCCCTCAACCTGTCTATGCTAGCGGCAGGCGGAAAGGAAGGGGGCGCGACTCAATATCCGGTCCTGGGCACTACTGGGGTGTTGCACGCTCGACTGATGTCACGATCTGCCGGCGCAGGAGATCGTGGTTGTAGTGTTTAGCGCCACCGCAAAAACTCTGGTCAATTTCCCGAGCTGCGCAA
The DNA here is from genome assembly GCF_052327205.1 of Somniosus microcephalus. Classification (NCBI taxonomy): domain Eukaryota; kingdom Metazoa; phylum Chordata; class Chondrichthyes; order Squaliformes; family Somniosidae; genus Somniosus; species Somniosus microcephalus. The sequence continues at coordinate 22,256,486 of NC_141012.1, forward strand.
ACATCACCACACCCGGACACTAGTTGTGTTGCGCCCCATTATCACCCTCTTAGGGCACTAACGGGAGGCGCAAAGCAATCAAATTTTTCACCCTATGTTTCTAATTCCATTATTTTCATTGCATTGAAGTAAGTCCAATGGGTTTGTAGTGGCCTGACTCTGTTTTGTCACCCTTTTGAATATGGGTACCACAATAGCCTGCATCCAATCTATTGGGATATCCAGTGATTCCCTCATAATGATTGCAAAACTTCACAAATCTCCTCTATAGTCTTCCTCAACAGTCTGAGGTAAATACTTTATATCTCTGGGATTTATTTATTTTGAGCCCTTTTAGTCTGTGTGGGACTTCTATCTCATTCATTATGAAGTGATTGATTTGACTTAGGTTACCTCTGTTCAGGGAGAGCATGTTGCTCATGTCTCCTCTACTAAATACTTGAAGGAAATAATTATTCAGAATATTCACTGTCTTGTGCTCATCAAAAAGTGTTTTGAGCCACTTTGCATCTTTTATAGTTCTAACCTCTTCTCTGATTGCCCTTTTGCTACTGTAGTACTGACAAACGGTTTCTGGATGAATTTCAGATTGGGAATGGAATTAAAGGTTATAGGGATAGGTACACTGAGATGATCAAATACTTCACGTGGCACATTGATTCCTGGAGTTGGGGAGAGGAGAAATCAAGGGTTGAATAGTGGGGATGAATGAATATTCTGGAGTCTTGCTTTCTGGAAAATGTATATTTTGATTAGGTAGAGCCCATGATAGAGTAGATTGTACATGTACATTTGTCTGTGGAAGAAGCTGGACTAATGAGTTGAAGGACATTTTGTGCAACATTTTCCCGAATGTTCTTTGTTTGCATAATGGCAGAGGTAATGTGCACCATTGAAAGAAAGCAAAACTTGTATTTATATAACATCTTTTATATCCTGACGATGTCCCAAAGTGCTTCATAGCCAACTGTTGTAATCTAGGGAAATACGACAGCCAATTTGCACATAACAAGGTCCCACAAATAGCAATGAGATGAATGACCAAGCAATCTGTTTTAGTGGTGTTGTTGTGGGATAAATGTTGGCCAGGAAAACTCCCCTCCTCTACTTTTATGTCCACCGGAGGGGGTAAATGGAACCACAGTTTAATATTTTATCTGAAAGATAGCACCTCTGTCAATACAGCACTTCCTCAGTGCCATCCTGTAATGTCACCCTAAATTACGTGCTCAAGTCTTTGGAATGGGCCTTGAATCCACAATCTTCTGAATTGGAGGTTAGAGTGCTACCAATTAGCCAAAGCTGACAACTATATGGTAATGTTAGGAATGTGAATTTTGTAATAATAATGGCTGCAGTCCTCTGCATATATGCCAAGGATGAATTCTTGGTCACGGAGTCAAACACTTGCTGTTTATTAATGGCAAATTGTTACATACTCAAGGCCAACAGATTACAGAAGATGCTTTGCCGCAGAAGACACACACATTATAGTTGGGTGAGCTCAACCCTCCAGATGTTCAGCTTTTGGGTTTTACTCAGATATTTATGTCATGTTCATTGTCAAGGACCATGTCTTAAGCCAGCCCTTGCTCTATATGAACTGAAGTGTGACCTTACACATACAATGTAATGTGATAGGGAAGTAGACAGATACCCTATTATTATATTTAGCTTTTTGGATATATCACAACCCCCTTTATGAACTCCTAGACTTTGTAAACAGTAAAATAAATACTTTATCAGGCCACAGCCTAGGCTGAAAACTATAGTAGAGGGTTATTAAAAAAAGATAAGCAGAAGCAATAGATCATAGAGGAGATTACATAGCTTACAGAACTTTACTTGCACCTTCTTGATCTGAATAATATCAAATGACATGACTCTTTCTAATTCCTCAGCAATATCAGACATGCACCAGCGTGCAGGAGCAACATATGTAGTATTTTGTTGGACTCATAGGCCCCGATATTTACAGGGAGGCAGGGAGGATGCGGGTGAGACTGAAAACAGCCGAAGAACCCCACCCCCCCAAGGCTGGGAATGCAAAGGTCCTGCCGATTTTAGTGGCAGGACCTCATTAACATCTAAATCCATCTCCATCCCGGCAGCCGGCCAAATGGATAGCCTGGCCAGCGGGTGAGAGAAAACACCAGCAGCAGGAGGTCACAGCTGGGGACCCTTGGGGACCGCTCCTGACAATCGGTAGGTGGGATGGTCAGCAATCGGGGCAGGGGGAGGATCAGTAATCGGGAGGCCAGCAATCAGGGGAATGGAGGGAGAGACCTGTGATCGGGAGGAAAGGCCTGTGATTGGCGTGACTGGGAGGCGGCTGGAGATCGGGGCTGGAGGGGGCGAGGCTGGCAATCGGAGCTTGGGAAGGCCAAAGGCTTCCTTGAAAGGCCTGGGGGTAGCACTCCTGCTCCTCCTGGTGCACAAGGAGTGCTGAAGCAGCCCCTTACCTTGAGGAGCCGGCAACTCCTGCTTCCGTTACACTGCTGAGTTTCCCGACCCCTGGGAAACCTGTGCAGCAGCAGTTAATTTCAAATTGGGCTCCAAATTGCTCTGTAGGAGCCCAATTTAAATATGATAATAAGTGTCCCGTCTTTTCACGCCTCGATATCCGCCAGCGTAAAAATGGCAGCGGACACATGCATGGCGGGTTGGGGTCACATTCTGCACATTTCACTTTTTAACACCCCTCAACCCTCTCCTGCCCATTGTTAATTAGGGAGTTAATATCGAGGCCATGGAGTCTATAGCCCCTGTCTCAATGGGTTTAGATCTGCTGGATTGGGAGCATGCGCCCTGAATATTCCCCTGGGACCCTTTCAAATTCATTCTTTGGATGCTGAACACCAATGAGGTGTCATACCCAGATCATATGCACCAAAAGTTTGGAAAATAATAGGGCTCTTCTTCCCAGAAGAGGTCTTCCAGATGACAAACCAGTGATCTCCCAGATGGACTAATAATAATGCATACAACTAACAGGAAATATCTCCAAAAGCACCTATTCAAAAACCCAAAACAGGCTGTAGCTCACCCAATAGCTGCTAGAAACAACTGCATTGGTTACTTACTTGTCAACCCCCTGCTCAGTGGAATATGCAAAACAAAGCAAGCAAATAAACGTTGCAGTTAAAGCATTGGCATTTGCCTTCCTGGCTCATATAACAGGCAGTTTGTCTTTGAGTCTCCTGCTGCTATTGTGTATGCAGTCAGACTGGCTTTTTGCATAGAAAAAATGTCAATGAGCACCCAGCCCTCAAAGATAATTATAAATACTTCCTTATCATCCAAAATGTAATGAAACTCCTATGTGTTGCAGAGATAAAGAATGGGATAGGATGGAGTAGAGAAATAGCAAGGAAGAATTATAGGTATTTTTAAAGTTGTTGGAAGATTATGGTTCTAAAATTAAAACTAAATTAAAAACAAGTAAGTAATGGTTTACCAGTAGCAATAAAAGTGCAATACTAATTTTATCCAAGAATGCCTTTCTACATCTGTTATGATTAGAATTGTACCAACAGACCTAAAACAATTAAAACTCTTCAATTTAGGGTAATTATTCTTAAAAAGCAGTGGTTAGAATGAGTACAAGAGGTGCAGTTTGGGTTTACCAATTAGGAGTGCTGAGACTGGAGGGCAGGAAGGATGAAAAGGAGGCTGAATACAAGCTTGAGGAAATAGAATGCCACTAACTTAAGGAAGTGGATGAAAAGGAGTGTCATCACAAGTGCAAGGCAGAGAAAAGGAGAAGCAATATCACGTAATGGCTTTATCCAAGTACTAGAAGCCATAAGGGGAAGGTTTAATGTACCAGGTAGAAGAAAAAGCGAAGCATCAAAATTATGAGGTCGCAATGACTGGACATTTTGCAAAAACCCAATCCAAGCGAGGGAAGGTAGAGTTAATCGCACCCATATTCTGATACATGGTAGACTTAGTAAATCTAATCTGATTCCAACATTAATGAATGGAACAACATAAATGGATTTTTACAGGCATTTGAATTGTTAGCAGGACAGCACAAATGCGACTGTAGTACATGGGCAGACAGACTGGTGCCATCACTCAGTAGGAAAGATTTAACTGCATTTTTGCGTGTGGAACCTGAATTCTGTACAGACTATAATTTTGTGAAACGTATAATTCTTAATTTTTACAATCTCAGAAGCTTTAAGGGGAAAGTTTAAGGCGGCATGCAAAGAGCCTAACTGTAATACAAAGGATTGGCTCTTGAGATGCACAATGCGTAAAAAAACAGGGTTAGAGGGGGAGAGTGCAGTACCGCCACAAGAGATACATGAGCTTATGTCAATTGACCAAATTCTGGGAGTTGTTCCAGAGGATTTACGCATGCGGTTGCTAGACAACAAATGTAAATCCTAAGTGACAGAAAATGCAGATAGTTTTGAAGTCTTGCAAGCATTGGGAAACCGTTACGTGCATGGGAAGAGAGGTGTCCCACACCATTGAACAGGTACCTGAGCCTGTGCATTGTGAGCCTGTATTGGCGCTGCCAAGTCGATCACACAATAGCAATGTTTGAATGATTGGGGCCCAGAAATTCCTAGGGCTTCAAGGGTGGTTTCCTGGCATGTTGGCAGTGGAGGGGAGGGAGTAGAATTTGTAGTTATCCATGCCTTTTGTTTCTGTCTAACGCCAAAGGATTTGGGATTAGATTTCTGTGGGAAGCCTGTGCTACCAGAAAGTGAGTCTTAAGCTTTCCAGCTGAAAAAGAGCTCCAGAGTTTTATATTTTATGCTGACCAGCACAACAGTTCCAACAAAAAAAGTGCCAACTTACTGCTGGAGGTCCACTAGTTCTGGTTTTTAGGCCCCCAGCACTCCCACCAGAAACAGGCAGGAGCCTAATTCAAATATTCAAACAGGGGTCATTTGATAATCTAAGGACCCCCAACATAATTTCCATGTCAATCAGTGCTTGTGAAGGAATAAGCCATATAACCTATTCAGAAAAATACACAATCTTATGAAAGTATTCTGGTCTTATTGAAACATGACAAACTGGGTTTGGAAATTTAGAAACCTAACTATGAAATAGCTATGAAAGCATTCTGGCTATTGAGATAAGATAAGTTGTTGACACTGAATCAATAACTTTATTGAAACAGAAGGTGAAGGGCTCCGACATGCTAAACTTTTGGGAACGAAACAATGGTTCACCCTGGATAAGGTGTTCTAATTTACTCTTCGTAAAGAAGCACATAATATAAGGAACATCTGCCCTTGTAAAGATGACATAAAGTAAGGAAAACCTGCCGTCACACCGTTTTTATATGGTAAACTTAGAACACCTAGAGATGAGACACGAGTCTGGCTGAGGTGGCAGTAAGAGTTGCAGAGGTTGGCAGAAAAATGACTAGAGATAATTAGCTTGCATCAGCACAAAACCTTAAAGGAAATACCACTGGAAAAAGATATAAATATTGAACTCTCAAATGGGATAACAGACTCGCTTCAATCGGGCAAAGTGATTCTCAGCTTCAGAGACAGCTCTGTAGTCTCCAACTCTTTGTACCTCGGGGATCAAAGGTATTTGATATTGGTGGATATCCTGTATAAGAACTTTAAGAACTGTAATATTGTAGTGAAGTTAAGATTTAAAAGTAAGATTCTCTGATAATAAGATCGTAAGATAGTAATTTCTTAATGTCTCTTAACCTCTCCTGCCTTCTATCCTATCACAGACCTTCCCTTTTGTTCTATCATCCCCTCCCCCCTTTCCCAGCCCCTGCACTTGCTTAAAAATCTGTTCCATTTCCTGCTTTTTTCCAGTTCTGACAAAAGGTCATTGACCTGAAACGTTAACTCTGTTTCTCTCTTCACAGATGCTGCCTGACCTATTTCAATTACATATGGGTCAGAGTATAAAAGTATTTTTAGTTATACAACTAGTGTTTAGATATGTTTTATGATTCATACAATGATTGTTTCACTATCTTCATCTCTATCAGAGGATAACACATGGAGTCTGAGACTATTTTTACCCCGACAGCAAAGCAACTAGGAAATTAAACAGAAAATCATATATACAAATGTCCAATAGTATACAATGATACAATCAGAAGATAAAAAGAAGGTTGCTCCAATAAAAGAAAACACTGTAAAGCATAAATACAACCAGGACCTGTTGTATACACTACATGCTTAATTAGTAAGAAGGTAAAGTCCAAGGTCGGATCTGTAGTGAATAAAGAAAACAATTGGTGCTTCTGTTTAAAATAATTCAAGTACAGGTATATTGTGCATGTTGCTCATTGAACTAGCATCTTCAGCTATGTACTCCTAGCTTATACCTTACATAGAAACAGAAACACAGAAGATAGGAGCAGGAGTAGGCCATTTGGCCCCCCGAGCCTGCTCCGCCATTCAATGAGATCATGGCTGATCATCCAAACTCTCTGGGTGAAGAAATTCCTCCTCATCTCTGTCCTAAATGGCTAACCCCTTATCTTTAGACTGTGACCCTGGTTCTGGACTCCCCCGCCATCGGGATAATCCTTCCTGCATCTAGTCTGTCTAGTCCTGTTAGAATTTTATAAGTTTCAATGAGATCCCCTCTCATTCTTCTCCAGCGAGTATAAGCCCAATCGACCCAATCTCTCCTCATATGTCATTCCTGCCATCCCAGGTATCAGTCTGGTGAATCTTCGCTGCACTCCCTCCATGGCAAGAACATCCTTCCTCAGATAAGGTGACCAAAACTGCACACAATACTCAAGGTGTGGTCTCACCAAGGCCCTGTAAAACTGCAGCAAGACATCCTTGTTCCTGTACTCGAATCCTCTCGCTACGAAGGCCAACATACCATTTGCCTTCTTAACCGCCTGCTGCACCTGCATGCTTACCTTCAGCGACTGGTGCACAAGGACATCCAGGTCTCGTTGCACTTCCCCTTTTCCCAATCTATTGCCATTCAGATAATAATCTGCCTTCCTGTTTTTACCATCAAAGTGGATAACCTTGCATTTATCCACATTATACTGCATCTGCCATACATCTGCCCAATCACCCAACCTGTCCAAATCATACTGGAGTTTCTTGGCATCCGCCTCACAGCACACACGCCCACCCAGCTTTGTGTCGTCTGCAAACTTGGAGATATTATGTCTAGTTCCCTCATCTAGATCATTAATATATATTGTGAATAGCTGGGGTCCTAGCACCGATACCTGCGGTACCCCACTAGTCACTGCCTGCCACTCAGAAAAAGAGCCGTTTATTCCAACTCTTTGCTTCCTGTCTGCCAGCCAGTTCTCTATCCAAATCAATACCTTGCCCCCAATCCCATGTGCCTTAATTTTACATGCTAATCTCTTATGCGGGACCTTATCGAAAGCCTTCTGAAAGTCCAAATACACCACATCCACTGGTTCTCCCTCATCTATTCTACCAGTTACATCCTCAAAAAATTCCAGTAGATTAGTCAAGCTTGATTTACATTTTGTAAATCCATGTTGACTTTGTCCGATCCTGTCACTGTTTTCCAAGTGCTCTGCTATTACATCTTTTATAATGGACTCTAGCATTTTCCCCACTACCGATGTCAGGCTTACCAGTCTATAATTCCCCGTTTTCTCTCTACCACCTTTTTTGAATAGTGGTGTTCCATTAGCTACCCTCCAATCCATGGGAACTGTTCCAGAGTCTATAGAATTTTGGAAGATGACCAGCAATACATCTACTATTTCTAGGGCCACTTCCTTAAGTACCCTAGGATGTAGATTATCAGGCCCTGGGGATTTATCGGCAGAACCAAAGTTTGTATTTAATTGGTCTGCCATTTCCTTGTTCCCCATTATAAATTCCCCTGATTCTGACTGCAAGGGACCTACGCTTGACTTCACCAATCTTTTGCTCTTCACATATCTATAGAAGCTTTTACATCAGTTTTTATGTTCCCTGCCAGCTTACTCTCATACTCTATTTTCCCCCTCTTAATTAATCCCTTTGTCCTCCTTTGCTGAATCCTAAACTGCTCCCAATCCTCAGGTTTGCTGCTTTTTCTGGCCAATTTATATGTCCTCTCCTTGGATCTTATGCTATCCCTCATTTCCCTTGTTAGTCATGGTTGAGTCACCTTTTTTGTTTTATTTTTATGCCAAACAGGGATGAACAAATTCTGTAGTTCATCCATGCAATCTTTAAATATTTCCCCTGCTTTTACCTAGATAACAGCAAATAATGATTAAAATACACTAAATTTAATAATATGGGTGTGGAATAACATGTGGAATAGAAGATGTCTAAATATAATACTAACGAGGTGGAGAGATGGAGGAATGGTGATTTATTAGTAGTACAGAAATTATTCTCTTACACACGTCCAACAGAAATGTACACTTCCTAAGGTAGACTCATTTCGTCTTTTACAGATTTGGCATTGCTAAATCAGCAAATATTGATTAGCTGATGCTCTCCCTGACTGGACTGAAGCAGCATTTTGATACACTATTACTGCCACTAAAATAGTAGGCAGAATATATTATGCGAATGTGTCAAATCATTTTTCGTTAATGTTACTCACAGAGCAAGATAAACTGCTTAATTAATTTAAAGGAATTTGTTTCTTAGCACACTGATGTGCAACATGCTCAATGCAATGACCACATGGAATATTGATTAGGTTAAGCCCGATAATCTCCAAGGAATACTTGCTACATTGATGAGGGTGAGGATTGCAAAGCACTTAATTTCATCTCATGTAAAGCAGTTCGAAGATTCATCCATTTTGAAATATAGTGATGAGGGATTTCAAACAGCACTCCAGAGCGAGGTCACTATTAATGTTAAGTGCTGTGTTCTGGAGCTGTTATCAGAAATGTTGTATTCCCTTTTGGCTTGAGGTCTGGATGGCCACCTGTTTGTGGCTGTGAAGCGATGATGTATCTTCATGAAATGGAATGATCTAATCTTCTATGTCTGAATCTTTTTGGCTAGAAACTTGTGTGATGATCCTAGGAGATAAAGTTGCATTTAGCATAACTGGTCTTTGACTCAAGTCCAGTATCAGGAATAGAAAAAGAGGAAGAAAGTTTGACCCATTTGTTTACCTTGTTTTGTTTATGCTGTGTCATCACCAACTATGCCATGGTTTGTTCACTCTGTCCGTACAGGAGTCGAGATGGGGGAAGGTAAGGGGAGCTTCAATTCACTCTGTCGAAGATTTCTTTAGGTTTCCTCCCATAGGATGAAGTGCAAGTTCTTTAATATAGTGATGAGTCATCTAGTTTGAAACTGTCGCTTTTTCTGTAACATGTCGGTTAGTGCGTAAGCCTATTCTTATATTTTATCATTTTTGTCATGTATGTGCTAGATCATAAGTTCATGGTCAAGATTTCCCACAGTATATGTGCCAAATCTAAGTGCATTAAAGTTCCCATTTGGAACATACTATCTGACTGGCTGTCCTAATGCTATTACCTATCTAGTATTTCAGATAATTATGTGTGGAATGGCTTTTTATTTGCATTGCGATGCAATATGGCTATTAAAGCAAAAGCAAGCTTTATATTTTTGTTTCAGTTGTTCTCTTTCTTTTTCCTGCTCTCTTCACACACCAATCTCCAGACTAGAAGGCAGTCCTGCTTCCAGACTTCCACCATTTTTTCTTTAAAACCAATGCATGAGAGTGACCTAGGATGATTTTCCTCCTTAACTGTGGGGAACAAATCTGACCTTTGTTTGCACTTTTGGAAAATGATGAGGAAGAATGTGCAACAACTTGCAGTGTAACAAGTTGATGTTTCAAACCAATACACCATTGTGCGTCAAGATTGCACAATTTGTTGTTTCTTTAAACATTTTTTTGCAGTCTCCCCACACCATAAATCTTCCACAGGCAATAGGATGAGCTGGAAAACTGTTCCAGAATTCTGCCAATAGTGCTCCGCAAGATACTGGAAAGTCTTTCTTTGTGTTTCCCCCATGGGGAACAATCTAATCTCTACTTGACGTCTCCCTATGATGCAGCAGCTTATTGCAAGGTGGGCAACATGGTGGTATCTTTCTTACCTTCCAGAGCTTCAAGGCACGGCCCTCTGGGGAAATTCTTTTCTACTGGCCTGTGCCTGTATTTTAACACCTAGGTCAATTAAACCCAAAATGAAAGTAGGCTATAAACCATGTTGTTTAAACTAACTTGCACAGTAGACTGATTTTCTAACCAGGAATCTGGGATGCCATCCAAGCCACTAATGTATGTTGTGAAAGTCTTGCAAGCCTGTTCAGACTATCCTTTGACCATGACATTGTGCAAGGATGAGTTTTTCTATGATTTCCTACATTGAAGATCATAGGCATTGGAGATCCACTTTCACATCCTGTTGATGCAGCAGAACTCTTTCTTATAATTGGGGCAAGAAGATAAGTTTACAATTCTTCCTCATTAGTTAAGGGGCTGGAAGAACTGAGGTGTGAGGGGTGAGAGGAGGAGGACCCAGGGATGGGAAAGTTAAACAAATTCAGGGCCAGAAGGTGCGAGACTCAATCAGCAGGACCAGGGGGAATGGAACAAGAGGAAAAGAAAGTGTGAGGAAGCTGAAGGGAAGAAAAAATTAAACCAAGTTTAGGGTGAAGACAGTGGGGTTTGAGTTGTTTTTCTTTTAAAAGTTAGAGAGGCTGGAGGAATCCGAAAGGTAAAAGAAAAACAGTAGATTTTTAGCTAAGGCTAGTAGAGCCTCAATAGCGGGACAATGAAATTGGCGGCTTTACTGCACCACTTACTAGTGGGAGGCTTGTTTTGTTATAGGTAACCATTACAGGTCAGTGTTACAAAGAAAGAACTTGCATTTTACAACATCGTGACATCCTAAAGCACTTCACAACCAATGAACTGTAGGAAAATGCGGCAGCCAATTTACGCACAGCAATGTCCCACAAAAGCAATAAGATTATTGATCATTTTTTGTGATGTTGGCTGATTAATGTTTACCAGGACACCGGAAGAACTTCCCAGCTCTTCTTCGATTAGTGCCACGGCATCTTTTACATCCATCTGAGGAGACATATGGAGCTGTGGTTTACTGCCTCATCCTGCAATTTTTAACATTGGAATTTTCATTATAAATGTTTACATAACATTGTAAATGCTTTAATTATTTAAAATATCATTTTCTTTTGAATATTGTATCTAACATGTCATGTGCTGAGTACTGTGATCATACAGGGAAAATGGCCACTAGGGTGAGGTGCTGGCATCTACTGACCTGTGAAATTGGACCTCAACATGAATCATCAGCACAGAGGAGAAGACGGGATGAACAAGACACATGGCATAATGTTTGTGTAGCATTGATCTATTACTCAGCACCAAAAGAAAGAAAAACTTGCATTTATATAGCACCTTTCATGACCACCAGACGTCTCAAAGTGCTTTACAGCCAATTAATTACTTTTTGAAGTGTAGTCACTGATGTAATGTAGGAAACGCAGCAGCCAATTTGCACACAGCAAGCTCCCACAAACAGCAAAGTAATAATGACCAGAAAATCTGTTTTTAGTGATATTGATTGAAGGATAAATATTGGCTAGGACACTGGGGATAACTCTTCAAAATAATGCCGTGAGATCTTTTACATTCACCTGAGAGAGCAGACGGGACCTCGGTTTAACGTCTCATCCGAGAGACCGCACCTCCGACAGCACAGCACTCCCTCAGTACTGCACTGGAGTGTCAGCCTGGATTTTTTGTGTTCAAGCCTCTGGAGTGGGACTTGAATCATCAGCAGAGAGAAGGGGAGAAAATAGGATGAAAGAAAAAAAAGACTTGCATTTATATAGCGCCTTTCATGACCACCAGATGTCCCAAAGCGCTTTACAGCCAATGAAGTACTTTTTTTTTTGAAGAGTAGTCGCTGTTGTAATGCAGGAAAGGCAGCAACCAATTTGCACACAGCCAGCTCCCACAAACAGCAATGAGCAGATAATCTGTTTTAGTGATGTTAATTGATGAAGAAGAAACACACGTACAAAAGCAGAATACTGCAGATGCTGGAAATCTGAAATAAAAACAGAAAATGCTGGAAACACTCAGCAAGTCAGGCAGCATCTGTGGAAAGAGAAACAGAGTTAACGTTTCAGGTCGATGACCTTTTGTCAGAACTGGAACAAGTTAGAGATGTAACAGATTTTAAGCAAGTGCAGAGAAAGGGGGAGAGGGGAGGAAAGAACAAAAGAGGTCTATGATAGGATGGAAGGCAGGAGAAATTAAAAGACAAAAGGGATGATGGTGCAAGGCCAAAGGAGATGGTAATGGGACAAGTAAAGAAACAAAGGAGGAGTCTAGAAGAGGAAGAAACACGGCGTAATGTTTGTGTAATAACAACAGAAAACGCTGGAAAAACTCAGCAGGCCAGGCAACATCCGTGGAGAGAGAAATAGAGTCAACGTTTCGGGGCAAACCCTTTGTCAAGACTTTATTTCGGATTTCCAGCATCTGCAGTATTTTGCTACTGTAGTAATGTTTGTGCAACCTTGATCCTAATTTTTAAAATACACACACTCCTTACTATTTTCATGCAAAAAAAATGCCAATGGTGAGTCAGGTGCTGCTGGTGCTGGCCCCGCCCCCTTGGGGGGTACCCCACGGTTTGAGCGACAGCCGTGGCCCCGCCCCCTTGAGCCCCGCGGTTTGAGCGACAGCCGTGGCCCCGCCCCCTTGAGCCCCACGGTTTGAGCGACATCCGTGGCCCCGCCCCCTTGAGCCCCACGGTTTGAGCGACATCCGTGGCCCCGCCCCCTTGAGCCCCACGGTTTGAACGACAGCCGTGGCCCCGCCCCCTTGAGCCCCACGGTTTGAGCGACAGCCGTGGCCCCGCCCCCCATGAGCCCCACGGTTTGAGCGACAGCCGTGGCCCCGCCCCCCATGAGCCCCGCGGTTTGAGCGACAGCCGCAGCGGTGCGCGGGGCAGGCCGGGAACAAAACAAACCCCCTCAGCTCGAGCGAGCGAGCGGGCGGCGGAAAGCCACGGCGGCGGCGCGGGAGGCTCGGCGGACACGGCTCTGAGTGTTTGACACGGTAAGCACCCCGGGCTTCAGCCATTGCTGACGCGGTGTGTGAGCTGGAGGAGGGCCGCCTTTTTCACCTTGGGCCTCGCCATCCTCGGGTCCCCGCTCGCCGACTCTCCTCAAGGCGGTGCGCCGAGCTGGCGTTCTCCCCCTTTCCCTGGCGTTGGGACAGGCCCTGAGGCCTCGGGGCTGGCGTGTTGTTTTCTCTTTCTCTCTTCCACCTCTATTACTCCCGTGCGACTCCCTCCCCCTGCTGTGAGGCAGTGCTGCGCAGGGAGTGGGTGAGGCCTTCCAGGGACTGGACTGAGCTGGGCAGAGCCGCACGCACCAACAGGTATGTGTGCCTGGCCTGGTCTGGTCTGGTCTGGCCAGCTCGCCCCCCAGGCTTCGCCTCAACAATGGCCCCATTCGGCCTGGGGCACATCGTAAGCGGACCCGGCCATGCCAGCCAGGCTGGCAGCAGCCTGTGCTCAATGCCTTACGCTGGAGCAACACACATTGCAAACGTGTGTGAAATCTGTTTGCAATGACTTTTGGTACAAAAGCACAGATACTGTGGATGCTGCAAATCTGAAACCATGCACTTTTGAGTGCCTTGAAATGGTTTTCTATTTAAAAATTATGCATTGCCTATTTCACTTTTTCCTCTGTAATTCAGTGCTGTTTTCTAAATGATAACATGTATTTGCAATGATTCATAACACTCAGTACAAAAACAAAATACTGAGGATGCTGCCCCAGCATCTGTCTGTGCACCCCCTTTAGGATTGTACCATTTAGTTTATATTGCCTCTCCTCATTCTTTCTACCAAAATGTATCACTGCACACTTTTCTGTGTTAAATTTCATCTGCCATGTGTCTGCCCATTTCACCAGCCTGTCTATCACTCTCCTCCTCACTGTTCACTATACTTCCAAGTTTTGTTTCATCTGCAGATTTTGAAATTGAGCCCTGTACACCCATGTCCAAGTTATTTAATACATATCAAGAAAAGCAGTGGTCCTAGAACTGACCCCTGGGGAACACCACTGTATACCTTCCTCCAGTCTGAAAAACAAACATTCACCACTACTGTTTCCTATCACTTAGCCAATTTTGTATCCATGCTGCCACTGTCCCTTTTATTCCATGGGCTTCAACTTTGCTGGTAAGCCAATTATGTGACGCTTTGTCAAACGCCTTTTGGAAATCCATGTACACTACGTCAACCGCATTACCCTCATCAACCCTCACTGTTACCTTATTTAAAAAAAACTCAATCAAGTTGGTTAAACACAATTTGCCTTTAACATCTGTGTTGGCTTTCCTTAATTAATCCACACCTATCCAAGTGACTGTTAATTTTGTCCCTGATTACTGTTTCTAAAAGCTTCCCCACTACCTAGGTTAAACTGACTGGCCTGTAGTTGTTGGGTTTGCCTTTACACCCTCTTTTTTGAACAATGGTGTAACATTTACAATTCTCCAGTCCTCTGGCACCACCCCCTATCTATGGAGGATTGGAATATTATGGCCAGTACCTCCTCGATTTCCACCCTCAGCATCCTAGCATGCATCCCATCCACTCCTAGTAATTTATCTATTAGTACAGCCAGCCTTTCTAATACCTCTTATCAATTTTTATTGGCCAAAGGTGGGTATATGGAGTTAGGTTGCAGATCAGCCATGATCCCATTGAATGGTGGAACAGACTCGAGGGGCTGAATGGCCTCCTCCTGTTCCTATGTACAAATGAAATCATGTCTGTCCTGAAATACAAGATTTGTACAAAGTTCTAACAATCTATTAAAAATCCAAGCAAGTAAGCCACAGCACCTCAAATGTCTGAAATACTAAACAAAAGTGAATGAGTGTGTGTGGTGAGGGCTCAAGTTGTAGTAGACTTTGTTCCTAAGTTCAAAGCTGGAAATGCTTTAAATCGCTCTGCTCTTGTCCTGCTTCTGCCTCCTCTTTAATTTAGTTGATCTACCACCACCCAAATGTTCAAAGCTTTGGTGCTGTACATCAAAAAAAAACTTAAGTAAAATTGCTCAAATTTTAGTGGTGAATTATTACTGAACTATGCTTCATAGTACAATGATTAATAGCATTGTGGCCGTCACTATGTACACTGAAGAACTGCATTATTGTGTATAGTTCTATAATTTTAAAAAGTAAACATCAGAATGTCGCATTCACTAAGCCTCTGACCATAGATTCTGAAAGCAACGTTAAGGCATTATTGTGGAGTTACACATTTAACAGAGCATGAAAGTTACAGATTTTTGTAGGAAAAACCTTTTGAGTGCCTTTGTAACCATCCTATCAGTTTGAGCTCTTGTTGTTTTGACATGGATTTAACTATTAAAACAATCACAAGCCAGCACGACTTGACAAAAGTTCCATGTGTGTACTTGTATTTTATCAGGGTTTCTTGGATATGCGGCTCTTGTACCTTCTTAAACTCAAAATATATGTTCCACAAGTGTGTAGAAATCAAAGTGTATTAGTTCAGTAAATTTTTCTAAAGTGGCTTTTCTAATAACATTTCCAATTTTTATTGACAATATGCAATTGCCTATCAGTTTCGCAGCTGTATCTTCTCCCACATCACTCCAGCATACAGGAATTACCCATGCCTCTGTAGTGCTGTGGATACTGAATGGCACAGGTAACCAAGCTGGTGCTGAATTTGAAGGTTTATTGCATTTTTTAAATAGCGAGGTTAGGGAAATATATAGCAGATGGTACAAACTGCCTCCTACAAGGTGAAGGGAGCACAAGTAGTTTACCATCTTGAAATCCTGAGCTAAAATTTGTTGGAAATTAATCAGAGAAAACTAATAGTACCAGGTGGCAAAGTAAAATAGTAGACTTCCAATAAACTCTCACTTGTGTGCTGCTGGCTTTCTGTGCAGATCAATCCTTTGTATCCAGGTTTAATTACATTAAATTGCCATTATAGGGACAACTGTGCTGAACTAGGCATTTAAAAAATGAATATATGATACAGTAATGAAGTTGGCGGTTGGTCGAAGTGTAAAATTGCCTACTATGGTCAACATCAACTTATTTAATGTAAGGTTTGTATTGATAGCCAGCGGATGGGAGTTAATGTACTGTAAGGCAGTAAACTCCTGACCTAGAAATTATAAGGCAGAGAGTTAATACTTTATTAAATTTGCAAGCTCAAAATAAAATGTAAATTGTCTTTCCTTCAGGTACTTAGGCTACTAGGTTATTGAAGACGGCAAGGAGGACAAATAATGGGTGTAAAAACTTTTACACACAATTCTCCAGTCCATGGTCAAGAGCTTCTGGGAAAGTTAAACAAACTCCGTAATGAAGGCCATTTCTGTGATGTGACAATTCGGGTCCAAGACAAGGTCTTCCGGGCCCACAAGGTGGTCCTCGCTGCTTGCAGTGAATTCTTCAGGGCAAAACTTGTCAATCAATCCGATACAGATGAGTGCATTTTGGATTTGAATCATGTCACTGTTAGTGGGTTTTCACCATTGTTAGAGTATGCATACACTGCTACACTTGCCATTAATACTGAGAACATTATTGATGTCTTGGCTGCTGCAAGCTATATGCAGATGTTCCACGTAGCAAACACCTGTTCAGAGTTCATGAAATCAAGTATCCTGTGGAATACAAGTGGTAATCCGCCGGGACCAGTTCCTCCACTCCCTCAAGAGAACAGTGGCACTTGCATCATTCAATCCCATGATGACAGCCTATCGCCTGTATCATCAGAATGTAGTTCTGTTGAAAAAAGTAAGCCCAGGGAGTCTCGCAGAAAACGAAAAAACTTCATAATGATATCCCCAGAGAGTCCCACCGAATCAGCTGTTCAGCCCAACTGTTCGCAAGTTGTGAACCCCTCTGTGACCTTTTCTGACAACAGGACCCAGCAGTCTGTGGACTCGTCTTTGTCATTTCAGTGGACATACCCTTTGGGTGCTGATCGCCGGACCCAAACTGAAAAAACAAAACAAACAGAAAGTGTTAGGATCTTGGAACAGACCATAAACACAGAGGCGACAGGAAGACTAGCTGAGTACACTGCTTGTGAAAGCACAAAAGCAACATCACCCCCAATAATAGAAGATGACGTACGGATCAAAGTTGAAAGGTTAAGTGATGACGAAGGTCATGAAGTGGTATCGCAACCTGTCAGTGCTTCCCAGAGTTCACTTAGTGACCATCAAACTGTCCCAGGAAGTGAACAGGCTCAGGAGGATTTATTGATCAGTCCCCAGTCTTCCTCTATTGGTATGTACTACTAAACTTTTACCCTTTGTTATATGTACCAGGTTTAGTAAGCCACTATGATAAGGTAACACAAAATCTCCATGTAATCAAACTTTTTAGAATATTGAATGCCATATTTATGCCCTGGTTCATGTGACTGGGATATTGATTTGTGTTCCAGAAAGCGGCGCTGGTGTAATAGTCCGTTAACTATACTTAGTTGCTTTTGTTTAGTAAGGAAGAAAAATAATTTGTATGTCGAATGATATTAGTTAATGGTAGAGTATGAGAATTTTCTTTTCTGGTTTATCTACTATACCTCCATTTTATCTGACCTCGTCTTCCTCCAAGTCAGCTGGGGTGACAAGTGAGCCCTTTGTTTTTGTCACAGTGCTGTTAGCTGCCTGCGAAATTGGGTCATGCTGCAGGTGTCTATGGATCTACAGTTGCTGCCTGGTCATCCTGCCCACATTTTAAGCAGTGACTGCTGGGGAAGTGGGAGTGCTGCTCTAGTTGAAATTTTAACTAAAAATTCTTAAGAATTATTTTACCATTTAAAAAAAAATCAAACTTAATTAAGCTATACTTCTTGCAATCATGTTTTTACAAAAAAAGGTAGTTATGAAACTGAAATGTTAATCACTTTTCACTTGAATTGCATCTTTTCCTACCTTTTTATTTGTATCTAAATATTTGTTACCTGCATTTCTGCCCATGTTGTTTCAATCTTTTTCAGCTTGCTTTCCTTTTTCATCCTCCCCTTACATCATCATCTTCCTCTTACTAGAGGGCAGATTGGAAAATAGAGATCCAGTATTAATGCTAATACTATTACAGGTCTCTCAATTTTGTACTCTTCTCTTCCCTTTTTGGTTTTATTTTAGTTAGCTAAGCTTAAAATGTACTTGTTTACCACAGATGTAAATTGTTATGTGGCGGTTATTAAACTGGCACAGTGTGAAGTTCCAATTACAAAGCACATTGTCTTTAAAAATGTTTGCTTCCGTTGCAAAATGCATGTACAGCAGTTGAGACTTGAATTGTAAGTTGGTATCTTGTTAAATGCTCAGTGTCATTTCCCTTTCTCTTTAAACAGGTTCAGTAGATGAAGGAGTTACAGAAGGGTTACCAACACTCCAAGGTACTTCCAATGCCAACAATCACCCAGATGATGATGATAGGTAAGCAGCATATCAGTATGTATTAAAGTTTTTCAGTAAATGAATATACAGTGACTAGAGTAATCTGATGAGATGCAGTGGCAATTAGTGGTTTCTAAACTGGAAAAAATGCAGTTGGCAGTTGTGGAAAAGCTCTGTCTAAAAGCCAGTTTTACAATGTGTTCAATGGGAAAAGTTTTATGGCTAACATCTATACTTATGGTGACAGAGGGCTATGGCTGCTCACAACTACTGTCCCAGTGGAGATTTTATGTGGCCAATCCAAGCCATTTCCTTGTGCGTTGTAACGTATCTTAAACTCCATCCCCCACAAGAAAGGTAACACATTAGCTGCAAATCTGATGTACCTACTGTCATTCCCAATGAACATTTCTTATTGCTAGTGGATCTTCCACAGCATTGCTCACGATACATTTCAGTATGTGCTGTTGCACAACTACAGGAGTGTTATACCATGGAAAGCACAGTGTATATATCTTGTTAGCCCTTTCCTAATGTGCATAAAGCGACATTTTTAGGAATGCTGTGTTTAATCTAGCCTGACTCATTCGGACAACAAAATGCACTTGCTGTAGGGAAGTGATCTAACAGGTAATTAGGTCATTTCTAAGTAAATTAGAGGCTAATTACTCGGGGAAGTTCATCACTTGATTGCCAGCTACTTGCAAATCCCTGGATTCATCCCTTGTGGAGAGACCAGATAATCAAGGTCAGAATAAAGTGGCAGCCTTTCTTTTTTTTTTTAAATTTAAAAAAAAAACTGTTAATGGTTTGAAGTGTGATTGGGGTTAAGATAAAATATCATCTCTCCTTATAGTTTAGGGAGTGTGGTGCCTACGCAGTTGAAGGCACAGCTGCCAATGGTGAGGTGAAGGGGGAAAGGGTTGCAAAAGAGACCAGAGTCAGAACAGTGGAGAATTTAGAGATGTGGGAGACAAGTAAGGGTTTTAAATTTGAGGCATTAGTACACTGGGAAGTCAATGTAGGTCAGTGAGGACAGGGGTAAAGGGTGAGTGGGACTTGGCACGGGATAGGATACAGGCAGCAAGAGTTTTGGATGAGCTGAAGTATATGGAGGATGGGAGGCCAGCCAGGGGACAATTCTAGTAATATTGCGTCTGGAGGCGACAAAGACTTGAATGAGTGTTTAACCAGCAGCAGGTGGGCTGGGGTGGGGGGGATAGACAGGCAATTCCGTAAAGTTATTAACTAATTTTTATATATGCACGTAGTAGGCCAGTGCATATAAAATGTAAAGCTTGTGCTAACTGCCTTCAGGATGCATCAAAATGATTGTTGGGCTGGGGAATGCTTGCATTACATGTGTGGTCTATTGGTTTTTGGTAATTCAGTTAGCATATTGGATTTGCCAGTAATTTCAGTACAGGAAACTTTGGTATGTCCGGAGGTTATATGTCCGGAATACTCGATCTAATGGCAAAAATCAGGAGCCGTTTGCTATAAGTTTTTTTTAGTTCTCGTTGCTTTTTGTTCCCCAGTCAGGCACTGCAAGGTCTGTAGCTATAGCAACAGCTTCAGCTAGAGACGCTTGCAGCTGCAGCCGACTGTTTAGAAGCTGTTGCTAAGCAAGTGTTTGTTGATGAAAACCTCCGTATGCTTCAACATTAACTTTGTATGTCCGGCAGTTTTGATAGATCGGCAACAGCTCGGTCCCGTCGGTGCCGGATATCACAAAGTTTCCTGTATATTACATTGATAAAACATCTTCAGAGATTGTTGCTATAGCACGTCACAGCTATGAAGTTGGACCAGGTATATAAGGTACAAATAATATTTCAATAGTAGTTAACACCTGATTTCAGTTTGATGGGACTCAGTCCACCTTATCTAGTAGCCCTTCTCTGACATTATGCCGGAAATGTGTGTTGTTTTGGAAAGTTGGGAGTAAACCTGCTACAAAGTGATAACTAAGTGTCAAAATATATTCCTAGTTCTGTAACCAATTAGTATGCAGTGTAACACTTATTTCATAGCTGCCATATATTGCACAGATAACACAGGTACTTGATCAAAGTGGTTGCTCTGTTGCACTGCAGGGAACTCTAGATAAATGTTCTGTACTTCAACAATAAGATCAAAGGGTTTATTCAGCTCTCTTTTGCGTGGTTATCATTTTAAATTGAAGTTCTCTGATTTTTGTAGATTGGAGAGTGGACAGTACTCATACCAGCTGTACATCAACCCTTCCACGAGTGGCACGGAGCGACCCAGTCCAAATGGTCCTGATAAACCTTTCCAGTGCCCTACGTGTGGTGCTAGGTTTACTCGCATCCAGAACCTCAAACAGCACATGCTTATTCACTCAGGTAAGCATTGATGTATAAGTTTTCATGTTCATACAGGAAACTTTGTGCTATCCGGCACCGACGGGACCGAGCTGTTGCCGTTCCCTCAAAACTGCCGGACACTCCAGCGTTAATGTTGAAGCGTACGGAGCTTTTCATCTCCGTATCTGACAACAAACACTGTTGCTTAGCAACAGCTTCTAAACAGTCGGCCCGTACCTTGGAAGCATCTCTGTAGCTTAGCAACAGCTTCAGAGAGACTTTGCAGAGCCTGACTGTTGAAAAAAAGCCACGAGAAGAAAAAAAAAACTAACAAAACGGCTCCTGATTTTTGCCGGTGGCTCGAGCTTGCCGGACACTTAGCCTCCGGATAACACAAAGTTTCCTGTATTTACTTGCTGTGTGTGTGGACGGCTGCAGGCTTAACAATTTCCATGGTTGGAATAATCTCCCAAGTTCTACCTCCGTTCATTTTAGATATACACGTAGTGGCCCCGAATTTCCGATCGGAGGCTTCCTGCGTGCGGATGCCTCCAATCGGAAAAAATCTACGCACTTTCCTGCTGGCTCCGTAGGTCCCGAGACGTCCGATCCTGGGCCTCTGCTCTACGAAATGCACAGAGGGCCAGATATCCTGGGGCGCATGGGGTTCACAGCGTCCCTGGGATCACGTGGGCCATGGGGAACCAATCAAAGAAGGGAATCCCCATTCAAACTTTTGACTGGTCCGTACGGACAGATGTGTCAAAAGTATGAATGGGGATCACTAAATTAAATATTTTAAACAATTAATTTTTAAAAAGAAAATAAAGTTTTTTACGGGGCTAAAAATAAACTTTTTTAAAAAGTATTTTTCAAATTATAAATGAGTGAAATTTTTTATTTTTTTAAAAAACTTTTATGCTAGTAAAAGCAGGCCTTGCACGCACTTTTACCAGTCGTAAGATTTTTAAAGGCTTTCAGTGGGCGGAAGTTGTGCAGAAAACGGAACTCTCTTCCCGCGGAGGTCCTTTTCCCGGGCAGGCGGAGCATCTGGCAAGAGGTTTCTTGACAGATCGCAAGTGCTGGGTTTTAGCGCATGCGCTTCGCATACCTGAAACCGGCACTTGCAAGGTCCTTACAGGTGTGTGCACACCCGTAGGGGTCGGAAAATCCGGCCCAGTATCTTTTTACCTCCCAAGTCTTCCTTCCTGTGCTTGTCAATGAACTAATAATACAAAATATCATATGTATGAAGCTGGCTAATATAATTGGCCATTTGATTTGGTTGCTTTTTGACTATACTGACTTATTGAAATTAATCTGTGTGCAGATCCAAAATACTGTGTTGGAAAAGATAAAAGATTATTATCTCAATTATTCAAGCACCATAATTAAAGCAATTACTACATTAAGTACACGATATATACATTTATTACAATAGAATATTGTAGATTGTTACCAGAGAGTAAGTCAGAGGTCCAGTGAAACCCAAACATTCTGGGAGGATTCTAAAGTTCATTTAGATTGTAGCCACAAAGGAATTTATAATTGGAATTGGTGAGTATATTATGGCAAAACCTGCTAAGTAACCCTACCTTTCAAGAAGACTAGTTCTTCAAAGGGATTCAATAGCGTAGATACAGAGAAACTATTTCCTCAATCCAGAATAAGAGGGCATAATCTTAAAATTAGAGTTAGGCTATTGTGGAGTGAAATTTGGAAGTACTTTTTCACATAAAGGGTAGTGAAAATCTGAAACCCGCTCCACCAAAAGGCAGTGGCTGCTGGGTCAATTGCAGTTTTCAAGACTGAGATTGATAGATTTTTGTTAGGTAAAAGTATCAATGGGGTTGTGCATTTTGAAGGAAGATTGTCACATGATGGTTTTCACACGCCTCCTTAGGGTGGAAACTGTATGGTGCTAAGGGATGCCTAGTGTTGTATGTCAGCTTGACTTCATTGGTAGCACAATCAGCTCTGAGTCAAGTAGTGAGGTCAAACCCTATTCCACACTTCAGTATAAAATCAAGACTGATTCTTCAGTGCAGTACTAATGACTACATTTTTCCTTGGGTGAAATAGTAAACCCAGGCCATGTCTGCCTGTTTAGGTGGGCTTTAAAGATCCTATGGTACTTTTTGTCCTGGCCAACTTTCTTCCCTCAACCAATCCTACAAAAATCCGATTAATTGGTCACTCATCTCATTGGTTTGTATGCTGCGCACAAAATAGCTGCTATGTTTGCCTGTGTTTCAAAGCAGTTCATTGTATGTGAAGTGTTTTGGGACACTTGGCGATATAAGGCACTACCACGTGACATTAATGAAGGTCTTTTTTTAAACGTAAGTTATGTTAATTTTAGCCTTCTGTGAATAGAAAATGGCATAATATGTCACTCATCATTCATTGTGATCTTTTTCAACAAAAGATCTAATACTGATGTCACAGAGTTCACTGGAAAATAATACTGAAGCTGTATTCATGAGTCTGTGCCACTTTGATGTTCATGTTTGTTGTCCAACATTAGTGGATTTCAGACTACTTCATGTCTGATTCTAATTTGAGAATACTGAAATTGTTCTGTTTATTAATAGTTAAAGGCAAGTGAGTAATGCGCAAGACTAATAGCTATGAGTACCCTTTATAGCATTCATTATTGCATTTCTGCATCTCAAGTTGTAATTTTAGAATTGAGAATAAACACATTCTAGTCTGCTTCAAGTAAATGGTTCCAAATATGAGTTCACAAACAAATCAATATTTAATTATGCCCTGTTCTCCGTGAAGTATTGTATGCGCTTAAAAATATTGTGGTCTTATCTGTGCAGTTTAATTGTTAAAATTTTCCATTTTGAGCATTTATGATCAAGCATAAGAATTTGCAAAAGATTGAGGAGAATTTAGAAGGTCGGGAGCGAGGCAGCAGAGTGGTGAGATTTCAGTGTTCCGGAGTATAACTCCTCCACGGATGAAGGTTCTGTCACTGAAGGTGGAGCATACAGAGCGTGATGCAAAGGCAGCCAGAGTTTGAAGAATGAAAGGTCTGTTCTGGCATATAGGGCAAGATGAAACAAGATAGTCAGAGCAGCATGTGGTGTTCCTCATTTGTGAAACACAACTGACAGATTTTATTTGATGATTGAAATAGTTAGTTATGTTTTGAATGTTAACTGTGATGCTTTCCAGCACAAAGTACTTTCATTTCTAAGCAAATGTACGATCAGATTTCCTTACCGAAGGTAATGGTGGTGGGGCGATCCTTACATTTTTCTTTTTATTCATTCATGGGATGTGGGCGTTGCTGGCAAGGCCGGCATTTATTGAGAAGGTGGTGGTGAGCCGCCGCCTTGAACCGCTGCAGTCCGTGTGGTGAAGGCACCCCCAAAGTGCTATTAGGGAGGGAGTTCCAGGATTTTGACCCAGCGACGATGAAGGAACGGTGATATATTTCCAAGTCAGGATGGTGTGTGACTGGGAGGGGAACCTGGAGGTGATGCTGCCCATGCCCTTCTAGCTGGTAGAGGTCGTGGGTTTGGGAGGTGCTGCAGAAGAAGCCTTGGCGAGTTGCTGCAGTGCATCTTGTAGATGGTGCACACTGCAGCCACGGTACGCCGGTGGTGGAGGGAGCGAATGTTTACGGTGGTGGATAGGGTGCCAATCAAGCGGGCTGCTTTGTCTTGGATGGCGTCGAGCTTCTTGAGTATTGTTGGAGCTGCACTCATCCAGGCAAGTGGAGAGTATTCTGTCACACTCCTGACTTGTGTCTTGTAGATGGCGGAAATGCTCTGGGGAGTCGGGAGCTGAGACACTCACTGCAAAATACCCAGCCTCTGACCTATTCTTGTTGCCATAGTATTTATGTGGCTGGTCCAGTTAAGTTTCTGGTCAATGGTGACCCCCCCAGGATATTGATGGTGGGAATTCGGCAATGGTAATGCCATTGAATGTCAAGGGGCGGTGGTTAGATGCTCACTTGGTGGAGATAATCATTGCTTGGCACTTGTGTGGCGTGAATGTTAACTGCCACTTATCAGCCTGAATGTCGCCCAGGTCTTGCTGCATGCGGGCGTGGACTGCTTCATTATCTGAGGAGTTGCGGATGGCATTGAACAGTGTGCAGTCGTCAGCGAACATCCCCACTTCTGACCTTATGATGGAGGGAAGGTCATTGATGAAGCAGCTGAAGATGGTTGGGCCTAGGACACTGCCCTGAGGAACTCCTGCAACGATGTCCTAGGGCTGTGATGATTGACCTGCAACCACCACCACAGCCATCTTTCTTTGATAGGTATGACTCCAGCCAGTGGAGAATTTTCCTCCCAATTTCCATTGACTTCAGTTTTACTAGGGCTCTGTGATGCCACACTTGGTCAAATGCTGCCTTGATGTCAAGGGCAGTCACTCTCTCTTCACCTCTGGAATTCAGCTCTTTTGTCCATGTTTGGACCAAGGCTGTAATGAGGTCTGGAGCTGAGTGGTCCTGGCAGAACCCAAACTGGGCATCAGTGAGCCAGTTATTGGTGAGTAAGTGCCGCTTGATAGCACTGTTGACGACCCCTTCCATCACTTTGCTGATGATTGAGAGTAGACTGATGGGGTGGTAATTGGCCGGATTGGATTTGTCCTGCTTTTTGTGGACAGGACATACCTGGGCAGTTTTCCACATTGTCGGGTAGATGCCAGTGTTGTAGCTGTACTGGAACAGCTTGGCTAGAGGTGCAGCTAGTTCTGGAGCACAAGTCTTCAGCACGATAGCCGGGATGTTGTCGGGGCCCACAGCCTTTACTGTATCCAGTGCGCTCAGCTGTTTCTTGATATCATCACGTCAAGTGAATTGAATTGGCTGAAGACTGGCTTCTGTGATGGTGGGGACTTCAGGAGGAGGCCGATATGGATCATCCACTCGGCACTTCTGGCTGAAGATGGTTGCAAACACTTCAGCTTTGTCTTTTGCACTCGTGCTGAGCTCCACCATCATTGAGGATGGTGGTATTCATGGAGCCTCCTTCTCCCGTTAGTTGTTTAATGGTCCACCACCATTCACGACTGGATGTGGCAGGACTGCAGAGCTTTGATCTGATCTGTTGATTGTGTGATTGCTTAGCTCTGTCTATAGCTTGCTGCTTCCACTTTTTAGCGTGCATGTAGTCCTGTGTTACATCTTCCCCAGGTTGGCACTGAATTTTTAGGTGCGCCTGGTGCTGCTCCTGGCATGCTCTTTTTCACTCCTTATTGAACCAGGGTTGGTCCCCTGGCTTGATGGTAATGGTAGAGTGAGGGATATGCCGGGCCATGCGGTTACAGATTGCGGAGGAATACAAATCTGCTGCTGCTAATGGCCCACAACGCCTCATGGATGCCCAGTTTTGAACTGCTAGATCTGTTTTGAATGTATCCCATTTAGCACGGTGGTAGTGCCACACAACACGATGGAGGGTGTCCTCAGTGTGAAGACGGAACTTCGTCTCCACAATGATTGTGCTACCAATGCTGTCGTGGACAGATGCATCTACGACAGGTAAATTGGTGAGGACGAGGTCAAGTAGGTTTTTCCCCCCCTTCGTGTTGGTTCTCTCACCACCTGTCGCAGGCCCAGACTGGCATCTATGTCCTTCAGGACTCGGCCAGCTCGGTCAGTAGTGGTGCTACCGAGCCACTCTTGGTGATGGACATTGAAGCCCCCCACCCAGAGTACATTCTGTGCCCTTGCTACTCTGTGTTTCTTCCAAGTGGTGTTCAACATGGCGGAGTACTGATTCATCAGCTGAGGGAGGGCGGTAGGTGGTAATCAGCAAGAGGTTTCCTTGCCCATGCCTGACCTGAAGCTATGAGACTTCATGGGATCTGGAGTCAATGTTGAGGACTCCCAGGGCCACGCCTTCCCTGGTGGGTCTGTCCTGCCGGTGGGATGCTGATGGAGGAGTTTGGGACACTGAAAGGTATGATTCTGTGAGTATGACCATGTCAGGCTGTTGCTTGACTAGTCTGTGGGACAGCTCTCCCAATTTTGGCACAAGTCCCCAGATGTTGGTGAGGAGGACTTTGCAAGGTCGACTGGGCTGGTTGTGCTGTTATCATGTCTGCAGCCGGTGCCGAGGTCAATGCCGGGTGGTCTGTCCGGTTTTATTCGTACTGTTTTTCATAGCTTTTTTTTTTTTTACAACTGAGTGGCTTGCTAGGCCATTTCAGATGGCAGTTAAGAGTCAACCACATTGCTGTGGGTCCGGAGTCACATATCGGCCAGACCGGGTAAGGACAGCAGATTTCCTTCCCTAAAGGGCATTAGTGAACCAGATGGGTTTTTACGACAATCCGATAGTTTCATGGTCACCATTACTGATGCTCGCTTTTTATTCAAGATTTATTTAATTAACAGCTGCCATGTGGGATTTGAACTTGTGTCTCCGGATCATTAGTCCAGGCCTCTGGATTACTAGTCCAGTAACCTAACCACTATGCTACCGTTCCCTGTATCTGGAAATTTTCATTTAACCTGTTAATAAAGTATAACTTAATTAACTGGGAACATGGTGATATAGTTGTAAAATAACAAATACAAAGGGGTGCAATTTGTGAGTTTGTTAGATGCAGTACTATGCCACATTGTCTAATGTTTTATGAGTGACTACCTTTCAGTATTTTATGTTTAATATTTCTTACCAAGTTACAACTTGTCACCGGAGTTTGCAGTGGGTATTTACAGCGAATAGACAGCATTCACTGTTATTACCCCTTTGAAACTGACTGCACTGTGGCATCACCACCTTACCCCCCCCCCCCCCCCCCCCACCCAATAGTCGGCAATCAGTATAATCGAGGAAATTTGTGAAACTGACAAACTTGGGATTTTCCGCGGTAATATCGCTGTTTAATACCCCATTAAAAGTTAGACCTTGTTGGATTAGGTGTAACTGGGGTTTTAACAATTGTATTGATTGCTAAACAAATGTTATGGCCCTGAAATTTTAATTTTGTGGGGTTTCAAATTTCTCCATAATGAAAATTACAATTTTTAAGAAACGTACTTTTATTTTTAAAGTTTGTTCATATTTATTTCAGAATTACCTTTTTCCCCACGTGAGAGCCCCAATCTTTGTTTTGCGCTTGAACATTTTTTTAAAAAGTCAGAATAAAAGGAGCTGCTTGACTTCCTGGTTCCCTGTCTGAGAATTCTGCATTGTGATTGGCTGCTTAGACAGCTTGTTGAAGTATGGAATTCCCACTACACTGAGCTCAGTTGCGCGTCAAAAAAGCCAAACTTCTCGCCACTGCGATCGCGCGATCTTTGTCGGCAGCTTTCTTTGGGGTCAGCGGCGACACCTTTGTTTCACCGAGTATATCTAATTCCAATATTTCTGGTATTTGAACTTCAATGCACCAGTTTGCAAAGCCCACAGATTTAGATAATTAAACCATGTTGTCTCAGAACATGATGGACCTTGACAACCTAGTGACAAAAAGGTAGGAGATTAGTTTGCTTAATTAGCAAGTTCCCAATTTAAGATCTGGCATCAGGGAGAGGTGACTGCCAGAGGCTAAGTAATATTCCCACAGTGAGAAAAAACTATTTTGACAGCTCTTAATGGCCAGATCAATAATGCCAAGGACTGGGAGCAGGTTACAGGCCTGCTCTCAAATGTGGTTTAGTACATGGGGCAGGGAACTAATTGCTGCATGGTAACTAAAGCATTGAACAGTGGAAGGCTAATGCAATAGTCAGTACCGACACTTGTAAAATCAGGAGGTTAAAATCCGAAACTTTTCAGTAAGAAAGATTATAGAACTCTCGCATGTTTTTACCCTATGTTAAAATAATGACAATCACCGAAGTCCCAAGTGAGAATCCAAATGTAAATTGCAGTTAAAGATAAAAATGGCTTCCTAATCAATGAAAATATTTTGTATTAGTCATTGTGACAACTTGAATAAGGCAGGTAATCCCTATACCGAAAAATTATTTGCTATATAACACTTTCATGGCTGTCAACTGTACTGCGCTAACCTCTAAGTTGTTAAATGTAGAGACAAAGTCCAAAACTTTACTTGTAAATATTTGATTTTCCTGTAAGAATGATTAAATATCTCTTTAATTGTGCAATTTCTTGGGACAAATTATAAGTCTTAGTTTTTTTTTTATATAGGATATAGGACATACTTTACTTCAGTAGGGCTTGGAAGATAATGTGTACTGTATTGTGCTGTACTAATACAGGTACACTACCCTTTATCCGAAAACCTCGGGACCAGCCGTGTTTCGGTTTTTGGAAAATTTCGGATTTCGGAAGGTATTTTATAAGACCTGGGAAATTTGTCGGGGGTCGGGGTCGGCGGGGGGGGTCGGGGTCGTGCGCACGACTTACGCTGAACGAAAACACTTTCGGTTTTCAGAAGTGCGGATAAAGGATACACTATCGCTTATCCGAAAAGGTGGGGGTCGGGGGGGGCGGGGAGAAAAGAATATCGGACAGGCCGCTGTATTGTTGGGTTCACTCTCCCGGTATACCTCCTTCACAACTGCCAAATATCAAAGAGAGCAGCAACTAGCAAAGAGAGCAGCAGGTGCACGTGTGATAGCACTGAGACACAACTGACGCCTCACACCTGCGTGGGTCAAGCATCGGCAGCGTCGGGTCATGTTTTGCGCCACTTTCGGTTTTGAGGTTTTCTGTTTTTGGAAGTGCGGATAAAGGCTATCCCTTATCCGAAAGGGTGGGGGTCGGCGTCGTGCGTACGGCTTACTCTGCCCTGCTCCGCGTAAGTCGTGCGCCACTCTGGTCTTGTCGTGCGCACGACTTACGCTGAACGAAAAAACCTTCGGTTTTTAGAGGGTTTCGGTTTTCGGAAGTTCGGATAAAAGGTAGCCTACCTGTATCACATGTTTAAGATGAGGAGGTTGCACTTACTGCCACTTCGAGCATGCTCCCATGGAGCCATTTCATGACATTTACTTAATTTGGGAGAAATGGCAGAATTGTTTTCCCTTTGCTGGCTTAGATTCTTCTGCCATCTCGGCAGCAGTTCTGCAGGAGAGCAACTTCCGTAGCTGAGTGAAGTTGTGCATTTATCATATGTTGTACAGTGGTTTTCAACTGAATTAAACCTTTCCTCTCTACTAGTAATTAAAAGGCACCTTCAGCAAACAATGTATCCCAATTGGTTGCTGATTTCTAGTTGCAAATGTTAGATAAGTGGCTCTACCCCTCTGCTGCTTAATGATATTGTTGGTTGTTAGTAAATGGGTTACATAATGGAACGTGTTTCCAAATGTTACAAATCAGTGGTGAAATATTGATTGTGGTCTTATTCCTTTCTCTGGAACTGTACATTGGGTTACAGAGAACAAAATTAAATGAAAAGAAGCAGATTTAATCTATCATTAATGAGTTTTACATAAAAAAACAACCCTGGTGCACGTTTACTTAGTTAAGACATAGTCACGCATAGTATGCTTTCTAGCCATTGCAAAATAACTCTTCTTTAGCACATCTAGTAAATTTCTTTATGAAACACCACAGATGGGCGTGCTTGTATTTTTTTCCTCCTAGTTTATTGCCAGGAATTTGATTAATGTTTGAGGGTAGGGAGATGGCAGCACAAAAAAGTATACAAATTCAGTTTTACTAAAAGCCCATTTAGATTACAAAAATAATAATTTGTCTCAATTTCTAATACCTGTAGTTTACATGTAGGGAGTATATTTATCTGGTTTCAGGAACATTGAATGTTTGATGTAAGCAAGTAATTCCTGTTCACATTAAATACGTTGTCTTCTGATCGTAGAGTAAAATTTCACTGAACAACAATAGCTGCATAACCTTTCACTTTTTTTGGTGTTCAACATACAGATTGTTTATAATACAGGAAACTCTCGCTTTACCGGCACCTAAATAACCAGAAATCTCTGTTAACCGGCAAAAATCAGGAGTAGGTTCAGGTAGGTTTTACTTCATATTAGTGGCTGTTCCTGGATCTGTGGCCGTGTAACCGGGGTTCCTGCACCTGTTGCCGTGCAACAGGGATGCTTGGTCTGTGGCCGGGGTTCCTGAACCTGTTGCCGTGCAACAGGGATGCTTGGTCTGTGGCCGGGGTTCCTGCACCTGTTGCCGTGCAACAGGGATGCTTGGTCTGTGGCCAGGGTTCCTGCACCTGTTGCCATGCAACAGGGACGCTTGGTCTGTGGCCGGGGTTCCTGCACCTGTTGCCATGCAACAGGGACGCTTGGTCTGTGGCCGGGGTTCCTGCACCTGTTGCCATGCAACAGGGGCGCCTGGATCTGTGGCCGTGTACGGGGCTCTCGTACCTTTTTAACTATACCTCTCTGTAATCCGGACTTTTTGATAAACCGGCACCACGCCGGTCCCGTCGGTGCCGGATTAAAAAAAAGTTTCCTGTACTGCAGTCTATAGAAATGCTACCATTTACCAGACTTGTACATTAATCAGTATTTAGTTATAGTTTTTTTTCTGATTCTTGCCGTAAGATGAGCAGTTTGTGTAGTTTATTGATAACGGGAACCGAGAGACTGAAGTGTAGCTACACCTTTTTAGAATTAAGTTGGATATTGGAGATTGAAAACATTACTGATTTATGTTTTTAGGTATAAAACCCTTTCAGTGTGACAGATGTGGAAAAAAGTTCACAAGAGCATACTCCTTAAAGATGCACCGTCTCAAGCATGAAGGCAAGCGATGTTTCCGATGCCAAATATGCAGCGCAACTTTTACTTCATTTGGGGAATATAAGCACCATATGCGCGTTTCGAGGCACATTATCCGAAAACCAAGGATCTACGAGTGCAAAACATGTGGCGCCATGTTTACTAATTCTGGAAACTTAATTGTGCACCTGAGGAGCCTGAACCATGAAGCATCTGAACTCGCGTCCTACTTCCAGAGCAGGTGAGGTATAACCGTGGAATATTTGCGCTTAAAAAGGAGCAGCCTGGTTGTAATGGACTCGTATTGGTTATTGCAGGAATGATCTGCAGTTAAAAATCAATATAATGTTTATTAATCGTAGGAGGTCTTTGAGATTATGGAAGTGTTTAATAGGGTAGATGTAGAGAAAATGTTTCCACATTGTGGAGACCAAAACTAGGGACCGTAAATATAAGATAGTCATTAATAAATCCAATAGAGAATTCAGGAGAAACTTTTTTTACTCGGGGATTAGTTAGAATGTGGAACGTGCTACCTGAAGGAGTAGTTGAGGTGAATAACATATAGATGCATTTAAGAGGAAGCTAGGTAAACACATGAGGGCGAAAGGAATAGAAGATTATGCTGGTAGGGTTAGGAGGAAGCTTGTGTGGAGCACAAACACCGACATGGACCAGTTGGCCCAAGTGGCCTGTTTCTGTGCCGTACATTCTATGTAATTTTATATGTAATTCTTTACTCCAGCGTATAATATATAACTGTATTGCAGTTGATGTCAATGCTGGATAATCTGTTACTGTTTGTAGTTCATAGAAGTGGCCATATTGTTACAATTACTTGCAGCAGAAGTGGCTAAGGGGCATTTTGGCACACAAGAAACCTAGGCCTGAAAATTCGGTTGCTTTGCGCCTCCTGGGTGCTAACGGGGTGCAAAGCAACTAGTGCCCAGGCGCAGCAGTGCCAACACCTCCCGCGAAATTCAGCGGGAGGTTAGCGGCAGCAGTAACCGTTGGCGCTGCGCCGCTGGCGATGGCGTCATCACCGTGCGCAGCGCCGCGACCTTCGGTAGTGCTCCCTGACTTACCGCTGGACGCTATGCCCGATGGGGTCAGGGGGGCCTACCTGCGGCCGGGGCGGCG
Source organism: Somniosus microcephalus (assembly GCF_052327205.1). Lineage (NCBI taxonomy): Eukaryota > Metazoa > Chordata > Chondrichthyes > Squaliformes > Somniosidae > Somniosus > Somniosus microcephalus. The sequence continues at coordinate 22,289,029 of NC_141012.1, forward strand.
CTAATTAAAGCCGAGGTGCTGGGAGGATATTTTTTGTTGCTAGCTGCCTGCCAACATCTTCTCTTTCCCCCCCGGTTGCCGTCTCCGGCCTCCTGACCAGCCCCCTGCGGAGTGCTGGCTGCGCTCCGTAAGGGCTCTTTTGCCAGCACTCCAATCCCAAGTGGCCCGGCTGGGCCCCGGGTCGCGCTGTGCAAGGCCCCTCCCCTTTAAGAAGGGGAGGAATGGCCTGCAGTACTGCGGCACGTAGCACTGTGATATTCACTCAGCGCCCCAAGAGGGAGGCGGGGCGCTTCCAGTAGTGCCCCGCTTACATCTTGGGGTGCTACCGATGAATTTCGGCTGCGGGGGTGCTAATTTTTTCAGGACGCTAAAAGTAGCGCCCCGGCGAAGTTAGTGCCCCAAAGGGGGCGTGACTCAGCTTTTCCCCCCTAGTCTCCCGTTTACTGAATGCCAATTTCAGCTGCAGGAAGATACAATCTGGGGATGAAAGCTACCTTCCGCAATGCTATGTGGATATTTGTAGATACTCCAATCCACTACAGCACCATACTACAGTACAGGTTGGACCCCGGTAATCCGGCACCCTCGGGACCAGGCCGGTGCCGGACCATTGAAAATTCCGAACACCTAAAATAACAATATTAGGTACAACCCAAACGCCCGACTCCTTCGGCGCTCGCCCACCCTTCACTGAAACTGCATCACAGTTTACTGTACTAGAAATAACTGGAAAACTTGAAAGAAGTAGATAAAGCATACAGTATAAACACAATACAGGTAAGGATTAAATAAAAAACAATCATTTAATTACCGTGAATACAGCTTTATTTCCACTTACAAAAAATGGTCAGATAAGTTCAAGTCAACTTATATCTGAGTTACATCAGGGATTTCTTCATTGTAGTTTTTTCTGGGGTTTCTTCTGGGCTATCAGCTGATGGGTCATCTGGGTCAGACGAGGTAGAGGCGACCGGATTATCGATGCTCCCTATAGGGCGTTGACTCTTGGTGACTTCCTTCGTAGTGGTAAACCAGTCTTGAAGGCTTGTCTGTCGCATGTATTTCGGTTTTTCCTTTAAGCGCTTCTTGGACCATGTAAATATTCATGACCTGTTGTTCCGAGATGAAGTTCCGTTCTAATCCTTTTATCAGATCTGTTGCTAACTGAATACATTTGTCAATAGAATACCTTTCCTCAATGTCATCCTCATCACCATCATCACATACTTCTACATGTTCATTATTCTGATTCTGTACCATTCTAACAATTTCTTCATCTGTCATCTGGTTTACAACAGGTACATTATGGTCGACACCCACCCAATCATGTAAGTCATCCTCCTCCAAATTGTCCGTCATCTCCAATACTGCAGGGTTGGACAAATCCTTGGCATAATCCATTAACTCTGAAATAATTTGTGCTTCCTCCGAAATGCAAAACCCAATGAAATCGGCTTCATCATTACCATTGTCAAACCTACGAGCTGGCCACAGATTCTGCCACCCATGTTTTAGTGTCTGGAGTTACCTTTTCCCAGGCACGAGCTAGTGACCATACCATATCCTTCATGTTGAAATCTTTAAGAACTTCTGTCAGGTGCTTCCCTCCATGAACGGCCAGTAATATGCGGTGCATTCATTCAGACCTATACTTTGCTTTCATTGATCGTAAGATTCCTTGATCGCATGGCTGAATAATAGATGTACAGTTTGGGGGTAAATAGATACCTGTACTGTTACCTTTTAATAAGATTTTTAGCCTTAGGGTGGGCGGAACAATTGTCCAGAACCAAGACTAATTTACAATTTGGGTCAAGGCCAACACTTTTGCAATGTGCTCGTGCCTTTGGCACAAAATGCTTCTCATACCACTCAAGAAAAAATGCAGTTGTCATCCATCCTTTCTTATTCCCCCGATAAATGACTGGGAAGATTTTAACACCTTTAAACGCACGTGGGTTAACACTCTTTCCAATCACGAACAGTTTGCACCTATGAGTTCCAGCAGCATTACTGCAGCCAAGTACAGTAACACTCTCCTTCGAATCCTTCAAACCGGATGGTGCCTCCTCCGTGTCCATAGCCAACGTTTTCCTCGGCATGCACTTCCAATACAGAGCGGTTTCGTCCGCATTATACACTTGTTCAGGTGATCATTTCTCAGCTGCAACATACCTGGCAAATTCGTCCACATATACCGTGGCTGCTTCTGTGTCTGCACTTGTTTTCTCACCACGCACACGATAAAGACTAATGCTGTGCCTATTTTTAAACCTATGCAGCCAGCCCTGTAAATATTCACATTCATCCTGAATGTTCAATTCTCTGTGGAATATTTTAGCCTGTGCTATAATCACTTCTCCAGAAATACTGCCTGACTCCACACTGCGAAACTGCCGAAACCACTGCATGAGAGCACTCTACACAATAGTTTGCTTACCTTCCTTTAATGTCTTACGTGATTTGATTACCTTTTTACTTTGTCAGCAAAGAACTTGCTAATTTTATCTCTCTTTTTTAATATTGTATACAGTAGATGAGCCGACACTGTACTGATCGCACAAGGCTCTTACTGATGTTCCGCTGTCCAGTTTTTTCAATAAATCAACCTTTTCCAATAGAGTTAATGACACATGCTTACGCTTCACACGATTACCACCACTATCACCACCTCTTGACCTCTTAGGTGCCATATTGAAGGGTAAATAATAGCTAGAAATAAGCACAGACCACTGGGAGTGACGATCGCACATGTAAACCATGTTTGTTTATATCGCGGGAAACGGTGGCGCCGCCGAGCGGCTGCTCCGCAAACTAAAGACCGCCGGTTTCAATTCGTGCCGGACCACTGAAGGTGCCGGACCGTCGGGTGCCGGATTACCGGGGTTCGACCTGTATTGGTTTTATATCTTTTTGACAATCTTTTTCCCACAATTTATCTGCCTTTCTCTCCACCTGCCTTTCTCTCCACCAGCCAGTGATTTGTGCTGGAGTACAGTTTCTGTGGATACCAGCAGCTTTCCCATGAGGCCATTCTTTATGTGCACTTTTGTCTGGAGTTCATGAAGTTGGATACTCTGGAAATTTATTAATGAATCTCATAATCTTCTATAATCAATGTAAAACATTATCAATTTCATGGGTTCCCTTATTTTGTGTGAAACTTTATGGACTCTGGAACTAATCCAGCCCATTGAACAGTTTATAGTTCTATGCATGTGTGCAACCTCGACAGAGGGCTGGATTTTGTCAATGGGAAGCTTTTGGAGGCAGGGCTCCCACTTGTTGGGTTTTAGTCCCGCCTCCATTGACTTGTGACCAATCCACGCTATTTTCCCTTGATTGACCTTGTTAAGCGGGCTCAGCAGGCCAATTAAGGGAAAGCCAGTTACAGGTGACGTCAGCGAGTGCCGTTTCATCTGTCAAGAGCTTTTGACAGATGAAATGTCATCGTTTGACAGCTCTGTGAAGCTGTCAAACACTGACAATCTGTCTTCTAAGTTGAGTCTTTACTCAAGATTCAATTAGAAAGCCTTCCTGACCAGAAAGCAGAATGCTGCAGCTTTTGACAGTTCAGCGGCCATTCTGCTTTCTGTGCCGGTGAGCTGAGGGACTCCCGAGACCTGAAGGGAGGAAGCCTGCAGGAAGAAGTAAAGGTAAGTAAAACTTATTAAAACACTTTACACACCTCACACACTTACCTCTGCACACATGCACCCATTACTCACCTGCACACCGGACATCTCGGCCCCTCCGAACCCCGCAGACCGACGGCCCGCCTCGCTGACCTTGGCGAGGTTCAGAGCCGTCGGGAAGCCCACACTTCAGGGCTCAAAATAGGGATTAGCCAAAAAAACTGCCTGTTAACTACCTGTTAACAGGCAGTTAATTGGCATTAATCCCCTTCCCGCCTCGAGGCGGGACCCGGCACGATTTGGCTACCCGCCTCCTGGCAAGATGGCATGGGGGCGGGTTGGGCACCCGCCCCCAAATTCTGCCATTTTCTCGGCAGTCCCGCCTCCCCAGGGCTGGCAAAATCCAGTCCAAGGTGAGGGTAGCCTGTTCAACCATGAGGGGCATCATAGCCCAGTCAGAACACCTGAATGGCTGGCTAATTTTCTTCACTTTTCTTTGACGGTGTGGCAAAGGAGCTTGATTGGGGTAAGGCAGTGGATGTTGCGTACTTGGATTTCAGTAAATTCTTTGATACAGTTCTTCTGGAAAGCCTGGTATTGAAAATAGAGAAAGCGGGAATCAGTGGGGCTATTTTAAAATGGATACGCAATTGGTTGACTGATGGAACCCAGAGGGTAGTAGTACAGCGGTTGTCATCAGCCTTGCATAATGTTGCCAGTGGGGTCCACAGAGCTCTGTTTTGGGATCTCTTTTGTTTAATATCTTTATAAATGATCTGGAGCTAGGAGTCACCAGCACAGTGGCTAAATTTGAAGCTAATACAAAACTAATAAATGTTGTAGACTCCAAAGCTGAACAGGATAAGCTGCAGGATGATTTGAATGTACTTTGGTATTCAATGTAGAGAAGGGATTACAGGTAGACTATCCTTTATCCGAAAACCTCGGGACCAGCCGTGTTTTGGTTTTCGGAGAATTTCGGATTTCGGAAGGTGGGTCGGCAGGGGGTCGTGCGCACGAACCCCCGCCGGCCCCGACTCCCCCGCGGACCCCCGCCGGCGTCGACCCCCGCCGACCCCGACCGACTTACGGTCGGCGCCGGCGGGGGGGGTCCGCGGGGGGTCGTGCGCACGACTTACGCTGACGCTCGCCATAAGTCGTCGGGGCCGGCGGGGGGGGGTCCGCGGGGGGTTGTGCGCACGACTTACGCTGGACTTACGCTGAACGAAAAAACCTTCGGTTTTTAGAGGGTTTCGGTTTTCGGAAGTTCGGATAAAGGGTAGTCTACCTGTATTATTTAAATGGAAAGAAAATAAAGTGCATAGAAAATTAATGATCTGGGCATCCTGATTGACAATAAGTTGACGCTATCGCAACAATCCTCAGTGGCAGTGATTAAAGCAAATCGGATGTTGGGATGTATTAAAAGGATAAATATTGTGCTGGAATAGTGAGGTAATCCTGCCACTTTATCAATGATTGGTGTAACCTCACTTAGAATACTGTTTACAGTTATGGTCACCACAGTACAAATAAGATATTCCAGCTATCGAAAGGATACAGAAGAGAGCAATCCGATGGTTGCGGGGATGGAAGGATTGGATTATAAGAAGTGATTATTTGAATTGGGCATGTTGTCGCTGGAATAGAGAAAGTTGAGAGGTGATCTAATTGCTGTCTTTAGGATTCTAAAGTGAGTGGATAACGTAGACTACGACATGGTACTTCTCCTAATCCAGAGCAGTAGAACCAGAGGACACGGCCTGCGCTTGAAGCGGGGTAAACTCGAAACTAATCTGCAGACTCGATATTTAATTGAGTGAGTGGTCAATCTATGGAACAGACTCCCTAGGATGATGGTGGAAACAGTTGGAATGCATTCAAGTATAAATTACCTGTACATAGATTATTTTCAGATAAAATAGCATTTTGGGATACAGTAATATGAGTAAATTGAGACATTAAATTAAGTAAGTGTAACATGCTTGGGTGGGAAAAGGTGACTTTGGACCTGTGGTTTCCAAAGCGCTCCACCACTGGGGTTTTCCTCGTGTCATTTCTGGGCCTGTTGTAGATTATACTGTGATTAGTCAGTACAGGAAACTTTGGTTTATCCAGAGGTTGTATGTCCGGAAACCTCGATCTACCGGCAGAAATCAGGAGCCGTTTTGTCAGGGTTTTTTTCTTCTCGTGGCTTTTTTTTCCAACAGTCAGGCTCTGGAAAGTCTCTCTGAAGCTGTTGCTAAACTACAGAGACGCTTCCAAGGTACGGGCCGACTGTTTAGAAGCTGTTGCTAAGCAACAGTGTTTGTTGTCAGATACGGAGATGAAAACCTCCGTATGCTTCAACATTAACGCTGGTATGTCCGGTCGTTTTGATAGATCAGCAACAGCTCGGTCCCGTTGGTGCCGGATATAACAGTTTCCTGTAACTTCATTATCGTATCATGTGACTACCAGGATGGCAGCAGGTGAACTAGATGAACTTTTTCTTCTCGCCTAGCAATTCCTATGTTTCTAATTGTTTCTTAAATGATTCCAGGGTTTTCACCAACACTTTTCTATCTGGGAGTGCATTCCATGTTTTGATCATTCTATATGAAGTGCTTCCTGATATTAAAAATTTGCATTTTACTAGTTTGAAACTTGTAATTCCTTGTCCAGTACACCAGTTTAGGGTTAAGTAATTTTCTGCATTTAAACTTTCCCATACAGTTTACTAACTTGTATACCTCACATCACTTCTCGGATGTCTCCTTCAAGGCTGAAAAGCCCAAATATCTCCTGTCTTTTCTCATAACTCCGATCTTTGACACTGCGGATCAGCCGAATGTCTCTCTCTCTGCACTGTGTCCAGCCCTTGAATCTCTCCCTTGTGTCTGTGGTGAGAACTGGACACAGACACAAGGTTCGACCATAGCGTTGTAAAATTTGATCATGACTGTCGACCTATATTCTACTACTGATTTGGTTATATCATTTAACATTCTGATGTAAATTGTTCTATGTTAGTTGGACATTTTGAGCATTGATTTTTCTAAGACTCTGGGTTTCTTTCAACTTTATCTTTAGGTATTTCAACACCATTCATTGAGTGTATGTTGCTGATTTTTCCTTCCTATGTGCAGTGCTTCACATTTGAACACGATAAATTTCATGTGCTAACTAAAATTTCCGAGGTCCTCCCTCGGAGTCTGCTGCTCTCCTAGTTTGGTATCATCTGCAAATTTCGTCAACTTGCATTGAGTTCTGAATCCAAGTATTTGATGTACATTAATGGTGATCCCAACACTTGTCACTGCGACACTCCACTCTGTACACGCTCCCTACCCCCACACACATACACACGCTGCCTTTTCCCCTCCTCTGATGTAAACATTTGTTTCCTACCATTCACCAAATTTTTATCCATTCCCAAGATTTACCTTCGATCCCTACAGCTTTGAGCTTAACTAATAGTCTTCTGTGTGGAGCTTTGGCAAAAGCTTTTGGAGGTCTGGAAGCAGATTGCAGAAATGTAATAAAATTATGCTGAATTTGAACAAAACACTTTAATTGCATTTAACCCAAGTTTCTGTTGCTATTTTTCTGTATCAATTAAACTGTTGAAGATTGCAAAAAACTGGTGGTTTAATTAAGATTTACAATGACAATTTAATCCAGTATTAAAAAGGAAGTTGTCCCACCCACTCCACCTTAATTACAGATAGCCAAATACCAGTAAACCATTGAAAGAGTTAACACTTTAAACAGCATAGCTTATTTTGAGTTGAGAAAAAAAAATACTTTCACAGAATACTCATTTCTTCCCTCCCTTCCATTGGGTCATCAAAATTTAATCAAAAAAGAAATGTTGCAATTAACGTCCAAAGTTTGAAAAATTCTGAAGAATAAGGTTTTTGATTCTAAAATCAGTTAGATATATAATTGCATTTTAATGATCTTTTGAGTGAAATTCTTTCTTTCTACAGGAAACTTTGTGCTATCTGGCACCGACGGGACCGAGCTGTTGCCGTTCCCTCAGAACTGCCGGACACACCAGCGTTAATGTTGAAGCATACGGAGCTTTTCATCTCCGTATCTGACAACAAACACTGTTGCTTAGCAACAGCTTCTAGTCTCTCCGAAGCTGTTGCTAAGCTACAGAGACTTTGCAGAGCCTGACTGTTGGGGGAAAAAAAGTCACGAGAAGAAAAAAAAACCCTAACAAAACGGCTCCTGATTTTTGCCGGTGGCTCGAGCTTGCCGGACATTTAGCCTCCGGATAACACAAAGTTTCCTGTACTTGATGGCTCCAATACCTGCAGCCTGTACCTAAAGCTCCCTCTATTCTACCCAACTGTCTGTCCTTTACCCCTCTTACTTTGTTCCATCCCCAAACAAAAGCTTCAAAGGAGCATCCTCTATTGCACTAGTATAAATGTAATATTTCCCCTGATGAGCAACTTTGTCCTCTGAATGAGATTCCTATTTTAGTGCCAAATTGAGTGGTTTGTAGTGTGGACCTGCACCCATTAGGAATGTGTGCTGAATTTGAATGCAGATCGCAACGATATCCACTTTTTTTATATTTAACAATAGGATGGGTTTTCCAGTAATTCTGCTAACATAACCCATGACCGCATCTAGTTATTGAATTTTGTGGAAAGCATTAAGATAGAAAGTACCCCGGTAGATAGGTGTGTCCCTATTGCATTGAGTGAAGTGCACAGGAAAATATAGCTAAAGACTTAAGTACAATAAGAAGCATCTTGTGTAGTGGCCTAAATAGGCGCACTCTCTTTTCCCCCCCCCCCCCCCCCATCCCCAAAAGACAACTGGGACTTCCTAGTAAAAATGTCAAAACTTGTTGGCAAAATTAAAGCCCGTGGGATTAAAGGGACAGTGGCAGTGTGGATACAAAATTGGCTAAGAGACAGAAAGCAGAGAGTAGTGGTGAACAGTTGTTTTTCAGACTGAAGGGAAGTGTTCCCTAGGGGTCAGTAATAGGACTGCTGCTCTTTTTGATATATATTGGCCCAGAAATTCGAGTCGGAGGCTTCCCGCAGGTGCAAGCCTCCGACCTGCACTTACCTAGCGCGCTGGCCGTTGTGCTGTGGGCCCGTGTGGGATTCCGATCCTGGGCCTGCTCCAACTGCCGGCGCGCAGTGCTTGCGTATCCCAGGGGCGCAGTTAGTTTGAAGCGTCCCCTGTGATCACGTGGGCCGTGGAGCGCCAATGGTAGCAGGGAATCTGTATTCATAGATTTGACAGGAAGACCTGTCAAATCTATGAACACAATTCAGCCCCAAAACATCACTAAAACTTCAAAAAATTTATTTTTAAATCACATTTTTAAAATAACTATAAATTACATAAAATAACTTTTTTAAACAATTAAAATTTTCTAGCGGGGCTAAAAATAAACTTTCTTTAAAGTATTTTAAAATAATAAACCTGTGGGGAAAAAATGTTTTAATTTAACTTAATTCGCCACTTACCTTGTTGAAAGCAGGCCTTTCGACTGTTTTTTACAAGCATAGCTGCTGGAGACTTACCCTCCCGGAGAAACCTGCAAAAAAAACAAACCAGAAGTTCCAGGCGTACGCGCTGCCTCTCCGGCGCACGCGTTCAACCTGTGAACCCCTTTAAGGGAACGGAAGTTCCAGTTTCCCGCGCATGTGCAGTGCATGCACAAAACCGGCACTTTCGGTGGGCCTACGCGTGAGGACCCAGTGCGTACTCATCCGTGGGGACCTGAAGTTCTGGCCCATTAATAGCCTGGACTTGGATATACAGGGCATAATTTCAAAGTTTGCAGTTGAGACAAAACTTGGAAATGTAGTAAACAGTGAGGAGAATAGCAGACTTCAGGAGGACATAGACTGGTGAAATGGGCAGAGGCATGGCAGATGAAATTTAACACAGGTAACTGGTGATGCATTTTGGTAGGAAGAAAGGAGAGAGGCATTACAAACTAAAGAGTACAATTTTAAAGGGGGTGCAGATACAGAGAGACCTGAGGGTGTATGTGGACAAATATTTGAAGATTGCAAGACAAGTGGAGAAGGCTATTTTAAAATGCATATGAGATCCTTGGCTTTATTAATAGAGGAATAGAGTACAAAAGCAAATGCTAAAGCTTTATAAAACACGAGTTAGGCTTCAGCTGGAATTGTGTCCAATTCTGGGCACCACACTTTAGGAAGGACGTCAAGGCTTTGGAGAGGGTGCAGAAGAGATTTACTAGAATGGTACCAGGGATGAGGGACTTCAGTTATGTGGAGAAGCTGGGGTTGATCTTCGAGCAGAGAAGGTTAAGAGGAAATTTGATGGAGGTGTTCAAAATTATGAACTGTTTTGATAGCGTAATTAAGAAACTGTTTCCAATGGCAGTGGGGTCTGTATGCAGAGACACAGATTTAAGGTGATTGGCAAAAGAACCAGAGGCAACATGTGGAAACATTACATAGTGAGCTGTGATCTGGAATGCACTGCCTGAAAGGGTGGTCGAAGTAGATTCAATAGTAATTTGCAAAAGGAAATTGGTTAAATACTTGAAGGGGAAAAAAATTACGGGGCAATGGGGAAAGGGCAGGGGTGTGGGACTAATTGGATAGCTCCACCAAAGAGCCGGCATAGACACGATGGGCCAAATGGCCTCCTGTGCTGTATCATTCTATGTAGCTGCCTTAAATTTGTTTGGCATTGTGTTAGTGTGTGCCATCTTTTTAAAGCATGTTATTTTTCCCACTGTGCAATGCATTCAAATCTGGTTGAACCTCACTTAAAGTACTCTTTGTTCCCGTTAAGAGCCTTTTTAAAGCCAGAATTTCCTCCTATCATTTCCGTACATGTCATTTCCTGTTAAGTTTTTAGAGTTGAATTTATTCCTATTCTCACCACTGCAAATACTAATGTTTCCATTTTTATAGTGTTGCTGTAAATAGCATGCTATGAGATGTTTCAGTAGATTTAAAAAAATACACGTTATAAATATACAGGTTTATATGGACTCCTTAAAACTGAAGATCTAGCACTTGGCAAATTAAGTAGCTCTACTGCCACCAAAAACTTCATTTCAAATCCATTTAGAAATTGCAATAGCTTCCTGAATTGAACTTCTTCCATTTTTCTGCACGGCTCGCACTTCAGCTCCGTATTATTGTGCTACACATCTGGAGATTAGAGCCAACATCCATTTTGTTTGGAAAAGCTAGTTACAGGTTTCATTTTGGATTTCTGCTGTGAGCTCTGTGGGTGGCACTTCATAACTGTAGAGTTTTGGGGAGAGGAATGAATAGAGTTAAACAAACTATTTTTAAAAATTGAATGCATTTTTGGAATGCTCCAAGTGTAGTTTAGGTTAAACGTTTTGTTTTGGTTTTTATCAACATAAAGCATAATTATGGGGTAATAAGGATATGAAAATCTTTTATTATATCCATAGGCCAAAATCTTTACTATAACTGGCTGAAGAGAACTCCAGCGTCGATTTAACAATGTAAACACCAGTGTTTTTTTGCCAACTGCAGAAGTGAAGGCAAAGTGCAAATTGATCTTTCCAACTGAGGTGCCAAAACTATGTTGATTTTATAATGTCGCCTGTTATTTTAGTTGGGTGGATTTCCCTCTGTTTTAAATGTCTGAAAACTCTTGGATAATTCAGTCACACAGGCAACTAGCAGCACTACTTGGTTCTTTTGAATCCAGCATGAGCATAAATAAGTATGCCATTCTGTGCAAGGTGATACTCTTTTTTTTGTAGAATGCATCATTTATCTATTGACTAACTGGGGCAAGAGAGCAAGAAAAATGCATCTCTTCAAAGGCAGGGTCGCATTGTGCATGGTTAGTGGGGAAATCGCTACTGACACTTCCTGGAGGGGGAGGGTGAACAGGCAATGGTTGTGGTCCACATTGGTACCAACGACATAGGTAAAAAGAGGGATGAGGTCCTGCATCAAGAATTTAGGGAGCTAGGTAACAGATTAAAGAGCAGGACCTCAAAGGTTGTAATCTCTGGATTACTCCCAGTGCCACGTGCTAGTAAGTATAGGAATGGGAGGATAGAGCAGATGAATGCGTGGCTAAAGAGTTGGTGTAGGGGGGAGGGTTTTACTTTCCTGGATCACTGGGCCTGCTTCTGGGAAAGGTGGGACTTGTACAAGTCGGACGGGTTACACCTGAACCAGAGCGGGACAAATATCCTTGCGGGGAGGTTTGCTAGCACTGTTGGGGGGGGTTTAAACTAACTTGGCAGGGGGATGGGATACAGAGGGGAGCTGAAATAGGGGGGGATGTGCTGCCAATTATAGAGAAAAAAACAAGTCAGCTTGGTAGACAGGGCAAATATATAAGGGCAAGGCTGGATGGCATCTATTTTAATGCAAGGAGTCTTGCGAATAAGGTGGATGAACTGAAGGTGTTGATAAACACATGGGAGTATGATATTGTTGCTATCACGGAGACATGGTTGAGGGAAGGGCAAGACTGGCAGCTCAATATTCCGGGGTACAGAATCTTCAGGCGAGACAGAGGGGGAGGTATAAGAGGAGGGGGTGTCGCAATATTAATTAAGGAGTCAATTACTGCAGTAAGGAGGGATGATATATTAGCAGGGTCCTCTAATGAGGCCATATGGGTGGAGCTTAAAAACAAAAAGGGGGCAAGCACTTTGCTGGGAGTGTACTATAGGCCTCCAAACAGTCAGGGGGAGATAGAGGAACAGATATGTAGGCAAATCTCAGAGAAATGTGCAAATAATAGGGTAATAATAATGGGGGATTTCAACTTCCCCAATATTAACTGGGATAGTCAGAGTGTGAAAAGCTCAGAGGGTGTAGAATTCTTAAAGTGCATCCAGGAGAGCTTTTTGAGCCAGCATGTAGAAAGTCCTACAAGAGAGGGGGCGGTACTGGACCTAATTCTAGGGAATGTGGCCGGCCAAGTGGAAAAAGTGCTAGTAGGTGAGCACTTTGGTGATAGTGACCATAATATGGTAAGATTTAAGGTGGCCATGGAAAAGGACAGGGATGGGCCGGAAATAAAGGTTCTAAATTGGGGGAAGGCCGATTTTAATAGGATAAGGCAGGATCTGGCCAAAATGGACTGGGATCAGCTACTTGTAGGAAAATCCGCATCGGAGCAATGGGAGGCTTTCAGAAGGGAGATTGAGATCATACAATGGCAACATGTTCCCGTAAAGGTCAAGGGTGGTTCCAAAAACCACAGGGAACCTTGGATGTCAGGGGATATACGAGAATGGATTAGGAAAAAAAGGAGGGCTTTTGGTAGATACAAAAGGCTAAAGACGGAGGAAGCCCTAGAGGAGTACAAAAAGTGCAGGGGGATACTTAAAAAAGAAATTAGGAGATCAAGGAGGGGCCATGAAATAACACTGGCAAGCAAAATAAAGGAAAATCCGAAGATGTTTTATAAGTATATTAAGGGTAAGAGGATAACTAGGGAAAAAATAGGGCCCATTAGGGACAAAAGTGGCAATCTGTGTGTGGAGCCGGAAGATGTAGGAGGGGTTCTGAATGAATTTTTTGCATCTGTTTTCACTATGGAGAAGGACGATGTAGACATAGAAATAGGGCGGGGGGACTGTGATATGCTCGAACATATTAACATCGAGCGGGGGGAGGTATTGGCGGTTTTAGCTGGCCTAAAAATGGATAAATCCCCAGGCCCGGATGAAATGTATCCCAGGCTGCTGTGTGAGGCAAAGGAGGAGATTGCGGGGGCTCTAACACATATATTCAGGACCTCTCTGGCCAGAGGGGATGTGCCAGAGGACTGGAGAACCGCTAATGTAGTACCATTATTCAAGAAGGGTAGTAGGGAAAAACCGGGGAACTACAGGCCAGTGAGCCTAACATCAGTGGTAGGAAAATTATTGGAAAAAATCCTGAGGGACAAAATTTGTCTCCACTTGGAGAGGCAAGGATTAATCAGGGATAGTCAACATGGCTTTGTCAAGGGAAGATCATGTCTGACTAATTTGATTGAATTTTTTGAGGGGGTGACTAGGTGTGTGGATGAGGGTAACGCAGTGGATGTGGTATACATGGATTTCAGTAAGGCCTTCGATAAAGTCCCGCACAGGAGACTGGTCAAGAAGGTAAGAGCCCATGGAATCCAGGGTGCCTTGGCACATTGGATACAAAACTGGCTTAGTGGCAGAAGGCAGAGGGTGATGGTCGAAGGTTGTTTTTGTGACTGGAAGCCTGTGGCCAGTGGGGTACCACAGGGATCGGTGCTGGGTCCCTTGCTGTTTGTGGTCTACATTAATGACTTGGATATGAATGTAAAGGGTATGATCAGTAAGTTCGCGGATGATACAAAAATTGGTAGGGTGGTAAATAGCGAGGAGGGTAGCCTCAGTCTGCAGGACGATATAGATGGGTTGGTCAGATGGGCGGAACAGTGGCAAATGGAATTTAACCCGGAAAAGTGCGAGGTGATGCACTTTGGGGGGACTAACAAGGCAAAGGAATACACAATGAATGGAAAGACCCTAGGCAAGACGAAGGGTCAGAGGGATCTGGGTGTGCAAGTACACAGATCCCTGAAGGCGGCGGAACAGGTGGATAAGGTGGTAAAAAAGGCATATGGGATACTTGCCTTCATTAGCCGAGGCATTGAATATAAGAGCAAGGAGGTTATGATGGAGCTGTATAAAACACTGGTTAGGCCACAGCTGGAATATTGTGTGCAGTTCTGGTCGCCACACTACAGGAAGGATGTGATCGCGTTAGAGAGGGTGCAGAGGAGGTTCACCAGGATGTTACCAGGGCTGGAGCGCTTCAGCTATGAAGAGAGACTGGGCAGGTTGGGTTTGTTTTCCTTGGAGCTGAGGAGGCTGAGGGGGGACATGATTGAGGTGTACAAAATTATGAGGGGCATAGATAGGATGGATGCTGAGGAGCTTTTTCCCTTAGTAGAGGGGTCAATAACTAGGGGGCATAGATTCAAGGTAAAGGGCGGGAGGTTTAGAGGGGATTTGAGAAAGAACTTTTTCACCCAGAGGGTGGTTGGAGTCTGGAACTCACTGCCTGAAAGGGTTGTGGAGGCAGAAACCCTCACAACATTTAAGAAGCATTTGGATGTGCACTTGAAATGCCATAGCATACAAGGCTACGGGCCAAATGCTGGAATATGGGATTAGATTAGACAGGGCTTGATGGCCGGCGCGGACACGATGGGCCGAAGGGCCTCTATCCGTGCTGTATTACTCTATGACTCTATGACTCTATAAGGAGCAGGAGTAGGCCATACGGCCCCTCGAGCCTGCTCCACCATTCAGTAAGATTGTGGCTGAACATCTAGAACAACTCCACTTTCCCTCCATATCCCTTGATTCCCTTAGTGCTCAAAAATCTATCGATCTCCGTCTTGAATGTACTCTGCTCAATGCTTCCTCTCCACTTTTCAAAAAGAAACCTTTGAGAGATGTGATTCTACTTCATACAGTGTGAAAGCTCGCCAAAGGTTATTTGCCATGTCATATGTCCCATCTCCTGTAAGGAAGTAGATAGCAGATACATCTTTTGCCATTTCTTAACATTGAATGGAGATTGGCATTATTTCTCATACCAGATGTTGATTCCTGTTCAACATCGAGAGCTGGCTTTGGTTGGTGCGGCTGCAATATTCATCCAGTGATCTTTTCTGGTCTCTAGTAGATTGATTTCTGTTTATGAAAAGTTGAAACTTATCTTGGGTTGGAGAATTAGCAAGAATTAATCTGAAATTTAGATAAATAGCATTTTATTGATTTCTGAACGCACGCTCCACCCCGCATAGCTATAAAGTGTTGTTATATTGTATATCTTTTCAAGCGTCAGCCTTCATGATCGAATTCTCGCCCGAATCAGAAGGTCATGGGTTCAAACCCTACCCCAGATAGCATATAATCTAGGCTGACAGTTTTGTGCAGTACTGGGCAAAAACTGCACTGTCAGAGGTGCTGTCTTTCAGATGAGACATTAAGCCGAGGTCCCATCTGCTTTCTCAGGTGGATGTAAAAGATATCGTGGTACTCTTCAAAGACTACCAGGGAATTCTCCTGGTGTCTTGGCCAACACCTGTCCCGCAACCCATGCCACGAAAGCACGACGTATGACCGATTATGTTGCTGTTTGTGAATCTTTGTTATATGAAAATCGGCCGCCATATTTCCCTTTAACGGTGACTACATTACAAAAGTGACGTGCTTTGGGACATCTGGAGGTTAAGTAGCGCTATATTGATGGAATTTCTTTTATTAAATTGTAGCTAGTTCAGGGAATTTGAATTTTTAAATTAAAACCATAGCTGCTGTTTCTGACTTTCCTTACAGAATTCTGTCGAGCCAATTCTCCAAGTGTGAAATTTTGAATGGCCCAGTAACTTTTGAATTATAGCTAACCAAATTATGAATCTATTGAAGGACAAAAGGGAATATATTTCCAGTTTAACAGGTGTCAAAAATGTGACACACAGCCGTTGCCATTATCTCTCATGGCTGAGCATCAAGTATAAACTTTGTTTTGCAGAAGCTGTCCAGGAGCACATTGTATCAGATATAGCATTTCCTGGTAATGCAGATGTTGGCTGGCAGTGCTAATTAACATGGAACGCCAGCATCATCTTTCATTGTGTTTTTGATCGTTCCGTATCCAGGGTACCCTCGGGCTGGGATAAATACAGCAGCATTTAAGGCATATTTTTAGTTTGCTTGTTTCACCTGTTTAGCGCCATGTTACAATAGTGAGGCAGAGCTCCGTGACTCTACACACCCTTATTATAGTCAGCCATGTCTGATCTAAAGAAATGTAGAGTTTTTAGATAACTCAACTTTGGTTTCTAAAGTGAAATTTAATTTCCATATTGCTTTCTCAGTTTTTTCATTTTTCTTTCTGTATATGTTTATATCTTGCAATAAACAAAATTATAGTTGAGCCTGAAATACTATACTGTCAAAGTTTTCAATCAGGTGACTACCAAGGGTATCCCATAAAAATCCCCATTGTGTAACTGGAAAAAAGATTGAACTGTTAATCCTGCGGTATACATCTATTCATTCCGTCAAGAGGTGTATTACACTTCAGTTCATGACAGATGCTGGCACGCCCATGGTTCCTGCTTCATTGCTGTGCAAATGAATGAAGTGTGTTGGTGGAAGCTGAACTGTAACAATCCCTCTTTAGCCAACTAAGCTGTGTGCATGTAGTTGGTCAACTACTACAGTGCAGTGAAAGGTTCCTCAACTGCATTTGATGTTTTCACGGTGTCAAAAGCTCATTTCACCTGAAGGTTAAGGTGCATAGACTTGTTTTATAGTCCTTTGGGTTCACATCATCTGATAACAAAAAATTACTCCATTGCTATCTGTCCTTTTTCAAACATTATTTCAGAAAAATAGTTTTTCCTCAAAGCTAATAACTGTACCTGCAAAATATAGACAAATTTTAAAATCATAAATTCTATATATTCTACTTTAAAGATATTGGGATGGATCTGGCTGTCAAAATAATGGCGTGTTAATGTGCAAATTGGCCAGCAAGTTCAGGGGATTAAGAGATGCGCTGAGTGGCGAATCTCCAGAACTTGCTGGTCGATGTACGCCGCTCTGCCGTTTGCTTCGCATGAACAGCATCTCGCCTTTAGCCTCCTCGTTATTTTTAAGAACTTGCTGGATTTGCAAATTAATTGCCCATTAAACTTGCCACAGTAATTAAGAGTGTAAGTACTTTTTTAACAGCATGATCATTGTTATTGCAGTGCCAATCAACCTCTTTGGTCCAGAAATTTAACAATTTAAACTGTGGTGTCTTATTCCTTCAGGTGGTAACTTGTTCTGGGAGATTTTTAAAATGCCAAATTTAATTTTTTTCTTACTTTTCTTCTGTGTGTGCGTGTGTGCGTGTGTGCGTGTGTGCGTGCGTGCGTGCGCGCGTGCGCTTTCATTCCCCCTCTTTATTTCTCTTTCTGATTTGACTCTAATTCACAGTCCTTCTCCTCGAAAAACATAAGAAATAGGAGCAGGAGTAGGCCATACGGCCCCTTGAGCCTGCTCCACCATTCAATAAGATCATGGCTGAACTTCTACATTAACTCCACTTTCCTGCCCGATCCCCATATCCCTTGATTCCCTTAGTGTCCAGAAATCTATCTATCTCGGTCTTTAATATACTCATCGACTGAGCATCCACTGCCCTGAGGGGTAGAGAATTTCAAAGATTCACAGCCCTCTGCGTGAAGAAATTTCTCCTCCTCTCGGTCCTAAATAGCCGACCCCTTATTCTGAGACTATGAACCCTAGTTCTAGACTATCCAGCCAGGGGAGACAGCCTCTCAGCATCTACCCTATCCAGCCCTCTAAGAATTTTATTTGTTTCAGTGAGATCACCCCTCCTTTTTCTAAACTCGAGGGTATAGGGTCATTCTACTCAATCTCTCCTCATAGGGTAGCCCTATCCTCCCAGGAATTAATCAAGTCAACCTTTGTTGCAACCCCTCTAAGGCAAGGAGGCCAAAACTGTCCACAGTACTGCAGGTGTGGTCTCCCCAAAGCCCTATATAATTGCAGCAAGACTTCCTTACTCTCCTACTCCAACCCCCTTGCAATAAAGGCTAACATATCATTTGCCTTTCTAATTGCTTACTATATCTGCATGTTAACTTTCAGTGATTTGTGTACAAGGGCACCCAAATCCCTCTGAATACCAACATTTACTAGCGTCTCACCTTTTTTTTAAAATTCTGCTTTTCTATTCTTCCTACTAAAGTGGATAATTTCACACTTCCATCTACCACCTTCTTGCCCAATCACTTAACTGGTCTATATCCCTCTGTAGCCTCTTTGCGTCCTCCTCGCAGCTTACTTTCCCACCCAGCTTTATATCGTCAGCAAACTTGAATATATTACACTCGGTCCCCTCATCCAGGTCATTGATGTAAATTGTAAATAGCTGAGGCCGAAGGACTGATCCTTGCAGCACTCCATTTGTTACACCCTGCCATCCCAAAAATGGCCCATTTATTCCTTCAGTTTTCTGTTCGTTAACCAATCCTCAATCCATGCTAATATATTCTCCCCAATTCCTTGAGCCCTAATCTTGTCATAGTCATACAGCACAGAAAGAGGCCCTTCGGCCCATCGTGTCTGCGCCGTCCATCAATCCCTGTCCAGTCTAATCCCATTTTCCAGCATTTGGTCCGTAGTCTTGTATGCAATGGCATTTCAAGTGCTCATCCAAATGCTTCTTGAATGTTGAGGGTTCCTGCCTCTACCACCCTTTCAGGCAGTGAGTTCCAGATTCCAACCACCCTCTGGGTGAAAAAGTTCCTCCTCAAATCCCCTCTAAATCTCCTGCCCCTTACCCTGAATCTATGCCCCCTTGTTATTGACCCCCCTACTAAGGGGAAAAGTTCCTCTTTATCTACCCTATCTATGCCCCTCATCATTTTGTACACCTCAATCAGGTCCCCCCTCAGCCTTCTTTGCTCCAAGGAAAACAACCCCAGCCTGTTTAGTCTTTCTTCATAGCTGAGGCGCTCCATCCCAGGTAACATCCTGGTGAATCTTCTCTGCACCCTCTCCAAAGCAATCACATCCTTCCTATAGTGAGGCGACCAGAACTGCACACAGTACTCCAGCTGTGGCCTCACCAGCGTTTTGTACAGCTCCATCATAACCTCCCTGCTCTTATATTCTATGCCTCGGCTAATGAAGGCAAGTATCCCATATGCCTTTTTAACCACCTTTACCTGTTCCGCTGCCTTCAGGGATCTATGTACATGTACACCAAGGTCCCTCTGACCCTCTGTACTTCCTAGGGTCCTACCACTCATTTGTGTATTCCCTTGCCTTATTTGCCCGTCCAAAATGCATCACCTCGCACTTTTCAGGGTTAAATTCCATTTGCCACTTTTCCGCCCATCTGACCAACCCGTTTATATCGTCCTGTAGCCTGAGGCTTTCCTCCTCGCAATTTACCACCCCACCAATTTTCGTGTCATCTGCGAACTTACTGATCATACCTTTTACATTCTCATCCAAATCATTTATGTAGATCACAAACAGCAAGGGACCCAGCACCGATCCCTGAGGTACCCCACTGGACACAGGCTTCCAGTCACAAAAGCAACCTTCGACCATCACCCTCTGCCTCCTGCCACTCAGCCAGTTTAGGATCCAACGCGCCAAGGCACCCTGGATCCCATGGGCTCTTACCTTCTTGACCAGTCTCCTATGTGGGACTTTGTCAAAAGCTTTACTGAAGTCCATGTAAACCACATCCACAGCATTCCCCTCATCCACACACCTAGTCACCCCCTCGAAAAATTCAATCAGGTTGGTCAGACATGATTTACCCTTGACAAAGCCATGCTGACTATCCCCGATTAATCCTTGCCTCTCCAAGTGGTGACTAATTTTGTCCCTCAGAATTTTTTCCAATAATTTCCCTACCACAGATGTTAGGCTCACTGGCCTGTAATTCCCTGGTTTATCCCTGCTACCCTTCTTGAATAATGGTACTACGTTAGCTGTTCTCCAGTCCTCTGGTACATCCACTGTGGCCAGAGAGGTTCTGAAAATTTGTGTCAGAGCCCCTGCAATCTCCTCCTTTGCCTCACACAACAGCCTGGGATACATCTCGTCCGGGCCTGGGGATTTATCCACTTTTTGGCCTGCTAAAACCGCTAGTACCTCCTCCCTCTCGATGCTAATATGTTCAAGTATGTCACAGTCCCCTTGCCCGATTTCTATGTGTACATCGTCTTTCTCCATAGTGAACACATGCAAAAAATTCATTTAAAACCCCGCCTACATCATCTGGCTCTACACACAGATTGCCACTTTGGTCCCTAATCGGCCCTACCCTTTCCCTGGTTATCCTCTTGCCCTTAATATACTTATAAAACATCTTAGGATTTTCCTTTATTTTGCTCGCCAGTGTTATTTCATGGCCCCTCCTCGCCCTCCTAATTTCTCTTTTAAGTATGCCCCTGCACTTTTTATACTCCTCTAGGGCTTCCTCTGTCTTTAGTCTTTTGTAACTGCCAAAAGCCCCCCTTTTTTTCCTAATGCATTTTTGTATATCCCTTGTCACCCAAGGTTCCCTTTGCTTGTTGGTCCCACCCTTGACCTTTACAGGAACATGTTGGTGTTGTACTCTCTCTATTTCCCTTCTGAAAGTCTCCCACTGTTTTGATGTGGATTTTCCTATAAGTAGCTGCTCCCAGTCCACTTTGGCCAGATCCTGCCTTATATTAAAATCGGCCTTCCCCCAATTTAGAACCCTTATTTCCGGGCCGTCTTTGTCTTTTTCCATGACCACCTTAAATCTCACCGAATTATGGTCTCTGTCGCCAAAATGCTCTCCTACTGACACTTCCACCACTTGCCCGGTTACATTCCCTAGAATTAGGTCCAGTACCGCCCCCTCTCTTGTAGGACTTTCCACATGTTGGCTCAAAAAGCTCTCCTGGATGCACTTTAAGAATTCTGCACCCTCTAAGCCTTTCACACTCTGCCTATCCCAATTAATATTGGGGAAGTTGAAATCCCCCACTATTATTACCCTATTATTTTCGCACTTCTGAGATTTGCCTACATATCTGTTCCTCTATCTCCCCCTGACTGTTTGGGGGCCTATAGTACACTCCCAGCAAAGTGCTTGCCCCCTTTTTGTTTTTAAGTTCTACCCATATGGCCTCATTAGAGGAACCCGCTAATATATCGTCCCTCCTTACAGCAGTAATTGACTCCTTAATTAATATTGCAACACCCCCTCCCCTTTTACACCCCCCTCTGTCTCACCTGAAGATTCTATACCCCGGAATATTGAGCTGCCAGTCCTGACCCTCCCTCAACCATGTCTCCGTGATAGCAACAATATCGTACTCCCATGTGTTCAACAACAACTTCAGTTCATCCACCTTATTTGCAAGACTCCTTGCATTAAAATAAATGCCTTCCAGCCCTGCCATATTCCCTTTTGCCTTCACATATTTGCTCTGCCTTCCCAGCTGACTTGTTTTTTCCTCCGTATTTGGCTGTAAATTACCCCCTACTATAGCTCCACTCTGTATCCCATCCCCCTGCCAAGTTAGTTTAACCCCCCCCCCCCCCCCCCCCCCAGCAGTGCTAGCAAACCTCCCCGCAAGGATATTGGTTCCCCTCTGGTTCAGGTGTAAACCGTCCGACTTGTACAAGTCCCACCTTTCCCAGAAGCAGACCCAGTGATCCAGGAAACTAAAGCCCTCCCCCCTGCACCATCCCTTTAGCCACGCATTCATCTGTTCTATCTTCCTATTCCTATACTCACTAGCACGTGGCACCGGGAGTAATCCAGAGATTACAACCTTTGAGGTCCTGCTCTTTAATCTTCCACCTAGCTCCCTAAATTCTTGCTGCAGGACCTCATCCCTCTTTTTACCTATGTCGTTGGTACCAATGTGGACCACGACCTCTGGCTGTTCACCCTCCCCCTCCAGAATGCCCTGCAGCCGCTCAGTGACATCCTTGACCCTGGCACCAGGGAGGCAACAAACCATCCTGGATTCACGTCTACGGCCACAGAAACGCCTATCTGTTCCCCTTACTATAGAATCCCCTACCACTATTGCTCTCCCACTCTTTTTCCTCCCTTCCTGGGCAGTAGGAGCACCCCCAGTGCCAGGAAGTTGGCTGCTGCTGCCTTCCCCTGGTGAGTCATCCCCCTCAACAGTATCCAAATCGGTATACCTGTTTGAGAGGGGAATGGTCACAGGGGTCTCCTGCACTACCTGCCTGCTTCTATTGCTCCGCCTGGTGGTCACCCATTTCCTATCTTCCTGTGCAGCCCTTACCTGCGGTGTGACCAACTCACTAAACGTGTTATCCACGACCCTCTCAGCATCGTGAATGCTCAACAACCCATCCACCCGCAGCTCCAGCGCCTCAATGCGGTCTGCTAGTAGCTGCAGATGGATGCATCTCCGGCACACGTGGTCATCAGGGGCACCGGCAGTGTCCCTGAATTCCCACATAGAGCAAGAGGAACATATCATGGGGCTGGGCTCTCCTGGCATGACCTTCCCTTTAATTAATTTAACAACCTCTTGTGCGGCACCTTATCAAATGCCTTCTGAAAATCTGTTTATTTCTCAATCCTTAAATATCATTGGTTAAGGAGATACATTGTTGATCCCACCATTCAGTGAGGCCCCTGTTGCCCTTGCCACGCCGTTATTAGCTCGCCCTTCCAGCAAGTTACGGTGCAAAGAAAATTTGAGCTGAAGAGCGCATGAAAAAAGTCCTAACACTGCGGGACGCCCCACTCCAGCAAGATCTGGCCCATTGTGCTCACACTGAGAAAATACATTCGTTGACGAGAATTTTTAGGAAAAGTTTATTATGCTCAAACAAACCCATACCTTTATGATAAATCATTCCTACCTATCTTTCTTATCGCTATATCCATCATTCTGTTTGTCCGCATCCTGAGTAAGGCATCCAATTGTGTCTCTAACCCATTTATACTGTTCACTTCAATGACTTTTCATAGCTTACTCCACATTGTTTATTATTCTTTGAGTAACAGAGTTGCGTCTGACTTCGCATAGTCTCATCTTCCTAATTTTTAACTTGTTTCTTGGTATTTGAGATCTTTGGCATATGGATCAATTTGCCTGGAATATTTTGTCAATTTTCCTCAATCATAAATTTAAATTGGATCATCTCAAAGTCTCTCTTCCAAAAAATGCACCTAACCTCATTAATCTTTTCTGGTAAGTTAAATTTCTGATGCCTAGAATCATCTTTGTTGCGTGTCTCTAAATAGTCTTAAGGACAGTAATATCCTTCCAATGTTTTAGATGACCAGAACTGCACACATTATGCTGAATGGGATCTGACACATGCTTTACAAAGCAACGATGCAGCCTATTTTGATTTGTACTTTGCCCCTCTGTTAATGTAGCCATGCTGCAGTTGAGCATTATGTTGATGGTTTCATTGATTTATCCACTATAACTTCATGATCGGTTCTTGGTTCTTTGGGCCATAATAATTTTGTACATGCCCACATTTAATTGCATCTGAAATCTATTGGCTCAGTTACCTAAAAGATCGAAATCCTGAATCTGGTTGTGTTGCTCTCGTTATTTGCTCTGCATCCCATCATCGGTAAATGTGGAAATTTCTCAATATACTCACATCCAAGTCATCATTTGTTATATTCAAAATCAAATTTGATCTCTCTGGTACCCCACTAGTAATCTCATTTCAGACTGAAAAGTTCACAATTCTGTCTACTCCCCTGTACCTGTTTTTTTTTTTTAGCCACTTTCTTACCCAGCACCTTGTATTCACGGACTCTTAATGTTAACCATGAATTGCTGATGTAGAACCTTGTTGAAAGATTTCAAAATAGCCAATAGAATGTCAACCAAAATGGTATTTCTACTATTTTGTAGGAGATAATGGCGCTACTGATTATATATTGAATAAATGGCCATAATAATGGCAGTCTGAGTTGCTGGGCGTAATTTTAAAACACTAAAGTAGTGTGGCAATGTAGTTCATGTAAAGCTAGTCACACTTATTTTTTAAGTTTTGTTTGATCTGTTGACTGAGGAGCTGCTTGCATTTTAAGTCGTATCCAATGATTGCCAACACCAATGGATTTCTTTACTACACTAGTACTTGCTGTGCTTCACTAAGTTCAACTTGATGTAAAGTTCATTTAATGTTTACATATTGACATCTTTAACATGCATTCAGAAATATATTTGTAATCAGATAAATTGGCCCGGATTTTGCTCGCAATGGCGAAGGAACCGTTCACTTCACTTCACTGACGGTCGCCCACAGACTTTTCTGGGGCTTGACAGCGGAGATTTCCTTTAATGTCTTTTCCAGAGTGACGCCTTCTACAGGGGATCTGTGGCGTCTGAACAGGGAAAGCAACAGCGAGGCTCTTCAACCAATCAGATTGAAGCAGCCTCACCGAGACCCGGAGTCCAAAGCAGGAAATATAAATTGTTAATTAAATATTAATTACTACCAAGCAACCTCTCTGGCACTGAAAATTAACTTTTACAAGTGTGGTGTCTCATTCCTTCAGATTTTAATTATTGTTGGAGATTTTAAAAATTTACATTTATAAAAAAAAAAAAAAAAACTTTTTCTGTTTTTTTTAATCTCTCTTAATCCTATCTTTCTTTCCCTCTCTCTTATTTCGCTTCCTGTACATGGTTTGACATTGAATTAAATATTCTGATTTACAATTCCTGGTTAAAACTGCGTGCCTCAGTAAGGACTCTTCAATCTGATTGGTTAAGGAGATACACAGTTGCTTGCTCTGTTCACACAGGTCCCAGATCCCCTGTAGAGGGCACAGTGCCAAAATGGCTTTCTAATCACCAAGTTCCAGTGCAAAACTTTTCAAAGTCTGTGGGCAAGTGTAAGTGTAAGTGTAATGAACGGTTGGCGCTGTTTGTTTGCCGCTGACTGCAAAATCCAGGCCATTATCTGGATTCAATTTGCCCTATTCCCTTATGGTTCTTGACTATTTGAATAATATTTCTCTGAGCCCTTTCTTCACTAGTCAGCCTCTTCAACCTCCCTTCATAGCTCGGATGTCTTAGCTAGGCATCAGTTTGATTGCCCTTTTTCTGCACTGCCTCCAATGCCTGAATACCTTTTCTGTAGTTTGGCAACTAGAATTGCATACGGTGTTTCAGGTATAACTGTGCTGATGCATTGTACAGACTTGTCACGTCCTGGATTTGTGCTCTATATAAAACAATTCTTGGGATATGGGCATCGATGGCAAGGCTGGCATTTATTGCTCATCCCTAGTTGCCCTGAGAAGGTAGTGGTGCGCCGCCTTGAACTGCTGCTTGCAGTTTTGATACAACTGAGTGGCTTACCAGGCCACTTCGGGGAGCAGTTCAGAATCAACCCATGTTGATGTGGGACTAGTCACTTGTAGGCTAGTCCGGTTATGGGCGGTAGGTTTCCTTCCCTAAAGGACATTAGTGAACCCGTTGGGGGTTTTACGACAATCCGATAGTTTCCTTGTCACTTTTACTGATACCATTTAAAAATAAATAAATAAATAAATAAAAATTTAAATTATTATTATTTTCAGAGTTTTAAACTGAATTCAAATTCTCATACTGCCAACTCACATTGTCTGGATTATTAGTCCAGTAACATGATCACTACACAACCTGTACATTGTATCCCTATATCTTATCAAATTTTAGGATTCCAACTTGAGTTCATTAGAAAGTGTCAACTGTAGAATAAAATAGAATTTTCTACGGCATAGATCACCGGTAGTTAGTTAAAAACAGATTTTCTAAATTTCTGTCTTTTATTAAACCGTTATCCAGCAAATGCCATGAGACTTTAAGGTAAAAAGAAGCATTGCCATCTGAGTTGCATTTGATCTAAGTGTAGCCGTGCAATGTACCACACCAATTCCTATTCATTCAGTCTTGTATAGAATTGGAGATTTAGGCGTAAAATATTAACCAGTTGTTCAGATTTTAGTGCTGTGCATTAAATATCAATCCACTGCTAAGTGTACCTAGAGAGAAATGTATTTTAAACATCTAATAAATGTTCTTTTCAGATGCATGTTTTTGTTCCCATGACATGGTGGATCAATAATAGAAAGTTTTACAGTTTGCATATTGGCTGTTTTTAATCTGTAGTTTTAGAAATCCTGATCTAAATTCACCAGATGTAAAATTTTGAGGTAAACTGTTGTATATCAGGATTGAATTATACTTCAATATCCAGGATAAAATATTAAAATTACTTGTTTTCCAGTGACTTCATAGTGCCAGACTACCTGAAACAGGAGCAAGAGGAGGCCCTTGGTCAGTATGATATTGGAGACAATGGCTTTGATAACAACTCAGCAGTACAAATGCCAGTCATTTCCCAGGTGTCCTCCACACAGAACTGCGACAGTGCGTTCCCCCTTGGGCACTTGGCTGGACTTATGAACAAGGACGACGAAATAATAGAAGAGCAGAAGACGAATGGCTCAGATGTAAATGGAATCCTTGGTGTAAGAGAAGATCTGCATAAGAGAGGTTCTCCAGAGGAAGGACCTCACATCCTTTACAATTAAGTTAGCCCTGGTAGTTAAACTTCAGTTCTTTTGGAGATAGTGCCTGGACCTGGGTCAAATGATTCATGGAGCTTTTCTTCCAGACTCTGAACTTTTATTTAAAATAGGTCAACGTCACATTATTTGTTCATCAAAGGTTTCAGACACGTCAATGGGCCGTCACTTACTTAAAAGCACATTAAACCACGCATTTCTTAATTCACACAGCAGGCACAAACCTTGGAAGAAGCTATGGTACAGCTTTTGAACAATGTATAGTGAACAGTACCCTCTCAATGTTTTACATTATACTTTAATAAAGCTGCCAATAGTACTTTCCTTGTCATATTGGCATCAAGGGACACATTTTAGGATCAACATTTGAAATGCTGCATTGGTGGACAAAAACTCATCTCTGACTTTATCTGCATCAAGTCACTGGAAACATATCAAATGTTTAAATACTACACAAGTGCTATCTGCCTGAAATGATTTTGACAGATTTGTTGAATATTCTAATACAACTAAATGATGTTCACAGGGTATGAAATTTCAAAATGTCCACCAGAAAATGGGATTTTTTTTTTTTCAGCAAAAAATACGTTTGTACAATAATACGAACCTTTTTATCAAGAATTCAAAGTTGGTGTTGTGACTAGAAATGCTAGTCTGGATAGCTACTCCTGAATAACTGCTTCATTTCATGCACTCCAAATTGTGCCATATTTCCTTCTGTCTGATCAGATGGTTTTTGGTCACTCTTGTTCAAAGAACCACCTAGTAATGGGAATAGGGGAAGGAAAAAGTTGTCGAAAGCCATGAGTACCTTTCAGTCAGGCATCTGGCTTTCTGACGAGCCATTTGACCATTGCATTCCTGGCTGAAAAGATTAAAGTTCCAATCGCTGTTTTTCCAGTTCAGGAAAGCAAAATATTACGTTCAGCATAGCACAGTGATATAATTAATGTCTGTTGAGTGTATAACTAATGTATAATTAGTTTCCTGGCCAACTGGGCTCGAAACGATGCGAAGGACCTTGCGAGGTCAGTCAGGAGTTGGTTTTAAGTATTTGGCTCTGACCGGGTGCCACCAAAGTGTGACCTTTTTACATCTACGTGATTTAAAACTGGAAATATTCAGATGTTTTCCAGTACATATTTTACTATTAATCTGAAGTAATGGTGAATGCATATTCCCTTCAGATGTGTTTAGCTACTTTTTAGTCTCTTGTAACATGTGGATGTGCGTTAACATTGACACCACAGTTGGTGGCACGTTAGTGAAGAGTTTTTTCAGGGAGCTTGTTTGCCTTGGCTGTTGTTGAATCAGTGGTTTATTGCAAACTTTTCTAAAACAGAAGTTTTTTGTGCTAACAAGATAACTGGTTTTAAGCTTAAATGTTCAGACTTAGATTTCTACAGCTGTTAAAGATTTTTTTTAAACAATCTACACAATTTGCTGTTTTGTGAAGTGTTCACCTTTTTTTAAAGGTGTTAATTACAATTGTTGACCCCTTTGTTAATATGTGCATAGGATCATGTAATATTTTGACAATCTGAAGGCATGCTGTGATTGATTAAGGCATGTGTGTTTTAATTTTTTTTATTTTTTAGTAACTTCTGTAGTTTTGGTATTCAAAATATTTAGAAAGTAGCACTCCTGAAAATAAAGCACAGATAACAGTGATGGTTTGGGCTTTATTCAAATAAATGTATTCAATTATACATTAACCTTACCAGCAATACTGAGAGATTCCTGTCTGGGTAGCCAGAATAACTTGTAGAGAAATAGGAACTGAAAGTATGCTGGAAAGCATCGATGGAAAAGCCTCTATTACTGTTAATTTTGTATACAAGGGGGTCTGGATAAATATAACACTGATCAATGCATAGAATTTGGTGCTTTGACACCTTTTATAATAAAGATGATTAGACAATCCAAGTACTGTATACTATTTTTTGGCAGGTTAGTTATGTGGTGGTAAGGATTTTGTATTCCACTTTGTTATGTTGGCTTGCATTCTGGCAATGTAGTAGTTTATATAAAGTCAAACTGCCCACCATCCCAAAAAACCCACAAATTAGTTGCAGAGATGTTTTTGATGAATATCTCTGTTCTTAAATATTAAAACCAAAGGTGGTTAATGTACTTCCAAATAGCACTACCTTGCTGCTTTGGTTTAATTTTGGCCTATTTACCATGTGAATCGAATCTTGAGCTTATGTTGTTTATCTTTAAAATATATGCATGTTAATTAAAGAGGTGGGTCATACTGCAGTGATTTTTCCATTGTAAAATCTGTGTAGCCAGCATAGTAGCAGCACCATTGGTTTAATTTTATCTTGATTTCAAAATACAAATAAATCGACGTATCACTCTGTTTATAGAGGCTTTTCAGTCCAGCCTTCCAGCAGTTAAGGCATATCCTTTTGCAAATCTAGCTGAGGCTTACTGCCATTAGGCAACAGAATAATTTTGCCCACTATGCCAGTTTGTCAATTTCTGTACAGTGTGCAAAAATGAAAAAATTGTTGAGCCCTTTCCTAGCTGTGAAATATTTTCATCCATTATATCTAAATAATAAAAACAAATTGCATTTACATATAAAGAAACATCCCAAAGCGTTTCGCACATGGGAAGCAGACGCCTAAACGGGAAAATACTAGCAACGATAGATGTTTAAGAAACTGAGTTGCTATATCTTACGTTTATTAATGTATCATATTTTTAATTGTTTTCCATTACTAAAAGGTTCTGTTCTACCAGTGTGGGTGAATGGTTAAATCAACTGTAAATGTTGACCACTATTCAAAACTTAAAAGGAAATTGTAGGTACAGTCAATGATGCTACAGTAATTGTCCAGTTTGTTTACGTGGGCATGGTTGAAATTAAACATTTTGTGTGTATCTGTAGTACTAGATGCTGAAGTAGTTCCTTTGTCCTGTACTTCAAATGTGCATCTTTTAATTGTGTTTTATATACTTCGCATTCTTGGAAAGCCCAGCACTTTGTCACTCTACATTTTGGAGATCTTAAAACTCATATTCTCATCACTGCCATAAACTATTTCAAGGACATTAATAAAGCTGAGCCAACAGTGTCCCTGTTGCGGTCACCTACTTGTATATACTGTATAGTCTGATGACTTGGAAATATTGCTAACCTGTTGAGCAAAAGGTTTCAGATGGAATTTTTGATAGTATGATTGCCAGTAAATTGGATATTTTTTTCTTTGAAAACCTTGTTTTCACCAGCATGACCCCATGGCAGGCTAGTATTGTAAAACATAGTTACCAATGGAAATGAGAAACCCCAGTTTCAATAAGTGAGTTGTAAATGTAAAGAACATTCTGTTCTGGCTATGGCTTTACTATACTTACCCTGTTGTGGGGTGGGCGTGTGTGTGCGCGCCTGTGTGTTTGTGTGTGTGTGTGTGTGTGTGTATATAGGGAAAAGTTCACATATTCTATTTTCATGCTCATATGATGGTCACAAGAGGCAAGTAGCATTGTATAAAGTTTGATAAAATAATACTGCAGTTGATAATCTGTGTGGAAATTATAAATAAAACTCTTTACCATTATATACTGCATACTGTGGCGTGCATGTCTTTGTAGAAATAAAATGTCTTCTTTCCACAGTGCAATATTTTTAAAAAGTACTCGAGTTTATTGCATTGACATTCTTGACATTGAAACCATAACTACAGAAAAACCGGAGTCATTGTAGCTAAGTTTTTCCAGTTAAACTAAACGAACAAAGTCAGATAACATTTACTAATCATGTGCCCAGTGTACAATTGCTTTTAATGTTTATCACATTTTTATTAAAATTACTGATTTTTAGATAAGGCTATATTACAATGATTTTTTTTCCCCTCGTTAAATTCACTTTAAAACTTTAATTTTTTAAACCTGCTCCTTCAATTAAATTGACTTGCAAGCATTTAATGAACCCGTTCATGATGGTGTACTTTTGCTTCTTTTTCCAGTGATTCTCTTATGCTGTAATTTATTTAAGACCATTCTGGATTCCCTATTTGTACTTCTGCTATCCTGAATTAGGGAGGTACTGTCCTCTATCATCATTGCTTCTTAATTATGTCTGTTGCTGAATGCCTGACAAACCACACTGCAAAAGAGACCATTAAATTAAAATTTTAATTAGTTGTGTTAACTAAATCAAAATGTTTGAAAGCAATCTTAAATACAAGACGAGAGTGTTTTATGCATAGGGTGGAGGGAAGTCATCAAACTACTTGTGATCTCCTTCAGTATAGTAGGTGGTTTCTGATTATATAAGCCATTTTTAATATGTAGTTGAATGGAAGTTGTAATTTGCCAAAGCCTTTTGGGAAAGTTCAGTTTAAATCTTCAAGTGCCCAACACAAGTCTGTTTCACAACTCATAATTTGATTTAAGTTCAATTAGCTTCCCTTCCCCCCCACCCCCTTTCCCATGAGTTTTGGGAATCTGTTTAATAGTAAAGAACTTGGTGTACTTGTAAAGATAATGAATTCATATTACAAAAAAATAAAATGTGCAATTCTGCTTTACGTGGCCATAAAATCAAAGTTGGTTGTGGACATGGTATGCCTTTAATTAAAATATTTAAATTTTAAACCTACCAATGATGGTGGAATTCTCATCTCCCTGCTGGTTCTTTTGCCAATTACCTTAACTCTGTGTCCTCTGGTTACTGACCCTACTGCCAGTGTCCTCTGGTTACTGACCCTACTGCCAGTGAGAATATTACACATTCTTTCATTCATTATTTTGGCACAATGGGCACAGTAAATAATTTTCCTGGTATAGAAAATTGGGAGTATTATCTAGCTACTTGTTCTGCAGACTTCCTCCTTTGTCAGGAGCAGTTTCAGCTGCTGGTCCACATGTTGAAATAGTTCCATTGTGTCTTAGAATTTGTTGTAAATGAGCAGTAGAGGAAAACTCTGCACCACTTCCCTACCTACAAAGCTTTGAGCATTTGGCATGGTTTTAAAATGGGTAGGTTGACCATAGCTAAGCTCAGTTCCCCCACGTTGAGAGTGACCTCGAGTGCTACGCACAAAGCAATGTTTTTCCAATCGAGTGAGGCTGAATCAATTGAAGGCAGAGATTGCTAATGGAAATGGCAATTCCAGAAACAAATTGGCCAAATTATACTTTGCAGAGACTTGTATGGGATAAGACATACGAACATAAGAATTAGGAGCAGGAGTTGGCCATACCACCCCTCGAGCCTGCTCCACCATTCAGTAAGATTATGGTTGATCTTCGACCTCAACTCCACTTTCCTGCCCGATCTCCATATCCCTTGATTCCCCTAGAGTCCAAATATCTATCGATCTCAGCCTTGAATATACTCAACGATTCAGCTTTCACAGCCCTTTGGGGTAGAGAATTCCAAAGATTCACAACCCTCTGAAGAAATTCCTCCATCTCTGTCTTAAATAGCCTGAGACTGCCCCCTTTTTTCTAGATTCTCCAGCCAGTGGAAACAACCTCTCAGCATCTACCCTGTCAATCCCCCTCCGAATCTTTTATGTTTCAATGCGATCACCTCGCATTCTTCTAAACTCCAGAGAGTTTAGGCTCAATCTCTCCTCTTAGGACAACCCTCTCATCCCAGTAATCAATCTAGTCATTTGGTGTCTTAAGGCCCAAGCTACATCCTTCAGCATAAGGCTATTAAGTTTTGGAACTGGTTATATTAACCACTGCTGCTGGGTTACCAGCTCAATAGGTGCAACATTTGTTTTTGGTGAATGAAGTCCATTATTGGAATCATGTCTTATCTGAATTGATACTGATATCCATTGGCTGGCTACCAGGTCATCATTTGTCAATCTACAGAAAAGACAGGAACAGAAGATCTGTCTATGAAGAAATTCTTGAAAGAATCTGTTGAATATATAGTTTTGGCCATTAAAGACAGTCTGCAAATGGATGGCTAATGTTCTAGGCATCAGCCCCATTTATTAATTCTTCCAGCACCATTGTATGAAGCCTCAGAATTGTCTGATATTTGAAGCCAGTGATTATTCATGAGAACCAGATATTTATGATAAAGTATGTAAAAAGGAAAAGAGTAGCAAAAGTAAACGTTGGTCCTTTAGAGGCTGAGAGGAGAAATTATTATGGGGAATAAGGAAATGGCAGAAATGTTAAACAAATATTTTGTATCTGTCTTCACACTGGAAGACACAACAATCATACCAAAACTGGTGGGGAATGAGGTGAGGAACTTAACGTAATTAATATAAGTAGAGAAAAAGTACTAGAGACTAAAAGCTGACAAATCCCCTGGACCGGACTGCCTACATTCTAGGATTCTAAAAGAGGTGGCTGAAGAGATAGTGGATGCATTGGTTTTGATCTTCCAAAATTCCCTAGATTCTGGAATGGTCCCAGCGGATTGGAAGGTCGCAAATGTAACAGCGCTATTCAAGAAAGGAGGGAGAGAAAAAACACACAACTACAGGCCAGTTAGCCTGACAACAATGGATTCCAGCATTTTCCTGACGACTGATAAGAAAGTGGTATCAAGTCACTTGGAAAATCATAACATGATTAGGCAAAGTCGACATGGTTTTAGAGTCATACAGCACAGAAAGAGGCCCTTCGGCCCATTGCGTCCACGCCGGCCATCAAGCCCTGTCTAATCCCATTTTCCAGCTTTTGGTCCGTAGCCTTGTATGCTATGGCATTTCAAGTGCTCATCCAAATGCTTCTTGAATGTTGTGGGTTCCTGCCTCTACCACCCTTTCAGGCAGTGAGTTCCAGATTCCAACCACCCTCTGGGTGAAAAAGTTTTTCCTCAAATCCCCTCTTAAACCCCCTGCCCCTTACCTTGAATCTATGCCCCCTTGTTATTGACCCCCCTACTAAGGGGAAAAGTTCCTCTTTATCTACCCTATCTATGCCCCTCATAATTTTGTACACTTCAATCAGGTCCCCCCTCAGCCTTCTCTGCTCCAAGGAAAACAACCCCAGCCTGTCCAGTCTTTCTTCATAGCTGAAGCGCTCCAGCCCAGGTAACATCCTGGTACATCTCCTCTGCACCCTCTCCAAAGCAATCACATCCTTCCTATAGTGTGGTGACCAGAACTGCACACAGTACTCCAGCTGTGGCCTTACCAGCGTTTTGTACAGCTCCATCATAACCGCCCTGCTCTTATATTCTATGCCTCGGCTAATGAAGGCAAGTATCCCATATGCCTTTTTAACCACCTTATCCACCTGTTCTGCTGCCTTCAGGGATCTATGTACATGCACGCCAAGGTCCCTCTGATCCTCTGTCTTTCCTAGGGTCTCACCATTCATTGTGTATTCCCTTGCCTTGTTAGTCCGTCCAAAATGCATCACCTCACACTTTTCAGGGTTAAATTCCATTTGCCACTGTTCCGCCCATCTGACCAACCCATCTATATCGTCCTGTAGCCTGAGGCTTCCCTCCTCGCTATTTACCACCCCACCAATTTTCGTGTCATCTGCAAACTTACTGATCATACCCTTTACATTCACATCCAAATCATTAATCTAGACCACAAACAGCAAGGGACCCAGCACCGATCCCTGTGGTACCCCACTGGACACAGGCTTCCAGTCACAAAAACAACCTTCCACCATCACCCTCTGCCTTCTGCCAGTAAGATAGTTTTGGATCCAATGTGACAAGGCACCCTGGATCCCATGGGCTCTTACCTTCCTGACCAGTCTCCTATGTGGGACTTTATCAAAAGCCTTACTGAAATCCATGTAAACCACATCCACTGCACTACCCTCATCCACACACCTAGTCACCCCCTCTCAAAATTCAATCAAATTGGTCAGACATGATCTTCCCTTGACAAAGCCATGCTGGCTATCCCTAATTAGTCCTTGCCTCTCCAAGTGGAGACTAATTCTGTCCCTCAGAATTTTTTCCAATAATTTCCCTACCACTGATGCTAGGCTCACTGGCCTGTAATTCCTTGGTTTATCCCTACTACCCTTCTTGAATAATGGTACTATGTTAGTTGTTCTCCAGTCCTCTGGCACATCCCCTGTGGCCAGAGAGGTTCTGAACATTTGTGTCAGAGCCCCTGCAATCTCCTCCTTTGCCTCACATAGTAGCCTGGGATACATCTCGTCCGGGCCTGGGGATTTATCCACTTTTAAGCCCACTAATACCGCTAGTACCACCTCCCCTCTCGATGCTAATATGTTCAAGTATATCATAATCCCCCTGCCCGATTTCTATGTCTATATCGTCCTTCTCCATAGTGAACACAGATGCAAAAAATTCATTTAAACCCCCGCCCCCTACATCATCTGGCTCTACACACAGCTTGCCACTTTGGTCACTAATGGGCCCTACTCTTTCCCTAGTTATCCTCTTGCCCTTAATATACTTATAAAACACCTTAGGATTTTCCTTTATTTTGCTCGCCAGTGTTATTTCATGGCCCCTCCTCGCTCTCCTAATTTCTTTTTTAAGTATCCCCCTGCACTTTTTATACTCCTCTAGGGCTTCCTCTGTCTTTAGTCCTTTGTATCTGCCAAAAGCCCCCCTTTTTTTCCTAATCCATTCTCGTATATCCCTTGACATCCAAGGTTCCCTGGGCTTGTTGGTCCCACCCTTGACCTTTACGGGAACATGTTGCCATTGTACTCTCTCAATTTCTTTTCTGAAAGACTCCCATTGCTCCGATGTGGATTTTCCTTCAAGTAGCTGGCCAGATCATGCCTTATCATATTAAAATCGGCCTTCCCCCAATTTAGAACCTTTATTTCTGCTCCATCCTTGTCCAGACTACCTTAAATCTCACCGAATTATGGTCACTCACCAAAGTGCTCACCTACTAACACTTCTACCACTTGCCCAGCCACATTCCCTAGAATTAGGTCCAGTACCGCCCCCTCTCTTGTAGGACTTTATACATGCTGGCTCAAAAAACTCTCCTGGATGCACTTTAAGAATTCTGCACCCTCTAAGCCTTTCACACTCTGACTAGCCCAGTTAATATTGGGGAAGTTGAAATCCCCCACTATTATTACCCTATTATTTGCACACTTCTCTGAGATTTGCCTACATATCTGTTCCTCTATCTCCCCCTGACTGTTAGGGGGCCTATAGTACACTCCTAGCAAAGTGCTTGCCCCCTTTTTGTTTTTAAGTTCAACCCATATGGCCTCATTAGAGGAACCTGTTAATATATCATCCCTCCTCACAACAGTAATTGACTCCTTAATTAATATTACGACACCCCCTCCTCTTTTACACCCCCCTCTGTCTCGGCTGAAGATTCTATACCCCGGAATATTGAGTTGCCAGTCTTGCACCTCCCTCAACCAAGTCTCCGTGATAGCAACAATATCATACTCCCATGTGTTCATCAACAACTTCAGTTCATCCACCTTATTCGTAAGACTCCTTGGCATTTATTTTAATGCATTCAGCCTTGCCCTACGAAAAGGAAATTGTGTTTGACAAATTTATTAGAGTTTTTTAAGGATGTAACTAGCAGGGTAGATAAAGGGGAACCAGTGGATGTAGTATATTTGGGGATGTAACTAGCAGGGTAGATAAAGGGGAACCAGTGGATGTAGTATATTTGGATTTCCCAAAGGCATTTGATAAGGTGCCACATAAAAAGTTATTACACAAGATTAGGGCTCATGTGGTTGGGGGTAATATAGTAGCATAGCTAGAGGATTGGTTAACGGGCAGAGAGTAGGGATAAACTAATCTTTTTCAGGTTGGCAGGCTGTAACTAGTGGGGTGCTGCAAGGATCAGGGGGTCTCAGCTATTTACAATCTATATTGATGACCTGAATGAAGGGACCGAGTGTAATGTATCCAAGTTTGTTGATACAAAGCTAGGTGGGACAGTAAGCTGTGAGGAGAACAGAGTCTGCAAAGGGATATAGATAAAGTGAGTGGGCAGTAAGGTGGCAGATGGAGTATAATTAGGGAAATGTGAGGTTATTCACTGGTAGGAAGAATTGAAAAACAATATTTTTTAAATGGTGAGAAACTTTCAAATGTTGGTGTTGAGAGATTTGGGTGTCCTTGTGCAAGAAACACACAAAGCTAGCATGCAGGTACAGCAAGCAATAAGGAAGGCAAATGGCATGTTGGCCTTTATTGTAAGGGGGTTGGAGTATAAGAGTAAGGAAGTCTTGGTACAATTGCACAGGGCCTTGGTGAGACCACACCTGGAGTACTGTGCACAGATTCGGTCTCCTTATCTAAGGAAGGATACACTTGCCTTGGAGGCGGAGCAACGAAGGTTCACTAGATTGATTCCTGGGATGAGAGGGCTGTCCTATGATGAGAGATTGTGTAGAATGGGCCGATACTCTTTGGAGTTTGGAAGAATGAGAGGTGATTTCATTGAAACATACAAGATTCTGAAGGGGATTGACAGGGTAGATGCTGAGAGGTTGTTTCCCCTGGCTGGAGTGTCTAGAACTAGGGGGCATAGTCTCAGAATAAGGGGTCAACCATTTAAGACTGAGATGAGGAGGAATTTCTTCACTCAGAGGGTTGTGAATCTTTGGAATTCTCTGCCCCAGAGGGCTGTGAATGCTGAGTCGTTGAGTATATTCAATGCCGAGATAGATAGATTTTTGGAATCAAGGGATATGGAGATCGGGCAGGAAGTGGAGTTGAGGTCGATGATCAGCCACGATCTTACTGAATGGTGGAGCTGGCTCGAGGGGCCGTATGGCCTACTCCTGCTCTTACTACTTATGTTCTTATATTTTATGAGGAAATGTAATAAAATATACTTTTCAGGCATCAAAACCTATACTACCTGTATAGGATCCATCCAGCAACAGAAGAGGCACTGTTTATGCAGTTCATCAATGATTTATCAGTGGCTTTCTAGGAGCAACCAAGACCAATCCTGGTGGTGTAACTGCATTTAAATAAATGGACTTGTTTATATAACTCTGGAGCGGCTAGGTCACAAATGGGCTGTGGCCGACATCACACCCACCAGAACAAGTGGAGTACAGGAAACTTTGTGATATCCGGCACCGATGGGACCGAGCTGTTGCCGTCCCATCAAAACTGCCGGACAAACCAGCGCTAATGTTAAAACATACGGAAGCTTTTGAGCTCCGTATCTAACAACAAGCCCTGTTGCTTAGCAACAGCTTCTAAACAGTCGGCCGTAGCTTGCAAGCGTCTCTGTAGCTACGCAACAGCTTTAGCTAGACCTTGCAGAGCCTGACTGGTGAAAAAAAAGCAACGAAAAGAAAATAAAGCAACGAAAAGAAAAAAAACTTACTGAACCGACTCCTGAATTTTGCCGGTGGCTCAAGCATTCCGGACAGTTCACCTCCGGATAAACCAAAGTTTCCTGTATTAATTTAATGCAACAGGTAAAAAGCGACTTTAGCATGTTTACATTTGATAAACATTAGTTTCAATAAGCAAAGGAATAGTGATGTCTCCAATAGCTCAGCTGAAGTGAAAGGCTGAGTAATTCAGATCAGGAAGCTCCCACGTTCAATCTCACGATTCTGAGTTAGCTGATCTCGGCTAGGAAGGTGATGCACAACACGGTCAGTATCCCTTTCTACTCATGCTCCTCCTCACCTGTACATCCTGATGCAGTTTCTGTACATTTCACCCCTATTAACTTTCCGTGTGCCCCAATTTAATGCAGCGATTGATGACTCCGGGTTGTATGCCCTGTCGCACACTGATGCATTTGAAAATAAGCTCTCTTCATGTAACCTGATGATTGAATGTTGTTCTGTCACTCTGCTAAATGTTGTATGCTTTTTTTTGTCTTTGCGATGGCAATTAACATTGACATTTGCCCAGCACAGTTTTTTTGTAAATCCATTATCTGAAATCGGACCTATCTGGGTATGCCAGGACAATTCTGCAATACAGCTGTATATTTTTACATTGTGATTCTGGCTTTAATGGCGATACTGCAAATTGTGATGGGTTGAGTAAGAATCTTAAAACATTTTAGGTGACGATAGAAATAGTTTACTATCTATTTTGTATAAGGCACATCCCATTCTGTGAAAAATCATTTCTGGATTACTAATCTGGGCTGATTTCTGTTTTGCGAAAAAAAAGTTTCTCTTGAATATTCCAAAATAATCATGGATGGGATATCAGAAATTGATTCCAAATAACCTAAAATATGTTGTTTGTTAATATCCTAACACTGTGATCAGTTCCATTTATGTTGTGTATGTGAATCTTGATCATTTTTATTTCAGGCACTTGCTGTTGGCATCAAGCACTCCCAGGTCAGGTACAGGATGATTATATTCAGAGTAAAGCTGCTTCTGCTCTGCACCAATAATGTGCCTCAGCCCCAACCTCGAACATTTCAGAAATGAAAAAATGATATTTTTCCATTTCCACACCTTTTCAAGTGAGATTCTCACTGGCTGTATACCTACTAGGATCTATACTAATTTCACATACTGCCAACATTAGTCTGGGTTTGGTTTTAGCCCAGTTCACAAAGGTAAAAGGTAAGAGTGTTTTGCTCATCAAGGTGAAGAACGTAAGTGCTGAGAATGGAACTCTTCCCATTTTAGGTAAAGCTCTAACTACTCTGCCCCAACAACGTGGCTCAGCCACAAGCTCAGAGGAACACCCTCTACTGCAGTAGTGTGACTTTTTTTCCATAACCCCCCCCCCCCCCCCGTCCCACTGCATCAGTCACCTAATGGCCATTCTGAGCGAGATTGCCAATTGGTGCCGAATTAGGGACAGTTTTGTGCTATAAACTGTTGTCATTTGGAACTGGATCGAGACTGCCCAAACACACTTTGCATAGGACTTGTGATATCTGTTTTATATTGGATGGAAGTATGAATCTTGTTGAGTTTATCTGGGAGCTTATGCATCAAAAAGTTAACAAAAATGTTAGTTTTGACACCAAACATGTTAAAAACTTGGGTTTGAGACAGCACTGAAGTTCTTTCAAAAGCTCGTATTTATCAGGACAAGTCTCCATATTACTCCCTGATAAGCTCATGTAGGAGGCTCATGAAAAGAGGAAGTAGGTTGAATTTGCCATGCAGACGCAAGAGCTTTCTTTATTTAACTGAATCCGAAGCCAGTCTTGCAAATGGACTTGCTCACTATACTTATAGTATATGCTGTTTTTTGTGCTTCATATTTATGTATAATAAGTTTTAGCCTATAAACTTCTGGCCTATATTAATACCTGCCATTTTGAACGTGGTGAAGTGTAATGCAAGACTTGAATGCAGTGAG
This sequence comes from Somniosus microcephalus, assembly GCF_052327205.1. Classification (NCBI taxonomy): domain Eukaryota; kingdom Metazoa; phylum Chordata; class Chondrichthyes; order Squaliformes; family Somniosidae; genus Somniosus; species Somniosus microcephalus. Next base: position 22,329,003 of record NC_141012.1, read on the forward strand.
AAGATTATTGTAAGGGGTCTAATTGTTAGACCTTGGTTATGCACCTCGACGAGGGCAGAATATAGATGAGGTACAGCTTTCAGGTTGTACGGGATCAGCTGTTGAAGGAGAAGATGGTACTGAAAAAAAAGCAAAAAGAACAGATGATAATTGCTACTGAGGTTTTTTTAGGAGGCTTTTGAAAGGTTGGAGAGAGGCAGCATGAAAGTGGTTTTGGGAGCGAATTCTAGAGTTCAAGGGCATAATAGCTGACATATTGTAGAGCATGTAATTGACGAGCTTGCTTTGTACTTCTACATGTAATCAGATTCCACCGTGGTTTGTCTATATCACATTTAAGAGCGAGACAATTCTGGTTTCTCTTTCCTCCAATTCGACCACTGAATTGGTCCTCCTGAAGGCTGTGACTTAGGCTGCTGTATGGTTCCACGGGCACCACCATGCTGCTGCTCCCGGTAGAGTAAATGTTTGTTAAAAATTAATTGAAGAAATATTATGCATCAGGAGCAAAAGAAAATGCATGCACTCTTCATTTAATTTTTCACTTGAATTTTAATGAAAAATGATTGCAGTGTAACAGTAAAGTAGGAAGAGCCTATAGAAGGTGTCTGGAAGGGGTTTTCTTATTTCTTACCTCCCCCCCTCTTTAATCAATCAATCCAACTTTGCATAAACAAAGTAGCTTAATTAAAACAAATAGAAAATTAGTAAATGCTGAACCCAGAATAATAGCATTGAAAATAAAACTTGTCACTGGGCCTGGCGGTTAATTTGCTTTTCCTGCATAAAAGGGAATTTATTGGATAAGTCAATGCTGTAACTAAAAGGAACATTGCTGGTGTTATATAAGTTGTGGCGTTGTAATCGCACCAGGAAATGCAAAATCATGTTGGACTTTAATTGTATAAATTGATATTTTAGAAAAAATATTCTATTATTGGTTAGCTAGGAACGTATGTGTGTTTTTAAAAAAGATCTTTATTTAGAACCATTTTTTTTTGCCTTGTACAATACTGCAATATGAGTAATCGTATTTCATTGTAAAGGGTACTGAAAGTACTGCGTGGCTTCACTTTTGAGACCAGGTTCTACATAATGCAGTTATTTGAAGCCCGAATTTCATGACCGCGCATTTGATTAACCCCTTTAATCACTAAGGAAGTGGTACTTGGTAAAATAATGGGACTCAAGGCGGATAAATCCCCTGGACCCGATGGCTTGCATCCTAGGGTCTTGAGGGAAGTGGCGGTAGGGATTGTGGATGCATTGGTAATAATTTTCCAAAACTCCCTGGACTCAGCAAAGGTCCCGGCAGATTGGAAAACTGCTAATGTAACACCCTTATTTAAAAAGGGTAGTAGGCAGAAGGCTGGAAACTATAGACCTGTTAGCCTAACATCTGTGGTTGGTAAAATGTTAGAGTCCATTATTAAGGAGACAGTAACAGGACATTTGGATAAACATAATTTAATAGGACAAACTCAGCATGGTTTCATGAAGGGGAAGTCATGTTTGACAAATTTGCTTGAGTTTTTTGAGGAAATAACATACAGGGTGGATAAAGGGGAACCAGTGGACGTAGTGTATTTAGACTTCCAAAAGGCATTTGACAAGGTGCCACACAAAAGATTATTGCTCAAGATAAAAAATCACGGGATTGGGGTAATATTCTGGCGTGGGTGGAGGATTGGCTCTCTAACAGAAAGCAGAGAGTTGGGATAAATGGTTCATTCTCAGATTGACAACCAGTAACTAGTGGTGTTCCGCAGAGGTCAGTGCTGGGTCCCCAACTCTTTACAATCTATATTAACGATTTGGAGGAGGGGACCGAGTGTAGCATATCAAAGTTTGCAGATGATACAAAGATGGGACGGAAAGTAGTGAGTGAGGAGGACATAAAAAACCTGCAAAGGGACATAGACAGGCTAAGTAAGTGGGCAGAGATTTGGCAGATGGAATACAATACTGGAAAGTGTGAGGTTATGCACTTTGGCAGGAAAAATCATAGAGCAAGTTATTATCTTAATGGCAAGAAACTGGAAAGTACTGTAGTACAAAGGGATCTGGGGGTCCTGGTGCATGAAACTCAAAAAGTTAGTATGCAGGTGCAGCAAGTGATCAAGAAGGCCAATGGAATGTTGGCTTTTATTGCTAGGGGGATGGAATATAAAAACAGGGAGGTATTGCTGCAGTTGTACAAGGTATTGGTGAGACCGCACCTGGAGTACTGCATGCAGTTTTGGTGTCCATACTTAAGAAAAGACATACTTGCTCTCGAGTCAGTACAAAGAAGGCTCACTCGGTTAATCCCGGGGATGAGGGGGTGGTCATATGAGGAGAGGTTGAGTAGATTGGGACTCTACTCATTGGAGTTCAGAAGAATGAGAGGCGATCTTATTGAAACATATAAGATTGTGAAGGGGCTTGATCGGGTGGATGTGGTGAGGATGTTCCCAATGATGGGTGAAACTAGAACTAGGGGGCATAATCTTAGAATAAGGGGCTGCTCTTTCAAAACTGAGATGAGGAGAAACTTCTTCACTCAGAGGGTGGTAGGTTTGTGGAATTTGCTGCCCTAGAAAGCTGTGGAAGCTACATCATTAAATAAATTTAAAACAGAAATAGATAGTTTCCTAGAAGTAAAGGGAATTAAGGGTTACGGGGAGCGGGCAGGAAATTGGACATGAGTCTAGGTTCGGAATGGTCATGGCCCTGTGGGTAGTGGAGTGGGCCCAGGGGCCGTGTAGCCTGGTTCTGCTCCTACTGTGTTCTAATTCTGTGTTAGATTTCAGGAGATGGTTTTATTCCTGTTCCTGGCTGGGGTGGAGATCGCCTTTACAGAAGGTAAGTACTGTAGAAAATATAGGGACAGAGTGATCTCCTGGAAGAATTTCGATCGCCCAGATGGGTCGGAGAGGAATTTCCCAGATTTTTTTCTCTCAAATTGGCCATTGGATCTTTTATCTGGTTTTTCGCCTCTCCCGGGAGATCACATGGGTTCGGGTCGGATGGAGAGTGATAGAAGATTTGAGGTTAGGATCAGATCAGCCATGATCTTATTGAATGGTGGAGCAGGCTCGAGGGGCCGATTGGCCTACTCCTGCTCCTATTTCTTATGTTCTTATGTTCTTTCGCAGTAAACAGCTCGGCCCAATGTCTTCAAATGTCAAACTCACCTAGATACTGTTCTAAGAACATAAGAAATAGGAGCAAGAATAGGCCACTTGGCCCCTCGAGCCTGCTCCGCCATTCAATAAGATCATGGCTGATCTTGGGCTCAAAGCCACTTCCCTGCCCGCTCCTGGTTAATACGGGGGGGGTGGGGGTGGGGGGAGGGGAGAGGAAAGAGAAGCGGGTGGAATCTTGTGTTTCTTGAGGTAAGGGATGTCTGTGCTGCAGAATGGAACTCTCTTCACTCTTGGCACCAGGTGTCAGAAGTAAGAAAAATGCTCAAAGACTAACATAGGGGGCAAGTACACATCACCCATTGTACCTGCACAAAAGTTCCTTTTGAAGTAGTTCAGCTTGCTAATACATTTTTAAAGATCTGGGCCTAGAAATTCATCTCTGGCCGTGGCGCTAAAATGGGCGGTATCGGATTGGCTGCCGGTTATACGCAGTGCCTGACATTCCGTTCCATTGCAGTCAATCCATTGCGATCCAATACTGCTCATTTTGTACCAGAGATGAATTTCTGGGCCCTGCTGTTTTCAAATATATTTATTTTTTCCAGTGCCAATGTATGCAGAAATTTAGATAGGCTGAGGGACAACTTCTTAAAATATGCTCTTTGCAGAAAATTAATGGGCTGTTCTGGAGAGCTGAGTGGAAGAGATAATGAGTCTAGCTCTTGACCTGAATAAATTATGCTAATATAACTCTTGACTACACTTTTTTACATTATCCTATAATCTACCTCTGCATAAGTAGAACATACAGCCTTATTACAATTTATTAGTTCAAACCAGAAAACCACACTTAATTAAAATGAACGTTATGAACTTTAATATGCTCAGACATTACAGCATTAAATCCTAGTGTTGTACAACCTACTACACTTAAGATCAGTCTACATGTAATATTGAGGGGAATTTTAACTCCCAAAAACATTTGGGTCAGGTGGGGTGTAAAAAGAATTTTAAAATCTCAAACCCGAACCTGCTCATGTCGGGTTTTTTAATGGAAGCGGACGGGGGGTGGTGCTGTGCAGCCAATCTGCTCCCAGGAGGCGGGTTGCTCATTTAAATACTTTAATAAGACTGCATGCCTCATATTTTAACTCCATTTTTAGTTTAAAATGGCAGCTAAAAGGAGGCGAGGACTGTTTTCGTGGAAGAGGTACGTGCCTTTCTAGCACTGCTTGTGGGCCAGGAGGAGCAGAAGTGCATCGCCCCTCCCCAACCCCACATCCGCAATTGGACCCACACACCCCACCCCCTGCGATTGACGGGGAGCCTGTTTGGGGAAAAAAATAACATGCACTCTGTGGAGTTGCAGCGTTCGAGGAATCCCGACCAGAACACCAACCCCTCGCTTGGAAATCCCACCCCAGTAAAGATCGTGGCCACAGATCCTGACCAATGCGTTTCAATTTGACTTAAATTCTGAACTAGCTAATTCCTCAATCTTAATTTTCTGATGGTCAGAAAACCCCAATCACTTGAATGAGATGTGTAACCATTAGCATTCTAATATTTTGCTGCAGTTTCATCATTTTTTTTAAGCACCAACCAGTAGCGAAGCATCTGCAGGGAATCCATTCTCGTGTTCCATTGCACATTTGTTGGTGCAGGGTAATCTTTCGCATCAAGCAATTGCCAACTGTGTAGCGTAATACTAGCAATTTATTAGAAATAACATTTCCCATCAGTTCTGCGACCACCTAGAAGAGATGGTGGCGCACAGTTAGTGCAGCTGGCTCAAAAATAACTTTTAAACTTAAAACAGAAGGGAGAAGAATTATTCTGATTTGCTACATGTGGCGATGTTGTGAACTCGTTCATGCATTTACCATGTGGCTACACATAGTATGGTGCAGCATGACTGCAGCATCAATAACCAAGGAAAAGTGAACTTCTCACAGCCAGACAAGAGTTAACAATAGGGATACAAGGGGATCTCTAAGTGCCAATAATCCAAATGGCTGAATCCCATCAAAAATAATAATGTTCAGAATATAATCCCATGATGGTATACTTTCCAGTCCAGGGTCAGTGAGCTCGCTTCAGTTACTACTCCGATGATAGGAATTAAGATACACATTCACCATGTGGCAATCCTGACCCACAGAACGCCACAAAATTTTCTCGAATGTAAGCCAGACTTCTGTTTATACTCGGAACAAAAGAGCTGTTGCAGCTGCTTCGCAGCTATTTGTATCAGTCCAAAAAAGTCCATATGGAATACCAGTGCTGAACCACCACCAATGTCTGTTGCAGATGGAACTCTCTCCCACACAGTGTCACTCCTTTAAACTCTGCCCCTTATTTGTTGGAGTTTGAATTTAAAGTTAACCATCACCTCCTCGACCAGGGCTGTTGGAGCAGAAACAAGGCTATCGCAACCATACATCAATATTGCTGTTGAATGTCACCACGCCAAAATTTTACTTTGATATTAGTTAATGTTCCCTCTAACAAAATCTCAAAGGAACAGCATTGAAGCGAATATCATTTTTCCGCTTGCCTAACCTCTGATTTTCTTGGGGTTAAAAAAAAGTGCAAAAATACTCATTACCATTTTTTTTTCCAATCAACTGCTTAATGCAAAGTTTTTAAGTAGAATATCTCATGGCCAGAATTGAACTATAATATGCTACTATTAGGCTGACTATTAGTTAATCGAGAATTATCCATTCAATAGAGATGGTTCATTGATGACCAGAACCGTTCAGCTGTTTATCAGAATGGAACTTCCGTAACCAAGGGCAATCATTCCAGCACTGCTTCCAGAAACCAAAGTTGGTGTTGAATTTGTTTTATTATGCCTGCGGACTGCTATCACACAGCACTATTCAGTCACCCACAACATTCTAGAATTATTTTTCAGACTACACTAAGATTATAGGAATCATTAATTATTACTGAATAAACATAATATTTCAAAACAGGCAGTGATTTTCAGCCTTTTTCATGCTTGTGTAAAGGACCATTATTGAATCACTTATAAAGAAAGACTTGCATTTCTATAGCGCCTTTCATGATCTCAGGATGTCCCAAAGTGGAGTTACTGTTGTAATGTAGGAAATGCGGCAGCCAATTTGTGCACAGCAAGCTCCCACAAACAACAATGTGATAATGACCAGATAATTTGTTTTTGTGGTGTTGATTCAGGGATAAATATTGACCAGGACACTGGGGATAACTCCACTGCTCTTCTTTGAAATAGTTCCGTGGGATCTTTTCCGTCCACCTGAGAGAGCAGACGTGGCCTTGGTTTTTAATGTCTCATCTGAAAGACAGAAACTCCAACAGTGCAGCACTACCTCAGCACTGCACTGGAGTGTCAGCCTAGATTTTTGTGCTCAAGTCTCATGGAGTGGGACTTGAACCCATAACCTTCTGACCCAGAGGCGAGAGTGGTGCTCACTGAGCCATGGCTGATGCACTGTGCTTGTGAGGTATGAGCTTTTTGTACTTGTAAGCAAAGACGGATAACCCACTGTCACCAGCAAAGATATCCCCTATTTATTCAGTACTGGAAGTGAAATGGCAGCTCGCAACAAATTAGTTAAAAAATACATGTTATTTAATTTGTAACGTGATGGAGAAAACCACCTGAGTATGTAAATCTCCATTTTGATTGTTTATTGAGTTTTAGTAAAGAGCATTGCACAGATGTGCGATTGTGTTGATTGTCAAATGTAACAAGATAGCCCTGCGGACTGAAATATTAGCAGTCTGTCTCCAAGGCATTTTACTCAGTGAAATGTTTATACTAGAAAATAAATACTTTTTTAATAGCGCAACATTTTTTAATAGCACAAGATTTCCCAATGAGGAAGCTTGACAACTTTGTATGCTTTTCTTTCCCTCATTGGCCCATTTGTGTGCAGGGATTGTGTAGTGATTTACATTTTGTTGGCTAATCATGATCGAATGACATTAATTTATCACACAAACCCCACTTGTGTTTCACATACACAATCAGCACTTTCCATTTCTGTACTATAATAAGATAAATTTTAGTTATCAGCCCAGAAAAAGAGTTGTCATCTTGGCACCGGGAAGCCTGCCTTGAGTGTTGGAGCAAATTTAACATCTGGTATAATGAGATGTAGGAGAAAAACAACAGACTTGTTGACCTAGTTATTTTCCATCTGCCACAAACATAGTAATGTAAAACTAGAACCATAAGGGGAAAAAAATTGAAATACTACTGTACAGAGTAATGGAGTCACAATGACTGCCATTGGAACTTTTATTATGACTTTTATAGACAGCTGCTACTGATCAAGGTTTTAAGTCAGAATTATTGTTGGGCTGATGTCTGTCAATGGCTATGAACTTGTGTCTCTATGAAGGTGATATTTAAGAAACATTTCCATAGAGGTAGATTTTGATATGTTGTAAGTTAGAGCTGCTTTATAGTACTTTTTCAAAAGACGTAGAAAAGTCGCCTTTTAGGAAGAGGTGTATTATGAGAGATGTGTTTTATATGACTTCTGTACAAGAATGAACCTATCATGGAGCCTGGTTCCAGTCTTACCTATCCAGTCAGGGCCAGAAAATCTCCTGCAATGGCTTCCCTACCCACCCTTGCACTGTTACCTCTGGAGTCCCTCAATAATTGATTCTTGGCCCCCTCCTATTTCTCATTTACATGCTGCCCCTCGACGACATCATCTGAAGACATGATGCCAAGTTCCACGTATACGTTTACGACATCCAGCGCTACTTCGCCAGCACCCCTCTCAAACCCTCCACTGCCTCTGTATTGTCAAACTGCAACTTTCTCAAATGAAACGCTGGGAAGACAGAAGCCTTTGTCTTTGGCCTTCGCCACAAACTCCGTTCCCTCACCATTGATTCCATCCCCTTCCCTGGCCACTATCTCGAGCTGGACTAGACTGTTCATAACCTCGGCATCCTATTTAACCCTGAGCTGAGATTCCGATCCTATATCCTCTCCACCACAATGACAGCCTGCTTCCACCTCTGTAACATTGCCTGTTTCAGCTCCGCCACAGCTTATCTGCTGCTGAAACATCTATTTCCTCCTTTAAGACGTTCCCTAAAACATAACTCTTTGACCAAGTTTTTAGTCATCCATCCTCTTATCTCCTTTGGCTTGGTGTCAATTTTTGTCTGATTATGCTCCTGTGAAATGCCTTGGGATGTTTTACTACATTATACGCGCTATATAAATGCAAGTTGTTCTAAGCAGTGTGTCTCTTTTATTAGAGGATGTGTGGATCAGAGTTTACAATGAGTTTCAAATTTCCCCAGTAAACTATTATCCTCCTACATTCTTCTGTATTCCTCCCTGTCTTCTTTGCTGAGCTGAGCTATAAGCAACAACTTATGAAATGCACAGTTGCACATGATGCCAGTGCTATTAAATGAACTGAGCAGAACAAGGTGCAGTTCTGTGCTGGGAAATCTAAAGAGAGACATGCTATCTGCAGTAACAAGCACAAGCCAAATTAAGTCCAAAGCACTCTTACCACACATTTATCTGAGAAATCAAGCAACCGCCACAGTTAAATAGGAATATTTTCAACGTGTTGCTGAAATATTGCATTATACAGTACTTTGAGTTGGTTAATGTTTTCTATTCCAACTGATAAAAGGAGCCTTTTGAACATGAATGACCAACAATCCAAAGTTAATGCAGTATTTTTTTTAATAAACTATGAAAACTCAAATTAACAATCAGCCTCTCTCTACTTGTCTCCTCAGCTTTGAAACCTGGCACCCATCTCACTTTCTGATCTCTACACAGTGGATTGTATCAGCTCCTGAAACTCCGGCCCATTCCATCACATCATCTAGCCACAATCTCCTGTTTTCTGCCTCTCTATCTATTACCATCAATTTTTCCAGACAGTAACAAGCCTAACAACTTTCCTTCTGATTCCTGAAAAATGTGCCTGTGGTATATTGATCCAAACTTTCCGCGTGAGTAGAAATCTCTCAACAGCTCATTCTAAATGAGCATTCAATGTTGGTTTTATATACACAGGGCAATGCAAAAGTGATTAAGAATGCATTGATGTACTGGAGCAAATCATTATGCCATTAATGTGGGCATATGCTTTATTGACTTTCTACTAGTTTTGTTTCCTATTCACAAAAATGCTGCTTTTTACAGATTTTCTCACATGGTTTTTCTTTTCTAAAAATAACTACTTGCAGTAAAATTGCAGAAAGTCACATTTTTTTTGAAGATCTGGAAACCTTTGTCTGTGTCGAGGCTTAACTGCATTCACAGCTGAACCATTTTACCGTGGGAATTTTTCTTAGACGTGCAACTAACTTCTTACCTCTAACGTTTATTGTTACTTGCCAGATCTTGGGTTCATGTGCATATTAATTTACTGATTTATTGATATTTCAGAACGTCTGTTCTTCCAGAGGAGGCGGTCAGTATTTTGCTTCCTTCATGTGGCGGTGCAATGGAAATGAAACTGGGGAGAGATGTATAACGGGCGGTTGATCGATATCGCCCATTTTACACTAACGCCCAAAGGCGCAATTACCCCCAGGGACTCGAGACCAAGTGCGTTGTTCAGGTTAAGTGGGGTTAGTGAGCAGGGGAGGATAATTGTACCCAGCCAGGGAGCGCTGCAATGGGGAGGGGAAAGGATGCAAATGGGGGGGGGGGGGGGGAAGAGGAAGGAGTAAGTGGGATTGGGAGAGAGGAAGGGAGGGGAAAGGAAAGGAAAGGGATAAGAGGTGAGGGCAGAGAGGAAGAGAAGGTACACAAAGCAATTTTGCCACTCCGTGGCGGTGGGGAAGATAGAGTCCAAGGGCTGATTTTCTTGTTGACAGGTAGGGGACGGTCTGAGGGCTGATTTTCTTGCTCAGTGGAGGAGGCAAGGTCAAAGGGCAGGGTTTACTGCTCAATAGGGGCTGTGCTATGGCCTATTTTCTTTATCAGTGAGGATCGGATGCCCAAGGTCTGATTTTTTTGCTCATTTGGTGGGGAGTTGGTTCTGGGTTGATAATCTTGTTGACTGGGAGAGGTGTCAACTATGTTGCTCTGTGTAAGGTGTACTAATATATTATAGAATATGAACATGACTTAAGTGATATTTCACACAGATGGTGATTGCTTGGCATAGTGTGCAGGAAGATTTATTTAATAAACACCCTGTTAGTTAAAATGACTGATAATGTGTGCATTTGTTTAAGATATACTATAAATCTTATTTAAAGGAGCACTTTAGACCAGAGTTGCTAATTGTAGTCATGACTTTTAAAGATAGAATAGGCATTAATATGGTACTTTGTCACATTTTCAGACTGTCCCAAAAAAATTCATACACAATGGCCTTGATCTTGCAGTTAAAATAGCAGTGAGGCTATCAGCGCTCACCGTTATTAAGGAGTAAATCGGACAGTAACTTCCGGCGTTCGCACATGCGCAGTTATACGCGGAAATCGGGAAGTTGTTGTCCGAGTTGCCCTGCTGTTCCAGAAGCTTTACTGTGCCAGTATCTCACCAAATAAACTCAGCAGTGAAACGTGTGAAGTTGCGGTACTTATGTGATAGATACCTACCAAACACGCCAGAAAACGTTGGGGCTTATCCATTCCAGTGTAAGTACATTTTTAACGGCATGATAAGTCTTAATTACTGCAAAACAACCTCGCTGGCACTGAAAATTAACTTTTACAAGTGTGGAGTCTCATTCCTTCAGATTTTAATTATGGAGATTAAAAATGTTTTTAAAATATAAATATTTGTTTTAACTTTTCTTTGTCTCTTTTATCTCTCCCCTCTCTCTTTCTTAACACCATCTTTCTTTCCCTCTCTTTATTTCACTTTCTGTATATGATTTGGCATTGAATTAAATATTCAACTTACACTTCCTGGTTTTGACTCTGCGCTACTCATTAAGAATTCTTCAATCTGATTGGTTAAGGAGATACACAGTTGCTTTTCCTGTTCACACGGGTCCCAGATGCTCTGTAGAGGGCACTGTGCTGAACTGGATTTCTAATCACAGCAAGTTCCAGTGTAAAAGCCCGCAGAAAGTCTGTGGGCAATTGGGCTGGTGCCATTCGTTGACCGCAATTATTTTGAAGTGCAGACACTTTTGATTGGTAAGCAAATACAGCAGCCATATTTTTGCAATGCCACAAACAGAAATGAGTAACCAGTTTGTTTATTTTGTGGTGGTGTTAGTTGAGGGAAGATGGTTGTTTCGGGGAACTTGATGCTCTTTGAATAGAATGTTTAAAGTCCACCTAAGCAGACACACATGTCCTTGGTTGAAAGACTCAGCCAAATGACAGCACTTTCAACAATGCAGGACTCCCTCAGTACTGCACTGAAGTGTCAGTCTGGATTTACTGTTCAAGCCTTGGCATAGGACTTGAACCCACAACCTGCTGACTCAGAGGCAAGGATGCTACTGGCCAAGCTGGCATGTAATTATAAGTAGATCTCATCTAACCCAGGTTAAAACAAGTGAAATATAGCTAGCGGTTGAATACATTTTGAAAGATGGGGCAGTTTTCATTGCCTTCTCTCCCACTTCAACCCTGCTACTAGCAGGGGATAATGATATACGAGTGCTGACATGAGATGTCATTGTCAATTGGGATCATTAAAACTTTTTTTTTGATGTTTATTTAATAGAAGTATATTTGGATAAAGGGAAAGGCTTGTCTGCTACTAAGGTATTCCCATTAAGAGGTTTGTACTATATTATGATACTGTTCTTTCGACTCTGGCTTCAAATCTAAATCCAGGGCAGTCATAGTTGATTAACGTCTCTTCTGTCTGCCAGTTGTTAAGGATTATAAATTGAATATATTTGACAGTTAATTGACTTCTTAACGGACATGAGGTGTAGCACAAATTTGGCACCAATTTCCGTTACTCTAGCTATAACCCTGTGTCAGATTGCATGGACAGAGAGTGGGGCAACAGAAAGAGCATGCTGTTGTTCTCCTAAATCAGAAGGCAAAGTGGGTTGTCAGGCCATTGTAAAACGAAGTCCTGATCTGATGTAGGCGTTAACTGAACTGAAAGAGTTTGATGCTGCCTCTGGATTAAAACAAAAACATTTTAACTCTTATTATGGTGAATACACATGAACACAAGCAAATGATAAACAGGCCAGATTGCCTAATGTGCAATAATGGTTTCTGCAAAAGTAATTAGTCTGATTAATAGTTTTGTTAAAATTTCCCGCTTCATTCTCAGCTCACAGCTGCTTTCAGCTGGCACATCTCTTATTAAAACTAATTTGAGACCTGACAATTTTAGGCTGCTATGCACGCATTGGAATTGGAAACTTGGTCTGAAAGATTGATTTATGTTTTGCTTTGCTACGACATAAAGGATTAAAAAATGCTGTAAACCAGTTTTACAAATAAGGCAAATGCACATTATGTTTATACCCTAATTGCATCATATGCATTAGTTGGGCTAAAACAAAAGTTAATTGAATTAGCTTTCAAACATTAATCAGTGACATTAAAGTCCATTATGCAAGACTGTTTAGAAAACATAGCATCAGTGTTTTATCCAAGATTTCATGCATAATCCTATTTTATACTACAGCTAATCCTGGAAGACGTGGGTGCCGATTTGTTTTGAAGGGCATTTGTTGCCAAGTTTCTATCTTCAACCCGTGAAGGTCATTTATTTTCATGTATTCCAAACCTAAAAAATAGGTTTCCCTGCCTGCCAAATAGCTGCATTACCTCTCACGAAATTTTTTTTTTTTTTTACTGTGGTTGCTTCAAGACATGTAAGCTATGACTTTACATTTCTGCTGGACTCTAATATATGACCATTTTAGTAAAGTTCATAATAACTTACATCAACTTTGCTTCCAATTTCCACCCCTCCCTCGCCTTCACATGGTCCATCTCCGACTCTTCCCTTCCTCAACCTCTCTATCCCCATTTCTGGGGATAGGCTGTCCACCAATATCTGCTTTAAGCCCACCGACTCCCACAGCTACCTTGATCAGACTCTTCCCACCCCGCTTCCTGTAAGGGCTCTATTTCATTCTCCCAGTTTATCCAACTCAATCGCATCTGTTCTGCTAATACCACCTTCTGCACCAGAGCTTCCGATATGTCTTCCTTTTTCCTCAATCGAAGATTTCCCTCAAAGGTTGACAGGGCCCCCAAAACGTGTCCGTCCTATTTCCTGCACTTCTGCCCTCACCCCTTCCCCTTCCTCCCAGAACCATGATAGGGTACCCCTTGTCCTCGCCTTTCACCCCACCAGCCTCCAAATTCAACGGATCATCTTCTGCCATTTTCGGCACCTCCAGTGTGATGCCACCACCAAACACATTTTCCCCTCCCCTTTCAGCATTCCCAAAGGGCCGTTCCCTCCGTGACACTGTGGCCCACTCTTCCATTACCCGCTCCCCTCCCCCCCAGCACCTTCCCATTCAAGCGCAACACCTGCCCTTTCACCTCATTGACCTGAAATGTTAACTCTATTATTAAAAAAACTTGGGTTTTACCCTAAAGATGAATGGGATGAAATGATGAACATTGGGGAACTGGAAACTCACATCATCAAACCCACGATAAAGGAAGTTAAATCTGTGCTTATACTGCTGATCCACACCTTCCTTTCATTGCCACCTGATATTTTCCCTCACTATCTACGAATCCCAGCAAATCATTCAACTCACTTCCTGCTTTGTTCAGACTAGGCAAAATGACAAAGACTAGGTAAAATGACCCACCAAGACACTTTTTCAGTTCAAGAATCCTGTTTGAGAATGGGGAAATGGACAGCTATCAAGAGATTTCATTCAAACAACATACAAGTTCTCCAGAGATCCTACACTGTGAATGAAGCATAGGCAACCAAAAAGCTTAGGGGGCGAAATTGGGCTCGGTAGCGCCTGTTTCTTTGGGTGCTACGAGGCCCCTTATGGTTCCAAAATGGTGTCCGTGGTGTGCAAGGGCGGCGGACGCCATATTGGTAAAAGGGTTAGTGCGCGCGCACCTAACGTCCACCGGCAGCATGCAGAGCAGGCAGATCATGTCGTCAATCAGTGTGTAATGCCGATTAATGCCAGTGCTACCATTTTGAACCTCCATGCTCCAGCCTACACCCACTCTGATGCGCGCACAGCTGAACACGATTTTAAACAGCATGAAGGACCCCCCGCCACCAGCGCTATTTAAAGGGATCGTCAACTACTTGCAGGTTAGTTGCTGGTTTATTTCTTCTGGCTGTTGCTACAATTCTACACATTTTGGGTGCTTTCTATAGCTGTTTAAAGTTTCAAAAGTCTACAGGGAGTAGTCTGGCGGGTGCTGAAGTACTTTTCTGCTGGCTTCAAGGCTTCTGCACAACCAGTTGCTTCCACACATGGGTGGACTAGTGAGCCTTTCTCTTGGCATTGAGCATAGCTGGGAGAATAAGCAGAGGCCATGCAGAACAGGACAAGCTGCTAGAAGAGGGAGGAGTAGGAGGGGGAGAATGGTGCCATTGACTGCACGCACATTCCTTTGCATGTGCCTTATGCCAACTCTGCCATGTACCGGAACTGAAAGGGATTCCACTGGTGTATAACCATAGGCAGTGCATCATGCAGGTCAATGTCTGGTATCCTGGCAGCAGTCTCAATACGTTCATTCTGTGGCAGTCTACTGTGCCAGCTGTATTTCAACCACCACGGCAAACCAAATGGTGGCTACTGGGCAACAAGGGCTATCCACTGATGACATGGCTCACGATTCCGGTCCACAACCCACGCACATGTGCATAGCAGGCATACAATGCAAGCCATGCTGCCACAAAAAATCTGATAGAGCAGATTATTGGCATGTTGAAGCAATGACTCCGCTGCCTGGACAGCTCTGGAGGAGTTCTGCAGTACTCGGCTGAGCGGGTTTCAAGATTTGTCGTGGTAATCTGCACAACTTTGCCATCGTGAGGGAAAAGCCCTTGCCACCATCTGGCAGGTGAGAAGCTGAGGAGCAGGAACACGAGGAGGAGAAGGCCGAGCTGGAAGAGGAGGCGGAGGAAGAGGAAGGAGAGCTGCAACCTAGATGCTCCTTTCTACCCAGGCTTTACGTGAACAAATAATTCAAGAGCGATTCCAGTAACATCAGTGGTGGAGACTGCAAATGGCCTTGGAGGATGACCTCAAGCAGTTCTGGGCCTAGAAGGCCCAGCTTCAGACTGCACTATCTTGGCATGTGCAGCAGCAGTCTGGGCTGGCTGGCTGACCGGCAACAGCAAGGGCAATGGCAGAGTGGCAGGGGTGCGAGCACGAATGCTATCATCCTAAGAGGACAGCAGGTTCAAGCAACATGGAGCCACTGCCACTCTCCCGGGGCCACGCCTCAACAATCCTAGTAATCTGTTGGAGAACAGATTGCTGGACTGCTTTTGCACCCTGGAAGTCACTTTGAACACTGGCATCCAGAGCCATAAAGGCAGCAGTCTGAGCTTCCACTGCAGCACTCTGACGTTGGGTGGATGCTGCTTGTGCTGCAATAGAAGCTGAGACATCAGCCATCAGACGCTGTATGATGGTTGGTTCCACAAGTGTGTTGACGGAGGTGGCCACCCATTCCATGCTGGAAAGGATGGGTTCCAAGCCCTGTGCCAAGTTGGTGCTGGATTCCTCCGTGTTCCTTGATATTGAACGCAGGTTTTCTGGCAGGCTTCCCAATGCACCAAGTATTTGGGTGTGTACACCCATCAGCCTTCTTCTGTAGCCTGGCCCATTGAAGTCCTCATCTGAGTCCTCTGCAGCTGAACTAGTGTGCGACCTCACCCTCCGGCGAGCTGGCACCTGTGCTCGCCTTTCCCCCTGCCTTGGCTGCAACGCACGTGTGCCCAGTGTCTCACCACATGCAGGTCCCGCCTCTGTCCTATCCTCTAAATTACGCGCAGTGTCAGTGTCTAAGCTGGTGGCTGCGAGTGTGAAACCGTGTCTTCATCTTCACTGCCTTCTTGCTCTTCCTGGGCAGGTTGCAGTTCTTGAGTATCTGAAATGAAAAAGGGATAAGGGTTGGGTTGTGGTGAGGGGAGAGACGAAAGTAAGAAGTGCGTGCTTACACCATCTGCAGTTTGTAAGTTAGAAGAGATTGAAGTGGGATGTGGGAAGGAGGATTAGATATGAGGATGCCATCATCTTCAATGGCTTCAGCCCCGCCGGTGGCCATGGCCTCAGTGATGACCCTCCCATAATGGCCAGCACCGTCTCCTCCATGGGTATCCGAAAATGCAGGCGTGCCTCTCCCGCTCCGGTCAGTTTCTGCTGCCTCCGGTTGTGCGCCACCTCCTCCTGCAAGAGAGAGGGATGTGTGTCAGTGAGTGCTATGCAATCTGTTTGGGTGCTGTGACTGTCATGGTTGAAAAGCTACCATTGTGTGCAAGCTGTGAGGTGTGGGTACGAGGCCTGCAACAGTGCAAAGTGTGTGAGGGTGAGGTGAAGCATATGAATGGTAGGGTTGAGCCTTGATAGAGATTGTTGGTAGGTGAGTGATGGGGGTGTGGTGAATTGAGCAGTGGCTGAGGCGAGTGGTGCAGTTGGTAGGATATGGCATTTGAAGATGCATTCACTGACCTTGACCACTCGGGTGAGATCATTAAACTTCTTCGGGCACTGCATCTAAGTCCTTGGGGCTATACTCCTGGCATTGACCACAGTGGCTATCTGTTCCCACTGTCTTCTCATCATGTGCCTGGAGGGCCTCCTGCCCCCCTGAGTATACAGAACATCTCTCCTCCTTTCCACCACCTCCACCAAGACCTCCAGTGCAGCGTCTGAAAACCTGGGTGCCTGCTCTCTCCCATGGTCATCCACTATTCACTCTTTCCCAGGCCAGATTCACTTGCAGAATGACTCCCAGCACCTGCTCCAGCCATAATGCACCTCCCCTTTAAGAGGTGCAGGCTAGCTTTAAGTAGTGCTAGTTAGTAATGATACTGGGCCGCCTGCTGATGCGTGCAGCCAATGAACAGCGCAGGGAGCGCTGGCTGCATGCAGAAATCAGTATAATGAGCAGGCAGCACAAAGTTCGTGTGCTGCTTGCATTCCACTCAACTGGTGCAGGTTAATCGCGCATCGCAATCCCCGCGCCCGTTTTCAGGGGCTAACCAATTTAACCCCCTTAGTTTATTCAAAGTTGACCTTTGTGGGTCAGATTGCCATTCCTTTTCTTCTTTTTACTTCTGAACCTTGTCAATAAGACATATCGGCCCCTCTCCACCTTCCCCAGTGAAAACATTATCATCATTAACTCTTCTTTGTCCTAAGACTAGCTCCTAGATCATATTAATCAAGTTAAAAGGAATTTGAAAAGAACAGGAAAAGTTGTGCTAAGAAGGCGTTGGTTGCACAAAGTAACCTAGAGTTGCAATCAATGTTCTCGCTAATTCTTTTGGGTGCGTAGCCCCTTTTAGGACCATTCAAATTACCGTGCATGCACGTTTTTTGCCATTAGAACGCCATTGAGTCGGCTGTGCGGGAGCTGCAGATCACTGCGAAGCTTAAAATGAACATTGATTGTAACTAGGGAATGTCCAGGATGAAGCTCAGGAACTCTATAGAGTGAACTTCAGTGCAGAAAGAACCAACTGCAATCTTCAAACCTTTAAAATCCATTCTTGGTGTAATCTAATCACTACTCCCTGATTTACCTCATCTTCCTTTTTTACTCTTGGTGATGTTCTGCACTATGGTCCTTGGTCCTTCATATTGGGTTCTCATCTTCTATCTATAAAAGATCCTTGTTAGTTTCTTCCAGGATATTCACCATGCTCCTCTAAATGGTGGCAGTGATGAGAATTCTGGACCCTTGTATTTTTAGTGTCTCGCTCGATCTATGCTATCATTCTCATACGTTTGGTCTTCATCTTATTGTGCCCATATGACCATACTGTTCAGTGACATCCCTCCTCCGTCCTTCTAGGAAGAAAACTGGTCTAACATCCCCAAAAATACAACTCCAGGGATTAAAAACAAGGAGCACAACTGGGAGTGAGGTTCTCTGTTTATTTGTTCCACTGCTTCAGGACTATTTGTTGTTGTTCTTCTTTGGGATAATGACAAATAAGCCTCACTACAAAATGTGCGTGTATTTGGCATAGTTTTTGTATACATAGTGATTTGTACTTCTGGAGAGTGCTGGTGGATGTTTCTAGAATGTACTTTATAACCGGTGATGTTAGACGATGTAACACCATTGTAATTAATACATAATTTTTTTTTGTTTTTTGTTAATGGGATGGCAACGCCAGCATTTATTGCCCAACCCTATTTGCTCTTGAGAAAGTGGTGGTGAGCTGCCGCCTTGAACCGCTGCAGTCCGTGTGGTGAAGTTACACCCACAGTGCTGTTAGGTAGGGAGTTCCAGGATTTTGACCCAGCGATGATGAAGGAATGGCCGATATATTTCCAAGTCAGGATGGTGTGCGACTTGAAGGGGAACTTGGAGGTGGTGGAGTTCCCATGCTCCTGCTGCCTTTATCCTTCTAGGTGGAAGAGGTCGCAGGTTTGGGAGGTGCTGCCGAAGAAGCTTTGGTGAGTTGCTGTGCATCTTGTAGATGGTACACACTGCAGCCACAGTACGCCGGTGGTGGAGGGAGTGAATGTTTAAGGTGGTGGATGGGGTGCCAATCAAGCGGGCTGCTTTGTCCTGGATGGTGTTGAGCTTCTTGAGTGTTGTTGGAGCTGCACTCATCCAGGCAAGTGGAGAGTATTCCACCACACTCCTGACTTGTGCCTTGTAGATGGTGGAAAGGCTTTGGGGAGTCAGGAGGTGAGACACTCGCCGCAGAATACCTAGCCTCTACCTGCTCTTGTTGCCACAGTATTTATGTGGCTGGTCCAGTTAAGTTTCTGGTCAATGGTGACCCCCAGGATGTTGATGGTGGTGGATTCGGCGATGGTAATGCCGTTGAATGTCAAGGGGTGGTGGTTAGACTCTCGCTTGTTGGAGATAGTCATTGCCTGGCATTTATGTGGTGCGAATGTTACATTTCTGATGTCTAACAAGAGTCCACTTGAAGAATGTCAATTTGACAGCTAATTTGATACATAGCATAAGTGTCTAAACTGGAATTATACTAATACCATTCCCAGACCAGTATCTGTGATGTGAAATGTGTAGCCAGGAGACTGGAGTTAGAGTTCTAGCTGTGCATATATCTATATTGCAGTAACTTCTGTGCATGCATGCAGAACTCCATTCCCCGGGCCATTAACTTTTAATGTTAGGAGAGCACAGGTAGGAGCATCTGTTCTTTTATAACATTAAAAGCATTCCATACAAAGTTTAAAACTTTTGACCATGCATGGATGCTTCTAGAATGTGGTTTCACAAGGTGAGTTATGCCCAGTTAATACAAACGTAAATCAGTGTGAAATGGTCTCTTGGCTCAAGGTCACGTAACGTGTGGGCTCAGTACACCAGAGTATCGGACTGGGATCTTCCACCCAAGTTATAATATCACTTTTAGCTTGAAAAGCTGCAATTATATCGGGCTTTGGTGAGACCACACCTGGAGTACTGTGTAAGGAATGATATACTTGCATTAGAGGGGTTGCAACAACGGTCCACTAGATTGACTTCTGGGATGATAGGGCTGTCCTATAAGGAGAGATTGAGTAGCATGGGCCTATATTTTCTGGAGTTTAGATGAATGAGAGGTGATCTCATTGAAACATATCAATTTCTTAGAGGGCTTGACAGGGTAGATGCTGAAAGGCTGTTTCCCCTGGTTGGAGTGTCTAGAACTAGGGGTCATAGTCTCAGGATAAGGGGTTGACCATGTACAGGAAACTTTTGATTAACCGGCACCTAAATAACCGGAAATCTCGGTTAACCGGCAAAATTCAGGAGTAGGTTCAGGTAAGTTTTATTACTTGCCTTCCTCGATCTTTTGCTGTGCAAGGGTGTGGCTGCAGCTGTTGCTAAGCTACAGAGACGCTTGGAACTTGTGGCCATTGTTCTGAACCTGTTGCTAAGCAACAGGGTTTGTTGCTTTATACGGAGCTCTCAGCTCTCCGTATCTTTTACTATAGCTTTCAGTTAACCGGAATTGTTGATGAACCGGCACCACGTCGGTCCCGTCGGTGCCGGATTAAAAAAAGTTTCCTGTAGGATTGAGATGAGCAGAAATGTCTTCACTCTGAGGATTGTGAATCTTTGGATTTCTCTACCCCACAGGGCTGTTGGATGCTTGATTATGATCAAGACTGAGAATGATAGATTATTGGACACTAAGAGAATCGAGGGATATGGGGATAAGGCAGGAAAGTGGAGTTGAGGTAGAAGATCAGTCATAATCTTATTGAATGGTGGGGCAGGCTCAAGGGGCTGTATGGCCTATTCCTGCTCCTATTTTTATGTTCTTATGAAGCAGCTTCACATGCGCACAAAAGTAGAAGTACAACCCTAGTTTTGGTTTTAATGATAACAGTGCAGTGGCCCTGTATGTAAAAG
Organism: Somniosus microcephalus; assembly: GCF_052327205.1. Classification (NCBI taxonomy): domain Eukaryota; kingdom Metazoa; phylum Chordata; class Chondrichthyes; order Squaliformes; family Somniosidae; genus Somniosus; species Somniosus microcephalus. The sequence goes on from NC_141012.1 coordinate 22,349,621, forward strand.
CTAGTGGACAGGCACAAAAAGCAATCAAGGAGATTAATGGAATGTTGGCCTTTATCTCCAGGGGCCTGCAATATAAAGGGGTGTAAGTTATGCTTCAGTTGTACAGAGCCTTGGTCAGATCCTGCCTGGAGTCCTGCACTCAGTTTTGGGCACCACACCTCAGGAAGGATATATTGGCCTTGGAGAGGGTAGAGTGCAGATTCACCAGAATGATACCGGGGCTTAAAAGGGTTAAATGATGACAAGTTGCATAAAATTAGCTTGTATCCCCTTGAGTACAAAAGATTGAGGGATGATCTAAATTGAGCTGTTAAAAATGATAAAAGGGTTCGATATGTAAATACAGGTAAACTATTTTCTCTGGTGAGGGAATCCAGAACAAGGGGGCTTAATCTTAAAATTAGCGCTAGCCCATTCAGATGTGAAATTAGGAAGCACTTCATCACACAGAGTAGTTGAAATCTGGAACTATCTCCCCAGAAGGCTGTGGATGCTGGGCCAATCGAAACTTTCAAGACCTTCAAAACTTGAAACTTTTAGGTAAGGGTATCAAGGGATATGGAACAAAGGTGGGTAAATAGAGTTGAGGTATAGATCAACCTGATCTAATTGAATCACAGCACAGGCTCGAGTGGCTGAATGGTCTGCTCCTGTTCCTATGTTATTAAGTAAATTTGTGGGAGGAATTTTTCGGAGGATCATTGGGCGCGTTTGGTGGCCGGTCAGCTGGGAATTGCTTTTTTGACAGCAGGTAGGGAACCTGCTGTCAACCTGGCTCCACGCTAGTCTCCGAGATGTCGGATCTGTCGTCGCTGAACAGACCCGACACCAAGCGATGGGGGATGCAATTTAGATTATTAAGAGCTTGTTAACTGGCACTTAAAAACTATTTTGAGCACATCTTTAGATTTTAAGAGTTCACCAACATCTCCCCCACAGTTCAGGGATCATGCTCGGTAAGGAGGTCGGGTGTTGTGTCAGCATGGGATGATTTTTTAACTTGACAGCTGCAAATGGTGTATAAAAGCTCCCATTTCATAGCTGTTCACTTTCCAAGGTTAGAAGCTGTTGCTTACTGCATTTGGAAGACAGATTGAGCTTTCTGCAGTTTGCAAGTGTTTGGAGAAAACTCTCTATCCAATGTCGCCTCATTGGAGCAACCTCTCTCACCATTGACAGATCGCTTCTGTCATCTCAAGATCACCTGCCATCTATTCCATTAGCATTGGTGCCCTTGAAAATATCTCACCTTGGTCCTCAGAATCCCACCACGATCAGCCCCCACATAAGCAGCACCAGGCACACCAGCAGCACCAACAACAACACCAACCTTCTCTGCAATCAACTGGTGCTGCACAGGACGCTGCATCAGCACCCGACCACATTGCTGCCCAGGATGCCAGGGATGGCCTCACCATGGCCAGATTTACTTTACTTTACGTTGTACGCCCTGGCTGCCACATGATGTGCCAGGTTGGCATCACCCCACACCAACACTATAAAGCTTCCCTACTATGCCCAAGCCATTCGTTTCACACTCATCGCCATTGCGGAGGTACTGTTATGTCTCACCATTCACTGCAACTCACTAAGCCACTTCCGAAGGTGCACACAAATCTGTCCAAGAACGCAAAGTGGTGAAAATAAAGATTTCAATGTTTGACAGCACATTAAGAGAGCCTTCACATGAACATTGGCTAAAACACCCAAGTGCCCTGTGTGTTGTTGGTTGGTAGGATTGGACTAGGATGAGGGTGAGTGTGAGGGGTGGCTAGTGAGATGGGGAAGTGATAATGTAGATAGAGAGGGATGAGTGGAGGTGCAAGATAAGTTGGTGTGAGTAAGGATGTGCAGGAGTAGGGTAGGGAAGGCAGAGTGATGGGGATGTGATGAGTGGCACAGCAGGATGAGGTTGAGTGTGGATTTGCAGTGTTCTTGCTCAGGCCAACATCCCCAGCATCGAAGCCCTGACCACGCTCAATCAGCTCCAATGGACGTGTCACATTGTCCGCATGCCCGATACGAGACTCCCAAAACAAGCGCTCTACTCGGAGCTCCGGCACGGCAAGAGAGCCCCAGGTGGGCAGAGGAAACGCTTCAAGGACACCCTCAAAGCCTCCTTGAAAAAGTGTAACATCCCCACCGACACCTGGGAATCCCTGGCCCAAGACCACACAAAGTGGAGGAGAAGCATCCGGGAAGGCGCCGAACACCTCGAGTCTCTTCGCCAGGAGCAAGCGGAAGCCAAGCTCAGGCAGCGCAAGGAGCGCACGTCAACCCAAGCACCCCACCCACCCGCCTCTTCAACCACCGTCTGCCACACCTGTGACAGAGACTGTAGGTCCCGCATTGGACTAATCAGTCACCTGCAAGCTCATTTTTAATGTGGAAGCAAGTCATCCTCTGTTCCGAGGGACTGCCTAAGAAGAAGAAGAAGAAGAAGAGTAACGTTTCGTGATCTACTGAGATCGTTGAAAGATTTGTGCCACTGCAGCCTGGTCCTCCTAACGACATCCCTGCTTGTGTCCTCCTGTGCAATGTGCAACCAGGCTGTGTTGATCTCCTGGGGAGTTATCTTCTGCCCATGGGAAGGGAAGAGAACCTCCCTGTGTGCTGTGACTCCCTCCATAAGCATATGGAGGGAGTCATGGGCGAGTCTGGGTACAGCCGTGCACCTTTGTGCAGTGCTTGTCGGTGTTTGCAGCACCTCAATGCTGTAGAACACTGACAGCAGAACTGTCAAAATCAATTTGCGCATGGTCCCTTTAAGGAAACCGTCTGATGACGCGTCATCAAGTGACGTCATCAGACCCGCTTCCTTCAGTTGGCCAGGAAAACATACAAGATTCTGAAGGGGATTGACAGGGTAGATGCTGAGAGGTTGTTTCACCTGGCTGGGGTGTCTAGAACTGGGGGGCATAGTCTCAGGATAAGGGGTAGACCATTTAAGACTGAGATGAGGAAGAATTTCTTCACTCAGAGGGTTGTGAATCTTTGGAATCCTCTGCCCCAGAGGGCTGTGAATGCTGAGTCTTTGAGTATATTCAAGGCTGAGATAGATAGATTTTTGGACTCTAGGGAAATCAAGGGATCTGGAGATCGGCGGGAAATTGGAGTTAAGGTCGATGATCAGCCATGATCTTATTAAACAGCGGAGCAGGCTCGAGGGGCCATATGACCTACTCCTACTCTTTCTTCTTATGCTCTTAAATACACTGGGTGGGCTTAACAAGCCCAATCATCGCAAGATCACTCTACGGAGCGGGATGGAGCCAGTAGCGGGGTCGCACCCAGCCACACTGGACCCGCCTTGGTAGGCAAAATCACGGCCTGTATGTTTTGTTGAGAATAAGCTACAGCAATTTTCCTTAATAAAGCACTGGAATCAAATAACTCATTTAGGGCTACCTTTATTGGTGTGTGCTCCCTGTGAATGTTACAAGGTTTCAGCTATTTTTACATGTGGTGACAACTTTTTCTTTTCCATTACCTCTTAATGGTCTTGCTTAGTTTATATGAAAGAATGTTCCTAGTCAGTGCTTTGAGTCTCTTCTTTGTTCTCCCAGAGCTGCAGGGTTTCCAACCACAAGAGTGTATAGTTTCCTGTCAAATACACTGGGAAGTGACACAACAACTTTTGTAAGCTTTGGATTGGCATACTCTAATTACTGAGGAATTTCCAAAACATCATCATAATAAGCACAGGTTCTCCCTTTTACTTAAACAGTAATTCACCTGAAGCCTCCTTGATAAATTGCTTAACCAGTTAATAAACCCTTTATTTAATTGCAACCATTACTGAATGTAACTTATTGAAGGAGTTAATTGTACACTGGATTTCCATAATACATTGGGGCGATTTTCCTAGCCCTGGGGAGGTGGGTATGGAGGCGGGACTGCCGGAAAAATGGCAGAATCTGGGAGCGGGTACCCATCCCGCCCCCAACCCGCTTCCGTGCCATCTTTCCAGGAGGCGGGTACCCGACCCGCACCAGGTCTCATCGCCTCAAGGCGGGAAGGGGATTAGTGCCAATTAACTGTCTGTTAACAGGTAATTAACAGGCAGTTTTTTTGGCTAATCCCTATTTTGAGCCCTAAACTGTGGGCTTCCCGATGACTCCGAACCTCGCCAGGTTCAGCGAGGCGAGCCGTGGGTCTGCGGGGGTCGGAGGGGCGGAAATGTCCGGTGAGTGATGAGTGCAAGTGTGGAGAGGTAAGTGTGAGAGGTGAGTCTAAAGTGTTTTAATAAGGTTACTTACCTTTGCTTCTTCCTCCAGGCTTCATGCCTTTAGGCTGCGGAGCTGCCTCATCTCACCGGCAGAGAAAGCAGAATGGCCGCTGCATTCGTAAATGCAGCAACCTTCTGTTTTCTGCTCAGGAAAGCTTTCTAAGTGAGTCTATGTCCTAGGTCTCAACTTAGAAGACAGATTGTCAGTGTTTGACAGCTTCACAGAGCTGTCAAACGATGACAATTCATCTGTCAAAAAATCTTGATAGTTGAAGCATCATACGCTGACGTCATCTGTCACCGGCTTTCCCGTAATTGGCAGGCTAAGCCAATCAAGGGAAAATAGCGTGGGTTGGCCAGATGTCGATGGAGGCAGGACTAAAACCTGACAAGCAGCTTTCCCGCCTCCATCACATCCCCATTGATAAAATCACCCCCATTGAGTATGGAATACATAATAATGGATATCATCTCTCACTTCTATTCTAGTTAAACATCACTGTAGCTTTTTTTAACATTGATCATTAAATACTTTTTCCAACTTTGAAACCTGTTGTATAATGTCAGTACAAGCTATTTCTGCAAATTTTCAAGAATTCTTTAAAAAAAAAAGTTTAATCCTGATTGTTTTTATTTGTCGGAATACTGCTGCAACCCTCAAAGGTTTAACATTGTTTTAAATGCATGATTACTCAAACTCAATGGGTCAGGAAATCAGGGGTTTGGACCAAATGTCTTCATGATCTATTGATTGACAGCGACATACAAGATCAGGACAAGATAGTGGTGAGTCAGTTTTATTCCCACAGTGGAACAAAGTTAGACATATACTGGTTGATAGGTTGGAGTCTCAGCTGCAATGTGAACTGTCGACAAAAGACAATTGGGACAAAAGACAAAACCTTTACCAATGGGCCATTTTTCTGAATGCACACTTCCAGCGTGGAGCCTTGCCCGCTGGGAGTGCATATCAAGAAATCTCAGGTGTTCTCCATGACTTTTGTCCATTAATTCTAATGAAGGGAAAATCATGGGGATCGCACATGTAATTTTCTGATGGGGGCTTCCAGCAGATGTGTACGCTCAGAAAATCAGCTCAGAAGTGCCAATCAGATACTTATAAGCACGTACAAAGAATGTTGGGATATTCTGAAGTCGTGAAAGGTGCTATATAAATGCAAGTTCCTTGTTTCTGTTCTCTGTACAAGCACTAATCTCTGCCTAACACTCCCACAGTGGCTTGATGTCCATTCCTTTCCTCTTCTAAGGAGGACCTTTGGGATATTTTCCAGTGTTAAAGGCATTATATAAATGCACGCTTTTGTTCTAAACTCCTCCACCTTGAAACTTCTTCCTCCACTTTCATAAACCTCTTCAAAACTGATCTCTTCCACAGTGCTGTCGGTCCCCTCCCTTAATTCTACTGCTAAAGCTTGGGGTCTGTCTTTCTCCCTTTGTTAAGTGCCGTCAGGTGTATATAATGTTAAATGTGCTATGTAAGGTGTTGTTTGCTGTTATATAAAGGGGCTTACTCATCTTTCAGTTTCCAGTTAATCTATTTTTCTCTTTCTAATTGCTGTACTTTTCCAACATTTGCTATATATTGAAGCAGATAAAATTTCAGATAGATGGACAAAGAGTTTAAAGCTTGAAAAGTGCAACATTTTCAGTATTTAGTTCTAAAGTATTTTTTCAAAGTAATTTCCACATGAAAATAAAATTTGCATTTTATTTTGTTTAACAGAGTGATGTAAAGATTCTTGTCCTTCACCAGTTTGAACACATGTCTAATGTTTAGATATTTCACAGCTTGTAGCACTGGATCATATACTGACACTATGTACAATAGGGTTAGTCCTCTTTATCAAGCCATGGGCCCTTGTTTATAGAACAGGAATGGAAGCAAACATCCTGATTTTTTTTGTTATTTAGGACAGAGATATCCATTATTCTCTCTGGACCATTCTTCAAAGCATTCTAATTCCTGCCTCACAGCTGATATCACAGCACAAGGATACATTGGCAACCAGCATATAAAACAAGCTCCAATGACCTATCCATCAGCAGGTCCATTGGTATCTCTACTGGAAGACCACACAATCATAATGTATTTTATACTATTTTTTAATCCAACCCGGTATTGTTAGTTAAGTGGGCATGTACAATAACATTGAGATTCAGTATATTAGTAATTTGAGACATGATGTGGTAAGTGTAGCATAATTGGGAGGGAAAAACTGACGTTGGGCCTCTGGTTCCCAAAGCTCACCACCACTGGGGTTTTCCTCACCTCATGTCTGGGTCTGTTGTAGACTAATTGATAGAGATTGATTGCTATGATTAGTCAACAACTCCATTATCCCATCATGTGAGTACCAGGATGGTAGAAGGCGAACGAGTTGGAGCTTGGTCTTTTCTGGTCTAGCATTTCCTATGTTCTATGTCTTGAGGACATGAAACAGCATACTGACCCTTTCGCCACCCAACATTTTATCCAACACAGCCAAGGAACTACAGCATTCCACAAATGGAGTATGAAAATGGTATTTCTAGAGTAGAATTTTAAATTGACCATCATATAGCTGGCTGGAAATTATAATTTGGGAAGCCAATGTATGAAAGTCTTCTAATTTTTCCTCAGAAATCTCTTCCTACAGGCCTGAGCTCACTGTGTTGTTGAGCAAAGGAATTCTGATTATCGTCAATAACACTTAATGATTAGCGACCAGAAAATAAAATTCATTTAAATTGGGTTTGACAATGTTAATCCCTACACCAGTGTGGAACAGCTTGCTTCCCAGCACTATTCTATTTAGAACCTTTGCCAAGGACTGACAAAACTCATGGAGACAGGTGGACTTGGCAGGTCTACAACTCAAAACCATATTCACCAGTCTGTCTCATAGTTCTGCGCAATTTATTTTTCCCCACAGGGGAACTCACTTAAAATGAGGTAAAATTCAACTTAACATCACATCTGTCATGTACAAAACCATTTCCACAGTTTGCGATATAAAATATGTTGTGCTCTTTTCTACTACTACTGTGTACCCAGCCATTAACTGATTTTTCCTTCCTCAGTACCTCTCGGTCGGCCTCCTGGCTGCTATGGAGTGTTGACTCCCATCTGAGTAATGGATCTACTCCAAGGTGCATAAACTGACACCATAAATCATCCCTTCAGACTGGCTCTGGGTACTTTATACAGAAACACACTTTCAGAGCCTTTCCTTCACTTTCAAGATCAATTTTTGGAACAAAATTTGAATCTGGTTATTCCCTGTCAAGATTCCTCCCTGCCCGGCCTCCCATCATATTACAAAATATTCATTAAACTTGTGTGAACGGTGTTTTTATGGCCACAAATCCAGCCTTTAACACTGTCACTCAATCAAGATTAGCAACACAAATCTTTGGGAAAGGTAGAGGTGGAAAAATGTTAACTGTAACACTCGCACCCCATACATCCAGATAGACATATGGAAAGATCTGATGAAACAAAAGTCCTATTTGCCTCCAACGTTTCTCTAGCAAAGAGAATTAATCTTAAGGGTTGAAGTGGAGTTTTTAGGATATAGGAAACTCTCGTTTAAACGGCACCTAAATATCCGGAATGCTCTATTAACCGGCAAAATTCTCACTCCGAAAACAACACCTCAATAACCAGCAATGTTGCCGAGTCCGAGTCTCCTGCCGTGGCTGAGTTAGTCAGTGGGGGTAGTTCTCCAAACTGCCACTACTCGGCTTCTTGGTGCTATCGGAAGTCGGAACACCTCAATAACCCTGTAACAGGAGCCTGACTCTCCCGTGCTGCCGGTAGTCTCTTCTGATCCGCCATTTTACAGGGGTACTGTGTGTCTCCCACGCTGCTGGTAGTCATTGCATTGCATTACCCTCAACTGGCAGTACTGTACTTAATCAAGCATCTTCCACCATCCATTTAACACAACATTCTGTAGGTGAGTACCCAATTACTGTATAATGCACATTTCTTGATTTTTTTTATTTTTCAATTTGTTAAAAATAGCCTTGGTAGATAACCCTCTCCGTCATCCGGAATTTTTGATCAACCGGCAACACGCCGGTCCCGTCGATGCGGGATACCAAAGAGTTTCCTGTAGTAGAAAGTAAGTCAGAGAAGGTAGTGATCAAACTTTGTAGTGATCTGGTCAGACCATGCCTTAAAATACTTGTGCAGTTCTGGTCAGCAAGAAACAAGAGAGATATTCAAGCACTTGAAACAGTGCAGTGAAGAGCCACAAGGCTGATCACTAGTGTCCGGGATCTGAGTTATGAGGAAAGTCTAGAGAAACCTGAGCATACAAAGAAGACATCTGAGAGGTGATCTCATAATAATAATAATGGTATATAAGGTTGCAGTGGGTAGAGAAAAAGTTAATTCAGCATATTACTTTAAATTAAACTGCGCAAGTAGAACAAAAGGACCCCAATTCAAAATAATAAAAGGTAATATTGGATTGATATCAGAAAATTTGTCTTCACACAAAGAATGATCAATGTGTGGACTAGAGTTCTGGAAAGATTACTGGAGGTAAAATCCCTGGATTCAGTTCAGAAACAATTGGATGCTACAATGTGGGGAGGGGAAGTTAGCACCTCTCTCGGTGGAATAAATAAGATTGGCTGAATGACCTTCCTCATCTATAATTATCCTTTGATTTTGTGATTCCAACTTTAAATCCTATGGGGAAACATTCGATATCGACCATTTAGGGGTGCTAACTTTAGCGCCTGGCGCTAATTAGCATCGGCGACCGCAAAATTGAGTTTTAGTGTCCCAAGAGGGAAGTGGAGCGCTAAATCAAGTGCTACATTTCCTTCTTAGGGCGCTAACGTCGGAGAGTGGGGCGGAGACTTCAGCAGCGCTGCACACTGGGCCGCGCACTGCTGCCGAGTTCAAAGGCTCCTTCCCTCCCTTAAAGGGAAGGGCCAGTGCTGCAGGCTCTGTATTAGAAAAATTACCTACTTGGACCACCAAGGCAGCCGCGATTCCGCGCGATCAGCCCGGCACCTCAAGCAGATTGCCGGGCTGATCAATCGCAGGCAGGAAATTGCAAAAAAACCTTGAACAACAAAAGGTAATTTTTTTTTTTACTTACCTCAGCCACCTCGCCTTTAATCATTGGCCTGAAGCGGTTGGCCGCCTGATGCATGTTTCCTGCAGCTGTCGGTGTTTTCGCCCGGCGCTGCTGCAGTGGGCGGAAGTTAATTTCGGGTCGGGGCGCTACTGGGCCGATGACGTCATGATCTCCGGGCGAAGGAGATCGGGGTGCAAGGCTGCAGCGCCGCCGCAAAACTCCCGCCGAATATGGCAGGAGTTGATGGCAGCGCCTTGCCCGGTTGCAAAACAATTTGCACCCCGTTAGCGCCCCCCAGGGGTGCTAAAGGGAGGTGCAAAGGCACCCAATTTCACCCCCTATATGCTCTTGAAGGACTTAGTAGCTGCCCATCCATCACAACCACCAAGCATACTCTGCTCTACGCTGTCCGGGGTTGCATGCTGATTTTTTTCTCCGCCCACTCCCAGAGCCCACATTATTATTAGCAGGGAAAATGGTCATATTCTGTACCACTTTGATGCAATTGCCAATTTCGGTGCAAATGGCGCCCAAAGTTACGCACGTTTTGAAAAAGTGTTTTCCCCTCAAGTTTCCACTCAATCTCATTCGCATACCAGTGAACGCAAAATTTGCCATGAACCAGCGCAATCGGGCAGTGTTTTAAAATGTACACTTTTTAAAAAGTTTTGTTTAAAAAAATATTCCGTCATATATTTAAGAGTGGTAACTGGGTGAAGTTTGATTTAAAATAGCTGAAAATAGGTTTATCACAAAAAATAAGCATTTTTAAGCACAGCGTCAATCCACCACCTCTGAGTACTCCGATTTAAAATGACTGAAGTCCACTTTAAAAAAAAATGAAACTATTTTTTAGTTATATTGGGGTTCATTCGTCAGTTTCTTACTAAATTAAAACAAAAATCACATATAAAAGCTTTTAAAATGTACCTTTTAGAGTCCATGCACTCAAAGGAACCAGCTTAATTTTTAAAACCTCCCTGAAGGCCTGCAAATGAGCGCAATTAGCAGATACTCCCAAAGTCGATTAATTCACACTGGGGTGCTGGCCAATTGTGTGGGAGGGGCCTGCTCCCAGTGCGATGTTTATAAAACTGGTGCAAAAGACCACGCAAACTCGAGTTGCACCGAACACAAATTGCGCTTAAAATTTCACAATCTTTTGCGCCGGTTACGGCGATTTTGGGCGCATTGCGCCGAAAAAAGCGGCGCAATCGAGCTGAAACTCCAGACCATAGGATATGCCACGTTCTCCCTCTGCTTGTGAATAGTACCTTTTTCTTTAAATGGCAAGCTAACCTGAGGCTATCATAGTGAGAATTAGAAAGTATTTGGGAATTCACAATCATCCTCACTTAAGTGGGATTATTTGGACTTTATTTGGATCTTTATTTCCTTATATCTTTCGCGAAACCCCAGTTAATCTTCCAAAACACACTATCTTCCGCAGCTGGAGTTTAGGACTTCACCTCCTAGTGATGGTTCCACAGATGTCATCAATGCCACTCCTTGGTCAATCTACCAGGAGGCAGACTTGAGTTGTGTGGGAAGGACACCTTAGCCACATTTCTTTCCATGCCCCCGATGACCTGGTTGCAACTGATGAAATGTCAACCTCCCTTAAACAAACTAAGGTGTTAATATCGGAGATTGAACATGGCTTGGGTGTTCAGCATTCTCCTTCTTCTTCTTAGGCAGTCCCTCGGAACCGAGGATGACTTGCTTCCACATTAAAAATGAGTTCTCAGGTGACTGATGAGTCCAATGCGGGACCTACAGTCTCTGTCACAGACGGTGGTTGAAGGGGCGGGTGGGTGGGGTGCTTGGGTTGATGTGTGCTCCTTGCGCTGTTTGCGCTTGGCTTCCGCTTGCTCCCCATGAAGAGACTTGAGGTGTTTGGCGCCTTCCCGGATGCTTCTCCTCCACTTTGTGCGGTCTTGGGCCAGGGATTCCCAGGTGTCGGTGGGGATGTTGCACTTTTTCAAGGAGGCTTTGAGGGTGTCCTTGAAGTGTTTCTTCTGCCCACCTGGGGCTCTCTTGCTGTGTCGGAGCTTCGAGTAGACCATGCCTGTTCAGCATTCTACCATTGTAGTTACGGGGCTCAACACACTTTTGCGTGATTAATGAAATGCTATTTCTGTCTGGCACTCCATGAATGAGACAAATATGAAACAGATGCAAACTATTAAAACAATGAACACAGTAACAGCTTCGAAGTTTGAAAATAATTTTAAAAAATGAACAGTAATAAAAGCAAACAGTTACAAAGCTCAATATGAATTTAAAGGAAACTAGTTTTTCACAGAAAATATTGTCTATTTATTTTCATTTCATTTACAATACATGTCAGGGCAATAGTTAGTTTCCAGGTGTTCTCTGTTATTTCAGCAATGTTTTTGCACTGGGTGATTAATTAGAGAACTCTGTGTGTGTTGTTCACCGAGGTTAACCAGAATTGGAGTCCTGTGGTTCTGCTTTAAACTTTTTGCAGCCTCGAGGAATGCAGAGAGCTGTGCACGTTGCCTACTGTGGATAACAAATAGCAAGAGTAAATTATGTGGGTAAAAAGCAACCATGTTGTTTATTTTGTTTGACCTTGAAGTTGGAGCCGCCTGTACACAAGTCAAAGTGATGGTTTCATGAAGAAGCTGTAAAAATACTTTGTTTAATACAAATAAAAAGAACATCTCCATTTCTGTTCTGATGTAGTTTGTTTAATGTGCTGTGCACATATCTTCTAAACTACTTATGAATCTTATGGCTGGATAAAGTTCAAAGGATTGCCTGGGAAAGTCCAAATGTTTGCTATAAAGTTGCAGCTTTTCCATTAGATTGCATGCGGAGTTAATTGCGAACTGCACAGATACATTTCCTTTCAAACCAACTTTCCAATTGATAGGATTTTACCAAATTGGCATGCACTGTGTTTTAGTTTAAATTAAGAGGTAATGCAATGCTTGTACCAATTAACAAAAGATTACTGTAGGAGTTGGAGCATAAGGATTGAAGAACAGCAGTATGTTACTCTCCCTTAGATATGGTAGTCATCATTTCATCAGATGAAGGTGTACTAGAACTCCCTAACTCAAACTGTAAAGCTCATGCTAATATCCGTCCCTTTAAAAATGTCAGATTAGAATCCTGTGATCTTACTGTCCAGCATTCCTTAAGGGGCCAGCTACACAAAAATGTAAGTTGTTGTTTTTGTTGATGTGCATCTGAAACTATCTTTCATAAGAGCAGCTCCTTGGCAGCCCACGTCAGCTCGAACTCTAGGAGCCAATTAGCAATGAGACCATCCACGTATCATTCTCAAATGAGCAGAGAAACGATCTCCACAGAATAACAGCAGCAACTTGTCTTTATATAGCGCCGCTAATGTAGAATGTAGAAAAATGCCCCCAGGGCGCTTCACAGAGGCGTAAGGAAAATTGACTCGTAGCCAAAGATGGAGCAATGGAGGGGTGACCAAAAGGTTAGTCATAGAGGTGGTTTAAGGAGGGTCTTAAGAAGGAGAAGGAGAGGGAGGTGGAGAGGTAGAGAGATTTAGGGAGGGAATGCATTATCAGCATTTTATATGGACCAGACAACAGTTCATCTACAATTTCTACTAATGTTGATCATAACCATAAGATATAAGCTAACTATTCTGAAATTATGCCACGGGAAGGAGTCGACAAATGCTTAATGTATTTGCCTGAAACACTCCTCTCCTCTATTTTAACAGAGCCATTAACCTGTTGAAAAGAAATGGGTTAATGCTTCCACTAAGATTACAAAGAGAGGAATTTCAGTTGAATGTATGAAGGGTTCATATATTAATATCATGTTGTAATTTCAGGGCCATTATCTTTAAACTTACAACAAGTTTTGCTCTATCTAAATCTGACTACGTAATGTCCCCCAACAGTTCTAATGAGTTCTTATTAAAAAAAAAGAGTGCCCAGGGTTTTTGTCTTCATCTGCCGAATCACATACCCATGGAGCACATACAGCTTAAATGAATGTTCCCTGTAATTTACATATATGTCAAGCTGCTGATTGGGTTTAGGAATTATTCACCAATTAGACTGTGCTAAGAACAACTTTTTCCAAACCTCCAGGCCCACACAAATGGGACAAACCAGCGTGTAAGAAATATAAATACAAAACAACCAAGTGACCTTCATTTCCAGAGCTCATGGGCCACGTGTGGCCTACAGGGCATAGTTTGGACTCCCCTGAACTATGATAATCTATGATAGAGGCTTTTGGCAGATACAAAGGACTAAAAACAGTGGAAGCCCTAGAGGAGTATAGAAAGTGCAGGGGGGTACTTTAAAAAAGAAATTAGGAGAGCGACGAGGGGGCATGAAAAAACACTGGCGGGCAAAATAAAGGAAAAGGATAATGTTTTATAAGTATATTAAGGGCAAGAGGATAACCAGGGAAAGAGTAGGGCCCATTAGGGACCAAAGTGGCAATCTGTGTGTAGAGCCGGAAGATGTAGGAGAGGTTTTAAATGAATATTTTGCATCTGTGTTGACTATGGAGAAGGACGATGTAGGCATAGAAATCAGGCAGGGGGATTATGATATACTTGAACAAATTAGTATCGAGAGGGAGGAGGTACTAGCAGTTTTAGCGGGCTTAAAAGTGGTTAAATCCCCAGGCCCTGACGCGATGTATCCCAGGCTGCTGTGTGAGGCAAGGGAGGAGATTGCAGGGGCTCTGACACAAATTTTCAGAACCTCTCTGGCCACAGGGGAGGTGCCAGAGGACTGGAGGACAGCTAACGTAGTGCCATTATTCAAGAAGGGTAGTAGGGATAAACCAGGGAATTACAGGACGGTGAGCCTAACATCAGTGGTAGGGAAATTATTGGAAAAAATTCTGATGGACAGAATTAGTCTCCACTTGGAGAGGCAAGGATTAATCAAGGATAGTCAGCATGGCTTTGTCAGGGGGAGATCATGTCTAACCAATTTGGTTGAATTTTTTGAGGGGGTGACTAGGTGCGTGGATGAGGGTAGTGCAGTTGAAGTAGTCTACATGGGCTTCAGTAAGGCTTTTGACAAAGTCCCGCATGGGAGACTGGTCAAGAAGGTAAGAGCCCATGGGATCCAGGGCAACTTGGCACATTGGATCCAAAATTGGCTTGGTGGCAGAGGGTGATGGTCGAAGGTTGTTTTTGTGACTGGAAGCCTGTGTCCAGTGGTGTACCACAGGGATCGGTGCTGGGTCCTTTGCTGTTTGTAGTGTACATTAATGATTTAGATATGAATGTAGGAGGTATGATCAGTAAGTTCGCAGATGACATGAAAATTGGTGGAGTGGTAAATAGCAAGGAGGGAAGCAGGCTACAGGATGATATAGACGGGTTGGTTAGATGGGCAGAACAGTGGCAAATGGAATTTAACCCTGAAAAGTGTAAGGTGATGCATTTTGGGAGGACTAACAAGACAAGGGAATACACAATGAATAATAGGACCCTAGGAAGGACAGAGGATCAGAGGGACCTTGACGTGCATGTACATAGATCCCTGAAGGCAGCTGGACAGGTAGATAAGGTGGTTAAAAAGGCATATGGGACACTTGCCTTCATTAGCCGAGGCATAGAAAATAAGAGCAGGAAGGTTTAATGGAGCTGTACAAAACGCTAGTTAGGCCACAGCTGGAATACAGTGTGCAGTTCTGGTCGCCACACTATAGGAGGGATGTGATTGCATTGGAGAGTGTGCAGAGGAGATTCACCAGGACGTTACATGGGCTGGAGCGCTTCAGCTATGACGAGAGACTGGACAAGCTGGGGTTGTTTTCCTTAGAGCAGAGAAGGCTGAGGGGGGACCTGGTTGAGGTGTAAAAAATTATGAGGGGCATAGATAGGGTAGATAGAAAGGAACTTTTCCCCTTAGTAGAGGGGTCAATAACCAGGGGGCATAGTTTCAAGGTAAGGGGCAGTAAGTTTAGAGGGGATGTGAGGAAAAACTTTTTCACCCAAAGGGTGGTTGGAATCTGGAACTCACTGCCTGAAAGGGTGGTAGAGGCAGGAACCCTCACAACATTCAAGAAGCATTTAGATGAACACTTGAAACACCATAGCATACAAGGCTACGGACTAAGTGCTGGAAAATGGGATTAGAATAGACAGGGCTTGATGGCCGGTGCGGACACGATGGGCCGAAGGGCCTCTTTCTGTGCTGTATAAATCTATGACTCTATGGGCAGGATTTTCTTTGGGCCGTGGAGGTGGGATTGGAGGCGTGTGGGTGGTTAAAATCACGAAATCGGGGGGCACGAACCCATCCCGCCCCCAACCCGCCTCCATGCCAGTTTCAAAGGAGGCGGATACCCGACCTGTGCTGGGAGCCGCCTCCCCGAGGCGGGAAGGGGATCAGTGCCAATTAACTGCCTGTTAACAGGTAGTTAACAGGCAGTTTTTAGCCTAATCCCTATTTTTATTCCTGAAGTGTGGGATTCCCGATGGCTCCAAACCACGGCAAGTTAGCGAGGCGGACCATCGGGCTGAAGGACTTGGAGGGGTCGAGATGTCCGGTGTTCAGGTGAGTGATGGGTGCATGAGTGCAGAGGTAAGTGTGTTTGGTGTGTGTAAAGTGTTTAAATAAGTTTAATTACCTTTACTTACCTTTACAGCCTTCCTTCCTTCAGGTCTCGGGAGTCCCTCATCTCACCGACACAGAAAGCAGACTGGCCGCGAGCTGTCAAAAGTTGCAGCATTCAGCTTTCTGTTCTGGCGAGATCTCTAAATCAGCCTGAGAGGAAGGAATTAACTTAGTGTACAGATTGTCAGTGTTTGACAGCTTCAAACGCTGATATTTCATCTGTCAAAAGCTCTTGACAGATGAAATGTCAATCTGTAACGTCACCTGTTGCCGGATGGCCCTTAATTGGCCTGCTGAGCCCACTGGGTTTAACAAGGACAATCAAGTGAAAATCGCTTGGGTTGGCCACAACTCGATGGAGGCGGGACTACAACCCCAAAAGTTATAGTCCCGCCTCCTGTATCAAAATCCAGCCCTATGACTCTATTAATTGGTTCATCGACTGGTTGCAACCTTATATATCCAATGGCTCGGAGATTGGAAAATTCTGTTGAGTAATTGCCAATACAAGTTGAAACGAGGAGGTAAAAAGAAAATGTGAATGCTAGGAAACTAAAATAATAGCAGAAAAACAGCAATGAAAGGTAACAATACATTAACATTTCAAATGGGACTGTTCATCAAAAGCTGGAGATGTCAGGACCCTCATCTCCAGAGTCCTATACTCTTCATTATTCTAGTTCATTATTCTTGCCTTGTTACTAATCCTCCTAAATGTAGTTAGATTATTAATATAGCACGTATTTATATATCGCAATTTACATTCTCAGGAAATCCCAAAGCATTTCACAACTAATTAAATGCTTTTGAAGTGAAGTTACTGTTCTTAAGTCTGAATGCAAGCAGACGCTATTGTTTTATGCTACTTCTGGAAAATCAATTGAACAATGATTTGATTTCCAATCACAATATAACAGGCTCCACTCTTACTTTTGCACATCACTCTACACCAGGGCAAACTCTAGGTGCCTCTTGTTACCAAGTTCAAGGCCTCAGGACAGAGTTGCATAAAGAGATAATGATTGCGCTACAGGAAAGACATCTTATCACTCAGAAAAGCTGGGCCACATACCATGCTGCTGATTTAATATACTCGGTGGGAAGAACTCTTAACAGCATACATAATCAGACCTGGTTCAGCAAGCTTCACTCCATATATGGTTTTGTAAGGCAATTTGAATCAAATAAGTGCTTTTCCAACTTATCTGTGCATTCGAGGTCACTGGCAAACACAATACTGTGTTACAGAATCTGGGCATTACAGGACCTTGTATCAGTATATACCCTCCAGCTTTAAACACTCTCCTAGCATTCAAAGTTGGACATTTGTTTTTAATACCCAGTAACAACTATCATACTAGAAAGAGTATGAACTACCTAGAGATTAGCTTCAATTAAGAAAATACATTTCAAAAATTCCATGTCAAACCAGTGTTTTTTTTTTCCTTAGGAGGCTGTCCTGGAATTTCTCCAGATACAAGTCTTACAAAGATGCTATCCTCCCATAGCTCCATACCAAATTTCACATTCTTTTGGCAATCTCTCTCCCCGGTAATCACCTTGCCCATATTAGATGGCTGCATGACTAAATCACTGGCCTGGTCCACTGAAATTGGTTTATTAAGGCTAGGTTTCTTTTGCGAAAGTTGATACTAGGCTTATGGTTTATTTTCAAAAAAGCATGGATATTTAGTTGCATTTTCCCCCTGCATTAGTGTCTGTTACTGTAAAGGGTACTTTCCTGCATAACAACATTTTTTTTTAATATATGAGTTTCCCTAGAATTGTTGCTTGCTCCAAGCAATTGAAGTTAAAACAAATAAAGTACTGAGGATGGAAATTCTTCTAAACTCCATGAGAAAGCTGAGTTCAGCTGCACTGAGACCTGAGGTGTTATTTCCACACCCATCAATACCCCAGTCACTGTATTTATTGACCCAACACTCTTACCTTGTGTGACAGGGAATGAACTGTCTTCATTGCCTTGGATTCACTAGAGAGAATGTCACTAGAGCTATGTCCATCTACTTGAGGCTGGTCTGTAGATTATTGCAACCATAGGCTCGTCCTGTAATTGTAGTGATTACCACAGCATGAAGAGTTCATGCGACTTGTCGCTCAGGTGTAAAGCTATTGTTTATGGACTAGCCGCCCATTATAGAAACCGCCCAATTTTAATTTTTAATGGAAATGAAAATTGGACGATTCCTATGATAGGCATTCGACCTGCTCCACCAGCTTTATGCCTGGTGGCAAGTTGACAATCTATCCCACTATCTTTATTGAGGAGTAACACCTTCATCACGTTCCCTGTAGAAAGGAGGAATCAGTAGGAACATTCACTAGGTGGCAGGGTTGCCAAGAATCCAAGGTGTAATAGATGGTATCACAGCACCTCATGTTAACGCCATTGCCTAGCTGGGCAGAAAAGGGCTTTCATTTGATTGGTGCTCAGCTGGTATCTGAGCACAGAAGCATCTCAATATAAGTAGATGCCTGCAATCCAGAAATCACCCAAGATGCCAGCATTATGCTCCAGTCCGTGGTGACTTTGTTGTTTGAAGCCTCAGACTGAATGGATGTCTGGTGGGAAACCTGTACAGCCATGGTTGCTGATCCCATTGAGAAACCCCTGAACAGCAGTGGAATATAAATACAATGAATGGCATGTCTCCATCAGAAAATTTGCAGAGTGCACCATTGGAATGCTGAAGTAAAAATTCCACTGCTTGGACCGTTCATGCAAGGCGTTCCTCTATAGCCCAGAAAAGGTGAACAAATTACTCATGGTCTGCCATGCGCTGCATAGCTTTACAATATAAAGAGGAGTAAGTATGCAGTGAGAGGAGCAAGTGTGGTGAAGGTGGGCATTATGCCTCTGGGTACAGGGTCCCATTGGCCCTGCAACTGCTGCAGTCATAAGGCAATGCCTGCTGGTGCCTACTTGCTAACTGGCACTTCAGTTCTTGGGGGGAGGGGGGGGCGGGAGGTGGGGTGGTGGTTGGGTGAGCTGGGATGGGCAGCTGTGCGGTAAGCCGGAGAAGATGCTGCCTCATCCTAAGGCCCAGGTGCTGGACATTCCTGCAGGATGACCCGTGATCTGCATGAGAGCAGACTGTAGTCACCACTGAGGAGTGTGACGCTTGCCGCCATGACTCCCTGGAGCTGCTCTCCTAGCCGGTCAAATCCAGCAGTGACAGGCTTTTATAAATTGGATGCCTAGGATGACTTCCTCAAATATGAACGACTTTCTCACATTGGGGAATTGCATCCTCTTGCAGTGATTGTGTGTAGCTTGCTCCTGGAAACGTGCACCACGCATCCAGGAGTCACAAAATACCAGAGCACCCAAACAGCCAACCGAGTGGCCAACCTCGCCTTACGTGAACGCATTCTAAGGCAGCATACATTTCAGTTCCAGCAGTATTGTTGATTCTCTGTCACAGTGAGAGCTGTTTGTGCATCCCATAGAAAGTGCAGCCTTCAACTTCTCCGCAATAAACAAATGTGTAAAAGAAGATTATCGTTATGCTTTTCCCGCTGCCTCACTGAGGCTATTAGAGCTTTCAAATATGCTTTGGCTCATGCAATTTATAAAATACTGCAAAATAATGTATGCAAAGGTGAGCACGCTTGCTTTGTCACTCCTCTTGATCCCACAAACCTTACTCCTCATTTGTTCTCGGGTCCTATGGGCCTGAGAGACTCATTCACTCTCTCTGCTGTTTCCATCCAAGCAGCTTGCAACTCTGCTTTGGCCTCAGCTTTGATGGGAGGGTGACCTTGTGCTCCAAAGAGGGCCACCATCCTTTATTGCATCTTCTGTGGCAGGACCTCCAAGGCAGCCTCAGTGAATGGAGGTGTTGTCCCCACATTCTTATTTCCAGATGTTTTTCTTCTCTACATAGCTGTAGCCACTTCTACTGCAGCTGGTCACTGTTCTTCTCCTCAAAGCCAAATTTTAGCTACAACAAAAGCTCCCCCCCCCACTCTCTTTAATGGTGAGCATTGTCATTTAAGAGGTGCTGCCTCACTGGATTCCTACCCCACCCTCCATCCCCCTCACCAGCCAAGTATATTGTTGGCCAGGCTCCAGGCAGCCGATTAAAATGACTAACTGCACAAAATTTGGCAATGTGAGCCACCCTTTCCATTGGCATAGGTTTGCCTGCACCATTGCTGGATACAGTTCTGATTTTGCCAAAATTGCCATATTGAGGCCAAATGTCAATTGCATCATTAAACCAATTAAGAGTCGCTTAAGGAAAACCCATTGCTCCTCCCTCCCATTCCCCCCCCATTATATAGATTTGTGTCGTTTGCAACTGCAACACTTCTGAAATATTATATTTCATATTCTCAACTGTTTCCTGATATTCTGGGCCATTACAACAAGATAGAATGTTCACTGAGAAGTGGTTGTCTGAAGAATTATCCATTACCTAATGTCAAGAAAATCAATATCCTGTTGGTCCTAGTTAAAATTCCATAAATTATGGTGGTGCACCAGTAGAACTCAAGTGGGACATATTTCTCATGTGAAATCCTGTATTAACTAAAAAAATACAGTTTCAGTACCAAACCGGAATCTATTTTTAATACATGTATAATTTTCTCAAAGTGTTGTTAATTTTAGAGTCATAAAAAACATATACTGATGGCATGAAAAGGCTCCTTTCACTGCCGAATATTTCAATATTCTATATTTATCCAAACTTACTCACCAGTTTCAGTAATATAAATTGTGCCAGGTTTTGCAGTTTTGGCACTTGGTAACATGGCAAATGTTCATAAATTCTCAGTGTTCTAAAAATGTTTTTATAAGCTTCCAATTAAATATTTGCCTGCTAAGATTGTTAGGCCAAATGGTGAAAATAGTATTCGCACTAGACAATGGTCCAATTAAAATTTGTACTCACTTACAAGTCTATTGGAGATGGATCCAGTTGTACAGTAGCTCTTGAAGGGTTGTAGCCAGCCATAAATAGGGAGGCTGTGCTGGTACCAGAAAAGTGGACAAAGTGTTCACCTTGGCACAGCAGAGATATGTGGACAACATTGCCCCCCTTAGATGCTGAGGGTTTGGGGATTCTGCTGCAGGAAGTGCACCAAAGGAGGACAGACTCATTTAGGGCTGGAAAGGCCACCCTGTAATGAAAGCACGGGTGCCAACTGCACAAAGGGAGGTCCCCAACTGAGTCAATGCAGTTGCCCAGCTCCCTCATTGTTGGCAGCATGAGAAAGAAGTCCGCTGGTATCAGGTGCAAGACAAATGTAAGTGTTCTCTTCATTTTTAGCACACATTTCTTGAATGCAGCCCACCCAACCATGGCATAAACCCAAGTTGGGAACTGCCATACAAACATACGGAAATGACGGACAGGAAAAGACCAGCTCGTCCATCTAGCCTGCCCCACACAGTCGTGATGCCTTAAGCATCCTGATTCACAACATCCTTCAACCATCAGCAACCATGTAAGCTCCTGGGAGAGGCATTACATTTCAGTTACCCTTTAGGAGGTACCATATGAAGCATTATGCATAACTGTTGCCCTTTTGCACCCACTCTTTCATTGTGCCAAAGCTCCAGGGCACACTTTTCTTGAAGGTGGCAACTGAGGATTAACAAATAGATGCTGAGGCATTAAGGGCAAGGTGTTTCTCTGCTGTAAAGAGGTTTCTCAGTGAGGTCACATAGCACTGTTCTCTGACGAGCCATCCATTTAGTATTTCTTCTCCTTCAAATAATGCAGACATTGTGGAATACTGTATAATGAAGACATCATGGCTGCTTTTGGGTAATGGTTGTTGACATGACTAATGATATTTCTGTGGTCAGATTACACCAGAACATTAATGGAATACAAATGTTTTCTGTTTATGGAGCCCATGGGTTTGATCTGAAGAGCTATGATGTCCACATGGGTGCCATCTATGATGCCTTACAACTATGGGAACCCTACCACCTTCTTCAAGCTGTGCAGCCTGTCCAGCTGATGCCTCCTTTCCACAGCAGAAGTGTTGAAGCTGTAGCCTCGTGTAAACGTAATGGTTGTTATTTTCTCGAAAGACTCATGGACTGCTTGATGCGGTGCATGGCCACAGGGGTGGTTTGGAAAGATCCAGGAGCATGAAAGCTACATTCTGTGGTAACCTTCACTTCTACAGGAAGAGCCATGCCTTTTCTAGATGTTGTTTAGCAGATGGCAACTCTATGGCACTTGTCTTCTGAAATGGAAGCAGCAAAGACAGGCCTCCTTTGATGTGTGGAGCAGTGTATTAATACAGCTCCCAGCATAGTGAAGGATGTGGCTAAAATGCTTTATTTGTTGGCTGATCCCAAACTTCTCTTCTCATCCTAATTGTGCAGTGCATTCAAACCCCGTAAAGGATTATCACCTTCGCCTCTTTGTACGGTGCGATTTCAAAGCGAGAAGCAATCAAGAGTTAAGCTAAGTATTAACAAGGAAGAAATCCCCCAAATAAAAATTAAGAGCAACCCAACAAAACCAACTAATGCAGGGAGACAAATGCAGCAAGTGATATTTAAAAACAAAAATTACGTATTTTCTTTATCGCGAACAAAAATCTTAAAGAGGCCTACTTGACCGGGTCAGCTGTTGGGTCTGCTCATAGTTTTTTTGTAGGCAATGAAAAATGTTGTGAGATTCGACATGGGATGAGACCACGCATCTCAATCTGTAAATCTGCTCTCCAGAACTGCAGCAAATTTGAGAGCAATTTGCTTTCAGTTCACTTTGTGTACATCTTTATACTGTGTTACGTTATTATGTGGAGCTGAACCCAGCTAATGTTAGGCTGTGGAAGTCTGGAACCAAGCTGTTGATTACAATGACAGTGATATTATCTTGCTTGCACTAGTGAAATAAAGAAAAATATTTTCATATGTAATTTCCACTTTCACTGCCTGGGTGGTAATCTGGTGGAGAGGATTGCCCACCTGATTTTCAATGGGGTGAAAATCGAGCGAGATCCACAGTGGGCGGGCGATCAACTTTGCCAGGTATCAGCCCAGGAGGTAAAGTCCTTGATAACTCAGAGGTAGATAAGTGTTAAATGGCACCTCAAAAAATGTCAGGTGAAGGGACTTTGATCTTTTCATTTGAATCTGGGTTGTGATTTATGTTGAGGGATACAAAACAAGCTAAATCTGGCAGCCCATATAAAATGCTGGAGAAATGTAAATTTTGATACTTCAGGATAGAAACTTTGATTGGCAAAGTTCACATATGCATGCTGAACACACTACAGGTAGACTATCCTTTATCCGAAAACCTCGGGACCAGCCGAATTTCGGATAAAGGAGAATTTCGGATTTCGGAAGGTGGGTCGGCGGGGGGTCGCGCGCACGACTTACGCTGACGCTCAGCGTAAGTCAGTCGGGGTCGGGGCCGGGGGGGTCCGCGGGGGGGTCGGCGGTTGTCGGGGCCGGCGGGGTCCGCGGGGGGGTCGGCGGTTGTCGGGGCTGGCGGGGTCCGCGGGGGGGATCGGCGGTTGTCGGGGCCGGCAGGGTCCGCGGGGGGGGGGGTCGGCGGTTGTCGGGGCCGGCGGGGTCGGCGGGGGGTCGTGCGCACGACTTACCCTTTATCCGAACTTCCGGAACCCTCTAAAAACCGAAGGTTTTTTCGTTCGTACGCACGACTTACGCTGAACGAAAAAACCTTCGGTTTTTAGAGGGTTTCGGTTTTCGGAAGTCCGGATAAAGGGTAGTCTACCTGTGGTACCCATTCCTGTGTGTGTTATTTTTATGCAGAGATTATTCCCTTTCAAAATAATGCCTAAGTAAAAATAGCGCACAGGGGAATGTAATATGAACACATGAATGTAGTGTGTACATGAATTTCACCAGATGGAATTTCTACCCTCTCCTTTCCAACAATGACATGCATTTGAATGTTCTGTAACTCTGTGTATTCAGACATAAAGTGGCTCAAAAAATTGAAAAATTTCAAGTCTCGTTATTAATTGGACAATCCCTAAGAGTTTCTTATTTAATTGCATACTTCTAACGTTTTCATAATCATTTGTAACGGTTCATATTTTAACCTAATGGCCGAAATTTTTAATTCTGCTTTTTACAGTCTTGCTGTGCGGTACCTCAGAAATTACAGTAAAGCTAAATCAGGTTTTGTTCTCAACAATATTATGGTTGTGAATTATCCTCCTAAAAGACACCAACAGGAAGTCTACAGAGTAACAGTACCTTGAATATAGGGGGTATGATTAAAAAGTTTGCAGATGATACTTAAATCGGCTGTGTGGTTGATACTGAAGAAGGAAGCTGTAGACGGCAGGAAGATATCAATGAATTGGTCAGGTGGGCAGATCCGGAGAAGTGTGAGGTAATGCATTTGGGGAGGACTAACAAGGAAAGGGAATACACATTAAATGGTAGGACACTGAGTAGTGTAGAGGAACAAAGGGACCTTGGAGTGCATGTCCACAGATCCCTGAAGGTAGCAGGCCAGGTAGATAAGGTGGTTAAGAAGGCATACGGAATACTTGCCTTTATTAGCCGTGGCATAGAATACAAGAGCGGGGGGGTTATGCTTCAACTGTATAAAACATTAGTTAGGCCTCAGCTAGAGTACTGCGTGCAGTTCTGGTCACCACATTACAGGAAAAATGTGATTGCACTAGAGAGGGTACAGAGGAGATTTTCAAGGGATGTTGCCAGGAGTAGAGAATCTTAGCTATGAGGAAAGACTGGGTAGGCTGGGTCTGTTTTCCTTGGAACACAGGAGGCTGAGGGGAGACCTTATTGAGGTGTATAAAATTATGAGGGGCATAAATAAAGTGGATAGAAAGGACCTATTTCCCTTAGCAGAGGGGTCAAAAACCAGGGGGCACAGATTTAAAGTAATTGGGGGAAGGTTTAGAGGGGATTTGAGGGGAAATTTCTTCACCCAGAGGGTTGTGGGGGTCCGGAACTCACTGCCTGAAAGGGTGGTAGAGGCAGGAACCCAAACCACATTTAAAAAGTACTTGGATGTGCACTTGGGATGCTCTAACCTGCAGGGCTACGGACCAAGAGCCGGGAAGTGGGATTAGGCTGGATAGCTCTTTGTTGGCCGGTGCGGACATGATGGGCCGAAATGGCCTCCTTCCATGCTGTAACTTTCTATGATTCTATGATACCTGCACTCCAAAGTAATTAATGTGAATGTGAAGCACTTTTGAGATGTTTCTGTGCTGTGATCAGGTGCCCCATGAAGTGAAAATCCTTTCTTAAATTATATGAAAAGTAGAAACTTTGCATTACAAAGGACTCTTTTACTGGCACCATGAAGTGAACCTTTTCCCCTTGTACTTATATGAGACTTTTAGCACCAAACATGTTAGTCTAATTATAGTATGTGACAATCCATGCAAAAATAGCTAGACTATCAACAGAAGACTTCCTGGAATTAGGTATCAAAACCTCTTTGTTTCCAAGACAGAAAGTTTGCTTCATTGGTGCACTTAACACGAGTCTCCAGGAGAGCCATTATAATCGGTAACCAGGGCTTTTTGTGAATATTATGGCAAAATGAAGATCGCCCTGACATTGTTTCTCCAGTGGTCACTCTGGGATTCAGGGAAAATATAGAAATACACACTAGAATTTCCCAAACCACAGGAAGATGAAACATCCATCAATACTTATTGAAACAGAACAGCTCCAGTAATATGTTGCCACTTAAGGTAAGAAGTTCCACCTGTCGGTAGCACTATTTTAGAAGATCATGTAGACCACTCTTCTATCTAGGATGAACTTATAGGGTAGGACTGTATTGTGACTGAAGAAATCTGCCACTAAATTCTCCGTGCTGGCCTGGAAAGTTAGCTCGCTCCTCTTACACTACTGCTCTGCCTTCACTGCATTTGTTTGCACATTTCTTGATATTGTAGCTAGAAGAAGGTTACAACAACAATAACTCGTATTTATATAGTGCCTTTAATGTAGTAAAACATCCCAAGGCGCTGTACAGGAATATTTTAAGACAAAAAATTTGACACCAATCCACATAAGGATAAATTAGGGCAGATGACCAAAAGCTTCGTCATAGAGGACCTGAAAGGAGTCGGCAGCCCCAGCGAAGGCAGAGGATAAAGAGCGTGGGAGGCCGAGGACAGCGGACCTGAAAGGAGTCGGCAGCCCCGGCGAAGGCAGAGGATAAAGAGCGTGGGAGGCCGAGGACAGCGGACCTGAAAGGAGTCGGCAGCCCCGGAGAAGGCAGAGGATAAAGAGCGTGGGAGGCCGAGGACAGCGGACCTGAAAGGAGTCGGCAGCCCCGGAGAAGGCAGAGGATAAAGAGCGTGAGAGGCCGAGGACAGCGGACCTGAAAGGAGTCGGCAGCCCCGGCGAAGGCAGAGGATAAAGAGCGTGGGAGGCCGAGGACAGCGGACCTGAAAGGAGTCGGCAGCCCCGGAGAAGGCAGAGGATAAAGAGCGTGAGAGGCCGAGGACAGCGGACCTGAAAGGAGTCGGCAGCCCCGGCGAAGGCAGAGGATAAAGAGCGTGGGAGGCCGAGGACAGCGGACCTGAAAGGAGTCGGCAGCCCCGGAGAAGGCAGAGGATAAAGAGCGTGAGAGGCCGAGGACAGCGGACCTGAAAGGAGTCGGCAGCCCCGGCGAAGGCAGTGGATAAAGAGCGTGGGAGGCCGAGGACAGCGGACCTGAAAGGAGTCGGCAGCCCCGGGGAAGGCAGAGGATAATTCAGAGCAGCTGAAGGCAGTTAATTAGGGGAACTAGGCCTATACAAACAGGCTTCGCAGTGCAAACTGCACTGAGTGCGGTTTGAACAGAGTGCTGAGAGTTGGGTGAGTGAGGGAGTTAGGTGGGTGAGGAGTGGAAGGAGGAGCTCCCTTGCTTTGCCTTTGCTTTCCCTAACTTTTCACTCTGTAGGAATTGGTTCTTACTTTACACCCAGGAAAGAGTCCGAGAGCAGGAGCAGTCAAACAACAACAACAACTGCAAAACTGCTAAAGTGACGTCAAAACCAGGGAAGGAGCTGATTGGTAAGTAGGACCTGGTGAATATTTCTACAGTCCAATCGTTAAAGTAAAAGTAAGGTCTCTGGTTTAGAGTAAGTAGTGTTTAAAGTGAAGTAAGGTCCCTAGTGTATTTAATATTCTTTAATTTAGAGGAAGTAAATGGAGTAAATTAAGGGTAGGACATGGCAGGGCAGCTCGGCAGCATGGAATGCTCCTCCTGTGCTATGTGGGAAGTCAGGGACACTTTCAGTGTCCAGGGCGAACACATGTGCAGGAAGTGTCTCCAGCTGCAGCTACTCGAAATCCGCGTTTCGGATCTGGAGCAGCGGCTGGAGTCACTGTGGATAGCACGTTTAACGAGGTGGTCACACCGCAGGTAAAGAGTGCACAGGCAGAAAGTGAATGGGTGACCGCCAGACAGAGTAAAAGAACTAGGAAGGTACTGCAGGAGCCCCCTTGGCCCATCTCCCTCTCCAACAGATGTTCCATTTTGGATACTGCTGGGGGAGATGGTTTCTCAGGGGAATGCAGCAAGAGCCAATTCCGTGGCACTACGAGTGGCTCAGCTGCACAGGAGGGGAGGAAAAAGAGTGGGAGAGCAATAGTGATAGGGGATTCTATCATAAGGGGAACAGATAGACGTTTCTGTGGCCGCAGACGTGACTCCAGGATGGTATGTTGCCTCCCTGGTGCCAGGGTCAAGGATGTCACTGAGTGGCTACAGGACATTCTGAAGGGGGAGGGCGAACAGCCAGAGGTTGTGGTCCATATCGTTACCAACGACATAGGTAGAAAGGGGACGAGATCCTGCAAGCAGAATATAGGTAGCTAGGAAATAAATTAAAAAGCAGGACCTCAAAGGTAGTATTCTCAGGATTACACCCAGTGCCACATGCTAGCGAGAGCAGAAATAGGAGAATAGACCAGATGAATGCATGGCTGGAGAGATGGTGTAGGTGGGAGGGATTTAAATTCCTGAGGCATTGGGACCGATTCTGGGGAAGGTGGGACCTGTACAAGCTGGACGGGTTACACCTCGGCAGAGCCGGGACCAATATCCTCGCAGGGGGGTTTGCTAGTGCTGTTGGGAAGGATTTAAACTGATTTGTCAGGGGGCTGGGAACCTAAGTGTGGGCCCAGAACGGAGAGAAACAAAGCTGGAAGTGGAAGTTTAGGAAAGTAGTCAGCAAAACTAGTAGGGAGCAGAAACAAAGGCCAACAGTAAAGAGGGTTAAAGTGCAGAAAAATATTAAATAGGCAAAGTTGAAGGCACTTTATCTAAATGCACGTAACATTCACAACAAGGTGGATGAATTAATGGCACTAATAGAAGTAAATGGGTATGATGTAATTGCCATTACAGAGACATGGTTGCAGGGTAACCAAGGCTGGCAACTGAATGTTCCAGGGTACTCAACATTTAGGATGGACAGACATAAAGGAAAAGGAGGTGGCGTAGTGCTGTTAATAAGGGATGAGATCGGTGTGGCAGAGATAAAAGATCTTGGCTTGGCTGTTCGTGATGTAGAACTGGAATCAGTTTGGGTGGAGCTAAGAAACAGCAAAGGGCGGAAAACATTGGTGGGAGTTGTGTATAGGCCACCAAACAGTAGTGGTCATGTAGGGCACAGTATCAATCAAGAAATTAGAAGTGCATGTAACAAGGATAATACGGTAATTATGGGGGACTTTAATCTACATATTGACTCGGCAAATCAAATTACCACTAATGGTGTGGAGGACAAATTCTTGGAATGCATGCAAGATGGTTTCTCGGATCAGTATGTGGAGGAACCAACCAGGGAACAGGCTATTCTGGATCTGGTACTGTGTAATGAGAAAGGGCTAATCAATAATCTTGTGGTAAATGGGCCTTTAGGGACAAGTGACCATAATATGATTGAATTTTACATTAAGTTTGAGAGTGATGTAGTCCAATCTGAAACTAAGGTCTTCAATCTAAACAGAGGAAACTACAAGGGTATGAGGGACAAGTTGGCCATGGTAGATTATGAGACTACACTAAAAGGTATGAAGGTGGACATACAATGTCTAACATTCAAGAAAATAATGCATAATTTGCAACAAACATATATTCCTCTAGGGCATAAAAACCCAAAAGGAAAAGTGATCCAACCATGCCTAACAAAAGAAATTAAAGCTAGTATTAAGTCAAAGGAGGAAGCTTATAAAGTTGCCAGAAAAAGCGGTCAGCCTGAGGATTGGCATCTTTTTAGAAATCAGCAAAGGAGGACCAGGAAATTGATAAAGAAAGGGAAAATGGAATATAAGCACAAACTAGCGAAAAATATAAAAAACGATTGTTAAAGCTTCTATAGGTATGTGAAAAGGAAGAGACTGGCGAAGGTAAATGTAGGTCCTTTACAGTCAGAGACGGGAGAATTTATAATGGGGAGTGAGGGAATGGCAGAGAAATTAAATAAATACTTTGTTTCTGTCTTCATGGAGGAAGACACAAAAAACAGTACTAGCAAAATTAATGGGACAAAAAGTTGATAAATCCCAAGGACCGGATGACCTACATCTTAGGGTTTTGAAAGAGCTGGCCATTGGGATAGTGGACGCATTGGTTGTCATCTTCCAAAATTCTATAGATTCTGGAACGGTTCCTGCAGATTGGAGGATAGCAAATCTAAACCCACTATTTAAGAAAGGAGGGAGAGAGAAAACAGGGAACTACAGACCTGTTAGCCTCATATCAGTAGTTGGGAAAATGCTGGAATCTATTATAAAGGATGCAATAATTGGGCACTTAGAAACTAATAGTAAGATTGGGCCGAGTCAACATGGATTTATGAAAGGGAAATCCTGTTTGACAAACCTATTGGAGTTCTTTGAGGATTGAACTTGTGGAGTAGACAAAGGGAAACCAGTAGATGTGGTGTATTTGGATTTTCAGAAGGCCTTCGATAAGGCCCCACACAACATTGGTGCTTGGGCCCCAGCTATTCATAATCTATATCAATGATTTGGATGAGGGGACTAAATGTTACATTTCCAAATTTGCTGATGATACAAAGCTAGGTGGCAGTGTCAGTTGTGAAGAGGTTGTGAAGAGGATGCAAAGAGGCTTCAAGGGAATCTCGACAGTGTCAGTGAGTGGGCGAGAACATGGCAGATGGAGTATAATGTGGATAAATGTGAAGTTATCTACTTTGGTAGAAAAAGCAGAAAGGCAGAGTATTTACAAAATGGTGAAAGATTGGGGAATGCAGATGCTCAAAGTGACCTGGGTGTCCTTGTACACAAGTCACTGAAAGTGAATGTGCAGGTGCAGCAAGCCATTAGGAAGGCAAATGGTATGCTGGCCTTCATTACAAGAGGATTTGAGTACAGGAGTAAAGAAGTCTTATTCCAATTATATAGGGCCTTGGTAAGACCACACCTGGAGTACTGTGTACAATTTTAGTCTCCTTACCTAAGGAAGGATATACTAACCATAGAGGGAGTGCAACGAAGGTTCACGAGATTGATTCCTGGGATGGCGGGACTGTTGTATGAGAAGAGATTGAGTAAACTAGGCCTGCATTCTCTTGAATTCAGAAGAATGAGAGGGGATCTTATTGAAGCATACAAAATTATTACAGGGCTTGATAGGATGGATGCTGGGAGAATGTTTCCCTTGGCTGGGGAGTCTAGTACCAGGGGCCACAGCCTCAAGATAAAGGGTAGGCCATTCAGGACTGAGATGAGAAGGAACTTCTTCACACAGAGGGTGGTGAATCTTTGGAATTCTCTACCCCAGAGGGCTGTGGATGCTCAGTCATTGGGTATATTCAAAACAGAAGTCGACAGATTTCTGATTGGTAAAGGCATCAAGGGATATGGCGCTAGGGCCAGTGAATGGAGTTGAGGCAGAAGATCAGCCAGCCATGATCTCATTGAATGGCAGAGCAGGCTTGAAGGGCCGAATGGCCTACTCCTGCTCCTATTTCTTATGTTCTTATGTTATGTTTTACGGAGCGTCTTAAAGGAGGAATGAGAGGTAGCGAGGTGGACAGGTTTAGGTAGGGAATTCCACAGCTTAGGCCCTAAGAAACAGTAGGTTGAGTGATTATAATCCGGGATGTTCAAGAGGGCAGAATTAGAGGAGCGCAGATATCCTGGGGGGTTTTGGGACTGAAGGAAATTACAGAAATAGAATGGGGCGAGGCGAGGACGGAGTTGAAAACAAGGATGAGAATTTTGAAATCGAGGTGCTGCTTAACCGGGAACCAATGTAGGCCAGCGAGCACATGGGTGATGGGCGAACGGGACTTGGTACGAGTTAGGACACGTGCAGCCGAGTATTGGATGACCTCAAGGCTACGTCAGGTGGAATGTGGGAGGCCAGCCAGGAGTGTGTTGGAATAGTCAAGTCTAGAGGTAACAAAGGTATGGATGAGGGTTTCAGCAGTGGATGAGCTGTGGCAAGGGTGGAGATGGGCGATGTTACGGAGATGGAAGTAGGCGGTCTTTGTTATGCTGCAGATATGTAGTCGGCAGCTCATTTCAGGGTCAAATATGACATCAAGGTTATGAACATTGTGGTTCAGCCTCAAACAGATGTTAGGGAGAGGAATGGAGTCAGTGGTTAGGGAACGGAGTTTGTGGCGGGGACCGAAAATAATGGCTTCCATAATCCCAATATTTAATTGGAGAACATTTTTGCTCATCCAGAACTGTATGTCGGACAAGCAGTCTGACAATTTAGACACCGTGAAGGGGTCGGGAGAAGAGGTAGTGAGGTAGAGCTGGGTGTTGTCAGCGTACATGTGGAAACAGATGCTGTGTTTTCGGATGATGTCGCCAAGGAGCAACATGTAGATGAGAAATAGGAGGGGGCCAAGGATAGATCCTTGGGGGACACCAGAGGTAACGATGCGGGAGCAGGAAGAGAAGCCGTTGCAGGTGATTCTCTGGTTATGATTAGATAGATAAGAATGGAACCAAGCGAGTGCAGTCCCACCCAGCTGGATGACGGTGGAGAGGCATTGGAGAAGGATGGCGTGGTCAACCATGTCAAAGGCTACAAACAAGTCAAGGAGAAAGAGGAGGGATAGTTTACCTTTGTCACAGTCATAAAGGATGTCAGTTGTGACTTTGATGAGAGCCGTTTCGGTACTGTGGCAAGGGCGGAAATCTGATTGGAGGGATTGGTGGAATTGCAGGAAAGATGGGCACGGATTTGGGAGGCGATAACATGTTCAAGGACTTTGGAGAGGAAAGGGAGTTTGGAGATGGGGTGGTAATTTGCAAGGACGGAGGGATTAGGGTTTGGTTTTTTGAGGAGAGTGGTGATGACGGCAGATTTGAGGGAGAGGGGGACAGTACCTGAGGAGAGAGAACTGTTAACAATATTAGCTAACATGGGAGCCAGAAAAGGAAGTTGGGTGGTCAGCAGTTTAGTGGGAATAGGGTCGAGGGAGCAGGAGGTGGGTCTCATGGACAAGATGAGCGCAGAGAGGTCATGAGGGGAGATCGGAGAGAAACTGGAGAAGGATGTGAGTTCAGGGCTAGGGCAGGGAGGAACCTTAGAGGCTAGGAATACAAGAGTTAATTTATTGGATATTGTCTGACTGGTAGGCTTTCATTTAGTCAGTACTGTTTAATATAAGTAAAATGCTTAGGAAACTGTCATAGCAGTAGGTTGATCTGAAGGTTGTTGTGACTTGAATACCCTTGAGAAAGTGTTTCAAGGGAAGCTTGCTTACAATAATCTTGTTCCCTTAAGGCTTGTGATTGAATGTGATTCAAATAGACAGTCCCTCAGTAATAGGCACCAAAAGGCAGTCTTACACCATGTTCTGAATTCCAACAGCTATCCGAATACCTGTAGTTATATACATTGGCACAGTAAGTGAGGCCCCTTAATGAAAAAGCAGTTCCAAAAGCTGAAGACTAAGGGTAAAAGTTTGACAAACAACCATTAAAAGCAGATCCTTAGAATCTTAGACCTTCACTTTTCAAGTGGTCATATCCACTCTTGCTGTTGATTAGTTACCTCAGGGGTACCTCAGTCTAGATTACATACTTGGCAACCCTATGAGATATGTCAAGCTGAAGAGTGCAGAATGCCCATTATCATCATTGTGCTGGCAACTTTCAATACTTTCACTTTATGAATATCAAGGTTTTGATTTAAGAATGCTGTATTCAAGGTGCAGTCTCACGAGAACACTCCACAGTTTGAACATGACTTTCTTTCAGTTGTATTCTGTTGTTTTGGATTTGTAGTTTCACATTCTATTGGCGTTGATTGCTGCACTGAATCGGTTGACAAGGTTAGTGATTTTTAAAAAATTAGTTCATGGGATGTGGGCGTCGCTGGCAAGGCCAGTATTTATTACCCATCCCTAATTGCCCTTGAGAAGGTGGTGGTGAGCCGTCTTCTTGAACCGCTGCAGTCTCTGTGGTAAAGGTTCTCCCAAAGTGCTGTTAGGGAGGGAGTTCCAGGATCTTGACCCAGCGATGATGAAGGAGCGGCGATATACTTCCAAGTCAGGATGGTGTGTGACTTGGAGGGGAACTTGGAGGTGGTGGTGTTCCCATGCGCCTGCTGCCCTTGTCCTTCTAGGTGGAAGAGGTCGCGGGTTTAGGAGGTGCTGTTGAAGAAGCCTTGGCGAGTTGCTGCAGTGCATCTTGTAGACGGTACACACAGCAGCCATGGTGCGCCGGTGGTGGAGGGAGTGAATGCTAAGTCTACTAAGACATGTAAGTCTCTTTCAGCTTCATTTTGAGGTATTTCAACACCATTCATGGACTATGAGTGTCATCTATTTTTCCTACCTATGTGCGGTTCTTTACACTTGTCTCCATTAAATTTAATCTATTGTTGTTATGCCCATAAACATATCTTGTCCAACTCATTTTCTAATTTCTTAGCTGTCTCTGATTCCACTGCCCTCCTAGTTTGGAATCATTTGCAAATTCGACCACTGTTCATTGAGTTTCCGAATACAGGTCAGTATTCTGGAAATTAGAAACAGTAGTGCTCCCAATATCGAGCTTTTGGGCACCCCGACTTCCTCCTATCTCCTACTTCCTCCCAGCCTAACATAACTCCTCTAATGAGTACTTATACTTGTTGTTTTCTACCCTTTAACCAATTTTTGGTCCATTCCCAGGGTTTACCGTGAATCCTCACTCCTTGAGTTTAACTAATAACCTTTTTTGTGGAACTTTGTCAAATGCTTTTTGGAAATGTAGGTACACTAAGGCTGAATTTAACTTGGTCCGCACATGGAAATGGGGTGATAGCGGCCCTAAAATGCTGCACTTGATGCCAAGTACTGGACTCATGGGAGCTTGCAAGATCACATTTTGTTGTTCATGTACTTGTGCATTGTACAATGACAATAAAGTTGAATTATTATTATTATTATTATTATTAAGTTTCCACTTCGATCCTGTCCACCGCCATTTTTCCCGGAGACTTCCACTGGGCAGCTGGGCAGGAGGCCACCTGAATCAGGAGGGAACCTAATTACTGCAGGCAATTGGGGTCCTATGATGTACATAGATAGGACGCTGATGGAATTTCAAGAGAGAAAAGGGCGGAACATACATTCCCAGTCCGCTGAGTGTTGAAGCAGAAATGGACTGAAAAGGTTAAGTATAGAATTATTTTTGGTGGCGCTTCTACTCCACAAGGATAGAGTGAGGTAATACCCTTTCTCCTGCCGGGCTCCCACCTCTCTGCGATCATTTTGCCCCGCCCACCTCCCGATCTACCTTCCGGCCAGCCAGCTCAGTATCCAGGCCACCCAATATTGTGCCGGCCTGGAGCTTGCGAGCTGCAGATGTGCAGCTTGCCGCTGGCATGGAAATGGCTCGACCCTCTCGCTGGCAGGAATGGGCAGGTATTCCGCCCATTTCCACCTGCTCCATGCTGGGAGTTACAATCTCCTCCACTAAATCACAGAGATTACCGCAGTCCAATTGAACCGTTCAGAGAAGCTGAGGAGGTTAGTCAGGCGGGATGTTCTTCTTCTGAATCCATGTTGACTGCTGTTTACTAGGTTATTGTTGTGCAAATAATCTTCATTTACTGCTAATATTCAATTCTGTCATTTTACATGGAATGGAAGTGAGACTAATGGGCCTGTAGTTGCCTGTAGTTGCCTATGTCCATGTGGATACCCTTTTTCAATATGGGCACCACACTGACCTGTTTCCAATCTGCTGGTACTTACCCAGTGACCAGTTTCTCCCTCGTATTGTACCAGTGCCTCAGAATTTTCTTCCTCTAGTCTCTTTCACTATTCTGGCATTCTGAGATTGTATACCATCAATCCCTGGGGATTTAATTGTTTTAAATGCTAGAAGAGGAGGCAAAAATATAAACCAAATGGGCAATGCACAGGCACATGATATCAAACCAAATGTTATGTGTGTGGATAAACTTGAAGATTGTTTTCTGAGTGAATTACAATGGCCCAGATATTCCGATCCCTGCGGGTGTGTACGCGCTGAAAACCGGCATTTCCGATTTGTCAAGAATGGTCTTGACAGATCCTTCGGCTGCCCTGGAGAAGGGCCTCTGCGGGCGGATAGTTCCGCTTTTTGGTGACCCTCCGCCCGCAGAAAACACTTGCAATTCTTACGATAAGAGTTGAAAAATGTAAAAAAAAAAAAAAATTTTTCACTGATTTATCATTTAAAAATACTTTTAAAAAAGGTACATTTATTTTTAGCCCCATAAAAAACTTTAATTATTTATTTCAAAAAATTACATTTTTGTTTTGTAATTTCAAGTCATTTTAAAAATGTGATTTAAAAAAAAATGTATTTAAAGTTTTACTATGTTTTTTCATTGATCGCCATTCATATATTTGACAGGTCTTCCTGTCAAGCGTATGAAGGGAGATTCCCTTCTGTGATTGGCTCCCCATGGCCCACGTGATCCCAGGGACGCTGCGAACTACCTGCGCCCCTGGGATACATGGGTCCTGCACACCGGCAGTTTGGAGAGGCCCAGCAGCGGAACTGTGCGCCTCCCGGGAGCCCTCAGGTAAGGGCGCAGATTTTTCCAGATCGCAGCCCTCCACCCGCGGGAGGCCTGCGATCGGAAAATACGGGCCAATGTATATGGTTTCCTAATTTGTGTAAAAATGGAATACTGAGCTTTCAGAACTCAATGTGAAATACATTCTCTTGTTTAGTAGTCAAACACGTGCTATTTTGCTTAACCTTAAAAGAATTAGTTAAACCTTTGTTGTGCTAGTTATATGGAGTTCACTTTTATGTGACAAGGCTAATTGTATAACGGCACAGTTCTTCTTGATATAAAACACAATGCAGAACACAGCAATGTATGTTTTTAGAATTATCTAACAGGTAGTGTATCCATTAGTGCAATCTGACACGATGAACAAGATTATACAGTTAAAGTCCTGTGGTTAAGTGAAGTGGATATAATGAGTAAAAATGTGTCATATTTCTCTGCAGTTTTTGCTGATCTGTTGAAGTGGCAATGGTTGATCGGAGAACCGCTGCAAAGGTTCGACCTCTCCATCTTTAAGAAAATCTCAAAGTCCGTTTTGTCGACCAAGATTTCAGTCATCACCCCCATCCCCCCCGCCCCTCCCCCCCCCCCTTAAATCTCTCCTCTAATGGTTCAGCATCTGTTCCTTTGCCTACTTTTCATCTCATATTTTCCTTTCTTCTCTGACGCTTTATGTAAAGCACCTTGGGACATTTTCTGATTTGAGGGTATCACTTTCCTTCCTCTAAGTTTTACATCCAGCAGATTGTGCTTTGGGTTCTTCCCGTAACGAAGACCCTTTTTCATATGGGTAGGTCATTAGCCTGACCAAGGAGGCGGCATAGAAATGCAAATTGTTGTTGTCACAGAAGCTGCTCCTCTTCATTAAGTCCAGCATGGCATACCACCTCCTTAGCTGTTCTACGCTGTCTACACTGATGGTCTTGAATTGCACCTGTGAGGTATATAATTCACTATTAACTCCCTGTGCTTTCTGCTCCCTAGAAGGCCTAGCTCAGAACAGGAACTCATATATGAAGAATCACAGAGAGGAGGTTATGTTTTATACAAGTGCAGCAGGGGTTAATGGTAAATTCTGTGGATCAACTTTTGCCCTCCACAAACTCAATCTGCATAAGTATTAAACAGAGAAACACTTTCCAAGTGTTGGAAAACTTACCTTGATGGAGGTGAGGATCCTTTAAATACTGCTTGTGAAAACTGCTTACCGCTCGTTCCCGCCATGATGTGCTGGGTGGATTAACGAAGTAACATTTCCGGGCGTACGAGGACACCTGTTAAACAAAAGGGTCATGATATGGTTAGCAACTGTTAAATCTAAAAGGCAGCTAAGATCTGAGGCACACAGCCTTATTAGCATATTTAAATTACTGACCCGCCTCTCGAGAACAGGTTACTTGTGGGTCACCCTTATTATCAGATATAAATGATGGCTGCATTTGTTGCAGGCGGCCGCCATGGACGCCCGGACCAATATGGCGTGCGTGCACTTCCAGCAGTCTTCCGACAAGGAACATTGCACTGTTGTATTGGATTTTGATTGAGAGGCCGGCTGGGTGTCGGGCGGGAAGGCCTACTCTCGAAGGCCGCAGCCGGGGACCGGAGCGGAGAGAGGAAGAGATTGCAGAGGGGGCAGCGGATTGCGAGGGAAGTTGGCGGATTGCGGGAAGAGAGGCCAATCGCGGCAGGTCAGTCTGTGCAGCCAAGGGGAAGCGCCTCCTGCTCCTCCTGGCCCAAAAGCAGTGCTACAAAAAGCACTTCCCTGCTGGATCCGGCAGTTCTCGCCTCCCTTCAGCTGCCGGCTTTCCCCAGGCCTGGGGAACCCAGCCCGCAGACGCTAAATCTAAAAGACTGCTAAAATCTGAGGCACGCAGCCTCACTAACATATTTAAATGACTGACCCGCGTCGCGAGTGCAGGTTATTCGCCCACACCGCAACCTGCCCCGGGTTAAACCGGAAGTAAACGCGTGCACTGCGGGTTGGGTCGGGTTTCCGACTCTTAAAAATTAAACCCCCGCAACCCCCCTCGCCCCTCTCCCACCCCCGTTCTGATGGGCTTAAAATTCCCCCCGTTGCGAGGATGTTTAAGGTCTCATCAGATCCACAAATCTGATATGAACGATTTTTTTTACTAGTTTCCCGATAATTCCAAACTTAAAACTTGAATAAGCGTTCCTGCTACATAAGATGCCAAAGAAGTTATTTGCTTTAAACAATCCAGAAAGTACAGTATTGTTCCAGAAATCATTTTGGAGTATCTGTCTTTGCTAAACATTACATTAGATCTAAGAAACTGCTGAATGACCGTTTGCAAATTACAAGCCAATAATTGAATCAAAAGGCACAGGTGACATCATAAATCCTGAGAACCAAGATTGAGCAGCTTATTTTTGTCTGCTGAAATCTCAGATCAGTTTACTCTACAATTCACAGCCATACAGGGGTAGAAGTTGGTATATATTGCACCCGTTTTTCAGGCTTAAAATGGGCACCAATTTAGCCGTGGGACTGCCTGCACGCAATCTACACAGGTGTTGGTCTCACTGATAAATCCATTGGCAGGATAGGCGCACCAACGTCAGTGTTCTCGCTCAGGCCAACATCCCCAGCATCGAAGCTTTGACCACGCTCGCTCAACTCCGATGGATGGGTCACATTGTCCGCATGCCCGATACGAGACTCCCAAAACAAGCGCTCTACTCGGAGCTCCGACGCGGCAAGAGAGCCCCAGGTGGGCAGAGGAAACGCTTCAAGGACACCCTCAAAGCCTCCTTGAAAATGTGCAACATCCCCACCGACGCCTGGGAATCCCTGGCCCAAGACCGTACAAAGTGGAGGAGAAGCATCCGGGAAGGCGCCGAACACCTCGACTCTCTTCGCCGAGAGCAAGCGGAAGCCAAGCGCAAGGAGCGCACGTCAACCCAAGCACCCCACCCACCTTCCCCTTCAACCACCGTCTGCCCCACCTGTGACAGAGACTGTAGGTCCCGCATTGGACTCATCAGTCACCTGAGAACTCATTTTTAATGTGGAAGCAAGTCATCCTCGGTTCCGAGGGACTGCCCAAGAGAGAGAGAGAGAGAGAGAGAGGGGCCCTTTCTTTAGGCGTCCCAGGCAGATGCCTAAAACAGATGTTCGGCCCCTTAAATATGTAAATTAGGGGCCTAAAGCCTGTTGAACGGACCCATTGAGAAATGTTGCCGATAAGCAGGGCAAGGTCAGAGTTCATCAGCAACCCTGCGGTCGCCAACAAGAGGTAAGTTAAAAAAAATTGTTTTACTAAAACTATTCCTGTGTAGCAAAGAGGAGCAGGAGTGTTCCCCTGAATCCACAGCAGTCACGATCCGACACTGATCTCTTCACTCGGGGGAGCTGCCTTTGGAGGCGTGACCAGCAGTGTCAGCTCACACCGAGTATGCTGATGAGGACGGACGACCAATTTCCAGCGCTCCTCGGGCCTCGATCTTCAATTCCCACATTGTCTTACCTCAAAGATATTGGGGCTGAATTTGCGGTCGGAGGCGTCCCGCGGGCAGATGCCTCCGACCAGCAGAAAGTCTACGAACTTGCCTTCTGCCTCGGGATCCATGGAGACTCGCGCTCCTGGGCCTCTGTGCGTAGGCCTGCGTGGAGGCCCACGTATCCCACGGGTGCAGGCGGTTTGCAAGCATGCTTGGGATCACGTGGGCCAGCCCAACCAATCAAAGAAGGGAATCCCCATTCGTGCTTATGGAGATTCCGTACGTACAGAAACCTCCATAAGCGTGAATGGGGATGACATAAAAAATACATTTAACATTACAAATAAATAAAAACAAAATTACATTTAAAATGAATTAAAATACAATATAATTAAACATTTAAAACAAAAATTTAATTTTTTGAAAAGTAAATTAAAATGTTTTAGAGGGGCTAAAAATAACCTTACCTTATTGTACATGTGTTTTAATGTTTAAATGAATGAAAAAAGTTTATTTTTATGTTTTTTTTAAACTCTTACGCTGGTAAGTGCCTGCTTTTACCAGGCGTAAGAATTTCACGGGCATTTACTGAACAGAAATTGGGCAAATAGCCCAACTCTCCGCCCACGGAACCCCTTTTCCCAGGGATGGCTACGATCTGTCAAGATGATTCAGTTTAATGTCTCATCCAAAAGACAGCACCTCCGAGAGTGCAGTTCTCCCTCAGTACTGCACTGGAGTGTCAGCC
This sequence comes from Somniosus microcephalus, assembly GCF_052327205.1. NCBI lineage: Eukaryota > Metazoa > Chordata > Chondrichthyes > Squaliformes > Somniosidae > Somniosus > Somniosus microcephalus. The sequence continues at coordinate 22,389,763 of NC_141012.1, forward strand.
TGGATTTTTGTGCCCAAGTCTCGGGAGTGGGACTTGAACCACACAACCTTCTGACTCAGAGGTGAGGGTGCTGCCAACTGAGCCATGGCTGACACAGGAAATAATAGGATCGAGTAGCCATTTTATTAACTAATTCTACAAAACCTATCTTTGCCCTCTTACATTATAAAGCATCAATTTTCTTTCCCTTTTTTGTTTCCTTCCATTTGCCATCCCCTAAAGATCTGATAAGTCTTGAAACTTGCAGCAGCTACCTTCACTTGCTCCAGTTACCACTGCTCGTGCTGCCATAAGTGCTTCAACAATATGTAGGCACTTTGTGGTGCATTATGCAACCTATGATGGCCCTATAAAGCATAGAAGTAAATGGCACAAATGTGCCAGATGCCATAAACAAATCACCAGTCTGGCGCATTTATGTAAATCTGCCATCAAAGTAACCTTGCATTTATATACATCTTTGAAGTAAGTGAATTCTACACAATTTTTCTTCCTTTTCTCCTGCTCTCTCTTAAAGATTCTAACGTTTGCTGTGAATGGTAGCACACATTGGTTTTTCCACCCAAGTAACCTTTTCATTATGTGTGAGTCCAGGCAGTGAGTGTTGGCAGGCCATTTGATCATTGAGAAACATTACAGCCGAACTTGATTCTGTCCTTACCCAACATGCGCACTTTCCAGAGGGAATTCCTCGCTAGCGATAAAGAACAGGAATCTTGGATGAGTTTTCCCCTCCCTGTGGGCACTAATGGCAATTGTCTGTCCCCACTGATGTTTCAGATGAGACCAATTCACCCAGCAACTTTAAAACTGGGGCCTCTCTGTATTTTCAGTACCATATCAGCCAACAGGCAAACTGGACCAATTCATTTAACTTGTCCCAACCTATTGGGTATGGTAGGATTGTACATTTAATGTTTCTAGACTTAGCTCTGTGGCAGTCATTTACTTTGGATACTTGTCCTGGGACAGATACTACTTTTACCAGTTACATTCCAAAGATTGTTTTTTTTCCCCCTGCAGTCCTCGAAGTTCTGACAGTCACTGCGAAGTATTTATATAATGAATTCCAGATGGTCCAGCTTTTCCAAGAGGAGTACAGGACTTTCTGTAAATAATCTGCTTCTCTAAATGGGCGTTCATAGACTGTACTCTGAAGGCACGTAGCTGAAAATTGATGTGTTGAGCTCATTTAACGGGGATCAGTGGCATTTTACTATTCCAGGACGGGATGAGATGAGACAACACCCCCTTATATTCCTGACACAGGAGCATTTATCAACTATTTTCCTTTACAACTCATTTATTGTAACCTATTGGTAACATATCCTGACTGGAGTCTAAAATTAGCAAGGAATTAAAAAGTTTTAGAGGGATAAATATTGAAATTATGCAATAGGCCAGGACGAAGGAAAAAAAAGGTTTCATGTGGCTAAACTGGCATGGAGCAGGACTAACTGCAGACATTACCCAGAGGAAAATTGGATAATAGTAACTGAGGAGATTGTCAGGAACTTGCTTATGTCAAGATTACATATACAATGGCTGGGAGCTGGATTTCTACAATTACTATGTCCTGTTGCGGTTTGATAAACCATTTAAAAAGCAGTATCTAGTTCTGATGAGATTTTGAAAAAGCGATATCCCTGCTACTTAGATTGTGCCAATTATATAATCTTGTCACTGACATGTTGTAACGGGCTGTACTCTCCTAATTTAAATAAATAGGATATATAGGAAAGAACCCCTTGACTCCCTTTCCATTGCTCCTCATCCGAATAGCAGCCAAAAGCATTCCCTCAGTTCTTTTGGAAAAATAATGGAAATTCCTGGCATTTCTGGACAGGAAAATGCATCATAAATATATCTTTAGAGGTGGAATCCACAAGTGAAACATGTTACTTGCAATAAATAGTGACAAATGAAGAGACGTCGGGGGGGAAATTTGGTACCTTAGCGCCTCCGGGGGGCGATAACAGGGCGCTAATGACATACCGTCCGGGCACGGCAATAGAACCGCCGCCCGCAAAATTCACCTTGAGGTGTGCGGCACCAGTAACCCCTAGCGCTACGATCTCCTGCGCCTGGAGATCGTGACGTCATCCGGCTGCGCAGCGCCCCAGTAGCGCCCTGGACCCGAGATTCAGTTCTGCCCCCTGCAGCATCACCGGGCGATAACACCGACAACTGCAGGAGGTGTTGTTCGGGAGGCCGGGCGCTTCGGGAGCGTAATTAAAGGTAAAGCCGCTGGTCTGCAGAAAAAATTTGTTTCCATCCCTCAGGTTGCCATTTGAAAATGTTTAACTGCCGTGATTGATCAGCCCTGCACTCTGTTAGATTGCTTGGGGCTGATCGTCGCGGATTCCGGCTGCCGTCGGTGACGGGGGATATCGTTGAAATGCAGAGCCTGCAGCGATGGCCTTTCCCTTTAAGGGAGGGAAGGAGCCTCGGATCGGGGCAGTGCTGTGCCTCTACCGCCCCTCCTGCGTGGTTTAGCACTCCACTTCCTTCCTGGAGCACTAACACCCAATTTAGAGAAAGCTGAGAATCATTAGCGCCTGCTGCTAATTTTTCCAGCTTTCAAAATTTATCGCCCCCTACCGAATTTCTCCCCCTATAGTGTTTGCTAGATAGGGACAGTTACTACAGAGAATAAATTGCTCCTCATGAAGAATTTCCATTAAGAGGATGCTTTTTTAAGACATGTCATGCTATTTTTCTCTTGGTTTTCCGTTCATTTTCCTAAGCCATGCACCAATTATGAGGGTGGGGGCGGGGTGGTGTCAGGCAAGTAATCTGCTCCCAAGCCTTCTCCAATGCCACTCAGCACCAGTTGCTAGGACATACTTCAAAGTGACCCAGTAATAACTTTACCTCATTTTTTTCTCTCTCACCTAGACAGGCACTTAACTTGTATTTGGTGCTTTTTATAGCGATGTGGCTGAAATTGGGTATGCAACAATTTTGGGGAATGCAGAGTAGAGCCTTCATCCCACCACTGCATGTCATGTTATTGGATGTTAACAGCTGTACTGTGGCAGAACCACTGAGGGACTCTGAACAACTGTACATAATTCCCTTTAACGATGTGTTAGCTACAGACTAAATCTGTACCATTGTATATACTGTTTGCATGTACAGTGCGCGGTCCCTTTAAGAGCGCGGGCAAACGCGATGACGTCATGCCGCTAATCACGTGATCACCCAAACGCGGGAAAAACGTGATGACGTCATGATGCCATCCACGGGACCGCCCAGGCAGTCCTCGTGGAGCCGCCGACCTGTTAAGACCTGTATTCATAGTTCTCTTGCTTCAATCTATTTAAACTCATTAGTTTAACATTAAAAACCTTTTTGATTGATTGCCTGCATCGAACTCAATCTCTAGATAGGAATTTGACCATTCCTACAGTACTACCATACTGCCGACTTTGCGAGACTTGTACCAAACAAGCAGAAAGTTTTAACATTTTGGTTCTGTCCTCATCCTATGACTCAGACTTCTACTCTCTTTAAAGCAGCATTGGAACCCTTGTGAAATACTGAGGCTAGTTTTGTCATGTTTGTTTATAAATATATAATGCCATTCAAGTTATAGAAACACCTTTGCATCAATGGCCTCTCCCAGGAGATTGTGGGCAGGATTTTCATTGGGCCGTGGAGGCGGGATTGGAGGTGTGTGGGGGGGTTAAAATCGCGAAATCGGGGGGCACCAACCCATCCCGCCCCCAACCCGCCTCCATGCCAGTTTCAAAGGAGGCGGATACCTGACCTGTGCTGGGAGCCGCCTCCCCGAGGCGGGAAGGGGATTAGTGCCAATTAACTGCCTGTTAACAGGTAGTTAACAGGCAGTTTTTAGCCTAAACCCTATTTTTATTCCTGAAATGTGGGATTTCCGACAGCTCCAAACCACGCCAAGTTAGCGAGGCGGACCGTCGGGCTGAAGGGCTTGGAGGGTTCGAGATGTCCGGTGTTCAGGTGAGTGATGGGTGCATGAGTGCAGAGGTAAGTGTGTTTGGTGTGTGTAAAGTGATTAAAGAAGTTTAATTACCTTTACTTACCTTTACAGCCTTCCTTCCTTCAGGTCTCGGGAGTCCCTCATCTCACCGGCACAGAAAGCAGAATGGCCGCGAGCTGTCAAAAGTTGCAGCATTCAGCTTTCTGTTCTGAAGAGATCTCTAAATCAGCCTGAGAGGAAGGAATTAACTTAGTGTACAGATTGTCAGTGTTTGACAGCTTCAAAGAGCTGTCAAACACTGATATTTCATCTGTCAAAAGCTCTTGACAGATGAACTGTCAATCTGTGACATCACCTGTTGCTGGGTGGCCCTTAATTGGCCTGCTGAGCCTGCTGGGCGGGCTTAACAAGGTCAATCAAGTGAAAATCGAGTGGGTTGGCTACAACTCGATGGAGGCAGGACTACAACCCCAAAAGTTGTAGTTCCGCCTACTACACGCCTCCAGTATCAAAATCCAGCCCTTTATGCCTGGCTGGTGGGAGGTCATGGGGTGTATAAATGCAACATGACATTATGGGATGAATTTGATGGACCAGCTAGTCTTTTCCCATCTGCCTTTTTTCTATATTCATATGTTCGTACACCATGTCTTGAAATTGGATTCTTCGGTATTAGCATATGATGCTCAAAGCATTTCTGTGAGAATCCTTTGGTTGCTGTTGAGTGTCAGCGTGGCTCAGCTGGTAGCACTTTTGCCTCTGAGTCAGAAGGTTGTGGGTTCAAGTCCCACTCCTGACACTTAAGTACAAATATCTAGGCTGGCACTCTAGTGCAGTACTGAGGGAGTGCTGCACTGTCGGAGGTGCTGTCTTTCAGATGAGACGTCAAGCCGAGGCCCTGTTTGCTCTCTCAGATGAATGTAAAAGTTCCCATGGCAGTATTTTGAAGAAAAGCAGGGGAGTTATCCCCAATGTCTTGGCCAATATTTATTCCTCAATCAACATCACTAAAAAAAGAAATAGATTATCTGGTCATTATCACATTGCTGTTTGTGGGAGCTTGCTGTGCGTAAATTGGCTGCCGCATTTTCTACATTACAACAGTGACTACACTTCAAAAGTACTTCATTGGCTGTAATGCGCTTTGGGATGTCCGGTGGTCGTGAAAGGCGCTATATAAATGCAAGTCTTTCTTTCTATTTTAACTGGGGCATTTGTTCATTTATTTTACCATCTCTGTTACAATATTGAACAAAGGAATTGCATGCATGTGAAGTCTTCACATGCTAATAATCAAAGAATTCCAAAGCAATAGTGGCTGAAGTGATGCTTGGTTCTTGTGGAGTGTTTGAAAGCTCCTTCTTGAATTGACAATTATATCCCTTTAAACACTTAAGTTATGGTTAAATCTTCCTACTGCGGAAGCGGTAAAGGTTTATTGTGGTTTGTCTAAGCTAGTTTCAGGCCTGAAGTTTCCTATTTGCTGCTTGATGTTATTGCCTGAGTTCATGCACGCATCAATTGAAAACAAAGAATTGCATTATTTTCAAATATTCTCGTGGAGCACTTTCATAAGTAAATGTTTTTTCATGTTTAGGAGACTTTGTAGTTCAGCTTAGTTAGTGTGTTTTGTGAGAGCATAACTGTCAATGGCACCAATTGATTCTATCGAGATTCCTAAAGGAATAAGCAGCAGGCCTGTCCCAGGGCGAGTTAGGCTTTTATCTTGACTTTACCTGTAATCTCAGTTAACATTGTCACTCAAGGCTAGCTAATCCTGCTCGCTGCTCTATTCACTACAAAACAGAGTCTACCCTGTAAAAAAACAAAGTGGTAAAAGGCAAATTCTCCAAATAAACACAAATCAACTAAAAGCTTACTCGAGGAATTATTTAAGCAGACGTTGCATGTAGGATTATTAAGACAAGCAGAACCATCCATCACGTAGAGTTTATGCTATGACAAAAGAGGTATTCCAATCATTTGGTTAAAATTTTCCCACGTTTCACAATAAGCAGGAATGCAGGGTAGAATTTTTAGAAAAAATAAATTAAAATGCGCTGAACGAATATTTTCGTTAATCTACTTGTAACAATGTCATGCTGGACGTGGTCTAGACTTTTAATGCTGTTAGATACCCATAGTAAATGGAGAGAGAGTCAAAAATAGGATAATGGAAAAGCAGTTTATTTGCACAGATACACTTTGCCAGTTACTCTCCTCTTATCCCAACAGATATGTGATGCTGTGGCACAATTGTCGGTAACTACAAAGCATTTAAACGATTACATGTACAGCATCAATACTACGCAGAGCATTGATCAAGTACTTACATTAATAGTCATTACATGCCCTTGGCTTGCTTAGTTGTAGTGAAGAGAGGACAAACTTGACCAAAATTAAATGCTTTCCATGATGTTTCTCTCCTTTTCTGGGAGGCCTGGTTTCCTCTTCAGGTGAGGTCTGTTGTCTCATTTTATTCAGTGTCTCCCACAAGCAAGCATAAGAGTGCGGAAGCATTGCGTCATTCTTTTTCCTTTATAAAATCCAGGATGCAGCAACTCGGACTTAAATTCAAACTCGAAAACCTGTTGGTGTTGATTGGGGAGGATTTTCCTGGTTCCCTGTTGAGGCAGCTCTATGGCAAGCTCTTGCTCATCAACATATCTTCAGCAGCCCTTCCCGGAAGCTCATCTATTTCATATCATAGAATCAGAATTATACACCACAGTAAGAAACTATTCGACCTATTATCTCTGTGAAGGCACTCTTAAGAGAGCTATCCACGTAGTCCCATTCCCTTGCCCTTTCCCTACACCATTATATGTTTTTATTTTTCAGCTATTTATCCACTTCCCTATTAAATGCTGATATGGATTTTGCTTTTAGCACTGTTTCTGATCGGGCATTCCATACCCTGACAAGCCTCTGTGTAAATCAAATCTCCTAACCTCTCCCTGTTTTCTGTTGAGGATGATCTTAAATTTAGAAAGCAGTCCTGGACACATTTTAAGAACTCCCCCGTCTTTGAGTAAATAAATCCACCTATTATTATGGCACTGTTATTTCTGGATATTTCCCTCATTTGTCCATATATCTCTTCCCGTATCTCTCTTCCACATAATAAAGATTTTAGTACTTAACGCTTGCTTTAGATGAAATTTATATAGAATATGTTTAATTTAATTTGTTTGAAATTGTGTATTATTCTGCTGCTAAGAAATAGCTGTGTGTAAATTTGGTCTGTCTCTTTGAGATTACAAGGTGTAATTATTGTAACATCTTGAGATCAATTAGAGATGAGCTACTTTAAGAGATATCTTGAGTCCTGAAGTCTATTGGAAGGTATTTAATTATTGTTGGGCAGTTTCTTTGTTGATTGGAAATGATTAGTTTTCTTTATATAGAATTACATAGAATGCACAGCACCGAATCGGCCCAACTGGTCCGTGCCGGTGTTTATGCTCCACATGAGCCTCCTCCTTCCCCTCTTCGTCTAACCCTATTAGCATATTCCTTTCTCCCTCATGTATTTATCTAGCTTCCCCTTATATGCATCTATGCTATTCCACATTCTAACCACTCTCTAGGTAAAGAAGTTTTACCTGAATTCCCTGTTGGATTTATTAGTGATTATTTTACATTTATGGCCCTTAGTTTTGGTTTCTTCCAAAATTGGAAAGCTCTTCTCTACGTCTACTCTATCAAACCCTTTTATAATCTTAATTAAAGACCTCAGGTCAGGTCACCCCTCAGCCTTCTCTTTTCTACGCAAAGGTGCCCCAGCCTGTTCAATCTTTCTTGATAGGTATAACCTTTCAGTTCCGGTATCATCCTTGTAAGTCTTTATTGCACCTTCTCTAGTGCCTCTATATCCTTTCTATAATATGTAGACCAGAACTGGGCACAGTACTCCAAGTGTGGTCCAGCCAAGGTTCTATAAAAGTTTATCATAACCGCACTGCCTTTCAATTCTATCACTCTAGAAATGAAACCCCAGTGTTTTTTTTTATGGCCTTATTAACCTGCATCGCTACATTTAGTAATTTGTATATCTGTATCCCTAGATTGCTTTTCTCCTCTACCACATTTAGGGGGAGAAATTGGGTGAGTAGGCAGGCAGTGGCTGTAGCGCCACTGGCTGCGCCTCCCGCGATATTCAGGAGGGGCGCTAATGGTGGCGTTAGCCTGTTGCGCTGCGCCGCCACCGATGACATAATCGGTGTGCGCAGTGCCCCGTTCGCGATATTTGGTAGCGAACGCCGCAGTTGCGCCGTTCGCTACCCGCGCCCGGTTCACGGAGCCTTACTGCGCCGGCAGCGGCGCAAGTTAAGGTGGAGGTGCGGGGCGGCCACTTTTTCGGCGGCCGCCTGCCAGCACCTCCGTTCCCGGCCTCCTAACCCCCCACCCCCGCCGCGGCATTGCCGGCTGTCTCCCGAGAACCCGGCACTTCTCCTTGGTGCCGGGCTCATTTGCCGGCACTCGCGAGCGGGGATCGCGCAGTTGCAGGCACCTCCCCCTTAACAGTGGGAGGAAGGCCTGCAGTACCGCAGCGTGCCGTGCCGCAGCGTGTGGCGCTGCGGCACGTTGCGCTGCGATAATCAATTTCAGCACCCTAAGAGGGACGCGGAGAGCCTCGAGCCTCGCCCCGTGTCCCTCGAGGGGCACTGAAACTGAATTTCTGGCGATCAGTATTACTCCGATCGCTGCGCTAAATCCTGCGCTCAGGCGACTTTTGCGCCACTTTGGCGCCCCAACCCAATTTCTAGGCCTTAGACTCTTATTTTCCAAGGAATATGTGGCTTCCTTATATCTCCTACCAAAATGCACCAACTCACACTTACCTATATGGAAATTAATTTGCCAATTACATGCCATTTCTGGAAGTTTATTCAACTCTCATTGAACTTTAACCTCCAGAAGGTTGTGGATTCCATGGCAACTGGCGATTTCAAGACTGAGATAGACAGATTTTTGATAGATAAGGGTATCAAGGAACATGGAGCAAAGGCAGGAAAATGGAGTTCAGGTGCAGATCAGCCATGATCTAATTGAATGGCGGAGCAGGCTTGAGGCTTCTTCTCCTTCTTAGGCAGTCCCTCGGAACTGAGGATGACTTGCTTCCACATTAAAAATGAGCTCGCAGGTGACTGATTAGTCCAATGCGGGACCTACAGTCTCTGTCACAGGTGGGGCAGACGATGGTTGAAGGGGCGAGTGGGTGGGGTGCTTGGGTTGATGTGCGCTCCTTGCGCTGCTTGCGCTTGGCTTCCGCTTGTTCCCGGCGAAGAGACTCGAGGTGTTCGGCGCCTTCCCGGATGCTTCTCCTCCACTTTGTGAGGTCTTGGGCCAGGAATTCCCAGGTGTCGGTGGGGAAGTTGCACTTTTTCAAGGAGGCTTTGGGGGTGTCCTTGAAGCGTTTCCTCTGCCCACCTGGGGCTCTCTTGCCATGCCGGAGCTCCAAGTAGAGCGCTAGTTTTGGGAGTCTCGTATCGGGCATAGAAACATAGAAACATAGAAGATAGGAGCAGGAGTAGGCCATTCGGCCCTTTGAGCCTGCTCCGCCATTCAATGAGATCATGGCTGATCATCCAATTTCAGTACCCTGTCCCTGCCTTCTCCCCATATCCCTTGATCCCTTTAGCCTCAAGAAATATATCCAACTCTTTCTTGAATATATTTAATGAACTGGCCTCCACCGCCCTCTGTGGCAGAGAATTCCACAGGTTCACCACTCTCTGGGTGAAGAAATTCCTCCTCATTTCAGTCCTAAATGGCTTACCCCTTATCCTTAGACTATGACCCCTGGCTCTGAACTCCCCGGCCATCAGAAACATCCTTCCTGCATCTAGTCTGTCCAGACCTGACAGAATTTTATAGGTTTCGATGAGATCCCCTCTCAATCTTCTAAACTCCAGTGAGTATAAGCCCAATCGACCCAATCTCTCCTCATACGTCATTCCTGCCATCCCAGGTATCAGCCTGGTGAATCTTCGCTGCACTCCCTCCATGGCAAGAACGTCCTTCCTCAGGTAAGGTGACCAAAACTGCACACAATACTCAAGGTGCGGTCTCACCAAGGCCCTGTACAACTGTAGCAAGACATCCTTGTTCCTGTACTCGAACCCTCTTGCTACGAAGGCCAACATACCATTTGCCTTCTTAACCGCCTGCTGCACCTGCATGCTTACCTTCAGCGACTGGTGCACAATAACACCCAGGTCCCTTTGCACTTCCCCTTCTCCCAATCTATTGCCATTCAAATAATAATCTGCCTTCCTGTTTTTGCCACCAAAGTGGATAACCTCACATTTATCCACATTATAGTGCATTTGCCATGTTTCTGCCCAATCACCCAACCTGTCCAAATCGTACTGGAGTTTCACGACATCCTCCTCACAGCTTACCCTCCCACCCAGCTTTGTGTCGTCTGCAAATTTGGAGATATTACATCCAATTCCCTCGTCCAGATAATTAATATATATTGTGAACAGCTGGGGCCCTAGGACTGATCCTTGCGATACCCCACTAGTCACTGCCTGCCACTCGGAAACGACCCATTTATTACAACTCTTTGCTTTCTGTCCGCCAACCAGTTCTCTATCCAAGTCAATACCTTGCCCCCAATCCCATGCGCCTTAATTTTGCACGCTAATCTCTTATGTGGGACCTTAGCGAAAGCCTTCTGAAAGTCCAAATACACCACATCCACTGGTTCTCCCTTATCTATTACCAGTTACATCCTCTCAAAATTCCAGTAGATTAGTCAAGCATGATTTACCTTTTGTAAATCCATGTTGACTTTGTCCGATCCTGTCACAGCCTTCCAAGTGCTCTGCTATTACATCTTTTATAATAGACTCTAGCATTTTCCCCACTACCAATGTCAGGCTTACCGGTCTATAATTCCCCACTTTTTCTCCAGCACCTTTTTTGAATAGTGGGGTAACATTAGCTACCCTCCAATCCATGGGTAGTGTTCCAGAGTCTATCGAGTTCTGGAAGATGACTAGCAATGCATCTACTATCTCTAGGGCCACTTCCTTAAATACCCTGGGATGTAGACCATCAGGCCCTGGGGATTTATCGGCCTTCAGTCCCATCAATTTTCCTAACACCATTTCCCTACAAATACTGATTTCTTTCAGTTCCTCCCTTTCATCAGACCCTATGTTCCCGGCATCTCTGGGAGGTTATTTGTGTCCTCCTTTGTGAAGACAGAACCAAAGTATGTATTTAGTTGGTCTGCCATTTCCTTTTTTCCCATTATAAATTCCCCTGATTCTGACTGTAAGGGACCTACGCTTGACTTCACCAATGTTTTTCTCTTCACATATCTATAAAGGCTTTTACAGTCAGTTTTTATGTTCCCTGCTAGCTTACTCTCATATTCTATTTTCCCTTTCTTAATTAATCCCTTTGTCCTCCTTTGTTGACTCCTAAACTGCTCGCAATCCTCAGGATTATTGCTTTTTCTAGCCAATTTATATGTCCTCTCCTTGGACCTTATGCTATCCCTAATTTCCCTTGTTAGCCACGGTTGAGTCACCTTTTTTGTTTTATTTTTATGCCAAACTGGGATGAACAAATTCTGTAGCTCATCCATTCGGTCTTTGAATGTTTGCCATTGCCTATCCACCGTCAATCCTTTGAGTGCCATTCCCCAATCAATCCTACCCAACTCGCTCCTCAGACCATCGTAGTTTCCTTTATTTAAATTGAGGACCCTTGTCTCTGAGTCAACTACTTCATTCTCCATCTTAATGAAGAATTCGATCATATTATGATTGCTCCGACCCAAGGGGCCTCATACAACAAGATTGCTAATTAATCCTTTCTCGTTACATAATACCCAGTCTAAGATGGCCTGATCTCTGGTTGGTTCCTTGACATATTGGTCCAGGAAACCATCCCGTAAACACTCCAGGAATTCCTCCTCCACAGTATTGTTACTAATTTGATTGGCCCAATCTATATGTAGATTAAAGTCACCCATGATGACTGCTGTGCCCTTATTGCACGCTTCTTTAATTTCCCTTTTAATGCCATCCCCAACTTCCGCCTTACTGTTTGGAGGTCTATATACCACTCCCACTAATGTTTTTTTCCCCTTAGTATTTCTCAATTCTACCAATACAGATTCCACATCATCAGAGCTAGTATCCTTCATTACAATTGTGTTAATCCCTTCTTTAATCAGTAATGCTACCCCACCCCCCTTTCCTTTTTGCCTATCTTTCCTGAATATCGAATACCCCTGGATGTTGAGTTCCCAGTCTTGGCCATCCTTGAGCCATGTTTCCGTAATCCCAACCAAATCATATTCGTTTACCTCTATTTGCGCAGCCAATTCATCCACCGTATTACAAATGCTCCTCGCATTAAGACACAAAGCCTTCAGGCTTGTTTTTTTAACGCTTTTAGACCTATTAGAATTATTATTTACTGTGGCCACGTTTGATTTAAACCATTGATTTCTCTGACTGCCACTTTTGTTTTTCTGCTTCCTATCTTTTGCTTTTATCCCTGTTTTCCTTTCCTCTGTCTCCTTGCTCAGGTTCCCAACCCCCTGGCATTTTAGTTTAAACCCCCCCCAAATAGTGCTAGCAAACCTCCCCGCAAGGATATTTGTCCCGCTCTGGTTCAGGTGCAACCCGTCCGACTTGTACAAGTCCCACCTTCCCCAGAAGCAGGCCCAGTGCTCCAGGAAACTAAATCCCTCCCTCCTGCACCAACTCTTTAGCCACGCATTCATCTGCTCTATCCTCCTATTCGTATACTCACTAGCACGTGGCACCGGGAGTAATCCAGAGATTACAACCTTTGAGGTCCTACTCTTTAATCTGCTACCTAGCTCCCTAAGTTCTTGCTGCAGGACCTCATCCCTCTTCCTACCTATGTCGTTGGTCCCAATGTGAACCACAACCTCTGCCTGTTCACCCTCCCCCTTCAGAATGCCCTGCAGCCGTTCAGTGACATCCTTGACCCTGGCACCAGGGAGGCAACAAACCATCCTGGAGTCACGTCTACGGCCACAGAAACGCCTATCTGTTCCCCTTACGATAGAATCCCCTACCACTGTTGCTCTCCCACTCTTTTTCCTCCCTTCCTGAGCAGCAGAAGCACCCCTGGTGCCAGGAAGTTGGCTGCTGCTGCCTTCCTCTGGTAAGTCATCCCCCTCAACAGTATCCAAATTGGTATACCTGTTTGAAAGGGGGATGGCCACAGGGGTCCGCTGCACTACCTGCCTGCCTCTACTGCTCTGCCTGATGGTCACCCATTTCCCTTCTGCCTGTGCAGCCCTACCCTACGGCGTGACCAACTCATCAAACGTGTAATCCACGACCCTCTCAGCATCGTGAATGCTCCAAAGCCCATCCATCCGCAGCTCCAGCGCCTCCATGCGTCTGCTAGTAGCTGCAGCTGGATGCATTTCTGGCACACGTGGTCGTCAGGGACACTGGCAGCGTCCCTGAATTCCCACATAGAGCAAGAGGAGCATAACACGGGGCTGGGCTCTCCTGGCATGACTTACCCCTTTAATTAATTAAAATGAATTCAATACCACCAGTTAAAGATATACTCTAGGGCGCTTGTGTGGTTTACCAACAGTCCCTGCTACACCAGAAAGACCTTAGCAACTATAAACCACAGAGTTAAAGTTCGGACAATGTGACCCGTCCATCGGAGCTGATTGAGCGTGGTCAGAGCTTCGATGCTGGGGATGTTGGCCTGAGCAAGAACACTGACGTTGGTGCGCCTATCCTGCCAATGGATTTGCAGGATCTTGCGGAGGCAGCGTTGGTGGTACCTCTCCAGTGCTTTGAGGTGCCTGCTGTACATGGTCCATGTCTCTGAGGCATGCAGCAGGGCAGGTATCACTGCTGCCCTGTAGACCATGAGCTTAGTGCCGGGTTTGAGGTCCTGGTCTTCAAACACTCTCTTCCTCAGGCGACCGAAGGCTGCACTGGCACACTGAAGGCGGTGTTGGACTTCGTCATCGACATCTGCCCTTGTTGACAGTAGGCTCCCGAGGTATGGAAAGTGGTCCACGTTGTCCAAGGCCTTGTCGTGGATTTTGGTAATCGGGGGGGGCAGCATTGTGTGGCGGGGGCAGGTTGGTAGAGGACCTTTGTCTTACGGATGTTTAGTGTAAGGCCTATGCTCTCGTATGCTTCGGTGAAGGTGTTTATGATGGTTTGGAGTTCGACCTCCGAGTGAGCGCAGACGCAAGCATCATCTGCATACTGTAATTCGACGACAGAGGATGGGACGACCTTGGTTCGGGACTGGAGGCGACAGAGGTTGAACAGTTTCCTGTTTGTTCTGTAAATTAGCTCCACTCCAGTGGGGAGCTTACTGAGGGTGAGATGGAGCATTGCAGCAAGGAAGATTGAGAAGAGCGTTGGTGCGATGACACAGCCTTGCTTGACCCCGGTTCGTACGTGAATTGGGTCTGTGGTGGAACCGTTGGTCAGGATCACGGCTTGCATTGTCGTGAAGCAGGCGAAGGATAGTGACAAACTTTTGAGGGCAGCCGAATTTGAGGAGGGCACTCCATAATCCCTCACGGCTGAGTGTCGAAGGCCTTTGTGAGATCAAAGAAGGCCATGTACAGTGGTTGGTGCTGTTCCCTGTATTTCTCTTGTAATTGATGTGCGGTGAAGATCATGTCCATTGTGCCCCTTAGTGGGCGGAATCCGCATTGCGACTCTGGGAGGAGCTCTTCGGCCACTGGGAAAAGGCGATGGAGGAGGATTCTTGCGATGACTTTCCCTGTGGCAGATAGCAGGGAAACTCTTCTGTAATTACCGCAATCGGACTTGTCACCTTTCTTGAAGATGGTCACAATAACGGCGTCTCTGAGATCCCCTGGCATGCTCTCCTCCTTCCAGATAAGAGAAATGAGTTCATGAATTCACGCCAGTAGTGCTTCTCCGCCATGCTTTAGTGCCTCGGCGGGGATTCCATCTGCTCCTGAGGCCTTGTTGTTCTTCAGTTGTCGGGTGGCCTTTTCAACCTCATGCCGGGCTGGGGTTGTGCTTAGATGGTGGCGGGTAGCATGCTGTGGGATGGAGTTGAGGACACTCGTGGGAGGCTTGAGGAGCTGAATGGCCTACTCCTGTTCCCAATGTTCCTGTGGTTTTTCAGGTGTGACACAGAAATTAGCATGTGTAACAAAATCAGGCACCCGAAGTGTGATGGGATGCATTTTAAAATACACACACACACACACATAAATATATTAAAATGTTTTATATGTATAATTAGTTTGACCATTGACAACAAAGAAAAGAAAGAAAGACTTGCATTTATATTGCGCCTTTCACGACCACTGAACATCCCCCTTGAAGTATAGTCACTGTTGTAATGTAGGAAACACAGCAGCCAATTTGCACACAGCAAGCTCCCACAAACAGCAATGTGATAATGATCAGATCATCTGTTTAAATGATGTTGATTGAGGGATAAATGTCGGCCAGGACATCTTCTTCAAAATAGTGCCATGGGATCTTTTACGTCCACCTGAGAGAGCAGACGGGGCCTCGGTTTAATGTCTCATCCGAAAGACGGCACCTCTGACTGTGCAGCATTCCCTCAGTACTGCACTGGAGTGTCAGCCTAGATTTTTGTGCTCAAGTCTCTGGAGTGGGACTATGAACCCACAACCTTCTGACTCAGAGGTGAAGGTGCTATAACTGAGCCACAGCTGACACTGGTGCAAGGGTGCACTACTGGACTGCATGTGCATATTATTTATTGATATTCATGGCTTTGGTAAGAACTTTGTTTGGTCCTATTTTACCTAAGCAGTGCATATACAAGTTAGTTTCGGATTATATCAATGTTTGTATGTCATCTGCATTGAGGTTTTTCTTTGTTGCAATGTGAAGACTTATAGTCGTTGTCACAATGGAACTACCATGATTATTTAACAAGGTCATTGCTTCAAACAATTCTTTATTCAGTCAAGGTTTATGCATACATATCAAGTTGGAATGGCACCTGTAAAATAAAGCAGATCACTGAGACAAAAGCAAATCTGGTTATTACTCAGTGCAACCCCGGGCCATTTGCCATCCTTATAATCCTTTAAAAACATGTGCTGAAAGCAGCCTTGGCAATACACATAATCGGGCCTGTTTTAGTAGGCTTTACTCTAACAATCATAAGTAAGGTAGGTTGAGTCAAGTTGCTGCTCCAGTATAGAAGCCAGACGAGAGCCCAAGATCATAGTCACCCAAAGTCCATGACTGGAGGCCAGACTGAAGACTTGGGCTACATTCCTCCCTACAGTCTGCAAAGTAATGATCCCAGCTGGCAGTGTTTTACTCCCAATTAAAATAAATGCTGTCATTCCAACCAGTACAATCCTAACCATAGAGAGACTTCCCTCCCAACCAGCACAGCCATGTTCTAAACCCCCCAGGAGCTGTCCTTCCTAGCCAACACAGTAAAGCTTCTAAATTCTCTTCTCAGCCAGTATACGATCATTTCTTAGGCCTATAAAAGCTGTCTTAGCAGCTACCACATTACCTCTTCTATGTTAAGTGGTGACTGTTTCCAGCCAATGCAGCGCCGCCTCAAGGCACATGATGTCTCCAACAAAAAGATATTGCTTCTGTACCACATTGGGTCTCTCTTCATAATCCTCACAACTCCACATACTCTCTTTCACGAGAACAATCTTCCTCTCCTTTTTATAGAAAGGAAGAGTGAAAGAGAGAAAGAAAGAGAGAGAGAGAGAGAAAGATCAAAAGAGAGAAAGAGAGAGAGAAAGGGAGAAAGAAAGAGAGAGAGAAAGACAGAAAGAAAAGAAAAGACAGACTGACTGAAGAAAAAGACAGACTGACTGACTTGCATTTATATAACGCTTTCACAACCTCAGGATGTTCCAAAGCGCTTTACAACCAATGAAGTACTTTTTAAATGTAGTCACTGCTGTAATGTAAGGTAAAGTGGCAGCCAATTTGCAGTCAGCAAAGTGCCACATTTCAAGCCACATCTGAGGTGTGGGGAAGGGGCCCAGGACCCGGGAACTCCACCCCTCCCCCCTCAAACGGTGAACAGGGGCCTGATGCATAGGCGAGGCGGGTGCCAAAGATCCACCCACAGTGGTGCTTTCACCCACCTGCCCCACGCAAATTAGGCGCCCTCCCACTGACCCTGCAAACTTCGACAGGGTCAGTGCTGGAGGGCACCTTGTGGGCACAATCCCCGCATAACCTCCAGGATCACATTCCGTAGATTTTCGGGACCACGGTTGAGTAATTCCTAGCTGCATATTTGATTTTCGTTTAGCATTTTCCGATTGCATCGCATATACATTACATTAGCATTGAAATGGTTCATGCTTTCTTAGCGTCACTCATTTATATTATTTTCGACCTGGCTGCTTTTTTGCTTACATTTGAATTTGCTAAAAAAAATTTACCTCAAGCCAAGTCGCCGTGTCCAGCATGAGCGAGAGGCAATTGTGTTCCCAGAAATGCTAATTTCTTTGTTCAAGTGCAAACATATGCCAGATCTTGGCACGGACCACCACTTACAACCTGGCAAGTCGAGCCATTCCTTTCCTCCCCCTTCATTCAAACACCTACAGCTTTTTTTTGCCTTTTAAGGGGCTCCAGCATTGTTCATGTGCAATTATTGTGTTCCATTAGTACGGTTCAAACGGTCCGCAGTCTTGCTTTCTGGGGTTACAAAGATATCTTCCACAGCAAGGGATTGTGCCTCCATCTTAAAAAAAAAAGCAAATGAACGTCGATCACACTTTTGGGTAGTCAGCTTTAATTTATGATTTATTACTGGAATAAAATGAATTATTTGGTACGTAACTTTATTAGATGCAACTGGGAAGTTGGCAACGCAGTGTGGAAAAATGTTTTTTGCTGGAAGTTAACTTGTTTGTTTTAGCCATTTTTAGATTTTCCTTTACGCAAATGTGATCACATCTTCAAAATCTAAATTTCAGTGCTGCTTGTGAAAGAGTGCAGGTATCACTACATTTACAGCCTGTGACATTGGCCAAAATAAATTGTGTTTCCTTTTACACCCTGCTTATTCAAAAGCAAAATGTGTATTGCCTTTACTCATGTGGTAGGATGTGGGTACGCTCCCGTTCACTGCAGTTGTCTATCATTCGCTGAGAACCAATTCCTTCTGTTGATAAATACTTTTCAAGCTTTACAATGAAGGTTCCTAATTGCCATCTAGTGGTAAGTTACAGCTGATCTCTGCAGAGTGAATCAGCAGCTCAGTAATGTGAAGAGACGTTAATGCATTCAAAACTCATATTACTGGTAAATCTCTCTGTGCACCGTGGACCTGAGTTAAGGAGTGTAGCCCAAGGGTAGACCAGCTCTCTCTTGAGTCAATGAATATATTCAAGGCTGAGATAGACAGATATTTGAGCTACAGGGGAGTCAAGGGTTATGGGGAGCAGGCAGGGAAGTGGAGTTGAGGCCAAGATCAGATCAGCCATGATCTTATTGAATGGCGGAGCAGGCTCGAGGGGCCGAATGGCCTACTCCTGCTCCTATTTCTTATGTTCTTATGAAACTATGGGAGATGCTATTACATCACTCCTGCAACATTTGAATATTATAATGAGCCTCTAGCTGATTCAGACAGAAGCTTTCTACCTGCCCCCATGTGTTGTGTGAAGATGGGGTGCAGACCCGGCACCATGGGTGCGGGATTCTTCGGGATGCTCATGATAAATGTGCCGATAATACTGCACGATGGAACCGTTAATGGGGGTACTCGGGAATTCTCCTGATTTCCCATATAGTCAGTCCACCCTGGTGTAGACCTTGGATCATTAGAAAAAGGATCAGCGTCCATGAGTAATGATGTCAAACTCTGGATAGCCTGGGTGAGTTTTGAAGACTACTGCCCCGATTTTTTTCTGGTGAAAGCCTTGGCCCAGAAATTGGTTTGCGCCCGCCTTCAGGCACAAACCCAAGGCGACCATGAACCGCCACGTCATAATTGATATGCAAGATGACCATGCAAAATTGGTCGCCTTGTGCCGTCAGGATGCGCCAGGTGTGCTGGGGACACCAGTCATGAAGAGGATGAAGATAGGCCAGTGGGGACTGCAGCAGTGGGCCTACCATACATCCGGGTGGGGGGCTGGGGGCAGCAAGGAGATTGGTGGTGGGGGGCAAATGGTGGCTGGCAACAGATTTAATTTGGAGCCAGGAGGAGCAGTTCTGCCCCTCCTGGCTCCACATTCAGGTAGGTAAAAAAATATATTTACGCACCATTTTGCTGTTGTCAGAGGGATATGCCGGGCCATGAGGTTACAGATTGTGGTGGAATACAATTCTGCTGCTGCCCCATAGCACCTCTTGGATGCCCAGTTTTGAGCTGCTAGGCCTGTTCTGAATCTATCCCATTTAGCACAGTGGTAGTGCCACACAACACGATGGAGGGTGTTCTCAGTGTGAAGACGGGACTTCGTCTCCACAATGACTGTGCAGTGGTCACTGCCACCAATACTGTCATGGACAGATGCATCTGCGATAGGTAGATTGGTGAGGATGAGGTTGAGTAGGTTTTTCCCTCGTGTTGGTTCTCTCACCACCTGTCGCAGGCCCAAACTGGCAGTTACGTCCTTCAAGACGACACTGCAGGGTTGACTGGGCTGGGTGTGCCATTGCTGTGTCCGTAGCCGGTGCCGAGGTCGATGCCGGGTGGTCCGTCTGGTTTCATTCTTTTTATTGTTTTTCGTAGTGGTTTGTTACAACTGAGTGGCTTGCTAGGCCATTTCAGAGGGCAGTTAAGAGTCAACCACATTGCTGTGGGTCTGGAGTCACATCTAGGCCAGACCGGGTAAGGACAGCAGATTTCCTTCCCTAAAGGACATTAGTGAACCAGATGGGTTTTTACGACAATCCGATAGTTTCATGGTCACCATTACTGATTCTAGTAATTATTCCAGATTTATTTAATTAACATAAGAACATAAGAAATAGGAGCAGGAATAGGCCATTCGGCCCTTCGAGCCTGCTCCACCATTAAATGAGATCATGGCTGATCTTCTGCCTCAACTCCATTCACCGGCCCTATCGCCATATCCCTTGATGCCCTTACTAGTCAGAAATCTATCGACTTCTGTTTTGAATATATCCAATGACTGAGCCTCCACAACCCTCTGGGGTAGAGAATTCCAAAGATTCGCCACCCTCTGTGTGATGAAATTTCTTCTCATCTCAGTCCTGAATGGCCTACCCTTTATCGTGAGGCTGTGGCCCCTGGTTCTAGACTTCCCAGCCAAGGGAAACATTCTCCCAGCATCCATCCTATCAAGTCCTGTAATAATTTTGTATGCTTCAATGAGATCCCCTCTCATTCTTCTGAATTCAAGAGAATACAGGCCTAGTTTACTCAATCGCTTCTCATATGACAGTCCCGCCATCCCAGGAATCAATCTCGTGAACCTTCGTTGCACTCCCTCTATGGCAAGTATATCCTTCCTTAGGTAAGGAGACCAAAATTGTACACAGTACTCCAGGTGTGGTCTCACCAAGGCCCTATATAATTGGAGTAAGACTTCTTTACTCCTGTACTCAAATCCTCTTGTAATGAAGGCCGGCATACCATTTGCATTCCTAATGGCTTGCTGCACCTGCACATTCACTTTCAGTAACTCATGTACAAGGTCCCTTTGAGCATCTGCATTTCCCAATCTTTCACCATTTAGGAAATACTCTGCCTTTTTGTTTTTTCTACCAAAGTGGATAACTTCACATTTATCCACATAATATTCCATCTGCCATGTTCTCGCCCATTCACTGAGCCTGTCGAGATCCCTTTGAAGTCTCTTTACAACTGACACTGCCACCTAGCTTTGTATCATCTGCAAATTTGGAAATGTAACATTTAGCCCCCTCATCCAAATCATTGATATAGATTGTGAATAGCACTGATCCTTGCGGTACCCTTCTAGTCACAGCCTGCCATCCTGAAAAAGACTCGTTTATCCCTACTCTTTGTTTTCTGTCTGTTAACCAATTCTCAATCCATGCTAGTATATTACCCCCAATTCCATGTGCCCTAATTTTGTTCACCAACCTCTTGTGTGGGACCTTATCGAAGGCCTTCTGAAACTCCAGATACACCACATCTGCTGGTTCCCCTTTGTCTACTCCACTAGTTACATCTTCAAAGAACTCCAATAGGTTTGTCAAACAGGATTTCCCTTTCATAAATCCATGTTAACTCTGCCCAATCTTATTAGGTTCTAAGTGCCCAGTTATTGCAGCCTTTATAATAGATTCCAACATTTTCTCAACTACTGATGTGAGGCTAACAGGTCTATAGTTCCCTGTTTTCTCCCTCTCTCCTTTCTTAAATAGCGGGGTTACATTTACTATCCTCCAATCTGTAGGAACCATTCCAGAATCTATAGAATTTTGGAAGATGACAACCAATGCGTCCAATATTCCAATGGCCACCTCTTTCAAAACCCTAGGATGTAGGTCCTCCGGTCCTTGGGATTTATCGATTTTTAGTCCCATTAATTTTGCTAGTACTGTTTTTTCACTAATAATCATTTCTTTAAGTTCCTCATTCTCGTCACTCACTTGGTTTTCTCGTATTTCTGGGAGATTTTTTGTGTCTTCCTCCGTGAAGACAGAAACAAAGTATTTATTTAATTTCTCTGCCATTTCCTCATTCCCCATTATAAATTCTCCCGTCTCTGACTGTAAAGGACCTACATTTACCTTCGCCAGTCTTTTCCTTTTCACATATCTATAGAAGCTTTTACAATCCGTTTTTATATTTTTTGCTAGTTTGTGCTCATATTACATTTTCCCTTTCTTTATCAATTTCTTGGTCCCCCTTTGCTGATTTCTAAAAAGATCCCAATCCTCAGGCTGACCGTTTTTTCTGGCAACTTTATAAGCTTCCTCCTTTGACTTAATACTAGCTTTAATTTCTTTTGTTAGCCAAAATTAACTGAATTTAAATTCCCCAGCTGCCGTGGTGGGATTTGAACTCACGTTTCTGGCTCATTAGTCCAGGCCTCTGGATTACTAGCCCAGTGACACTACCACTACGCTACCGTTCCCTTGAAACAGGTGCTAGACCCCCGATTTGGATACACAATGGGCCTAATGGCAGTTTCAGATGAGCGCCCTGGGCAACTACAGGGCTCCCTAACCCAAAAGGTATACATCCCAAACCCAGAGCGGAATGAGTGCACATGCCACATGCCATATTGGAGACTTCAGCCCCCGATTTGTGCCTGAAAAATGAGCGCCACGCGCTCCAAATTCTAGGCCCCTGTGTAAAACAGTTCATGTTCTTTTATGGCACAAAAAAAGGAATGGACACCCCTGGTGCTGGGTCTGCACCCCATTTTCACACAACACATGGGGGCAGGTAGAAAACTTCTGTCTGAATCACATTATAATATTCAAATGTTACAGGAGTGATGTAATAGCATCTCCCATAGTTTTTTTTTACGCATTTGTGCCAGACCTACACCACTTGCAAATCATGGCCATATAAATAGATATCCAGCATTGCGAGGCGCTGATCTATATCTGGAAGTAAGTACCCAAACTAAAGCTGGTTCCCAGCACTGTTTGGCAATTTGTGTTTACATTTCTAAAAGCACTATAAATAGACAGTGCAATAAGCGCTTTACAAACACATTGTCAATTCCGAACTTAGTGTGAAGGGAAAACACTGTGGGCTGGAGCCAGCGTGGAGGTTGAGGCTGGGAGTCCAGCCTGGTGAAGAATGAAATGAAAGGCCTGGGTTGTGACCGGGCTGGGCAAGGACCATGGAGTCAAGTTGGAGCAGGTGGCAGGACAGCGGTTAGTACAGGCCAGGATTGTCACCTTGGTGACAAGTGGGAGCGGGTGGGCAGAGGCTGAGCAACAATGATGGTGGCAAGGAATCGTGTAAACTTAAAAGTGTATCCATTCAAAATGAGCTTGGATTGGAGTGGATACAGTTGATTCTGGCACAATAAGTTTTGATATATGTAGTTTGGAACTGTTCCCTGACAGACATTTAATCCTCAAGTGTTCAATTAAAATGTGTATCTTATTACAATGCATATTAAAAATTTGACTAAGGGTACGTACGTACTAACCATTTCTTCTTCTCTCTTGCATACCTAGAGGCACATGAGGCAAACCATTCTTCCATTGTTTTTTACTTCCAGCAGGTCTTGCTCTGAGTTGCTCCTGTGACAAATTCCTTTTTGATGTAGTCAGGTCGTCAGCCTGACTCACACCTCCCTCTGAGGAGAACAGGGCAGATGTGACGGGTGGGGTAGGTGGGGTGGTGGGGTTGGTGGGGGAGGTGGGGAGGAGCGGCAGGGGTTGTCACACCACTCCCATCGATCACGAGCGCCCCACTGGATATCAACCCAGTATTGAGAGGGCGAAGCTCTGATCTCCAGTCTACCGACCGGGGCTATGATGGGGGGGGGGACCACTCCACTCCCACCGGAAGCGCGTACGCTGTTAGATGTCAACGCTGTATCCAGAGACCAGGAGGGAAAAATTCAGTTGTTTGCACTTCCCGTTAGCGCCTTATGAGAGCGCTAATGGGGCACAAAGCAACTAGCCCCCAGGCACGGCAATGTTTGCGCCGCTCGCGAAATTAACTAGACATTTTGCAGCGGCACTAAACACTACCGCCACGATCTCCTGCGCCCGCAGATCGTGACGTCAGTCGAGTGCGCAACGCCCCGGTAGCACCCCGGACCAGATATTGAGTGGCGCCCCCTGCCTTACCGCCTGCCGCTAGCAACAACAGGTTGAGGGGAGCGTTTTGCAGTCAGAAAGGGACTGGGGGAGCGCTATTTAAAGGCGACCACTTCCTGCCTTTTTTTGTTGGTGACATTTTTGCACCACGCATTCTGAGAGAGAGAGCAGAACTCTCATCTCCGCTGTTCACTAACCCCTGCACAGATCTAATTTTTTTTTTCCTCACCAATTTTTCCCTCTCCTCTCCTGAAGGCATTAATTCCTTTCTGGAGTGCGGTTTCGCATACACCAGCAGCTATTATTCACACATGAGTATTGACAGTGAATGTCGGCAGGTCGATCACTGCTGGGCCCGATTCTTTATTCACCCAGTGTCCACCTAAGCCTTACTACAGTTGTACAGGGCCTTGGTGAGACCACACCTGGAGTACTGTGTGCAGGTTTGGTCTCCTTACCTAAGAAAGGATATACTTGTAATAGAGGGAGTGCAGCGAAGGTTCACTAGACTGATTCCTGGGATAGCAGGACTGTCGTATGAGGAGAGATTGGGTCGACTAGGCCTGTATTCACTAGAGTTTAGAAGAATGAGGGGATCTCATTGAAATGTATAAAATTCTGACAGGGCTAGACAGACTGGATGCAGGGAGGATGTTTCCCCTGGCTGGGGGGGTCTAGAACGAGGGGTCACAGTCTCAGGATACGGGGTAGGACATTTAGGACTGAGATAAGGAAACATTTCTTCACTCAGAGGGTGGTGAACCTGTGGAATTCTCTACCACAGAAGGCTGTGGAGGCCAATCACTGAATATATTTATGAAGGAGATAGATAGATAGATTTCTAGACACAAAAGGCATCAAGGGGTATGGGGAGAGAACAGGAATATGGTACTGAGATAGAGGATCAGCCATGATCATATTGAATGGCGGAGCAGGTTCGAAGGGCCGAATGGCCTACTCCTGCTCCTATTTTTTTTCTACATCTCTAAGCCCAATTCCAGCAGGAATCTAGCAGGGGGCTTTTGTATAGCAATCAAAAATGGGAGCCCTGGGCAGATTTCGCCACAGAACCTAAAAACACTAATGCAAATTAGTAGTTCAAATGCTGCAGCCCCAGCTGTGCTCAGCGAACTCAACTATGGATTGATTCTGGAACCTTTCTGGACTGTATGGCCCAGCTGTTCACTGAATAAACTAACCGAACCATCGGGAGAAGGGCTCACGTCCAAACATTTAAGGAATGTAGGCCATTTCCTTTTATTTCTTCTGTCTACAGGGAGCCAGATTTGGATCTTAATGAGGAATGCTCCCTTATCTCTTGCCTACTAACTGCGCTAGTAGACCATTAAACTCACAAATTCAAATTCCAGGCTCAACCCTCATTTCAACGTCTTTACTCTCAACAGGTGGGTTTCAGCCATTTTCCTCCGGAGAATTAGATGGAATACTGTGCAGCTGAGGAGCATTATTTGGAGGAGGTGGCAGTAAGCTGGGCAGGGATAGTTTCTCCCTGAAAGAAGGCACCTCACTTTCACTTATTATAAAGTGATATTTTAACAGTAGTGGGCGGGGCTCCCCCTTGGAAGTGCGTAATTCGGAAAATCAGCGTTATAGTCCCTCGATACGCTAGCAAGCACTTTTCAAATTGGCCGATGTTAAACACAGACCAGGTCTCACTTGCTGAAGCAACTGATATATTAATCTACAGACTTGGTAGCTGTTGTACCAATTAGTAAATTGAGAGGGGTGGGGGGGGGTCAGAATTAATGGCACAAACCCTCTTTCACCACAGAGCTGGCCCCAGAAAAATAAAAGACCAGAAACTTTTGAAAAGAGCACGTGAAAAAAAATATTTATGCGGCTGACATTGTGAGACGAATTTTCCAACGACGTGCTGTGCAGCTCTCCAGAATGATTGCAATTTTTCAACACCTGCACTTATGCTGATCATTGATTTCCTTCAGCTGCACTGAGATTCAACTAGCATTGTACTGGGAGGAGGTTCAGATCAGCTCCGTGCAGACAACATGATGTCTTACTCACGCCAAAGATTAGCAACTTCACTTATTCGGTGTCCCTGATAGTGGCAACACCAGCAACCAGAAATGCACTTCCTCAATATCTTCCAACCATCCCAGAGTCTTTGAAGATGAGCATTCCACCTGGTGTAGCTCAGAAAAATTCTGGTCTCGTCACTGATGTAGATGTCTTCAGGTGTGTATTTAGCATTTGTTCACCTAGTTGAAGTACACACTGTATCAGCATTGTTTTGTTTTCTCTCAAAGACCTCTTTTGTGCCCCTGATTTTAACTGCCCCCTCCCAGCCCACTTTCTGCCAGGCGGGGGCAGTTAAAATGAAACCAGTCACTTGCCCCTTCTAATCACGCTGCCTTAAGTGTCAGCTGTGGCTCATTGGGTAGCACACTTTGCCTCTGAGTCAGAAGGTTCTGGGTTCAAGTCCCACTCCAGGAGCTTGAGCACATAAAACTAGGCTGATACTCCTGTGGAATGCTGCACTGTCGGAGGTGTCGTCTTTCAGATGAGACGTTAAACCGATGCCCCATCTGCTCTCTCAGGTGGACGTAAAAGATCCCATGGCACTATTTAGAAGAAGAGCAGGGGCGTCCTCCCTGGTGTCCTGGCCAATATGTATCTCTCAACCAACATAACAAAAAAAAAACATTATCTGGTCATTATCACATTGCTGTTTGTGGGAGCTTGCTGTGCGCAAATTGGCTGCTGCGTTTCCCACATTACAACAGCGACTCCACTTCAGAAGTACTTCATTGGTTGTAAAGTGCTTTGAGACGTCCGGTGGTTATGAAAGGTGCTACATAAATGCAAGTTTTTCTTTCCCGTCGTGTCCTGATCTTAACCTGCTCTTTTGAGCAGGCGAGCGGGACACCCACAGGAAGGCAGTGGATTGTTTCTTTAAATATGCAGATCAGGTCCGATGATGCCATCAGGACCCGCTCTGTCATTGTAGCTGGAGGCCCGAGCTGGGTAGCAGTGGTGGCTTCCCCATCAGGCCAGACCTGCCAGGAGCCAGAAGAGGCCCAGCAGTGCTCCCCCTCCAGGCCTCGCAAGGAAGACTTGGGCCTCCCTGCCCCAGGATCCCTTCCCTACCCACGATTGCATCCAGAGCGCTCCCCCCAGCACTTACCTGACTGCTGCTGACCAATCCTGTGGGTCCCTGGCTACAGGCCTACTGTCGCTCGAATCCCCACTCCCGCCTGCAATGGCACACACGTTGATGAGAATGAGCTGAAGAGCTTTCATGTCCTGCACACTCATGGCTGTGTGCCACGGCTATATTGCACCTTTCAGAATGGGCTCTGCTATAAATTTAAGGATTATTATTAAAACAGTTAAAATTTATCACAATCCACTTAGCTGCATTCCACATTAACTGTAAACCGGAATGAAGACTGGTCCAATTTTATAGCGTCAGTTCACTGGAGTGGGTAAGAAACATTGACAGGAAGCTTTGTTAAGCACAATTCTATTAGCCAGGTTGGACACTGATTGACAGGAGACTTTGCTGGGAAGATACTCATTTGCCAGGTGGTTTATTATGAAGATTAAGAACTCTCCTAAGAATTGCAGCACAGGTTGTAAACTACCAGAATTGCATGCTACTAAGACAAAATGGATCACTATGGGCCTGGATTTTGTAGTCAGCGGCAGATGAACTGTGCCAGCCGTTCATTACACTTACACTTGTCCACAGACTTTCTATGGGCTTTTGCACTGGAACTTGAGGTGATTAGAAAGCCATTTTGGTGCAGCGCCCTCTACAGGGGATCTGGGACCTATGTGAACAGGACAAGCAACTGTGTATCTCCTTAACCAATCAGGTTGAAGAATCTTTACTGAGGCACGCAGACTGTGAACCAGGAAGTGTAAGTTAGAATATTTAATTCCATGGTAATTCATGTACAGAAAGCAAAATAAAGAAAGGAAAGGAAAGATAGGGTTAAGAGAGAGAGATAAAAAAGACAGAAAGAAAATTATTAAAATTTGAAGCAATGAGACTCCGCACTTCTAAAAGTTAATTTTCAGTGCCAGAGAGGTTGTTTGGCAGTAATTAAGACTTACCTTGCTGTTAAAAATTTACTTACCCTGGAATGGACAAGCCCATACTTTACGGCATGTTTAGTGGGTATCTAATGGGTAAGTACAGCAACTTCATGGCATTCCATGTGTTTCAATGCTGAGTCTGTCGGCGAGGTACCAGTGTACCAAAGCTTCTGGAGGAGCAGGGCAACTCGGACAGCAACTTCCTGATTTCCGCATTGTGCACATGTGCGATCGCTGGAAGTTGCTGTCCGATTAACTCCTTAATAAACGGGGAGCACTGATCGCCACCCCACTATTTTTACGGCAAAATCTGGGCCCATAAATAAGTATCCTCTTCACGACAGCCTAAAAGTTTTGTTGTCAATATTAGCAGAAAATAGTTTAATGTGTTTGTATGACATTCCTTCGTGAGGGAATTAGCTCATCTTATTTATTTATATCTATATATAAAGCGGTTCTTCTGTCTGTCATTCCGTCTGTCTGTCTGTCTGTCTGTCTGTATTGAATAAACTCGAAAGTTATAGAGCGTACCTACACGTGTGTTACATCGAAAGAAAGCTTACGATTCCAGAACCGTCATAAGCGTATTTACGTTTCGGCCAGACAAAAATTGCGCCCGCGGTATCCAAAAAATGTTCAACATTCCGCTCATTATCCGCTCATTAGCATCGAGTGAAGTCAAGGTCGACCAATTGTACGGTCGAGCGACCCGACGGTCGACCAATCGCTGCGTGGCGGGGGCGGGTTCCTGGCGCGTGCGGGTGGGCCCTCCTAGAGTCGAGTGACGGGACGATTGACCAATCCTACGCTTCGGTGACCTGACGGTCCACCAATCGGTGCGTGTGTGGGCGGGCCTTATCGTTCTGAACCGAGGTGAGTCGCCGCCATCTTGATTCCAAACTTTTCATTTCTTTTTCCCGCTTTCTGCATGTTTCTTTTCAAATCTACATTTCCAGCAAAAAAAAAGTTGCTTTTAAAACACACATTGTTTTTAAAAAAAGTTAATGAATTTGTAAATCTTTTCTGTAACACCTAGAATTTTCCTACCTTTAACTGTTTTTCCAGGCCTGTAAGCCTGGGCCTCTGTTGCCCAGCCACGCCCGAGCTAGGCACCTCCCGTCGCGCTGAACAAGTGGCTCGCGATCGCCACCATCTTTGTGAAGGCTGGAGGGGGCGGGCCTGAGCCGAGCGTCGCCACGGCCGCCATGTTAGTAAAGGCGGGTGGGGCAGGAGTCAGCGCGCGCGACTTGAGTCCGGCCGGGCCTCACACGGTAGGTTGCGCGGCGGCGTCTCTCTCTCTGCTCTTGAAGCCGGCTCTGGCGGGGGGCGGGGCTCGGGAGATTGGGCCTCCGGAGACCGGCGGGGGGGAGCCTCGTGAGATCGGGCCTCGGGAGATCGGCGCTCGGGAGATTGGGGGGCGGGGCGCGGCGCTCGGGAGATCGGGCCTCGTGAGATCGGGCCTTGGGAGGGCGGGGCTCGGGACATCGGGGGCGGGGCTCAGGGACTCTCCCGCTCCCCCCTCCTCCCCCCCTCTCCCCTCCCCTTCCCTCCCCCCTCCCCTCCCCTCCCCTCCCCCCTCTCCCTCCCCTCCCCCTCTTCTCCCCCTTCCCCCCTCCCCTCCCCCTCCTCCCCCCTCCCTTCCCCCTTC
Organism: Somniosus microcephalus; assembly: GCF_052327205.1. NCBI lineage: Eukaryota > Metazoa > Chordata > Chondrichthyes > Squaliformes > Somniosidae > Somniosus > Somniosus microcephalus. The sequence continues at coordinate 22,419,185 of NC_141012.1, forward strand.
CCCCTCCCCCTTCCCCCCCTTCCCCCCTCCCCCCCTCCCCTCCCCACTCCCCCCTCCCCTCCCATCCCCCCTCCCCTCCCCTTCCCCCCCTCTTTCCCCCCCTCTTCCCCCCTTCCCCCCAGTCGCTCTCTCTCTTCCCCCCCAGTCGCTCTCTCTCTTCCCCCCCAGTCGCTCTCTCTCTTCCCCCCAGTCGCTCTCTCTCTTCCCCCCCAGTCGCTCTCTCTCTTCCCCCCCAGTCGCTCTCTCTCTCTTTCCCCCCCGTCGCTCTCTCTCTTCCCCCCCAGTCGCTCTCTCTCTTCCCCCCCAGTCGCTCTCTCTCTTTCCCCCAGTCACTCTCTCTCTTCCCCCCAGTCGCTCTCTCTCTTCCCCCCAGTCACTCTCTCTCTCTCTTCCAACAACAACATGCCCTCAAAAGACCCTCGGCACCGCCGGGCACTTCAGCTAATATATAATAAAAGGATCGATCTGTCTGTCTGTCTGTGTGTATGTCCGGGCATCACTCAAAAGTTATAGAGCGTACCTACACATATGTTATATCAAAAGAAAGCTTATGATTAGGGGAGCGTCATAGGCATATTTACTTTTTGGTCAGACAAAAATGTTCGGACAGTATACAAAAAACATTCAAAAAATGGCAAAATTCCGCTCATTAGCGGTTGACCAATCCTACCGCTCATTAGCGTTGAGTGACGTGAAGGTTGACCAATCCTACGGGGGGAGCGCGCTGCGTCACGGGGGGCCTTTCATGGCGTGTGTGGACGGGGCCTAATCTTTCAAACTTCTGTTAATTCGGCCATCTTTACCTCCGCTTTTACTTTTATTCACATTTTAACAGCTGCCACCTTCCTGTTCTATATGGCTTAATGCCAGATCATGTAGTGCAGTTGTCTTCTTAGCTATGGGGTGCTTAAAAACCTGAACTTTAATACAGGGAACTAAGGAAAAGAACAAATTAATTCAGTTTTAAATAGTATTTAGGAACAGTTAGAAATGAAGTGATCCATTTCAAGTACGAAGGAACTCAGTTGTCTTCCAGGGAAGGTCTCCCCACCTTGTGGAGCTGGAGGCCCCAGCCGGGGACTCGGGCTTTCCCCCCCTCGGCCTGGTGCTCGGCTCCGTTTGCGGCCGCGGGCCGGGGACTCAGGCTTTCCCCCCCTCGGCCTGGTCCCGGGGCTCGGCTCCGTTTGCGGCCGCGGGCCGGGGACTCGGCCTTTCCCCCCCTCGGCCCAGTCCCGGGGCTCGGCTCCATTTGTGGCCGCTGGCCGGGGACTCGACCTTTCCCCCCCTCGGCCCGGTCCTGGGGCTCGGCTCCGTTTGCGGCCGCGGGCCGGGGACTCGACCTTTCCCCCCCTCGGCCCGGTCCCGGGGCTCGGCTCAGTGTCCCAGCACCGATAACCACGTGACACCCCACCCCGCCCACGGGGTTCACCTTACTCAGTCCGCTCTCAGTGTCCCAGCCCAGCAACTGCCGGAGGGAGTCTGGCAAACCCGGCTCCGAGAACCACGTGATACCCCGCCCCACCCCCGCCCATGGGGTTCACCCTACTCGGTCCGCTCTCAGTGTCCCAGCCCGGGGAGGGAGGGAGCGGGCGGGCGAAAGCAATCACGTGCTTGGCGCTCCCTGTTTCTCGCTCCCTGTTTCTCGTGCGCCGCCCACTCGCGTTCTTGCTTTTTCCCGCCTTCCACGCCCCAATGGCCGGCCGTTGGCAAACCGCCACCATCTTTCCTGTGGCAGCTCATTGAAGCTCTCTCCGCTTTGCATTTTTATTTTTGGAATTAACTGTCACTTTTCTTCTCCAGCAATAATAATGCACTTTTTTTTAATGGCTTTCTCCTTCAAAGATCTGAAGTAGTGTCTGAAACAAGCCCAAGGTGTTTTTTTCCCCCCCTTTCATTTGAAGTTTCATCCACATTTGTTCAATTTCCAAATCTGGTAGCCTTTGACACAAACATTGGCATCTCAGATGACTGGTAAGAGTGGTAGGGGGGGTTTTGTTGTTGTTGAGAGAAACAATGAGGTGAATTGCCAACCTGATTAGCGGTTGACCAATCAGGGGAGTGTCATAGGTGTATTTACTTTAAAAAAAAATTCAAAAAACGGACAAAATCCGCTCATTAGTGCTTGACCAATCAGGGGAGTGTCATAGGCGTATTTACTTTTAAAAAGTGTTCAAAAAATGGACTAAATCCGCTCATTAGTGGTTGACCAATCCTACCGCTCATTAGCGTTGAGTGATGTGATGGTTGACCAATCCTACGGGGGAAGCGCGGTGCGTCACGGGGGGCGTTTCATGGCGTGTGTGGGCGGGGCCTGGGTTAGATACAGAGTAAAGCTCCCTCTGCATTGCCCCATCAAACACTCCCAGGGCAGCGACAGCACGGGTTAGATACCGAGGAAAGCTCCCTCTACTGTCCCATCAAACACCCAAGATCCCGGGGGAGAGGGAAGCGAGCAGGTGAGCGCAAGATAAACTGCCTACCCCTTCCCCACGGTATCAACCACGCGGCCTGAGAGCCCGGGGGAGAGGGAAGCGAGCAGGTGAGCGGCGGCGCACGGGGGCTCCAGGTCACCAAGGCCTCTCTGTCTCTCTCTCCTTCCCTCTCTCTGTCTCTCCTTCGCTCTCTCTCTCCTTCCCTCTCTCTCTCTCTCTCCTTCCCTCTCTCTCTCTGTGTCTCTCTCCTTCTCTCTCTCTCTGTGTCTCTCTCCTTCCCTCTCTCTCTCTCTCTCTCTCTCCTTCCCCCCCTCTCTCTCTCTCTCTCTCCTTCCCCTCTCTCTCTCTCTCTCTCCTTCCCCCTCTCTCTCTCTCTCTCCTTCCCCCTCTCTCTCTCTTTTTTTCTCTCTCTCTCTCCTTCCCTCTCTCTCTCTCTCCTTCCCTCTCTCTCTCTCCTTCCCTCTCTCTCTCTCCTTCCCTCTCTCTCTCTCTCTCCTTCCCTCTCTCTCTCTGTCTCTCTGTCCTTCCCTCTCTGTCTCTCTGTCTCTCCTTCCCTCTCTCTCTCTCTCTCCTTCCCTCTCTCTCTCTCTCTCCTTCCCTCTCTCTCTCTGTCTCTCTGTCCTTCCCTCTCTGTCTCTCTCTCTCTCCTTCCCTCTCTCTCTCCCTCTCCTTTCCTCTCTCTCTCCTTCCCTCTCTCTCTCCTTCCCTCTCTCTCTCTCTCTCTCTCTCCTTCCCGCTCTCTCTCTCTCCTTCCCTCTCTCTCTCTCTCCTTCCCTCTCTCTCTCTGTCTCTCTCTCCTTCCCTCTCTGTCTCTCTGTCCTTCCCTCTCTGTCTCTCTCTCTCTCCTACCCTCTCTCTCTCTCTCTCTCCTTCCCTCTCTCTCACTCCTTCCCTCTCTCTCTCTCTCCTTCCCTCTCTCTCTCCTTCCCTCTCTCTCTCTCTCCTTCCCTCTCTGTCTCTCTGTCCTTCCCTCTCTGTCTCTCTCTCTCTCCTTCCCTCTCTCTCTCTGTCTCTCTCTCCTTCCCTCTCTCTCTCCTTCCCTCTCTCTCTCCTTCCCCCTCTCTTTCCCTCTCGCTCTCTCTTTCCCTCTCTCTCTCTCTCTTTCCCTCTCTCTCTCTCTCTCTCTTTCCCTCTCTCTCTCTCTCCTTCCCTCTCTCTCTCTCCTTCCCTCTCTCTCTCTCGCCTTCCCTCTCTCTCTCTGTCTCTCTCTCTCCTTCCCTCTCGCTCACCTCCTTCCCTCTCTCTCTCTCTCCTTCCCTCTCTCTCTCCTTCCCCCTCTGTCTCTCTGTCCTTCCCTCTCTGTCTCTCTCTCTCTCCTTCCCTCTCTCTCTCTGTCTCTCTCTCCTTCCCTCTCTCTCTCCTTCCCTCTCTCTCTCCTTCCCTCTCTCTCTCTCTCTCTCTCTCCTTCCCGCTCTCTCTCTCTCCTTCCCTCTCTCTCTCTCTCCTTCCCTCTCTCTCTCTGTCTCTCTCTCCTTCCCTCTCTGTCTCTCTGTCCTTCCCTCTCTGTCTCTCTCTCTCTCCTACCCTCTCTCTCTCTCTCTCTCCTTCCCTCTCTCTCACTCCTTCCCTCTCTCTCTCTCTCCTTCCCTCTCTCTCTCCTTCCCTCTCTCTCTCTCTCCTTCCCTCTCTGTCTCTCTGTCCTTCCCTCTCTGTCTCTCTCTCTCTCCTTCCCTCTCTCTCTCTGTCTCTCTCTCCTTCCCTCTCTCTCTCCTTCCCTCTCTCTCTCCTTCCCCCTCTCTTTCCCTCTCGCTCTCTCTTTCCCTCTCTCTCTCTCTCTTTCCCTCTCTCTCTCTCTCTCTCTTTCCCTCTCTCTCTCTCTCCTTCCCTCTCTCTCTCTCCTTCCCTCTCTCTCTCTCGCCTTCCCTCTCTCTCTCTGTCTCTCTCTCTCCTTCCCTCTCGCTCACTCCTTCCCTCTCTCTCTCTCTCCTTCCCTCTCTCTCTCCTTCCCCCTCTGTCTCTCTGTCCTTCCCTCTCTGTCTCTCTCTCTCTCCTTCCCTCTCTCTCTCTGTCTCTCTCTCCTTCCCTCTCTCTCTCCTTCCCTCTCTCTCTCCTTCCCCCTTTCTTTCCCTCTCTCTCTCTCTTTCCCTCTCTCTCTCTCTCTTTCCCTCTCTCTCCTTCCCTTTCTCTCTCCTCTCTCTCTCTCTCTCTCTCTCTCTCCTTCCCTCTCTCTCTCTGTCTCTCTCTCCTTCCCTCTCTCTCTCTCTCTCTCTCTCCTTACCTCTCTCTCCTTCCCCGCAATGTCAATCAACAAGGCACAGGGGCAGACTTTGCACTGGCACCGCCGGGCACTCCAGCTAGTTTAAAATAAATGGTTAATGCCTGCACTAAAATAATGGAGAATGGAATATCACCAACTGAAAGTTCTAGGCTTAAATGCGTGACAGTTGAGCATTCAGTTGTATTTTATTTTGTTAAAATCGAGATTTGCACTATAAATGGGCATTTATTAAAAACTGGTTCGTACTAAGTGGCGTCCACTATAACGTTGTAACAAGGAATGTTATGGAGTGTTGCTTAGCATAGTTATGAGTAATACAGTAATACCATCCCAATTAAAAGCAGCCCATTATTTACTTTAGTTACAGAGTGTCCTAGTCACTAATAGCCCATGATTATATTGTTCCATGTGACCAATTATGTGACTCGTGGCCAATCAAGCATCTTGATCTGTTCATTCCACTAATTGACTCATGTGGATAATAATTATTTATGGGTACATGTCAACCTCATGAGGTTAGACCTCTCACTGAAATTTAGGATGTTTACTGTTAATGTCACAGAGAGTGTTTTTTTTTGCGAGGGTTGGTGAATATTAAGCTTTCCTACTTAACTTTGACAATTTTGATTGGGCCAGCTGCTGTCTGAAATACTGATGAAAGTGCACATAAATTTGAAGGTCAGGAATTGAGTTATTGGCTGTTTCAAGGAACTACTGTTTCAGTGCTTAGGCATGCTGCTTATGCGCAAATGCTGCATATGGGTGCTGATGATTTTTGTACTTGTTTATAAAAGATGCTAAGAGATCTGTAACATGAATCAGTCATTCATGAAAGAAAGACTTATGAAATAATACTGAGCAGCCTACGGGTGGCGCTGTCCAGGGAGAACACTCGGGCACGGGCCCAGCTTGCGCAGGACTTTCTTAACAGGAACTAGTGAAGGACACAGCTAGACTGCCATGTTGTAAAACAGTTGATTAAAGCTTTGTTTAACCAAGTGCCTAGTTGTTTTCTTACATCAGTCTGTAACCTGTCTGTGCACAAGGGTTACTGGAAATTGCAGTCCTCGTTCTTCCAGTTTAATGTATGTAAATGATCAGAGTAATTTAGTTGAACAGGCTGGGGCTCTTTTCTTTAGAAAAGAGAAGACTGAGGGGTGACCTGATAGAGGTCTTCAAGATTATGAAAGGGTTTGATAGGGTAGACGTAGAGAAGATGTTTACACTCGCAGGCGAGACCAGAACTAGGGGCCATAAATATAAGAGTCACTAATAAATCCAATAGGGAATTCAGGAGAAACTTCTTTACCCAGAGTGTGGTTAGAATATGGAGCTCGCTACCACAAGGAGATGCATTCAAGGAAAGCATGAGGGAGAAAGCACATGAGGGAGAAAGGAGTAGAAGGATACATTGATGGGGTTAGATGAAGAGGGGTGGGAGAAGGTTCGTGTGGAGCATAAACACGGGCTTGGACCTGTTGGGCCGAATGGCCTGGTTCTGTGCTGTAAATACTTTGGAATACTTTGTAATTCTCATTTTTAATAGTCAATAAGGTTCAAAATGGAACAATCAAAACTGCTTGCTTCTATGGTGCTTCCGACGAAAGGTCATCGACCTGAAATGTTAACTCTGTTTCTCTTTCCACAGATGCTGCCTGACCTGATGAGTATTTCCAGCATTTTCTGTTTTTATTTCAGATTTCAGATTTCCAGCATCCGCAGTATTTTGCTTTTGTGCTTGCTTCTGTCATCAGTTTGTGTTATACTGTGGCATTCCTTTACATCTTCTTTTGGAGAGTAAGATATGGAGAAGGGACCTGAGGATGAGAAGCACACCAGCACAGCCTCCATTCATTTTGATGGAAATATGTCCCTCAGGTTTTCAATTAAAAAAAATCACATTGATGCCCATGCTCTGACCTTCACAAACATACTCAAGATCACTTGGACTCACTTGGAGGAGTTTGAACTGACTGCATTCACCACAGGTTTTTAAAAACCAAACAAAAATTCCTTTGGTAAAAAGTTTCACTAAACAGTGTATATGCTCACAATATTCCAATGACGCACCATGGCTTTTTGGAGCACAGCACCCAATAGCTGTTATGCCACTAGATCCATCCTAGCACAAGTGACCTATAGTAAAGGCATGGGGGCTGTTGTAAAACATATGTTACACGTGCCATCTCTCAATTGAAAACAGAAGTACTGTGCAGCATGAGCCATCTCACAGCCTGGCTCCTTGAAAAATTATTCATTGAAATTATTTTAGAAGTGTGCTATTCTATGTGTATATCTGCACAAACAAGTGGCAAATAATTCGCTATTTAACCAAACAAATAGAAAATGGTAGCATTTATATTTAGGGAGATAGGAATTAAATTAAAGCAGATGAGGAGGTGTTTTGCCTACCCACTGCCTGGGTGTTGTTGCCAACTTTGCAGTAATTGAGGGCAAACTTTGGGTAGAAGCATCAGTGATGGATCCTTTACAGCGTCTGCAGGTAAATGAGCCAGTGGTACTTGAGGCTGACTTAACGATGTCGGCAGTTTAACTCTCTGGGCTAAAAATTGAGCAGCGCCCCATTTGGGGCGTTAACTTCACCGGGGCACTACTTTTAGCGCCCCGGAAAAATTAGCAACCTGTGCCAGAAATTGAGTGGCTGCACCCCAAGAGGGAAGCGAGGTGCTACTGGAAGCGCCCCACATCTCTCTTGGGGCGCTGCGAGTCAATGTCGCGCCACGGTATTGCAGGCCTTCTTAAAGGGGAGGGGTCTTGCGCAGCGCGACCCGGGGCCCAGCTGGGCCCCCGGGGATCAGGAGTGCCGGCAAAAGAGCCCGGCACTCGAGAAGTGGTAAGTCAGGAGGCGCTGTGCATGGCGATGATGTCATCACCGGCGGCGGAGCGCCGCGGGGTGCTACTGGTTAGTGCCGCCACTAACCTCACGCTGAATTTCGTGGGAGGCGTGGGCAGTGCTGCGCCCGGGCGCTAGTTGCTTTGCGCCCCGTTAGCGCCCTCTTAGGAGGGAGGCACAAAGCAACCCAATTTTTCCCCCTCTGACTCTCCAGAGAGATTTAACAGGCAACATCTCTCGGAATCATGGAGGAGGGTAACTGGGCATGTTTGGCCAGCTGTTCCCAGCTAGCTACCAAATCAATGTATATATTTGTTTGGTTTTCAGCCAACTGGTTAACACCCTATCAGATGTAGTTCTTATCTCACCAAAATAATCATTGATTCATTCCCAACGTATGATTGAGTTCTGTACATCATTGATAAGGATAATGAATGAAATATGACTATAAAAAATACGAATAAGCAGACTAGCATTGTGCACTAGAAAATATCACAGAGAAATCACATTTTTTGGGATACAGCGATGCACGGCATAATTTTTATTTTAGGCCTTTCACACTGCAGCTCTGTTCAAGGCCATTTACATTGCAATCGCTGCTGATAATGTTAGCATGACTGTATACCTTTAAATGGAGAAAATGCCAGAATCTGGAGGCTGACTGCTGGTGGTTCCTTCCTTCCTCCGCATGCTGAACAGCTCAGCAGCTTTCTTCTCCACTGTGGAGGGCAATGTTTTCGTGGCTTCTCCCCTCATGCTAACTGTGGGAGTTTCTCTTGCTGGCAGCCCTTTTAACATTGCAAGCTCCTTGTGGCAATCCCACTATTCCTCGCTGCTTTGGAGACCGCATTCATTATTTGGCCTCCAACCACCCTGACCACAAGAGTCCTTGCACGTGTAAATGTGTAACTTTGAAAAATTAATTCCTGCGTTATTTTTGAGATTTCTATTGCCAGCTGTAGTGTATGTACCTTTAAGAGAGAACTACTTTTACAGCTCCTGTATACTGTAGTACCGGCAGTGACCACACCTGTATATAAGCCTTGAGCATGCCTCTGTACCCCCAGTCTTGAGACTACCCTACTCCAGTAAACACCTGTTGATTGTTAAGTTACAGCATCCGTGTAGTTATTGAAAAACATCATACTCTCAGAATCACGGATCTAACAGTGGCGACGAGTGTCGATTCGAATCTACCTGCAACTCTGCATTTCCCTTCGAGGATTCGCTCCGGGAGGGCGGTGGAAGAAAGTCGAGGCCAGAAGCACGGGCGTCGACCACGAGCAACCGCCCAGTCGTCCGGCAGAGACTGAACATCGCAGGGGAGGCTGTGGAGAGCCGGGCTTGGTTCCCCAGCCACGACGATCAGCAACAGACTGACGACAGGTACAGCGCAGACCCTTCCCGGACAGCGGCGGCTGGAGCCGACCGACGGCAGAGAAAAAGCCGAGCAGCGTCGACGGGGTAAGAGATAGGGTGAAGCGCACAGGGCGCAGCCGGGGGTTGAAAACCGAGTGGCGTCGAGGAAAAACAAAACGGAGAGAGAGAGGGTAAAGCAGCAGCCGGGTTCAGGACCGAGCGGCGGAAACGGGAAAGGTGCACAGAAAAAAAGAAACACGCAGAGCACAGCCAGGGCTCAAGGGCTGAACAGTGTCCACGGGGAGAAGAAGGGACAGCGCGGGAGACGCCATTGAGCCGCGGAGAAGAAGGAAGAGCGCGGGAGATGCCATTTTTAGAAGCCGCAGCGGAGAAGAAGGGCGAGCGCGGGAAGAAAGGAAAGCGCGGGAGATGCCATTTTGTGCCAGCGGAGAAGAAGGGCGAGCGCGGGAGAAGCCATTTTTGACAGTTAAATCACACCCAGGGATGCCGAAGAGTGGCAGTATCTCTACGTTCGACAATGAAGTCGAAGATTGGGCGACATATGTGGAACGTATTGAGGTGTACTGCAGGGCGAATGAAGTGCCAGATGCTAGGAAAGCACTGGTTTTGTTAAATTCCATGGGTGCAAAAACTTATGGGTTACTGTGAAACCTAATAACCCTAGAGAAGCCCGTGAATAAGAATTTCGAAAGCATAGTAGAAATCCTACAGGAACACTTAAACCCCACACCACTGCTGATAGCAGAAAGATTTAAGTTCCATAAAAGGTACCAACATAAAGACGAAAGCAACGCTGAGTACTTAATGGAACTGCGCAAGCTATCGAAACACTGCCAGTTTGGAGTGGGACTAGCAGATACGTTAAGGGACAAGTTTGTGTGTGGGCTTCAAAGTGAAGGAACCCAGAAATGGCTTCTATCAGAAAAGGATCTTACGCTGGACAAGGCTTTCAGCATGGCAGTATCACATGAAGCAGCCGCAAGGGGCGCTGCAGAGATACAACGGAGACCACAAGAATATGGCACCAATGAAATGTCCTATGGAACAGGGAAGTGTTATCGCTGCGGCAGAACAACACACGACCAGAAGGATTGTTGGTTCAAGGACCAAGGGTGCAGACAGTGTGGAAAAGCAGGACACATAGCAAGAGTCTGCAGGTCTGGGAAGAAAACCAACAGCAAGAAATCTCCACAGGAGAAGTACAAAAAGGTACATAAGGTGATGGACAGTAGTTCAGACGAACAGAAAAATGATACAGACTCCGGAAGCAAGGAGCTGGGTTGTCTGAAACTACATAAGGTAACCAAAATGGAGGATCACCAGACTATCTGGGTTACACTCAAGATAGACGGAGTCCAAGTGAAATTGGAATTGGACACAGGATCAGCCCTAACAGTCATAAAACAAAGGGAATACAAGTGGCTATTTTCACATATACCCTTGAAAGCTACAGAGATTGTCTTGAAGACGTACACGGGGCAAAAAGTCTACCCCAAAGGAAAAATAAGGGTGAAAGTGATATACAAAGGCCAGGAAATACCTAAAATGGACTTATATGTATTGCCAGATGGAGGACCACCACTGCTAGGACGTGAATGGATCCAGAAGATACAATTAGATTGGCATTCCATACAGGCACTGAAAGTTGAGGCCAAAAAGGATGACGACGTCACACCTGGACGACTGTCAAAAATGCTAACTGACGCAAAAGAAGTGTTCCAGGAGGGACTCGGAACACTAAAAGGAATAACAGCAACGATTAAAATAGAGGAAAACGCAAGCCCAAAGTTTATTAAGGCCAGACCAGTGCCTTATGTGATCAGACCAGCCGTCGAAGCAGAGCTGGAAGGGTTGGAACGTTCAGGAGTACTGTCCAAAGTAGACTGGAGCGCGTGGGCTACACCCATCGTTCCTGTAATGAAGAGGTCGTTGAGTAATACGCCTGGGGAACCAAAGAAGGTCTGCATCTGTGGGGATTTTAAGTTGACAGTGAACCCAGTCCTTCACACGGTACAATATCCGCTTCCACGAATTGAGGATATTTTCGCCTCGCTATCTGGAGGTAAACGCTTCACCAAAATTGATCTAGCCCAGGTGTACTTGCAAATGGAGGTAGAAGAAGCCTCAAAACAATACCTCACGATCAACACTCATAAAGGTCTCTACCAATACGACCGGCTGGTGTTCGGGGTAGCATCGGCTCCGGCTATTTGGCAAAGGGCGATGGATCAAGCCCTGCAAGGGATTCCAGGGACCCAGTGTTATTTGGACGACATCCTGGTCACGGGCGAAAATGACAGTGATCACCTCGCCAACCTGGAGAAGGTGCTCACCAGATTAAAGGAATATGGGCTACGAGCTAATCGCCACAAGTGCGAGTTTTTCCAGAAGCAGATCTCGTATTGTGGCGACGTTATCGATGAAGAGTGGTTACTTAAGTCCTCTGAAAAGATTGAGGCAGTAGTTAAGGCTCCAGCACTGGAAAATGTGTCACAAGTGAGGTCGTTCCTCGGGCTGGTAAACTACTATCATAAGTTCTTACCAAATTTGTCTACAGTATTACACCCACTGAACACGCTACTGCAAACAGGGGTACCATGGAAGTGGGATGACAAACGTAAACGAGCTTTCCAGAAGTGCAAAGAATTGATCACATCAAAAGAGGTGTTGGCCCATTTCAACCCAGCACTACCAATTTGTTTGGCATGTGATGCATCACCCTATGGTATTGGAGCGGTGCTGTCGCATAAATTCCCAGACGGGTTGGAGAGGCCAGTAGCCTTTGCGTCTCGGTCACTAACCTCAGCCGAGCGCAACTACGCCCAGATTGACAGGGAGGCCCTCAGCCTAGTATGGGGAGTAAAACAATTCAACCACTATCTGCATGGGCAGAAGTTCACCTTGCTGACTGACCACCAACCACTTGTCTCCATCTTTAATCCAAAGAAGGGCGTTCCAGTGATGACTGCACAACGGTTACAAAGATGGTCCCTGTTTCTAGGGAGGAATCAATATGAAATAGAATATAAAGGCACGAAACAGCATGGAAACGCTGATGGGCTATCACGCCTACCACTGCCTACTGTGGAGGAAGCACCAGCAGTGGACCCTATCGAGATATTTTATTCGTCAATAATTGAACGATTGCCAGTAACGAACGCGGATATAGAGAAGGAGACCCGCAATGATCCGACGCTGTCTCGGGTATATGATTTGACGGTGAGGGGATGGCCAACACATGGCGACTCACTGTTGCCAGCATTCTCATCCAGAAGAGAACAGCTGTCAGTATGCCAGGGGACAGTGATGTGTGGATCCAGAGTGGTGATTCCACCCAAGTTAAGGGAGAGAGTGCTAAATGAGCTTCATGAAGGTCATCTGGGAGGGGTGAAAATGAAAAGCCTTGCTAGGGCTTATGTGTGGTGGCCAGGAATCGATCAACAAATCGAGGACCTAACCAAGAGCTGCTCAGGATGCCAGGAGGTCCAAAATGCACCACCACATGCCCCTCTACACCCATGGGAGTGGCCCTCATCTCCATGGCAACGGGTGCATATTGATTTTGCTGGTCCATTCATGGACTCAATGTTCTTAATAGCAGTGGATGCTCACTCGAAATGGCCTGAGGTGATAAAAATGTCCTCAACCACTACAGAGAAAACGATTGCAGTCCTACGGACCATATTTGCCAGGAACGGCTTGCCAGAGCAGATTTGCTCTGATAATGGACCACAGTTTGTGTCCGAAGAGTTTCGGAAATTTATGAGAAGGAATGGGGTAAGGCATTACACATCCGCCCCATATCATCCAGCCACAAATGGATTGGCTGAGAGGTTCGTACAAACCTTTAAGAAGGCGATAAAGGCCATGTGTGATGATGAAATTCCACTACAGCATAAGGTGGACAATTTCTTATTAGCCTACAGAAATGCGACACATGCAGTTACCAAGCAGACCCCGGCCATGATGTTCTTTAACCGAAGGTTGAGATCTCATCTGGATTTGCTCAGACCAAATGTGCGAAGAAATGTTGAGGATAAACAATTCCAGCACATCAATGAGAAGCTGACAAGGAGCTTCAACATAGGACAACCAGTCTTGGACCGTGACTACCGAACAGAGAAATGGCGACCCGGAACGATATGCACAAGGCAGGGGTCATTAATGTACACAGTGGATGTCGGGGAGAACATTGTGAGACGCCACGTCGATCAGATCTTAGCGTCACAGGAATGAGTCAAACCCATGTCTCGCGTACCTGGGGATGAACCCGACATACCGGTTGTATCTACCTCAGAACCAGTAGCAGTGGAAACCGATGAACTAACCAACGAAAAGGGGCCAGAATCGCCTCCGCAACAAGAACAAGAACCTCAGGGAAGGTGCTATCCCGAAAGGATCAGGAAGCCGCCCCAAAGACTGAATCTATAAATGGACTATTGTTGTTTAATGTGCATGTTAAAGTGTTAATTGTTATTTGAATATTATGGGTACTGCTAATCTAAAAGGGGAGGAATTGTAGTGTATGTACCTTTAAGAGAGAACTACTTTTACAGCTCCTGTATACTGTAGTACCGGCAGTGACCACACCTGTATATAAGCCTTGAGCATGCCTCTGTACCCCCAGTCTTGAGACTACCCTACTCCAGTAAACACCTGTTGATTGTTAAGGTACAGCATCCGTGTAGTTATTGATAAACATCATACTCTCAGAATCACGGATCTAACACCAGCTGCTCCACGCCTGTCTCTCCAAAACACGATCGTCTGGTCTTCGGCGCCATTTTGCAGGTTTGTTTTTATCACTTTAGATTAGATTTTGTTTTCTCTGCGCCTCTTGGCTTTTTCTGGGATGAGTTCCGTGGATCTCAGCTGTTCACTGATACTTCACTCTTGTGGCCGCTCTTACAGTGCACATCTAATTAGTAAGTGCCGGCAGCTATCCGGCTGTAGCAGCATCACAAGCAAACACAATCGCGTCTTCACTCAATGCCCGCGCACTTGCACTGTCCAACAGGAATCACTGGAAAATAATTGGGAACGGGAACGTGCTGAAGCCAATTGCACTGCCCTTAGTTCTAGGCTCAGCTCGGTTGGGGACTGAACCTGGGACTATTGTTGGACTGTGTGGCTCACACAGTCACACACCAGGCAGTCCAGTTACCTACTGAGCCGCTGCTGGGGAATGATAATGCAAAAGCAAAATACTGCGGATGCTGGAAATCTGAAATCAAAACAGGAAAGGCTGGAAATGCTCAGCAGGTCAGGCAGCATCTGTGGAGAGAGAAACAGTTAACGGCCAGAATTTTCCATCAAATAAACAATGGGATTTGAGTGTGGGGTCAGTTAAAGTGTTAAAAATGTGAATCCCAACCTGATCCCGCCTCAACCCGCCCACTTCCGGTTTTCCCGGAGGCGGGCGACCAACCTGCTCCCAGGGGGCGGAACCTCAATTTAAATATTGTAATAAGGCTGGAAGCCTCTTTTTCCCACTCTGTTGGATCCGTGGTTCAGTGGATATGCTGTTATTAAGTAATCACATGGATGCTGTACTTTAACAATAAACAGGTCTTTACTGGAGGAGGGTAGTCTCAAGACTGGGGGTACAGAGGCATGCGCAAAGCTTATATACAGGTGTGGTCACTGCCGGTACTACAGTATACAGGAGCTGTAAAAGTAGTTCTGACTTAAAGGCACATACACTACAATTCCTCCCCTTTTAGATTAGTAGTACCCCTAATATTCAAATAACAATTGACATTTCAACATGTACATTAAACAACAAAAGTCCATTTATAGAGTCAGCCTTTGGGGCGGCTTCCTGACCCTTTCGGGATAGCGCCTTTCCGGAGGTTCTTGTTCTTGGTGCAGAGGCGATTCTGACCCCTTTTCATCAGGTAGTTCATCGGGTTCCACTGCTACTGGGTCTGAGGTAGATGCTACCGGTATGTCGGGTTCATCCCCAGGTACTCGAGACATGGGGTTGACACATTCCTGTGACGCTAAGATCTGATCGACGTGGCGTCTCACAATGTTCTCCCCGATATCCACTGTGTACATTAATGGCCCCTGCCTTGTACATATCGTTCCGGGTTGCCATTTCTCTGTTCGATAGTCATGGGCCAAGACTGGTTGCCCTACATTGAAGCTCCTTGTCGGCTTCTCATTGATGTGCTGGAATTGTTTGTCCTCAACATTTCTTCGCACATTTGGTCTGAGCAAGTCCAGACGAGATCTCAACCTTCGGTTAAAGAACATCATGGCCGGGGTCTGGTTGGTAACTGCATGTGTCGCGTTTCGGTAGGCTAATAAGAAATTGTCCATCTTATGCTGTAGTGGAATTTCATCATCGCACATGGCCTTTATCGCCTTCTTAAATGTTTGTACGAACCTCTCAGCCAATCCATTTGTGGCTGGATGATACGGGGCGGATGTGTAATGCCTTACCCCATTCCTTCTCATAAATTTTTGGAACTCGTCGGACACAAACTGTGGTCCATTATCAGAGCAAATCTCCTCTGGCAAACTGTTCCTGGCAAATATGGTCCGTAGGACTGCAATCGTTTTCTCTGTAGTGGTTGAAGGCATTTTTATCACCTCAGGCCACTTTGAATGAGCATCCACTGCTATTAAGAACATTGAGTCCATGAATGGACCAGCGAAATCAATATGCACCCGTTGCCATGGAGAGGAGGGCCACTCCCATGGGTGTAGAGGGGCATGTGGTGGTGCATTTTGGACCTTCTGGCATCCTAAGCAGCTCTTCGTTAGGTTTTCGATTTGTTGATCGATTCCCGGCCACCACACATAAGCCCTAGCAAGGCTTTTCATTTTCACTCCCCCCAGATGACCTTCATCTGGATCCACACATCACTGTCCCCTGGCATACTGACAGCTGTTCTCTTCTGGATGAGAATGCTGGCAGCAGTGAGTCGCCATGAGTTGGCCATCCCCTCACCGTCAATTCATATACCCGAGACAGCGTCGGATCATTGCGGGTCTCCTTCTCTATATCCGCGTTCGTTACTGGCAATCGTTCAATTATTGACGAATAAAATATCTCGATAGGGTCCACTGCTGGTGCTTCCTCCACAGTAGGCAGTGGCAGGTGCGATAGCCCATCAGCGTACCCATGCTGTTTCGTGCCTTTATATTCTATTTCATATTGATTCGCCCCTAGAAACAGGGACCATCTTTGTAACCGCTGTGCAGTCATCACTGGAACGCCCTTCTTAGGATTAAAGATGGAGACAAGTGGTTGGTGGTCAGTCAGCAAGGTGAACTTCTGCCCATGCAGATAGTGGTTGAATTGTTTTACTCCCCATACTAGGCTGAGGGCCTCCCTGTCAATCTGGGCGTAGTTGCGCTCGGCTGAGGTTAGTGACCGAGACGCAAAGGCTACTGGCCTCTCCAACCCATCAGGGAATTTGTGCGACAGCACCGCTCCAATACCATAGGGTGATGCATCACATGCCAAACAAATTGGTAGTGCTGGGTTGAAATGGGCCAACACCTCTTTTGATGTGATCAATTCTTTACACTTCTGGAAAGCTCGTCTACGTTCGTCATCCCACTTCCATGGTACCCCTGTTTGCAGTAGGGTGTTCAGTGGGTGTAATACCGTAGATAAATTTGGTAAGAACTTGTGGTAGTAGTTTACCAGCCCGAGGAACGACCTCAGTTGTGACACATTTTCCGGTGCTGGAGCCTTGACTAATGCCTCAATCTTGTCAGGGGACTTATGTAACCCCTCTTCATCGATGACGTGGCCACAATATGAGATCTGTTTCTGGAAAAACTCGCACTTGTGGCGATTAGCTCATAGCCCATACTCCTTTAATCTGGTGAGCACCTTCTCCAAGTTGGCGAGGTGATCACCGTCATTTTCGCCCGTGACCAAGATGTCGTCCAAATAACACAGGGTCCCTGGAATCCCTTGCAGGACCTGATCCATCGCACTTTGCCAGATAGCCGGAGCCGAGGCTACTCCAAACACCAGCCGGTTGTATTGATAGAGACCTTTATGAGTGTTGATCGTAAGGTATTGTTTCGAAGCTTCTTCTACCTCCATTTGCAAGCATGCCTGGGCTAGAACAATTTTGGTGAAGCGTTTACCTCCAGGTAGTGAGGCGAAAATATCCTCAATTCGTGGAAGTGGATATTGTACCGTGTGAAGGACTGGGTTCACTGTCACCTTCAAATCCCCACAGATGCGGACCTTCTTTGGTTCCCCAGGCGTATTACTCAACGACCTCTTCATTACAGGAACGATGGGTGTAGCCCACTCGCTCCAGTCCACTTTGGACAGTACTCCTGAATGTTCCAACCCTTCCAGCTCTGCTTCAACAGCTGGTCTGATCGCATAAGGCACTGGTCTGGCCTTCAGAAACTTTGGGCTTGCATTTTCCTCTATTTTAATCGTTGCTGTTATTCCTTTTAGTGTTCCTAGTCCCTCCTGGAACACTTCTTTTGCGTCAGTTAGCATTTTTGACAGTCGTCCAGCTGTGACGTCGTCATCCTTTTTGGCCTCAACCTTCAGTGCCTGTATGGAATGCCAATCTAATTGTATCCTCTCCATTCACATCCTAGCAGTGGTGGTCCTCCATCTGGCAATACATATATATCCATTTTAGGTATTTCCTGGCCTTTATATGTCACTTTCACCCTTATTTTTCCTTTGTGGTAGACTTTTTGCCCTGTATACGTCTTCAAGACAATCTCTGTAGCTTTCAACGGTATTTGTGAAAATAGCTGCTTGTCGTCTCTTTGATTTATGACTGTTAAAGCTGACCCTGTGTCCAATTCCATTTTCACTTGGACTCCGTCTATCTTGAGTGTAACCCAGATAGTCTGGTGATCCTCCATTTCTGTTACCTTATGTAGTTTCAGACAACCCAGCTCCTTGATCCCGGAGTCTGTGTCACTTTTCTGTTCGTCTGAACCACTGCCCATCACCTGGTGTACCTTTTTGTACTTCTCCTGTGGAGATTTCTTACTGTTGGTTTTCTTCCCAGACCTGCAGACTCTTGCTATGTGTCCTGCTTTCCCACACTGTCTGCACACTTAGTCCTTGAACCAACAATCTTTCTGGTCATGTGTTGTTCTGCCGCAGCGATAGCACTTCCCTGTTCCATAGGACATTTCATTGGTGCCATATTCTTGCGGTCTCCGTTGTATCTCTGCAGCGCCCCTTGCAGCTGCTTCATGTGATACTGCCATACTGAAAGCTTTGTCCAGTGTAGGGTCCTTTTCTAAAAGAAGCCGTTTCTGGGTTCCTTCACTTTGTAGCCCACACACAAACTTGTCCCTTAACGTATCTGCTAGTCCCGCTCCAAACTGGCAGTGTTTCGATAGCTTGCACAGTTCTGTTAGGTACTCAGCGTTGCTTTCGTCTTTGTGTTGGTTCCTTTTATGGAACTTAAATCGTTCTGCTATCAGCAGCGGTATGGGGTTTAAGTGGTCCTGTAAGATTTCTACTATGCTTTCAAAATTCTTGTTTACCGGCTTCTCTGGGGTTATTAGATTTCGCAGTAACCCATAAGTTTTTGCACCCATGGAATTTAACAGAACCAGTGCTTTATTAGCATCTGGCACTTCATTCGCCCTGCAGTACACCTCAATACGTTCCACATATGTTGCCCAATCTTCGACTTCATTGTCGAACGTAGAGATACTGGCACTCTTCGGCATCCTTGGGTGTGAGTTAACTGTCAAAAATGGCGCCTCCAGCGCTTCCCCTTCTTCTCCGCTAGCACAAAATGGCGTCTCCCGCGCTTTCCTTTCTTTGCCCCGCGGGCCCTTTTCAGCCCGTGAGCCCTGGCTGTGCTCTGTGTGTTCTTCTTTTTATATTTTTTGACGCCGCTCAGTCTAGAACCCGGCTGTTTCTCTACCCTCTCTCTCCGGTTTGTTTTCTTTTTCTCAACGCCACTCGGTGTTCATCCCCCGGCTGCGCCCTGCGCTCTTCACCCTCTGTCTTACCCCGTCGACGCTGCTCGGCTTTCTCTCTGCCGTCGGTCGGCTCCAGCCGCCGCTGCTCGGGAAGGGTCTGCGCTGGACCTGTCGTCGGTCTCTTGCTGCTCGTCGTGGCTGGGGAACCAAGCCCGGCTCTCCACAGCCTCCCCTGCGAAGTTCAATCTCTGCCTGACTGCTGGGCGGTTGCTCGTGGTCGACGCCCGTGTTCCTGGCCTCGACTATTTTTTTTTTATGTTGCAGGTAGATTCGAATCGACACTCGTCGCCACTATTGGATCCGTGGCTCAGTGGATATGCTGTTATTAAATAATCACACGGATGCTGTACCTTAACAATAAACAGGTCTTTACTGGAGGAGGGTAGTCTCAAGACTGGGGGTACAGAGGCATGCGCAAAGCTTATATACAGGTGTGGTCACTGCTGGAACTACAGTATACAGGAGCTGTAAAAGTAGTTCTGACTTAAAGGCACATACACTACACACTCCATTTTGAATTTTACTGCCGGTGGACGGGTCTCACACAATTCGTGAAACCCAGCAGTTAAACAGAGGCGGGGACAGCTGTATCCAGGAGGTAAGTGGATTTACACCTACCTCCTGGATCCAGGGTCCCTGCCTAGCCCACCCCCATGATTGGAGACCCTCCACACAAGGTCTCTGATCACCTCCCCCAACCCCTCCCCCCACCGCCCTCCCGGCATCTCCCCCAACGATGATGAGGTCAGCCACGATCCTCCGGTGGCCAGCCACAATCCTCCGGCCTCCCCTGCCGATCCCCAGCTGACCGCCCCCCCACCGATCCCTGTCTGCACCCACCCCCTGTGATCCTCGCCGATCCCTGACCCTCCTCCTGCCGATCCCCGACCCTCCTCCCGCCGAGCCCCGACCCCCCCTCCCACGATCCCTCCCCCGGATCGACCCCTCACAACTGAGGCCTACCCACCCGCAGCCAGCCAACCTCCTCAAGCTGGCTGGCTGCGGGCAGAAAACCGAGGCCTCACATTCAAATTAGGCCTCCCGGATTCCCGCCCGCCTCGGACTTCCCCCTCGCCCCCAACCTGCCTCCCCGAAAAAAATTCTAGCCAACGTTTCAGGTCGATGAGCTTTCATCAGAACTGGAAAAAATTAGAGTTGTAACAGATTTTAAGCAAGTATAATGTTGGACTTGTGGTAAAAATCAAGTGGCTCATTGGAGGGTTATTAATCTGATAAATGTACATAACTTCTACTTCCATTTCATCAGACAGCTTAATTTACCATGGTAAGATCATTGCTCTCGCTAGAGCAGAGCTCCTGTGTGTTAGTGTGATAGTCTGCAGCAATAGTGCCAAATAACAGATACCTAATGGAGCAAAATCTTAAGACAGTTAAATTACTTTTGGATACAGAGTTCTGTTTTTTCACTTTTATGATCAGATCATCATCTAAAACTACATTCACGCCTTGTCATAAAAGTTTAAGTAGAGGTGTTCTTTCAACTACCAAGGGGCAGAGAAAATATTTCAGTTAGTGGGATTTGTACGTCAGAGTCAGTGGTGGAAACATTTTTTGAATTCTATAGAAACCTGAGTGACTTCCATTTCATATCATAATTTCTCCAGACTCATAACTCGTTGATTGTTTTGCAGTAACTGGATCAGGCACAAACACACAGCTGCCCCATGGCATCAGCTGAGGTCAAGCACCTCAGAACAGTGTGAGATACTGAAAATATCCCAAAGCTTCTCTCAGCATATATAAAGTGAGAACTTGCACTTTCATATAGCGCATTTCACCACCTCAGGAGCTCTCAAAGCGCTTTACAGCCGATGAAGCATTTTGAAGCACAGTCACTGTTGCGAGTTGGGAAGCCCAGCAGCCAATTTGGCACAGCAAGATCCCACAAACAGCAATGAGACAAACGCCCACATAGTCTGTTTCTGGTGGTGTTGGTTGTGCATTGTAAAGAATGGCATTATTTTGAAGTGTGTTACTTAGAAATGAATCAGCTTCTTCGTTCAGATAGTAAAAAATCAAGCTCGCCCTTTCCACAGATTGACTGTAGGTGTCTTGGCAGGTGTACTGCCTTTCGTTGAAAGCTTCATTTTACTCGAGTGATACATTACCGTGAGGAAAACCCTCATATCACTTTTAGGATCATCGTTTTCCATTACACAAAATATATTGGGTTTCATCCAGGAATTTCTGGTTCAGGAAAAGCTGTGCGTCAACCTCAATATGTGGAACAGGCATAAATAACAAGAAATATGGATATGGAGCAGATGAGTAGCTGTTTCTTATCAAAGAGTCTTGCCATAATGGAAAATGTATCCCTTTAGTTGTGAAATCCATGCAAGAATTCCAGAATGTTAAAGAGGGATTCTTGCCTTCAAGACCCTTTTAAGGAGGAAGTTTATAGAACCAGGATCTCTTTTATCGAGGAAGTCTTGGTATCCAAACCTCTTTTCAAAATAGTTGCAGATCGTTTTGATTAACTTCTGCATCTTTTTTTTATTTTCTGTTGTGTGCTGATGATCTCATTGTGGCTAGTAGCTCAGAAAAGTTATTGAGCCAACAGTTTGGATGACATCAGTATACACTTAAGAACCAACAGTGATAGTGTAATTTCATGTGCATTTGATAATCCAGCTCCCGCACATTATCAGATTCAGTAACTCTCTCAAGTGAGTTTGCCTTCCTGAACTCATCAGCGCCTATTTTTAAAAACAAAAATATTTAAAATATCCCAAAAGATAGACAGAGAACATAATTTGTTTAACATAAATCTGTAATTCTTTTTCAACTTTCTATATTTAAAGGGAGGATTGATAGTGGCACTTACTCTTTAAGTATTTAGCTTAACCAGGATATATAGAATCAATAGAATGGTTACAGCACAGAAGGAGGCCATTCGGCCCGTGTACCACTGGGATCACTAGAGCCCGTGCCGGCTCTTTGCAAAAGCACTTCAGCTAGTCCCACTCCCCCGCCCTTTCCCAGTAGCCCTGCAAATTTTTTTCCTTCAGGTATGTGACCGGGCTCCATCCACTCAAGGAGAAGGTACAAGCACTGCAGGACGCCCCTGCTCCTACAAATGTGGCTGAATTAAAAGCTTACCTGGGACTGCTGAACTATTATAACAGGTTTTTACCAAACTTGTCAACTGTGTTAGCACCTCTTCACAAACTACTGCGCAAGGAGACACAGTGGCAGTGGGGAGAGGAGCAGGGGGTTTCATTTGAACAGTCCAAGAAACTGATGCTGCCGTCGGATGTGCTGGTTCACTACAATGCAGAGAAAGACATCATTCTCTCTTGTGATGCTTCACCTTATGAGGTGGGGGCAGTTCTTTAACACTGCATGGAAGATGGAATTGAAAGACCAATAGGGTTTATGTCCCGAACTCTAACACCAGCGGAAAAAAACTATTCCCAGTTAGACAAAGAGGGGTTAGCAGTAATGTTTGGGTTACAGAGGTTCCACAAGTACATATATGGCAGGAAGTTCACCATATGCACCGATCATAAACCTCTTCTCTCTCTTTTCAATGAAATGAAAGCAGTTCCACAGATGGTGTCACCCCGGATCCAGAGGTGGGCAGTGACGTTGAGGGCATATGAGTATGTCATCGTCTACAAGGTGGGCAAGTACCATGGGAACGCAGATGCCTTGAGCCGTCTTCCACTGCCAGGCACACCTATCCGTGCAGCTCCAGAGGACAGAATTTTGATGTTGGAGGACACTGACATGGCACTTGTGACTGCAGAGCAAGTAAGAAGATGGACAGGTAAAGATCCAGTACTGTCTAGAGTTCGAGAGTATGTGGTGAGGGGATGGCCACAGCATCCGGAAGGGGCTGACTTCACACCCTACAGTGTCAGGAAAACAGAGCTGAGTGTGCAGGATGGTTGCGTGTTGTGGGGAGCACGAGTGATTATTCCACAGCCAGCACAACAGTCTATCCTAGAGCAACTACATCAGTGTCATCCTGGGGTCTCGCGTATGAAAGCCTTGGCTAGGAGTTACTTGTGGTGGCCAAAGCTAGATGAGGAGATAGAAAATCTTGTCAAGACATGCAGCACTCGTCAGGAACACCGGAAGGCACCAGCAGCGGCTCCTCTCCACCCCTGGGAGTGGCCGGATAAACCATGGAGAAGATTGCACTTAGATTATGCAGGTCCATTCATGGGGAAGACGTTCCTCATAATCATTGATGCACATTCCAAATGGATGGATGTTTATCCTGTAAATTCTGCTTCCGCCACTACTACTATAGACTGCCTGCATCGGAGCTTCAGTAATCAAGGGCTACCGGAGATCGTGGTGAGTGACAATGCCACTTGTTTTGTGAGTACAGAGACAAAAGAGTTCTTGAGAAAAAATGGCATAGTGCAGGTGACCTCAGCTCCATATCATCCATCCTCGAATGGACTTGCGGAGAGAGCTGTACAAACATTTAAGGAGATGAAGAAAAAAGTGCAGAAGGGAGTTTAGCAGCCAAAGTGTCACGGGTTCTGTTCAGCTACAGAATAACACCTCAATCCACCACAGGACTCTCTCCTGCTGAGATGTTATTAGGTCATAGACTACGCTCCACTCTTGACCTTGTCCACCCAGACCTAAAAAGGAAAATGGAAAACAGACAAAACAAACAAAAAGAGAACCATGACAAAAGAACAAAGAGCCAAAGTTTTGGAGAAGGAGATACAGTCCTTACCAGGAATTTCAGTTATGGACCAAAGTGGATTCCTGGCTTCAT
Source organism: Somniosus microcephalus (assembly GCF_052327205.1). NCBI lineage: Eukaryota > Metazoa > Chordata > Chondrichthyes > Squaliformes > Somniosidae > Somniosus > Somniosus microcephalus. The sequence continues at coordinate 22,442,779 of NC_141012.1, forward strand.
TGACTCAATGACAGGTCCAGTATCATACAAGGTCATGTTGGGAGATGGTAGGGTAGTACGCAGACATGTAGATCAGATACTTCCCAGACAAGGGGAAATTGAAATGAAGGTTCCAGATGCAATGACTGAAGACAGGGTTGCCCCCAGTTATCCAAGTGCATCTGTGGTGCCACCACCAGGGACAGAGACATTTCCACAGGAACCGATTCGTCAAGAAGAAACCATCGTTGCAGAGTCAGATACTCTGAGCACTGCTCAGGAGCAGTTGGTGGCTTCACCACAAACAATCAGGGACTTTACTGTTAGACGTTCACAAAGGACTCGCAAGCCACCAGAGAGATTGATACTGAACTGTAGATTCGTCAAGTATGGAACATGATGAATGGAGACTCCTTATGTGACCCTCAGGAATGGTTGTTTGATAAGAAATTCATACTGACATCTTAAGGGGGGAGGGATATAGTAATCTGGGATGTTATGATTAAGGTTATCCACCAGGTGGTGCTGTAGCCAATGCTGCTGCTAAGGTCAGAGGTTTGCTTCCTGTCAAGGTCAGAGGTTTGCTTCCTGTCAAGGCCAGCAAGGGTGCAATGCCTGGATGCAAGACTGCCTGGTTGTTTCGCAGTCATTTAATAAAGTACTCTTATTAATCCTAATACCTCGCCTCTTCGAGTCCTTGTCTCACTACAAAACCTCTGACCTTAGCAGCAGCATTGGCTACAGCACCACCTGGCGGATAACCTTAATCATAACATCCCAGATTACTATAAGGTACTTATCCAATTCCAATGCATCAAGATTTTTAAAAATCTTTGAGCATTATTAATATTTTCACATTCCACATAAGTTAAAGTGAAAATGCTTGGGCATAAGGTGTTCATTAAGAAAGTATCTAGTTGGCTGAAAACCTTTGCATAAAGCGCAGTAAATGCATGGTTTCAGTCAACCTCAGAATATGTCTGCAATCTCATATTAGAGTTGCTGCTTTAAAGGGGTGACAATGACAATTGTAGAATAAGAAAGAAAGACTTGCATTTATATAGCGCCTTTCACGACCACCAGACGTCTCAAAGCGTTTCATGAGAAACACAAACAAAATCGTCGCATTGGAAATCTAATGAATAGAATGGTCTGTGATGATCTATTTCAGTATGAATGGATTGGCTTTGGTGCCCTACACAACTTTTTTTTCTGCAACATTCCCTTGCGTTAAAACCCATAATAAACACAGACCACCTTATTGATTAGGGGCTCTACATTATTACATGTGGCAGAATATTCCCTAACACTTCTGTGTTTTAGAACCATTTTAACCCAAGCCATGATGATCAGGAATGGGCAGAAAGCTATACTGGGAAATGGGGAATTCTAATTGTTGTTCCAACCATTCGAAGGACACTCAAGCTTCACTTGTGCCACTTATGATCACGGTAATTCCATTACTCTAACAAATAGCAGTAGTAATGCAATGTCACTGGCATGATATCTATTACTATTATTATTAGCACATACCAATTTTGTGACTTAAACTATGCTGAATTAATAGAACCTTTTTTTCTTATGAAGTCTTACATTCCACTATATCAGAAGCTTCACTTGAGCAGGGACCTGCTGATTTGAACACCAATGACAGGTACTTTCAGGAAATGGTGAAAGCAGCTCATTTAAGTTCAGTTACAGTAAAGCATTAGTTTCAGAGCTGAAACTTTTTGATAAAATTCAAGGGGGAGAAATTCGGTATCATCCCGTTTAGGGTGCAATTATCGGCCGGGCGCAAAGTTTAGCACCCGGCGCTAATTATCACCTCCGACTGCAAACTTGGCTTCTATAGCCCCTGGAGGTGATTGGAGCGCTAAATCAGGCACTACACACCTCTCTGAAGGCACTAACGCTGAGGAGCGAGGCGCTACCTCAGAGCGCTGGTGAAGCTCAGGTGATGTCAGTCAGCAATGGAACACAGACACACTGGCGCCGGCCAGTTCTTAAAGGGGAGGGTCGATCTTGCTCTCCATCCACACCCTGCTCATTGCAGCCTTGAATCTAGGCCTGGAGAGACCTGTACATCAAATCTGCTGGAAAGAACAATGGAGAGAGCCAGGGAAAGAGCTCAGAGTGCAGCCCCCATAGTCTCTTCTAAATCAATGCAAGGAAGATCAAATCAAAACGAACCTGCAAAGTGCTGCTCAGTACCCAAAACTCCTCAACACAGCTTTGAATATCTCCTGCAGTCTCTCTCACTCAAAATGCGTGGAGCAACATTTCATCGACAAAAAAAGGCAGGAAGCGGTCGCCTTTAAATAGCGCTCCCCCAGCCCCTTCCCGACTGCAAAACACTCTCCTCAACCTGTCGTTGCTAGCGGCAGGCGGTAAGACAGGGGGCACCACTCAATATCCGGTCCGGGGCGCTACCGGGGTGTTGCACGCTTGACTGACATCACGATCTGCGGGCGCAGGAGATCGTGGCGGTAGTGTTTAGCACCACTGCAAAATGTCTAGTCAATTTTGTGAGCGGCGCAAACATCGCCACGCACGGGTGCTAGTTGCTTTGCGCCCTCTTAAGGCGCTAATGGGAGGCGCTAATGGGAGGCGCAAACCAACCAAATTTTTCCCCCAATTTGTTCCACGAGGGGCTCTTGACGAAGTTCCCAGGAATGACCAACCCCAAAGGATAAGATAACTCTCCAGCTCCTCACACAGGAGGTTATTCTGTACTATATGGAAAATAGACTTATTCTTAAATTACAGCTTTAAATTCACAATGAGATAAGTCAATAGCCTAGTTCATTAGCCACCTATGCTTACTTCCAAATTTAATGTGGGCACTTTTTGCTTGGATACATACTGGGAAGCACATATTACCACATTTCCTATATTACAACAGTGACTACACTTCAAAAGGTTGTGAAAAGCGCTATATAAATGTAAGTCTTTCTTGCTTTCCATAAACACAGTAAACAACGCTCTGTATTAAGTAACAACATCCTTTGTTTACAAGATAACACCTTATTGTAAACTTGAAAGGAAGACCATCTAAGGTCCAATTTTCTGGTCCTGACTATATGGGGCTGGGACGGATTAGGTGCGAGTGCGAAAGTCAATGCTGGTGCATGGAGCTAAGCTCGTGGAATTTTCTGAAGTCAGCTCATTAACATAAATATTCATGGCTTTCTGCAGAAATGTTGTCCTGTGCAGGGAGCTATCAGCTGGTGGTGGTGGGATTTCCCATGGAGCAGCAATTTATAAAGAGCTGCTGCTACCATTTAAAGACTTGCAGATAGAATCATTTTTTTTTAGTTTACCCGTAGTTAGAGATCTGAATAAAGTAGCAGAAGACAGAAGAAGAGATTGGCAAAGGTTGAGAGCTGTCAAAGCTCTCTGAATGATTTTATAGAACTATTGGGCCTACATTTTCCCCAGGTCGGGATGTCTTCTTAATGGCATGGTCAAGTCATCTAACCTGTTCTGTCATTGTGTTAGTTATGGCAGCTCTTTATGTTTTTAAGCTTAGTTCCTTGCCCTTTTCTTGAAATTAAATAGTAACTTTCAGACTTTTGCAACAATAGTGTAATGGTATAGTAATTTCACAAAGGGTAGTCATTTCACTATAATGGTAGAGTAATCTCCCTATAATAGTATAATAATTTCACATAATGGTACAGCAATGTAGCAATGTCGTTAAAACAGGAGTGTTTTTCTGATCAGTTACATTGTAAGTGAATTTAGAATTTGGAATGTATTTACCACAAATATATATGTAGCTATTCCATATACCAGGCTGGTCGAAGCAACATTTTTCCCTAATTGTATAGATGGTCTGGTTTTAGCTCTGGTTTATAACATGAGTGAACCACACTGTAAACCAGTGAGCACTGACGCTGTGAGCTGGTTATGTTGGTTGGAATCATGAATGATCTGTATTTATACCACTTCCCGGAGCTGTGTGCATTATTTAAACCACATGTGACTTTAGCATTGAGTTTGGAGACTTGTTTTGGAGACAGTAATATGACTCCATAAATAAGAGAAAGAAAGCATAAATTTGCTTACATCAAAGACAAGACCGTCCCTGACAAGGTCAGGTGATGCAGTCAACAAGGATTGTCAGAGGAAGTGGGATCATTTCTTGTCTTGTTAATGTGGAGCACTGCTATGTGGCAGAAGGAGACGATTATGTATATTAAAGTGGAAGAAAATGTATAGGCAAAGCTTGTTCATGTTGAGGAGGCCACCAGATGACTTGACAGTATTGGTTTTGCGCTGTCTGTACATCGGAATGAGTATTACAACATTTCCATTTTGTTTTGCTTGAAGAAAGTGACTTTTGCAAACACCAATTGCACGTAATAAATGCAGAAAATACTGACATATAGGTCAGTCAGCATCTGAAAGAGAAGGATGGGTTAATATTTTAAATAAAATTTTGCATCAGAACTGGGGGGTCACACAAACAGAGTTAGCACAGTGTCCTTTCACCTCTCGGATCTAGGTTAATCCTGAGTCCATAGCACAAAACTGCCAACAGTGTTACAAATTGTGACACCTCAAAGGATGAATATTTTGGATATGTGAATTTCACACTGGTGCATTGGGGATACTCTTCTGAAATTGGGGCTAAAGATAACTGTTGGGATGGAAAGGAACAAACACTGCTCTACTTCTAGCCTGTGGTACACCTAACCTCAGAGGTGACACCAAAGCGGGAAACCTCTGCAGTTGCACTCCAGATGCTGCCAGGAGTACATATTAGAAATGAATGGTCAGAAAATCATGGGCAGCAGCAGCCAACTTTCTGATATACGCTCCCAGCAAGTGCGGCTCCCTGCCCAGACCACAAAGAAAATTACTCTTTTGATGCCAAAATGATCCCATTTCCCAGCACTGACATCTCCGCATGTTGTTGAGAACAATTGATTTAATTTGTAGACTACAGGAAACTTTTTTTTATCCGGCACCGATGGGACCGACGTGGTGCCAGTTCATCAAAAATTCCGGATAACCGAAAGCTATAGTAAAAGATACAGAGAGCTGAGAGCTCCGTATAAAGCAACAAACCCTGTTGCTTAGCAACAGGTTCAGAACAATGGCCACAAGTTCCAAGCATCTCTGTAGCTTAGCAACAGCTGCAGCCACACCCTTGCACAGCAACAGATTGAGGAAGGCAAGTACAATATGAAGTAAAACTTACCTGAACCTACTCCTGAATTTTGCCAGTTAACCGAGATTTCTGGTTATTTAGGTGTCGGTAAATCGAAAGTTTCCTGTAATAGTATTACAACACTATCAATTAATAGTATTGCAACACTATCAATTAATAGTATTACAATACTATTGATTAATGGTATTAAAAGAAAGATTTGCATTTATATAGCGCCTTTCACAACCACCGGACGTTCCAAAGCTCTTTACAGCCAATGAAGTACTTTTGAAGTGTAGTCACTGCTGTAATGTAGGAAACACGGCAGCCAATTTACGCATAGCAAACTCCCACAAACAGCAACAACAGTACTGCGCTGGAGTGTCCGCCTAGATTTTTGTGTTCAAATCTCTGGAGTGGGACTTAATCAATTAATAGTATTACAACACTATCAATTAATAGTATTACAACACTATCACTGCCCTATACACACAGAATAAAGAGGTTTCTGGTAGATGTTTTTTTCGAAATGAAAGTAGAGAGATATTTATTGTCTTATATATCAAGTTGCTTTTCCTGCCCTAACATTTGATGGGAAAAACAAGTTCCTTCAGATGCATAAAACAAATCCAAAGACATTGACTGGTATTATTCTGACATTACATAAATGATAGATGATCTGTGGAACAAATTATTTAATCACCTGCATTAAATAATCTGAACAGTTTAAGCACTGTGGAATTAATATTATCCACAATAATTTATAATCTTGCGGCTAGCCATTTAAATACTGTTTACTGTAATGTCATGTGTCGTGCTTCTGATGTGAATAATAGCTGGCTGCTGCTACTAGTACAAACTCTTCGACTCATCCAGAAGTCTCCTCTTAGGAATTTTCTAGTTTTTATAAATGAAATTCTTCGCAGAGCAGCAAAGAAACGTCTAGACTTATAGAAGTTCATTTGAGTTTAGACCTTTGCCCATAAAGAGACAAAAGAAAAACTGCAAACGCTTAAAGCTTTAATGAAAAGCAGAAAAAGCTGGAAATACGCAGCAGATTGGTCATTTCTGATACGTGACCCATTCCCGAAATGTAGGCCTAAATGATCTGCTTAAAGCTACAAATAGTTCTTTTTGTGATAGTGGAGGTTCAGTGCATAACAATCAGATTGCTTATCCTAGTTTCACTTATCATAAGGAATTTAAAGAAACAACTTTGCTTTTCAACTAGACTGAATATGAATGTCATAAGTTTTAAAAACAAACAAAATAGTTTAGTCCCTGGTTGGCTTTGTTTAGAAACACAATTGAATAAAATTGTGCTAGGGGGATTAAATACATGGGGTTACGGGGATAGGGTGGGATATGTGTTGGTGTAGGGGTTACGGGGATTGGGTGGGATATGTGTCGGTGCAGGCTCGATGGGCCGAAATGGCCTCTATCTGCACTGTGGGGTTTCTGTGAAATCTGTGAAATCTGTGAAAATACTGCTGGTTACATTTACACTCCAATATTTGGCATAACAGCTTGGAACATTCACTGATCTCATTGCTTCCAGTGGAGAGCAATACTTGAAGGGGGCACTTTGAACAGTGCTCCAGCCCTCGCTCCTACCCGCACTTCCTTCTAGCTTGGAACTCCTCTGGGAGGGCAGGATTGCTGAATATGCCGTGAAGTGGTGTGACATGGATTGATGCCTGTGATGTCTCACACACCCTGAGTTCCCAGTCTGAGCTTCATCAATGTGCACAAGTGCCAAGCAGAGGCCAGGAACTTACCAACAGGGAGAGTGGAGAATATCAGAGTGAGATTCATCCCTCAGCCATTCTTCTGCATTTTCTAGTTGCCCTTTTCAAAGTTGCATTTGCACAGGCCTTAGAGCACATGACTTGCCTGTCCTTCATGGGTTTCGATGATATATGGCATGGGGAGATCCAACTGAGAAAAGTGGGGACATAAATTAAAAGAAGCATTGATGAAAGAAAAACCCAAGAAAAAGTAACTGACTCTGATCAGCCTGTGGAATCCTCCATTTGACCCACCCATATTAATATGCAAACTTTCACATTTTATTGCTATTAAAATAATTTTTCCAAATGCTTTTTTCCAAAGGTTGCTGACATGTTTTTAGAGTGTCTCAAGCCTGAAAATGTTTGCAATGATGAGACTTACTGCTTCCATCTAATTATCTTTCCCCAATCAAGTAAAACTATTAAGTAAGGAGACTGGGCTATGTGATGGATTGACTGTCTGTCTGTTATGCCTTGAGCAGCGCTGAGAACTGAATCAAAATTGCCCGACTCATTTCACACACAACCCTTGCAAGCAGCAGAGGAGATTACATCCCAGCAGTATTAGCTGAATTGAAATCCTAGTTCCCAGAAGTGAAGCGATAAAATCCAACCTAATTTTCCTTATTAATATTTTTTTATATAAGCTCTCCAATCCAATTTTTGAAATATAATGGATGCAATTTTTCAATTTATTGTGAATAAAGAAATAATAGATTACATGAAGATTAATCTCAAGATTGTGATTAGCTAAAGGCAGCGACTGCTGCCAACGAAGTTGAAGTACTTGCGCATGCGCAGTCTAAGTGTTTTTTTGTTCGTTCACTTCGTGACTCATGAGCTCTGTGAAAAAAAGCCGGAAAGGGAGCGGGCCTTCAGGACTGTAGGGAAAAAAGCCGGGAAGGGAGTGGGCACTGTGAAAAAAAGCCGGGAAGGGAGCGGGCCTTCGGGACTGTAGGGAAAATGCTGGGAAGGGAGTGGGCGCTGTGGAAAAAATGCTGGGAAGGGAGCAGGCTCTGTGGAAAAAAAGCCGGGATGGGAGCGGGCTCTGTGGAAAAAAGCAGAAACACCATCGAAATCAGCTTCCAGATTAATGCGCAGTACGCTTCTGCGCAGCTGCTGGTCGTTGGCAGCCATCACTCCGTTAGCTAAAACAGTTTGTAAAAGCAGGATGACATTTTGGAATTTCCTATTGTCTCCTTAATTATTCCGCTGCCCACTGAAGACTGTCAGGAAACATGGATGATTCATCCTCCTCCACTGTACTGTATTTTCACCCTTACACCACTAGAAGTGAAATTCAGATAATTCCACTTACAACCCTGCCTGTGCTCCAGATGTTTAGCCCACCAACACCAGTAGAGACAATGAATGTATTTTCCACTACCAGATGTCGGGGAATCATGCATATTCTCCTCCTGGTTCACCGTGTTAAATGGATACACATTAGTCCATTGAGAATCTTGTTGACTCCATTACGACTACTTGGACAGACTAACAAAAGGAATCTAACTTTATTGTATTGCGTCTCCAGCTGCAGACAGCAGGGAAATTTAGGATAGCAGAGTAAATGGCATTGAACTTATGAAGAGGGATTCTTTTAAATGGATAAAATAAAATAAAAATCGAAATAATTGAAAATGGGCCAATATTGGTTTTCATTAAAGTATCACTAATTGCCAGCTTCAACAACAACTTGTATTTGTATTTGTTAGATCCGTGTATCTTGATGTTGTGTGTCCTTCAATAACTAGACACGAGACTGCAGGGAACAATCAACAGGTGTTTACTGGATGAGGGTTACTCTAAAACTAAATGTACAGATCCCTACTCAGGGTTTATATACAGGTGTGGTCACTGCCGGTACTACAGTATACAGGAGCTGTAAAAAGTAGTTCTCCCCTTAAAGGTACATACACTACAGTATTTATATAGCGCGTTTAACGTAGTAAAATGTCCGCAGGCAGTGCAAGGAGCGCACGTCAACCCAAGCATCACACCCACCCGCCCCTTCAACCACCGTCTGCCCCACCTGTGACAGAGACTGTAGGTCCCGCATTGGACTAATCAGTCATCTGCAAACTCATTTTTAATGTGGAGGCACATCATCCTCAGTTCCGAGGGACTGCCTAAGAAGAGAAGAATATGTCCCAAGGCACTTCTCATGAGTGTCATAAAACAAAGTTTGACACTGAGCAATGAGGAGAAATTAGGGTAGATGACCAAAAGCTTGGTTAGAGACAGGCTTTTAGGAACATCTTAAAGGAGGAAAGAGAGGTAGAGGGGCAGTGCGGTTTAGGGAGGGAATTCCAGAGCTTAGGTCCTAGGCAGCTGAAGGCACGGCCACCAATAGTTAAGTGATTAAAATCAGGGGTGCTCAAGAGGCCAGATATCTCAGGAGGATGTGGGGCTGGAGGAGATTACAGAGATAGGGAAGGCCGAAGGCACTTCAGGTCATTTCAGGTTCTGAATGAGGTTAAGCGTTCCCTTCAACGATCTCAGTATTGCACAATGGGTTGGAACCATCTAACAAGCTGCTGAGATGCGCTGAAGTTTCCTCACACTTGCAGCAAGAAAAATAAATTACGTTTTAAAAAGCCAAAGCTCTGAGAACTTGTGGAATAAGTGAAAATACAACAGAGTACTTGTACAGCTTTCTATTCCACAGGGTAGGTCCGTGGCCCTTGGCTCTCATAGTGGTCTACAGCCAATTCCCCATGGGAGGTAGGAACTAGAAATGAGTTCAAAACATACAAGCTGTTTGGATCTGCTTGTAGCCTTTTTTTCCCCTATCTCTAGAACACATTTTGCCAAATTGGAAACTATTGCTAATTTATTTGAAGTCTTTTTAATTTCCTCAGTATTTTCCTTTGGACATTTGATAGAAAAATAAATGTTGAAAACAACACAAAAGTCCTACTTTTTCCAATTACACAGCTGTTTCTGGGTTGAGAGAGTCCCTTACAAAGATAGATTTAGATCAACATTGTTTGGTTCAGCCTGGGAGGGGAGGATTTTGTGCTTATCAAGGTGAGCAATGTTTATGCTGGTGAATAAAACAAGGGGTCAAATTCCTTCTGTCAATGATTTTATAGAAATTCTGTTTTGATACTTACAGCACTTTTTTCTTGCATAAAACTGCCAAAGGACCAATTTTAACCCTACTTGCCCAGCAGAAAAATGTTTTACTGTTTTACTTTCCTTCCCGAATACAAAATCCCTGTGAGCCACCGATCACGCCAACTACAAGAAACTTTGGTTTATCCGGAGGTTGTATGTCCGGAAACCTCGATCTACCGACAGAAATCAGGAGCCGTTTTGTTAGGTTTTTTTTCTTCTCGTGGCTTTTTTTTCCAACGGTCAGGCTCTGCAAAGTCTCTCTGAAGATGTTGCTAAGCTACAGAGATGCTTCTAAGGTACTGTTTAGAAGCTAACAGTGTTTGTTGCCAGATACGGAGCTGCAAATCTCCGTATGCTTCAACATTAACGCTGGTATGTCCGGCAGTTTTGATAGATCGGCACCAGCTCGGTCCCGTCGGTGCCGGATATAACAAAGTTTCCTGTATCTGGTGTCCTCGGAGCTGTGCAATGTTCTACCGCTTCCCGTCTACTTGCCACCCATTCCAGCAGGAAGACAGCCGGCAGGATTTCAATGAGGACTGGAAGTTGAAATAGCCATGTCCTTATTTCTGGAGCAGCAGATCAGTTTCTAACACACTCCGGGAGTTAAAATTAAGGCCTACTGTTCCATTCATACCACCCAATGTTAGCATCAAGCAGCTCAAGTTTATGTCTATCATATCAGATATAAAGGTGACTTAATGTGGATGCTCAGTCGTTGAGGCTGAGAGCGATAGATTTTTGGACTCTTAAGGGAAACAAAGGACATGGGGATCAGGCAGGAAATTGGAGTTGAGATCAACGATCAGCCATGATCTTATTCAATGGCGGAGCAGGCTTGAGGGGCCGTATGGCCTACACCTGCTCCTATTTCTTATGTTAATAGTATCGCCCAATTAATGCGCTATAAAGGGTGCTGGGACAGTGCAGAAACTTGATCAGGCCAGGAAAGCAGTACAAGGGGATCGGTCAGGATCCGATACTGGCAATGGCTCTGTGAGCCAAATACAGGCAACATCAATGGGCTAGAGTGTCGGCTTTTGTTTTAGATGTAGGAGAAATTAAATTGTGGTGCAATGTGGAAGCTTGCACAGGGTTAATACGAGTGTTAGTGACAGAGTAGGGAAACTAGGAACAGTGGTCCGAAATGGAGGGGAAGGGAAATGGAAGGAGGAAAATGATAGTTCTCATCAGAGAAAGAAGAGATTGAGATTAAAATAGAAGGACTGTGGTGAAATATATAGAGGCTGAAAACAAGTGGAGACTGGAGTGGATTTTTGAATTAAAGCATCTAAGTGGAAGATAACGATCAGAAAAAATGTGCAATAGGATCTAAGGAGAATTCAGACAAAGACCCAAAAGGAACAGGGAGAAATCAAGTAAAAAGAAAAGAAAATCAAGGATGTGGTTCAGCACTAAGGAAGGTAACTAGGTTTGAAGCTTAACCTATCAGAACAGTCTGCAGCAAGGAAAATTAGTGCCAATCTTTCCTCAGCAGAATAAGGGAAAATTGTTGCACTACTTTCATGTTCTTGACAATGGCTACACAACAATATTGGCAAAGACATGGAAGCGGGGAAAAAACATCATAAAAAATCCAGGTGTGAGCTTGGCTCCATTGGAAACGCTCTTGCCCTCTGAGTAAGAAGGTTGTGGGTTCAAGTCCCACTACAGACTTGAGTGCCTAATCTTGGCTGACAGTGCAGTGCTGCTTTGTTGGAGGTGCTGTCTGTCAGATGAAGACTCAGGTGGCTATAAAAGATCCTACTGTATTAATGTTCTGGCCAACATTCCTCTCTTAACCGATACCACCAAAGCCAGAAGATCTGGTCATTCATTCATTTGCTGTGTGGAATTTGCATATTTATATACACAGGTGACTGCATTTCAAAAGTAAGCGCCTTGGGACATTTTATCTACATTAAAGGCGCTATACATTGCAAGTTGTTGTAATCTATTGATAGTAAATCACTTTGGGCCATCCTGAGGATCTGATAAATGCAAATTTTTGATTCAATATACAGGAAACTTTCGTTTATCCGGAGGTTAAATGTCCGGAAAGCTCTATCTACCGGCAAAATTCAGGAGTCGGTTCAGATAATTCTTTTTCTTTTCGTTGCTTCTTTTCTCCAGTCCTGGCTCTGCAAGCGTCTCTGTAGCTAAGCAACAGCTTCAGCTAGACACTTGCAAGCTGCGCCGACTGTTTTGAAGCTGTTGCTAAGCAACAGGGTTTGTTGCTTCACATGGAGCTCTGAGCTCACATTAGCGCTGGTTTCTACGGCAGTTTTGATCTAATGGCACCAGCTTAGTCCCGTCGGTGCCGGATACCAGAAAGTTTCCTGTACCTTTTGATCCGGAGCTTATACTGTTAAACAACCCTGGGTTAACACCACAGTTATTCTCATGTGATACTGGCTGACTGTATGGAAAATCAAAATGGTAATCATTATGATTGGTCCCGGAAATGTGACCCATGCAATTCCATCCAGCTGTCAAGAAAAAAGCAATAGCTTATCGGGGAAGTAGCAGTCAAATTTAATTGTATTGTCATTTTTGTAAATGCTTTGGAAAGTTATTTGCCTGTTTTTCTTTTTCATTGAAAGCAACAGCAGTGAGCTGAGAGAAGCCATTTTTTCCCCTGCTTCTTGAAGCAATAAATCAGTTTAAAACTCTTTCCTATTCCAGGATCTTAACGTGTTTCTTAATCTGTTTGCTCAAAAATATACTTCAGTCACGTCCAACCTGATTCGATGTGCTATAATACATTCAAGTATCCATTTCTTGAGAATAACATTCATACAATAATATAATTTGCTAAAGATTTCTTAGGATAAGAAAGCTATTTTATTAAATGGTATCTTCTGCATCATCTGCAGGGAGAATGCACTAAGGTTTTATTCACTGTAGTCACACTCCATTTATTTTAATTGATCATGAAACTTTTTATCTTATCCAAAGATTTGACAGAAGTCAAAGCAGAAGGATTAGTTGCACTTCCTTTTGTTAGCAGAAATACTCCCAGTCCAAAAACGTGTCTTCACATTCTGAGAGACACTGGGCCGGAATTTGCGGTGGGTAATAACAGCGAACGAACAGCGTTCGCTGTTATTACCCCTTTTGAAACTGACCGCAACTTCAGGGTGCAGCGCATGCGCATCCTAACGCGGAAATTCTGAAGTTGCGCTCCATCACTGGCTGTGCTGTGCCCCACCCAGCCGGCAATCAGTGAAATCAGGGAAACTGACGATAACTTTCGCTCTTCCGCGGTAACATCGCGCTTAAATACCCCATTAAATGTTAGACCCTTTTGGATTAGGTGCAACTGGGGTTTCAACAGTGTATTGACTGCTAAACAAATGTTATGGCCCTGAAAAACTAATTTTGTGAAGTGTCAAATTTATCCACTTTAATAAAAATTAAAATTTTTAAGAAACTTAAAGGGGGAAAAATTCAGTATCGCCCCGCTTGGGGCGCGATTATCGGCCATGCGCAAAGTTCAGCGTCTGGCGCTAATTATCGCCTCCGACGGCAAACTTGGCTTTTATCGCCCCTAGAGGTGATTGGAGCGTTAAATCAGGCGCTTCACACCTGTCTTAAGGCGCAAAGGCCGAGGAGCGAGGCGCTACCTCAGAGCGCTGGCGAAGCAAGGGAGGGCAAATCGAAATAAACCTGCAAAGTGCTGCTCAGTACCCAAAACTCCTTCACACAGCGTTGAATCTCTCCAGAAGTTTCTCTCTCTCTCTCTCTCAGAATGCGTAGTGCAAAAATGTCAGCGACAAAAAAAGGCAGGAAGCGGTCACCTTTAAATAGCGCTCCCCCAGTCCCTTTCTGACTGCAAAACGCTCCCTTCAACCTGTCGTTGCTAGCGGCAGGCGGTAAGGCAGGGGGCACCACTCAATATCCGGTCCGGGGCGCTACCGGGGCGTTGCGCACTCGACTGATGTCATGATCTGCCAGCGCAGTAGATCGTGGCGGTAGTGTTTAGCGCCACCGCAAAATGTCTAGTTAATTTCGTGAGCGGCACAAACATCGCCGCGCCCGGGTGCTAGTTGCTTTGCGCCCCATTAGCGCCCTCTTAAGGCGCTAACGGGAGGCGCAAACAACTGAATTTTTCCCCCTTAATTTTTTTTTGTTCATCTTTGTTTCAGGTTTACCTTTTCTCCAGGTGAGAGCCCCAATCTTTGTTTTGCTCTCTGTGACATTTAAAAAAAAGTTAGAATCAAAGGAGCTTCTCCACTTCCTGGTTCTTGGTCTGTGAGAATTCTGCATTGCGATTGGCTGCTTAGACAGCTTGTTGACGTCACAGCAGCTCGCGCTACGGGATTCCCACTAAACTATGCTGATCACAACTGCGCATCGAAAAAGCCGAATTTCTCGCCATCGAGATCCCGAGATCTTTGTGGGAAACTTACTTTGGGGCCAGCGGCAAACGCATCTGCTTCGCCACTGACCGCAAACTATGATTCCCGTTACTGTACAACTAGGATGGTATAGGTATCATTTTAAAAGGGGCAATTTGCCTCATTGTGATGAGATGTGTTGTTACAGCTGGATGCTAATTTGTGCAATAGTTTTGACCATTTTAATGTAACTCGGGGTTCCTTGATGGAGAATCTTGTTTTAAATGGAGGAACCCCAGTGGTATCTTACTCGGGCAATGAGCACCACACTTGGCAAAACAATTACATTTTAGCGCTGCTTTCAGGCTTCATTATTGACCTTGTCTTCACAAAAATGACTGTGGTACTTTGCATAATAAAATAGTCACTACTGTATGTTGAGTGCACATTACAAAATATTCCTTTCCTTTTGATCACCCCATTCCTCCTACTCAGTGCCGCTGTCAGATGCCATTTCACTCTAGACTGCTACATGTCGCTGATCATTTTCCTCTTCAGCTCTGTGTTTCTCCTCCAATTACCCTCTCCCTTCACTCCATTCTTTTATAATTCTCTTCTCTGAAACCCCACTCTATGAGGCTGATGCTTCTGGCCATAGAGTCATAGAGTTATACAGCACAGAAAGAGGCCCTTCGGCCCATCGCGTCCGCGCCGGCCATCAGGCCCTGCCTAATCTAATCCCATTTTCCAGCATTTGGTCCGTAGCCTTGTATGCTATGGCATTTCAAGTGCTCATCCAAATGCTTCTTGAATGTTGTGAGGGTTTCTGCCTCTACCACCCTTTCAGGCAGTGAGTTCCAGATTCCAACCACCCTCTGGGTGAAAAAGTTCTTCCTCAAATCCCCTCTAAACCTCCTGCCCCTTACCTTGAATCTATGCCCCCTTGTTATTGACCCCTCTACTAAGGGAAAAAGTTCCTTTCTATCTACCCTGTCTATGCCCCTCATAATTTTGTACACCTCAATCAGGTCCCCCCTCAGCCTTCTCTGCTCTAAGGAAAACAACCCCAGCCTGTCCAGTCTTTCTTCATAGCTGAAGTGCTCCAGCCCAGGTAACATCCTGGTGAATCTCCTCTGCACCCTCTCCAATGCAATCACATCCTTCCTATAGTGTGGTGACCAGAACTGCACACAGTATTCCAGCTGTGGCCTAACCAGCGTTGGCCATTGCCACTCCACTTATTCCCCAGTGACAGAGCACCACTAAGTGCTGTAATAGGCAGAATATTGAGCCTCCCTAGTCTTATGAAAATGAAGTTATAGTATATAGTTATATTGAAAGCTGAAGAACCTGTATGACCAGGACAGTTTATACACAAACACTTCACCAAGCACAAACCAAATCTGACTCCCTCTTTACTGATATGCAGAGAAATGTCTAAAATACTCCTCTCCACCTGGCAGGTGAATCTTTGCTGGGAGGAGGATGCAGTGCAGGGTATCAGGTACCACTGTAATGTTTGATCACCATTCTGGAAACGCTTTGCAAAGCACAGGAACATTTTCTATAAATCCGGTCAGAATCTGGAAGCTATGGAAATGCAAAAACAAGATTGTAATCATTGTAACTGGGAATCCCACATCCACTTCACCACAATCTTGTTTCACAGTCTTGGATTCCTTGAAGTATAGTCAACTATCATTATCACAAACTCTTGAGGGGCAGCCAGATGGTATCAAAGCCTGACCTCCTCTACTTTGGATCTTTAATTGGGAACAGCAAAAAAAAACACATCCTTAGGATTTGTATTGGTTATTGCAAGATTTGGCAGTATCTTTGGACATTCTGAAGAATAAAAGAATGTTGCAGGCAGTATTGTCAAAGTAGAAATCCTTTTAGAATCAAACTTGCATCTTTCTGATGGCTTATCCAGTGAGTAGCTGAGTGATAGGTACATACCAGAAAGGCCCGAAGTTTGATCACCAGTCAGTGCTGAATTAGCAGAGCTCAGAGCCAAGGTAGTAGGGACAAAACAATGGGCCTTGGTGCCATCTGGTTAGGGAGGAAAAGATCAGAAAGAATCTTATAACAATCTAGCAACCACCGCTGCTCAAAAGAAAAGAAAGATTTGCATTTATATAGCGCCTTTTACGACCTCAGTTCTTCCCAAAGCACTTTGCAGCCAATGAAGCACTTTTGAAGTGTAGCCGCTGTTGTAACATAGGAAATGCTGCAGCCAATTTGTGCGCAGCTGCAAAGCAAGCTCCCACAAACAATGTGATAATGACCAGATCGTCTGTTTATTGGTCATGTTGATTGAGGGATAAATATTGGCCAAGACACCGAGGAGAACGCCCCTGCTCTTCTTCAAAATAGAGCCATGGGATCTTTTACATCCACCTGAGAGGGCAGATGGGACCTCGGTTTAACATCTCATCCGAAAGACAGCACCTCTGACAGTGCAGCACTCCCTCAGTACTGCGCCAGAGTGTCAGCCTAGATTGCCGTGTTTAAGTCTCTAGAACCCACAGCCTTCTGACTCAGAGGTGAGAGGGCTGACAACTGAGCCAAAGCTGACACTGTGCACATGTGTGGGCGGAACGGCTTAGCTTTGATGCACCCATGGCCAACTGATTTGTGGACACACACTGTCAAGGCTCCCACTTGAATAATGACCACTTGTGTGAGTTATCGGAGGATGGCACAGTGCCAGTGGAGTTGCACCAGAGCCAAGAGTCAATACTTTTAGATGAGGAAAGGAAGGGGAGAAATTTGGCAGTGTTCAGGAATCAAATACTGAGCTCAAGAGTCAAAGTGGAGGAAGAGTTTGCTATACGATGTGAGTCTCTTGATGTGTCCATGTAGGGGAGACTTTACAAATGAGCTTTCCTGTTTTAAAGCTTTGCTCAAGTAGAGTGCAAATCAGAAACTTGAAACTAGCATGTCTTGTAGAGCTATTTGCTTGGGCCCAAATTCCCAAAATAGAGTTCCTGTCACACAAAATTAACATGAGTGCTGGATGTTAAATCTGCCCTGCAATCTTAACTAAGTGTGCCAGTGACATTGAGTGACAAAGCATAGACTCTGTGCTAACCTTTGTTTTTATGATATTAGCAAGATGTCGGGTGGGTACCTTTTGATTTTCTACAGCATCCAGCTGGAAGGTAATGTCAAAGGATATACAATCATGGGACTACATTTAACACAGGTGTATTGACGTGAACTGGGATTGTTAAATATCTATGTTTGCGCATGTGTGTTGATTTTGTACAACTTTCTGTTGCTTAACAGGTTGTCTTGAATTAAATATAAAACCACATTATATATCTCTCAAGATCACAAGATAGATACAGACAAGGTAAGACATTTGGCTCATTTTAGCTCAGCCTTTCATTTTTATGTTCATCAAAAAAATTAATTAAATACTTTCTATGTCAAAAACAAGCAGTTCCATTTCATTACGTCTCTTTTTCCCTGTAAACACATTGGTAAGGTAGTTGCTGGTACACGCTGCTACATGAGGCCACTTATGAACTGGGAGAAATTTTCTGAGTAACAAAATACGTCAAAATTAAAAAAAAGGTTCAGGATTTTAAAAGTGCGCTGTTAGTGGTGTTGCTTTTTCCTTAAATGGAAATGGATACAGCACAGACTATGTCAAACTGACACTGGTGCACATATCTATTCAAGATGCCAAGCACATACAATCTTGTTCCACTTGTTTGCAGTGGTTGTCCCTATGTACAGATAGAGTTGACAATGAGATGTACATGAAAAATACTACAATGTGTACAACACTGCTTTCAATTCAAGTATTCTGTAGACATCAATATATCTGAGATTTTGCAGACCATGAAATATTTATCACTTAAGTATAACATAAGAACATAAGAAGTAGGAGCAGGAGTAGGCCATACGGCCCCTCGGGCCTGCTCCGCCATTCAATAGGATCATGGCTGATCCGAACTTAGACTCACGTCCACTTCACTGCCCTCTCCCCATAACCCCTTATTCCCTTATCAGCTAGGAAACTGTCTATCTCCGTTTTAAATTTATTTAATGTCGCAGCTTCCACAGCTCCCTGAGGTAGCAAATTCCATAGATTTACTACCCTCTGAGTGAAGAAGTTTCTCCTCATCTCAGTTTTGAAAGGGCAGCCCCTTATTCTAAGATTATGCCCCCTAGTTCTAGTCTCACCCATCAGTGGAAACATTCTCACCGCATCCACCCGATCAAGCCCCCTCACAATCTTATATGTTTCGATAAGATTGCCTCTCATTCTTCTGAATTCCAATGAGTAGAGACCCAACCTACTCAACCTTTCCTCATAAGTCAACCCCCTCATCTCCGGAATCAACTGAGTGAACCTTCTCTGAACTGCCTCGAGAGCAAGTATATCTTTTCTTAAATATGGAAACCAAAACTGTACGCAGTATTCCAGGTGTGGCCTCACCAGTACCCTGTATAACTGCAGCAAGACTTCCCTGCTTTTATACTCCATCCCCCTTGCAATAAAAGCCAAGATTCCATTGGCCTTCCTGATCACCTGCTGTACCTGCATACTAACCTTCTGTGTTTCATGCACCAGGACCCCCAGATCCCTTTGTACTGTAGCACTTTGCAGTTTCTCTCCATTTAGATACTAACTTGCTCTTTGATTTTTTCTGCCAAAGTGCATAACCTCACACTTTCCAACATTATATTCCATCTGCCAAATTTCTGCCCACTCACTTAGCCTGTCTATGTCCTTTTGCAGGTTTTTTATGTCCTCCTCACTCACTGCCTTCCCTCCCATCTTTCTATCGTCGGCAAACTTGGATACGTTGCACTCGGTCCCTTCCTCCAAATCATTAATATAGATTGTAAAGAGTTGGGGTCCCAGCACTGATCCCTGCGGAACACCACTAGTTACTGATTGCCAACCCGAGAATGAACCATTTATCCCAACTCTCTGTTTTCTGTTAGATAGCCAATCTTCCACCTATGCCAGTATATTGCCCCTAATCCCGTGATTTTTTATCTTGTGCAGTAATCTTTTGTGTGGCACCTTGTCAAATGCCTTTTGGAAGTCCAAATACACCACATCCGCTGGTTCCCCTTTATCCACCCTGTTTGTTACGTTTGTTAAGTATATTAGGAACATCTGTCAATCCACCTACAGATTATTTTAACATTATCAAAAATCAGCATGGAAGAATATGCCTCCCAACATATTTCTGGGTATTTTTCTCCAGCTTTCTTTGTGACACATTCAGAGCATTGCTTACAAATGACACAGAGCCATTTCCTTCCTGTCTGCAGATCAAGGTTTGAACCTGTCAAGAAGTCTGGTTGCCATATCGACTCGGTTAGTTTTCAGTCTAATTTATAGCCCTATCGTACAAGGGCATTCCAGTGTAAGCTATGGCTGGCCGCTCAGCCCATGCAGCAGACACCTTCCAAACTTAGTAACTCGCTGCAACTTCAATAACAAATGTTCCCCACTTTTTAAGCTATAAAGCAACTGGAGAATTTTCAGAACGTTTCTGGATGTCGACTTCTCCGCTTCTCTAATGGGTGCTGAAGTCCACTTATACGTTGAATAACCTCAATGTTCTTTGTGAATTTTCGTGAGTTTAGACCTGAGCCAAAAAGGTGAAGGCAGCGTATACCCAAGTGACTCCAGGTAAAGTTTCCACTGTTGGAAACGTTGACTGCGGTTAAATAATAGGACTACAATGCCTGGATCTGCTGAAAGGACTGTAATGTATAATGACTCTGCTGTTAATCTGTGCAGCCCAAATACGTTTCAGATGTTACCTTGTACAGTGCAGCTCATTTAAGTGTAGAAGTGACTTGCCACATTGTAAAGTAGATTTGCAGTTATACAGTGACATATTGGCACATGCATAATACAAAAAATATTTCACTTGGAGAAATAATGGCCTAGAAATTGGGTTTTGGCTTAGCCAGGGCTTTAGCGCCGGAAGTTAGTGCCGGCGCTAAGTCCCCTGCGCGCACCAAAAATTCAGTGGCGCCGCGCCCAAACGGCTGCCGGCGCTACTGAAGGGTCTTTGCGGCGGTACATCGGCGCTAACTGCCGTTTCGCGCCGCAATTCTGGCGCTGCGGCACCCGATGCGGTGCGGCAGGCTGGGGACGTGCAGGCCTCCTCCTCCCGTTAAGGAGGAGCTGCCTGCACCCGGCCGCGGCCCGCACAAATCAGCTTAAAAATGAGCCCGGCACCTCGGACAAGTGCCGGGCTTGCATCTGTTCCGGGGGGGGGCGGGGAGAAGTCCGGGGAGGGAGCTGCGGGCAGGCGGCCGGTGGGAAAGTGGCCGGCCGCCGCGGGGCCTTTAATGCGCCGGCGCAAACTGAAGTAAGGCACCTCTGCCAGAACGTTGCTTGCGGCTGCCACGGGCGAGGCGGCCGCAACTCAATTTCGGAGTTCGGGCGGGTTACCACGGCAACCGGGACGCTGCGCACACCGATGACGTCATCGGTGCCGGCGCAGCGCTACCGGTGCAACGCCGATTTAGGGCCCCAGGGAATTTTTAAACTGGCCATAACTCTGGCGCTAGTCCCTCTAGCGCCTCAAAAGCGGCGCTAAGGCTAGTGAATTTCTAGGCCAATGTTTTTCTTGTTTGAAAAATAAAACAACTTATGACTTGTTGAAGAATCATTTAAATTGGATTCTAACTGCAAGATAAATTATTAACAAGTTAGCATTTGTTAATAATTTGGGAAGTATGGGCTACGCACTTAATAGAAAATAATATTATGTACTTAGGGCAAACCGACTTCTAAATCAATGACCGGGGAACGTTTGGCTTTTAATATACAATACCCTTAGCAGAGGTAAATATTTAACAGGTATGCGGTTAAGCAAAGTAAATGGTTTTTCACTGTTAAAGATTAATGTTTAACTCTAGAAATGTTTGTACTATACACGAATTGGGCAGCTGTTCACTTCTAGTATTTCCTGAATAAACTGAAAAATACCTACTATGTTGACAGAATAACCCTGTCGCAGTATTTCTGTATCAAATATATATCTTAAGGGTTAGGAGTTAATTCAGGCTTTTCAACGAGAACTTTGAAGGATATCACACTGTAATGTCCTATTTCCTGCCTGATGTGCAATGCAGGACCCCCTCGTACCTGTACACATGAAGAACATTTTGAGTTTATAGAAGAGAGATGTGTTAATTTTGCTTTTATTTAATGCACCATTTCAAGATTTTCAGGTGTGCTCCATTCCATATTGTCGGCATCATTTTCAGAACTGTGGAACCAATATCTGAAGATGAAATAGTACTCCCCTGTAATGATTAAGTTGCACCGTCCATCCCTTTACATATTAGAACATATTAGAGCCCAATCCAAATTCAAAGGGCTAGAAATTGGGCTCCTTTGCACCTCCTGTTAGCGCCTCAGGAGGCGCTAACAGGGTGCAAAGGGGTTTGCGACTGGGCGCGACGAAATCAGCGCCTCCCGCTAAATTCAGTGGGAGTTTTGTGACGGTGGTAAGACGTTGCGCCCAGAGATCGTGACATCATTGCTGTGCGCTGCGCCCCGCATGAAAAATTCCCTCTCGCCCCCTGCTTGTGCACCTGCCATTAACAACGACAGCAGTTCTCCAACATGAATTTCACTGAGGACCCGTGTGTTACAAGGCTCCGCTTCAGCAAGGACATGGTCATAGAGCTCTGCCACCTCCTGCAGCCAGACCTCGAGCCTGAGATCAGGACCACCACGGCTCTCTCAGTGGCCGTCAAGGTCACCGTCGCCCTCAATTTCTACGCCAGCAGATCATTCCAGTGTGCAACAGGCGACATCTCCGACATCTCCCAGTTTGCCGTCCATTGCTCCATCTGCCAAGTCACAGATGCTCTGTACAGAAGAAGAAGGGACTACATTTCCTTCCCCATGACCAGAGCGAAGCAGCACGAGCGTACATGTAGCTTTGCCAGGAAAACAGGCTTCCCCATGGTGCAGGGCGCCATTGACTGCATCCACGTCACTTTGCAGGCACCTCATAACAATCCTGAGGTATTCCATAACCGCAAAGGCTACCACTCACTTAATGTGCAGTTGGTGTGCGACCACACACAGAGAATCCTTAATGTCAATGCCCGCTATCCTGGCAGCAGCCACGATGCCTTCATCCTGTGCCAGCTCTATTCCAGCCACCACATCAAGCTTGCTGTTGGAAAACAAGGGCTATCTGCTCTCCACCTGGCACATGACTCCCCTCCGCAACCCCAACACTCCTGGCCAGCACTCATAATGAGAGCCATGCTGCCACCAGGAACATCATTGAGCAGACCATCAGAGTGCTCAAGCAACGGTTCCACTGCCTTGACCGCGCGGGAGGAGCCCTCCAGTACTCGGCTGAGCGGTTGTCACTTTTCGTTGTCATCTGCTGCCTGCTGCACAACTTGGCCATTATGAGGGCGAGGCAGTTGCCACCAGGCATAGCCGCAGCACCTCAGGAGGAGGAAGAGGAGGAGGAGGATGAGGGGGAGGAGGAGGAAGAGGAAGAAGAGGAGCAGGAGGAACAGGAAGACGAACAGCAGTGACGGAGGAGGCAGCCATTCAATCGGTGTTCTGCAAGGTCGGTCCATGACCACCTCATCAGACTTTGTTTCCAGTGATTTCGGGTCCTCTTTCCGGTTACTGAGCACATCGCCATCATGCCATCACTGAAATGAGACACAGCACCAAATCTGCAACATTCCAGTAATAAATTTATAAAAAACCATTAACCATATATATACAACAATATTGACTAATCAACCTTGTACGCACCCTTGCCTCCCCTCTTTACAGTCCCCTTTCATAATCTAGTGTTCCTACGTATTGTCTCCCCAGTGGCTGCAACAGAGCTGGTGGAAGTGTCGGTCCCAGAGACTACAGATGGCCTTGCAGGATGCCCTCGACCAGCTCTGGGCCTGGAAGGTACGGCTGTACACTGCACCACCTCAGGCTGGGCTGGCTGGATGACAGGCAGCGACAAGTGCACTAGCGGAGTGGCAATGGTAGGATCAGGAATGCTGTCATCCTGAGAGAGGACAACAGGTTCCTGCTCCACTGACCCACTGTCACTCCCCCAGGGCAGCACCTCAGCTGAGCGTGAGGAAGGAGAAGAGGAGGAGGAGCAAAGCACCGTGTCGCTGCATCTCTCACCCGCAGGCACCACCTCAGATACTGGCACCACGCGATCTTTAGAGGCAACTGTAGTAGAGGGGTCTGCACTGGGTGATGCACCGGGGACGAGTGGTAGCTCGGGAGTCAGCTCCCCGGAGGGCGAGTTCGTGCGCGAGCTCTGCTGCACAGGACACAGATGACGACCTCGATGGGGAGGCGTTCACAAGAAGGGTGATGGCTATGCACACCGAGATGATAGGTGCAATGGCAAGGGTGCCCGAGAGCCTCTTGGCAATGATAAGCGGCGTAGAGGAGTTCTCCTCCAACATTGCACAGAGCTGTGCGCACACCATGGAGCCCATCATTTCTACTGTGCAAAGGATAGTGGACTCCCAGAGAGACCGTGGCGACCCAGACCTGATGCCGCGTGTGATGGGCGATCTGGCAGCTTCCATTGCAGCACAGTTGGAAGCTACGCAACGTCTTAGTGCTGTATTGCAGTCTATGCTTGGTGCCACTGATTCTCAGACTGCTCTCATGCAGTCTCAGCTTGATGCCACGCAAGCTCTGGCTGCTGTCATCATGGCTGGGTCTACCACCGTCGACCAAGGTATTCACGGTGTCGCAGCAGGCCAGTAATCTTTGCTCCAATAGATTGCTAGGAATGCTGAGGTGCTGCCCGGGGGAGTGTCAGTGGGTCAATTGAGCAGGAACCTGCTGTCCTCTATCAGGATGACAGCATTCCTGCTCCCACCACTGCCACTCTGCCATTGTCCTTGTTGCTGCCTGTCATCCAGCCAGCCCAGACGGCTACCGCCCATGCTGAGGTGGTGCAGTCTACAGCTGGGCCTTCCAGGTCCAGAGCTGGTCAAGGGCGTCCTGCAAGGTCATCTGAAGTCTACCGCACGGACACTCAGCAGCCTTCCACCAGCCCTGCTGCAGCCACTGGACCAACACTGCGTAGGAGCACGAGAGTAGGGAAAGGCACAGTAACGAGAGGCACTAAGGGATTGCACAAGGGTGAATAGTTAATGGCCTTGAAATTAGGATCGGGGGCGTGCCGCGCGTGCAAGCCCCCGATCTGCACTCAACCTGCGCGCCGACATCTGAAGCCCGGGCCTGCTTGCATTTCCTGTCACTGGCCCGGTTCAGATGTCGGCGCGATGTGCTTACCTGATCCAGCGACGTAGTTAGTGCGATGTGCCGGCTGGGATCAGGTGAGCACTGTGCAGCCAATCAGGGGAGGGGAAACTCATTCATGAGTTTGACAGTAAGAGCTGTCAAACTCATGAAAAGTATGGGCTGCCAAAACACTACTTTAACTTTAAATAAAATTTAAAAAAACATCCCACTGATTGTATTAACTATAAATAAGTTTAAAAAAATGTTTAAACAATTAATCAATTTTTTGAAAAAAATAAATTAAAAAAAAATAGGGTCTAAAACTAAACTTACCATCCTGTAAATTCTTTAAAAATAACAAATCTGTGGAAAAAAAATTTCTACGTTGTACTAAAAGCCCACTTACCTGAAAAACTAAATACTTACGTCTTGTTTTTCCATGCGTAAAGACCGGAGGCCTTTACACACGCGCAACTCTGAAAAAAAAAAGGAATTTTACTGTGCACGCGCTGCCTGTGCAGTCACGCGCGTTCTGCCTCTTAACCCCTTGGGTCAGAGGACAGGAAATGCCGGTTTTCAGCGCATGCGCTGTGCATGCTGAAAACCGGCAATTCCTCCGGGCACACGCGTGAGTAACCCGTCCGTACTCATGCGTTGTGCCCGGAATTACTGGGCCAATATTTTTGGTGTAAATATGTGTTCACTGATTTTTGATAAATTTATTAATTCAGTTTGGATTCTTTTGTCGTGTGTCTCATTTCAGCTTTGAACTGTGGTATGGCCTGCGACAGTGATGGAATGATGGGGATGTGGTGAGCAATGGGGATCTGGGGTTTAATTCATTCAAACTGCAGTCTGATGAGGCGGTCATGGACTGTCCTTCCGGCAGGCCGATTGAGTGGATGCCTCCTCCCTCGCTCCTGTCCCTCCTCCTCCTCATCCTCCTCATCATCCTCTTCATCTTCCTCTTCCTCCTCATCCTCCTCCTTCTCCTCTCCCTCTTCCTCCTACTGAGGTGGTCCCGCAATCCCTAGTGGCAAGAGCTGGGCCCTCATGATGGCCATGTTGTGGAGCATGCAGCAGACCACTACAAAATGGAACACCCGCTCAGACGAGTACTGGAGGACTCCTCCCGAGCGGTCAAGGCAGCAGAACCGTTGCTTGAGCACCCCGATGGTCTGCTCGATGATGTTCCTGGTGGCAGCATGGCTCTCATTATATGAGTGCTGGGCAGGAGTGTTGGGATTGCAGAAGGGAGTCATGAGCCAGGTGGAGAGCAGATAGCCCTTGTCTCCAAGCAGCCAGCCGCGAGCTTGATGTGTTGGCTGGAAGAGTGCTGGCCCACCGGCCTGGCGCAGGACGAAGGCATCGTGGCTGCAGCCAGGATAGCGGGCATTGACATTGAGGATTTGCTGTGTGTAGTCACACACCAACTGCACATTAAGTGAGTGGTAGCCTTTGTGGTTATGGAAGATCTCAGGATTGTTATGCAGTGCCCGCAAATCCATGTGGGTGCAGTCAATGGCACCCTGCACCATGGGGAATCCTGTTATCCTGGCAAAGTCACATGCATGCTCATCCTGCTTCTCTCTCCTACTGTAGAGAGCCTCTGTTACCTCCCAGATGCAGCGATGGACGTTGAAATGTGAGATGTTAGTTATGTCTCCTGTTGCAGACTGGAAGGATCCGCTGGCGAAGAAATTGAGGGCGACGGTAACCTTGACTGCCACTGGGAGAGCTGTGGTCGCCCTGGTCGGAGGCTGGAGGTCTGGTTGCAGGAGGTGGCAGAGTTCTGTGACCACCTTCTTGGTGAAGCAGAGCCTTTTAATACATTGTTCCTCACTTAATTGGAGGTAGGAGAAGTGCTATTGGAATACCCTCGGAGGGTAAGGCGTCCTGTTGAGAGCCCTATTGGCCCTCCTCCTCACTCTGGGCACATGTTCCATCTTTCTCGCTGCCTCCGCTCTCTCCGGCGTAGAATCCAGAGGGCGAGGTCGACACCCAGTAAAACCGCCATTAATGTTACCAAGTGTAGCAATTTGATTCTTTGAAGAATAAATGTAGCTACTTTTTAGTTGCCACAACACTCCTGTTACAAAAGAACCTTAGAATCACAGAATGAGACTGTTGAAGTATGTGAAACTGAAAAGAAACCATTGAAATAACAACAGAAAATGCTGGAAAAACTCAGCAGGCCAGGCAACATCCA
Organism: Somniosus microcephalus; assembly: GCF_052327205.1. NCBI lineage: Eukaryota > Metazoa > Chordata > Chondrichthyes > Squaliformes > Somniosidae > Somniosus > Somniosus microcephalus. The sequence goes on from NC_141012.1 coordinate 22,469,621, forward strand.
CGGAGAGAGAAATAGAGTCAACGTTTCAGGTTGAAACCCTTGAAACCACTGAAACTGCACTAACCTGACAGCTGCAAGTGATTACCGATGAGTTTGTTTAAACACATCCTTGGAGCCGGCTTCCTGGTGCTTCACGCCAGCTCTCCCTGTCGGTGTTTACTCCAGGCACTAAGGTAGTTGGTGACAATCAATTTAGCAGATCGGGTGGTCAGTGAGCGTTGCACACTCACTGACGTCACAATCCACCTGGCGTTGAGGCTCCCGGCGATAACTGTTGCTGGCAGCGCTATTGGGTGGAGGGGTGGGTGGGGGGGATGGAATATAGCGTGCGCCACTGGATTTGCCGCGCGATACTGCTCTAGCGCCCTGTTAGTGCCATCTGCTTGCGCTAACGGAAAGTGCTAAGGGGACAAATTTTCCCCCTTTGAGCCAAATACCATTTTTGGTCTTTGAACAAAATGTTGTTTTGGAATGTTCATTTGTTGCTAAGACCAAATATATTCCACATAAATATAGGATGGTTCCATCTGCCGTTCCCTGGCACATGTCCAGGAATGTTTGATAAAGTACAGTGCTAAAATCAGATTTTTGGCTAATTCAGGCTTCATCTGGCAGAAGGAAGTCTGTTTGCTGCTGTTACTATGGAGACCATAAAAGTATTATCTGGTATCTTTGATGCTATTGGGAAATATTACTCAGAATTAAGATTTGATCTATTGTCGCTGTGCATTCTCAATGTTGTATGAATAAGTTTGTCTTTGCATCTATTATTATCATCATAGTAACTTCTGCCTCAGATCTGGGAATGTGTTTTATTTTATCCATCACTTGTCAATTTTAGATCAGTTTCATCGAAGCTATTTTGTTTACGTTCCTGTGAAATGCTTTGGGACATTTGCCATACGTTAAAGATGCTATATGAATGCAAGTTGTTGTTGTTAATGGTCTCCCCTAAATTTAGAAATTATTTTGAAGTGTCATAATATAAATTTAATTCAATAAAAATGTACACAAACTAAAAAAAATTAACAAGGGTGTAATATTGCATAAAAATCAGACAGAGACATAGGTCCTGATTTTCTTCCCCTGTCCTCACCCCAGCATAAGTTGGGTGGTGTGCATCTCACAAGACCCAACTTGACCAGCTGTATTTCTGGGTTCCTGGATACATTGGGTGAGCACCTGGCCGGACTGTAAATTCTCCAAACTTTAGTGGTTACTGCTGCACTACTACAGGCCATAAAGGCATTAGCTTGGCCGTCTGGCTGCTGTCAGAAACAGCAGCCGAATGGCCTCCACGCAGCCGTGCAACTCCAGAAAATGACATGGGAGGCCTCACGGTGTCACTCCCGTGTTAGATGTATATTGCTAAATGGTGGGAGCTTCCTGCTCACACCCGGTGTGCCTCAGGATATGTGTGTCTTGTTGAAATAGGGTGGAGATGCTGCATTACAGGCCCTGGTTGTACGTCCTCCCTGGAACACACCAGCAACTGGTGCAGATGGACAGTTAGGCAGAGGAAAATTGACCCCATTACTTTGTGATAGAAGGGGTGATTCCATGGCCCTGAGCTATCAGCGGAAAGTCAAAGTCAATGGGGGTGCAGATCAGAGAATCTAGGCTATAATGTTGCAGGCTTATCTCCAACCATGCTCTTTTCCAGCCCATCTTCTTTGCTGGGAACACGGAATGATGGAACGACTCCTGAAATTCATTAAAGTAAGCTTCCCCAATGGTGTGCTAGATAAAAGCGCCACGTGATGTGGCTCTAAGCCATGTAGATCACAGGGCTCAGGTTCAATTCCCAGTCTGGGCTAAGTTAGCTGGTCTCAACTGAGGCAACAGTCAGAGTGCTACAATTGATCTCGACATCCCTAGACTAGGTTGGGGTAAAAATCTAGCAAGATTCTTGCTGCTGCTCACTATTCAGTCACCCTCTGCTGGAACATACACATGTGTGGCCATTGGGTGAGGACAGGACTGTTATGCCCTCTGACATGAATCAGTCATTCATGAAAGAAAGACTTATGAAATAATACTGAGCAGCCTGCGGGTGGCGCTGTCCAGGGAGAGTATAAATACTTGGGCACGGGCCCAGCTTGCGCAGGACATTCTTAACAGGAACTAGTGAAGGACACAACTAGACCTCCATGTTGTAAAACAGTTGATTAAAGCTTTGTTTAACGCTTAGACCAAGTGCCTAGTAGTTTTCTTACGTTTGATCAGCCATGATCTCATTGAATGGTGGAGCAGGCTTGAAGGGCCGAATGGCCTACTCCTACGCCTATCTTCTATGTTTCTATGTCACCCTCCATGTTCAAACAGCCTTTAAAAGCAGGTGCTCAGAATTTGCACACGATGAGTTGCACCACTCTTACACCAATGGAAAAATTGTTGCACCCGCCGATGGTCTGAAGACGTATTTACATGATAATTTCCTGGGTCAGCTTATTAGCATAACCATTGGAGCAATGATTGGTGTAAAATGGGAGTAATCTGCTGAAAATTAGAGTGCTGCCTTTAAAAAGCCAATTCTGGCTGCAGCATCAGACTGCAGAAACAGCAAGCAAGTAAGGAATATTGCTTGGCTCACTCACTTTGATTGTCAGCTAATTTGACGAGATGTCTCATGAATCTTTTTGTGCCACTTTTCAGAAATGCCTAACACAGGAGCAGCTGGTACAGGCGGCAAACACGGTGCACAGGAAGAGAAGAAGGTGCCAAAACTTCACTGAGTCTGACCAGATAGCCTTCCTCAATGAGATTGAGCTCAGAAGACAGACCGCTGGGTGAAACCTACCAGAAATGTCACTCATCCCACCTGAAGACACTGGCATTGGCCAGGGTAACAGCGTAGGTGCATCATTAAAGCACACCTTAAAAGTTGAGACTGACAATCAAATTGTTTGAAGTTGAATTACGCATTGTGTAAATGTATATTGGCAGGTTGGAAAGATTCTTCGGCACACCTTAACATAATAAAATATAACAACAACAGCAAACTAGATAGAAATTAAACAAAATGTTATGTGGCTGTTTCTGTTTTAGGCATTCTGTTTACCAACATTTCGACTCAATTAGAGCTTCACTTGTGGTCCTGATGAAGCCTGCAACTCTAGCAAGGCAGCTGCTACACATTTACAATTGCTGTAGATAGCTTCTCGGGTACAGAGGTGTCACTCCTTTAAGCAGTGTGAACATCTACTTTTTATGGAAGTTGGTTCCCACTGCCCTATATCTACTTGTGCGGTGGTCAGAACTTTGAGAGATGACAACAAAACTGCCTTGTGATCCGGACCGGATCTCCGTGTCTTACGTATGTACACGCCTCCAACTTCTCCAAAAGTAGACCGAAGTAATACTGGGTGAGGTGAACTTTGGTTTGAATTGTAAGCTGCTATTCCACGATAGGTAGAACTCGCAGAACAATGAGATTGACGAGAGTTTCTTTGATACAATTGGTACAATAACCATTCACGTACTGTTACAAAAAATGAAGATCAGGTGAGCGCTCGCCCCCTTCGATGAATCATCTTAGTCAACGTAAAAGCACAGTCTCTCTCTCTAAACCCCGTTCTTCAACCCAGGATGGTGATATCCGCTGCTTTGCAGCCTCTCTAATTTTTAAAAGCGCCTCTTCCCGACCCACAGGGTCTTCGCGAGAAGTTATGCGTCTTCCTGAATGACCAGACATGTTAGTGAATTGGCCATTATTAATGTGTCTGAGCGAAGCAACTCCCCAACATGCATTTTAATCATCTCTCATCTGCCTATGTACCCATAGCAGCCCAGTCTTGAGAGGCTAACCCCTTTTAGGCAAGCTTTGCTCAAAACACATTTTAAAGAGCTCTGGCATCTGTAATACGCTTACACTGCTTCTCCAGGGGCTCCACCGATCTTCTGCTGAAGTTACAGCGGGAGAGATTGGGAGGACACTGCAGAATATTACCCCCCACCCGCCTCAGTTTATTCTGTGGGAAAAAAAACGGCAAATTCCTAACAGTAACAGCAACAGAAACCAAGTAGAATGTTTACGCTCTGAACTTATTTTAAAGGTAGACACTTAACGACAACAGCACCAATAATTTGCATTTGTACAGTAGGAGGGATTTTAACACTTGATCGGGGAGCTGGCAGGACGTACTGGCGTCCTTCCCCGGAGCTGCAGTGGGAGGCCCGGAGGTCCATTTTAACAGCTGGATCTCAGCAACATCTGGTTGGCCAGCAGCCTGCAGAAAATGGGCATCCAACAACAACAACAACAACGACAAAAGCAGCCATAGCAACTTGCATTTATATAGTGCCTTTGCCATAGTAAAACATCCCAAGGCGGTTCACAGGAGCGCAATCAGACAAAGATTGACACTGAGCCAAAGAAGGAGCCATTCGTGTAAAGTCTGTGGGTTGTTTAGTTAATTAATACACAGACTACCAGAGTAACTTAAAACAGGACTTTACTATTCGAAGGTCAGGGCGAATCTGCCCAATAAATCCTGACACAGCACTTATATACCGGTGTGGTCACCGTCGGTATTACAGTATACAGAAGCCAACAAAGTAGTGCAACACCTAAAGTGGTTCTCTTAAAGGTAGACGGGTACATACACTACAATCCTCCCTTTTTAGCTTACAACATACTGATTCCCCATTAAACATACATTATAACATATATACAACTTTATGCAAGACAGTTCACAGATTCAGTCTCTCTGGAGGTTTCCGGACTCTGTCCGGACAACGCCTCGGTGGTGTCGTAACTCCCGGCGGGGTAGTAGGTGCTTCTGGCAAGGTTGATTCGGCTTGAAGGACAGTGTCAGGTTCATCTGATTCCAGTATTACCAGATCGGAGGTAGGTGTTCTGGGTATCTCTGTCTCAACATTAACCGTGTAAGGTGGTGGAGTAGGTTGGCCATTTGTGGCTGACCCTATGATCTGGTCAACATGGCGCCTTATTATACTGTCCCCAATGTCCACCGTATACATCAACGGCCCTAGCCTTTTTCCAATAGTTCCAGGCTGCCATTTCTCGGTACGGTAGTCCCGGGCCAAAACTTGTTGACCTATCTGAAAAGATCTAGTTGGCCTTTCATTCATGCCCTGGAATTGCCGGTTCTCTACGTCCCTTCTGACGTTTGGCTTAAGCAAATCCAGCCGGCATCTTAGTCGTCTATTAAAAAACATCATGGCGGGAGTTTGATTTGTGACCGCATGTGTTGCATTCCTGTACGCCAACAAGAAGCTATCCACCTTATGTTGTAAGTTAATGGCTTCATTACCCATGGCCTTTATGGCCTTCTTGAAGGTCTGGACAAACCTTTCAGCCAATCCATTGGAGGCGGGATGGTATGGGGCTGACATGTAGTGCTTAACCCCATTGCTCTTTAAGAATTTCTTGAATTCTTCGGACACAAATTGCGGTCCATTATCAGAACAGATCTGTTCCGGCAGCCCATTCCTAGCAAACATGGTCCTTAACACTGTGATGGTTTTTTCCGTGGTGGTGGTGGACATCTTTATTACCTCCGGCCACTTGGAGTGTGCATCCACCGCTATTAGAAACATTGAGTCCATAAATGGACCAGCAAAGTCGATGTGTACCCTTTGCCAAGGAGATGAGGGCCACTCCCATGGATGCAGAGGAACCTGTGGTGGCGCGTTTTGGACCTTCTGGCATCCTAGACAGCTCTTAGTGATTTCTTCGATGTCCCCATCAATGCCTGGCCACCACACAAACGCTCTTGCTAGGTTCTTCATTTTCACTCCACCCAGATGTCCCTCGTGCAGCTCCTTTAACACCTTCTGTTGAAGTTTGGGTGGAATCACCACTCTAGATCCACACATCAGGGTTCCTCGACACACTGACAGCTGTTCTTTTCTCTGCGAAAATGCTGGCAGCGTTGGTTCGCCCTGTGCTGGCCATCCCTCCACCGTTAAATCATAGACTCGTGAGAGAGTCGGGTCATTTCTTGTTTCGTTTTCGATCATCGAATTTGTTACTGGTAGACATTCCACTATGGATGAGTGGAACATCTCTACCGGGTCCACTGTAGTCGCTTCTTCTACTATCAGCAATGGCAAGCGCGATAACCCATCAGCATTTCCATGCTGTTTGGACCTTTTGTATTCGATGTCATATTGGTGTGCCCCAAGTAACACGGACCACCTCTGTAACCTTTGCGCTGTCATGGTGGAAACGGCCTTGTTAGGGTTGAATATGGACACCAACGGCTGGTGGTCTGTCAGTAATGTGAACTTCTTGCCCTGCAGGTAATGATTGAATTTCTTTATGCCCCACACAAGGCTGAGGGCCTCCCTATCTATTTGAGCATAATTTCGCTCCGCGGAGGTCAATGATCGGGACGCGAATGCCACTGGCCTTTCCGAGCCATTTGGTAACTTGTGTGAAAGTACTGCTCCAATTCCATAGGGGGAAGCATCACAAGCTAGACGAAGAGGTAACGTTGGGTTGAAATGAGCCAACACTTCTTCAGAGGTAATCAACGCCTTGCTTCTGCGAAAGGCCTTTTTACATTCCTCACTCCACTTCCATGGTACTTCTTTCCGCAACAGAGCATTCAGCGGATGCAGCACCGTGGATAGATTCGGCAGAAACTTGTGATAATAATTAATCAACCCCAAGAATGATCTTAACTGTGATACGTTTTCCGGAGCGGGGGCCTTCACGACAGCTTCTATCTTGTCAGGTGACTTGTGCAGCCCCTCTCGGTCAATGACATGACCGCAGTATGAGATCCGTTTTTGGAAGAACTCACATTTCTTGCGATTAACTCGAAGGCCATATTCCTTCAACCTAGTGAGCACCAGTTTCAAATTTGTGAGGTGTTCTTCCTCGTCTTCTCCCGTAATCAGGATATCGCCTAAGTAACACTGCGTGCTTGGAATTCCTTGTAATACCTGCTCCATGGCCCTCTGCCAAATTGCTGGAGCCGAAGCCACCCCAAAAACCAGTCTATTATAACGATACAAGCCTCTGTGTGTGTTGATGGTGAGGTACTGACGCGACTCTTCCTCGACTTCCATTTGTAAGTATGCCTGTGCCAGGTCTATCTTGGTGAAGTGTTTCCCTCCAGCCAACGAAGCAAAGATGTCTTCAATCCGCGGAAGTGGGTATTGTACCGTGTGAAGCACCGGATTCACTGTGATCTTGAAGTCTCCGCAGATGCGGACCTTCCCCGGTCCCCCTGGCTTGTTACTTGGTGAAGACTTCATGACGGGAACAATGGGCGTGGCCCACTCACTCCAGTCCACTTTTGACAGTACCCCTGATCGTTCAAGTTCTTCCAGTTCTGCCTCCACAGCAGGTCGTATCGCGTAAGGTACCGATCTGGCTTTGAAAAATTTTGGGCTTGCATGTTCTGCAATCTTAACCTTTGCTTTAATTCCTCGTAGTGTTCCCAGTCCTTGCTGGAATACCTCTTTAGCTTCGTCCAATATTCTGGACAACCGTTCAGGTTTGACATCTTCCTTTCCGGAATCTACCGTCATGGTGTTTAGTGAATGCCAGTCTATCTTTATTTTCCTGATCCACTCCCGTCCCAGAAGTGGTGGACCTCCCTCAGGCAACACATACAGGTCCATCCTTTGGTGATCTTTGTCCTTGTATCTCACCTTGACTTCTATCTTTCCGATGGGGTATACTTTGTGCCCCGTGTATGTCTGCAATACTAGTTCCGTATCCCGTAGGGGAATATGCTTGAATAACTTTTTATAATCATGCTTATTCATGACCATCAACGCCGATCCGGTGTCCACTTCCATTTTCACTTGGACTTTTGCAATCTGTAGTGTGATCCAGATAGCTTGTCGGTCAGCTTCATTACTCACATTGTGAATTCTCAGACTATCCAGTTCCTTGCAGTTGGAGTGTGAGTCCGAATTCTGTTCTTCCAGACTCTTCCTAGTCACCTCATGTACCTTCCTGTACCTCTTTTGTGGTGACTCATTATTGTTGGTCTTCTTTCCTGACCGGCATACCTTAGCTATGTGACCGAGCTTGCCACATTTCCTACATTCCTGGTTTTTAAACCAGCATTGGTTCTGGTTGTGTGTTGTCTTCCCACAACGATAGCATTTTGTTGTACCCGAAGTAATTTGCTGCACACTGAGTGCCGCTGCCTTTAGCTGCATTTCCGCCGTTCCTTTCGCTGCGGCTTCGTTCGATGCAGCAATAAGGACAGCCTTATCAAGTGTAAGATAGTTCTCTTCGAGCAGTCGTTTTTGTGTTTCTTCCTTCGACATTCCGCACACGAATTTGTCTCTGAGTGCCTCTGCCAGATTTTCCCTAAACTGACAGTGTTTCGCTAGCCTACGCAGTTCAATCAGGTACTCCGCGTTGCTTTCCTCGTTCCGTTGCGTTCTCGCGTAAAATTTGGATCGTTCCACTAGCATCAGTGGTGCGGGGTTAAAATGATCCTTCAGGACAGCAACAATATCATCGAAAGTCTGATCCGCCGGTTTAGCTGGTGCTAGTAGATGCTTCAAGAGCCCGTATGTCTTCGCGCCCATCGAGTTTAGCAAGGTTATAGCTTTGTCATCTTCTTCTATTTTATTGGCCTCACCATAGATCTCAATGCGTTCCACATACGTGGCCCAGTCTTCTACCTCGGAATTAAAATCGTTGATGTTACCACACTTAGGCATCTTCCTCTCTTCCTGATAACACCACGGATTATTTCTTTAAATTTTCTTTTTTTTTTCTTCAAGATGGCGGTTCCCGCAAAAATGGCGGTTTCCCGTGCTTATCTTCTCTCCCCGCCCACTTCAATGGCGGTTCCCCGCTTCTGTCTTCTTCTCCGCCTAATGGCGGCTTCCCGCGTTTCTTCCCCTGGCGGGAGGGGTACACTTTCCCCACGGGCGATGGCCGCTGGCTTTCAGGTTCACAGCCTGCGCGTCGGCTTCAGTGCTTTCCCTTTTCTCGGCAGGGCAACCGGCGCTGGGTACACCCCGTTGACGGCGAACAGTTTCAGCCGCTGGGCTGGCTCTCGCTCAGTTCCCCTTGCTCGGGCTCTGTCTCTCTCCCGCTCGCTCGGCTCTACCGGCGCTGGGTACACCCCGTTGACGGCGAACAGTTTCAGCCGCTGGACTGGCTCTCGCTCAGTCTCCCTTGGTTGGCTCTGCCTCTCCCGCTCGCTCGGCTCCCAATCGCGCCTCCCAGCCCTCTCGCAGTCCGGTGCTTCCCTCCCCGGCTGCGGCTGAGTTTTTATATCTTCCCGCGCCTACGCTCCCGGTCGCAGTGCTTCGTGGCTTCGGTCGCTGCCCGGCCTTTTTCGCCGGTCGCGGTCTAGCTGTCTCACGACGCCGTTGCGTCCCCAGCCTGTCTGTACCGCGGCTTCCTTGCTCCACGCTGCCCCAGTCTCAGCGCCTCTGGGCCCGACTTCTGTCCGGCTCCTTTCCCCCTCGACCGTGGTCGAGTGCACCGCCCTTATCCTCCGGTTATTCTTTTTACTTTTCCCTTACTCACAGTCACCGTGGCCGGCTTGCTTCTCGTGCTGATCGGCTCACTCCTCACCGTGGCAGAAGGGACAGTCAGTGCCTGTTGCTGATGGAAGTCTTTGTCTCTGAATTCTTCCTCCTTCCCAGCTCTGCAGACTCGAGTTTTCTCCCAGCAGAATGACGAGGGCGGTTGCCTCTTCTCGACGCTCGTTAACTGCTTCGGAAGTATTGTTGCCGCAGGGTACGATCGGACTCGTCGCCACTGTAAAGTCTGTGGGTTGTTTAGTTAATTAATACACAGACTACCAGAGTAACTTAAAACAGGACTTTACTATTCGAAGGTCAGGGCGAATCTGCCCAATAAATCCTGACACAGCACTTATATACCGGTGTGGTCACCGTCGGTATTACAGTATACAGAAGCCAACAAAGTAGTGCAACACCTAAAGTAGTTCTCTTAAAGGTAGACGGGTACATACACTACAATTCGGACAGGTGACCAAATGCTTAGTCAAATAGGTAAGTTTTAAGCAACGTCTTCAAGAAGGAGAGAGAGATGGAGAGGCAAACGAGTTTGGGGAAGTAAATCCAACGCTTAAGGCCTAGACGGCTGAAGGCACGGCCGCCAATGGTGGGGTGAAGGAAATGGGGCTGCACAAGAAGCTGGATTTGGAGGAACGCAGAGTTCTCAGAGGGTTGTAGGATTGAAGGAGGTTACAGAGATAGTGAGGGACGAGGCCATGGAGAGATTTGAACTACTAGCAACTTTGGGCCTATGAAGATCGGCCAGCCTGGAGACCACTGGACCAACAGTCAAATAAGTTGTTGGGAAGGGGGCGAGGGGAAGGTTTGGGGTGGCCAGCAGCATTCCAAACATTTCTTTGTGGGCCTCAGAGGAGCACGTCCAGCTCCATTACTTGGCTTCTACTTGGAATTTTAAGTGACCTGTTTTGGTGAGAGCTTTGCACAAACCTGGATACAAGCATCCACTGAGCTCTCGCCCAACAATTGGAAATTGCAGTGTTTTCAGTGCAGGGAGGCAGAATGCTGGCTCTCTAAACATTTAAATTGAAGTAAGGTAGGTTTTCCAACTGCTAAGGGGTCCACAAGACTGCCCCCTGAGGCCTTTGTAAACCACATTTGCCACTAAACTGGATTTGCACCACATGTGGTGTGCAACCTAAGTGATGTTACATTATTCCCTCCTGGGAGCCCTGCTCTTCTTTGCTCTAGGGTCAGGTTCGGCTAGTTTTCAGAGTTACACTGCAAGTTCAGCATTAGCAATAAGCAGATATCACGACTTGCCAACACGAAACTTGCAGATTAAATGTACCTTCAAACTACCCTCTATGTGAACCTTATATGAGGACCTGGAACTCGCTGCCGACGGAAGTGGTGGAAGCGGAGACACTCAATATTTTCAAGGGGAGACTGGATAGGCACTTGAGAGAAATAAACTTGCAGGGCTACGGGGATAGAGCAGGCATGGACTCGATGGACCAAATGGCCTCCTTCTGTGCCGTTATGACTCTTTATAAAGGGCTGAATGCAATTTTGTAACAGAATTCATAATTCAAGGTTCAAATAATCCACGCTCATGTGCTCTGTGTCCTGCTCAGAACCCTTGGTAAGATAACTTGCGATCACTCTGAGGTAATCATAACCAATCTATTGGTCATCTTTAATTCTTCTCAAACAAAAGTACTGAATAAACAAATAGGCAGATCATCAATGACTAAATTAAGTAGGTTTTTTTTTAAAAAATGACTCAAAGTGAATCCTCAAACAGAACTTTGTGTACCTTTTATTTTTCAAATGAGCCATTAGATTCCAGGACAGTAAACACTTTCTTCACTTATGACAAACTAAGGCAGGTTCTAACATGTTTGTATTGAGCTGTTCTGGAGTTAAGGAAAAAAATTGAAAGGAAATGGGTTGATTGTCCCATTGATCATTGCTTGGCATGTCTTTGACATTTCCCAGACATTGTTGGCAGTTAAACGATCTCTCCAAATATTCACTGCTCGGTTTCAATTATCTACAGGTGATTTATTACAAGGTTATGAAAACCTCATGCTGACTGGCTTTAGAATATCTTCAATGTTATTACATAAGTTTATATTCATATTTTGAATTGTATTCTCATAAAGGCAATTTTTTCCCCGCCAAAATATATCTTGATACACAGTGTTATCTGGACATTTGAAATCAATCAACAAATGTTATGTCTGCTGCTCGGAGCGAAGGTTTTAAGTTTATTTAGTCAGTATGGATCTTGCATCACCAGAAATATAGTTTGGAGCCAGAAATTTCAGTTTCTAAAATATGAGTGCACGGTGACATTGTTTTAGAGAAAGGAACCAATTGCATACTATCAAAGATGCCAAGCAGCTTAAATTTACAATGATCTCTTATACCATTAAACATAGTTTTACACTATTTGAATATTCATATAAAACCTTTTCCTGAAGCTTCGACTGTGAAGATGATTTAAGGAGGGCGCCTCACTGATAGAGCTCTTGTGAATTGAAGGGTAAATGTTCTGCTTCCAGTGTGGAGCCTTACCTGTGGGGAACACACATCAGGATACGTGCAGCCTGTGATTTTTCTGTCCGTTGAAATGATTTGATGGAAAATTGTGAACTGCGTGTGTAGTTTCGCAACACATGCTCCCGATGGGTGAGATGCCACATCAGGAGCACACGGGTGGGAAATGTTTACGCCCCTTTGCTTCGCTTTGCCCATTTTGGTAAACAGTACAAATGGATAATCAGCATTACTGAGCCTGGCAACGTCAGAAATGAACTGACAAACAGAGTTATCGAAGCACTGCCGGGCTAGTGGCAGGTAGTCCCTGGCTTGTCGTGTTGCTTACAAATCATTCAAGTCATAAATGCCGAAAGTTGAGTGTAAACATTGCCAGCTCAATTCCAATTTTAATTGTGCTGACAGGGGCAGGAACGCGCTATGATGGTAATCTGGCAGTGGGTTTGAATGTAAAATCAGGAACTGAGACACCTATAGAAATTATTCTCCATCGTTACATCGCAGAATTATGGTACAAGTCAGTGCTGTCCTTATATTTACCGACTAGGTCAACTGTAACTGCTCAGGTTGATAGATGATAGGCTTGCTTGCACCACACTTATCCACTGTTAATATTGGCTTCACTTAAAGGACATCCATCTTTCGTTAACTCACAAAGCACTGGCACTAACCATTGTTGTGCACATGCAATATGTGAGTGAGATGGTGCTTCGGGATTTGGATGAACGAGGGCAAGTAGCAAGGAACCCTAATGAGCCTAATGATCCTTCAGCTCAATCTCCCCTGGGATGTGGTTGGGCGAAAGTTAACAGAATAAAAGTATGTCAGTCATAACTTTTATAATTGAGTTCTAAAAGTGGTCTTAATGGTGAAACTCTCTCAAAGTTGTCTGCCATTAGTTTTGATATTGTTCTAACTGCCAGTATTCCCCGTTTCCAGGCAATGAACCACCTTCACATATCCCAGTTAATCCTGGCTTCTGGGCGATCAGAACAATTGCATTTAATGAGACTTGAGTTTTAGATTATCGCCTGGAATTTCCACAGGGTTTCCTCTGATGGCAGATTGGTGGAATCCCCACAGAAACAGTGTAAATGCTAAAACGGACATTTATGTCATTTCACCAGGGCTTCCACCAAAGTTAAGGCGGGAGATTGGGAGAACCCTGCAGAAAATCCCCCCAAAAATGTGTTTTGTTATCTTATGCATTCTCTATATCTATGGTATTATTCCCGACAGCCTCACTGAAACAATATGGTAGAGCTTACTAGGAACCAGTAGCCAGTCAATGTTTCCAGATGAGAAGCAAAAAGCGAAAATGTTATATTTTACTTTTTGTGAGATTAGTAAAACCATCAGAAATAGGGAAGGTGCTCACTTGGTAACACAAACAAACGTTCAATGATAACGATAGTGTAGTGGTTATGTTACTGGGAGTAAGTAATTCAGAGAACGTGAGTTCTAAATCCCACCATGGCAGTTTGGGAATTTGAATTCAGTTTAAAAAAATCTGGAAATAAAATTGGTATCAGTAAAATTGACCATGAAGCAGAAAACCCAACTGTCCTTTAGGCAAAGAACCTTATCCGATCTGACCCACGTGTAAAAAAGTAAAGAAAGCGTCTTTCATGACCTCAGGATGTCCCAAAGCGCTTTACAGCCAACTAAGTCACTGTTGTAATATAGTAATGTTGAGGCTGCCGCGGAACACGAATGGAGGCCGAACCGATCTGAGGAACACATGGCTTTTTATTACATTCTCTTGAGAGATGGCTGCCCCAGCTCTTCTCTCTGCTAAAACCGAAACCACAATGGGGCGACGCCCGCGCTTTTGTGTACACACTGAGGGCGACGCCCACTCCTTTGTCATGCCTTAAAGGCAGCATGCTTCTTAAAGGCAAGGTGCCCGATTTATTGTCCACGGACGGAAAAGTGGATTGCGCTCGTTTAGGTGGCGATCCGCCACACAGCTTCCCCCAGAATCCGCTTAGGAGGTGTGGACGAGACGGTGCGGCGGTCTGATGAGCCGGCCGGAGCGGCTCTTGTAGGACGCCGGTGGACGTGGAACGGCCGGGCGTGGAGCAGCCGGGTGTACTGGCTTGAGGGCAGGTCAGCCACGTGGCGGTGGATGAGCTACTGGGACCTGCTCACCGGGCTCCGAGTGTGCTGGCTTGAGTCGGTCAACCGACACTTTTTCAGCCCTGTCGCCCACTTGTAGGGCGAAAAATTTGTCCCCAGCCTGTAGCACTTTGTAGGGCCTGTCGTACGGGGGTTGAAGGGGTCCACGGTGGGCGTCGTGCCGGACGAAAACAAACCGTGCCTGGTGCAGGCTTAGCGGGACGTGTGAGGTGGATTCGTCGTGCCGGGCAATGGGCACCGGGGCGAACTGTAGCGCCGGTGAGGCGAAGTCGTGGCGTTGCTGGTCGGCTGACCAGGGTGTCGTGGCAGTGGGCAGGAACTCGCCGGGTACGCACAGCGGCTGGCCGTACACGAGCTCTGCTGCCGATGCGTGGAGGTCTTCTTTAACCGCGGAGCGCAGGCCGAGGAGGACCCACGGGAGTCGGTCGGTCCAGGTGCCGTCCTGGAGGCTGGCTCGAAGAGATGCCTTCAAGGATCTGTGGAACCGCTCACACAGTCCATTGGCTTGGGGGTGGTACGCTGTGGTGCGGTGAATGGTCACCCCGAGATTGCGTGCGATGGCGGTCCAGAGTTCAGAGATAAATTGCGGACCTCTGTCCGACGTCATGTCAGAGGGGACGCCGAACCGTGTGACCCAGGTGCTGACAAAGGCTCTGGCGATGTCGGCGGTGGTGGTAGAGGTCAGTGGAATTGCCTCGGGCCAGCGCGTGGTGCGGTCGACGATCGTCAGCAAGTGCGTGTGGCCTTGCGACGGCGGCAGGGGCCCGACGATGTCCACGTGGATGTGGTCGAATCTACGTGAAGGGACGGTGAACTCCTCGAGGGGTGCTTTCGTGTGTTGCTGCACCTTGGCCCGTTGGCAGGCTAGGCAGGAGTTGGCCCAATTACGCACATCCTTGCGAAGGCCGTGCCAGACAAAGCGGTTGGCTACCAATTTGATGGATGCGTGGGCGCCGGGGTGGGAGAGGTTGTGGAGAATCTCGAATACCCGGCGGCACCAGGACGCTGGGACGACGGGCCGAGGTTGAGATAGGGATATGTCGTACTTGACCGTGACTGCGGTCGGGCCGCAGGCGACGTCGGCCAGGCGTAGCCCTGGTAGGTTGGTAGGTGCGGAGAGCAGATCAGGGTCCGTGAGCTGGTCTGCTGCGAGTTGAGCGTAGTCGACTGCCAGGTGTGCGGCGTGGATGGCGGGGCGGGAGAGGCAGTCGGCTACCATGTTGTCTCGGCCGGAGACGTGTTGGATGTCCGTGGTGAACTCGGACACTGCCGCGAGCTGGCGCTGCTGCCTGGCGGAACAGGGGTCGGTTGTCTTTGCTATTGCGAATGTCAGGGGTTTGTGGTCGACAAACGCAGTGAAGGGGATACCCTCCAGCAAAAACCGAAAATGGCGGACCGCCAGGTACAGCGCGAGGAGCTCACGGTCGAAGGTGCTGTACTTGACCTCCGGGGGCGTAGTTGGCGGCTGAAGAAGGCAAGTGGTTGCCAGGCGCCGTCGACCCACTGCTCGTACACGGCGCCGACCGCGTGGTCGGAGGCGTCCGTGGTGAGCGCTACTCTGGCATTGGGCCGTGGGTGCGCGAGCAGGGTGGCGTCGGCGAGCGCGGTCTTGGTGGAGTTGAAGGCGGCTGATACGTCTGCCGTCCATTCGACCGCCATCTTGCCACTCCTGCCCCGGAGGGCTTCATACAGGGGCCTCATGAGGGACGCCGCTTTGGGGATGAAGCGGTTGTAGAAATTCACCATCCCGAGGAACTCCTGGAGTCCTTTGATGGTGGTGGGGCGGGGAAATTGCTGGATGGCCTGCACCTTGGTGGGCAGGGGAATGGCCCCAGCATGGGTGATGTGGTGGCCGAGGAAGTCGATCTTGTCCAGGCCGAACTGGCACTTGGCTGGGCTGAGGATGAGCCCGTGGTCGCTGAGGCGCCCGAACAGGATGCGAAGGTGTTCCTGCTTGGAGGAACTGGCTACCAGGATGGCGTCCAGGTAGATGAACAGGAACTTCAGGTCCCGAAGGACCGAGTCCATGAGCCGTTGGAATGCCTGGGCTGCGTTTTTGAGGCCGAAGGGCATCCGCAGGAACTCGAAAAGCCCGAAGGGGGTGATTACAGCCGTCTTGGGGACGTCCGCGGGGTGGACGGGGACTTGGTGATAGCCGCGCACCAGGTCGACTTTGGAAAAGACTGAGCGGCCGGCCAGTCTAGCCGAGAAGTCCTGAATGTGCGGCACGGGGTACCGATCAGGGGTGGTGGCGTCGTTGAGGCGGCGGTAATCCCCGCAGGGGCGCCAACCCCCGCCTGGTTTGGGGGCGATGTGCAGTGGGGAGGCCCAGGGACTGTTGGAGCGGCGGATGATGCCGAGCTGTTCCATAGTGGCAAACTCGGTCCGCGCGATCTCCAGTTTGGCTGGGTCCAGCCTGCGGGCGTGGGCGTACACTGGGGAGCCTGTGGTGGGGATGAAGTGTTCCACCCCGTGTTTGGCGACCTCCGCGGAGAAGGTCGGGTTGGTGAGGGCCGGGAATTCAGCCAGGAGTGCCGAGTAGTCATCCGTGGCCCAGGCGTGGCACTGTGACGCCATGTCGGCGGGTTGACGGGGGGCCATGGCGCCCAGGATGGGGGACATGGTGTTCATGTCCACGAGGCGGTGTCGAGGGATGTCTACCAGTAGGCCATGGGCGCACAGGAAATCTGCGCCGATGAGAGGGGAGAGTACCTTGGCAGTGATGAACTCCCATCGGTAGCGGCGACCAGCAAGGTCGAGGGTGACTGTGCGGGTGCCGTACGTCCGGATGTCCGAGCCGTTAGCGGCAGCCAGTGCCTGTCCTCGTTCGCCCTTTTGGGTGTCGAGGGTGGAGGCCGGGATGATGCTGTGCTGAGCTCCAGTGTCGCACAGGAACCGGCGGCCGGTTTTATCATCCGTGACGTACAGCAGGGAGCCCGCGTGGCCCACGGCCATCACGGGGGCTGGTACGGGGGCGGACTTGAAGGAGCAGGGAGGCGTGCACCGTTGTGCCCTGGTGCCGAACCGTGCGTGGTAGTAACAGTAGCCCGGGTTTGTGGGGTGCGAAGGCCCCGTGGGCCCCGTGGCTGGGCCTTGTGGCCGCGTGGTGGCCGGTGAGGGGCACGCCCAGGCTGTGGCTGCCAGGTCCGGAGCGACGTCGCGGCTAGAGTGAGCGGACAGCAGCTTGTCGGCCTCGTCGGCCAGGGCTTCTAGGTCCGTGAGGCCGGATGCCACGATCGCTGGGCAGATGCTGGGAGGTAGCTGGCGGATGAACAGCGTGCGGAAGAGGGACCCGGGTGGGCTCTCGTCGGTGAGTGAGAGCATGTGGGAGAGGAGGTCTGACGGTGAGGCGTCACCGAGGCCTGGAAGGTCGAGGAGGCGGCAGTTTCGCTGGTATGTCGAGGTCGTAAATTTTTTAAGGAGCGCGGCCTTAAGATATGCATACATGCCCTCCTCTGGTGAGTTCTGCAGCGCTATCCAGACCTTCGTGACTGTAGAGCTACCGAGTGATGCGACGAGGTAGTCATACTTCGTCCCATCTGTGGTGATGTGTCGCAGCCGGAATCGGGACTCAGCTTGGAGGAACCAGGCTTTGGGCTGGTTTTCCCAAAACTCCGGCAGTTTCACGGAAACTGCGTTCGTGTCCGCCATTGCAGTGCTCGGAATACGTTCTCAGCGTCGGGGTCATCAATGTTGAGGCTGCCGCGGAACACGAATGGAGGCCGAACCGATCTGAGGAACACATGGCTTTTTATTACATTCTCTTGAGAGGTGGCTGCCTCAGCTCTTCTCTCTGCTAAAACCGAAACCACAATGGGGCGACGCCCGCGCTTTTGTGTACACACTGAGGGTGACACCCGCTCCTTTGTCATGCCTTAAAGGCAGCATGCTTCTTAAAGGCAAGGTGCCCGATTTATTGTCCACGGACGGAAAAGTGGATTGCGCCCGTTTAGGTGGCGATCCGCCACAGTAAGGTCCAACAAACAGCAATGTAATAATGACCAGATAATCTATTTTTTTAGTGAGGTTGGTTGAAGGATAAATATTTGCCAGGACACCGGGGAAAACTCCCCTGCTTTTTTTCAAATAGTGGCGTGGGATCTTTTAAGTCTCCCTGAAAGGGAAGATTGGGCCTCGTTTTAACATCTCATCCAAAAGACGGCACCTCCCTCGGCCTCAGTACTGCACTGAATTGTTAGCCTAGATTTTGTGCTTCAAGTCAATTATGTGATTCTAGTCCCACACATGGTTGTGTGGCGGAGACCACATAGGGACAATAACACAATGTATAGCCAATGCTGTTATGTGTACATAAACATAATTCACCTTGTATAGCAATGTTGTGATATGTACATGCTGGGTTGGGTTATTGGTGCAGGGTCCCTTTAAGAGCGTCAGGAACGTGATGACTTCATGACGTCGGTTGCATGATGACGTCATAGCCCCTGCACGGGGCTGAGCCTTCAGACCTTGTGGAGATTGATTAAAGTAAGACACGTTTTGTTTTTGCTTAAAGAAAAGTCTCAGCTTGTTGATTTCTGTCGACTCCAACAGTTGACTCTTTAATGTCCTCTGAACTAGCCACTCAGTGGTATCATACCGCTACCAGTGGTTTAAGAAGAAAGCCCATCACCACCTTTTCAGGGCAACTAGGGATGGGCAATAAATACTGGCTTGCCAGCGACACCCTATCCTGAGAAGAACTTTATAAAACTGAGTTGAGTAATTCAAATTATTTAAAATATTTAAACAAAAGTAACATTCTGAAGATCAATAGCAAAATACTGCGGATGCTGGCAATCTGAAATAACAACAGAAAATGCTGGAAATACTCAGCAGGCCAGGCAGCATCCGTGGAGAGAGAAACAGAGTTAACGTTTCAGGTCTGGGACCCTTCATCAGAACTGGAAAAAGCTGGAAATGTAACAGATATTAAGCAGGTGCAGTGACAGGGGGGTGGGGTTTAGGGGGGGAGGAAGGAATTGAAAGAACATACTGTACTTTTGTAAGAGGCAGGAAAGATAAAATGTTGCAAATGGGAGTGGCAAAAATCATCCTGCATGAAAAAAGGGGGCAGGGATAATTATCTGAAATTGTTGAACTCGATGTTGAGTCCGGCAGGTGTAAAGTGCCTAATCGAAGGATGAGGTGCTGTTCCTCGAGCTTACGTTGAGCTTCATTGGAACAATGTAATAGGCCGAGGACAGAGAGATCAGAGCGGGAGTGAAGCGGTGAATTAAAGTGACAGGCGACCGGAAGCTCAACAGCATTTTCTGTTGTTAATTCTGAAGATCAAAATGTTCTAAGATTTGCATGCAATTATTTTTGACAGAAGTCCAGTTTCACTTGATTCCTGTAACAAACTAGACCAAACTGAGGTACCTTCCAAAGACCATACCGTCATGGCCTCGCAATGAGAACACGTTGGTGGTAGATAAATATTACATTTTATTTAACTGTTCTTATTAGGAAAATACTACTAAAAGCATGTTTGAAATCTGAATTGGCAGTAACATGCCCCCACGCTTCTGCCAATAATCTGCAACAATGTGTTTGTGTTGGGTGGTGAGGAGAAACAAAAATGTTCCATTTATTGCCATGGAATGGGGTGTGAATTATGGCAATAAGACTGGGGTCTGGAAATTAGATTGAGCAGCGCCTGTTTTTTTCAGACGGAAAATGGGTGCTGAAGAGTCCAATATAACGGGAGCGCGCGCCCAGTCAGTTCCAAGTATGCACACCATATTGGTTAGGGTGCATGCTGTCATCCAGGGCGCCACCTGAAACAGGCATTGGGCCCATTGCCTTTGCAAATTGAGGGCCCAGTACCGATTTCAGGCCCCTTTCCAATATTTCATTGCAACTCCCCACAGCATGCGTTGTGTATGCTGCAGTCAGTTTTCTCAAGAGAAGTGAAGTGGTCTTTAAAGCTGGAGGTTGCCACCAAGAAAATGTTTTACTTACTGAGGAGCCAGAAGGAGCAGAAGTGCTCTTGCTCGCTCTACGTCAAAACTGCCGGCTACCGCTCGCCCCCCTCCTCATCTCCACCCATCCATGGACTCACGGTAGGTCCGGTGCTGGTGCCTCCAGCCGGCTGACTTTCATCTTCTTCACGATGGGCGCACTGTCTCTTGGGCCACTACCCCAAAGTTGGGTGCAAAACAATTTCTAGGCCAAGGTTTGTGAAATCTACCCAATCACTAGTTATATTCAATCAGATCAATGTTGAAACAATAGCAATGAAACCAGTGACTCAATAAGGATAGAAATTACTGTTGACAATGTTATTGTCCAAATGTTTAACATACTTGTATCAAACTCATCTCCTCACTATTTTAATGAAACCATTAACCCATTTAAAATATATGGGTAATGTCTCCATTGAAGTAATGGAGAGTGGAGTTGATATGACCATGTTAAGCATTCATATGATAACATTGCCAACAGTATTTCTACACTAATGAGGTATCATTCAGTGCGATGGATGGGTGTGATCTACTTTATATTAGAATTCTTCCTGTACAACGTCGGAGAGGTATGACTGGAATATGACAGGAGCAGCATCATTGTGTTAATGTTAAAGTGATGTTTACACCAAAAACATGAGGAGATGCTGCGGCTACAGCTCAGGTTTCTGTGCCCATCCAAAAGTCAACATGGAATACAAGTGGCGAAGCTTCACAGACCACTTCTGGTGCCTGTGGATCTCTCTCATGGCTTTGAGTTTTGAACTGCAACTTTGTTCCTTGATTGCCCATTGGCACCTTGGCACAATCTCCTTAAGTCTTTATGTGTTATCATCTTCTACCAGTGTTACATCGTGTGCCACCTAACCTCAGTACAGTTTCCTCCAGCTACATGACATTCCATTAATAACTGGAGGATGTTCATTTACTAGTGCCTCTTATTCCCACTGCTGACTTAAGTGCCATTTTTATTTTGAAATTTCTTGAACTATTTCACTGCAGTATATTCCTATGACATTTTCTGTTACTCTATCCCCGCCATAGTATTTTCTTGAATCGCCAGTATCAATAGCTCATTCACTAACCCTTTTAGGGTAGGTTTTTCAATATGCATGTGGAGGTGGCGGGGACTTTGTGGTGCAGATGTTGTGCCTGCCAACGTTGTGAATGGCTGATCCCGATTAACTTGTCGGCTTCGGGCTTCATTAGACATTAAGTGCGAGCTCTCGGTGAGTAAACTGTCAGAGTTTGGTCTTTTGGGGGTGGGAAATCTGGTGTTGCAGTTGGTACTTAAAGGGTTATGATTCGGTAAATAGTGATAGCTTACTTCCATTTTAGTTAGTGAAATCATAGCAAAAAGAACACAAAATTAAAATGATCGGAAAAAGAAAGGGGAGTTAGAAAAAATGTCTTTTGTAGAAGGTGGTTAGAATGTGGAATTTTCCGAAACAAACTATTGAAGCAGGTTTAATAAATTCTTTAAAAAAAAGATTTAAATGGTTCCTTGAGATTAGACTAGATGGCTCATGTGGAGAATGACATTGGCACAGACTTGATGGGTGAAATGGTTTGTTTCTGTGCTTTACAATTCTCAGATTCTCTAATATCAGCCTTGTCTCAGTGGAAGTATACTCACCCCTGGGCTAGTACCCTTACTCCAGGATTTAAGAGCATAATCTTGGCTGACACCCCAGTGCAGTACTGACGTAGTGCTACGCTGTCAGAGCTGATGTCTTTTAGATGAGATGTTAAATCGAGGACTTGTCTGTGTTCTCAGGTGGACATAAAAGATCCCATAGCACTATCCCAAGAAGAACAGGGGAGTCCCGGCCAACATTTGTCCCTCAACCAACATCACTAAAATAGTTTAATTGGTGAGTTATCTGTGCTGTTTGTGGGACCTTGTGTGTAAATTGGCTGTGGCATTTCCCTATATTATAACAGTGGCTACACTTCAAAAGCACTTAATTGGCTGTGAAGCACTTTAGGACATCCTGACACCATGAAAGGTGCTATATAAATGTAAGAACATAAGAACATAAGAACATAAGAAGTAGGAGCAGGAGTAGGCCATACGACCCCTCGGGCCTGCTCCGCCATTCAATAGGATCATGGCTGATCCGAATCTAGACTCACGTCCACTTCCCTTCCCTCTCCCCGTAACCCCTAATTCCCTTATCTGCTAGGAAACTGTCTATCTCCATTTTAAATTTATTTAATGTCGCAGCTTCCACAGCTCTCTGAGGTAGCAAATTCCATAGATTTACTACCCTCTGAGTAAAGAAGTTTCTCCTCATCTCAGTTTTGAAAGGGCAGCCCCTTATTCTTAGATTATTTCCCCTAGTTCTAGTCTCACCCATCAGTGGAAACACCCTCCCTGCATCCACCCGATCAAGCCCCCTCACAATCTTATATGTTTCGATAAGATCGCCTCTCATTCTTCTGAACTCCAATGAGTAGAGTCCCAACCTACTCAACCTTTCCTCATACGTCAACCCCCTCATCTCCGGAATCAACCGAGTGAACCTTCTCTGAACCACCTCGAGAGCAAGTATATATTTTCTTAAATATGGAAACCAAAACTGCACGCAGTATTCCAGGTGTGGCCTCACCAATACCCTGTATAACTGCAGCAAGACTTCCCTGTTTTTATACTCCATCCCCCTTGCAATAAAAGCCAAGATTCCATTGGCCTTCCTGATCACCTGCTGCACCTGCATACTAACTTTTTGTGTTTCATGCACCAGGACCCCCAGATCCCTTTGTACTGTAGCACTTTGCAGTTTCTCTCCATTTAGATAATAACTTGCTCTTTGATTTTTTCTGCCAAAGTGCATAACCTCACACTTTCCAACATTATATTGCATCTGCTAAATCTCTGCCCACTCACTTAGCCTGTCTATGTCCTTTTGCAGGTTTTTTGTGTCCTCCTCGCTCATTGCTTTCCCTCCCATCTTTGTATCGTTGGCAAACTTGGATATGTTGCACTCGGTCTGTTCCTCCAAATCGTTAATATAGATTGTAAAGAGTTGGGGTCACAGCACTGACCCCTGCGGAACACCACTAGTTACTGATTGCCAGCCCGAGAATGAACCATTTATCCCAACTCTTTGTTTTCTGTTAGATAGCCAATCTTCCACCCATGCCAGTATATTACCCCCAATCCCGTGATTTCTTATCTTGATCAGTAATCTTTTGTGTGGAACCTTGTCAAATGTCTTTTGGAAGTCCAAATACACTACATCCACTGGTTCCCCTTTATCCACCCTGTATGTTACATCCTCAAAGAATTCAAGCAAATTTGTCAAACATGACTTCCCCTTCATAAAACCATGCTGACTCTGTCCTATTAAATTATGTTTATCCAAATACTCTGTTACTGTTTCCTTAATAATGGACTCCAACATTTTGCCAACCACAGATGTTAGGCTAACTGGTCTATAGTTTCCAGCTTGTTGTCTACTTCCCTTCTTAAATAAGGGTGTTACATTAGCAGTTTTCTAATCTGCTGGGACCTTTCCTGAGTCCAGGGAGTTCTGGAAAATAATCACCAATGCATCCACAATCCCTACCGCCACTTCTCTCAAGACCCTAGGATATAGGCCATCAGGTCTGGGGGATTTATCCGCCTTAAGTCCCATTATTTTACTGAGTACCATCTCCTTAGTGATTTTAATCGTCTTTAGCTCCTCCCCCCCCATTGCCCCCTGTTTGTCCAGTGTTGGGATATTTTTAGTGTCCTCTACTGTAAAGACTGATACAAAATATTTGTTCAGCGTCTTTGCCATCTCCATGTTCCCCACCACTAGTTTCCCGGTCCCATCCTCTAAGGGACCAACGTTCACTTTAGCCACCCTTTTTCTTTTTATATAGCTGTAGAAACTCTTGCTATCTGTTTTTATATTTTTTGCTAGTTTACTTTCATAATCTATCTTCCCTTTCTTAATTAATCTTTTAGTTATTGTTTGCTGGCTTTTAAATGCTTCCCAATCTTCTATCCTCCCACTAGATTTGACTACTTTATATGCCCTTGTTTTAAGTCGGATACTGTCCTTTATTACTTTACTAAGCCACGGATGGCTGTCTTTTCTTTTATTCCCCTTTCTCCTCAGTGGAATATATTTATCTTGAAAGATGTGAAATATCTCCTTGAATGTAGACCACTGCTCTTGTACCGTCTTACACTTTAATCTGTTTTCCCAGTCCACTTTAGTCAATTCTACTCTCATACCTTCATAGTCTCCTTTATTTAAGCTCAGTACGCTGGTTTGAGATCCAACTCTCTCATCCTCAAACTGAATTTGGAATTCAACCATATTATGGTCACTCATTCCAAGGGGATCCTTTACTAGGACATTTTTTATTAATCCTGTCTCATTACACAGGACCAGATCTAAGGTTGCCTGCCCCCTGGTTGGTTCAGTTACATACTGCTCAAGGAACCCGTCCCTAATACACTCTATGAACTCTTCCTCAAGGCTGCCATGCCCAATTTGATTAGTCCAGTCAATATGAAAGTTAAAATCCCCCATGATTATAGCTTTTCCCTTATTACAAGCCCCAACTATTTCCTGATTTATACTCCGACCAACAGAGTTGCAACTGTTAGGAGGCCTATAGACTACGCCCACTAGTGACTTTTTCCCCTTCTTATTCCTTATCTCCACCCAAACTATTTCATTATCCTGACCCTTTGACCCAATATCATTTCTGACTATTGCAGTGATTCCATCCTTGATTAACATAGCAACCCCACCTCCCTTTCCTTCCTGTCTGTCCTTCCTAATTGTCAAAATACCCAAGTTCCCAGTCATGATTATCTTGCAGCCATGTTTCCGAAATGGCCACCAGATCATACCCATGTGTAGTTATTTGTACCGTCAACTCGTCAATTTTGTTACGAATGCTGCGTGCATTCAGATAAAGAACTTTCAAATATGTTTTCTGACAATTTATTCCTGCTTCATTCTACAGTTATTATTTGAAGGGATATCAATGAGTGTAACCAGCATTCTAATATTTGTGCCTCTTCTTTTTCTATAGTTATCCTACAAGAACCAATTGCAGGTTTGAGTGCCTCCTAAGAAGGCAGCGTAGCAGGCTGCGTCATTCATTCCACCCATCGCAAGCATTAGCATAGCTGCCTCCACGCCAGGAGATTTTGTTTGCTGAGCGTGCACTGGGTGTATCACAGAGCACGCATGAGCAGGAACAGATGTAGTAGCATTGAGAGAACAGGAAACTGCTGGCCATTAAGCCAGCCCAAACCCATCGTCAGCAAATGATGTTCTCAAGGCCGGCCATTGTAGCATCAAAGGTGACACATAACCCAACACAGGGAAGCACCAGACCATGTCTGTCCAAGATGCTCCCAATGGTGCTATCACATTGGGGTAAAACAAACACAGAGCGTACATGCACTCAGCACTTGTGGCCAATAATTTGGATTTATTTTATTACCACTTAGTCCAGAGAAGGTTTTTATCCCCCGCTGGTGCAGAATAAGGTGCCAGCAATTGACTCCATTCATCTTGTACTAGTTAAAGCTTAAAATACTGCTGTTGGAGCACTTCAAAGCGAACCCCAGCAGTAAATTCAGATTGCCAAATGGCAGTGCATTCTGTAGCTTGCAGTTAGATGCCCTGACACTCCTTGAGGTGTAATGAAAGTTGACATTGTAGCAGGCACTTTGTAGAACCCCTCTTCTTTAAGGGTCTCCATGTCCTATTGAAATCATGGAAATATTTTCTTAACATGGAGTCTCTTTCTGATATTGGAAACAATGATTTGGCTGCTTGCCCAGTAACATAAACATTGCCTCCTTGATCTGATCCAAAAACAAAATAAAAGCTCCCAGAAAACAAGTAAAAATCCAACAAAACCTTGCAAAAAACTAGTTAATGTCTGACCAAAAATGTATGTAAGAAAGCTTGTGTCCCTTTAACAGCTGCCTCCTGCATGCAGCTTGCCTTTAACACCCAGTGCAAACAGTTGGAAGTAATGCAGGAGAGTATTTCTGTCCAAAGGTTGGGAAGCACCAAAAGCCCCAATTTTGCATGCAGGATACATGTGAAATAAAGCTCTTGTGCAGAATTTGTGGGAGTGAATTACATGGACATAAAGCCTGATGAGAAAATTACAAGAGGGAGGGGAATTCCAGTGGGGGCTGGTAACATCACCGGATGCCCAGTTTTCCTGTTCCTGCTGGTAGGGACAAACCCGCTGATTGAAAAACGTTCCCTTCTGTTTTTCTATGATTTAAGTGTATGTTGCTCTGATGTGAAAATATCCAACATGATGGTGGGGTGTGTGTGGGGCGGGGGGAGGGGGGTGCTCCTCATTACACATAGCACCATCATAAACACATTTCCTTTTCACTTTACCAGAGCAGTTCTTCTCCCATTGCATTATTTTTAACCATGGTGGCAGGGAGCAGGACACCAATTATTCTTATTCGTCCAGTACATACTTGGTGGGAATGAAGTCACTGTGATTAGTCTGTGTTTTATCTCAAATTCTGATGACAGTAAAAATGAAATCATTTGTGTACGGATAACCGTAGCTGTCGTAAAGACAGCGGGGTTTGATTGACAGCTGGTTGACGGCTGACGTCATATCCGGGGGCGAGATCCGATGCCATCTTGGCCATGCTGGCAGTACTGTACTATGAGGCAGAGTCAGGACTGAATAAATGGCACTCCACCACAACTGCTTGGGAGATTCGTAATTACGTTATTAAGATAACATTACATGGTACCAGGATTTATAGAACTCACGATAAGGACATACTACAACAATGGCAGGAATAAAACCTCTGGCTAGCCTGCAACTAGAAGGAAATGTGGATGAAAATTGGCCTGTCTTCAAGCAACGCTTTCTTCTCTACCTCACAGCGATTGACGCTTCGACAAGCTCTGGAACTCGTAAAGTAGTTTTGTTGCTAACAGTGGCTGGCTCGCAGGCAATCGAGCTGTTTAATACATTTACGTTTGCAGCCAAAGATGATAAAAATGATCTGGACAAGGTGATAGAATGGTTCAACGAATACTGCACTCCAAAAAAGAATGAAACGTATGAGAGATTCGTGTTTCGCTCCCGTGTGCAAAAGCAAGGAGAATCCTTTGATGTTTTTTTGATGGACTTGAAAATAAAAGCACAAACATGCAACTTTAGGGACCTGAAGGAATCGATGATACGTGATCAAGTCGTTTTTGGAATACTCGACAAGAAGGTGAGGGAGAGAATGCTTAGAGACAATGACCTAAATTTGGATGCAGTAGTGAAAATATGTCATGCTAGTGAATTCTCAGCCATGCACACGAAAACTTTCAAAGGGAGCAGCACAGCAGCGGGCGGGAGCGCCCTGGGGCTGAAAAACCTGCCGGTGGATGTGGTACACAAAAGGGACACAAGAGGGCCCACGGAGTTCAAGACGATGACGCCTTACGAATGCAGACGGTGCGGTAATAAACACGTAGCCAGACAGTGTCCTGCTTATGGGAAGAACTGTGCAAAATGTAAAGGCAGGAATCACTTTGCCAAGATGTGTTTTTGGGAAGAGAAAACTGAAGGTAAAAAGACAGTGCATGCTATTGAGACTGAAGAGACAGGAGCAGAGACATTGTTTGTTGGAATGGTGCAAAATGAGTCAAAACAGGGCAAAAATGCTAATGAAGTGCACTCTGTAGGACCAAAGACTGAAGTTTGGATAGCTCCCTTGCTGGTAAATGGCACCATTGTTCCCTTTAAGCTAGATACAGGTGCTAAGGCAAACCTCATAAGTTGGAGTGATGCACGGAATCTCAAAGTGCGACCTAAAATACTGAACAAGACAATGTCTTTGAAGGCATACAATGGACAAAGCATTGAAACAAAAGGAACGTGTAGGCTGAATGTTAAGGTAAAAAGTCACATTCACCCTTTGACCTTTGTTATAGTGCCTGAAGGACATGAGTCACTGTTGGGGGATAAGGCCTGTGTGGATTTGGGCTTGGTAAAACGAGTCTATACTATCAATGAACTGAACTGTGTGCAGAGTGCCCCCCAAGATAGTACAAATCTGACTCATGAGACTATAGCACACAAATATGCAGATGTATTTCAGGGTTTTGGAGCACTGCCCTTTACATACTCCATCAAACTGAGAGAGGATGCACAACCTGTGATTCACGCACCCAGGAGAGTTCCAGTGGCTCTCCATGAAAAACTGAGGAAAGAGCTAAACCGCATGGAGGGACTAGCTGTCATAAAGAAGATTGAGGAACCGACTGACTGGGTAAATTCCATGGTCTGTGTCAATTCAAAGAAAACTGATAAATTGCGTGTCTGCATGGATCCCAAGGACCTTAACGCCAATATCAAAAGAGAGCACTACCAAATTCCAAAGAGAGAGGAAATAGTCAGCGAAATGACAGAAGCGAAAGTCTTCTCCAAGATGGACGCCTCGCATGGTTTCTGGCAGTTGAAACTTGATGAAGAAAGTGCTGAGCTGTGCACTTTTAACACCCCGTTTGGTCGATGCTCCTACCAGCGTCTGCCCTTTGGTATTAGCTCTGCCCCAGAAATCTTTCACAGAGCAATGGAGCAAATCATTGAGGGCCTGGAGGGAGTGCGGGTGTACGTGGATGATCTGGTAGTATGGGGCTCCACTCAGGGGGAGCACGACACCAGACTGGAGAAAACACTTCAGAGAATACAGCAGTATGGACTCAAACTAAATAAAGACAAATGTCAGTTCAGTGTCAATGAAATCACATTCCTCGGAGACAAGGGCCTAGAAATTGGGTATAGCCCCGCTTGGGGCGTTAGAATTGGCGCAGCGCAAAGTTTATAGCCAGACGCAACTTATCGCCACCTGGCGCGATATTGGGGCAGTAATTCCTCCTCAAACGCGTGAGTACGGAAGGGGTACTCACGCGTCTGGCCGGAGGAAATGCCGGTTTTCAGCATGCACAGCGCATGCGCTGAAAACCGGCATTTCCTCTCCTCCAACCCAAGAGGTGAAGAGGCTAGCGCGTGCGCTGTAGGGGGCAGTGCGTGCATCTTGGATTTCCTCTGTTTTGGGGGATTTGCGCATGTCTAAAGGCCTCCGGTCTTTACGCTTGTAAAAAGCACACGTACGTATTTATTTTTACAGGTAAGTGGTGTTTTAGTGTAATTTAGAATTTTTTTTCCCACAGGTTTATTATTTTAAAGAATCTACAATAAGGTAAGTTTAGTTTTAGACCCTTTTTATTAAAAATTTATTTTTTCAAAAAAGAAATTATTGTTTAAATTATTTTTAAAAAATTATTTATACTTAATTTAATGATAGGGATGTTTTTTAAATTTTTATTTAAAGTTTAAATAGTGTTTTGGGCCCCCGTAGTTTTCATGAGTTTGACAGTTCTTACTCTCAAACTCATGAATGAACCTTCCCCTCCCCTGATTGGTTGTACAGTGCTCACCTGATCCCAGCCGGCACATCGCACTAACTACGCCGCTGGATCAGGTAAGCACAGCGCGCTGACATCTGAACCGGGCCTGTGAAAGGAAATGCAAGCAGGCCCGGGCTTCAGATGTCAGCGCGCAGGGTGAGTGCAGATCGGGGGCTTGCACGTGTGGCAAGCGCCCGACACCAAGTTCTGGGCCAATGGGTTGCATCGCCCCTAAAGGTGATTGAGGCGCGAATTCAGGCGTTACACGGGACTCCTAAGGCACTAAACTTCCGGCGCAACCCAATATCGGAGCGGACGGGCGCAGCGCAGGTGCTCTCAATTACCGATGACCACGAGACTTCCAGGCGCCGGCCAGCTCTTAAAGGGGTGGGTCAGTCAGCCTCAGCATCCACACTCTGCGCCTTGCAGGCCTCAGAATCGGCGCAGGCCCTTCTCTGGCGCTAAAAACTTGGACCAGATGGAGAAGGTGAGACAGAGAGCAGAGCGCTTCACCAATGAGGCTCTGGAGCAATTGGTGGCCGCAGTGGAGCGCCGGCGAGATGTTCTCTACCCAGACAATGGCAGGAGGCCGAATCATAAGGACTACCGACGAGCTTGGAGGGATGTATGCCAGAGGGTCAACTCCAGCAGCATGGTGACCAGTAGCCCTGTCCAATGCAGAAAGAAATTCAACGACCTCACTCGCGTCGTGAGGGTGGGTGTTGTTTCTGCAAACTTCAGCATCCCTTCATTTGCACCTGACTTTATGGCTACAGGGTGGGCTGTGCCCCATTGGCCATCTGCCAGCAAGCACCCATGGCCCTTTCTGGGCACACACATGCACATTTGACTCAAGGCGTCATGTAAGGGCTCTTGCACCATGGGGGGCCTGAGATGATCACTCAGGGCATCATGTAAGGGCTCTTCCACCATGGGGGGCATGAGATGATCACTCAGGGCATCAGATAACATAACTTCCCCTCCTTTCCCCTGCAGTCCAAGCTGGCGAGGATTGGCAAAGACCAGCTTCGCACCGGTGGAGGACCTCCACAAGTGGTCACTCTCACGGATCTCGAGGAGAGAGTCCACCAGATTCTTGGAGGACGTCTGAGTGGTCCTGTAACCACTGCAGCTGCCGACCCCATTGTCGACAGCGATGGTAAGGTTCTCACCTTTTACAACTGTCTCCTTCCACTTGTTCCCCCCGCCAGCATGCTTTCTCACTGTGGACCCATGTCATAGCCTTGCCGCAATCTGGCATCCCTTGCTGCCAAGCTGTCCTTTTGCTAAAGCCACTCTTCCACCTCCCTGCTTTCAGATGCTGCATCACCAGCTCGGGAGCCGGACCCTCAAGCTGCCAGTGCCAGTGCCTCCAAAGGCTCAATGAGAAAAGTACTGTCCAACAGAAGGTCAGCAACTCTCTCCAGCAATGATCAGAATGGCCAGCCTAAATGGCTGCAGCTTTTATACTAGTGCTGTCCCCTTTAAATAGCGCCCCCCGAGTCCAAGAAGGGCCTGGGAACGCTCCATCCAACTGTCACTAATAGTGCCAGGCGGAAAGGTTGCGGGCGCCACCGAATATCTGGTCCGGGGCGCCAAAAAGGCGTTGCACACTGAAATGACGTCATGATCTGCCTGCGCCCGTGGGTGCGCGCAAAGAGTTAGCGCCGGCACTAAAAGGATACTCAATATGGGAGGTGGCGCTATATTCACTGCGCCTGCCCGAAAATTGGGTAACGCCCCAATTCTCGGGCTCTTTAGGCGCTAATCGCTGGCGCTACCAACCGAATTTCTAGGCCAAGATCTCTACAGAGGGGATTCAGCCAGACAAGTCAAAGGTAAAGGCTATACATGACATGGAGAAACCAAAGGACAAGAAAAGGGTTCAGCGGGCCCTTGGCATGGTTAACTACCTAGGAAAATTCATTCCAAACCTAGCAGTGAAAACTGTTCATCTGAGGAAACTGCTGCACCAAGAGACAGAGGCCTAGAAATTCAGTTTGGGCCCGCCAGCTGGCTAGCGCCCAAAAGTTAGCGCTGGGCGCGGAGCCAGTTGCGACCATCAGAAATTCAGTTTTAGCGCCCCAAGTTGGAACCGGGCGCTATTCCAGGGTGTGCCCGCCCCCGCTTGGGGCGCTGAAACTGAATTTCAGTGCTCTAGCTGCCGCTGCGCCACCCGATGCAGTGCGGCAGGCTGCGGTACTGCAGGCCTCCTCCTTCTCTTAAGGAGGAGGTGCCTGCAACGGCCGGAGCCCCGATCGCGAGTGCCGGCAAAAGAGCCCGGCACAACGGAGAAGTGCCGGGCTCCACGGAAACCAGCCGGCAATGCCACGGGGGGGGGGGGGGTGGAGGAGGCCGGGGAAGGAGGTGCGGGCAGGCGGCCGCCGAAAAAGCGGCCGGCCGCACCTCCACCTTAAAGCGCCCCCGCTAAGGCTGCAGTAAGGACCCGGTCTCCCGATGTTGTTAGCGGCCGCCACGGAAGAGGCGGCCGCTACTGAAGATGGGGGTCGGGGCGGTAGCGGGGCGGAACCGGGGCACTGCGCACACCGATGACGTCATCGGTGCCGGCGCAGCGCTACCAGCTACCGCCGCCATTACCGCGGCCCTCAAAATCAGCGCTACCACCCCTACTGGCACAGAAGCCCTCTTTGGGCTGTAACTGGGCGCAAAGCCCACCGAATTTCTAGGCCAGAGTTCCAATGGGGACATGAACATGAGAGAGAATGGAAGGGGCTGCTACACATTCTAGCAAGTGAACCCCTACTGAAGTTCTTCTGCCCTAAAAAGAGGACAAAAGTGTCCACAGATGCCTCTAAGAATGGATTAGGGGCTGTCCTTCTACAGGAAGATGAAGGAGAATGGCGACCAGTGGCGTATGCGTCACGCTCCATGACGGCTTCAGAGTGCCGGTACGCGCAAATCGAGAAGGAGTGCCTTGGCTTGGCATTTGGGTGTGAAAAATGTCATACCTACATCTATGGTCTTCCCAAGGTTATCCTAGAAACGGACCATAAGCCACTGCTAGGGATCGCAAAGAAGAATCTGTGTCGCATGTCACCACGGATACAACGCCTAATGATGAGACTTCAACGTTACGATTTTGAGCTAACATATGTGCCAGGGACACAAATGTTCATTGCAGACACACTATCCAGGGCTGCGCCTTACGCCACACAAAACAGTGAATCAGAAGAGGATGTGGCTCTTCATGTGGATATGGTCTACGCAGCATTGCCTGCCACACAGGAACAACTATCAGTGATAGTCACAGAGACATCAAAGGACCCAGTCCTGAGTAAAGTAATGAGAAATCTTCAAGAGGGCTGGAAGAAAGGGTCATGTAAACAATATTATCACATTCAGTCTGAGCTCTCTGTGGTCAAAGGACTACTGCTTTAGTGTGACAGGATAGTAGTGCCCACCTCTATGCGACGAGAAATGCTCAACAGGATACATGAAGGGCACCTGGGTGCAGAAAAGTAAAAAAGGAGAGCATGTGAGGCACTCTACTGGCCAAACATGAACTCTGATATTGACCAGTTGATCAGCGAGTGTGCTACATGTCAGGAGTATCACTACAAGCAAACAAAAGAGCCCCTCATTACCACAGAGCTCCCATCACAACCTTGGGAAAAGGTCGGAACTGATATATTTCACTATGAAGGAAAAGACTATTTGTTAGTTATTGATTATTATTCCAATTATTCGGAGATGGCTCTCTTGTCCAGTACCACATCAAGAGCTGTGATAACTCACCTGAAGTCAATCTTTGCCAGGCAGGGCATCCCTCTAACCCTGGTCTCTGATAATGGCCCTCCCTATGCCAGTCATGAGTTTCAGTCATTTGCTTCAGAGTATGAGTTTAATCATGTAACCTTCAGTCCGCTCTATCCTCAAGCTAATGGAAAAGCGGAGAAGGGGGTACAGATTGTGAAAAGACTATTAAAGAAAGCAGCACACAGCAACACTGCCCCATATCTGGCCCTGATGACGTACAGGGCGGGCCTGCTAGCAAGTGGCAAGTCTCCAGCTGAGCTCTTACTGGGTCAGAAAATCCGTACACGACTTCCCAGTTATGTCACACCTGACCACAGAGATGAGGTGTGGGCAGACAAGGCTCGGAAACTACAACCGAAACAAAAAACACTTCATGACCGCACAGCCACTACACTAGTGCCTCTACAGGAGCAGGATATAGTTCACATTGAAGGGCCTGAGTCATGGCCTAAAAGAGCCACCGTTCTACAACAGATCGCCCCCAGGTCATACAGTGTCATGACAGAGAACGGCAATGTGTTTCGCAGAAACAGGAGGCACCTACTGAAAACCACAGAGACCTTTCAGCCTCAGGAGGACAGAGAGGAAGATGAGATGAGGGAAATGCCACAAAATGACGAAGGACACAGTAGTGATAATGTGACAAGGGACCTGTGTGGTACAGACATGAACTTAAGGGATACAACTGGGGTGATTCAGCAAACACCCATTCAGCCACGCAGGTCACAGCGCACCAGAAAGCCTGTAGTTAAACTTGACCTGTAGACAGG
The DNA here is from genome assembly GCF_052327205.1 of Somniosus microcephalus. Classification (NCBI taxonomy): domain Eukaryota; kingdom Metazoa; phylum Chordata; class Chondrichthyes; order Squaliformes; family Somniosidae; genus Somniosus; species Somniosus microcephalus. Next base: position 22,503,689 of record NC_141012.1, read on the forward strand.
GATTGATAAGACTGTAAACAGTTAATGGACTCCTGGGTGTGGGTAAGGTTTATACCTACCTGCAATTAGTTCAATGGTGTAGTTACATTGACTGTTTCTATATGATGTTAACAAGTGTTCTATGTGTTATGTTATGTTATGTTACTGTGTTATGTCTTCATTGAAGGGGGAAGATGTACGGATAACCGTAGCTGTCGTAAAGACAGCGGGGTTTGATTGACAGCTGGTTGACGGCTGACGTCATATCCGGGGGTGAGATCCGACGCCATCTTGGCCATGCTGGCAGTACTGTACTACGAGGCACAGAGTCAGGACTGAATAAATGGCACTTCACCACAACTGCTTGGGAGACTCGTAATTACGTTATTAAGATAACATTACAATTTGTAGTGCCACACTTTCTAATATATTCTCCTTCATGAAACCAAATAACAACCTCTTCAATCTTCACCCATTTCTATTAACGTTTACAGTCCTTTACTCTATTAAGAAAGCAATGGACTAGTTATTGATGGTGTCGTGCATCATAGTGTACTGTGATCAGCTATAATAAGATATGGAATATGCCAATACACTGTAGAGGTTTCTTTAGAAATATCAAGGAGCTTCCATGTGCTCCCTGATGGACAACCTGGAGTGAATTTGAACATGTTGGGAGAATCTGAATTAAAACTTTGGATTTGCAACTTCAGTATTTAGATCCCCAACTGAAATGTATTTTTATTTTCCAATTTTCTCCCTCTTTGAAGCCAGTGACTCCTTCTTGTATCTTCTTAGGCAGTCCCTCGGAACCGAGGATGACTTGCTTCCACACTAAAAATGAGTTCTCAGGTGACTGATGAGTCCAATGCAAGATCTACAGTCTCTGTCACAGGTGGGGCAGACGGTGGTTGAAGGGGCGGGTGGGTGGGGTGCTTGGGTTGACGTGCGCACCTTGCGCTGCTTGCGCTTGACTTCCACTTGCTCCCGGCGAAGAGACTCGAGATGTTCGGCATCTTCCCAAATGCTTCTCCTCCACTTTGTGCGGTCTTGGGCCAGGGGATTCCCAGGTGTCAGTGGGGATGTTGCACTTTTTCAAGGAAGCGTTTCCTCTGCCCACCTGGGGCTCTCTTGCCGCGTCGGAGCTCCGAGTAGAGCGCTTGTTTTGGGAGTCTCGTATCGGGCATGCAGATGATGTGACCTGTCCATCAGAGCTGATCGAGCATGGTCAAAGCTTCGATGCTGGGGATGTTGGCCTGTGCGAGAACACTGACGTAGGTGCGCCTATCCTGCCAATGGATTTGCAGGATCTTGTGGAGGCAGCGTTGGTAGTACCTCTCCAGTGCTTTGAGGTGCCTTCTGTACGTAGTCCATGTCTGTGAGGCATACAGGAGGGCGGGTATCACTACTGCTCTCTAGACCATGAACTTGGTGCTGGGTTTGAGGTCCTGGTCCTCAAACACTCTCTTCCTCAGGTGACTGAAGGCTGCACGGGCACGCTGAAGGTGGTGTTGGACTTCATCATCGACTTCGTCATTCTTGTATATGATTCCACTCGCAATGGGTACCCCACCACAATGGCTAGTCTTTGCGTTTGAGTCTGCGCAGTGAGTGGTGGCACATTGAGGGAGGACATCCGAGGTCCTGGATACTGAAAGTTAATTGCAGAACCTTCAACACCACAACAACTGGGATAAACTAACTCAGCCCAGAGCAATGATCGAACCTGGAGACATCCTGATTTGTATGGCTCAATATCACACTTAAGTGGTATTTTTCCCACTGAGCAAATAGGATTTTCTAATAGTAACATCAGTTTTGTTAGAAGTTCCAAGCATTTTCTGTTGCAACTCCTGCCTGACTGCAGTTACTCAGAATGGGTGGGGTTTGTATTTCTAACCTGAAAGTTATGCAAGCTGGACACATTTTAGAAAGAAAAATCAGAAACAAGCTTGTAGTTTGTCCTTAAATTGCGACCAAGGAGCCAACTTTGGCCACATTAAATATTTTCATTGACTCCAGGGACAAAACGAGAGAGAGCTGCTGAATTGGCTCCAAGACAGTAAAATATAACTTCTGAAACTAAGCTGCTCTTCTGTTTTGAGTAATTGAATCTGAGTACAGCAGAGTCAAAGCCACTCAAACTTATCATGAAACTTACCCCCCTTTCGAATTCAAACAATACTGACACATTGTCACACTCAATTGTACAAACTAATGTAATGATGAGACGTCCCATTAAATTACTAGCTCCGGTCAAGTGGAGTGGAAGCCCAGCCAAAGGCAATCCACTGAACAGAGCTTTGAAGAAAAATGTGATGGGATTCAAAGTAGGTACACAATAATTTCTGGAGCCACAGATGGAATCTGTTTGCCTGCTAAAGAGGTTGACAGATTGCAGCAGATAAATAAAGCAGTTGAACATAGCAGAGAGATGTCAAGTTAGTTATTTCTTCATTGACAACGAATGTATCCTGATGGTTAACTTGGCAGATTCTTCAGCCAACATCTTTATTTCATGGCAAATAATTGAGTCTGACTGCAGCAGAAGTTAATTGTGCTGATTATGGATGCGGACAAGACGGGCTTTGGAGCTTTGCTAACCAGCAGAAAGTATCAAGTGTACTTCCTCACCCACCAGCTGGCAGGGTCAAAGCTCACAGGGATATCTGGTACTTGGTCGATTATGCATTCGGTTATATGGCCAAGAAAGAACTTGCATTAATGTGGTGACTTTCATGTCCTCAGCATATCCGGAAGTGCTTCACAATCAATTATTTTCAACGTGTAGTCACTGCTGTTATGTACGCAAACACAGTAGCAAATTTGTGTACAGAAAGATTCCTAATCCCACAAACAATAAATGATATTAATAACCAGTTCGTCTGTCTTGGTGGCATTGATTGAGAAACATAGAAACATAGAAGATAGCTCTGCTATTTAATGAGATCATGGCTGATCATCCAAACTCAGTACCCTGTCCCTGCTTTCTCCCCATATCCCTTGATCCCTTTAGCCTTAAGAAATCCATCTAACTCCTTCTTGAATATATTTAATGAATTGGCCTCAACTGCCTTCTGTGGTAAAGAATTCCACAGGTTCACCACTCTCTGGGTGAAGAAATTCCTCCTCATCTCTGTCCTAAATGGCTTACCCCTTATCTTTAGACTGTGACCCGTGGTTCTGGACTCCCCTGCCATCAGGAACATTCTTCCTGCATCTAGTCTGTCTAGTCCTGTTAGAATTTTATAAGTTTCAATGAGATCCCCTACCATTCTTCTAAACTCCAGCGAAGATAAGCCCAATCGATGCAACCTCTTCTCATACATCATTCCTGCTATCCCAGGTATCAGTCTGGTGAATCTTTTCTGCACTCCCTCCATGGCAAGAACATCCTTCCTCAGATAAGGCGACCAAAACTGCACACAATACTCAAGGTGTGGTCTCAGAGATAATTGTTGGACAGGATATTGGTGAACAATAGGGTTGTTGGATCTTTTGCATCCATCTGAACAAGCAGATGGGGTCACAGTTGAATACCTTATATACCTCTGACAATGCAGCCCTCCATTAGGACTGTACTGCACAGCAATGCCAGCCCAGATGATGTGCTCAAATCTTAGTGTACAGCTTGAACCCACAACCTTCTGACTCTGAGGCAAGAGTGAGACAAACTGATGTGATGAACAGTTGATAAGATCCTTTTTTGAACAATACTGAATCTCATATTGAAATTGGTTGGTGCTTGACATCATGTTGGTGCCAGAGCTGGGCGGACATGTTGGGTACAATTTAACATGGGTTTATTTTTAGCGATAACTTTTTTACATTTTTAATTGATTACTCTTGAAGATAAATGTATTTGAAAATTAAATAATCTGTGTTGAATTAGTCTACGGTGAGCTATTACATTTGGGAATTCAAAACTAAATGTCATAGGAAATCTAAAACTAGAGGTCATAAATATAAGATAGTCACTAATAAATCCAATAAGGAATTCAGGAGAAATGTCTTTAGCCAGAGAGTGGCGAGAATGTGGAACTTGCTAACACATGGAATAATTGAGCCAAATAGCATCGATGCATTTAAGGGGAAGCTGGATAAGTACATGAGGAAGAAAGGAATAAAATATTATGCAGATAGGGTTAGATGAAGTAGAGTAGGAGGAGGCTCGTGTGGAGCATAAACACCAGCATAGACCAGTTGGGAGGTAGGGCCTGTTTCTGTGCTGTGCATTCTATGTAATTCTATGTAATTAATACATATAAAGGGATGGTCTATATAAGAAATACTATCGGGGTAATTTTCACCTTCACCACTTGGGTAGTAAACTGCTAGAGTGGATCGCCCGACCATTGTAGAACCTGCCGATGGTAATGAAAGTCGGATGGGTTCTATAATAGCTGGGCGAGCCACTCCACCAGTTTACTGCCCAAGTGGCGAAGGTAAGAATGACCCCTATAGTAACTGCCTATGATTAAACGCATAGCAGAACAAAAACGCAGCATGTGGACAGCATCAGGAGGAAGCACATTCATTTTTGAGCTATGTATGAAGCGGATGGAATGTTAAAGGCCAGATAGGTCATTTAAGGCATAAGTTGGGTAATAATATTATGGGGGAAATCAGGAAATGGCAGATGTGTTAAATTAATTCCTCATCAATGACGACCATGGACAAACTCCAGATCCTAAGTGGTTGGGGAATCTGTAATACATCTAGAATTCAGTAAGAGTATTTTGCTACTAAGAAATTCAGAGGATTTCGGGCCAAATACTGGTAATGTCATGCATAAAGATACTTTAGATCATTTTCCAGCAGTAACCAGAGACACATTCTGCCGAGTCATTAATGTTGAATGTTCTGATCCACTGAGATTGGTTGTTAAATTTTGGTTTTCACCTCTTGAACCTGGGTCTAACTTCAGCCAAGACTGATGGGATGAAAGTGCCCTCTGTTTGCTGGCTATAAAATCTTGGGTCTGTGGCAAGTTCATCAGTATGCTCTTGCCATCAGGAACTAATACAGGAAGTTTGCCTGAACCTTGATGAGGTTATCACCCTCTGCACATGTGTTGTCATCTGTGATTAACAGCCCGTCTTATCAACTTAAACATATGGTGAGCATTCTTCTCTATAAATGTAAGAATAATTTCATAGCCTAATCTCTTTACATTCTTCACTGTAAGGATTTCACAAAGACCTGCAGTTATGTTTAAATTTAATTAAGCAATAATTGCAATAATGGGTAGCTTCCAGAGGTTTAAATAAAGTGCCTTTCAACAAGGAGGAGGAACATGAAAAGGAAGAGAGGTATCCATCACCAGTGCCCCTGACTGCCAGAGCTCTCCGAGATTAAAGAGCACTTCACCTGAACCATCCCATCCCTGATACACCAACAGCCCCATAATCCTTATCGCCACTTTCCTCAATATCGATTGCCTTCCATCAATCCAATGTTATGTGTCTTGCCCTCACTTCACTACAACAATAAACAACAACACCAAAGCCAGATCAAAGAACAAATATATCAAACAACTCAATTCCATCTCAATCTAACAGTTAACAGAAATAATTATGAATCACCCTTGTGCTCAGCCTTAGTACCTGTCTTGTGTGCTTGTTTATCTACCCTGGTGCTCCTACGAAGTGTTTCCCCAGTAGCTACAGCTTGGAAGGTGAAAGGCTGCAGAGCTTCCATTGAGGACACTTCAGACGGCCATGGTGGGTGATGTCGAGCAGGTCTGGGCCTTGAGGGCCCGGCTGCAAACTGCAGCATCTCAATGTGGCCGGGGCAGTCTGGCCCAGCTGTCTGTGTAGCATTAACAAGGGCACTGGCGGCATGGGTGGCAGGGGAGCAGACATGCTGTCATCCCGAGAGACGACAGCAGGTGCCTCTCCCATTGAGCCAAGGCCACTCTCCTGAGTCTGCGCCTCAGTGCTCTATGGCTCTGCTGGAGAACAGAGTGCAGGAGTGAGGTGACACACTGGAAGCCCATGTCAATAGTGGTCCCCAAAGATAAGATGGCAGCTATCTAAGCTACCATGGCAGCTGTGAGAGCTGTCAGGAGGCTCCTTGATGCTGGGCGCCACTGTCGTGTTGATAGAGCTGACCGTTCTGTCTATGTTGGACAGAATAGATTCTACTCTATGGGAAGCCGTCACACAAGTTGGACCTATACTCTTCCATGCTCTGCAATATTGTGCTCAAGCTCGCTGGCAGGCTGCCCCGAACACTTAGCATTTTCTGGTATATATGCCCATCAGCTTTCTTCAGTAGTTTTGGCCCTCAAAGTCGGCATACCTTCCAGTCAATGTCCAGGACTCCTCCATCACCATCCCTGGGTATGTCCTGTCCCACCGGCACAGTTGGGGCACAGTGGTATACAGTCAGGAGGGAGTGGCCCTGGGAGTCCTCAACATTGACTCCGCACCCCATGAAGTCACATGGCTTCAGGTCAAGCATGGGCAAGGAAACCTCCTGCTGATTACCACCTACCACCCTGTCTCAGCTGATGAATCAGTACTCCTCCCTGTTGAATAACACTTGGAAGAAGCACTGAGCGTAGCAAGGACACAGAATGTACTCTGAGTGGGGGACTACAATGTCGATCATCAAGAGTGGCTCGGTAGCACCACTACTGACCGAGTCCTGAAGGACATAACTGCCAGTCTGTGCCTGTGATAGGTGGTGAGAGAACCAACACGAGGGAAAAACCTACCTGACCTGGTCCTCACCAATCTACCTGTCACAGATGCATCTGTCCATGACAGCATTGGTAGCAGTGACCACCGTACAGTCCTTGTGGAGACGAAGTCCCAACTTCACACTGAAGACACTCTCCATCGTGTTGAGTGGCACTAGCACCGTGCTAAATGGGATAGATTCAGAACAGATCTAACAGCTCAAAACTGGGCATCCATGAGGCGCTGTGGGCCATCAGCAGCAGCAGAATTGTATTCCACCACAGTCTGTAACCTCATGGCTTGGCATGTCCCTCACTCCACCATTACCATCAAGCCAGGGGACCAACCCTGGTTCAATGAGGAGTGCAGAAGATCATGCCAGGAGCAGCATTGGACACATTACATGTTGCCTGAGGCAACGCTAACAGGCCTGTCTCCTGCGCACCCGTTTTCGACCGTGATCAAATTTCTAGGCTAGAGTGAAAAAATGATCCCTTTCCTGTTGCTAACGCCCCTTACCTTAACAAACTTCACCAAAGTAATGCTTTAACCAAAGTTCTAATTCTCTCCTTTTACTGATCTGGTATCGACAGTAGCTCTTTATTAATCACCTGCCAGATGGCGATAAGCCAGGTGGCAGTCATACAAGAGCAGCATATAGTAGAGGGGCACGTTGCCCGCAAAGCATGTGTGATTAAAGAAGCAGGTCAATCCAAACTCAAACTCCGTATGATGTGAAGTGGACAGAGAATTTGTTACTTCATTTTCCTTATTTTAAATTGAACGTTGAAGCCTGTCCAGCGTGTGCATAACAAGCACTCTCGCCTCGGAGTCAGAACATTGTGGGGTCAAGCCCCACTATAGACTTGAGCGCTCAATCCAGCCTGATGGTCCAGTGCAGCACTGAGAGAGTGCTGCATTGTTGAAGGTGCTTGGGGAGATTTTAAATTGGGCTGCCTGGTATAACTGGAGTGGTCATGCCCCGAAGCTGGTTCACGCCGGCGCTTTGGGGCCATGATTCTCAAAGGGGCCTTCCGCTGGGCACCCAAAGCGCCTGCCTGTTCTGACGGTAGGGCCTTGTAATATGCAAATCAGGGTCGTAAGACATACAAAGGACTCTGATTGCAATTCTGACGGACAGCTGGGTGGAGCATGCTCTGTGCAAGCTCCGCCCACTTTCACCGGGTGGTGCAACTAACGAGACACCAAAAAGGTAAGTTGAAAATGATATTTTTGAGGCCAGGACGAGTGGGAGTGCAACTCCGAGTTCCACAAGAATAATGTTGGCTGCTAGTGTCCTGGGCCTCCCCCTCCCACCACGATCACACCCCCAAAACCTTTCTTCCTGCTAGCCGGGGTTGGCCTCCTAGCTACCTGATACTGCGTTGGCGCGGAGCTGGTGATCTGCATCCATCTGGTGCCCACAGGTTGCCAGTGGCATGGCAATAAGGCTCGGTCTTCAAAATGGACCAGGCCTCCCAATCGTTAAAATCTACCCTGCCATCTTCTGGATGAGATGTTAAACTGAGAGCCATCTGTTTGTTCAGATGAATGTAAAAGATCCCGTGGCACTATTTGAAGCAGAAAGGGGAGAACAGTACTATTGACATTCTAGCTAATATTCCTCTCTCAACCAACACCGCCAAAATCAGATTAACTGGTCATTCGTTCATTAGCTGGTTGTGAGACCATGCAGTACACAAATTAGGTGCTGAGTTTGTCTACATAAAATAACTTGTGAATGAAATGCTTTGGGATATTCTGAGGACATGAAAGGCACTGTGTAAATGCAAGTGTTTTCTTTTTTCTTTACTTGGTCCTTTTCGTGGTCCAGTGTCAGCTGTGGCTCAGTGGGTACCACTCTCATTGCTCAAGTCAGAAGGTTGTGGGTTCAAGTCCCACTCCATGAGACTTAAGCACAGTAATCTAGGCTGACGTGTGAGGAGAGATTGGGTCGATTGGGCTTATACTCACTGGAGTTTAGAAGAATGAAAAGGAGATCTCATTGAAACTTATAACATTCTAACAGGACTAAACAGACTAGATGCAGGAAGGATGTTCACGATGGCAGGGGAGTCCAGAACCAGGGGTCACAGTCTAAGGATAAGGGGTAAGCCATTTAGGACAGAGATGAGGAGGAATTTCTTCACCCAGTGTAAGGATTTCGCAATAATTTTGAAATTTCCTACAGTTCCAAAGATTGAATTTTGATTAAAGAATACCTGGGTAATATACCTTTAAAAATCCAGGGATCAAAATGGCCATCAGACCTCATGGCAGAAGACAAAAAGGACTTGAAAAGGCAGCCTGTTGTGTCTGTTAAAAAGGAGAATCAAAGATGGCTGCCCAACCTCGTGGCAGTACACAGGCTGTGGACATATGAAAAAGGAGAATCAAAGATGGCTGACAAAGGATTTAGAAAAAATCCCAGCCCTGAAGCAATGGAGCAGTTAAACTGCCAATCAAGGCAGTTCAGGGAGTTCCCCTCTCTGCAGAGACAATCGACAGAAACTGCTACTATGTTTACACAAAGGAGTAACTGCTTGAGACTGCGGTTTCAGTTTGACCACAGGACAATGACTTTTGTTTACACTAACTTTCAAAGCTGTTTACTCAGCAATTATAGAAAGACATGCTTTTTTTCAAACCAAGACAGCTCCATTCAAACTCAGTACGATGAATGGGAATACATTCACAAACCCATCACGATAAATGGGTAATTTATCCAAACCCATCACAGACAATGGGGACAGTTTGGATCCCTTTTGTTCAGCCCAGATGCACCTGGATTTGGGCGGGAAGGTTTTAGCCCCAATTGGGGTATAAGATAACTTCTCAAGAAGCCATCTCTCTCTCTCTCTCTGCCGCCTCGCCTCCGTGCTCTGCCTACAGAAGAACAGCTCAGAAGCCTGCCTAAAGGAGTGGAATACCAGCAGTTTACTTTTAAATACTGGGGTATTTTTTACTTCGGGGCAGTGAATATCATAGGCCGCAGGGGCACGGGGCAGCCGTTCATTGGTGAGCATATATTTTTCTGGCCCATTACAACACAACTTAGAATAGGGTGGGAATTAAGGGGAATTTTGTTAAAACTGTAATTTTAGTCGATTTTCCCTCGTTGTGTCCATTCTCTCCTCCCCTATTTAAGTAACAGTGTTGCACTAGCAGAGAAGCGCTGTAGTGAACACTGAGTTCTGTATTAAAAGTGTTGTATTTAAGTACAAGTGTTGCATTAAGCAGGGAAGTGCTGTAGTGAACATTAAGTGATTTGTAAGAAGTAAAGTGCTGTATTTGAGTAACAGTATTGCGCTAAGCAGAAAGGTGCTTCAGTGGACACTAAGCAGCTGTATTAAAGTGCTGTACTTAAGTAAAAGCCACGAAGCAGAGGTGCTGTAGTGAGCAAAGTGTACTGTATTAAAGGTGTGTTGCACTAGTTAAAGGTGCTGTATTTAAGTAAAGCCACTAAGCAAAAGAGTGCTGCAGTAAACGATAAGTGAACTGTGTTAAGCAAAAGTGCTGTACCAGGCATAGCTGTGTTGTATCGATTATTTTTAAGTTGTTTTTTTCTTTTGTTTCAATAAATACTGGTCTGTTTTGCACCCGAACCACGAGTCACGTTTTTCTGTCTACATCGCTACCGAATAAGTCCGGCGGTCAGAACCAGGAATAGGGGAGCGCTTCGAAACCGCACGGGGATCCCTGGAGCATAAGAACATAAAAACATAAGAAGTAGGAGCAGGAGTAGGCCATACGGCCTCTTGGGCCTGCTCCGCCATTCAATAGGATCATGGCTGATCCGAATCTAGACTCACGTCCACTTCCCTGCTCTCTCCCCGTAACCCCTAATTCCCCTATCTGCTAGGAAACTGTCTATCTCCGTTTTAAATTTATTTAATGTTGCAGCTTCCACAGCTCTCTGGGGTAGCAAATTCCATAGATTTACTACCCTCTGAGTGAAGAAGTTTCTCCTCATCTCAGTTTTGAAAGGGCAGCCCCTTATTCTAAGATTATGCCCCCTAGTTCTAGTCTCACCCATCAGTGGAAACATCCTCCTGCATCCACCCGATCAAGCCCCCTCACAATCTTATATGTTTCGATAAGATCGCCTCTCATTCTTCTGAACTCCAATGAGTAGAGGCCCAACCTACTCAACCTTTCCTCATACGTCAACCCCCTCATCTCCGGAATCAACCGAGTGAACCTTCTCTGAACCGCCTCGAGAGCAAGTATATCTTTTCTTAAATATGGAAACCAAAACTGCACGCAGTATTCCAGGTGTGGCCTCACCAATACCCTGTATAACTGCAGCAAGTTTTTATACTCCATCCCCCTTGCAATAAAGGACAGGATTCCATTGGCCTTCCTGATCACCTGCTGCACCTGCATACTAACTTTTTGTGTTTCATGCACCAGGACCCCCATATCCCTTTGTACTGTAGCACTTTGCAGTTTCTCTCCATTTAGATAATAACTTGCTCTTTGATTTTTTCTGCCAAAGTGCATAACCTCACACTTTCCAATATTATATTCCATCTGCCAAATCTCTGCCCATTCACTTAGCCTGTCTATGTCCTTTTGCAGGTTTTTTATGTCCTTCTCACTCACTGCTTTCCCTCCCATCTTTGTATCGTCGGCAAACTTGGATATGTTGCACTCGGTCCCTTCCTCCAAATCGTTAATATAGATTGTAAAGAGTTGGGGCCCCAGCACTGACCCCTGCGGAACACCACTAGTTACTGATTGCCAGCCCGAGAACGAACCATTTATCCCAACTCTTTGTTTTCTGTTAGATAGCCAATCTTCCACCCATGCCAGTATATTACCCCCAATCCCGTGATTTTTTATCTTGATCAGTAATCTTTTGTGTGGAACCTTGTCAAATGCCTTTTGGAAGTCAGCAGCTCAGAGGCTTCTGACTGGCCAGAGACAATAACCCCAACCCCGCCTGTTTAATTCCTACAAAGAGTGGTGAACCTGTGGAATTCTCTACCACAGAAGGCAGTTGAGGCCAATTCATTAAATATATTCAAGAAGGAGTTAGATATATTTCTTAAGGCTAAAGGGATCAAGGGGTATGAGGAGAAAGCAGGGACAAGGTGCTGAATTTGGATGATCAGCCATGATCTCATTGAATGGCGAAGCAGGCTCGAGGGGCCGAATGGCCTACTCCTGCTCCTATCTTCTGTGTTTCTATGACACTCCAGTGTAGTATTCGGAGGTGCTGTCTTTCAGATGAGACGTCAAACCGAGGCCCCGATTGCTCTCTCAGGTGGATGTAAAAGATCCCATGGCACTATTTCGAAGAAGAGCAGGGGAGTTATCCCTGGTGTCCTGGCCAATATTTATCCCTCAATCAGCATAACAAAAGCAGATTATCTGGTCATTATTGCATTGCTGTTTGTGGGAGTTTGCTGTGTGCAAATTGACTGCTGTGTTTCCTACATTACAACAGCGACTTCACTTTAAAAAGTACTTCATTGACTATAAAGCACTTTGGGGCGTCTGGTGGTTGTGAAATTTGCTATATAAATAGAAATCTTTCTTTTTTTTTCTTCTTTTTTCCCTCTTTTGTGAGTTGGCGTCACAATGGTTTAAAAGTTGCAAATGTCTGATCAATCCCTAATTGCCCTTTGGGAGGTAGGGGCACTAGAGCTATCTGAATGTAATGGGACAGCAATGATGTTTGAAAAGCAATTTTTGCTGATCAAGTTTTCGTTCACATAAGTATATCTGGATGAGATGGTGGGACCTGTTGTAAAAGTAAATTTAATCTATTTAATCCTCATTAAAGCAAGCCAGATGTTCGTTAAATAAAAAATAGGATCCATGACAGTTTTGAAATGCTGGCAAATGAGCTGTAGTTTGAGCCCAGAACCAACAGTTAATGGAGATTTTGGTATCTGATGCACAATATTAACATCTAGGGACAGTTTATGTAAATAGTCAAACTCCAAACATTCCTTCGTAAGATATTTAAACTTCAACTTCAACTATATGCATGCCCTCAGTTTGTGAAATCCCACCCCACTCACTGCTAAATACTACTGTATTATGCCAAATTCAATATACATTTAAGGCAGGCAGACTGATAAATGTCCTACACAAGACCTGCTGAAAATTAAACATCCATTATTCCCACTGGAGTAATTATTCTGCTTTGCTATATGAAAGCCGTATATATTTATAACCAACTGCCAAAATTAATTACACACATCTGCAAAACAAAAATCCATTAGCAGCGTAGAAATGAACCAGAACAGATTGGACTATTTCAACATTGTTACTCAATGCCATTTTTAAAGTGTGCCACATCATTTTTTTATTCGTTCTTGGGACGTGGGTGTTGCTGGGAAGGCTGCATTTAATGCCCATTCCTAGTTTCCCTAGTAAGGTCTGTAGCAGTTTGATACAACTGGGTGGTTTTCTAGATTACTTCAGAGGGCAGTTAAGAATCAACCATGTTGGTGTAGCAGTGGAGTCACATACCAAATATGGAGGCAAGATTCCTTTTCTAAAGGACATTAAAAAGGAAGATTTGCATTTAGATAGCGCCATTCACAATCTCAGGATGTCCCAAAGCACTTTACAGCCAATTAAGTACTTTTGAAATGTAGTCACTGTTGTAATGTAGGAAACACGGCAGCCATATTGTATACAGCAAGCTCCCACAAACAGAAATATGATAATGACCAGATAATCTGCTTTTTAGTAATGTTGGCTAGGACACTGGGGATAACTCCCCGGCTCTTCTTCATAATAGTGCTGACGTAATAAAACTCACGATGCACTTGGTTTGAGCAGAAAGCAAGGCTTTAATCAACTTGTTTCAGAACATGGAGGTCTAGTTGTACTTCACTAGTTCCTTGTCTTACAAAATGTCCCTGGCAAGCTGGGGCCAACGCCCGAGTATTTATACTCCTTGGATGGTGCCACCAGCTGGCCGTCCAGTGTTATTTCATAGGTAGTTTCTCGATGATGAGATTTATGACAAGTGCCATGGGATATTTACATCCACCTGAGAGAACAGAGAGGGCCTCAGTTTAACGTCACAACCTAAAGACAGCACCTCCAAGAGAGCAGCACTCCCTCAGTACTGTCCTGGAGTGCCAGCCTGGATTTTGTGCTCAAGTCTCTGGAGTGAGGCTTGAAGCCACAACCTTCTGACTCAGAGGCAAGAATGCTACGCCCTAAGCCACAGCTGACACATGAACCAGTTGGGTTTTGTAACAATCCAACAAATTTGTGGTCACTTTTACTCATTTCCAGATTTAGAAAAAAACTGAATTCAAATAGTAAAACTGCCATGGTGTGATTTAGAACTCACATTCTCTAACTTTCTAATCCAGTAACATAACCACTACTCTACCGCACCCATCATAAGCAAAACTCTTCATCCCACCACCTCAGTTAATGTTTTGATTCTCAAGCACATCTCAAAATCAAGCACATCTCAATGTGATTGGAGATACTTTTCTGGTAAATCGATAATTATAATAGACCACGTCTTTTCCATTTGAAAATTTGTGTTATTTTTAAACTCATTTTGCAGTTAAATGAAAATATTGCACTGCAGGAAGACATCAAGAGAATGTAACTTCAGTCAGAGAGTGTGCCTTCTAACCACTCTTTATATCCGTGTGCCTGGTTTGTTTATAAAACAACTGGGAGATCTTCGCTTCAGTTTTTTAACCCAATCCTCACTGCAATTTACTCACACGGGAGGTACCAACCAATAGTTTTTCCCTTCGCCTTCCACTCTCCTGAAGGCATTGACTTCTTGCTCAGATGTAATGCCAGGGGTACCAAAAATCCTTCTGGTCCAAGTGCCAATTCTTCATGAGCCTCAATAGTGCCTGTCAGTAGACTATTTCATCACAATGACATGACTGCTGACTCTGTATCCAATGTCTGTACATTTGTACTTCCATAAGAACATAAGAAATAGGAGCAGGAGTTGGCCATTTGGCCCTTCGAGCCTGCTCCGCCATTCAATAAGATCATGGCTGATCTTCTACCTCATCTCCACTTACCTGCCCGATCCCCATATGCCTTGATTCCCTCAATATTCCTGCAGTGATCACTGGATAGTGATCAGGAGTCGGAACTCCAACCATTAGCACTGAAGTTACTACTATCACCTGAGTTATGTTAACTCAGTGCAGGCTAAGGATTGAGCCAGTACATTTCTGGATAAACTTCCTGAGCTATCCCAGGTGCCATCATTTTGTTGTGTGTTAGTAAATTACTACCAGTGCCATGTGCTAATGAGTATAGAAACAGGGGCCCCGATCTGATCTCAGAGGCGTGGAGGGAGTGGCGGTGGGGAGGAGCAATTTTACGGTCGGGAAACCTGGAAGTCGAGAAGTATGAAGTGATGCACTTTGGGAGGACTAATATGGAAAGACAGTATACTATAAATGGCACAATTTTGAAAAGTGTAGATGAGCAGAAAGAACCTGTTGTTCATATACACAAATCCTTAAAGGTGGCAGGGCAAGTTGATAAGGTGGCTAAAAAAAGCATCTGGGTTACTTTGGTTTATAAATAGAGGAATAGAGTATAAATGCAAAGATCTCTTGCTCACAATACTCCAGCTGAGGCCGAACCAATGATTTTTAAAGTTCTAGCCTCAGCTGGAGTATTGTGGACAATCCTGGGGTACCACCCCTCAGGAAAGATGTAAAGGCCTCAGAAAGAGTACAGAGGAGGTT
Organism: Somniosus microcephalus; assembly: GCF_052327205.1. Lineage (NCBI taxonomy): Eukaryota > Metazoa > Chordata > Chondrichthyes > Squaliformes > Somniosidae > Somniosus > Somniosus microcephalus. The sequence goes on from NC_141012.1 coordinate 22,519,065, forward strand.
TACCAGGATGTCCCCAGGGATGAAGAACTTCAGTTATGAGGAGAGGTTGGAAAAGTTAGGACTGTTCTCCTTGGAACAGAGAAGGTTAAGAGGTGACCTAATGGAGGTTTTCAAGATGATGAGAGGGTTTGATAGAGAATAATTATTCCCTCTGTTGAGTGGGTCAATAACTAGAGGTCACAGATTCAAAATCGTTGGCAAAAGATCTAGAGGGGAGATGAGGAGAACATTTTTCACTCAGAGAATTGTCGAGGTCTGGAACGCTCGACCTGAACAGGTGGTGAAAGCTGATTCCATAAATAATTTTAAAAGGGAGTTGGATGGCTACTTGAGGATGAGGAACTTACAGGGTTATGGACAAATGCAGGGGCGTGGGGCTAAGCATGACTGCTCTTTCAAAGAGCCAGCAGAGGCTCGACGGGCCGAATAACCTGCTTCCGTGCTGTAAGTTTCTATGATTCCGTGGGCTGGATTTTCCAAGCCCCGAGGAGGCGGGCATGGAGGCGGGACAGCCCGTAAAATCGGAGAAAGTGGGGGCGGATGGCAAACTCGCCCCCATCCCGCCTCCGTACCCTTTTGCCAGGAGGCAGGAAGATGTGCAGCTTTGGATCCCGTCTCCTGGAGGCGGGAAAGGCTTTTAATCCTTTTAACTGCCAGTTAACAGGCAGAAAAAAGGATTCGTGCCATTTTACCTTCACAGGTGAAGGCTTCCCAACCTCGGAGAACCCCGCCGGGTTGGAGGAGACGTGGAGGAGGTCTGCGGTGGTCGGAGGCACCTGGAAGTAAGGTATAGAGGTGAGTGATGGGTGCAAGTGTGGAGTGGTATGTATGCAAGGTGAGTGATTAGTTTAAAAAAGTGTTCACTTAACTATTTTTCCTTCTATAGCCTTTAGCTGTGCTGGATTGGGAGAGCGGACATCCACCTTGTCAATTTCAGGTAATGGCTGATGGACCCTCCGATCCATCAGACATCTGAAATTTACTTATTTTCAATGTTTCTAGAGTCCTCACCACAAGGACTCATCAAACTAAAGAGAATGGCAGTGTTGACAGCTTCACAGAGCTGTCAAACGCTGTCATTTCTTCTTTCAAGAATTCTTGACAGATAGCATGTCTGACGTTGACGTGATCTGTCAGTGACTTCTTCCCTAATTGGCCTGCTGAGCCCGCCGGGTGGGCTTAACAAGCTCAATCAGGGGAAAATCCCTCTGAATGGTCAGGCGAGGATGGAGGCGGGACATTGACACGACAAGCAGCAGTCCCGCCTCCAACTCACCTCCATTCACAAAATCCAGCCCAATGAGTCTAAAAGTCTATTGAGTCTGTTGATCTCTTGGTTTGATCAGCAATGTGAAATTGAATGCACCCAGTGAGGACCCCACTTGTTTGACATTATCGGATGTCCTGTTTTTGAGCTGTACAGAGAAACTGTTGAAATACAGATTGTAAGCAAGTGCACAAAAGAAGTAAAAACTGACCCTAATAGTGCATCTATTCTTTGAAGTCAGGCTCTTTGAATATTATTATACAATTGCTCAACGTGTTCATATTACATTCCTTTGTCTGCAATATTAATGGAAGCATTAACCTATTCATTTAAAATAGAATAAGGCCTCCGTTAGTATTGCAATCAAAGAAACTTCATACAAATACATTAAAGATTTATATCCTAATATTCAAAGAGCACATTTTCAAGGCACTGAGTTCATTAGTTTACACACAAAGTACTGAGATCTCTTCTAATCAAATCATTTGTGACCGCTTTCCTTTGATCTTTTAAATGATCCTATTATAGCTAATGATTTTGTACCATTTTCCAAATTCATCTTCATGACATTCTGCTCTCACATTTGAACATTTGTCGTTTGTATATAATGTGAGAGAGTGTGGTTAAAGTTAAAGAGTTAGCCAATGCATTCAAGTTTTAATAAAGTTGTATAATTTAGAAAAATGATCAAAACAAACATTTAGACATTTCTTGGTTTTGTGTGACAGTTTTTACTTTTAGGAACAAAATATGTCAATTAGCAATTCTGAATTGAGGTTCAGGTTGTGCAATGCATGCACTTACCTGCAGTAGTTCAGGTAATTACTCTGCTAAATAACCTCAATTATTTCCCATTCATCATCTACAAAAGGCTTTCTTCTCATTGTTGTCTTGTCTTGTTGCAGTTTTGTTCTATCAGCATGTATAATTCCTGCATCACTGAGTGCTTTGCCTTACCAATGGCATCTTTAAGCCAGGCTTTGATAATTACAGGTAGTATTATATGTAACCACCTGCTTAATAGCTTAATCAGAATTGCACTCCCATCCTGACAAGTCCAGCCCACACTCTTAGGACTATTGCTAAGGTTGTTATTTAAAATGTAGTCTTAAGGAAGCTGAAACATTTTTTTTCTTTTCTCAAATTTCTTTTTCCAAAATATAAGCCTGGTCTGACCAGACATTTTTTTCCACACTAAGCCGACTAAACTTATATAGAACAGGTTCCTATAAAAATGAATGGGAAATTCTGGCTTTTGTAAGATGGTGTATATACTACGCTGAAGTCAACTGTGTTACCTTTACTGCTGTGAGCATAATCTGTCAACAAGGTTAGTGCCTTGGTTTTCTGCTTTTTGTTTAATGCAAATAGCAAGCAATCTCTTTTTGTAATGTGTTGTTCACACAATAACACATGAGCTGCGCTGTCCATCCCTGTCTTTGAATCTATGCAGGATTATCTGGCAGAATATGCCACAAGAAACAAGAAAAACTGATACGGAATAATTTCTTGAGGGGCAAAGAATTCCAGTGGGGAGTAAGCTGTACTTAGCTTTTCCCTCTTTTTAGGGAGATGTTGAATCTCAGAACTCTATGTAACGAGCCATGCTGCCTGATCATGAAAAACAGAAGAACAGCTGGCTTGACAAGGAATACACCTCCCACATTGCAATGTACTGGGAATTTGGGAAGAGTCAAGAGCATCTTCTGTGCAGGTGGTCCACCTGCACAGAAGATGCCATTGTTTGTAAGAGAACAACGTGGGCTGCACAACTACTACAGAAGAAAAGTAACAGATTCCATATGGAGACCTAACATTGCTGATGTCTGTTAATAGTTCAGGACTGAGAATTGGAACTTATGCAGGAAATCTGGCTGAGACAGTTTGACCTTTATGTCTTTTCCTTCTAATATTTCTGATTTAAAGGGACAGCTTTTCAGGACATATTAGAAATGAAGAGATATACTGGGATATTTATATAATTAAGACCATGACAATGGGCTTTACGTAAAATAAAGTATATATATATATTTTTTTTTCTAATATACAAATAGAGAAGTGCTAATTCATTAATTATAACATTCTGGGCCATAATCTGCTGTCAAAATAACGGGGAGCCTCATGGCACTCATTATTATTTATGTGAAAAATAGTACAGCGACTTCAGGCGAGGGGCAGCGGCATGGTTAAAAACAAAAATCCAGAAGCTGCTGTCCTAGTTGTGCTGCTCCGCCATTAGCTTCGCTGAAAATGGAATCTCGCCGTCTGCCTTGCCATTGAAATGCATTGAACAGCGTGAAGTTGCTGTATTTGCACGATAGATCCGAACTAAACTCGGCCCAGAAAGTTAAGTCTTGTCTATTTCAGTCTAAGTACCCTTTTAACAATGTGATAAGTGTTAATTACTGCCAGTCAATCTCTCTGGCTTTGAAAATTAACTATTACAAGTGCAGTGTCTTAATCCTTCAGGTTTTAAATGTTGTTGGTGATTTTAAAAATGTAAAATTTAATTTTTAACTTTTCCTTTCTGTCTCTTTTTTTCTCTCTCTCGTAATCCAATCTTTCTTTCCCTCCCTTTATTTCTCTTTCTGTACCTGATTTGACATTGAATTTACCCTCTTTAATCTACACTTCCTTCTCAGTCATTGCGCTGTTAATTTCACAATCTTTCAAGCTGATTGGTGGAGGAGATGCACAGTTGCTTGTCCTGTTCACTCAGGTCCCAGATGTCCGGTTTCCCTCGCTGCGCCGTTATCAGCTCGCACTTTCAGAAACTTGCCACGCCAAAAATGTTAAAACCTAAACGAGCAAGGGTAAGTTTAATTAACGGCAGACACTGTTAGATTCACTCCTACACCAAATTATGGCCCACTGTGCTATTATTTTATAATTATTTGTTATGTGACAGTAAACTAAAAGTTACCAAGTGAGATTTCATACTCAGGATATTGAACTATTGCAAAAGGATTTAATTCACATCTTATACTTTAAAAGATTTGAAATGATGTATAATTAAAAATCAAGGTATTTTTCATGTTAACTCGTTACATACAAATGAAAATGAAAGTACGAACTTAGAAATTGATTTGATTTAGAGCAGAGTTCAAATGACAATTGTAAGTAATTTATTTGTATACGCTGACCCCTCTTTATAATGTGCCTTGGGAGAGGCTGAGTTGTACTGTTGTAAACTAAAAATGACAAAGAAACAGGAAACAGAAGAGTGAAGGCATGATGAAAAATCCATTACATATAATATATATAGTATGCAACATATAGCTATTTCTGGGTAATCTGCTACCAAGAGGACTTCTTCATGCTAAAGTACCTTCAGACCATTATTCTTTCAGCTAACAGTAAGCCATCTCTATTGAGCCCAATGACCTGTACTATAACATTGAGAAAAGCTAAGATAATGTTTAATATAAACTTATATATTATAAATACTCAAATCGGTAATTCATTGTTAGAGTTATATTTATGTTCCTAAATAATTTGTGCTTCAATGGTTTAGAACACCATCAGGACCAACCGATTGAATCCCTGCATCGCAATATCATACGTTCTACATATAGAAAATATATGAATAAAGTATACATATTAATATTTTTGTTATGTTTAAATATATCAAGAAAGAGTTAGATATATTTCTTAAGGCTAAAGGGATCAAGGGATATGGGGAGAAGGCAGGTACGGGGTACTGAATTTGGATGATCAGCCATGATCTCATCGAATGGCGGAGCAGGCTCGAGGGGCCGAATGGCCTACTCCTGCTCCTATCTTCTATGTTTCTATGTTTCTATATGATAAAGCTCTTATTTTTGTGACAAGGTCATAGCTTCAAAAACCCTTCTGTCTCAGGATTTGACATTTTACCTGGTAGTTTTTAATATAATCACATTTCTGGTTGTATTGTGCATAGGCTTAAAGAAGAACTGAGCTTTAAATAAAATGAGACCTGAGCTAGATGGCCCAATATAGCCTTGGGATGCCCAACTTAGAGGGTTGAGTTCAAGTCCCAGCCTTGACTGGTAATGATAATTGCCGGCCCCCATTGGAAGAGGTTTGGCAGTTTCCTCCATTGTTTAGAGATGGGATACTGTCCAGCAGCTGAGTGCTCTGTATCTCAAGAGGGAGGAAGAACTGCGAGGAACTGGTATATCTCTCAGAAATTCATATCCTGCCAGTTAGTCATGGTGCAGCGCTGATGGTGGCCATACGTGTATGACACATACTGTTGTTTAAATGACTGAAGGAGGAAGTGTGATAGATGTGTTAAAACTTAATAAAAAAAAAGTCTAAATATAGTACGTGTCAATTACCAAATGTCTGTAATCAGGTTTTGATTCATTTCCCATGTTCTCTAAGATTAATTAATTGCAGATCTGTAGGAACAACATAAACTGGGTTGATATTTTATTGGTCTAAAGCACAGTAACTGGAGAAAGAGTGTATTTTGTTTGCGGGCAGAGCATCCCTTGTTAGGGAAGCTATACTAAGTGAGATTGTGTTCGGGTTCCATCTTGTGCTGAAGACTCTGATTAAGAGACAGGAGCCGGGAAACTCCCGCTCTGAGCGCCGGCATTTAAGGCCGGTTTCAGCAGGAAATTGGCAGCTGCCTTGCTTCCGGCCAGGGATGTGGCGGTCGCCATTTTGGGCAGGCCGGTATTGCGGCCATTGCCTGCGTTTGGCAGAAGAATGCAAATAAGGCTGATTGTGACATCAATCAGCGTGCATCGCTGACTTGACACACAACCTGCTATTTGGGCGTCGCCGCTCGACTGCACACTCTCTCCAAAGCACGCACAGCTAAACGTGCGTTCAGCTGCACGAGGGACCCCCCACCAGCGAGATTTAAAGGGATCATCAGCAACTTTCAGTTAACTTGCTTTTTGATTTCTACTGGCTCTGTGTAATTTTGTGCAACTGTTTGGAGCTTTCTACAGTTATTTGAATTGGTGAGCTGGTGCTGCAAGTGGAGAAGGCTTTGCTTCTGAATTCGAGGGTTCTGCTCAGATCACTTGCTCCCAGCCATGGGGGGGTCTACTTGCAGTCCCCCTCGCGCTGCAGCATGACAGGGTGATGGAGCAGAGGCAGCAAAGAGGACAAGCTGTTCGCAGAGGGAGGAGGAGGAGTGGGAGGGGGGCTCTCAGCAGGAGGCCTGACCCACCGAGGGTCTTCGAGAGCACGTCTACCTGCACTTAAGCCAGGAGCATTGTACATGGAGCTCTGCTTCACCAAGGTGGCAGTCACAGAACTCTGCCAACTCTTGGAACCAGAACTACAGCCTCAGAACAGAGTGATGATGGTGCTGCCAGTGGCCCTCAAGGTGGCCATGGCCCTGAATTTTTTCGCCACAGATCCTTCCAGTCTGGAGCAGGCGACATATCTAACATCTCACAATTTGCTGTCTATTGCTGCATCCAGGAGGTCACAGAGGCTCTGTACTCCAGGAATAGGGATTTCATTGTCTTCTCTCTGAACAGAGAGAAGCAGGAGGAGCATGCATGTGGCTTTGCCAGGATAGCGGACTTCCCCAGGGCGTCATCAACTGCACACGTGTGGCTTTGCGGGCACCGCATATCAATGCTGAAATGTACCGTAACCACAAAGGCTACCCCTCACTTAAAGTGCAGTTGGTGTGTAACCATGCCCGGCACATCATGATGGTGAATGTTCGGTATCCTGGCAGCAGTCCAGATGTCTTCATTCTGCACCAGTCTGGTGTGCCAGCAATCTTCCAGCCAACATGTCGATCCTGAGGGTGGCTGCTCAGAGACAAGGGTTATCCGCTCTACACCTGGTTGATGACTCCCCTCTGCAACCCCATCACTTGTGGCCAGCACTTATATAACAAGAGCCATGCTGCCATGAGGAACCTCATCGAGCAGACCATTGGGATGCTGAAGCAAAGGTTCCATTGAGTTGACCGCTCCGGAGGAGCTCATGAACATGCTGGCATAGGTGTCCCATTTCATGGTGGTCTGTTGCATCCTCCTCAACATGGCCATCATTCAGGCACAGCCTTTGCCACCATGGGTTCAGGAGGAGGAGGAGTAATCCAAGGAGGAATCCCCATTCCAGACAGGCTGTCTGAGCGTGCCTTATTTGATTCCATTTCCAATGAATGAAACCCCAGATCCCCATTGCTCAACACTTCCCCACCTTACCATCACGGTACATCACAGTGTCCTCTTGGGCACAAGGCTAAACTGAAAGCCACCACAAAACAAACATTACAAACATAATTTATAAATGATAAAATCCAATACTGCATAACAAAGTCAACTAATCACGCTTGCACATTCCCCTAGTGTCTGTCTTTCGTGTTCCTTTGCCTATTCTAGTGCTTCTACGCAGATGCTACCCCAATGGCTACAGCTTGGCTGGCGGAAGGCTGCTGACTTTCCGTGGGGAACACTGCAGATGGCCTTGCAGGCTGACCTCGAGCAGCTCTGGGCCTAGAAGGCCCGGCTGTAGACTGCACCACCTCAGCATGGGCGGCAGCAGTCTGGGCTGGCTGGTTGACATGCAGCAGCAAGGGCACTGACAGAGTGGCAGTGGTGGGAGTATGAACGCTGTCATCCTGAGAGAGGACAGCAGCTTCTTGCTCCATGGAGCCACTGCCACTCACCCAGGGGGTGGCATCTCAGCATTCCTAGCCATTGGTTGGAGGACAGATTGCTGGACTGTTGTGAGACCCTGCAAGCCCCTTTCCACACTCATAAACCCAGCCACGATGGCAGCAGTCTGAGCTTGCATGGCAGCAAACTGAGCCTGCATGAGAGCAGTCTGAGCTTCCAGTGCAGCACTCAGACGTTGGGTCACTTCCGCTTGTGCTGCAATGGAAGCTGTGACATCGCCCATCACACCCAGCATCATGGTTGGGTCCACAAGTGATCTAATGGAGTTGACCAACACTTCCATCCTGGAAATCATGGGCTCCAAGCTCACGCAAAGTCCCGTGCAATGTTCACAGAAATCACAGAAATCACAGAAACCCCACAGTGCAGATAAAGGCCATTTTGGCCCATCGAGCCTGCACCGACACATATCCCACCCGATCCCCGTAACCCCTACACCAACACATATCCCACCCTATCCCCGTAACCCCACGTATTTAATCCCCCTAACACTAAGGGTCAATTTATCATAGCCAATCAACCTAACCCGCACATCTTTGGACTGTGGGAGGAAACCGGAGCACCCGGAGGAAACCCACACAAACACGGGGAGAATGTGCAAACTCCACATAGACAGTCACCCGAGGCCGGATTCAAACCCGGGTCCCTGGCGCTGTGAGGCAACAGTGCTAACCACTATGCCACCGGAGGAGCCGGACTCCTCCAAGCTCCTTGACACTGACAACAAGCTCTTTGGCAGATCTGCCACTGCACCAAGCATTTCTGTGTGCATGCCCATCACCCTTCTTCTGAAGGCCACCTCATCGAGCACCTCATCGAAGTCCTCATCTGAGTCCTGTGCAGCTGAACTTGTCTACGAACTCACCCTCCGGGGAGCTGGCACCTAAGCTACCCTTTTCCCCTGGCCTGGCTGCAGCCCACTTGTGCCCAGTGACTCACCACATGCAGATCCCACCTCTATACTACCCTCTAAAGTTCGCGCAGTGCAATATTCTGAGCTGGTGTCTGGGAGTGTCAGATCGTGTGATGGTGCCTCTTCTTCGCCATCGCTCTCCTCCTCTGGTTGGGCCCCTGGCAGTTCTTGGGTATTTGACACGAGAAAGGCACAAGGGTCGGGTTGTGGTGAGGGGAGGGGGGGAGCAACATGTGCATGCTTACACCATTAGCAGCTTGTAAGTGGGAAAAGATTGTGAGATGAGGGGGAAGTGGGTTTGTGGGACGAGGATTAGGAATGAGCATACTGTCATCAGCAATGCTTTCAAACTTGCCGCTTGACACGGCCTCAGTGACGACTGCTCCAATTATCTCCAGCACAGTCTCCTCCAGCCCAGTAAGTAAGTAAGGAGTGTGATGGAACACTCTCCACTTGCCTGGATGAGTGCAGCTCCAACAACACTCAAGAAGCTTGACACCATCCAGGACAAAGCAGCCCGCTTGATTGGCACCCCATCCACCACCTTAAACATTCACTCCCTCCATCACCGGCGTACCGTGGCTGCAGTGTGTACCATCTACAAGATGCACTGCAGCAACTCGCCAAGGCTTCTTCGACGGCACCACCCAAATTCGCGATCTCTACCACCTAGGCAGCAGGCGCATGGGAACACCACCACTTCCAGGTTCCCCTCCAAGTCACACACCATCCTGACTTAGAAGTATATCACAGATCCTTCATCGTCACTGGGTCAAAATCCTGGAACTCCCTCCCTAATAGCACTGTGGGGGTGCCTTCATCACACGGACTGCAGCGGTTCAAGAAGGCGGCTCACCACCACCTTCTCAAGGGCAATTAGGGATGGGCAAAAAATGCTGGCCTTGCCAGTGATGCCCACATCCTATAAATGAATTAAAGAAAAATATATCTGTCTGTTTTACAATCGTATAAGGAGTTGCATTTACCTTTCCCTTAGATGTTGTTGGATAGGCAGTTTATACCAAGTCTTAAGACCATCATAGGATTGGTGAAGACTGTAGATCATACCATAGAGACAAGTCTTTGGACTGCTGAGCTAATGGAAGTCAATATAAGCTAAGGGTAAAAGTCATGGAAGGTATATGATGTAATGGTCTACAGCTAAGGGTATAATAGCAGGACCACAGTAATGAAAAGTTGGGCAAATCGAGGGTTGGGTTGCCATCTGTTTTCTGCAGCCTTTGCATCATTGCATGTATTGTCTGTGAGTTCTATTTCCTCCAATATATCTGAGCAAATGTCTAGAACTCTCATTTCTGGCACAGAGAAGGTAACTTCAAGCTTGTCCAAGTTTACTACCTGTTTGATCAACACAATGGCCTAGAAATTGAGTTGCCTTAGCGCCGCTTTTGAGGCGCTAGAGGGACTAGCGCCAGAGTTATGGCCAGTTCAAAAATTCCCTGGGGCCCTAAAGCGGCGTTGCACCGGTAGCGCTGCGCCGGCACCGATGACGTCATCGGTGTGCGCAGCGTCCCGGTTGCCATGCCGACGGGCCCCAGCGCCGAAATTCAGTTGCGGCCGCCTCGCCCGTGGCAGCCGCAACTAAGACTCTGGCAACAGAGTCTTACAAGCCTTTGCGCCGGCGCATTAAAGGCCCCGCGGCGGCCGGCCGCTTTCCCGCCGGCCGCCTGGCCGCAGCTCCCTCCCCGGACTTCCCCCCCCCCCCCCGCGGAACAGAAGCAAGCCCGGCACTTGTCCGAGGTGCCGGGCTCATTTTTATAAAGATTTTCGCGGGCCGCGGCCGGGTGCAGGCAGCTCCTCCTTAAGGGAAGGAGGAGGCCTGCACTTCCCGAGCCTGCCGCACCGCATCGGGTGCCGCAGCGCCGGAATTGCGGCGCGAAACGGCAGTTAGCGCCGAATTACCGCCGCAAAGACCCTTCAGTAGCGCCGGCAGCCGTTTGGGCGCGGCCCTGCTGAATTTTTGGCGCACGCAGGGGGACTTAGCGCCGGCACTAACTTCCGGCGCTAAAGCCCTGGCTAAGCCAAAACTCAATTTCTAGGCCATAATGTATTGTTTTTTGGCCTAAATCTATGCAAAACTTTGAAAGAAATAGTTTGAGGATGCTGGAGAATGCAGTTCAATAGGCTTCTAGAAACCACTAAAAAACTAACCAGTCTGTGGTGTGGGCCAGGTTCTTCAAACGCTTCCTCCCTCTTGAGATAGTAAGAGTGCAATTGCTGGACCGTGTTCTATCTAAAAGTACAAAGTTTGGAAACTGATGAATCGCTTCCACTGGAGGGTCAGCAAGTATGATTAACAGTCAAGGCTGGGATTTGAACTCAGAGTCTTGTGTGTTGAGAATCCAAAGTACTACTGAGTTGTCTGGCTCAGTTACTGTTCCTGCGGTCATCGTTGTCTCTGCAGTATTGTTCAGTATCTTTGTCTATATCACTCCCAGTTTCTCTGTTAAATGAATACTGAGAAAAGTAAGTTGCCAGATGGATTTAAGATCTGTGTAAATTTCCAGTAAATGTCATCTTATTTTTCAACATCTATGTAAATTCCAGCAAATAATCTAGATTTTTGAATTGTCTAAGTTATGAGTAATGGGGGAGAAAGAGGTCCACCAGCTTAAGAAAAATATTAAAATAGTTGGTAATGCACAGGGGCAGAAACCTTTTGCAATTGATTGAGTGCTTCTGTCTGGTTGGATAATCAATTGTAAGTATTTGTTTAAAAGTAATCATTTCATTTGATGCATAGACTAAATTCTATGACCCTTTGTGATAAGTGCTGTCAGGATATACAGATATAGACGAAATATAGCTCGCGTGATTAAATAGATTTTAGAGACTCACGTGTGAGTGTTGATCTCACTTTATCAGAACTACAGCTTCTTATCAAATAATGCAAATTTACTACGGAGGATATGGTAATGATCTTCGCTCCTGAACACTTAGAGACATGTTATTGCTTATGACAACCAAAGCAAATATTTTTGATGTCATTGTTTAATGGAATATTTTCATAAAGGAAATATTTAGGCTAACATTGTGGCACAGTTTCTCATTTTACTATGAAATGAATTCACCAAGTAACACCATTTATTGTTCATTCTGCTTATGCCCATTTATGCAACATTGTTGGCATTATAGATTGAATGGAAACCATCCATTGGGAAGTTTACATCAGTGTTTACACAGAATCACACAGAAACCCCACAGTGCAGATAGAGGCCATTTCGGCCCATCGAGCCTGCACCGACACATATCCCACCCGATCCCCGTAACCCCTACATCAACACATATCCCACCCTATCCCCGTAACCCAGTTACGTGTTACGTCAGTCAGCATCATGAGATTTAAAGTGTAAATGATTTATGGGGTAGAATGAAGAGTTAAATTAAAGTAAATTCAAGGCCTGAATATAAATATGATATTTATCAGGATGAATCTTTTGCTGTAAGAGCATGCTCATTGACTCTGGATGACTACATCATTCTAACAGTAAACAGGCTTCGCCTTCATGAAGAAAAATCTTTGAGAAGTTTTGCTCTTTGGAGTTAGGAGATCTACATGTCAATTTGAATCTTCACAAGTGATGCAAAGTACTTTGATATGGGGGGCGATTTTATTAATGGGGCGCGTCGGAGGCGGGACTACTGCTTGGCGGGTCGATGTCCCGCCTCCATCGAGTAGTGGCCAACCCACGCTATTTTCCCTTGATTGACCTTGTTAAGCCCGCCCAGCGGGCTTAGCAGGCCAATTAAGAGAAAGCCGGTTGCAGAGAACGTCAACGTATGACGTTTCATGAATTGTCATCGTTTGACAGCTCTGTGAAGTTGTCAAACAGTGACATTCTCTGCAGTTTGATGAGGTCTTGCATTCAAGACCTCACCAAACTTCTTTGTTTTATAGAAATGAGATGGTTGTTGCATCTGAGAATGCAAAGGCCATCTCTCATCTGCAACGCAGAGGTCCGAGACTCTCCGCATACAAACCGACTGAAGCCTGCAGGAAGAAACAAAGGTAAGTAAACTTTTATTAACACTTTCCACTTACCTCAGATACTCACCTCTCCACACGTGCACCCATCACTTACCTTCACACCACCCTTTTGCAACCCCCCCCGACCCCCACAGACCCAGTACTCGCTGAGCTGAGCTGTTAACAGGCAGTTAATTGGCTTTAATCTCTTCCCGCCTCCAAGGAGACAGGACCCAGCACGGGACGGCTACCCGCTTCCTAGGAAGATGGCATGGAGGCGGTTTGGGCACCCGCCCCCAAATTCTACCATTTTCCCGGCAGTCCCACGTCCATACCAGCCTCCCCAGGGCTGGCAAAATCGCCCCCGTGGTTTCTGTCAATATATTAGTTTTGCAAACAAAACAAAATTGTCAAACACTTTTTAATGACAACATTTCCCTTTAAGGTGCCTATTTGTGCCTGAATGGAGAGATAAGTGAACAAGAATGCTAGAATTTGCATTTATAAGGACATTTGGCTATGTCTTTATCCAGTTGTTCCTAACATAGAACTGGAAGCTTTTCTCACATTGTTATATGACAAAAACTCTTAATGCACATTGCTGTTTTTTTTTAAAAACAGCTATTAATTTCAGATTTGGACAATCAATAATATACTCTGGTAACTGCATTCATGAACAATTCTGCTCGCTCAGTATGCCAAATAGTGAATACTGCTCTTTCCTTTCAATGTGATTGTACAGAATGTAATTTGAGGCAAAACAGAAAGACTTGCATTTCTATAGCGCCTTTCATAACCTCAGGACGTCCCAAAGCGCTTTACAGCCAATGAAGATTGCAGAAATGAACAACAAAAAAATCAAAGGACACAATTTTTCTCCAGCAAAGAGAAGGCTGAGGGGTGACCTTATAAAGATGTTTCATAAGGTAGATATGGACCTGTAGGGGGAATCCAAAACTAGGGGTCATAAATTTAAGATCATCATTAATAAATCCAATAAGGAATTCAGGAGAAACTTCTTTACCCAAAGAGTGGTAAGAGTGTGGAACTTGCTACCACACGGAGTAGTTGAGGCGGATAGCATAGATGCATTCTATAGTCTACTACTAGACCAACAAGGAATTGGGCCCATATCCATTACTAAAACACCAGAAATTATGATACATGCCACCATTAGGCCAACAAGGAATTTAACCCATACTCACCACTAAAGCACCAGGAAGTTAGACTCATAGGGCTCGAATTTCCAAGCCCCGTGGAGGCGGGTTTGGAGGCGGGCGTGGGGGGAAAATTGCAGAATCGGGGGGCACGAACCCTTCCCGCCCCCAACCCGCCTCCATGCCCATTTCCCAGGAGGCGGGGACCTGACCTGTGCTGGGAGCCACCTCCCCGAGGCGGGAAGGGGATTAGTGCCAATTAACTGCCTATTAACAGGTAGTTAACAGGCAGTTTTTGGCCTAATCCCTATTTTTAGCCCTGAAGTGTGGGATTCCCATTGGCTCCAAACCACGTCAAGTTAGCGAGGCGGACCGTCGGGCTGAAGGGCTTGGAGGGTTCGAGATGTCCGGTGTTCAGGTGATGGGTGCATGAGTGCAGAGGTAAGTGTGTTTGGTGTGTGTAAAGTGATTAAAGAAGTTTTACTTACCTTTACTTACTAATGCAGGCTTCCTTCCTTCAGGTCTCGGGAGTCCCTCATCTCACCGGCACAGAAAGCAGAATGGCCGCGAGCTGTCAAAAATAGCAGCATTCTGCTTTCTGTTCTGGATAGATTTCTAACTGAGTCTGTGGAGAAGGACTCAAGTTAGAAGTCAGATTGTCAGTGTTTGACAGCTTCACAGAGCTGTCAAACGCTGATATTTCATCTGTCAAAAGCTCTTGACAGATGAAATGTCAATCCCTGATGTCACCTGTAACCGGATGTTCCTTAATTGGCCTGCTGAGCCCGCTGGGCGGGCTCAACAAGGTCAATCAAAGGAAAATTGCGTGGGTAGGCTACAAATCGATGGAGGCAGGACTACAACCCAAAAAGTGGGAGTCCCGCCTCCATCACGTCCCAATTGACAAAATCCAGCCCATACTTTCACTACCCAGATTTGGATTCGTTCCATTAACAGACTAACAAGAACCTGGACACAGAACCATTACTAAACCACCAGAGGCCATTATTTTCTGCGGGGTGCTAAAACTAGTGACAATGGAATGGTAAAATGGTGCAGCATACATGCAGCTGGTGCCCTTGCTTTTGACTCCGACTTTTCTGGCTTTTCCATCCCTTCCTTACACTGAGTGCAAACATTCACAAAAAAAAATCAGGAAAAAAGAAAATGTTTATTTACGAAGGTCTTTTAAAGTCTTGTTAATAATATTTCTCTGCTGGTGGAAATGGAATGATCAGGTAGAAATTTGAGCTGGAGTTAGGATCGCAACAGTAACAGACATCAGCAAAGTTTCCAGAAATTGATCTGTGAGCCTTTAAAAATAGGCCCAGTGTCTCACTGTGTGCCACTAGCGGCAGTGGTTAGCAGTCCAAGGGCATAGACTTGGTAGACGACTTATTATGCACTGCACTAACATTCCTGGAGCTTGGGTCTATCAAAACAGAAGGAATTACCTTGAGATGGAGGATCAGTGCCTGTTGAGTTTTCAATAGCGACTGTAGATGGTGGAATGTTTACTGTGTGACATGAATCTTTGTCATTCATGTGGAAATGACTTGTGTAATAATACTGGGCGGCCTGCTGGTGGCGCTGTCCCAGGAGAGTATAAATACTCGGGCATGGGCCCAGCTTGCTCAGGACATTCTTTAACAGGAACTAGTGAAGGACACA
The DNA here is from genome assembly GCF_052327205.1 of Somniosus microcephalus. NCBI lineage: Eukaryota > Metazoa > Chordata > Chondrichthyes > Squaliformes > Somniosidae > Somniosus > Somniosus microcephalus. Next base: position 22,534,705 of record NC_141012.1, read on the forward strand.
ACTAGATCTCCATGTTGAAAAAAAAGTTGATTAAAGCCTTGTTTAATACACAGACCAAGTGCCTAGTAGTTTTCATACGTCACTGTGCATACAGAATATTTTCTCAACAATTCTGATATTCATTATCAAACCAATCTTTGTCATTTCTCCTCCCTCATATATACAATCGAGATCGTTTACACCGAAGGCTTATAAAATTGCCCCATACTTGTCTTCCATCTCCAGTCCAGAATAATAATTACACCCTGAGTGTAAAAGTCTCTTGTCTCCAGCATTCTCCGGGGGTCTGGCTTCCCTAGAATTCCAGTGTTCACTCAAATTTTCCAGAATTGATTATTGTGGTCAGAGAGTTCTTAGAATTCAGTACTATGGTTCCCAATATGCTCCATAGAAACATAGAAACATAGAAGATAGGAGCAGGAGTCAGCCATTCGGCCCCTCGAGCCTGCTCCGCCATTCAATGAGATCATGGCTGATCATCCAAATTCAGTACCCTGTTCCTGCCTTCTCTCCATATCCCTTGATCCCTTTAGCCTTAAGAAATATATCCAACTCCTTCTTGAATATATTTAATGAATTGGCCTCTACTGCCTTCTTTGGCAGAGAATTCCACAGGTTCACCACTCTCTGGGTGAAGAAATTCCTCCTCATCTCTGTCCTAAATGGCTTACCCCTTATCCTTAGACTGTGACCCCTGGCTCTGGACTCCCCGACCATCGGGAACATCCTTCCAGCATCTAGTCTGTCTAGTCCTGTTAGAATTTTATAAGTTTCGATGAGATCCCCTCTCATTCTTCTAAACTCCAGCGAGTACAAGCCCAATCGACCCAATCTCTCCTCATAAGTCATTCCTGCCATCCCAGGTATCAGCCTGGTGAATCTTCGCTGCACTCCTTCCATGGCAAGAACATCCTTCCTCAGATAAGGCGACCAAAACTGCACACAATACTCAAGATGTGGCCTCACCGAGGCCCTGTACAACTGCAGCAAGGCATCCTTGTTCCTGTAGTCAAACCCTCTCGCTACAAAGGCCAACATACCATTTGCCTTCTTAACCCCAGCTCAGAAGGACATGAGAACCTTCCTGTACTGTGTTGCAGATGTGGGTTGTGTTCTCCTCCCACTTGTTCATAATCTTAACCATATGCATGGAAATCATCTCATGAGCGGAATAATCATGATCTTTTGGACACTGGGTTTCTGAGATCTGGGTCCCTAGGCTGCTGCACCAAGGGTAGTCACTTTGCCTTCTAATCCCAGATTCTCATTCTCACTAGTGCTCCGTGCTTCACCTGGTGAAAACTCTTCTGACTTACTAACTCTTTCCTCCCAAGTGTTGTCTCTGGGCTGGTGCTGGAGTAAGTGAGATATCATTAAGTAGCAAGCAGTTAAAGATCTGGATCTGCCAGCAGATATGAATCTGGAAATGTCAGGGTGGTCATTGGAGTGGCTGATGTCTTTCTGCAAGGCACCTCACCTCCTATGATGTGAAACACAGAGATTGTTTAGCTGCACCCACACTGACATTACCTTTTGACGGAATAACAGCTAAGGCATTAGAAAAGTGCATAAAGTTGCCACTACTTATCAAGAGCATTTCCCATCGTTTACCAACCTTCTGTTGGTACTTTGGCTCCAACCTCACCATCTTCCACAGCCTCTCCTGTCCGTCTATCTGTGATTTCCAGCACCTCCTGCTCCTGTGTACTGAGGCTTTTCAGGCATGGTGCTTTTTCCCGGTTGCATTTCTCTGGTGTTGGTTATGGGCAAGATTTTCCTTTGGAGGGAGAGAAGAGAAAGTTGAAGGCTTGGACACTCCCCTCATATGGGTGCATGTATTTCATGATGATGAGAGGTGGAGGTGAATTGTTCCTTTCAATTAGGTGCCCTTAAAGACTAGCAGAAGCTCTCCAACAGACAATGTAAGTCACCAGAGTAATGTTGAGTAAAGAATCACAGAATCACAGAGCAGATAGAGGCCATTTCGGCCCATCGAGCCTGCACCGACACATATCCCACCCTATCCCCGTAACCCCACGTATTTAATCCCCTAACACTAAGGGTCAATTTATCATAGCCAAATCAACCTAACCTGCACATCTTTGGACTGTGGGAGGAAACCGGAGCACCCGGAGGAAACCCACGCAGAAACAGGGAGAATGTGCAAACTCCACACAGACAGTCGCCCGAGGCCAGATTTGAACCCGGGTCCCTGGCGCTGTGAGGCAACAGTGCTAACCACTATGCCACCGTGCCAGAGTGCAATAAAACCTTTACATCACATTGTTGCCGTTGCTGCATTCTTGTACTAACATTGTTGAGTTGTTTTGTGTATCTGAATAATCTGGACACCAGTGGGGACAAATTGGGTTGGTTTGCGCCTCTCGTTAGCGCCCCCGTTGCCCGGCTGCTTTCATGGCACCCCGCTCCCTGGTGGTCCGGCAGGGCCCCGGTGCGCCCAGCGCTAGGCCCCTCCCCTTTAATCAGGGGAGGAGGCCTGCAATGACACGGCACTGCTGCACGTAGCGCCGCAAAATTCTGTAGTAGCACCCCAAGCAGGAGGGGAAGCGTTTTCCAGTAGCGCCCCACCTCCTGCTTGTGGCACTGCTACTGAATTTACGGCGGGGGGGGGCACTAACTTTTTCGGGCGCTAAAATTAGCATCCTGGTGACGTTAGCGTCCCAGAATGGGTGGCACCCAATTTTCCCCCCCAGATCTATAGTTTAGTCACCTGCTTTCACCACATGGGACAGGTGTTGCACTGATTTTATGATCTTGGTAATAGTAATCTGCAGACATCAAGCAATCCATCTTGATATAATGATGTATCCCAACCCTTTGTCCTTGTGATCAACATGAAGAAAGCAAGGTGGTGCTACTGATTTCCCATCTAGTTCTTTACCTGATATAATGGATCAAAAATGTTGTATGTACCTAAAACCATTTTTACAATGTGTTGCTTGACCAACCATGATATCAACATCGACGGTGAGGTTTACCATGGACTATAGCCTGCTGATTACTGCTAAACACCTCTTTAACAAACTCGGAAAAAGTGGACTTGTCTCAATATCAATTATAAAGAATGTCAATCTGCACATCTTGTACGCCTCTGTACAGCTGTGAGATATGAGCCTCCAATTGGGAATTGAGTCCAGCAGATGAAAATGTTCCAAAATGGTTTCATGAGGAAGATATGCAGAGTTAGTCATCAGGAGTAAGTTATAAATTCATAGTCACTTCAACAGCTAGTTCTCTGGTCATTCTCATGCAGAGCAGATGCTGTTTGGGTTATGTTCATTATATGACAAACTCCCACCCAATGGAGAAATGATTATTCATAGCCAGGAAGGAAAATCTGTAGGCAGATCATTGCAAGTTTGGAGAGAATTGCTGGAATTAGATCTGCAAGAGAGGTGTCCACAGATGGGAGAGAAATGTAGGCAAGTCTCTGTGGAGAAGACTTATTTGCTTCCAGACAGATCTATGCCAAATTATTATGATTATTATTTTGCAGAATACTAATGAATTCCTTGCGATGTTCCTCATGGACAGACCAGGACATGGAGTGTGGTTTCTGACCTTTACTGCAATCTTACAGCAGTAGTTCACCTTTGCTATTATATATCAAACTTACTGAAGTAGTTTATTGCATGACTGCGGTAATGTAAACATATTCTGCACTTCACTGATGCTGAGAGATGCAGGCCTCAGATATACAGGAGTAACATACTCCTTTTCAGTGCCAGAGTGTAAGAGCTTTTTCTTTATTCGTTCATGGGATGTGGGCATAGTTGGCAAGGCCAACATTTATTGCCCATCCCTAATTGCCCTTGAGAAGGTGGTGGTGGGCCACCTTCTTGAACCGCTGCAGTCCGTGTGGTGAAGGTACTCCCACAGGGCTGTTAGGGAGGGAGTTCCAGGATTTTGACCCAGCGACGATGAAGGATCGGCGATACACTTCTAAGTAAGGATGGTGTGTGACTTGGAGGGGTACTTGGAGGTGGTGATGTTCCCACGTGTCTGCTGCCCTTGTCCTTCTAGGTGGTAGAGGTCGCGGGTTTGGGAGGTGCTTGGCGAGCTGCAAGTCCTTATTGCAAAATTGGGAACAAGCTGTTCATCTTAAGGGATGGAAAAGAATGAGCAGCTTGTGCCCAATTTTGTGATAAAGGTTTTGCCTCATCAAACTTTTATACTCCAGTGCTGAAGAGAAAAAACAACTCCCTTATTTTAATGTTTTTACCGATCACTTTACCGAACTCGCTTAAGATGCAATTAACTTTTTTCCCTCCTACTTCCCAAAATCTCTTATTCTTAGTTTTTTACATTAGAATTGTTTTGCTCTACTCCCCAGTGTGAATTTGCAGTATTTGCTCAAGATGCAGATGCTTTACTTCTTTATGCTTCTCTCCTCCCTCTCCAATCCTTCCCTTTTCTCAGTTATGTACATGATTACAAAATATATTTTTCTTCTCCTTACTTTTCATGGTGGGCTGGTGCTTCTTGCTGAAGCTTTCTTGGTATAGAACGTCATCAGGGAATTTCCTATTATCGAGTCTTCAATGACCAACACCTTGTACAGGTGACCATTCAGCATTGTCTGGGTTTGGCTCACTGATTCCAGCTGCAATGCTGGAGCTCCACATCAGAACCCTTTTTAGCTGCCCTCACTGGCATGGACACCAACATTAGTCCTGTTCAGCAACAAAATAGACCTCATCGTCCATGCTCTTGTTAGCTTAGATTTTCTGTTTTTTTTTTGACCATTCACATCAGAGCCATTTGAAAAATTTCCGCTGGTTTGTGTAGTGACCAGGGTTGTCAGCAATGTTCCCGTTAAGCCGCGGGGCCGCACAGCGGTCTGGAGGTCCCGAGCAACCAGCTCACCAGCTTTTAAATGGGAAAAAAACACGCATGCGCGGAAATTTGAATGGACCACGCAGCCCGTTAAAGGGGCCGCGCACCCCCAAAAATTAGAGGGAACACAGGTTGTCACAATCCCTGCTGGATATTGTAGTTCCACAGAAGAACAGTAACAACTCCAATTCTCATGATCTCTCTCTCTCTCTCTCACACCAAAAAGAAATACAACTCTGCAATCCCACGCTGCCTGGCTGCCATGTGACATGGGTCGTGATCGAGCGCTCTGGGAATTCTAGTTTCATGAGTTCAGCATGATAACTGCGACTCCCATGATGGACCTCTCTCTTTCTGTTACGTTGGGTAAACTTCTTGCAGACATTTGTGACATTTTAAATTGATAGGTGACCTTTTCAGAATTGTGTGATTTTTTTTTTAAAGTGCTTGTTATGCTACAATTGTTATTATTCTGCTTATACAATAATACAATAAGCTTGGTCAGATATTGTTGCACATGGGGGAAATGTAGCAAAAGGAACAAAATAACTAGAAAGGGAATATTGTTCAGATGTCTTCATAAACAGAACCTTCCTCATCCGAGGATAAAATTATTGCCTTTAATTCACTCCCCAACATATTTACTTTGTATGATTTATACTCTGCTGTAAACATGTTCTCAGTATTTCTGGGTGTCTTTATTGATATGTTTGCTAGTAATATTGGAAAGAGGAGTGTTATTTGGAAATGATGCAGTTATAATGTACTTCAAAGGTTAATGACCTACCATCATGCTCCATCCACTGTAATATAACATCCTGCTAATTTTCAGCCAGTAACTAGGGAGTAGAATGTGCAGTATTTCTTACAAATTCAGATAATGAACTGTAAGACAGTGATGGAGAGCATACCGTGTGAATTTAAAAAGTAGCGAAGTCCAGATTTTCTTCAGTGCATGTGCTGAGAGAATACCATGAGCTGTACGTGCTAGACATGTACTTTGACACACCCATGAAAAGACACTTTGGCCTAGAAATTCACTTGGGCGCGGGCAGCTCGCTCGCGCCCAAAAGTTAGCGCTGGGCGGGGAGGCATTAGCGCACGCCGTATATTCGTCTTCTGCGCCCCAATTCGGAAGCGGGCGCTATACCAGGGTGTGCCCGCCTCCGTTTGGGGCGCTGCAACTGAATATCAGCGCGCTAGTTGCCGCAGCGCCACCCGATGCGGTGCGGCAGGCTGCGGTACTGCAGGCCTCCTCCTTCTCTTAAGGGGGAGGTGCCTGCAACGGCCGGAGCCCCGATCGCGAGTGCCGGCAAAAGAGCCCGGCACAACGGAGAAGTGCCGGGCTCCACGGAAACCAGCCGGCAATGCTGCGGGGGGGGGTGGAGGAGGCCGGGGAAGGAGGTGCGGGCAGGCGGCCGCCGAAAAAGCGGCCGGCCGCACCTTCAGCTTTAAAGCGCCCCACTATGGCAGCAGGACGGCCCCGTTTTCTGTTTGCTGTTTGCGCCCGCTTCGGAGGAGGCGGGCGCAAATAAATATGGGGACCGGCGTGGTTTCGGGGCGTTACGGGCCACCGCGCACACCGATGACGTCATCGGTCCCGGCGCAGCGCTAACGGCTACCGCCGCCAATACCGCTGCACTCAATTTCCGCGCTACCACCCCGCCGGCGCAAAAGACCTCTTTAGGCGCTAAGTGGGCGCAAGGCCCACTGAATTTCTAGGTCTTGTCCATCTTCTGTAAACCACTTCCCACAGCAGTATAGATGTAAGCATTGAAAACTAAACGAGTTTGTTTAAAGAGAATTGTGAGAGGTCCTGTTAAAGATGAAAGAAGAAATAAAACCCAAACATTCTTCACCATTTCAACTAGGTTTGATCATCAGGCCACCTGAGCAGGTCAGAGACTAGGTATTCTGCAGCGAGTGTCTCACCTCCTGACTCCCCAAAGCCTTTCCACCATCTACAAGGCATAAGTCAGGAGTGTGATGGAATGCTCTCCACTTGCCTGGATGAGTGCAGCTCCAACAACACTCGAGAAGCTCAGCACCATTCAGGACAAAGCAGCCCGCTTGATTGGCACCCCATCCACCTCCTTAAACATTCACTCCCTCCACCACCAGCGTACCGTGGCTGCAGTGTGTACCATCTACAAGATGCACTGCAGCAACTGACCAAAGCTTCTTCGGCAGCACCTCCCAAACCCGCGACCTCTTCCACCTAGAAGGACAAGGGCAGCAGGCGCATGGGAACACCACCACCTCCAAGTTCCCCTCCAAGTCACACACCATCCTGACTTAGAAGTATATTGCTGATCCTTCATCGTCGCTGGGTCAAAATCCTGGAACTCCCTCCATAACAGCACTGTGGGAGTACCTTCACCACACGGACTGCAGCGGTTCAAGAAGGCGGCTCACCACCACCTTCTCAAGGGCAACTAGGGATGGACAATAAATGCTGGCCTTGCCAGTGACGCCCACATCCCTTAAACAAATTTAAAAAATAATTAATTAACAGGAGCAATGTTCCCTTTAAGCTGTGCGGCTGCATGGTGCTCTGAAGCTCCCGCGCAGCTGGCTCACCGGCTTTCAATTGCAAAATCCACGTGTGTGCGGATTTTTAAATGGGCCATGCAGCCTGTTAAAGGGGCTGCACAGCCCCCAAAAATTAAAGGGAACATTGAACAGGAGGAGAGGTAAGTGAGTATACCGCACTTGAAGGTGTCTCTCAAATGTAGACAGGAAAAAAGAGAAAAATGGCAATCAGTCAAAAACTGCTGTATTGTTGTATATGATAACTACAAGTTGTTTCGAATGGAATGGAGGAATACGGTGCAAAATGTAGATAACAGTGGCCTCTAGTGGTTACTTTTTATAATATAGTTATTATTGATATATTCCTAAAATAAAGTTTAATTTAACAATACATTAATAAAGATATATATATACATATTTAAACAATTATGAAGTAAGTTTCTGCTTAATTTATTGCATTCTCCTGGGCTCTGGGTTTTCTTAAATATAGGTTGTTGTGCAGCTAATGATATTTGATAAGATTCGTTTAAAGGAGCTTGCCTTAAGAAACTCTGGCTTGAAAGCCAGTCATTAATATCAGGCGATTGTTACATTGAGATCCCACTATTGTGACTATAAGTAGCAACGTATATAAAAAAGGTTGTATCAAATGTAATTGCTGCTGTCAAATTCAGTATTACTATATCAGTGTCAGCTATGGTTTGGTGGGTAGCACTCTCGCCTCTGACTCAGAAGGTTGTGGGGCCAAGTTCCCACTCCAGACACTTGAGCACAAAAATCTAGGTTGACACTCCAGTGCAGTGCTGAGGGAGTGCTGCACTGTCGGAGGTGCCGTCTTTCGGATGAGACGTTAAACCGAGGCCCCGTCTGCTCTCTCAGGTGGACATGAAAGATCCCGTGGCACTATTTCAAAGAAGAGCAGTGGAGTTATCCCCAGTGTCCTGGCCAATACGTATTGCTCAATCAACCTCACTAACATAGATTACCTGGTCATTATCACACTGCTGTTTGTGGGAGCTTGCTGTGTGCAAATTGGCTGCCGTGTTTCCTACATTATAACAGTGACTACACTGCAAAAATGTACTTCATTGGCTGTAATGCGCTTGGGGAAGTCTGGTGGTCATGAAAGGAGCTATATAAATCAAGTCATTTTTTTTACTTATGTCCACTTGTGGCAAAGCCACCAAAGAGACTCTCCCAGTAACTTGTACAATTGTCTTTAATCATTATTGTTACCTTTTAATGTTTGCCCTGTTTAAACAGCGCGGGATCGATAAAATCGCGATCTGACGCAATGACGTCATCACGTGTGTCACGTGACATTCCCAACGGCGGGGAACGTGATGATGTCATGACGTCAGGGTTGGAGGGCGTTTCCAGTTAGTCCTCGTGGAGTGAGCTAGTGTATAGACCTGTTTGGAGTTTCTCCTGCGTTTTTGTTTTGTAATACTTTCAGTGCATTAAACTAAGTTTGTTAACTACCAGTTTAGTTCACAGTGTTTTTGTTAGGAGTGCACAGACTCCTACATTGGTGACCCCGAATCCTCGCGATCGTTTTTCGCGGTGGACACAGAACGCAGACCAGTGATGGATGCCAACGCTGTGGCCTTGAAGCTCCCCCAATTCTGGGAACAACAGGCGGCCTCCTGGTTTGTGCAGGCTGAGGTGCAATTTGAACTCCGCAACATCGTGCAGGGCCAGCCCCGATATTTGTACATGGTCTCCGCCCTCGATAGCTCGACGGCGTCGAGGATCATCAGCCTTCTGGAGAACCCCCCGAATGCTGACAAGTATGTAACCATCAAGACTCGGCTGCTGCAGGTATTTGGCCTTACCCAGGCGGGGCGCGCTCGCCGCTTACTGACACTACCAGGGTTAGGTGACTCCAAACCCTCGGAACTAATGAGCCACATGCTAACGCCCCTGGGGTCCGAACCCCCATGTTTCCTGTTCCGCGAGCTGTTCCTTACGCAGCTGCCTGAACACGTCCAGGCAGCCCTTGCCAGATCGGACACTGGGGACTGCATCGCGCTCGCCGAAGAGGCGGATAAAATTTACGCGGTCCGGCAGCAACACTGTGCCACCGCGCAACGCCCCGCCCCGAGGGGCCCGGCCCCGGCGCCTCCAACGACCGGTTACTGTTACTACCACACTCGTTTTGGCCCGAAGGCCCGCTGCTGCCGACCACCGTGTGGTTTCGTGCCCAGGCCATCGAATAGACCGCCATGAGTCAAGAACACCGGGTCTGGTGTGTCCCCCGCGGCCACAATGGCGATCGGCGACTCCGGGAATTTAGGAGTCGGTCAAACAGGCTTGTCCGACCTCCTCGGCGATTGACTTTCCTCATTAAAGACAATTCTGGGAGGGCGTATGTGGCAAAGCCACCAAAGAGACTCTCCCAGTAACTTGTACAGTTGTCTTTAATCATTATTGTTACCTTTTAATGTTTGCCCTGTTTAAACAGCGCGGGATCGATAAAATCGCGATCTGACGCGATGACGTCATCATGTGGGTCACGTGACGTTTCCAACAGTGGGAAACGTGATGACGTCATGACGTCAGGGTTGGAGGGCGTTTCCAGTTAGTCCTCGTGGAGTGAGCTAGTGTACAGACCTGTTTGGAGTTTCTCCTGCGTTTTTGTTTTGTAATACTTTCAGTGCATTAAACTAAGTTTGTTAACTACCAGTTTAGTTCACAGTGTTTTTGTTAGGAGTGCACAGACTCCTACACACTACTATTAGAGCAGACAGGATCTCACATCCTATTGGGTTTACATCCATACCAGTTCCAGTTTTGATGAAAGGTCATTGACCTGAATGTTAACCCTACCTTCCTCTCTCCACAGATGCTGCCTGACCTGCTGAGTGTTTCCAGCATTTTGTTTTTATTTCAGATTTCCAGCATCCACAATATTTTGCTTTTTGTTTAATTCCTGAAATGCCTCTGCACTTCTACATGACCCGGCTTTCCCCATTCAAAGTATAATTATTGGGCCGTAATTTGCGGCCCCTACGGGTGCGTACGAGGTGCGCATGCGCCCGTAGGGGCCGGGCAAGTTCCGGGTTTAGGCATGCGAAGCACATGCACTAAAACCCTGAACTTGCGATCTGTCAAGAATCATCTTGACAGATCGTAGCCATCCCTGGGAAAAGGGCCTCTGCGGGCAGAGAGTTGGGCTATTTACCCAACTTCTGGCCAGCGAATGCCCGTGAAATTCTTACGCCTGGTAAAAGTGGACGTAAGGCCTGCTTTTACCAGCATAAGAGTTTTTAAAAGTATAAAAATATTTTTTTTCATTCATTTAAACATTAAAACACATGTACGATAAGGTAAGGTTATTTTTAGCCCCTCTAAAGCATTTAATTTTTAAAATTTTTAAAATTTTAAATGTTTAATTATATAGTATTTTAAACATGTAATTTTGTTTTTATTTATTTGTAATGTTAAATATATTTTTTATGTCATCCCCATTCACGCTTATGGAGGTTTCTGTACGTACGGAATCTCCATAAGCACGAATGGGGATTCCCTTCTTTGATTGGTTGGGGTGGTCCACATGATCCCAGGCACGCTTGCGAACCACCTGCGCCCCTGGGTTACGTGGGCCTCCTCGCAGGCCTACGCACAGAGGCCCAGGAGCGTGAGTCTCCGTGGATCCCGAGGCAGAAGGCAAATTCGTAGATTTTTCGCTGGTCGGAGGCATCTGCCCGCGGAAAGCCTCCGACCGCAAATCCAGCCTCAATATCTTTTTTTTTTCTTAACCAAGATGTGGCACTCCACATTCACTGGCATTGAATTCCATCTGCCACTTTTTTGCCCATTTCACTATCTTATCAATATTCCCTTGCTGGCTCCTTTGGTCCTCAGAGTGCATTAGTTGGTCCCCTGTACACAAGAATTCTATTTTAGGCTTTTGTACAGGTTATTCATGGGCTTGTTTACATATACTGGTGGTTTCTTTTTGCCACAGTGTCTGTCAGGGACTGGATCTGTATACACGCTGGCAGAAATCCGAGGATGCAGTCACATTACTAGAGAGTCAGTGCGAAGCAGTTTCACTTGGCATTGGCACTGAAGTTAGAATTCAAATACAGCCTGAGGTCAGGGCCCGAACTGGTGCTGGAGCGAAGAGAAACAAAACTCCCTGGAGGAGTAATCTTGTTCCACTTGGCTTTGGAGCTCAGTTCAGGTATTGACACCCAATTTATTCCCTCGATGGGGTTGATTTTAACTCACTACTGTTCCATTTTTAGGCATAAATGGGGCGGTAGTGGAATGACATATATTTTTAAAAAATTGCCGACCTGCTGCTAGACGCTCACCGTTTCCGATCTTTGGATGGACCTCAATTTAAACAGCCAATGCACCCACCCTGACCCTGACCCTAGCCCTGACCCTAGCCCTGACCCTGATCCTAGCCCAGACCCTGACCCTGACCCTGACCCTAGCCCTGACCCTAGCCCTGACCCTGACCCTGACCCTAGCCCTGACCCTAGCCCTAACCCTGACCCTAGCCCTAACCCTAACCCTAGCCCTAACCCTAACCCTAATACTGTATAACAAATATATGTAAATCAAGGTCAAATGAATTTGTCCGGACCCTGACATATTTTGGTCTTTACCCATGTTGCTATCACCAATTCCTCAACCCACCCACAAACCATGAGTAGTACAATTCGGGAGGTGGCCATTTTCAGTACTATTTAAACAGGTCGTCCGCTGCACTCAGGTAAAAGGCTGGAAAGCTTTGGGAGATGTTTTGCTTCTATTACATGGTGGCTTTTGTCTATATAGCTGCTTTCAAAGTGCTTGTAGTGTCAGTAAAACAGTTTGAACTCTTAAGGCGCTTCTTACAGCACACTTTTTCATCATGGGGGCGACCTTTTGGCAATTTCAGTCTGGCAGGAGGAGGAGGATCAGAAGGAAAGAGAAAACAGCAGAGAGAGCAAACACAAGGAGGCATGTTCGCAGGAACCCACGCTTGGCAGCTGAATCACGCTACAATCAGATCCATGGCTTGACTAGAGTCCATTTTAAACAGACCACTGGAGTCCTCAAGCAATTGTTCCACTGCCGGGTGGCTTCCTGCAATTCAAAGAGTGGCCATATGATTGTGGTTTGGTTTACGCTGCATAACTTTGCTCTGCAATGGGAAAACACATGGAGCCGTCATTGGATGAGGTCCTTCAGGATGATGAGGAAGACGAGGCTGATGACATAGAGGATGGTGGGGAAGTAGGCGAGCTCCAACTGAGCTCTTCTGTGGCAACTGATTGAAGAGCACTTCAGCGGAACAATCCCTGCTCCCATGTCCAGTAGCTCTCCCAGTCCTTCCCACTCTCAAACTGCATCTGCCAAACATTGCTGGGTCACCAACCTTAGGGCCAGTCTGCACACACAGATTTCAAAGTGGATTATAATTGTCATGGCTTAAAACAATTACTAATACTTATTATCACTCGAGTGAGAACCCCTTAGTGCCTGTCTTAAGTGCTCTCTTACCAATTCTTGTGCTCCTTTGAGGTGCTTCCCCCAATGGCTACAGCATGGGAGCTGGAAGGCTGTTGTGACTCAGCCCAGGGCCTCTGAGATGCTTGTGATCAGCTCACAGTTCACAGAATCCTAATTAAAATGGCATCAAAAGAAGGTTCTTTCATCCACTCCCCCATTTCCCAGCCCCTACACTTGCTTAAAAATCTGTTCCATTTCCTGCTTTTTTCCAATTCTGACAAAAAGTCATTGACCTGAAACGTTAATTCTGTTTCTTTCTTCACAGATGCTGCCTGACTTGCTGCGTATCTCCAGCATTTTCTGTTTTTATTTCAGATTTCCAGCATCTGCAGTATTTTCTTTTTGCAGTGTAAAATCCTGGCCATGTCCCAGAACACAGTGAGCATTAGATGAACGTTTTCTGATTATTGCTTAAGATAAAAAATCACGGGATTGGGGGTAATATTCTGGCATGGATAGAGGATTGGCTATCTAACAGAAGGCAGAGAGTTGGGATAAATGGTTCATTCTCAGACTGGCAATCAGTAACTAGTGGTGTTCCGCAGGGGTCAGTGCTGGGTCCCCAACTCTTTACAATCTATATTAACGATTTGGAGGAGGGGACCGAGTGTAACATATCAAAGTTTGCAGATGATACTAAGATGGGAGGGAAAGTAGTGAGTGAGGAGGACATAAAAACCTGCAAGGGGACATAGACAGGCTAAGTAAGTGGGCAGAGATTTGGCAGATGGAATACAATACTGGAAAGTGTGAGGTTATGCACTTTGGCAGGAAAAATCGTAGAGCAAGTTATTATCTTAATGGCAAGAAACTGGAAACTACTGAAGTACAAAGGGATCTGGGGGTCCTGGTGCACGAAACTCAAAAGGTTAGTATGCAGGTGCAGCAAGTGATTAAGAAGGCCAATGGAATGTTGGCTTTCATTGCTAGGGGGATAGAATATAAAAATAGGGAGGTATTGCTTCAGTTGTACAAGGTATTGGTGAGACCGCACCTGGAATACTGCGTACAGTTTTGGTGTCCATACTTAAGAAAGGACATACTTGCTCTCGAGTCAGTACAAAGAAGGTTCACTCGGTTAATCCCGGGGATGAGGGGATGGACATATGAGGAGAGGTTGAGTAGATTGGGACTCTACTCATTGGAGTTCAGAAGAATGAGAGGCGATCTTATTGAAACATATAAGATTGTGAAGGGGTTGGATTGGGTGGATGCGGGGAGGATGTTCCCAATGATGGGTGAAACTAGAACTAGGGGGCATAGTCTTAGAATAAGGGGCTGCTCTTTCAAAACTGAGAGGAGGAGGAACTACTTCACTCAGAGGGTGGTAGGTCCATGGAATATGCTGCCCCAAAAAGCTGTAGAAGCTACATCATTACATAAATTTAAAACAGAAATAGACAGTTTCCTTGAAGTAAAGGGAATTAAGGGTTACGGGGAGCGGGCAGGAATTTGGACATGAGTCTAGGTTCGGATCGGTCATGGCCCTGTGGGTAGCGGAGCGGGCCCAGGGGCCGTGTAGCCTGATCCTGCTCCTATTTTGTGTGTCTAATTCTGTTAGATTCAGGAGATGGTTCTGTGATAGTAGATTGGCGGTTAGGATCAGATCAGCCATGATCTTATTGAATGGCGGAGCAGGCTCGAGGGGCCGATTGGCCTACTCCTGCTCCTATTTCTTATGTTCTTATGTTCTAATAAGAGCACGTGTACACAGCTTTCCTCCAAATATTTGCGGTGGAATTATTGCCCCCAACCTTTGCAACTCCCATAAGGGACCATTTTGGGCAGCCTGCCTCAGCGGGACTTGGGACGCTGTCACCTTGAAAATGGATAGACTTGCATTTATATAACGCCTTTCACGGCCACCGGACATCCCAAAGCACTTTACAGCCAATGAAATACTTTTTTTTTTTGAAGTGTAGCCACTGTTGTAACTTAGGGAATGTGGGTGTCAATTTGGGCACAGCAAGCTCCCACAAATAGCTATGTGATAATAACCAGATAATCTGTTTTTAGTGATGTTGATTGAGGGATAAATATTGGCCAGGACACTGGGGATAACTCCCCTGCTCTTCTTCGAAATAGTGCAAGAGAAAGAGAACAAGACGTTGGATGGGACTGTGGATGCTGAGATGTGGAAGTAGTAACAAGGAGCAGCCCACACTTCTTGGCATCCATCTGGAGTTTGTAAAATGACTGACCTCATCCTGCTGAGGTAATAATTTTAGCTGTCTTCCAGGAAACAACAGAGAAACACATTGATAGCATTCCACTTGAGTCACTGAGAAGCGAGAAAGGTTATCCTGTGAATGAGAGACTATGAAAAAATTAGTGATATTTTATAATTTAGTATTACTAAGAATATTTTTTTCCATGAGAGCATTTTATCTTTTGCTGCATACTGGGACAAGAAGACTGGCTAAAATCCCACTATTAATTTTGTGGAACAGATAGCAGACAGTGACTCATTCCTCGAAATTCGTCATCACTGCTTCTGATGATTAATTGGACTTCTATTCCTAATAAAGCTCTAGGCACTTTGCATTTAAACCTGTGTAATCCAGACAAAACCAAACTCATTTAAATTAGTTCTTTTAAAATTAGCTTTAACCCCTTTCTTATATTTCAGCTGCATTCATAAAATAAATGTACATTTTTATGTCTGTGTTCTGCTCTTTCATGAGCTGGGTATTATTAAAGGAAAAATGATTTGCGTTTTTATTGTACTGACATGAACTATCAGCATGAAAGTATGATAACAAGTGTTGAACTTCCTTCTTGTGCATTTTACTTTACAGCTAAGCTAATGAATAAATACTGCTAACTCAATTAACAAGAGGTGATATAGCTAATCTCTTTCATAAGACAAGGATTTTCCGTCACAGGGGACGTGCATTAAACTGAAAATTATCACGTCATATGTCGCTCAGAGCCTTCACAGATCTTTAAAATTAAGAAACCTATGTGAAGAATCAAGGCCTGTAGTGCAGGAATCCACCAAAGCTGGAAAGAGGAGCGATTAACAAGAATTAGAATGTTTCAGTTAGGGGACACCAGGGTAGATTTTCACCTGCCTCCGAGGCGTAAGACTGATGTTGCAGGTTGGCCAGCAGTTATGGAACCCGCCTGAAAAGAAAAAGAAAGACTTGCATTTCTATAGCGCCTTTCACGATCACTGGACATCTCAAAGCGCTTTGCAGCCAATGAAGTACTTTTGGAGTGGAGTCACTTTTGTAATGTGGGAAACACGGCAGCCAATTTGCACACAGCAAGATCCCACAAGCAGCAATGTGATAATGACCAGATAATCTGTTTTTAGTGATGTTGATTGAGGGATAAATATTGGCCCAGGACACCGGAGATAACTCCCCTGCTCTTCTTCGAAATAGTGCCACGGGATCTTTTACATCTGCCTGAGAGAGCAGACAGCCTGATCTTCATTTGCAGCAATAAATCAATGGAAATTAAAATGGGGTGCTTTCTTTTGTGGGCGGCTGATCCGCAACACCAACTTGACGCCTCCAGCAGCAGGTGGACAATCTATCCCACCGTGTCTGGCTTTTAAAAAGCCTGTAAATTACAGGAGGAAGAGAGAATTGAGGGAAGTATGCATCCTGTGGTCTTGGGAAAAGCATGAGTTAGAGCAGAAGAGGATGCCACAAAACGGTAAATGAAATGATCAGTTTGTCTGATTTTGGTGGTACTGGTTGAGGGAGGAACATTGGCCAGGACATAGGGAGGACAACCTGCTCTTCAAACAATGTCATGAGACCTTTTACATGCACCTGAACAGAGAGAGCCTCCATTTAACATCTCATCTGAAAGTTGGCACATTAGACAATGCAGCAATGAAACGTCAATCTAGATTATGTGATTCAACAACAACTTGTATTTATATAGTGCCTTTAACGTAGTAAAATGTCCCAAGGCGCTTCACAGGAGTATTAGAAGATAAAAAAATTTGACACCGAGCCACATAAGGAGAAATTAGAGCAGGTGACCAAAAGCTTGGTCAAAGAGATAGGTTTTAAGGAGTGTCTTAAAGGAGGAAAGAGAGGTAGAGAGGCGGAGAGGTTTAGGCAGGGAATTCCAGAGCTTAGCGCCTAGGCAACAGAAGGCACGGCCACCAATGGTTGAGCGATTATAATCAGGGATGCTCAAGAGGGCAGAATTAGAGGAACAAGTATTCTGACCCCGGGGCAATGCTGGGTTGCCCTGACTGCAACTGATGCCAGGCCCGCTGCATTTAGGAAAATGTGATCGACATGCAGACTAACTAGCTGGTCAGAGACTGCCACAAGAAATGTAAGTTTTTAAAAATAAACGTACCTGAATGTGGAGTCGGGAGGTGCAGGAGTGTTCCTCTCGGGTGCACTGCAGTACCGAAGACCATTGCTGGCGCCTGCTCGGCCCTGTCCCAATTAACCTCTCCCGCTCCCGTTTGCCTCCCCCCCCTCTCCTGATCGCCCTCCCCTCTCCTAGGACCTACCCGAGGGCGTCTCCTAGCAACGCAGTGACTCAGGGGAACTTGCAGGTATTGGTGTATCCATGATGTTGCTGCTTTTGTCCTGCTCAGATGTAGAGGTGATGGGGCGGGGAGGTGCTGTTGATGTTAGCTTGGCAAGTTGCTGCAGTACGTACAGCAGCCACCAGTGGTGTAGGGGGTGGATATTGAGTTCAGTGGTAGGGCTGCCAATCAAGCAGACTCCTTTGTCCTTGATGCTATTATAGCTGCTTGAGTGTTGTTTCAGCGGCGCCCATCCAGGTGAGTACTCCATCATTGCCTGCCTTTCGAAAAGGAGGAAGCCTTAATCTGCTGAAATTATCAAATCACATTTGCATTTCTGCTAAATATTTTCCGATTGAAGCACCTTTATCTCTCAGTTACCTGCACAAAGTTATCATGATGCACCCAGATACAGTTGTCCTTTTACAAATAATGTTGATCCTGAGTGGAAGGAGAGGAACTGAATGGCATTGGATTCTGCTCTGTGCCAACGGACAGTGGTCAGCACACATCAAAGGATAATTATCTTCTAGTACAATGGATCTATTGTACAGTTGGGAAGTTTCTGAGAAGTTTGCAGTGTCTTGCGAGGGGATGGGTACCACGACACAAGATATTCTCTCTCTTTTTTGGAATTATAGGGTTAATTCTGCGATCACAGCAGGAAAGCTGCACTTGAAAGGAATGCAGGTTGCAGACCAGACGACAAATCTACAGTAATAACAACAGAAAGTGCTGGAAACACTCAGCAGGTCAGGCAGCATCGGAGAGAGAAACAGAGTCAATGTTACAGGTCAAACCCTTCGTCAGAACTGGAAAAGGTTAGGGAGGAGAGATTTTTAAGCAGGGCAGGGAAGAGGAGAGGAAAGAACAAAGGGAAGGTCTGTGATAGGCTGGAAGGCAGGAGAGATTGACTGACAAAAGAAATGATGGTGCAAGGCAAAAGGAGAGGTGATGGGACAAGTTAAGAAACAAAAGATGTCTCTAGATGAGGTGTGAATGATGATGGCAGCAACATTAACAGCTACCATGTGAGGAAACAAGAGAAAAAAATATATAAAGAAATACAGGGGCCAATTTATAGACTGAAATTGTTGAAGTCGATGTTAAGTCCCGAAGGCTGTAAAGTACCTAATCGAAAGATGAGATGCTGTTCCTCGAGCTTACGTTGAGCTTCATTGGAACAATGTAAGAGGCCGAGGACAGAGGGAGGGGAGAATTAAAGTGACAGGCGACTGGAAGCTTGTGCTCATGTTTGCGGACTGAACAGAGGTGTTCCACAAAGCGGTCACCCAATCTGCGTTTGGTCTCCCCAATGTAGAAGAGACCGCATCGTGAGCAGCAAATACAGTATACTAAATTGCAAGAAGTACAAGTAAATCGCTGTTTCACCTGGAAGGAATGTTTGGGGCCCTGGACAGCGGGAAGGGAGGAGGTAAAAGGGCAGGTGTTGCATCTCCTGCGCTTGCACGGGAAGGTGCCAGGCAAAGGGGAAGGGGTGTTGGGGGCGATAGAGGAGTGGACCAGGGTGTCGCGGAGGGAGCGGTCCCTTTGGAATGCTGAAAGGGGGGGGCGAGGGGAGGGGAAGATGTGTTTGGTGGTGGGATCACGCTGGAGGTGGCGGCAATGGCGTAGGATGATCCGTTGAATGTGGAGGCTGGTGGGGTGAAAGGGGCTACAAATCTACAGGCCTGGTTCTCTGAGTCGTGCATGGCTCCCTGCTGGAAGCGTAGAATTAGACCTTGCACACCATCCCTTGGAATCGTGACTCTATCACGTCCTGACGAAGACTGACCAAATATCACAGGACTCTGCAGCTGGAAGACCTGACGGTAGGCCTATTGCTTCTGAAAGGCATGATTTTTTTATGATTATGCCTTTAATAGAGCCTTTGTGCACTTGGCATTGTATTGATTTCTTTGTGGGTTCAAAGATGAGACATTTATGAAAGAGAATGTCTTTTAATCTAAAGTATGTTCAACTCTTTTTAACAGCATTTACAGGAGACACGATGCTAGTGATGCATCTAGAACGAAACTGAAACCAAAACTAAACTGCCTTGCTTGTCTCGGTAACATGACCTCTGCTGGTCAGGCACAAGCAATCAATACATGCAAACATGCTGGTAGGCATCATAATCAAACAGGCAAATACCATCTCTATTTGCTGATATCATTACATCTCCTTTTCTTAAAACAAAAGTATTTTACTTTTAACTAACAACATGTTTTCTTTGTATTAATCTGCATTTTAACTGTAACACTTAATGAACTTACATTATCATTATCATGATCAAGGTTTTTTAACCTTGCTTTGTGTGTTCACATGAAATATGTCAATACACTAGAACTTGAAGAAAGAATAAGATAACATTACTTCCTTCTATAACAATAGTCCTTAAATTTGCTCAATGAGTCTCTCAGGAGGCTTCACGTGTCTTGAGGATTTTCTGATTGATTGTCCTTGAATCTGAGTTGTTGCCTCAGATGATGTGTTCTCAGCTGTGTGATCAGGTTGTTCAACAGTATCAGTCTCTTGACCTGCTGTGTGATCAGGTTGTTCAACAGTATCAGTCTTTTGACCTGCTGTGGCTGGTCCCATGAGAAGATCTCGATGATTTCTTCTCAGAACAGCACCCTCATCTGTCTGAATGATGTATGATCTTGGTTGAACTTCACTCAGGACAGTTCCCTTCTGAGTCCATGTGTTTGTTTTGTCTTTGAACCTTACTTGGTCACCAGTGTGGAGTTCAGGTAGGTTTTGTGTTCCTCTGTCATAGTAGTACTTTTGCTTTTCTTTCTGTTGCTCTTTGAACTTCCTCACTTTCTCCCCCTCTTTTGTTTTCAGGAGGTTCTCCGTGATGGGTAGGTTTGACCTTAGCCAACGTCCCATAAGGAGTTGGGCTGGTGACATACCACACTCGAGCGGCGTTGTGCGGTATACAAGCATGCTTTGGTAGAAGTCAGTTCCACTGTCTTTTGCCTTGTACATCAGTCTTTTCACTGTCTGGACCGATTTTTCCACTAGACCATTGGACTGTGGAAAGTGAGGACTTGACGTTGTGTGGACAAAGTCCCACTCTTTGGCAAAGTGTCGGAAACTTGCATTGTAAAACTGAGGTCCGTTGTCTGTGAAGACCTCGCTTGCCACGCCATGTCTGGAGAATATGGCTTTCATACATCTTATCACAGCATCTGCAGTGGTGGTGTACAGTCTACAAACCTCTGGATACAGGGAGTAATAGTCTGTGACTACAAGATAGTCCTTCCCTTCACATACGAATAGGTCAGCGCCTACCTTCTGGTAAGGTCTGTCTGGTGCTGGGTGTGGCTTTAGTGGTTCTACCGGATTGCTTGCTCGATATTTCAGGCATATTGTGCAGTTTGACACCTCATTTGTCACATCTTGGTTGATTTGTGGCCAGTACATCACCTCTCGTGCTCTTTTCTTACACTTTTCGATTCCCAGATGTCCTCCATGGATCCTTTTTAGCATCTCTTTTCTCAGACTCTTTGGGATAACTATTTTACTTCCTTTGTAGATGATGTCTTCGACCACTGATAGTTCCACCCTGCAGTTCCAGTACTCTGCCATATCAGGTGAGCAGTCTTGCTTCATGTTGGGCCATCCATCCAAGATGCTTTTCCTCAGTCGTCTCATTGTTTCATCTTTGTTTGTCTCAGTCTTTATGAGCTCCATTTTTGCATCGGCTATGGGCAGTGCACTTGTGATCATGTCCACGTAGGCGTTCACTTTTTCATCCATTTTGGTGTTTGCGGGCTCACTTGGGTCTACAGCGCTGGACAACGTGTCTGCTGTATACATCAACTTACCCGGTGTGTACGCAACATTCAGTGTATAACGTTGCAGCCTGATCATCATTCTTTGTATTCTAAGCGGACAGCTATTTAGTGGCTTTTGGAACAATGCAATCAAGGGCTTATGGTCAGTCTCTACACTGATTGCTTGTCCTGCCACAAACTGGTGAAATCTTTCACAGGCGTATGTGATGCTGAGCAGCTCCTTTTCTATTTGAGCATATCGCGTCTCCACGTCTGTCATTGAGCGCGATGCATATGCAATAGGTTGCCAGTAGTCATATTTTTGCAGAAGAACGGCACCGAGCCCACTCTGTGATGCATCTGATGATATCTTGATGGGTCTCGCTGGGTCATAAAACCTCAGAACTGGTTCCTCTGTGAGCAGTTTCTTTAGATCGCTCCATGACTTCTCATGCTTATGATTCCATTCCCATTCTATGTTCTTTTCAGTTAGTCTTCTCAGTGGTGCCATCTTTTCTGAAAGGTTGGATATGAATTTACCCATGTAGTTGATCATTCCATTAAACCTCTGCACGTCCTTTTTGCATTGTGGCTTTGGCATATTCTCAATGGTGGACACCTTTCTGGGATTTGGTCTGACGCCCTCACCGCTAAGGCTATCTCCCACGAATGTCAGTTCTGTCACCCCGAGCTGGCATTTCTCTCTATTCAGCTTCAGGTTTGTTTTCCTTGTTGCTTCCAGCACTTTTTTCAGTCTCTCGTCATGCTCAGTTCTCGTGGTTCCCCATACTATGATGTCATCCATTGATGTATCAACTCCCTCCAGGTGCTCATAGATCATATGGATAGTCTTGTGATATACTTCAGGAGCTGAGGCAATGCCAAATGGTAACCTTGGGAATCTGTATCTGCCAAATGGACTGTTGAACGTGCACAGTCTTTAACTTGCTTCGTCCAGCTTCATCTGCCAAAATCCTGATGATGCATCTAACTTGCTGAAATATTTTGCATTTGCAAACTGTGCCATGATTTCCTCACGTGTAGGAAGCTTGAAGTGCTCTCTCTTTATTGCTCTGTTTAGATCTCTTGGATCCAGGCAAATTCTGAGCTTTCCATTCTTTTTGTCCACTACGACGAGGGAACTCACCCACTCAGTTGGCTCATCTATCTTCTGAATCACGTTCAGGCTTTCCATCCTGTCCAACTCTGCCTTCAGTTGCTTTTGAAGAGCAAACAGAACTTTTCTGCATGGATGTATGACCGGTGTCATACTTTTATCTACTCTGATCGTGTGTTCTCCTGGAATGCAGCCTAGACCCTTAAATAGGTCTTTGTACTCTTTCATGAGTTCATCATAGACTGTCTCTCCTTCGCTTTCCACAACGAGGACTCTCTTTACCAGGTTCAGTCTCTCACAGGCTTTTAAACCTAATATGGCTTGCACCTCCTTTGGCACCACGATTAATGCTAACATGTGCTCTCTGTCCTTGTGTGTCACTTTGACAATGCATCTTCCTTTCACTGGTATTTCAGTACCTGAGTATCCTGTCACTTTCACTTTGATTCCATGTATCTTTGGTCTGGGTCTAATTTTCTTAAAATCAGTCTCTGATATCACATTAACTTGTGCTCCAGTATCCAATTTAAATGGAATGTGTATGTCATTCACTTTTAGTGTCAACATCCAGTCTCTTTCTTCTTTTTTGTTTTCAGACACAACATCTACATTGAACTCCTCTATGTCGCTTTCATCTACTGCATGGACCTTGCTTTGTTGCACTTGGTTCTTGCAGCAACGGGCATAATGGTTGTTTTTGTTGCAACTATTGCATTTTTTACCATATGCTGGACACTTTTTTGGTGGATGCTGTGTACCGCATCGACTACATGACTTTCGATTGTCCCTTTCATTTTCGTTCACTGGCCATGCCCCTTTTTTCACATTGGCGCTCTTTTTGTTAACCGGTTTGTGTCCGTTCATTCTCACTGCATCCACGTTGCAGCTATTGTCACTGAACAGCTCCTTTGCCTGCAACTTCACAGTCTCTGTAGCCCTACACAGTGCTATGGCTTTTCCCAGGTCTAGATCTTGCTCTCTTAGCAGTCTTTCCCTTAGACCATTATCCGGAATACCACACACCAGTCTGTCTTTTATCAGCGAGTCTGTCAGTCCCCCAAATTCACACGATTTGCTTCTGTTTCTCAGTTCAGTCACATACTGAACAATAGTCTCACCCGTTTTCTGTACACATGTGAAAAATCTGTGCCTCTCAAATG
This sequence comes from Somniosus microcephalus, assembly GCF_052327205.1. Lineage (NCBI taxonomy): Eukaryota > Metazoa > Chordata > Chondrichthyes > Squaliformes > Somniosidae > Somniosus > Somniosus microcephalus. Next base: position 22,558,171 of record NC_141012.1, read on the forward strand.
TCACGTTACGTTTAGGTATGCAGTAGGCCTCAAACTGTTCCATTATTTTATCTAGTTTCATTTTGTCTCCATCAACAGCGAATGTGAAGTTATTATACACCTCCAGCGCTTCATCACCCACGACATGTAAGAACAGTGACGATTTCCTTTTATTACTTTTCTCGTCAGCTCCGATTGCTGATAAATACAACCCCACACATTGTTTGAACCTCCTCCAATTTTCAGCCACATTACCTGTCAACTGAAGCATCGCCGGTGGGTGTAAACCTTCCATTTTTTCACTTCGTTAGCTATTCTCCAATGGTAAGCAACGATGTTCTCTTTTGGCTTGCTAATTTGTGGAGAGCTGATTTAACTTCAGATTTTTTCTCTTCACCTCTTTCAGCCACTTCTGACACCATGTATTGATTTCTTTGTGGGTTCAAAGACGAGACATTTATGAAAGAGAATGTCTTTTAATCTAAAGTATGTTCAACTCTTTTTAACAGCATTTACAGGAGACACGATGCTAGTGATGCATCTAGAATGAAACTGAAACCAAAACTAAACTGCCTTGCTTGTCTCGGTCACATGACCTCTGCTGGTCAGGCACAAGCAATCAATACATGCAAACATGCTGGTAGGCATCATAATCAAACAGGCAAATACCATCTCTATTTGCTGATTGAAATAAAGAGTAGATTTGCCTTTCTAAATCTAGGCTTTATTAACCTTAAAAACCCAGCAGCACATCTTCAACACCCAGTCCCAACCAAAGCTGTAGAGAACTGAATTCAAGATGGCCACCACAAATCACATGACATCAACTACCAATGAGTTTACAGCATATATCTCAAGGCAGGAAACAGGTAACCAATTGCAACGCTTCTTACGAAACAAGAATAATCACCACATTCACCCCTCCTTTTAAAACATACTCCAACCTAGGTAGCCTTTACAATTTACAATTAATTATTTATAACTAAAACAATACAAATATAATATTTCAACAATTTTAAAACATTACTATCAAATTATTTTAAAAGTCCATCTTCAATCGGTCGACCGGATATCTTGTTCGTGTCGACCTTCTTAACCTTGGTGAAATTCCTTGCCCTCCCACACCAGGAGAAACGGAAGTATCTTCTGCAGGAAGGCTATCCATATCCCGATTATCAAAGGTTTCCGGATTGGAAATCCCATCAGAAGGTAAACTGGGACGGTCATGAACATCCATCGAGGGCTGACTAATAGAATTATAATTATCTGCAATAGGATTGGAAATATTCGTAGTATCTGTAACGACATCCACATTATCTGAATCATGACTATTGTTAATATCCTCAGAAGAGGGCTGGCCATCACAAGGAGCCAAGTCTTTAATTGAAACAGTACTTTCTTTCCCATCTTGGAATCGAATATGAGCATATTGGGAATTTGCCTCCAACAGCTCCACCTCCTCCACTAAAGGATCATATTTTGACAATCTAACATGGCGTCGAAGCAGCACAGGTCCCTGCATAGTAAGCCATGAAGGTACCGAATATCCCATAGTAGATCTCCGCGGATAGTTAAAGAGCCTTTCATGGGGGGGTCACATTAGTAGCCGTTGAAAGCAATGATCTAATGGAATGCAGGGCATCAGGCAATACCATTTCCCACTGTGTATTCTTAAGGTTCCGGGATGTCAAAGCCAACATAACTGCCTTCCAGATCACCCCATTATATCGTTCACACTGTCCATTACCCTGGGGATTATACGGGGTAGTTCTACTAGTAGAGATTCCCCGACTCTGGAGGTATTCCTTCAACTGGGAATACATAAAAGAACTTCCCTGATCCGAATGGATATACGCAGGCATCCCAAAGATGACAAAAAGTTGAGTCAGACATTTGATAACTGTCGCAGCTGATACATCTGCGCAAGGAAAAGCAAAAGGGAACCTTGAAAACTCATCCACAACAGTAAATATATATCGATTCTGAGTCATTGAAGGAAGAGGCCCCTTAAAATCAATGCTCAAACGTTCAAAAGGAGAAGTAGCCTTTATAAGATGAGCTCGTTGAGGCTTAAAGAAATTCGGTTTACACCGAGCACAGATAGAACATGATGAAGTCATCCGCTTGACGTCTTCAACTGAAAAGGGCAAATTCTTACTGCGTACGAAGTGTATCATCCTCGTAACACCAGGGTGGCACAAAGCATTATGAAGATTAATAAGCGTATCTCCGTGAATCACAGAACAATAAGCCCTCAACAGCGCATCAGCAGCAACATTATCCTTCCCCGGACGGTAAACTATATCAAAATGGTAGCATGCCAACTCAATCCTCCACCTCATTATTTTATCATTCTTGATCTTTCCAAAATGTTTGACATCAAACATAAAGGACACAGATTTTTGGTCAGTTACCAACGTAAAATGTCGCCCCGATAAATAATGTCTCCATTTACGCAGTGCTTCTACTATTGCATACGCCTCTTTCTCTATTGAGGAGTGTCTTTTCTCACTATTGCTCAAAGTACGTGAGAAAAAGGCCACAGGTCTTCCATTTTGGTTCAGAGTAGCCCCAATTGCAAAATCGGAAGCGTCCGTCTCAATCACAAAGGGAACCTGCTCATCAATAGAATGCACAACTGCTCCAAGGATATCCTTTTTGAAATTATCAAAACACGTCCTGGCCTCCCATGATAGAGGATATGTCGTAACCCGAATAAGGGGCCGGATCTTCTGCGAAAAGTTTGCAATCCAATTAGAATAATAAGAAAACAGTCCAACAACTCGTTGCAAAGCCTTAGAATTAGTAGGACAAGGTAAATCAATCAATGGTCGCAGGCGTTCTGGATCTGGTTTAATCTTGTTTCCCGAGATAATATACCCCAATAGATTTACCTCAGTGGTCGAAAAGAAAGGGAAGATAGATTATGAAAGTAAATTAGCAAAAAATATAAAAACAGACAGTAAAAGTTTCTATAGTTATATAAAAAGAAAAAGGGTGGCTAAAGTAAATGTTGGTCCCTTAGAGGATGAGACCGGGAAATTAATGGTGGGAAACATGGAGATGGCAAAAACACTGAACAATTATTTTGTATCAGTCTTTACAGTAGAGGACACTAAGAATATCCCAACACTGGACAAACAGGGGGCTCTAGGGGGGGAGGAACTAAATACGATTAAAATCACTAAGGAAGTGGTACTTGGTAAAATAATGGGACTCAAGGCGGATAAATCCCCTGGACCTGATGGCTTGCATCCCAGGGTCTTGAGGGAAGTAGCGGTAGGGATAGTGGATGCATTGGTAATAATTTTCCAAAACTCACTGGACTCAGCAAAGGTCCCGGCAGATTGGAAAACTGCTAATGTAACACCCTTATTTAAAAAGGGTAGTAGGCAGAAGGCTGGAAACTATAGACCTGTTAGCCTAACATCTGTGGTTGGTAAAATGTTAGAGTCCATTATTAAGGAGACAGTAACGGGACATTTGGATAAACATAATTTAATAGGGCAAACTCAGCATGGTTTCATGAAGGGGAAGTCATGTTTAACAAATTTGCTTGAGTTTTTTGAGGAAGTAACATACAGGGTGGATAAAGGGGAACCAGTGGACGTAGTGTATTTAGACTTCCAAAAGGCATTTGACAAGGTGCCACACAAAAGATTATTGCTCAAGATAAAAAATCACGACTTGGGGGTAATATTCTGGCGTGGGTGGAGGATTGGCTCTCTAACAGAAAGCAGAGAGTTGGGATAAATGGTTCGTTCTCAGATTGGCAACCAGTAACTAGTGGTGTTCCGCAGGGGTCAGTGCTGGGTCCCCAACTCTTTACAATCTATATTAACGATTTGGAGGAGGGGACCGAGTGTAACATATCAAAGTTTGCAGATGATACAAAGATGGGAGGGAAAGTAGTGAGTGAGGAGGACATAAAAAACCTGCAAAGGGACATAGACAGGCTAAGTAAGTGGGCAGAGATTTGGCAGATGGAATACAATACTGGAAAGTGTGAAGTTATGCACTTTGGCAGGAAAAATCATAGAGCAAGTTATTATCTTAATGGCAAGAAACTGGAAAGTACTGTAGTACAAAGGGATCTGGGGGTCCTGGTGCACGAAACTCAAAAAGTTAGTATGCAGGTGCAGCAAGTGATTAAGAAGGCCAATGGAATGTTGGCTTTTATTGCTAGGGGGTTGGAATATAAAAACAGGGAGGTATTGCTGCAGTTGTACAAGGTATTGGTGAGGCCGCACCTGGAATACTGCATACAGTTTTGGTGTCCATACTTAAGAAAAGACATACTTGCTCTCGAGTCAGTACAAAGAAGGTTCACTCGGTTAATCCCGGGGATGAGGGGGTGGTCATATGAGGAGAGGTTGAGTAGATTGGGACTCTACTCATTGGAGTTCAGAAGAATGAGAGGCGATCTTATTGAAACATATAAGATTGTGAAGGGGCTTGATCGGGTGGATGCGGTGAGGATGTTCCCAATGATGGGTGAAACTAGAACTAGGGGGCATAATCTTAAAATAAGGGGCTGCTCATTCAAAACTGAGATGAGGAGAAACTTCTTCACTCAGAGGGTGGTAGGTTTGTGGAATTTGCTGCCCCAGAAAGCTGTGGAAGCTACATCATTAAATAAATTTAAAACAGAAATAGATAGTTTCCTAGAAGTAAAGGGAATAAAGGGTTACGGGGAGTGGGCAGGAAATTGGACATGAGTCTGGGTTCGGAATGGTCATGGCCCTGTGGGTAGTGGAGCGGGCCCAGGGGCCGTGTAGCCTTGTTCTGCTCCTACTGTGTTCTAATTCTGTTAGATTTCAGGAGATGGTTTTATTCATGTTCCTGGCTGGGGTGGAGATCGCCTTTACAGAAGGTAAGTACTGTAGAAAATATAGGGACAGAGTGATCTCCTGGATGAATTTCGATCGCCTAGATGGGTCGGAGAGGAATTTCCCAGATTTTTTTCTCCCAAATTGGCCATTGGGTCTTTATCTGGTTTTTCGCCTCTCCCGGGAGATCACATGGGTTCGGGTGGATGCAGAGTGATAGAAGATTTGAGGTTAGGATCAGATCAGCCATGATCTTATTGAATGGTGGAGCAGGCTCGAGGGGCCGATTGGCCTACTCCTGCTCCTATTTCTTATGTTCTTATGTTCTTATGTTCTTATGTTATGTAAGATACACTTCTCTTTATTAAAAGTTAAACCAACTTTTTCCGCAGCTTGAAGGAATCTTTCTAAAGTAGAATCATGCTCCACCCTTGATTTGCCACACACCGTGATGTCATCTAAATATGAAAAGGTGTCACAGAGAGAGTTATCACTTATAAAAGCATCCATTGCCCGTTGAAAACAGGCAACACCATTAGTAACACCAAATGGTACTCGGCAAAACTGATACAGCTTTCCGCCAGCCTCAAAGGCCGTATATGGTTGATCCCTCTTAACGATAGGAATCTGATGATAAGCACTCTTTAGGTCAATAGTGCTAAAAACCTTATACTGAGATACTTTGTTGATAAGCTCATCAATCTTAGGCAAAGGGTACGCATCTAATTGAGTATACCTATTAATAGTTTGAGAGTAGTCTATCACCATTCGTTTCTTATGTCTCTCGTTAGTGGTGACAACTACTTGTGCCCGCCAGGGCGAACAAGTAGGTTCGATGATTCCTTCCAATAAAAGATGTTGAACTTCAGAATTAATAAATTCTTTATCCTGACTGCTATACCTTCTTGACTTGATAGCAATTGGCTTACAATCCGGCATCAAATTGGAAAAAAGTGATAATGGAGAAATGGATAAAGAAGTTAATCAACAAATAGATAAAGGTGGCTTAGTTCCTCCAAAAGAAAGACTGAGAGACTCGTGTAATTGAAGCACATCATGACCAATCAAAATATCCGCACAGAGATTAGGCAAAACAGATAGGCGTATATCAGTATACGTATTACCTAGAAGAATTAATTTCACAAGGCAACAACCAGCTACTTGTGAGGTGAGAGTCGTCTGAGCCATACACACCTGATAAGTAACAGGCGAAATTTTCAAACGCTTCTCCTTCACAAACTGAAGACTTATAAAACTCTCGGTACTGCCCGTATCTATAAGGGCCTTCACTTCTAACCCATTAACTTGAGCTGTAACTATAGCTTTGTTTAGGCCATGAGCAAAGGCAGCAGAAACTGATGCAATAAACGCCCTATCTAAAGGCTGAATAGTCGCAGAGGAGGCAATTGATTTATAAACACGTGCATAATGACCTCTCTTGCCGCATTTACTACACACAGCCTCCCGAGCAGGACACTTCAGACGAGGGTGCCGGGCGTTCCCACAAAAATAACACTTCTGAATCCTAGAGGCAACAGCAGCCGAAGTAGAAGCTGTTTCAGAATCTGGTAAACCACTCCTATTATGTCCACATAATTCCTTTTCATCCGGAACTGCCGAAACCACAGTCGCAGGCCGATTAAAAAGAGCGTTAAGAATCCGAACTTCTCTGAGCCAAATCCAATGTAGAGGCTTGCTCAAAAGCACTCTTGAGATCCAAAGTCTTATTTTCTAATAACCGCTGACGAATTGATCTAGACAGTAATCCATTAATAAAAGCATCCCGTACCGATTCTTCCTTATATTCTTCTGCCGACACGGCCTTATAATTACAGTTAGCACCAAGGCGCCGAAGTGCTTGTAAATAAGCATCCAAAGATTCTCCCACCTGCTGCCTACGGGCAGATAGAAGGTGACGTGCAAATACCTCATTCTTTGGTTTAACAAAAGTCTTTTCCAATGTAGCAATAGCCAATTCGTAAATTTCACAGTCCAAGATATACTTATACACATCCGGAGCAATGTAGTTGATCAGTATATTCAACTTATTTAGAGACTCTTGATCCAACACACCCAAAAAGTTTTTAAATGTACGATACCAGTGTTTCCATTTATCATCCACTCCTGCAGAATTAGGGTCAGCATTAAATCGTTCCGGTTGAAGATATCGCTCCATTCTAACAAAAGGTTAATAAATTGAGATAAAGAGTAGATTTGCCTTTCTAAATCTAGGCTTTATTAACCTTAAAAACCCAGCAGCACATCTTCAACACCCAGTCCCAACCAAAGCTGTAGAGAACTGAAGTCAAGATGGCCACCACAAATCACATGACATCAACTACCAATGAGTTTACAGCATATATCTCAAGGCAGGAAACAGGCAACCAATTACAACGCTTCTTACGAAACAAGAATAATCACCACACTGATATCATTACAGGCATTTCCATGATGGTCCTCCCGATCTTCCACCATAACTTTGGCAGAAACTCTGGAGAACTAACGTCGGCAGCCAGTCTGCTGCAGTTATGTGATAGATCAAGAGAAGGAAATTCTACTCCAGTCCTTGAGCAGCAACTTTTCCCGATAATTTCCTTGCAACACTTTTAGGCTGCGAACAAAACTATGGGCTGGATTTTCCCAGTCCTGGGGAGGTGGGTTTGGAGGCGGGACTGCTGGGAAAATGGGAAAAACTGGGAGCGGGTCCCAACTCCGCTTCCAACCCACCTCCGAACCATCTTCCCGGGAGGCGGGTCCCCGACTCGCGCAGGGACCCGTCTCCTCGAGGCGGGAAGGGGATTAGAGCCAATTAACTGCCTGTTAACAGGCAGTTAAGAGACTTTTCACCATTTTACGTCTGCTGATGCGGGCTTCTCGACATCGGGAAACCCCGCCAGGGTCAGCGAGGCGAGCAGTGGGTCTGCGGGGGGTGAGAGGGGTCGAAATGTCAGCTGTAGAGGTGAGTGATGGCTGCAAGGGTGGACAGGTAAGCATGAGAGTTGAGCGTAAATTGTTGGAAAAAGTTTCCTTACCTTTGCTTCTTCCTGCAGGCTTCAACCGTTGAGGATCCGGAGGTGCCTCATCTCAATGGCAGAGATGGCAGAATGGCTGCTGCATTCTCAGATTCAACAGCCATCTGCTTTCTGCTGAGGAGAGAGGTCTTGGTGAGTCTGTGTGCAAGGGCTCACCTTAGAGCAGAGATTGTCAGTGTCTGGCAGCTTCTCAAAGCTGACAAACGCTGACAATTCATCTGTCAAAATTTTTTCGAAAGATGAAGCGTCACACGCCCTTAATTGGCCGGTAAGCCTGCAGGGCGGGCTTAACAAGACGAATCAAGAAAAATAGCTTGGGTTGGTCAGACGTCGCTGGGGGCAGGACTGAAATCCGGAAACCAGAAGTCCCGCCTCCAGCACATCTCCAGCCCTTAGTGTGGCAGCAATAATGAAGAAAAAGTCCATTTCCTTTTGCCTACCAGCCTTGCCCAGCTGTTTAAGTGCTTTTATTAAGCACCTAGAGAAAAAATATACCTTTAGTCTCAGGATAAGGGGTCGGCCATTTAAGATCGAGATGAGAAGGAATTTCTTCACTTGGAGGGTTGTGAATCTTTGGAATTCTCTGCCCCAGGGGGCTGTGCATGCTGAGTCTTTGAGTGTATTCAAGGCTGAGATCGATAGATTTTTGAACTCTTGGGGAATCAAGGGATATGGAGAAGAGGCGGGAAAGTGGAGTTGAGGTCGATGATCAGCCGGCTCGAGGGGCCGTACAGCCGCCTCCTGCTCATTTCTTATGTTCTTAAGCTCTTGAATACGTGCAGAAAGCCAATCAAACTTGTAAGTTCCTCACTTATAATATTCAGAAACAGGTAACTGGTTCACTGGAAACAAAACTTCAGCTTCAGTGTAAGTACAAGGAACCCCAGTGTAAATCACATGTTGTTAGTTTTGCCCCGTTTTGTCGTGTATTTATGAAGCTTCTGGGGTGCAGCCCCTCACTGTCTCAGATTTACAGGCATTAAGACCACGATTCAGTGCCTGCTGAGCAGATAAAAAGGCTTAGCTCCTTTTAAACAGGTCTATAATGTAAGAGAGACACTGGGGCCGATTTTCCTGGAGCCGTCAGGCAGGCTTTCAGGCGTGTGGGGGGGGGGAAATCGCAAAAATTGGGGGTCGCGACCCCCCCCCCCCCGCCTGATTCCCCGCCCCGTCCGATTTTCACCCAGGCGTTTCTGTCTTCAGGCACCTTAATCACCAATAATTGGCATCTATAATGCCATTTTAAGGGGCCCTTGCTATTTTCAGCCTTTTCCCACATTAAACACGCCTGGTGGGAACCCCGCTGATGAAACCTGGCGTGAACAATATCGAATTGCTGACTATCAGCTGCAGGTCAATCAGGAAAGAAGAGATTTAATCAGACATCATTTGTAGGTTGCAGGACCTTGTTGTTTCAGGCTTGGGGCAACTTGTTTCAGGCTTAGGCACAGCTGTGGAAGGTTGGAGCCTCACACACTTCTCCAGTGTGAGCTCCTGGGAAGCCCCTCTCGCCACCCTCACTCAGTGCTTCCTCAACTGAGGCACCTACCAGAAGCATGGGAGGCCTTTTTTTCCTTCCCCTCTTGACATTAGAGGACCTCCAGCCCCATTCGCAAAATGACACACGCCACAACTGCAGAAGTTGCCATCAGAAATTTTATTTACAATAACTAACTGATGGCATTTTTCAAATAAACACATTTCACCCAAGTGACTACCCTTATGACTATTAGTGCTTTATTTTCCTCTTACGCGTGCTCCTACGTAGTGGTTCCCCTGTGGCTTCAGCAGATGTGGAGGCCTCTTGCTCACTTTCCTGCTGCTCCTGTCTAGACACCTTTGGCAGGCGTCCTCTGGGATGGCGAGCCTGTGAGGGCTCGCCAGCAGTCTGCTGCTCCTGCGGCTATGCAGGGGTTGAGACTTCTATCTCCATTGGGTGTGGACTCCGGCGGGGCTCTGACCGAGGGCTCTGCAGTGCCATGGAAGTGTGAGCGCTTGAAGAGGATCCCCCACTTCCTTGAGGTCTGCCACCAACCTCCCTCTCATGGGTCAGGTCCCCCTTAGTGCCTGCAAGTGGCTTGAGAGCAGCTTGCTGCACATCAGGGGGGCCATGGGGACCCCTTTCTACAATGGCAGTCCTACTCAGAGGCCCTGCCATGAAGGTCTGGTTTCTCTGTTCAATAGCTGACCATCGCTCCTCCAGAGATGTCAGTCTATTCTGAACACTCACCATGTTTTCAACACTCTGGCGACTTAGCTCCTCCATGGCCGTAGCCATCCTCTCCTCTACTGTAGCCATCCTTTCCACGGAGGTTGCCATCCTTTCCGTGGTGATGCGTTCATGCGCCAATGACCCCACAAAGGCTCTGCTCATGTTCGCTATGGACTCCTCCATTCGCTCCACACTCGCAGCGACCCTAGAGACCAAACCTGCCAGAGACTCCTGCATCTGTGCATGGAGATCCATCACCTCTTCTCATGCGGATGGACCCAGAGGCAGAGGGTCGACATGCAGCTGAGCTGAGCTGGCAAAGTCTTGCGCCCTCCGACGAGGACTCTCCACTGCTATCCCTGTCTCCACCATCTGCTGATGCTCACTTGCGAGCTGTGATACACCAGATGACAACACTACTCTATCTCACGAAGGTCCCACCGAGGTGTGAGTGTCTGCGCTGGTGCTGGGTGCGCTGAATTCTGCTGACGCTGTGCCCTCAGAGGTTGTAGCTTCCTCTGAGGAGTCTGGCTGCTCAGCCTCTTCTTCCTCCGCAGTTGGGACAGGGGCTCTGGATGGTCCTGTGGGGGCGTAAAGGAAAGAATTAGAGATGTGATGCCAATGTAGGGGGTTTTGCTCTGCCCAATTACAGGGGTCTTTAGTGCCTGTTAATGTATTGGGCCTCTGTCTCCTTTATACCCTTGCAGCTTATGTTAGCCTGCAGGTCGGGTGTCACTAAACACCCTCTAAGGAGATAGAGAACAACAGCTTATAGAGGAGGACTAGAATACGGTGACGACCCACACAGTTTATACCTAATCTGCGGGGTACTCCTGAGCCCAAGGGCTCCTATAGTCCTCTCTCTTTTTCCCTAGCCTGCTGTTCCCTTGTTTGGCGGGTTCAAAGCGCCCTAATGCCCCTATCTGGTTCTAACTCCAGAATTTGGATGGAGAACGATGCACTTTAGATAGACACTCGGAGACAAGTAGTCCTTGGAAAAAACAGGTGACAACCAATTTTATTTGGTTCTGCCACAAACGTAATAAACACACACACTCTATAACTATAAATAAAACATGGGAGAGAACGGACATAATGAAAATGTTTTACACTGTTTTAACTTTACCAAGTCCAATCCCACCAACCCACTTTCCTACCTAGACTAGACTGACAGTTGCAGGCCCTTGGATTATACTCACAGCCTACTTTGAGTGCGGTTGTTGGGTTGTTGCTGTTGTTGGTTGGTTTGTGCTTGATGGAAAAGGCTCCCGAAATAGCGGGAGCGAATGCCGTCTTCCACAGCCACTTCGGTCGTTGGTGTCTTCTTGTTGATGTCCCCGGGACGGGAGTCGGTATACGGTGCGGTTTCTTGCGGTGATGTTGCGCCGTCTGGTAGCGGAGTAAACTTTCAGTATGCCTATTGAGTCTGGGGCCTGATGGTGGATCTTCTCATCAGCGTGGTTGGAGTTCTTTAGATGGCAGTTCGCCCCAGCTCGTCTCTCCCTCAGCTTCTTAACTCGCTCTCCTGCTCTTTCTTCTGGTCTTCTAATAATCTCTTGGTTCTGTATTTTATACCCAATTCCATTTCGGCCTCTTTGCGCCCAATTAAATTGGTGTTTACAAGTGTGAGGGCAGGGGTATTGTTTTGAGTGCGCAGCGGCTCCTCCAAGTCAGCTGTCCCATTGTGTCAGTCCTGGGACTTGATTATTTTGGGCCACCTCTTAACTGTAGTGATCCCAAAACTATTGTCCCTAGTCCAAGTTGATTAAGGTGATGATAGCCTGTACTCGTAGCTCGATTAGGGGTGAGTCACATATCCTTGCTTTAGGCCCGACTCAGTCCCCTGATTGGCCTTAGAGAATGCACTTTGTTTTGATTGGCCGACATCTATGGCTCGCTTCTGAGCCACAGTCCCCTGTATTCAGATATCCCAGCCTGCTTTTCGGGACCACTGCATTGGCCGAAAATGTTGGTTTTAAACTGTATAGGGCAATCCAATTTTGGTCACCTTGCCCTTAGAGGGCTCCAATAAAACGTGGTTGTGGATTTTCAAACCCTACACCAAGGTTACATGCACATTGGATTTTGCAGATGTTCATAAGTCCAAATGATGTAGCTTCAGAATCATAACAGCGACTCATGCTATGTCAATGAGAGAGATGGAAAACTATTCTGTCACCAGCTTGCGGGACTGCCCCTGTCTCTCCTTTCCCAACTTCTGCAGCCACATCAGCCCCGACAATTTCCAGCGCTCCTTCCTCCCAGGGGGTCAGGTGGGCTATTGAGGGTGGGCCTCCTCCAGTCCTGGCTCGCTCTCTGTTGTTGTGAGCTCTCTTTTCCTGCAATGAGGGAGACAAGTGGAGTTTGAGTGAGAATGAAGGAGTGAGTGTAGAGATTGCATAGCATAGATACTTAGAGGGAGACAAAGATGGTGAGAGGCTGCAAGACCAAGGGCCCTCCCTGTGTGTTGTCAGTTGTGTTCAAAGCATCAGAGTGAGAGGGAGTGTGAGGGCTGCATTGTGGAATAGTTATGTGAATGTGAGCATAGAGAGAGAGGGAATGGGTAAGGCTGCATGGATGTGACTGTGAAGTGGGATGTGGAGGAAGAGAGTGCTAAAGCTAAGTGCTGGTGGGGAAAGGCAATGGGGCTCAGTTTGAGGGTGATGGAAAGTTCATACTTACTTTTCCTGTACGGTGAAGGTCATGGAATCGTTTCTGACACTGTATCCAGGTTCTTCTGGTGACTCCCAGCGAGTTGACATCTGCTGCCACCTGCATCCATGCAGCCTTGGTCTCAGTGGGAGGCCTCTTCCTCCCTGACCTAGGGAAGAGGACCTCCCTGTGGGCCCTGACCCCATCCAATAATGCCTGCAGTGAAGCCTCGTCGAATTTGGAGGCAGCTCGGGGTCTGCCACTGGCTACAGCTGCTGCAGGCTCCTCTGCCATCCTGTATGGTTCATTTGGAAGCCTGCAGAGGAAACAATGCTTGCTGTGGACCTTAAAAGCACCACGAATGATGACTGTGCGACTTTCTGACTGGAAATAGTCAATTAGCAAGGGTTCCCACATGCTGGAAATGAATTGGCCAATTGAGGGAAAATTGCATCAATCTGGCAGACCCATTTACATTCGTGTGGGAACCCCGACATTCGGAGAACCCGACAATTCCCCACACCTGCAGGAAAATCGGCCCCACTGTCTGCAAAGCTGTAAAGCAGGCTTGCTGCATTAGGGGACAATTTTAAACTTACTCGCTCAGCAGAAACCTGGCGGGTGGGTAGTTAAAATCCCCCTGGCTCTTACCTGTCCAAAAGCCGCCATGCTCTCAACATCTGCAATTTTATTCTGCTCTCCTGAGCAGGCAGCAAGGACACATGGCCGGAGCCAACAGGGTCCTTATTTACGTATGCAGGTTGCGGCCCGATGACATCAGTATGGTGTGTGACATGGAGGGGAACTTGGAGGTGGTGGTGTTCCCATTCGCCTGCTGCCCTTGTCCTTCTAGGTGGTAGAGGTTGCGGATTTGGGAGGTGCTACTGGAGAAGCCTTGGCGAGTTGCTGCAGTGCATCTTGTAGATGGTGTACACTGCAGCCACGGTACGCCGGTGGCGGAGGGAGTGAATGCTTAAGGTGATGGATGGGCTGCCGATCAAGCGGGCTACTTTGTCTTGGATGGTGTCGAGCTTCTTGAGTGTTGTTGGAGCTGCACTCATCCAGGCAAGTGGAGAGTATTCCACCACACTCCTGACTTGTGCCTTGTAGATGGTGGAAAGGCTTTGGGGAGTCAGGAGGTGGGACACTCGCCGCAGAATACCCAGCCTCTGACCTGCTCTTGTTGCCACAGTATTTATGTGGTTGGTCCAGTTAAGTTTCTGGGCAATGGTGACCCCCAGGATGTTGATTGTGGGAGATTCGGCGATGGTAATGCCATTGAATGTCAAGGGGCTGTGGTTAGACGCTCACTTGTTGGAGATAGTCATTGCCTAACACTTGTGTGGCTCGAATGTTAACTGCCACTTATCAGCCTGAATGTCGTTCAGGTCTTGCTGCATGCAGGCATGAACTGCTTCATTATCTGAGGAGCTGCAAATGGTACTGAGCACTGTGCAGTCATCAGTGAACATCCCCACTTCTGACCTTATGATGGAGGGAAGGTCATTGATGAAGCATTAAAGATGGTTGGGCCTAGATCACTGCCCTGAGGAACACCTGCAGCAACGTCCTGGGGCTGTGATGATTGACCTCCAACCACCAAAACCATCTTCCTTTGTGCTAGGTATGATTTCAGCCAGTGGAGAGTTTTTCCCCCGATTCCAATTGTTTTACTAGGGCTCCTTGGTGCCACACTCGGTCAAATGCTGCTTTGATATCAAGAGCAGCCACTCTCACTTCACCTCTGGAATTTAGCTCTTTTGTCCATGTTTGGACCAAGGCTGTAATGAGGTCTGGAGCGAATGGTCCTGGCGGAACCCAAACTGGGCATCAGTGAGCAGGTTATTGGTGAATAAGTGCTGCTTGATAGCACTGTCAACGACCCCTTCCATCACTTTGTTGATAATTGAGAGTAGACTGATGGGGCGTTAATTGGCCGGATTGGATTTGTCCTGCTTTTTGTGGACAGGACATACCTGGGCAGTTTTCCACATTGTCGGATAGATGCCAGTGTTGTAGCTGTGCTGGAACAGCTTGGCTAGAAGCGCGGCTTTTTCTGGAGCACAAGTCTTCAGCACGATAACCGGGATGTTGTCGGGGCCCACAGCCTTTGCTGTATCCAGTGCGCTCAGCCGTTTCTTGATATCAAGTGGAGTGAATCAAATTGCCTGAAGACTGGCTTCTGTGAAGGTGGGGACCTCGGGAGGAGGCCGATATGGATCATCCACTCAGCACTTCTGGGTGAAGATGGTTGCAAACGCTTCAGCCTTGTCTTTTGCACTCACGTGCTGGGCTCCACCATCATTGAGGATGGGGATATTCTTGGAGCCTCCTCCTCCCGTTTAATGGTCCACCACCATTCACGACTGGATGTGGCAGGACTGCAGAGCTTTGATCTGATCCGTTGATTGTAGGATCGCTTAGCATGCATGTAGTCCTGTGTTGCAGCTTTCCCCAGGTTGGCACCGCATTTTTTGGTATGCCTGGTGCTGCTTCTGGCATGCTCTTCTACACTCCTTATTGAACCAGGGTTGTTCCCCTGGCTTGATGGTAATGGTAGAGTGAGGGATATGCCGGGCCATGAGGTTACAGATTGTGGTGGAATACAATTCTGCTGCTGCTGATGGCCCACAGCGCCTTATGGATGCCCAGTTTTGAGCTGCTAGATCTGTTCTGAATCTATCCCAATTAGCACGGTGGTAGTGCCACACAACACAATGGAGGGTGTTCTCAGTGTGAAGATAGGACTTTGTCTCCACAATGACTGTGCGGTGGTCACTGCTGCCAATGCTGTCATGGACAGATGCATCTGCAACAGGTAGATTGGTGAGCATGAGGTCAAGTAGGTTTTTCCCTCATGTTGGTTCTCTCACCACCTGTTGCGGGCCCAGACTGGCAGCTATGTCCTTCAGGACTCGGCCAGCTCGGTCAGTAGTGGTGCCACCGAGCCACTCTTGGTGATGGACATTGAAGTCACCCACCCAGAGTAAATTCTGTGCCCTTGCAACTCTTAGTGCTTCTTCCAAGTGGTGTTCAACATGGAGGAGTACTGATTCATCAGCTGAGGGAGGGTGGTACGTGGTAATCAGCAGGAGGTTTCCTTATCCATGCTTAACGTGAAGCCATGAGACCTAATGGGATCTGGAGTCAATGTTGAGGACCCTGATGGGACAGGGCATACCCAGGGATGGTGATGGAGGAGTTTGGGACATTGGCTGTGTAATGTATATATACCTTAAGGGAGAGAACTACTTTTTACAGCTCCTGTATACTGTAGTACCGACAGTGACCACACCTGTATATAAACCCTGAGTAGTGATCTGTACAGTTAGTTCTAGAGTAACCCTCATTCAGTAAACACCTGTTGAATCGTTCCCTGCAGCCTGTTGTCTGATTATTGAAGGACACAACATTAAGAAACACGGATCTAACATTGGCGACGTGGCAGATTCGAACCTACCTGCAACTCTGCATCACCTCCCAGGGATTCGCTCCTGGAGAACAGTGGAAGAAGGTCGAGTCCAGAAGCACGGGCGTCGACTACGGGCAACCGCCCAGTCATCCAGCGGAGATTTGAGCATCGCAGGGGAGGCTGTCGAGAGCCAGGCTTGGCTTTCCAGTCACGGTGGTCCAGCGAAACGGGCTGGCAACAGGTACTGCGCAGACCCTTCCCAGACAGCGACGGGCTAGAGCCCGACCGAGCGACACAGAAAAAGGCCGAGCAGCGTCGACGGGGGAAAGAGAGAGGGCAGAGCGCACAGGGCACAGCCAGTGTTCAGGACCGAGTGGCGTCAACGGGAGAGAGAGACTAGAGAGAGCAGAGCGCAGCCGGTGTTCAAGGGCCGAGCAGCGTGAACGGGGGAGAGAGGCGCGCAGGAAAACGCGAGGCGCTTCCATTGCCACGAGGACCGCAGAGAGCGGCATTGGCAGGAGCGTAGGAGCAGCGCACGAAACCCACAGGGCACCGCCATTTGCCACGAGGACCGCCGAGAGCGGCATTGGCAGCAGCGCAGGAGACGCCATTTTAAGCCGCAGCGGGGAAGAAAGGAAAGTGCGGGAGACGCCATTTTAAGCCAGTCTAACCACACCCAAAAATGCCGAAGAGTGGCAGTATCACAGCATTCGACAATGAAGTCGAAGATTGGACGACATATGTCGAACGCATAGAAGTATACTGCAAGGCGAATGAAGTGCCAGATGACAAGAAAGCGCTGGTATTGTTGAATTCAATGGGTGCAAAAATGTATGGCTTACTGCGAAACCTAGTAACCCCAGAGAAGCCAGTGGAAAAGGATTTTGAAAACATAGTGTCAATCCTACAGGACCACTTAAACCCCACACCGCTGCTGATAGCAGAAAGATTTAAGTTTCACAAAAGGAACCAGCATAAAGATGAAAGTAATGCTGAGTATTTAACGGAACTGCGCAAGCTATCGAAACACTGCCAGTTTGGAACGGGACTAGCAGATACCTTAAGGGACAAGTTTGTGTGTGGGCTTCAAAGTGAAGGAACCCAGAAACGGCTTCTATCAGAAAAGGATCTTATGCTGGACAAGGCTTTCAGCATTGCAGTATCACACGAAGCAGCAGCACGCTGCAGAGATACAACGGAGACCGCAAGAATATGGCACAAATCAAATGTCATACGGAACAGTGAAGTGCTATCGCTGCGGCAGAACAACACACGACCATAATGATTGCTGGTTCAAGGACAAAGTGTGCAGACAGTGTGGAAAAGTAGGACACATAGCAAGAGCCTGCAGGTTGGGAAAGAAAACCAGCAGCAAGAAATCTCCACAGGAGAAGTACAAGAAGGTACATAAGGTGACAGAGAGTAGTTCAGACGAACAGAAGAGTGATACAGACTCCGGAAGCAAGGAGCTGGGTTGTCTGAAACTACATAATGTGATCAAAACGGAGGATCACCAAACTATCTGGGTCACGCTCAAGATAGCAGGAGTCCAAGTGAAAATGGAATTGGACACAGAATCAGCCCTAACAGTCATAAACTGAAGGGACTACAAGTGGCTATTCTCACATATACCCTTGAGAGATACAAAGATTGTCTTGAAGGCATACACGGGGCAAAAAGTCTACCCCAAAGGAAAAATAAGGGTGAACGTTATATATAACAGCAAGGAAACACCAAAAATGGACCTATATGTATTGCCAGATGGAAGACCACCACTACTAGGACTTGAATGGATCCGGAAGATACAGCTAGATTGGCATTCCATACAGGCACTGACTGTGGCTGACAAAAAGGATGACGACGTCACACCTGGGCGACTGTCAAAGATCCTAACTAACGCGAAAGAAGTGTTCCAGCAAGGACTCGGAACACTAAAAGGCATGACAGCGATGATTAAAATTGAAGAAAACGCAAGCCCAAAATTTTTTACGTCCAGACCGGTACCTTATGCGATCCGCCCAGCCGTCGTAGCAGAGCTGGAGAGTCTGGAACGTTCAGGTGTACTCTCCAAGGTAGACTGGAGCGAGTGGGCTACACCCATCGTCCCTGTGATGAAAAAGTCATTGAGCAGCACGCTTGGGGAACCAAGGAAGGTTCGCATCTGTGGGGACTTTAAGGTAACAGTGAACCCGATCCTTCACACCGTACAATATCCACTTCCGTGGATTGAAGATATTTTCGCCTCGCTATCTGGAGGGAAACGCTTCACTAAGATTGATCTGGCCCAGGCGTATCTGCAAATGGAGGTAGAAGAAGCATCAAAAAAATACCTCACAATCAACACCCATAAAGGTCTCTACCAATACAACCGGCTGGTATTCGGGGTAGCATCAGCTCCGGCTATTTGGCAGAGGGCAATGGAACAAGTCCTGCAAGGGATCCCAGGGACCCAGTGTTATTTGGACGACATCCTGGTCACAGGCGAAAATGACAGTGATCACCTTGCCAACCTGGAGCAGGTGCTCACTAGATTGCAGGAATATGGGCTCCGAGCTAATCGCCCCAAATGCGAGTTTTTTAGAAAACAGTTCTCGTATTGTGGCCATGTTATCGATAAAGAGGGGTTACATAAGTCCCCGGAGAAGATTGAGGCAGTAGTCAAGGCTCCAGCACCGGAAAATGTGTCACAACTGAGGTCGTTCCTCGGGCTGGTAAACTACTACCATAAGTTCTTGCCAAATTTGTCTACAATACTACACCCACTGAACACCCTACTGCAAACTGGGGTGCCATGGAAGTGGAGTGACGAATGTAGATGAGCTTTCCAGAAGAGCAAAACACTAATCATATCGAAAGAGGTATTGGCCCATTACAACCCGGCATTACCAATTCGGTTGGCATGTGATGCGTCACCCTACGGCATTGGAGCGGTGCTGTCGCACAAATTCTCAGACGGCTCAGAGAGGCCAATAGCCTTTGCGTCATGATCACTAACCTCAGCCGAGCGTAACTACGCCCAGATTGACAGGGAGGCCCTCAGCCTAGTGTGGGGAGTGAAAAAGTTCAATCACTATCTGCACGGGCAGAAGTTCACCTTGCTGACTGACCACCAACCACTTGTCTCCATCTTTAATCCAAAGAAGGGCGTTCCGGTGATGACTGCGCAACGGCTACAAAGATGGTCCCTTTTTCTAGGGGCGCACCAATATGAAATCGAGTATAAGGGCACGAAACAGCATGGAAACGCTGATGGGCTATCACGCCTGCCACTGCCTACTGCGGAGGAAGCACCAGCAGTGGATCCTGTCGAAATATTTCATTCGACTATAATTGAATGCTTGCCAGTAACTAACGCTGGTATAGAGAGGGAGACCCGAAATGACCCGACACTGTCTCGGGTATATGATTTGACGGTGAAGGGATGGCCAGCACATGGCGACTCACTGTTGCCAGCATTCTCATCCAGAAGAGAACAGCTGTCAGTATGCCAGGGGACCTTGATGTGTGGATCCCGAGTGGTAATTCCACCCAAGTTAAGGGAGAGAGTGCTCAATGAGCTTCACGAAGGTCATCTGGGAGGGGTGAAAATGAAAAGCCTTGCTAGGGCTTATGTGTGGTGGCCGGGGATCGATCAGCAAATCGAGGACCTGACAAAGAGCTGCTCAGGATGCCAGAAGGTCCAAAATGAACCACCACATGCCCCTCTACACCCATGGGAGTGGCCCTCATCTCCATGGCAATGGGTACATATTGATTTTGCTGGTCCATTCATGGACTCAATGTTTTTAATAGCCGTGGATGCGCACTCGAAATGGCCTGAGGTCATCAAAATGTCCTCCACCACCATGGAGAAAACTATTGCAGTCCTACGGACCATTTTTGCCAGGAATGGCTTGCCAGAACAGATTTGTTCCGACAACGGACCACAGTTTGTGTCCGAAGAGTTCCAGAGGTTCTTGAAAAAGAATGAGGTAAGGCATTACACATCCGCCCCGTATCATGCAGCCACAAATGGATTGGCTGAGAGGTTTGTACAAACATTTAAGAAGGCAATAAAGGCTATGTACAATGACAACATTCCGCTGCAGCACAAGGTGGACAATTTCCTGTTCGCCTACCGGAATGCGACACATGCAGTCACCAACCAGGCCCCAGCCATGATGTTCTTTAACCGAAGGTTAAGATCTCGCCTGGATTTGCTCAGACCAAACGTACGAAGAGATGTTGAGAGTAAGCAATTCCAGCACATCCATGAGAAGCCAACAAGGAGCTTCAATGTAGGGTAACCAGTCTTGGCCCGCGACTACCGAACAGAAAAATGGCAGCCAGGAATGATATGCACATGGCAGGGCCCATTAATGTACACAGTGGACGTTGGGGAGAGCATCGTGAGACGCCATGCTGACCAGATCCTAGAGTCACAGGAACAAGTCAATCCCATGCCTCGCCCATACGTACCTGGTGATGAACCCGACGTACAGGTCGCATCTACCCCAGAAACAGTAGCATCGGAAGCTGATGAACCAACCGACGACAGGGGGCCAGAATCGCCTCCGCACCAAGAGCAAGACACTCGGGAAAGGCGCTATCCAGAAAGAATCAGGAAGCCTCCCCAAAGACTGAATTTATAAATAAACTATTTTCAGCTAATGTTGCATGTTAAAAGTGTTAATTGTAATTAGTTTGATATTTAATTGTTAAATGAGTGTTATGGTACTGTTAATCTAAAAGGGGAGAAATTGTAATGTATGTACCTTTAAGGGGGGAACTACTTTTTACAGCTCCTGTATACTGTAGTACCGGCAGTGACCACACCTGTATATAAACCCTGAGTAGTGATCTGTACAGTTAGTTCTAGAGTAACCCTCATTCAGTAAACACCTGTTGAATCGTTCCCTGCAGTCTGTTGTCTGATTATTGAAGGACACAACATTAAGGTACACGGATCTAACAGGCTGAAAGGTATGATTCTGTGAGTATGACTATGTCAGGCTGTTGCTTGACAAGTCCCCAGATGTTGGTGAGGAGAACTTTGCAGGTTTGACTGGGCTGGGTGTGCCATTGTCATGGCCGTAGCCAATGCCGAGGCCGATGCTATGTAATAAGTAAACTCATCCAAGGCACTCGATGGTGAAATCTTTCAATGAGCATGTCAGCAGTGGTAGAAACTCCACTTTGTACTATTTGTTAATGTATAGATGAATGCGTTTGGAATGTATCTGTTCGTGATTCTAATAAAGCCGCTGACTCTTAAAATAGCAACAACAACAAAAATTATATAAACAAAATCATGATAAACAACATACAGAGGAGTATAGCCCCATGTATCTCTGCTTTTAGTGCACGGATAGTTGAAGTCCAACTGACACACTTGACACAGAAAAGGATCCAAATTAATTTAATCCAATCTGCATAACATATAGTTGGTTGGAGTGAGCAATCTAATCTCGGGGATTAGGTGATGGTTATAAAAAGCTCAATCTTTGGTCTCACAGTTTACAATGTTATCTGAAATCCCTCAATTAGATTACTCCCTTGTAATCACTCACTGACATGCATTACTCTATAATGTAAAAACTGCATTCGCTTTCCTTAGTGTAAATTCTAATACAGTGCCCCCAATTGTTAATGGTGCCATTTGTGGAAACACATTTGAAAATTGAAATGGAGATTACTAAACACCACAAGCTGAGATACTGTTAATGGGGTAACTACTAACAAAACAATAAATCATTTACTTAAATTACTCCGGTTAATAGAACACTTTAAAATCCCACAATATATCTATCTAATCGATCTAATCTAACTGTCTGTCTGTCTATCTAATCTATCCATCTTTTTATATATAAAATTTTTGAATGTATCCGTAACACTTCAAAAGTATAAAGAGAAAGGATGGTCGTCATTTCTTGTCGTGTTTTCCTAACCTGTTGCTGGAATTTTAAAGTACTTATCAATCTGCAAACATCCCTGACCAAACAGCATCTCAGTTAATAATTTGTTCGAAGCAAAAAGAAAGACTTGCATTTATATAGCGCCTTTCACGACCACCAGACATCCCAAAGCGCTTTACAATCAATGAAGTACTTTTTCAAGTGTAGTCACTGTTGTAATGTAGGAAAGGCGGCAGCCAAAATTGCACACAGCAAGCTCCCACAAACAGCAATGTGATAATGACCAGATAATCTGTTTTAGTGATGTTGATTGAGGGAGAAATATTGGTCAGGATACCGGGGTTAACTCCCCTGCTCTTCTTCGAAATAGTGCCATGGGATCTTTTACATCCACCTGAGAGAGCAGACAGGGCCTCGGTTTAATGTCTCATCTGGCAAAAGGAACCTCCAACAGTGCAGCTCTCCCTCAGCATTGCACTGGAGTGGCAATCTAGATTTTTGTGCTCAAGTCTCTGGAGTGGGACTTGAACCCACAACCTTCTGACTCAGAGGTGAGACTGCTACCAACTAAGCCACTGGCTGACACTGTAAAGAAGTATAGCGATACAAAAACATATATTTCAATTTTTTAGTTAATTGCTCAAATTTCCAAATTAAAAAATAAACTGAGTGCATAAATAAAGGAGGGAATGCAGGACCCAGATAGTGACACTAACCAGGCTAGGCAGGGAGAGGCCAGCGACTGTACAAGGAGAGAGGTTTTGGTATTTTAACATGTTTTTAATGTGTTTGGTCGTACTGTGACTTTGCTAATCAGATATGGCACTACAGAGATGTTCTCTGGGATTTGATTGGTTGAAGTTCTGGGATGTGATTTATTGAAGGGACAATGACCTGATTAGTCAAAGGAATTCGATGCAGCATCACATAAACATGAGATTTTTAATAATGATTGATAGCATCTTGTAGTGAAAGGAGAAATGCAGAACAATACAAATCTAATTGTCGTAGAGCCTAAACATAGCCGTGTAAGTGTATTTTTTTCAAATTCTTGTAATACAGCTATTCATTTCATATACAGGTCTGATTCTAAGAATTCCCGTCAGTTAATCTACTGTTGATAATTTCCTTTTGTACAAAAAACCCTATTGCTTTATTCCCTTCTAATGGATGTCCTACAAAGATATGCTGCTTGATGGTGACCAATCTCACTGGCATGGATTAAATCAGTGTTTGACTAGTATGGATTCACTGTCTGTAATTTGTTGTATAATTGACTTGTATTCTCCCTATTGCAACATTATGGTGAAACAGCCACAGCAAAGTCCAAGAAGGACATTTTAAATAACATTGTTGGCTAAGTAATAAAGAATGATTTATCATTATATCATCAGCCTCCCACCCATGCAGATCTCTGTATAATGCCAAAAGGCAGTTTTGTGTTTGGACTAGGAATTGGATTGAGACTGTCCAAACTCATTTGACTTATGACTTTAATAACTTACAGAGAAAGGAGACCATTATGCGATCAGTCTGGCCTGAATATGAACCCTGATTTCAGAGATGAAAGACTGTGTAACACAGCCCACAGGCTAGCTGATTACTCAGCCTACTGAATCTAAGCCCTGAATTAATGTCACAGCTGTGAAAATTCATCATCAAGCCACAAGACTCCAGAACCATAACTGTGTTGAATTGCCACGTGTGTTCATACTCATTCTTAGCATTTCACTTACAACTATACAGTAACTATTGTCATCAGACTTCAAATAAAGCCAAGAGCGGAATGCCACCTTAATGAGGAGTGGAAAGGGCTGTGCGTCATCTCCGGGTCGATCCCAAATAGCCACAAACCATGATGATGTACCTGCTTTGTGAGAGTGAACAACTGTTGTGTCAATGATAGCAAAATACTGCAGATGCTGGAAATCCGAAATAACAACAGAAAATGCTGGAAAAACTCAGCAGGCCAGGCAACATCCATGGAGAGAAATTAGAGTCGACGTTTCGGGTGAACCCTTTTACAAAACTGGAAATGAAATGAAATAGATCGAAAGGCAGGGCTGCGATAGAACAAAAGAAGTAAATAGACATTAAGAGGTATTCAAAACCAGACGAGATGGTAATAGGACTAGTGGAGACAAAAGACGGCTCAGATTAGGTGTGAAATGTTCTGGCAGAATGAGAGACAGCTGCCATGTGGGAGAGAGAAAAAAAAGGAAAGGGGGGGAGAGGGAAAACCCAAAACAAAGGGGTGGAAAAAAAATATAAGTAAAAATGTAATAGGGGCCGAGGTTATGATCTGAAATTGTTGAACTCGATAACATAAGAACATAATAAGAACATAAGAAATAGGAGCAGGAGTAGGCCAATCGGCCCCTCGAGCCTGCTCCACCATTCAATAAGATCATGGCTGATCTGATCCTAACCTCAAATCTCCTATCACTCTGCATCCACCCGAACCCATGTGATCTCCCGGGAGAGGCGAAAAACCAGATAAAGACCCAATGGCCAATTTGGGAGAAAAAAATCTGGGAAATTCCTCTCCGACCCATCTAGGCGATCGAAATTCTTCCAGGAGATCACTCTGTCCCTATATTTTCTACAGTACTTACCTTCTGTAAAGGCGATCTCCACCCCAGCCAGGAACAGGAATAAAACCATCTCCTGAAATCTAACAGAATTAGAACACAGTAGGAGCAGAACAAGGCTACACGGCCCCTGGGCCCGCTCCACTACCCACAGGGCCATGACCATTCCGAACCCAGACTCATGTCCAATTTCCTGCCCGCTCCCCGTAACCCTTTATTCCCTTTACTTCTAGGAAACTATCTATTTCTGTTTTAAATTTATTTAATGATGTAGCTTCCACAGCTTTCTGGGGCAGCAAATTCCACAAACCTACCACCCTCTGAGTGAAGAAGTTTCTCCTCATCTCAGTTTTGAATGAGCAGCCCCTTATTTTAAGATTATGCCCCCTAGTTCTAGTTTCACCCATCATTGGGAACATCCTCACCGCATCCACCCGATCAAGCCCCTTCACAATCTTATATGTTTCAATAAGATCGCCTCTCATTCTTCTGAACTCCAATGAGTAGAGTCCCAATCTACTCAACCTCTCCTCATATGACCACCCCCTCATCCCCGGGATTAACCGAGTGAACCTTCTTTGTACTGACTCGAGAGCAAGTATGTCTTTTCTTAAGTATGGACACCAAAACTGTATGCAGTATTCCAGGTGCGGCCTCACCAATACCTTGTACAACTGCAGCAATACCTCCCTGTTTTTATATTCCAACCCCCTAGCAATAAAAGCCAACATTCCATTGGCCTTCTTGATCACTTGCTGCACCTGCATACTAACTTTTTGAGTTTCGTGCACCAGGACCCCCAGATCCCTTTGTACTACAGTACTTTCCAGTTTCTTGCCATTAAGATAATAACTTGCTCTATGATTTTTCCTGCCAAAGTGCATAACTTCACACTTTCCAGTATTGTATTCCATCTGCCAAATCTCTGCCCACTTACTTAGCCTGTCTATGTCCCTTTGCAGGTTTTTTATGTCCTCCTCACTCACTACTTTCCGTCCCATATTGAGTCCGGAAGGCTGCAAAGTGCCTAATCGGAAGATGAGGTGCTGTTCCTCGTTGTTGTGTCAAAGCAGGCATCACTTTCAGACTATAACCCCTGCCCCTATTTTTTTAGGCGACAGGTGTTGATGATTCTGCCATCCCCATTTGCAACATTGAACCTCTCCTGCCTTCCACCCAATCACAGACCATCCCTTTTGTTCTTTCCTCCCCTCCCCACTTTCCCTGTCCCTGCACCTGCTTAAAACCTGTTTACATCTCTAACTTTTTCCAGTTCTGACGAAGGGTCCCAGATGTTAACTCCGTTTCTCTCTCCATGGATGCTGCCTGGCCTGCTGAGTATTTCCAGCATTTTCAGTTGTTAGTAACACTTTCAGGAGATGTTAATTATAATGTTCATTCCAGCGTGTCCAATGACACAGTCAGGTTTTGCTTAAATATAGCAATGGGCTTGACACTATGGCTAGGATTAATTTTGCCTCATGCCCACTGCGTCAGATTCCTATAAAATAATTTTTTTTTTAGCGCAGGTGGTTAAATGGCTGTTCTCCATGCCAAACTTCACATCAATGTAAACTACCAGGGCCAGGAGTTTTAAAACAAGGGTGTTTAAATGAGGTTTATGTAACTGACAAAAAGAATATACAATCTGTCCGGTAGAATCTAATAAATAGAGTTGTAATATAATAAGGTGATCATGATAATGCGATCGGTGACATAGTTGCTTGACAGGCAAACAGGCACAGACCTACCCACATAATCTGCTTCTTTAGGGTTTACAGTCTCAATGATTTTAATCATCTTTGATAAATAGCTGTGTTAAGCAAGGAGCACAGTCCAAGCCAAGCCTTCTATTACAATAATAAGCTGGATGAACAAGGCAAGGGAAAACTATTCAATACTCTGGACTTCAGCTCTATAGCCAAAAACGGGGGCAAATTATCCTTTTTTTTAAAGTTATCAGCTATGACTTTATTATAATGAAATCCACTTGCGCTGATCCCCACTTGGAGGTGTCATGTGGATATCATTTACATTTTGTCCAGCAGTTGTACAGATAACTTGGTGCTGGAAATCCAGATTGGAAGCTATCAAATCCGGGAAAGAAGGTGGTAATCTTAAAATGCCCTGCGGGACAGCTGGCACTTTGAGCAGAGTGCTGCTCAGCAGTTGGCCCACGCTCAGAACAGCCACTCACGTTAAACTGTAAATTAACTCGGGAGCCTTGATTTGCCACCAGCACCCAGAAGGGGATGGGATTTTGACATGCTCCATTGATGCCTGCCCTTTGGTCCATACTCCTTTAAAGGCAGCGATTCTTTGCTTATTTTCTCTGGGTACTGGGGGCACATCAAGGAGCTGATTATAAATTTAGATGCCTGTGGCCCACCCATTGTAGCCACTATGAGGCCTGAGCTATTTTGAGGCCTGGGCCTCATTTGCATGCAATTGGCATGCTGCCAAATCAGCACTCTTAATGCATCTCAGTTCGGACCAGGGAGCAGCGAGGCGAGGAGCGCGGTATAAAAACCGGCGCGACCAGCAATGCCCGACCAGTTTGGACCAGGGAGCAGCGAGGCGAGGAGCGTGGTATAAAAGCTGGCGCGACCAGCAAGGCCCGACCAGTTAGGACCAGGGAGCAGCGAGGCGAGAGTGCGGTATAAAAACCGGCGCGACCAGCGAGGCCCGACCAGTTCGGACCAGGGAGCAGCGAGGTGAGGAGCGCGGTATAAAAACCAGAGCGACCAGCGAGGCCCGACCAGTTCGGACCAGGGAGCAACGAGGCTTGCCAACTCAGCAGCGGGGAGAGAAGTAAAAAGTAATCCGAGTGTGACGTCACCAGGGAGCAGGTAAGTGATTGGTTGGTGAGTATTTCTCATTTTTAAACTTTAACTCTGTGGTTTATAGTTGCTAAGGTCTTTCTGGTGTAGCGGGGACTGTTGGTAAACCATACAAGTGCCTTAGAGTTTATCTTTAATTGGTGGTAGTGAATTAATTTAAAGTAATTAAAGGGTAAGTCATGTCAGGACAGCCCAGCCCCATGTTATGCTCCTCTTGCTCTATGTGGGAATTCAGGGACGCTGCCTGTGTCCCTGATGACCATGTGTGCCAGAAATGCATTCAGCTGCAGCTACTAGCAGACTGCATTGCGGTGCTGGAGCTGCGGATGGATGGGCTTTGGAGCATTCATGATGCTGAGAGGGTCATGGAAAACACGTTTACTGAGTTGGTCACACTGCAGGTAAGGGCTACACAGGCAGAAGGGAAATGGGTGACCATCAGGCAGAGCAGTAGAGGCAGGCAGGTAGTGCAGGGGACCCCTGTGGCCATCCCCCTCTCAAACAGGTATACCGATTTGGATACTGTTGAGTGGCATGACTTACCAGAGGAAGGCAGCAGCAGCCAACTTCCTGGCACCAGGGGTGCTTCTGCTGCTCAGGAAGGGAGGAAAAAGAGTGGGAGAGCAATAGTGGTAAGGGATTCTATCATAAGGGGAACAGATAGGGCAGCACGGTGGCATAGTGGTTAGCACTGTTGCCTCACAGCACCAGGGACCCGGGTTCAAATCCGGCCTCGGGTGACTGTCTGTGTGGAGTTTGCACATTCTCCCCGTGTTTGCGTGGGTTTTCTCCGGGTGCTCCGGTTTCCTCCCACAGTCCAAAGATGTGCGGGTTAGGTTGATTGGCCATGATTAAAATTGACCCTTAGTGTTAGGGGGGATTAAATACGTGGGGTTACGGGGATAGGGCTTGGGTGGGATGGCTGTCGGTACAGGGACCGGGTGCTAGGGTTTGGATGATCAGCCATGATCTCGTTGAATGGCGGAGCAGGCTCGCAGGGCCGAATGGCCTACTCCTGCTCCTATCTTCTATGTTTCTATGTTTCTGTGGCCGTAGACATGACTCCAGGATGGTTTGTTGCCTCCCTGGTGCCAGGGTCAAGGATGTCACTGAACGGCTGCAGGGCATTCTGAAGGGGGAGGGTGAACAGTCAGAGGTCGTGGTTCACATTGGGACCAATGACATGGGTAGGAAGAGGGATGAGGTCCTGCAGCAAGAATATAGGAAGCTAGGTAGCAGATTAAAGAGCAGGACCTCAAAGGTTGTAAACTCTGGATTACTCCCGGTGCCACGTGCTAGTGAGTATAGGACTAGGAGGATAGAGCAGATGAATGCATGGCTAAAGAGTTGGTGCAGGAGGGAGGGCTTTAGTTTCCTGGATCACTGGGCCTGCTTCTGGGGAAGGTGGGCCTTGTACAAGTCGGATGGGTTGCACCTGAACCAGAACGGGACAAATATCCTTGCAGGGAGGTTTGCTAGCACTGTTCGGGGGGGTTTAAACTAAAATGGCAGGGGGTTGGGAACCTGAGCAGGAAGACAGAGGAAAGGGAAACAGGGATAAAAGCAAAAGATAGGAAGGAGAAAAACAAAAGCGGCAGTCAGAGAAATCAACGGTTTAAATCAAACGTGGCCACAGTAAATAATAATTCTAATAGGTCTAAGAGCGTTAAAAAAACAAGCCTGAAGGCTTTGTGTCTTAATGCGAGGAGCATTTGTAATAAGGTGGATGAATTGGCTGCGCAAATAGAGGTAAACGAATCTGATTTGGTTGGGATTACGGAAACGTGGCTCAAGGATGGCCAAGACTAGGAACTCAACATCCAGGCGTATTCGATATTCAGGAAAGATAGACAAAGAGGAAAGGGAAGTGGGGTAGCATTACTGCTTAAAGAAGGGATTAATACAATTGTAATGAAGGATATTAGCTCTGATGATGTGGAATCTGTATGGGTAGAATTGAAAAATACTAAGGGGAGAAAAAAAATAATGGGTGTGGTATATAGACCTCCCAACAGTAAGGCGGAGGTTGGGGATGGCATTAAAAGGGAAATTAAAGAAGCATGCAATAAGGGCACAGCAGTCATTATGGGTGACTTTAATCTACATATAGATTGGGCCAACCAAATTAGTAACAATACTGTGGAGGAGGAATTCCTGGAGTGTTTACGGGATGGTTTCCTGGACCAATATGTCGAGGAACCTGTAGTGATCAATAACATGTCATTCTGTGGTGGACACGAGGTGGAGCAGTAGAGCTGTATATAGCTGTATGTATAAGACTACATTACCCAGCTATATATTATATTAAGACTACATTACCCATGAGGCCAGGTTACCCACAAGGCAACAGTCAAGATGGCAGCCTGCACACAGGAGCACACATGCAGCATCTCCACAGATACTGTACCTAGAGAACGTGTACTGAATAAATAACTAGCTAGAAGCTAGCTGTGTTCATAATAAGAATGTCTAGTTATTAATGAACATAACAGAACCAACCAGAGATCCGGCCATCTTAGACTGGGTATTATGTAACGAGAAAGGATTAATTAGCAATCTTGTTGTGCGAGGCACCTTGGGTTGGAACGATCATAATATGATCGAATTCTTCATTAAGATGGAGTATGAAGTAGTTGTCTCAGACTAGGGTCCTCAATTTAAATAAAGGAAACTACGATGGTCTGAGGAGCGAGTTGGGTAGGATTGATTGGAGAATGGCACTCAAAGGGTTGACGGTGGATAGGCAATGGCAAACATTCAAAGACCGAATGGATGAGCTACAGAATTTGTTCACCCCAGTTTGGCATAAAAATAAAACAAAAAAGGTGACTCAACCGTGGCTAACAAGGGAAATTAGGGATAGCATAAGATCCAAGGAGAGGACATATAAATTGGCCAGAAAAAGCAATAATCCTGAGGATTGGGAGCAGTTTAGGATTCAACAAAGGAGGACAAAGGGATTAATTAAGAAAGGGAAAATAGAATATGAGAGTAAGCTAGTAGGGAACATAGAAACTGACTGTAAAAGCTTCTGTAGATATGTGAAGAGAAAAAGATTGGTGAAGTCAAGCGTAGGTCACTTGCAGTCAGAATCAGGGGAATTTATAATGGGAAACAAAGAAATGGCAGACCAACTAAATTCATACTTTGGTTCTGTCTTCACAAAGGAGGACACAAATAACCTCCCAGAGATGCCGGGGAACATAGGGTCTGATGAAAGGGTGGAACTGAAAGAAATCAGTATTTGTAGGGAAATGGTGTTAGGAAAATTGATGGGACTGAAGGCCGATAAATCCCCAGGGCCTGATAATCTACATCCCAGGGTACTTAAGGAAGTGGCCCTAGAAATAGTAGATGCATTGCTGGTCATCTTCCAGAACTCGATAGACTCTGGAACAGTACCCATGGATTGGAGGGTAGCTAATGTTACCCCACTATTCAAAAAAGGTGGTAGAGAGAAAGCGGGGAATTATAGACCGGTAAGCCTGACATCGGTAGTGGGGAAAATGCTAGAGTCTATTATAAAAGATGTAATAGCAGAGCACTTGGAAAGCAGTGACAGGATCGGACAAAGTCAACATGGATTTACAAAAGGTAAATCATGCTTGACTAATCTACTGGAATTTTTTGAGGATGTAACTGGTAAAATAGATAAGGGAGAACCAGTGGATGTGGTGTATTTGGACTTTCAGAAGGCTTTTGATAAGGTCCCACATAAGAGATTAGCGTGCAAAATTAAGGCACATGGGATTGGGGGCAAGGTATTGACTTGGATAGAGAACTGGTTGGCGGACAGAAAGCAAAGAGTTGGAATAAACGGGTCGTTTTCCGAGTGGCAGGCAATGACTAGTGGGGTACCGCAAGGATTGGTCCTAGGACCCCAGCTGTTCACAATATATATTAATGATCTGGACGAGGGAATTGGATGTAATATCTCCAAATTTGCAGACGACACAAAGCTGGGTGGGAGGGTAAGCTGTGAGGAGGATGTCGTGAAACTCCAGTACGATTTGAACAGGTTGGGTGATTGGGCAGAAACATGGCAAATGCACTATAATGTGGATAAATGTGAGGTTATCCACTTTGGTGGCAAAAACAGGAAGGCAGATTATTATTTGAATGGCAATAGATTGGGAGAAGGGGAAGTGCAAAGAGACCTGGGCGTCCTTGTGCACCAGTCGCTGAAGGTAAGCATGCAGGCAGTTAAGAAGGCAAATGGTATGTTGGCCTTCGTAGCAAGAGGGTTCGAGTACAGGAACAAGGATGTCTTGCTACAGTTGTACAGGGCCTTGGTGAGACCGCACCTTGAGTATTGTGTGCAGTTTTGGTCGCCTTACCTGAGGAAGGACGTTCTTGCCATGGAAGGAGTGCAGCGAAGATTCACCAGGCTGATACCTGGGATGGCAGGAATGACGTATGAGGAGAGATTGTGTCGATTGGGCTTATACTCACTGGAGTTTAGAAGATTGAGAGGGGATCTCATCAAAACCCATAAAATTCTGTCAGGCCTGGACAGACTAGATGCAGGAAGGATGTTTCTGATGGCCGGGGAGTCCAGAACCAGGGGTCATAGTCTAAGGATAAGGGGTAAGCCATTTAGGACTGAAATGAGGAGGAATTTCTTCACCCAGAGAGTGGTGAACCTGTGGAATTCTCTGCCACAGAGGGCGGTGGAGGCCAGTTCATTAAATATATTCAAGAAAGAGTTGGATATATTTCTTAAGGCTAAAGGGATCAAGGGATATGGGGAGAAGGCAGGGACAGGGTACTGAATTTGGATGATCAGCCATGATCTCATTGAATGGCGGAGCAGGCTCGAAGGGCTGAATGGCCTACTCCTGCTCCTATCTTCTATGTTTCTATGTTTCTATGATATACTTGCCATAGAGGGAGTGCAGCGAAGGTTCACCAGACTGATTCCTGGGATGGCAGGACTGTCGTATGAGGAGAGATTGGGTCGACTAGGCCTGTATTCACTAGAGTTTAGAAGAATGAGAGGGGATCTCATTGAAATGTATAACATTCTGACAGGGTTAGACAGACTGGATGCAGGGAGGATGTTTCCGCTGCCTGGGGGGGTCTAGAACGAGGGGTCACAGTCTCAGGATACGGGGTATGGCATAAAGGACTGAGATGAGGAGAAATTTCTTCACTCAGATGATGGTGAACCTGTGGAATTCTCTACCACAGAAGGCTGTGGAGGCCAAGTCACTGAATATATTTAAGAAGGAGATAGATAGATTTCTAGACGCAAAAGGCGTCAAGGGGTATGGGGAGAGAGCGGGAATATGGTGTTGAGATAGAGGATCAGCCATGATCATATTGAATGGCGGAGCAGGCTCGAATGGCCTACTCCTGCTCCTATTTTTCTATGTTCTATGTTTCTATCTCGGGGGTTGGGGAGGTCGGGACATTGGAACCTGGGGCAAATGCAATCTCAGGGGAGCCGTGCACAAGCCAGCGGTAAGTCGGAGTATTTTTGTGCGACTAGGAAGAACGTTCCTGCTTCTCCTTGCCCCACAGATATAAAAGTTACATTTCCTTTGGGCTGTTATTTTTGAGCAGCCTGCAACAATCCCTTTAAGGACTGCTAGTTAGGCCGCTCAAGAAGGCAGAGGTTAAAGGACTGCAATCTGCGTATTAAAAGTGACCTCCCACCTGAAAGGTCCGACTGCCCTTCTCTGGACCCCACTCAAGATAGCTGTGGCTGGAACACCAGCGCAAGTGGACGATAATTGACCTGACGCCATTTTTAGGCCACTACTGCCGTGTCAGTGCCACGCAGAGGCAGTTAAAACCGGCACCCAAAGCTCTAAATGTTAACATACAGTTTAACAGCAGTTGCTGCTCTCGGCACCACTCGGCTGTTCAACATTGTTGCTCACAGGCGTTCGGGCTGCCCTCAGAGTGCCATCTTCCTGGCAATGGCATCGTGCAATTCCTGCCCTTAGATTTAACAATCATTTGGTTGCAGTGATTATTTGAGGGTTGTCCGAATTGACAATATTAATAACTTTCCACTGTATCTTGTTGCCAGTTTTCTAAAAATACAACATTTATATTTTGAAGATTTTTTTCTCTCCTCAGAATTGGCCTGGAATTTGCAGCTCAGATGCGTTCGCCTTCATTCCACCTTGGTCAGGAATGCCAGCTGTGGCTCAGTGGGTTCGCCTCTGAGTCCGAAGGTTGTGGGTTCAAGTCCCACTCCAGGGATTTGTGCACATAAAGCTAGGCTGACACTCCAGTGCAGTGCTGAGGGAGCGCTGCACTGTCAGTAGGTGCCGTCTTTTGGATGAGACGTTAAACCGAGGCCCCGTCTGCTCTCTCAGGTGGACATAAAAGATCCCAAGGCACTATTTTGAAGAAGAGCAAGGGAGTTATCCCCGGTGTCCTGGCCAATATTTATCCCTCAACCAACATAACAAAAACAGATTATCTGGTCATTATCACATTGCTGTTTGTGGGACCTTGCTGTGTGCAAATTGGCTGCCATGTTTCCCACATTACAACAGTGACTACACTCCAAAAGTACTTCATTGGTTGTAAAGCGCTTTGAGATGTCCGGTGGTTGTGAAAGTCGCTATATAAATGCAAGTCTTTCTTTCTTTTTTCTTTGAAACTGACCACAACTTCAGGATTTAGCACATGTGCAGGTGCATGTGGAAATCCTGAAGTTGCGGTCAGTTACTGACAGCTGCGACACAGGCTGCGCTGTGAATCACTCAAATCAGGGAAACTGACGAAAACTTCAGCTCTCCGCAGTGCGTTCGCTGTTAAATTCCCCACTAAAAGTTAGAGCCAAAGGGATTAGGTGTAACTTGGGCTTTTAACAGCATATTGACTGCTAAACAAAGTATATGGGCCTGAAAAACTAATGTTAATTTTGTGCAGTTTCAAATTTATCCATTTTAATAAATTTTTTAATTTTT
Source organism: Somniosus microcephalus (assembly GCF_052327205.1). Lineage (NCBI taxonomy): Eukaryota > Metazoa > Chordata > Chondrichthyes > Squaliformes > Somniosidae > Somniosus > Somniosus microcephalus. The sequence goes on from NC_141012.1 coordinate 22,592,541, forward strand.
AAGGTTTTATTTTTAAAGTTTATCCATCTTTATTTCAGGTATGCCTCTTCCCCGTGTGACAGCTGTAAGATTCGCAAAATTTGTGCATTTCCCTGAAGGTTATTATCGATAAAAGGGACCCTGCGTGGACATTTCTTTTGAAATTAAAAAGGGTACCCAAGATGGTGTCCGTGCCTCGTGGCAGAAAGCCTGCAGGTCTCCAAAATGGATTTTGCAGCCCAGGCAGTTTGAGGTAAATCGAAACTAAGGCTGCAGGTTTCCTGTGAAAAGAACTTTGTGATTTGGGACCCAGACAAACTGTGAATTATGCATTAGGCCGAATTAGAGGCAGATCTGAATTCAATGAGGCCTACAGTTAAAGCCATCAAACAGTCTGCATACATAATCGGAAACAGATTAAACACATCCATCGAGGCTGGACAAGTCCATCAAGGACTTTCAGGACAATATGAGTCAATTATCGGGCCGGTAGATGCAATTACCGGCCATCTAAAAACCCGTCAGTATAGATTGCTACCATTATTTTAACTAGTCCGCCAAAAATAAAGCAAAGAACTAACCTGATTTGGCGGGCAGATAAGGTTTTTTGATGAAGGTATAATTGAGGGCCCCCAGGTAGCAAAGGGTAGGAAGTCGTTGGAAGAAGAAGAAGAAGACTGCTGCTCGGCTGCTGTCGGTATTGCCGCTCCCCGATCCTTCGGCCCCTCGCCCTTGTGGCTGCCGCTCTTTCCCCCGTCCCGCGCTTACCCCCTGGCCTTTGCCCATGCCCTCTCCAACTCCATCTGGACTCGCCCCGACACCGGGTCAGGCGAACATGGGCAATTCAGGCCAGGCAAAGCGGGACGTGACGAGGGGAGGAGGAAGGTCACCCGGGGAAGGCCAACTGAGGGTAGGCTTCGAATTATCGGGCCTTCAGCCTCAGCCGACCTGCGAGTATCTTCATGTAAACTCAAGCTGTCGGCGAAGAATCACCCCTGCAAGGTAAAGTACCCAAGCAGAGACTGTAACTTTGGGGTACTCGAACCTGGACAACGCCCTTGCAGCACCTGGAACCCATGTGACGCCGGCAGGCTCCAGAGAGCACCAAGAGCGAACCCCGAACCCAACCGCTGTTTTGAGTCTAACAAACCCTTTTGATTGGTGAGCATGAATTCTGACCCCGCATAGATTAACCTAGTTAGGTATGGGGGTGGAATAAGGATAAGGGGATTGTTAAGATAGTTGTTTTCCCTTGATGTGCTGTGTGTTCCCCATTTCCCTGTATAAGTATAGTATTATTATGACTCTCTTGTAATTTTTGCCTGTAGAAGTGTACACTAATAATTTTCCATAAGATTGTATCAAGTTTTTCCTCTTCAATAAAATCTTGGTTTTGTTTGCATCCAACCACCTGTCTACTCGAGTTTTCTCTGTATCGCTGCCTGTATTTAAGTCCGGTGTCTAGAACCCAGGGGGTGAGCGATTTGAACCGCTCAAGGAAGGTAGTCAGAGGCAAAGCTGACTGACCCGAACACGCCTGTGCACAAACCCCCTACACAGCCCCAATCTTTGTTTTGCTCTCGCTAACATTTTTTAAAAGTTAGAATTTTAAGAGCTACCTGACTTCCTTGTTCGCTGTCTGTGAGAAATCTGCACTTTGATTGGCTGCTTAGACAGCCTGTTGACATCACAGCAGCTCACACAAGGGAATCCCCACTATACTCTATTGATTTGAATTGAATGTTGGAAAACCCAAAGGGCTAGATTTTCAGTATAGACAGTTTTGGGGCGCTAACCCTAGCGCCCGCCCGAAGTTAGCGCCCGCCCCAAAGTAGCGCCCCGTTGCCGGAAATTCAGTGGCTTCGCCCTAAGAGGTTGGTGGAGCGCTAAAAGAGGCGTTCCACTACTATCTTTAGGCGCTAAGCCGGCGGTGCAGAGCGCAACACCCGTGCTCGGGCGCAGCGCACGGCAGACACTCTGGTGCCAGTGAGCTCTTAAAGGGGAAGGGTGCATGTGGTTTTTTTTCCAAAGGCAGAGTCTGGGGGGAAAGGAGGAGGAGGAGGAGGAGGAGGAGGAGGAGGAGGAGGAGGAGGAGCAGGAGGAGGAGGAGGAGGAGGAGGAGGAGGAGGAGGAGCAGCAGGAGGAGGAGGAGGAGGAGGAGGAGCAGCAGGAGGAGGAGGAGGAGGAGGAGGAGGAGGAGGAGCAGGAGGAGGAGGAGGAGGAGGAGGAGGAGCAGGAGGAGGAGGAGGAGCAGGAGGAGGAGGAGGAGGAGGAGGAGGAGGAGGAGGAGCAGGAGGAGGAGGAGGAGGAGGAGGAGGAGGAGGAGGAGGAGGAGGAGGAGGAGGAGGAGGAGGAGGAGGAGGAGGAGGAGGAGGAGCAGGAGGAGGAGGAGGAGGAGGAGCAGGAGGAGGAGGAGCAGGAGGAGGAGGAGGAGGAGGAGGAGGAGGAGGAGGAGGAGGAGGAGGAGGAGGAGGAGGAGGTGGCCGGAAACATAAATAAACCGTTCACAACAACACACTGGATCCTTCCACACAAGACATGCAGACTGCCGTTTATAGTGCAGGAGGAGTGCCCTTTAATTTGCGCTCCCCAGGGTGTGTTGCGTTCCATTTTACAAACGCTCTGGACGCCAGCCGCACAATCGGGCGGTCCGACTGAAGTTTGGATTCGGGGCGGCCAAAGGGCGTTGCACGAGGATGTGACGTCATTTTCTGCGCGCGCATCCGAGCGGCCGCTAAACTTTGCGCCGGTGCTAACGGCCAACTTAATTTGGGGCGGGGCGCAAACTGCGCTGCGCCCGGGCGCTACACGCATAGCGCCCGAAAATCACTTCTCTTAAGGCGCTAACTGCTGGCGCAAACAACTGAAAATCTAGCCCATAGTTTTCAACACCGAGATCGCGAGATCTTTGTGGGAAGCTTACTTTGGGGCCCACGGCCAACACCTTCGCTTCACTGCTGACTGCAAATTCCGGGCCAATTAATTGTATTTCATAAATATAATTGCTAAAATTAGTCAATGTTCAAACCTGTAATGAACATGTTGAACGTAAGAAAAGATCAATATGCATTACATCCAATTTATGATGGACAGTAAATTTCTTACCATTCATCATCAAAAATAACGTAATCTTGGGAGCTTCTACATCAGAATCTTACTTTATTTGTGTATTTTACTTTTTTGTGTATTACAGGTACACACTTTTATGTCCTTGGATTAATATTTAAATTCTAACTTTCAAATGCTTGGAGTGTACGTTTGTGTTACCACCACTGTCAAAGTGATGGAGCGTCAGGCGAAATTGCTACACAGCACACTGGGAATTGAAGTGGTCATTCCCACTAATAGGAAGTTTAAAAAACAAAATCAAATCCTATTCAGAAGCCGTCAAAATGGAAAATGACCTGACATTATATTTGTGCTCCAACTTAAAGCACCATAAACTGGCAGGATGCAGATTTCAGGCTATGATTCTTGACACAGCAGATTTCTGATCTGAGTTCTGCCGTCATGTGAAATTACTGGGGGAAAAATTCACTTGCGACCACCTTGGGTTGCTAACATCGCCTGGGCGCTAAATTTAGCACCCGGTGAAAAATGGCGCCGGCGATTGATAAATTCAGTTTTAGCACCCCAAGAGGGAGGTGGAGCACTAATTCAAGCACTCCACTTCCATCTTAGAGCGCTAACCCCGAATATCTGCAGCGCTACGCACTGGGCCACGTAGCGCTGCTGCGTGGAAGGGCTCTTCCACTCATTAAAGGGAAGGGCCCAAGCCCACAACTCTGCGGGGCCCTACCTGGACCACCGGGGAGCAGGGAGCCGTGCCAGCAAGAGGAGTGCCGGGCTGCCAGATCGTGGCATGGACCCCACGTTCAAAGAGGAAACGGGCCACGATAAGTAAGTCGGATGATATTTTTTTCCCCGCCTGCCACCTCCCCTTTACTTATCGCTCCGCGAGCCTCCTGCCACTCTGTTGCAGCCCCCTGAATCGGTCGCTGTTATCGCTGGTGCAGATTCAGGGGGCGCGGGCCAATTAGCGCCTCCTGGGGGGGGCTAACGAGAAGCGCAAATGCACCGAATTTCTAGCCCACTGAGTGAAAGTCTTGTGCAACCCCACTGAGATGGAGGTAAAATCAGAAGGTGGGTCACCCAGTCCACCAGTCCACTCTTTTAGACCATCAAATACAGCAGCTGGTTTTAGAGCAACAAGGACAGAGAGCTAGGAACAGGTCTCTAGTTCCTCGTCTCGGCCAGGGGGATGTATAGGAAAACGTTTGGAAAAAATGGGGAAGAAAATAGGAAATAACAACTTTCAGCTTTCGAAGCTCTTATGACACCAACAAGATTGTAACAAATGCATACTGCATTCCACAACTGCACAAAAGGCAGATTGTAGGCAGCACAATAACAGAAAATTACTCAAAATCTTGAACCTGTGGTTTTTGTGATTCTGAAGTGAGAGTTTGAAATGAAAGGTAAAGGACAGATCTTGCATTTATATAGCACTTTGCACAACTTCAGAACAATCCAAAGTGCTTTACAGTCAGTGATGTACTTTTGAAGTGTTGTCACTGAAATCGCACTTAAAACTTTCCTTTATAGGACTGGTTCTTGCTTTGAGAGTCTCCTGAATTGAATCCACAATATCACAGCATATGCTGCAAATTACTTTGAACCGAATGCTGAAAACATAGGCTTCAATTTGTAAAAAAAATATAATAACCTGAAGCAGAGAAGGCATTTGGTGAAATGGCAACTATTCTTTGACTGTCTGGGGGGCAATGCATCCTTTGAATTCAGCTCTATAATGTGACTGTTCATTCTATATGATAAATTTTGCTGTGCCCCGTATCACTGATGAGACCTCACAGGCAATCAGCACATATGAGAAAATTACAGCCAGTGCAATCTTAATTTTCCAATATGCACTGGCACAGGCCTTGTAGAGTTACTCTATACCTTGTATATTAAAAACAACTATTAAACTGCCCTTATTAAGATGCTATGAGAGAGTATCTGTAATTGAACTTTTCACACTCAAGAAAGAAAGACTTGCATTTATATAGTACCTTTCACAACCACCGGACGTCCCAAAGCGCTTTACAGCCAATAAAGTACTTTTTGAAGTGTAGTCACTGTTGTAATGTAGGAAACATGGCAGCCAATTTGCGCACAGCAAGCTCCCACAAACAGCAATGTGATAATCACCAGATAATCTGTTTTAGTGATGTTGATTGAGGGATAAACATTGGCCAGGACACCGGGGATAACTCCCGTGCTCTTCTTCGAAATAATGCCACGGGATCTTTTACATCCACCTGAGAGAGCAGACGGGGCCTCGGTTTAACGTCTTATCCGAAAGAGGGCACCTCCGACAGAGCAGCACTCCATAGTACTGCACTGGAGTGTCATCCTAGATTTTTGTGCTCAAGGCACATTTTGTAGTTGTTCATGTTTTATTTGGGGGGATTATGGGGGGATATATATATTTTTGTGTCTTTTTCTTATTAATGAAGGAGTTATGTCATTAAGTATATTCTAAGTTTGCTGAATGTTAGCAGTTATCAGATAATCAGACCCAGATAGCACCCCAACAGCTGAGACGCACCGTGCCAAGCCTACAGGAAGTCTACATTTGCAGAACACAATCCTGGCACAGGCCTTGAATTCCAAACACTGATTAAGGATGTGGAGCAAAGTTTGCACAATTTAACAGCAATTCCTGACACAGGGGACTTGTAACTTTGACTGCGCACTCAAACTTCTGGGCAGATTTTTCACATTCTTTCTGCAATTTTTTTTCCATTTCTTTTAACTCTCATCATATCTGATTGCTAAACATTGCTAATAGAATGAGAGGTACTGTGAGTTGAAATATGAGTTATAATTAAGTGCAATGTAATCTATTAATGCATAAAATGGTTGGCATTATCACTATCAGAATGTATTCACATAAAATAACATATTAAGAATTGAAGTAGAAAGTTTATAAGGTGGTATTTCACTGAAGGGTTCTGGTGCCTTACTTTATCAGTTGTGCTGAATGGCCCCACTAGCAATGTTAACTTGTCTTTTCCCATCGTAGCCTGGAAGGTTTTGGGGGAGGACTTTACACCATATGGCAGCTTGGTGTATGAGTAGAGTCCCTTGTGTGTGTTGATGGTGAGATACTGTTGACTCGCTTTGTCAATATGCAGCTGAGCATAAACATGCGACAGGCCAAGCTTGGAGAAAACCTTTAACCCAGAGAGTGCTGCATACAAATCTTGTGATGTAGGTAACGGATACTGCTCATCGTCAACTGCTTGGTTGATAGTAACTTTGTAGTCACCGCACAAGCATACAGTTTTGTCTGCTTTGGGCATTACCACAATCAGGGTAGCCCATTCACTTTTGTCAGTTATTACTAGCACTCCGTTCCCTCTCAGTTTCATTAGCTCTTCCTCCACCTGACTTTTCAATGCATAGGGGACCGGTCTTGCCTTACAATAGACAGGCTTCATGTTGGACTTGATGTGGATATGTGCGTTATACACAGTGATGCCCTCATAACTGTCTGAGAACATGCTTTGGTACTTGTTCAGCATTGTGTCGAGTCGCTTCTTTGAAGCATCTACACTGAAGACATTTTTCCTTTCTAGTTTTAACTTTCTCAACCAGTCTTTGCCCATGAGGGTTGGCTTGTTGTTGTAGCTCGCTACAATAATAGACAGCTTTACTGACTGGCCATTGTGTTGAACTCTACATTCCATTTGTCCACTTGTCTCTAGGATTTCTCCGGAGTAGATTTTTAACTCTACGGTACTCTTTGTAAGTGGTATTTGATTAAACTTACTCTCATATGTGTCCTTACTCATGATAGAGCAGTCCACTGCTGTGTCGATATACATACAATATATTGCTTGTTGAGCAAAAATTTTGTACAAAGTCTTTCTCATGACTGCTTGCATTGCCGCTAGTGGCATAAATACTGTAGATGCCTAGTTCTTCAACATCAGGTGTGTTCACTTCAATATTGTGAATTCCTCTCTTGTTGTCGCTGCTTTGCATTGCCACTAGAATGGTTCTTACTTCCTGCTTTCGATCTAGCTCTGCAAGCTGTTGAAATATGGCCTTGCTTCTGGCAGTGAAAACACTTTGAATTTCTCTATTGGCAGGACTGTGGTAAGTGATTTCCATTGCAGCAATAACAATTCACTGAACTACTCTCAACGACATGCTTTTGACCCAGTCTCACAACTTTAGGTTTGGCAGTAGCTTTGTGACTGTAGACCTCAGCTGCACTAGTCACTTGAGTTGGGCAGAGCTCCCTAGCATTCTTAGACACCATCGCCATAGAAAGGGCAATTTTGCATGCTATGTCAAACGTTAGGGTTGGAGTGTTCAGTAACTTGGACTGTGTGCGCTCATCCACCAGTCCACACACAAACTTATCTCGCAACGCACGATCCAAAAATGTGCCGAAGAAACAATGCAAAGACAGGTTCTTAAGAGCTACAATGTGCTCACTGATGGTTTCACTTTGTGTTTGGTTTCTGGTACCAAACTTATAGCTCTCTGGTATATCTAATGGCTTTGGGTTGAAATGGTCTTTGAGTTTCTCGACAATGTCTTCAAATGATAAATCCTTCACTTTCCCTGACGCGAGTAGGTTTGTCAACGTTCCGTAATCATCTAGCCTGATCTCCGTTAGAAAAATTGCTTTCTTCCGTTCACGAATTACTTTATTTTGAGCTTGAAAATTCTTATCTGCACCTTCGGTCTCAATATTATTATTGGCCTTAAAAACATCTCCATCCGCTCAATGTAAGAACTGAATGGTTTGCGAGCTCAGTCATATATGCCGAGGCTTCCAATGAATCCATGATTGTCCCAATCCCGTCGAACAGTGACTCAGCACGCTACCTGTGTACCTGTGAGAATCAACACCGCTGTTGCTGTGTATACATACACGCGAAGGCGAAGCACAGACGATTCTGCATGAGCATTAACTGTAAAACATTGCAAAAATTCAGTTTAAGTGTCACAAATTCACCTTAAACTTGTCCACTCGAACACTGTGTCCTTCCATGATCCCTAAAAATGGCTTTGGGATCCCATTCTCGTCACCAAAATGTAAAATATGTGGGTAGAACAAGTGAAGGACAGAGACATGATGAGTTGCTAGTCCATGTGCTTGTTTATTAGGCCAGAGCGAACTGAGTATGCTCATACTAAGCCATGTGATAAACCATGTGATAATACATTACAACCTCGGTGTAGTGAATAAAGAAAAATCTGATGGGGAGGATCACTTGCCCAAGAAGGAAGTTGCTCGATTTAACATCTATTTAAATTAATGAATGGAAAATTGGGTAGGATCCATTATGGAATGTGATACTTCCCACCCAATTTTCCTCCATTTGTTATGCCCAGGAACAGGAAAATCGATCCGAATATCTTTTAGTTTAAGGCTTTGTTATTTAAATTCATGCCCAGTTCTTTTCATTTGGTTTATCAAAGGTCTTGTCCATCCCATTAATTCCCTCCTTGATTTTAAAATAATTGCATCATGTGAACATACGGAAAGAAGGGCGAGAAAAGGCTTCGGGTAATCAAGCCCACCCCATCCAGTCAACAATGCAACTCACACACGGCTCGCGCACCGCCGAGCAACAGTACCTACCATGAAAGGCCAAAAGAGAGAAAGAAATGTGTGATCAATTCAGAATAAACTCTGGGAAATTCCTCCCTAACTTCCTAAAGTGATTAAGCAGGTTGGAGGAGACAGTAAGTGCCCTTGACTCATCACAATCACAACTAACAAGATGCACTGCAGCAACTCTCCAGGACTTCTTCGACAGAACCTCCCAAACCCGTGACCTCTACCACCTAGAAGGACAAGGGCAGCAGGTGCATGGGAACGCCATCACCTCCAAGTTCCCCTTCAAGTCACACATCATCCTGATTTGGAAGTATATCACCGTTCCTTCATTGTCGCAGGGTCAAAATCCTAGAGCTCCCTCCCTAACAGCACAGTGGGAGTACCTTCACCACACGGACTGCAGTGGTTCAAGAATGGTGGCTGGCCACCACATTCTCAATGGCAATTAGGTAAATGATGAAAAGCAATGGTTCCAATACAGAGCCCTGTGGAACTCCGCTTATAACTGGGCCCCAATCAGATCCACTCTCAATAATAACAACCCTCTGCTTTCCACCAACTATCCAATGTAATAACTGCCCTATAATCCCATGACATCTAATTTTTCCTAATGGTTGCATGTGTGGTACTTTGTCAAGCACTGTTTGGAAGTGAGTGTGTACATCATATTCCACCATTCTTTCATTAATCAATTAGAACAGATTTGGCTCCATTTGCCTTTGATTAATAACCAGTGCCATCTCTATTTCCTATCTTTGAACTTTCGGTGCCCTTTCACAAGTCTAGCAGCAAAACTGAATATACCACTCCAAGTGAGGGCTCATCAATATGTTATAATGCTCAAATAATGTACTTAGACTTGTATTTTATAGACACTCATATACGGGAATATGGTATTGAGATAGAAGATCAGCCATGATCATATTGAATGGCGGAGCAGGCTCGAAGGGCCGAATGTCCTACTTCTGCTCCTATTTTTCTATGTTTCTATGTTTCTACACAACCTGGTATTTATTTGCTTCGGCAATTGCTGCCATCTAATATGATGACACACATTCCGTCAACCAGCTCATGCAAATATTATTCATTCGGCACTTTACTGAATAATATGCCTCTCATTATAGAATCATTTCTATTTTCAGCATCAATATGAATCATCATACATTTCTCAATATTAAATGTAATTTTGTTATTTGTTTGCTCTGTTGTTAAGGGCCCGATTTTGTGGATTGTGTGGGAAATGGTCGGATTCCCCGAATGTGGGGTTCTGACCCGAAAAAAAATGGGTCAGCCAGCTGCATGAAATTTTCCCTCAAGTGGCCAATTAATTTCCAGCGTGTGGGCAGCCTTGCTAATTGTCCATTTCTAGTCAGAAAGCCCCACAGTATGATGTCATCATTTGTGGTGCTTTCAAGGTCCACAGCAAGCATTGCTTCCTCTGTTGGCTTCCAAACGAACCATACAGGATGGCAGAGGAGCCTGCAGCAGCTGTGGCCAGTGCCAGACCCCGAGCTGCCTCCAAATTCGACAAAGTTTCACGGCAGGCATTATTGGATGGGGTTAGGGCCCACAGGGAGGTCCTCTTCCCTAGGTCAGGCAGGAAGAGGCCTCCCACTGAGACCAAGGGTGCATGAATGCAGGTGTCAGCAGATGTCAACTCGAATGTGCATGTAACCTTGGCATCACATCTCTAACTCTTTCCTCTACTCCCCCACAGGACCATCCAGAGCCCCCGTCCCCACTGTGGAGGAGGAAGAGGCTGTGCAGCCAGACTCCTCAGAGGAAGCTCCAACCTCTGAGGGCGCAGCGTCAGCAGAAGTAAGCGCACCCAGCACCAGCGCAGACACTCACACCTCGGGGGGACCTTCGGGACATAGAGTAGTGTTGTCACCTGGTGTTTCACAGCTCACAAGTGAGCCTCAGCAGATTCTGGAGACAGGGACAGCAGTGGAGAGTCCTCGTTGGAGGGCACAGGACTCTGCCAGCTCAGCTCAGCTGTGCTGCATGTCGACCCTCTGCCTCTGGGTTCATCCGCAAGAGAAGAGGTGATGGATCTTCATGCACAGATGCAGGAGTCTCTGGCAGGTTTTGTCTCCAGGGTCGCTGCGAGTGTGGAGCGAATGGAGGAGTCCATAGCGACCATGAGCAGAGCTTTTGTGGAGTCATTGGCGCATGAACGCATCACCATGGAAAGGTTGGCAAACTCCATGGAGGAGATAACTCGCCAGGGTACGCAAAACATGGTGAGTGCTCATAAGAGAATGACATCTCTTGAGGAGCGTTGGCCATCTATTGAACAGAGAAACCAGACCTTCATGGAAGTCCTTCTGAGTAGGACTGCCAGTGCAGATACGGGTCCCCATTGCCCCCTAAAGCGCAGCAAGGTGCTCTCAAGCCACTTCCAAGCGCTGGCCCCTTCTGGCCTGTGCAGCTTCAGGTGAGTAAGCAGCAGCCTGGTGCTCCTGGTGCTCATCCTGCTGTTCCTGGTTCTGCTGCTGCCGCCTCTGCTGCTGGAGATCCTCTAATGGCAAGAAGGGAAGGAAAAAAAGGCGTCCCATGCTTCTGGTAGATGCCTCCGCTGAGGAAGCGCTGAGTGAGGGTGGCAAGAGGGGCTTCCCAGGAGATCACATTGGAGAAGTGTGTGAGGCTCCAACCTTTCACAGCTGTACCTAAGCCTTGAAGAAGTAGCCCCAAGCCTGCAACAACAAGGTCCTTCAACATACAAATGCTCTCCGATTAAATCGCAGCTTTCCCGAATGACCTGCAGCTGAGAGCAAGCAAGCCGGCAAGCTTCACGCCAGGTTTCATCAGCGGGGTTCCTCGCAGGCGTGTTTAGCGTGGGGAACCCTTGAAAATCGCAAGGGCCCCTTAAAATGGCATTAAACATGCCAATAATTGGTGATTAGGGTCCCGACGGCCAGTCCCGCCAGCGGCGGGCGGGACTGATTCGGGTCACAGAGAAACGGCGGTCCGAAAGTTGGATGGGGCGGGGAATCAGGCGGGGGGGGGGGAGGTCGCGACCCCCTATTTCTGCGATTTTTGGCCCCCGCCCGCCTGAAATCCCGCCCGACGGCTGGCAGAAAATCGGGGCCTAAGTGTTTACAGATCCCTTTGATAAATTTCTGTTTCCTTGTAACACTATGGAACGCACAAGTGCTGCAGAACATTGTGGTATCATCAATGACAATACAACAGACTTCTAAACCAAAGGCACCAATACATAAAGATTCAAGGAAAGATTTCTTCTGTTTGTTTTTATAGTGAAATCATAACCATATGTATAAAGAATGCTACAAATAGCGAACAGAGGAAATCTCCCATTTCTTACTTTCAAGATCCTTTCTTGCCACGGGAGGGGAATGAAGATCAGGTGGCACCAAGAGAAGGCTGCTGGCAGCCAGGTAAGTTCAGGAGGGGGCTGTTGCAAAAGTCTCGCTGCTGGGGGTGGGAGGGGAGAGCTCAGGGCGTCAAACGCCTGGACTTTCCTTGGTCTGGAGAAGCATTCCTGTATCTCCTGGACTCTGAGATAACTTACCTCAGAATGCCTTGCTGGCTTCGCGACATCTTTACTTGGTGGGTTGGCTGTAGCTGGTGTCCCCCTCTGAGACGGTTAAAATGACAGTGGCCCAAAATTTGCAGTCAGAGGCTTCCCGCGGGTGGATGCCCCCGACCTGTAAAAAATCTACGAATTTACCTGATGGTCCGAGAGTTATGGAGACTTGCGCTCCTGCGCCTCTCCGGGTACCTGCGGGCAGAGGCCCACGTATCCCAAGGGTGCAGGCGGTTCGCAAGCGCCCCTGGGATCACGTGGGACGGCCCAACCAATAAAAGAAGGGAATCCCCATTCATACTTATGCGAGTTCCGTATGTACAGAATTCCCATAAGTATGAATGGTGATCACTTAAATAATACACAAACACACAAAATAAATGTTTTAAAAATGCATATTTAAAATTAATTAAAATGCCATTTAATTAAATACTTTAAACAAAAATTTTATTTTTTGAATTTTTTTTAATATGTTTAACGGGGCTAAAAATAAACTTACCTTATTGGACGGGGTTTTTAATGTATAAATGAGTGATAACATTTTATTTTTCTATTTTTAAAAAATCTTATGCTGGTAAGAGCAGGCCTTGCACCTGCTTTTACCAGGCGTAAGAATTTCACGGGCGTTCAGTGGATGGATGTTGGGCAATTAGCGCAACTCTCCGCGGAGGCCCTTTACTCGGGGATGCGGAATTCTTGACAGATCGCAAGTTCCGGGTTTTCGCGCCTGCGCTTCACATGCCTAAACCCGGAACTTACACGGCCCTTACGGGCGTGTGCGCACCTCATACACACCCGTAGGGGTCGCAAAACACGGCCCATTGTGGTACCATATATGTCATGTGACCCCGATACCTCATCTGTCACCAAGGCCAGTGGCATTAAAATGGGTGATCAGCGGGAACGGAGCAGGAAATGGAGGCGCTCCATTGTAACTGGTTACAGGCTCCTTTCCTGCCAATTAAAGTTAAAATTCCTCCTTTGGGGTTCAGATTCACAAGTCTTTAAAAATGGGAGAACAAGTTGATAAAATATGTAAAAAAAGCATGTGGTATCCTAGGTTTTATAAAAAGACGTATAGAGTACAAAAGAAAAGAGATAATTCTATGTCGATACAAGTTAATGTACAAGTTAGGCCACAGTTAGAATGTTGTACCCATTTTGAGCACCTTACTTTAGGAAAGAAGTCAAGGCCATGGAGAGAATGCAGAATAGATTCAATAGGATAATACCAGGGATGTGAGGCTTTACATCTGAGGCAAGACTAGATCAATTCAAGAAGATATATGATAGAGGTGTTTAAAATGATTTCCACTGGTCAGTGAGTTGGTAACTAAAGCTTAAGTTTAAGATCACCAAACGGACAAAGGGAGAAGTTAGGAGAAACTTTTTTTATTCAGGTGTGTATGAGAAAATGCAATGCCCTCCCAGAAACTGTGGTGGCAGCAAAATCTATAAAAGCATTTAATAGGGAGGTAGATAAATAGTTGAAGAATAAGCAATTAAAAGGATTTAAGTAAAAGGCAGGGAAATAGAACTAAGTTAATAGCTTTTCATGCGTAGGGATGCATGCAACATAAAGAACCAATACCTCATCACTGGGCCAACAGCAGAGGCCCCTGGCTTCGAGCTCCCTCAAATACAGTGGACAGCGCTCAGCCCAATCCTGCACAGGGCATGGACGATGTGGCCATCTGCTCCAGAAGTGGAAGATGAGGGACAACCTGAAGTGCGACTGTGGCCCAGACCCTCATCGACCCTCCTTGTTACCTCCTCAAAAAATTCAATCAAGTTAGTCAGACACAACTTTCCCTTAACAAATCCATGCTGACTGTCCCTGATTAATCCATGTCTTTCTAAATGAAGATTTATCCTGTCCCTCAGAATTTTTTCCAGTTATTTTCTCACCACCGAGGTTAGGCTGACTGGCCTGTAATTACTCGGTCTATCCCTTTCTCCCTTTTTAAACAATGGTACCATGTTAGCAGTCCTCCAGTCCTCTGGCACCACACCTGTAGCCAGAGAGGATTGGAAAATGATGGTCAGAGCCTCTGCTATTTCCTCTCTTACTTCTCTTAACAGCCTGGGATATATTTCATCTGGGCCTGGGGATTTATCCACTTTCAAAGATGCTAAACTCCTTAATACTTCCTCTCTCACTATGTTTATTTAGTCTAACATTTCACACTCCTCCTCCCTGATTGCAATGTCTGCATCGTCCCTCTCTTTTGTGAAAACAGACGCAAAGTATTCATTAAGAACCATTCTCATGTCTTCCGCTTCCACACACAGGTTACCTTTATGGGCCTAAAAGTTTGGTTACTTTGCGCCTCCCGTTACCGCTGGACGCTATGTCCAACGGGGTCAGGGGGGTCTACCTGCGGCCGGGGCGGCACTAATTAAAGGGAAGGTGCCGGGCGGCCATTTCTGTTGCTGGCCGCCTGCCAGCACTTGCCCCCTCTGCCGTCCCCGGCCTCCTCTGAAGCCCCCCCGTGGAGTTCCGGCTGCGCTCCGTGAGCCTGGCACTTCTCTTGAGTGCTGGGCTCTTTTGCCGGCATTCCGATCCCTGGTGGCCCAGCTGGGCCCCGGGTCGATTGCGCAAAGTTCCTCCCCTTTAAGAAGGGGAGGAAGGCCTGCTGTACCGCGGTGCGACATGCCACAGTGCGTGGTACTGCGGCACGTAGCACCGTGATATTCACTCGCAGTGCCCCAAGAGGGAGGTGGGGTACTTTCAGTAGCACCCCGCTTCCCTCTTGGGGCACTACTGATGAATTTTGGCCGCGGGGACTAATTTTCTCGGGGCTGCTAAAAGTAGCGCCCCAGCGAAGTTAGCACCCCAAAGGGGTCGCAACTCAATTTTTTTCCTCCATGGTCTCTAATAGGCCCTACTCTTACTTTAGTTATCCTCTTGCTCTTAATGTATTTATAAAACATCTTTGGGTTTTCCTTGATTTTACATGCCAATATTTTTTTATGCCCTCTCTTTGCTTTTCTAATTTCCTTTTTAATTTCACCCCTGCACTTTCTATACTTTTCTCGGCTTTCTGCAGTATTGAGTCCTCGGTATCTGTCATAAGCTTCCCTTTTGTCAGGTTCCGAATGGACACCACTGCAGCCAGTGTCACAAAGCAGTTGTGCATATTCAGTTCCAATGGTTCTTTGTTTGTTCTCACCAGACATCCCACAGATTAGTGAGAAAGGTGAGGGTGGTAATTTCAGGTATTGCGAGGTCTGTAATGTGACTTGAAGGTGATATTAGGATGTTGTCAGCTTGTGAGAGTTTTATTGTACTCTCGCTGAGTGTGTTTATCGTGGTCAGGTCCCCTGTCTGTTGTGGTTTGAACATGCTGGTGAACAAAATGCAGGTGCAGGATGTTAGGATTTAACCGGCTGGGAAAAGGATCGTTGAGAAAGAGGGTAGAGGCAGTGCGGAGAGATAGCGCTAGACAAAGAGACTGGGGAGAAAAATGAGAGGGAGGGTGGAGAAGGAACGCGAGAAGAGAGAGAGTGGCAGTGGTGTGATTAATTCATCAGAATGAATGGCTAAAACCTCCAGTACAATTTAACGAGGAAATGTGACTTGCAGGTGATATTAGGATGTTGTCAGACTGTGAGAGTTTTACTGCACTCTTGCTGAGTGCGCTTATCGCTATCGGCTCCTCTATCTGTTGTGGTGAACGTTACTTTTTCATATTTGGGAACCTGACATTTATGCGCAATGCTTCCGGTAGCTTCCACTTCGTTGGCAGCAGTCGCTCCGTATTTTAATCATATTATTTCCTGAGTTTCACTTTTTTTCCTCTTTATAGTAGGGACTGTGCATAAAGTTTACTTATAATGAGGAATATGTTATTTAAAAAAAAATGAATTGGTTCTCCAATAGTGAGTACGCCATTATGCCACAATTTGTGTTATCGTGAGAAACTGTTGTACTTTCATCTATTTTACTCTTTGTTTCCTCCGTAAAAGAAAGAACTTGCATTTATATAGTGTTTTTCACATCCTCAGAATGTCCCAAAGAGTCTCACAGCCAATGTTTTACATTTTTAGTATAATCACTGTTGTTATGTTACCAAATGCAGCAACTAATTTGTTCACAGCAAAGTCCAAGGCACAACAAATCAGATAACTGACTGGTTAATCTGTTTGGGTGATGTTAGTTGAGGGAGGAAAATTGACCAGGATACCAGGATAGGTCCTTTGCGAATGGTGCCATGGGATCTTTAACATCCACCTGGGAGGCTTACAGGGCTTCAGTTTTAAGTCTCATCTGAAATAAGGCCAAAACCTAATGTAAAAAATGTCAATTCATCTTCTTTCAACTAGAAGCGGATAAGCAAGACCATGAATCACTCTTTCAACTATTACGCCCAGTGCACTGCTTTCTGGTCAGAGACAGTTGTGGGGCAAGGTAAAAGTTTGTTTTCTTTTCCACTCCTCTCTCCTTCTAAAGGGTGCCCGAAGGTGCTGAATAACTCTGTGTATTTGGCTGGAGGACGGGAGCTCTTGGCAACGTTACAACACAGTCCTGAAAGGAAAGGAATGTTATATAAGAATGAGTATTGAATGAATGAAGTATTCTACTGTTAACATTTTGGTTTCTCCCTCTGAAAGTAACTGCCAACATTTCAACTCTGTCATCAAAAAACATGAAGCAAAACCAAAGTGTGATGACCTGAACCAATACAGGAAGAAAAGAATGGCACACTTGAAAACGTCAACATGAGTCAGCACAGAGACACCGCCAACCCAAGAGAAGTTTACGGTTATCAGAGCCCAGTATTGCCTGTTTCCTCTAGGAAGGTAACTTGGGTTAGAAGCGCCCTCTCTCAAGGAGCAGGAGTTGATGAACACCAGTGTGGTAGTTACACTTTTGTGTAAGTTAAAATGAGAGCAAGAAGCGCTATTTGATTTACTGCTAAGCCTAATTTTGAAAGTGGAGAAAGCGATGATGAATCATTTGAACTAAAATTCAGCAGCAAGTAGCAAAATAATATGCATCTGTGTAAATGATATGCAGCTGAAAAACCCTCTGAAATGATCACATATAAAAATTGTATAGAATCTCATTTCTGTAGCTCTGCAATAATGCACACTGCTACCTCCACGTAATGTTTCAACAGAAACATGTATGTTTTCATCTGGTGCACAGATATTGAAGATTTATTTTCCTGAAATACTTTAAATCCTTACCCTCTGAGTCTTTACGGGTGTCTTGAAGGAACTGGTACTTCTGTAGAGACTTGTGCTAAAAAAAAATATACAAAGGGGTTATTTCTTATTTAGACTTTGTCATGTCTTAAGGACAAAGGTGCTATTATAAAGCAGGTGATTCATAGAATTAGCATGGAAGTCTGATGTAGCTTTCATTGACAAAGAGTCTTTCTGAAGTGTGATGGAACTGTTCTTCCTGGCCATGAGTTTTTTGTCTTTCATCTACAATATCTCTGTGTCTCCCTGACATAGTAATGAATAGGTTGCATGTATGTCCAAGGTTTGAAGGATATAAATTTGGCACAGAAGGAATAAAGCAGAGAAAGCCAAAGGGTACCTTTACTTCAAGCTCCTTATCTTATTTTGAAAAATGTAGGATCTTTGAAAGCTGATACCATAGTCTGTCTAATTTTTACTTGGTACAAAACAAGACCTGTCATTGTGTTCAGTTGGTATCTAATATAAATTTCCTCAAAAAGGACAGCACTGTTTCTTGAAAATTGTAAACTATTCATTAAGTCCAGGAAGTTCCAACTGAACTGTATTGTACATCACTTCATAAGCAATCTCAAATAAGGAGGGCTGGAAACAGCTTTTGTAAGGCTTTGTAAGTCGTGTATTAAAATGCTTCCAACACAACTAAAAAAGGAAAAGACTTGCATTTATATAGCGCTTTTCACGACCTCAGGACATCCCAAAACACTTTACAGCTAACTAAATACTTTTGAAGTGTAGTCACTTTTGTAATGTAAAAAAAACATGGGAATTCATTAAAAATGGTCTTGAAATTGCACTGTGGGATAATA
The DNA here is from genome assembly GCF_052327205.1 of Somniosus microcephalus. NCBI lineage: Eukaryota > Metazoa > Chordata > Chondrichthyes > Squaliformes > Somniosidae > Somniosus > Somniosus microcephalus. Next base: position 22,610,737 of record NC_141012.1, read on the forward strand.
GCATTGATCTGAAATTTGGCTCTGCACTATTTAGTGGAGAGAGCAAAATAAACGAGTTAGCATCTGTATTAAAATAGAGGAATTTCAGACAAATGTGTTTAGTGTAAGTACTTATTGGCCCTGAAATTAGGATCGGGAGCATGCCGCGCGTGCAAGCCCCCGATGTGCACTCACCCTGCGCGCTGACATCTGAAGCCCGGGCCTGCTTGCATTTCCTGTCATAGGCCCGGTTCAGATGTCGGCGCGATGTGCTTACCTGATCCAGCGGCGTAGTTAGTGCGATGTGCCGGCTGGGATCAGGTGAGCACTGTGCAGCCAATCAGGGGAGGGGAAACTTCATTCATGAGTTTGAGAGTAAGAACTGTCAAACTCATGAAAAGTATGGGCTGCCAAAACACTACTTAAACTTTAAATAAAATTTTAAAAAACATCCCACTGATTATATTAACTATAAATAAGTTTTAAAAAATATTTTAAAAAATTAATCAAATTTTTGAAAAAAATACATTTTTTAAAAATAGGGTCTAAAACTAAACTTACCTTACTGTAAATTCTTTAAAAATAATAAACCTGTGGAAAAAAAATTTCTAAATTGTACTAAAAGACCACTTACCTGCAAAACTAAATACTTACGTCTGGTTTTTCCACACGTAAAAACCAGAGGCCTTTACACTCGGGCAACTCTGGGAAAAAAAAAGGAATTTTACTGCGCACGCGCTGCATCACAAGTCGCGCGCGTTCTGCCTCTTAACCCCTTGGGTCAGAGGACAGGAAATGCCGGTTTTCAGCGCATGCGCTGTGCATGCTGAAAACCGGCAATTCCTCCGGGCACACGCATGAGTATCCCATCCGTACTCATGCGTTGTGACAGGAATTACTAGTCCATTATCCACAACATAATTTCTAGGTCAATGTTTTTAACCTTTGTTTATATTTTCAGTTCCGTTGCATTCATTTAAAAAGAACTGTTAATTTAACAAATGATTTTTTAAGGACAGCACAAAAGCCATTAGGCTCAATACGTTTGTTCCTTTTTAATCTAACCGACCTACTCACCTTCTTGCAATATCTCTCTCATCGCCTTCTGTCTCCAGAAACAGATCCAATTGCCCCTTTAAACCTACTTTTTTTTATTAGTTCCTGGGATGTGGGCATCACTGGCAAGGCCAGCATTTATAGCCCATCCCTAATTGCCCTTGAGAAGGTGGTGGTGAGCCGTTTTCTTGAACCACTGCAGTCCTTGTAGTTAAGGTACTCCCACAGCGCTGTTAGAGAGGGAGCTCCATGATTTTGACCCAGCGACAATGAAGGAACGGCGATATATTTCCAAGTCGGGATGGTGTGTAACTTGGAGGGGAAATTGGAATTGGTGGTGTTCCCATGCACCTGCTACCCTTGTCCTTGGTAGAGGTCACAGGTTTGGAAGGTGCTGTCGAAGAAGCCTGGGTAAATTGCTGCAGTGCATCTTGTAGATGGTACACACTGCAGCTATGGTACGCTGGTGGTGGAGGGAGTGAATGTTCAAGGTGGTGGATGTAATGATATCAGCAAATAGTGATGGTATTTGCCTGTTTGATTATGATGCCTTACCAGCATGTTTGCCTGATTGATTACTTATGCCTGACCAGCAGAGGTCATGTGAGAGACAAGCAGTTGAGTTTAGTTTCAGTTTCACTTTAGATGGATCCCTAGCATGGTGTCTCCTGTAATGCTGTTTAACTGAGTTGAACATACTTTAGATTAAAAGACATTCTCTTTCATAAATGTCTCGTCATTGAACCCACAAAGAAATCAATACATGATGTCAGAAGTGATTGAAAGAGATGAAGAGGAAAAATCTGAAGTTAAATCAGCTCTCCACATATTAACAAGCCAAAAGAGAACATCGTTACTTACCATTGGAGAATAGCTAACGAAGTGAAAAAATAGAAGGTTTACACCCACCGGCGAAGCTTCAGTTGACAGGTAATGTGGCTGAAAATTGGAGAAGGTTCAAACAACATTTGGAGTTGTATTTATCAGCAATCGGAGCTGACGAGAAAAGTGATAAAGTGAAAGCGTCAGTGTTCTTACATGCCGTGGGTGATGAAGCGCTGGAGGTGTATAATAACTTCACATTCGCTGCTGATGGAGACAAAATGAAGCTAGATAAAATAATGGAACAGTTTGAGGCCTACTGCATACCTAAACGTAACGTGATGTTTGAGAGGCACAGATTTTTCACATGTGTACAGAAAACGGGTGAGACTATTGATCAGTATGTGACTGAACTGAGAAACAGAAGCAAATCGTGTGAATTTGGGGGACTGACAGACTCGCTGATAAAAGACAGACTGGTGTGTGGTATTCCGAATAATGTTCTAAGGGAAAGACTGCTAAGAGAGCAAGATCTAGACCTGGGAAAAGCCATAGCACTGTGTAGGGCTACAGAGACTGTGAAGTTGCAGGCAAAGGAGCTGTTCAGTGATAATAGCTGCAACGTGGATGCAGTGAGAAAGAACGGACACAAACCGTTTAACAAAAAGAGCGCCAATGTGAAAAAAGAGGCGTGGCCAGCGAACAAAAATGAAAGGGGCAATCGAAAGTCATGTAGTCGATGCGGTACACAGAATACACCAAAAAAGTGTCCAGCATATGGTAAAACATGCAATAGTTGCAACAAAAACAACCATTATGCCCGTTGCTGTAAGAACCAAGCGCAACAAAGCAAGGTCCATACAGTAGATGAAAGCGAGATAGAGGAGTTCTATGTAGATGTTGTGTCTGAAAACAAAAAAGAAAAAAGAGACTGGATGTTGACACTAAAAGTGAATGACATACACATTCCATTTAAATTGGATACTGGAGCATAAGTTAATGTAATATCAGAGACTGATTTTAAGAAAATCAGACCCAGACCAAAGATACATGGAATAAAAGTGAAAGTGACAGGATACTCAGGTATTGATATACCAGTGAAAAGAAGATGCATTGTCAAAGTGACACACAAGGACAGAGAGCACACGCTAGCATTAATCGTGGTGCCAAAGGATGGGCAGGCCATACTAGGTTTAATAGCCTGTGAGAGACTGAACCTGGTAAAGAGAGTCCTCGTTGTGGAAAGCGAAGGAGAGACAGTCTATGATGAACTCATGAAAGAGTACAACGACCTATTTCAGGGTCTAGGCTGCCTTCCAGGAGAACACACGATCAGAGTAGATAGAAGTATGCCAGCGGTCATACATCCATGCAGAAAAGTTCCGTTTGCTCTTCAAAAGCAACTGAAGGCAGAGTTGGACAGGATGGAAAGCCTGAACGTGATTCAGAAGATAGATGAGCCAACTGAGTGGGTGAGTTCCCTCGTCGTTGTGGACAAAAAGAATGGAAAGCTCAGAATTTGCCTGGATCCAAGAGATCTAAACAGAGCAATAAAGAGAGAGCACTTCAAGCTTCCTACACGTGAGGAAATCATGTCACAGTTTGCAAATGCAAAGTATTTCAGCAAGTTAGATGCATCATCAGGATTTTGGCAGATGAAACTGGATGAAGCAAGTTCAAGACTGTGCACGTTCAACAGTCCATTTGGCAGATACAGATTCCTAAGGTTACCATTTGGCATTGCCTCAGCTCCTGAGGTGTATCACAAAACTATCCATATGATCTATGAGCACCTGAAGGGAGTTGATACATCAATGGATGACATCATAGTATGGGGAACCACGAGAACTGAGCATAACGAGAGACTGAAAAAAGTGCTGGAAGCAACAAGGAAAACAAACCTGAAGCTGAATAGAGAGAAATGCCAGCTCGGGGTGACAGAACTGACATTCATGGGAGATATCCTTAGCAGTGAGGGCATCAGACCAGATCCCAGAAAGGTGTCCGCCATTGAGAATATGCCAAAGCCACAATGCAAAAAGGACGTGCAGAGGTTTAATGGAATGATCAACTACATGGGTAAATTCATATCCAACCTCTCAGAAAAGATGGCGCCACTGAGAAGACTAACTGAAAAGAACATAGAATGGGAATGGAATCATGAGCATGAGAAGTCATGGAGCGATCTAAAGAAACTGCTCACAGAGGAACCAGTTCTGAGGTTTTATGACCCAGCGAGACCCATCAAGATATCATCAGATGCATCACAGAGTGGGCTCGGTGCTGTTCTTCTGCAAAAAATATGACTACTGGCAACCTATTGCATATGCATCGCGCTCAATGACAGACGCGGAGACGCGATATGCTCAAATAGAAAAGGAGCTGCTCAGCATCACATACGCCTGTGAAAGATTTCACCAGTTTGTGGCAGGACAAGCAATCAGTGTAGAGACTGACCATAAGCCCTTGATTGCATTGTTCCAAAAGCCACTAAATAGCTGTCCGCTTAGAATACAAAGAATGATGATCAGGCTGCAACGCTATACATTGAATGTTGCGTACACACCGGGTAAGCTTATGTATACAGCAGACACGTTGTCCAGAGCTGTTGACCCAAGTGAGCCCGCAAACACCAAAATGGATGAAAAAGTGAACGCCTACGTGGACATGATCACAAGTGCACTGCCCATAGCAGATGCAAAAATGGAGCTCATAAAGACTGAGACAAACAAAGATGAAACAATGAGACGACTGACAAAAAGCATCTTGGATGGATGGCCCAACATGAAGCAAGACTGCTCACCTGACATGGCAGAGTACTGGAACTGCAGGGAGGAACTATCAGTGGTCGAAGACATCATCTACAAAGGAAGTAAAATAGTTATCCCAAAGAGTCTGAGAAAAGAGATGCTAAAAAGGATCCATGGAGGACATCTGGGAATCGAAAAGTGTAAGAAAAGAGCACGACAGGTGATGTACTGGCCACGAATCAACCAAGATGTGACAAATGAGGTGTCAAACTGCACAATATGCCTGAAATATCGAGCAAGCAATCCGGTAGAACCACTAAAGACACACCCAGCGCCAGACAGACCTTAGCAGAAGGTAGGCGCTGACCTATTCGTATGTCAAGGGAAGGACTATCTTGTAGTCACAGTCTATTACTCCCTGGAGCCAGAGGTTTGTAGACTGTACACCACCACTGCAGATGCTGTGATAACATGTATGAAAGCCATATTCTCCAGACATGGCGTGGCAAGCGAGGACTTCACAGACAACGGACCCCAGTTTTACAATGCAAGTTTCCGACACTTTGCCAAAGAGTGGGACTTTGTCCACACAACGTCAAGTCCTCGCTTTCCACAGTCCAATGGTCTAGTGGAAAAATCGGTCCAGACAGTGAAAAGACTGATGTACAAGGCAGAAGACAGTGGAACTGACTTCTACCAGAGCATGCTTGTATACCACACAACGCCGCTTGAGTGTGGTATGTCACCAGCCCAACTCCTTATGGGACGTATGCTAAGGTCAAACCTACCCATCCCAGCGAACCTCCTGAAAACAAAAGAGGGGGAGAAAGTGAGGAAGTTCAAAGAGCAACAGAAAGAAAAGCAAAAGTACTACTATGACAGAGGGACACAAAGCCTACCTGAACTCCACGCTGGTGACCAAGTAAGGTTCAAAGACAAAACAAACATATGGACTCAGAAGGGAACTGTCCTGAGTGAAGTTCAACCAAGATCATACACCATTCAGACAGATGAGGGTGCTGTTCTGAGAAGAAATCGTCGAGATCTTCTCATGGGACCAGCCACAGCAGGTCAAAAGACTGATACTGTTGAACAACCTGATCACACAGCAGGTCAAAAGACTGATACTGTTGAGCAACCTGATCACACAGCTGAGAACACATCATCTGAGGCAACAACTCGGATTCAAGGACAATCAATCAGAAAATCCTCAAGACACGTGAAGCCTCCTGAGAGACTCATTGAGCAAATTTAAGGACTATTGTTATAGAAGGAAGTACTGTTATCTTATTCTTTCTTCAAGTTCTAGGTATTTACGTATTTCATGTGAACACACAAAACAAGGTTAAAAAACCTTGATCATGATAATGATAATGTAAGTTCATTAAGTGTTACAGTTAAAATGCAGAGTAATACAAAGAAAACATGTTGTTAGTTAAAAGTAAAATACTTTTGTTTTAAGAAAGGGAGATGTAATGATATCAGCAAATAGTGATGGTATTTGCCTGTTTGATTATGATGCCTTACCAGCATGTTTGCCTGATTGATTACTTATGCCTGACCAGCAGAGGTCATGTGAGAGACAAGCAGTTGAGTTTAGTTTCAGTTTCACTTTAGATGGATCACTAAGATGGTGTCTCCTGTAATGCTGTTAACAGAGATGAACAAGCTTTAGATTAAAAGACATCTCTTTCATGAATGTGTCGTCATTGAACCCACATACAAATCGATACAGTGGATGGGTGCCAATCAAGCAGGCTGCTTTCAATGAACCTCCCTGGCAACTTATCCCAGAAGTCCATTGGGTGAAAATTTCTGCTTGTCTTCCCTTCTTAGTACTAACTTCCTAATTTTTAACTTGGATTTCTTCCATTCATTATTCACATCAAAATTGCAAACATATAAATGCATGGGAATATTTTTGGGTTGCTAAGGCGAGTGGCTCAGGAGCAGAAGAGGTGCAGGGGAAAGCTCTATGTAGCTGGATCTGCGGCACTTCAGCAATGAGTGTGATTGTGAATACTGTACACCGTGTTACCCTGAGCACCCCTCTTGCCGGGCATGCTGCCTTTCTGTTCCCTGGGAAGTGTACCCTGACATGCCAAAGTGGACAACCCTCCTCACCTTTACTTCACGGAGCAGCACCTGGACTTCATTACTCATTAAGTGGACGTATGGGTGACACTCCCTTCCATCAGTTACCCACATTCTGCCTCCACATTTATTTTGCTAGTCAATTTTTTGCCCCGTACAGGCTTTTGAGAAGGCTGAAACACACTTTTCAAATACTTACAGCCTTTGTTTTCTCCTGTTTATTGAACACATATCTTCAAGTGCCACATTCCCTTAATTTTTCACTGCAGTCTTTTAAGAGCTACTGACATGCACAATTTCTTGCTTCTTCCCCTCGGCCTTTTCGTGAGCTCCCAGCACCAAGCCAAGTATGGTCCAGAGCCCACCATGGGGCTGATGCTAGAAACTCCCTGGAGGTGGGCTCAGTGAGCAATTGACCAGCATTACCACATTATAATTTCACTATAAATATAAAACAGATGAAGTCTTCTCCTTCGGACAGTACATGAATCCTTCATCAGTGAGCAATTTACCTGGATCAATTTTGTCACTATCATTCATAATCTCTCAAAACTCCAATTAGGTCACTTTGAAGTTTCCTTGTTTTCAACGTAATCAAGCCCAACTTCCTCAACTTTACCTCATAACTTAAATCCTTAATACTCAAAATAATCTTCATTGCTCAACTCTCAGAAATATAATGTTGTTTCTCTGACTAGGTGACTAGAATGCTACATAGTGCTCGAGCACAGCATTCTACTGCAACACAACCTCTTTATTGCTGTGTAGCTCACTATTAGAATGCAATATTCTCTTTATTTAGTAGACCTTGGTAGATTTAATGCATTTGTGGGCAAATAAGCTCCTTGTTGACATTAAATCATATAGATCTGTACAATGTTAACTTTATGGGATTAGCTGTGAAAAGGAGGCTCATATTTCTTGGGTCTCCACTTTGAGTGACAAATACTTAATTTGCCTATTATGTATGTACGTGCTAACTTTGCTTGAATATTGTTTCAGGCTATTTTGTGGGGACACTTTGAAGGCAGAGATTTCTTCAACATAGTCTGTGACGATTTCATCATCACATGGGTGGTGAATTTCCTCAGGGCTTCTCCCACTCCGCTGCCATAACTTTGGCGGAGATTCGGCAAAAACACCTGTTTACACGTGTAAATGGGGTTTCCAATGAAGTTACAGCAGCGGAATGGGAGCAGCTTTGACGAAATTCAACCCATCGGCTTCTGCTGGCTCTAATAAATGTTTTGATATTTACAATTTGTCCTTACTAGTCACAACATAAAACTCATGGATCTTAGTATTTCAAACTTGTTTTCATGAGTACTACCTGTGTGCAAAAGTGCATTCAACCTGAGAAATACAACTATAGTATGTATTAGATAACTCTTTGGGGTAGATTTTGCCGAACCTGTCGGGAAGAAGGCGGGGCTTCCCCTTTCGGGTTTCTGACCCGCCTACTTTAACGTTTGGCCAATCCACGCGATTTTCCCTTGATTGACCTTGTTGAGCCCGCCCAGCGGGCTCAGCAGGCCAACTAAGGGCCACCCGGCAACAGGTAACGTCACAGACTGAAATTTCATCTGTCACGAGTTCTCGACAGATGGACTATTAGTGTCTCACAGCTGTTTGAAGCTGTGAAACACTGACACACTGAGTTCTAAGCTGAGTCATTCTGCACAGACTCAGTTAGAACTCTCACCGGCACTCAAAGCTGAAGGCTGTCACTGTTGACAGATCGCAACCGTTCAGCTTTCAGTTCCGGCTGAGTGATGCGCTCCCGACGGCTACAGGAAGAAAGGCTGCTGAGGTAAGTACAGGTAAGTAAAAGTTCTTTACACACTTTAGACACACCAAACACACTTACCTTTGCACTCATGCACCCATCACTCACCTGAGCGCCGACATCGCGACTCCTCCAACTCCTTCAACCCGACGACCCGCCTGCTCTACCTGGCGTGGTTTGGAGCCGTCGGGAAACCCACACGAAACCCCTCAAAATAGGGATTAGGCTAAAAACTGCCTGTTAACTACCTGGTTTTGGCGGGTCCCAGTGTGGGGCGGGTACCTGCCGCCCCTGAAACTTACGTGGGGTGGGGTTTTGGACGGGATGGTGTCGGGACCCCCAAATTCGGGATTTCCCCCCCCCCCCCCCACATGCCTGAAACCCCGCCTGACGGCTCCCTGAAAATCTAGCCCTTTGTGTTAAAGAACTCTGGGGTCAAATTTGAGTCCCCTTGCCTTGTGTTGATGGGGCGGTAACAGCCTTACAGCCCCATTAACACCGGCAATATGACCAGCTCCATTTTAAAACGTGCCTACGACTGGGTGTCCAAAGTGCCTAATAGTCTCAGGCGATAGGCTCTTTTTAATATGGAAATCAGGATCCTGTGACATATTGACATTTTAGGTAGGAACTGGTTGGAGCAAGTGCAGTGAAGGCTTTGATCAGTTCCTTGTGCAATGGAAGCGAAAAGGCCCTCTAAAGGTAAGTCTTGAATTATTTTGGTGGGCCCTGGAGGAGCAGGAGCGCACCTCTATGGCCCATAAAAATAATCTGGGCCGCTGCCACCCTGGGACCTCCACCCTCTGCGATGACGACCCCCCTGCCCCCCCCCCAACTTACCTTATCGGCGACACGTCCGATTTCCAGTCTTCAATCCGGTGCGATGCGTCGGGACGTCTGTTTGGGGGCCACTTCGCTGCCAGAATCGGTGTCTGGCCAACGCACTCCCCACCCAAAAGCCAAAGTCTAGCCCTCTGTGTTTATGAGATCTTACTGGATATTTTTTTTTAATTGACAAATCCTTTGTGCGACCTCAATGGATGTACCTTTACAGAAAGAAATGTTATTTACTTCTAAGTATTTGGTTAAAGGATTTTGGAGTGTGATGACTCCTGTCTGTAATTGCGTATCTTGAAATGCTGAAGTTACCTGAGACTCTGTCTAGAATCTGAATTCAATACAGTCTGACTCCAGTCGTATATAAACTAAAGACAAAACAATCATAGCGGCACAGAGGTGAAGCAACTTCTTGTCACTATATTTATTGAACCTTTTCACTGGACAGTCCTGTGACAATCAGGCAATTATTCTCTTAGACATGACTTCCCATTGAATGTGAAATGACTTTGCCTTGAGTCAGAATGCTGACAAACAGTCCTTTTGTCTTTTGATTTGGACTGTTATGCTTTGCTTACATTTTTTTGACAGATTAGTAGTTCTGCATGAAAGGCAGGATTGATGGTCTAGAGGGTGCAGCTTGGAGGAAAGGGCCAACAGAGAACTGTTCAGGTGCCAGACACAGACTGTCAAAACACTGGGGCCAGTTTGCTTCTCCTTATTTCCTTATATTTCACGTTACAATGTGGTGCTGACAGTTGCATCTTTTGCAAAGAAACAACTCATGGACCCTATGGTGGGCTGTTATAAAAGAAGCAGTGACCCCCATATTGTAGTGTCCGAGGATCAATAATACTCAGACTGCAGGAGAACAATAAAACAGGTATTTACTGAACAGAGAGTAATTCAAGACTGAAATACAGAAGCCTGCTATGGCTTTATATACAGGGGTGGTCACTGCCAGTACTGCAGTATAGAATCAGTTCTTCTCTTAAAGGCACATACACAACAATTCCTCCCCTTTTAGATAAACAGTACATAACATTCATTTTACAACTAAATAATAACTAATTACAATTACAATTTTCTCTGTACTATATACATCAACTGAAATAATCATTTATAAGTTCAGTCTTTGAGGAGGCTTCCTGATCCTGACTGGATAGCGCCTTTCTCGCGTATCCTGTTCTTGCGGCGGAGTTGATTCTGGCTCATTGTCATTGGTTGGTTCGTCAGCTTCCAATACCACTGCTTCTGAGGTAGACACAATCTGTACTTCGGGTTGATTACCAGGTGCACCTGCTCGTGGTATGGGTTTGGCTTGTTCCTGTGACTCTAGAATCTGGTCAGCATGGCGTCTCACGATGCTCTCTCCAACGTCCACTGTGTACATTAGTGGTCCCTGCTGTGTGCATATCGTTCCTGGCTGCCATTTTTCTGTTCGGTAGTCGCGGGCCAAGACTGGTTGCCCTATCTTGAAGCTCTTGGTTGGCTTCTCATTTATGTGCTGGAATTGCTTATCCTCAACATCTCGTCTTATGTTTGGTTTGAGCAAATCCAGGCGACATCTTAGCCTTCGGTTGAAGAACATTATGGCTGGAGCTTGGTTGGTGACTGCATGTGTCGCATTCCGGTAAGCAAACAAGAAATTATCCACCTTGTGTTGTAGTGCTATGTCGTCATTATGCATTGCCTTTATGGCCTTTTTAAAGGTCTGAACAAACCTCTCAGCCAATCCATTTGTGGCTGGATGATATGGGGCAGATGTGTAATGCTTCACCCCATTATTCCTCAGAAACCTCCGGAAATCCTCTGGCCTAGAAATTCAGTGCTTGCGCCACCAGTTTGCGCCCAAAGAGGCCACTCAGAGGCTTTAGCGCCTCTGGCCACAACCACCGCGATATTTAGCGGGGCGCTAATGGCAGCGTTAGCCTGTAGCGCTGCGCTGCCACCGATGACGTCATCGGTGTGCGCAGCGCTCCGCTACCGCCCCGAGCGCCATATTAGGTCGCGTCCGCCTCTTCCGCGCTGGCCGCAAATAGCGACCGGTACACAGGGGCCTACCTGTGGCGGTAGTGGGGCGAGTTAAGGTGGAGGTGCGGCCGGCCGCTTTTTCGGCGGCCACCTGCCCGCACCTCCGTCCCCGGCCTCCTACACCCACCCCCCGCGGCATTGCCGGCTGTTTCCCGAGAGCCCGGCACTGCTCCTTGGTGTCGGGCTCATTTGCCGGCACTCGCGAGCGGGGATCGCGCTGTTGCAGGCACCTCCCCCTTAACAGTGGGAGGAAGGCCTGCAGTACCGCAGCCTGCCGTGCCGCAGCGGGTGGCGCTGCGGCACTTTGAGCGCCGATATTCAGTTTCAGCGCCCCAAGCGGGGCGCCGAAAGCCTTGTTTAGCGGCCGGCTTCCACTTGGGGTGCTGAAACTGAATATCCCGATGGCGCAAGTGGCTCCGCGTGCAGCGGTAATTCCGGCGCGCAGTGGTAATTCCGGCGCCCAGGCGAGCTTGGCGCCCCAAACTGAATTTTTAGCCCTCTGACACAAACAGTGGCCCATTGTCGGAGCAAATCTGTTCTGGCAAGCCATTCCTGGTGAAGATGGTCCGTAGGACTGCAATAGTTTTCTCCGTGGTGGTGGAGGACATTTTGATGACCTCTGGCCATTTCGAATGGGCGTACACAGTGATTAGGAACATTGAGTCCATAAATGGACCAGCAAAATCAATGTGTACCCATTGCCATGGAGATGAGGGCCACTCCCATGGATGTAGCGGGGCCTGTGGTGGAGCGTTTTGGACCTTCTGGCATCCTGTGCATCTCTTGGTCATATCCTCAATTTCTTTATCGATTCCCGGCCACCACACAAACGCCCTGGCTAGGCTCTTAATTTTTACCCCTCCCAGATAACCCTCATGAAGCTCATTGAGCACTCTATCTCTCAACTTGGGTGGAATTGATGCACTATCAATTGCTACAAAAGACTGGAGATTGAGAAAGTAATAAACAGGCTTTTATTACCAAAGAACAGAGCATGCCTCTTGTGGTTGCCTGGTATCCAAAAGGGCCGGAGGCTTCTGAGCAGCGACCTTTATACCCAGCCATGAGGGTGGAGCCAGGGGCGGAGTCAGCTGAGGCATGCACAGACAAGTACAACAATATGCAAGAGTGAACAACAGTACTAACAGTGAACAACAATACTAACAACAGTGGTTTACCACATTCACCCCTTGTTTAGAATTGAGTCCGGCGGGGTGAAGTGCACTAAAAATTCGTGTACTGAAGTCTATCAGGAGGCCTTGTAAGCCGTCCTGAGCGTCGCAGCAGCGGCGGTGATGGTGCAGCATCCAACGGTGAACCCGGTGTCTCGTTCAGAGGAGGTGTAGCAGGTGGCGGACCCTGGGGCTGCTGCATGCCGTCTACAGGGGTCAGAGCATGGGTAATGGGAGGTAGCGATGGTGGTCTCTCAGAGGCACCCGAAGGTGCGAGGTCTCGTGCGGGGACTGTGTCCTGGGGGTAGGCAGGAGTAGCGGTGGGTGGCGAAGAGGGTGTTTCAGGAGCACCTGCAGGTGCGAGGTCTCGAATGGAGACTGTGTCCTCCCGCCCGTCCGGGTACACCACGTAAGCATACTGCGGGTTGGCGTGGAGGAGGCTCACCCTCTCGACCAGGGGGTCCGCCTTATGGGTCCTCACGTGCTTCCGCAGTAGGACGGGACCTGGAGAAGTCAGCCATGTTGGTAGCGAAATCCCCGACGTGGACTTCCTGGGGAAGGAGAACATTCTCTCGTGAGGAGTGGCATTGGTGGGTGTACAGAGCAGCGACCGAATGGAATGGAGCGCCGCAGGGAGGACCTCCTGCCAGCGGGAGGTCGGAAGGCCCTTAGATTTTAAGTTTAAAAGGACTGCCTTCCAGACTGTCGCATTCTCCCTTTCCACCTGGCCGTTACCCCGGGGGTTGTAGCTGGTGGTCCTGCTTGTAGCAATGCCTCTCGCGAGCAGGTACTGCCGAAGTTCGTCGCTCATAAAAGATGAGCCCCTGTCGCTATGGATATAGCTAGGGAAACCGAACAAGGCGAAGAGGTCATTCAGACATTTAATGACCGTGGTACTGGTCATGTCCGAGCAAGGGATGGCAAACGGGAAACGGGAGTACTCATCAATTATATTGAGGAAGTACACATTGCGGTCAGAGGAGGGGAGGGGCCCTTTAAAATCGATGCTCAGCCGCTCGAAGGGGCGCGTGGCTTTGATCAGGCTCGCTCTGTCTGGCCTATAAAAATGCGGCTTGCACTCGGCACAGATCTGGCAGTTCCTGGTCATGGTCCTGACCTCCTCGATGGAGTAGGGCAGGTTACGGGATTTGATAAAATGGAAGAACCTGGTGACCCCCGGGTGGCAGAGGTCATTGTGGAGGGTCTGTAGCCTATCAACCTGCGCGTTGGCGCATGTACCACGTGATAGGGCATCTGGGGGCTCATTGAGTTTCCCGGGCCGGTACAAGATATCGTAATTGTAGGTGGAGAGTTCGATTCTCCACCTTAAGATCTTGTCATTCTTGATTTTGCCCCGCTGCTTATTATGAAACATAAAAGCCACTGAACGCTGGTCAGTGAGCAGGGTAAATCGTTTTCCGGCCAGGTAATGCCGCCAATGTCGCACGGCTTCCACAATGGCCTGGGCCTCCTTTTCGACAGAGGAGTGTCGAATCTCGGGGCCCTGGAGGGTCCTTGAGAAAAAGGCCACGGGTCTCCCCGCCTGGTTAAGGGTTGCAGCTAGGGCAAAGTCGGATGCGTCGCTCTCCACTTGAAAAGGAAGGGACTCATCCACAGCGTGCATTGTGGCCTTCGCAATGTCTCCTTTTATGAGAGTGAAGGCTGCACAGGCCTCTGCTGTCAGGGGGAAGGAGGCGGACTTGATGAGGGGTCGGGCTTTATCCGCATAGTTGGGCACCCACTGAGCATAGTAAGAGAAAAACCCCAGGCATCTCTTCAGTGCTTTCTGGCAGTGGGGGAGGGGGAGCTCCATAAGGGGGCGCATTCTATCGGGGTCTGGGCCGATGACTCCGTTCTCCACTACGCAGCCAAGAATAGCAAGGCGCGTAGTACGAAACATACATTTGTCTTTGTTGTATGTGAGATTCAGCCGCTGGGCCGTCCGGAGGAATTTCTCTAGATTAACGTCGTGGTCCTGCTGGTCGTGGCCGCAGATGGTGACGTTGTCTAGATATGGGAAAGTGGCCTGGAGCGCGTTCTGGTCAACCATCCGGTCCATCTCCCGTTGGAAGACAGAAACTCCGTTGGTGACGCCGAAGGGAACTCTGAGAAAGTGATAGAGCCGACCGTCAGCTTCAAAAGCTGTGTACTGGCGGTCCTCAGCCCTGATGGGGAGCTGGTGGTATGCCGACTTCAGATCAATCGTCGAGAACACCCGGTATTGTGCTATCTGATTGACCATGTCAGATATGCGGGGGAGTGGGTATGCATCTAGTTGGGTGTAGCGATTGATCGTCTGGCTGTAGTCAATAACTAGGCGCTGTTTTTCGCCAGTCTTCACTACCACCACTTGTGCTCGCCATGGGCTGGTGCTACTTTCAATAATCCCTTCCTTCAGGAGTCTCGCTACCTCAGATTTAATGAAGCTCCTATCCCCAACACTGTAACGCCTGCTTTTGGTAGCGATGGGCTTACAGTCGCGGGTGAGGTTAGCGAACAAGGAGGGGGGGGGACTTTAAGGGTGGAGAGGCTGCAAATGGTGCACGGCGGGCGATTTAAAAGCTGCTGGCTGCAGACTGTGAGTGGGGGGAGGGGTCCGTCATACGCTAATGTGACACTCTTAAGGTGGCACTGAAAATCCAACCCCAGTAGAACGGCAGCGCAGAGATGGGGCAGGACCAGAAGTTTAAAATTTTTGTATTCTGTGCCCCTTACTGAAAGGGTCACTACACAGTAGCCACCGACGTCCGCTGACTGGGCTTTGGAAGCCAAAGAGATCCGATGGCGCGTCGGCAGGACCGGGAGAGAGTAACTGCGCACCGTGTCGGGGTGGATAAAGCTCTCCGTGCTCCCGCTGTCAAAAAGGCAGGTAGTGGCGCGGCCGTTTACCGTAATATCCATCATGGACCTGGACAGTTGATGAGGGAGAGATTGGTCCAGCGTCACGGAGGCCAGCGTATGGTCGAGCGAGTCGATGTGGTCGTCAGATGAGGCGGTGGTTGAGTCCGGGTCCCCCGTGGTTGAAGTCGGAGGCGTCCAAGATGGCGGACAAAATGGCGGCGCCCACGGTCCCAATCCCCACGCGGCTGGGGGAGCCCAAGATGGCGGACAAGATGGCTGCGCCCACGGTTCGCACACAGCGCTGCTGGCGTTAGCGGTCTTCCCTTTGCAGGCGCTAACGTAGTGACCTTTCTTCCCGCAGCCGGAGCAGGTAGCATTCTTCGCGGGGCAGCGTGCTCTAGGGTGTTTAGCTTGGCCACAAAAATAGCATTTTTGTGCCTTGGACATCGCTGCAGCAGTCGGAGGTGGCGGTCCCATGGCCCAAGATTGCGGCGTCCACGGCGCGGGGCGATGAGGGGAAAAAGCGTCCATATTTCTGTGGGCCGCGTCGAGCGAGAGCGCGAGGGACACTGCCTTTGTCAGGTCTATTTCACCCTTCTCCAGCAGCCTCTGCCGGGAGTAGTCGGACCTTAGACCCGCAACGAAAGCGTCTCGTATCAGTCCCTCCGCATGTGCCGCGGCCGATACTTCCTTGCAGTCGCAGCCGCGTCCGAGTACCCGCAGTGCCCGTAGGAAGGCTTCCACCGATTCCCCGGGCTGCTGTCTGCGAGATCTTAAAAGGTGCCTGGCATAGACCGTGTTAACCGGGCGTGCATACTGCCCTTTCAGTAGGTCGATAGCCGCCGCGTAGGTCGTCGCATCTTGGATTAAAGTATAGACTTGGTGGCTCACCTTCGAGGCCAGGATTTTCAGTTTATTTTCATCAAGAGTCACGGTCGAGGCTTCCAGATACGCCTCAAAGCAACGCAGCCATTGTGCGAATTTAGTCGACGAACCCGCTTCTTGGGGGTCTAGGTCCAGGCATGTTGGTCTGAGGGCTCGCAGCAGCGCCTGCTGCTCAGCGTTTTGCGCCATCGGTTGATCAGCATCCGCAGCCAACATTTAACTTTGGTAATAAAATTGATGCACTATCAATTGCTACAAAAGACTGGAGATTGAGAAAGTAATAAACAGGCTTTTATTACCAAAGAACAGAGCATGCCTCTTGTGGTTGCCTGGTATCCAAAAGGGCCGGAGGCTTCTGAGCAGCGACCTTTATACCCAGCCATGAGGGTGGAGCCAGGGGCGGAGTCAGCTGAGGCATGCACAGACAAGTACAACAATATGCAAGAGTGAACAACAGTACTAACAGTGAACAACAATACTAACAACAGTGGTTTACCACAGGAATTACCACTCGGGATCCACACATCAAGGTCCCCCGGCACACTGACAGCTGTTCTCTCCTTGGTGAGAATGCTGGCAACAGTGAGTCGCCATGTGCTGGCCATCCCTTCACCGTCAAATCATAGACCCGAGAGAGTGTCGGGTCATTTCGGGTTTCCTTCTCTATACTTGAGTTTGTAACAGGTAGACATTCGACCATGGTTGCATGGAATATCTCAACAGGGTCCACTGCAGGTGCTTCCTCTACCGTAGGCAACGGTAGGCGTGACAGCCCATCAGCGTTTCCATGCTGTTTCGTACCCTTGTACTCTATGTCGTACTGATGTGCCCCTAGAAAAAGTGACCATCTTTGCAGCCGTTGCGCTGTCATCACCGGAACGCCCTTCTTCAGGTTAAAAATGGAGACCAGGGGCTGATGATCAGTCAGTAGGGTGAATTTCTGCCCGTGCAGATAGTGATTGAACTTCTTCACCCCCCACACCAGGCTGAGGGCCTCCCTGTCAATCTGGGCGTAGTTATGCTCGGCTGAGGTTAACGAGCGCGACGCAAAGGCTATTGGCCTCTCTGAACCGTCAGGGAATTTGTGTGACAGCACCGCTCCGATGCCATAGGGAGACGCATCACATGCTAACCGAATCGGTAGTGTTGGATTGTAGTGGGCCAATACTTCTTTTGAAGTGACTAGGCATTTACATTTCTGAAAGGCACGCTTACACTCATCACTCCATTTCCATGTTACTCCAGTTTGCAGTAGGGCGTTCAGTGGGTGCAGAATTGTAGATAAATTCGGCAAGAACTTATGGTAGTAGTTCACCAACCCGAGGAACGACCTCAGTTGCGACACATTTTCCGGTGCTGGAGCCTTGACTACAGCCTCAATCTTGTCCGGCGACTTATGCAACCCTTCCTCATCAATCATGTGGCCACAATACGAGATTTGTCTCCTGAAGAACTCGCATTTGGGGCGGTTGGCTTGTAGCCTATATTCCTGTAATCTCGTGAGCTCCTGCTCCAGGTTGGCAAGGTGTTCACTGTCATTTTCGCCCGTAACCAGGATGTCGTCCAAATAACACTGGGTCCCCGGGATCCCTTGCAGGACTTGTTCCATCGCCCTCTGCCAAATAGCCGGGGCTGATGCTACCCCGAATACCAGTCAATTGTACTGGTAAAGGCCTTTGTGAGTGTTTATCGTGAGGTATTTCCTAGACGCTTCTTCCACCTCCATTTGTAGATACGCTTGGGCCAGATCAATCTTTGTAAAGCGTTTCCCTCCAGATAGTGAGGCGAAAATATCTTCTATCCGTGGAAGTGGATATTGTACTGTGTGCAGGACTGGGTTCACAGTTACCTTGAAGTCCCCACAGATGCGAACCTTCTTCGGTTCCCCAGGCGTGCTGCTCAATGATTTCTTCATTACAGGAGCGATGGGTGTGGCCCACTCACTCCAGTCCACCTTGGACAGCACACCCGAATGCTCCAGACTCTCCAGCTCTGCTTCAACGGCTGGGCGGATCACGTAAGGTACCGGTCTGGCCTTAAAAAATTTTGGGTTTGCGTTATCTTCGATTTTTATCGTTGCCGTTACTCCTTTTAGAGTCCCAAGTCCTTGTTGGAACATCTCTTTCGTGTCAGTTAGAATTTTTGACAGTCGTCCAGGTGTGACGTCATCACCCTTTTTATCAGTCACAGTTAGCGCCTGAATGGAATGCCAATCCAATTGTATTTTTCGGATCCATTCACGTCCCAATAATGGTGGTCCTCCATCTGGTAGTATATATAGATACATTTTCTGTGTTTCCTTGCCGTTGTATTCAACTGGCACCCTTATTTTTCCTCTGGGGTAGACTTTTTGCCCCGTGTATGTCTTCAATACAATGGACGTGTCCTTCAAGGGTATGTGTGAGAATAGCCGCTCATAGTCTCATCGATTCATGACAGTTAGGGCTGATCCTGTGTCCAATTCCATCTTTACTGGGGACCCTGCTATCATGAGGGTGACCCAAATGGTTCGGTGATCCTCCTTTGCGATCACGTTGAGTAACTTTAGACAACTTAGTCTCCTGCTCCCGGAGTCCTTATCACTCTCCTGATCTTCCGAACTACTGTCTGTCAATTTCTTTACTTTCTTGTACTTTTCCTTAGTAGTTCTTGTAGTGTTGGTTTTCTTTCCCGACCTGCAGACTCTTGCTATGTGTCCCATTTTCCCACATTGCCTGCATACTTTGTCCTTAACCCAGCAGTCCTTCTGATCATGGGTTGTTCTGCCGCAGCGATAGCACTTTTCTGCTCCATACGCCATTTCATTAGCGCTGTATTCCTGTGGTTTCTGTTGTATTTCCGCAGCTCCCCGTACTGCTGCTTCGTAGGATACTGCCACGCTGAAAGCCTGTTCTAGCGTCAGGTCCTTTTCCGAAAGTAGTCGTTTCTGGGTTCCTTCACTCTGGAGCCCGCAGACAAACTTATCCCGCAAGGTGTCTGCCACTCCTGCTCCGAACTGGCAGTGCTTCAATAACTTGCGTAGTTCCGTAAGATAGTCAGCATTGTTCTCATCTTTGTGCTGGTTTCTTTTAAGGAACTTGAATCTTTCTGCTATCAGCAGCGGTGTAGGGTTTAGGTGTTCCTGTAAGATATTAACAATCTCTTCAAAACTTTTCTCCATTGGTTTAGCTGGGGTAATTAAATTCCGCAATAGGCCGTACGTTCTCGCGCCCATCAAATTTAATAATACCGACGCCTTCTTTCCATTGGCCACCTCATTGGCATTGCAGTATACTTCAATTCTTTCCACATAGGTGGTCCAGTCTTCTACCTCATTGTCGAAAGCAGTGATACTGCCACTCTTCGGCATCTTGGGTGATTTAAAATGGCGCTTCCCACGCTTTTTCTTCTTCCCCAATGTCATAAAATGGCGCCTCCCGCGCTTTTCCTTCTTCCCCAATGGAATAAAATGGCGCCTCCCGCGCTTTTCCTTCCTCCCCTTGCTGCCACGCTGCTCCTAGCATTCTACAGGGTAATGGCAGTGACCCGCGGCTTCGGCGCATCTCACTTTTCCTTCCCCGCGTTCTATCCTCTCCACGCTGCCTGGTTCTTGAGCACCGACCGCACCCTGTGCGCTCCACCCTCTCTTTCTTCCCCCCGACGACGCTGCACGGCCCCTTTGCAGAGCCGCTCGATCGAGCCCGAGCCCGCCGCAGTCCGGAAAGGTCAGCGCACTACCTGCTACCAGCACGACTTGCTGGAACACCTCGACTGGGGAGCCAGGCCCAGCTCTCCACAGCCTCCCCTGCAACTCTCCGATGGATCCCTGGGCGGTTGCCCGCGGTCGACGCCCGCTGTTCTGACTTCGACCTCCAAGAAGCTTCTCTTCAGGGAAAAGATCCCCGTGAGGTGATGCAGTACTGCAGGTGAGTTCAAACCTGCCCGTCGCCAGTGTAGTGTCCAAGGATCAATAATACTCAGACTGCAGGAGAACAATAAAACAGGTATTTACTGAACAGAGAGTAATTCAAGACTGAAATACAGAAGCCTGCTATGGCTTTATATACAGGGGTGGTCACTGCCGGTACTGCAGTATAGAATCAGTTCTTCTCTTAAAGGCACATACACAACACATATGACCATTCTTGAAAACAGTTCTTATTTTGGAACTGTATGCTCCTAAAAATCACAGGAAATAATTGCATTCCAGTGACTGATGGGACCCGGTTAATATTTCCTACCTTTTCCTCATCTTGAGCGGTTCTTCAATATTTTTCCAGTTTTATCCTTTGGCGATTTCACCCCTGGTGTCCTGGCCAATTTTTTCCCTCAACCAACATCACTAAAACAGATTATCTGGTCATTATCTCATTGCTGTTTATGGGAGCTTGCTGTACGCAATTTGGCAGCTGCTTTTCTTACATTACAACAATTACTACGCTTCAAAAGTACTTCATTGGCTGTAAAGTGCTTTGGGATGTCCTGACGTCATGAAAGACGGTATATAAATACAAGTTCTTTCCTTCTTTCTTTCTCTCCTTTCTCTTCTTCCTTCTTTCCTTCTTTCTATCTCTCCTTTCCTTCTTTCCCTTCTTCCTTCTTTCTTTCTCTCCTTCTTTCTCTTCTTCCTTCTTTCTTTCTCTCCTTTCCTTCTTTCTTTCCTTCTTTCTTTCACGCAGTCTCTGTTTTATAGCTATCTAGTTACATTGCCAATCTTTCTTTAAAAGAGGGGATATAACCAACAGTACTTTTAAAAAGCAAACCATAATATAGAATTATGATTAATTGCAACAAATTTTCCCTATTTCTGTTGATTTTCTTTTGAAAATAAATTTTGATTACATAGTGGGTGCAGATTATATTGTTGGGGGAATTGACTTGGAAGAGGTTCTGAATCCAACGTGATTAAAGCAATTGACTTGTCGTGCCAAGTAATTAGTTATCACTCAGATCTGGACAGAAACAACCTCATAGACTTGTTATACAGAATAAAGGTACTTGACAGCAAATTGTGAAGCCGTTTATAAATGTACAAGATTTGTCATAGATTTCACACCATGCCATGTCACGCCTATCCATGCCACGCCTATCCATGCCACACCATTCCATGTCACGCCATTCCATGCCACGCCTATCCATGCCACACCATTCCATGTCACACCATTCCATGTCACACCATTCCATATCACGCCATTCCATGCCACGCCTATCCATGCCACACCATTCCATGTCACACCATTTTATGTCACACCATTCCATGTCACACCATTCCATGCCACGCCTATCCATGCCACACCACTCCATGTCACACCATTTTATGTCACACCATTCCATGTCACGCCATTCCATGTCACGCCATGTGAAGTCACTTGCCCTAAACAGAAATAATGAAGCTGAAACAATACATACAGTTGAAATGAGACCATCGCTGAAACATTTTCAGTCAATGTTAATTTAGCTGAGCTAGTTCATTCTTCCAAAGCAATCCCCTGGTTATGCACTCATTATTTTATATTGAATTTTGGACTATGTATATGCAATAAAGTAAATGGCTGACTTAAGCTCACTAAGGTAGTAAATTAGTTTCTATCCATTGGATGGTTTCATTTGCTGCTGGCAACTGTGATCTGAAAATTGAGAGGAGATTACAGCCTTGGAATCAATTGGTTATCTATTATTTTTATAATATAATTTTGTTAAACTATTTGATTAACTTTGTTCTGGGGTTTTTTCTCCATGCTTTTGCTAACAGTAATAGTGAAAGATGTTGGATGTTGATATTCAATGTATCCTATATGATTGAGATATGATTATGTTCATGATTGTGAACTAGTTGCAATATGTATTGTGTCCAATGGGCACCACACTTTAGGATGATGTGAAGGCTTTGAAGAGAGTACAGAAGAGATTTACTAGAATGGTTCGAGGGATGAGGGAATACAGTTACGTGGATAGACTGGAGAAGCTGGGGTTGTTCTCCTTGGAGCAGAGAAGGCATAGAAGAGATTTGATAGAGGTGTTTAAAATCATGAAGGATTTAGGTAGAGTAAATAAAGAGAAGCTGTTTCCAATGGCTGAAGGGTCAATAACTAGAGGGCACAGATTTAAGGTGGCTGGCAAAAGAGCCAGAGGCGACATGTGGAAAAACTGTTTTACGCAACGAGTGGTTAGGATTTGGAACGCACTGCCAGATAGGGCAGTGGATACAGATTCAATAGTAGCCTTCAAAAGGGAATTGGATCAATTCTTGAAGGAAAAAAATTGCAGGGATATGGGGAAAGAGCGGGGGAGTGGGACTAACTGGGTTGCTCTTCTAAAGAGTCGGCACAGACTCGATGGGCCGAATGGCCTCCTTCTGTGCTGTACTATTCTCTGATTCGTCAATGTTTATCATATAATGATCAGCTGTTGAAACTGGTTTGTTTAATTTACAATGGAATCATTATTTTCAGGTGGAAGACAAATAAAGAGCCCACTGCCCATGTTATATATCATTCATATACCTTCTTTACATCTTCTTCATTTTTAGGACTAACCATTGCACAATATTTTTATTGCTTTTCATTAACATTTAGTTCCTACTGTTCACTGATATACATGCATGGAGTAAAATTTTATGAAGAAACTGATGATTAAAATGTAGGTACAAAATGAAAGAGCAAATTAGAGAATATTTACTCCCATAAGCAGTCTTAAACATTTAAATTCTAACAGACACTGAAAGGATTTTTCTTGGAACTAGTCCTCAGAGCCTGGGGGACTGTGCCCAATGTCTTTCCCAGGATTACCTTTGAGTCCAACCAGCTAATCCGATAAAAAGGGCACAAACTCCAGATATGAGAGGCTACATCTCTAATCCCCTTTTTACTGTGACAAGGCCTCCTCTGCTCCAGCCTAATTATGGGTATTAGAGATCAAGGGATTAAACAATTTGTCTGATTTAATCTATATTAGTTAAATCCTCAACTTTGACAAATCACATGTCACCTTCTGTACAACATCGTTGCAGCCAGTGAAATCCTGCTACAGCACTTAGACCTCATGCCGAATACTTCAGGATTATGGTCAGTTCCTATTGGTCAATATAAGAAAGACATGTGTTTATATAGGGCCTTTCATGACCTCAGGGTGTCCCAAAGTGCTTTACAGCCAATGAAGTACTATTGAAGTGTGGTCACTGTTGTAATGTAGGAAATGCAGCAACCAATTTGCACACAGCAAGCTCCCACAAACAGCAATGAGATAATGACCAGATAATCTGTTTTAGTGATGTTGGTTGAGGGATAAATGTTGGCCAGGACACCGGGGAGAATTTCCCTGCTGTTTTTCGAAATGGTGCCATGTGATCTTTTACGTCCACCTTGGTTTAACGTCTCATCCGAAAGACGACACCTCCGACAGTGCAGCCCTCTCTCAGCACTAGCACTGAAGTGTCAGCCTGGATTATGTGTTCAAGTCTCTGGAGTGGGACTTGAACCCACAACCTTCTGACTCAGGGGCGAGTGTGCTACCTACTGAGCCATTTACTTATTGTGATGAAATAATTCTGTGTTCTGGCATTTGTATTGTTGTTGTACTTGTTAATGTCTGGAATGTTCCACCGGTGTAACCACTAATGCTCCTCTCTAGCCCCACCCCTCTTCTGGAATATTCTACCAAGGGCTGGGTCGGTGATGAATGATGGTTGCCCTGTGTTAACTTGATGTCATATTCTTACTTAATAACAGCCTTTAGTTTTAAGCTTTAACCTCATGGATTCAGGTAGTTATTTGGCACATCAATTTTATTAAGTAACAACTTTTGGAAGATGGATCGATTTTTGAAACCAGAGCGTCTGGATATCGATCCCCATTCGGCAGACGCGTCGAAGAAATTTACGCATTGGCTTCGATGTTTTGAACACTTCATCGCATCGGTCGATTCGACGGTTAACAAGTTGGGTCTTCTAACCAACTTGGTAATTCATCAAACTTACTCGATAATTGAAGATATTACTACATATGAAGAGGCCCTCGCAGCCCTTTAGGCCCAGTACCTTAAGTCGGTACTGGGTGTTTGATAGACTGTGGCAGTACTGAAAGTTTTATACACCCCAACCTTGTTAACCCCTGTTCATTGAAGGTGTATCCTACTCGAAGTGAAATTGTGATGGCGTCCAAGTCTCTTACTTCGGAGGTAACTGGATATTGTAAAGTCACATTGACTGTTAAGGATACGGAGTATAAGGTCTTTAAACTCCTCATATTACCTCAGTTGTGTGTGAACTTAATTTTAGGCTTGGACTTCCAGTGTCAGCATGAGAGCATTACCCTTAAGTGGATCTCAGCCTCCACTCACAGTCTGTGGCCTTTCTACTTTAAAAGTAAGTCCGCCTTCTTTGTTCGCGAACCTTGCTCCTAATTGTAGACCTATAGCGACTAAGAGTCGACGGTATAGTTCAGAAGATAAAACATTTATAAAAGAGGAAGTGGAAAGGCTTCAACGGGAGGGAATCATCGAACACAGTAACAGCCCGTGGCGTGCCCAGGTGGTGGTGGTTAAAACTAATGAAAAGAAAAGACTTGTGGTCGATTATAGCCAGACTATAAACTTGTATACCCAATTAGACGCCTATCCTTTGCCTCATATTTCTGAGATGGTGAACCAGATAGCTCAGTACCGCGTGTTCACCACCATTGATTTAAAGTCTGCCTACCATTAACTCCCCATTAAAATAGAAGACCAACCTTATACGGCCTTCGAAGCTAATGGGCGCCTGTACCAATTCCTTAGGGTGCCCTTTGGAGTGACGAATGCGGTATCCGTCTTCCAATGGGAGATGGATCGTATGGTGGATGAATACGCATTGGAAGCAACATTCCCGTACCTGGACAATGTTACCATCTGTGGGCGCAACCAACGGGGGCATGATCAAAATCTCACGAAGTTCCTAGAGACTGCAAAGAGGTTAAACCTGACCTACAATGAAAACAAGTGTACCTTCAATACTACACGTTTGTGTATTCTTGGTTGCGTTGTGGAGAATGGAGTAATCGGGCCGGATCCTGAAAGATTACGCCCACTTAAGGAATTACCTTTACCTCACACTGTAAAAGCTTTAAGAAGGTGTCTGGGATTCTTCTCGTACTATGCCCAGTGGGTGGCTAACTACTCAGATAAAGTCCAACCTCTTATTAAGTCGACGTCTTTTCCGCTATCGGCGGAAGCTCAGGAGGCTTTCTGTAATATCAAACAGGACATTGAGAAGGCAGTGGTATGTGCCGTGGACGAGAAGGTCCCTTTTCAAGTGGAAAGTGATGCATCTGATTTTGCGTTGGCAGCAACTCTTAACCAAGCTGGTAGACCAGTAGCTTTCTTCTCTCGTACATTGCAAGGACCAGAAGTTCGACATTCTTCAGTGGAAAAGGAGGCACAGGCGATTATCGAAGCAGTCAGGTATTGGAGACATTATCTCGCTGGCCAACGTTTTACGCTCATTACTGACCAGCGATCCGTGCCCTTTATGTTCAACACTAAGCAGAGAGGCAAGATCAAAAATGATAAGATTTTAAGATGGCAAATAGAACTGTCAACATATGACTATGATATTCAGTACAGGCCTGGAGTATTTAATGAGCCATCGGGTGCTTTGTCATGAGAAGTATGTGCTAGTCTAGGTATAGATAAGCTTCAAAGTCTCCATGACGCACTCTGCCACCCTGGGGTTACCAGAATGAACCACTTCATTAAGTCCCACAATCTACCCTACTCTATTGAGGAGGTCCGGACAATGACCAGAACCTGTCGTGTTTGTGCTGAATGCAAACCCCGCTTCTATAAGCCGTCCGAGCCAGCTCATCTTATTAAAGCAACTCAACCATTTGAGTGTTTGAGTCTCGATTTTAAAGGTCCCCTTCCATTGAGCGACCATAATGTCTATTTTCTTAATATTATAGACGAGTACTCTCGGTTCCCTTTTGTTATCCCCTGTCTGGATGTGACTAGTGCTGTTGTAATTAAATGCCTCTGCCAACTGTTTTCTTTGTTTGGCATGCCTAACTATATATATAGTGATAGGGGTTCTTCCTTTATAAGCGAAGAATTGCGACAGTTTTTGCTATCAAAAGGGATTGCAACGAGTAGAACTACCAGCTATAACCCTCGTGGTAATGGGCAGGTCGAGAAAGAAAATGCGACAATGTGGAAGGCTATTGTACTGTCTCTGAAGTCACGAGGCCTGCCGACCTCTCACTGGCAGGGAGTCCTGCCAGATGTGCTGCATTCCATAAGGTCTCTTTTGTGTACAGCGACGAATGCCACCCCTCATGAAAGGATGTTTAGTTTTCCAAGAAAAGCTACTAATGGAGTAATGTTACCCACATGGTTGACGACCACGGGCCCTGTGTTGTTGCGCAGACATGTGAGAGGCCACAAGACTGATCCACTGGTGGAGGAAGTGCAACTCCTCCATGCTAATCCCCAGTATGCGTATATTCAATATCCGGATGGGCGAGAGGATACGGTCTCTATTAAAGATCTTGCACCTGCTGGATCTCGAAAAGAGTTCGACTCTGAGAGTAGAGTTTTCAATCGTGGTATTGGACCTTCAGAGACACAAACCCTCAGTGTGGAAAATACTGATGATTCTGGGAATTCGAATGAACCGGAGTTAGTACTCCGGGAGGAGCCTCAGCAAGAGTTACGTCGTTCCCAGAGGATTATCAGACCTCCTGACAGACTGAATCTATAGCAGGGGGTGAATGTGATGAAATAACTCTGTGTTCTGGCATTTGTATTGTTGTTGTTGTTGTTGTTGTACTTGTTAATGTCTGGAATGTTCCACCGGTGTAACCACTAATGCTCCTCCCTAGCCCCGCCCCTCTTCTGGAATGTTCTACCAAGGGCTGGGTCAGTGATGAATGATGGTTGCCCTGTGTTAACTTGATGCCATGTTCTTACTTAATAAAAGCCTTTCGTTTTAAGCTTTAACCTCATGGATTCAGACAGTTATTTGGCACATCACTTATTAAAGATAGTTAATGTCACAAGAACTCAGAACTTGTTTATAATGAGCTGTTACTCAACTGTGATTTACTGTGCCACCCTATCACAACACACAGAAAAGATCGTGTGTGGAGCAAGAGGTGTTATATTGCTTCGGTCACTGTCTCGAATTCTCAGCTTTTGTTAGAAAGTTGAGAATACAAGTGTTGTGTGAACATTGAATAACTGAAAGTGAATTATTGTCCCACTCCCAGGATGAATAAAGCCTTGCTATAACTTATTTTCACCATCGAGACATATCCATTATCTTTACTGGTTTCTGTGACGGGGTGTGACGGCATGTTTATACTGTCCCACTGCTATTGAGCACCCTGAAACTTGTAGCAGCGGTGCAGTGCATGTGCATGGGCAACTTGTACTTAATACGTGCCCTACATGTGCAATGGTGCTTCAAGTTTCGGAGGAAACCGGAGCCCCTAGTGTGCGTGGCCCATTTCATCCAGCCCTACGTACATAAATTTATGTTCTGGCACGGGTCTACCAAACTAAGGGAAAGACATCAGACTCAAGCAGGCAAGTAGACAGGTTGACTTCAATGTCGATCAACACACGACTTCATCACTGATGAGCCTTGCCACCTGTGCACTGTGCTGGCATCAGCGGTTAAACTGGAGCTGGATCAAGCTGTCTACTTAATTAGTTTCACTGGAAGTGGATTAGTTGAACCAGACTGGCTGTTTTAGGCTGGTACCTTCACACAACATTCTAGCCACTACTGGCATTCAGCAAGAATTTTCTTAATGGCGAGACACTAGAAACTGTGGAGGAGCAGAGGGATGTGGGCGGCCAAGTACGCAAATAACTAAAAGCACAGGTACAAAAAGTATTTTTTTTAAATGGCAAATGCAATGTTAGTGTTTATCTCGAGGGTTGGAATGCAAAAGGGAGGAAGTTGTACAGGGCCTTGATCAGACCCCATCTGCAGTATTGCGTTCAGTTCTGGGCACTGGACCTTAGGAAGGATATATTGGCCTTGGATATATCGTAGGTACAGAATGATAACGGGGCTTGAAGAATTAAATTAAGGACAGGTTGCAAATACTTGGGTTGTATTCCCTTGAGTTTAGAAGGTTGAGGGGTGATTTAATTGAGGTGTTTAAAATGATAAAACGATTCAATAGAGTAGATACAAATAAGCTATTCCCTCTGGTGGGGGAATCCAGAACAAGAGGGCACATTCTTAAAATTTGTGCTAGGCCATTTAGGATGTACTTTTCCACACAAAGGCTGGTGCAATGTGAATTCTCTCCCCCCCCACCCCCCAAAAAAAGGCTGTGGCTGCTGGAACAATTGAATGTTTCAAGGCTGGGATTGACAGATTTTTATTAGGTAAGGGTATCGAGGTGTATGGATCAAAGGTGGGTGAATGGAGTTGAGGTACAAAGCAGCCATGATCTAATTGAATGGTGGAACAGGCTCGAGGGGTTGAACGGCCTACTCCTGTTTCTAGGTTCCTAGAAAATTGTAGCATATTGAGTGTGCAGCAACCAAATTTTAGAATAGCTGTACATTTTAGTGAAGAGTAATAATTAAGAACATAAGAAATAGGAGCAGGAGTCGGCCATTCAGCCCTTCGAGCCTGCTCCACCATTCAATGGGATCATGGCTGATCTTCTGCCTCAACTCCATTCATCGGCCCTATCGCCATATCCCTTGATGCCCTTACTAGTCAGAATAAGAACATAAGAAGTCAGAATAAGAATAAAATTATTTAGTGAACAGCAGTGACTCTGACTTATAATGTACTGAAACTGTATATTTTAGCAGTGAATGATTGCAATCAAACTCATATTGAGGTTTGAGCTATTCTGCTGATTATAATGGAGCTTCAGATGGGACCAGTAAAAAAAAGGTTTGCTGTACCACGAACTGTATAATAGTAGCATTTATCTTGATGAGGTTCAACTGTATTTGAACATACCATCTAGAACTCATCTCCATAATAAAAATGAACCACAATTAGTGCATTGTATGTTATAACTGCCACCCTGTTCAGAGAATAAACTACAAATAAAATGTGCAATACTTTTCTCTCCTTGTGCCTACTCACACTATTTAAGTTGTGGATTTACCTAAGTCGTGTGGTGTGGTGTGGTGTGTTATGGTATGGAATAGTACATGCTTTGGGGCAGCTTAACCTTTTTAAGATTGGGAATAGTGCAGTGGTACTCATTTGTGCCCCAGGGCCATTTAGAACTCGTGTCCTATCTGTTGTGCACCTTAACAAACTTACTATTCTCCACGTATCTCTGAGACTCCAAGCATAGCCCATCAGCTTCGGAATGCAGCAGGAGCTGGGATTCAGGGAACAGAGAGAGGAGGAAGAGAGAGCAAGACAGGAAAATAAAAATCTAAAAATATAAGCAGATGGAATTATTTAATGGTATGGCTGTGAGGATCATTGACCTTAGCGAAATGTTAGTGAGTACCCTACTATAACGTATCCCTTTCATTTTCATTATATCTAATATGCAAATGCAAATAGCATGAAGAATTCTTTGACTGGATCACAAGGAATGCCCTAATGTGTAACGTTGGCAACAAACAGATATTAATAAGATGCTGTTTTCCATTCGCTGCAATTGGAAGTGTGGTGTTCTCACTTCAATACGTACCATTTCCCCTTTCAGTTATTTCCCTTGTTTATTACTAAGTGAAAGACTATACAACCCAGTGGTCCCAGATGGCTGTAAAAATAGTTTGAATGAATTTTTTCCATTCATTTCAGTCTCAATTTGGCACAAGAGTTTAATAGCATCATTAACGCACCTAAGATGTATTCCAGAGAATGGAAAATGCTGTCTGTTTTTCCAAAACAACTGGAGATCCAAAGCAAACAATACCCTGCCAGTGCAGGCTCTGGCCAAACTAAGGCTGTGGTTTCCAGGTAAAGTCTTTGAACACTCATCTGCCACAGTAAGATAGTCCCAAAATATATCTAAATGTAGATATTTTGAAACAGAGTCTCCACCACTTACACCATTCACGTTTATCATGGGCAGATGCCTATATCGGGCAAATGGCACTAACCCTTTGGCAGTACCATTTAGAGTCAACAACAAAGGCGCCTCTTATAACATATCAAGCGCGCCAGCTATTTTGGACAGTTCTTCACACCTCATTAATCTCTGTACAGTATTTACCGATGTTCAGTTTTTGTTCCCGACGAAGACTCCAGGAAGCAGCAGTGCTGCCATGTGTCTCTCTCGTGATTTTCCCTTTGCTGGCAGACTGGCATTTTCTGTTGGCGCTTCTCTGGGTCAGTGCAGGAACTGACTGAAAGCTGCACCCCGCGCCAATCCATATTTCAGTGACCAATAGAGCCCGTAGGGGTCACCGCAGTGGCGATTAGTTTTAACCCCCACCGCTTATAGCAAGTAAATCGCGTTAACACCAACGTGCCCGCCATGAGAGGAGGGGACTGTATCTCAATGTTAAAAGAGAACTGAGATCATTTAGCAGAAAAGTTGAGCATTTGAAGATGTGAAGTCAGGTTATCTGTTCACAGATGTGATGGGAATTGACCCTGAACACTCTCCATTGTAGCAGAGAAGCTGACATTATAGGTGATAGAATGTATTTTAAGTTCAAGCCCATTCCAGAAAAAAAGGGAGAAGATTCCCTCTGTCAGTTTGGCTTAATTAAATCATAAACCTGGGCCTTGAAAATCCATAGCCATTCCAGCAGATTCTCACCATACGTTAGGCGAGAGTCCACCAGAACGCCACTAACACAACCGCAGTGTTCGAGATGGCCTTGTGGGGGAAGATCTTTGATGTAAGGGGGGGTGCGGGAACTCCCTAAGTCAGGAGTTCCCGCGCTCCAGCCCTGGCGTAGCATTGGTGCAGCCATGCAAGGAAAATCTACCCCGACAGCTTTTAAAAATGACTCTTTAGAAACACTTTCGTTTATACAACATAACTTTAACTAAGAACAACAAATGCTTGAGAATGGTAAGGCCAGATATGCAGATATCCGTTTTTGACTACACAATAGTCAGTGCACTTCAACGTAATTCACTGAAGTGCTTTGAGACATTTTTGAGTGGTGTTATAAATTGAAGTCTTTGGGGCCGATTTTCATTCACTCCAGCAGCCAGGAAAGGGATGGTAGCATGATTAA
Source organism: Somniosus microcephalus (assembly GCF_052327205.1). NCBI lineage: Eukaryota > Metazoa > Chordata > Chondrichthyes > Squaliformes > Somniosidae > Somniosus > Somniosus microcephalus. The sequence goes on from NC_141012.1 coordinate 22,642,137, forward strand.
ATTGGCAGCCCAACACTTACCACCCCGTCGCCACCAATGGCCTGTGTTTTGATTGGATCCTGCAAATCGGCAGCCCACCAGAAACAGGCCCATCCAAATCGAGGTCCTATGACAGCAATAGGAACTCGATGGCAATTTTGAAGTACCAATGAGCATTCCTTAAAGGGGTCACTGCAGGCCTCTCCAAAACAGTTGAAAAATAAAAATAGGTTTGTAATTGGTGCTCCTTCTGGCACCAGAACAATCAACCCCGCGATGCCCGACTCTCCACGGTCCTTCCTCCAAGATCACCTTCCTCCCTGCCTTAACTTACCTGAATCGAGTGGGCTGGAGCTCCTGGATGCTCCAAATACACACTCGCCTCCCGCCTGATTCAAGCGGTCACCTGAGATCCTACCCCTTTATTTCTTAACCGAGTTCAGGTGCATGTTTTCACAGTATGAAGAGAGGAAGTTGCATAAAGGTATATTCACAAAAATGGCTAAAGAAAACATTGAGCATGTCTGAGTGTATTTGCCGATGACGACTCACCTTTGATATTGTCCTTTGTTAATGACTGGCAGACTTATGACAGTATGATCATTAGTTTCTTTGAGATTTCTGTGACAGCACTGAGCGACGCATTTAATCCTCTTCTTCAGGCTTTACAGCCGCTGAATAGACTTAGTGAATTACAAAGGGGAACAGTGACTGCTGTGGGTGGTACAGTTACTGCTAAGAATTTTAAGGACTTCGACAGCCCATGAAGGAGCTGGCTGCAGCTAGTGCCAATAATTTTCCCACATAATTCCTGTCATTTCTACCTTGTTTTTTTAATGGTTTTATGAGGCATGGTTATCTGTGGTGCCAAGTATTGTTACATCTTCTCACTGAGCGCAATGCTCAGGTTATTAGCAGTTCATTATTTTCTGTATGGAGGACTTGTTGGCGATTAATGTAAAGTACTTTAACCCTTTCAGTACTGAACAGCTCCTACAAATAGAGGAACGAAGGAAAATCTGACAGGCTAAAATGAGTGTATGATTACACACTGATTATATTGTTACCAAAACCTCAGAAAGCCTTCAAGGAGTTATTAAAGAATTTTTCGAGAGAGATTCCAGTGCCAAGAAATTGAATACTTTTGCACTCTGCCCTGGGGTGGGACTAATTGGATAGCTTTCCCAAAGAATCGGCACAGGCAAGATAGGCCGAATGGCCTCCTTCGGTGCTGCATGATTCTATGGTCCTGGTCAGCTGTAAGCACTCCCAGCTTAGGTACAGCATAGCCTAGATGCAGAATAAAGGGTAGATTGTCCTACTATTCATGGGTGGCGAAGTATCTTGCACAGTGTGTGCTTGTATCAGAAAATTGCAGACCCATTGCCCGTGGTTTTCCAATGCACGCTCGCAGCATGTGAGGACCGGGACAATCTTCCACTACTCTTTCCCGACAATAAGCCTTTACTCTAACTTCAGAATAACAGCAACATGAATTTACTATGCTAATTGGTGACCAACTGTGGACAGCTAGCCATGAGTTGTAGAGTTGTTGATTGAGACTTCTCCAAACTTAATTTAATTGAGATTCTTACAGAAAATCAGAGAGCAGATCCTTTCATCCCTATGCTGTGCCCTGAATTCAAGCTCAGGCCCAAGGCCACAGGGCAGCCTCCGATAGTTCCCTCCGTGCATTCATTTTGATGGATCTGTATATACGTCTGTGAAACATATTTATGGATTTGGTAGGACTACCTCATGGAGGAAAATTTCAGGCAGTGTTGGCCTCACTTCTTCCATCCCAAGAGCTTAATGTTAATCTTTGTTCACTGTTGAGCTCCTGGTCTCAGCTGTGTAGCTGTGTGAAGGTCTTGAGTAAAGGCCACTGTTATGTCTGACATTGGTGATAGGTACTCGATTGCCTTGGCCTGAGCACATGGAGTTTGATAGTGCTGTTATCATTGTATTGTGTCCTGGTATTCGATTGCTTTTGCCTGGAAGTGTGTGTGTGTGTGGCAGCCATTAAAAAAGCAACATGAACTGAACTCTGCTTACGGTCTCTGGATTATCTTTGCAAACGCAACAGCCACATGCCTCCGTGTAGGAGAGGAAAACTGCAGAATTGCCTCAGCCTGTCGTCACTTACCTTTCTGCAGTTGGCACAGCGCAGCTTGGAAACAGGTTACCTGCCCACGACTGGTTGGCCATAGGTGATATGTAACCTGGGGATGTCGGGTACACTGAGAGAAAAGTAAATATAATTTCGGGGCTGATTGAGTAGATCAGTGGTTGGGAGATTTTTAAATTTCATCTGCTGATCACCCTGTTTTTCAGCATTAACAGGCCGCTGAGCAAACAAAAATTGCCCCTTTATGTCCTTGCACACTTAAAATCTAGATCAGGAACAAACTCGATAGAATTTATTAGTAAACTGCACCAATCTTGTCTGATCCAGTACATTTCTTTACTTAATATTCTTGTATGGAATTTTAGGTCAGGCTGTATTCAGTTGGAATGCATCTGTGATCAGTACTTAGAAAATCTGTCCCTCCATTAGCCCTGGTCATGATGGCTTGTAGTGCTGGCTTAGGGACCAGAAAATAAGGTGGACAGCCATCTTGCTAAGTCTCTGCCATGCATGACCTTCCAGCTAACTTATAAGGCTGGCTATGAGATGCACTGGCTGAAAATAAGTGAGCACTTCATTTTCATGTTATATTGAATTAAAATCACATGCACATATGTGCACTATTTCCTGGCTTGCTCACTAGGAACGCACTGTGCACTAGTTTTCCCCATAAAGAATGAGTGGCAGGGACATTCTGGGCTGACAGGAAGTCATTGGCCTGGATTTTGCGGTAAAAATAACAGGGAGACTATCAGCGCTCACCGTTATTAAAGAGTAAATCAGACAGCAACCACAAATGCACAGTTAAATGCGGAAATCAGGAAGTTGCTGTCCGAGTTGCCCTGCTCCTCCTGAAGCTTTGCCATACTGGTACCTCGCTGAGGGATTCAGCATTGAAACACATGGAAGGGAGTGAACATAAGAACATAAGAAGTAGGAGCAGGAATAGGCCATATGGCCCCTCGGGCCTGCTCCGCCATTCAATAGGATCATGGCTGATCCAAATCTAGACTCACGTCCACTTCCCTGCCCTCTCCCCGTAACCCCTAATTCCCTTATCTGCTAGGAAACTGTCTATCTCCATTTTAAATTTATTTAATGTTGCAGCTTCCGCAGCTCTCTGGGGTAGCAAATTTCATAGATTTACTACCCTCTGAGTGAAGAAGTTTCTCCTCATCTCAGTGTGGTAAACCACTGTATTGTATATTGCCACCTCTGGGTGGCGCTGTGTATGGAGGCATGCCTCAGCTGACTCCACCCACCACTGTGTGGGTTTCGTTCAGACTTGTTCAGTCACTCACGAAGAAGCATGGTCTCTTCTTAGCTAATAAAAGCCTTATTCATCTCTTCTTTCGACTCATCATCTCTTCTTCGACTCATCACCTTTTATGAAGTAATTGATAAGCGTATCAATTTTATTAGCTAAAAGTTAAATGGCGACACCTGAGGAGCAACAACAGCAACGGATACAGCAGACATTGCTGAGAGCCCTCAGACCACCACGCCTGGACCTCGACCCTCAAGATGTGGGTGCATCAGCCAAGTTTGAACACTGGCTGAGCTGCTTTGAATCCTTCCTCGCAATCTCACAGGTTACAGAGGAGGATCACAAACTGAAAATTTTGACCGCCCAGGTGAGCCATCAAGTATATATGCTAATCCGGGACTCTAATACGTACGTGGCGGCCCTCGAGCTACTAAAAGGGCAATATACGCGCCCAGTGAACACAATTTACGCCCGACACCTCTTGGGATCCCGCAGGCAGCAACCGGGAGAATCGGTAGGGGCATTTGCACGGGCGCTACTGGCACTCTGCAGAGACTGCGATTGTAAAGCGGTAACGGCTGTGGAGCACGCGCAGGGACTCGCCTGTGATGCCTTCGTCAGGGGCCTCCAGTCAGACCACACCCGGCAGAGACTGCTAGAAAGCAAGGAACCCGACCTGAAGATGGCCATTGCCCTTGCGCTCTCGTTAGAGGAGGCCCACCGAAACCTCGAGGCATACCCCCGTAACGGCGCCGAGACATGGCAATCGAAACCGTGGGACACGGGACCGCCGCCCCCGGCACCAACCGCTGCAGCGACCCAACCGAGACAGCAGCCTCCGGTAAGAACTGCTTCGATGCCCAGTAACCAGGCCCAAAAATGCTATTTCTGTGGCCAGTTAAAACATCCCAGAGCGCACTGCCCAGCTAAGACAGCTACCTGCTCGGGCTGCGGGAAGAAAGGCCATTACGCTAACGCCTGCAAGGGGAAGCCAGCCAGCAGCGCAGCGTGCGGGCCGTGGGAGCAGCCATCTTATCCGCCATTTTGTGTACCCCCGGCCGCATGGCATCCGCCGCCATCGTATCCAACGCACTCAACCGCCATTTCGTCACCGGAACCGACCACCGTCTCGGCGGATGACTATAGTGACTCACTAAGCCACATACTGGCCTCCGTGACGCTGGATCAAGGCCACCCTCACCATCTATCCAGCTCCATGATGGATATCGCGGTAAACGGCCGCGCCACCAGTTGCCTGATCGACAGCGGGAGCACAGAGAGTTTCGTCCACCCCGACACGGTACGTAGCCACTCCCTCACGATTCTGCCAACGCACCATCGCATTTCTATGGCGTCCAAGTCCCAGTCAATGGACATCAGCGGCTACTGTGTGGTGACCCTGTCAGTAGGGGGCACTGAATATCAAAAATTTAAACTGCTAGTCCTGCCCCGTCTTTGCGCTGCCGTCCTGCTAGGGTTGGATTTTCAGTGCCACCTTAAGAGTGTCACACTAGCATACGGTGGACCCCTCCCCCCACTCACAGTCTGCAACCAACAACTTTTAAATCGCCCGCTGCAAACCACCTGCAGCCTTTCCACATTAAAAGTCCCCCCCCCTCCCCTGTTCGCTAACCTCACCCGCGACTGTAAACCCATCGCTACCAAAAGCAGGCGGTACAGTGCCGGGGACAGAGCTTTTATCAGCTCTGAGGTGGAGCGGCTCTTGAAGGAGGGCATTATCGAAGGTAGCACTAGTCCCTGGCGAGCCCAGGTTGTAGTCGTTAAAACCACTGCAAAACGCCGCATGGTAATCGACTACAGCCAAACCATAAACCGGTACACCCAGCTGGACGCGTACCCCCTCCCTCGCATATCTGATATGGTCAATCAGATTGCGCAATACAAAGTATTCTCCACCATCGACCTTAAGTCAGCGTACCACCAGCTGCCCATCCGCCATGAGGACCGCCAGTATACTGCCTTCGAGGCAAACGGCCGCCTCTACCACTTCCTTAGGGTCCCCTTCGGCGTCACCAACGGGGTTTCGGTCTTCCAAAGGGAGATGGACCGAATGGTTGACCAGAACGCGCTGCGGGCAACCTTCCCCTATTTGGATAACGTCACCATCTGCGGCCACGACCAGCAGGACCACGACGTTAATCTAGCAAATTTCCTCCGTACGGCCCAACGGCTGAACCTAACGTACAATAAGGAAAAATGTATGTTTCACACCAAGCGCCTGGCCATCCTCGGCTGCGTGGTGGAGAACGGAGTCATCGGGCCCGACCCCGACAGAATGCGCCCCCTAATGGAGCTACCCCTTCCCCACTGCCAAAAAGCACTGAAGAGATGCCTGGGGTTTTTCTCCTACTACGCCCAGTGGGTGCCCCTCTATGCAGACAAAGCCAGGCCCCTCATCAAAGCCACCTCCTTCCCCCTGACACCAGAGGCGTGTGCAGCCTTCACTCTTATCAAGAACGATATCGCGAAGGCCGCAATGCACACGGTGGATGAGTCCATCCCCTTCCAAGTGGAGAGCGATGCCTCCGACTTCGCCCTAGCCGCGACCCTTAACCAGGCGGGCAGACCCGTGGCCTTTTTCTCAAGGACCCTCCAGGGCCCCGAGACGAGACACTCCTCCGTCGAAAAGGAGGCCCAGGCTATTGTAGAAGCGGTGCGTCACTGGAGGCATTACCTGGCCGGGAAATGATTTACCCTGCTCACTGACCAGCGTTCAGTAGCTTTTATGTTTAATAATAAGCAGAGGGGTAAAATCAAGAACGACAAGATCTTGAGGTGGAGAATCGAACTCTCCACCTACAATTATGATATCTTGTATCGGCCAGGGAAACTCAATGAGCCCCCAGATGCCCTATCACGTGGTACATGCGCCAACGCGCAGAGTGATAGGCTGCAGTCCCTCCACAATGACCTCTGCCACCCGGGGGTCACCAGGTTTTTCCATTTTATCAAATCCCGTAACCTGCCCTACTCCATCGAGGAGGTCAGGACCATGACCAAGAGCTGCCAAATCTGCGCCGAGTGCAAACCGCACTTCTATAGGCCGGACAGAGCAAGCCTGATCAAGGCCACCCGCCCCTTCGAACGCCTGAGCGTCGATTTTAAAGGGCCCCTCCCCTCCGCTGACCGCAATGTGTACTTCCTCAACATAGTTGATGAGTACTCCCGTTTCCCCTTTGCCATCCCTTGCCCAGACATGACCAGTACCACGGTCATCAAGTGTCTGAATGACATCTTCGCTCTGTTCGGGTTCCCCAGCTATATACATAGCGACAGGGGCTCATCGTTCATGAGCGACGAACTTCGGCAGTACCTGCTAACAAGAGGTATCGCCACGAGCAGGACCACCAGTTACAACCCCCGGGGGAACGGCCAGGTGGAAAGGGAGAACGCGACGGTTTGGAAGGCAGTCCTCTTAGCACTAAAATCTAAGGGCCTTCCGACCTCCCGCTGGCAGGAGGTCCTCCCTGCAGCGCTTCACTCCATTCGGTCACTGCTTTGTACTGCCACTAATGCGACCCCTCATGAGAAAATGTTCGTTTTCCCCCGGAAGTCTACATCGGGAACCTCGCTACCGGCATGGTTGACTTCTCCTGGGCCCGTCCTACTGCGGAGGCACGTGAGGACGCATAAAACGGACCCCCTGGTCGAGCGGGTGCACCTCCTACACGCCAACCCCCAGTATGCCTGGGTGACATACCCAGACGGGCGGGAGGACACGGTCTCCATACGAGATCTCGCACCCTCGGGTACCCCTGAATTACCACCGTTATCCCCCTTACCACCGTTATCCCCCTTACCACTGTTATCCCCCACCACCCCTCCCAACCCAACCCCTGCAGACGGCATGCCAAAGCCCCAGGAATCTTCGCCAACCACCCAGACACCAGACCCGACGTCGGATGCTGCAACACCACCGCCGCCACCACGACGATCAGGACGTCAGACAAGGCCTCCTGATAGACTTAACTTGTAGTACCCTTCACCCCGCCGGACTTCACATTAAACAAGGGGTGAATGTGGTAAACCACTGTATTGTATATTGCCACCTCTGGGTGGCGCTGTGTATGGAGGCATGCCTCAGCTGACTCCACCCACCACTGTGTGGGTTTCGTTCAGACTTGTTCAGTCACTCACGAAGAAGCATGGTCTCTTCTTAGCTAATAAAAGCCTTATTCATCTCTTCTTTCGACTCATCATCTCTTCTTCGACTCATCACCTTTTATGAAGTAATTGATAAGCGTATCACTCAGTTTTGAAAGGGCAGCCCCTTATTCTTAGATTATGCCCCCTAGTTCTAGTTGCTGTACTTACCCACTAGATATCCACTAAACACGCCAGAAAAGTTAGAGCTTGTCCATTCCAGTGTAAGTAAATTTTTAACAGTGTGATAAGTCTTAATTACTGCCAAACAACCCCTCTGGCACTGAAAATTAACTTTTACAAGGATGATATCTCATTCCTTCAGATTTTAATTATTGTTGGAGATTTAAAAATTAAAAACATACAAATAATTTTTGTAAGAGCCATGAAAGTTTAAGAAAATACTTTAAAATATTGGTTAAATAGTATAATAGTTAATTTACCTGACTGACTTATTGTATTGAGAAACCCCCTATTTTCTTGCTCCAGTAGTATAGTCCGAGATACCCCCTTCATTCTTGCCACAATGGTACAGTCCTTAAGATCGTCACATGGTATGCAGCCATTTTACAGTTTAAACTCCACGTGGCTGGAGGAGGCAGAAGCTTGTGAGGGCTGGAGCAATACAGTTTTTGACCGTGTTCGTTTATACGTGTTTGCTTTGTAATTCTGTTTGTAAGGTGTTATAGTAAACAGTTTAAAAGACAAAGCTACGTTTGGGAACGTTTTATTTCGACACGCGTCTACTCGTTGTTAAAAGCCCCAAAGCTCAGTGGCTGCCTGTTTGGAAATTAAGAAGCGCCACTACAATTTTTTTAAACCTTTTCTTTCTGTCTCTTTTATCTCTCTCCCTTAATCCCATATTTCTTTCTATCTCTTTGTTTTGTTTTCTGTACATGATTTTACATTGAATTGAATATTCTAACTTACACTTCCTGGTTTAGACTCTGCGACCGGAATTTTGCCGGCGCTCAGGGAGCAGGTTTGGAGGCGGGACATCTGGCAAAATCGCAATGATTGACAGTGGGTCAGAAACCCACTGTCAACCTGCCTCCAATCAATCTTCCCAAGTGTTGGGACCCGATTTGCACATGGACCCGACACCTAGCAGCAGGAAGACGATTATAGCCACTTAACTGTTTGTTAACAGGTTGTTAACAGGCAGTTAAGAGGCTTTTTGCAATTTTGACACTTCTACTGCAGGCTTCCTGACGTCCGGTCACCATGCCAGATAAGTGTGGCGGCTGTGGGTCTACTGTAATGTTTCTGCATTGATGACAGCTGCAGAAGTGGTGTGAAGGATCCAATGGTGCACTGGTGAGTTTCAGAGGTAAGATAATGTTGGGAAAATCATTTTTAATGCATTTACACTTTTCTGTAGGTAACAAGTTTTGATTTGTATGTGTAGTCCCACCTCATTGGGAGAACGTCTCTCACCAGTGACAGATCGCTTCTGTAACTTCACTTGCAGCTGCCATCTGTTCTAGCCTAAGGAGGGAGTCACTGGAGAGCCTGGGTGCAAGGTCTCACCTTTGTTCAGTGTTTGCAGCACCTCAATGCTGTCAAACACTGAGAAATCATTTGTCAAAAAAAAATGTCCATGGCCCCTTTAAGAAAACTGGCAGATGACGCGTCATCAACTGACGTCATTTGACACCGGCTTTCTCTTAATTGGCCGGCAAGCCCACAGGGCAGGCTTAACAAGCCCAATTGACGCAAAATCACGTTTGTGCGGGACTGGAACCCGGAAGGCAGCTGACCCGCTCCCAAGCCGCCTCGAAGCATAAAATCGCAGCCTGCGTGCCTCAGCAAGGATTCTTCAATCCGATTGGTTAAGGACATAGACAGTTGTGTGCCCTGTTTACTCAGATCCCAGATCCCCTGTAGAGGGCGCCATGCTGAAATGGATTCCAAATCACAGAAAGTCCCAGTGCAAAAACCCATAGAAAGTCTGTGAGCAAGTGTAAATGTAATGAATGGCTGGCGATGTTCGTTCACCACTGACCACAAAATCTGATCATTATTTAAAGGGGAGCTGTCTGTTGGAATGCCTGCGTACATGATGTGGGCTTTATCTGTGCATTTGTGAGCGCCCTCCACAGTAGCCACCAGATGTTGCAGCTTACTTGCCAAATTCTCTAATGACTGGAGGAAATATTGGTACTCAGAGAGAATAGGTCAGGCCTGAATTCGAGTGCTTTGCAACTGAGCGAGATTGCCAGCTGACTCTGCTGTTGCTCCACTGCCACCAGCACCTGCTCCTTTTCAATCGTGCTCTGTCCATCAGCCGGTGTACTCACTCAAACTGAATACCTGAATCCTATTGTACCTGTGACAGTGGGGAGAGTGATTCGGAATGCTGTGAAATACTGGCTTCCTGACTGCTATAGGGAACCTGCTTTTTGGAAATGCCAATAAAAAACACAAGGGGAACGCACGTTAATATGGTGCAGAACAACAGGACCCCTGTGTCATGGTGCTTTGTTACAATGTACGATTGAGTGAGAGGATGTTACCCGTCCTGGGATATGGGAATGTCTCTGGTTTAACCGTGGCTCACTCCTTCCTTGTTTTCTTAGGACCGAGGAGATTGAGAATGGCCATTTCAGAAAGGTCTAAATGTAGGGGATCCTGTATTCAACCTGCATCCCAGCTTGTATGCCAATGGGGAGTTTTTGGAGGCGGGACTCCCACTTGTCGGGTTTCAGTCCCGCCTCCAACAACTTCTGGCCAACCCACGCTATTTTCCCTTGATTGACCTTGTTAAACCCACCCAGCGGGCTTATCAGGCCAATTAAGGGAAAGCCGGTTGCAGAGAACGTCAACGTATGACGTTTCATCTGTCAAAAATTTTTGACAGATGAATTGTCATCGTTTGACAGCTCTGTGAAGCTGTCAAACACTGACATTTTCTGTAGTTTGATGAGGTCTTGAATTCAAGACCTCATCAATCATCTTTCTTTTGCAGAAATGAAATAGTTGTTGCATTGGAGAATGCAATGGCCATCTGTCATCTCCAACGCAGAGGTCCGAGACTCTCCGCATACTCACCGACTGAAGCCTGCAGGAAGAAACAAAGGTAAGTACACTTTTAATAACACTTTCCACTTACCTCAGATACTCACCTCTCCACACTTGCACCCATCACTTACCTTCACAGTGCACTTTTGCACCCCCCCCCGACCCCCGCAGACACACTACTCGCCTCGCTGACCCTGGCGGGTTTCGGAGCCTTCGGGAAGCCCGCACTTGTGAGGGCAAAAAGGGGATAATCCTATTTTCTGCCTGTTAATTACCTGTTAACAGGCAGTTAATAGGCTTTAATCACTTCTCACCTCCAAGGAGACGGGTCCCGGCGCGGGACGGCTACCCGCCTCCTGGGAAGATGGCATGGAGGCAGGTTGGGGGTGCGATGGGTACCCGACCCCAGATTCTGCCATTTTCCCGGCAGTCCCGACTCCATACCCGCCTCCCCAGGGCTGGCAAGATCACGCCCAATGAAAATACATCAGGCAGTAGGTCGTGTTATAAGGTTACTTTGTGAGCTCATCTTACCAAATGGTTGGGCGACAACAGCTCCTCTTTGAAATGGCAGTAATAACGTGGGCCTGGCTCCATAGTGGGCATCTCCATGACGTTTGGAAAGACCTGGTTTGTGAGCTGCTTTGAAAATGCCTGCCTTGCCAGCAATGCCCACGTCCCAAAATTGAATTAAATTAGCACTTCAAAAAGTACTTCATTGGCTGTGAAGCGCTTTGGGACATCTTGAGGTTGTGAAAGGCGCTATATAAAAACAAGTTCCTTCCTTCTTGTGCAGTGAATAGGAATGCTTGGGCCAGTTCAAGGTCAGAACATTTGCATATTCACAAACCACACAAGCCCCAGTAATAATGGATTATGACTCCCCAGTGTTCAGACATTCTCAGGTTTCCTCACAGGTGCTGGATGTAAATTACTTTATTGTTGCTAAAATCTAATAACGTAGCAGCATTTTCTAAAAAATTTCTTCAGTCATGTCAAGCACAGTTATCCAGCCCCATAGGATTGACTGCAGACTCAGCATAACATTAATTGCCACACTGGAGTTACAGAGTACACTACTGACATTTAGTGGTAGAAAAGTGCCATTATATCTGAGAGTTAGTAAACCAGAGTGTCTGAATTAAAAGGCAGTTTCAAAATTAAAAGCCAGCATCTGATCCAAATTAGTAAAGAAAAGAAAGACTTGCATTTATATAGCGCCTTTCACGACCTCAGGACGTCCCAAAGTGTTTTACAGTCAATGAAGTACTTTGGAAGTGTAGTCACTGTTGCAATGTAGAAAAGGCAGCAGCCAATTTGCGCACAGCAAGCTCCCACAAACATTTGTTTATACAAACAGTAAAAACTCACCTGCTGCTATTGACTGAGGGGTTGAAATTGTGCCGTGCGATATTAATAACAAACATGAAATTTCCTTGTTCACCAGTTAAACAAAGGTATTAACACAATTAAATAAATGGATTAACCCTTTTGTTAAAATAGCCGATTAAGGAATTTCTTATGTGTGTGTTACTAATAATGCCAAGCAGCTTTAGTATTGATCAGAGTATATTGTGTCAAAAATGTAACATTTATTTAACTTTTATTTATCATGGTATTGACTTCTTTCTTTCTGTCATCGAACATCTGCGGTTGAGAACCAAGCTCACTCACAGAAAATGGCCAGCTTGTTTTGATGCAATAGCCCCAGACTATAAGAAGGAGTGGCATGGTAAAGAGTTTCAGTTTGGTTTGTCACCAGTGCGTGAGTGAGAGAATAAGACGAGAAGAAAGAGCAGAAGAAATTGGTTCGCACAAACCCTATGCTGGGGCCAGCCCTCCTGCTTCCTAGTTTCCAACTCCCCCAGTAGCCTCTCCAGCATTTGCAGTGCTCCCTCCTCGTATGAGCTTAGTGCTTGAATGATGGTCGTCCTCCTCCCTTTGCATGCTTCCTTTCTTTTGTTATAGACTGTCTTCTGCAAACAGAGTTGAAGTGGAAGGTTGCAATTCTTATCATGATATACAGTGATACCCAAATGTCAGCGTGTGGCCCACAATGGGTGTTGTGACGGGTACATGCATCATCTAGCTACGTTAGATGGTATGATTATTGGCCTTAACGTGTGCAGGACTGTGACTAAAAGAACATTTGCTGATGGTGGTGTGTGTATCCTGTACATAATGGCCATTTATCAAGCATAGCAAGTTATTTAAGGCAGTGTGAGAGGGAGGGAAGTGGAAGTGCCATAGAAGTGTAGTGACTGTGGTTATGTAGGCAAACGCCGCAGCGATTTTGAGCATAGCAAGATCCCACAAACAGCAATGTGACAAATGCACAGATCTGTTTTTGGTGGTGTCGGCTGAGTGGGGAATGTTGGCCAGGATTCTGGGAGAACCTCTTGCTTTTCCTCAAATGGTGTCATGGCATCTTTAATATTCATCTGAGCCTGGAGACAGGGCCTCAGTCTGGAGACAGGGCCTCAGTCTGGAGAGTGGGCCTCAGTCTGGAGACAGGGCCTCAGTCTGGAGACAGGGCCTCAGTCTGGAGACAGAGCCTCAGTCTGGATACAGGGCCTCAGTCTGGATACAGGGCCTCAGTCTGGAGACAGGGCCTCAGTCTGGAGAGTGGGCCTCAGTCTGGAGAGTGGGCCTCAGTCTGGAGACAGGGCCTCAGTCTGGAGACAGGGCCTCAGTCTGGAGACAGGGCCTCAGTCTGGAGACAGGGCCTCAGTCTGGAGACAGAGCCTCAGTCTGGACACAGGGCCTCAGTCTGGACACAGGGCCTCAGTCTGGAGACAGGCCCTCAGTCTGGACACAGGGCCTCAGTCTGGACACAGGGCCTCAGTCTGGACACAGGGCCTCAGTCTGGACACAGGGCCTCTGTCTGGATACAGGGCTTCAGCCTAACGTCTCGTGAGAAGTGGGTGTTATGTCTTCTAGCGCTCGTAGTGCTTTGTAAAGATGACTCTGGACTCTGTAGTTTGTAATTATAAACTACTGTTTTATTTGCTAAGTAATGGCTGCTGCCTCATGGTGCGGAGTGATACCACCAAGTGCCACAGTGTGGTGCCTGCTACTACTTTCCCAGCACCGTAGTGCTGCTACCTTGATTTGGGTGTTAGTACACTTGTACAATGTAGTCCCAACATAACTATGTAACATCCCTCTTCCCCAACAAAACTAATTACATCAATTTTTCTATTTTACAATGTTTTCAGTTGAATAACGTTAACAAAATACAGAACATGAGCTTTCTTTGCTCAATTTATATACAGATATTTGTCCATGTTGTTTTACTGTTCTGTCCGAATTATAATTGTTTTTATAATTATTCGCGATACCGCTCAGGTGGTTGTATGTTACTCCTCCATCTTGTGGACTTGGCTGTAACTATTCCTCTCTGCGGTGTTTTGGTGTGTTCATTTCTTGTTGCCGGTGCTGTTGTGTTTGGCTCTGGAGAGTGTATGTTTGCAGTTGTTGTATTTGAGGTGTTTGTTTCTGGCGTTATATTGTTTTCCGTGTCTGGTACCGTAACTGCTGTTAATGTTGTCCGCTGTTTGACGGCTTCAGGTGAGGGTCTGATATGGATCCTGTTTCGCCTGTATTGGTTTCCAGGTTCTGTCTCTACCAAGTAAGATCTTGGAGTATCAGCTTTTCCAATAACCTTGGCTGGACTCCATGTTCTCAACAACGGATCTTGTATATGCACTGATTGCCCATTTAGCAGCTCCGGTAGTGGTTTTGCATGCTTGTTGTAGTGTGTGCTCCCCGTAGCTTGTGTTTCCATCAGCTTCTGCCGAACGTCCTCTTGGTCCTGGGGAGGATATATCTTTGCTAGTAGAGTTGTTTTGTATTTTCTACCGTTTAGTAGTTCTGCTGGTGATTTCGAGTCTACTCTCAAAGGCGTCGACCTGATTGCCAACAGGGCGAGGTCTTGGTCTTCTCCCATCTCCTTGCTTTTAATGAGAGCTCTTTTGACTGTTTGGATCTGTCTTTCGATAAATCCGTGTCCCCTTGGGTAATGTGGGGATGAGGTAATTATTTTAAATCCGTATTTTCCAGCCAGTGCTCTGAATTCGCTGGAGGTGAATTGTGTCCCATTGTCGCAGATGACCTTCTCCGGGATGCCCTGTTCTGCGAATAAGTTTTTCACAATTTTTGTGATTGTTGTGGCTCTCATGTCGTTTATCCTTCTGACAAAAGGAAATTTTGAGTAGTAGTCTGCTACTATGATGTACCACTCCTGGTTGCACAGAAACAGATCTGTTCTGACCGTGTGCCATGGTCTCGGGGGTACTTCCATTTGAATCATCTCCTCCTTCTGCTGTGTGTTTCGGTATTTCTGGCATATGCAGCATGTGGAGACCATTTGTTCTATGCTTTTGTACATGCCTATCCAGTACACAGCTGATCTGTCTCTTAGTTTGCATTTCTCCATCCCCATATGGCCTTGGTGTATTAAGCGGAGAAGTTCCGTTTGCATCGTGTTTGGTATTATGATTCTTGAGCCAGCAAGGAGAACACCGTCCTCCACCGAGATGTCGTCTCTGATTGTCCAGTACTGTCGGATTTGGTTTTGGACCTGCTGGATCTTCTCCGGCCACCCCTGTATTACCTGTTGCATGAGTAGTAGCAACTCCTCTTCTTTACCAGTCTCCCCTTGAACTTGGCTAAGCTTTGTGGGAGTAACATTTACGAGGTGGTGTATTTTTACTGTCAGGCCCTTCATCTCGTGTTTTTCGTGTGGTGACAATCGAGACAATGCATCTGCCAGTGCCATTTCTTTTCCTGGCCGGTATTTTAATTCGAAGTCGTAACTTTGGAGTCTTAACAGTAATCTTTGCAGTCTTGCTGGGGCCTTGCTTAGGTTTTTCTTGTAAATTTGTTCGAGTGGACAATGGTCACTCTCTACCTCGAATTTTCTTCCGTATAAGTAGGTGTGGAACTTTTCGCATCCGTATACTACTGCCAATAGCTCTCTTTCGATGTTTGCGTATCTTGTCTGCTGATGTCAATGCCTTCGATGCGAAAGCTATTGGTTTTCCTTCCTGCACGAGGGCTGCCCCTAGCCCCCTGGCAGAGGCATCTACCTGTAGGGTGACAGGTTTTTTTCTATCGTAATAAGACAGGCTGGTTTCTTTACATAATAATTCCTTTAGGTGTTTGAAGTTCCTCTCATGGGATTCTGACCATTGGTATTCGGTGTCTTCTTTTAGTAATTCTCTTAGGTTGGCTGTGTAGTCTGACATGTTCGGGATGAAAGAGCTCATATACTGGACCAAACCGAGGTAGCTTCTCAGCTCCTTCTTGTCGTTTGGAGGTTTCATCTCTGCTATCGCCTCAACCTTTTCGGGATTAGGCTTGACACCCTCCGGTGTGTAGATCATGCCAAAAAATTTGCATTTCGTACTTTTAACGATACACTTCTCGGCATTTAGCTTGATGCCAGCCGTTCTGGTGCGCTCCATGGCCTCGTGCAAGTGCACGTCGTGGTCTCTTTCATTTGTTCTGTAGACTTGGATGTCATCAGTGATTCCAATGGCTCCCTCACAGCCTTTGTATGTTTCATCGATCTTTTGTTGGAAGATGTCTTGGCTGACTTTCAACCTGAATGGCAGCCGCAGGAATTAATAACGCCCCAATGGTGTATTAAAAGTCGTCAGGTTAGTTGATTCTTCGTTCAGTTTTACGTTCCAGTAGCCGTTTCTGGCATCCAGTTTGGAAAAGACTTTGGCTCCTGCCAGTGCTGGTGTGATTTCTTCTAATGTTGGTGTGGGGTAGTGGTCCCGCTTTATTGCCTGGTTTAAGTCTTTGGGGTCCAGACAGATTCTGAGCCGCCCGTTCGGCTTTTCCCGTACCACAATCGAGTTTACCCAGTCTGTGGGTTCCGTGACCTTTGCGATTATTTCTTTCTCTTCCATTTCTTTTAGTTCGGTGTATAATTTTTCTTTTAGCTCGATGGGTATTTTTCTTGGAGCGTGGATGACGGGTTTTACCTTTGGATCTATTGTTATATGGTACTTGAACTCCCCGAAGCATCCTACAGTGTCGTCAAAACACTCTGGATACATGTCCATCAAATGTTTCGTGTCCATGATTTGTGGACGATTTTCCAGTGGGGTGTTGCTGTCGACTTTCAGTGATGTTTTTGTTAGTTCGTGGTTTACCGAGATTAACCCCAGCTTCTCACAGCTGTTTAAACCCAGGATCACCGGTCCCTCGGAGTCGGTCACATAGAACATGCAGTTGATGTTTCTGCCTTTGTGTGTTCCTTTTATATAGGTTGTTCCAAGTTGTCTGATCTCGCTCCCCCCATACGCTGTCAGCGTGACGTTGTTTGCTTTTAAACACCCTCTTTTCGGGTATCTATCTTCGTCCAAGTTTTCGGGGAAGATCATCCGGTATAGTCTCAGTGGAAGGATGTTGCTCTGAGCTCCTGTGTCCAACTTTACTTTTAGATTAACGGTTGTGGGCTGTCCTTCTATCCTCTTTTTAATCTGGATGATAGTGTGCCATCCTTTCTTTGGGGTGCTTTCCGCTCTGGACGTTTCGTGTAAGAGAACCTTTATGGTTTCGATGTTCAGAGCTTTGTTGTACCCGCAGTCTTCGTCGTCTTGCTCACCCATGGTATGGATTTTGTTTTTCTTTTGTTGGTTCTGTTGTCCGCCTCTGCTTTTGGTGTGTAGCCCCTCTCTTTTAGCTCTGCACATCTTTTGCCAGTGGTTTGCTTTACCACACGTGTTGCAGCTTGTTCCATACGCTGGGCATTTTCTTCTGTCTGTGTAGTCGTGTTGTCTTCCGCAGCTTCTACACATATTCTTCCTGCTGTCATATACTTGTTTTTGTGTGCTGTGCTTTTCGCGCACTGCATCTACTCTGTGATCCAGTTCGGGAGTTGTTTGCACTTCAGCCGTATGATTATTCAGCATTTTCATCTGTTGTTTTGTGGCTTCGTGAGCCCTCGCTGTATCTATGGCTTCTGATATTCCGAGCTTTTCTTTTCCTATTAGTTCTTTTTGCACTTCTGTATGTGCCGAGCCCCATATTAATTGATCTACCAGCCTTTCTTCTAGTTCCATAAACTTGCATTTGCTGGCTTCGTTTTTTAAACTCGTCAGGAAATTGTCAGCCATTTCACCAGGTTCCTGTCTTAAGCTTTGGAATTTATACCTGTGTATGCGATGGTTTGATTTAGGCTCGAGATGGTTACTGAACTTTTCATAAATCTCCGTGGGGTTCGTTTTATCCTCTTCGGATAAACTCCAGCTGTTATAGAGATCTAAGCCTTTTTCTCCCGCCCACAGTAGAATGTAGCTGACTTTTTCCTCATCGGAGGAGCCTTTCAGAAAACTTTTAAATGTAAGCTCGCATTTTTGCTTAAATTTCCGGAAAGCTTCCACGATATCGTCGGCTTCCCAGTTCATGATGGGGAGCATATTCGCGGTCAGTGCATTGGACGCCGCCATTTTAGCTGCCCGTGCGATTTGCGGTTAAAACACTGCAGAGTTTACTTTTAAGTTTCTTTCTTCAATCTGATATCATTTTTATATGCGTAAGTTGTACTCACTTATACCGCTGCCACCATGTTATGTCTTCTAGCGCTCGTAGTGCTTTGTAAAGACGACTCTGGACTCTGTAGTTTGTAATTATAAACTACTGTTTTATTTGCTAAGTAATGGCTGCTGCCTCATGGTGCAGAGTGATACCACCAAGTGCCACAGTGTGGCGCCTGCTACTACTTTCCCAGCACCGTAGTGCTGCTACCTTGATTTGGGTGTTAGTACACTTGTACAATGTAGTCCCAACATAACTATGTAACAGTGGGACATCCCCAACATTGACATTCCCTCAATATTGCTGGTTTTTGTGCCCTGTGGATGAGGAAGACCATTCAGCTCAACAGTCTAGAAAAACCTGTTTCCTCTATCACAGCATCGCACTCCAAGGTTTTTACCTCCACTGCCCTGCTGAAAGTCTATTGGAAATATTCTTTGTGTGAAGAAAAATTTCCCAACATCAGTGCTATGTTTCCGCTCAATAGTTTCAACCTGTGCCCCTTTGTTCAACTGTTACGGGATGCTTTGAAATACTGCTGCAGATTTACTCTTATGCTGTTTAATAATTTAATATCCTCTATAAAGTCAAGAAAGCATTAAAATGTAATGCAAGTAGCCATAGAAATGGCTGAATGTGTGCATTCCATGTACCTCATCAACAGTGTCTACTGTGGCTGGCAATTGACACTCCTGATTGATGAAACCTAAAATAAAAAAGATGATGGAGGTGCATTTAAAATCTGAAGTTCACTTGTACAAATCTACTAGTTTCATTTTTATTGAAGCTGCACAAAGGTCAAACATAAATCCTCGCTACTATCAGAAGTTTGTAAAGTGTAAAAAATCACAAGATTCTGAGTTGTCCAGTGCTGAACTGTGAAACCAATCATCCTAATCACTCAAAGTTGAATCACGTATCATTCAGCAATGCGTTCAGCCTGGCCAAGGTGGCCGCCAACGAGTCCAGGCAGCGGGCGGTCGAGGGGGTCGTTCGGCCCGACTGCCTGCCTCTCTTCTGTGGCTATGTTCGCGCCTGGGTGTCCCTGGAGATGGAGCACGCAGTGTCCATTGGCACGCTTGAGGCCTTCCGTGACCAGTGGGCACCGGAGGGACTGGAGTGCATCATCCCCCCCCCAGGAATAGTATTTTAATTTAATTTGTTAAGTTTCCTTTTAATTTTTTAAGTTACACATTTTATTGGTTGTGCCCCTTTATGCTTAACTTCCAATAGGTAACTGCCTCATAGAAGGAGAAGATTCAACGATGCGTTCAGCAGCTTCCAAGTGTCTTCAAAACAGATCTGTGCAGTAATTCTGTTTAATATTGTACATAATATAAAGAGAAACATTCAAGAGGGTGTTGCAAGGTAACTCACACCTAGGGGCATTCAGACACCATCAGACACCTGTCTGTGCTTCTCATTGTGGTTTCCGATGCCATCTGAATTCCGACTTTGTGCCTTGAAGGTATCTAATATGCTGCATGAACAGGATGTCGTATGTAAGTAGTTTCTTTCAGCAAATCACACTAAATCCTATTGGAAAGTAATTCAATCCTTTCTTCACCTCTCTTAAAGCCACTGGGCAGGATTTTCATTGGGCCGTGAAGGTGGGATAGGAGGCGTGTGGGGGGTTAAAATCTCGAAATCGGGGAGCACGAACCCACCCCGCACCCAACCCGTCTCCATGCCAGTTTCAAAGGAGGCGGGTACCCGACCCGCACTGGGACCCGCCTACCCAAGGCGGGAAGGGGATTAGTGCCAATTAACTGCCTGTTAACAGGTAGTTAACAGGCAGTTTTTAGCCTAATCCCTATTTTTAGTCCTGAAGTGTGGGATTCCCGACGGCTCCAAACCACGCCGAGTTAGCGAGGCGGGCCGTCGGGCTGAAGGGCTTGGAGGGTTCGAGATGTCCGGTGTTCAGGTGAGTGATGGGTGCATGAGTGAAGGGGTAAGTGTGTTTGGTGTGTGTAAAGTGTTTAAAGAAGTTTTACTTACCTTTACAGCCTTCCTTCCTTCAGGTCTCGGGAGTCCCTCATCTCACCGGCACAGAAAGCAGAATGGCCGCGAGCTGTCAAAAGTTGCAGCATTCAGCTTTCTGTTCTGGAGAGATCTCTAAATCAGCCTGAGAGGAAGGAATTAACTTAGTGTACAGATTGTCAGTGTTTGACAGCTTCAAACAGCTGTCAAACGCTGATATTTCATCTGTCAAAAGCTCTTGACAGATGAAATGTCAATCTGTGACGTCACCTGTTGCCGGGTGGCCCTTAATTGGCCTGCTGAGATCGCTGGGCGGGCTCAACAAGGTCAATCAAGTGAAAATCGAGTGGGTTGGCCACAACTCGATGGAGGCGGGACTACAACCCCGAAAGTTGTAGTCCCGCCTCCTACATGCCTCCAGAATCAAAATCCAGCCCACTGTCTCCCTTTGGTAGTACTGCCACCACAGGTACCGATCACCCACTCATGCCTCTCCCTAGTGGCTGTAATTCATGCCATAGTATCAGTAGGCAATTCAACAGCAGATGCACCACAGCTAAGCACAAACCCGTCCTTACCTGACGTTCACACGCTCACACTTCCAGCGGGGATTACTGCACGTTGGGTAACAAGCGGCATGGATAATTATCCCCTCCGCAACACAGGGGCACAAAAGCCAGTTGGAGCACCCCAACCAACATTCCGCTGACGATCAGCTAAGTCCGCACAGACTGGTGAACAAACGTGGGATCTTCCTAATCTGTAAGTTTCAGCTACTCTGTATAAGAACCCACTAAACCACTGGGGGAGCCTGGAATATGTAATGATAAAGAACATAAATCCAGAATGTCAAACAAAAAAACTGGAGACATCATTGCTTCTGGAGCCAAGCAACTCTGACTTGTCCTTGTACCCACTTACTGTAAATTACTTGTATCCTGTACTTCTGTATGTATCAGTGTAATCCTGTATTATTTGCTCATGGCTGTGATGGTACATTTGTTCGATATCGCTCTAATTTTGTGCCTGGTTGCCCTCCTCGTCTCCTGCTTATTTTTAATGTCTGTGCGGCTGATGTAGAAACAGAAGAGGGTTGAAATCGTGCTGCGCAATATTAGTAGCAAACACATTAACATCTTCATTTGAGTTCTGTTGGAAACCGGTACCAGAGCTCTGACATTTCCCCAGAGGGAGAGAGAGAAAATGCAAAGGAGAGTCACCACAGCCCATTCTCATTCACCTCCTAGTGGTGGGCAGTGAGCAACTCTGGCAGGGCCTGGGATAGGGTAAGTTGTAGGGAAACCAAACAACAGGAAAGGGAGAAAATATTAAAAGATGCTGTTCAATAATTTAAAAATAAAACCTCAAACTAGGTAGCCACCATGGGAGGAAAATTGCTCTGAATACAGTTACTGTACTATGTGACCCTACACCCTTGCTAATGTTTTCCTGCTGTTGCTGGGGCTGGGTAGGGCTGTTCACCAAGAGCAGAAGTCTCTATACAAATACATAGGGGTAAAAATTGGGTAGCACCCCTTCTACCTTCGCCGGGGCACTAATTTTAGAGCCCTGAAAAATTTAGCGCCCCCGTAGCCAATTTTCTCAGGTAGCGCCCCGAGAGGGAGGAGGGGCGCTACTGCAAGCGCCCCGCGTTCCTCTTAGAGCGCCGTGAGCCAATATCGCGGCGCTACGCTGTGGCACGTCGCGCCGCGGTACTGCAGGCCTTCCTCCCCTTATTAGAAGGGAAGGGCCTGGCATGGCACATCCCGGCGCGTCCCGGTGCCCAGCTGGGCCACCAGCGATCGGGAGTGCCGGCAAATGAGCCCAGCACTCAAAAGGAGTGCCAGGCTCCCGGAGAGCAGCCAGCACCCTGTGGGGGGGGGGGGCTGCACAGCGGGCCGGGGACAGCAATGGGAGGCAGGTGCTGGCAGGCGGCCAGCAACAAAAATAACCGCCCGGCACCGCCCCTTTAATTTGTGCTGCCCCGACTGCAGGTAGGCCCCCTTCACCCTGTTGGACATAGCGTCTGGCGGTAAGTCAGGGGGCGCTACCGAAGATAGCGGCCAGGGCGCAAGCAGGACGCTGCACACGGCGATGACATCGTCGCCGGCGTACAGCGCTGCGGGGCGCGCACGGTTACTGCCGCCGCTAACCTCCCGCTAAATTTCGCGGGAGGCGTTAGTGGCGCTGCGCCCAGGCGCTAGTTGCTTTGCACCCCGTTAGCGCCCTCTTAGGGCACTAATGGGAGGTGCAAATCAACCAAATTTTTCCCCCATAGAGTCGTAGGGCTCGATTTTCCCAGCCCCGAGGAGGCGGGTTTGGAGGCGTACAAGTTGTTAAAATCACCAAAACTGGTGGGTGGGCCCGTTCCTGCCTCCATCCCGCCTCCAAGCAATTTTCCCAAGTGCGTGTTTTCTGACCCGCTTTCCACCCCGCCTCCAAGAGGCGGGATAGGCCCTTAAGGCCCTTAACAACCACTTAATTGCCTCTATAATCCCATTTTGAGATGCTTTTCCAATTTTAACACATTTCCCCCATCCTACACGCCTCCTCTGGAACACGCCAGGTAATCCTGGCGATCTCACTAGTGGATTGCTTACGAACAGCTGCAGCTCCACCATTACAAAGGAGCTTTCACCGATGATCATTTGCAGGTGGCAGAACTTTGTTGTTTCAGGTCTGGGGGAACTTATAGCAGGCGTACACAGTGTTGTGGAAGTTTGGAGCCTGACTCCCATCTCCAGTGTGACCTCCTTGGAAACCCCTCTCCCCACCTTGACTAAGCGCTTCCTCAACTGAGGCATATACCAGAAGCATGGTGACCATTTAATTCCTTACCTCCTGGACATCAGATTCGGATGAAGACCAGCCACGGCAGCAGCAGAACCAGGAGCAACAGCAGCACCAACAGCAGGAACATCAACAGGAGCACCAAGCTGCTAGTCACCCACCTGAAGATGCACAGGCCAGAAGGCACCAGAGCGCCACCATATTGCTGCCCGGGATGCAAGGGACGCACTCATCCAAGCCAGATTTGCTTAGCCTGCACAATCAAACACTTTAGTCTCGCTCCTTCTTACCAGATCATTGACAATGGAGAAGAACCTACAAAATCCTATCACTGTGACCACCATTCTGACAATCGCAAAGCAACCTAAGCCCTCAATGTGAAAGTCCCATTTGCAAAATGACACAGGCCACAACTTCATCAGTTTGCCATCAAAACACTTTATAATACAATCACAATGATGGCTGGTCCAAAAACAAAACACAGCACCCAAGTGACTACCCTTGTGACTACTTGTGCTTTATCTTCCTCTTATGCGTGCTCCTATGTGGTGCTTCCCCTGTGGCTTCAGCAGATGTAGGTGCTCGCTTTCTTGCTGCTCCTGTCTCGATGCCTTTGGTGGGCATCCTCTGGGGTGGCGAACCTGTGCGTGCTCGCCAACAGTCTGCTGCTCCTACGACTGTGCAGGGGCTGAGACACCCATCTCATTTGGGTGAGGACTCTGGTGGGGCTCTGACCGAGGGCTTTGCTGTGGCATGGTCGTGTGAGCGCTTGGAGAGGAGCCCCACTTCCTTGTTGTCTGCCACCAACATTCCTCTCATGCATCAGCCCCACTTCAGAGGTAGCAAGTGGCTTGACAGCACCTTGCTGCACTGCAGGGGGGCCATGAGGAACCATTTCTGCACTGGAAGTCCTACTCCAGAGGACTTGCATGAAGGTCTGCTTTGTTTGCCCAATAGCTGACCATCGCTCCTCAAGAGATGTCATTCTATTCTGAACAATGACCATGGAAGGAGTGAGTGTAGTGAATGCATAGCATAGATGCTTAGAAGGATACAAAGGACCCTCCCTGTGTGTTGTAAGTAGTTGTTGTCATGGCATCACAGTGATAGGAAGTGTGAGGGCTGCATGGTCGAATAGTTAAGTGAATGTGACCATAGAGAGAGAGGGAATGGGTAAGGGTGCAGGGATGTAAGTGTCAAGTGGGATGTGGAGGAGGAGGTTGGCAAAGCAGAGTGCTGGTGAGGAGAGGCGATGGGGATCAGATTGAGGGTGAAGGGAAAGTCATACTCACTTTTCTGGTGCGGAGAAGGTCATGAAACCTCTCCCTGCATTGCAGCCAGATTCTGCGGCTCATTGAAATGGAGTTGAGCTCCTGGGCCACTTGTAGCCACACAGCTTTTGTCTGCTGGGGTGGCTTTTTTCTCCCTGAGGAAGGGAACAGCACCTCCTTATTACAGCTGGCTCCATGCACCAGAGCTTGGAGGGAGGGCTCATCAAACCGAGGAGCACACTTTTGCTTGATCGTTGACATTTTCCACAATTCAAATCCTTCATATAAATTGCAGAGCCTTTGCAGTCTCCAGAAGATTCAAGGCTGCTAGCAGGCCTTAAATCCAACAGCATTGATGACCTCATCGGAGGCGACTTTCTGTATGAAAAGACTCATTGGGCCAGTGGTTCCCACACGCAGGAAATCAATTGGCCAATTAGGGGAAAATTGCACTTTTTCAACACTTCACTTAGGAGTCGGGGTCCTGACACGATTTCCACCTGACACGCCCCAGCCCGCCCACACTTTCAAAATCCAGCCCACAGAGTCATAACGGCACAGAAGGAGGCCATTCGGCCTATCGAGTCCGCGCCGGCTCTCTGTAGAGCAATCCAGTCAGTCCCATTCCCCTGCTCTATCCCCATAGCCCTGCAAGTTTATTTCCCTCAAGTGCCTATCCAGTCTCCCCTTAAAAACATTGAGTGTCTCCGCTTCCAGCACTTCTGTCGGCAGCAAATTCCAGGTCATCACCACTCGCTGCGTAAAAAAGTTTTTCCTCACGTCCCCCCTGTATCTCTTGCCCAAAACTTTAAATCTGTGTCCCCTAGTCCTTGTACCATCAACTATTGGGAACAGCCTTTCCCCGTCTCGCCAACCCAAACCCGTCATAATCTTGTACGCCTCTATCAAATCACCCCTCAACCTCCTGTGCTCTAATGAAAACAAATCCAGCTTCTCCAACCTGTCCTTGTAGCGAAGATCCCCCATCCTCGAACCATTCTGGTAAATCTCCTCTGCACCCTCTCAAAGACCTTCACATCCTTCCTAAAATGTGGTGACCAGAACTGGATGCAATACTCCAGTTGTGGCCTAACCAGCACTTTATAAAGGTTCAGCATAACTTCTCTACATTTGTACTCAATACCTCTATTTATGAAGCCCAAGATCCCATATGTATCTCTGAGATACCTCCATCAACCATTGAATATGGGGCACGAGGGCCTAACAGGCAGCCCCTGCGAGTAAATGGTTGGAAAGATGTCACGGATACGTCACTTGCATTGTATGATGCCAGGTTAACTCTCTCGAAAAGTGGGGAGGGAGGTGGGGGCACGCAGAGTGCGTCCTCAAAACACCTTTACATCCCCATCCACTCCTGATCGAGGTGTGTCAGGAAGTGTCAGCCACTGAGTTTGGAGGTTAAAGATAAGGGAAGGATCACTGACAAACTTTTATTAAAAAGGATAAGTGTTTCAGGGAACATTTTGTTTTAAAGACTTAGCTAAAATTTCCCCAAGATTTATTTAAGAGACACTTTGTAATAAATTATTTGCTAGCTCACAGCGTTGAAAATATAAACATTACAGAATGTAAAGCAAGTTTTGGGAAAGGCAACTTTATCTTTTCAAAAACGTCTTACTTGACTTGTAGCAGCAAGCACTGATGTTTCAGGTCTGCCAAACATGGCTGGTGTTGTCAGCAGACAACCCCCTGCAGCCCCTTTAGATAATGAATATAGTGCTGACAGAATGTGGAAGCAGGGCTTGGGTTGGCTGCAAAACACAGGGCCACCAAAAGGCACTTTGTTCATAGCACTCACCTTAACAATAAAGCAATAGGGAGCCTCAGCCTGTTAAGCAACAAAATTTCCCAAACGGGCCAACATTGTTTCCTATTAAACCGTTCAATTATCCTCCAGTGAAGAAAGAATGATTGATGGGGGGATATGAACAAAGTCTCTGTATATACACCAATTTGTCCAAAGACAGCAGTAGGAAAGAGATGAGTAAAATTGCCCTATCATCGTATAATTATTACAACAGGCAACTCGTCACCTGCTGTGGCTAATGTTGCAAGATATTAGACATTTAATTTTCTTAATAAAAACAACAACAAAAAAATTCTTTCAAAAGTCACAGCAGGTCCACCAGCATCTGAAAGAGGAAAGATAAGTTAGTGTTTTAGGTGGATCCCAGATGATAGGTCTCCAGCAGAAACGTTCAGCAGCTCTTTCTCTTTAAGGGGTCAACTATCCACTGTGTATTTGCAGCATTTTCTGTTTGTATTCCAGGCGTCATTGTTTTCCTTTTAACTAAAGTGCCCTCAGTGGTTATGTAAGTGTGTAATACTCCAAAATTTAAAAAAAAATCCAAAGTACTTCACAGGCTAAACTTCATTTAAAATATCTGGGCAGATTTTCCTTTGCTTTGCATCCAGGAAGCGACCGAATACATAGGAAACATAGGAATAGGCATTTGCAGCCTTCCGGACTCAATATCGAGTACAACAATTTCAGATCATAACCTCGGCCCCTATTACATTTTTACTTATTTTTTTTCCACCCCTTTGTTTTGGGTTTTCCCTCCACCCCCCCTTCCTTTTTTTTCTCTCTCCCACATGGCAGCTGTCTCTTATCCTGCCAGTACACTTCACACCTAATCTGAGCTGTCTTTTGTCTCCACTTGTCCTATTACCATCTCGTCTGGTTTTGAATACCTCTTAATGGCCTAGAAATTCAGTTGGTTGCTGTATTGATTTCTTTGTGGGTTCAATGGTGAGACATTTATAAAAGAGAATGACTTTTAATCTAAGGTTTGTTCAAGACTTTATACAGCTTTTTACAGGAGACCTTGCTTCAGCTCCAGCTAAAGTGAAACTAAAAACTCTCAGCCTGCTTGTCTGCTCACATGGCCTCTGCTGGTCAGGCACAAGCAATCAATACCTGCAATCATGCTATTAAGGCATCATAATCGAACAGGCAAATAACATCACTATTTGCTGATATCATTACATCTCCCTTTCTTAAAACAAAAGTATTTTACTTTTAACTAACAACATGTTTTCTTTGTATTAATCTGCATTTTAACTGTAACACTTAATGAACTTACATTATCATTATCATGATCAAGGTTTTTTAACCTTGCTTTGTGTGTTCACATGAAATATGTCAATATACTACAACTTGAAGAAAGAATAAGATAACATTACTTCCTTCTATAACAATAGTCCTTAAATTTGCTCAATGAGTCTCTCAGGAGGCTTCACGTGTCTTGAGGATTTTCTGATTGATTGTCCTTGAATCTGAGTTGTTGCCTCAGATGATGTGTTCTCAGCTGTGTGATCAGGTTGTTCAACAGTATCAGTCTCTTGACCTGCTGTGGCTGGTTCCATGAGAAGATCTCGACGATTTCTTCTCAGAACAGCACCCTCATCTGTCTGAATGGTGTATGATCTTGGTTGAACTTCACTCAGGACAGTTCCCTTCTCAGTCCATGTGTTTGTTTTGTCTTTGAACCTTACTTGGTCACCAGTGTGGAGTTCAGGTAGGTTTTGTGTTCCTCTGTCATAATAGTACTTTTGCTTTTCTTTCTGTTCTTTGAACTTCCTCACTTTCTCCCCCTCTTTTGTTTTCAGGAGGTTCTCTGGGATGGGTAGGTTTGACCTTAGCCGACGTCCCATCAGGAGTTGGGCTGGTGACATACCACACTCGAGCGGCGTTGTGCGGTATACAAGCATGCTTTGGTAGAAGTCAGTTCCACTGTCTTTTGCCTTGTACATCAGTCTTTTCACTGTCTGGACCGATTTTTCCACTAGTCCATTGGACTGTGGATAGTGAGGACTTGACGTTGTGTGGACAAAGTCCCACTCTTTGGCAAAGTGTCGGAAATTTGCATTGTTAAACTGGGGTCCGTTGTCTCTGAAGACCTCGCTTGCCACGCCATGTCTGGAGAATATGGCTTTCATACTTCTTATCACAGCTTCTGCAGTGGCGGTGTACAGTCTACAAACCTCTGGATACAGGGAGTAATAGTCTGTGATGACAAGATAGTCCTTCCCTTGACATACGAATAGGTCAGCGCCTACCTTCTGGTAAGGTCTGTCTGGTGCTGGGTGTGGCTTTAGTGGTTCTACCGGATTGCTTGCTCGGTATTTCAGGCATATTGTGCAGTTTGACACCTCATTTGTCACATCTTGGTTGATTCGTGGCCAGTACATCACCTCTCGTGCTCTTTTCTTACACTTTTCGATTCCCAGATGTCCTCCATGGATCTTTTTTAGCATCTCTTTTCTCAGGCTCTTTGGGATAACTATTTTACTTCCTTTGTAGATGATGTCTTCGACCACTGATAGTTCCGCCCTGCAGTTCCAGTACTCTGCTATGTCAGGTGAGCAGTCTTGCTTCATGTTGGGCCATCCATCCAAGGTGCTTTTCTTCAGTCGTCTCATTGTTTCATCTTTGTTTGTCTCAGTCTTTATGAGCTCCATTTTTGCATCTGCTATGGGCAGTGCACTTGTGATCATGTCCACGTAGGCGTTCACTTTTTCATCCATTGTAGTGTTTGTGGGCTCACTTGGGTCAACAGCTCTGGACAACGTGTCTGCTGTATACATCAGCTTACCCGGTGTGTACGCAACATTCAGTGTATAGCGTTGCAGCCTGATCATCATCCTTTGTATTCTAAGCAGACAGCTATTTAGTGGCTTTTGGAACAATGCAATCAAGGGCTTATGGTCAGTCTCTACACTGATTGCTTGTCCTGCCACAAACTGGTGAAATCTTTCACAGGCGTATGTGATGCTGAGCAGCTCCTTTTCTATTTGAGCATATCGCGTCTCCGCGTCGGTCATTGAGCGTGATGCATATGCAATAGGTTGCCAGTAGTCATATTGTTGCAGAAGAACGGCACCGAGCCCACTCTGTGATGCATCTGATGATATCTTGATGGGTCTCACTGGGTCATAAAACCTCAGAACTGGTTGCTCTGTGAGCAGTTTCTTTAGATCGCTCCATGACTTCTCATGCTCATGATTCCATTCCCATTCTGTGTTCTTTTCAGTTAGTCTTCTCAGTGGCACCATCTTTTCTGAGAGGTTGGATATGAATTTACCCATGTAGTTGATCATTCCATTAAACCTCTGCACGTCCTTTTTGCATTGTGGCCTTGGCATATTCTCAATGGCGGACACCTTTCTGGGATTTGGTCTGATGCCCTCACTGCTAAGGATATCTCCCACGAATGTCAGTTCTGTCACCCCGAGCTGGAATTTCTCTCTATTCAGCTTCAGGTTTGTTTTCCTTGTTGCTTCCAGCACTTTTTTCAGTCTCTCGCCATGCTCAGTTCTCGTGGTTCCCCATACTATGATGTCATCCATTGATGTATCAACTCCCTCCAGGTGCTCATAGATCATATGGATAGTCTTGTGATACACTTCAGGAGCTGAGGCAATGCCAAATGGTAACCTTAGGAATCTGTATCTGCCATATAGAGTGTTGAACGTACACAGTCTTGAACTTGCTTCATCCAGCTTCATCTGCCAAAATCCTGAGGATGCATCTAACTTGCTGAAATATTTTGCATTTGCAAACTGTGCCATGATTTCCTCACGTGTAGGAAGCTTGAAGTGCTCTCTCTTTATTGCTCTGTTTAGATCTCTTGGATCCAGGCAAATTCTGAGCTTTCCATTCTTTTTGTCCACTACGACGAGGGAACTCACCCACTCAGTTGGCTCATCTATCTTCTGAATCACGTTCAGGCTTTCCATCCTGTCCAACTCTGCCTTGAGTTGCTTTTGAAGAGCAAACGGAACTTTTCTGCATGGATGTATGACCGGTGTCATACTTTTATCTACTCTGATCGTGTGTTCTCCTGGAATGCAGCCTAGACCCTTAAATAGGTCTTTGTACTCTTTCATGAGTTCATCATAGACTGTCTCTCCTTCGCTTTCCACAACGAGGACTCTCTTTACCAGGTTCAGTCTCTCACAGGCTTTTAAACCTAGTATGGCTTGCACCTCCTTTGGCACCACGATTAATGCTAGCGTGTGCTCTCTGTCCTTGTGTGTTACTTTGACAATGCATTTTCCTTTCACTGGTATATCAGTACCTGAGTATCCGGTCACTTTCACTTGTATTCCATGTAACTTTGGTCTGGGTCTAATTCCCTTAAAATCGGTCTCTGATATCACATTAACTTGTGCTCCAGTATCCAATTTAAATGGAATGTGTATGTCGTTCACTTTTAGTGTCAACATCCAGTCTCTTTCTTCTTTTTTGTTTTCAGACACCACATCTACATAGAATTCCTTTATCTCGCTTTCATCTACTGTATGGACCTTGCTTTGTTGTGCTTGGTTCTTACAGCAACGGGCATAATGGTTGTTTTTGTTGCATCTATTGCATGTTTTACCATATGCTGGACACTTTCTTGGTGGATGCTGTGTACCGCATCAACTACATGACTTCCGATTGTCCCTTTCATTTTCGTTTGCTGGCCACGTCTCTTTTTTCACATTGGCGCTCTCTTTGTTAAACGGTTTGTATCCGTTCTTTCTCACTGCATCCACGTTGCAGCTACTGTCACTGAACAGCTCCTTTGCCTGCAACTTCACAGTCTCTGTAGCCCTACACAGTGCTATGGCTTTTCCCAGATCTAGATCTTGCTCTCGTAGCAGTCTTTCCCTTAGACCATTATCTGGAATACCACACACCAGTCTGTCTTTTATCAGCGAGTCTGTGAGTCCCCCAAATTCACACGATTTGCTCCGGTTTCTCAGTTCAGTCACATACTGATCAATAGTCTCGCCGATTTTCTGTACACATGTGAAAAATTTGTGCCTCTCAAAGGTCACGTTGCGTTTAGGTATGCAGTAGGCCTCAAACTGTTCCATTATTTTATCTAGCTTCATTTTGTCTCCAACAGCAAATGTGAAGTTATTATACACCTCGAGCGCTTCATCACCCACGACATGTAAGAACACGGACGATTTCTGTTTATCACTTTTCTCGTCAGCTCCGATTGCCGCTAAATACAACCCCAAACGCTGTTTGAACTTCCTCCAATTTTCCGCCACATTACCTGACAACTGAAGCGTCGCTGGTGGGTGTAGTCCTTCCATTTTTTCACTTTGTTAGCTATTCTCCAAGGTAAGTAACGATTTTCTCTTTTGGCTTGCTAATCTGTGGAGAGCTGATTTCACTTCCGATTTTTTTTTTCCGATTTTTTTTCTTTTTTTTTTCCGATTCTCTTTCATCCACTTCTGACACCATGTATTGATTTCTTTGTGGGTTCAATGATGAGACATTTATAAAAGAGAATGACTTTTAATCTAAGGTTTGTTCAAGACTTTATACAGCTTTTTACAGGAGACCTTGCTTGAGCTCCAGCTAAAGTCTCAGCCTCCTTGTCTGGTCACATGACCTCTGCTGGTCAGGCACAAGCAATCAATACCTGCAATCATGCTATTAAGGCATCATAATCGAACAGGCAAATAACATCACTATTTGCTGATATCATTACAGTTGCGCCAGCCATTAGCGCCTTAAGAGAAGTGAATTTCGGGCGCTATGCGTGTAGCGTCCGGGCGCAGCGCGATCTGCGCCTCGCCCCAAATTAAGTAGACATTTAGCGCCGGCGCAAAGTCTTAGCGCGCGCTCACCTGCGCGCGCAGAAAATGACGTCATATCCTCGTGCAACGCCCTTTGCGCGCCCCGATCCAGAACTTCAGTGGGACTGCCCCATTGTGCGGCCGGCAGCCCGAACGCTTGTTTAGTGGAACGCAACAGAGCCGACGCGGGCCCCGGGGAGCGCAAATTAAAGGGCACTTACCCTGCACTATAAAGGGCAGCCATTTTGCAGCAAACACTCTTGTGCAACGGATTTCTGGAGAGAGACCAAGGAAGAGAGCTTTCTGGTTTGGGCCAACACTAGCTCAGGTATTTTTGGCTTCAGGCCAGAGCGTTGCAAGTGGCCTCTTGGATATTTGACTGTTTGGCAGCATATTATGGGGGCTGCATGGGGTGCCAATGCTGAGTTTCAGCGTCATGTCCGTAGGGCTCGCAGACGCAGTGTGAGAGGGGCAGCCCTGGCTAGACGCAGAGGGGGCAACAGGCGTCGGCAACATAGGCCTTACCCAGTCAGGGCATACCGCCAACAGCGCCCCTACCTCAACATGAGTGGCGCGCGATGTGTAAAAAGGCTGAGATTCCGAAAGGAGGTGGTTGCAGAGATCTGCCAGCTGCTTTGCAGAGATCTGCGTCCAAAGCTCAGGAGCAGGACGTCTCTGTCGGTGGGAGCGAAGGTGACGGTGGCCTTGAACTTCTATGCCACCGGCTCCTTCCAGTCCGCTGCTGGGGACATTGCTAACATATCCCAGTTCGCCGGCATTGCTGCATCCGCCAGGTGACCGATGCCCTTTTCAGAAGGAGACACCAATTCATCTCCTTCCCCATGGCCCTGGAGAGGCAGCATCAGCGTGCAGTGGGATTTGCAAGATTCGCGGCCTTCCCCTTGGTGCAGGGCGCCATTGACTGTACGCATGTGGCTTTGCGGGCACCTGTGGAGCATGCCGAGGATTACCGCAACCGGAAGGGCTACCATTCCCTCAATGTGCAGCTGGTGTGTGACCACAAGCAGCGCATCCTAGCTGTCAATGCCCACTTTCCAGGCAGCAGCCACGATGCCTTTATCCTGCGGCAGACAACTGTGCATGACATGTTCGAGGCACAGCCTCCCCCAAGAGGATGGCTTCTCGGGGACAAAGGCTATCCTTTGTGTACCTGGCTCATGACCCCGCTCCGCGCGCCCAGGACCCCTGCTGAAGAGGCATACAACGAGAGTCATCAAGCGAGCAGGAACATAATCGAGCAAACAATTGGCGTCCTCAAGCAGCGGTTCCGCTGCCTGGATCGTTCCGGTGGATCTCTGCAGTATTCGCCGGACCGAGTCTCCCAATTCGTCGTAGTTTGCTGCATGCTGCACAACCTGGCTCTCCGCAGGACTCAGGCACTGCCACCTCACGTTGGACCACCACCTCAGGAGGAGGAGCAGGAGGAGCATGAGGAGGAGGAGCAGGAGGAGGAGGAGTACCATCCCAGGAGGGAGCGAGAAGGCCCAAGGGCCGTCCGTCGGCGGCTTATTGAACGTCACTTCTAAGCCCCCTGTCAGGGAATGCCTTGTGGCCATGAAGGAACATGAACGCAGCCGCTCCGCAAGCCCTCAGCCGGCGAAGGCAACAAACACTTACAACAACAAACATGGACACTCTCTGAATAAAGAGAAATCTTTATTTTAGACAAATGAAACCCCTTCCCACATGAAACCCAGAAACATTCAACGGCCCCAAAAAACAGTACATCAAATGACTCACTCCCACAACCTGGGGAGGAATAACTGAACATTTGGACAAAAATGGCCTTCATCCTCGGCCTTAACCCAAAAAACATCCCCAGAAACAAAACAACCATCCCCAAAAGAAACATAGCCATCGCCATATAAAATAACACTTGGCCACACCGTCTACTTATTGGGCCGCGAGGGCGAGACCTTGTCGAGCCTTTTGGGGCCCCTGCCCGGCCTGCTGCTCCTCCGCAAGCTCTGCCCAGTGGCTGCTGCGAGGCTGGGGGAAGGCTCCTGAGGGTCAGATGGCCTTCCGGCAGATGCCCTTGGGGGGCGGCCTAGACGGGGTTTGGCCCTCGAGGGGCCGGCTGGTGATTGGCGCAGCTGTGCCTGGCCAACATCATTCGCAGCCGCTTGCCGTTGAGGCTCCACTGGGGGAGTGGCAGTGACGGCTGGAGGAATGTGTGCAAGCTGGCGGATGGGAGGCGCTGGTTGGTGATGTGGCACGCTGGCACTCGCCTGGGCCCGCACTGCAGCATGCGCACCAATCTGCCGAAGGGCAGCCCGCTGTGCTGCTGCAGCGCGGCGGGTGTCCAGGCGATGCCTGGCTGACGCAGCGCGTGTGGCAGCAGTGAGTGCCCCTGTTGCCCTGGTCTGCGACCGCAACAGAGCAGCCACTGTCTGGACGGCATAACTGATCAGCCGGCCACTCGCGGCATGTGAGGCCCCGAACTCGCGCACACTGCTAGCCAGGGACTCGATCGCCTCAGGCATCTGTGCCACTACCCCCATCAGCTCGGTGTGCCGGCGATCCGAATCCTGGGCCATTTGATCGAGGTGGCGCGCCTCCTCTGAGTTGAACGTGCCCGGACTGGAGTCCGGACTCGCCCGCTGGGGAGCAGGGGGCCGAGCTGCCCGACCCTTGCCACGTTGCCGGCGGCGACTGGGCCCAGCAACTGCACTCCCCTCCGATCCTTCCCCCCTCTGGGGGGAAGGCCGCGGACCAACCGCAGCCCTCCTGGGTTGCTGGACGCCACTGGTCCCAGCAGCTCCACTCCCCTCCGACACTTCCTCCAGGCTCTCCTCCAGGGAAGACGTGTCCACTACTTCGGCATCTGCAGCCGGACCTGAGTGCTGCCCTGATGGTCCGCCTTCCTCTTCCTCCTCCTCCTCCTCCTCCTCCTCTTCAGAGGGGCTGTCACTGGCAGCTTCAGGGAGCTCCTCGTCACCAGCTGAAAGCAGGAAGGCACAAGAGTAGCTTTAGAGTAAGGAGAGGGCGTCAGCGAGGGAGGCATGACTGGTGGCATTCAGCGCATTGGTCGGACAGTGGCAAAGGAGGTAGATCGGATGCGCAAGTGCGACGAGAGAGGTCCAAAAGGTGATGTCCTTACCATTGTGGCCCAGAAGAGGGTCGGCATCTCCACAGGCGACGGGCCCAATCACCCGGGCTCCCATGAGGCGACTCACGCGCTCCTCCAGGGGAGTGAGCTCCTGGATCTGGGGACGGCCTCCCCCGGTCTCCTCCTGGTGCCTTCGGTTGTTTGCAAGTTTTGCCTGCAAGAGAAAGGACGGCCTGTAAGTACGGTGTGTAGCCCTGATGTGGTGTGCACTGCCTCCCATGGTGGAATAGCTTGGCCAGTGTGTAGCCCTGATGTGGTGTGCACTGCCTCCCATGGTGGAATAGCTTGGCCAGTGTGTAGCCCTGATGTGGTGTGCACTGCCTCCCATGGTGGAATAGCTTGGCCAGTGTGTAGCCCTGATGTGGTGTGCACTGCCTCCCATGGTGTAAAGTGCAGAATGTGCAATTGATGTTCATGACTGTCCCATAGCTGCTGGCTGAGGGCTGGCCATTAGGGCTTTCAGGTCCCTTTGCCCATCATGTTAGGTGTACATGCAAGGATGAGGAGGAGACTGGAAAGGGTACTCACCCTGACAATCCTGGTCAGGTCATTGAACTTCTTCCGACATTGGACATTGTCCCTGGGGGCATCGCCGGTGGCCGACACCCTGTGGGCGACCTCCCTCCAGGCTTTCCTATAGACGCTGGTGGGAGGCTTCCTGCCAGTGTCCGGGAACAAGATGTGCTGTCTCTTCTCCAAGGCCGTCACCATCACCTTCAAGTCATGGGCTGAGAAGCGCAGGGCACGCTCACGGGCCTTCTGTACCGTTGCCATGGCTCCTTCTGCTCACCAGCAGTGTTCAGGCCTAGCTGGAAGGCTGCAGTGTGCAGGCCGTTGCAGCAGACCAAGTCGACCCTTCCCCCTTTAAGAGCTGCCCGGCGCCACGGTGTCTGCTGTCAATCAAGAAATGACCGCACCTGCGCTGCGCCCGGCCTCGGCGCTATCCCTCAGCACCGCCGGCTTAGCGCCTAAAGATAGTCGTGCATCGCCAGTTTTAGCGCTCCAACAACCTCTTAGGGCGAAGCTACTGAATATCGGCGAAGTGCCCTCGACTTTGCGCCGGGCGCAAACTTTAGCGCCCGCCCGACTTTACCGCCCCAAAACTGGCTATACTGAATTTGTAGGCCAATGTCTCTTTTACTTCTTTTGTTCTCTCGCAGCCCTGCCTTCGATTTATTTCATTTCCTTTCCAGTTTTGATAAAGGGTTTCGACCCGAAACGTCGACTGTAATTTCTCTCCACGGATGTTGCCTGGCCTGCTGAGTTTTTCCAGCATTTTCTGTTATTATTTAGGAATAGGAGAAGGCCATTCAGCCCCTCGAACCTATTCCATCAATCATTTACCTCATGACTGATCTACTCCTCAACTTCATTTACCTGCATTTGATCCATATGCCTTAATACCCTTACTTATTAAAAACCTGTCGTTCTCAGTCTTGATAATTGTATTTGACCCAGCATCCACTGTCTTTTGGAGCAGAGAATTCCAGATTTCACAGATCAGAAAAGGGGGAGCGTAGGGCGGCAGTGGTCCAGACTTCCTTTGTGTGGCCTGAGCACCCTACAGTGTTTGTCTAATATTTTACCTTTAGAGCTGTGGCTCATCTCTGATTCGGGCTAAAAGTCAATCCTGTGATCTGGGTTCAGCATTCAGATTTGTTGCTCCATGTCTCATGGAATTACTGCCGAGCAGCTCCCTCAGTAAGATGGCAGAAAATAAAATGGCCGCCCATGATCTCGACTCCTGCTCTCTTCTCCTGAACCATATTTCTCTCACCAGTAATCTACTCTGACGCTTCTGTTACAAGCCAGCTAAGTTTAAAAACAAAATTAAACACAAACAAGAGAAAGGTATCAGCAAATTGTAAATACATGTTGTATAGGCCATTCAGCTATTGTACCTCTGCCAGTGCTAGCTCTTTCACTGGAGCTATCTACTCGAATTCTACTTACCTGCTCTTTCACTGTATCTTTTTATATTCTTTTTTAAATACTTAATGAATTTTCTTTATATATTATAGTCTCTGCGTCAATAGCCACTTGAGGTAAAGCTTTCCATGTTTTAATAACCCTCTGTGTGAAAACATTTAATCTAATTTCCCCCTTTGTTTTTCCAGTGATTGTCCTGAGCCACACCTCCTTGTTACCAATTAATGGAAACAATCCTACACCCTCTTGAAACCTTTCATAATTGTGAAAACTTCCATTAAGCCCGCCTTAATTGTTTCTGTTTCAGTGTAAAAAGCCCCAATTTTTCAAGCATTGCTTCAAAACTATAACCTCTCAATCTCGGTCTCATTCAAATGTATCTTTGGTACACCCTTTCCGTGGAGATAATATCCTTCCAATAATGAGGTGCCTAGAATCGCACGTAATGCTCCAACTGCATACATCCATAGAATCATAGAATCATAGAGTTATACAGCACAGAAAGAGGCCCTTCAGTCCATCATATCCGCGCCGGCCATGAAGCGCTGTCTATTCTAATCCCATTTTACAGCACTTGGGCCATAGCCTTGTACGCTATGGTGTTTCAAGTGCTCATCTAAATGCTTCTTGAATGTTGTGAGGGTTCCTGCCTCTACCACCCTTTCAGGCAGTGAGTTCCAGATTCCAACCACCATCTGGGTGAAAAAGTTTTTCCTCAAATCCTCTCTAAACCTTCTGCCCCTTACCTTGAAACTATGCCCCCTGGTTGTTGACCCCTCTACTAAGGGGAAAAGTTCCTTTCTATCTACCCTATCTATGCTCCTTATTATTTTGTACACCTCAATCAGGTCCCCCCTCAGCCTTCTCTGCTCTAAGGAAAACAACCCCAGCCTGTCCAGTCTCTCTTCATAGCTGAAGTTCTCCAGCCCAGGTAACATCCTGGTGAATCTCCTCTGCACCCTCTCCAATGCAATCACATCCTTCCTATAGTGTGGCGACATGAACTGCACACAGTATTCCAGCTGTGGCCTAACTAGTGTCTTGTACAGCTCCATCATAACCTCCCTGCTCTTATATCTATGCCTCAGCTAATGAAGGCAAGTATCCCATATGCCTTTTTAACCACCTTATCTACCTGTCTTGCTGCCTTCGGGGATCTATGTACATGCACACCAAGGTCCCTCTGATTCTCTGTCCTTCCATGTTCTTGTTAGCCCTCAGACATACCTTTGTCACCTCCGGACTGGATTACTCCAATGCTCGCCTGACCAGTGTCCCATCCTCCACCTTCTATCAGTTTAATCTCTTGCAAAATTTTGCAGCCCATATCATATCCCACCCCAAGATATAGTCATCCAGCACCCCCATTCTCACTGATCTCCATTGGCTCCTGGTCCTCCAACAGCACAAATTTAAAATCCTTATCCTTGTTTTTAAATCTGTTCATGGCCTCACCCCTCCCTAACTCTTTAATTTCCCCCAGCGCTATAACCCACTTTCCCAAACTTTCCATCCCTCTAACTCTAGCCTCTTGTGCATCCCACCCTTCCTTTGCCCATGGTCATGCCTTCAGCAGCCTGGATCCCATTCTCTGGAATTCCCTCCCTAAACTCCTCTGCCTCTCCACCCTCCCACCTCTGTGACCAACTTTTGGTCACCCCTTCTAATATCCCCTTCTTCGATTTGGTGCCCATTTTCCATTCTTGGGATGTTTTTCTATGTTAAAAACGCTATCTAAATGCAAGCTGTTGTGTACAGGTGATGCAGCAACCATCTAAAGGCTGCATATAACTTGCAGTGCGAGGCCATTTTGGAATTAAATGATGTCCATGGTCAAAAGTGGCTGTAGTAAACATACATATTTTATTTACAACACACTGATTATTTCCCCTCCAAATACCCCAAAGCAATGGCCCATGACAGTCCTTATCCTTCACACCATACCGTTACACCACACACACATCAATGAAATCCTTGAATGTGCGCCAACAATCCAGTGACCACACCTCATGGTGCCCTTTGGTCTGCCATTGATTCAGTCCAACAGTTTGGTGGGGGAGCAAATGTTCTGAATTTACAAATGTACACGGGCTAGAAATTCGGCTGCTTTGCACCTCCCGTTAGCGCCTGCGGGGGCGCTCAGGGGTTACCGACCGGGCGCGGCGAATTCAGCGAACTTTCATGGCAGTTTTGCGCTAGCGCTAACACTTACCTCCTCGGTCTCTAGCACCCCATAGGTCATTAAGCGCGCAGTGCCCCGTTACCGCCCCAGATGGGAAATTCGCTCCCGCCCTGAAAAAGTTAGCGCCCCCGCGGCCGATTTTCCAAGGTAGCGCCCCAAGAGGGAGGAGGGGCGCTACTGGAAGCGCCCTGCATCCCTCTTGGGGCGCTGTGAGGGCCTGGCGCAGTGCGTCCCGGTGCCCGGCTGGGCCTCCAGGGATCAGGAGTGCCGGCAAACAAGCCCGGCACTCAAGAGGAGTGCCGGGCTCATGGAGAGCAGCTGGCACCCCACGGGGGGGGCTTCACGGAGGCCGTGGACAGCAACGGGGGCAGGTGCTGGCCGCCCGCCACCTCCACTTTAACTAGCGCCGCCCCGGCCGCAGGAAGGACCCCCTGACTCCGACGGACATAGCGTCCGGTGGTAAGTCGGGGGGCACCACCCAATATTACAGCCGGGGCGCGAGTGGGGCGCTGCACATGGCGATAACGTCATCGCCGATGGCGCAGCGCCGCATTGCGCTAATGATTAGCGCCGCCGCTAACCTCCCGCTGAATTTTGCGGGAGGCGTTAGCGGTGCCACGCCCAGGCGTTAGTTGATTTGCACTCCGTTAGTGCCCTCTTAGGGCGCTAATGGGAGCTGCAAATCAACCAAATTTAGCCCCCTTAAAATTTTAGTGCCCCAAATGGGGCTATACCGAATTTTTCCCCATAGGTGCCTGGTGCCCATCCTCTTCACATCACCTTCCGTCCATTAAAATGAGCGAATGGGAAATCATGGGGAGCACACCTGCCAGTTCCCATTCTGCACTGCCAGCGGGCAAGGCTCAGTGCAGAGTTGGCTCATTCACAAAATGGAACCCTTTAGTATCAAAGTTATGGGGAGACACTCGCAGAACTGAACTTGTTTTTACTGAAGGAAAGAAGCTTGAAAGAGGTATGATCCAAGTTTTTGATGAGCTCAGAGGATTAGTAATGTAAAGCAGATTATTTAAGTTGGACTGTGAGCAGATCTAGAGGATACGAACATAAAATGAACCAATGGAAATTAGGATTCTTTCTTTCCCCACTGCGCATACATGAAGTAAACTGCCTGCCAAAGCATTTAATGTTTGCTTAAAAATAGTTGGATAAATATCTGCTTAGGAATGGGAATGAAGTTTATAGAAATAAATAAAGATAAGGGAGGTTGAGTACTCGATGTAATACGATCATTCCTGAGCTGGTCGGGTCATGAAAATTAAAAGGATACTACAAGGAAAGCAATCAAATCGGAACAATGTAAGCTGTAAAATCAGATTAGTGTTCTGGTGTTTGAATCATATTGGGCCAGAATTTGCGGGGGTAATAATGGCGAACTAACAGTGTTATTACCCCTTTGAAATTGACCACAATTACAGCATGTGCATCTAAACGTGGAAATCCTGAAGATGTGGTCAGCTATTCAATGCTCCGACACTGGCTGCACTGTGGACTCCCCGCGCCCCCCTCCCCCCACCCCGCCACTTCTACACCATAGCCGGCAATCAGTGAAATCAGTGAAACTAATGAAACCTTGGGCTTCTCTGCGGTAATATCGCTGTTAAACACCCCATTAAACTTTAAGCCTTGTTGGAATAGATGTAACTGGGGTTTTAAAGGCATATTGACTGATAAATAAATGTTCTGGGCCTAAAAAACTAATTTTTATATTTGCGTCGTGATCTCCATTATGATAAAAATTACAATTTTTAAAAAACTTTTAAAACAACAATTTTGTAAAGTTTGTTCATGATATTTCAGGTTCTACCATATCCCCATTGAGAGTGCCAATCTTTGTTTTGCGCTCTCTAACCTTTTTCAAAAGTCCGGCTAAAAGCTGCTTCCCATTTCCTGCTTTGCTGTCTGTGAGAATGCTGCAATGTGATTGGCTGCTTAGACAGCTTGTTGACGTCACAGCAGCATCGCACTAGGGATTCCCCACTACCGAGCGCTGAAATCAATTACACGTCGAAAAAGGCAAACTTCTCACCACAGCTTTCTTCGGGGCTGACCGCAGATTATGAGCCATTATCTTTGATGGCAGGGAGAAACGTTTCCAAATCTATCCTCAGGAGATTAAGGGGGAAAAATTCAGTTGGTTTGCGCCTCCCGTTAGCGCCTTAAGAGGGCGCTAATGGGGTGCAAAGCAACTAGCGCCTGTGCGTGGCGATGTTTGTGCCGCTCGCGAAATTAACTAGACCTTTTGCGGCGGCGCTAAACACTGCCGCCACGATCTCCTGCGTCGGCAGATCGTGACGTCAGTCAAGTGCGCAACGCCCCAGTAGCACCCCAGACTGGATATTGAGTGGCGCCCCCTGCCTTGCCACCTGCCACTAGCAACGACAGGTTGAGGGGAGCGTTTTTCAGTTCGGAAGGGACTGGGGGAGCGCTATTTAAAGGCGACCGCTTCCTGCATTTTTTTGTTGGTGACATTTTTGCGCCACGCATTCTGAGAGAGAGAGAGAGAGAGAGAGAGGGACTTCTGGAGAGATTCAACGTTGTGTGAAGTAGTTTTGGGTACTAAGCAGCACTTTGCAGGTTCATTTTGATTTGCCCTTCCTTGTATCGATTTAGAAGAGACTGTGGGGGCTGCATTCTGAGCTCTTTCCCTGGGTCTCTCCATTGTTCTTTCCGGTAGGTTTGATGTACAGGTCTCTCCAGGCCGAGATTCAAGGCTGCAATGAGCAGGATGTGGATGGAGAGCAAGATCGACCCTCCCCTTTAAGATAAAAACAGAAAATGCTGGAGAAACTCAGCAGGTCAGGCAGCATCTGTGAAGAAAGAAACAGAGTTAACGTTTCAGGTCGATGACCTTTCGTCAGAACTCCCCTTAAAGAACTGGCCGGCGCCATTCCTGACATCACATGAGCTTCACCAGCGCTCTGAGGTAGCGCCTCGCTCCTCAGCCTTTGCGCCTTAAGACAGTTGTGAAGCGCCTGATTTAGCACTCCAATCACCCCCAGAGGCGATAAAAGCCAAGTTTGCAGTCGGAGGCGATAATTAGCACCAGGCGCTAAACTTTGCGCCCGGCCGATAATTGCGCCCCAAATGGGGCGATACTGAATTTCTCCCCCCAAATGTTTTGGACAGAATCCATGAACAGGTTGTGCGTGGAGTGTGAAAGGAACAGGCTCGATGGGTCACACAACTTTTTATTATTCCATGTGTTCTATGTTCTTAACTGTAAACCTGGGTCTGGGCACTCACCCAAGATTAGAAACTGGTAGAGATAAAGGCATCAAGCAGGCCTGGTCTCTGTAAAGATGTGGGTCAGATGTAGACACAGGTCTGTAAGATATTGAACCCTGAAATGAGGTTGTCTTTTATTGTAGATGAGCAGATGTTTTCATTTCATTTCATTTTGTGTCTGAATCATTATGATGATTTTACAACAACAACAACAACTTGTATTTATATAGCACCTTTAACGTAGTAAAACGTCCCAAGGCGCTGCACAGGAGTATTTTAAGACAAAAAAATTGTCACCGATCCACATAAGGAGAAATTAGGGCAGATGACCAAAAGCTTGGTCAAAGAGGTCGGTTTTAAGGAGCGTCTTAAAGGAGGAAAGAGAGGTAGCGAGGCGGAGAGGTTTAGGCAGGGAATTCCAGAGCTTAGGGCCTAGGCAACAGAAGGCACGGCTACCAAAGGTTGAGCGATAATAATCAGGGATGCTCAAGAGGTTGGAATTAGAGGAGCGCAGATATCTCGGAGGGTTGTGGGGCTGAAGGAGATAGGGAGGGGCGAGGTCATGGAGGGATTTGAAAACAAGGACGAGAATTTTGAAATCGAGGTGCTGATTAACATTAGATATAATGGGGTAGATCTTGACTTTGTGCGATAGTGTAAAATGTTTCACATCTCTCCCGATTTATATTTCCATTGAAGTCAATAGAAATAAAAATCAGGAGAGTTGTAAAACAGGCTTCCGGCTCGCTATCACCTGTTTTACACTACCGCACAAAGGCAAGATCTACCCCAACCAGTGGTAGTAGAAGCAGAGAGCGGGAAGGCAAGGGACAAAAGACCGAGCTGGCTATGGAAGGGAAAGAATGGCGGGAATCCATGTGTTCATTCTCTGAGATGAATTGGAGCTTTTGCAGTGCAGCCTGCCTGCATATTTATATTGGTAGAACTCCGTGCACAACTGATTTGGCCCAGGACTTAAACCTCCTCTTGAGCTGGGTCTCATTGATCCAAATGTCACATTGACAAAGCTTTGGCTGTGTACAGTTGCGTACAGATTTTTCCATCTAATTTGACTCCTGTTCGCCATTATAAACATATAAACAGCATCAGGTTCACTAGCCTGACAGTGTCTTTAGTCTCTCTCACTTACATGTGCTCTAATAATCAACAAATTCAATAAATTAGCATTACAGCTTTCCAGTAATTCCACAAAAGTGATATTCCGTGTTTTTTTCGGGAAGTAATTAGAATTAAATAGCAAAATTGCAGCATTTTACAGCTTTAATATGTTGTACAGTGACAGAAAATTAATTGGATATTAATGACCCCAAGGTGTGAATTTATCATAAGCATTACTACAATAGTCCTGGGAAAAAAACAAAGGCGGTTAATATTGGCCCAAAGATTCTGGTAACTGGTCAACAAATGGTGCCACTAGTTAGACTTGCCCTTGCCCATTTAATCTCCATGATATTTTGTGCCACAATTGCTTGAAGTGGAAGATGGAAATGGTGCAGCGCCCTCTACTGGGCATCTGGGATCTGCGTGAACAGGGAAAGCAACTTTGTATCTCCTTAACCAATCAGATTGAAGGATTGTGAAATGAACAGTGCAAGGTCTGAACCAGGAAGTGTAATTTAGAGTGGTGAATTCAAGGTCAAATCAGTACAGAAAGAGAAATAAAGAGAGGGAAGAAAGACTGGATTAAGAGAGAGAGGAAAAAAGAGACAGAAAGAAAAAGTAAAAAAAAAAAATTTTAATTATTTTTTAAATCTCCAACAACAATTAAAACCTGAAAGAATGAGACTCCATACTCTTAATAGTTAACCTTCAGTGGCAGAGAGGTTGACTGGCAGTAATTAACACTTAGCACACTGTTAAAAGGGTATTAGATTTGAAATGACTTGATTTAACTTTCTGTGTGACTTGACTTAACTTTCTGCAGTGAGTTTAG
The DNA here is from genome assembly GCF_052327205.1 of Somniosus microcephalus. Lineage (NCBI taxonomy): Eukaryota > Metazoa > Chordata > Chondrichthyes > Squaliformes > Somniosidae > Somniosus > Somniosus microcephalus. Next base: position 22,686,337 of record NC_141012.1, read on the forward strand.
TTCATATCTATCGCGCAAATGCGGCAACTTCACGACATTGAATGCATTTGAATGGGGAGCCAGACGGCGAGATGATGTTTTCATGAAGCTAACGGTGGAGCGGCTCATCTCGGGCAGCACCTTCTCGCTCTCCGCGTTTACTCGCGCATCTGCCCTCGTCTGAAGTTGCTGTGGCATCTGCGCTTGAATAACGGCGAGCGCGATTAGCCTTGTCGTTATTTTGACAGGAGGTTTGGGTCAATATATTAGCCGGCAGGACATTTACTTCTGAATTCCATTCCTCTCCTCAGCTCACTTGCTTACAGCATTCCACAATTTCACCCTTCACTTCATCATCTGCTCTTCCTGGGATCATCCCTGTTCCTGGGACTAGGGACAGGGTCACTGGCAAGGCTTGGAAGTCTAAGCAGAGCCAGGTCCTGGTTAGTACCTGGAGGAGTGACCATCAGGGAAGACCAGGTGTAGAAGGTCACGGAAGGAGCCCCAAGGAGGGGCGGTTGGTGAGAAGGCCACGGGAGGAGCGGCTGGTGAGCAGGCCCGGGTGGTGGGCTGAAGATTGTCGGACAGGAGGAATGGTGGAAATGGAATGGCGGCGCACACCGACGCAGCGGCTTTGCTTCTCCCAGTCATGGGAGCTTGCAAGATCACATTTCGTTGTTCATGTACTTGTGCAATGACAATAAAGTTGAATTATTATTATCCTCACAAACAAAATCATTGCTTTTTCACTTTAAATCAGTGAAGTGGCACAAAAATTACCACACTCAAAAGTGAATTGGAAAGCTTGCGTCATACAGATCACAATTCCGTTGCCTGCAATGGGGAAATTTGTTTTAGTAAACGTGGCCCAGGAAAATTCGCGAATGCACCTCTTTAACTTTTACAAACCTCTGGAGTCATTCCATTTCTGAACTTCCAATAAATCCATTCACTTTTGCCAACTGGCTCTCCACCTTGTAGTGCCTCAACTGCAAAGTGCTGATCCTTCCCCGCAGAGGTTAGCTGAGTTTGAATGAATGTCAATCAAAGCTGAGATTTGAATTCAGGCATTACTCGGTGATGAGAAGATCTTAATGATCAAGGCTTAAAGGGACACTGTCTTCATGAAAAAACTTTTTTTTTTCATTTTGAGGAGTAGAGGCCGGTAAACAATGCAATGATGTATTCTGAAGCTCTTTATATTATCTTAGATCACAGGCTAAACTCACCAATTTTACACTTAAATAGAGTATAACTGAGAGAATCAGCACTACAGTGATGTAGCATTACCTCTGACCTATGCTCTCTCAGAGTGTGAATCCCTCCCAGGAGCACAGGATTGGTGAACTTATCCTTATGTGGCTTCATACAAGTAAAAAAAAAGCTCGCCCCGATCCTTTGTCATGAAAAGAATGGGGCTGATTTTCAATTGAAGTCTTCTTCTTCTTCTTCTTCTTAGGCAGCCCCTCGGAACCGAGGATGACATTAAAAATGAGTTTGCAGGTGACTGATGAGTCCAATGCAGGACCTACAGTCTCTGTCACAGGTGGGGCAGACGGTGGTTGAAGGGGCGGGTGGGTGGGGTGCTTGGGTTGATGTGCACTCCTTCCGCTGCCTGCGCTTGGCTTCCGCTTGTTCCCGGTGAAGAGACTCGAGGTGTTCGGCGCCTTCCCGGATGCTTCTCCGCCACTTTGTGCGGTCTTGGGCCAGGGATTCCCAGGTGTCGGTGGGGATGTTACACTTTTTCAAGGAGGCTTTGAGGGTGCCCTTGAAGCGTTTCCTCTGCCCACCTGGGGCTCTCTTGCCGTGCCGGAGCTCCGAGTAGAACGCTTGTTTAGGGAGTTTCGTATCGGGCATGCGGACAATGTGACCGTCCATTGAATTGATTTTCAATTGAAGTGCACAACGGGTGGTCGGCGGATGAAGCACGCTCGCCGCCTGCTCATTGTACCCACCTTGAGCCCTGAGCCATTTTTAGGCCTAGGTTTCATTTGCATGCAGCCAGTGAGCTGCGCACGCTAACCGGGCACTCTGAGGCAGCCCGCTGGTTGGGGAGGGCGGTAAATCGTCTGGCTCCTGATTAGAGCCAGTTAATAGTGGGAGCCCAGAGGGGAGGAGGGGATTCCAGCGGGCCCCTTGCACAGGCCGGGGGTGGGGGAGGCCTCAATATTTTTGTGGGACCCATTTCTTCAGGCTGTTTTTATGAGCAGCCTCTAATGGCCCCTGTCATTATTCTCTGGCTGTTTCTCAAATTATTTTGAAGCTGCAAACATCTGAAATTTTTCAGCAATTTATTACAATAATGCCAACATGCATAATGGAAGCTATTTTGAGTTCAGTTAGACTTTAGGTAGGGCCGTCCAAAGTCCTTGGCAAAAGACCTGAGCCAGTTTGATGACCAGGCCTAGTTTATTTAAAGCTGGTGAACTGCAAACGTTGAAGGTGTTTTCTCCCACCTTAGGGTGAGGTTGCTCTTTTATGTCCCCTTGCTGTCTTTGTTATTGTTCTGAGGTGGCAGCAACAGCAAGAAGCGAAGCCAACTGTCACTGCTGTCTGTAGTAAGATGTTAGAACTTGTTGTGTATGCACCTTTAAGAGAATAACTGGTCTCAGACTGCAATACCGGCAGTGACCACCCCTGTATAAAAGGCGCTAGTGAGCCTCTGTGTTTTTAGTTTCACTATTGACTTCCACCAGTAAAGACTTATTTTGTTCCACTCCTGCAGTCTGTGTCTCAATTATTCACGGACATAATAGAACTGTATAGTGAATGTGGTAGATGATGATCAGAAAGCAGATTAGCAGATAGAGGAGCCACTTACTTCCTTGACCATTTTTGATGTCTTTATTCTGAAGGTTAGTTTGATGGTATCTGATACTTGGACTAGTTCAGCTTCATTGTGTCTCATTGTTCAAGTCGGCTTTCATTTCTTCTCCTTTTCAAAGAAAACTTTCATCAAGTGCGTATCGTACCATCTCGTCTTTTCTTACTATACCCTTCAAATCCATACATATCCTCATGTGGAAAGAATCCATCAGAGCACTTTACATGGCGGAGAGGTGAACAACAAGCATGAAGGAGGAATTAAGAGGGGAGGCCAAAGGTATGTTCAGAGAGATAGGATTTTATGAGGATTTTGATGCTGGGGGAGTGATAACGAAGCAACATGATGCTTATAGATAATTCCAATTTGTAGGGATAAGGCGGTGCCTGGGCAATGGAAGATTTCACCCTCACTTTATCTGCACTAGCATCTGAAGACTCCCACGTCCCGCGACATGACATCTATAACAGGATCACAGAACTCTACAGCACAAAAGGAGACCCTTTGGCCCATCATGCCTGCACTGGCTTTCCGAGAGAGCCCCATTTCCTTGCACACTTCTCAACGCAAAAGTCCACAACAACATTTAAACAAAACTAACATGGTCCTTTATCAAGCTCCCTTCACAGCATCTGAATTAATGTCAGATTTGTGTCAATTTTGCCTGGATTGAAATCTCATTGACATTTCTTATCCGATCCATCACATTCCTTGATCAGTGTTAGCAGAGTTCCTCTCCTGGCTCTGTCTGCTCAGGCACTCCTCTTGGCACCTCTGACTTTGCCAGGTGATTGACTTGTTTAAGCATTCATACATTAGAACTCCACGGTTGATATAACTCATTCTGTAAGGATAGGGAATAAATATGGAAGCAGTGGAAAAATGTGAAAGTGTTGTACTGCATCTTAATACGTGCTTGGCTTTGCCTCAAACAATGCCTCCCTGTCTCAAATCCAGGTGATTTATTACAGACCTGGGGCACAAGCAGTTTTCACAGAATCCTATATGTAACTTTCTTTATTACTACATGCTGGATTACAGCCAGCTGTTTTCTCAATTGGCCCTGTGCTTGTCTGATTAAAAACAGTAATACAACTACTTTCTCCCGAGAACCTGATCAGGGTGAGTTATACCAATGGCGCCAGCTTGAAACCACATACAATGCAACTGCATCCATCCTGTGTTCATGTGTCTGAACCTTGGCAAACTCCTGGCAGACACAGACAACAGCCACGTCTGACACCGTAAATCACTGTTGCACTGTGGGTATTGCTGCTCCTTGATAATTGTTTTCCTCCCCAAAAACACAAAACCACATCTCCAAGCGGACTCCCAGATTGAGATAGGAAATTAAGCTCTCTATTGGGGCACGTAATGTTCTCCTGGTAAAATCTGGCATAGGGTTGGAAGTATACTACCCCTGAAATGTGCCTCAAAAGGCCAACTGCAGCAGTATGACATTTCCATCTCCTTCATTAAGGCTCAAGTCAGCTGTGGCCCAGTTTGTAGCACCCTCGCCTCTAAGTCAGAAGGTTGTGGGTTCACAGTCCCACTCCAGAGACTTGAGCACAAAAATCTAGACTGATACTCTAGTGCCGGTAACTGAGGGAGTGCTGCACTGTCAGAGGTGCCGTCTTTTGGATGAGACGTTAAACCGAGGCCCCGTCTTCTCTCTCAGGTGGATGTAAAAGAGCCCATGACACTATTTCGAAGAAGAGCAGGGGAGCTATCCCCGGTGTCCTGGGGCCAATATTTATCCCTCAATCAACATCACTAAAAGCAAATTATCTGGTCATTATCACATTGCTGTTTGTGGGAGCTTGCTGTGCGCAAATTGGCTGCCACATTTCCTATATTGCAACAGTGACTCAATTGGCTGTAAAGTGCTTTGGGATGTCTTGTGGTCGTGAAAGGCGCTATAGAAAAAAAGTATTTTTTCTTCTCTCTGTCAGCTTGCTAACTCATTGCCAAATTACGAGTGGTAACCCCTAATATAGGAGGTAAATTCCAGTTTCAAAACTCAAACAGCTGTGTTTTAAAACCTTATTCTAGCTAAATATATGTCAGCTTTCCTGATGGCTCAACGGGTGAATATCCTGCCTAGAGGAGCTATCAGGAAGGCCCCACTTTCAATCCTAGACATGCACTCAGTTGGGTGATTGCGGCCAGGGCCGTGATGGGGCAGCACGATTGGCTGCAGCATCCCTGAGCTAGCAAGGGAAACTTCAGCCCCCCCGCCCCCGCCTCAGGATCACTATCTAGACCCTGCTGGGAATGTGAACAACAGGTGAGGGGAGTTTTGGGATTGGCTGTGGTGGCCCCTATGACCAAATAGCCAGTCAGTACCTAAGCCCAGATTTCCCACCATTTACTATCAGATTTTACCACAGTGAGCCAGCGCTGGGAGCAGAAAATGAGAGCGAGTGGGAGGCGGGAATCTCCTCTCACTTTGCACACCCGCAAATTTTCTGTGACTAATAGCAGTGTAAGCAACTGCCTCGAACAAGATGCTGCTTAATTTAAGTATGGGTTTGAAGGTGCATTGATCCTGGTGTGCAGGATAAGCAGTGTGAATGATGCGAAATGGGTGACCAGGGTTGCTAGGCAGCGGAGGTCGTGGAAAGGGCGTAGCAATATGAAAGGAAATGTATTTTAGCTATTTCTAAAAAATTTAGGGGGAGAAATTGGGTGAGTAGCGCCACCTGTTAGCGCCTAAAGAGGCAGGCAGTGGCTGTAGCGCCACTGGCTGCGCCTCCCGCGATATTCAGGAGGGGCGCTAATGGTGGCGTTAGCCTGTTGCGCTGCGCCGCCACCGATGACGTCATCGGTGTGCGCAGCACCCCATTCATGCCCCGTTCGCGATATTTGGTAGCGAACGCCGCAGTTGCGCCGTTCACTACCCGCGCCCGGTTCACAGGGCATTACTGTGCCGGCAGCGGCGCAAGTTAAGGTGGAGGTGCGGGGCGGCCGCTTTTTCGGCGGCCGCCTGCCAGCACCTCCGTCCCTGGCCTCCTAACCACCCCCCCGCGGCATTGCCGGCTGTTTCCCCGAGAGCCCGGCACTTCTCCTTGGTGCCGGGCTCATTTGCCGGCACTCGCGAGCGGGGATCGCGCTGTTGCAGGCACCTCCCCCTTAACAGTGGGAGGAAGGCCTGCAGTACCGCAGCGTGCCGTGCCGCAGCGTGTGGCGCTGCGGCGCGTTGCGCTGCGATAATCAGTTTCAGCGCCCTAAGAGGGACGCGGAGCGCCTCGAGCCTCGCCCCGTCTCCCTCGAGGGGCACTGAAACTGAATTTCTGGCGATCGGTATCACTCCGATCGCTGCGCTAAATCCTGCGCTCAGGCGACTTTTGCGCCACTTTGGCGCCCCAACCCAATTTCTAGGCCTTAGTTTTTTTTTACAAGCGGACATAACGGGTAATGTCACGAGTCTCCCCCAATGACAGCACACGTCGGAAATACGGGCGCTCACCGCCCGCGATATTCCGACCAGCGCAGACCTGAATTTCTTGTATGCACTGGCAGCGAGGGAGACGGCTCCTTGTCGTGAAGACTTGTAAAATTACCCCAATGGTTTCCAAGCGGGGGAGCGTGCAGTGTTAACAAATAAAGCAAAGCAGGCGGAGGAGTACGTAGCATTCAGGGACAGGGGTGTGTCTCGGATTAACAGTAATACTGAAAAAGAGAGAAGTGTACAACATTTGCAAGCTTACAAATTAAGGGCAAGCAGAGCTCCCAAATGGCTCTGCTTTAATAATCTGTCTGGGTCTAGTTGCAGCTGCATGACCGGTTGGGACTGTACTTCAGAAATAGAAGCACGCTTTTAAATCATAGGCTTAGCACTAAACTCCAGTATCAGACAGATGCCCTATACTTCTCATTGCCACCTAGCAGCCTCACCTCACCAGCTGATTGTAGAATCCATGTTTGGGAGTCCGTCACCTATTACTTGCAGGGTCATGATATTAAAACCCTAGATATTTAAAAAAAAATATTAATAAATGTGTCACAGAGCTAGAAACGCTTTCATCCTCCATGGTAAATGACTTCAATGTAGCGTTTGTGCTGTGTGGACTGTGCTAGATGCTGAGCCTCAGGGGCTGGTAGCAAAATGGTCCAGACTGCTGGTGTAGAATAAATCATGTAAATGAGGAAATGTAGAATCATCAAAATTTATTCCACAGAGATCAGTATAAAAAGTTTCTTATTTCAGTGCTCGCTACTTTAGGAATGACATCGCTCCTCAATTCAGCTGCCTATTCTGTAATTATGCATTATTATAGCTTTGACTTGTTTTTTTTAATTCATTCATGGGATGTGGGCGTCGCTGGCAATTATTGCCCATCCCTAATTGCCCTTGAGAAGGTGGTGGTGAGCCGCCTTCTTGAGCCGCTGCAGTCCGTGTGGTGAAGGTACTCCCACAGTGCCGCTAGAGAGTTAGCTCCAGGATTTTGACCCAGTGACGATGAAGGAATGGTGATATATGTCCATGTCAGGACGGTGTGTGACTTGGAGGGGAACTTGGAGGTGACGATGTTCCCATGCGCCTGCTGCCCTTGTCCCTCTAGGCGGTAGAGTCTGCGGGTTTGGGGAACTTGGAGGTGGCGATGTTCCCGTGCGTCTGCTGCCCTTGTCCCTCTAGGCGGTAGAGTCTGCGGGTTTGGGGAACTTGGAGGTGGCGATGTTCTCATGCGTCTGCTGCCCTTGTCCCTCTAGGCGGTAGAGGTCGCGGGTTTGGGGAACTTGGAGGTGACGATGTTCTCATGCGTCTGCTGCCCTTGTCCCTCTAGGCGGTAGAGTCTGCGGGTTTGGGGAACTTGGAGGTGACGATGTTCTCATGCGTCTGCTGCCCTTGTCCCTCTAGACGGTAGAGGTCGCGGGTTTGGGGAACTTGGAGGTGACGATGTTCTCATGCGTCTGCTGCCCTTGTCCCTCTAGACGGTAGAGGTCGCGGGTTTGGGGAACTTGGAGGTGACGATGTTCTCATGCGTCTGCTGCCCTTGTCCCTCTAGACGGTAGAGGTCGCGGGTTTGGGGAACTTGGAGGTGACGATGTTCTCATGCGTCTGCTGCCCTTGTCCCTCTAGGCGGTAGAGTCTGCGGGTTTGGGGAACTTGGAGGTGGCGATGTTCCCATGCGTCTGCTGCCCTTGTCCCTCTAGGCGGTAGAGTCTGCGGGTTTGGGGAACTTGGAGGTGACGATGTTCTCATGCGTCTGCTGCCCTTGTCCCTCTAGGCGGTAGAGTCTGCGGGTTTGGGGAACTTGGAGGTGGCGATGTTCCCATGCGTCTGCTGCCCTTGTCCCTCTAGGCGGTAGAGTCTGCGGGTTTGGGGAACTTGGAGGTGACGATGTTCTCATGCGTCTGCTGCCCTTGTCCCTCTAGGCGGTAGAGGTCGCGGGTTTGGGAGGTTTGGTTTGTATTTTGCCATGGAAAATCTCAAATAAAAATGCTTAAAAATCTAAATTCTTAAACGTCTCCGATAAATGTTACATCATGGAGACACTTGATCGGAGAACGTTACTTGACGTATTAAACAGGAGTGTTCTGTTGTAACCCTTTATTGCCCTCTGCTGGACAAGATGGGAGCATCATTATTACTTCTATTCAAAATCACAGGGTGAAGTTTTCCTATATTGGGTGCTAAAATGGCTAGACCACACAACAAAATTAGTGCTCGTTGATATAATGCTGGGCCTACCTTATGGGAGTTTCCAAGGTTGGCCTCACTAACTATTCGTAGCAAGTTCCTGGACTGGCCTACCTTTGAGAGGTTGCTTTAAGCGAGACACACTTTACCACTGTCATTTTAAACTGCAGCGATTGTTGCCTGACCATTTGGAAAGGCAGGTCCACGAACCTTGACGTATGTTCAGCGACTCAGATCTAAGCTGGGATGCAGGGTGGCTACTTGCCTGTCAGTCTGTGTGTTTTTCAAACGTCCAACATCTCAACGCTGCTTTTGTCCTTGCAGGACAAGGTGGCAATGAACAGAAGGGAACAGACCCAACTGGAAGGACATGGTGGAAAGCAAGCAGCAGTCACCTGGTACGTGGCACAAGCAGTGGCATGGCCAGCTCATGACCCAAAATAAGGAGGCAGAGGACTACCTCAATGCCAGGAGGTTCCCACTGATACCTAGCAGCCAAGCATGCTCTGCCAATGGGAAGTACCAGGCAGGGGCATGAGGTTAAGTTCTAGAGGACGGCAAATGGTATACTAGTCTTTATTGCAAGGGGGTTGGAATATAAGAGTAAGGAAATCTTGCTGCAATTATATAGGGCTTTGGTGAGACCCCACCTGTGACAGAGATAGTAGGTCCCGCATTGGACTCATCAGTCACCTGAGAACTCATTTTTAATGCGGAAACAAGTCATCCTCGCATTTAAATAGCGCCTTTAATGTGGTAAAATGTCCCAAGGCGCTTCACAGGAGTGTTACCAAACAAAATTTGACGCCAAGCCACATACTGTAAGGAGATTTTAGGATAGGTGACCAAATGCTTGGTTTTAAGGAGCATCTTAGAGGGGGAGAGAGAGGTAGAGAGACAGACAGGTTTAAGGAGGGAATGAACACGTTATATGCATGTGATTTTAATAATTATACTATTAAAATGATGCTCTGGCTTGTTTTGGGTGACAGCACCTTAGACAGGTGTTATAGGTCACTGGAAGACTGCATGCAGTACACAATGGCGGAGATACAACTCTGCCCAACTTTCCAGTCCCCAAGCCTCCATTCTAATCCATCACCACCAGCCACGGTGACCGGAAAAATAATCCTGTGCTTTCTTTTACAATCTCCCCTTGGGTTCCTGCTCCTGGTCAGAGTTCACTGACCCCCCCTACTGGAAGGTGCATTGGTGTGGACCTGACGGATTGCGCTTACCTGTGATGTCCTCTCCCTAGTTGAATAGACTGCCAACACTCATTGTCGGTATGAGGCACTAGAGGACAGCTGATCTCTTCAGTCCTGCACAGCAGCATGAGAAAAGAGGAAGGGGAGAGCTTGGAGGTTGACTTATTCTGTCCTGCCGGTAAAGAAGTATTTAATAATATAACACAAATAATGGAAGTCGACATGTATATCATATTCTGTGATTCCCCTAAAAACGATAAAGTCGCATTGAGCTTTTTTTAAACTTTCATGTTTGTGTGATTGAAATTTCTACTGCTCACGGGACTGGTACTTCACACGTATGAAATCAGGATTGTAGGGGTAGAGTTTCTACCTTGGGCACAATCGGCGATTCCGGTGCAATTTGCTCCCAATATTGGACTCATTTTAAAAAGTGTTTCTCTCTCCCCGAGTTTCCACTCAAACTCATTTGCATATCGCTGAATGCAAATCCAGCGGAACCGGGCAACGTTTCAAAACATCACTTTAAAAAAAAAAAATTTTGCTTTAAAAAATATTCCTTGATATATTGAAGAGCAGTAACTTGGTGCAGTTTGATTAATACAGCTGAAAATGGGTTTATCACAAAAAATAAGCATTTTCAATCACAGTGTCAATCCACCATCTGTGAGTAACCCGATTTTAAATGACTGAAAATGATTTTTAAAAGATATACAAAACTATTTTCTAGTTAGATTGGGGTACAGTTGTGAGTTCCAGAGTAAATTTAAAAAGAAATCATTCAAAACCTTTCGAAACATACCTATTGGTGTCCTTGCGCCCAAAAAGTTCCAGCTTAATTTCTGGAGCCTCTTCGAAGGCCCGCAAACGAGCGCAATTAGTGGAAACTCCCAATGGTGATTAGTTCACCCTGGGGGCGTGGCCAGTTTTGTGGGTGGGGCCTGCTTCTAGCGCGACGTTTTTAAAACTAGCGCAAAAAAAAGGCGGAAACTCGAGTTGCACTGAACGCAAATTGCGCTTAAAATTCCGCGATCTTTTGCACCGGTTACGCCGATATCGCTGAAAAAACAGAGCGGAATCGAGCGGAAACTCTCGGCCATAAAGCGTAAATATGAAACAACACTGGCAGCTGGGAGTAACTAATCATCACTGGTGAAGTAGCCCATGTATATCTTGTGGCCAGTTGTGTCTCTTACTCCACTACAAGTCCTCTTACGGCCAAGAGACTGGGACCGTTTTGATCTCAACTTTCTTTGTGGCTTCCCTCTACTTCATGATCAGCTACTGACTAAAACTCTAATCCCTTGACCTATTCTAATACACGGCCTATACACTCACACATGAAAGGCATAATCGTCTGCCTGCATTTTACAATTTATTGCACCTCACCTAAATGCAATTAACCTTACTTCAATATCTAAACCACACCGCTGCTGAATTTCTTATCAGCTAAAGACTGTCTCTGCTTTTAATTGAGTTTGACCGACTAATGCTTTTTTACTGCATTTTTATTACTAAAATAAAGTCTTATGATTATATTTTCATCCTTCTAATACATTACACAAATCACTAAAAGTAGCAACACATGTTAATAAGGTATAGAAAAAGCAAACAAAGCACTGGGGTTCATTTCTAGAGGGATAGAATTGAAAAGCCGGGCGGTTACGTTAAACTTGTATAGAATCTTGGTTGGACCACACTTGGAGTACTGTGCACAGTTCTGGTCTCCATATTATAAGAAGGATATTGAGGTACTGGAGAAGGTGCAAAAAAGATTCACAGAACTGAGAGGATATATGTACTTATCAAGAAAGATTGAACAGACTGAGGGTCCTTTTTCTAGAAAGGAGAAGGTTGAGGGGGAACCTAATAGAGGTCTTTAAGATTATGAAAAGAGTTTGATAGGGTAGATGTCAAGAAGCTATTTCCATCTAGGGGCCATAAATATAGGATAGTCAGTAATAAATCCAATAGGGAATTCAGGAGAAACTCCTTTACCCAGAGAGCGGTGAGAATGGGGAACTCACTACCACAAGGAGTAGTTGAGACAATTAGTATAAGTGCGTTTAAGGGGAAGCTAGTTAAGTACATCAGGGAGAAAGTAATAGAAGAATATGCTGATGGGGTTAGATGAAGAGGCTCTTGTGGAGCATAAATGCCGGCATAGACCAGTTGGGCCGAATGGCCTGTTTCTATGCTGTCGACTCTATGTAACTCTATGTAAAACCTTTATGACCTGGCCCAGCTACATATTACTCTATTATTAATCTTTTGTAGTTAGGTAGTTAACAGGCAGTTAAGAGGATTATCCCCATTTTTCCAACAGAGGCACGGGCTTCCCGAAGTCGGGAAACCCCACCAGGTTCACCGAGGCGAGCAGTGGGTCTGCGGGGGTCGGAGGGGTGCAAGAGTGTGCTGTGGAGGTGAGTGATGGGTGCAAGTGTGGAGAGGTGAGTATATGAGGTGAGTGGAAAGTGATAGAAAATGTTTACTTACCTTTGTTTCTTCCTGCAGGCTTCAACCGTTGGGGATGCGGAGACTCTCGCATCTCACCGGCAGAGATGACAGATGGCTGCTGCATTCTCCGATGCAACAACCATCTAATTTCTGCTCACAAAAGAGGTTTGATGAGTCTTGAATACAAGGACTCACCAAACAACAGAGAATGTCAGTGTTTGACAGCTTCACAGAGCTGTCAAGCGATGACAATTCATCTGTCAAAAATTTTTGACAGATGAAACGTCATACGCTGACGTTCTCTGTAACCAGCTTCCCCTTAATTGGCCTGCTAAGCCCGCTGGGTCAATCAAGGAAAAATAGCGTGGGTTGGCCACAAGTCGATGGAGGCAGGACTGAAACCCAACAAGTGGGAGTCCCGCCTCCAACACGCTCCCATTGACAAAATTGTCCCCTTTGTCCCTTGGTAATCTTTAAATCTCACCCATTAAAATAAACTTTGTTTATTCAAACCCTCTGGGCTGGATTTTCATTGAGGGGGTGTGTAGGAAGCGGGACTACAACTTTCGGGGTTGTAGTCCCGCCTCCATCGAGTTGTAGCCAACCCATGCAATTTTAACTTGATTGACCTTGTTGAGCCCACCCAGCGGGCTCAGCAGGCCAATTAAGGGCCACCTGGCAACAGGTGGCATCACAGATTGATATTTCATCTGTCAAGACCTTTTGACAGATGAAATATCAGCGTTTGACAGCTGTTTGAAGCTGCCAAACACTGACAATCTATACTCTAAGGTAATTCCTACCTCTCAGGATGATTTAGAGATCTCTCCGGAACAGAAAGCTGAATGCTGCAATTTTTGACAGATCGCGGCCATTCTGCTTTCTGTGCCGGTGAGATGAGGGACTCCCGAGACCTGAAGGAAGGAAGGCTGTAAAGGTAAGTAAAACTTCTTTAAACACTTTAAACACACCAAACATACCTACCTCTGCACTCATGCACCCATCACTCACCTGAACACCGGACATCTCGACCCCTCCAAGCCCTTCAGCCCGACGGCCCGCCTCGCTACTTGGCGTGGTTTGGAGCTGTTGGGAATCCCACACTTCAAGAATGAAAATAGGGATTAGGCTAAAAACTGCCTGTTAACTACCTGTTAACAGGCAGTTAATTGGCACTAATCCCCTTCCCGCCTCGGGGAGGCGGCTCCCAGCACAGGTCGGGTACCCGCCTCCTTTGAAACTGGCATGGGGAGGGTTGGGGGCAGGATGGGTTTGTGCCCCCCCGATTTCAGAATTTTAACCCCCCACACGCCTCCAATCTCTCCACGACCCAATGAAAATCCAGCCCTCTAAGTGGGAATCCACCTACCTAGCTCTGAAACTATCGAGTCATCTGTGGTTTGAAGATACATCTCTAGCTGTAGAAATTGAACCTTGTTGCGTCTGTTTTACAGGCTTTAGACAAACGCAACAAGGGAAAATTTTGGGCACCAATATTACGCACCCAAAGCATGCCTGAAAGACACCTGACCTGTTATTGGGCATGCCACTTTTCAGGCCTGTTTTAGGTCCCGTCTACCAAACTGGATGTCACAGAGCTGGGAGCAGGAGCCAGGCCTGCTCTGCTCAAGATTCTCCAGCCACAGTGGCCACCAACGAAAAGTAAGTTTATATTTAAAATAAACATTTAAAAAAGGTCTTGTGTAACTAGGAGAAGCAAAAGTGTTCCCCCAATCTTACAGTACTAGGACTAAGCCCCCTCTCCCATTGCTGCTCCAATCTCCCTCGTGGAACTTACATTCAGGCGCTGCCAGTGAGGCAAGCGGTCTGAAATTCATCTTTTTAAAATGCCTGAAGCCCAATTTTGGGCCAATCTCGGGCCTCCCAGTTAGGGCGCACAGCTATTTAAGGCCTGAAAACAAGCCTAAAGGAATTTTCCACCCCATAGACTTTATATACATATACAACCAATTCCTTTTAAAAATAATTTAACTTTTTCTGTTGCAAAGGTTCTTCCCCAAATTATTCCATTCAAGCATTTATCTCTCTAGTTAATGGATAGAAATAGAGAGTCGGAATAAACGGGTAATTTTCGGGTTAGTAGGCTGTAACTGGTGGGTTACCGCAAGGATCAGTGCTTGGGCCTCAGCTATTTAGAATCTATATCAATGACTTAGATGAGGGGACTGAGTGTAATGTATCCAGGCTTGCTAATGATACAAAGCTAGGTGGGAAAGTAAGTTGTGAGGAGGATGCAAAGAGGCTTCAAGGGGATATAGACAGGTTAAGTGAGTGGGCAAGAACATGGCAAATGGAATACAATGTGGGGAAAAGTGAAGTTATCCACCTTGGTAGGAAGAATAGGAAAGCAGAATATTTTTTAAATGGTGAGAGATTGGGAAATGTTGGTATTCAGAGGGATTCAGCTGAATTTAGGGAGTTAGGAGCTAAATTGAAAAGTAGGACCTCAAAGGTAGTAATCTCTGGATTGCTACCAGTGCCACGAGCTAATAAGTTTAGAGAGAGTAAGATAGATAAGCTAAATACGTGGCTTGAGCAGTGGTGCAAGGGAGAGGGATTTAAATTCTTGAGGCATTGGAACCAGTTCTTGGGGAGGAGTGACCTGTACCAAGGGGACGGTCTACACCTGAACTGTGAGGGAGCCGATGTCCTCGGGGTAATATTTTCTAGGGCGGTTCGGGAGGATTTAAACTAATTTGGCAGGGGGATGGGAACCTAGGTAGTGGAAAAGAGGGAAGTCATATGAAGTCAGAAATAGATGGTAGAAAGGTGAGAAGCAATAAGCAAAGGAGAGAAACACAAAGGGCCAAACTAATTCATAATGAGAGTGTGAAAAAAGCAAGCCTGAAGGCTTTGTATCTTAATGCTAGAAGCATTAGGAACAAGGTGGATGAATTAGTTGTGGAAATAGAGGTAAACAAGTATGATTTGATTGGGATTACAGAAACGTGGCTGCAGGGTGGGCAAGGCTGGGAACTTAACATCCAGGGATATACAATATTTAGGAAGGATCGGCAAAAAGGTAGGGGAGGTGGGGTAGCATTGCTGGTAAAGGAGGGGATTAATGCAATGGAAAGGAAGGATATTAACTCGGATGAAACGGAATCTGTATGGGTAGAAATGAGAAATAGCAAGGGGAGGAAAACGTTAGTGGGTGTGATATATAGGCCTCCAAATAGTAATATGGAGGTGAGGGAAGGCATAAAAAGGGAAATTAGAGAAGCGTGCGATAAGAGCACAGCTGTCATCATGGGTGACTTTAATTTACATATTGATTGGACTACCCAAATTAGTAAAAATTCTGAGGAGGAGGAATTCCTGGAATGTTTTCGGGACGGTTATCTGGACCAATATGTCGAGGAGCCGACTCGAGATCAGGCCATTTTAGACTGGGTATTGTGCAATGAGAAGGGACTTATCAGCAATCTTCTTGTACGAGGCCCCTTGGGTCAGAGCGATCATAATATGATCGAGCTCTCAGTCGAGATGGAGAGTGAGGAAATTGAATCAGAGACTAAGGTCCAGAACTTAAATAAAGGGAATTACGAGGGTATGAGACGGGAATTGGGTAAGATTGATTGGGTGGTGTTTCTGGGGGGATTGACAGTGGATAGACAATGGCAAGCATTCAAAGATAGAATGGAAGAATTCCAGAACATGTTTATACCGGTTTGGCATAAAAATAAACCTAAAAAGGTGACTCAACCGTGGATAACGAGGGAAATTAGGGACAGCATAAAATAAAAAAAAAGGGCATATCAACTGGCAAAAAAAAGCACCAGACCGGAAGATTGGGGGCAGTACAGGATACAGCAAAAGAGGACAAAGGGATTAATCAGGAAGGGGAAAATAGAATACGAAAGTAAACTTGCAGCAAACATAAAAACAGACTGCAAAAGCTTTTATCGGTATATCAGGAGGAAAAGACTGGTAAAATCCCAAGTCGGTCCCTTGCAGTCCGATTCGGGAGAATATATAATGGAGAATAAGGAAATGGCAGACCAATTAAACTCATACTTTGGTTCTGTATTCACAAAGGAGGACACAAATAACCTCCCAGGAATATCGGCAAACATAGGGACTAATGAGAGGGAGGAGCTGACAGAAATTAGTATCTCTAGGGATATGGTGTTGGGTAAGTTGAGGGGACTGAAGGCCGACAAATCCCCGGGGCCTGATAAACTACATCCTAGGGTACTTAAGGAGGTGGCCCTGGAGATAGCAGATGCTCTAAGGATCATCTTCCGGAACTCCATTGACTCGGGAACAGTACCCGTGGATTGGAGGGTAGCTAATGTTACCCCAATATTTAAAAAGGGGGGTAGAGAGAAAGCAGGGAATTATAGACCAGTAAGCCTTACATCGGTTGTGGGCAAAATGCTAGAGTCCATTATTAAGGATAAAATAGCGGAGCACTTGACAAATGGGGAAAGGATCGGACAGAGTCAACATGGATTTACAAAGGGTAAATCGTGTTTGACTAATCTGCTGGAATTTTTTGAGGAAGTAACTGGTAAAATAGATGGGGGAGAGCCAGTGGATGTGGTGTACCTTGACTTCCAGAAAGCCTTCGATAAGGTTCCACACAAAAGATTATCATGCAAAATTAAGGCTCATGGGATTGGGGGCAAAGTATTAACGTGGATAGAGAACTGGCTGGCGGATAGAAAACAGAGAGTTGGAATAAACGGCTCGTTTTCGGAGTGGCAGGCAGTGACCAGCGGGGTGCCGCAAGGATCTGTCCTGGGACCCCAGCTGTTCACAATATATATAAATGATCTGGATCAGGGAATTGGATGCAATATTTCCAAATTCGCTGACGACACTAAACTAGGAGGAGGGGTGGGCTCTGATGAGGATGTCAGGAGGCTACAGTGCGATTTGGACAGGTTGGGGGAATGGGCGGATACGTGGCAGATGCACTATAATGTGGATAAATGCGAGGTTATCTAAATGGCAATAGATTGGGAGATGGGGAAGTGCAGAGGGACCTGGGTGTTCTTGTGCACCAGTCACTGAAGGAGAGCATGCAGGTGCAACAGGCGATTAAAAAGGCAAATGGTATGTTGGCCTTCATATCAAGGGGGTTCGAGTATAGGAATAGGGATACCTTACTACAGCTGTACAAGGTGCTGGTGAGACCGCATCTGGAGTATTGTGTACAGTTTTGGTCGCCCCATCTGCGGAAGGATGTTCTTGCCATGGAAAGAGTGCAACGGCGATTCACCAGGCTGATACCTGGAATGGCGGGAATGACCTACGAAGAGAGATTAAATAGTTTGGGCTTGTACTCACTGGAGTTTAGAAGATTGAGAGGGGATCTCATCGAAACATATAAAATTATGGCAGGCCTGGACAGGCTGAATTCAGAGAGAATGTTTCCAATGGCCGGGGAGCACAGAACCAGGGGCCACAGTCTAAAAATAGCGGGCAAATCATTTAAAACAGAGATGAGGAAGAATTTCTTCACTCAAAGAGTGGTGAGCCTGTGGAATTCCCTGCCACAGAGGGCTGTGAAGGCTAATTCAATAAATATTTTCAAGAGAGAATTGGATATATTTCTGAAGGCTAAGGGGATTAAGGGTTACGGAGAAAAGGCGGGGACGGGGTACTGAACTGGTAAGATCAGCTATGATCTCAGACGAAGATCAGCCATGATCTCATTGAATGGCGGAGCAGGCTCGAAGGGCCGAATGGCCTACTCCTGTTCCTATCTCTATGTTTCTAATCACAGAAAGTTAACATGCAGGAATAGCAAGCAATTAGGAAAGCAAATGGTATGTTAGTCTTTATTACAAAAGGATTGGAGTATAAGAGTAAAGAAGCCTTACTGCAATTATATAGGGCCTTGGTGAGACCACACCTGGAGTATTGTGTACAGTTTTGGTTTCCTTGCCTAAGAAAGGATATACTTGCCTTAGAGGGAGTGCAACGAAGGTTCACTAGACTGATTCCTGGGATAGGGGGATTGTCCTATGAGGAGAGATTGAGTAGACTTGGCTTATATTCCCTGGAGTTTAGAAAAATGAAAGGTGATCTCATTGAAACATATAAAATTCTTAAGGGGCTTGACAGGGTAGATGCTGGAAGGCTGTTTCCCCTGGCTGGGGAGTCGAGAACTAGGGATCACAGTCTCAGAACAAGGGGTAGGCCATTTAGGACTGAGATGAGGAGAAATTTCTTCACTCAAATGGCTGTGAATCTTTGGAATTCTCTACCCCAGAGGGCTGTGGAGGCTCAGTTGTTGAGTATATTCAAGGCAGAGATCGATAGATTTTTGGATACTGGGGGAACCAAGGGATATGGGGATAGTGCGGGAAGGTGGAGTTGAGGTAGAAAAAGATCAGCCATGATCTTATTGAATGGCGGAGCAGGATCGAGGGGCTGAATGGTCTAGTCCTGCGCCTATTTCTTATGTTCTTACTTTTTCAAGTTATTATTGCCAACTTTAACTAGGCCTCAGATACTCAAGGGTCGATTTTCATTGACCCGTGGAGTCAGGATTGGAGGCGTGTGGGGGGTTAAAGTCCCGAATTCGGGGGTCCCGACACCATCCCGCCCCCAACCCACCTCCATGTAAGTTTCAAAGGAGGCGCGTACCCGCCCCGCACTGGGACCCACCTACCCGAGGCGGGAAGGGATTAGTGCCAATTAACTGCCTGTTAACAGGTAGTTAACAGGCAGTTTTTAGCCTAATCCCTATTTTAAAGCTTGAAGTGTGGGATTCCCGACGGCTCCAAACCACGCCAAGTTAGAGGAGTTGGGCCGTCGGGTTGAAGGACTTGGAGGGGTCGAGATGTCGGTGTTCAGGTGAGTGATGGGTGCATGAGTGCAAAGGTAAGTGTGTTTGGTGTGTCTAAAGCGTGTAAAGAAGTTTAAATTACCTGTACTTACCTTTACAGCCTTCCTTCCTCTAGGTTTCAGGAGTCCATCATCTAACCGGCACAGAAAGCAGAATGGCTGCGATCTGTCAAAAGTGACAGCCTGCAGCTTTCTGTGCCAGTGAGATTTCTAACTGAGTCTGTGTAGAAGGACTCAGGTTAGAAGTAAGACTGTCAGTATTTGACAGCTTCAAACAGCTGTGAAACACTGATATTTCATCTGTCAAAACGTCTTGACAGATGAAATTTCAGTCTGTGACATCACCTGTTGCTGGGTGGCCCTTAATTGGCCTGCTGACCCCGCTGGGCGGGCTCAACAAGGTCAATCAAGTTAAAATCGCGTGGATTGGCCGCATCTCGATGGAGGCGGGACTACAACCCCGAAAGTTGTAGTCCCGCCTCCTTCCCCACTTCACAATCCCCACTAAAATCACCCCCATAGTTTGGTTCAATTATGTAAAATCTGGACTTTTCTCGAACTTAGCCAGCAACTTAATACTAATCTGTAGGTGCAACATGTTCTAGGATAGTGTTTACTCAGTACTCCTCCATGATAAACACCACTTGGAGGAAGCACGGAGGGTAGCAAAATACAGAACCTACTGTGAGTGAGGGACTTTCAATGTCCATTACCAAGAGTGGCTCGGTAGTGCGACCATTGACCGAGCTGGCTCCATTGAGCGGAGATGGGGCAGTAGCACCCCGAAAATCATGGTGAAAATCTTACTGCCCCGCTCCCACCCCGATACACATGATGTCAGCCTAAGCGGGGACTACCCCTGGATGGCCAGAGCACCCGCCTGCTTCAGGCAGCGGGCCTTGTAATATGCAAATTGTGGTATAATGATGTACACAGGAAGCTGATTGGCATTTTGGGAGACAGCTAGCTGGAGTGTGAACTGTGCACATTCCACCCAGTGTTGTTCAGCGGTTTAGTCGAAGAGGACCAAAAACAGTAAGTTTAAAATGACTTTTGTTTTGCCAGGAGAATCGGGAGTTCTCCTCCGGGCGCCACAAGATTATTGTGGGCCGCTACTGTCGCGGGCTCGCTCCTTCCCCACCCATGCAATCACAACCCCTCCTCCCCCCAACCCACCCACTCCGGGCCTTCCTTTTCTAGGCCGGGTTAGCCTCCGGGTCCCTCAATTTTGCACCGGCCCATAGCTGGCAAGCTCTATTGGGACGTCTGCTTGGTGCTCGAAGCCCACCTCAAAATGGACCAGGCCTTCCGCCGGCACTACACGCCGGCCAGCCTGCCAGCAGGCTTCACCCAATAGTTAAAATCTACCCCTTTGCAGTTTTATTCTTTTCATTTTCAATTAACTCAACTTAGATTTTAAAATACAAACCTCCTGCAGCCTATATTAAATGCTAATTGCACAAACATAAAGGGCTACCCTTTACATAAAGCTTAAAACCAACAAAAATGAATGGGAAGCAATAGCAGCAGCGAGCTGGAGTTTTGTTTGCTGCTGTAGTGATAATTAACGTACAAGAGGTGGCGCTTTTAATCTTTCCAATGTAGCGAATCCTCGCCACTCATGCTCTGAGCGACTGCGAGTTTCCAGCTCTGGTACTTCAGGCAAAACATTTTTTTTAACCAAACTCCACACTCCGCTGATACAATGGCTGTTTTTCTTTTCTTAAAAGCATATGATAACAGCACTTCTTCATTTGAAGGAGCATTATGTCAAACAGCTTTCAGAGTGCTACATAAAACAGCAGTCATACATTTCCTCACACACTGTGCCCTCGATCTGGGTAAAAAACACAAATGTGCCGAGGTGCCGAGTGACAAAAACAAATTTTTAGGTAGGGACCTCTGTGACAGGAAATTGCTCGGGACTAGCTGTGTGTGTGAAAAAGCAAGCGAATCTGGAAAATAATATCAATCGATTTATTTGGGGCTATTGGTGGCCGTGCCTTCAGCTGCCTGGGCCCTAAGCTCTGGAATTCCCTCCCTAAACCGCTCCGCCTCTCTCTCCTCCTTTAAGACGCTCCTTAAAACCTACCTCTTTGACCAAGCTTTTGGCCATCTGCCCTAATTTCTCCTTATGTGGCTCGGTGTCAAATTTTGTTTGATAACGCTCCTGTGAAGTGCCTTGGGACATTTTACAATGTTAAAGGTGCTATATAAATGCAAGTTGTTGTTGGATATCGGGTGGGTTTTTATTCTGCCTGCTTAGGCATGAGTAAAGCGGTATTACTTATATTTGCAATATAAGAAAACGTATGATATAAAACTATAGGACATTGGAACTGACTGCACCAAAATCTGTAAATTAAATCTGAGCAACTGATCTCCCTGAATGATGTAGACTAACATGTTTGGTGTTTCAGTGCTGAAGGGAGCACGTCATGGATTCTAACAGCCTTCATTTTGTCCCTTCCTGTTGACAAAAAACTTTCAATAAAAAAATCTCTGCAGTGCAATCTGACTTCTAAGTCAGAGTTTATCCAGCTCTTTTTCAGAAGTAAATTAAATGTGTTTATCTCCATTGCTTGTTATTTTGTTTCCTTTTGGTGTCAGCCGTGGCTCAGTGGGTAGCATTTTCGCCTCCGACTCTGACGGTTGTGGGTTCAAGTCCCACTCCTGGGACATGAGCATAAAATCCAGCCTGACACTCCAGTGCAGTACCGAGGGAGTGCTGCACTGTCGGAGGTGCCGTCTTTCGGATGAGATGTTAAACTGAGCTCCCGTTTGCTCTCTCGGGTGGACGTAAAAGATCCCACGGCACTAATTCAAACAACAGCAGGGGAGTTATCCCCGGTGTCCTGGCCAATACTTATCCCTCAATCAACATCACTAAAAAACAGATGATCTGGTCATTATCACATTGCTATTTGTGGGAGCTTGCTGTGCGCAAATTGGCTGCTGCGTTTCCCACATTACAACAGTGACTACACTTCAAAAGTATTCAATTGGCTGTAAAGCGCTTTGGGACGTCCTTAGGTCATGAAAGGCGCTATATAAGTGCAAGTCTTTCTTTCAAAAAATATGGGGGTAGAAGTTGGATATTGGCGCACCCTTTTTATAGTCATATAAAACAGAAGAAAAGAGGCTCAATTTCAAGAAACAACGTCCTGCGCTCCAAAGACGCTTGCATAACGAAATTTGGTCGGGACATTTTTCAAGCATCCCTAGTGAGCACCTAAAACAGGCATTAAGCTCGTCAATTACACAGCTAAGAGACCTAACACCAGTTTTGGTCCACTCACAGAAACAGTAAGGGGATTCTTCAGAGGCTGCTGCAGCCTAAGCGAAAGGTAAGTTTAACAAAACCTTCCTCTAGAGCCAGGAGAAGCAGGAGTGCTCCACGACTGCACAGTTGTGATTGTCTCACCGCCACCCCACCACCCACGCCCTCCACCCGCCCATTGCCCTCCCCCCCCCCCAAAACCCCTCCCAGGACTTACCTTCGGGCCACTGCTAGTGAACTAAGCAGCCCAACATTTGTGCTGTTCAATGCGTGAGTGGCCTCTGTGGAGGTGCAACAGGTCCTGGCAGCTCATGCATAAAAAGCTAACGAGGCCCAATTTCAGGACGGGCTCGGGCCTCTCAGTTTGGGCCCTGGGGGGATTTTTACCCTCCGGTGATATTTGACACTTCCAATTTGGCATCTAAAAAAAATTGAGGTTAATTATGAAGTGTCAATAAATAGGGTTTCATTTCCTCCAGTACAATGTTGTGTTCCCTCCAAGAATCATTGCAATTAGTCACTTTGCAACAACCCTGCTGTAAATTTAAATTTAAAACAATTTTCTACTTGGAATTGTAAACTAAAGTGGGAGTCCAGCCATCACAACAGTATTTGAAAAGTAAACAATTATACAAACTGACCAATAACGCTCTCGAACCAGCCTCCAGTGGGTGCTTAAATCTGGTCTGGGCTACCTGCCAATGTTGCTCCCATCGAAGCATTGTCATCTCCACTCGCCACCTTTTCCTAGCCACATGAATGATATCAGGACGTTTCAATATGAGGAACCAAGTTAGAAATAAAGCAATTGAAATTAACGATATAATTCTTTTATTCCAATTGTTGATTTTTACAATGCAGCACTGAAAGCTGATATATTTTGCTTTTGTATATGATTAAAGGAACTGACGAAGATGAATTAACAGCTACGAGAATGTGGAGGGGCATGTTGGCCACACTGAATTCTGCCGCAAGAGGCCACCCTTCTAATTTCAATAGATTACTGGCACTCGTTGGGGAGTGTCTCGGGCCTTACTATTCAGGCGCAGGGATCAATCCCTGTGTCTCACCGTGCCCCCCAGAATGGAATTTCTATATTCTCGCATTTTCTGTGTGCAACACCACAGAAGATCCACTAGTAACAAATAAGGTGACTGGGTATTTTTCAACTCTGGAGCCTAGATTTGAACTCACTCCCAACTGATGGGACGAAAGTCTCCTCTCTACACTGACTCTAAAAGCAAAGGATATTAAAGGAATCAAATTACTAGTTATAGAGTCATAGGGGGAAAAATTCAGTATCGCCCCGTTTGGGGCGCGATTATCGGCCGTGCGCAAAGTTTAGCGCCTGCCGCTAATTATCGCCTCCGACTGCAAACTTGGCTTTTATCGCCCCTGGAGGTGATTGGAGCGCTAAATCAGGTGCTTCACACCTGTCTTAAGGCGCAAAGGCCGAGGAGCGAGGCGCTACCTCAGAGCGCTGGCGAATCTCATGTGATGTCAGTCAGCAATGGAACACAGACACAATGGCGCCGGCCAGTTCTTAAAGGGGAGGGTCGATCTTGCTCTCCATCCACATCCTACTCATTGCAGCCTTGAATCTCGGCCTGCAGAGACCTGTACATCAAATCTGCTGGAAAGAACAATGGAGAGGCCCAGGGAAAGAGCTCAGAGTGCAGCCCCCACAGTCTCTTCTAAATCGATACATGGAAGGGCAAATCAAAATGAACCTGCAAAGTGCTGCTCAGTACCCAAAACTCCTTCACACAGCGTTGAATCTCTCCAGAAGTCTCTCTCTCTCTCTCTCAGAATGCGTGGTGCAAAATGTCACGAACAAAAAAAGGCAGGAAGCAGTCACCTTTAAATAGCGCTCCCCCAGTCCCTGACTGCAAAATGCTCCCCTCAACCTGTCGTTGCTAGCGGCAGGCAGTAAGGCAGGGGGCGCCACTCAATATCCGGTCTGGGGCGCTACCGGGGCATTGTGCACTCGACTGACGTCATGATCTGCCGGCGCAGGAGATCGTGGCAGTAGTGTTTAGCACCGCCGCAAAATGTCTAGTTAGTTTTGTGAGCGGCGCAAACATCGCCGAGCACGGGCGCTAGTTGCTGTGCGCCCCATTAGCGCCCTCTTAAGGCGCTAACGGGAGGTGCAAACCAACTGAATTTTTCCCCCATAGAGTCATAATGGCACAGAAGGAGGCCATCTGGCCCATCGAGACCGTGTCAGCAGTCTGTAGAGCAATCCAGTCAGTCCCATTCTCCCACTCCATCCCCGTAGCCCTGCAAGTTTATTTCCCTCAAGTGCCTATCCAGTCTCCCCTTGAAAACATTGAGTGTCTCCGCTTCCACCACTTCCATCGGCAGCGAGTTCCAGGTCCTCACAACTCGCTGTGTAAAAAAGTTTTTCCTCACATCCCCCCGTATCTCTTGCCCAAAACCTTAAATCTGTGTTCCCTAGTCCTTGTACCATCAACTAGTGGGAACAACCTTTCCCCGTCTAGCCTATCCAAACCCGTCATAATCTTGTACACCTCTATCAAATCACCCCTCAACCTCCTTTGCTCTAATGAAAACAAATCCAGCTTCTCCAACCTGTCCTTATAGCTAAGATCCCCTATCCCCGGAACCATTCGGGTAAATCTCCTTTGCACCCTCTCAAGTGCCTTCACATCCTTCCTAAATTGTGGTGACCAGAACTGGACGCAATACTCCAGTTGTGGCCTAACCAGCACTTTATAAAGGTTCAGCATTCTCTAATTTTGTACTCAATACCTCTATTTATGAAGCCCAAGATCCCATATGCTTTGCTAACCACTCTCTCAATATGTCCCGCCACCTTCAGGGACCTATGCACATTAACTCCCAGGTCCCTCTGTCCCTGCACACTCTTAAAACTGTGCCATGAAGTGTATATTGCCTCTCCTTGTTCCTTCTGCCAAAATGCATCACCTCACACTTCTCTGTATTAAATTCCATCTGCCACTTGTCTGCCCATTCTGCTAGCCTTTCTATGTCCTGTTGCAGTCGATTCGTATCACCCTCACTCTTTGCCACACCCCCAAGTTTGGTGTCATTGGCAAATTTTGAAATTCTACCTTATATTCCAATATCCACGTCATTTATATATATCAAAAAAAGCAGTGGTCCCAGCACTGACCCTTGGGGAACACCATCTATACCATCCTCCAGTCCTGTCTGAAAAACAGCCATTTACTACAACTCGCTGTTTTCTGTCCTTAAGCCAATTCCTTATCCAAACTGCCACTGACCCACCTATTCCATGAGCCTCAATTTTGTTAACCAGCCTTCTATGTGGTACTTTGTCAAACGCCTTCCTAAAATCCATGTAGACAACATCCATTGCATTCCCTTCATCAATCCTCCCTGTTACTTCATCAAAAAATTCAATTAGATTAGTCAAACACGATCTGCCTTTTACAAATCCGTGTTGGCTCCCTTAATTAGCTTAAACCTCTCCAAGTGCCCGTTCATTTTTTCCTTGATTATTGTTTCTAAAACTTTACCCAACACTGATGTTAAACTGACTGGCCTGTAGTTACTAGGATTGTCCTTACACCCTTTCTTGAACAATGGTGTCACATTTGCCACTTTCCAATCCTCAGGCATTTCCCCGCATCTAGGGAAGATTGGAAAATTATGGCAAGCCTGTAAAGTCTGTGGGTTGTTTAGTTAATTAATACACAGACTCCAAGAGTAACTTAAAACAGGACTTTACTATTCGAAGGTCAGGGCGAATCTGCCCAATAACTCCTGGCACAACACTTATATACTGGTGTGGTCACCGTCGGTATTACCATATACAGAAGCCAAACAAAGTAGTGCCCCACCTAAAATAGTTCTCTTAAAGGTGAACGGTTACATACAATAGTTCTCTTAAAGGTAGACGGGTACATACACTACAATCCTCCCTTTTTAGCTTACAACATACTTATTCCCCATTAAACATAACATATAATCAACTTCATGTAAAACAATTCACAGATATAGTCTCTGCGGGAACAGTTCACAGATTCAGTCTCTGGTCTTGACTCGGTCCGAACAACACCTCTGTGGTGTAGCCGGTTCACATTTCTAGCGTGACTCATCCCATAGTCTTTCCCTTGGCTTAACAGCTTGAACTTCCGTCCTGCTGAACCAGCAGTGCTGACTTTTACAAACAGCTGGACTGCCTTGGTAATTTTTCCTACTTTCCAACTGATTTGGCCCCCTTCATGGGGCCCACGTGCATGATCTGATAGAAGTGATAATGATTTCGATGGTTATCGTCTTCTGCTTCGTCTTTTTCTTTTCTGCTTCTTGGAGACTCTCGGGGCTCCCTTATCCGCTGCCAGCTGTAGCGCCACCATCTCCCTATGTTCCTTAGACTTTAAGTGCTTCATCCTGATTTCTGCACTTTGGGAGTTTTCATCACAAGCTGGGCAGACCAAGTCATCGTAATATTCCGTGTCACTCAACAGGTCATGGTAATATTCGGTGTCGTCCTGAGCTAGTCTAGCGAGAGGGCCTGCTACTTCTTCCGTACCCAACTGGACGTTAGCCGACTGTTGTTCCCTCCCTAGACATCTTTCCTGAAGAGACTTCTTCATGCGTTCATATTCATCCCGCTCTTCCTGGGTTTCCTGCAAATCCTTCACTAATGACTTCGTTTGTGATTTCAACACTTCCCCTTCCCTCGGGGATTGATTGATCAGGCTATTCAATCCTTCTACTGGAGCAGCTGTTTCAACATTCTGCTGTTCACATTGACGTGATTCAGCGTACTTTTGGCATCCCTGTAAAATCTGTGTTGCAACCTCAGCTATTTCCATAACTTTTGAGAGCTCCGAACTCCTTCCCTTTGAAGATTGAAGCTCGTGTTCAGATTGTTCCCATTGTAGAGTCTTGTCCTTCAGCATATGAAGGAGTTGGCTGACCGTTAACTCTTCCACGGGAACACTGTGGGTCAGAGTCTTCTCCATTTCATCCACCTTTTCCTCCAATGCTTTCACCTTCTTTTCCTCTTGTACTTTGGCTTCCAGCGCTCAGAGAAGTTGCGCCTTGATGCTCTCTAGCTCATGTTCAGAGGCCATTCTTACAGTCTCTGTGTTTCTTACAGTTCCCTTTTCTTCCACTGAACGGATTCCCAGTTGAATCTGTTCTTCAAGTTGTTGAATCTCGGTCATTGCCGCCCCATATTTGTCTTGGGTTTCCTTTAATATTTTTATGAGTTCTTGTGCATCTTGTCTTTCATGTTCTGCCATGTCTTTCACCTCTAATTTCTCATCTATGGATGGAACTTCTACCGATGAGTCTGTCTTGGCCTTGAGCTCATCAAGAATTTCCTGCAGCCTTTGGACTTCTTGCTCATGTTCAACCTTCAGTTGCTCATATGCTTCCACTGAAACTAGCTTTTCAGAGGTTGCCGAGTTAACCCCTTCCAGAATTGTAGCCTGGGCCTGTTCATACTGTTCTTTCAACTTCTCACACTCTGCTTGTAAGGAGTCGTAGAGAAGAACTGGAATAAAATCCTGGCTTCCTGAAGATTCCTCTTCATTTGCTTCTTCCTGCAAATATTCTAACTCCTGAACAGCATAAGGGAGACGTGATCGGTAATTGGTCACGATGGCTCTATGGTCGCTCTCTGCTTGAGCTAGCTGCTTCTGTTGTCTTTCCAGATTTTCCCATTCGGTGTCATAGAACTTTTTCATTGTTTTCATCTCTTGTACGAGACGGTAACTCAATTGTTCTAATTGTTGTCGTAATTTGAAATAAGTTTGAGTCCGAGCTCGGTGTTCTTCCGTCATGGATATGTCCGTAACTTGAACAGGCTCAGAATTTTCTGTCAAACTAGGTTGTCGTTGTTCGGTGGAGTTCTGTTCTGAAACTTTGTTCTTCTCTGGAGCATAAGCCTTTATGCATGCCTTCGTTTTTCCAACCTTCGTCGGCAAGTCCATTTCAGCCTTGTCTTTCATATTTGGGTTGGTCTTATCGTCATCCGTTTCAGAATCTGAGCTGATTATCTGCACCGAGTCCTCACTCGTTATGGCTTTTAGATAGTGCCATTCCATGTCTATTTTCTTGATCCACTCCCGTCCTAGAAGTGGTGGTCCTCCCTCATGTAGTACGTATAAGTTCATTCTTGGGTGTTCTTTACCCCTATCTCTCACTTTGACTCTTATCTTTCCCATGGGGTATACTTTATGCCCCGTGTATGTCTGCAATACAAACTTGGTATCTCTTAAGGGTATATGTGAGAATAGCCGGTGGTAATCCCTTCGATTTATGACTGATAGAGCTGATCCAGTGTCCAACTCCATTTTCACTTGGATTCCAGCTATTTTTAGCATGACCCAGATAGTTTGTAGGTCAGCTTCCTTACTCACATTGTGAATTCTCAGACTACCCAGCTCCTGGCCGTTTGGGTCTGAGTCTGAATTCTGTTCGTCTGAACTCTTCTCAGCCACCTTGTGTACCTTGTTGTACTTTTCCTGTGATGGCTTCCTTTGGTTGTTGGTCCTTTGGTTGTTGGTCTTCTTCCCTGACTGGCATACCTTAACTATGTGACCCAGTTTGCCACATTTCCTACATTCCTGGTTCTTAAACCAGCATTGGTTCTGGTCGTGTGTTGTCTTCCCACAACGATAGCATTTTGTTGTTGTCGAGGTAATTTGATCCACACTTAGTGCTGCTGTCTTTAGCTGCATTTCCGCAGTTCCCTTCGCTGCGGCTTCGTGCGATGCTGCAATAAGGACAGCCCTGTCAAGTGTAAGGTCGTTCTCTTCGAGTAGTCGCTTTTGCGTTCCTTCCTTTGCCAACCCGCACACGAACTTGTCTCGCAATGCCTCTGTCAGATTCCCTCCAAACTGGCAGTATTTCACTAGTCTACGCAGTTCGACCAAGTATTCTGCGTTGCTTTCGTCTTTCCGTTGCGTTCTCGCATAGAATTTGAATCGTTCCACCAACATCAACGGTGTGGGGTTCAAGTGATCCTTCAGAACAGCCACAATATCATCGAAAGTCTGATCCGCCGGTTTAGCTGGTGATAGTAGATGCTTCAAGAGCCCGTATGTCTTCGCGCCCATCGAGTTTAGCAAGGTTATAGCTTTGTCATCTTCTTCTATTTTATTGGCCTCACAATAGATCTCGATGCGTTCCACGTACGTGGCCCAGTCTTCTACCTTGGCATTAAAATCGTTGATGCTACCACGCTTAGGCATCTTCCTCTCTTTCTGATAACACCCCGAATTATTTCTTTAACTTATTTATTTATTTTTTTCTAAGATGGCGGTTTTCCCGCGAAAATGGCGGTTTCCCGCGCTTATCTTCTCTCCCCGCCCACTTCAATGGCGGTTTCCCGCTTCTGTCTTCTTCCCCGCCTAATGGCGGCTTCCTGCGTTTCTTCCCTAGCGGGAGGGGTACACTTTCCCCCACAGGCGACGGCCGCTGGCTTTCAGATTCACAGCCTGCGCGTCGGCTTCAGTGCTTTCCCTTTTCTCGGCAAGGCAACCGGCGCTGGGTACACCCCGTTGACGGCGAACAGGTTCAGCCGCTGGGCTGGCTCTCGCTCAGTTCCCCTTGCTCGGGCTAGGTCTCTCTCCCGCTCTCTCGGCTCTACCGGCGCTGGGTACACCCCGTTGACGGAGAACAGTTTCAGCCGCTGGACTGGCTCTCGCGCAGTCTCCCTTGGTCGGCTCTGCCTCTCCCGCTCGCTCGGCTCTACCGGCGCTGGGTACACCCCGTTGACGGAGAACAGTTTCAGCCGCTGGACTGGCTCTCGCACAGTCTCCCTTGGTCGGCTCTGCCTCTCCCGCTCGCTCGGCTCCCAAACGCCTCTCCCAGCCGTCTCGCAGTCCGGTGCTTCCCTCCCCGGCTGCGGCTGAGTTTTTATATCTTCCCGCGCCTACGCTCCCGGTAGCAGCGCTTCGTGGCTTCGGTCGCTGCCCGGCCTTTTTCGCCGGTCGCGGTCTAGCTGTCTCACGACGCCGTTGCGTCCCCAGCCTGTCTGTACCGCGGCTTCCTTGCTCCACGCTGCCCCAGTCTCAGCGCCTCTGGGCCCGACTTCTGTCTGGCTCCTTTCCCCCTCGACCGTGGTCGAGTGCACCGCCCTTATCCTCCGGTTATTCTTTTTACTTTTCCCTTACTCACAGTCACCGTGGCCGCCTTGCTTCTCGTGCTGATCGGCTCACTCCTCACCGTGGCAGAAGGGACAGTCAGTGCCTGTTGCTGATGGAAGTCTTTGTCTCTGAATTCTTCCTCCTTTCCAGCTCTGCAGACTCGAGTTTTCTCCCAGCAGAATGACGAGGGCGGTTGCCTCTTCTCGACGCTCGTTAACTGCTTCGGAATTATTGTTGCCGCAGGGTACGATCGGACACGTCGCCACTGTAAAGTCTGTGGGTTGTTTAGTTAATTAATACACAGACTCCAAGAGTAACTTAAAACAGGACTTTACTATTCGAAGGTCAGGGCGAATCTGCCCAATAACTCCTGGCACAACATTTATATACTGGTGTGGTCACCGTTGGTATTACCGTATACAGAAGCCAAACAAAGTAGTGCCCCGCCTAAAATAGTTCTCTTAAAGGTGAACGGTTACATACAATAGTTCTCTTAAAGGTAGACGGGTACATACACTACAAAGCCCTTCTGCTATCTCCTCCCCCAATTCCCTT
This sequence comes from Somniosus microcephalus, assembly GCF_052327205.1. Classification (NCBI taxonomy): domain Eukaryota; kingdom Metazoa; phylum Chordata; class Chondrichthyes; order Squaliformes; family Somniosidae; genus Somniosus; species Somniosus microcephalus. The sequence goes on from NC_141012.1 coordinate 22,717,220, forward strand.
AGCAACCTGGGATGCAAGCCATCTGGACCAGGCAACCTATCTACTCTAGCAAACCCAGCCTTTCTAGTGCATCCTGTCAATCAATTTTCACCCCTTCCATTGCTTTACCTTTTCCACTTCTACTGCTATTTTGTCAGCATCCACCTCCTTAGTAAACACCGATACAAAGTACTCATTGAGTATTCTAGCCTTGCCCTGTCATAGTAAAGCACCAATTGTGAATGAGTGAATCTGCACAGTACAAATCGCTAACGTCTTTGTGCAGGAGCCTCTGCACTGCAAAGACATGCAGCAGTTAGCCCTGTTGATTTGCGTACTTTGGTTCAGCATGATTGTTAACAAATTACTCCAGTGTCTGAGAAAGGTTCAAATAAAATCACAACATGCTGGAAGTAGACACCACACCCATCGGTATGTGAAAAGAGAAAAAGAAAGGTTGGCATTACAGGTCATGACTTCTCATCTGATGGACCTGCTGCAGATTTCTAAAATCTTCTGGGTTTTATTTTTCAGATTCACCGTATTCATGGTTTCTCTTTTTTTGTCTGTTCTGAAGAAAGTTGTCAGGGTGTCTTTCACAATTTAGCTCATGTTTACATAGGATTACATACATAGGATGTACAGCACAGAAACAGGCCATTCGGCCCACCCAGTCCATGCCGGCATTTATGCTCCACTCGAGCCTCCTCCGATCTTTCCTCATCTAACTCTATCAGCATAACCCTCTGTTCCCTTCTCCCTCATATGCTTATCTAGCCTCCCCTTAAATGCATCTATACTATTTGCTTCAACCACTCCCTGTGGTAGCGAGTTCCACATTCTCACCACTCTCTGGGTCAAGAAGTTCCTTCTGAATTCCCTATTGGATTTCTTGGTGACTATCTTATATTGATGGCCACTAGTTTTGTTGTAAGGGGGAAGCGTATTGCAGATAATGAAAAGATTTACGTTTAATGGAGGGTCGAGCAGATCGCTTGAAATTCATAGACATTTCATGAAAAAACAATAAATGTAAGATTAAATCTTAGATGAAAACATCTTGAGGTCTGATGACACGGGGAGCTTCTGATGCACAAAAAGCAGCCGTAGGTTGACTGCTGAACATCTCTCAATTCTTACGGACAGCCTGTTATTGAGCTGCACAGAAAGAAAACCAACAAGCAGGCCAGAGCTTAGTGTGTGTGGGAGGGCAAGAGAGTAACCACAAGGAGGGAGAAAAGCAATGTGAGCATGCAAGTGGAAATTTTCTTTTAAATGGGTCATACCACAAGCTTTTATTAGTTTGAAAATATTTAATTTATGCGTCAAACCACAAGATAACATCAATATGAAGATATTGGCCCTGATCTTGCTGGAGCAGGCATCTCGCGGTGTGCCCTGTTAGACTTGTTTGTGCACATTTAGGTTTTAAAATTTTTTGCCCACAAAGGAAGTGCAAGCTGATAATGGCACAGCGAGGGCAACAGGGCATCTGGGACCTTGGTGAACGACGGCACAAAGCGTATCTCCTTAACCCATGAGATGAGAGGATTGAGAAATGAACAGAGGAAGGAGTGAGAAGGAGGGTGAATTACAATGGGTGAATTCAATGCCAAATCAGGAACGGAAAGAGAACATACAAACATACAAAACTGACGGACAGGAAAAGAACAGCTGGTCCATCAAGCCTGCCTCACACCATGATTGGTGGATCATCATGACTAAACATTTCTTCCCTCCCCATCCCAAACCTCACACCCACTCCTGCAGCCATGTCATCTCCTGGGAGAGGCAAAAGAACAGAAAAAACCCAGGGCCAATAAGGGAAAAAAAAATACTCTGTAAAATTCCTCTCCGACCCCTTCAGGCGATCAAAACCAGTTCAGGAGATGACATGGACCAAGTGTTGCCTATAAAGACACTTACCTTCTATATGATGTGATCTCTGCCCCAGTCAGGAACGGGTCCAGCTCCCTCTTGAAGGTGTACAGAGAGTCAGCAGCCACCACACCAGCCAGCAATGTATTCTGGAGGCTCACAATTATCTGGGAAAAGAAGAACCGCCTCTTATCTGTTGTGTATGTACCTTTAAGGGAATAACTGGTCTCAGACTGCAGTACCGGCAGTGACCACCCCTGTATAAAAGGCCCTAGCAGGCTTCTGTAGTTTCAGTTTCCAGGTTGTCTCCATTCAGTAAAGACTTGTTATAATCAACTCCTGCAGTCCGTGTCTCCGTTATACACGGACATAATACTGGCGACGAGTAAGAAACGAACTTACCTGCAACTCGGCAGCACCTCAGACGACGTTATTGAAGGTCGAAGCCAGAAGAAAGAAAAAAAAAATAATCCAAAGAAACTCGAGAAACGGGTGTCGACCATGGGCAACCGCCCTCCAAATCATCGAATTGAAAAGTGCAGGAGAGACTGTCGAGAGCCAGGTTTGGTTCTCCAGTCTGTGGTTTCCCAGCTAATCGGGCTGGTGGCAGGTAGTGCACTGATCCTTCCTGGGCTGCGGCGGGCTGGAGCTCGATCGGGTGGCTCTGCAATGGGGCCGGGCAGCGAGTCGGGAAGCAGAGAGAGAGAGAGAGAGGGTGGAGTGCACAGGGCGCGGCCGGTGCTTCGAAGCCGGGCAGCGTTCGGACCTAAGAAGAGGGAGGGAAGTGTCCCAGAGGGTCCGCTACACGACGGGAACGGTTCTTCAATTAACGGAGCAAATATTGAAGCGCGATAGAAAAATAAAAATACCGCGGAGAGCGGCGTTGACAGCAGCGATCGGGGAGGCGCAAAGACCATAGGGCGTCGCCATTACAGGGTAGTAAAATAAATATAATCGCCAGCAACAGCGTTGGTAGCAGCGGCGGGAAAGTGCGGGAGGCGCCATCTTAACTCGGCGGGGAAGAAGGAAAAGCGCGGGAGGCGCCATTTTGATCCATCGGGGACGAAGGCAAAGCGCGGGAGGCGCCATCTTAGATTTTCAAGATGCCAAAGACTGGCGATATCACTGCCTTTGATAATGCAATAGAAGACTGGACCACGTATGTGGAAAGAGTCGAGGTATAGTGCGAGGCAAACGAAATATCCGATGAGAAAAAGACATCGGTATTGCTAAATTTAATGGGCGCAAGAACGTACGGCCTATTGCGGGACCTGATTACTCCAGCCAAACCGAAGGCGAAGAGTTTTAACGAAATTGTTGCTATCCTACAGGAACACCTAAATCCTACACCGCTGCTGATAGCAGAAAGATTTAAATTCCACAGGAGAAATCAGCATAAAAATGAGAGCAATGCTGATTACCTTACGGAACTATGCAAGCTATCAAAGCACTGCCATTTCAGAGCAGGACTGGCAGATACTCTACGGGACAAATTTGTCTGTGGACTCCTGAGTGAAGGAACCCAGAAGAGGTTACTCTCAGAGAAAGAGCTGACGCTAGATAAGGCTTTCAGCGTGGCAGTATCGTACGAAGCAGCAGCAAGGGGAGCTGCGGAAATACAACAAAAGCCACAGGAATACGGCACCCACAAAATGACACGGGGATTTGCAAAATGTTATCGCTGCGGCAGAACAAACCATGACCAGAAGGACTGCTGGTCCAAGGACAAAATATGCAGGCAATGCGGAAAGATGGGACACATTGCACGAGTTTGCAGGTCTGGGAAGAAGAACAATGACAACAAAAAGGCTACTAAGGAACCGTACAGAAAAGTACAAAAGATGACGGACAGTAGTTCCGAAGACCAGATGAGCGATAGTGAATCCGGGAACAAGAGACTAAGCTGTCTCAAACTTCACACGTAATTGCAAAAGAGGACCACCGAACCATTTGGGTCACCCTCACGATAGCAGGGTCCCAAGTCAAAATGGAATTGGATACAGGATCAGCTCTAACCGTCATGAATCGACGAGACTACGAGCGGCTATTCTCACACATACCCTTGAGAGAGACATCCATTGTCTTGAGGATGTATACGGGGCAAAAAGTATGCCCCAGAGGAAAAATAAGGGTGCCTGTCGAATACAACGGCAAGAAAATACGGAAATTGTATCTCTACATTCTGCAAGATGGTGGACCACCATTATTGGGACGTGAATGGATCAGAAAGATAAGTTTAGACTGGCACTCCATTCAGGCACTGACGTGGCTGGTAAAAAGGATGATGACGTCACTCCTGGACGATTGTCAACAATCTTAGCTGACGCCAAAGAGGTATTTCAACAAGAACTGGGCACGCTTAAAGGCGTAACCGCCTCGATAAAAATAGAGGAGAATGCAATTCCCAAGTTTTTCAAAGCAAGACCGGTACCATATGCAATTCGCCCAGCCGTCGAGGCAGAGCTGGAGAATCTGGAGAATGCAGGCGTGTTATCTAAGGTAGACTGGAGCGAGTGGGCGACACCCATCGTTCCTGTCATGAAGAAAACGCTAAACAATAAGTCTGAGGAGCCAAGGAAGGTTCGCATCTGTGGGGACATCAAGGTGACGGTGAACCCAGTCCTTCACACAGTACAATATCCTCTTCCAAGGATAGAAGATATCTTCGCCTCACTATCTGGAGGGAAGCGTTTTACAAAAATTGACCTAGCACAAGCATATTTGCAGATGGAGGTTGAAGAATCCTCTAGGAAGTATCTCACGATAAACACTCACAAAGGTCTTTACCAGTATAATCGACTGGTATTCGGAGTAGCATCAGCTCCGGCGATATGGCAAAGAGCGATGGAACAAGTCCTGCAAGGGATTCCGGGGACTCAGTGTTACTTGGACGACATCCTAGTGACAGGTGAAGATGACAGTGAACACCTTGCCAACCTAGAGCAGGTGCTCACTAGACTACGTGAACATGGGCTACGAGCCAATCGCCCCAAGTGCGAGTTTTTTAAGAAACAGATATCGTATTGTGGCCACGTGATTGATGAAGAGGGGTTGCATAAGTCCCCTGACAAAATTGAAGCGGTGGTTAAGGCTCCAGCGCCTGAAAATGTGTCGCAACTGAGGTCATTCCTCGGATTGGTGAATTACTACCATAAGTTTTTGCCGAATTTGTCCACAATTCTGCATCCACTGAACACCCTACTACGAACGGGAGTAGCTTGGAAATGGAGCGATGAATGTAAGCGGGCCTTTCAGAAGAGTAAGGACCTAATCACTTCAAGAGAAGTATTGGCTCACTACAACCCATCACTACCGATAAGACTGGCGTGTGATGCATCTCCCTACGGCATTGGGGCGGTACTGTCACATAAATTCCTTGATGGTTCAGAGAGGCCGATAGCTTTTGCGTCACGCTCGTTAACTTCAGCCGAGCGTAACTATGCCCAGATTGACAGAGAGGCCCTCAGCCTGGTGTGGGGGGTGAAGAAGTTCAATCACTACCTGCACGGTCAGAAATTTACACTACTAACTGATCATCAACCTCTCGTCTCCATTTTCAACCCTCAGAAGGGCGTACCGATAATGACAGCACAACGGCTACAGAGGTGGTCCCTTTTCCTAGGGGCACACCAATATGACATCGAGTACAAAGGAACTAAACAGCATGGGAATGCTGATGGATTGTCGCGCCTACCGTTGCCGACGGTGGAAGAAGAACTGGCAGTGGATCCAGTGGAGTTATTCCACTCGACTATAGTCGAATGTCTCCCTGTGACGAATGCAAACATAGAAAAGGAAACACGAAATGACCCGACACTCTCCTGGGTCTATGATTTAACGGTGAAGGGATGGCCAGCACATGGCGAACCACTGCTGCCAGCATTCTCGCCGAGAAGAGAACAGCTGTCAGTGTGCAGAGGAACCTTGATGTGTGGATCCAGAGTAGTAATTCCACCCAAATTGAAGGATAGAGTGCTCAATGAGCTTCATGAGGGTCATCTGGGAGGGGTAAAAATGAAGAACTTAGCCAGAGCGTTTGTGTGGTGGCCGGGAATCGATAGAGAAATCGAAGAGATGACCAAGAGCTGTACAGGATGCCAGAAGGTCCAAAACGCCCCACCACAAGCCCCTCTAGATCCATGGGAGTGGCCCTCATCTCCATGGCAAAGGGTGCACATTGATTTTGCTGGTCCCTTCATGGACTCGATGTTTTTAATTGCGGTGGATGCACATTCAAAGTGGCCAGAGGTAATAAAAATGTCCTCAACCACCACAGAAAAATCTATCACAGTCTTACGAACCATATTCGCCAGGAATGGGCTGCCTGAACAGATTTGCTCTGACAATGGACCACAGTTTGTGTCTGAAGAGTTCCGGAGGTTCTTAAAGAACAATGGTGTTAAGCATTACACATCCGCCCCATATCATCCAGCCACTAATGGATTGGCCGAGAGGTTTGTTCAAACATTCAAGAAGGCTATCAAGGCAATGTGTAATGAAGATATACCCCTACAACACAAGGTGGATAACTTCTTGTTTGCCTACCGGAATGCGACACATGCGGTTACCAACCAAACTCCAGCCATGATTTTCTTCAATCGAAGACTATGATGCCGCTTGGATTTGGTTAAGCCAAACATCAGAAGAGATGTGGAGAACAGGCAGTTTCAGAATATGAATGAAAGGCCGACCAGGAGTTTTAAGATAGGTCAACCAGTTTTGGCCCGGGACTACCGCACAGAGAAATGGCAGCCAGGAACGATCTGTACACGGCAAGGACCTCTAATGTATACCGTGGACGTTGGAGAGAGCATTGTAAGATGCCATGCTGACCAGATTCTAGAGTCACTGGAAAATGGCAACTCCACACCATTATCTGATACACCTGGCGATGAAACCGAAGTACCAATTGCATCTACCGCAGAATCGGTGATATTGGAAGCAGACGAACCAAACAACGACATTGATCCCGACTCAACCTTGCCAGAAGAACCTGATGTCCCAAAGAGGCGTTATCCAGACAGAATCAGGAAGCCTCCTCAAAGACTGAACTTATAATTGCTTAACTTCAACCAATGTATCTAGCAACCGTAATTGTAATTGTAATTAGTTATTATTTAGTTGTTAAATGAATGTTATGTACTGTTTATCTAAAAGGGGAGGAATTGTTGTGTATGTACCTTTAAGGGAATAACTGGTCTCAGACTGCAGTACCGGCAGTGACCACCCCTGTATAAAAGGCCCTAGCAGGCTTCTGTAGTTTCAGTTTCCAGGTTGTCTCCATTCAGTAAAGACTTGTTATTATCAACTCCTGCAGTCCGTGTCTCCATTATACACGGACATAATATTATCCAGTCTATTCCTACTGTTACATAGTTTAAACTCATGTCCCCTGGTCCTACCCAATCTGTTAAACTGGAATAATCTATCAATAGGTATGCTATCCAGCCCTTTAATTATTTTATAGACCCCTATCAGGTCACTTCTAAGCCTACGCTGCTCTAAAGTAAATAGACCAAGGCCCTTGAGCCTATCTGAGTATCTGAGGTTCATTAAGCTAGGGATCATTCTTGTAGACCTCCTCTGGACCTTTCCCAAGGCCATCCATCATGTGGGGGGACCAAAACTGGGCACAGTACTCTGGATGGGGTCTGACCAGCAACCTGTACAGTGTCAAATGGTGTCCTTTGATTTATACTGAATGGTTTTCTTAATATAACCCAATACCTTGGAAATTAAGAGAGGGAAAGAAATATTGGATTAAGCGAAAAAGAAAAAAAGAGACAGAACTAAAAAGTAAGATTTTTTTGTGGACATTTTTAAAATCTACAACAACAATTCACAACCTGAGGGAATGATACTCCACACTTATAATTCACTTCCTGTGCAAGAGAGGTTCATTGGCAGCCATTAACAATTATCATGTTGTTAAAAGTGTACTTGTGCTGTTAATTACTAGACTGAACCTTCTGTGGCAAGTTTAATGAATAATTAATGTGAAATGCAGCAACTTCATGAAACTCACAGGGAGGTTAAGGACGAGATGCCATTTTCGCAAAGCTAACAGCGGAGCGGCGCAAATCGTCCACAACTTGTGGTGATTCTCTATTCACGGGGTAGCTCTTCCTCGCCACAAGTTGCTGAACAATTTACACATTAATAACAACGTGCATCATTCACACGCTGTTATCTTCTCAGCAAAATCTGGGTCATTTAATTTGATAACAAATGGAGGAGCCTAATCACCCGGGTATTAATCTGTAAGAAACCCAACACGTAAAGGATGCACTCAGGCAAATAGAGAGATAGAAAGATACCAAGAGAGAGATACAAAGATAGAGAAAGAGAGCGAGAAATAGATAGATAGATAGAGCGAGAGAGAGAGAAATAGATTGATAGATAGAGAGAGAGAGAGAGAAATAGATAGATAGATAGAGAGCAAGAAATAGATAGATAGATAGATAGATAGATATAGCGAGAAATAGATAGACAGATAGAGAGAGCGAGAAATAGATAGATAGAGTGAGAAATAGATAGAGAGAGAGCAAAATAGATAGATAGATAGAGAGAGAGAGAGAGAGAAATAGATAGAGAGAAACAGATAGATAGATAGAGAGAAATAGATAGATAGAGAGCGAGAAATAGATAGATAGATAGATAGCGAGAAATAAATAGAGAGAAATAGATAGATAGATAGATAGAGAGAAATAAATAGATAGAGAAATAGGTAGATAGAGAGAGCAAGAAATAGATAGAGAGCGAGAGCGAGAAATAGATAGATAGTGAGAAATAGATAGATAGAGAGCGAGAAATAGGTAGGTAGATGATAGATAGATAGATAGATAGATAGATAGATAGGTAGATAGATGATAGATAGATAGATAGATAGATAGATAGATAGATAGATAGATAGATAGATAGATAGATAGATAGATAGAAATAAATAAATTTGAAGGATGTAGAAGGGCTGATTCCCCGTTTAGGTGCTCTCAGCAGGGATCGGCACTCACAGGGAGCATCGGGAATTCACAGGCTCACAGTGCCTGAATTTCTGTCCATTCATTTAAACGGATGGATCAGGTACTCTAGCATCACGATTTCCTGACCAAGATAGGTTTAGATGTAGATGAATAATTGCCCTGTGGAACAGTACAAATTGACCAACATCCCCTCTGCGTGCAGGGAGTAGCTGACCATAGAATCAGCCCAAAAATCTCATCATCCTAAAATGTCAGACCAGCCCAATAATAGTGTGATAACTTTTTTAAAAATATGAGGGCGGAAATGATTTTTGGCCCCTCATTCTTGGTCTTTCTAACAAACCACTTACAGTTTACACAGATATAGCTCTTTTGAATCTGGTGATGGAGATGAATTAGCCAGTAAAATTTCTAAGAGAAATTTTGCCTCTAACCCTGAATGCAAACTGTAGGATATCAGTCCACATTATGATCAGTATTATTCAACTCTGGCAATTAACCTTAACAGATCACATTTCTGTGGTCCCAATAGGCCTGATTTGTACTGCTCCACAGGGCAATGATTCATCTACATCTATACCTACCTTCACATCTTCAATCATATTCTCAACAGACAACCCACTGATTACTTTTTGCAAGGAATGAATCAATATTTCATCAATTACTCAAAATGGAAGTCTATTTAAATAATCTATGGGAAAAAATGTCACCTTGGAGTTAAAATCACACTGTGCAATATATAGCAATGATCAGGTTAACTTGTTTGTAGGAAACGTTTCTCTCCAATGTTTTAAGAAAAGTAATAACCTGTTTAAAATAAATGGGTTTATACCTTCCTGATGATAGAAGACAAAGGAATTTCATAAGAACATGTTAAAAGTGTTTCTTACTAATGTGTGGAGATGCCGGTGTTGGACTGGGGTGGACAAATGTAAGAAGTCACACAACGCCAGGTTATAGTCCAACAGTTTTATTTGAAATCACTTTTTAGCTTTCGGAGCGCTGCTCCTTCGTCAGGTGACGTGGAGAGATACATAAAGACACTCATGAGGACGGCCTCAACCGAGATCTTGGGTTCATGTCACGCTACATGTAACCCCACCTGACGTAGGGTCATCCAGACTCGAGTCGTCGTTGGTTTGTTCTCTCTACACAGATGCGGCCGGACCTGCTGTGATTTCCAGCAACAACAAAAAATGTTTTTTTGTCTGTTTTTTGTTTTTCATACAGACCCCAGCATCTGCAACATTTGACCCCTTGTGACCCCACCTCATTGTTCTTTGATGTAATGTTTTCCTGACTAACCTGTTTGGACACCATTCACACCTTTGATTGCTGTGATTATCTCTCTGCCGAGGTGTGATAAATGGCAGTTAAAAAGATTACCTGTAATCATCTGGCATTATTCTCTGACTATATAAGGTGTGTCTTTATGTATCTCTTCACTTCACCTGACGAAGGAGCAGCGCTCCGAAAGCTAAAAAGTGATTTCAAATAAAACTGTTGGACTATAACCTGGTGTTGTGTGACTTCTTACATCTTACTAATGTGGCATAGTGCAATTTCAACTCCCTAATTGCTAATCTCACTTGAGCCTAGACAACAGCTTACTTGTGTCCTCTAACTTTTGGAATGAGGAAAGAAACACAGGCTATGTCAAGATAAATCACTACACATACAGCTCTGGAGCAAGCAAATGTATCAAACAACCAGCCAAATGGTAGATCCATACGGCTCTTATCACACAGTAATAAGGAAAGAAAATGAGAAATACAGAGAGAGATACAAAAATAGAGAGATAGAGAAAGAAATAGACATATAAGAGAGGGAGAGAGTGAGAGAGAGATCCAGAACTGAATGAGCAGAAATTTCCTCCAACTAAATATTGGGAAGACCAAAGCCATTGGGGGAAAAATTGGGTTGCTTTGCGTCTCCCGTTAGCGCCCCTGAAATTCAGTGGGAAGTTGTGGCGGCGGTAGCCAGTAGCGCCCTGTGGTGCTGCGCCTCCACTGTGCGCAGTGCCCCGCTTGCACTCCGACCGCTAACTTCGGTCGCACCTGCTGACCTACCGCCAGACGATATGTCCGACAGGGTCAGGGTGGTGTTTTTGCGGCCACGGCGGCGCAAATTAAAGGGCAGGTGCAGGCAGGCATTTTTTTGGGGCCGCTTGCCAGCAACTGCCCCCTTCCACTTCTTCATGCGGGGTTCCGGCCGCGATCGCTCAGCCTGGCACTCAAGAGGAGTGCCGGGCTGTTTTCCTGGCATCCTGCTCCCCGGTGGTCCAGCAGGGCCCCGGTGCATGCTGCGCTAGGCCACTCCCCTTTAATCATGGGAGGGAGGCCTGTAATACCGCGGCGCTACGTACCGACGCACGTGGCACTGTTGAACGCAGCGCCACGATATTGAATGGTAGCGTCCCAGGAAAGAGGGGGAGTGCTTCCAGTGGCGCCCCCGCCTCTTGCTTGGGGCGCTACCATCAATTTACAGCGCTGGGGCGCTAACTTTTTCGGGGTGCTAAAGTAGAGCCCTGGTGAAGTTAGCGCCCCAAAGGGGGCTCGACCAAATTTTTCCCCCATTGTCTTCAGTCCCCACTACAAACTCCGTTCCCTAGTCACCGACTCCATCCCTCTCCCTGGCAACTGTCTGAGGCTGAACCAGACCGTTCACAATCTTGGTGTCGTATTTGACCCCGAGATGAGCCTCTGACCACATACCCGCACCATCACCAAGACTGCCTAACTCCACCTCTGTAACATCACCCAGCTTCACCCCGCCTCAGCTCATCAGCTGCTGAAACCCTCATCCATGCCTTTGTTACCTCTGGACATAACTATTCCAACGCTCTCCTGGCCAGCCTTCCATCTTCCACCCTCCATAAACTTTAGCTCATTGGGAACTCTGGTGCCCATATCCTAATTCGCACAAAGTCCTCTTCACTCATCAGCCCTGTGCTCGCTGACCTATATGGCTCTTCGTCCGACAATGCTTCAATTTTAAAATTCTCATTGTTGTTTTCAATGCCCTCCAAGGCCTCGCCCCTCCCTATCTCTGTAACCGCCTCCAGCCCTACAATCCTCCGAAATCTTTGCGCTCCTCTAATTCTGGCCTGTTGCGCATCCAAGATTTTAAACACCCCACCATTGGCGGCCGTGCTCTCAGCTGCCTAGGCCCTAAACTCAGGAATTCCCTCCCTAAATCTCTCTGCCTCTCTGCCTCTCTCTCCTCCTTTAAGATGCTCCTTAAAACCTAGCTCTTTGACCAAGCTTTTGGTCATCTGTCATAATATCTTCTTATGTGGCTCGGTGTCAAATTTTGTTTCAAAACGCTTCTGTGAAGCGCCTTGGGACGTTTTACTAAGTTAAAGGCGCTATATTATTGTATTGGTGGTTAATCTACAGGGCAAGTACTTGCTGCACAATGTTACACATAGAATAATAAAACATCAGTACGCTTTCTCAGCCTGTAGCCAAGGCCAAAGCCTAAGGCCCCATTTTGCTACACTCCATTACAATTCCATAAATTAACAGAAAGGCAAAGAGAAAAATCAAACTGAAAGAATGGTGAGTTCAACCAAGAGATAGAGGAGAATAGATGAAGGGTTACATGCACATGTGTTCCTCTTGCTTTTTTTCCAAGTACCCTAAAGAGTTTGTGAATCAGTTATATTCAGAGTGGTGATCTCCCCTCTAAAAGAAACCTGGATTTTCTGTCTCCAAGGTTACCGCTAGCCTAGCTCAATGTGTGAATTGCCTAGGAAGCAGCTTCCACGTTTGTTACTGTAATAATAGTTATTAACGTTATTGGGACAATAGCTTTCATTCTGCAATGAGTCTATTCAAATATATATTTTGTTTATCATACCATAGAAACTTAAGCTTCCTTTTCAAATTCAGGTGAAGAAAACTTCTAATTAAATTAAATTATTAAACAGTGCGCAGCGGCCCTCCCTTTTAACGGCACTTTGCGCCCCACGTACTGCCCTGAGAGGAAGTCAAGCGCCCGAGATAGCGCGCTGTTTCCTCGCCAGGGTGGTAAACCCGATTTAACGGCCGGGGCAGTACTCCCACCCCGGGCGCTAAATGTGAGGCGCTAATTCGGTTACCGCCCCCAAACGGGACGTAACTGAATTTCGTCCCCTTAGAATTTTACAAGTCTGTAGGCTCGATTTTAACTCGGCGCACATTCAGGGTGAGCTTGAAACCTGCGGAGAGAGTTGAGTGTGATGCCTGGGCCGTTTTAACTCCCGGGCCTCATTTGACCTCTTCTGAAATGTCTCACAACTGAAGCCAGCGGGAATGATGTCATGGCCGACAGGTGGGAATTCACATTGCAGCCGGAGGCCGTCAAGGGAATGGTCCCCGGCATAAGATTAGTGCCGGGGAAAGGGGGGGTCCCAAACAGCTGGAAGAGAGAGGGCAGGCTGGGGTGGGGGCGGCACAAGGATTCTTTACAGGGCCCGATGGTGCACTCCTGCTCCTCCTAGACCACAAGGGATACTCACAGAAATTATTTTTAAAAAACCAACTTACCTTGGCCTCTTCTGGCCACTCTGCTGCCTCCTGTCAGGTTTTGCTGGTGGCTTTGGCGCTAGGCCGGCCTCCCATTTTATGGAGTTAAAATCGCGTACTGACACCAATGACATCATCAGGCTGCGACTTCATCATGTTACGTAGGTCCCTGCCTGCTTGGGGCGGGCTGCCCTCTCGCACCTTAATTCTGCCCGGTTAATAATACAAGTACAGGGTGGTGGGGGGGTTGGAAACAAGGCGTAAACCACCCCCCCTTTCCCCTACCCCCGCCACTATTTTAACAACCACTTGCTCAATATGTGGTGGGCAAGCTGGGTTAAAATTGGGACTTAGCATTCTAAGAACATAACATAAGAACATAAGAAGTAGGAGCAGGAGTAGGCCATATGGCCCCTCAGGCCTGCTCCGCTATTCAATAGGATCATGGCTGATCCGAACCTAGACTCACGTCCACTTCCCTGCCCGCTCCCCGTAACCCCTAATTCCCTTATCTGCTAGGAAACTGTCTATCTCCGTTTTAAATTTATTTAATGTTGCAGCTTCCACAGCTCTCTGAGGTAGCAAATTCCATAGATTTACTACACTCTGAGTGAAGAAGTTTCTCCTCATCTCAGTTTTGAAAGGGCAGCCCCTTATTCTAAGATTATGCCCCCTAGTTCTAGTCTCACCCATCAGTGGAAACATCCTCCCCGCATCCACCCGATCAAGCCCCCTCACAATCTTATATGTTTCGATAAGATCGCCTTTCATTCTTCTGAATTCCAATGAGTAGAGGCCCAACCTTCTCAACCTTTCCTCATAAGTCAACCCCCTCATCTCCGGAATCAACCGAGTGAACCTTCTCTGAACTGCCTCGAGAGCAAGTATATCTTTTCTTAAATATGAAAACCAAAACTGTACGCAGTATTCCAGGTGTGGCCTCACCAGTACCCTGTATAACTGAAGCAAGACTTCCCTGCTTTTATACTCCATCCCCCTTGCAATAAAACCCAAGATTCCATTGGCCTTCCTGATCACCTGCTGTACCTGCATACTAACCTTCTGTGTTTCATGCACCAGGACCCCCAGATCCCTTTGTACTGTAGCACTTTGCAGTTTCTTTCCATTTAGATAATAACTTGCTCTTTGATTTTTTCTGCCAAAGTGCATAACCTCACACTTTCCAACATTATATTCCATCTGCCAAATTTCTGCCCACTCACTTAGCCTGTCTATGTCCTTTTGCAGGTTTTTTATGTCCTCCTCACTCACTGCTTTCCCTCCCATCTTTGTATCGTCGGCAAACTTGGATACGTTGCACTTGGTCCCCTCCTCCAAATCATTAATATAGATTGTAAAGAGTTGGGGGTCCCAGCACTGACCCCTGCGGAACACCACTAGTTACTGATTGCCAACCCGAGAATGAACCATTTATCCCCACTCTCTGTTTTCTGTTAGATAGCCAATCTTCCACCCATGCCAGTATATTACCCCCAATCCCGTGATTTTGAGTTAAACCCACTTCTCGCTTATTATAATTGTGTGAGTGTGGGGCCCACAAAGTGTAACATTGTTCACAATCTGAGTATACTCTTCACAGGCTTGAGCGCTTTGAGTTTGGAATGCTTTGTTTATTTTAATGTTAATTTAAGTATCTTACATGTGTCGCTGTGACTTTTAGATGTGACTAAACTATGGACCTCAGTTTCTAAAGCACTGTTAACTGGAGGCCACAATGTGGTAAAACAAAAGAAAAAAAACCTGTTAACAATGAAGAGGTAAGAATTCATCCAGTTGCTATGAGTCACGTCATGTACAGGTTTCCTGTTTGGTATTTCTACTGAAATCTAAACAAACATATTTATAATTTCAATAGAAACAATAAATAGAGAGCAGTTTTCCATTGTAAGAAGGTGCGGCAGTTCAGGTCCTGTGTTTCCACTATTTTTAGATGGCCAAGAATTAAACTGCTGACTTGCCATTGATTTCTATTGGGCCAGTTAGTGAAGCTAAAATTTCCAATTGTTTCAGCCAGTAGGGTGGCCATTCGTGATGCACCTCCAATCATGGACAATTTTCCACTTAAGTGGTAGAAGTGCCACCAGGGACCATAAAGGCAGCTGTGCCCTGCAGAAATCTTTAGTCGTCTTGAAATGTTGGAAGTTAAAGGAGTACATGTACAGTGACAGACGTATACCCAACCTGGGGGTCAGAAAATGACTGTGCACCATGCAGTCAGATTGAGGTGAGATGCCCTCGGAATATATCAGTGGGTAAGACTTATAACTGTACATTAAGGGGGCAAAATTCACCTTGTTTGCGCCCCCCTGCCCCCGAAATGATAACACCGCCTCCCGTGAAATTCGGCGTGAGGTTAGCAGCGGCGCTACCGGTTTTCGCCCCGATCTTCTGCGCCCGGAGATCATGACGTCATCTCCGGGTGCATCGCCCCGTTAGCGCTTCCGATGCAAAATTCCCGTTTTTTGCCTGCTTGTGCGCCTCTGTTTTTTAGCGACAGGTTCGGCAGATGTTTTCCAGACGGGAGGCCCGTGGAGGAAAGCTATTTAAAGGCATCCACTTCCGGTTGTTTTTTGTGCCGGCCAGGACATCGAACCATTTTGCTGCTCAGAAGCAAAGAGCCCTTTAGATTGTCGGAAGCATTTTTGAGATTTCAGAGTTTGCTGCTGAATGAGGAATCTTCATTTGCATTAGGGTGTGATTTGTTGGTTATTAGGCAGTTCGTCTCAGAGAAATGAAAAGGGTCGTCCGCAGTCTGTGTCTTCTCTCCTCGAAGCAAGCAAAGCTGCAAATGAGCATCCGGTGAATGATCGGACCGCCCCTTTAAGAGCTGCAAAGAAGCAGTGCGAGCGATCAAATCTGTTTGGAACTCTCCTGAAATTTGGCAGCCCTCTGGTGTTAGCGCCCCTGTACCGCCCCACTGAGGACATTAGCGCTTGATTTAGTGCCCCTCTCCCTTCCTGGGGCGATGTCAGGGAATTTAGGTGAGGCTCAGAATCATTAGCGCCAGGCACTAACTTTTCAAACTTTTTGCAGTTAGCGCCCCAAATGGCCCTCTTGGGGAATTTCGCCCCCATAATCTTTAATTTGTGCCGTTTGGAGGTATTGGTGTGCATGAGATGATGAATGACCTCTAGGTTTACAGGAGGGATTGATATGGGCACGCAGTGAATGTGGAAGAGGTTGATAGACAACACTTTCTGGCATGCAATCTTGTATTATCTACTGGACACATGGGTACTGTTTAATAGTCTTACCTCGTCAGATTCCTTGAAGCATTCCGTTTTCTTCTGCATCAGTTCTTGGATCATATGGGGAGTATTGAGCCAGGACACCACCTCCTGTGAGGCATGGCACACTGTTGTCCTCGCTGCCAAACTAGATAGCAAAATACTGCGGATGCTGGAAATCCGAAATAACAACTGAAAATGCTGGAAAAACCCAGCAGGCCAGGCAACACCCGTGGAGAGAGAAACAGAGTCGACGTTTCGGGTCGAAACCCTTCTACAGAACTGAGAAAAAAAAGGCAGGAAATGAAAAGATTAAAAGGCAGTTTGGGGGCTGGGAAATGGGGGAGGGGGTGAAAGAAGAGACATTAAGAGATATTCAAGGTGAGACGAGATGGTAATAGGACAGGTAAAGAGACAAACAATGGCTCTAGATGAAGTGTGAAATGCACTGGCAGAGTGAGAGACAGCTGCCATGTGGGAGAGAGAGGAAAAAAGGGAAAGGCACAAACCAAAAATGTGGATAAAAACTATAAAAATATATAGGGGCTGAGGTTATGATCTGAAATTGTTGAACTTGATATTGAGTCCGGAAGGCTGTAAAGTGCCTAATCCCATGTAGAGGCTCCACTTCACTAACCATGGAACAAGGGGTTGTGGTACGACAGTACTCTGTCAATTGCCCACAGACTCCATTGTGTGCCTCCACATTGGATTTCCTTTCACTTCATTTTTTTTTCTGGCAATTATTTCCTCCCCTCCCATCTCCCCACATACCCTTTCAGCATGTTTCAGAGTGAAAATGCCTTTTGAACCTTACTAAAGGTTCTGATAATTTTTGACCCCCTAGATAGCTACTTAGCTTTAGGCGGCATTAGCACTTTAAATTTCAGCTAGGCCACAATATTGCAGTTCCCTCATTCGGCTAGCCTCCTGTGC
This sequence comes from Somniosus microcephalus, assembly GCF_052327205.1. NCBI lineage: Eukaryota > Metazoa > Chordata > Chondrichthyes > Squaliformes > Somniosidae > Somniosus > Somniosus microcephalus. Next base: position 22,734,749 of record NC_141012.1, read on the forward strand.
AAAGCTGAACCTGCATGGACGGCTTAATTCTGCAAATAAAAGATGACTTCACGAAATTGCAGGAGTCGGCTCACTGAGCAGTTCGCTGGTTTTCCACTGACAGCTAGGTATTCAATCCTAGTCTTAACCTGGACTCCAAAGTGTGTATTGTTGCTGCAAATGGAAAAAAAATCACACTGAAACAGTAGGAGTTATCTACTGTAAACTATAAACTCACAAAAAGTACCTACTCCCAACAGGATATGACTTTAATCAGGTTAAGCAGACTCTGTTGAAAGATATATTGCAACATTTGAGCTACCACTAAATAGTTAGTTATTATTCACACAAATGCACATAACATCTAAAGGCTGGTGTGCTCTTATGCCAAGTGATCTAGGATCTTTGCCCCTACTCTTCTCCCTGGAGGATCTTTCAATCATCCTGCATGAAAAATGCCTGCATAACAACAATGGTTCAGTGGTAGCACATCTTGCCTCCAGGCCAGAAAGTTGTGGGTTCAAGTCTCCAGAAACCGCAGCACATAATCTAGGTTAATACTTCAGTGCAACACCGAGGGAGTGCTGCACTGTCTGGGGTGATGTCTTTCGGATGAGACTTTAAAAAAAAATTTGTTCGCAGGATGTGGGCATTGCTTTATTAGCCATCCCTAATTGCCCTTGAGAAGGTGGTGAGCTGCCTTTTTGAACCAATTGGTACAACTGAGTGGCCATTTCAGACGGCAGTTAAGAGTCAACCACATTGCTGTGGGTCTGGAGTCACTGGATAAGGACGGCAGATTTACTTCCCTAAAGGACATTAGTGAACCAGATAGGTTTTTATGACAATCCATTAGTTTCATGGTCACCATTACTGATACTAGCTTTTTATTGCAGATTTATTTAATTAACTGAATTTAAATTCCCCAGCTGCCGCGGGGGGATTTGAACTCATGTCTCCGGATCATTGGTCCTGTAACATAACCACCGTGCTACTGTACACCATCTGTCCGCTCAGGTGGGCGCAAAAGATCCCACGGCAACATTTTGAAGAAGAGCAAGGGAATTATCCTTGGTGTCCTGTTCAACGTTTATCTCTCGACCAACATCACTAAAAACATCATTATCACATTGTTGTTTGTGGGAGCTTGCTGTGCACAAATTGGCTGCTGAGTTTCCTACATTACAACAGCGACTACACTTCAAAAAGTACTTAATTGGCTGTAAAGTGCTTTGGGATATCCCGAGGTCAAGAATGGCGCTATATAAATGCAATGGTGTGGAGATGCGGTGTTGGACTGGGGTGGACAAATGTGAGAAGTCACACAACACCAGGTTATAGTCCAACAGCTTTATTTGAAATCACAAGCTTTTGGAGCGCTGCTCCTTCACCTGACGAAGGAGCAGCGCTCCGAAAGCTTGTGATTTCAAATAAAACTGTTGGACTATAATCTGGTGTTGTGTGACTTCTTATATAAATGCAAGTTCTTTCTTTCATTCTTTATCAGTCCTAAATTGTTTTTCACCAGTTTGAACTTCTACTTCCTTGTCCTACTAGCACAGATTTAGAGATTTGTTTTATAACAGGTGCACATTGGAGAGTTTAGTTAAGTGATCGCTTTACTTGGGGAGGGAGGAAATTTTCAACTGCCCGCTGCCCACTTCTGGCCAGAAAAACAGGTGTTCAGCAGAGGAACACCTGGTGGGCACCTTGGACACACATTTACTAGCTTGAATCATGTTTTTAAAATGTGTTTCAAACATCCCCTTGGACAGTATATGAGCCCGTGGCTGCTGCTCTTCTACTGCAGCCAAAAGGCCCCAAGGCCAGTGGCCAGGAACGTTAGAATTTTCTCCCCCTTTTTGCCAGTGCTAGGCCCTGCCAAGAGAAAGATCTACATTAATGGTGCTCCCAGACCACGCGAATGGCCCTGGACTTTCAGGGCTCCACCATTGCTGGCTGTGCCTTCAGCTGCCAAGGCCCTAAGCCCTGGAATTCCCTCCCTAAACCTCTCCGCCTCCCTACCTCTCCTCCTTTTAAGATGCTCCTTATAAACTACCTCTTTAACCAAGCTTTTGGCCACTTGTCCTAATATCTCCTTATGTGGCTCGGTGTCAAATTTTGTTTGATGATATTCCTGTGAAGCGCCTTGAGATGTTTAACTACATTAAAGGTGCTATATAAATGCAGGTTGCTGTTGTTTTTAGACTAGAAAAGCAGCGCTCTTGGGCCTGGACAAAGGCAGTGCACTTTAGATGCCATCTCATCACTCTCTAGTTCCAGCTCTGAGTTCTTCCACAATCTCCCAGCCATGCTCCTCACTGCCCTTCAGCTGCATGCCTGCAATATTTTTGCTCTGTTATTCTCAATTTTGAGATTTTGACCAGTTTACCAGCAGTATCCAAATCCATCCTCCAGTACCCTTCAGTCACCTCATGGCTATGTCACCAGTCTTCCAGCTGTCTTCACAGCCACCATTCCTGCAATCTTCTGGATTTGTTCTCCACTTCATAGCTCCAACCCCATAATCCCTGAGCTGTCTCATCTGTCATCCTCCAGCTCCAGCCCTGTTATCTCCTGGTTCTGTTCTCCTCCATCCCCTGGATCTATTCCCACAATCTTGCACTGAGATCAGTAGATGTCATTGTAACATTATGGCATCAACTGCAGCTGCTGCTGTAGGTACAGCAGTGCTATTATACTCAACACTAAATTACTATGGTAGAAGTGATTGAGAATTGGCAGGGGATCAAGCGGAATGGATCAGATTTGGTGAGTGGTATCAGAAGTGGCAATGGCAGAAATAGGGCACACAGTTGAATACTGGTTCTAATGTATATTACTGGGTAACTTCAGAGTTGGGTTCTCTTTTTAGACCGGAAATGATCAAAAACACATCCACAACTTTCATTTAACACGTGAAGAAACAGTGGGGGAAAAATTCAGTATCGCCCTGTTTGGGGTGCCATTAACGGCCGTGCTCAAAGTTTAGCGCCTGGCGCTAATTATCGCCTCTGACGGCAAATTTGGCTTTTATCACCCCTGGAGGTGATTGGAGTGCTAAATCAGGCGCTTCACACCTGTCTTAAGGCGCAAAGGCCGAGGAGCGAGGCGCTACCTCAGAGCGCTGGCGAAGCTCATGTGATGTCAGTCAGCAATGAAATACAGACACACTGGCACCGGCCAGTTCTTAAAGGGGAGTTCTGATGAAAGGTCATTGACCTGAAACGTTAACTCTGTTTCTCTCATCCCAGATGCTGCTTGACCTGCTGAGTTTCTCCAGCATTTTCTGTTTTTATCTTAAAGGGGAGGGTTGATTTTGCTCTCAATCCACATCCTGCTCATTGCAGCCTTGAATCTTGGCCTGGAGAGACCTGTACATCAAATCTGCTGGAAAGAACCAGGGAAAGAACCAGGGAAAGAACGCAGAGTGCAGCCCCCACAGTCTCTTCTAAATCGATACAAGGAAGAGCAAATCAAAATGAACCTGCAAAGTGCTGCTCAGTACCCAAAACTCCTTCACACAGCATTGAATCTCTCCAGAAGTCTCTCTCTCTCAGAATGCGTGGTGCAAAAATGTCACCAACAAAAAAAGGCAGGAAGTGGTCGCCTTTAAATAGCGCTCCCCCAGTCCCTTTCTGACTGCAAAACGCTCCCTTCAACCTGTCGTTGCTAGCGGCAGGCGGTAAGGCAGGGGGCGCCACTCAATATCCGGTCCGGGGCGCTACCAGGGCGTTGCGTACTCGACTGACGTTACGATCTGCTGGCGCAGGAGATCGTGGCGGTAGTGTTTAGCGCCGCCGCAAAATGTCTAGTTAATTTTGCAAACATCGCCGCGCCCGGGCGTGAGTTGCTTTGAGCCCCATTAGCGCCCTCTTAAGGCGCTAAGGGGAGGCGCAAACCAACTGAATTTTTCCCCAGTGTATATTTTAACAAATTGCAAATCATGGATCACACCACAGGTCAGTCAGGAGGTAGTTTAATGAAGAATCCTACAAAAAATGTTCGCCGAAGTTTCTCCTTCAAATATTGACTAATCTGTTGTGCCTTTCCAATACTTTCTGTTTTTATTTCAGTTTAAATGGACCAGTAGTTCCTGTAAAGTGCACCCACTGATATAATTCTTGTAGTCTCAATATAGTCCATATAGTGTCTTTATTTTGGCGACTGGCAATGCTGTAATTACGTTACAACTACACTGTTGGTGTCCAGAGGTTTTGTTTTGTGCTGGCCCTACCTTCATAAGGAGCAATTTTACAAAACCGTACACTTGGCTAGAGGCTTCACCACAGCGACTGTGCACTGAGAAATCACAAGTGTGCTCACCACAATTTCATTACACTAAAATTAATGGATGGAGAATTCTGGAGAGTGTACCTGTGATTTGCCAATACGCAGTCCCCAGTGGCTGAAGCTTCTCGCCAGGAGTGTGAATTTGTAAAATCGGCCCTACAGGCCTTGGTGGATTTCTGGGTCTCCCACCGTAACTTCAGCAGGAGATCAGCGGAATCCCCAGAGAAATGGCGTAAGTGATGAGTGGGAAGTGGTTTCTTTGCGGGTTCCAGAGATCTCCCATCGAAGTTATGGTGGGAGACCCAGAAAACTCTCATGGAATTTCAGAGCCTTTGGGTGGAGCTCACAACTTTGGCAGGGGTGTAAAGCGGGGGCGGCAACGGATTGGCCACCCGTTATTCCATTATATTGAAGTTAATAGACAGGAAAGTCAGAGCGGGTGCCGATACCGCCCACTTTACACCTTGCTGAAGTTGAAATTTCCACACATCGGGACCAGAATCAGGGCTAGGTACTATACCTGCACAAATCAGAGTGAGATTCCCAGGGGGCAGAAGTCAGGTTGAGTCTTGACCCAGGTTTACACTACACAAGTTTAGCATTGGTGGGAAATAACCACTTCACACCAATGCTAAACTTGTAGTGTAAAGGTGCCCTAAAACAGGCAAAGATACTGCAAGAATTTAACAGGTGAAGATCACACCACAGTTTATTAAACCCATGAAAGCAGGTCAATATATCATGCACTCTTTTTTTTCACTAAAATCTTGAAAGCATATCTAATTTTTTTCCCATTAATTGATCTTATTGGGTTAACATGCAAGTACAGTGACCCTATAACACACATCACTGTGCCAGGCTGTCTCAGGGGATTCTACTACACTTCTCTGATTCTTGGCAGGAATGGCAAGCTATGTATCACACAAGGACAGTGCATGAAGTGCTTCCTTTTAAGCATCATTTGTCAGAATGCATCACTTGTTGTGCCTCACTAAAGTGCAGTTACTCACAAGGAAATATGTTAACATTAAGTGAAATTAATGCGTGTGTGGATTATAATGCATTTCTCATGCATTAGTAAAAGGAGTTGAGAAAAACTGGTGTAAGAGAAACCATACAATTGGTATGGGCAAAGAAAGAACTTGCACTTATAGAGTGTTCTTCACATCCTCGGAACATCCCAATGCTTTTCAAAACCAACTAATTACTTTTGAAGTGTCATCATGTTTGTCTTGTAGGCAAATAGTGCAGCCAAATTGCACACAGCTTGGTCCCACAAACAGCATGAGATGAATGACTAGTTAATCGGTTTTGGATCTGATGGTTAAGGACATTGGAAGAACTCTCTGTTCTTCTTCAAAGAAGTGCCATGGAACTTTTTACATCTACCTCAACAGGCAGATAAGCTCTCAGTTTAATGTCTCATCTGAAAGTCAACACCTCCGTCAATGCGCCACTCCCTCAGAACTTCACTGAAGTGTCAGCCTAAGGAACAACAACTTGTATTTATATAGCGCCTTTAATGTAATTAATCATCCTACGGCACTTCACAGGAGCGTTATAAAAAAAAAATTGACACCGAGCCATATAAGGAGATGTTATGGCAAATGACTATAGAAACATAGAAACAGAAAAATAGGAGCAGGAGTAGGCCATTCGGCCCTTCGAGCCTGCTCTGTCATTCAATATGATCATGGCTGATCCTCTATCTCAATACCATATTCCCGCTCTCTCCCCATACCCCTTGATGTCTTTTGTGTCTAGAAATCTATCTATCTCCTTCTTAAATATATCCGGTGACTTGGCCTCCACAGCCTTCTGTGGTAGAGAATTCCACAGGTTCACCACCCTCTGACTCAGCTTGATCGAAGAGGTAGGTTTAAAGGAGCGTCTTAAAGGAGGAAAGAGAAGTAGAGAGGCAAAGAGATTTAGGAAGGGAATTTCAGAACTTAGGACCTAGGCAGCTGAAGGCACGACCGCCAAGGAAGGTATATTACAAAGGTACATTGTGATTGGGAAAATTAAAAGATCAGAAAGCATTGCTCTTTGAGTACATACAAAATTCTTTTGTCTGCTATTTTAAATGAGGTAGTAGCCTGTTTATTTCGAATGGGTTGATATTTATATTAAAATAGTGGAGGAAGTAATTCCACACAAACACATCAAGTGTTCACACGTTAATATTCAAAGAGCCCAGTGTCAAAGTACAAAAAGTATGTACAAAAACTTCAATGAAATTTCTTTCCCCAAGTCCTCATGATGGTATGAATTTAGGATCAGTACTAGAACCATTAAAGGGAAGCTTTGAAGATTCTTTTTCAGGCAAAGATTTATTACAATATGGAATACATTACCTCTAATGGCTATGGAAGCCCAGTCAATCATTATATTTTGGATGTATTAGGTGAAGAAGAAACATATTAAAGGTTATTGGGAAAGAGCAAAGAAATGGGATTAGAGGGGATAGCTCTGATATAGGTCTAGCATTGGCACAGGCACGATGGGTTAAATGCTCTCTTGTTTTGAAATATCTATGAAGATTACAGGCTGGATTTTCTCAGCCCCGAGGAGATGGGCATGGAGGCGGGACTGCTGGGAAAGTTGCAGAATTTGGGGCGGGTGGCAAACCCACCCCCAACCCGCCTCCGTGCTCTCTTGCCAGGAGGCGGGAAGCCGTCCTGCCCCGGGTCCCGTCTCCTTGGAGGCGGGAAGGGATTAAAGCCTATTAACTGCCTTTTAACAGGTAGAAAATAGGATTTACCCATTTTTCGTGCTGAAGTGGGAACCCCACCGGGGGTGTAGGAGGTGAGTAGGAGGTCTGCGAGGGTCAGAGGGGTCTGAAAGAGCGATGTAGAGGTGAGTGATGGGTGCAAGTGTGGAGTGGTACGTATGTGAGGTGAGTGTAAAGTGTTAGAAAATGTTAACTTACCTTTGTTTCTACCTACAGCCTTCAGCCGCTGTGGAGCCAGAGTCCCCGACATCTCCATTGTAGAGATCACAGACTGGCTGTTGCATCCTCCGATCCAACAGCCAGCTGATTTCTGCAAAGTAGAAAGGTTTGATGAGTCCTGAACACAAGGACTCCTCAAACTACACAGAATGTCAGTGTTTGACAGCTTCACAGAGTTGATGTGCTCTGTCACTGACTTCCCCCTAATTGGCCTGCTGAGCCCGCCGGGCGGGCTTAACAAGTTCAATCAGGGGAAATTCCCGCTGGTTGGCCAGAAGCTGATGGAGGCGGGACAGAGGCCCGGCAAGCAGCAGTCCCACCTCCAAAATCTTCCCATTCGGAAAATCCAGCCTTACATAAAAGAACTTGTGTAAGAGTTGATACAATGAAGTAACAACTGTTGATAATTTTAGTGTCTGCTGTCAAAATAGCCTGAAGTCAAAGGAAAATCCAAGCATTTTTGGAGCTATTCTGTGCAACAGGACTTCTATTCATGCTGGGATTTCAGAGGAAATAATTCTATAATGCTTATTTGGATGGAAAAGCTGAGTGTACACACCCAGTTGTTGAGGCTACGTCAATTGAAAAATTTGAAACTGAGATTGATAGATTTTTGTTCGGTAAGAGCATTAAGGGATACGAAACAAAGGGCGGGTAACGAGTTGAGGTACATATCAGCCATGATCTAACTGAATGGCGGAACAGGCTCAAAGGGCTGAATGGCCTACTCCAGTTTCTATGTTCCTACCAGCCTGAGTGGTGTCATCTCGCATGGCATCAGCACTCTGCTGTCTACCTTGGAGAGTATGACCTCTTCCAGGGATGTTGCAGTCAGACCCGCACAAAAGAATCCATGTTCACACGCTTTGGTAGAAGCTCAAACGGTTGCCATGCAGACTCTGAGCTCAAACCTCTATTCTGAAAGGCAGATGTACGCCTTGCAGAGACAAGCAGATTGGTGGCGCAAGTGGACAGGGGCTTTCCAGGAGTCACTCATCTTCTGCAGTCTTCCCTCCCACAGATCAGTAGAAGTGATGAGCCCCAGTCCTATGGGAGTGACAGTAGTATCATGGGAGCAGCACATGATGTCAGCACTCATGCTTCCAGTCCAATATATAGTGTATTAATGATCTAGACGAGGGAACTAGATGTAATATCTCCAAGTTTGCAGATGACACAAAGCTGGGTGGGCGTGTGTGCTGTGAAGAGGATGCAGAGAAACTCCAGTACGATTTGGACAGGTTGGGCAATTGGGCAGATGCATGGCAGATGCAGTATAATGTGGATAAATGTGAGGTTATCCACTTTGGTGGCCAAAACAGGAAGGCAGATTATTATCTGAATGGCAATAGATTGGGAAAAGGGGAAGTGCAACGAGACCTGGGTGTCCTTGTGCACCAGTCACTGAAGGTAAGCATGCAGGTGCAGCAGGCAGTTAAGAAGGCAAATGGTATGCTGGCCTTCATAGCGAGAGGATTCGAGTACAGGAGCAAGGATGTCTTGCTGCAGTTGTACAGGGCCTTGGTGAGACCACACCTTGAGTATTGCGTGCAGTTTTGGTCACCTTATCTGCGGAAGGATGTTCTTGCCTTGGAGGGAGTGCAGAGAAGATTCACCAGACTGATACCTGGGATGGCAGGAATGACATATGAAGAGAGATTGGGTCGATTAGGCTTATTTGTTAGAATTTAGAAGAATGAGAGGGGATCTCATTGAAACTTATAAAATTCTAACAGGACTAGACAGACTAGATGCAGGAAGGATATTCCCGATGGCGGGGGAGTCCAGAACAAGGGGTCACAGTCTAAGGATAAGGGGTAAGCCATTTAGGACTGAGATGAGGAGGAATTTCTTCACCCAGAGAGTGGTGAACCTGTGGAATTCTCTACCACAGAAGACAGTAGAGGCCAATTCATTAAATATATTCAAGAAGGAGTTAAATATATTTCTTAAGGCTAAAGGGATCAAGGGATATGGGGAGAAAGCAGGGACAGGGTACTGAATTTGGGTGATCAGCCATGATCGCATTGAATGGCGGAGCAGGCTCGAGGGGCCGAATGGCCTACTCCTGCTCCTATCTTCTGTGTTTCTATGTTTCAAACCAATACAAACCAGGGTGCCAGCTGGGCTAGACTGCCCTGGCAGAAGCCACCGTGCAGAGGTCTGCAGCCCGCCCATCTCAAGCTTGAGCAATCAAGCGACGCTGGCCACAAGCATTTCAAGGGTCCACACATCAGCAACAGCAGCCTTCCGCCAGTTCTGTTCAACAACAACAACTTTTATTTATATAGCACCTTTAACATAGTAAAACGTCCCAAGGTGCTTCACAGGAGTGTTATAAGACAGAAAATTGACACCGAGCCACATAAGGAGAAATTAGGGCTGATGACCAAAAGCTTGGTTAAAGAGGTAGGTTTTAAGGAGCATCTTAAAGGAGGAAAGAGAGGTAGAGAGGTGGAGAGGTTTAGACAGGGAATTCCAGAGCTTAGGGCCTAGGCAACAGAAGGCACGGCCACCAATGGTGGAGCGATTATGATCAGGGATGCTGAAGACGGCAGAATTAGAGGAGCGCAGATACCTCAGGGGGTTGTGGGGCTGGAGGAGATTACAGAGATAGGGAGGGGGCAAGGCCATGGAGGGATTTGAAAACAAGGATGAGAATTTTGAAATGAAGTTGCTTAACTGGGAGCCAATGTAGGTCAGCGAGCACAGGGATGATGGGTGAACGGGACTTGGTATGAGTTAGGACACGGGCAGCCGAGCTTTGGATGATCTCAAGTTTACGTAGGGTAGAATGTGGGAGGCCAGCCAGGAGTGTGTTGGAATAGACAAGTCTAGAGGTAATAAAGGTATGGATGAGGGTTTCAGCAGCGGATGAGCTGAGGCAAGGGCAGAGACGGGCGATGTTACGGAGGTGGAAATAGCCGGTCTTAGTTATGCTGCGAATATGTGGTCTGAAGCTCATTTTGGGGTCAAATATGACACCAAGATTGCGAACAGTGTGATTCAGCCTCAGATAGATGTTAGGGAGAGGGATGGATTTGATGGCTAGGGAACAGAGTTCGTGGCGGGGACCGAAAACAATGGCTTTGGTCTTCCCAATATTTAATTGGAGAAAATTTCTGCTCATCCAGAACTGGATGCCGGACAAGCAGTCCGACAATTTAGACACCGTGGAGGGGTCGAGAGAGGTGGTAGTGAGTTAGAGCTGCTAAAGCCACTGAGGAAGCACCTCATAGCTTAGGACTGTTTTAATATGTGCAGAAGATTCCCTGGATTGCGTGTTGATATTTGTAGAATGGTCGCCAGGAGTGTGTGAACATTTGCAGGAGTTTCTTGGAATGTGTTAATATTTTCAGGGAGTTCGCCCACACAGAAAAGCTTGAAAGTCACTGATTTACATAAAGTAACTTCTATCTAACAACATGTAGTTCATTCAAATCCACAAGAGTGCACTCTCAGAAACGTCTGACCCCTGAAAATCTGCTCATGCTTAAACAAATCTAACTCGAATGATAAATTACTTTTATTTATATCCATGGTTATACGGAGTACTGCTGACCCTCGAATATTAATGACTGATTTTAAAAAATGAATCTTGTAAGTAATGTTGTGGTTTACACTCCATCACCAGTACAGCTTGCCCTGCTCATCAGTATATGCATTTTCAAAATTAAGTAGCTATCAACTAGGTATGTCCCATGCATGCTATTAACTCATGTTGGTAAGGGAGTGCAGGGTAGCTTTGCTATATAAAGAATGAATGTGATTTATGTTGCAGAGAATATCACTGGTAATGCTAACAAAAAAAATGTTGCGGCCGGTGGAGATCAGCGCAGAATATAAATGTATTTCAAAATGACTATGGCCGGGATTTTCCTTACCTCAGCGGGTCCGGGGCGGGCGACGTTGGTGGCAGGTCGCAAACCCGCTGCTGGCTCCATCCCGCTGTCCAAAATGATTTTCCCTTGATAGGGCTTGTTAAGCCCAGCCAGTGCGTTTGCCGGTCCAATTAGAGGAAGCGGGTCTGGTGACGTCATTTCAAGGCGCGTCATCAGCCGGTTTCCTTAAAGGGACCATGGCCAATTTTGTTTTGACATTTGAGCTGTCAGGGTTCTACAGCATTGAAGTGCTGCAAACACTGACAGTCACTGCACAGAGGTGCAGGGCTGCGCCCAGGATCTCTCAAGACATCTCCCCAGGAGACCAGCACAGCTTGGTTCCCTAGCCACCGACCCCAAGCAACGCATTGATTTAAAAATTCTCATCCTTGTTTTCAAATCCCTCCATGGCCTCACCCCTCCCTATCTCTGTAATCTCCTCCAACCTCACAACCCTTTGAGATATCTGTGCTCCTCTAATTCTGGCCTCTTGAGCATCCCTGATTTTAATCGCTCCACCATTGGTGGCCATGCCTTCAGCTGCCAAGGTCCTAAGCTCTGGAATTCCCTGCCTAAACCTCTCTTCCTGTCCAGCTCTCGTTCCTCCTTTAAGACGCTCATCTGACCTAATATCTCCTTATGTGGCTTGGTGTCAAATTTTGTTTGATATCGCTCCTGTGAAGCGCCTTGGGATGTTTTACTATGCTAAAGGTGCTATATAAATACAAGTTGTTGTTGCTATTGCTGTTGCAGTACTCATCTGAGATACTCATGAAATAAAGACACAATTCATCACCAACACAGTTTATCTTACTCTTAAAGCTCGGGCCTTGACAATGGTGGGTTTTCAATTTCTATTAGAGCTGATAATGAGGTGTACAGGATGTGCAGAGGAGCACACATAGTTAAACCATTGCTGTTGGCCTTTTGCCCACGCTTGGTGCCAACCTTGGGGGATTTCCACATGCAAATAAAGTGACTGGAATTGCGTAAATTTCCTTTAAGTAGCATAAAATCAGCAAACTCATTTACATCTTAAGATAAAATAATCAATAGTTATAAAGCTACCTTTAACAATTCTCACTACATTAATCCTGTGCGCATATGCAGCTGTAATTTTGTATCTACTCTGACCAAGAATATGACGGCTTCGAACTTCAACTACCAAGCTGCCCATCTTAGGGAGTAAATTTAGTGGAAAATGTTGGACCAAGTGGGATATTTATTGAAACAAAACAAACTTTCCCCAGAGATGCTTTCAATTACTTTTATGTGGGATGATATTTTTTTTAAAATACGAGTACAATGATAAGCACCGCTAAAAGACATTCTCAGTCAGCTCAACAGAAACACTCAGCAAAGCTAATGTGGGAAGATTTAAACCTTTTGGTGGACCTGTATCCATGGATAGTACCCTCCACAAATGACTGAATATCACTTCCTGGGAAAGTCTGTAATAGTCACCGTAGACCTAATTCATATATCTCTAGATTCCTGCTCTGTGATTTTCACCACCCTCTGATGATATTATGCTTCACTGATTGTTCTCTTTACAGATCCACAGATCTCTGTAGCGCTTACTTCATGTATTAATTACATAATGTGGCTCGGTGTCAAATTTTGTTCGATATCGCTCCTGTGAAGCGCCATGGGACATTTTACTATGTTAAAGGCGCTGTATTAATACAAGGGGACAGAATTTGCGGTCGGTATGACAGCGAACTCTCAGAGTATGTCGTCACACCGCCTTTTAAATGGACAGCAAGTTTGAAGCGAATGCGCTAAACCCCTAACTTGCAATCTGTCAAGGTCCAACTTGACAGATCATCCACTCTGACATTGAGATCCACATTGCTGGCGCAGAGTTGGGCTAATTGCCCACCAACTGCCCAGTAATTATGCATAAAAATGTTACGACTGGTGCAAATAGGAGCAGGAGCCTGTTTGCACAGTGTAAGGGGACACCCGTCAAGATAAAAAATCTTCATCTGATGCTTTTTTTGTTTAAATTAATTAAATATATTTGCCCTTGACACTGAGCCTGCCTGAGGGATTAGCAAACCCCCAAAAGTTCAGTGGAATATTATCCAAACATACATCTCTGCGTGAATAAATTAGTTAAGCAGTCTGCAGTGTAGTGTGATTGCTTCTGGTCTATTGATAATTTTCCCCAAAATGCATTTCTATTTTTAAGAATGTAAATTCACATTGGAGTGAGTGAGAGACTGGGGGTGAATGAGAGACCTTCTGTTTCCTGACTGGAGCACCGCCCCACGTGATCCCAGGTATGCTTATGCACACGGTGCGGCCCTGGGAAACGTGAGCCACTGCACTGCGCTCAACTCCGCAGCATCTGACAGCAACCTCTCCAACGAGGATTCGCAGCAGGTAAGTGCACATTCTATTCAGATGCCGATGGTGTAATCCTTAGTTATGTCGCCGACCGCAAAATCCGAGCCAAGTTGTTGATGATGTAGAATCTGTTCACCTGGCTCTCATACCTAATCCATATTACAAACTTAACGTTTTCTGTATGGCTTATATGTTGTGGTAAAGAAAGTGTTTCACCCAAAGTTAAAGGGAAGCCCAGATATCCTAACAGAATATCTTATCGGATTGACTGTCACACTTCAAAACAGTATTACAACTCACATATTAATAAAACTGCCATTTCCCGGCCAACACGGAAGAGATTTGTCATCGAGCTCATCTGGAGCTGAGATGCAAACATTTGGGTTTAAAAATGTTGCCTAACATCATCCGAAAACAGGTCAGGTTCCACATGCTCGCTGACGACACCCAGCTCTGCCTCACCACCACCTCTCTCGACCCCTCCACTGTCTCTAAATTGTCAGACTGCTTGTCCGACATCCAGTACTCAATGAGCAGAAATTTCCTCCAACTAAATATTGGGAAGACCGAAGCCTTTGTCTTCGGTTCCCGCCACCAACTTTGTTCCCTAGTCATCGACTCCATCCCTCTCTGTAACTTCTGTCTGAGGCTGAACCACACTTTTCGCAACCTTGGTGTCATATTTGACCCTGAGATAAGCTTCCGACCACATATCCATGCCATCACTAAGACCGCCTATTTCCACCTCCGTAACATCACCTGACTGTCTCAGCTCATCTGCTGCTGAAACCCTCATCCATGCCTTTGTTACCTCCAGACTTGACTATTCCAATTCACTCCTGGTCAGACTCCCAACTTCCACCCTCCATAAACTTAAGCTCATTTAAAACTCTGCTGCCTGTATCCTAACTTGCACCACATCCCGTTCCCCCATCACCCCTGTGCTCATTGACCTACATTGGTTCCCAGTTGAGCAATGCCTCGATTTAAAAATTCTCCATGGCCTCCCTTCCCTATCTCTGTAACCGAGATATCTGCTCTTCTCCAATTCTGGCCTCTTGTGCATCCCCAATTTTAATGGCTCCACCATTGGTGACCGTGCCTTCAGCTACCGAGGACCTAAGCTCTGGAATTCCCTCCCTAAACCTCTCCGCCTCTCTACCTCTCTTTTTCCTCCTTTAAGACGCTCCTTAAAACCTACCTCCCATCTGCCCTAATATCTCCTTACGTGGCTCAGTGTCAGATGTTGTTTGATAACGCTCCTGTGAAGCGCTTTTTGGGATGTTTTACTATGTTAAAAGCACGATATAAATGCAAGTTGTTGTTGTTATTTCACGCTGAAAATTAAACCTGTATTTAATTGAGTTTGCAATTAATTTTTGATCGTAAATTTTATTCGTAACACATATCAAATGCTGACAGATCTGACTGGTGCCTTCAATGATACCTAACATGAAAAAAGAAAATGAAAAATTTAAATGGAATTAGGCATTTTTCTTAATTTAAATATCTCAGCCTACTTAGTGGGTTAATGTGGGAATGGCCAAGCCAACCATTTGTAACGTGTGGGAGATAGGGAGAAAGAATTGTCCACACAATGAATGTTTCTGCTTAGAAGCATGGGATTGCTCATACTGATTAAATCTTCGTGTGCCTTATTGTTTAGTTATCACTATTTCCATTTTTACAGTGTTTCATAATTTTTATTTCAATTTGTCCCTTGAAGTAATACTAAGAACACTGCAACCTGGATATTAACAGGGGCGGGTTACGTAGGCTAGGGGGCGGAGTTTCGGATGGGAAATCCGAAAGTTCTGGGTTTCCCCACATGCTGTGGAATTTTAACTGCACAGGGTGCGTCTTTTGATCCTAACAAGTTCCCCGTTGGGCAGGGCGCACTCCAAAGCAGGTAGTTTCAATCCATGATCCCGGGGGAGCGGGGGATGGCGGGGAGGTTCTGATCCCAGGGAGGGTGTCCAATCCCGGGGGGGGTCCAATCCCCGACCCCAAAGCTGTGCTCACCTGACTTCAGCTGCCGGGTATTTAGGCTGCTATGCCCCTTAGTCCTAGACTCCCAAACCAGCGGAAATAGTTCTCCGTTGAACTGACTCCGCTCAGTCCGGGGCCTCGTGGACTCTCAGTTCTGATGAAGGGATTCGACCTGAAACGTTGACTCTATTTCTTTCTCCATGGATGTTGCCTGACCTGCTGAGTTTTTCCAGCACCTTCTGTTGTTACAGTGGAAATAGTTTCTCTCTATCAACTCTATCAGTTCCTATTAATATCTTGAAAGCTTTGATCAAATCATTGCCTAACCTTCTAAATTCCAGGGAATACAACCCTATTTTGTGTAATTTCTCCTCGTAATTTAACCCATGGAGTCCAGGTATCATTCTGGTAAATGTATGCTGCACTCCCTCCAAGGCCAATATATCCTTCCTAAGGTGCGGTACCCAGAACTGCTCACAGTACTCAAGGTTATGATGGGTAGATGTTTGGGGAGATGCCAAACAAAGGCAGTGTGCTTTGCTACAGTGAGGAAGAGCCATTCCTCAAATCTTTCCTATAGCTCTTAGTGGTCATGTGCAGCAGAGCATTACCTGAGACCTGAAAGGAGCTCAGCTAGCCAACGGTTCAGCTCTGTGTAGTCTGTGACATGGATGTGAGGGGCGCTAATGGGGACCAGAGGAGAAGGGGAGAGCACAACCTGAGAAGCAGAGGACCCTCCAAAAAGTTGACATAAAGGATATTATTTAGAGCAGCACACTAGGGGTAGAGAAGAAAATCAATGTAGTGAGGAGTAATCTTCTAAAATAGAATGTCAGCGCAGTTAAATTAAAATTACAAAGAAAATATTTAATAGAATAGGGAGCAGCTTATGCAAAGATACAATGGCATTTTTTAAATAAAACAGTAACACAGGGGCATGTCTTGTAAGACAGATTTTACAGTAAGTAATAATTTTACACTTTAAGAATCATGTCAGGATGTTAATGGTTCATGGAGCATAATTTATCACAGAAAATAAATTCTCCGTTAAGACAGTGAAATAATGTGCTCAGGAAAAGATTATTGTGTCATTGGACAGTGTGTAAGACAGGTTGTCTCTTCTCAATTGTTTTCGAAATAAAATCTTTCCTAATGTGTATAATTTTGTGTCACACAAAATGAATCTTGAACTGACAATGTTATAATGTTGTACAGGGACATACTACATAGAATGATACAAAGCCAAGCGTTGGTTTACGCTAAATGTGAAGCAGCTATTCTGTACCACACCATAAAATTAACTGGGGTTAATTTTTGTGACAATGATGGCTACTTGCCTGGAATAGTCATATATAGTCCTCTGATCCTCTGGGCCCCATGTTAATTAATGCCTTAATTAATGTAGAAAATGGTTTAGCATTTGCCAGGTCAAAGGAGCAGCTTATTTTCTTCACAAACATCCTTTCAGAGCATTGCAATAATATTGCGCAGTGCATGGAGGTTTGCTACACCCACCAGACTGAACAGCAAGAGGGAAAAAAAATAACTAGAATTGTTTCCTGATGAGCCATAATCTACAAGCAAGGCTTGAACATTCATCTTATATTGGAAATTCAGTCATTAATAAAAAGTTAAACATATTGGGCCGGATCTTGCTGGAAAAATGACAGTGTGTTATCGTGCATGCCGTTATTAATGTACAAATCGGCCAGCAAGTTCAGGCAATGAACAGATACGCCATAAGTTGCGAATCTCCAGAACTTGCTGGTTGATTTACACTGCTCCGCCATTTGCTTCGCACAAACAGCAGCTCGCCCTTAGCCTCCTCAGTATTTTTAAGAACTTGCTTAATTTGTCCATTAAACACGCCACAGAAAATTGTCCGGTAATTAACAGCGCAAGTACCTTTATAACGACATGATAATTGTTATTGCATTGCCAATCAACATCTAGGGCCCAAAAATGGAACAATTTAAATTGTTTAAAAGTTTCATTCCTTCAAGTGGTAAATTGTACTTTGAGATTTAAAATTGTCATTTTTTTCTTACTTTTCCTTTCTGTCTCTTTTTTTTTCTCTCTCTCTCTCTCCCTCTTAATCCAATCTTTCTTTCCCTCTCCTTTATTTTGCTTTCTGTACCTGATTTGACTCTAATTCACCCTTCTTCTCAGTCGTCCTCTGTTTCTTCCTCAATCCTTAAATCTCATTAGTTAAGGAGATAGACTGTTGGTCCCGCAATTCACTGAGGTGCCATTAATTCTGTTGGCAGCAATATAAAGTTAGGTGTTGGTGTTGGTTTCCTACATTACAACAGTGACTACACTTTAAAAAAAAAAAACATTTTGAGATCGTGAAAGGCACTACAAATCTTTTCTTTTTAAAGTTACAGGAAACTTTCCGGTATCCGGCACTGACAGGACCGAGCTGGTGCCGGTCGATCAACACTGCCGGAGAAACCAGCACTGATGTTAAAACATACGGAGCTTCTGAGCTCCGTATCTAGCAACAAACCCTGTTGCTTAGCAACAGCTTCAAAACAGTCGGCGCAGCTTGCAAGCATCTCTGTAGCTAAGCAACAGCTTCAGCTAGACGCTTGCAGAGCCAGGAATGGAGAAAAAAAGCAATGAAAAATAAAAAAAGTTATCTGAACCGACTCCTGAATTTTGCCGGTGGATAGAGCATTCCGGAGATTTAACCTCCGTTTAAACAAAAGTTTCCTGTAGTTAGAATATGGCTCATTGAAAATGTAAGGGATCTCAAATATGCAAAAATGTTGAATTTATTTTAGCTAATTGGATCTCCCTCCCCCCATGACTAGTTCAATTGGTGGTTTTTGTTCTCTAATGGTAAGCATTTACCACTTTAACCCTGCAGTGCAGTGTTAAAACTGACGAGAGATACCATTGCTGCCCAAAGTGCTATTTTTTGTTTCATAGGTTGATACTTGACATGCCTCCTTTACAGCCTTTTTATAGGTGGCATGTTGAAAACATCATAGAAATACATTATCTGTGAGTGCCATATGCTTCACAGACATAGAGAACTGAGCAGGAGTGTAGGAAATTCCATAGTAGTGCAACTTGAAATGAAAAATAAATGTGTAATATTTAGTAAAAGCTTGCGTTAAATCACATTATATAAGGATCTACACACACCTGTTAAAAATAGATGACACAAGTAATTTTATGCAAACACAGACATTACTGAGTTAGTACCCAAGTGAAGGTTCTTCCTGATCTCAAGTAGCTGTATCTACCCTAGACTTTCATATCAAATAGACTGATGACTAAATGGCCTAGAAATTCAGTATAGCCACTTTTGGTGCGGTAAAGTCGGGCGGGCGCTAAAGTTTGCGCCCACCGGAAAGTGGAGGCCACTTCGCCGATATTCAGTAGCTTTGGCCAAGGAGTTTGCTCGAGCGCTAAAACTGGCGTTGCACCCCTATCTTTAGGCGCTAAGCCGGCGGTGCAGACTGATAGCGCCGAGGCCGGGCGCAGCGCATGTGCGGTCATGTTTTGATTGACAGCAGACACCCTGGCGCCGGCCAGCTCTTAAAGGGGGAAGGGTCGACTTGGTCTGCTGCCACGCCCTGGATACTGCAGCCCTCCAGCTAGGCCTAAACACTGCTGCTGGAGAGAAATAGCGCCAGGAAGGATGCAGAGGGCCCGTGAGCGAGCGCAGCGCTTCTCTGGTATGATTTAAAGGTGCTGGTTAGGGCTTTGGAGAGGAGAAGAGATATCTTGTTCCCGGACAGTGGCAAGAAGGCTCCCAAGAGGCTGTACAGGAGAGCCTGGAGGGAAATCGGCCAGAGGGTCACAGCCAACAGTGATGTCCCCAGGACTGGTGACCAATGCCGGAAAAAGTTTAACGACCTCACTCGGTTGGTCAGGGTGAGTACCCTTTCCAGTGTCCTCCTCATCCTTGCATATGCACCTCACATTATGGGCAAAGGGACCTCAAAGGCCTAATGGCCAGCCCTCCTCCAGCAGCTATGGCACTGGCATGAACATCAATAGCACTTTCTGCACTTTACACACTGGCCAAGCTATTCGACCATGGGAGGCAGTGCACACAACAACAGGGCACCACACTGGCCAAGCTATTCGACCATGGGAGGCAGTGCACACAACAACAGGGCACCACACTGTACTTAGAAGCCGCCCTTTCTCTTGCAGGCCAAGCTGGCCGAGAATCTGAAGAGCCGGACTGTCACCGGGGGAGGCCATGCCCAGTTCCAGGAGCTGTGACCTGGAGGAGCGCGTGGGTCGACTCATGGGTGCCCGGGTGATTGGCCCCGTTGCAATTGGCGATGCCGACCCTGTGCTGGGCCCCAATGGTAAGGACATGACCGTTTGGACCTCTCTCGTTCCCCTTGCGCTTCAGATCTACATCCTTTGCCACTGTCCGACCAATGCGCATAATGCCACCACTCATGCCTCCCTCGCTGACGCCCTGTCCTCACTCTAAAGCTACTCTTGTGCCTTCCTGCTTTCAGCTGGTGAGGAGGAGGTCCCTGAAGCTGCGAGTGTCAGTCCCTCGGAAGAGGAGGACGACGAGGAGCAAGAGGAAGGCGGCACATCGGGGGAACCCTCATCCGCGCCAGGGGATGGCAATGGAGGGGACACGTCTTGCCTGGAGGAGAGCCAGGGGGGAAGTGTTGCAGGGGGGTGTAGCTCCTGTGCCCAGTGGCGTCCAGCCACGCGGGAAGGGTTGGGCAGCACGGCGGCCTTCTCCCCAGAGGGGGGAAGTGTTGCAGGGGAGTGTAGCTCCTGTGCCCAGTGGCATCCTGCCACGCGGGAAGGGTCGGACAGCTTGGCGACCTTCTCCCCAGAGGGGGGAAGTGTTGCAGGGGAGTGCAGTTGCTGGGCCCAGTGGCGTCCAGCCACGCGGGAAGGGTCGGCCAGCTCGGCGGCCTTCTCCCCAGAGGGAGAGTCCGGCCTCCAGTCCGGAGACGGTCCTCGCCCAGGAGGTGCGCCTCCTTGATCAAATGTCCGCGGACTCAGATCGTCGCCACACCGAGTTCATGGGGGTTGTTGCACGGTTGCCTGAGGCCATTGAGTCCCTGGCTCATAGTGTGGCCGATTTCGGGGCCTCACAGGCCAGGGGTTTCGAACAACTCGCGGCAGCACAGGCCAGGGGTCTCGAACAATTCGGGGCATCACAGGACGCGAGTCGGGCAGAATTCAGGGCATCACAGGACGCGAATCGGTCCGAATTCAGGGCAGCACAGGCAGCGAGTGGAGAGTTGACGAGTGGTGCCGTGCAGTCACTGGCTGGTCTGATGCGGGCACAGACCAGGGCAGTACGGGCACTCACTGCTGCCACACTCGCTGTGTCATGCACGCATCGCCAGGGCACCCGCCGCGCTGCTGCAGCACAGCGGTCTGGCCTTCACCAGATTGCTGCGCTTGCTGCAGTGCCAGCCCGGCCGACTGCCAGTGTCTCTGGCGACCAGCGAGCGCCTGGCATCAGCCAGCTTGCCCCCATTGCTGCAGCCGCCACTGCCACTCCCCCAGCAAAACTGCGACGAGCTGCTGGAGAGACTGATGCTGCCCAGCCACAGCTGCAGCAGTCAGCAGCCGGTCCCTCCAGGACCGGAGCTTGTCTAGGCCGACCCCCAAGGGCATCTGCCGTCACGCATTGTGCCCCTCAGGAGCCTTCCCCCAGCCTTGCAACACCCACAGGGCCCAGGTTGAGGCGGAGCAGCAGGTCGGGCAGGGGCCGGAAAAGCCTGGACAAGGACTCGCCCTCTCGGCACACAAAGTAGAGTGTGTTGCCAAATGTTTTTTTATATGGGGGTGTTTGTGTTCTGTATGGGGGGGGTTTATTTTGGTAAGGCCGAGGATGAAGGCAAATGTTTTTTTATATGGGGGTGTTTGTGTTCTGTATGGGGGGGTTTGTCTTGGTAAGGCCGAGGATGAAGGCCATTTGGATGGACAAGTTTGGTTATTCCTCCCCAGGTTGTGGGAGTGAGATATGTTTTTGACTGTTTTTTGGGGGTCTTGTCTGTTTTTGGGTTTCATGTGGGAAGGGCCCTGAGTTTGATCAATAAAGCTTTTTATTTATTCAGCTTGTCCATGTGTGATGTTTCAAGTGGTTGTTGCGTTAACCGGCTGAGGGCTTGCGGAGCGGCTGCATTCATGTGCCTTCATTGCCACAAGCCATTCCCTGACGGGGCCTAGAAGTGTCGTTCAATAAGCCGCCGACGGACGGCCCTTGGACCTTGTGGCTCCCTCCTGGGCTGGTACTCCTCCTCCTCCTCCTCCTCCTCCTCCTCATGGTCCTCCTGCTCGTCCTTCTGAGGTGGTGGTCCAACGTGAGGTGGCAGTGCCTGAGTCCTGCGGATAGCCAGGTTGTGCAGCATGCAGCAAACGACGACAAACTGGGAGACTCTATCCGGCGAATACTGTAGAGATCCGCCGGAACGATCCAGGCAGCGGAACCGTTGCTTGAGGATGCCAATCGTTTGCTCTATGATGTTCCTTGTGGCTTGATGGCTTTCGTTGTATGCCTCCTCAGCAGGGGTCCTGGGCGCGCGGAGCGGGGTCATGAGCCAGGTACACAAAGGATAGCCTTTGTCCCCGATAAGCCATCCTCTTGGGGGAGGCTGTGCCTGGAACATGTCAGCCACAGTAGTCTGGCGCAGGATAAATGCATCGTGGCTGCTGCCTGGAAAGCGGGCATTGACAGCTAGGATGCGCTGCCTGTGGTCACACACCAGCTGTACATTGAGGGAATGGTAGCCCTTCCGGTTGCGGTAATCCTCGGCATTGTCGATAGGTGCCCGCATAGCCACATGCGTGCAGTCAATGGCGCCCTGCGCCATGGGGAAGTCGGCAATCCTCGCAAATCCGACTGCACGCTGCTCCTGCCTCTCTAGGGTCATGGGGAAGGAGATGAATTGGTGTCTCCTTGCGAAAAGGGCATCGGTGACCTGCCGGATGCAGCGATGCACGGCGAACTGGGAGATGTTCGCTATGTCCCCAGCAGCGGCTTGGAAGGAGCCGCTTGCATAAAAGTTCAGAGCCACCGTGACCTTCACTTCCACCGACAGAGACGTCCTGCACATCAGCTGTGGACGCAGATCTCTGTGAAACAGCTGGCAGATCTCTGCAACCACCTCCCTTCTGAAGCGCAGCCTCTTAACACAATGCGCGGCAGTCATGGTGAGATAGGACACCTGCTGGCGGTATTCCCTGAGTGGGTAAGGCCTACGTTGCCGACGCCTGATGGCCCCTCTGCGTCTAGGCATGGCTGCCCCTCTCACACAGCGTCTGCGAGCCCTTCGCACATAATGCTGGAACTGAGGGTTGGAACCCCATGCAGCCCCCATAATATACTTGCAAACAGTGAAATCACAATGAGTCAAATTTCCAAGCTCTGGCCAGAAGCCAAAAATACCTCTCCTATGTTGGCCCAAATCAGTAAGGTCTCTTCCTTGGTCTCTGTCCAGAAATCCGTAGCACTAAAGTCATTGCAGCAAAATGGCTGGCCTTTATAGTTCAGTCTAAGTGCCCTTTAATTAGCGCTCCCCGAGGCCCGCAGGGCCTCTGCTGCGTTCCACTTCACAGTTCTTAACAGCGCCACGCCCACATTGGGCGGGCGCCACTGAAGTTCCGGTTTGGGGCGCACAAACGGCGTTGCACGACGAAATGACGTCATAAGCTGCGCGCGCAGCTGAGCGCACGCAAACACTTTGCGCCGGCGCTAAATGTCAACTGAAGTTGGGCGTAGGCGCAGATCGGTCTGCGCCCGGGTGCTAAGTGCCTAGCGCTCGAGATCTACTCCTCTTATGGCGCTAACGGCTGGCGAACGCAACTGAATTTCTAGGCCAATGATTCTGCCTCAAATAGTTCTATTTTAAAGAAAGACTTGTATTTCTATAGCGCCTTTCATGACCACTGGATGTCCCAAAGCACTTTACAGCCAATGAAGTACTTTTTTTTTAAGTGTAGTTACTGTTGTAATGTAGGCAACGTGGCAGGCAATTTGCGCACAGCAAGCTCCCACAAACTGCAATGTGATAATGACCAAATAATCTGTTTTAGTGATGTTGATTGAGGGATAAATATTGGCCAGGACACTGGGGATAACTCCCCTGCTCTTCTTCAATATATAGCCATGGGATCTTTTATGTCCACCTGAGAGCAGATTTGGTTTAACGTCTCATCCGAAAGACAGCACCTCTGACAGTGCAGCACTCCCTCAGTACTGCACTGGGGTGTCAGCCTAGATTTTAAAGCAACATTAGTTGCATTAATAATAACTTGGCGGTTATAAAAAAGTTAAACATTTCCATAATGATAGAAATAATTAAGGAGTCAAATATCATAGCTCCTGTTTATCAAAAGGTGGACGATCTAATACAAAGGGCTAGAACAAATCTAGTAATTTACTGATTGGCCCCATAAAGTTTAGGTTGCAGAAATTCTAGGTTTTAGTATGATTTGTGGAAGATTCATTGCCATCTGTGCACATTAATAAAAACTACAATAAGGGACTTTCATAAAGAAAATAACCAAGTCCTGATGATTCTACCTTGAAACCTACAAAGAGTAACAAAATTCTTTTGAATGGAACTATATAAAACCATCCATTATAATGCCATTCACAATGCTTATATTAGAGTATTTGATATAAGGAGAACCACGGGACTGCTATATTATTGAAATGGAAGCTTTTAAGAAGGTTTCAAGTGCATTAAAGTGGTTTGGCCAGTTTATGCCCCGATTAGACAGTCAATGAGAGACATTATGATAGGACTTGTAACCTAACAGCTGCTTTCAAAGATAGTGAAATATTGTCTGGTCTTGTCAATTTAAATTAATAAAGCTTTCTGGAGATCTCTATAATGGATTTTGGTATATTTGCACAGGAGACTTGAAGGCAGCTTGAAAAGCAGTGAATTCTGCAGCAGAAGAATCTGTCCATTTCTGCAGCCCACTAGTATATCTGACTTTGGAAAAGTGGAAAGTGTTCGTTTTTAGATTATGCAGTTATTAAATTCAGCGACTATTTGCTGAATATCTTTAGTTCAATATTTGAAATATTAGCATGATATAATCCACAAAATGGCAGGCATCTGACGTAAATGCATTACCGATGGCACACAGAGGAAATTAACCCCTTTGTGCCCATTTAACACATTATAAACTTCTTGGCAACTCATCCAGACGGGTGGCAGCCCTACTGAGAGCATGAATAGATCATTTCCTCTTCGTGTCAGCCTTCTCAAAAGAGCATACTTCCTTGTATTCTGCTAAAAACACAACACCAGCTAAATATTTCCCCTGAGCCTGCCGCAGTTGGCGCCTCATTAACAAAAATAACATACGCCATTTCCAAGGCCTAGCAACAACCAATTAAGGGAACAGTGAGAGAAAAATGTTCCGCTGCCTCTTGATCAGTGTTGTGATCAGCACTTTGTGTAGCCGTTTTGTTGAAATGTGAACAGTAAGAATGGAGGCTTGAGATTGCAGGCCTCTGCAGTACAGCTTGTCACAGAATCATCATGCTCGGAGCTCTGAAGCAATTGCTTTAGAAACATGAAATTCCCTCTCCCTAAAACCCTCCACCTCTCTCTCCTCCTCTAGGATTTCCTAAAAACCCACCTTTGGCCACCCCTCCTACTCTCTCCTTCTTGAGCACGTAATCCAGGCTGACTCTTCTGTGCAGGTGCTGCACTGTCGGAGGTGCCACTTTTTGGATGAGACGTCAAACCGAGGCCCTGTCTGATGTAAAAATTCCCACGGTGCTCCCACTTTGACTGCGGCCGGCAGTGTCATACTTGTGCTTAATGTCTGTTTACACGGATGGAATAGCTCAAGGGATATGGGGAGAGAGCGGGAATATGGTATTGAGATGGAGGATCAGCCATGATCATATTGAATGGTGGAGCAGGCTCGAAGGGCCGAATGGCCTACTCCTGCTCCTATGTTTCTATGTAACTGCCTCCCTGCTTAATTTTGCTCTGCAATAGGTCTGTTTGTGGATGGGAAGGAAGCCAACATGTAACTGCACAGAAGAGTCAGCCTGGATTACGTGCTCAAGAAGGAGAGAGTAGGAGGGGTGGCCAAAGGTGGGTTTGTAACAATCATGGAAACTCTGGCTGGGTGTCCTGTAAGGCGTTTGCTGATCTATCTAAGCATCCGAAACACTGCTTCAAGTTCCCAGTGTTCAGCTCTATAATGATCCAGGTAGCTGGATGCCCCTTATAGTATCTGCACTCAGCTTGTGTTCATGGCTGGTACCCGGCATTCCTGAACCATGTCTATAGACAGCAATGCTTCCAGTCTGCTTTTTGTACCGTAAAGCTCGGAATTTTTCTCGTTAACATGTTTTGTCTTTATTTGCATACATTTCAGGACTCTAATGAGGCACTCCCAGATTTTTCCTCATTAGAAGATAGGCGCAAAGAATTTGAGTAACTATATTGAACCAGTGAAGTCCCTCCCTGCAGCTTTTCCCTGTGCTTTTACTGGAGAGTAGCCTTCAATCCCAAATCAGTGTCCGCAATTTGACAATCTATATCAGTTGACCAGTTGGTCAACTATGCTGCGTAGTCTTTCTTGAACACGACGTGTCTCCTCTGTGCCCTGCAGCTGTACATTTTACTCCCCTTCTCTTTATTTGCACATATGCTGCTTTCAAAATGGAAAATTTGAATCATTAATCTGTGCTAGCATTTTTTCGTTCTTTTGATTTTCACGAATTATGCAAATTAATTTACTCTTGTCTGAAATTGCAAAGGAGAAAATGTTATGATTTCCATGTTGTATCATAAAAGATAATGGGGGAAAAATTCGTTAGCGACCCTTACCTGGGAGCTAAATTTAGCGCCCGGTGAAAAATAGTGCTGGCGATCGCTAAGTTCAGTTTTAGCACCCCAAGAGGGAGGTGGAGCTCTAATTCAAGCGCTCCACTTCCTTCTTAGAGCGCTAACCCCGAATATCAGGGTGGTGCGTTCTGCAGCACTACGCACTGGGCCACGTTGCGCTGCTGCATGGAAGGGCTCTTCCCCTCATTAAAGGTGAGGGCCCAAGCTCACACCTCTGCGGGACCCTACCTGGACCACCGGGGAGCGGGGAACCATGCCAGCAGCCCGGCACTCAAGAGGAGTGCCGGGCTGCCAGATCGCAGCACAGACCCCGCGTTCAAAGTGGCAACAGGCCACGACAAGTAAGTCGGCCGATTTTTCTTTCCCCCACCCACCACCTCCCCTTTACTTATCGCCCTGCTAACCTCCTGCCGCTCCGTTCCTGCGCCCTGAATCGGTCGCTGTCATCGCCTGGCGCAGATTATGGGGACGCGAGCCAATTTTGCAGGCAGGGCAAAAACGGGGCGCTGTGCACGGTGATGACGTCGTCATCGCCTATGCAACGGAGCGGGGCGCTACCGGTTACCGCCGCCGCTGAACTCCCATTGAATTTAGCGGGAGTCGTTAGCGGCATTGCACCCGGGCAAAAAGTTGCCAGCGCCCCACGGAGGCGCTAACGGGAGGCACAAATGCACCGAATTTCTAGCCCTCAAGAATGCTATGGGAAGAACAAACATTTGAATACCAGATCCCAAGTTCCTACTTGATACCCCCGAAAACAAATGCCACTGTTGTTGGGGTTATAGCACAGAAGGAGGCCAATCGGCCCGTCATGCCTGTGCCAGCTCTTTGAAAGAACCATCCAATTAGTCCCACTCCTTTGTTGTTTCCCTGGGGTTTGGAGGCTCAAGCCAGATTGAAATAGATTCCAAGGTGCTTTCCTGGGTGTTGACTGCCAACTTAATCCTCTATTGTACCTTGCCTACCTACTGTACTATGCACCTCCCCAGTTCCCCCTCCCATCTGGTGTTACAGATAAAACAAGAACAGAATTTTTTAGTCACTTCCAAACCATGTCAACCAAACTGTATCAAGAACTGCCCCAAAATGTTAATGTAACTTGTACTAAATGATTTGGCAGAGTGTTTGCTAGTCATGGATTAGACTGTGATTGTCACATTTCTGGCTCTGTGTTGTTGCTAGGAGAGAAATGGTAAGGTAGCATAGTGGTAGCATATCTTACTGGACTAGTAATCCAGAAGTGTGGACTAATCATTGTGCGACATGAGTTCAAATCCCACCATGGCAGCTGGGGAGTATAAAATCAGTTAATTAAATAAATCTGGAATTAAAAAGCTTGTATCAGTAATGGTGACCATGAAACTACTGGATTGTTGTAAAAACCCTCCTGGTTCACTAATGTCCTTTTAGGGAAGGAAATCTGCTGGCCTTACCTGATCTGGCCGATATGTGACTCCAGACCCATGGCAATGTGATTGGCACTTAACCGCCCTCTGAAATGGCCTCGCAAGCCATTCAGTTGTGTTCAAGGGCAATTAGAGATGGGCAATAAATGCTGGCCTTGCCAGCGATGCCCACATCCCGTGAGTGACTAAAAAAAAAAAAGAGATTCCCAGGAGCGCAGGTTCAATCGGAGATGAAGTTTACTACCATCGAGGCTTTTAAACAATCGACAGCTCTGCGCTAAATTGCACTGTTTGAAAACCTCAATGTGCTGATCAGCTCCATATTTCATGGCAGATCGACAATATCATGGTTTGGGTGTTTAAGATGGATCAATATGAGTACAGAAGTTCAGAACCAGCCAGGATTAATTTAAATACAATTTTTCCATGCAATCTAAACAAGCAGATTTAAAACTTGAATTGCAGTGGTCAATTTCCTGGCTTTGTGCCTAAATTTCTGATATGTTCTCTCAGTGGGGGGGGGGGGGGGGGGGGGGGGGGAGGTCAGAAAATTGCCCCGTGACGTAAGTTTCTGATGTCAAAACTCAGAGATTGCTCATGCACATTGACGTAAGAAAACTACTAGGCACTTGGTCTAAGCGTTAAACAAAGCTTTAATCAACTGTTTTACAACATGGAGGTCTAGTTGTGTCCTTCACTAGTTCCTGTTAAGAATGTCCTGCGCAAGCTGGGCCCGAGTATTTATACTCTCCCTGGACAGCGCCACCTGCGGGCTGCTCAGTATTATTTCATAAGTCTTTCTTTCATGAATGACTGATTCATGTCACACATTACAGCCAATAATGAAGCAGGCACCCCATCTACTACTAATGCATTTAGATCAATGAATACATCTTTCAAAACCCAGTGACTGCTGTGCTAGTGATCTGGTAGTACGGATTCACTGCTGTGCTTAAGTTCATGCAGTTACCTGATCTTCAGAGCCTGGTTAATGTCCTTGGTCAGTACTTGACTAACTAAGTAACTGACAAACCTAACCTTGGTGAGTAAAAGACGAGAAATTGGACCTTGTTGTGTCTGTCGTGTGGGCCCAGATGAATTTTCATCCAAAGTTCCACTGAAGGGTCAGACCTAAAACATGGACAACAGTCTCTGCACTTCAAAGTAATTCACCGTGAAGCACTTTTTTTTTTACGATTTAACGTTCCTGAGGCATTGTTTCACATGGCAGCAGTACACACTGGGAATTTGGGTGCAGAGGTGAATTCAGAGCCCACATGATCTTCTGTCCATTTTAAAAAATTAATTCCTGGGATGTGGCCGTCGCTGGCAAGGCCAGCTTTTATTGCCTGTCCCTAATTGCCCTTGAGAAGGTGGTGGTGAGCTGCTTTCTTGAACCACTGCAGTCCGTGTGGTGAAGGTACTTCTGCAGTGCTGTTAGGGAGAGAGTTCCAGGATTTTGACCCAGCGACAATGAAGGAACGGCCGATATATTTCCAAGTCAGGATGGTGTGTGACTTGCAGGGGAACTTGGAGGTGGTGGTGTTCCCATGCGCTGTTGCTATTGTCCTTCTAGGTGGTAGAGGTCACGGGTTTGGGAGGTCCTGTTGAAGAAGCCTTGGCGAGTTGCTGCAGTGCATCTTGTAGATGGTACACACTGCAGCCATGGTACGCCGGTGAATGTTTAAGAAAGAAAGACTTGCATTTATATAGCACCTTTCACAACGAGCGGACATCTCAAAGTGCTTTACAGCCATGAAGTACTTTTGAAGTGGAGTCACTGTTGTAATGTGGGAAACACGGCAGCCAATTTACGCACAGCAAGCTCCCACAAACAGCAATGTGATAATGACCAGATAATCTGTTTTTGTTATGTTGATTGAGGTATACATAGTGGCCAGGACACCGGGGATAACTCCCCTGCTCTTCTTCAAAATAGTGCCATGGGTTCTTTTATGTCCACCTGAGAGATTAGATGGGGCCTCGGTTTAATGTTTCATCCGAAAGACGGCACCTCCGACAGTGCAGCACTCCCTCAGTACTGCACTGGAGTGTCAGCCTAGATTCATGTGCTCAAGTCCCTGCAGTGGGACCTGAACCCACAACCTTCTGACTCAGAGGCGAGAGTGCTACCCACTGAGCCACAGCTGACAAGGTGGTGGATGGGGTGCCAATCAAGCGGGCTGCTTTGTCCTGGATGGTGTCGAGCTTCTTGAGTGTTGTTGGAGCTGCACTCATCCAGGCAAGTGGAGATTATTCCATCACACTCCCGACTTGTGCCTTGTAGATGGTGGAAAGGCTTTGTGGAGTCAGGAGGTGAGGCACTCGCTGCAGAATGCCCAGCCTCTGACCTGCTCTTGTAACCACAGTATTTATTGACAGAATGATGTCTGTGCTTGATTTCCCAGTATGTATTCGTGCAAAGCTCTGTCCCATTCCCTAAAATTGCTAATATTTTCAGATTTTCAGCATTTGTAGTTTTCCTTTTTATCCTGATCCAGCCATCACTGGGCCTGATTGACGTTAAATACTAATTGTATCATTAATTCAACTTCAAATCACTCTTCTAAATATCAGGCTTACAGAAATGATTCATGTCAGTGATACGCTTATCAATTACTTCATAAAAGGTGATGAGTCGAAGAAGAGATGATGAGTCGAAAGAAGAGATGAATAAGGCTTTTATTAGCTAAGAAGAGACCATGCTTCTTCGTGAGTGACTGAACAAGTCTGAACGAAACCCACACAGTGGTGGGTGGAGTCAGCTGAGGCATGCCTCCATACACAGCGCCACCCAGAGGTGGCAATATACAATACAGTGGTTTACCACATTCACCCCTTGTTTAATGTGAAGTCCGGCGGGGTGAAGGGTACTACATGTTAAGTCTATCAGGAGGCCTTGTCTGACGTCCTGATCGTCGTGGTGGCGGCGGTGGTGTTGCAGCATCCGACGTCGGGTCTGGTGTCTGGGTGGTTGGCGAAGATTCCTGGGGCTTTGGCATGCCGTCTGCAGGGGTTGGGTTGGGAGGGGTGGTGGGGGATAACAGTGGTAAGGGGGATAACGGTGGTAAGGGGGATAACGGTGGTAAGTCAGGGGTACCCGAGGGTGCGAGATCTCGTATGGAGACCGTGTCCTCCCGCCCGTCTGGGTATGTCACCCAGGCATACTGGGGGTTGGCGTGGAGGAGGTGCACCCGCTCGACCAGGGGGTCCGTTTTATGCGTCCTCACGTGCCTCCGCAGTAGGACGGGCCCAGGAGAAGTCAACCATGCCGGTAGCGAGGTTCCCGATGTAGACTTCCGGGGGAAAACGAACATTTTCTCATGAGGGGTCGCATTAGTGGCAGTACAAAGCAGTGACCGAATGGAGTGAAGCGCTGCAGGGAGGACCTCCTGCCAGCGGGAGGTCGGAAGGCCCTTAGATTTTAGTGCTAAGAGGACTGCCTTCCAAACCGTCGCGTTCTCCCTTTCCACCTGGCCGTTCCCCCGGGGGTTGTAACTGGTGGTCCTGCTCGTGGCGATACCTCTTGTTAGCAGGTACTGCCGAAGTTCGTCGCTCATGAACGATGAGCCCCTGTCGCTATGTATATAGCTGGGGAACCCGAACAGAGCGAAGATGTCATTCAGACACTTGATGACCGTGGTACTGGTCATGTCTGGGCAAGGGATGGCAAAGGGGAAACGGGAGTACTCATCAACTATGTTGAGGAAGTACACATTGCGGTCAGCGGAGGGGAGGGGCCCTTTAAAATCGACGCTCA
This sequence comes from Somniosus microcephalus, assembly GCF_052327205.1. NCBI lineage: Eukaryota > Metazoa > Chordata > Chondrichthyes > Squaliformes > Somniosidae > Somniosus > Somniosus microcephalus. The sequence continues at coordinate 22,766,194 of NC_141012.1, forward strand.
GGCGTTCGAAGGGGCGGGTGGCCTTGATCAGGCTTGCTCTGTCCGGCCTATAGAAGTGCGGTTTGCACTCGGCGCAGATTTGGCAGCTCTTGGTCATGGTCCTGACCTCCTCGATGGAGTAGGGCAGGTTACGGGATTTGATAAAATGGAAAAACCTGGTGACCCCCGGGTGGCAGAGGTCATTGTGGAGGGACTGCAGCCTATCACTCTGCGCGTTGGCGCATGTACCACGTGATAGGGCATCTGGGGGCTCATTGAGTTTCCCTGGCCGATACAAGATATCATAATTGTAGGTGGAGAGTTCGATTCTCCACCTCAAGATCTTGTCGTTCTTGATTTTACCCCTCTGCTTATTATTAAACATAAAAGCTACTGAACGCTGGTCAGTGAGCAGGGTAAATCGTTTCCCGGCCAGGTAATGCCTCCAGTGACGCACCGCTTCTACAATAGCCTGGGCCTCCTTTTCGACGGAGGAGTGTCTCGTCTCGGGGCCCTGGAGGGTCCTTGAGAAAAAGGCCACGGGTCTGCCCACCTGGTTAAGGGTTGCGGCTAGGGCGAAGTCGGAGGCATCGCTCTCCACTTGGAAGGGGATGGACTCATCCACCGCGTGCATTGCGGCCTTCGCGATATCGTTCTTGATAAGAGTGAAGGCTGCACACGCCTCTGGTGTCAGGGGGAAGGAGGTGGCTTTGATGAGGGGCCTGGCTTTGTCTGCATAGAGGGGCACCCACTGGGCGTAGTAGGAGAAAAACCCCAGGCATCTCTTCAGTGCTTTTTGGCAGTGGGGAAGGGGTAGCTCCATTAGGGGGCGCATTCTGTCGGGGTCGGGCCCGATGACTCCGTTCTCCACCACGCAGCCGAGGATGGCCAGGCGCTTGGTGTGAAACATACATTTTTCCTTATTGTACGTTAGGTTCAGCCGTTGGGCCGTACGGAGGAAATTTGCTAGATTAACGTCGTGGTCCTGCTGGTCGTGGCCGCAGATGGTGACGTTATCCAAATAGGGGAAGGTTGCCCGCAGCGCGTTCTGGTCAACCATTCGGTCCATCTCCCTTTGGAAGACCGAAACCCCGTTGGTGACGCCGAAGGGGACCCTAAGGAAGTGGTAGAGGCGGCCGTTTGCCTCGAAGGCAGTATACTGGCGGTCCTCATGGCGGATGGGCAGCTGGTGGTACGCTGACTTAAGGTCGATGGTGGAGAATACTTTGTATTGCGCAATCTGATTGACCATATCAGATATGCGAGGGAGGGGGTACGCGTCCAGCTGGGTGTACCGGTTTATGGTTTGGCTGTAGTCGATTACCATGCGGCGTTTTGCAGTGGTTTTAACGACTACAACCTGGGCTCGCCAGGGGCTAGTGCTACCTTCGATAATGCCCTCCTTCAAGAGCCGCTCCACCTCAGAGCTGATAAAAGCTCTGTCCCCGGCACTGTACCGCCTGCTTTTGGTAGCGATGGGTTTACAGTCGCGGGTGAGGTTAGCGAACAGGGGAGGGGGGGGGACTTTTAATGTGGAAAGGCTGCAGGTGGTTTGCAGCGGGCGATTTAAAAGTTGTTGGTTGCAGACTGTGAGTGGGGGGAGGGGTCCACCGTATGCTAGTGTGACACTCTTAAGGTGGCACTGAAAATCCAACCCTAGCAGGACGGCAGCGCAAAGACGGGGCAGGACTAGCAGTTTAAATTTTTTGATATTCAGTGCCCCCTACTGACAGGGTCACCACACAGTAGCCGCTGATGTCCATTGACTGGGACTTGGACGCCATAGAAATGCGATGGTGCGTTGGCAGAATCGTGAGGGAGTGGCTACGTACCGTGTCGGGGTGGACGAAACTCTCTGTGCTCCCGCTGTCGATCAGGCAACTGGTGGCACGGCCGTTTACCGCGATATCCATCATGGAGCTGGATAGATGGTGAGGGTGGCCTTGATCCAGCGTCACGGAGGCCAGTATGTGGCTTAGTGAGTCACTATAGTCATCCGCCGAGACGGTGGTCGGTTCCGGTGACGAAATGGCGGTTGAGTGCGTTGGATACGATGGCGGCGGATGCCATGCGGCCGGGGGTACACAAAATGGCGGATAAGATGGCTGCTCCCACGGCCCGCACGCTGCGCTGCTGGCTGGCTTCCCCTTGCAGGCGTTAGCGTAATGGCCTTTCTTCCCGCAGCCCGAGCAGGTAGCTGTCTTAGCTGGGCAGTGCGCTCTGGGATGTTTTAACTGGCCACAGAAATAGCATTTTTGGGCCTGGTTACTGGGCATCGAAGCAGTTCTTACCGGAGGCTGCTGTCTCGGTTGGGTCGCTGCAGCGGTTGGTGCCGGGGGCGGCGGTCCCGTGTCCCACGGTTTCGATTGCCATGTCTCGGCGCCGTTACGGGGGTATGCCTCGAGGTTTCGGTGGGCCTCCTCTAACGAGAGCGCAAGGGCAATGGCCGTCTTCAGGTCGGGTTCCTTGCTTTCTAGCAGTCTCTGCCGGGTGTGGTCTGACTGGAGGCCCCTGACGAAGGCATCACAGGCGAGTCCCTGCGCGTGCTCCACAGCCGTTACCGCTTTACAATCGCAGTCTCTGCAGAGTGCCAGTAGCGCCCGTGCAAATGCCCCTACCGATTCTCCCGGTTGCTGCCTGCGGGATCCCAAGAGGTGTCGGGCGTAAATTGTGTTCACTGGGCGCGTATATTGCCCTTTTAGTAGCTCGAGGGCCGCCACGTACGTATTAGAGTCCCGGATTAGCATATATACTTGATGGCTCACCTGGGCGGTCAAAATTTTCAGTTTGTGATCCTCCTCTGTAACCTGTGAGATTGCGAGGAAGGATTCAAAGCAGCTCAGCCAGTGTTCAAACTTGGCTGATGCACCCACATCTTGAGGGTCGAGGTCCAGGCGTGGTGGTCTGAGGGCTCTCAGCAATGTCTGCTGTATCCGTTGCTGTTGTTGCTCCTCAGGTGTCGCCATTTAACTTTTAGCTAATAAAATTGATACGCTTATCAATTACTTCATAAAAGGTGATGAGTCGAAGAAGAGATGATGAGTCGAAAGAAGAGATGAATAAGGCTTTTATTAGCTAAGAAGAGACCATGCTTCTTCGTGAGTGACTGAACAAGTCTGAACGAAACCCACACAGTGGTGGGTGGAGTCAGCTGAGGCATGCCTCCATACACAGCGCCACCCAGAGGTGGCAATATACAATACAGTGGTTTACCACAGTCAGAAAAACAAAAACAAAATCTACACATAACAGACTCAAAACCCTACAAAGCAACAGTAATTGTTCAACTAGAGAGCTTCGCTACAAACCAGCCAGAATTTGATTATTGCAAGAACCCGGTGTTTCAGCACTCTATCTTGCATTATCAAAAGGAAATGGGGTAACTCCTGATGCACACATGTTACTGCGAGTTCCCATTTTGGTAATGTAGATGAACTTTGGAGCAAAAGAACTAGAAAAGTGATGTTAAATTATTTCCCTATCATTCTGGTAAAATTGTTGGGAAACTCTTTCGATAACACAGTAGAGTCATTCATATTATGGTGACGTTGTTTAAATTAGAAAACATCACTGTTTAGCGAAAAATATTAATACTTGCTCAATATTTTGTAAACTGAATTAAAAATGTTGTCAAATTTAGATCAATCCCTAGTCACAATGTCAGTGATGATAAAATTCTCTTTTCCATAACATGTACCACTCAGTCAGTATTATCAACTGTATGCATGCTGTCAATAATTTAACTGTAGGAGGTAGAAATTGGAACTCTCTGCGCACATGTTATGGGCGTAAAACGGGAGCAATGAGACCCAATTTCGAGGGCAAACTTAAAATGGCCGCAGAAACTTATCCCCTCTGATCCCGCTTGTAATTTTAACCTGCTCTTTTAAGCAGCTGAAAGCGACACCTGCCTGGAGGCAGCGGCATCCTTCTTCAAATATGCAGGTTGGGCTCCGATGAAGAAATTGGGGCCCGACTGCAATTTTAACCTGAGGCCTGTGCAAGGAAGCCATTGTGGCTTCCATGCCAGCCCAATCTGAGCCAGAAGAGGCCCAGTAAGGTAGCTTAATTTGGTTTTACTCAGGTTTCCTTGTGGGCCAGGAGGAGCAGGAGTGCCCCACAAGCAAATCTTTTGCCTCTCCGGCCCTGGGCTTCGCTCTCCCTCCCCCGATCGCGGTGTCCTCCCAATCCTGTTACCAACCAGTTACTTGAGTGCTGGGAAGCATTCCTCGGAGTCCCTGGCAGTGTCCTGCCACCCGAAATCCTGAATTTGCCCATTGGCCAGTAATGCTTCCTGTTTGGGTTTGGGGGTCTATTCCGCCGAAGCTTGGGAGGAAAAATCTCCCGGGCTTCCTGTTGCGCAGGTCTGGATGGTTTGTCCTCCACCACGGCCCCAGATGCGTGACTCCCACCAAGGAGTTAAAATCAGGTTTTCATAAAATGTATGTGCAATCGACAGACAGTAGCTTTTATTCAAGGTTAACATATGTCATTATATGGATTATCCTCATTTTCATGCGCGGTTTTTCAAAGTCCACCATTTCTCAGTAGAATTTATTTATTTATTTTGTTTTATTCATTCACGGGATGTGGGTACTGCTGGCAAAGCCAACATTTATTGCCAATACCTAATTTCCCTTGAGAACGTGGTGGCCAGCCACCTTCTTGAACCGCTGCAGTCCGTGTGGTGAAGGAACGCCCACAGTGCTGTTCGGGAGGGAGTTCCAGGAATTTGCCCCAGTGACGATGAAGGAACAGCGATATATTTCCAAGTCAGGATGGTCCGGTAAGTTTCTGGTCAGTGGTGACCTCCAGGATGTTGATGGTGGAGGGTTCGACGATGGTAATGCCGTTGAATGTCAAGGGGCGGTTGTTAGACTCTCTCTTGTTGGAGATAGTCATTGCCTGGCACTTGTGTGGGGCAAATGTTACTTGCCACTTATCAGCCCAAGCCTGAATGTCGTCCAGGTCTTGCTGCATGCAGGCACAGACTGATTCTTTATCTAAGGAGTTGCAAATGGAACTGAACGCTGTGCAGTCATCAGTGAACATCCCCACTTCTGACCTTTTGATGGAGGGAAGATCATTGATGAAGCAGCTGAAGATGGTTGGGCCTAGGACACTGCCCTGAGGAACTCCTGCAGCGATGGCCTGGGGTTGAACTGATTGGCCTCCAACAACCACAACCATCCTCCTTTGTGCTAGGTGTGACTCCAGCCAATGGAGAGTTTTCCCTGATTCCCATTGACTTCAATTTTACTAGGGTTGCTTGATGCCACACTCGGTCAAATGTGGCCTTGAGGTAGTCACTCTCCCCTCACCTCTGGAATTCAGTTCTTTTGTCCATGAATGCTGCACTGTCAGAGGTGCAGTTTTTCGGATGAGACGTTAAACTGAGGTCCCATCTGCCCTCTCAGGTGGACATAAAAGAACCCATGGCACTATTTCGAAGAAGAGTAGGGGAGTTATCCCCGGTGTCCTGGCCAATATTTATCCCGCAAACAACATAACAAAAACAGATTATCTGGTCATTATCACATTGCTGTTTGTGGGAGCTTGCTGTGCGCAAATTAGCTGCCGTGTTTCCCACATTACAACAGTAACTCCACTTCAAAAGTAGTTCATTGGCTGTAAAGCACTTTGAGATGTCCGGTGGTCATGAAAGGCGCTATATAAATGCAAGTCTTTCTTTTCTTTTATGATTGGACCAAGGCTGTAATGAGGTCTGGAGCCTAGTGGTCCTGGCAGAATCCAAACTGAGCATCGGTGAGCAGGTTATTGGTGAGTAAGTGTTGCTGGATAGCACTGTCGACGACACCTTCCATCACTTTATTGATGATTGAGAGTAGGTTGATGGGGTGGTAATTGGATTGGTCCTGTTTTTTTGTGGACAGGACATACCTGGGCAGTTTTCCACATTGTCAGATAGATGCCAGTGTTGTACCTGTACTGGAACAGCTTGGCTAAAGGTGCGGCTAGTTCTGGAGCACAAGTCTTCAGCACTGCAACCGGGATGTTGTCGGGGCCCATAACCTTTGCTGGATCCTGTGCGCTCAGCCATTTATTGATATCACGTGGAGTGAATCGAATTGGCTGAAGACTGACTTCTGTGATGGTGGGGACCTCAGGAGGAGGCCAAGATGGATCAAAGATAGTTACAAACACTTCAGCCTTGCCTTTTGCACTCACGTGCTGGGCTCCACCATCATTGAGGATGAGGATGTTCATAGAGCCTCCTCCTCCTCCCGTTAGTTGTTTAATTGTACACCACCATTCACGACTGGATGTGGTAGGACTACAGATCTGAACTGTTGGTTGTGAGATCACTTAGCTCTGTCTATAGCATGCTGCTTCCTCTTATTGTCAGAAGTTAAGTGATACTGTGCAACTTGCTATACCGTGTACCTGTTAGGACCCCTAACCAGCCCAGTAACTTGTAAATAAGGTGGTTTAAAAAAAAAGTTACCTAAAGAACTCTAGCAACGAGTTAATAAAAAATAAAAATACCCATAGAAAATTTTGAAGAAAAGAAAAATGAGGCCTGTTGTTCAGAACAACAATGATTGCAATTGAAAGTTATTCATTGTATGTGAAGTATTATTCTGAGACAGGACACTGTATGAATGCAAGTCTTTTCATTGTTCCTTTTTCTTCCTCTGTTGCTGTTTAACGGCAATCATCACGGTGATGATGACTGTTGAGAGTGACATTTTTGTTCCCATTTCCACCGAAAAAAGGAGGCATAAAATTTGTAACAGGTGTTTTTTTGAAAAATATGCTACATAGAATTACATTGAATATCCAGCACATATGCGTTTATCTAGCTTCCCTTTAAATGCATCTATGTTATTTGCCTCACTGCGCCACGGGGCAGCAAGTTCCACATTCTCACCACTCTGTTCCTGAGAGATGAGAAATGGCATTATCGAGTAAATGTTAGGATTTAGCGTTCCTGAAACAGAGACTCACGCGGCAGGAATACACACTGGGAATTTGGGTGCAGAGGTCATTTCATGTCCCACATGATCTTCTGTCCATTGTTGACAGAATGACCTCTGGGTCTGAATCCCTGATATTGGCCCATAAATTCCGTTCCTTACGGGTGTGTACACGTGTGTACGCCAATGGAAGTGCCGGTTTTAGGCATGCACTGCGCATGCACTGGAAACCGGAACTTCCGTTCTTCAAAGAAAGGGCTTGACCAGTCAAACGCCTGCGCCGGAGAGACAGCGCGTACAGCTGAAACTTCCGTTTTTTTCCACAGTTGCTTCAGTTCAGGTAAGTCGGAAACAGCTGTGCCTGGAAAAGCAGGGGCAAGGCCTGCTTTTAACAAGGTAAGAGGTGAAGAAAGTAAAAGAATTTTTTTTCCACTGATTTATCATTTTAAAATTCTTTAAAGAAAGGTAAGTTCATTTTAAAAATGTGATTTAAAAAAAAAAAATGTATTTCAAGTTTTACTTATGTTTTGGGGCTAATCTCTATTCATAGATTTGACAGGTCTTCCTGTCAAATCTATGAATGGAGATTCCCTGCTCTGGTTGGCTCCCCATGGCCCACGTGATTCCAGGGATGCTGCGAACTAGCTGCGCCCCTGGGATACGCGGGCCCTGCACACCGACAGTTTGAAGAGGCACAGCAACGGAATTCTGCGCCTCCAAGGAACCCTCCGGTCCAAGCGCAGATTTTTCAGGATCGCAGCCCTCCACCCACGGGAGGGCTGCGAACGGAATTTCTGAGCCATTTATTCACACGAAACACTGGCCCAGAAGTGCTAAACTGTGTTTAAAAAAAAATCCGATTTTCTGTTTTTGTAGTTTTTCATTTTAATCCGATTCCGCCATCACTGGGACTGATTGACATTTGCTACTAATTTTATCATTTTCATCATCTTCAAAGCATTCTTCTAAATATCAGGCTTACAGAAATGATTCATGTCATAAGACAAAAAGAACATATAATGACAAAGAACAGACACAAAGCCCTACAAAGCAACAGTAATTGTTCAACAAGAAAACCTCTCCACAAACCAACCAGAATCTGGTCATTATAAGAACCCAGTGTTTCACCACGCTATCTTGCAATATCAAAGGAAATGGGATAATACTTGATGAACACACCAAGTTAAAGTAAGTTCCCATTTTGGTAATGTAGATGAACTATGGTGCAACATAACTAGAAAAATGTTGCTAAATTAATTTCACTGCCACGCTGGTGGGACACTCGATGGTGTCATTCAGATTGTGGTGACATCCTTGAAGTTGTATCCAGTGTTCTTTGCAGTGAATCTCCTACCATCAACATCCTGGGGGTCACCATTGACCAGAAACTTAACTGGACCAGCCACATAAATACTGTGGTAGCAAGAGCAGGTCAGAGGCTGGGTATTCTGCAGCGAGTGTCTGACTTCCTGACTCCCCAAAGCCTTTCCACCATCTACAAGGCACAAGTAAGGAGTGTGACAGAATACTCTCCACTTGCCTGGATGAGTGCAGCTCCAACAACACTCAAGAAGCTCGACTCCATCCAGGACAAAGCAGCCCGCTTGATTGGCACCCCATCCATCACCTTAAACATTCACTCCCTCCACCACCGGTGTACCGTGGCTGTAGAGTGTACCATCTACAAGATGCACTGCAACAACTTGCCAAGGCTTCTTCGGCAGCACCTCCCAAACCCGCGACCTCTTCCACCTAGAAGGACAAGGGCAGCAGGCGCATGGGAACACCATCACCTCCAAGTTCCCCTCCAAGTCCCACACACCATCCTGACTTAGAAGTATATCGCCGATCCCTCAGTGTCGCTGGGTTAAAATCCTGGAACTCCCTCCCTAACAGCACTGTGGGAGTACCATCACCACACACAGACTGCAGCAGTTCAAGAAGGCAGTTCGCCACCACCTTCTCGAGGGCAATTAGGGATGGGCAATAAATGCTGGCCTTGCCAGCAACACCCACATCCCATAAACAAATTTTTTAATAGGATCCTCCATGATACAGCCTAGTAGGGAGGGAAACTATGAATATTATCAGCATTCCTCACAAGTTTACATGACACACTTCTTTCATACAGCTTTTAAAACTGTTTCATCAAACAACTATTATATGTAAATCGATTTTCATTGGTTGAATGCTATATGCTTGGAGGAAGAAGAAACAAAATGGTTGATTTTCTGGTCAGTTACTCCTAATGAGGAACTGTGCCAGCAGGGTCTAAGCATGGCTCAGGCCACATGGCAATAACAACAGGCAGGCAGCTGGCATGCTCTGCCGGCCGACAGTCTGTTGTGCACCTCAAATGAAAATTGGCTCTGATGCCTTCAGGAGAGGTACAAAAAAAGTCAAAATGGTACCAAATATAATCTGGTGGTTTGCCAAAAGCAGCATGAGATTTCTTCACTGATATATGATGGTACAGGAAGCACTGTGAACATATAAAAACTGAACTAAGATGAAAAAATATTCAGCAACCTCTTCAGGTTGACCACTTGAGCATGAAGGAAACTGAAGTCAAAGGGCGAAGCTCGTCCCAAGATAGAAAGTAACAACCCCAGCTCTGCTAACATCCCATCCTACAAAGTCTGGTCCATTTTCAGTCTCCTGTGCTGTTGTTGGCCACTTGGAATACTAGCTAAAATTTACTCGTTTAAGGTTGGTGTTTTGTTCTTTGACCTCTTGTATAAAACGGGCAATGTTTGCAGCTCTCAGCCCTTTCACTTAAATACAAACAAAATGACTTGTGGTGAAATATAAATTGTAATTTCAGCTTTCGTTCTGCCTTAATTGGAGCTTCAGTTTAGACGCCCTAAGTTTGTTTTAGCAGAATATCTGTAAGACTTTGTTATAAATAGGTGGCATGCAGCAGACTATGCATTGCTCACACTTTCAGATATACACTAAACATTTCTAAAAGATGCCATGCTGTACTAAATTAAGTTAATGTGATTCTTTTGTATTAATTGCACTTTTTGTTATAGAAATCATGGAATAAGTTACTGTCAGCCTGCCCGAGACTTCAATAAATCTTTTAACCACCAATAACAAATTTCTACTTCAACAAAATAAGGGCCAACTTTTAAAAATGTTAGTTATAGAGAAGGAAAGTATAGGGGAAGAACTTTCTGACTAGACCAGCCCCATTTATACCTGAAGGATAAATAAGAATAAATATACCTATTAGTTATACTAAAATAACGCTGATTTTTGCAATCTCATCAAGACCTGGGATTTTGGATCCCTTTCTCTCCGGAGGCACTCCAGGGATTTCTGTTAAAGATCAACAACTGGGCTGCACTAACATTCTGCTACTCACTGAAATGGTTACGCATACAGCTGAGCAAACTCTTGAAGTGATTGAAGTCCGCTCTGTCGGGAAAAAGACCCGAAACCGTAGGTCTCCACGAGATAGTAAAATCAGTGTTATTCTAATCCAGGTAATTTTACTTATCTTTACTTTAGATAAAGATAGGGGAGAGTAGATTGAACAGAGAGTACTTCCTCTAGATTTTCCTTACTTTCCGAGTGTGTTGATTTTGTAAAGGGCAATCTATTGTTGCATTCAATACCCAAATTATGTATGCCAGTACAATGTATAAAAATGTATCCTGCATTTCTTGCTAAGTGTCTTTTTGTTGAGTCCTGACTGGATTGTGATTGGTTCAATAGATTGAAGTTGTCAGTGAAACAGAACAATGTAACTAATCAAAGTGCAATTTAGTTTTCAGTCTGAAAGTGCTGCCAAGTCTGGAAATGTTACTGAAGCACAGAAATCATCCATGAAAGGATTCGCAAATTTCATGTCTCCCCCCGAAGATTTACTTTTGGTTTAGTAAAGAAACCCTGGTTGGACTGAGTTTGGAATCTAGGGCTCAACAAGATGGCTGCGGTCAGCCTCATGGCCAAGGCCTGTAAGTTTCAGTTTGGACTGACAAACTTGTATTCCGATTACTGTGAGAAGGAACTTTCCAGAAACTCGAATGCAGACAGACCTTCTGCATTTATGCATGAGAAGCAAACCCAGTGGCATTCGGGCCTCTGATTAAAACCCATCAAGGTTGTTTGCACAAACAATCAAGAGCAGGCAAGGCCTATTCAATATGTAATGGGACAAGCTTATCTGCATTTCAGACCTTCGTTAGAGAACATCGACACTGTTTACAAAACGATCAACGGGGCATTCAGACTGGAATGGCCCCATCACGAAACCCGTTGGACAAAGGGGAACACTGATGAGACGTTTAAAACTGATTAACCGGCCATCCAGGTAGATGGGCCCAGATCGGTACCTTTTGTATGAGTTTTAACACGTCCAGATCAGACAAAAGAAATGAGCTGATCTGACGGGAGATAAGGGCTACCGGGAAGGGTATAACTAGTCCCTCAGGAAGCCATACATCTCTCTCTCTCTCTCTCTCTCTCTCCCGCCTCGCCTCCGGTGCCCTGCCGTACCATCAACCCAGCGAGAAGATCGTCGACGAAGAGCCCGTCCAGGGAAATAGGGTACCCACAGTTACATTTGAATTACTGGGGTATCTCTGCTTTGGGGCGGTGAAAAACCTAAGACATCGACAGGTAACAGGGCATGGAGCAGGCGTTTCAACATCCTAGACTGGTGAGCATCAACTTTCTGGCCCTTTACAAGACAATCCAGATAGGTGTAAAGGGTGGGAGTTAAGGGGAATTGCTAAAGTGTCATTTTAGTCATTTTCCCTCGATGTGTCCGTTTCTCCTCCCCCGTTAAGTGTAATTGTGTTACATCCATAGTGATTTTTCTCTGTATAGTAATTGTTTCTCTATTCTAATAAACATTGGTTTTCTTTGCACCAAACCACTAGTCTCGTTTGTCTATATCGCTACTTGTAAATAAGTCCGGTGGTCAGAACCAAAGGGGAGGCGATTCGAACCGTACAGGGCTGGAGCAGCTCAGATACGACTGACTGGCCAGACACAAAACCCCAAACCAAAACGCCCTACATCCAGCATCGCAAAATACTTAAATATAGTTGCGCTGGTGATTGGAGTCATTCTTATCATAACGGTTATCTCCATCCAGGCTACAGTTATCTCAAAATATGGAAATTAAATAAACCTATTGAAAGAAGATGCAATTGCAATTAGGACTAATATGGAACGCGATTAAGTGTTGGTTCATTTAAGTTGAAACAAAATGTGTGTAAGAAAGCATTATCTGGTGATATAAAGAAACAAATGCCAACTAGTTTAATTATAAAATGTGTCTTTCATTCAGCTGAGAACATTGCTTCACTAAACGCTAGTGTATGTTTCCAATTATTGAGTACAAATTGATAAAGGCCAGACTTTGGTTAAAACAATCTATCTGCTGTCAGCTGTGGCTCAGTTGGTGGCACCCTCGCCTCTGAGTCAGAAGGTTGTGGGTTCAAGTCCCACTCCAGAGACTTGAACACAAAAATCTAGGCTGACACTCCAGTGCAGTGCCGAGGGAGAGCTGCACTGTTGGCAGGTGCTGTCTTTCGGTTGAGGCCCTATCTGCTCTCTCAGGTGGATGTAAAAGATCCCATGGCACTATTTCGAAGAAGAACAGGGGAGTGATCCCTGGTGTCCTGGCCAATATTTATCTCTCAACCAACATAACAAAAACAGATTATCTGGTCATTATCACTTTGCTGTTTGTGGGAGCTTGCTGTGCGCAAATTGGCTGCCGCGTTTCCTACATTTCAACAGTGATTTTACTTTGTTGGCTGTAAAGTGCTTTGGGACATCCTGAGGTCATCACATGCGCTATAGAAATGCAAGGCTTTCTTTTAATATACTGTATTGTTCTTTTATATCCCAATTATGACAATTCATAAATAAATAAAAATTTCAGACTGCAAATTGAATTTGAATTGTTTCTATGGCCAGTAAGTACAGTGGAATTCAAAAAGTTTCAGAGAATTCAAAATAAAACAGAAAATGTTATTTTGAAATTGCGTGGTAAAATGGAATGTAAAAATACAATTGGGGAAGGGAAGGATCCAAAAAAATGGTCTTGGAGCGTGAATGGAGATAAAAATTATCGGGGGGTGCTAATGGAGCACAAATCCCCTAGCACCCAGGGGCGGCACCGCTAACACCTCCCACGAAATTCAGCAGGAGGATAGCAGCGGCGGTAGCCGGTGGCACCCTGCAGTGCGGCGCCACCAGCAATGACGTCAGCGCAGCTCCCCACTTGCGCCCCAGCCGCAATCTTTCCTCGCGCCCCCTGACATATCGCCGGACGATATGTCCGACAGGATCAGGGGGCATTTTTGCAGCGGCGGCGGCACTACTCAAAGAGGCAGGTGTCGGGTGGCCATTTTTATTTTGGCCGACTGCCAGCAGCTGCCCCCTTTCCCTTTTTTATGTGGGGTGCTGGCTGTGATCGCTCAGCCCGGCATTCCTCTTGAGTGCTAGGCTGTTTTCCCGGCACCCCGCTCCCCGGTGGTCCAGCAGGGCCCTGGTGTGCTCAGCGCTAGGCCCCTCCCATTTAATCAGGGGAGGGAGGCCTGCAAAGCCGCGGCACTACGTGCCGATGTTGCACATAGCACCACGAACTTCAGTGGTAGCACCCCAGGAAGGAGGTGGAGTGCTTCCAGTAGGGCCCCACCTCCTGCTTGGGGCGCTACTACTGAATTTACGGCAGAGGAGCGCTAACTTTTTCGGGGTGCTAAAATTAGGGGGGGGGCGGGGGCAGTAGCACGCGGGAAACCTGGTGATCTGTTTTTTCCCACAAGTTGTGGAGATTTAACACCACAGCATGTGTCTTATGTCATTGACAGGTTCCCCAGCCGGTAATCAGCCTGATTAACAGGCTTGGCTTCCAGTCGGGTGGGGAATGCTAGGGAAGAGGATGCAGAACCAGGTAGGTATGATCCCCAACCCTTGCGGGGGGTGGATCCGATCCCTGACCCTGGGTGGGTCGGATCCATGACCCCGGGGGGGTCTGACCCCCAGGGGAGGGGGGTTCAATCCCCGATCCCAAGGGGTGTCTGATCACCGACCCCGGGGGGGTGGTCTGGTTCCGGGGAGGTGGGTGTTTGTATGGGGGGGCTGGGTATGATGGTGGGGGAGCTTGGGGGTCCAGGAGGAAGCACTCCTTCCTGCTCCTCCCGGCCCACAAGGAGTGATCCCCGAATCTGCCCTCGTCTCGCTGCAGCTGCCAGGATTCCCGAGGCCCGTGAAACCCGGCTGGCCACAGCAAAATCAGCAAAGCAGGTTAAATTCATGACTTTCAGCCTCATTAACGTATTTAAAATGCCAACCTGCCTCCTGGCAGCAGGTTGGCTGCCCGCCCCTTGTCCCAACTGAGTAAAAGCCAGAAGTCGGCTTCCCGACACGCTTCCATGTTTTGCCCAGTTAACCCCCCCCACCCGCACCCAATCCCACCTGCTCCCCCATGAGGATAAAGGCAGTAGGAATTATGAGAATGGGGTTGTAAGTGAAAGACAGTAAACGCTTGTTTAAACGGCACTTTATCATCCGGAATACTTTAATAACCGGCAAAATAGATATATCTCAATACAAAACGCCTCAATAACCGATAATCTTGCCGATTCTACCATACATTTAAAGGAACATTCTGTAGGTGAGTACCCAATTATACAGTACATTTCTTGATTTTTTATTTTTGTTTGTGTTATAAATTGCCTTGGTAGGTCTACCTCTCTGTTATCCAGGATTTTTCATCAACCGGCACCATCCTGGTCCCGTAGGTGCCGGATAAGAAAGGGTTTACTGTAGATTGGAAGGATTCTCTATGATTGGGGAACAGTACAAACCTCTTTATAAAGAAAGACAGACTGTACAAGCAAAAACGCCAAATATGTAAGAATTCAAAAAAGTTAACATTGGTTTAACCATTAAAATATAGATCTGGCTCCTATGCGATTCTAAATATGGTTTACTGATTTAAAGAAAAGAACACAAAAGAAGGAAAGATGAATAGGAAATTGTAGGAACAAAATGTTCTTTTGAAACCTGCCCTTTACATTGAGGCAATTATTTATAAGATGATAGTGGGCTACAGAGCAGCTGACGGCAGTGGTTGGAGCAGTAATGGGCCATAGAGCGACTGACTGGCAGTGGTAGGGAGCAGTGATAGAAACATAGAAGATAGGAGCAGGAGTAGACCATTCGGCCCCTCGCGCCTGCTCCGCCATTTAATGAGATCATGGCTGATCATCCAAATTCAGTACCCTGTCCCTGCTTTTTCCCCATATCCCTTGATCCCTTTAGCCTTAAGAAATATATCTAACTCCTTCTTGAATATATTTAATAAGTTGGCCTCAACTGCCTTCTGTGGTAGAGAATTCCACAGGTTCACCACTCTCTGGGTGAAGAAATCCCTCCTCATCTCAGTCCTAAATGGCTTACCCCTTATCCTTAGATTGTGACCCCTGGTTCTGGACTCCCCGCCATCAGGAACATCCTTCCTGCATTTAGTCTGTCTAGTCCTGTTAGAATTTTATAAGTTTCAATGAGATCCCCTCTCAGTCTTCTAAACTCTAGCGAATATAAGCCTAATCGACCCAATCTCTCTTCATACGTCATTCCTGCCATCCCAGGTATCAGTCTGGTGAATTTTCGCTGCACTCCCTCCATGGCAACAACATCCTTCCTCAGATAAGGCGACCAAAACTGCACACAATACTCAAGGTGTGGTCTCACCAAGGCCCTGTACTACTGCAGCAAGACATCCTTGCTCCTGTACTCGAATCCTCTCGCTATGAAGGCCAACATACCATTTGCCTTCTTAACCGCCTGCTGCACCTGCATGGTTACCTTCAGCGACTGGTGCACAAGGACACCCAGGTCTCGTTGCACTTCCCCTTTTCCCAATCTATTGCCGTTCAGATAATAATCTGTCTTCCTGTTTTTGCCACTAAAGTGGATAACCTCGCATTTATCCACATTATACTGCATCTGCCATGCATCTGCCCAATCACCCAACCTGTCCAAATCGTACTGGAGTTTCTCTGCATCCTCCTCACAGCACACACGCCCACCCAGCTTTGTGTCATCTGCAAACTTGGAGATATTACATCTAGTTCCCTTGTCTAGATCATTAATATATATTGTGAATAGCTGGGGTCCTAGCACCGATCCCTGCGGTACCCCACTAGCCACTGTCTGCCACTTGGAAAAAGACCCGTTTATTCCAACTCTTTGCTTCCTGTCTGCCAACCAGTTCTCTATCCAAGTCAGTACCTTACCCCCAATCTCATGTGTTTTAACTTTGCACACCAATCTCTTATGCGGGACCTTATCAAAAGCCTTCTGAAAGTCCAAATACACCACATCCACTGGTTCTCCCTTATCTATTCTACCAGTTACATCCTCAAAAAATTCCAGTAGATTAGTCAAGCATGATTTACCTTTTGTAAATCCATGTTGACTTTGTCCGATCCTGTCACTGTTTTCCAAGTGCTCTGCTGTTACATCTTTTGAGTCATAGAGTGACTGACTGGCAGTGGTAGGGAGCAGTGATTGTCACGAATGGGCCATAGAGTGACTGACTGGCAGTGGTAGGGAGCAGTGATGGCCACGAATGGGTCATGGAGTGACTGACTGGCAGTGGTAGGGGGCAGTGATGGCCACGAATGGGCCGTAGAGTGACTGACTGGCAGTGGTAGGGAGCAGTGATGGCCACGAATGGGCCGTAGAGTGACTGACTGGCAGTGGTAGGGAGCAGTGATGGGCCGTAGAGCGACTGACTGGCAGTGGTAGGGAGCAGTGATGGGCCGTAGAGCGACTGACTGGCAGTGGTAGGGAGCAGTGATGGGCCGTAGAGCGACTGACTGGCAGTGGTAGGGAGCGGTGATGGGCCGTAGAGCGACTGACTGGCAGTGGTAGGGAGCAGTGATGGGCCGTAGAGTGACTGACTGGCAGTGGTAGGGAGCAGTGATGGGCCGTAGAGCGACTGACTGGCAGTGGTAGGGAGCAGTGATGGGCCGTAGAGCGACTGACTGGCAGTGGTAGGGAGCAGTGATGGGCCGTAGAGCGACTGACTGGCAGTGGTAGGGAGCAGTGATGGGCCGTAGAGCGACTGACTGGCAGTGGTAGGGAGCAGTGATGGGCCGTAGAGTGACTGACTGGCAGTGGTAGGGAGCAGTGATGGGCCGTAGAGTGACTGACTGGCAGTGGTAGGGAGCAGTGATGGCCACAAATTGATCATAGAAGGAAAAGAGGATAAGCCAGGAAAGGCTGCTCGGTGACAGAAAGGAGATGGAAACTGGCAAGAGCAGGCAATAATGTTAAACTAGATTTTTTTGGGTGGTGGGGGCGGGTTATGGTTATCTTCAAGTTCTCCCCTCTGCATATATAAGAAAAGCAAGATGGAGGTGGAGCTGGGAGAAACAGCTGATATGATCCACAGAGCTGCCCAGTGGCCATGGTGTGCATTTACAATTGTTGCAGTTGACAGCGCAAAATTGAATGGGAAGAGGAAGATTTAAATTTATATTGGGAAAAGTTGAAACAAATTGTGCTCAAAAACATGGTAAGATTTGCAAACAAGTAATACATGCTGACCTAAGCTTTTTAATAAGAAATAGGGATGTATAGGTGGGGCTTCTCCTTCAATGGGCAGATGGTTGGCACGTATGTTAAAGCAGATACTACCCCAAGAGCATGGATATTTGATTCAAATGGATGTAGTCCAGTCTGACAGAATTGTTTGAAGGGAAAGGTTGGATGGAAGGCTAACTCCTGGGATACGTGATGGCCCATGTCTGCTGATACCCTGAGAAGTGCTCAGTGTCTCTTTACACCTCTGTGGAACACTTTGGAATGTTTTGTTATATCAACGAAAGAAAGGAAAGGAAGAACATAAGAAATAGGAGCAGGAGCAGGCCAATCGGCCCCTCGAGCCTGCTCCACCATTCAATAAGATCATGGCTGATCTGATCCTAACCTCAAATCTTCTATCACTCTGCATCCACCCGAACCCATGTGATCTCCCGGGAGAGGCGAAAAACCAGATAAAAGACCCAATGGCCAATTTGGGAGAAAAAAATCTGGGAAATTCCTCTCCGACCCATCTAGGCGATCGAAATTCTTCCAGGAGATCACTCTTCCCCTATATTTTCTACAGTACTTACCTTCTGTAAAGGCGATCTCCACCCCAGCCAGGAACAGGAATAAAACCATCTCCTGAAATCTAACACAGAATTAGAACACAAGAAGTAGGAGCAGAACCAGGCTACACGGCCCCTGGGCCCACTCCACTACCCACAGGGCCATGACCATTCCGAACCTAGACTCATGTCCAATTTCCTGCCCGCTCCCCGTAACCCTTAATTCCCTTTACTTCTAGGAAACTATCTATTTCTGTTTTAAATTTATTTAATGATGTAGCTTCCACAGCTTTCTGGGGCAGCAAATTCCACAAACCTACCACCCTCTGAGTGAAGAAGTTTCTCCTCATCTCAGATTTGAAAGAGCAGCCCCTTATTTTAAGATTATGCCCCCTAGTTCTAGTTTCACCCTTCATTGGGAACATCCTCACCGTATCCACCCGATCAAGCCCCTTCACAATCTTATATGTTTCAATAAGATCGCCTCTCATTCTTCTGAACTCCAATGAGTAGCATCCCAATCTACTCAACCTCTCCTCATATGACCACCCCCTCATCCCCGGGATTAACCGAGTGAACCTTGTTTGTACTGACTCGAGTGCAAGTATGTATTTTCTTAAGTATGGACACCAAAACTGTATGCAGTATTCCAGGTGCGGTCTCACCAATACCTTGTACAACTGAAGCAATAACTCCCTGTTTTGATATTCCATCCCCCTAGCAATAAAAGCCAACATTCCATTGGCCTTCTTGATCACTTGCTGCACCTGCATACTAACTTTTTGAGTTTCGTGCACCAGGACCCCCAGATCCCTTTGTACTACAGTACTTTCCAGTTTCTTGCCATTAAGATAGTAACTTGCTCTATGATTTTTCCTGCCAAAGTGCATAACCTCACACTTTCCAGTATTGTATTCCATCTGCCAAATCTCTGCCCACTTACTTAGCCTGTCTATGTCCCTTTGCAGGTTTTTTATGTCCTCCTCACTCACTACTTTCCGTCCCATCTTTGTATCATCTGCAAACTTTGATATGTTACACTCGGTCCCCTCCTCCAAATCGTTAATATAGATTGTAAAGAGTTGGGGACCCAGCACTGACCCCTGTGGAACACCACTAGTTACTGGTTGCCAATCTGAGAATGAACCATTTATCCCAACTCTCTGCTTTCTGTTAGAGAACCAATCCTCCACCCACGCCAGAATATTACCCCCAATCCCGTGATTTTTTATCTTGAGCAATAATCTTTTGTGTGGCACCTTGTCAAATGCCTTTTGGAAGTCTAAATACACTACATCCACTGGTTCCCCTTTATCCACCCTGTATGTTACTTCCTCAAAAAACTCAAGCAAATTTGTCAAACATGACTTCCCCTTCATGAAACCATGCTGAGTTTGTCCTATTAAATTATGTTTATCCAAATGTCCCGTTACTGTCTCCTTAATAATGGACTCTAACATTTTACCAACCACAGATGTTAGGCTAACAGGTCTATAGTTTCCAGCCTTCTGCCTACTACCCTTTTTAAATAAGGGTGTTACATTAGCAGTTTTCCAATCTGCCGGGACCTTTGCTGAGTCCAGGGAGTTTTGGAAAATTATTACCAATGCATCCACAATCCCTACCGCCACTTCCCTCAAGACCCTAGGATGCAAGCCATCAGGTCCAGGGGATTTATCCGCCTTGAGTCCCATTATTTTACCAAGTACCACTTCCTTAGTGATTTTAATCGTATTTAGTTCCTCCCCCCCTAGAGCCCCCTGTTTGTCCAGTGTTGGGATATTCTTAGTGTCCTCTACTGTAAAGACTGATACAAAATAATTGTTCAGTGTTTTTGCCATTTCCATGTTTCCCACCATTAATTTCCCGGTTGTGGTAAACCACTGTTTGTATTCCACTGCGTACATGCCTGGACATGCCTCGGCTGACTCCTCCCACAAGTCCTAGTATAAAGGTGACTGCTCCCCAGCCCTTTGTATTTCTGGACCGGTCGACCACTCAAGGCAGACCTTCATTCTTTTGTTAATAAAAGCCTTTAGTTACTCTCTTAACTCTCAGTCTTTTATGAGTAATTGATAGCGCATCAATTTTATTAACAACATTTTTATAATGGAGAAGATCCTCACACCAGCATGCCTGGACTTAGATCATCGGGAGGCGGACTCATCCACCAAGTTTACTCACTGGCTTAAGTGTTTCGAAAAATTCCTGACCGCCTCCGCAGCAATCAAATCGGACGAGGACAAACTGGATGTCCTGACCTCCAAAGTGAACCACCGAGTGTACTCGGTCATCCAAGACGCGACCTCGTACGCGGACGCTATCAAGCTCCTCAAGGACCAGTACACGCGCCCAGTGAACGAAGTGTACGCCAGGCACCTTCTGGGGAGTCGTAAACAACAACCTGGGGAATCGACCGTGGAATACCTTCAGGCACTGTCTGTGCTTGGCCGGGCCTGTGGTTGTAAGGATGTAAAGGCCGCCGTGTACACAGAGGAACTTATCCGGGACGCTTTTGTAGCGGGCCACAGATCCAATTATACCCGACAGCGACTGTTGGAGCAGAGTGACCTCGACCTCAACAAGGCCTCTGAACTCGCACTATCATTGGATGCAGCCTACCGGGGCATGGATGCCTACTCCTCTGCACCGTGGACGCCGCGGGGAATGACAGCCTGGGACACGGTAGGACCGCCTCATGGCGCCGTGCCACCCCAGCCACACCCCAGCAACGGCCCAACTACCGCAGCAGTGCCCCAAGGCCAGAAATGCTACTTCTGTGGCCAGGCAAAACACCCCAGAGCGCGCTGCCCGGCGAAAAACGCGATCTGCTCGGGCTGCGGGAAGAAGGGACACTACGCTAACGTCTGCAGGGCCAAAGCCACCCCGAACCCCAGCAGCGCTGCGTGTGGGCCATGCGGGCCGCCATCTTGGGCCTCCCCGGCCATGTGCGAACCACCGGTACAGCAGCTATTTTGGACGCCTCCAGCCACATGGGGATCATGGACGCCGCCATCTTGGACGACAGCCGGAACGCAGCAGGCCCCCAACACCGCCTCATCTGATACCCGCAGCGACACACCGACCCCTACGCTGGCATCCGTTACACTGGACCAAGCGAGACCGCACCAGCTGGCCAGTTCCACAATGGACATTAAGGTAAATGGCCACGATACAATCTGCCTTTTTGACTCTGGGAGCACGGAGAGCTTCATCCACCCCGACACGGTGCGGCGTTGCTCTCTCCCAGTCCTGCTTGCGCACCAGCGGATTTCTATGGCCTCCGAGTCCCAGTCGGCGGACATCGGCGGCTACTGCGTAGTGACACTCATAGTAGACGGGACCGTGTACGATCATTTTAAACTTCTGGTCCTGCCCGACCTCTGCACTGCCGTCCTGCTGGGGTTAGATTTTCAGTGCCACCTTAAAAGTGTTACGATGGCGTACGGTGGACCCCTACCCCCACTCACAGTCCGCAGCCAGCAGCTCCCAAATTGCCCGCCGCGCACCAGGTGCAACCTCTCCACACTCAGAGTCACCCCCACCCCCACTGTTTGCTAACCTCACCCCCGACTGTAAGCTCATCGCCACAAAGAGCAGGCGATACAGTGCCGGGGACAGGGTTTTCATTAAAACCGAAGTGGAGCGGCTCCTGAAGGAAGGGATTATTGAGGGCAGCACCAGCCCCTGGCGAGCCCAGGTTGTGGTCGTTAAGACCGGCGAGAAGCAGCGCCTGGTCATCGACTACAGCCAGACAATAAATCGCTACACCCTGCTGGACGCCTACCCACTCCCCCGCATAGCTGATATGGTCAACCAGATCGCGCAGTACCGCGTCTTCTCGACCATTGACCTGAAATCAGCGTACCACCAGCTCCCTATCCGCCCTGAGGACCGCCAGTATACTGCCTTTGAGGCAAACGGCCGCCTCTACCACTTCCTTAGGGTTCCCTTTGGCGTCACCAACGGGGTCTCCGTCTTCCAAAGGGAGATGGACCGGATGGTAGATCAAAATGCGTTGCAGGCCACTTTCCCATATCTGGACAATGTGACCATCTGCGGCCGTGACTTGCAGGACCATGACGCAAACCTCAAAAAATTCCTCCGCACCGCCCAACTCCTGAACCTGACATATAACAAGGAGAAGTGCATATTCCGCACAAACCGCCTCGCCATCCTTGGCTGTGTTGTGGAACACGGAGTCATCGGCCCCAACCCCGACCGGATGCGTCCCCTTATGGAACTCCCACTGCCCCACTGCCTCAAGGCCCTGAAGAGGTGCCTAGGGTTTTTCTCCTATTATGCCCAGTGGGTCCCCTACTATGCGGACAAGGCCCACCCGCTGATCAAGTCCACCTCTTTTCCCTTGACGGCAGAGGCCCGCTTAGCCTTCCACCGGATCAAGGAAGACATTGCCAAAGCCACCATGCACGCAGTGGACGAATCCATCCCCTTCCAGGTGGAAAGCGACGCGTCCGACTTTGCCCTGGCCGCTACCCTCAATCAGGCGGGGAGACCCGTGTCCTTCTTTTCACGAACCCTCCAAGGCCCGGAGACCAGACACTCCGCTGTTGAGAAGGAGGCCCAGGCGATTGTGGAGGCTGTGCGTCATTGGAGGCACGACCTGGCCGGAAAACGATTTACCCTGCTCACTGACCAACGTTCAGTTGCTTTCATGTTTAACAACAAGCAGAGGGGCAAAATCAAAAATGACAAGATCTTGAGGTGGAGAATCAAACTTTCCACCTACAATTACGAGATCTTGTACCGGCCCAGGAAGCTCAATGAACCCCCGGATGTGCTATCGCGTGGCACCTGCGCCAGCGCGCAGATCGATAGACTGCGGGCCCTCCACAATGACCTCTGCCACCCGGGGGTCACCAGGTTCTTCCACTTCATCAAGGCCCGCAACCTGCCTTACTCTATTGAGGAGGTCAGGACCATGACCAGGAACTGCCAAGTCTGCGCTGAGTGCAAACCGCACTTTTATAGACCAGACAGGGCCCACCTGATAAAAGCCACTCGCCCCTTCGAGCGCCTGAGCGTTGATTTTAAAGGGCCTCTCCCCTCCTCCGACCGCAATGTGTACTTCCTCAATATTATTGATGAGTACTCCCGTTTCCCGTTCGCCATCCCCTGCCCGGACATCACCAGTGCCACGGTCATTAAATGTCTGAACGACCTCTTCACCCTGTTCGATTTCCCCAGCTATATCCATCGCGACCGGGGCTCATCGTTTATGAGCGACGAACTCCGTCAGTACCTGCTAACTAGGGGTATTGCCACAAGCAGGACCACCAGTTACAACCCCCGGGGGAACGGACAGGTGGAAAGAGAAAATGCGACAGTTTGGAAGGCCGCCCTGCTAGCCTTAAAGTCTAGGGGCCTTCCAACCTCCCGCTGGCAGGATGTGCTCCCCGATGCGCTCCACTCTATTCGGTCACTGCTCTGCACTGCCACTAACGCCACCCCTCATGAGAAAATGTTTGTCTTCCCAAGGAAGTCCACATCGGGGACATCGCTACCGCCATGGCTGACGTCCCCAGGGCCGGTCCTACTGAGAAGGCACGTGAGGACCCATAAAACGGACCCCCTGGTCGAGAGGGTCGACCTCCTCCACGCCAACCCCCAGTATGCTTACATTGCATACCCGGACGGGCGGGAGGACACAGTCTCCATAAGAGACCTTGCACCCTCGGGGGCCGCAGTAACCCACTACTCACTACCACCCCCCCCCACGATCCGATATCCAGCCCCAGCAGACGGCAGGCCTGGGCCCCGCGACCCGCTCGACATCTACGAGGACGACACGCCTGTGCCACAGCCCACGCAGGACTCGACGCCGGAAGCTACACTACCCCTGCCGTCGCCACGCCGATCACAGCGGCAGACAAGACCTCCGGAGAGACTCCAATACACTAACTTTTAATACACTTCACCCCGCCGGACTCAATTTTAAACAAGGGGTGAATGTGGTAAACCACTGTTTGTATTCCACTGCGTACATGCCTGGACATGCCTCGGCTGACTCCTCCCACAAGTCCTAGTATAAAGGTGACTGCTCCCCAGCCCTTTGTATTTCTGGACCGGTCGACCACTCGAGGCAGACCTTCATTCTTTTGTTAATAAAAGCCTTTAGTTACTCTCTTAACTCTCAGTCTTTTATGAGTAATTGATAGCGCATCACCGGTCTCATCCTCTAAGGGACCAACATTTACTTTAGCCACCCTTTTTCTTTTTATATAACGATAGAAACTTTTGCTGTCTGTTTTTATATTTTTTGCTAATTTACTTTCATAACCTATCTTCCCTTTCTTAATCAATCTTTTAGTTATTTTTTGCTGTCTTTTAAAGACTTCCCAATCTTCCATCCTCCCACTAGATTTGGCTACCTTATATGCCCTTGTTTTTAGTCAGATACTATCCTTAATTACTTTACTTAGCCACGGATGGCTATCTTTTCTTTTACACCCTTTTTTCCTCAGTGGAATATATATTTTTTGGAAGTTGTAAAATAACTCCTTAAATGTACACCACTGATCATGTACCGTCTTACCCTTTAATCTATTTTCCCAGTCCACTCTAATCAATTCCGCTCTCATACCTTCATAGTCTCCTTTATTCAAGCTCAGCACGCTTGTTTGAGATCCAACCTTCTCACCCTCTAATTGAATATGGAATTCAACCATGTTATGGTCACTCATTCCAAGGGGTTCCTTTACTAGGACATTTTTAATTAATCCTGTCTCATTACACAGGACCAAATCTAAGGTTGCTTGCCCCCTGGTTGGTTCAGTTACATACTGCTCAAGAAACCCATCCCTAATACACTCAATGAACTCATCCTCAAGGCTGCTCTGCCCAATTTGATTTGTCCAGTTAATATGATAATTAAAATCCCCCATAATTATAGCTGTTCCCTTATTACAAGCCTCAACTATTTCCTGATTAATACTCCGTCCAACAGAGTTGCAACTGTTCGGAGGCCTATAGACTACACCCACTAGTGTTTTTTTCCCCTTATTATTCCTTATCTCCACCCAAACTGTTTCACTATCCTGCTCCTTTGACCCAATATCATTTCTCTGTATTATAGTGATTCCTTCCTTTATTAACATAGCCACCCCACCTCCTCTCCCTTCCTGCCTGTCCTTCCTGATTGTTAAATAACCTGGTATGTTTAATTCCCAGTCATGGTCACCCTGCAGCCATGTTTCTGTAATGGCCACAAGATCATACCCATATGTCGTTATTCATTTTGTTACGAATGCTACGTGCATTCAGATAAAGAACTTTCAAATATGTTTTGTAACACTTAGTTCCTGTTTTTCCCTTTTTAGTACTTTACTTTTTATTCAAACCTTCTGTCCCTTCCTGACATGTTCTGTTTTTTAATTCCCCCCACTGCTACCTAAGTCTATGACCTTCTCTGTTGTCATTTCTATTATTTGCTCTCTAGAAACCTCCCCCCCACTAATTAGTTTAAAGCCCTCTCTACAGCCCTAGTTATATGATTCGCCAGGACTCTAGTCCCAGCACTGGCCAAGTGGAGTCCGTCCCAACGGAACAGCTCCCTCCTGTCCCAGTACTGGTGCCAGTGTCCCAAGAAGCAAAACCAATCTCTCCCACACCAGTCTTTGAGCCACGCATTTAACTCTTTAATTTTATTTATCCTAGCCAAATTCGCTCGTGGCTCAGGTAATAACCCAGAGATTATTACCCTTGAGGTTCTGTTTTTTAATTTGACCCCTAGCTGCTCATACTCCTTTAACAGAACCGTCTTCCTTGTCCTATCTATGTCATTTGTACCAACATGGACCACGACAACTGGATCCTCCCCCTCCCACTCCAAGTTTCTTTCCAGCCCAGAAGAGATGTCCTTAACCCTGGCACCGGGCAGGCAACACAGCCTTCGGGACTCCCGCTCTTGACTGCAGAGAACCCTATCTATCCCCCTAATGATACTATCCCCTACCACTACAACATTTCTTTTTACTCCCTCCACTTGAATGGCCCCCTGTACCACGGTGCTGTGGCCAGGTTGCTCATCCTCCCTGCAGTCCCCACTCCCGCCCTCACAGGGAGTAAGAACCTCGATCCTGCTGGACAAGAGCAAGAGCTGCATCTCCTTCAACACTACATCCTGGATCCCTGTACCTTCCTCACTCATAGTCACACCGTCCTGTCCCTGACCACGGACTACATCTGCAGTAATTAACTTCATAGGTGTGACCATCTCCTGAAACATAGAGTCCAGGAACTTCTCCCCCTCCCTGATGTGTTGCAGTGTCTGAAGCTCGGTCTCAAGCTCCATAACATGGAACTTGAGTTCCTCTAGCAGCAAACACTTGTTGTCGCAGATGTAATCACCGTGAGCCTCAATGGGGTTCACTGGCTCCCACATCTCGCAACAGTAACACATCACCTGCTCCATTCTATATAATTAATTAAATTTCTTATTATTAGTTATGAAGACTCTGCCTGGATATAGATGATAATATCACACCACTATTCAATAGGACTTACCAACTTAAAGGTATAAAAGAGAAGAGAAGGAAGAAAACCAACCAACCAGCTGATCACCAACCTCCTCCTTGAATACTGTCTGTGGGGCCTGTTTGGTTGACTCGTCTCGCTGCTCCGTTTCCGCAGTGCTGTCTAAGCCTGGGAGTGGGGGGAAAAACAGAGCAAAAAACACACCCTCACCTCCCACTTGCCCGAACTCTCCCACTTACCAAAACTCCAGCAACACTCAATGCACAAAGCACTCCATGCACAGCACTAGCCCCGCCCCGCCCCTTTTATACCCGGATTCTACTTCCGGTTTAAACTGCCCAATAGTTTAATATACCCTTAAAAAATTAAACTTACTTCAAATAATTGACTTTTTAACACACTAAAATTCACAAAATGCACTTAAATGATTTTTCTCCCACTTACCAAAACTCCAGCAACACTCAATGCACAAAGCACTTGCATTTATATAGCGCCTTTCACAACCACTGGATGTCCCAAAGCGCTTTACAGCCAATGAAGTACTTTTGAAGTGTAGTCACTGCTGTAATGTGGGAAACGTGGCAGCCATTTTTGCACACAGCAAGCTCCCACAAACAGCAGTGTGATAATGGCCAGATCATCTGTTTTAGTGATGTTGATTGAGGGATAAATATTGGCCCAGGACACCGGGGAGAACACCCCTGCTCTTCTTCGAAATAGCGCCATGGGATCTTCCACATCCACTTGAAAGAGCAGACGTTTAACGTCTCATCCAAAAAACAGCACCTCTGATAGTGCAGCACCCCCACGCTAAAGGTGCTAAATAAATGAAATATTGTGTTGTTGAATCCCCATACATAACTGAAGCACAGATGCAGGTGGAAGATTTCCTCCCTATTCTAGCTGCAGCAAATTGATAAAGAACAGGTTTATAATTTCACTACACCAAGCACACAGAGGAAATCAAATCCATCAAAATGCCAAAGTGCTTAGCAAACGTACAGTGGCACTTCCAATTCTTGGACCACAAACAGTCATCAACAGAGGCCAGGCATTGGCGCATCATAAGGAATAGTGAGCAGAGGAGGAGCAGCTGTAGACGAGGATGATGGTGAAGAGTTAGTGCAAAAGGATAGGCAGTTGAACGCTAGCAGCAAGGTGCAGGAGGGTGTCGTAGTTGCATTTCTTTTCAGGGACCTTTCAAATGTTTGAAAGTTTTTCTTTGCATCTGAAGAAAAATGTTTTCTTTTCCTGTTTCTTAACAACAACTTGCATTTATATAGTGCCTTTAACATAGTAAAACATCCCAAGGTGCTTCACAGGAGCTATTGTCAAACAAAATTCGACACCGAGCCACAGTAGGAGATATTAGGGCATGTGGCCAAAAGCTTGGTCAAAGAGGTGGGTTTCAAGGAGCATCTTAAAAGAGGAGAGAGGCGCGGAGAGGTTTAGGGGGGGATTCCAGAGCTTAGGGATTTGGCAGCTGAAGGCTCAGCCGTTAATGGTGCAGCGACTAAAATCGGGTATGCGCACGAGGCCAGAATTGGAGGAGCGCAGCGATCTGCATGTTTATTTTCTCTTCACAGTGAAGTTAGACTTATTAGGGTGATTCTATGGTCTGTTACAACCAATGGGGAATTGATGCTCGCAGAAAATGAATCTTAAGAAATTGCTCCCTGTGAACATGACAGCTGGTTGGAGGTGTCAATTTGAGCAATCATCCCATCGTTATTTTCAGCCATATCATAGAATGCAGCTTATACTGAAAGTGATAACTTTAGACTGATCTTTACATTCTAGATGAATATGTCCTTTATGTGTACATGTTATCTCCTCAATGGTTTCTCCTAATACTGGAGTAGTGATTACCTTTGATGTCTCTCATAACTGCCAAAAGACTGTTATGTTTGAGTTGCTGCTGTGATATATCTGCTTTTGGAGGCACCTCTAGAAGGCACTTGTTCAGGACCTGATGTTGGCATTCAGTTTCCACTGACCTATCTGCTGCTCGACTATTTTTTTTATCTAGAATTACATAGAATATACAGCACAGAAACTGGCCATTCAACCCAACCAGTCTGTGCTGGTGTTTATACTCCACACGAGTCTCCTCCCATTCCATCTCCTCCCATTCCATCTACCTCACCTCAGCCTTTCAGCAAGAAGGCCACTGCGAGAGAACATCTGCTCTTGGACCCACCCATCTGCTGGAAGACAGAAGACTGCAATCGTTATGGTTGATAAATTCTCCCTGAAGGAGGCCTGTGGCTCTCGTTGCATAGATTGCACTCTGTGGATACAACAGTTCCAGATGGTCTTAGTTCCCCAGCAACAGCAGGCCCCATGCCAGGTAACAGTGCTGAACTTTCCTTTTACTATGTGAGTGAAACGTCTACACCCTGTTCATTTGTTCAATCTGCCTCTTCAGAAAGTCTATGTCCTCCAGTTTGAGGGGCCTGAGCAGATGGCTTCCTGTCCTAAACCTGCTGGCCCCTAATTAATGCCCATCTCTTTTGTCTCTTCTACACCACTGTGCCGTACAATATCTCATCCTTCCTTATGTGTTTTACTGTCAATGAATTCTGAAAAGCTAATGTCTAAATTGCTGCTTAGTGATGCTGAGTGCTTTTGTATACTGTACACTTGCTAATTATCCATGTTTCACATGGATAGTCAGCAGCAATAAACTGCAAGGGGTAAACGATAATACCAGTGTGATCTGAGGGAGGGAAGGGAAGAAAGCTATCAGCATAGACAATGGGGAAGGGGAGAATACTGAAGAATGAGGGGAGAGTCGAGTACCTCCAGGACATTGAGGGGAGAGTAATGTGCCTCTATGCCATTATGGTGCTATATAAATTTTAGAAATGTTGTAATAATCTGATTTATCAACAGAGAACACCTATCTGTCTTTATATATACATATATATATACACACACACACACAACAGCCTAAAATTTCTATGCAAAAACACTGCAATTTTTACCACAACCTTCTGCTATACAAGTGATGAAATGTTGAGTACCTGCGGTTTAAAACATGTCAAGGGCATGTCCTACAACATTTTCCGTGCTATATTCAGGCTATTCTTGTAGCACTCTTGCCTCTGAGTCAGAAGGTTGTGGGTTCAAGTCCCACTCCAGTGACTTGAGCACATAATCTAAGCTGATACTTCAGTGCAGAGCTGAGGGAGTGCAGTGCTGAGGGAGTGCTGTACTGTTGGAGGTGCCATCTTTCGGATGAGGCGTTAAACTGAGGCCCAATCTGCCCTCTTAAATGGATGTTAAAGATCCAATAGCACTATTCGAAGAAGAGCTGGGGAGTGTCCTGGCCAACATTTATCCCTCAACCAACACCTAAAAAAACCCCAGATGATCTGGTCATTTATTCATCACTGTTTGTGGGACCTTGCTGTGTGCGAATAGGCTGCCGCATTTCCCTACAATACAACAGTGACGACACTTCAAAAGTACTTAATTGGTAAACCACTTTGGGAGATCCTGAGGTCATGAAAGGTGCTATGTAAATGCAAGTCTATAGGAATTGACGAATTCCTATAAATAACTGAGGTCTTTAGTGATCAGAGACTCCACGAGGACTGCCTGGGCAGCCCCGTGGCTTGCGACGTGATGTCATCACGTTTGCCCGCGTTTTCCCGCGCTCTTAAAGGGGCC
Organism: Somniosus microcephalus; assembly: GCF_052327205.1. Taxonomy (NCBI): domain Eukaryota; kingdom Metazoa; phylum Chordata; class Chondrichthyes; order Squaliformes; family Somniosidae; genus Somniosus; species Somniosus microcephalus. The sequence goes on from NC_141012.1 coordinate 22,796,414, forward strand.
ACGCCCCGTACATGCAAACTCTATATACAAAACACAGTAATGCCTAACACAATGGTACAGGTTTAGGCTGGTGTTAGAACATCGTTAAAGGGAATTATATACAGTCAGCCAGAGTCATTCAGTGGTTCTGCCACAAGTCTCTCTTTTACTGGTTTTCTAGGTTGATAGGTACGTACACTATGACTCTTTGGTTCCCACTGTGGATTACTGGGTCCCGCTCCATCATCTGTAAATACAACAGACGGTACTTTTATGAACATTTTAGTACCCTTCTCCAATTCACTATTTGTCTTTGAATGCGATGATTTGCAAAACAGTTCTTCTCAGTGTGAGAGTACAGACCAGCGGCAGGCACAGTGATGGCGGGAATGAGGCGGTACGTCATTCCCCAACATTTTCGGGGCACTACCGTCCATTTCTGCCAGGAAGCCTCAAAACCTACCCCAGTGCGTCAGAGGGTACGTCATTTTATAATCTTCAAAGAGGTATTTACGCCCTGTAGGGCCACTGACTGAATAAGCCAAATTCCATTTTTATGAAATGATATTCAGGGATTTTTACTGATGCTTTGGGGTTGAACTAGTCGCCCAACCAAAACTGTGCACCTGCATCTCACATTGCAGGTTTGAGGGATAAACCTCATGGTCAGTTCATTTAAATACTTATTCTGCGCTCACTCAGCAGGAACACTCGGGCCCGTCAGCAGCAGAGGAAGCCTGTAATGTTAGAAACAAATTCCGTTTCAGCAGGACTAGATCTGAGCAGATTCATAGGACTCGTGACTGCCATGGCTCACCAGACAAGCTCTTACTGTGACTTCTCCAAAATGGTTCATGTTGCTTAAAGTGATTTGCAATTAAGGACCAACAGGCTCATTTGTTTTTATCTTCGCCACAGCAAGCAGAGAGTATAACGGCATCCAACTGCAAAAGGGTTATTTTCACACTCGTGCAAATGTTAGTTAAGCTTGGAAAGGAAATCCATTTTATATCATCTCGAAAAACAAGCAGCCCTTCTCAATGTAGTGATGAGTGCAGCATTACAGTCCTCTGTCATGCACAATGGCAGCAGACAACCCCTCAAGTCTTCCAGAATGCTGAGGCACAAATTCGTTCTTTGTGATTATACAGTTTTAGTATCATATTTACATCAATTGCATCTACACCAGGCATTAATCATACCCTGCAGTGGCATAAACTGAATGAAGTAGGGTGGGAGGAGGCTCAAATGGAGCATAAACACTGGCATAGACCAGTTGGGCCGAATGGCTGTAAATTCTATGTAAAACTGCTTGGGACCTGAATAAGGACTTTTGCCCAACAGCTTCAAAAAAAGTTGACAAAGCCCTCAAAAAGCTGACAACACAATTATAAGCCCATGGTCCGTGAAAACAAGTAGTTACACAGATTTCGTCATTTAAGCAGTAGGTACACCCAATATTTCTTCACGTTTCTTTTTCTCCTCCAAACAAAAGTACATGAAAGCCTGTATCCTGGGGTATATTCACTGCAGGGAGCACTGGATATGACTTCAAGCCCACATGAGAGCTGAGCTGGAGTCATCTGAAAGAAAGACTTGCATTTATATAGCACCTTTCACGGCCACCGGATATCTCAAAGCACTTTACAGCCAATGAAGTACTTTTGGAGTGTAGTCACTGTTGTAATGTGGGAAACAAGGCAGCCAATTTCCGCACAGCAAGCTCCCACAAACAGCAATGTGATAATGACCATATAATCTGTTTTTGTTATGTTGATTGAGGGATAAAGTTTGGCCAGGACACTGGGGATAACCCCCCTGCTCTTCTTCGAAATAGTCCACCTGAGAAAGCAGACAGGGCCTCGATTTAAAGTCTCATCTGAAAGACGGCACCTCTGACAGTGCAGCACTCCCTCAGCACTGCACTGGAGTGTCAGCATAGATTTATGTACTCAAATCCCTGGAGTGGGACTCGAACCCACAACCTTCTGACTCAGAGGTGAGGGTGTTACCCACTGAACCACAGCTGACCCCAAGAAACTGCACTACAGCTGGGAATACAACTTTCTCCTAAATGTTTGGTGTCTACCAAAGCGTGGAGGTGGAGGTAAAGCAAAAGGGGCCATAGATTTAAAGTAATTGGTAGAAGGATTAGAGGGGAGTTGAGGAGAACTGTTTTCACCCAGAGGGTGGTGGGGGTCTGGAACTCACTGCCTGAAAGGGTGGTAGAGGCAGAGACCCTCATCATGTTTAAGAAGTACTTGGAGTGCCGTAAACTACAAGGCTACGGACCAAGAGCTGGAAAGTGGGATTAGGCTGGATAGCTCTTTTCCAGCCGGCACAGACACAGACATGTACCCCATTATGCCTTATCGCGTCTCTCAGGACTTCTTCATAGTGAATAACGTTGATATAACAGTGCAGTGACTGCTGTTCATGTTTCAGGTCTCACCCTTTAGCAGAACTGGGCATATTTTGCTCAGCAAAGTGAAGTATGTCAATTACTTAATTAGTCAAGTACTGACCAAGGACATTAACCAGGCTCTGAAGATCAGGTAACTGCATTAATGTAAGCACAGCAGTGAATCCGTACAAACAAAGGAGTGCACTAACAAATAGGGTCCGGGTAAGAAAAAATGGTAATACGACAAATAGGGCCATAGTACAAAAAAAGGTTGAGATGTCTAAAAATGTTAAAAAGACAAATTTAAAGGCACTGTATCTGAATGCATGAAGCATTCGTAATAAGGTAGACAAATTAACAGCGCAAATAGATGTAAACGGATACAATATAATTGCAATTACAGAGACATGGCTGCAGGGTGACCAAGGCTGGGAGCCGAATATCCAAGGATATTCGATAGTTAGGAAGGACAGGCAAAAAGGAAAAGGAGGTGAGGTGGCGTTGTTAGTAAAAGATGAAATCAGAGCAATGGTGAGAAAGGATATTGGCTCAGAAAATCAAGATTTAGAATCAGTCTGGGTGGAGCTAAGGAGCACCAAGGGGCAGAAAACATTGGTGGGAGTTGTCTATAGGCCTCCAAACAGTAGCGGTAATGTAGGGGGCGGTATCAAACAGGAAATTAGAGATGCATGTAACAAGGGTACTACAGTAATCATGGGAGACTTTAATCTACATATAGACTGGCCAAACCAAATTAGCAATAATACTGTGGAGGATGAATTCCTGGAGTGTGTACAAGATGGTTTTTTAGACCAGTACATTGAGGAGCCAACTAGGGAACAGGCTATCCTAGATTGGGTATTGTGCAATGAGAAGAGGTTAATTAATAATCTTGTTGTGCGGGGTCCTTTAGGGAAGAGTGACCATAACATGATAGAATTCTTCATTAAGATGGAAAGTGAAGAAGTCCCATACGAAGCTAGGGTTCTAAATCTAAACAAAGGAAACTACGATGGTATGAGGAGTGAGTTGGCTATGATACATTGGGGAGCATCATTAAAAGGCATGACAGTGGAAAGGCAATGGCTAACATTTAAGGAACGAATGCATGAAATGCAACAGTTATACATTCCTTTCTGGCGCAAAAACACAAAAGGAAAAGCGGCCCAACCATGGCTAACAAAAGAAATTAAGGATAGTATTAGATCCAAAGAGGAGTCATATAAAGTTGCCAGAAAAAGTAGCAAGCCTGAGGATTGGGAGCAGTTTAGTGTTCAGCAATAAAGGACCAAGAGATTGATTAAGAGGGGAAAAGTAGAGTATGAGAGTAAACTTGCAAGAAACATAAAAGTGGACTGTAAAAGCTTCTACAAGTATGTAAAAAGAAAAAAAGATTAGTGAAGGCAAATGTAGGTCCCTTACAGTCAGAAATGGGAGCATTTATAATGGGGAACAAGGAAATGGCTTGGCAATTAAACAAATACTTTGTTTCTGTCTTCACGGAAGAGGACACAAATAACTTCCCAACAATGCGAGGGAACCAAGGTTCTAGTGAGAAGGAGGAGTTAAAAGAAATTAGTATTAGTAAAAAAAAGTGCTGGAGAAATTAATGGGACTGAAAGCTGATAAATCCCCAGGGCCTGATAATCTGCATCCCAGAGTACTAAAAGAGGTAGTCATGGAAGTAGTGGATGCATTGGTTGTCATCTTCCAAAATTCTATAGATTGTGGAACAGTTCCGTCAGATTGGAGGGTGGCAAATGTAACCCCACTATTTAAAAAAGGAGGGAGAGAGAAAACAGGGAACTACAGACCGGTTAGCCTAACATCAGTAGTAGGGAAAATGCTAGAGTCTATTATAAAAGATGTGATAACAGGACACTTAGAAAATATCAACAGGGTTAGACAAAGTCAACATGGATTTATGAAAGGGAAATCGTGTTTGACAAACCTACTGGAGTTTTTTGAGGCTGTAACTGGTAGAATAGATAAGGGAGAACCAGTGGATGTGGTGTATTTAGATTTTCAGAAGGCTTTTGATAAAGTCCCACATAAGAAGATAGTGTGCAAAATTAAAGCACATGGGATTGGAGGTAATATACTGGCATGGATTGAAAATTGGTTAACAGACAGGAAACAGAGTAGGAATAAATGGGTCTTTTTCGGGGTGGCAGGTGGTGACTAGTGGGGTACCGCAGGGATTAGTGCTTGAGCCCCAGATATTCACAATATATATCAATGATTTGGATGAGGGAACCAAATGTAATATTTCCAAGTTTGCTGACAACACAAAACTAGGTGGGATTGAGTTGTGAGGAGGGTGCAAAGAGGCTTCAAGGCGATTTAGACAAGTTGAGCAAGTGGGCAAATACATGGCAGATGCAGTATAATGGGATAAATGTGAAGTTATCCACTTCGATAGGAAAAACAAGAAGGTAGAGTATTATTTAAATGGTGATAGATTGGGAAATGCTGATGTACAAAGGGACCTAGGTGTCCTTGTACACCAGTCACTGAAAGCAAACATGTAGGTGCAGCAAGCAGTTAGGAAGGCAAATGGTATGTTGGCCTTCATTGCAAGAAGATTTGAGTACATGAGCAAGGATGTCTTACTACAGTTGTACAGGGCCTTGGTGAGACCATACCTGGAGTACTGAGTGCAGTTTTGGTCTCCTTACCTAAGAAAGGATATACTTGCCATAGGGGGAGTGCAGCGAATGTTCACCAGACTGATTCCGGGGATGGCAGGACTGTCGTATGAGGAGAGATTGGGTCGACTAGGCCTGTATTCACTAGAGTTTAGAAGAATGAGAGGGGGTCTCATTGAAACGTATACAATTCTGACAGGGCTAGACAGTGGATGCAGGGAGGATGTTTCCCCTGGCTGGGGGGGTCTAGAACAAGGGGTCACAGTCTCAGGATACAGGGTAGGACATTTAGGGCTGAGATGAGAAGAAATTTCTTCACTCAAAGGGTGGTGAACCTGTGGAATTCTCTTCCACAGAAGGCTGTGGAGGCCAAGTCACTGAATATATTTAAGAAGGAGCTAGATAGATTTCTAGACACAAAAGGCATCAAGGCGTATGGGGAGAGAGCAGGAATATGGTATTGAGATAGAGGATCAGCCATGATCATATTGAATGGCAGAGCAGGCTCGAAGGGTCGAATGGCCTACTCCTGCTCCTATTTTTCTTTGTTTCTATGTTTCTAACCTGATCACTAGGTTAACAGTCATTGGATTTTGAAAGATGTATTCATAGATTTAAATGCATTAGAACCAATTTATTTGTGTAATGAGTTTTGAAATCAGAAACAAAGATTATGTCACGGGGCAATTTTCTGACTTTCCACCACTGAGAGCACATATCAGAAATTTAGGGACAAAAATCAGAAAATTGGCCATTGCATTTCAAGTTTTAAAATGCATTAAATGTCTGCTTGTTTAGTTTGCATGGAAAAATTGTATTTCAATTAATCGTGCTTGGTTCTGACCTGCCCTGTACTCGTATTGATCCATTTTAAACACCCAAAACCTTGACATTGTCGATCTGCCATGAGGGAGAATGAAATATAAAGCTGAACAGCGCATTGAGGTTTGCAAACAGTCCTACTTGTCTGTTAAATTGCCCTTTAGCACAGAGCTATAGATTGTTTAAAAGTCTCGATTGTAGTAGATGAGGTGGCTGCTTCATCTCCGCTCGACCCGGCACGCCTGGGCGGCTCTCTCCTGGCAACAGCACCGAACCAGAAATGTGACAATCACAGAGTAATCCATGTCGAGCAAATACTCTGCCAAACAGTTTAACAGCTCCGTCATTACATTAAGTCCAGCTCAGTGGGTGAGTTAATAGCTACCTGGTTGTTTTTATTTTTCCCAGTCGATAATTGCCCCATCTTCCTCTGGATGCTCATAACAAGCAACGGAGTGGTTAGAATGTGGAACTCGCTACCACATGGAGTAGTTGAGGCGAATAGTATAGATGTATTTAACAGGAAGCTGGATGAGTACATGAGGGAGAAAGGAATAGCATTTATCTGAATGGCAATAGATTGGGAGAAGGGGAAGTGCAACGAGACCTGGGTGTCCTTGTGCACCAGTCGCTGAAGGTAAGCATGCAGGTGCAGCAGGCGGTTAAGAAGGCAAATGGTATGTTGGCCTTCGTAGCGAGAGGGTTTGAGTATAGGAACAAGGATGTCTTGCTCCAATTGTACAGGGCCTTGGTGAGACCACATCTTGAGTATTGTGTGCAGTTTTGGTCGCCTTATCTGAGGAAGGATGTTCTTGCCATGGAGGGAGTGCAGCGAAGATTCACCAGGCTGATACCTGGGATGGCAGGAATGACGTATGAGGAGAGATTGGGTTGATTAGGCTTATACTCGCTGGAGTTTAGAAGAATGAGAGGGGATCTCATGGAAACTTATAAAATTCTGACAGGACTGGACAGACTAAATGCAGGAAGGATGTTCCCGATGGTCGTGGAGTCCAGAACCAGGGGTCACAGTCTAAGGATAAGGGGTAAGCCATTTAGGACAGAAATGAGGAGGAATTTCTTCACCCAGAGAGTGGTGAACCTGTGGAATTCTCTACCACAGAAGGCAGTAGAGGCCAATTCATTAAATATATTCAAGAAGGAGTTGGATATATTTCTTAAGGCTAAAAGGATCAAGGGATATGGGGAGAAAGCAGGGACAGGGTACTGAATGTGGATGATCAGCCATGATCGCATTGAATAGTGGAGCAGGCTCCAGGGGCCGAAAGGCCTACTCCTGCTCCTATCTTCTATGTTTCTATGTTTCTATCCTGGGGGTCACCATTGACCAGAAACTGAACTGGAGCAGCCACATAAAAACTGTGGTAATAAGAGCAGGTCAGAGGCTAGGTATTCTACGGCGAGTGTCTCACCTCCTGACTCCCCAATGTCTTTCCACCATCTACCAGTCACAAGTAAGGAGTGTGATGGAATACTCTCCACTTGCCTGGATGAGTGCAGCTCCAACAACACTCAAGAAGCTCAACATCATCCAGGACAAAGCAGCTCGCTTGATTGGCAACCCATCCACCACCTTAAACATTCACTCCCTCAACCACCGGTATACCGTGGCTGCAGTGTGTACCATCTACAAGATGCACTGCAGCAACTCGCCAAGGCTTCTTCGGTAGCACCTCCCAAACCCGCGACCTCTTCCACCTAAAAGGACAAGGGCAGCAGGCGCATGGGAACACCACCACCTCCAAGTTCCCCTCCAAGTCACATAACGTCCTGACTTGGAAGTATATCGCTGATCCTTCATCGTCGCTGGGTCAAAATCCTGGAACTCCCTCCCTCACAGCACTGTGGGAGTACCTTCACCACATGGACTGCAGCAGTTTAAGAAGGCGGCTCACCACCACTATCTCAAGGGCAATTAGGGATGGGCAATAAATGCTGGCCTTGCCAGTGACGCCCAGATCTCATGAACATATTTTTTTTTAATGTGAAAACAAGTAATTACACAGACTTTATAATGTAAGCACGGGGTATATCCAATATTCTGTCATGGGTTTTCTCAAAAAGAAATCCAAATGTTGGAACTCTAACTGCAATTTTTTCAGTCTTCCTTGGTGGTGCATTTCCTGCTCTCCAGGAACTTTTTGAATTTTTACCTGAAAAGTGGCATATTCTGGTTAATTTTAAGCACTTTTACACTTTACAATTGATAGGTTGTTAATCGTCAAAAAAAGGAGAAATAAAGTGGCATTTGGATTGTCCACAGACCAACTGGACCGACACTTTTCCAAAACTACTTCGACTGTCAAACTCACACTTTTCTCCTTCCCCCACAACCAAGCTGCCAATCTTCTTCCCCACTCCCTGTTCAAGCTGGAGCTTCTTCACCCCAGCTTAAACTGGACGCCTCCTTTAACCTCCTCATTTCAAGTTGGTATACCTCCTCCTCCTCCAGTTCATGTCGACACTCTTCCCCTCCCTCAGTTCATGTTGGCACTCCTCCCCTCCCCTCCCTCAGTTCATGTCGACACTCTTCCCCTCCCCTCCCTCAATTCATGTCGACACTCTTCCCCTCCCTCAGTTCATGTTGGCACTCTTCCCCTCCCCTCCCTCAGTTCATGTCGACACTCTTCCCCTCCCCTCCCTCAGTTCATGTCGACACTCTTCCCCTCCCCTCCCTCAATTCATGTCGACACTCTTCCCCTCCCTCAGTTCATGTTGGCACTCTTCCCCTCCCCTCCCTCAGTTCATGTCGACACTCTTCCCCTCCCCTCCCTCAGTTCATGTCGACACTCTTCCCCTCCCCTCCCTCAGTTCATGTTGGCGCTCTTCCCCTCCCCTCCCTCAGTTCATGCCGACACTCCTCCCCTCCCCTCCCTCAGTTCATGTCGACACTCTTCCCCTCCCTCAGTTCATGTCAACATTCTTCCCCTCCCCTCCCTCAGTTCATGTCGACACTCTTCCCCTCCCCTCCCTCAGTTCATGTTGGCACTCTCCTTCGTCTCCCACGCCAATGCACCACACCCATCTACTCAAGGTGGATAAACCAAAGAAAGAAAGATTTGCATTTATATAGCACCTTTCACGACCACCAGATGTCTCAAAGCGCTTTACAGTCAATGAAGTACTTTTGAAGTGGAGTCACTATCGTAATGTGGGAAATGCGGGAGTCAATTTGCACACAGCAAGTTTCAACAAACAGCAATGTGAAAATGACCAGATAATCTGTTTTTGTTATGTTGGTTGAGGGAGACATATTGGCCAGGACACCGGTGATAACTCCCCTACTCTTCTTCGAAATAGTGGCATGGGATCTTTTATGTCCACCTGAGGGAGTAGACGGGGCCTTGGTTTAACGTCTCATCTGAAAGACGGCACCTCCGACAGTGCAACACTCCCTCAGTACTGCACTGAAGTGTCAGTCTAGCTTTATGTGCGCAAGTCCCTGGAGTGGGACTTGAATCCACAATCTTCTGTCTCAGAGGCAAGTGTGCTACCCACTGAGTCACAGCTGACACGTGGCCATGATACATGCACTGTAGGGTTTTGAAGGACATCAGAGAGGAGATAGCAGAGGCTCTGACCACAATTTTGCAATCCTCCTTAGATATGCGATTTGTGCCGGGGAACTGGAAGACAGCCAATGTAACACCACTGTTTAGGAAGCGAGTGAAGGTTAAACTGGATAACTATAGACCAGGTAGTCTCATATCAATTGTCAGCAACTCTTCAAATTCAAAATTTTGCATAAAGTTAGTGAGCATTTAGAAACGTATGGGTTAATCAAGGCTAGCCAGCATGGATTTGTTAAAGGCAAGTCATGTTTTGACATATTTAAGAGTTTTGTGAAGAAGTGACTGTTTGGATAGATAAGGGGAATGCAGTAAATGTGGTATATATAGATTTTCAGAAGGCATTCAACAAGGTGTTTCACATGAGGGTTATTATAAAAATATGGTATAAGAGGAAGTTGCTTGACAGGCAGGACATAAAAGGTTAGTGTTACTGTGTGTTCAGATTGGAGAAGGGCCGGAAGTGGTATACATCAAGGATCATTGCTAGGTTCACTTTTATTCTCAGAACTTTTAGATGATTTGCTCTTCAGCACACCGAGCACAATGTCGAAATTGCTAATGACACAAAAGTAGGAGATTTGGCAAACAACAAGAAGGACTGCAAAAGACTTCAGGTAGACATAGACAGGTTAGCAGAATGGTAGCCAGCTGGCAGATGTAAGTGTTAAAAAAGCAAGGAATGGGAGTATACACTCAATGAAAAGATTCTGAAGAGCGTGAATAAACTGAGAGGTCTAGAGGTTCAAATCTCTGATTCCTGAAAGTATGAGTGCAAGTAGATAAAGCAATAAAAAAGATCAATAGCATTTCAGGTTTTAGATATAGGGGCATTGAAATAAAGAATAGATTTGCCTTCCAAAGCTAGGCTTTATTAACTTTAAAATCTGCAGCACATCTTCCCACATCCAGTCCCAACCAAAGCTGGAAAAGAACTGAATTTAAGGTGGCCACAACACATCATGTGATCATCAACTACCAATGAGATGACAACATATATCCCAAGGCAGTTAACAAACAACCAATCACAATACTTTTACTAAACAAGGAATAATCACCACATTCACCCCTCCTTTTAAAATATACTCCAACCTAAATAACCTTTACAATTTATAATTAATTATTTACAACTAAAACTATGCACAACAAGAATAAAACTGTTCACATGACACAATACTAAGTGAACAACAACAAATAGTAACATTGCACATAAGTATTAAGTATCTCTCAACTAAAACAATATACTATAATATTTCAACAATTTTAAAACATTACTATCAATTTAAAAGTCCATTTTCAATCGGTCGACCGGATATCTTGTTCGTGTCGACCTTCTTAACCTTGGTGAAATTCCTTGCCCTCCCACACCAGAAGGCACAGAAGTATCTTCAGCAGGAAGGCTATCCATATCCCGATTTTCAATGGTTTCCGGATTAGAAATCCCATCAGAAGGTAAACTGGGACGGTCATAAACATCTATCAAGGGCTGACTAATAGAAGTATAATTATCTGCAATCGGATTGGAAATATTCGTAGTATCTGTAACAGCATCCACATTATCTGAATCATGACTATTGTTAATATCCTCAGAAGAGGGCTGGCCCCCACAAGGAGCCAAGTCTTTAATTGAAACAGTACTTTCTTTCCCATCTTGGAATCGAATATGAGCATATTGGGAATTTGCCTCCAACAGCTCCACCTCCTCCACCAAAGGATCATATTTTGACAATCTAACATGGCGTCGAAGCAGCACAGGTCCCTGCATAGTAAGCCATAAAGGTACCGAATATCCCGTAGTAGATCTCCGCGGATAGTTAAAGAGCCTTTCATGGGGGGTCACATTAGTAGCCGTTGAAAGCAATGATCTAATGGAATGCAGGGCATCAGGCAGTACCATTTCCCACTGTGTATTCTTAAGGTTCCGGGATGTCAAAGCCAACATAACTGCCTTCCAGATCACCCCATTGTATCGTTCGCACTGTCCATTACCCTGGGGATTATACGGGGTAGTTCTACTAGTAGAAATTCCCCGACTCTGAAGGTATTCCTTCAACTGGGAAGACATAAAAGAACTTCCCTGATCTGAATGGATATACGCAGGCATCCCAAAGATGACAAAAAGTTGAGTCAGACATTTAATAACTATAGCAGCTGATACATCTGCACAAGGAAAAGCAAAAGGGAACCTTGAAAACTCATCCACAACAGTAAATATATATCGGTTTTGAGTAGTTGAAGGAAGAGGCCCCTTAAAATCGACGCTCAAACGTTCAAAAGGAGAAGTAGCCTTTATAAGATGAGCTTGTTGAGGCTTAAAGAAATTCGGTTTACACCGAGCACAGATAGAACATGATGAAGTCATCCGCTTGACGTCTTCAACTGAAAAAGGCAAGTTCTTACTGCGTACAAAGTTTATCATCCTCGTAACCCCAGGATGACATAAGGCATTGTGAAGATTAATAAGCGTATCTCCGTGAATCACAGAACAATAAGCCCTCGACAGTGCATCAGCAGCAACATTATCCTTCCCCGGACGATAAACTATGTCAAAATGGTAACATGCCAACTCAATCCTCCATCTCATTATTTTATCATTTTTGATCTTTCCAAAATGTTTAACATCAAACATAAAGGACACAGATTTTTGATCAGTTACTAACGTGAAATGTCGCCCCGATAAATAATGTCTCCATTTACGCAATGCTTCTACTATTGCGTATGCCTCTTTCTCTATTGAAGAATGTCTTTTTTCACTATTGTTCAAAGTACGTGAGAAAAAGGCCACAGGTCTTCCATTTTGGTTCAGAGTAGCCCCAATTGCAAAATCCGAAGCATCCGTCTCGATCACAAAGGGAACCTGCTCATCAATAGAATGCACAACTGCTCCTAAAATATCCTTTTTAAAATTCTCAAAACATGTCCTGGCCTCCCATGATAGAGGATATGTCGTAACCCAAATAAGAGGCCGGATCTTCCGTGAAAAATTTGCAATCCAATTAGAATAATAAGAAAACAGTCCAACAACTCATTGCAAAGCCTTAGAATTAGTAGGACAAGGTAAATCAATCAATGGTCGCAGACGTTCTGGATCTGGTTTAATCTTGTTTCCCGAGATAATATACCCCAATAGATTTACCTCAGTCGTCGAAAAGATACATTTCTCTTTGTTAAAAGTTAAACCAACTTTTTCCACAGCTTGAAGGAATCTTTTTAAATTAGAATCATGCTCCACCCTTGATTTGCCACACACTGTGATGTCATCTAAGTATGAAAAGGTGTCGGAGAGGGAGTTATCACTTATAAAAGCATCCATTGCCCGTTGAAAACAAGCAACACCATTAGTAACACCAAATGGTATTCGGCAAAACTGATACAGCTTTCCACCAGCCTCAAAGGCCGTATATGGTTGATCCTTCTTAACAATAGGAATCTGATGATAAGCACTCTTTAAATCAATAGTGCTAAAAACCTTATACTGAGATACTTTGTTGATAAGCTCATCAATCTTAGGCAAAGGGTACGCATCTAAGTGAGTATACCTATTAATAGTTTGGGAATAGTCTATCACCATTCGTTTCTTGTGTCTCTCGTTAGTCGTAACAACTACCTGTGCTCGCCAAGGCGAACAACTAGGTTCAATGATTCCTTCCAATAAGAGACGTTGAACTTCAGAATTAATAAATTCTCTATCCTGACTACTATATCTTCTTGACTTGGTAGCAATTGGCTTACAATCCGACATCAAATTGGAAAAAAGTGATAATGGAGAAATAGATAAAGAGGTTAATCCACAAATAGATAAAGGTGGCTTAGTCCCTCCAAATGAAAGACTAAGAGACTTGTGTAACTGAAGCACATCATGTCCAATCAAAATATCCACACAGAGATTAGGCAAAACAGATAGGCATATATCAATATACGTATTACCTAGAAGAATCATTTTCACAAAGCAACAACCAACTATTTGTGAAGTAAGGGTCGTCTGAGCCATACACACCTGATACGTAACAGGCGAAATTTTCAAATGCTTCTCCTTCGCAAACTGAAGACTTATAAAACTCTCAGTACTGCCCGTATCTATAAGGGCCTTCACTTCCAACCCATTAACTTGAGCCGTAACTATAGCTTTGTTTAGGCCATGAGCAAATGCAGCAGAAATTGATGCAATAAACGCCCTATCTAAAGGCTGAATAGTCACAGGGGAGGTAGTGGAGGAGGGCCCTCCCACACCAGGAGAGGAGGAGGTAATTGAACCTGATGATTTGCACACGCGTGCATAATGACCTCTCTTGCCGCATTTACTACACACAGCCTCCCGAGCAGGACACTTCAGACGAGGGTGCCGGATATTCCCACAAAAATAACACTTCTGAATCCTAGAGGCAACAGCCGCCGAAGTAGAAACTGTTTCAGAATCTAGTAAACCACTCCCATTAAGTCCACATAATTCCTTTTCATCAGAAACTGCCGAAACCATAGTCGCAGGCCGATTAAAAAGAGCATAAGAATCCGAACTTCTCTGAGCCACATCCAATGTAGAAGCTTGCTCAAAAGCACTTTTAAGATCCAAAGTCTTATTTTCTAACAACTGCTGACGAATTGATCTAGACAGTAATCCATTAATAAAAGCATCCCGTACCGATTCTTCCTTATATTCTTCAGCCGTCACGGCCTTATAATTACAGTTAATACTAAGGCACCGAAGTGCTTGTAAATAAGTATCCAAAGATTCTCCCACCTGCTGCCTACAGGCAGATAGAAGGTGACGTGCAAATACCTCATTCTTTGGTTTAACAAAAATCTTTTCCAATGTAGAAATAGCCACTTCATAAGTTTTACAGTCCAAAATATATTTATATACATCCGGAGCAATGTAGTTGATCAGCATATTCAGCTTATTTAGAGACTCTTGATCCAACACGCCCAAAAAGTTTTTAAATGTACAATACCAATGTTTCCATTTATCATCCACTCCAGCAGAATTGGGGTCAGCCTTGAATCGTTCTGGTTGAAGATATCGCTCCATTCTAACATAAAGTTAATAAATTGAAATAAAGAATAGATTTGCCTTCCAAAGCTAAGCTTTATTAACTTTAAAATCTGCAGCACATCTTCCCACATCCAGTCCCAACCAAAGCTGGAAAAAGAACTGAATTTAAGGTGGCCACAACACATCATGTGGTCATCAACTACCAATGAGATTACAACATATATCCCAAGGCAGTTAACAAACAACCAATCACAATACTTTTACTAAACAAGGAATAATCACCACAGGCATAGAGTACAAGAATAAAGAGATAATGATAAATTTGTATAAGGCAATGGTTAGACCACAGTTACAGTACTGTGTGCAGTTTTGTTCCTCCTCCCCCCATTATAAAATAACATTAAAACCATACAGTGAAGATCTTAATTTTATGTGTCAGCTTGCGTCAGTTGGTAGCACTCTCACTACTAAATCAGAAGATTGTGGGTTTAAGCTTCAATACAGCCTCAAGCACATTATCTAAGCCGACACTTCAGTGCAATACTGATGGAGTGCTACATTGGTGGACATGTTATTGATTGGGTGAGGTATTAAGCCAAAGTTTGGTCTGCCTACCTAAGTGGACTAATTAAAGAAGAGCACAAAGTTCTCCCAACTTGGCCAATATTCCTCCCTCAACCAACAGCACCACAGTGATTGTACTTCAGAAAGTAATTCATTGGCTTTAAAGCAGGTTCAGACATCATGAGGACATGTAAAGTAGAAACAGTTTTCCCCTCTTTATTTGATCAAAACTCCTCCAACTTTGAGCACCTCTATCAAACCTCTCAGCCTTCTCTGTTCTAGAGAAAAAAGCCTCAATATCTCTTTCCTTGTTACTAAAGCCTGTGACATCCTTCCTGAAGTAGGGTGCTCAAAACTGGATAAAATATCCTAATTGAAGCCAAACTAATAACTTATGGGGCAAAAATTCAGTCGCGCCCCCTTTGGGGTGCTAGCTTCGCCGGGATGCTACATTTAGCGCCCTGAAAAAGCTAGCGCACCCGCGCACGAAATTCACTGGTAGCGCTGCAAGAGGGAGGCTGGGCGCTACTGGAAGCGCTCCCCTTCCTCTTGGGGCGCTGAGTGAATATCGCGGTACATTGCGCCGCGGTACTGCAGCCCTTCCTCCCCTTATTAAAGGGGAGGGGCCTAGCGCAGCGCGACCTGGGGCCCAGCTGGGCCACCTGGGACCGGGGTGCCGGCAAAAGAGCCTGGCACTCAAGAGGAGTGCCGGGCTGACGGAGCACGGCCGGCACCCCGCAGGGGTGGGGGCTGCATTTGGTTGCTTTGCGCCTCCTCTTAGGGCGCTAATGGGAGGCACAAAGCAACCGAATTTTGCCCCCTATATGTTTAGTATTACATTGTTTTTGTACTCTATACCGCTATTTATATAATTTAGGATGCGATACATTAATATCTCACCTGAAGACCAGCTCCTGTGACAGTGCAGCACTCCCCTAGTACTGCACTGAAATGTCAGCATAGATTGTGTTCTCAAATCTTCGAATTCAAAAGTGCACTTCTCACTAAAGATAAAGTAGTATACAAATCACCAAAGAAGATCCACCTTAATGAGAAAGTCAAAATATAACAGTTCACTCGTCCTTAACACTGAAAAGCAGTTGGAATTCAGTGGCTGAAACAAACTGAAAGGTCACACCCTGATTCACTCAAACTGAAAGGTCACACCCTGATTCACTCAAACTGAAAGGTCACATCGAGAGATAACGAATCTCTTCTTACCCAGCATTGATTTCCTTGGTTTACAAAATATAAACTAGCTCAGTACAGATCTATATCACTGCCAACATCAATGAAGTAAAACTTCTAGTTGTCTCACTTACAAAGCTATAGTTGTATAAAGTTGATAAAAGCACACCATACAAGTAATTTTAAAATGTGGAAAGGAAGTTAGTGTAAGTTGTCTACTGAACATTGTTTGTGAATGATTTTGGAAACGTTCAGGCTGGTTTATATTGAAGAGAGAAAAGATTGCCTTTTCCTGTAAGAATCAAAAGAGGACCACAACAATTATCTCACTCCAACAATCAATTTGAAGTCTGTGATTATTTGGTACAAACCCAGGTCATCCAATCTTTTGGCCATCTTGAAGAATATTTAATGCAACAGTCAGAATGTCTTGTTCTCAATATGGGCACAAAACATAGAAACATAGGCCTAGAAATTGGGTTTTGGCTTAGCCAGGGCTTTAGCGCCGGAAATTAGTGCCAGCGCTAAGTCCCCTGCGCGCACCAAAAATTCAGTGGCGCCGCGCCCAAACGGCTGCCGGCGCTACTGAAGGGTCTTAGCGCCTGGAAAAGGGCGCTAACTGCCGTTTCGCGCCGCAATTCCGGCGCTGCGGCACCCGATGCGGTGCGGCAGGCTGGGGAAGTGCAGGCCTCCTCCTTCCGTTAAGGAGGAGCTGCCTGCACCCGGCCGCGGCCCGCGCAAATCTCCTCAAAAATGAGCCCGGCACCTCGGACAAGTGCCGGGCTTGCATCTGTTCCGGGGGGGGGGGGGGGGAGAAGTCCGGGGAGGGAGCTGCGGGCAGGCGGCCGGCGGGAAAGCGGCCGGCCGCCGCGCCTCCTTAAAGCGCCGGCACAGACTCCGGCAGCACTCGTTTGCCGGAGTCTTAGTTGCGGCTGCCACTGGCGAGGCGGCCGCAACTGAATTTCGGCTTGGGGCCGGGTTACCACGGCAACCGGGACGCTGCGCACACCGATGACGTCATCGGTGCCGGCGCAGCGCTACCGGTCTACCGCCGCGGAAGGGCCCCAGGCAATTTAGGAACCGGCGCCAATTGCAGCGCTAGGCCCTCTAGCGCTGCAAAATCGGTGCTAAGGGCACTGAATTTCTAGGCCATAGAAACATAGAAGATAGGAGCAGGAGTTGGCCATTCAGCCCTTCGAGCCTGCTCCGCCATTTAATGAGATCATGGCTGATCATCCAAATTCAGTACCCTGTCCCTGCCTTCTCCCCATATCCCTTGATTCCTTCAACCTTAAGAAATATATCTAACTCCTTCTTGAATATATTTAATGAATTGGCCTCAACTGCCTTCTGTGGTAGAGAATTCCACAGGTTCACTACTCTCTAGGTGAAGAAATTCCTCCTCATCTCTGTCCTAAATGGCTTACCCAAAATGTGTGTGAAAGGCCTTACATGTTGTGCATAGCTAGGCCAGTAGCGTTTGATATATGGGGGTTTAATTTCCTTTGTTCTCTATTTATAGAGTAGTGGTTGATGAGTTTGTGTTAAATACTTCTCTCTGCCATTGTAATACAGCCATAAATCCATTTATTTTAAAGCTGTCGAAAGGAGAACAGCTTGGAGATTCTAATTGACGGGCATTACTGCTACAGTGCTAGCTACCACAGAACAAACCGTATTTTGGCTTCTTACATAAAATATTTGCTAAGACTAGGTCACTGTTGATACCAATTGCTGAAGATTGGGGCTGCTTATATTATGCATTTGTCCTCCCTTCGGTACACCATTGGCGCGTGCACCTTCAACCACCTATGTCCTACTTTATGGAACTTCATCTCTAAATCACTCCGCCTCACCATTTCTGTGCCCTTCTTTAAGGCCCTCTTTAAACCTCAAATCTTTGACCAAGCTTTTGGTTACCCCTCTGAATCTCCCTTTCTTTGGTTTGCTATCCATTTCCCTCATGCCATTGCAAAGCATCGTGGAACGTTTTCTGACATTAAAGACACAGTTTTAAAAGCAAGTTGTTGTTATACCGATAACCATCTTAATAATTGCTGACTAATACTATTGATTTCCCATCCGACAGCTCAGCAGCGACAAGAGGGCTGAAATAATTGCTGACTAAAATATTTAAATCTATGGTGATGTGCATCACAGAATAGAAAGTCTTAAAAACAGAAGCATTTAATTTGCACCTAAAGGAACCCAGTTTAAATTCTGGTGCCTCACAGATGCCCATAATTAAACTAACCTTATGTATGAGTTAATAGATAAGAATAGCTGCCTCTGAAAACCCATTCACTGTTTTAACAGCTGTTTTTTAAGTTATTTAAGTTTTGGCTACAAAAATCAATTTCAGAACAGCACAGATTGCATATTTACATGATGGGATTTAGCTTCTCTTCCCCCAAGTCCCTGCCAATCACACAGCCAGAAGTCAGGGATGAAAAGTAGATTTCAGTGGCACAACGGCAGAAATCATTCCACACTGAGCTCAATCTCTGTGACAAAAATTTAAATGACATTAAAACAGGAGGATACTTTCAGATTCAACTGCTCTAATGGGCTTCAACCATAGCTAATATCTGCTTCAGTGATTTCTATACAGAAAATTATTCAGTTGTACCTGCAAGGTATGGTTATGGTCATATCAAGCCACATGGAATGTTGAAACTGAACTGATTCGCTTTAAATCTCCAGCGGTTGCTATAGGAACCAGTAACTGAAGTGTCATTCTGGGAAAGATTTTGGGTTCAATTGTTATTGCAACATATATAAGGCAATTGGAAATTCAATTCAGTTGTTTGCAGAGCAGAATAAACTGAAGGTTTAGCACCTTAAATTTAACAGCTTTAATCAAAATTATAATGTTCTTCATACCTGTATTCCTGCAAATAATATTTTACACAGACCTAGTTTTTAAGGGAAGTTATCATTACCATTCAATTATATCATTTTTGGCAATATCTCACTTTGATTTTGATCTGTAAAATATGTTCATTCTAATCCAATTAACAAATCCATATTTTTGCCTATGAAAAATGTCGGTTCTTGTTCCCTTTGATATTTTGGTTTAACATTCAAAAATAATTCTCTCATAATGCACAATGACAACATTATTTCACAATAGCCAAACAATACTTTTTAGCAAATTTACAGTGAGAATCATCATGGGATTATGTGATACCTCGACTTTAACTAAGTCTGAAGCTTGAGCCCCGATTTTAACTCAAGACTCGAGAGTGGAGTTGGAGAGGGCGCAGAGCGAGTAACATACCCCTACTGCCACGCTGGCATGAGGCCCAGGCCATTTTAACCCCCAGACCTCATTATAATCTCTCAGGACCGAGTCCCGGCCAAACCCGGCGGGAATGGCGTGGAGGTCATCAGGCGGGAGTGGGAAATCACGTGGCTGCAGACCCTTGCCAGGGACTCAAGGAAACAGTCCTAGACAGTCAGGTAAGTGTGTTGAGGTAGGGGAGGGGTTGTCAGGCAGTTGCATTTAGCAGAGGGGAGGGAAGCACGGGGCCAAGGAAGGCCGTGTGGGTCTTGGTGGAGCAATGTTAACTCTCCTGGCCCACAACATAATCTTAAAAACGTTAATTTACCTACTTGCTCGGCCCTCCTCTTGACCTGCTCCTGCGTGATGCCAAAACTTACACTTGCCAAACGTGCCTGTAAAAATGGTGTGAAGGCACAAAGTGGTTGTGGGTCCAGTGAGTAGGACGCTGCTCCAATTTTAACCCTCCGCACACCTCATTCTGGTCAGGCGCCGAGGGGGAGGGAGTTAAAATCGGGCCTTTAGTTAATGTATCGTCACATATCACCAACATGGAGAATATACACCCATTTCAGGTTGTCACAAAAACACTTTGTTACAATTGACCTCACTGACCCATTTTAGGTCAGAGGAATTTGACTAGGTTTTGAGGCCCGAGCATCATTTAAATGGAACTGGGGGGGCCTGAGGAATTCTGGTCGGCTCTTAGGCCGAGCGGGCCCACTGGTGGGTCCTTGGGGAGGGGAACAAGAGGGAAGCGAAGCAGAGGGGGGGTGAGCCCAGGTCGGCAATGGCCCGCAGTATTTTTGTGGAGCCAAGAGAAGAACTTGATAAGCAACATCCAGCACCCACTGCTGAAAGTGTGTGTCTGTGCATGTGTGTGAGTGTGGAGAGGATCATTATTGGGTCAATGCCTTTGCAGTCAAGTAGGCTATCGACGCTCACAATCAAGGCCCTAAATAATGGCCTGTTCAGTGAGGGACTGGCAGATCCTTGGCCCCTCAGAACTGAACTCGAGCAAGCAGTCAATACCTTCAGGAGAGGTGAGAATGTGAGAGTGAAAATTGATCATTAAAAAAAAGACAGCCAACTAAGGCGGTGAAGCATGAGCCACAGGCAACTGTCGGAATCAAAACTTTGACCTATCTGTAAATAAAATGCTCAACCACATCTACATCAATCTCTTATTCAGTGGCCTAGCAAACAAAATCACTTCAGAAGTCTGTGGTTAGGTTTCAAAATGATATGCTTGATTAGCACGCAGTACTGCTCATACATGTACGGTAGATTTCCCATAATCTTTATATATTTATCCAAGAGTATAGAATTAAAAGTGCTACATAAGTATATCGGGCAAATTTTAACTTGCGGGTGGCTAACAGGCGAAGCGTGCCAGCTGCCCGCCCGTTCCGGGTACGAAGTGGCTGGAGCCATTTTAAGGCCCGAGCATCATTTAAATGGAACTGGGGGGGCCTGAGGAATTTTGGTCGGCTCTTAGGCCGAGCGGGCCCACTGGTGGGTCCTTGGGGAGGGGGACAAGAGGGAAGCGAAGCAGAGGGGGGGTGAGCCCAGGCCAGCAATGGCCTGCAGTATTTTTGTGGAGCCAAGAGGAGAACTCCTACTTTTTC
Organism: Somniosus microcephalus; assembly: GCF_052327205.1. NCBI lineage: Eukaryota > Metazoa > Chordata > Chondrichthyes > Squaliformes > Somniosidae > Somniosus > Somniosus microcephalus. Next base: position 22,817,510 of record NC_141012.1, read on the forward strand.
TGGCTGCGCAAAAATATAATGTTGAAAAATTTTGAGGGCCATTTCTGAAGCGGTCACCAGCGGTCCCTTTAAGGGCTACTGTTTAAGCTGCTCAACGTCAAAAGGATATATGACGGAGTGTGTGCACACACTATGCCCAAGTGTCCCTTAAATTGCAATCAGTATACTAACTACGTCATAGAACCCTATCTGCATAATTAAGTGGCCTACCACCTGAAACTGGCGCACATTCCGGTCACCCAAGGGAAGGCCCCTTACAAAATGGCGGAGGCTGGAGCGCCAGTGATAAGTCTACCAACCCCATTTTGAGGCTGTTACCGCCCCATTAACACCAATCATGTCCAGTTAAAATTGACTGTTATTGTTTCGCCATTGCTAGTCTGATAGATGATTAATTTAAAATGAAACATATGAAGAAACCATCGACAGATTAGCATTTACAAAGGAGAAAATTAAGGCTATTGATCTACTGTTTGGGCATGTAATGTATTCGTGAAGTACAAGGCTATACAGTTGTGATGATTTTGTCAGCTGGGCCATCAGATAGTACTGGTATTTGGGAATTACATTTAAAAGTAAGATGAGAAAAAACTGGTATAGGACATCTCTTATCAGTTGACCATAACAAGTTCTGATATAATCTTGAAACTTAAAGGAGGCAAGAAAAAAACTGGTTGTAATAGTCTCTCTAAAACAAATCACAACTTGAACTATTCATTTAAAACTTTTCTGTAAGGCTTTTATAGATCTTATCTCTACACAAACTCACACTTTGGATAATTGGTAAAAACCCAAATGTCAAATGCTCCTGGTTCTGTGACAAGAAAAGCAGAATAACAGAATTGGAACTGAACTCTATATGACCTTCTCGATATTCTGCATCCTATGTATGGGGGAATATTTGGATTATAATAACTCACTGTTCAGCTTCATATGCAGCTCTCCTAAGCCCAACTGCAATTGAACTGGATGTCAACCCCTGTGTTAGAATTGAATGCAAACCATCACTGGACTATTATAGAGTTAGATACAGATAACCACTGTCAGTGAACCAAGTAAAGATCGCTGCTAGATCAAAGGAGAACAGAACATACACGCCGTGTTGCATGCTTATCAGCAATGGACGATTAAAGCACTGCATACAGACCATTATTAAACTGCTGAGACATTAAACAAAACACAAACACCAAAAGGCAACCCGATGCATAGGGACCACAGACCACCACAGAAATCAGTTGCGTAGCCATGAGTAATCACTGAAAACATAACACAGGCAGAATGTTAGAATGGTCGACAGTGCCCTTGGCTTGGCCACCCCATTTCCTGGGCCCCTGATCTCACCACCCTTCCACTTGCTCCCCCAAAGGGTCCTTCTTCTCCTTACCTTCCACCCCACCAGCCTCTGAATTTGCTAGATCATCTTCTGTTATTTCTGCTACCTGCGACATGACCCCACCAACAAACACCTCCCCTCCCCACAGAGCTTCTCTCACTATAATCCACTCTCTGTGCAGGTTTTTCAGTTGTCATGCAACCTGGACATCATAAGGCACCATCAGACCTGTGGGAGGAGGACAATAGGATCCTTAAAAATTGTTTGTGCCAGCTTCGTGCCACAGCCAGCTTGCCACCAAACCATGCGGTCAAAAAAACAAAACATTGATGGCGCTCACTAAAATGCACTATAAACCTTGCCTCCTGGAATGTTCATACTTATTCAAGAAGGGTAGTAGGGAAAAACCGGGGAACTACAGGCCAGTGAGCCTAACATCAGTGGTAGGAAAATTATTGGAAAAAATCCTGAGGGACAAAATTTGTCTCCACTTGGAGAGGCAAGGATTAATCAGGGATAGTCAACATGGCTTTGTCAAGGGAAGATCATGTCTGACTAATTTGATTGAATTTTTTGAGGGGGTGACTAGGTGTGTGGATGAGGGTAACGCAGTGGATGTGGTATACATGGATTTCAGTAAGGCCTTCGATAAAGTCCCGCACAGGAGACTGGTCAAGAAGGTAAGAGCCCATGGAATCCAGGGTGCCTTGGCACATTGGATACAAAACTGGCTTAGTGGCAGAAGGCAGAGGGTGATGGTCGAAGGTTGTTTTTGTGACTGGAAGCCTGTGGCCAGTGGGGTACCACAGGGATCGGTGCTGGGTCCCTTGCTGTTTGTGGTCTACATTAATGACTTGGATATGAATGTAAAGGGTATGATCAGTAAGTTCGCGGATGATACAAAAATTGGTAGGGTGGTAAATAGCGAGGAGGGTAGCCTCAGTCTGCAGGACGATATAGATGGGTTGGTCAGATGGGCGGAACAGTGGCAAATGGAATTTAACCCGGAAAAGTGCGAGGTGATGCACTTTGGGGGGACTAACAAGGCAAAGGAATACACAATGAATGGAAAGACCCTAGGCAAGACGGAGGGTCAGAGGGATCTGGGTGTGCAAGTACACAGATCCCTGAAGGCGGCGGAACAGGTGGATAAGGTGGTAAAAAAGGCATATGGGATACTTGCCTTCATTAGCCGAGGCATTGAATATAAGAGCAAGGAGGTTATGATGGAGCTGTATAAAACACTGGTTAGGCCACAGCTGGAATATTGTGTGCAGTTCTGGTCGCCACACTACAGGAAGGATGTGATCGCGTTAGAGAGGGTGCAGAGGAGGTTCACCAGGATGTTACCAGGGCTGGAGCGCTTCAGCTATGAAGAGAGACTGGGCAGGTTGGGTTTGTTTTCCTTGGAGCTGAGGAGGCTGAGGGGGGACATGATTGAGGTGTACAAAATTATGAGGGGCATAGATAGGATGGATGCTGAGGAGCTTTTTCCCTTAGTAGAGGGGTCAATAACTAGGGGGCATAGATTCAAGGTAAAGGGCGGGAGGTTTAGAGGGGATTTGAGAAAGAACTTTTTCACCCAGAGGGTGGTTGGAGTCTGGAACTCACTGCCTGAAAGGGTTGTGGAGGCAGAAACCCTCACAACATTTAAGAAGCATTTGGATGTGCACTTGAAATGCCATAGCATACAAGGCTACGGGCCAAATGCTGGAATATGGGATTAGATTAGACAGGGCTTGATGGCCGGCGCGGACACGATGGGCCGAAGGGCCTCTATCCGTGCTGTATTACTCTATGACTCTATGACTCTATGACAATGTCAATGGCCTCAACAGATATACACACCTATACTTGCCAGAGCTTGCCAGATATATCGACACAACTTCTCGCTGTGAAACCTGGCCCATGCTGTGATAGTCATCACAGAACTCATCTGTCCACCTCATCTGGCTTCCAATGCAATATGTGCGGCCGTGTGCGTGCATCCAGGATTGGGCCCTTTGCCCATCAGCGCACCCACAATAACTGAGACCCATCCATCGATTCGATGGGGGACTTCATCACTGAAATATTTACGTATCTTTTAGTCTTCAGTTCTGATGAAGGAACTAAATCCAAAATGTTAACCTGCCTCTTGTCTTTACAACTGTTGACTAATTGGCAAAGTATTTCCATCATTTTCAGTTATTTCAGATTGTACGGAACTTTAAGATTTTGTAAGAATTCCTACATTACAAACTAACAGAATCAGCAACAGAATGGACCTCTAGAAAAGATACAAACTTTGATATAATTTACTAAATAAAATCATGATGGAACGCAGACAGGCAAAATATATCCCTTTACATTCGAGCTTGTGATATGGTACTATCATCCCTGGTGACATAGCTCACAATCACTTTGAGAGATGAAAGCAGTCAATGCTGACATTTCTAATCTCATCCTACATCAGAAATCATTTCTAAGTTTAATGGAAAGGGATTAATTGGTTGGGTCTACAAGAAGCTAAACTTAGTTGTCACTAGGGGTCTTCATCAGCACACTAAAGATGTCCTGCTGTCAAACCAACGTTGTCAAATTGGAAGAAGTAGATTCCACTCCACCATTTCACCTCTATTGTTTTAGTGAATCCCGAGAGGGATCAGTTAAAATAAAAATGCATGTGAGATAAATATTTTCCCAATAATGTCAAAGAACTCTACGGCACTGAAGAAGGCCATTTGGCCCAATTGACATGTGCCGGCTCTCTGAGAAAGGCATCTACTGAATCCCATTTTCCTACCCTTTCCCCATATCCTTTTCAATTTTTCTTTTCAGATATTTATTCACATCCTTTTAAAAAAACTATTATGGATTCGACTTCCACTATTGTTTCTGCTGGATAATTCCATAGGTCGAGCCTTAAAAAAAAATCTGCTAACCTCCCACTTTGTTTTTTGGTGATGATCTTAAATTTAAACCCTAGTAAGTGACTCACCGACTTTCCTTATTTACCTTAGTGAAACTGGTTAGAATTTTGAATGTTTCTATTTGATCTCCTCTTAACCTTTTAATGAAAAGGTTTGTGTATCTGAACCTCCCAATCTGCTCTACTCCTGTTACTTTTACCAGTTAGTATATATTTTCTCTCCTTATTCCTTCTCCAAAAATGTATCATCTCACATTTCTCCACACTAACTTTCAGTTCACATCTATTTGCCCAATCTACCAACCTATCTACATCCTCCTACAGTCACTGACAGCCCTCTTCACAGTTAAACACACTTCCTATTTTTTTTCCACCATCAGCAAAAGTTGATATTGTGCCTTCTGTACCCAAATTAGGATCATTTATTTCTACTGAGAAGAGCAATGGTCCCAACACTGACCCTGTTGGACACCACTCTTTACTTTCCCTCCAATCTGAAAACAATGCATCTCTCCTAATCAAACTTCCTATACAGGCTACCACATTCCCTTTAATACCATGGGGGAAAAATTCAGTTGTTTGCGCCTCCCGTTAGCGCCTTAAGAGGGCGTTAATGGGGTGTAAAGCAACTAGCGCCTGGGCGTGGCGATGTTTGCGCCGCTCGCGAAATTAACTAGACATTTTGCGGCGGCGCTACACACTACCGCCATGATCTCCTGTGCCGGCAGATCGTGACGTCAGTCGAGTGTGCAACGCCCCGGTAGCATCCCGTACCGGATATTGAGTGGCGCCCTCTGCCTTACCGCCTGCCGCTAGCAATGACACGTTGAGGGGAGCGTTTTGCAGTCAGAAAGGGACTGGGAGAGCGCTATTTAAAGGCGATCGCTTCCTGCCTTTTTTTGTCGGTGACATTTTTGCACCATGCATTCTGAGAGAGAGAGAGAGAGAGAGACTTCTGGAGAGGTTCAACGCTGTGTGAAGGAGTTTTGGGTACTGGGCAGCACTTTGCAGGTTCATTTTGATTTGCTCTTCCTTGCTTCACCAGCGCTCTGAGGTAACGTCTCACTCCTCGGCATTTGTGCCTTAAGACAGGTGTGAAGCACCTGATTTAGCGCTCCAATCACCTCCGGGGCGATAAAAGCCAAGTTTGCCGTCGGAGGCGATAATTAGCGCCAGGCGCTAAACTTTGAGCACGGCCAATAATGGCGCCACAAATGGGGCAATACTGAATTTTTCCCCCCATGTGCCTTAATTTTCTCAACAAGCTTCCTACATGGTACGTATTTCTTCAGCATACCCACTTCTTGCAAACCAGAACAGATTTTAAGATTTTATTGTATGATGCATGCAAACGGCATCACTGATAGAAGTCCTGCACATAGGAGATGCAAGATGGTTATGTTGGGGACATTTTTGTTGTTTACAGGAGATAGCTCCATATCTGGCATGATAATTGTACGTATTTGGAAACTGATTTAGTCTAAAAGTTGCAGGAAAGAATGTTGATGCCTCGATAAAGTACAAGAAAAATTATATCCCCTCGATGAAGATAAGGACTTAAGACAGACAGCCCTTTTACACCAACAAAGAAATGGCCTCAGAGATTTATCCTTCCTACTCTCAAGCAGACTGCTACCGCAAATATATAACTGGCCATTAAGGAAAATGTACAGCGGAACAGATCAGATACAATTAACATTTTCTTTAAATGCTTAGTAGTCCTTTCCAGCCACTGGCATCAAAAACACACAGATACGTAAAAAAGAGACAACTAGATGTATTTAAGGAGGAAAGAGCATTGAAGGACATTGTGATATCAACCAAGAAAGGGTTAGCTCTTAAGACCATGTTTGTAAAATTCCTTCAAAACTATTCTTGTGCAGCTGCTTCTTCTTCTTATCGTGTCCACGGACAGTCTATACATAGCCCAGCCAGAACTGGACACATTTTTGCGCCTTGTTGTTGGATTCGGCAAGATCTGCAACAGTGCAGGGTTCCTCTAACGATGGGCATTGCAGGAGATGTTGCATAGTCTGTGCCTCAGTTCCACATCCACAAGTTGTCGGGCTGGTTGAATATCCTCATTTGCTTAGTGACACCTTTGAGCAACCTACACCGGTCCTAAGTCTGTTAAGGCACTTCCAGGTTGCCCAGTTGCAATTAGCTCCTGGGGGAAGGCTTTCATCAGGTAAAATTTCCATCGCTGGGGGTTGTTCAAGACTGGCGAGCCGGTCTTTCCACAAGGCGATGCGGGCTTCAGATGAGGTTGATTGTAATGGAACAACACTGTTCATGAAGCTCTTCCTTGACTTTAGGTGGCTGGGTGTAGGTATATGACAATGCAGAGGGTGCCTCTCATCTGATGTTTGACGGAGTCGCTCTTTCTTGCTGGCTACCGTTCTTCTTATATCAGGGGGAGCGATACCTGCCAGGATATATAGGCTGTTAGTGTTTGTTGGTTTTAAGCAACCTGTGATAAATCGGCAGCTTGCATTCAGAACGGCATCCCTCTTCTTGGCATGAGTAGACCTTTCCCATGCAGGGCAGGCATATTCGGCAGTGGAATAGCAAAGAGCGAGTGCACTGGTTCGCAATGTTTTCGGGCTTGCTCCCCATCTTGTGTTAGTGAGCTTATTCAGGATGTTGTTTCGTGCGCTCACTTTTGTCTTTGTCTTCTCGATGTGGTTCTTGAAGGTGAGGCATCGGTCAAGGGTGACTCCTAAGTAGATAGGGTGCTCGCAATGTGTCAGTGCTCCACACCAGGTTACTTTCAACTGGCGTTTGGCTTCACAGTTTCTGAGGTGGAATGCACAAACTTGCGTCTTTGATGGGTTTGCGCGAAGGTGGTTTTCTTCATATAAGGATTTTAGTCCCTCCAAGGCCTCAGAAAGCGTTTTCTCCACAGTGTTAAAATCAGTGCTTTGGGCAGTGACACATAAGTCATCAGCATATATAAAATGGTGTGTGACACCGTCTATAGGTTGGTCATTCGTGTAGATGTTGTACAGCAGCGGTGCAAGCACGCTTCCCTGAGGAAGACCATTCTTCTGAATACGCCACCTGCTGCGCTTCCCACCTAGTTCAACATGGAACCGACGATTCTGAAGCATGCTTTCTAACAGCTCTGTTAAGTGAATATCTTTTGTCATCTCTAGAATCTTGCAGAGGAGACGTCTATGGTTCACCGTATCGTAGGCTGCTGACAGGTCTACAAAAACAGCACCTGTTACCATCCCTTTGCACAAAACCATCTTCGATGTGTTGTGTGAGGTTGAGCAGTTGGCTTGTTGTTGATTTGCCGGGGCGGAAACCTGCTTGCTCTGGAATGATCTTCTCATCTACAGTTGGTGCTATCCTATTGAGTATCAGGCGTTCAAACAGCTTATAGGTGTGGCAAAGCAGTGAAATTGGCCGAATACTCTTAGGATCTGAGGGGTCTTTTCCAGGCTTTAATAGTGCTATTACATGTGCCTTCTGCCAGGTATTAGGTGGCTTGTGTGTTGCCAGACAGTGGTTGAACAATTGTAGGAGCCACTTCTTTGCTTGCTGTCCAAAATGCTTTATCTGCTCCGTTGCTATGTTGTCAAGACCAATTGCTTTCCCGTGTTTTAGACTAGATGTACCAGTTTCCAGCTCTTCCATGGTGAATGGTCCAGTGAAGCCAGGATCATCGCTGTACTTCTTCCTATCTAGTTGTGCTCTTGGTTGTTTCTTGTTGATTTTTCCATTTAGGAGCAACTGGTGTGCAACTTGGTTAGCAGACACATTTGGATGTTGGGCAGCTTTCTTGGGATCACCTCCAAGTTTGCGTATGAGAGACCATGCCTTCTTGCTGTTTTTTGTAAGATCTGTTGTCTCTATCAAGGTGTTCCAGGTGTTTTGACGTTCTTGAGAGATACTTAACATCACCCTCTCACCGGTAGATATTGTTTCCTCTGAGAAGGGGTCAGATTCAAACATTGAGACATACTCCCAGTAGAGTTCAGCATTCTCCTTGGTGAGACCAGGGATGTAGTGTACTCTGCAACCTCGGGGGATCCTCCTTCTAGCTGTTTTTTGGACAGCTTTTGCAAAGAGGTTGTAGTGCTCAGGTAGTGGTTTAATGCATTTAACCTTGCGGTCAAGTGCTCGTGTGAAATCGTTCCAATCGGCCTTCTTGAAGTTGAAGTGCCTTTTGAATGGTACGACGGTTGGTAACACTGCTGCATTTACCTGGATACCAATAGGACGGTGTTGTGTCTGTGGTATTGGGTCTGTGACAAGCTTCTTGCAGAGGCCAGTGATGTCGTTGCTGGTAGTGGCAAGATCTGGATTATATCTACACTTCCAGCGGGCACTGTGGAAGGAGGCTGGCAATTTAGGATCGTGGATGAGACTAAGCTGGTTAGCGTCCATCCATTCTTTGACTGCTTCTCCATCGTTGTTAGTCTCCTTGTACCCCCATTGGGTACCGTGGCTATTAAAGTCTCCAATGATGATCTGTGGTTTATTGTGCAGGTTGGGTACAGGGTTAGAGAAGCTGAAATCTGTGCCAGGTGGCTTGTACACTGAGGTCACTACTGCTTTGCTCAGCTCTACGGTTAGAATTTTGATGTTGTCCTCCTCTGTTTTAGAAGTGGCTTCTACAACTGAACATGTATTGCACATGGACAATGTATAGCAGGCACACCAAAGCACTGGAGAGGTACCACCAACGCTGCCTCTGCAAGATCCTGCAAATCCATTGGCAGGATAGGCGCACCAACGTCAGTGTTCTCGCTCAGGCCAACATCCCAGCATCGAAGCTTTGAGCACGCTCGATCAGCTCCGATGGACAGGTCACATCGTCCGCATGCCCAATACAAGACTCCCAAAACAAGTGCTCTACTCGGAGCTCCGACACGGCAAGAGAGCCCCAGGTGGGCAGAGGAAATGCTTCAAGGACACCCTCAAAGCCTCCTTGAAAAAGTGCAACATCCCCACCGACACCTGGGAATCCCTGGCCCAAGACCGCACAAAGTGGAGAAGCATCCGGGAAGGCGCCGAACACCTCGAATTTCTTCGCCGGGAGCAAGCGGAAGCCAAGCGCAAACAGTGGAAGGAGCGCACGTCAACCCAAGCACCCCACCCACCCGCCCCTTCAACCACCGTCTGCCCCACCTGTGACAGAGACTGTAGGTCCCGCATTGGACTAATCAGTCACCTGAGAACTCATTTTTAGTGTGGAAGCAAGTCATCCTCGGTTCCGAGGGACTGCCTAAGAATAAGAAGAGAAGAATAGGAGTTGATTTGAAAATACCCCAAACTAATTTTACATAGACATAATAGAGAGACTTAGACAGAGACAGTGACAGACTCAAGGAGAAACAGAGTCAGAAAGTTATGACCTTCATCCCATTAGTTTGGGCTGGACTTAAGCCAAGTTCTCAAATAGGAATGGTAAATGTATCAAACAAATGTGCTTCCCAATACCATCCCACAGAGAAAAGAAGAGGAGAGAAAGTGGCAAAATGGTCCATCGTGTTAGTTATACTAAAGGAACAGACCATCTAAATAATCTGTAATTGGGAATCACAATTGACCTAATTCACAGTTGAATGTTCAAGTCAGCTTAGAGTACATCCTTAAAATAAGTTATAATGCCAAACTTAGTTTAGGAGATAAAATGAACTGACTTACACACAAAAACAAAATACTGCGGGTGCTGAAAATCTGAAATAAAAACAGAAAATGCTGGAAATGCTCAGCACCTCAGGCAGCATCTGTGGAGAGAGAAAGAGAGCTAGCATTTCAGGTCGGTGACCTTTCGTCAGAGCTGGAAGAAGTTAGAGATTTAACAGTTTTTAAACCAGTACAGAGTCTGGGAAAGGGGGACGTGAGTGGAGGAAATAACAGAGGGGGACCTCTGAGATAGGATGGAGGGCAGGAGTGATTAATTGACAAAAGGGATGATGGCGCAAAGCAAAAGGGAACTGTAATTGGACAAGTAAAGAAACACAAGATAGATCTAGAGGCAACAACAGAACCATTAACAGCACCTGCTGTCCAAACAAATGGGAGCAGCGGTTATCTCTTAAGAACTCCGAGTAGAGCACTTGTTTTGGGAGTCTCGTATTGGGCATGCGGTTATGATTTAAACTTATTGAAATCAATGTTGAGTCCAAAAGGTTCTAAAGTGCTTAATCGAAAGATGAGGTCCTGTTCCTCTGTTGGAAGTTATTGATATGTTCAAGAGTCCTATAATTGTCTAGATTCGGACCACTTCAGTTTACTGAAAAAGATGTACAGAAGTAGAATACATTCATCTAAACCTATGACTTGCTTTTTTCATAGTTTGCCAAATATTTCCATGGTGAGGAGTGGTGAATGACAGTCTTTGGATCGAGCTAAGAAAGCAAAGGGGGATCCAGTAAAGATGACATACCCTGTCTCTAGCAATATGCAGAGTTATTTGGTTTAAACTTCGTCAATACCAACACTGTGAATTTCCTTGGGGGTTCTCCCAATCAGTCAGGATAATCTCAGTGGAAGATCGGCGGAAACCCCGTTTATTCGGCGTAAGTGGAGTTTCGGCCTATTTTTCACCGAATATACGATGGCCCGAGAAACTTCCTTTACAGACTCCACAAAATAGAGCTAAACTTGAATACTTCCCTAATCTTATCCACTGCATTCTACTTTAATAACATTTCTGTCAGGAGTCAAACTGGCTAGGAAACCCACACTAAGAAAAAAAAGTTTGTATATGACTGATTCTTGTTGTTACATAGAATGGCATAGAATCTACAGGACAGAAACAGGCCATTCAGCCCAACTGGTCAATGTCGGTGTTTATACTACACATGAGCCTCCTCCCACTCTAATTAACTCTTGCCACGCTGCCCCATTATTGCTTTATTTTCCTTCTCCCTCATCCAAACCTTGGCTGCCCGTGTCCTAACTCGCATCAAGTCCCATTCATCCATCTCCCCAGTGCTTGCTCAACTGCATTGGCTCCCAGTTAAGCAACGCCTTGATTTCAAAATTCTCACCCTTATTTTCAAATCACTCCGTGGCCTCGCCCCTCCCTATCTCTGTAATCTCCTGCAGCCCCCGAGATATCTGCGCTCCTTTAATTCTGGCCTCTTGAGCATCCCTGATTATAATCACTCAACCATTGGTGGCCGTGCCTTCTGTTGCCGAGGCCCTAAGCTCTGGAATTCCCTCCCTAAACCTCTCCACCTCTCTACCTCTCTTTCCTCCTTTAAGACGCTCCTTGAAACCTACCTCTTTGACCAAGCTTTTGGTCATCTGCCCTAATTTCTCCTTATGTGGCTCGGTGTCAATTTTTTTTTGTCTTACAATACTCCTGTGAAGCGTCTTGGGACATTTTACTACGTTAAATACGCTATATAAATAAAAGTTGTTGTTGTTGACTGCATCAAGCCTCCCCTTCCATACATCAATGCTATCTGCTTCAATCAGTCCATTTGGCATCGAGTTTTACATTCTCACCACTCTCTACAAAAAAAAATCCTTCTTCATTCTTTATTTGTTCTGTTACTTGTTGCTCAAGCAGGGTCAAGAACAGTACCCTTGTGATTTTTCCCCTTTCTAGCTAAGGAACACCAAGACTAATTGTAGGACCTCCATCAATATCATGACACAGATTAGCTACCTCATAACAAGCAAAGTATGAAACTTGGGACCTTCTGGGCTGTATGGCTTAACTGCACAGTGGCTCCTCCCGCTGCGATATTGGGGAAAGCATCACCCTGTTTGCAACAGGGCCCACTCAAGCACTTAGGGAGTTAACTTGCTTTATGATTAGAAAATAGTGATGTTAATTAGCACCTTGTTAACTTAATCCAATAACGTCACTGCATTACCATCCGGCAGATTAATGGACCATCTATGAAGCCTCAGTTTAATGTGAGGGCTGTGTGCTTTGAGCTCAAGTGCCACTGCACTGTTTAATTATGGTCTTATCCAGAATCCTCAGCAGAGAGGGTTATGTGGCAATCAGATCTGGTATTTATTGTCCTCAAGTAGAAAGTCTCTACCAAACGACTGTTCCATATGTGACAAGAGTTGTTGCTATGCAGTACCCTAGCCAGCTGCAGAAGCTTGTAACAAGACTTGGTCACGCCAAGTTGTAGCTATTTAAAAAAATCTTTTATTGGATTTTTATAGAATATTGTTGCCCCGGTCTGGTATCACAGCTTTATTAGTAATGAAGATGACGGGATTGAATCTGCTTAGCAAGCTTTAATATTGTGCCTGATTTTTGAATGTTGGAATTTCTTTCTTTTCTAGGCATGAGAAAATAACATCTTAATTTGCTTAATCTCCACTTAACTCCATCAAAGTATGATTCCAATTTTTTTAGCTCGAGTCTTTGTGTACTTCTTACAAACACAATGTTCCTTTAATCACTAAATAGGTTTTATTTTATCTTTCCTGAACTTTTTGTCAGTGTTTTTTTAAGGGTATTACTCTGTTACAAATTTCAGATGCACAGTAGAACTTCTCTTGAGCTCAGCACTACCGTTCACTCCTGTAAGCCCTTTATAAACTGCAGAGTCCTTTTACTACCCAGCATCTTCTAAATGATACTGTGACCCAGGGACCATTAGAATAAGACCCCTAGTTGTTTGTACTGGATTCTATGATCTCGGACACACCACCACATGCTTTCTCTCATCTTTTAGAAGGTGGATTGATAGACACTCTAGTGAGATTAGGCCAAACTGTGAAAAAACAAACTGGTTTATTTTCCATGAGGTATATGAATGAATAGAATACTGTTTTTACTGAGAATTCAATCAATTTACTACCATCAAGATAATAAAATTATGTGACTTTTCACTTTGATTTTGCTCTACCTCACCACTTGAATCAACAATTTCTGAACTGACTTGCAGTAACCTTAAAAAGCAAGACATTCATGTCTCACTCTGATGGTTTAAATATCCAAAACAGAACAGGGCTGCCTTTTTCCTGAGAGAGAGAGAGAGAGACAGAAGCTTGACCTCTGATCCCTGATCAGCTTGCTGCATCAAGGATTCGCTCACTTAGCAGCCAGTCAAAGTCATGTTACGTTAAAGGCGCTATATAAATGCAAGTTGTTGTTGATTGGGAAACTTCCATCCTTGCTGAGGGAATCACAGCAATTACATTATCTGCTTGGCTAAGCCATCTCCTGGATACCTCTGAATCAAAACCATTCTAACATTAAAGATATGAACAGCACTGGTGTGTGTTGGAATTGTCACATTGTCTCGTTGTCACAAACTGAGTTGATATTCAAAAATACACAAATCTTACTAGCTGCTTTATCTGGTACTCCAGCTAGTGTTCCCAATCAACATCCAAGTTAACATGTGTCTCTGTCTAATAGTTAACCATTTGTAAAGTGAATCTATCTTCATAGTAACATCATAATACAAATTAAACAACTATCCTTGCAGGTCAAATTGGTAAAAATCTCAAAAATGCACATTGTTACCATTAACTGTGGTGTGGAGATGCCGGTGTTGGACTGGGGTGGACAAATGTAAGAAATCACACACCAGGTTACAGTCCAACAGCTTTATTTGAAATCACAAGCTTTTGGAGCGCTGCTCCTTCGTCAGGTGAAGTGGAGAGATGCATAAAAACACAGCTTATATAGTCAGAGAATAATGTCAGATGTTTACAGGTAATCTTTCTAACTGCCATTTATCACACCTCGGCAGAGAGATAATCACAGCAATCAAAGGTGTAAATGGTGTCCAAACAGGTTAGTCAGGAAAACATTACATCAAAGAACAATGAGGTGGGGACACAAGGGGTCAAATGTTGCAGATGCTGGGGTCTGTATGAAAAACAAAAAAACAGACAAAAAACATTTTTTTTGCTGGAAATCACAGCAGGTCCGGCCGCATCTGTGTGGAGAGAACAAGCCAATGACGACTCGAGTCTGGATGACCCTACGTCAGGTGGAGTTACATGTAGCGTGACATGAAGATAGACCCCAGCATCTGCAACATTTGACCCCTTGTGACCCCACCTCATTGTTCTTTGATGTAATGTTTTCCTGACTGATCTGTTTGGACACCATTTACACCTTTGATTGCTGTGATTATCTCTCTGCCGAGGTGTGATAAATGGCAGTTAGAAAGATTACCTGTAAACATCTGACATTATTCTCTGACTATATAAGCTGTGTTTTTATGCATCTCTCCACTTCACCTGATGAAGGAGCAGTGCTCCGAAAGCTTGTGATTTCAAATAAAGCTGTTGGACTATAACCTGGTGTTGTGTGATTTCTTACATTTGACCATTAACTGTAGACTCTTAATTGTACTTTATAGCGAGTTGCATCATCGCTGCGCTAGTATATTAAGTTAAGAACTGTGAAAACTAACAGCCATGAAGATTAACAAAGTGTACTTTATAAATAAAATCCTATCTCATCATTAAATGAGGATAATTCTAACTTTGTTAATAGGCGTAAAACAGGCGATACTGAATTAGCCACCCATTTCACTCTGAGGCTATTCTGCAAATGTGAAATTCTACTAACCACTCGATGACATTAGCAGTGCAAGTAGAAATATAGGATAACCTTATTAAAACTTAAATATAGGTTTGTGCCAACAAATCGAGTTAGCCATTTAGTAAAATCACAGAGATAATGGTCATTTTTTTTTATTCGTTCATGGGATGTGGCCGTCGCTGGCAAGGCAATAATGTTACTAAATTATGGGGAGTCTGATGAAGCAGGCAAAGAGCTACAGAAACATAGAATTATGGCAGATGAATTTCAATACAGGTAAGTGCAAGGTGTTACACGTTGAAACAAAATGGAGTACGTACTCACGCAATGAATGATGTTGAACTGCCTAGGAGAGAGGCAAGTGATAGCAGAATCAACACTGACCATATCCTGTAACTGCAGTGCAACAATGAACAAAGCAAAGGGAATGATGAGCTATATAGAGTATAACGCTGAGGTCGACAGGCTGGTACCTTGAGAAGGTGGTAGTGAGCCTCCTTATACAAGGCTAGGCCATTTGAGAGGGCAGTTAAGAGTCAACCACATTGCTGTGGGTCTGGAGTCACAGATAGACCAGACCAGGTAAGGACAGCAGATTTCCTTCCCTAAAGGACAATAGTGAACCAGATGAGTTTTTACTACAATCCGGTAGTTTTATAGTCACCATCACTGATACTAAATTCCTGATTTATTTAATTAATTGAATTTAAATTCCCCAGCTGCCGTGGTGGGATTTGAACTGCTGTCACCAGATTATTAGTCCAGGCCTCTGGATTATTAGTCCAGTAACATTACCACTATGCTACCGTTCCCTCTATTGTGGGGTAATTTTTTAATACGATTATGATTTACTGTGTTTTTAAATTGCATGGCATTTGAATAGATATGGGGAAATAAACTCATTAACTGACATTGAACTGATGTGAATTCTATTTTCCAGCATAGCTGATTTGATTGGACCATACCAAAATCTGAGTTGATTCTATGTAATTTTAAGTAACGTGGAGAGTAATTGTTCCAGTTATTTCAACAGGAAACTAAAACTGTTCTTGTCATTTTTGGCATATCTTTCTGGAATATGGTTCTACAACTGTTGGTTTCTCTTGCCAAAGTAATCATCTGTGTGAGCCTTGGCAGAATGCTTGACCACGGAGAACATTTACAGTTTGAGCTCTTTTCTAACACTTTTAACTTGCTTTCAGGAGGAAAGGTAATTTCTCTGAGAACATGTTTCCAATGAACTATAACTTGCATTCTTATTCATGCTGTGAATAACATAGAATGCCACAGCATTAACAATTACCCTTTTGATATGGTACATTGCATCAGAGACCATGTGGGATGCCCACTATGATATCCTGTCCCCTTCTAAAGGCAATGAATATCACACCACTGCCATAACATTACACGCAGGCTAAATAAGGTTTACACAGAAGCAGAACACAGCAAGAAACTAGCAGTTATAAGGTTTGACTTACAGAATACAGAAACTGCAAACAAGAGAAAGTCTGAAATCCCAGTAGCTTTTTCATTAGACTTATTATTCCACGGTGCCCCCCTTGGCCATCTCATGTGGAATAGGCTGTGAAAAGCAGGGAAATGAAGACTCCAGGGCTGCTGCCCATTATACATTGGGTTTTTTTTTGTTGAAGCAGGCACATTTTAGGGTCAATCAAATTATTTTAATAGTCAGAAAATTAAATTATTAAGCATTAGATAGATAAGTATTAAATAGATAGAATGTGAACAACAATCTCCTGCTGTCCAATATTTCTTCTGACTTTGATAGCTTATCACAGCAAAATCTATTATTGTTATCCAATTTGAATCTACAAATAAAATATCTATTGTCCTTCAAAGGACCTTTGCATGAAGAAACGCTTCCTGACATCACCCCTGAATAGTCTAGCACTAATTTTAAGGTTATGCCCTCTTGTTCTGGACCACCCACCCCCACCCCCTCTCCACCCCCGAGGGTATTGTTTCTCTCTATCTACCCTTTCAATTCCTTTAAATATCTTAAACACCTCAAATTTTGACTATTATGTAGATACTAAATTCTGCCTCTTGGATGATCTGCGCATCAAACAACCTGCCTGTATTTTGTATAAAGCTTGTTTCTCATGGAAACTTGAATACTCTCAGGACATTTTTGTGTATTGTTACTCACCTAACTGAAAAACAAATCTCTTTTAAAGATATAGCTGTCCAAAGCCTGATAGGAACCCCGGCTGAATTTCCTCTCCTATATCCAATGTCGTTGAATCCATTAAAGCATCCCCACTAGTGTTATAGCTGAGATCAGCTAACCCTTCACAGATGAGGAATTGAACCAGATTTTTGAACGTTTCAGTGTGGGGCACTCCTGCAAGTTGTTCAAGGGGCAGCCTCCATTGACTTTTCCAAAGCTGATGGATATTATGCAAAGGAACTTGGGCCTAGAAATTCATTAAGGCGCTGCGAGCTTTGCGGCCAGTTACCGCCTAAAGAGGGCTTCTGCGCCAAAAATGAGTTTGCGCTGATATTCAGCGCAGCAGTATTGGCGGCGGTAGCCGTTAGTGCTGCGCCGGCACCGATGACGTCATCGGTGTGCGCAGTGCCCCGGTTCCGCCCCGAAACCGGCCCGATCCCCATATTTAGTTGCGGCCGCCTCTTCCGCAGCGGCCGCAAACAGCGACCAGAAATCGGGGCCGTACTCTAGCCTTAGTGGGGCACTTTAAGGTGGAGGTGCGGCCAGCCGCTTTTTCAGCGGCTGCCTGCCCGCACCTCCTTCCCCGGCATCCTCCCCCACCCCCCCCGCGGCATTGCCGGCTGCTTTCCGCGAACCCGACACTTCTCCGAGGTGCCAGGCTCATTTGCCGGCACTCTCCAGCGGCGATCTCCCTGTTGCAGGCAGCTCCCCCTTAAGAGAAGGAGGAGGCCTGCAGTACCGCAGCCTGCCGCTCCGCAGCGGCTGGCGCAGCGGCGCCAAGAGCGCTGAAATTCACTTTCAGCACCCCAAGCGGAGGCGGGCACACCCTGGAATAGCGCCCGGTTCCGGATTGGGGCGCAGAAGACGAATATCTGACGGTCGCAAATGGCTCCGCGCCCAGCGCTAACTTTTGGGTGCTAGCCAGCTGGCCGCCCCAAACTGAATTTCTAGGCCACAATGTTTATTTTACTTCTCTTTCTTACAGAATTGCACCTTCTGTTGTTTTAAGTTTTTGTTTGGTGAATTTTTGTGTGCTTCAAGTTGAGGCAAGTGCTGGTGAATGAAACAGTTTCCTATTAGAGACATAGGAAGAGGAGTAGGCTATTCAGCTCCTCGAGCCTGTTCTGCTATTCAGTTAGATCATAGCTAATCTGTACCTCAACTCCATTTACCTACCTTGGTTCCAGATCGCTTAATACCCTTACCTAACAAAAATCTATCAATGCCAGTTTTGAAATTTTCAATTGACCTAGCCTCAACAGCTTTTTGGGGGACAGAGTTCCAGATTTCCAATAACCTTTGCATGAAGAAGTGCTTCCTGACATCACCCTTGAACGGTCTAGCTTTAATTTTAAGGTTATGCTCCTTGTTCTGGACTCCTCCACCAGAGTAAATATCTACCCTATCAATTCCTTTAAACATCTTAAACACCTCATTTAGATCACCCCTTAATCTTCTATATTCAAGGGATGCAGTACTCTAGATGCGGTCTAACCAGAGCTTTATACAACTGTAGCATAACTCCTACCCCTATAGACAGTTTTTAATGAGTTCTGTGCAGAGGTCCCTGAAGGTGGCAGGACATATTGAGAGAGTGGTTAGCAAAGCATATGGGATCTTGGGCTTCATAAATAGAGGTATTGAGTACAAAAGCAGAGAAGTTATGCTGAACCTTTATAAAACGCTGGTTAGGCCACAACTGGAGCATTGCATCCAGTTCTGGTCACCACACTTTAGGAAGGATGTGAAGGCACTTGAGAGGGTGCAGAGGAGATTTACCAGAATGGTTCCGGGGATGGGAGATCTTAGCTACAAGGATAGGTTGGAGAAGCTGGATTTGTTTTCATTAGAACAAAGGAGGTTGAGGGTTATGATGGCTAGACAGAGAAAGGCTGTTCCCACTAGTTGAGGTACAAGGACTAGGGGACACAGATTTAAGGTTTTGGGCAAGAGATACAGGGGGGATGTGAGGAAAACATTTTTACGCAGCAAGTGGTGAGGACCTGGGACTCACTGCTGACAAAAGTGGTGGAAGCGGAGACACTCAGGGCAGGATTTTCATTGGGCTGTGGAGGTGGGATTGGAGGCGTGTGGGGGGTTAAAATCCTGAAATCAGGGGGCACGAACCCATCCCACCCCCAAACCACCTCCATGCCAGTTTCAAAGGAGGCGGGTACCCGACCCGCACTGGGACCCGCCTCCCCAAGGCGGGAAGGGGATTAGTGCCAATTAACTGCCTGTTAACAGGTAGTTAACAGGCAGTTTTTAGCCTAATCCCTATTTTCATTCTTGAAGTGTGGGATTCCCGACGGCTCCAAACCACGCCAAGTTAGCGAGGTGGGCCGTCGGGCTGAAGGGCTTGGAGGGGTCGAGATGTCCGGTGTTCAGGTGAGTGATGGGTGCATGAGTGCAGAGGTAAGTGTGTTTGGTGTGTTTAAAGTGTTTAAAGAAGTTTTACTTACCTTTACAGCCTTCCTTCCTTCAGGTCTCGGGAGTCCCTCATCTCATCGGCACAGAAAGCAGAATGGCCGCGATCTGTCAAAAGTTGCAGCATTCAGCTTTCTGTTCTGGAGAGATCTCTAAATCATCCTGAGAGGAAGGAATTAACTTGGAGACTTGGAGTACAGATTGTCAGTGTTTGACAGCTTCAAACAGCTGTCGAATGCTGATATTTCATCTGTTAAAAGGTCTTGCCAGATGAAATATCAATCTGTGACATCACCTGTTGCCAGGTGGCCCTTTATTGGCCTGCTGAGCCCGCTGGGCGGGCTCAACAAGGTCAATCAAGTCAAAATCGCGTGGGTTGGCTACAACTTGATGGAGACGGGACTACAATCCCAAAAGTTGTAGTCCCGCCTCCTACCCGCCTCCTCAATGAAAATCCAGCCCTCAATGTTTTCAAGGGGAGACTGGATAGGCACTTGAGGGAAATAAACTTTCAGAGCTACGGGGATAGAGCGGGGGAGTGGGACTGACTGGATTGCTCTGCAGTGAACTGGCACGGACTCGATGGGCTGAATGGCCTCCTTCTGTGCCGTTATGACTTTATAGCTTTATATGGACCCCTCAATCTCCCTGCTCCTATACAGTTCCTAGATTCTCACCATTTAGAAAATACTCTGATCTATCTTTCTTAGGTCCAAAGTGGATGACCTCATACTTCCGCCCATTGAACTCCATCTGCTAGTTTTGCTCACTCACTTCATCTTTCAATGTCCCTTTGCAACTCTCTGCTCCCATCTACACTGCTTACTGTACTACCTAACTTAGTGTAATCAGCAAACTTGGATATACGGCTCTCTATTCCTTCATCTAAGTCATTGATAAATATAGTACAAAGCTGAGGCCCCTGTACAGATCCCTGGGCGACACCACATCCTGCCAATTGGAGCACATACCCACTATCCCTACTCTCTGTCTCTAACCTCCCAACCAATTCCCTACCCATGTCAATAGGTTGTCTCCAATTTCATGCACTATCATGTTTGCTAACAGTTGCTTGTGTGGAACTTTATCAAATGTTTTCTTTTAGTCCATATAAATAGCATCCACAGACACTCCCTTATCTATCGCATTAGTAATCTCCTCAATTCAACTAGGTTAGTTAGACATGACTTACCCTTTACAAGTCCACGCTGGCTCTCTCTAAGCAGTTCAGTCACCCTGTCCCTAATAACAGATTCTAGTAACTTCCCCACAACAGATGCTAGATTTTCCTCGGAACATAAGAACAGGAATAGGCCATTCAGGCCCTCAAGCCTGTTCCACCATGTAATTAGATCCTAGCTGATCTGTACCTCAACTCTATTTACCTGTCTTTGATCCATATCCCTTAATATCATTACCTAATAGCCTTGAAAATTTCAATTGACCCAGCATCCATAGCCTTTAGGTGGAAAGAGTTCTTTATTTCCACTAACATTTGTGTGAAAAAGTACTTCCTGATTTCACTCCTGAATGGCCTAGCTCCAATGTTAAGATTGTATCCCCATGTTCTGGAATCCCCCACCAGAGGAAATAGCTTCTCTGTATCTGCATTATCAAATTCTTTTATTATTTTAAACACCCAGACGCCCAGGTCAAATGTAACTTGGTTAGAGTAAATCTTCCTCTACGCTAGTCTCACATGGGCCTCTTATCCCAACATCAGAAATGCAGCATATACTGCAGAGTGATATATTTTTCCATTTCCCACATCAGCCATCCTTTAGTCTCTCTGTGTGATATTCCCACTTTTAGTGGAATTAGTGCGGAATTTAGTGGCAGTTTCGTGCTGTGAGACCTTGCCCACTGGGAACTAGCTTAAGACTGTTCAGGCTTTCACGTGGGATTTTACAGTCAACAGAGGAGACTTTCACAATAGCAAAATACTGCGGATGCTGGAAATCCGAAATAACAACAGAAAACGCTGGAAAAACTCAGCAGGCCAGGCAGCATCGGTGGAGAGAGAAAGAGAGTTAACGTTTCAGGTCGAAGACCTTTTGTCAGAACTGGAAAAAAGCAGGAAATGGAAAGCAAGTTTAGGGGCTGGGAAAAGGGGGAGGGGATGAAAGAACAAAAGGGAAGGTCAGTGATAGGATAGAAAGCAGGAGAGATTGAGAGACATTGAGAGATATTCAAGGCGAGAGGAGGTGGTAATGCGACAGGTTAAGGAACAAAGAAACAGAGGAAACTTTCAGATCATCAGTCAGAGTCGCCCATTGAGCTTTCATAAATCTTGTTTTCCCACTTAAATTGATGTTCCATTTAATACGCAACATTTGTTTCAAATTGGTCAGCTTGGCAATTGACTTAAATTTAATTGCTTAAATCGGCTCAGTACTAGCTAGAAACTGTTACCAACTGTTCTGGCCAAGATGCACTTGCCACTAATATGACGGCAATCTCACATCAGAATTCTGCAAGTGGTTCTCACTGCTTGTCACCGTGCCATGCAATTTGGGAAAAGCATTTTGAAATTGTGGTAATCATAAAAAAACATACTCAGCTGGTCTCAGCACCTCAATTTTATGCCGTCAGAGAAGAACAAGGACCATTTTTAAAAGGCAATTGCATTATCATTTTTAATTGCAAAAAATAAAATTTTCAAATCAAACAGAACGACTTTCAAATGGGCAGGCCTATTTTCTTATTGCTTTTTAAAATAATAATATTTGCTATTTTGGTTAAAAATTAAATATTGTGCCAGTCACGCCTTTATTTAAAGAGTATAAAAATAAACTTGAAGGGGTGAATGGTTTAAACTGCAAAATCTGCCCATGTATTCATTAATCTGTGTTTGTTTATTTCTTAGATTTTCATTCCGTGAAGACTCTCATCCTCATCTTGGTTCGTGCCACAGAACAAAACAACATCGTTATTCAGTTCTAATTGGACAATTTTCACTCAAACCAACCACTTGGCTGACTGATGTGAGAAGTGGAAAGGTCATGCTTCCATTGTACAATCCTGAGTTGATAAAATCTACCATAGCTGGCTACATGAGAGGACAGAAATGCGTGACCAACAGTTATGCTTGTTCTGCATATTCAGCCATACAGGTCACAATCACTAGATGTCACCCAGCAACAGAGTGGCAGCCTTGAATTCAAGCATTTTCGCACTTGTCACGTAAAAGCTATTCCTCAGTGAGCAAGCATATAAATGGGGTTCTGCACAATAGACACAAGAGAAGGTATCTGACAAATTCATTTAGCGATGCTGTACTTTATGTCTTCTTATTTGTTAAAAGTTGTCAGCCTCAATTCAATAAAGCAGAATTCGACAAACCCAGGACAGAGTTGAAGGCAGACAATTTCTTGATCAGCACTTAGAGTACTGAATCTTATTTTATTTTTTGTCTTTGTTGTGTCTTTATTTTTTGTTATATGCTTGCTCATTTCCAGTGGCATTGTCCATGGATCATCTGGATTGTGATGTTTAGGCGCTGAGCTAGAGCTGTGTTCAGCCTAGCCTGTGCCTTTAAAACAACTGCTCAAGAAACCCCTTGAGAGAAGTGGTCTGAATAGGCGCACCCTAAGGTCAATTATAAGCTCACTGCTGCTGTTGTTGGTATTCCTCTAGATTGGCAACGGCTCAGCTTCTCTTTTTGGGGAAGAGCCAGGTTATCTGAAGGTCATAAACAGCAGCAGGAAATAATTAACTTTCTCTTTTGTGTACTGTGTACAGATTGAATATAACACCAACACATCGCAACTGAACAAAGCTTGATATCTGAAATGTGATGGGCATACTTTTATATAACATTTTAGAAGACCAGTAGCTGCAACCTCCTGTGAATCACTACACTGGAATCTTAATGTTTAATAGGCCTTTATGTTATACAGCATCAGTGCAATGCTATCTGGGACTCATTACGGTAAATATTGTGCAGATTGGTGGAGTGTTAACAAAAGCACCTGTTAAAGGTGATTTCACACTTGTGAGGATGCACATTAAATATAGTTGGCACCCATCCTAAAAAAGTAGTATGCTCTGAAAGTTATACAAAAAAGTATGCTTACAGCAGTTCACTATGCTGCCATTGACATTTTAAATAGTGAAAAGGACTAACTGGTACCTCCGATTTCTCAATAAGCTTTTGGGTCGATTAAGCTTATATTCGCTAGAGTTTAGAAGAATGAGAGGGGATCTCATTGAAACTTATAAAATTTTAACAGGACTAGACAGACTAGATGCAGGAAGGATGTTCCCGATGGCGGGGGAGTCCAGAACCAGGGGTCACTGTGGTGTATGTAACCGTTCCACCTTTAAGAGAACTATTTTAAGAGATGCACTACTTTATCTTGGCTGCTGTATACTGTAATACCGGTGGTGACCACACCGGTATATAAGTGCTGTGTAATGATTTATTGGGCAGTTCAGGCCTGACCTTCGACTAGTAAAGACCTGTTAAAGTTATTCTTGTGGTCTGTGTGCAGTGATTCATATTAACCATAACTGGAACACACAGACTTAACAGTCACAATCTAAGGATAAGGGGTAAGCCATTTAGGGCTGAGATGAGGAGGAATTTCTTCACCCAGAGAGTGGTGAACCTGTGGAATTCTCTGCCACAGAAGGCAGTTGAGGCCAATTCATCAAATATATTCAAGAAGGAGTTGGATATATTTCTTGAGGCTAAAGGGATCAAGGGATATGGGGAGAAAGCAGGGACAGGGTACCGAATTTGGATGATCAGCCATGATCTCATTAAATGGCGGAGCGGGCTCGAGGGGCCGAATGGTCTGCTCCTGCTCCTATCTTCTATGTTTCTAAGCTCATCCAATGAGTACTTGAGCCACACAAACTAGCAAGGTCCCAAGTTTGATCCCTAGACTGTGTTGAATTAAATGATCTCAGCAGGCCTATCGAGCCCTCCATGCTTGAATAGTCTGTCAGCACTCATTGTTCCAGCTCACACATTAACAACTTGGCCACTTGGAGAAGGGATTGGCAGGATCTAGCAAACCATAGCCCACAAGGAGTCAGTGCCTGCAGGAGAGGAAGAGGAGCAATACTGGCAGAGAAAATTAGCAACAATTTTTATCAAAGAGGAAAAAAGATCATCATAAATTGCACCAACAAGCGGAGAGTTAAGTAAGTTGCCATGCATGAATTTAAGTTTGGATGTGCACTCCCCAACCCAAAAATATAACATAATCTTTTTGCTCATGTTAATGGAGTAGACAAAATGTATTAAACAACCATTGAAAATACATATTTGACATCCTCTTTAGTAATCCAATTTCTGTAACGCACTTTCAATATTTTCTTTCAAACTTTTACAGCAGGAATGGGAGCATCTTTTGCGGTCACTTTTAAAGGGATGTTATATGCGACACAGGAAAAAAAATCTGCCATTGGAAGGGAAAAATGGAATTACAATTCTCCCCCCGCCTCCTCCCATTAACCACAGCAGTGGCTTTCAGTGCATCACTACAGGGGGTAACTGGTCCAACATGGCACACAAGACCAACTTGGAAACTATGCCATCATTTCCATTTTCCAGCATCAAAAATGCAACACTACAGATTCTTGCAGCCTATTTAGCAGTGGATCTCAAGACCTTTGTCCATCCTTTTTGTAAGACACTGTAATCATACATCAAGGATTTGGAGCATATTGATAGCCTGCATTCACACCAAAAGCCTTAGATGTACAAAAACTTGCCCAGTATGGATTAAAATCTCCATAAAATTAAAATGCTATTAATAGGGACTCTAAAGTGACTTCAGTAAATTTCTCCATCTGAATTAAATACCGGGCAAATTATCAGCACAATCACTCTGCACTCAATGTATCAATAAACAGAGAGGTCCATAATACTATGGCAGGCACTTGTATTATTGGGCACAGAAGCTTTAGGCCTATCCAGGTGTCTGATCCCTCCATGGCCTCACCCCTTCCTATCTCTGTGATCTCCTTCAGCCCTACAACTCCCCGAGATATCTGCGCTCCTCTAATTCTGCCCTCTTGAGGATCCCTGATTATAATCGCTCAACCTTTGGTGGCCATGCCTTCTGTTGCCTAGGCCCTAAGCTCTGGAATTCCCTGCCGAATCCTATCCGCCTCACCACCTCTCTTTCCTCCTTTAAGACGCTCCTTAAAACCTACCTCTTTGACCAAGCTTTTGGTCACCTGCCCTAATCCTTATGTGGATTGGTGTCAAAAAATTTTTTGTCTTAAAATACTCCTGTGCAACGCCTTGGGACATTTTACTACGTTAAAGGTGCTATATAAATACAAGTTGTTGTTGTTGTTGTTGATACACGTAATGTGCCCCAATGTGGTCAGGAAGCAACTGGAGCACTGGGAGCCTGCACACAGCCTCATTAAGATCACACGAGCCTTACATTATATTAGGGGGGGCTCGCATTGTGTAAGTGGAACACTGTTCCTTTGCACCTCCCTCACTCCCTCTCTCCCTGCCATTAACTCCCCGTCTCCACTCCCAGAAAAAATTGCCAGTGCACTGTAGCTCTGCACTAGCTGATGATGTCTGAGATTCCAGCTTTAAACCCTCAAGAGATAAGCCTGATAGGGTGGAAACAATGCACTATACTAGCAACACATTTTTAAAATGTTTTATAACATGTTTATATGTTATAGAGTGTTATTAAATGCTTATAAATTAATCATAGTCCTGTATTTGGCTTATACAATATTTACAATTATCATTGTGATAGAATGGAATTGATTAAATACATTAATAATTACCAGCAATGTTATTAAAATGCTACTCAACTTTCTTTAATCTACACTGTCTGATTTCTAAGTTAGTTACATGCATATTTATAGACCAGACACAGGAAACATTTTGCACAAACATACCACAGCACTTTTGTCAAGCATCTTTTGCAATTTTAATTAGAGCAGCAGAACTTCTCCAGGTACTGTGTAGCTACAAAAATATCCCTGTAATATCTTTCTAATATTTGTTCTTTGGTGGCTTAACCCAGCTCTGCACAACCTCTCTGTAGTGTCTGCCCCACTTTAAGCTCTTTTTCTTTTAAACACAATTTTCTTTTCCTTTCAAAGTCCCTTAAAACTGCAAACTTTAAGCACATTGGGACATTTTACCACATTGAAAGCAAGTTGTTGTTGTTTAAATAAATCTCCGGTATATTGCTCTTTTGAAATATTGAAATTGGAAGAAAAGGTGCAGTAAAATGACTTGCCATGTATTTGTAACTGAAGGCCCAGTTTTAATGTACAGTTATATATAAAAATATAGAAACAAGAGAAAAATCTTGTGCTTGTTACATATGTAAGGCTTAAAAATCCTAGAAATGTACTTTTCAATATAAAAAAGAAAATGAAGCCTCCAGAGTAAATGGAAATTCCCATTGTTAAATTATTTTGAACTAAGCCCCAATACTTAATAGTAATTTATTCTCTAAGCTTTGAACTGATACAGCAAACAGAATTATTGTCTTAATAACTATTTTTCAAATGTGCAATCTGAATCAAG
Organism: Somniosus microcephalus; assembly: GCF_052327205.1. Taxonomy (NCBI): domain Eukaryota; kingdom Metazoa; phylum Chordata; class Chondrichthyes; order Squaliformes; family Somniosidae; genus Somniosus; species Somniosus microcephalus. The sequence goes on from NC_141012.1 coordinate 22,844,395, forward strand.
AGTGCTGGCGCCACTGACAAGATAACCTTAAAAAATGCCTGAAATCTAGCTTCCAGAAACCGTATTTATACTTTAGCCTATTCACATGAAACCCTGTACTGATAAATATCCTGATAAAGGATTCAAACAGATCTGCTTTCTCACCAGTTGTTTTTCTTCAATCATTTCTATGGCAGTGGCTAACAGGCTGTCAAGATTATTTTTCAGGTCACACTGTTTTTTTTTGCTTTACATAAAAGGGGATCTAAATTATGAATCTCACAATGTTATAGTTCAGTCACCAACGCTGTTATTTCTTGTTAAATCTTATAAAAGAGCTGAGCGCTGACCTATCCTGGCAGGAACAATCCCAATGTAACGTCTTATCCTAAACAGACATCCAGTAACAGATAGCAATGTTGTCACACAAAATTCCAAAGGTGAAATTACTTGAAATGAAAACAGAAAATGCTGCAAATACACAGCAGGTAAGTCAGCATTGGTGAAGAGAAAGGACGGGTTATGGCTTTGGGTGGTATCCTTATTCTGATGATGGGTACACGCCAAAAATATTGTAACTTTTTTATACAGGTAGAATCATAGCACAGTACAGAAGGAGGCCATTCGGCCCATCGAGTCTGCATCGGTTCTTTCGAAGACCAATTGAGTTAGTCCCACCGCTCTTTCCCCGTGCAGTTGCAATTTTTTCTCCTTCAAGTATCTATCCAATTCTGACTGACCTGTGCACTTGTTGCAATTTCTGTTTTTATTTCAGATTCCCAGCATTATTTTTTGTGCATTGAAACGACCTAAAAATGGGACAATTTTGGATGCAGTGGAAAAACATATACATTTTTTGCACCATTGCGTGCTCCATGCTCCGCCTCCAACCATGCCACTTTGGTGCAGAGCTGCACATGACCTAAAATAAACGGGACAGTTTTGGATACACTGGGAAACAGGGCACGCTTTGCATCATTGCAGGTTCCACTTGGGGTGGAGCTCCCTCCTGGAGCCTGCGCGCGCGCCGTGGGGCCAGGGCCGCGATCGGCCGAGCGGTGAGTGAGCGCCGCCAAGGGCGCATCAGTAAAAGGCTGAACAAAATGGTGGGGTGGCTTGTTTGTGGGCCGTGTGTTGTGCCAGCGCACTTGGCCCCTTTTGTGGAGCCCCCCCACCCCCACCCTCAGATCTGTTACCCGGGACACTCCTCACCTGGCCCCTTCCCTCTGCTCACAGGCTTGGGGCGGGTCTTTGACATTTCAAGGCATTTCAATCTAATGTCATGTTAGACTTAACAGATCCCCATGGTGCTTTACTGTGGGGGAATGTGCAACCCCTCAATTAAATAGAGGTTTTCAAGATGACCTTGTGGCGGAGCCACTGAATGACTCTGGGCAATTGTATATAATTCCCTTTAACGATGTTCTAACACCAGCCTAAGCCTGTACCATTGTGTTAGACATTACTTTGTTTTGTATATAATGTTTGTATGCATGGGGCGTGGCCCCTTTAAGAGCGCGGGAAAACGCGATGACATCACATTGCAAACCACGTGACTGCCCAGGCAGTCCTCGTGGAAGCTCCATCTTATTAAGACCTGTTTTCGTGGTTCTCCTGTATCGAACTCATCAAACTGTTTGAACTCGTTTCGTTTTACATTAAAGACCTGTTTGATTGATCTCCTGAGTCGACCTCAGTTATTAGTTAGGAATTCGTCAATTCCTACAACCTAATAGAATTTTTCACAATGACCTATTAGAGATTTTCAGGATGATCTAATAGAGCTTTTCATGATGACCTAATAAGAGTTTTTCAAGATGACCTAATAGAATTTTTCATGATGACCTAATAGAGGTTTTCAAGATGACCTAACAGAGTTTTTCCAGATGACCTAATAGAGGTTTTCAAGATGACCTAATAGAGGTTTTCAAGATGACCGAATAGAGTTTTTCCAGATGACCTATTGAGGTTTGCAAGATGACCTAATAGAGGTACTCACGATGACTTAATATAGTTTTTCACGATGACTTACTATAGTTTTTCAAGATGACTTAACAAATATTTTCAAGATTACCTAATAGAGGTTTTCATGATGACCGAATAGTTTTTCAAGATGACCTAAGAGGTTTTCAAGATGACCTAACAGAGTTTTTCCAGATGACCTAATAGAGGTTTTCAAGATGACCTAATAGAGGTTTTCAAGATGACCTAATAGAGGTTTTCAAGATGACCTAATAGAGGTTTTCAAGATGATGAGAGTTTTTGATAGAGTAAATAGAGAAACAATTACAGGAAACTTTCTGGTATCCGGCACGGATGGGACCGACCTGGTGCCGGTTCATCAACAATTCCGGATAACCGAACGCTATAGTAAGAGATACGGAGCTCAGAGCTCCGTATAAAGCAACAAACCCTGTTGCTTAGCTTCAAAACAATCGGCACAAGTTGCAAGCGTCTCTGTAGCTCAGCAACAGCTTCAGCTACACCCTTGCACAGCAACAAATGGAGTTTATAAAGGTAATAAAAGTAATACAAGTTAACGGAACCGACTCCTGAATTTTGCCGGTGGATAGAGCGTTCCGGTTATTTAGGGGCCGGTTAATCGAAAGTTTCCTGTATTCCCTTTGGCGCTTGCATCAATAACTAGAGGTCACAATCAATGGCAACAGATCTAGAGGGCAGATAAGGAGAAATGTTTTCACTGAGAGAGTTGTCGGGATCAGGAACACTCTACCTGAAAAGGTGGTGGAAGATGATTCCATGAATAATTTTAAAACAGAGTTGGACAGGTCATTGAGGATGAGGAACTTACAGGGTTACAGACAGAAAGCGGGGGTGTGGGACTAAGCACAACTACTCTTTCAAAAAGCCAGCACAGGCATGACATGCTGAATGGCCTCCTTCTGTGCCGCTAAGTTTCTATTCTATGAATTCTATAAATGAAGCTGTTACTTTTAATGGGTTTTCACTTTTATGTCAGTATTTCCAAAGAAATCCTTGCTGCTTCAATTATTCTTATCGCCTCCTTTTGCTAAATGGAAAACCAAACTTGGGAGAGGCAGGAGGAAGCGCATGTGTGGGAGCATGATTTATGGTGACATTTCATTGTAACACAGTAGCCTTAATAAATCATGTCCGTACAGTTATGGCCGAGTAGGGAAAAGCAAGGGGGGGGGGGGGGGAATGTAAATTTTTAAGAGCATTTTAGTGAATTTAACAAAACCAAGGACTTGGAAGTAGCACCATAGCTGCAAAACAACCAATTAGCATAAATAAGTTTTTTGGCCAAGAGCATGAATGTTTGGTGCCAATTATATTGCTGTGGTGCAGAAAGCAAAGCATTCTAAGAGCATAGAGGGCATAGAAAGGGCATGATTCACAGCAAGTACTAATCCAGGTGTTGGGTTAACTACTTTGGCAGGAAAAATAAAAAAGCAAATTATTAGTTAAATGGAGAGAGATTACAAAATGCTACAGTTCAGAGGGACCTGGGGGTCCTTGTTCATGAAACACAAAAAGTTAGCAAGCAGGTGCAGCAAGTAATCAGAAAGGCAAATGGAATGTTGGCCTTTATTTCAAGGGGGTTGGAGTATAAAAGCAGGGAAGTCCTGCTACAACTGTACAGGGTATTGGTGAGACCACACCTTGAGTACTGCGTACAGTTTTGGTCTCCTTATTTAAGGAAGGATATATTTGCATTGGAGGCAGTTCAGAAACGATTCACACGGTTGATTCCTGAGATGAGGGGGTTGACTTATGAAGAAAGGTTGAGCAGGTTGGGCCTATACTCATTGGAATTTAGAAGAATGAGAGGTGATCTTATTGAAACATATAAGATATGAGGGGGCTCGACAAAGGTAGGTGCAGAGAGGATGTTTCCCCTCGTGGGGAAATCTAGAACTCCGGGGCATAGTTTCAGAATAAAGGGTCGCCCTTTTAGAACTGAGACGAGGAGGAATTTCTTCTCTCAGAGGGTCGTAAATCTGTGGAATTCTCTGCCCCAGAGAGCTGTGGAGGCTGGGTCATTAAATACATTTAAGGTGGAGATAGACAGATTTTTACAAGATAAGGGAGTGAAGGATTATGGGGAGCGGGCAGGGAAGTGGCTTTGAGCCAAAGATCAGCCATGATCTTATTGAATGGCAGAGCAGGCTGGAGGGGCCAAGTGGCCTATTCCTGCTCCTATTTCTTATGTTCTTATGTACCACACCTGAGTCAGCTACCTGGGTGGAGGAGCAATTCCTAAGGAGGTTTAGGTGCCACTCATGGATTATGGCAGTGAATATCTGGGTACGGGACCCCATAATACTGTCCAGACCACTTTCCATTGTAGTGTATATAGTGATAACTAACTATGCAATACATTGCTGCTGTAATAGCTGGTTACAAATTTCTGTCCAGAAACAGCAGCCAGAAGGCCTCAAGGCATAAAGATCTCTGGGGAGGCTGAAAAAAGAGGGCGAAGTTGGCAGGTTCTCCTATTACCCCTCCAGAGCGATCTTTCTCTGTCACTTTGGGGGGAAGTGAGGCAATAGGGCCAGAAAACCTCACTGGGTCAAAATCTTGGAACAACCCGCCTAACAGCATTATGGGAGCATCTTCACCACATGTACTGCAGCAGTTCAAGAAGAAGTCTCACAACCACCATCTCACGGGCATCCCAGGTGGGCAATAAATGCTGGCCTTGCCAGCGATGCCCACATCCGAAAAATGAATTTAAAAAACCAAATGAATCACGTATGCCCTTTGCTTGCATCTCTTGCTTGTGCAAGAATCACCTCCCCTCTGAGAAATCGCAGGACAACCCAATGTAGCAGGTCTATGTTTCCTTTTTTCCTCCTTTGTATATGGGAACTGAACATTTTTCAGGGGCATTGGAGAGAAACATCAGCCCCTGTATGATGATTAACCTGGTAAATGCCAGTAGTTCTGTGCACCCCTGCGTCTCCTGCCAGACTCTTCACCCACAAGTTAATCAGCTATGGTGTTCAAAATGTAATCTAATTTGCAAATGGCCATTTTTCCACCAGCGCAATCAAAAAAGCAAAGAGAAACAAAAATAATCTGCCTGAAATCTTTTAAGATCTGGCTGAAAACTGTGAATTTGACTTGGAGAAATGCGTACATGAGGATGGTATTTGGATTGACATTGTTGTCAATCATGTTAAATCGGAGCTGATGACTGACACAGCTAGTCATGTGACACATTACTCAGCTAAAATGATAAAAAGTCACGTAGCCGGTTAGAGGTCAACTAAAGAGTTAGATGAGGTTATACAATAGTCTGTAAGGCCCCTGGCTGTACAGTCCTTTTCTTCTTTGCTAGCAGTCTGGAAGTGGAAGGACTCAGCTCTAAGAGCCAGAGATTTTGCCTTGATGTGGGATTTTGCATAATTGTTACTGGGAAGTGAGCTGAATACGCTCCACATGCTAGGGGGATACTATGGTTAATAAGATTTTGGAGTGCTATTATCATGGGATTATGTGTTCCTTACAGCACTGACTGTGGAATTGGTGGTTTCATAGTATTGCTGGAAAGCAAAATAAATCTTTAGGTAAAGTCATCTAAAAGAGCAAAAATCTAAACTGGTTTCATTGAATTAACCTGATTTACATTTTGGCTGTTATTTACAATACCACTATACAATTATAGCGTGTAGTGCAGAACACAAAGTCTGATGAAAATAGCACTTTAAAATATTGGTGCGTAACTTACCAGGAGCTAAAAGATATGACTTATACAGTCATTTTACTATATATTTTTTATGCAGGTTTTGCTTTTCACACTTTACCAATTCATTTAGGGAAACAGGGAATGTTAGAACATTACAAAGGCTGACTGGAGAACCATTAGTTTACAGTTGACATTGTGTGGTAAACTACGTGAAGCATCACTGAAGAGAAGCCAAAATAACGCTGAGAAAATCGCTTGAAGATGGAAAATATACAACTACCCCAACCTGAACGGGTGCAAACTTACATGGGCTGGTCTGTTTTTAATCTGCTATGCTGCTTTTTTCCACTTGGGTTAGTGGCACTGATTTTCTCCTGCAAGGTTAGTTGAATTCCATGGTTAAAATTTCAACAAGTATTGATAAAGGCTATGGCATTTATATAGAGAGTATCTATAGGTTCGTGTGGACTGCAATTAAAGTACAAGTACAATTTGCAGTAAGTGGGAGTTAGCCTGTGAGACATCTCAATCATTCATGCCAGGTCCTGGCATTCTCTTCCCCAACTTGGTGAATCCAGAGAAAATACGCTGCTTTCGATTTGGCCCCAGGCTGCAGAGAGTGGCCACGTTCCCTATGATGATCTACAGCTGGATCTGGCATATGCAGCACTGCACAGATGTGGATTGTGAACTATTCCCTAGACCTTTACAAACCTTTCAGGCTGCTTGGCACACTCTCAAATGAGTGCATAAAATTCTGATGGTGACTGCATTTGTAGGCAGATCCTGATTGGGCTGAAGTCAGCAACCAAGGGAAGCCTTGAGATGGCCCTCTGGCCAACAGGTTCTGCTTCCTCCACTGCCACTTTCACTTGCTCCTTCTCATCCCAGAGTAAATATATCTGTGCTGGTGCTTGGTATTTTAAGAGTGGGTGACGCAGAGTACTGTGCAGTGCTCAGTTGGGGCCGGACACTCAGCTTGACCATTGCTTCTTACAGTCAAAAAGCAAAGAAGTAGGATTAGATCAGAGAGTGCTCCAGTTGAAAAGCTACCACAAATGATGGGCTGAATGTCCTCCTCCTGTGCTATAAGTTCGATGATTCTTGGGCACTTAAGGGAGCACAAGATGAAAGGGCTGGCAGTAAGACACCCCACAGCTTATATGGCAAGATATTTTAGTATGTTATGCTCCAGTGCTGAAATGTATGCATTTGCTGGAGGGAGTAAATGAGTGAGTAAGAAGATTAAGGAATCAAAAAACAAAGGATAATACTAGCCATGGATTTGGAGGAGAACGCTGACCTTACCCTCCCTGAATCACTCTATTGCCACCAGGCCCAGAATCTCCAGTGCATCCTTGTAAAGAATTAACGGTTTTAGATGATTATGTGCCCTTGTCCTGCAAACAGATAGAAAAAGGACAAATGTTGGAATGAGCAACATGAGAGAAGATGTGTGTCACCCAAGTGGCTGACCAGCAGCCATTAGATGAGTTTTGAACATGTAGGCCTAGAAATTCATTGTAGCCACTTTTGGGGCGGTAAAGTCGGGCGGCCGCTAAAGTTTGCGCCCGCCGCCAAATCGAGGCCACTTCTCCGATATTCATTAGCTTCGCCCTAAGAGTTTGCTCGAGCGCTAAAACTGGCGCTGGACGCCTCTCTTTAGGCGCTAAGCCGGAGGTGCTGAGCGAGAGCGCCGAGGCCGGGCGCAGCGCAGGTGCGGCCATCTCATGATTGACAGCAGACACCCTGGCGCCGGCCAGCTCTTAAGGGGGTAGGGTCGACTTGGTCTGCTGCCACGCCCTGGATAGTGGAGCCCTCCAGCTAGGCCTGAACACTGCTGCTGGGCCCAAATAGCGCCTGAAGCCATGCAGAAGGCCCGTGAACGAGCACAGCGCTTCTCAGAGCGTGATCTGAGTGTGCTGGTTGGTGGTGTGGAGAAGAGGCGCCATATTTTGTACCCGGACAATGGCAGGAAGGCGCTGGTCCGCGCCTACCGGAGAGCCTGGAGGCATGTCGCCAGCAAGGTGTCAGCCAACAGCGAGGTCCCCAGGACCGGTGTCCAATGCCGCAAAAAGTTTAATGACCTCACGCGGATTGTCAGGGTGAGTACCCTTTCCAGTGACCTCCTCATCCTTGCATGTGCACCTCACATTATGGGCAAAGGGACCTGAAAGCCCTAATGGCCAGCCCTCATCCAGCAGCTATGGGACAGGCATGAACATCAATTGCACATTCTGCACTTAACACACTGGCCAAGCTATTCCATCATGGGAGGCAGTGCACACAAGATCAGGGCGACACACTGGCCAGGCTATTCCACCATGGGAGGCAGTGCACACAAGATCAGGGCTACACATTGTACTTAGAGGCCGTCCTTTCTCTTGCAGGCCAAGCTGGCCAATAATAGGAAGAGCTGGACTGCGACCGGGGGAGGCCGACCCCAGATCCAGCCGCTCACCGAGCTGCAACATCGCGTGGAGCGCATCATGGGTGGCCGGGTGATTGGCCCCGTTGCATGTGGAGATGCCGACCCTGTTCTGGGCACCAATGGTAAGGACATCAACGTTTGGACCTCTCTCGTCCCACTTGCGCATCAGATCTACATCCTTTGCCACTGTCCGACCAATGCGCTGAATGCCACCACTCATGCATCCCTCGCTGACGCCCTCTCCTCACTCTAAAGCTACTCTTGTGCCTTCCTGCTTTCAGATGGTGAGGAGGAGGTCCCTGAAGTTGCCAGTGACAGCCCCTCAGAAGAGGAGGAGGAGGAGGAGCAAGAGGAAGGCAGGGGAACCCTCAGCCGTGGCAACCCATGCGAATGTAGTGGACACGTCTTCCCTGGAGAGGAGCGTGGCGGAAGTGTCGGAGGGGAGGGGAGCTCATGGGACCTGCGGCCTGCAGAAACGCGGGAGGGAGGTGCCAGCTCGGTGGCCTTCTCCCCAGAGGGGGGAAGGGTCGGAGGGGAGTCCAATTGCTGGGCCCAGCGGCGTCCAGCAACGCAGGAAGGGTCGGCCAGCTCGGCGGCCTTCTCCCCAGAGGGAGAGTCCGGCCTCCAGTCCGGAGATGGTCTTCGCCGAGGAGATGGAACGCCTCGAGGACTTGTCCGTGGACTCGGAGCGCCGGCACGGAGCTCATGGGGGTAGTGGCACGGTTGCCTGAGGCCATCGAGTCCCTCTCTCGGAGTGTCACCGACGTCGGGGCCTCACAGGCCATCAGTTTGGCGGAATTCGGGGCAGAGCAGGCAGCGAGTTGGGCGGCATTCGGGGCAGCTCAGGCAGCGAGTGGGCAGCTGATCAGTGGTGCCATGCAGTCACTGGGTGCTCTGATGAGGTCACTGAACAGGTCAACACGGGCACTCACTGCTGCCACACTCGCTGTGTTAGCCAGGCATCGCCAGGGCACCCGGCGCGCTGCAGCAGCACAGCGGTCTGTCCCTCGGCAGATTGGTGCGCATGCTGCAGTGCTGGCCCGGGCGAGTGCCAGTGTCTCAGGCGACCAGCGAGCGCCTGCCATCCGCCAGCTTGCCCCCATTCCTCCAGCTGCCACTGCCACTCCCCCAGTGGAGCTGCCAGGAGCTGCTGCAGCGACTGATGCTGGCCAGCCACAGCTGCAGCATTCAACAGCCGCCCGCTCGACAGCCAGACCTCAACTAGGCCGACCCCCAAGGGCATCTGCCGTCACGACATGTGCCCCTCTGGAGCCTGCCCCCAGCCTTGCAACAGCCAATGGCCTTACTTTGAGGAGGAGCAGCAGGGCGGGCAGGGGCCACACAAAGATGGCCAAGGCATCGCCCTAGCGGGCCAAAAAGTCGAATGTGTGGCCAGTTGTGTTTGTTTTTTGAGGCTGAGAATTGGATGTTTGTTTTTTGAGGCCGAGAATTGGATGTTTGTTTTTTGAGGCCGAGAATTGGATGTTTGTTTTTTGAGGCCGAGAATTGGATGTTTGTTTTTTGAAGGCCGAGGATGTGATGTTTGTTTTTTACGAAGGCCGAGGATGACGGCCATTTTAGTTGCACTGTTTTGTTAATCCTCTCCAGGTTGTGGGAGCGAGTAATGTGTTTGAGTGTTTTTTGGGGGTTTCGTCTGTTTTTGGTTTTCATGTGGGAAGGGCCCTGAGTTTGTACAATAAAGCATTTTATTTATTACCATTGTCCATGTTTGATCTTTGAAGTGTTTGTTGCCTTAACCGGCTGAGGGCTTGCGGAGCGGCTGCAATCATGTTCTTTCATTGGCACAAGCCATTCCCTGACAGGGGGCCTAGAAGTGACGTTCAATAAGCTGCCGACGGGCGGCCCTTGGACCTTCTGCCTCCCTCCTGGGCTGGTACTCCTCGTCCTCCTCCTCCTCATGCTCCTCCTGCTCCTCCTCCTGAGGTGGGGGTCCAACGTGAGGTGGCAGTGCCTGAGTCCTGCGGATAGCCAGGTTGTGCAGCATGCAGCAAACGACGACGAATTGGGAGACTCGCTCCTGCGAATACTGGAGGGCTCCCCCGGAATGATCGAGATAGCGGAACCGTTGCTTGAGGACGCCGATTGTTTGTTCTATGATGTTCCTAGTCGCTTGATGGCTCTCGTTGTATGCCTCTTCAGCAGGGGTCGTGGGCGCGCGGAGCGGGGTCATGAGCCAGGTACACAAAGGATAGCCTTTGTCCCCGATAAGCCATCCTCTTGGGGGAGGCTGTGCCTGGAACATGTCAGCCACAGTTGTCTGTCGCAGGATAAAGGCATCGTGGCTGCTGCCTGGAAAGCGGGCATTGACAGCTAGGATGCGCTGCCTGTGGTCACACACCAGCTGTACGTTGAGGGAATGGTAGCTCTTCCGGTTGCGGTAATCCTCGGCATGCTCCAGAGGTGCCCGCAAAGCCACATGTGTGCAGTCAATGGCGCCCTGCACCATGGGGAAGCCCGCTATTCTTGCAAATCCCACTGCACGCTGCTGCTGCTTGTCCAGGGTCATGGGGAAGGAGATGAATTGATGTCTCCTTCTGAAAAGGGCTTCGGTCACCTGGCGGATGCAGCAATGCACGGCGAACTGGGAGATGTTAGTGATGTCCCCAGCAGCGGATTGGAAGGAGCCGGTGGCATAGAAGTTGAGAGCCACCGTCACCTTCACTGCCACCGACAGAGACGTCCTGCGCATCAGCTGTGGCTGCAGATCTCTCTGAAGCAGCTGGCAGATGTCTGCAACCACCTCCCTTCTGAATCGCAGCCTCCTTACACACATCGCGGCAGACATGGTCAGATAGGAGGACTGCTGGCGGTATACCCTGGGTGGGTAAGGCCTCAGTTGGCGACGCCTGTTGCCCCCTCTGCGTCTAGCCAGGGCTGCCACTCTCTCACGGCGTCTGTAAGCCCTTCTGGCATAAGGCTGAAAGTCAGCGTTGGCACCCAATGCAGCCCCCATTATATGCTGGCAAACACTGAGCTCTCAATGAAGGCAAAGATAATTGCTAAGCTCTGGCCTGAGCCAAAAATACCTGTCCTAGTGTTGGTCCAAACCAGTAAGCTCTCCTCCTTGGTCTCTCCAAAAAAACGTTGCACAAGAGTGAATGCTGCAAAATGGCTGGCCTTTATAGTGCAGGGTAAGTGCCCTTTAATTAGCGCTCCCCGCGGCCCGCCTCGGCTGTGTACCGTTCCACTTCACAGTCGTTAGGGCCGCCCGGCGCACAATGGCCCGGCGCGAGTGAAGTTCCTGTTCGGGGCGCACAAAGGGCGTTGCACTAGTAAATGACGTCATGATCTGCGCGCGCAGCAGGGCGCGCGCTAAGACTTTGCGCCGGCGCTAAATGTGTACTGAAGTTGGGGCAAGGCGCAGATCGCGCTGCGCCCGGGCGCTAAGCGCCTAGCGCTCGAGATCTACTCCTCCTAAGGCGCTAACGGCTGGCGCGCCCAACTGAATTTCTAGGCCGTAGAGTCCAGCTACCTTGTGCTGCCAACGTGCTTGATATTTGTTGCTTGCCATATTTAATGCGTTACAGGGCAGACACATTGGCAAGGCAGCAATAGAGCGTTCCCTGCTCAAACATGGACATGCTTGTGCATTCGGAAAGTAGCTGAACAGTTGCCAGAATGTTTTGCATGCTCTCTCTCTGCTGTTCCACCAAACTTACAGTGAAGACCTGTTAAGTTGCATTATAAGGCACCCTTGGCAACCTTTTGAAGACCTACCCCTAGGATCGGTGCACAGGTGAGGTGAGAATTTTTCAGCTACCTCTGTCCAGCCTGCTCTGACTCTGCTCTTCAGTGGAGGGTATCTCAAAACTATGAAAAGAATCATACTTCTCAGCAGAACCTCCAAAGCATCCTGAAGTGTGCCATTCTGCTTTGTACCCTTGCACCAGCCATTTCTCCCTCGGAAGCAAGAGACAACTTTAAAGGCAACCAGCTGCCTTTTAAGAGCTGCTGGTGCCAGATAATGCACCCCGTAGTGCACCCTGTGTGTGCCAGGAACACTGCAATATGTAACTGAGATGATTTTGCATGCTAGCACAAGATTAGCCTCATAAAATTAGAACTTCTATGTTCCTCAATGTCTATACCTGCAAGTATCACAGAGTCTGTAAGATAGCATGTACTTCGTATTAAACCATAACCTGAGAAAAAATCTAATTACCTTGTGAAGAACAATAAAGAAAACCTTGGGGGGGGGAGAAACAACAACAACAATACCAACTTGCATTTATGTAACACCTTTAACATAGGAAAATGTCCCAAGGTACTTCAAGAAGTATAATCTGACAAAGATTGGCACCCAGCCAAAGAAGGAGATGTTAGGAGGATTGACTAAAAGATTGGTCAAAGGGGAAGGTCTTAGGGGGGGTCTTAAAGGAGCAGAAAGAGGCAGAGAGGTTCAGGGAGGGAATTCTAAAACTAGGGCCTAAATGGCTGAAAGCATGGCTGCTAATGATGCGTAAGAAACCAGAGTTGGAGGAATGCAGAGTTCTTGGAGGGTTGTAAGGCTGGAGAGGTGAGACCATGAAGTCTCTACCAGTGTGACTTTTCCAATTTGCCTCACCAACTATCCTGTGGCCTTACTTTAATGCCAATTAGTGCTGAATTAATGGATGATTTTTGCTGTGTGTTGTGTATGTACCTTTAAGAGAATAACTGGTCTCAGACTGCAGTACCGGCAGTGACCACCCCTGTATAAAAGGCCTCTGTTGTTTCAGTTTCACTATTGACTTCCATCAGTAAAGACTTGTTTTGTTCAACTCCTGCTGTCCGTGTCTCAATCATTCACGGACGTAATACTGGCGACGAGCAGATACGAACCTACCTACAGTCTGCACCACCTCCTGGGATCCATTCCTACAGCGAAGTGAGCAGAGGTCGAGGCCAGAAAGAAAAGAAAGTAAGAGGCAGTAGAAACGGGCGTCGACCGTGGGCATCCACCCCTGTGTTTGCAGAGTTGAAGATTGCTGGAGAAGCTGTCGGAAGCGGGGCCTGGTTCCTGTCGACGGTGCTTCAGCTAATCGGGCTGGTGGCAGGTAGTGCACTGATCTTTCCTGGGCTGCGGCGGTCGCGAACTCGAGCGGGTGGTTTGCAATGGGGCCGAGCAGCGTTGTCGGGAAGAAGAGAGAGAGAGGGTGGAGCACACAGGGCGCGGCCGGTGCTACGAAGCCGGGCTGCGTATAGACCCGCGAAGAGGGAGGCAAGAGTCCCACAGGGTTGTTCCACGACGGGAAAATAATAAAAAAAAGAAATATTAAACGCGCAAGAAACCGCGAGGAGGTGCAGGTTGCAACGGGAACCGCGGAAAGCAGCGCTAACAACAGCGGGGAAGAAGGCAAAGCGCGGGAGGCGCCATCTTAATCAGCGGGGAAGAAGGCAAAGCGCGGGAGGCGCCATTGTAGATTTGCAAGATGCCAAAGACTGGCTGTATCACTGCTTTTGATAATACAACAGAGGACTGGACCACGTATGTGGAAAGAGTCGAGGTATATTTCGAGGCAAACGAAATAGCGGAGGAGAAAAAGGCATCGATATTGCTAAACTTAATGGGCGCTAGAACGTACGGCCTATTGCGGGACCTGATTACTCCAGCCAAACCGAAGGCGAAGAGTTTTAACAAAATTGTTGCTGTCCTACAGGAACACCTAAACCCTGCACCGCTGTTGATAGCAGAAAGATTTAAATTCCACAGGAGAACTCAGCATAAAGATGAGAGCAATGCTGAGTACCTTACGGAACTACGCAAGCTATCAAAGCAATGCCAGTTCGGAGCAGGACTGGCAGATACCCTACGGGACAAATTTGTCTGTGGACTCCGGAGTGAAGGAACACAGAAGAAGTTACTCTCAGAGAAAGAGCTGATGCTAGATAAGGCTTTCAGCGTGGCAGTATCGTATGAAGCAGCAGCCAGGGGAGCTGCAGAAATTCAACAAAAACCACAGGAATATGGCACCCACGAAATGACACGGGGATTTGCAAAATGTTATCACTGCGGCAGAACTAACCATGACCAGAAGGACTGCTGGTCCAAAGACAAAATATGCAGGCAATGCGGGAAGATGGGACACATTGCACGAGTTTGCAGGTCTGGGAAGAAGACCAGCGACAACAAAAAGGCTACTAAGGAACCGTACAAGAAAGTACAAAAGATGACAGACAGTAGCTCCGAAGACCAGATGAGCGATAGTGAATCTGGGAACAGGAGACTAAGCTGTCTCAAACTTCACAATATAATCGCAAAAGAGGATCACTGAACCATTTGGGTCACCCTCACGATAGCAGGGTCCCAAGTTAAAATGGAATTGGATACAGGATCAGCGCTAACCATCATGAATCGACGAGACTACGAGCGGCTATTTTCACACATACCCTTGAGAGAGACATCCATCGTCTTGACGACGTATACGGGGCAAAAAGTATACCCCAGAGGAAAAATAAGGGTGCCTGTTGAATACAACGGCAAGGAAATACGGAAATTGTATCTCTACATACTGCCAAATGGTGGACCACCGTTATTGGGATGGGAATGGATCAGGAAGATAAACTTAGATTGGCACTCCATTCATGCAATGACGGTGGACGGTAAAAAAGATGAAGACGTCACTCCTGGACGATTGTCAACAATCTTAGCTAACGCCAAAGAGGTATTTCAACAAGAACTGGGCACGCTTAAAGGCGTAACCGCCTCGATAAAAATAGAAGAGAATGCAGTTCCCAAGTTTTTCAAAGCAAGACCGGTACCATATGCAATTCGCCCAGCTGTCGAGGCAGAGCTGGAGAATCTGGAGAAGGCAGGCGTGTTGTCTAAGGTCGACTGGAGCGAGTGGGCGACACCCATCGTTCCTGTCATGAAGAAAACGTTAAGCAATAAGTCCGGAGAGCCAAGGACGATTCGCATCTGTGGGGAATTCAAGGTGATGGTGAACCCTGTCCTTCACACAGTACAATATCCTCTTCCAAGGATAGAAGACATCTTCGCCTCACTGTCTGGAGGGAAGCGTTTTACAAAAATTGACCTAGCACAAGCATATTTGCAGATGGAGGTTGAAGAGTCCTCTAGGAAGTATCTCACGATAAACACTCACAAAGGTCTTTACCAGTATCATCGATTGGTATTCGGAGTAGCATCGGCTCCGGCGATATGGCAAAGAGCGATGGAACAAGTCCTGCAAGGGATTCCGGGGACTCAGTGTTACGTGGACGACATCCTTGTGACAGGTGAAGATGACAGTGAACACCTTAACAACCTAGAACAGATGCTCACTAGGCTACGGGAACATGGGCTGCGAGCCAACCGCCCCAAGTGCGAATTTTTTAAGAAACAGATATCGTATTGTGGCCACGTGATTGATGAAGAGGGGTTACATAAGTCCCCTGACAAAATTGAAGCAGTTGTTAAGGCCCCAGTGCCTGAAAATGTGTCGCAACTGAGGTCATTCCTCGGATTGGTGAATTACTACCATAAGTTTTTGCCGAATTTGTCGACAATTCTGCATCCACTGAACGCCCTGCTACGAATGGGGGTAGCATGGGAATGGAGCGATGATTGTAAGTGGGCCTTTCAGAAGAGTAAGAACTTAATCACGTCAAGGGAAGTATTGGCTCACTACAACCCAGCACTGCCGATCAGACTGGCGTGTGATGCGTCTCCCTACGGCATTGGGGCGGTACTGTCACATAAATTCCTTGATGGTTTAGAGAGGCCGATAGCTTTTGCATCATGCTCGTTAACTTCTGCCGAGCGTAACTACGCCCAGATTGACAGAGAGGCCCTCAGCCTAGTGTGGGGGGTGAAGAAGTTCAATCACTACCTGCACGGTCAAAAATTTACTCTACTAACCGATCATCAACCTCTTGTCTCCATTTTCAACCCTCAGAAGGGCATACCGATAATGACAGCACAACAGCTGCAGAGGTGGTCCCTTTTCCTAGGGGCACACCAATATGACATCGAGTACAAAGGAACTAAACAGCATGGAAATGCTGATGGATTGTCACGCCTACCGTTGCCGACGGTGGAAGAAGAAGACCTTGCAGTGGATGCAATGGAGTTATTCCACTCGACCATAGTCGAATGTCTCCCTGTGACGAATGCAAACATAGAAAAGGAAACACGGAATGACCCGACACTATCACGGGTCTATGATTTAACGGTGAAGGGATGGCCAGCACATGGCGAACCACTGCTGCCAGCATTCTCGCCGAGAAGAGAACCGCTGTCAGTGTGCAGAGGAACCTTGATGTGTGGATCCAGAGTAGTAATTCCACCTAAGTTGACGGATAGAGTGCTCAATGAGCTTCATGAGGGTCATCTGGGTGGGGTAAAAATGAAGAACTTAGCCAGAGCGTTTGTGTGGTGGCCGGGAATCGATAGAGAAATCGAAGAGATGACCAAGAGCTGTGCAGGATGCCAGAAGGTCCAAAACGCCCCACCACAAGCTCCTCTGCATCCATGGGAGTGGCCCTCATCTCCATGGCAAAGGGTGCACATTGATTTTGCTGGTCCCTTCATGGACTCGATGTTTTTAATTGCGGTGGATGCACATTCAAAGTGGCCAGAGGTAATAAAAATGTCCTCAACTACCACGGAAAAAACTATCACAGTTTTACGAACCATATTCGCCAGGAATGGGCTGCCTGAACAGATTTGCTCTGACAATGGACCACAGTTTGTGTCTGAAGAGTTCCGGAGGTTCTTAAAGAACAATGGTGTTAAGCATTACACATCTGCCCCATATCATCCAGCCACTAATGGATTGGCCGAGAGGTTTTTCCAAACATTCAAGAAGGCTATCAAGGCAATGTGTAATGAAGATATACCCCTACAACACAAGGTGGACAACTTCTTGGTTGCCTACCGGAATGCGACACATGCGGTTACCAACCAAACTCCAGCCATGATGTTCTTCAATCGAAGACTACGATGCTGCTTGGATTTGGTTAAGCCAAACGTCCGAAGAGATGTGGAGAACAGGCAGTTTCAGAATATGAATGAAAGGCCGACCAGGAGTTTTAAGATAGGTCAACCAGTTTTGGCCCGGGACTACCGCACTGAGAAATGGCAGCCAGGAACGATTTGTACACGACAAGGACCTCTCATGTATACCGTGGACGTTGGGGAGAGCATTGTAAGACGCCATGCTGACCAGATTCTAGAGTCACTGGAAAACGTCAACTCCATACCACGATCTGATACACCTGGTAATGAAATCGACGTTCCAATTGCAGCTACCGCAGAACCGGTAATATTGGAAGCAGATGAACCAAACAACGACATTGATCCCGACTCAACATTGCCAGAAGAACCTGATACCCCAAAGAGGCGTTATCCAGACAGAATCAGGACGCCTCCTCAAAGACTGAACTTATAATTGCTTAAACTTAACCAATGTATCAAGCAACCGTAATTGTGATTGTAATTAGTTATCATTTAGTTGTTTAATTAATGTTATGTACTGTTTATCTAAAAGGGGAGGAATTGTTGTGTTTGTACCTTTAAGAGACTAACTGGTCTCAGACTGCAGTACCGGCAGTGACCACCCCTGTATAAAAGGCGCTAGCGAGCCTCTGTTGTTTCAGTTTCACTATTGACTTCCATCAGTAAAGACTTGTTTTGTTCAACTCCTGCTGTCCGTGTCTCAATCATTCACAGACGTAATACTGTGGACCTATTTCCATTCTGAATTGGATTGAGATTTACCAAACTTATTTCACATGGGACCCTTACTCAGTTATTCAGAAACTAAATATTTCTCAAAAGATTCAACTAACAATATAGATGAATAGTTTTTAATACAATTACTTTAAATGAAAAACATGGGACAGGAAATAGGGGAATAACTTGTAAATTAGTTCTGTATTGGTCATTTGAATGGCTTTTTTATATTTTCAGGTTGACATTGCTTCTAGAAATGACGACCTAGAAAGTGCAAGTCGTTCATCTCGCATTGCCAGATTATTAAACCTAATATCAACAATAACTGGAATTACAATCTTCATTGCAATAATATCTTCTCGAGTATACTGGTCATAAAGGCCTAGAAATTGGTTCACGCTGGCGCGAACTGGGTGCAAGGGGCATTCCCTGCACAGGAACAGGCAGAGCCAGACGCATCCGCTATTGGACCTCGGGCCTCGTTTACATGAGGGCCGGCAAGCTGCAGATGCCTGCTGGGCATCCCCAGGCAGTTGGCTGGCGAACGGTGTTTGATGTTTGGGCCACCACGTCACTAGCAGCGGCCCTCAGGTAGATCCTGGGAGAGGGGTGAAGCAATCAAGAGAGAGAGGGGGAGGCAGCAATCGGGAGCGGTAGACAGGCATTCAGGAGGGCTGTGAGCGGTGGCTGGCAGCAGCCTGTGGTTTTAATGTGGAGCAGGGAGGAGCACTCCTGCAGCTCCCTGCTCCACATTCAAGTAAGTGTTTTTTTGAAAAAAACATACCTTTTTGGTGGCTGCCTGCAGCAGTCCCTTTAAGGACCATTGGTTAAGCCACATGTAGACCACATTTTCCTGAACGCAGCCGGCAGTCAGCCCAATTTTACAAAAGGGGCCTCAAACAAGCATTAGGCTCCCCTATTTGCATATCCAAAGCTGTGGGCTCTGGCTGTCTCTTTTTTGCCTTTACCCTACGGTGCACTTACGGCCATATTGGATGCTTGGGCGCCCGTTTTGCACCTGATAAATAAGCGTGGTGCCATCGCATTTCTGTGCTCAAATTTCATGGTGATCAACTGCACATTACCTGTGATAAAAATGCAGTAATGGCTTCACACTTATTAAGCCTCTTGAATTAACACCATCATACACGGAGGACGTGGAGTACGCTGACAACTGCTACTGCTGTAGTGCAAAAGCTGGCTGAAAGCAAGTAAAACCCACATAACTTTGAATTACAGAATGATAATACTATGAAGTGATATCAAAGCAGTGTTTGATTCCGAGGGCTCAGATGATGGTTATTAACAATTTGAGATAGACTGTCATGATTTCATAGAAATGTTGGTACAGGTGATCATTTCTACCCATCGCACCTGTGCAGTGCTAGCTCCCGAACCAGAGCTACCGACTGCAATCCAAACGTCCTGCTTTTTCCTTCTTCAATTGTTTAATTCCCTATTAGATGTTCTGATGAATTTCAATAGCCTCTTGTGGTAAAGTATTCTATACCTTAATAACCCTTTCATGCTTCTAGTGCTAATCGTGAGTTTATGTCCCCTTGTTATCAACTCACCAACTGGCTTGCTGTTTTTCCTCTTAAATCCGTTCATAATTTTAAACTTCTATTTGGTCCCTTTTATCCTCTGTGCTACAGTGAATACAGCCCAAAGTTTTCAATTCTCTCACCATTACTATATTCTTTCATTTCTGCGAATCCTCTTAGTAAATCTACATTGTATCTTTTTCTAATTACTTTTTCTGTAATGGTTTCTGTGATGGTGTTTGAATCATTAAAGTGCAGCCTTGAATCACTGTTAATCATTGTTTCCTATGTAATGGACTTGACAAGGGAAAACTGCAAACATAAAATATGACCAATTACAATTTGTAAAGTTTGCAGATTATATTTGTTCAAAACAGATTAATAAAAAGGCTATTCAACATTTGTTCAGAATTTCTTTTGCCAATTTTGTGCTCATCAAGATGAATAAAGTTAGTGCTGGTGAATGGAAGCCTTTCCTTTTTAGGCTTTCATTGTCAGCATCAAGCACTCCCAGGTCAAGTACAGGATAGTTAGACACACCTCCTACTACTCTGCCTAACCTCACTATAGCAGTCCTTTCTGCATAAGTGCGACATTTTCCACACCAGCTGTTCAATGACCTCTGAGTGAGATGCCTAATTCAGTGCCTCTTTGTATCAGTTATTTGATGTAGAAACCGACACAATCTCAGTTCTCAAAGGACCCGTGTAGTCAATGGATAGAGAAAACGTTTCTGCTCCTCAAAGTTCAGTGTCTAATCTACTGTATCACCCAGTCCCAAAAGTTTCTTCCCCCCCTTCCTTATTTTGAATCTCCCTGCTCAGAAACAGACAAGTAGCTCCCAAGCCTCTATCAATGCCATTTGGTAACTTGCCCCCACAAGGTACACGGCAACTCATTCTCTGGTTTTCCTTCCTTTGAATGCTTCATTTTAGGCTACATTTGGCACTTCCCTCTAATAGCATAGCTCACGTTGGTAACTCACCTTTTGGGAAACCGTCAGTGTGTTTTACTGGCATAGTTATTAACTATTGTATTCTGTATCTCATGTATTTTATTCCAACTTTTTGTAATGTGCATTTGCAACTTATTAAAATACAAATTCCAGAAATACATAATGGCAATACAATTTTTTTCAAAAGGTATTTTCTCTTTAGCGTAACTAGGAATGTATAAAATGTTCATGATGTGATAATTGTAGGAAAATACATCGCAATTTTTAATGTATCATAATATCTGTTTCATACATAACCCTTGACAAATCAATATTTGGCCTTCCAAACACTGACTTTCTGGGTTTCAATCTGCTTGTACGCCTGATTGGAAGACTTTAATTAGCAAGTGGTTGTGAAATGTTACTCATGCAGTAGAAATGAATGGCTTGGTTTTCTGCAATTTGGAAAAAAAATCAAGTCTAATTTCAAACTAGGCTGTTGTCCTGAGGCCAGCACTAATTAATTTTTCATGCCAAGCTCTTGGCTGACCTAGTGCCTAATGCTTGAACTGCAAAGGGCGACTGGGAAAATTTATAGGGATGCAGCCATCTATATGTAACCTTTTTTTTAGCCTTTACAAAGGCTTAATTATTTTAAATAGCAAAAGGCTATTTTATGCAAAACAAAGTGGCTGACAAAACCAACAGCTGGCAAAATAAATGTGGAAGCAGGAAATGAAGTCAGCCAAATCCACTGTTTCGTGGTTGAAGGTTCTGTGCTGCTGTATAAAGAGGAGTGCACTATTTGGCACTCAAGGACCTCTTCCCATGAAACTTCCTTTGACTTACTGAAATCAATGGAATGAAAATCAGGCAGATGCTATAAAGGGCGGGCGATCCATCCCACTAGATAACCACCCAGGCGGTGAAGACATTACAACTTTTCTAAACTTGAGTGTTATTCTGAAAATAGCTGAAGGTTTAAGCAAAGCACCTCCTTCCACATGTAGTATATTTAAATCAAATAGTTATCGAAACGGACCCATTCACTGATACTTTTCCAGTTTTTTTTTGTCGAGCCTGCACCAGTAGCAAGGAGGGCTGGCATCACCACATCTTGCAAGCCAAGCCCCTCCACTTCATTGAATAGACTTCTTGTGCATGAGAAGCATACATAGGCAGGCCTGAAAAATGGGTGACTCTTTGGATTACATGCAAACTTGGACGAGCCAGCCATTCTTAAAGGACTGCAGTTTGCCCTTAAAGGGGAATTCCCTGAAATTGTTCTACTAAATGGGCCAACAGATTTGGCAGCAGCATATGTGTGATGAAAACAGCGGCAAAGACTCCCGCCTTCAGTAACAATTTATTAGAGATGTTTCTTGAATGAAGTACAACAGAGGAGGGTGATCCAGTTTGGTGCTGAAGGGTACCCACCTGTAAAGTCCCAGGTGCAAGCTGCACGGAGGGAATTGGCTGAGCAAGTGAATGCAGTCTCCCAGATCTACCGTACCTGGGTACAAATGAGGAAAAGGTTCACAGGCATCAGGAAAAGAGTCGACACTTTTTTCCACACATGCACACTCTTCCTTCATACATAGTATGAACCCAAAGTAAATGCTCAACTATTCATCTACTGCATTGTCACAGAGATAACCTGCAAAGCATACAGAGAATTTTTGAAACAAACGTTTATTCAATACAGGCTGCATGGCACATTTGCAGTTGGAGATAATAATACCGTACACAACACTTCACAGGTCAGATTCAAAAGAGTACTGACAGGAAAAATACCGTGCTAGCTAATATGGCACAGGGAGGGAGGTTGTCACGGCACGGTTGCTGCTTGAGGTACTAAGGCACTTAATAACATCATCATAAAGGTGCTGTGCTTGCAGACCAAGGTTGCTCGTAGCCATCAAGATGGAACCAGGACAGGTAGTGGGCCAGTCATGGCCGTTGTCAGAGTTTGAAGAAATGGCCCTCAGCCTTTTTGGCCGTGAATCACTTTCTAAGTACTCACAACAAAGTCTGCATTTGCAAAGCAGCTGTAAGACACACTAAGGAGTAGCGTTTCCACACTTCTGCCGTCTAATTTTGGCCAGTTGCAAGGTGGGTGGGGCAGGAAATGATGCAGGGACCTGTTTCATCTGCTCCCAATGGTCCAGCACAATTTTGGGATTTCTCACCAGAAGTGACAGCAGACATTGAATGCATCCACCCGGACATGGCAGGCATATTCAAATCATATGTTAATGATGGGAATAGATCATCACTAGCATCATAACAACACTGGATACCAGGAGGACCAGTGGGTTCCTGGCATCCAAACTGTTCTCTCGCCCACCACCCCCACCAGCTGTCCCAGAGGTTTCTGGCCACACTACACTGTGGCAAGACTCCCACCAGAAGCCCACCGCCACTGATCTGGCCATATACCTCATTGCTGTTTGTGAGACCCTGCTATGTCCAAATTAGCTGCCACATCTGCCTACAGTAACAACAGTGACTGCAAACGCTGCCACCCCCCACACACATTCAATTAATATTTAAAATGTAATGGTCCTGAAATTACGCCATGTGAAACTATCCTACAAACGCTTGTGCTTGTTTAAAGTTCCTCTCTCTGCAAATTTAGCAGAGGAGTTAGCCTGTTTATTTTAAATAGGTTAATGTCTCCATTAAAACAGCAGGAAGGATAAATTCAGATAAATGTGTTAAGCTTTCATTCTTTCAGAGTGCGATTTCAGGACCCCGGTGTATTTTATATGTGTCCAAAGCCATTATATGCTTATGGCCTCTATATGTATTTATTACCAATAATCATACTGATGCATAAACAAGTTATGATTCATTCATTAAAAAATATATTTTTCATTTCCACTGATAGCTCAGTAAGTCATTATACAGACTTTTGTGGTGCCCAAAACATACCAGGTCTCTGCCTCTCTCTCTCTGAAAGGCACCTCTACTTTATTTTTAATTAATTGATCATTGAGCAGAGGGGAGAAGGCCCCTCTGCCATCCAATCAACAAAGGGGGAGGTGTGCCTTCCTTTAACAACACCCTCTGCTCTGAGAATATAAAATCCAAGGCCTAATTACCAACATCCAGCCTGAGACTTGGGGTGAGTGTAACCCTTAAAGAAAGACACACCCTGATATGGTGACCCCATCTTCGCCGGTGGCGGGGTCAGCGAGGACGTATGCAGGTGTGGCAGCCATAGCCACTCCCGCTGCCCCGTCACCATTTAAACTAATAACAAAAAACAGACCAGGAAGGTATCAAGTCTGATCACATCCCAAATTGCTTTACAATCAATGAATTACTTTTGAATTGCAGTCAGTTATATAGATATAAGCAAGGCCTCAATAACAGCAAATGAGTTGAATGGTCCCAGGTCAATTTTGGTGGTTTTGGATTGGGAGAGGAATGTTAGCCAGGATACCAGCTCTTCAAATAATGCTTTGGGATCTTTTACATCCCCGGGAACTAGGAAAATAGGCACCCAAGGATCCAGTTTAACATCTCATCTCATCAGTGCAGCAAGTCCTCAGTATTGCACTGAAGTGTCAGAGTAGGTTATGTGCTTAAGTCCTGGAGTGAGGCTGTGAGAGGAGAGTGCCACCAACTTAACTAAACTAACCTGAAGGTGATGCAATTGCAATTGATGTCAATTCCCCATTGCTGATTTCTGTTAAGTGACTTCTGCGGGAAAGTATGCGTGTGGATGTCTTTTACATCCCCGGCAAGATCAACCTCAAATGTAATGCCCCGCCCCAGCCCCAGCCCCGTGAAATATAAGTTTTTTACAAATATCATAAACTTAATCTTTTTCAATGTGATGTTGATTTACGTCAGATAAGCTGTTTGCAGATTCCTCCACGAGGTAACATCTTGCATAAGGCTTTTTCTCTCAAAATTTTTGGCTGATAATCAGGATGTTGGATAATTGGAGCATGAATAATTGATGTAATTAATTGCCATTACATTAATCAGCTTATTTATCATAAAGTTAATTAAAACTGAAGCAATACATTGAACACACATGTTTCCTCTATATAGTCTGTTTAGGACAATTATTTATGATCTTGCTTTAAAAATTATTCAACTATGCTTTTAGACTAATGGTGCTTCTGATCATGGAAAGATGGGAGAAGCCGGGGCACTGGTAAAACTGTGAAGTAATTAGCTGTAGCAACAACCATATTTGGAATAATTATTTTTGCAGTGGTGTATGTCACTGCTAACGGTCTCCCAGTCTTCGGATTTTGCTGTCAGCGGCGAAGGGACGGTGCTCGCTGACCTCAAAGAAAGCTGCCCACAAAGATTTAGCGGGCTCTCGAGCGTCGATTTCCCCTATTCCGACATGACTTTCAATCTGGCGCCATCTATAGGGGATCTGTGGCGTCCAGAAACAGTGATATCATCAAGCAGGCTGACCAGCCAATCAGATTGAAGAATTCTCGCCATCAACAAACCAGGAAGTAAAAAGCATGGATTCACTTTTTAATCATTTTACAGAAAGCAAAATAAAGATTTGGACATACACATGGAATTAAGGTAGAAGCTGAAATATCATAAACTTTAAAAATATAAGATAAAAATTAATTTTTGTTTTAAAAATCATGGAATTTTTATCATGGAATGGATCGAATGACACTCCACACTTCTAAAATTAGTTTTTCATGGCCAGAGAGGTTGTTCAACTGTAGTTATGACTTAATACACCATTAAAAACTCAGTTATACCTCATTCAACAAGGCTTAACATTTTCAATTGTTTTTACAGCGAGAATAGCGCGTAAATAGTTGAAGTTCACGTCAAATCATTGATTCTGTGTTGATTGCATCTGCGAAGACTGCAACAGCGCACCCTGTGGAGGAGCAGGGTATCGCTGACAGCAACTTAGAGTTTCCACGTTTAACTGCGCACGTGCGGACACCAGAAGTTGCTGTCAGTGTTACACAGTAATGACGGCGAGTGCTGACAATTTTGTCATCATTACAACTGCAAATTCCAATATGTATAAAATATTTTACAGATAATTTCCTCTGCCATTTGTTTTAAAGATTGTTTGAAAGAGAATTTGTAATTTCTTATTTACACCAAATAGCCTGTATTATGAAAAATATAACTATCCTAAAGTTGCATTTTAACAGATGTGCCGACTGGAGAACAATCATGGGAGATTTGACTGCATATTTAATTTGGTGATTGCTTGAGGTCTTTAGTATCAATAATGTTTCAAAACAAATAGGCCAATAACACAAATTAGTTCAGTCACTGTAACATATGTGATAGCTATAACCAAATTACAAAAAAAAAGGAAAACATATTATAACAGTTTGTCAAATCAATCTTTGCAGGACAGCAAGGCAATACTTAAATTAGAATAGGAACTTTTGATTTTTGATTCACCGGTGTTTATGCTATGTACATAATTTGTCCCTTCTGTAATATCCATGTACATTGGAATAGGAGTAGGCCATTCAGCCCCTTGAGCCTTCTGATCTGTACCTCAACTACATTTACCCACCTTTGCTCCATATCCCTCGATACCCTAACCGAACTAAAATCTATCAATCTCTGTCTTGAGCATTTCAATTGACCCAGCATTCATAGGCTTTTGGGGAGAGAGTCTTTTTCTTATTGGATGTGAAAGACATCTCAGTTAACACTTAAATATTGCTTTGCTGTCCTGCAAAGATTGATTGAACAAACTGTTATAATATGCTTTGTAATTTGGTTATAGATATCACATATGCACAGTTAAAGTGATTGAATTAATTTGTATAATTGGCCTATTTGTTTTTGAAACATTATTGATACTAAAGACCTCCAACAATGCAGTTAAATCGCCTATGATTATTCTGCAGTCAACACATCTGTTAAAGTGCAACTTTGTAAAATATATAATGCTGATACAATTTTTTTAGAACCCTTGTGTTCACTTTTTTGTTTAATGTTTAATTAGGTAAAGAG
The DNA here is from genome assembly GCF_052327205.1 of Somniosus microcephalus. Lineage (NCBI taxonomy): Eukaryota > Metazoa > Chordata > Chondrichthyes > Squaliformes > Somniosidae > Somniosus > Somniosus microcephalus. The sequence goes on from NC_141012.1 coordinate 22,870,618, forward strand.
AAAGAAAGACATTAATAAAGTGCCTCCTCACAACTTTCAGAAACATCTCCAAGCTATTCACATAGAATGAGTTATTGTGCAGTGACTGTTATGTAGGATAATGCAGCAGCAATTTTGCACACAATAAAATCTCATAAACAGTATAAAGACAGATACCTAGATTACCTGTTTGTTGAGGGGAAAATGTTGGTGTTCCACAATTTTAGAGATGCCATATTTTTTAAAGACGAAAATTTAATCTGCGGCCCAGTGAAAGTAAAAGATCCAATAGCACTATTTGAAGAAGAGCAGAGAGTTCTGCTAATGTCCCGACCAACAGTCCTCCCTCAACCAAAAGCAGATTAAATGGTTATTCATTTCATTTGTTGTTTGTGGAATTTTGCTGCCATGTTTGCCTACATTTCAACAGTGATTCATTGGATGTGAAATGCTTTGGGAAATCCTGAGGATATGATAAGGCACTTTATAAATGAAACTGTAGGCTTCAACTCCTTTACCATAATGGCCTTTTGTGCTAAACGCGGGCTGAAACCAGTGTTTCAGCTCAAGACCCCATCTTGGCCACTTCGGATGATCATTAGCACTTGAACTGAACGCGCTGCCGAAGATCGACGCCACTGTATTTGCGAACAGATATGAACTAAACTCGCCACAGAAAGTTAAGTCTTGTCCTTTTAGCAACGTGACAAGTATTAATTACTGCCAAACAAGCTCTCTGGCACTGAAAATGAACGATTACAAATGTGAAAAGAAGGACTTGTATTTTATATAGCGCCTTTCATGACCATCAAAGCGCTTTACAGCCAATGAAGTATTTTTGAAGTGGAGTCACTGTTGTAATGTAAGAAACATGGCAGCCAATTTGTGCACAGCAAGCTCCCACAAACAGCAATGTGATAATAACCAGATCATTTGTTTTAGTGATGTTAATTGAGGGACAAATGTTGGCCAGGACACCAGGGATCACACCCCTGCTCTTCTTCGAAATAGTACCATAGAATCTTTTACATCCACCTCAGAGGGCAGATTCTGTTTAAGGACTCATCCAAAAGACGGCACCTCCAACAGTGCAGCACTCTCTCAGTACTACACTGGAGTGTCAGCCTAGATTTTTATGCTCAAGTCTCTGGAAGTTGGACTTGAACCCACAACCTCTGACTCAAAGGTGAGGGTGCTACCAACTGAGCCATGGCTGACACAAATGTGGAGTCTCATTTCTTCAAGCTTTAATTGTTGTTGGAGATTTTTAAAATTTTAATTTAATTTTTTTAACTTGTCCTTTGTCTCTTTTTTTCCTCTCAGCCTTAATCCAATCTTTCATTCCCTCTCTTTATTTCTCTTTTTGTACCTGATTTGGCATCGAATTCGCCCACTCAAATTTGCAATTCTTTCTCGGTACTTTGCTGTTAATTTCACAATCCTTCAATCTGATTGGTTAAAGAGATAGGCAGTTGGTTGCCCTGTTCACTCAGGTCGCAGATGTTCAGTTTCTCTCGCTGCGCCGTTGTCAGCTCGCACTTTCGACACAAAATATCATCGCGATTAAACGGGCAGCACGGACAAGTCTAACTAAGGCCATTTGTTGCCCTGCTACAGCAAATTATAGCCCAATGATGAAGTTATACAAGACATCAGTTAGGCCACAGTTAAAGTACTGTGTACGTTTTTGGGTGCCCCATTATAGAAAGGACATTAAACCCTGAGGAGAAAAACAACTCTCCTGAGTCTGATTGTACCACTTCACTTACGTCTATTAAGGCTCAAATTCAGATTAGTTTGCCCTGAGGTGTTACGATCATGTAGATAACTATTTATCACAGCTGCTGTAACATCTTCATAAATGGGACAGGAAATGAGCCCCTTACCCACCATAATTCACAATTCATCTGCTACTCTAGATGTGCTGAATAGAAGCTTAAGAGCTGTGGCTCACAAAACCTCAAAAAATGCCTATCTGGTGTACATCAAAGTACATTAAGTAGTGGCCTGAGGGTGATGACTTTCAGTTTAGGAATGAAAACAAAGAACATAGTACTCGTGGTTTAAATAACCATTTATGCTTTTGTGCCTCAGTATAAGCTTTGCTGACTAGAAATTTAACAGCAAGTTCAAGTAACAACACCAGAATTAGAAAAGAAAGCAAAAGAATAAATAATAACAAAATATTTTAAATATATATATTTTTTAAAGTCCATCTGGCAATATATGAGCTGTGACACTAGGAGAGCGAATAAAGGAATTTGAATCCAATTTATTTGGTATTATCTGTTTCTTTTCTCATTTTCATTTAAAATGGGTTGCAATGTCGCATACAGCATTACTACATCACAATACATTAGACTACTTTAAAGAAAGAACTTGCATTTATGAAAGAAAGATTTGCATTTATATAGCGCCTTTCACGACCACCAGACGTCTCAAAGCACGTCACAGCCAATGAAGTACTTTTGAAGTGTAGTCACTGTGACAATGTAGGAAACGCAGCAGTCAAGTTGCGCACAGCAAGGTCCCACAAACAGCAGTGTGATAAAGACCAGATAATCTGATTTAGTGGTGTTGCTTGCAGGCTAAATATTGGCCATGACACGGCGGAGAACTCCCCTGCTCTTCTTCAATATAGTGCCATGCAATTTTCCCTCTAATTCAAAATTCCGCACACGCGCAGTTTTTTCCATTCGAAAGCTGGTGAGCCAGCTGTGCAGGAGCTCCAGAGCGCTGCATGACTGAGCAGCTTAGCGGGAACATCGGTGCCATGGGATCTTTTGCATCCACCTGAGAGGACAGAAAGGGCCTCAGCTTAACGTCTTATCCAAAAGACAGCACCTCCGACAGTGCAGCACTGCCTCCGTACTGAACTGGAGCGACAGCCTAGATTTTGTTCTCAAGTTTCTGGAGTGGGATTTGAACCCACAACCTTCTGACTCAGAGGTGAGAGTGCTATCAACTATACTACGGCTGACACCTTTTATTAGTTTGGCTGCGCTATTCCTTAGTTTTATTTTATTTGCTTATGCGATCTGGGCGTCGCTGGCAATGCCAGCATTTATTGCCCATCCCTAGTTGCCCTTGAGAAGGTGGTGGTGAGCCTCCTTCTTGAACCGCTGCAGTCCGTGTGGTGAAGGTACTCCCACAGTGCTGCTAGGGAGGGAGTTCCAGGATTTTGACCCAGCGACGATGAAGGATCAGCGATATACTTCCAAGTCAGGATGGTGTGTGACTTGGAGGGGAACTTACTGGTGGTGGTGTTCCCATGCGCCTGCTGCCCTTGCCCTTCTAGGTTGAAGAGGTCGCGGGTTTGGGAGGTGCTGCCGAAGAAGCCTTGGCGAGTTGCTGCAGTGCATCCTGTAGATGGTACACACTGCAGCCAAGGTACGCCGGTGGTGGAGGGAGTGAATGTTTAAGGTGGTGGATAGGGTGCCAATCAAATGGGCTGCTTTGTCCTGGATGGTGTCGAGCTTCTTGAGTGTTGTTGGAGCTGCACTCATCCAGGCAAGTGGAGAGTATTCCATCACACTCCTGACTTGTGCCTTGTAGATGGTGGAAAGGCTTTGGGGATTTTATTCTCAACTATTAGAAGCTAATATAAATGAAACAAGGCATGAAACAATATGGTATAAACAAATCTGCCACTGAAATATATGCCATCAATTCTTGTCAAATAGGATTGGTGAGTTCAAATCTCTTGCATCTGTTTGTACTGAGAGTAAGGCAGCTAAATGAGTCAGAGGACAGTTCACACTGACAGTTAATGTGCGTCCAGATGACATGTTATAAACATCTTGCAAAAACCCAGCTGCTGACATAAACAGTTGTTCATGGAGTGGAGTACTGATGTTTGAAATTGGCAAGTTCTAGAATGTGGGGAATAAAGGGGACCAACAAGTGACAGTTTAGGCAGTCGAAGGAATGCACCTGTAAAGGCAGGATGAAGGTGGGCAGATTGAAGAGTGTAAATGGAAATCAGCACAACAGTGAGAGACAAACCCAAAAGATTAGGAAGTATTTTTGTAATAAAAAGAGGCAGAAAATAGTTTGAAACTAATATAAAGGAGAGTAAGGGTTATATTTTCCTCTAGGGTTTAAGTTTAATGAAAACCAGTTGGGCCAGTAGAAAACAGTAACAAACTCGTTGCCTGTTATTTTTACTACTATGCGTTTTCTCTCAACCTTAAATAGTTGCAAAGAAATTAGTGGATACAAACAACAAAAAAGGAACTTTGCTTATTCAGGGCTTGTTACAGACTGTGAAAGCTTTGTTAAAGGCAAATTATGATAAAATTGTACAGCCACACACTGGAAATACTAGAAATGAAAAAGCTGAACTATTCAGAATAGGGGGTCAGTCAAAAAAAGCAGCAAGATTTGGAAGAATTGGCATAGCTACATATGTATGAAACATAGTAACATAATTGTTGTTTTAAAATAGTAAGTTCACATTACAAATGTCCATTGAAAAATGTACCCATATTATCACTTTCTACATTGCTTCATCAGATCGGCCTGCAATTCTGATTGGCAGTTGTAAATTCTTCTGTCTTCATTATTTCTTAACAAAAGAGGAAAATACCATCTAAGTTACTTCATTTAGGTATTTTACTATTGTGTTAAAGGAAAATATTAATACAATCAATTGTAGTAGTTCAGGGAATTAGGTGTGAATTTAATATTACTCCATTCTACCCAAAGTAATCCAGTTAGTGTTAAAGGCTTGCATTTATATAGCGCCTTTCATGACCACCGGACATCCCAAAGTGCTTTACAGCCAATGAAGTACTTTTTGAAGTGTAGTCACTGTTGTAATGTGGGAAATGTGACAGCCAATTTGTGCCCAGCAAGCTCCCACAAACAGCAATGTGATAGTGACCAGATAATCTGTTTTGTTATGTTGATTGAGGGATAAATATTGTCCAGGACACCTGGGATAACTCTCTTCGAAATAGTGCTATGGGATCTTCTACATCCACCTGAGAGGGCAGACAGGGCCTCAGTTTAACGGCTCATCAGAAAGACGGCACCTCCGACAGTGCAGCACTCCCTCAGTGCCACACTGGAGTGTCAGCCTAGATTTTTGTGCTCAAGTCTCTGGAGTGGGACTTTGAACCCGTAACCTTCTGACCCAGAGACAGAGAGTGTTACTCACTGAGCCACAGCTGACACTAAATGACATTAAATATGATTAAACCTTTCTATTGGCATTTGTAATGAGAACTAGTTTATACAAATAGTATTAAGGTTTTAGAAAACAGCAAGTGTAATACCTATATGTAAAAGGGGGGCTAATCTAATCCACCAAATGCAGGCCCATTAGCCTAAAATCAATAGTAGGTAAAATAATGTAAACTATTCTAAGGAGTGGTTTGGAGAACTACCTTTGCAGCAAGAGCTTAATACAAAATGCCCAGCATGGATTTCGAATGTAAAGATCCTGCCTCTCCCTAGATGCTATTACAAGTAAAGTAGATAGTTCAACTCCCTATGATACGGTTTGTTTGAACTAACAGAAAACATTTGACAAGGTCGCACATGAAAGATTTTGGAAAATACTTAAAACCATGGTGCTGGTCTAGAAATTGATCAAGACATAGAAGACAAAGATTACTCATGAAGGGTGTAATGCATAGTGTCAGAACGGAGGAAGAAATTGAGTGGAGTACCACAAGGGCCAATACCCTGACATGTTTCTTACCTCTATTTCTGTGGAATGCCACACAAGTTTCTCAATAATAACCTGAACAAGCAAAGAGTAGCTTTTTCACAGTTCCTGCCAATGTTCATCGATCCATTTTTCAAAGTAGGAATCATTAGAGCCGCACTAAAAATGGACAAGTAGTGTGTTCTCTACCCACTTTACACCACTATTTACTCATGTATCTTATTTTGCTAAGATACAACCCCAATAATTCCCTAATTTTTTGGTTCTGTAGTCATCATTGTATACCAAAATATATCCCCAAACTCAACAAAGCAATACAGAAAAAAATATATTTGGTACTATGCCGGAAAAGTTGAATCTTAATCTAGGAACATTGAACAGCCATTCTCTAATGGTGTAGGCAACATTATTAGAGGAGGTGGAGCAATGCAGTAGAATCTTAAAAAGGGGAGAAAATACGTACATTGAAAATACAAATTCTTGCAGGTTTAAAGAATAATAAACCCACAGTAGGGCAATTGAAAATAATATCAGGAAAATGGCAAAATCCTTAATATCCTTATAGTCTTTTGATCAGAAGGAAATTTATATTATTTAGCTATATTTCCTTTAAAACTTTTCTTCCCCTTCCTTTTAGGTCTTCCAATGTATATACAATTTCAATGGTGGGGAAGGTGGGTAGCTGACCTGCTTCCTGAATTATATCATAAAAACATAAGAACATAGGAACATAGGAAATAGGAGTAGGAAATAGGAGCCCCTCGAGCCTGCTCTGCCATTCAATAAGATCATGGCTGATCTTTGACCTCAACTCCTCTTTCCCACCTGATCCCCATAGCCATTGATACCCCTAGAGTCCGAAAATCTATCTCAACCTTGAATATATACTCAACGACTGAGCATCCACAGCCCTTTAGGGTAGAGAATTCCAAAGATTCACAACCCTCTGTGAAGAAATTCCCCCTCATCTCAGTCTTAAATGGCTGACACCTTATCCTGAGACCATGCCCCTAGCTCTAGACTCCCCAACCAGGAGAAACAACCTCTTAGTATCCACCCTGTCAAACACCCTCAGAATCTTACATGTTTCAATTAGATTCATTTCCATTTCCAGTACCATTTCCACTCCTGTGAAAGCCATTAGCAGAAACAGCTCCAGTGTGACTGGGCTTCCAATTTTCCCTACCTGACATCCTTACACTTAAGAAGCACTAGTCCTCATTAGGGGTTACACTTGGATGACATGAGCAAGATCTAGAACATGGGTACCATGAGCATAAACCAATGAACCACCATTTTTTCGAGAGTGTATTGATAACCACAGGTTACCATATCCTTAATAATCAAACTATTTTGAGCTTAAATTCAGAGTTTGTCCTGGTTTTACAGCAGGAATGTCCAAGTTTTATCTCTTGGGCCACAAAGGTGCATAGATTGGAACCTAAGGGCCACATAAATTAAATGCATGTTCCCATTAATCTGCATATATCTCAGGTTGATGCTACTAATAGGGCTTGGAGTTATGATTTAGGATGTATCTACCAAGGAGACAACAGCGTTAAACAGATCTTTTCGAACTTCAAGGCATACAAAATTCAAATAGGACAAAATAACAGAAATAAAATGAGTGCCAATAAGAATGAGCTACCTGGGCTTTGAGGGTTGCAAGTTGTATACCCCTGCTTTAGAGAGCCACACAATCCTAGACTATATTTTTATGCACATTTCTGCTTCCAGGGTCTACCCACAATCATAGGAAGTGGAATAATTTAAAGACTCACTGAAGAATTATTTGCCTAATCAAGCACTACTGTAGAAGCTATTTAGTGCATCAGAAAGACTGCGAACTCCACACAACTTCATTGGAGCCTGAAGATGAAGAGCTCGCAAAAACCCAAGGATGAGCTGGTGGCAACCTACTTAGGCTGGTCCATTTTCAGTACAATCTTTTGTTGCCTTCCACTTGGACTAGCAGCAGTGGTTTATTCCTGTAAGGTTAGTTGTCCATTTGTGTGGCTTTGGTAAACTTCACACTGTTGCCATGGAAAGAAAAGACTTGAAATCTAAACATGTTTAAGCGTTTTGCATTCACTGTTACTTATACCTCAGCATTTTATTTAGTTTAGGTTTTTCAGTAAAATTACAAAATGAAGAATATAGTTGTACCAGGAAACTCTCTGGTATCCGGCACCGACGGGACCGGGATGGTGCCGGTTGATTAAATATTCCAGATAACGGAGAAGGTTATCTACCGAGGCTATTTTTAACAAACAAAGAGTCAGACTCCTGTTACTGAGGTGTTCGGACTTCTGACAGCGCCAAGAAGCCGAGTAGTGGCAGTTTGGAGAACTACCCACACTGACTAACTCGGCCACCGTGGGAGACTCGGACTCGGGCTCGGCAACATTTCTGGTTATTGAGGTGTTTTCGGAGTATGAATTTTGCTGGTTAATAGAGAATTCCGGATATTTAGGTGCCGTTTAAACGAGAGTTTCCTGTAATTCATAACGCATCAACTGACATTTAAAGAAAGTTTTGTTAAAAAATAAGAAGTTTAAATTCCTGGATATCATCCATTAGGGTCTCTATTGGAGATATTCGTTGTACAATATACAAATATGCAAGAAGGCATATCTGTACATTGTTTGACAGATAATTCAGCTGCTTGTAAAGTTCTGCAAACTTCAAGTAACTACTCATAGCTGTAATCATAATTGTTAGATTTCCACTTTAATAAAGAGCAAATGTGTGTGTACCCTGAAAAGAAATAACAATCTAGGTTGCTGATCGGTAACTTTGGAAAGGTTTCTAAAAATGAAGAGAAAGATGTATTTTAGCAGTGCACTAGAAGAGGTATTGGCCTGGATGGTAGCAATATTCAGCCCTGGCTGGAGCTCTCCCTCCAAACCCACTCTTACTGCAATCGAAAGGCAAGGAATTAAGTTTGGAAGGAGATCACCAGCTAGATCACTGCACTGTTTACGATCCCTGAAACCTGTCATGAAGTCTGCATAACACCAAGAAAAACAAGCAAAAGCTAACTTTTGCCACTGGAAGTTTCCTGGCAGTCGCCCATGGGAGATTAAAGCCCTGGCCCACCAGAAACAATTCCAGAGTTGTTTATCCTGGAACATTTTCATAAAGTAGCAGGAACCAATATGGGAGTGTCCACGACTGGTTGCAGTAAATGTTCTCTCTTCAATGTTGTGATTTCCAATACACATTACTGGATAGGAATTCTAATGCACAATATAAGTTAGAAAACATACCGTCACCAGCACAAGAAGCTGAGAAGGACAGTAATTCACATTTTAATGATTGAAAAGAATCTCTTAAAATCACAGCAAGAGGCCAAAGAGCATTGTTCCATGCGTACACCTAACTTCCGAATGATACACCAGCCAGTAAAATCGTGGCTCTGTATTTGCATCACTGTGAAATTAGAATAGATGCTGTATCTCTCTTTTTCTGGCATTCTCTGTTTTCTCTTTCTATTCTCTCTTCCTTTATTCTTTTACCACCTATTTTTTGTGGTTTCTTTTGCTCAATAGTCCTAAATCTTTAAATCCGCACCCATAGCAGCACCATGGGGGAGTGACCCATTTCAAAGGATTTGGTTTCTGACTGGACCTGCCTTAAGATGGGAATGAATACAGAAGCAACCAGCCTGATATCCATCATGAACAGCCTAAAATGGCTGTCGGACTATATGCAGCAGTGTGCTTCTTCCATCACTGTTGTGACGTAGAAAAGAGTTATTGACATGTTGAAGACCATGGAGCAAGTGACATCTTCATAGCGCTTTGCGAGGAAGCTCCAAAGCAATGATGGAGCAAGCATAGGGCAGAGCTCTCTCATCAACCCTGTGACTGGTGCCACTGAGACATCGAGCACTCAGTTAGAGCACTCTGTTACTGCTGGATTTGATGCACTGGGGGAGCACTTGGAAAGAACAGTTACAGCAGATTTCAGTCATATGAGAGACACCATTTGGACTGCTCTAATGCAAATCATAGGACATCCAGCTGGGACACCCAACACCAAGGTTATGGCAAGAGAAAGATCCAAGGCGGTAGCCTCCTCTCAAGGAACTGGCGTAAGTTCTTACTATAGCCAGGCTCCTCAAGGGAGTGAGGAACTGCCAGAGAGTTATCAGGCAATGTTGGCCACTGCATCATCAAATGAGTTGACATTGCATAGCTCTGCACCCAGAGATGCTGGGCTGTGACCATCTAAATGGGACCACAGCATCCCAGAGCAGCCTGCTACTAGAGTTACTTCCTCTCACCCTGGGAGTATGTTGCCCCAGTGTAAGGTTGTGGAATCGGACAAACACACTACAGAGGGAAAACATAGGTAGAACAATTAAGAACAGTTAGCACAATGGAAACAGAACATGTTAAATAGAGATTTTAACACTCAGCAGGTTTCCGGCAGTAGTCAGTTAATTTCCTGTCCGCCCATGGAAGAATGAGGCTGTGGTGATATTAAACCCCTGGAACAGGTGGGAAGCAGCTGCTGGTTTCCTGGATAATCGAGCGGCCCTTGGTTGCCTGTGGGTACGCGGGTAAGTGTGGGGACAGGAGGTAGCTCATGGTAGGAAAGGGGCGGTGGGGGGGTGTCTGGGGCAGGGGAGGCCAAAACTTTCCCTGTGGGGCCCAGAGGAGCACTCCTGCTCCTCCTGACTCTACCAAGGAAAGTAAAGAACTGATCTTGAATGGCTGCTTCTACTTCTGATCCTCTTCTGACAGGACGTCACCTGATGGGAAAACTGCAGCAGCTTCTTCGCTCAGGCCGGATTTAAAACTGCAGTCGGGGCCCAATGATGTCTTCAAACCCCAAGCTACATACTTAAAGAAGGACCCCACCTGCTTTGAGTGGGCGGCTTAACCGACTGTCCAAAAGTGTCTGTAAAAATCAGCAATGGCGGGATTCAGGTGGGACATCAACAGGTACGTTTTTTTTAAAAATTCATCCTTTTTTATTCCTCGTGTGTCTGGCCACAGTTTGGTTGTTGAGATCATGGCAAGGTTGTAAGTGCTCATTCCGGGCAGAAAGAGGGTAATGCAGAATGAGTGGTGGGAATGTCCATCATATTTACGTGTTTGCTTTGAAAGCACATCCACAGCTGGCCAGTGGCAGAACGTGTCCATTGCTGAACGTAGTTGTCAAGCAGTGAATTTCACTGCACTCTGCCCACCTACATATCAATTCCCTCCCTCCCTCTGTATGGGCCTCCTCTTACTGGGGGATCTACCTCCTCTTGGACTGCTGCAAATCCTCTTCTGATGGCTACAATATAAAACATGCAAGACTTTCGGATGCCGTCCATTGATGCTTTTCGGTCCCTCACATAGTTGCTACATGGTAAACTTCGGTAGAAAGAGGCATGTATACTCCCAGGAAAACAGGCATACAGGATATATATTTTTATTAGTAATTACCACCACATTGTTCGTAGAACGTGGGGTTTCATGTAGAGTCCTCATAGCCAACAGCAGAAGTCCCTGGCTTTGACCTCCCCCAAAGACAGTGGACAGCGCTCAACCAAATCCGCACAGGGCGCAGATGATGCGGCCAGCTGTTCCACAAGTGGAAGATGAGGGACGAGCCGAAGTTCAACTGTGACCATGGAACACATCACACCAACTGGCCCAGTAAGATTTGTTGTGGGAGGCACCTCATTTCTCCACTTAGCATCTCGGGAGACCAACAAATGGATACCCAAGTTAGACATCTCATTATAAGCTTTTCCCGTTATACGAAACAACAATAGCCACATGGGTTCCACCTATGATGGCCTACACGCTTAGAAGGATTCTGTAGCATTACAAGATAATGCTATTGTCACCTTCACAACTACAGGGAGCACCGTACCAATCACTGACATTTATGAAGATCAGCCTGGAGCAGGTAACACCTCCATCTCTTTGGTGAAACATAAGCAATGGAGACAGATATCCTCTGACAGCTCCAGCTATGACTAGCATGGTGTGTAGACTCAGGCCCTGGGGTATTGCCGAGAGTGCACACAACTTCTGAGGATACTTTGCACCTGAAGATATGGCTACTTATGAAATGGTTTTCTTCATCCAAATCGCACAGCACCATTAGAACATGCAAAAGGCTCCCCATCCTCCCATTTTAGCTGCACCTTGTGTAGCAACATTGCAGGCGACTGACTTGGTAAAATGCAGGCTGCAGCCAAAAAGCCGATAAATGGAGGTTTCTACAAATATGTATGAAACGCAATGCAGCAATGCACAAATGCCCAGTCTTCCAAAACAACCCAAAAATCATCAGTCACTAGCCAAATGTAGCCTAGCTTTAAAAGCAAGTATAGATCAGGCCAGGGCTGTTTTCTAGAAAAATATCTGATTTGTATGGGCAAAGAGAGCATCATGAGCGAGCGGAATCTCACCTGTCATCAATAAGACTCAGGATGGGACTTTATCTGAATAATTTTGTTATGCAAAGTAGTCTTTACATATTTACACCACAGCCTACTTTTGTTGCTCTAAGTCACTCATTAGAAAAATGGGCTGGTGCTTCCTAACTCCTAACTGACTGCTCCCTCCGCAACACCCTGGTTCACTCCTCAATCACCCCCAACAGCCCTTACCCTTTGCCCAGCACCTCCCTGTGCAAGAGCAGGAGATATAACACCTGCCCTTTTACCTCCTCCCTTCCCACTGTCCAGGGCCCCAAACACCCCTTCCAGGTGAAACAACGATTTACTTCTACTTCTTACAATTTAGTACACTGTATTCGCTGCTCACGATGCGGTCTCCTCTACATTGGGGAGAACAAACGCAGAATGGGCGGCTGTTTTGCGGAACACCTCCGTTCAGTCCGTAAGGGTGACTCCGAGCTTCCGGTCGCCTGTCATTTTAATTCACCGCTCCACTCCCACTCAGACCTCTCTGGCCTTGGCCTCTTACACTGTTCCAATGAAGCTCAATGTAGGCTCGAGGAACAGCAGCTCATCTTTCGATGAGGCACTTTATAGCCTTTTGGACTCAACATTGAGTTCAACAATTTCAGACTATAACCCCTGCCCCCATTTTTCAGGCGGCTGTTGATGATTCTGCCATCCCCATTGGCAACATTTAACCACTCTTGCCTCCTACCCTAGCACAGACTATTCCTTCAATTCCTTCCTTCACTCCCCCACCCTCCCCCTTTCCCTGTCTCTGCACCTGTTACATCTCTAACCTTTTCCAGTTCTGATGAAGGGTCACAGACCTGAAACGTTAACTCTGTTTCTCTCTCCACGGATGCTGCCTGGCCTGCTGTGTGCTTGCAGCATTTTCTGTTGTTACTTCCTAACTCATACCCGCTGCCAGTGAGGACCCCGAGCCACCAGCAGGGCTTTGGAAAATCAGGTTTGATATTGTCTTTCTTGTCGCTATCTTCTTCTTTTTCTATGTTCAATTTTTTTAATCTTCTTTCTCTTTACATTTTCAGCAGATTTTTCATTGCCATTATTCAGCTTTTTTTTCTTACTCTCCAGTCCCCTAGTGCCTCCTAGTTTCCGATTTACATCAGAAAAAAGGATTAGGGTCCAATTTATTGACACCTTTGGAAACTTCACTAAGGTCTCCCCTGAGCTACTCTTTTCGTGCTCCTGTCACAATGCTACCGATAAATTATCTGTACAAGTACTAAACCAGATGAAGACTTTCTCACTTCATAAATCTCTCACAGCGCACAAAAGTGCACAAATACACTACCGCAAAGTCTTCTGGTTCCTCCTAAGTTTCTATTTATTACACGTAGAAAAATCCAATTTGCAAATCCTTGTACCACAGCTCATTTAATGATTCATCCACCATTTCAACATGAACAGAAAATACCTTAAGCAAAACACATTGACCTGGCGCTTCCGCTAGGTTGCGCTGGGTTTTTTTTCAGCCTAATTTGTCCGAAATCGGCCAAAACAGCGTAAAAGATCGCGGAATTTCAAGCACAAATTACGTCCAGCCCAAATCGAGTTTCCGCGGTCTTTTTGTGCTGGTTTTTAAAAAAAAAATCATGCTGGAAGCTGGCCCTGCCCACAAAACTAGCCATGCTCCCAGGACAAACGAATCACCATGGCGAGGTTTTGCTAATTGTGGGTGTTCACGGGCCTTCGAGGAGGCTCTTAAAATTAAGCCTTTTTTTAAGCGCAAGGACACTAATAGGCTTTTGTATATATTTTTTTAATTTACTAAGAAACTGACTCCTGTATGCCAATGTAACTAGCAAATGGTTCTGTATAGTTTTTTTTAATCATTTACGGTTATTTAAAATCGGGTAACTCACAGGTGGTGAATTAGACCCTGTGATTTAAAATGCTTATTTTTTTTGGTGATAAACCCATTCTCAGCTGTATTAATCAAACTGCACCAGGTTACCACTCTTAAATATATCAAGGAATATTTTTCAAAGCAAATTTTTTTTTTTAATTACTTTCTCAAAACACTGCCCGATTGCGCTGGCTCATGGCAAATTTTACGTTTGGCAATATGCAAATGCATTTGAGCTGAAACTCGAGGAAAAATATACTTCTCAAAACGGGTGCAATTTTAAGCGCAATTTGCGCCCAGATCGCCGATTGCACCCAAAGCGGAAACTCCAGGCCACTGTGCTTCTTCTCCACATTAAATTCTGGATTTGCCAAATTTAGCACTGTGGCTCTCTACATGAGTTCCTGCAAACCTTCACACCTCATCGATTACAAGTCTCTGACACTTCTTAAACTAATCCACGAATGAACTGCTTTAAGTGCAATGTCCTAGATTTACTTTATAGATATACACCCTTAATATCTCACCTGAAAATAGAAGGAAGTTCTCATTTAATCACTTGAGAACTTCTCATAAAATTTATTCTGAATTAATGGGCTGGAAATTGCGGTCAGAAGCTTCCCGTGGACGAAAGTCTCTGAACCGCCAGAAAAGTACGCACCTACCTGGTGCCTCCGTAACTTTGGACTCTTGCGGTCCTGGGCCTGCAGCCATACACCTGGAGTATTGTGTACAGTTTTGGTCTCCTTAGCTAAGGAAGGATATACTTGCCATAGAGGGAGTGCAACGAAGGTTCACCAGACTGGTTCCTGGGATGGGGGGATTGTCCTATGAGGAGAGGTTGAGTAGACTAGGCCTATATTCTCTAGAGTTTAGAAGAATGAGAGGTGATCTCATTGAAACATACAAAATTCTTACAGGGCTTGACAGGGTAGATGCAGGGAGGATGTTTTCCCCTGGCTGGGGAGTCTAGAACCAGGGGTCACAGTCTCAGAATAAAGGGTCGGCCATTTAGGACTGAGATGAGGAGACATTTCTTCTCTCAGGGGTGGCGAATCTTTGGAATTCTCTACCCCAGAGGGCTGTGGATGCTCAGTCATTGTGTATATTCAAGACAGAGATCGATAGATTTTTGAATATTAAGGGAATCAAGGGATATGGGGATAGTGCAGGAAAGTGGAGATGAGGTAGAAGATCAGCCATGACCTTATTGAATGGCGGTGCAGGCTCGAAGGGCCAAATGGCCAACTCCTGCTCCTATTTCTTATGTTCTTATTAAAGGCCCATGTATCCCAGATGCGCGTGCGGTTCGCAAGCATCCCTGGGATCACATGGGCCAGCCCAACCAAACACAAAGGGGGATTTCCATTATGCTTATGGGAATTCCATTATGTACGGAATCCCCATAAGCTTAATAGGAATGGCATAAAAACACACTTTCACCCCACTTCAATAAAAATAAATCATCACATGTTCAAATGAATTCAAATACAATTTAACCAAACATTTAAAACAAAAATTTAATTTTTAGAAAAATAAATGTAAGCATTTTTAAAGGGGCCAAAAATAACAAACTAATTTTAAAGGAGTTTGAAAGTTTAAATCATTCAAAAAAATTTATTTTAATATTTATTTAAACCCTTGCGCTGGCCCTACGTCTACTTTTACCAGGCATAGGAGTTTCATGGGCCTTCGCTGGGCAGTAGTTGGGCAAAGCGAATGTCCATTTCCTGCAGATTCGTACGATCTCTCAAGCAGAAACATTACATGCGGTTACCCAGAACTTGCGGGGCACTTACAACTGCGTACATACGCCCTCATGGGCCCCATAAAATCCGGGCCAATGTAAATCAAAAAATGTTGCATTTTTTTATCTGTATTTTTTTTTAAATAACAGTAATCACTACCTCCACTGATGGCTCTGTAGGAATACTGTCTGGTGTGATACTGAGAAATGCAAGATAGGTACTAGGTTTGACTCCTGGTTTGTGATGAACTAGCTGATCTCAGCCTAAAGGTGGTGGAGTTTCAGCAATTGATTTCAGGAATTTTGGACCTGGGAGCGGATAGATTAGTCGGCAATTTCACACCCGATTCGCCTGATCGCTGGTCAGTGAGCCCTGCTGGGAAATTGAGTGTACAAGTTGAGTGCCTGATTGGCCTCGGTTGTGAAATGCTTCAAGTAGCCTGCCGGCACTCACTGAACAAAGCTACAGTATTTTTGAAGAACGGCCATTTCGACAAGCTACAGAGGCCCACCAGCACTCACGCAGCAATGCTGCAGCATAAGTCACCACCTGTAGAGAAGGTGGGGAGAAAATTGAACAAAATAAAGGAGGAATCAGAGATCACTTGGATCACAATGTGCAGTGTAATCTGAATAATGAATTGCCATCATATTTACTGATTAGCTTATTATTGTGAAGGTAATTAAAATCTTGGCACAAACACATTGGAGATACATATTTAAATTACTTATCATCTGTCAGTAACATTTATTTAACTGTGCTTTCAGGCTAATGGAGCTCTTGATTATGGAAACGTGGAGGAAGCCAGGGGTGCCTCGAAGACTGCCAAAAGATTAAATATAGCAGCATCTGCATTTGGAATCATTATCATTGGAGCAGTAATCATTTATGTAGCTGTTCATAATCTCCCAGAGAAAGCTCATACATAAAGCATTTTACAGATACTTTATTTTGCTATTCTCTGTTTAAAAAGTATTGTAGGAAAGAAAACCTGTTACTACATACACAAAATAATTCTTCTTTGTGAAAAATATGCCTAGGAACTTCTGATTTTTGATTCACTGTATTGTGTATGATATGTACTTAATTTGGCTCGACTGTAATATGTATGGGCATCTGTGAAATGCAACTTCATGAAATATATAATGGCGATACAATCTGGTTTAGAACTTCTTGTCTTTTATTTTGTAGTTTAGTAATTGCGAAGAGTAATGCACAAAGCAATAAAGTAATGCGTAGAACATAAAGCAGTCATAAAAATAATAAAGTAATTGTTATTTGCACACATAGCCAATGATCAAATTGTAGTGCTAGTTACCTTCATTTTACATTTGCCTGGTAATTGAAAATAATACTTGACTTGTAATAACAGTATAATAGTTAAAGTGCTGCAGCTGGGACAAGTTTGGATTCAGTTCCCTTGTTTAGACTATCAGATACATTGTGCATGTGAATTCTTGGGACTTTTCAGCAATTGTACGAGAATGGCAACATTCCCAAATCCACTAATGGTGGGCATGCTACAGAGAGAGAGAAAACTTGATTATTGTACAGTTTTAAAGACATGTGAATTTGATGCTGTTGTTTGGTACTTAATTGGCTATTCTAAATTGATGGATAAATTGCTAATTACATTTGACCAGATTATCTGAATTCTAATTTTCGTTTCAATAGTTTAGCTATCAGTTCAAAGAAAGTTCTGACAAAAGGTCATCGACCTGAAAGGTTAGCCATGATTTCCCCAACCTCGGTGGGTCCGGTTCTGGTTCTGGTTCTGGTTCCGGTTCCGGTTCCGGTTCCGGTTCCGGTTCCGGTTCCGGTGGTGGGTTGTGACCCCGCTGTGTCCTCCAGCCCACTGTCCAAAGTGATTTTATGTTGATTGGGCTTGTTAAGCCCGCCCACTGCGTTTGCCGGCCTATTAAAGGAAGCAGGTATGATGACATCACTTGATGACGCATCATCAGCCTTAAAGGGACCATGGTCAAATTTATTTTGACAGTTGTGCTGTCCGTGTTCTACAGCATTGCTATGCTGCAAACACTGACGAGCACTGCACAGAGGTGTACGGCTGCACCCAGACTCTCCCATAAGAACATAAGAAATAGGAGCAGGAGTAGGCCATTCGGCCCTGCGAGCCTGCTCTGCCATTCAGTAAGATCATGGCTGATCTTCTACCTCATCTCCACTTTCCTGCACTATCCCCATATCCCTTGATTCCCTTAATATTCAAAAACCGAACGATCTCTGTCTTGAATATACTCAACGACTGAGCCTCCACAGCCCTCTGGGGTAGAGAATTCCAAAGATTCACCACCCTCTGAGTGAAGAAATTTCTCCTCATCTCAGTCCTAAATGGCTGACCCCTTATTCTGAGACTGTGACCCCTGGTTCTAGACTCCCCAATCAGCATCTAAACTGTCAAGCCCTGTAAGAATTTAATATGTTTCAATGAGATCACCTCTCATTCTTCTAAACTCTAGAAAATATAGGCCTAGTCTACTCAATTTCTCCTCATAGGACCATCCCAGGAACCAGTCTGGTGAACCTTCGTTGCACTCCCTCTATGGCAAGTATATCCTTCCTTAGGTAAGGAGACCAAAACTGTATACAATACATGGACTCGATGGCCCGAATGGCCTCCTTCTGTGCCGTTATGACTCTGACAATACTCCAGGTGTGGTCTCACCAGGGCCCTATGTACAGTAATTGCAGTAAGACATCTTTATTCTTATACTCAAATCCTCTTGTAATAAAGGCCAACATACCATTTGCTTTCCCTCCATATGCACCCAGGCTCTCCCATAAGAATATAAGAAATAGGAGCAGGAGTAGGTCATTTGGCCCTTTGAGCCTGTCTCCCTCCATATGCTTATGGAGGGAGTCACAGCACGCAGGGAGATCCTCTTCCCTTCCCATGGGCGGAGAAGACCTTCCCAGGAGATCAACGCAGCCTGGTTGCACATTTCACAGGAGGACACAAGCAGGGATGTCAGTAGGAGGACCAGGCTGCAGTGGTACAAACCTTTCAAGGATCTCAGTAGATCACGAAACATTACTGCATAGCCACATTCAACCTCATCCTGCTGTGCCACTCATCACATTCCCATCACTCTGCCTTCCCTACCCTACTCCTGCACATCCTTACTCACACCAACTTACCTTGTACCTCCACCCATCCCTATCTACATTATCACTTCCCCATCTCAATGGCCACTCCTCATACTCACCCTCATCCTAGTCCAATCATACTAACTAACAACACACAAGGGTAGGCACTTATGTGTTTTAGCCAATGTTCATGTGAAGTTTCTGATAATGTGGTGTCAGACATTGAAACCTTTATTTTTAGCACTTTGCATTCTTGGACAGATTTGTGTGCACCTTTGGAAGTGGCTTAGTGAGTTGCAGTGAATGGTGAGGCATAACGGTACTCCCCCCCGCCCCCACAATGGCGGAGTGTGAAATGAATGGCTTGGGCATTGTAGGGATGCTTTATGGTGTTGGTGTGGGGTGGTGCCATCCTGGCAAATCATGTGGCAGCCAGGGTGTACAGCATCAAATGAAGTAAATCTGGTTATGGTGAGGCCAGCAATGTGCTCGGGTGCTGATGCCCTGTGTCCTGTGCAGTTGATTGCAGAGAAGGCCGGTGTTGTTGTTGATACTGCTGGTGTGCCTGGTGCTGCTGGTGTTGGGGCTGATCGTAGGGGGATTATGAGGACCAAGGTTAGAGAGTTTCAAGGGGCTGATGTAATAGATGGCAGGTGAAGTTGAGATAACAGAAGCAATCTGTCAATGGTGAGAGAGGTTGTTCTAATGAGTTGACATTGGATACAGAGTTTAGTCCAAACACTTGCAACCTGCAAAAAGCTCAATCTATCTTCCAAATGCAGTAAGCAACAGCTTCTGACCTTGGAAAGTGAACAGCTGTGAGATGGGAGCTTTTATAGCACATTTGCAGCTGTCAAGTAAAGAGGTGATTTCATGCTGACACAACTCCCGACCTGCTTACCTGACGTGAACCCTGAGCAGCGGGGAACCTGTGGCCGACCTCATAAAATTTAAAGGTGAGCTCAAAATAGTTTTTAAATGGCTGTTAACAAGGTCATAATGACCTAAATTGCCTCCCCTGCCGCTTGGTGTTGGGTCTGTCATTGCTGAACTCATAGGTTTCACAGGCTTAAATTCCTATTCTGTTTCCACCCTGCTTTACGACCAATTATTCTGCTGCCAGATCTCTATTACTTTCATCCATGCTTGCTTTATTGCCACTCACTGCCACCTTAATTTTGCAGCATATGCCACGGGGAGAAGGCTGTCATAATGCCAGGTCATGAATACCAACCCACAACGCCAACCTTTCACCCAGGAAACACATTGTCCAGTCATTTGACGAGCACAGATTGTTTTAAATCACCATCTGTCCATCTGTCCTCGCTGTTCTAAGCATTTAGTATTGACGCAACAATAAATTCAGATAATGGGAACAGGTGCTGCTATGCCAAAAGGAGAAATAGAAAAATAGAACAAAATCAAGATCAGAATTACTTTTTTTTTAAATGTAACATAGTTCATTCAATAATATATTATCTGTGAGGAGGGAGAGTACAGGAATTTTAATACAATGTAATAGGACATTTCTGCTCTTTCCATTTTCAGTTTATTTCTGTACTAAAAATGGGTGTAATACAATTTCAACACAGCTACATCGCAGTGCCGTATTAACCCTTGAACTGCCCGTGGTCTCGAGGAATCCATTCTCCATGGGCTAGTCATTTATTTCAATTTTTCGTTCATACCCCATGACTCTAAATCAAACACGAATATTTAAGTTATAAAGTTGCTCAAATATCAAACCCATTTTTATTTCAGTAATATTAATAGTAATGCTAACGGCTTTGCCGGTTTTCCCTTTTATTCCACAATCTCTCTTCCTCGTTCTCGCCCTAGTTTTTTTGTGTAATTTTAACTTTACCATTGTTTAAGGGGAGACTTTCACCTGACCTATGGGTTGGGTGGGCCGTTAGAATTGCCTGGGAGACTTACCCACCGACATCCCACTTCGTTCCCGCACTCTTAACCTTCTGAGCAGCTGGGGTCTTTCTTTAAATATGCTGATCCAATTACATCATCGGGCCCCAACTGTTATTTTAACCGGAGGCCTGAGCAGGAAGGCCATTGTGGTTTTCCCACCAGGTGAAGATAATGGGAAGAGGAGCTGGGGTCAGAAGAGGTCCAAACAGGCAAGTTTTGAAACTTTGGCCTAGAAATTGGGTATAGCCCCACTTGAGGCGCTAGAACTGGCGGTGCGCTAAGTTTATAGCCAGACGAAACTTATCACTGCCTGGCGAGATATTGGGTTGCATCGCCCCCAAAGGGGATTGAGGTGCTAATTCAGCCGTTGCATGGTGCTCCTAAGGCGCAAAAGTTCAGGCGCTACTCAATATCGACGCGGACGGGCGCAGCGCAGGTGATCTCAATTACGGGAAACCACGAGACTTCCAGGCGCCGGCCGGCTCTTAAAGGGGTGGGTCAGTCAGCCTGAGCTTCAATACCCAACGCCCTGTAGGCCTCAGAATCGACGCTCGCCCTTCTCTGGCGTTAGAAACTTGTTGAGCATGGAGAAGGTTAGACAGAGAGCAGAGCGCTTCAGCACTGAGGCTCTGGACCAGTTGGTGGCTGCAGTTGAGCGCCGTCGAGATGTCCTGTATCCGGACAATGGCAAGAGGCCGAATCAGAAGGCTTACCGACGATCTTGGAGGGAGGTTGCTGTGAGGGTCAACTCCAGCAGCATGGCGACCAGGACCCCTGTTCAGTGCAGGAAGAAATTCAACGACCTCACATGGATCGTTCGGGTGAGTGATGGTTTACCAAACTTCTGATTCCCTCCATCTGCAGCTGACTTCGGGCACCCTGTTGCAATGATGCCCCAATGGCCATCTGTCAGCAAGCACCCATGGCCCTTTCTGGGCACACACATGGACAGATGTCTCAAGGCCTCATGTAAGGGCTCTTTCACCATGGGGGGCATGCGATGATGTCTCAAGGCCTCATGTAAGGGCTCTTGCACCATGGGGGGCATGCAATGCTGTCTCAAGGCATCATGTAAGGGCTCTTGCACCATGGGGGGCATGAGATTATCTCTCAAGGCATCATGTTACAGAACTTCCCCTTCTTTCCCCTGCAGTCCAAGCTGGCGACGATCCGAAAGGAGCAGCATCGAACCGGTGGCGGACCTCCACAAGTGGTCACTCTCACGGATCTGGAGGAGAGAGTGCACCAGATTCTTGGAGGACGTCTGTCTGGTCCTGTGACCACTGCATCTGCCGACCCCATTTCCGACAGCGAGGGTAAGACTCTCACCTTTTTCACCTGTTGCCTTCCACTTGGTCCCCCCGCCAGCATGCATTCTCAGTCTGCAGCCATGTCAGAGCCTTGCCGCAATCTGGCATGCCTTTCAGCAAACCTGTCCTTTTGCTAAAGCCACTCTTCCACCTCCCTACTTTCAGATGAATCAGCACCAACTCGGGCTCAACGCACTGAAGCTGCCAGTGCCAGTGCCACCGGAGGCGAGGAGCAGGAGGAATCCGGACCAGCCGTTGCAGAATCCGGGGAGCGGACACATCTACAGACTGGGGATAGTAGTCCCCTGGAGGGGAGGGGGGGGGGCTCTGAGGATGAACCAGTTGCCGGAACAAGCGGCATTCAGCAACGCAAGGGGGATAGGCAAGTTCGGCCACCGTCTCCCCGGAGGGCAAGGCAGGTAGTGATGACTGCTGCACAGAGTGCAGATGAGGTGCGTCGCCTGGCTGAAATGAGCAAACAGGCCCGGCTCAGACACACGGAGCTGATGGCTGCAGTGGAGAAGATGCCTGAGTCAATAGATTCATTGGCTTAGAGTATGTTGGACTTCGGGGCAACAATGGAGAGGACTCTCCAGGGCTTTGGGGCAACAATGGACAGGACTCTCCAGGGCTTCGGGGCAACAATGGACAGATCTATCCAGGGCTTCAGGGCAACAATGGACAGGACTATCCAGGGCTTCGGCCCAACAATGGAGAGGACTGTCCAGGGCTTTGAGTCGGCTGTGGAAAGGACTGTTCAGGGCTTCGGACAATCCCTGGAAAGGTCTGTCCAGGGCTTGTCCGAGGCAGTAGAGCGGTCGGCACCTGCCTTGTCCGAAGCAATGGGAAGAACTGTCCAGGGCTTCTCCGAAGCACTGGCACCTGGCACACAGGTCCTCACTGTTGCCACGCAGTCACTTGCTGGGCTCCTCTACACCCAGATTGAGGCAACGCGATTTCTCACTGCAGCCACCCTCTCTGCATCAGTTAGGATCACCCCGGGCCCTTCCAGTCCCATACAAGGCCAGGAATCAGTGGAGCATGCGATTGTGGCGGATGAGCCGAGCCGCTCCCCTCAGATAGCCAGTGTGTCGTCCGACCATGGTGCAGGTGTCCTCTCTCGGCAGGAGACCATTGCACATGCCAGCGCTGGGACGTCTGCAGTGCAGCTGCCACCACCTGCAGGGCACACTGCTTCCAGCCATGGTCACATCAAGCATCCTGCGTCCACACCCTCCAAGCCCAGAGGTCGGCCAGGCCGTCCCTCAGGGGCTTCTACGCTTCCACACAGTCAGCAGGCGTCCCCCAGCCTTGAGCCCGCCACTGGGGTCCAATTACGTAGGAGCAGCAGGGAGGGAAGGGGCTGGGCGCGAAAGAGAAGTTGTTCTCCCTCAAGGGGCCAGTTGTAGAGGGAGGTGCTGAGACGTTTCTTTGTCCAAATTCAAGGACACCCTCACCTGTTGTTATATTTGCAGAAGGTTTGTTGAGTTTTGCGGCTTTGCCGAAGAGTTCACAGTTATTTTGTAACTTATGGTTTCTGTTGACATTACGTTGTTTTGCTGTAATGAAAGACTTTTGTGCCAATAAACAGAAATTTCAATGTGGCATGGTGCACGTGACTACTTTCAGTGATGCTGGCATTCAGAGGCCATCAAACATCCAAAGTGCGCATGAGTTAAGACTCTCATCATTCCGCCACAGCGGTCTCGAAACGAGTCCTGATGAGCCTCTGACGTATGGCTCTCCCACTTTCAGCAGCCCTTCCATCTTCCTCCTCCTCCTCCTCCTCCTCCTCCTCCTCCTCCTCCACCTGCTCTTCCTCCTCCTCCGCCTCCTCCACCTGCTCTTCCTCCTCCTCCTCCTCCTCCTCCGCCTGCTCTTCCTCCTCCTCCGCCTGCTCTTCCTCCTCCTCCTCCTCCGCCTGCTCTTCCTCCTCCTCCTCCTCCTCATCCTCCTCCTCCACCTGCTCTTCCTCCTCCTCCTCCTCCTCATCCGCCTGCTCTTCCTCCTCCTCCTCCTCCTCATACTCCTCCTCCTCCGCCTGCTCTGCTGGTCGTTGAGGGACAGCTGGAATTGGCTGGGTGCGTTGATTCGCCAAGTTGTGGAGCATGCAGCAGACGACGACGATGTGTCCCACTTGCTGCGGCGAGTACTGCAGGGATCCCCCCGAATGTTCCAGACATCGGAAACGCTTTTTGAGAACACCAATAGTGTGCTATTTACTGTGCCTGTTCGCCTGATGGCCGCTGCTGATCAGCTCTTCTGCTGGGGTGTCGGCCACACGGAGTGTTGTCATCAGCCATGGGCAGAGAGGATAGCCCTTGTCCCCAGTAAGCCAGCCTCGTGTTCGAGCCAGCCCCTCAAAAAGGTTACAAACTGAGGTCAACCGCAGGATAAAGGCATCGTGGCTGCACCCTGGGAAATGCGCGGTGACTGCCATGATGATTTGGCGGTGGTCACAGACCAGCTGCATGTTGAGGGAGTGGAACCCCTTGCGGTTGCGGAAGTCCTAAGGATGATGGCATGGCGCCCTCAAAGCCACGTGTGTGCTGTCAGTCGCCCCCTGCACCATGGGGAAGTCCGTAATAGAAGCGACACCCTGCGCGCGCTCCGCCTGCTTGTGGAGGGTCAGAGGGAAGGTCATGAATTGACGCCTTCGCCTATAAAGGGCATCTGTAACTTGCCGGATGCAACAGTGGACTGCAACCTGAGCGACAGTCGCAATGTCCCCAATGGCTGACTGAAAGGATCCGTTGGCATAAAAATTGAGGCCATCAGTCAGTTTAGCGATCACGGACAGAGAGGTTCTACACCGTTCACGCGGCTGCAGATCCTGACCAAGCAGGTGGCACAGATCAGTAACAATGTCCCTCCAGAATCGGAGCCTTCCCAAACACTGCTCCTCCAACATGTCAAGGCTTGTCACCTGCTGCCTAAAGACCCTCGCAGCATCCCGTCGGATTGGCCGACCTCCATTGCCCCTCCTCCTTCTGGCCAATCCCGGCCCTCTCTCCTGCTGTCTCTCTGCCCCTTCACAGTGTTGGGCGATGAGGCCGTCGCCCTCCAAAGCAGCTCCCATTCCGATGCTAGTTGGTCAAAAGGCTTTTAGGTGTAGTGCTGCAAGTGCTTCGGACAGGTTTGAAGGTCCCAAGTACTCTAAAGCTAAATTCCCAAAACTCTGCTCCACAGTAGCTCGCCAACTCTATCCAGCAACGATCGCAATGAGCAGGCCAAGTGGCTGAAGATTCTGCACTAGAGCTGTCCCCTTTAAATAGCGGCCCCCACTCCGAGAAGGGCCTGCTAGTGCTCCCTCGAACTGTCACTAATAGCGCTAGGCGTTAAGGCTCCGGGCGCCACCCAATATGCGCTCAGGCGCTCCTAAAAGGCGTTGCACACTGAAATGACGTCATGATCTGCTTGCGCTCGCGGGCGCGCACAAACACTTAGCGCAGGCGCTAAATGTATAGTCAATATCTGAGTTGTCGCTATCTTCATAGCGACCGCCCCAACATAGGGTATCGCCCCAATTCTAGGTCTCTTTAGGTGCTCAGCGCCGGCGCTACCAACCGAATTTCTAGGCCTTTGTTTTTTACTTTCCTTGTGGGCCCAGGAGCAGGAGTGCTCTTTCTGGCCCCACTATACCTTTCCGACCTGGGCCTCTTTCCCCCCGCCCCCCCACCCTCCTTCTAACCCACTTCCCGAGCACAAGATCCTCCTGGAAACCACTCCCTGCGACTTACCTGAGTGCCGCCGACTGAAACATAGGAACAGGAGTAGGCAATTTAGCCCCTCGAGCCTGTTCACCATTCAATGAGATCATGGCTGATGTGTGACCTAACTCTATATACCCACCTTTGCCCCATATCCCTTAATACCTGTGGTTAACAAAAATCTGTCAATCTGAAGAGTTAAAATGAACAATTTATCTAGCATCAATTGCCGTTTGCGGAAGAGAGTTCTAAACATTGCGTGTAGAATTGTTTCCTAACTTCACTCCTGAAAGGGCCTGGCTCTAATTTTTAGACTATGCCCCCTAGTCCTAAAATCCACAACCAGCAGAAGTAGTTTCTTCAGTTCCGGCTGGCAGCCTCCTGGTGCTCAAAACCCTGCTGGTCAACTGCCAATTCCCAGTAACTAACCGGGGGCATGCAGATGAGACCCCAGCAGTTTCCAGTGACAGTTAATCTGACAGTTTGGACTGGGTTTTCCATTGGGGGGAGAAAAAACACCGGTGGTTTTGCACCAGCAAAAGTAATACAATGTCGTCACCGCAATCCACTCGAAAACTGCTCACCAAAATTCTCATGAAAAATCGCCAGTCCAGTTAACTGGAGCTCCTTCCCCCCCATCAAGTATAAATGTCCAGCTAGTGTGTGATGCCAATCACCTTAACACGCATGTTAATGCCCGCTACCCAGGAAGCGGTCATAGCACTTTCATCATGTGATCATTCGCCATGCCAGTCTTGATGACTCAGAACTGTGTGTCAGGTTAATTGATTGGTGATCAGGGATATCACCTGCAGTCCTGGCTGTTACGATTCCCTTTTGGCATCTGCAGGCAGAGGGGGAGAATGAGACCCATAGGATTACATGGATTTTAATAACGTCGACCGTAAGCCCAGGTCTGAAAGTGCCTCAGGTGCTGTCATAGGAGGAGGCCTTAAAGACACAGACACCCTGGAGGAGAAATTGGTTTAGGCCCATTTATGGATCTGAGATACGCAATGCCCTCAGAGTGCTACAGGTCGAAGGCTCGTCAAAAATTGGGTTCGGCCTCTCCTGAATAATTCCGGTAAGCTGTGGATGCCAATTGGATGATAAGCCCGCATGACATTTTTAACATGAGGCCCAGGCAATTTTAACGCCTGGGCCTCATATCCATGTTGGATGTCTGACTCCCAGCCGAATCTGGTGGCAATCACTAACTGGCTGGTAGGCAGGAATGGGATATATCAAGCGGCGGGAGGCCGTCACTGGGTAACATAGAAACATAGAAGATAGGAGCAGGAGTAGGCCATTCGGCCCCTCTAGCCTGCTCCGCCATTCAATGCGATCATGGCTGATCATCCAAGTTCAGTACCTGCTTTCTCCCCATATCCCTTGATCCCTTTAGCCTTAAGAAATATATCCAACTCCTTCTTGAATATATTTAATCAATTGGCCTCTACTGCCTTCTGTGGTAGAGAATTCCACAGGTTCACCACTCTCTGGGTGAAGAAATTCCTCCTCATTTCGGTCGTAAAAGGCCTACCCCTTATCCTTAGACTGTGACCCCTGGCTCTGGATTCCCCGATCATTGGGAACATCCTCCCTGCATCTAGTCTGTCCAGTCCTGCCAGAATTTTATAAGTTTCAATGAGATTCCCTCTCATTCTGCTAAACTCCAGCAAGTACAAGCCCAATCGACCCAATCTCTCCTCATACGTCATTCCTGCCATCCCAGGTATCAGCCTGGTGAATCTTCGCTGAACTCCTTCCATGGCAAGAATATCCTTCCTCAGATAAGGCGACCAAAACTGCACACAATACTCAAGATGTGGTCTCACCAAGGCCCTGTACAACTGCAGCAAGACATCCTTGTTCTTGTACGCAAACCCTCTCGCTATGAAGGCCAACATACCATTTGCCTTCTTAACTGCCTGCTGCACCTGCATGCTTACCTTCAGCGACTGGTGCACAAGGGCACCCAGGTCTCGTTGCACTTCCCCTTCTCCCAATCTATTGCCATTCAGATAATAATCTGCCTTCCTGTTTTTGACACCAAAGTGGATAACCTCACATTTATCCACGTTATATTTCATCTGCCATGCTTCTGCCCAATCACCCAACTTGTCCAAATCATCCTGTAGTTTCCCAGCATCCTCCTCATAGCAAACACGCCCACCCAGCTTTATGTCGTCTGCAAATTTGGAGATATTACATCTAGTACCTGAGGGAGCAGTCCCCATCACTAAAGTAAGTGGCTGGTGGGATGCAGGGGGTGTCCGAAAGGGATTGCGGTTAGGGAAGAAGGGAAGCAAGGTTTCCTAGTGGGGGCTTGAAAACTGCTCCTGCTCCTCCTGGCCCAGAAGGAAAACAAAACAAGATTAAAATTACCTACCTTCCTAGGCCCCTTCAGGCCCCGCTCCTGCTTGCCAGCAGGTTTCACTGGTGCATCTAGCACCGTGCATTACTTGCGCATTCGGAGTTAAAATGTCATCAGGTCCTATTGCGACACAGGACCCTGTTATATCCGGGTATCTTAATGTGGTGTCCTTCAATAATCAGACAAAGTCTGCAGGGAACGATCAATAGGTGTTTACTGAATGAGGGTTCAAACTGCAACTGACTGTACACAGCACCATTCAGGGTTTATATACAGGTGTGGTCACTGCCGGTACAACAGGATACAGGAGCTGTGAAAAGTAGTTCTCCCCCTTAAAGGTGCATACATTACAATTCCTCCCCTTTTAGATTAACAGTACCATAACACACATTTAACAATTAACACTTTTAACATGCAACAGTAACTGGAAATAGTCTATTTATAAATTCAGTCTTGGGGAGGCTTCCTGATTCTTTCTGGATAACGCCTTTCCCGAGTGTCTCGCTCTTGGTGTGGAGGCGATTCTAACATCCTGTCGTCAGTTGATTCATCAGCTTCCAATGCTATTGTTTCTGAGGTAGATGCGACCTGTACGTCGGGTTCTTCACCAGGTACGTGTGGCCAAGACATGGGGTTGACTCGTTCCTCTGACTCTAGGACCTGGTCAGCATGGCGTCTCACAATGTTCTCCCCAACATCCATTAGTGGCCCCTGCCGTGTGCATATCGTTCCTGGTTGCCATTTCTCTGTTCGGTAGTCGCGGGTCAAGACTGGTTGCCCTACATTGAAGCTCCTTGTTGGCTTCTCATTGATGTGCTGGAATTGCTTATTCTCAACATCTCTTCGTACATTTGGTCTGAGCAAATCCAGATGAGATCTCAACCTTCGGTTAAAGAACATCATGGCCGAGGCCTGGTTGGTGACTGCATGTGTCGCATTTCTGTAGGCTAACAGGAAATTGTCCACCTTATGCTGCAGTGGAATGTCGTCATCGCACATGGCCTTTACTGCTTTTTTAAAGGTTTGTACGAACCTCTTAGCCAATCCATTTGTGGCTGGATGATACGGGGCGGATGTGTAATGCCTTACCCGATTCCTTTTCATAAATCTTCGAAACTCTTCGGACACAGCTGTGGTCCGTTATCAGAACAAACCTGCTCTGGCAAGCCGTTCCTGGCAAAAATGGTCCGTAGGACTGCAACAGTTTTCTCCGTGGTGGTGGAGGACATTTTGATCACCTCAGGCCATTTCGAGTGCGCATCCACGGCTATTAAAAACATTGAGTCCATGAATGGACCAGCAAAATCAATATGCACCCGTTGCCATGGAGATGAGGGCCGCTCCCATGGGTGTAGAGGGGCATGTGGTGGTGCATTTTGGACCTTCTGGCATCCTGAGCAGCTCTTTGTCAGGTCCTCGATTTGCTGATCGATCCCCGGCCACCACACATAAGCCCTAGCAAGGCTTTTCATTTTCACCCCTCCCAGATGACCTTCGTGAAGCTCATTGAGCACTCTCTGCCTTAACTTGGGTGGATTTATCACTCGGGATCCACACATCAAGGACCCCTGGCATACTGACAGCTGTTCTCTTCTGGATGAGAATGCTGGCAACAGTGAGTCGCCATGTGCTGGCCATCCCTCCACCGTCAAATCATATACCCGAGACAGTGTCGGGTCATTTCGGGTCTCCTTCTCTATACCAGCGTTAGTTACTGGCAAGCATTCAATTATAGTCGAATGAAATATTTCGACAGGATCCACTACTGGTGCTTCCTCCGCAGTAGGCAGTGGCAGGCGTGATAGCCCATCAGCGTTTCCATGCTGTTTCGTGCCCTTATACTCGATATCATATTGGTGCGCCCCTAGAAAAAGGGACCATCTTTGTAGCCGTTGCGCAGTCATCACCGGAACGCCCTTCTTTGGATTAAAGATGGAGACAAGTGGTTGGTGGTCAGTCAGCAAGGTGAACTTCTGCCCGTGCAGATAGTGATTGAACTTTTTCACTCCCCACACTAGGCTGAGGGCCTCCCTGTCAATCTGGGCGTAGTTACGCTCGGCTGAGGTTAGTGACCGAGACGCAAAGGCTACTGGCCTCTCCGAGCCATCCGGGAATTTGTGCGACAGCACCGCTCCAATGCCATAGGGTGATGCATCACACGCCAACCGATTTGGTAGTGCTGGGTTGAAATGAGCCAACACCTCTTTCGATGTGGTCAATGCTTTGCTCTTCTGGAAAGCTCATTTACATTCGTCACTCCACTTCCATGGTACCCCCGTTTGCAGTAGGATGTTCAGTGGGTGTAGTACGATAGACAAATTCGACAAGAACTTATGGTAGTAGTTCACCAGCCCGAGGAACGACCTCAGTTGTGACACATTTTCTGGTGCTGGAGCCTTGACTACTGCCTCAATCTTTTCAGGGGACTTATGTAACCCCTCTTTATCAATAACGTGGCCACAATACGAGATCTGCTTCTGGAAAAACTTGCATTTGTCGCGATTAGCTCGGAGCCCATATTCCTTCAATCTAGTGAGCACCTGCTCCAGGTTGGCGAGGTGATCACTGTCATTTTCGCCCGTGACCAGGATGTCATCCAAACAACACTGGGTCCCTGAAATCCCTTGCAGGACTTGTTCCATTGCCCTTTGCCAAATAGTCGGAGCTGATGCTACCCCAAACACCAGCCAGTTGTATTGGTAGAGACCTTTATGAGTGTTGATCGTGAGGTACTGTTTCGAGGCTTCTTCTACCTCCATTTGCAGGTACGCCTGGGCCAGGTCAATCTTAGTGAAGCGTTTTCCTCCAGATAGCGAGGCGAAAATATCTTCAATCCGCGGAAGCGGATATTGTACGGTGTGAAGGACTGGGTTCACTGTCACCTTAAAGTCCCCACAGATGCGAACCTTCTTTGGTTCCCCAGGCGTATTACTCAACGACCTCTTCATTACAGGAACGATGGGTGTAGCCCACTCACTCCAGTCCACTTTGGACAGTACTCCTGAACGCTCCAAACCTTCCAGCTCTGCTTCGACGGCTGGGCGGATCGCATAAGGTACCGGTCTGGCCTTAAAAAACGTTGGGCTTGCATTTTCCTCTATTTTGATCATCACTGTTATGCCTATTAGTGTTCTGAGTCCCTGCTGGAACACTTCTTGTGCGTCAGTTAGCATTTTTGACAGTCGTCCAGGTGTGACGTCATCATCCTTTTTGGCATCTACAGTCAGTGCTTGTATGGAATGCCAATCTAGCTGTATCTTCCGGATCCATTCACGTCCTAGTGGTGGTGGTCCTCCATCTGGCAATACATATAGGTCCATTTTTGGTGTTTCCTTGCTGTTATATATAACGTTCACCCTTATTTTTCCTTTGGGGTAGACTTTTTGCCCCGTGTACGTCTTCAAGACAATCTTTGTATCGCTCAAGGGTATATGTGAGAATAGCCGCTTGTAGTCCCTTCAGTTTATGACTGTTAGGGCTGATCCTGTGTCCAATTCCATTTTCACTTGGACTCCTGCTATCTTGAGCGTGACCCAGATAGTTTGGTGATCCTCCGTTTTGATCACATTATTTAGTTTCAGACAACCCAGCTCCTTGCTTCCGGAGTCTGTATCACTCTTCTGTTCGTCTGAACTACTCTCCGTCACCTTATGTACCTTCTTGTACTTCTCCAGTGGAGATTTCTTGCTGCTGGTTTTCTTTCCCGACCTGCAGACTCTTGCTATGTGTCCTACTTTTCCACACTGTCTGCACACTTTGTCCTTGAACCAGCAATCATTATGGTCATGTGTTGTTCTGCCGCAGCGATAGCACTTCACTGTTCCGTATGGCATTTCATTTGTGTAATATTCTTGCGGTCTCCGTTGTATCTCTGCAGCGCCCCATGCAGCTGCTTCGTGTGATACTGCCATGCTGAAAGCCTTGTCTAGCGTAAGATCCTTTTCTGATAGAAGCCGTTTCTGGGTTCCTTCACTTTGAAGCCCACACACAAACTTGTCCCTTAAAGTATCTGCTAGTCCCGTTCCAAACTGGCAGTGTTTCGATAGCTTGCGCAGTTCCGTTAAATACTCAGCATTACTTTCATCTTTATGCTGGTTCCTTTTGTGAAACTTAAATCTTTCTGCTATCAGCAGCGGTGTGGGGTTTAAGTGGTCCTGTAGGATTGACACTTTGTTTTCAAAACCCTTTTCTACTGGCTTCTCTGGGGTTACTAGGTTTCGTAGTAAGCCATACGTTTTTGCACCCATTGAATTCAACAATACCAGCGCTTTCTTGTCATCTGGCACTTCATTCGCCTTGCAGTATACTTCTATGCGTTCGACATATGTCGTCCAATCTTCGACTTCATTGTCGAACGCTGTGATACTGCCACTCTTCGGCATTTTTGGGTGTGGTTAGACTGGCTTAAAATGGTGTCTCCCGCGCTTTCCTTTCTTCCCCGCTGCGGCTTAAAATGGCGTCTCCCGTGCTTTCCTTTCTTCCCCGCAGCGGCTTAAAATGGCGTCTCCTGCGCTGCTGCCAACGCCACTCTCAGCGGTCCCCCTGGCAAATGGTGACGCCCTGTGGGTTTCGTGCGCTGCTCCTGCACTGCTGCCAATGCCGTTCTCTGCGGTCCTCGTGGCAATGACAGCGCCTCGCATTTTCCTGCGTGCCTCTCTCCTCCATTGACGCTGCTCGGCCCCTGAACACCGGCTGCGCTCTGCTCTCTCTCGCCTCTCTCCCCCGTTGACGCCGCTCGGTCCCGAACACCGGCTGCGCTCTGCTCTCTCTCGTTGACGCTGCTCGACCCTTGAACACCGGCTGCGCCCCGTGCGCTCTGCCCTCTCTCTCTCCCCCGTCGACGCTGCTTGGCCCTTTCTGTGCCGCTCGGTCGGCTCTAGCCGCCGCTGTCCGGGAAGGGTCTGCACAGTACCTGTTGCCAGCCTGTTTTGCTGGACCACCGTGGCTGGAAGGCCAAGCCTGGCTCTCGACAGCCTACCCTGCGATGCCAGTGCTTCTGGACTCAACCTCCTTCCACTGTTCTCCAGGAGCAAATCCCTGGGAGGTCAGGTAGGTTCGAATCTTCTCGTCGCCAATGTTAGATCCGGGTATCTTAATGTGGTGTCCTTCAATAATCAGACAAAGACTGCAGGGAACGATCAACAGGTGTTTACTGAATGAGGGTTCAAACTGCAACTGACTGTACAGAGCACCACTCAGGGTTTATATACAGGTGTGGTCACTGCCGGTACTACAGGATACAGGAGCTGTAAAATGTAGTTCTCCCCCTTAAAGGTACATACATTACAGACCCTGATGCCTTTCTGGGCCTAATTTCTGTCAGAAGGACATCCACCAAAGCATTAATAAATCTGGGAGCCCTTTCTGCTGCTGACCAGCCCTCGATACCCCTCCGTCACTGCTGTACGGTTCTGCACTTCTGTGCCATGAAAAAAAATCTTTCTTTAATCAGCTGAAGCATTTTAAACACAGCAACAGAACTCAATTTCCCTCCCTCAAAGCAGTGATAAAAAAATTACCATCCTGTTCAGCCATGGCTCAGTTGGTAGCACCCTTGCCCCTGAGTCAGAAGGTTGTGGGTTCAAGTCTCACTTCCACAGACTTGAGTACAAAAATCTAGGCTGACACTCCAGTGCAGTACTGAGGGAATCTTTCAGATGAGACTTTTAACCGGGGTCCCATCTGCTCTCTCAGGTGGGTGTAAAAGATCCCATGGCACTATTTTGAAGAAGAGCAGGAGAGTTATCCCCAGTGCCCTGGCCAATATTTATCCCTCAATCAACATTACTGAAACAGATACGATAGCAAAATACTGCGGATGCTGGAAATCCGAAATAACAACAGAAAATGAAGGGTTTCGACCCGAAACGTTGACTCTATTTCTCTCTCCAGGGATGTTGCCTGG
The DNA here is from genome assembly GCF_052327205.1 of Somniosus microcephalus. Classification (NCBI taxonomy): domain Eukaryota; kingdom Metazoa; phylum Chordata; class Chondrichthyes; order Squaliformes; family Somniosidae; genus Somniosus; species Somniosus microcephalus. Next base: position 22,904,640 of record NC_141012.1, read on the forward strand.
CCTGCTGAGTTTTTCCAGCATTTTCTGTTGTTATTACTGAAACAGATTATCTGGTCATTATCACATTGCTGTTTGTGGGAGCTTGCTGTACACGTATTGGCAACCGTGTTTCCCACATTGCAACAGTGACTACACTCCAAAAATACTTCATTGGCTGTAAAGTGCTTTGGGACGTCCGGTGGTCATGAAAGCCCCCTTTTACATATAGGTATTACATTTGCTGGTTTCTAAAACCTTAATACTATTTTGTACAAACTAGTTCCCATTACAAATGCCAATAGAAAGGTTTAATCATACTAAATGTCATTTAGTGTCAGCTGTGGCTCAGTGGGTAGCACTCTCGCCTCTGAGTCAGAAGGTTGTGGGTTCAAAGTCCCACTCCAGAGACATGAGCACAAAACTCTCAGCTGACACTCCAGTGTAGTACTGAGGGAGTGCTGCACTGTCAAAGGTGCCGTCTTTTGGATGAAATGTTAAACCGAGGCCCTGTCTGCTCTCTCAGGTGGATGGAGAAGATCCCATGGTACTATTTTAAACAAGAGCAGGGGAGTTATCCCTGGTATCCTAGCCAATATTTATCCCTCAATCAACATAACAAAACAGATTATCTGGTCATTATCACACTGCTGTTTGTGGGAGCTTGCTGTACACAAATTGGCAGCCGCGTTTCCCACATTACAACAGTGACTACACTCCAAAAAGTACTTCATTGGCTGTAAAGTGCTTTGGGACGTCCGGTGGTTGTGAAAGGCGCTATATAAATGCAAGTCTTTCTTTTTCAGTTTATTTACTCAGCAAACAGCAAAGTAACCAGTCTGTTTACAGAGTCTACTTAAAAAGAGTCTCTATGAACTGCAGCAAACAGAACTCATGGCCAAAACTACAGCAGCTTCTCCCGATAAAAGCAGGGTGATTTCTTCAGCAAAATTCAGTGAGTGGAGGATAGTTTCACAATACAAATTATGTGCATAAAATCGTTCCCGGTCAGCTCCAAGCATCATTGGCAGAGGAATTATCCAAACATCTCCATTCTGGTCGGAAATAGTGGAGTCACTATATGTAGCTTACTTAATGAAGTCCTTCATAGGAAACTTGACCAGGTTAGCAGTAGAGTCATGTGGGCGGGCAGAAATCCCAGCCTGCCACTAACTCATCAATGGATGGAGAATCTAGCCAATTGTTGTGTTAAATCAGCAATGGAAGTAACTATTGCTGTAAAGTCAATCGTCATAAAGGATGGACTTCTGATTTGAAGTCGCCATGTTCTAGAATGTGGGCAGAGGGAGGGGGGTGGTGGGAGGTTAGTGACAGTTAGACAGTTGAGGGATGCATCGGTAATGGGAAGATGGAGTTAGTCAAACTGAAGAGAAGTGAAAACCACAAAAACATCTGAGGAAAAACCAGAAAGATTGAGGAATATTTAATCAGAAAAGGAGAGACATGAAATAGAGAGAAAGTAAGAAACTAATAGAATGGAAATAAATGGATAGCAATTCCTTTTTATTTTCTGGGAGATATAGCTCACGTGCTGGAATGCATTATCTTCCTGAATGGGACTCGTGAGCTTGAACTTAATTGTAACAACTGAAGAACATACCTCCACAAGCTCATCAGCAAAGTAGCCACTTAATTCCTACTATATACATACATACATATATAAAATCTAGCTGTCACAGGAGTAAGTTGATGCATTCATGGAGCAAAGGGGGCAGCACAAAACAAGTTTCATGATGACAATCTTGATGTTCCTGTCAAGGGTATTACACAGCAATGATATAATTTACAGGGTGGACAGAGACCTCCTCCTCCATCCCTTATGTACGGAGCAAGGCAGCCATGGCTGGAAATAAGCAAGAAGGCCAGCATGGTGTCACACACGAGGAAGTCCAGAAAAAGATGTCTGATGTGAATAAAATCTAAAGGTGAGAAATTAATACTAATTTAAATGGCATAAACATGCAATATTAATCAGTATGGTTGAGTTCCTTTTGTTATCAAGTGAACACAATTCATAAACAAAAGCAAAATACTGCGGATGCTGGAAATCTGAAATTAAAAGCAGAAAATGCTGGAAATACTCAGCAGGTCAGGCAGCATCTGTGGAGAGAGAAACAGAGTTACTGGGCTGGATTTTCCTAAGCCCCGAGGAGGCAGGCATGCAGGCGGGACTGCTGGTAAAGTAGCAGAAAGTGGGGGCGGATGGCAAACCTGCCCCCGTGCCCTTTTGCCAGGACGAGGGAAGATATGTTGCTTCGAATCCCGTCTCCTGGAGGCGGGAAAGGCATTAAATACTTTTAACTGCCTGTTAACAGGTAGTTAACAGGCAGAAAAGAGGATTAGTGCGAGTCTTTCTTTTTCAGTTTATGTACTCAGCAAACAGCAAAGTAACCAGTCTATTTACAGAGTCTACTTAAAAAGAGTCTCTATGAACTGCAGCAAACAGAACTCATGGCCAAAACTACAGCAACTTCTCCCGATAAAAGCAGGGTGATTTCTTCAGCAAAATTCAGTAAGTAGAGGATAGTTTCACAATACAAATTGTGCGTAAAATCGATCCCGGTCAGCTCCAAGCATCATTGTCGGAGGAATTATCCAAACATCTCCATTCTGGCCGGAAATAGTGGAGTCACTATATGTAGCTTACTTAATGAAGTCCTTCATAGGAAACTTGACCAGGTTAGCAGTAGAGTCATGTGGGCGGGCAGAAATCCCAGCCTGCTACTAACTCATCAATGGATGGAGAATCTAACCAATTGCTGTGTTAAATCAGCAATGGAAGTAACTATTGCTGTAAAGTCAATCGTCATAAAGGATGGACTTCTGATTTGAAGTAGCCATGTTCTAGAATGTGGGCAGAGGGAGGGGGGCGCTTCACAGGTGAAGGCTTCCCGACCTCAGAGAACCCCGTCGGGTTGGAGGAGACATGAAGCAGGTCTGCGGCGGTCGGAGGCACCTGGAAGTAAGATGTAGAGGTGAGTGATGGGTGCAAGTGTGGAGTGGCAAGTATGTAAGGTGAGTGATAAGTGTAAAAAAATGGTCACTTACCTTGTTTTCTTCCTGCAGCCTTCATCCTCTCTGGATCGGGAGACCCGACATTCTCATTGTCGATTTCACAGACTGGCTGTTAGATCCTCCGAACCAACAGCCATCTGAAATTGACAAAGTTGAAAGGTTTGCTGAGTCCTGAACACAAGGACTCATCAAACTACAGAGAATGTCAGTGTTTGACAGCTTCACAGAGCTGTCAAACGCTGACATTCCTTCTTCGAAGAAGTCTTGACATATAGCATGTCTGACGTTGGCGTGCTCTATCAGTGACTTCCTCCCTAATTGGCCTGCTGAGCCCGCAGGGCGGGCTTAACAAGGTCAATCAGGGAAAAATCCCTCTGGTTGGTCAGACGAGGATGGAGGCGGGACATTGACACGACAAGCAGCAGTCCTGCCTCCAACTTGTCTCCATTGAGAAAATCCAGCCCAATGTTTCAGGTCGATGGCCTTTCATCAGAAACGTTACCTCTGCCATTCTCTCCACAATTTATAAACTTCTGCCAAAGGGCTTCCATCAAAAGGGAAATGCTTGCTCAAACCCTAATATGGCGTGTTTATGCTGTTCACATTAATGTTCATTTCTTACTTTAATGGTTTAATTCATGTCAGACATCTTTTCCCAGACTTCCTCCCGAGTCTAGACTGGTCAAGCAGCAGTTTTCAACATAGGCAGAAACAACCTAGAGAGGATAAAGGCGATGAAGCAGGAAGAGGTGACCGTGGTCAAGGTTTATACTATTATGCTCACTTTGTCCATCATTGTTATTAAACAAAACAGCCATCTGGACATATTAATAGGGCAATGGCACTGAGCTTAGCATGTCCTGCCAGTGCTGCTGCCAGGCATTTCTGAGGCGGTGTACTCAAATGTCACCTTCCTCTTTTCACAGAAATTCCAGAAATCTGAACCCTGGTCTCTGCCAGCAAGCTCACACAGCACTAAACCATGAACCAGCACTTGAACCAAGCATCAGTTCCCAAAGACATTGGAGGGTCTTAATACAAAGTCTAAGGAAGGATCTCAGGATAGGGCTTGGAGTGTGACTGAGGGAAGAAAAGTGCTCTAATGTATTTTTTTTTTAAATCAAACCGCTACTGGGTTGAGGTCGATCACAGTTAGGAGCAGTGCTCTACCACCTCGGGATTCATACCCAATGTTATAAATCTCATCATCGTGAAAAAACAACTCATGAAATAACACTGGACGGCCAGCTGGTGGCGCTGTCCAAGGAGTATAAATACTCGGGCGTGGGCCCAGCTTGCCCAGGGACATTTTGTAAGACAGGAACTAGTGAAGTACAACTAGACCTCCATGTTCTGAAACAAGTTGATTAGAGCCTTGCTTTATACTCGAACCAAGTGCGTAGTGAGTTTTATTACATCACCCAGCGCAGGTTTAATGCAAATGGATGATGCTACAAGAGTTAGAACTTCTTAACGAGTCTGTTGTTTCCATCAAGTGTATGCTGCAAGTTCAGAGGGCTGCTACCAGAGACGGTGCAACTCAATTGTGTACATTCAGGGAGGACCAGGTGTTTACACTGAAGTGTGCCATGGAGCAGAAATTCACTTATCTCTTACTTTTATTGGTTAAAATAGCAGAAAAAAAGGATTGCATTAATATATTTAGATGCTGATATCACACTGCACAATTTCACCCCAGCATTATTAAAAACAAATCAGACTTTAATGCTTTCATAGGTGATTTGGCAAATTCAATCTCGGTCTTTATCCAGTTTTGTACGTTTGTCTTTTTGGTGCTTTACTGCAATGTATGACTGTTGCCCCCACCATTTTATTAAGCAAACTTTTCTTTTCAGAATCCATTCACAGCAAAAGAAAATTGAACAACTGTGAAATCATATGTCAAAGATTACAATTGTAAAGGAGCTTAGAGCAACAGAATTGAAAACATGGCACTCAACAACATTGGACGGATCACCTGAAGATGTCCCAATCGTCGAACACCCAGAATTATGCAGTTCCACAGCTGAAAACCTATTTAGGCTGGTCCATTTTCAATTTGCTGTTTTGTTGTTTTCCAATTGGAATAGTTGCAATGTTTTACTCCTGTCAGGTTAGTGGTCCATCTGTATGACTTTACTAAACATTAATGTTATGAAAAAGGAATGAGCAAAAATTAAGCCTGACTACATGAACTTATCCAATCGTTCTATGTAGGCTAAAAATAAGAATCAGAGTTGTACTTTGAACAAGGAGGGCATTGATCAGTGTGTTTTGTTTAGAAATGCGATGGAAGATCTTAATTTCTGATATTGTGAACAATATGAAACACTAGCTGCCTCAGAGAACAATTTCTGAGCTGTTCTGGCAGAGCTGACACTGAGTTGAACTTCAGATGCAGTCTGAGCCTCTTACTTTTCTTCCTTTCTTGCTTCTTGAATCCTGAGTGCTCTCTTTTCATTTTCTCTCGGTGTGGTCTCGTTCTGCTAGCAGCAAAGTTACTCATTGAAAATAACAATCAAGAATTGTCAAAACAGATATAGTGTAGAAAGAAAGAACTTGCATCTATATAGCGCCTTTCACAACCACAGGACTTTCCAACGTGCTTCATAGTCACCGTAGTGCTTTTGAAGTGTGGTCCCTGTTTAATGTAATGTGGTAGCCAATCGGCACACAGCAAGGTCTCACAAATAGCAGAGATAATTGATCAAAGAATCTGTTTTAGCGATTTTGACTCGTAGAGATAAATATTGGCCAGGACACTTGGTGAACTCCTCTGCCTTTCTTCAAATAGCCCATAGGGTCTTTTATGTCCACCTGAGAGAGCAGATGGTGGCCTCGGTTTAACATCTTAACTGAAAGACGGCACCTCCAACAGTGCAGAACTCCCTCAGTACTGCACTGAAACCATCAGCCTAGAATATGCGTTTAAGTCTCTGGAGTGTTGCTTGAACAAATATGCTTCTGACTAGGAGGTAACAGCGCTACAACTGAGCCAAGGCTGACAGCTTGAACTATAAAAAGAACATTTCAGTTTATTTGAATTAAGCCTCACTTTGCTATATGCAGAGTGCAATTTGTGTTGTAATAGCTACAATTCAGTGGGTGCTTGGAGTGAAGTCTTATTATACTGTATGCAGATTGCAATGCATATGTTAGTTGCTTGTTTCCCTGATGCTTTATTTTAGGAAGCTCTCTTTTTTTTATTCGTTTATGGGATGTGGGCGTCGCTGGCATGGCCAGCATTTATTGCCCATCCCTAATTGCCCTTGGGAAGGTGGTGGTGAGCCGCCTTCTTGAACCGCTGCAGTCCGTGTGGTGAAGGTACTCCCACAGTGCTGTTAGGGAGGCAGTTCCAGGCTTTTGGCTCAGTGACGATGAAGGATCGGCGATATACTTCTAAGTCAAGATGGTGTGTGACTTGGAGGGGAACTGGGAGGTGGTGGTGTTCCCATGCGCCTGCTGCCCTTGTCCTTCTAGGTGGAAGAGGTCGTGGGTTTGGGAGGTGCTGCTGAAGAAGCCTTGGCGAGTTGCTGCAGTGCATCTTGTAGATGGTACACACTGCAGCCATGGTACACCGGTGGTGGAGGGAGTGAATGTTTTAGGTGGTGGATGGGGTGCCAATCAAGTGGGCTGCTTTGACCTGGATGGTGTTGAGCTTCTTGAGTATCTCTCTTAAAAAAGATAAAAGTGTTCAAACATAAAATAAATGCTAGATATTACACCTGTACATATTGGAAGTCAAGGGAACACAACCTATTATCTTATTTCCATGTTTTTAACTCAGGGAGTTGATGATGTCTTATACCCCCCTCACCTTCAGAAAACTGGAATAGATGATTTTATATGACATTTTTCCCTTTTATCTTCTGTCTGCTTAACTTAGAGGGGCGAAATTCCCCTCGTTTGTGCCTCCAGTGGGAGGCGCTAACAGGGTGCAAATGGCTTTTCGTCCCCCGAAGTGATAACCGCGGCTCCCGCGAAATTCCGCGAGAGGTTAGTGGCGGCGCTAGTGGGTATCGCCCCGATCTTCTGAGCCCAGAGATCATGACGTCATCTCCGGGCACAGCACCCCGGTAGCGCCTCGGGAGAAAAATTCCCCCTCGCGCACCGCATCAGCGCCGGGCAATGTTACCGACTGACTGCAGGGGTCACGAACAGCGAGGCCGGCCGATCGCGGGGCGCCATTTAAAGGCGCAGTGGCCGGCCAACATGAAAAAAAATCGCCGATTTTGAGCGCTGGGCTGATTGCGAAGCACTGCTGCACCCCGGTGCTCCAGCAGATGCCAAAAAAATGCCGAGCTCGCAGCGGGGAGCCCTTGTCTTTAATTGAGGGAAGAGCCCCTGCAACGTGGCAGTGCCACGCTTTGCCATAGGTGGCGCTGCTGGGCACATCGCCCCAGATCGGGACATTCCCCGCCTCTTGCGCCCCAAGAGGGAAGTGGAACGCTTGATTTAGCGCTCCACTTCTCCCTTGGAGCAAAAATTGGGAATTTCTCAAATGTTTGAAAAGGTTAGTGCCCCAAATGGTCCTCTAGGAGAATTTCAAACATAATAATGGCCCATAATTTCCGATAGGAGGCTTCCTGCGTACGGAGGCCTCCTATCGGAAAAAAATCTACGCGCTTACCTGAGGGCTCCCGAGGTCTGGGCACTTCCGATCCTGGTCTCTCCACAGTCGAAATGCGCAGGGCCTACGTATCCCAGGGGCGCAGGCGGTTCGCAAGCATCCCTGGGATCACGTGGGCCAGGCTAGCCAATGAAAGAAGGGAATCCCCTTTCATACTTTTGACAGATAGACCCATCAAAAGTATGAATGGGGATCACTGAAAAAAGACACTAAAACATTAAATAGATTTTTTAAAAACCTACGGTTTTAAAGTGAGTTAAAATTACATTAAATTAAAAAATTTAATTAAAAAAATAATTAATGTTTTTTATGGGGCTAAAAATAAACTTACCTTTTTTAAAGGTATGTTTAAATTATAAATAAGTGAAAAAAAATTTTAAACTTTTTTTCAACTCTTATGCCGGTAATAGCAGGCCTTACGCCTTCTTTCACCAGATGTAAGATTTCTAAGGGATTTCAGGGCAGGCGTCCGATCTGTCAAGAGGATTCTTGACCGATCGGAAATGCCGGTTTTCAGCGTATGCGCTTTGCATGCCTGAAACCAGCATTTCCGATGTCCCTACGGGTGTGTACACAGCACATACACACCCATAGGCATCGGAAAATACGGACCAATGTAATTTGTTTATGCATGTAGCTGTCTAGTTATGCTTATTTTCTATATCCAATTATTACCAGTATGCATACAGTTGTGTGAACGACTTATCATAATTTCTATAAAAATAATAATCCGCTTTTTAAAAAAAATTAATTCTTGCGATGTGAGCATCACTGGCAATGCTGACATTTATTGCCCACCCCAAGTTGTCCTGACTGAGTGGCTTGCTAGGCCACTTTAGAGGATAGTTAACAATCAACCACATTGATATGAGACTGAAATCACAGATAGGCCAGACTGGGTAAGGACGGTAGTTTTCCTTCCCTAAAGGACATTAGTGAAACAGTTGGGTTTTTACGACAAAACAGCTTCCTGTTCACTTTTACTGATACTAGATTTTGCTTCCAGATTTTAAAAAACATTCAAATTCTCAAACTGCCTTGTACTCACGTTCACTGGATTATTAGCGCAGTAATATAACCACTACACTACCAAACCCTTCTTGGGTGAATCCACTGCATAGTGTGATACTAAACCATATAGAACAGGAAGGTCCCAATCTAAGGACTATGCTGAATTAACTGGTCTCAGCCAGGGCATCGGGGGTGCTACAATTGGTCTCAATTTTCCACGGCCAGGTAGTAAAACAAATCACCGCAGGTTCAAACTTATTGCTATCCACTGACCCCTGAATAACTATCTGGAGGACAGTATCAGGCTTGATGCCCCTCTATGAATGAATAATCTGGCATGGTTCTCTGGGGGGGAATTTTCTGGGGGGTCAGTGGGCAGGATCATGGTGGGTCGGGTAGGAAATGTGATTCTTTTGACAGCAGGTCAACATGCATTTCCCACAGGTGCGTGTGTGATCTCTGATCCAACCTGATTAAACCAATTATTGCATTGTTGACAGACCCTTAATAATGCTTTTAAACTTACCTTTCACTTTAACTGCTTGCCCACGGGATCCAACTGCTCGGGGATTACGTCTGTGAACCCGAGGCAGGAGTTGAATGGCCATTGCTCCAGCTGATTACTTGACAGCTTCAAATGTACAGTAAAAGCTCCCACAGACAGATCATCACTTTCCTCAGCCACAACCTGTTTCTCAGTCCATTTCCAGCACAGATACTGCAGGCTTTCCACTTTCCACTCTCCATCCACTCTCACCTCATTGGAAGAACTCTCTCACCATTGACATAATGCTTCTGTCATCTCTACTTCACCTGCCATCTATTCTATCAACATGGGTGCCCTTTATACTGTCTCACCTTGGTTCTCAGAATCCGACCACAATCAGCCCCAGCACCAGCAGCACCAGGCACACCAGCAGCACCAACAACAACACCAACCTTCTCCGTAATCACCCGATGCTATACAGGACACAGGGCATCAGCACCCGGCCACATTGCTGCCCGTGAGGCCTCACCATGACCAGATTTACTTCACTTGACGCTGTACACCCTGGCTGCCACATAATGCGCCAGGTTGGCACCACCCCACACCAACACCGTAAAGCATCCCTACAACGCCCAAGCCATTCTTTTCACACTCACCACCATTGCAGAGAATGTCGTTATGTCTCACCATTCACTGCAACTCACTAAGCCACTTCCAAAGGTGCACACAAATCTGTCCAAGAACGCAAAGTGTTGAAAATAAAGGTTTCAATGTTTGACAGCACATTAACAGAAACTTTACATGAACATTGGATAAAACACCCATGTGACTACTCTTGTGTGTTGTTAGTTGGTATGATTGGACTAGGATGAGGGTAAGTGTGAGGGGGGGCTAGTGAGATGTGGATGTGATAGTGTAGATAGAGAGAGAGGGATGGGTGGAGGTGCAAGGTAAGTTGGTGTGAGTAAGGATGTGCAGGGGTTGAGTAGTGAAGGCAGAGTGTGATGAGTGGCACAGGAGGTTGAGGTGGAGTGTGGCTTTGTACTAATGTTTCTTGATCTACTGAGATAATTGAAAGGTTTGCACCACTGCACCCAGGTCCTCCTGATGACATCCCTGCTTCTGACCTCCAGTGCAATGTGCAACCAGGCTGTATTGGTGTCCTGGGGAGGTCTCTTCCGCCCATTGGAAGGGAAGAGGACCTCGCTGCATCTGTGACTCCCTCCATAAGCATATGGAGGGAGTCATGGGAGAGCCTGTGTGCAGCCCTGCACCCCTGTGCAGTGACCGTCAGTGTTTGCAGCACTTCAATGCTGTAGAACACTGACAACTCAAATGTCAAAACAAAGTTGACCATGGTCCCTTTAAGGAAACCGGCTGATCACGCGCCTTGAATGATGTCACCAGACCCGCTTCCTCTAATAGGACCGGGAAACGCGCTGGGCGGGCTTAAGAAGCCCCAGCAACGAAAGTTCCTTTTAGGCAGCGGGATGGAGCCAGCAGCAGGGCTGCGACCCACCACCGACATCGCCCGTCCCGGACTCATCGAGGTAATGAAAATCCCAGCCTATGTCTCAACTCAAGCAGGAGATATTGGAGGGTCTCCAGTTCTCTTGGAAACATAAGTCACAGCCTTCAAGGGAGTGGGGTGGGGGGGGGTGGAGGGGATCTCCTGCAAAAGATACAGTAGTCAGGGATTACTTTTAATATTTAGTGCAATGCAAACTGAATAACAAACTTAGATAACGCACTGATTCAATTGTTACTGTGGAGTTCAATCAAAAACTGGCATAAATACATTGAATGTGTTTCTGTATAAAATGTGCAGTTATTTATCTTGCATCATTGAAAATGATTTGTGTTTTCAGGTTCGCAGTTCTATCCAAATGGGAAATGTGGAAAGAGCGATAACTGCCTCTAAGATTGCCAAATTTTTGAACATTGCAGCAACTGTAATTGGACTAATAATAATTTTATTTTTTATAATTTTTTTTATTCTTAGCAGTCTGAGATTGTTTTCTCGTCCGCGTTGAAAAGAATAACATAGAAGATTAATGATCGTATCAAATTTATATCAAATAAATCTGTATTATGAAGTACATTATGTTTAGAACATTTTGGTTCCTTTATTCACCTGTGTTGTGCTATATATTTTGTTAATTCTGTTCCTCTATAATGTACATATATATCTGTTGACATGCAACTTTGTGACATACATAAGTTACATTATTTGTTTAGATATTTATGTGTTCCCAATGCAATACTCAAATTATAATATGATGTCCCTCTTTCCATTTACATAGTAAATAGACTCTTTTTTTTATAAATAGAGAAAAACACTAATGTCCTTACTGACTCACAATTGCTTTAAGTGAATGTTGATCTTTGAAGGAAATAACTAGCCAGGCAAATGCCACCTCCACCAATCCCTCACAACAAATAGGTAGTCCCCATTTGGACCAGCTATCTTTCACCAATAGTACCACTACTAGAAGGAGAGCACAAAGGCCACCTTCATAGGAACTGAGCCACAGGGAAAGAAGTAAAGTACACAGTTTCATAGGTTCAGATCTCCCATACCACAGCCTCCCTCATGTGGGGTTCAAATGATTCCCCCTTCAATTTCCACATTCCCACCTGTTCTGTAGCCACTCTCTGCCAGTTTGACTGTACAGTGAAAGGGTATGCATCGTGGTAAGGCTCTGCTAATGCCAGACTGGAAATACCAAACCATCATGCCAACCTTTCACCCACATTAAACATTGCATGCTGTACCTAATGCCTGCAGGATAAAATACACACAGTACACACAGTGGACACATTCGAAGAACACAGTAAATTATGCAAAGCCATCATCTTTGTCCTTGTCCCCTATCTTTTATACATTACTGACTTGGCATAAAGGCAACAGTACATTCAGGTATTAGGATCAGATGATGAGGTAACAGAAAATAACGCAATAAAGGAAACAAATGATTTTTTTAAAAAGTAGCTCATCCAGAAATATATTACTGCTATTGGGGGGAAAAGGAATTTATTATTTTCTATGCAGTCTTTCATTATTACTGCTGAAAACATAATGGTCAATTTTGATTGCCCTCACCTGGCGTTAACGGCCTCAAAATGGGGTCGGCTCCTTACCGCCCCGTTACAACCAGCAATGTGGTGTCCAAAGCACCCGCCTATTTCAGGCGAAAGGCCGCTTTTAATATGGAAATCAGGGTCCGAGGACATAAATAGAACCCTGAATGCCATTTTAGGTCAGAAATGGTCAGAGCTCAGTTCCCTGGGCAACGGAAGAGACGAGGCCCTCTAAATCTAAATCTTGAAACTTTTTTAGGGCACAGTGTTACACCAAAATGTGTAACAGCCCTATACATCATGGAGACAAGTAATTAATGCACCAAATTGTGCTTCTAAAGTATCTTTCTCTTCATAGCCGACTCCATGAAGTCTTGACCACAAAGGAACTCGAGGGACATTAGACCTATTTTAGTGCCTGATTGTGCCCCTTTCAAACCAGTGTGAAGTGACTCATCCTTCCTGAATATCATTCTTCTGGCTGATACGTACTTTAAGTGATGGTGCTTAGTTCTTAGATGATTATGGAGTCTTCCGTCAAATTGACGGATGGGTCAGTTGTTGTGGGTGCGCTGATGGGCGAAGCGCCCAATCTTGGACGCACACATACAGCTGCACATATCGCATTGAAAGCCAGCTAGATGAGTTGCCTTGTGTGACAGATACTTGGCAGCCAGACCTTGCAACCTCACAACCTCAAATTAATTCAAGCCAACCGAGCAGACATGCTGCTATCGTGGTCTGTCGATGGCTGTAATTTCCCAGGTATCAGGGTAAATATGCAAAATTTCAAGATGGCCTTTAGTGTGTCTTTATAGCATTTCATCTGTCCACCTCTTGCAATATCCGGACTGTAGCTCATCACAGAGGACAGCTTTGGGAATTCTATAATCAGGCATGTTGAATGGCATCTCCAGACCAACACAACTGGACCTTATTGATCATGGCCTCAATTCTAGTTATATTGCTGAGCTTGGCTATACATTACTAGGCTCTGGATTCCTCAGTCTCTCCACCTCTCTATCCTCCTTTATGATGCTCTTTAAAAACTACCTCTTTGACCAAGCACCTATCCTAATATCTCCTTATGTGGCTCAGTGTTAAACTTTGTTTGATAATGTTCCTGTGAAGTGCCTTGAGAAGTTTTACTATGTTAAAGGCGCTATAGAAATGCTAGCTGTTGTTGTTGTTGCTTGAGGACATCAGTGCAAGACACCCAGTCCAGCCATGGATGCCAGTGATACACTGTAGACAGCACAAGTGGAAATGGTCAAGTCGCTTGATATGATAGCGACTCCCATCCCTACAGTAGGGTGGTGAGGACAACAGCTTGGTATATAGTGACTTTCATTAGCAGACTAACCCATCATTTCTGCCAGAGTCTCTGCTCAAGTTTGCCAAAGTTGCAGCTGGCACTACCAATCCGGTCAGTGATGTCATCATCAGGAAAGGACACAAGATATATACATGTGCTTAGTTAGGGATATTGTTGGTTCAAAGATGCATAGCACATTTCATGGAGCACTACAGCCACTGCTTCATGTCTGCTGAAACAACTCTCTTCCCCCCAGTCGCTCTCTCTCTCTCTTCCAACAACAACATGCCCTCAAAAGACCCTCGGCACCGCCGGGCACCCCCAGCTAGTATCATTATATAATTGTACAAGGCAGAAACATGTTCTTCTCCCCTAGCACATGCACCATAGAAGCTATGTACTGTCTCCCCTTTGATGGTCTTTGATATTATACCTTTAATGTGCGTGAGGGTTTTAACCTGCTAAATCCCTCCACCTGCCTGTACCCGGTACTTTTTGTTGTATGCTGCCTTTTTCTGTAAGGAAAAAAGCAGCCATAGAATGAGCGAACGTTTTATCATGTTTTCTATATAAGAGCAGTGACTAAATTTCAAACAATACTTCATTGTCTGTAAAGTGCTTTGGCACATCCTGAAGTTGTGACAGGCGCTGTCTAAATGCAAGTCTTTATGTGTATTTTAGGCTGTAGCACTATGCAGAAATTTATGCATATAGTGTACCTATATGTAAAGTACCTTGTCTACAGAATGGTTGAGAGCTGACTGAGTCCATTGTCATTGTATGTGTAAATAATTAATGCTTCAATCTTTCTCAGCTGCATCTTTCAACATTGGTTTGTTTTGGCTGGCTGCACTAGCATTGTTACCAATAAATCCAACAGAGGATTCAGGAGAAGCTTCTTTGCACAGAGTGGTAAGAATATGGAACTTGCTACCACAAAGAGTAGTTTTTTTTTTGTTTTGTTTATTCGTTTATGGGATCAGGGCGTCGCTGACAATGCCAGCATTTATTGCCCATCCCTAATTGCCCTTGAGAAGGTGGTTGTGAGCTGCCTTCTTGAACCGCTGCAGTCCGTGTGGTGAAGGTACTCCCACAGTGCTGTTAAGGAGGGAGTTCCAGGATTTTGACCCAGCGACGATGAAGGAACGGCCGATATACTTCTAAGTCAGGATGGTGTGTGACTTGGAGGGGAACTTGAAGGTGGTGGTGTTCCCATGCACCTGCTGCCCTTGTCCTTCTAGGTGGAAGAGGTCGCGGGTTTGGGAGGTGCTGCCGAAGAAGCCTTGGTGAGTTGCTGCAGTGCATCTTGTAGATGGTACACACTGCAGCCACGGTACGCCGGTGGTGGAGGGAGTGAATGTTTAAGGTGGTGGATAGGGTGCCAATCAAGTGGGCTGCTTTGTCCTGGATGGTTGAGGCGAATAGCATAGATGCATTTAAGGGAAAGTTAGATAAACACACGAGGGAGAAAGAATTAGAAGGTTATGCTGATAAGGTTAGAAGTGGGGTGGGAGAAGGCTCATGTCGAGCATAAATGCTGGCTTAGACCAGTTGGGCCGAATGGCCTGCTTCTGCGCTGTAAATTCTATGTTAAAAGTTGGAGTTTTGACATTTAAAACTGGCAAGTTCTAGAATGTGGGGGGGAGAAGTAATAATAAGGGGAAGGAGTGACGGTTGGGGAGTTAAATGGATACATCTCTAAGAATGAAGGTGGGCAGACTGAAGAGAAGTGGAAACCAAGAGGGAAAAACCAAAAGATTAGGAAGATTTTTTATTAAGAAAAGGAAAGACAGAAAATAGAAAGCAAGTATGAAACTAATAGGAAGGAGAATAAATCCAATAATTAGAGTGGAGAAACAACAATGAAACATAAAGCTGCCATTTCAGAGGCAAAATATTAAACTGAAAAGAAAAAGGAAATATTGTGAGGAACAGATTAGAACAAAAGATTATATTGAAGTATAGAATAAAGGGATAAATTTAATGTAACCAGAGAATATACTAGAGAATAGAAATAATACAGAATGTGTTTGATGCCTCAAACCTACTGTTCCCTAGTTTAATTAACTTAGTTTTAAGTTAAGGAAAATATTACTACGATCAGTTAAACGTGAATTTAAAGAGAAACATGAATTCAATATTAAAATCGATACACTAGCTGAGGTAATATAAAAAGTAATGTTGCGGTTAAACCTTTCTATGGACATTTGTAAGGAAACTGGTTTATATATAGCATCTACAGTATAACAATAGTTAAAGGTTAAGGAGGAAGGAAAGACTCTGAGAGCCTCCATTTCCACTAAGATGCTCTGTTGACTTTAATTATGGGAAAGCATCCCTGTCCTTCTGGAAGCAGCTCTGCTGCAAACTGTGGGAGGGCAACTTTCAAACCAGACTGAGGTAGTTACTCCCGAGTCGGCGAACAACAGGAAATTTGCATTCCCAGTCATTGGGAAGGTTTCCCAGCTCGGGTTCTGCCGGGGTGGCACTAACGCCAGTTTGAAGCTGGTTGAGCATACCCTCAGAATTTTCAACACTGCAACAGGAGGGAAAGTGGGTGATCATCACCCCCTCCTGCTCCAGATGGGGCAAAAAGGGAGACGAAGGTGTCAGTGCAGGGCACCCCCATGAGTATCAAACTGTCAATGGGTTTACGGTATGGGAGAGCTAAGATGTGGACAAGGATGGCATCTCAGGGGAAGTCAATCATAAGCAACACTACATGGAGCAAGAGGAAAAGGAAATGTAGTAAAAAAAATTCTAGTTGTAGAAGATTCTATAATTAGAGGAATAGACTACCTCTTCTGCATCCACAACTGGAAGTGCCAAACCTGTGTTGGCTCCCAGGTGCCAGGATAAGGGATGTAATAAAATTGTGGAAAAGCCTTTCCATAGTCACAATGGCCATCTGCCCTCCTTCCAAGCTGCAATTTCAATCATTCAAGGTGAGACCCAAACTGTAAAACTGGCCTTGATTAACTGAAAGCCATCTCCACAAGCTAGCCTTTCAGCCAATCGAGTTCTCAAACTCTAATTGAATTAGTTGTATTTTTTGAGGCTAACATTTCGCATATTTTTACATGTTGAGTAAGGAATGCATGCTCCAAGACAAGTTACCTTGTCCATGGTGCTGGAAGCCCAATCTGGCCTGGAGGTGATGACACATTCACTGTGCAGGAAAGGTTAATAGAAAACATAATCTCTTACTTTTTTTTTCCTGTTGTGTGCTCACTTTTCCTTTTCACAGAAAATATACACAAATCAACAAAGCAATACCAGAAAAATGTGTGTGTTTGGTAGTATACAAGAAAATCAAACCTTAATCTGGGAATGCTGAAGTTATCACAGCTATTGGGGACTATTCTAACCTAACCCACCCACTGGGAAACTGACTGATTGGATTGGCTGCCTGTTTTACACCATGTTCGATTTTACTTTTTGCAATGGAGGAAATTCACGCGTAACTGATTTATGCCAGTTTTACATCAAAACATTGGTACATGCGAATTTCCTTGATCGTTTGCACTACTCCCGAGATACGTCCGCTGACACCCTCTGCTGCTCATTTACATAGCTCCGCCCCATGCAAGAGATCATCTCGTGAGTTTCCTGCATTTAAGCCAATAATGTGCTGGCATAGGTTGACCCCCTCAAAGATGGATCCGCAGCACAACCCGAGGTCGCCTGACATCTGAGATTTCTGGAGTTTGATAGCGATTTTCTTCACGATTTAAAAAAAAAATGTTTTCTTACCGAAACCTGCACTACACTTAACAAAAGTACTGTCTAGTGACATAAGAAAACTACTCGGCACTTGGTCTAAGCATTAAACAAAGCTTTAATCAACTGTTTTTCAACATGGAGATCTAGTTGTGTCCTTCACTAGTTCCTGTTAAAGAATGTCCTGAGCAAGCTGGGCCCATGCCCGAGTATTTATACTCTCCCTGGACAGCGCCACCAGCAGGCCGCCCAGTATTATTTCATAAGTCATTTCCACATGAATGACATGATTCATGTCACTTAGTACACCCAAACTATTTTGAAACCTTCGTCCCACGCCAGTCAATTAGAAGGACTCAGCAGCTGTTCCAATGGGCAGAACCCTGTTCTGCATAATAATGGCAGAGGACGAGGAGCAGCAGAGGCAAGAGGCTCCGAGAGTAAGGCGCCATGGCAGAAGACAGCAGCCTACTCGCTATTACCCCTACTGGTGGTACTGCACTTGCACTTGTTTTATGCTGGTTTTTATGCTCTGGCGTTGGCAAATCAGCTCCGCAGGAAATGTTGGCATACAGTCCTATTGGTAAGTACAGGGCAGCAACTGGGAGAAATTCTGGTGTATTTTCTGTGTAAGTGTGATCCAGGAAATGTTGGGTTACAAATTCTAACAGACATAAATTTGATTTAAAAAATGACGAACTCGTACAAGGATAGTTGAAAAAGAAGGAAAATTTATTTGACTTTGGATTATTTTAAAGCTCTCTTTAATTTTTCTACACCCCCTCCTTTCAGGTCTACAATGCCCCTGCACCATTCCTTGGGTACGAAAGTGGGTGCCAGATTTGCTCTCTGGCCTCTGTCTATTCCACTCCTGACATCGCCACGAGCACAAAACGGCATCAGGGTTTGCAATTTTCCCCTCCTAACTCCCTTCCTCACGGGGAAGTACTCAACTTTCACTGGATGCCATAATTCGATGACGCAAAATGAAGGGCTTGCCACGTGCATTTCCCGGGTAGATCCCAAAGTCGACCATTTTACGGCTCGTTTTCTTGGTAGCATCACTAGATTAACCTTGCCTTACCACATTTTTAACCATTCAATCTTAAAATGTAAGTTTGAACTTAAACTCTGTACATATTTATCTGAGTTAAGCAAATCTAATCTCAATTTTTGTTTTCCTTTTTATAGGTTTGTCGTTTTATTGCTTTAAAAAGTTGCATGGCCACTGTCTGCACCATGTTAAGCACACCTTTCTTTTCAGAATCCAACTGTAACAATAGGAAATGGAACAATAGAAAGGGTGACTGGAGAATCAGTTCCCAAAGACTAGAGTTGTAAAGAACCTACTTAGAGCAAAAGAACTGAAATGTGGCACTCAGCACATTGGGAAGATCATCGGAAGATGAAAAGCTCAGAAAAACCTATAGATCCACCGGTGCAAACCTATTTAGTGTGGTCCATTTTTAATTCGGTGTTTTGCTGTTTTCCGATTGGACTAGCTGCAGTGTTTTTCTCCTGTAAGGTTAGTGTATGTGTGACTTTTCTAAACTTTAGAGTGTAAATATGAAATAACTGAATGGAAATCGAACCTGCATGCTTAAACTGCAATTCATCTAAGCAGTTAAGCCTTTTTTGATCAAATTATAGAACAGAATTGAATTCAGTAAAGAATAGAATTGCAGTTCGACACAATTAAAGTATTTGAAGTGATGTTTAAGGAATGTTTAGTTAAGGAAGGTAATCCTTTAGTTTAGTCTTATCAATTAATTTCAAATGCTCTCATCTGCCCACCCTGGTCACATATCACTTTATTCCCTTTCCTTTAACCACCCAACCAACCGATTCTTAAATATTGACATGGTCTCTGCTTCAATCAACTGTGGTGGAAAACTGGTGGAAACCCTGGAGAAATGGTGCAAATGGGAACATAGGAATTGCTAGACAAAAAAAGACCATGGTCCATCTAACCTAGTTTGCCTTCTACCATCTTGGTAATCGCATGATACAACGATAATTGGAATAGTTGACTAATCATGGCATTAACTCTCTATCAATTAGTCTACAACAGACCCAGACATGAGGTGAGGAAATCCCCCAGTTGTTGAAAGCTTTGGGAACAATAGGTCCAAAGTCATCTGTTCTTCCCAAGAATGCTACACTTACCAGTTGGCCATTTACACTGCTTCTCCAGGGTTCTGCCAATCTTCTGCTGAAGTTATGGTAGATGATCAGAAGAAATTAGATGGAAATTGCAGGTATCTGTTTTTACAAATCTGTTAGTTGTGCTAGAAACTCTATCAAAGAAAGTATAAAAGCTAAAAAATGTAAATTTGTATAGAAAAAAGACCCCTGAAAAACTCTCAAGATGTTTTGAGATACAAGTCTGGAAATTACTGTTGCCAATATTAGCAGACACTTAACTTGTGCATATGACATTCCTTTGTCCATTATTTTCCTACATTACAACAGTAACCACAAGTACTTCATTGGCCGTAGAGCACTTTGGGAAGTCCTGTGGTTGTGAAAAGCACTATATGAATGCAAGCTCTTTCTTTTTCTTCATTTCTTTATTTTAGCAGATGCAAGAACCATAGGTTAAAATACCAGAGAAAGGAAAGTTATATGTACCCGTTAAATGTTCATCTCCTAATATTGCAACAGTAATTTCTAGGTTTTAATGAAGTTAGTTATGGGATAAATGTTGGCCAGGTCACCAGTCAAACTCCCCTGCTCTTCTTCAAATAGTGCCTTGAGATCTTTTACACCTACCTGAGAGGGCAGGTGAGGCTTTGATTTAAGGTTGCATCCCAAAGGTGGCACCTCCGATGTTTCGGCACTCCCTCAGTACTGTACTAAACTATCAGCTGAGAATATAAGCTCAAGTCCTGGGCTAGAGACCTTCTGACTCAGAGGCAAGAGTGCTACTATTGAGCCAAGGCTGACACATGCAACAAAAAACACATCACCGTGTAAATTCCATAGCAAATTGAGGTTGTACTTAAAGATTAGCTTATTACCTGTGACATTAATGTTAAACTGGCATGAATACATTGGCCATTGGAATATATTATATGTAGATTGTGTAGGTCAATTATTTATCATTTGTCATTAAAATTGATGTAATTGTGCTTTCAGGCTACCAAGTCTCTTGATAAGGGAAACAAGGACATAGCCTATAGTGCATCTCTGACTGCCAAGAAATTGAACATGGCAGCGACTGTGACTGGAATATTTCTTTTAGTGATGCTATTAATTTTTGCCGGTCTTGGTGGCATGAAGATATTTGCTCATTCATAAAATGTTTCCTCTGTTAATCTCTTTTTAAAAAGGATTACTATATTGAAAGGAAAGACTCACATCTTACTTATTACATCAAATAATGCACATTATGACATATATTTTGTCCAGGAACTTTTGATTCTTTGGTTCACCTGTGTTATGCCTGCTATATACTTTATTAATTCTGCTCTTCTACCTGTTAAAATACAAAGAAAGAAATAAAGAAAGCTTTGCATTTTTATAGCGCCTTTCACGACGTCCCAAAACACTTTATAGCCAATGGATTACTTTTTGAAGTGTAGTCACTGTTGTAATGTAGGAAACGCAGCAGCCAATTTGCACACAGCAAGCTCCCACAAACAGCAATGTGATAATGACCAGATAATCTGTTTTTTAGTGATGTTGATTGAGGGATAAATATTGGCCAGGACACTGGGGATAACTCCCTTGCTCTTCTTCGAAATAGTGCCATGGGATCTTTTACGTCCACCTGAGAGAGCAGACGGGGCCTCGGCTTAACGACTGATCCGAAAGACGGCACCTGCGACTGTGCAGCACTCCCTCAGCACTGCACTGGGAGTGTCAGCCTAGTCTCTGGAGTGGGATTTGAACCCACAAACTTTTGACTCAGAGGCGAGAGTGTTCCCAACTGAGCCACATCTTAAAATACTTCATGAAATATGCTGGCCTTGATTCTGGTCTCTCTACCACCCTAACTTTTAGTGGGAATGTGGCGGTAGAAAGACCAAAATCACAACCTAACGCTTGCCACCATCTTCCCGCCCGCTGCCAGAGCCCCCGCTGGAAACAGGTCTCATTAGGCCATGCAAATGAAGGTCCTTCGACATCAATAGGGCCACAATGCCATTTTAGTCTGGGAACATGTAGCACCCACTCAGTGCAGGGCCACCCTGAGCAACCAGAGTTCCTTAGCGAGATTGGTAGAGACCTAAAAAATAGGTTTGGTGAGGATCTTTTGATGGCAGGATAAGTATCAGTGCAAAACCATTGTCTCACTAAAAATCCTCCTAAAATATTAAACCCCCCCCTCCCAATTGGCCTGGCCTTCCCCTTTAATAGGTTTAAGCTGGCTCAGCACAGTGGATGGGCTGCTGGATTTTCTGCCCCCTGCCCCCTCCCCCCCCGCAGAAAAACAAACTGCCTATTAGCACTCGGATTGCACTGGCACCTCACTGCTTCAATGTAAACGAGGCCCGGCCATCAAAATGGTTCCAGTCTCTCTCTCTCCAGCTACGTCGAGTAGGCATTGCGATTGGTCTGCCCACCGCCAGCCTGATGCACGCTCCACTTCAAAATCTGGACTCTTTCTGTACTACAACAGACGTATGTTAATTGATCTGTGCACATGTAGGAGATGTACAAATTACAGTGGTAATTACCTCCTGACATTGTGTAGTAATTGGGGATCATTTTTGACTTGTTCTAAGTATATGATGGTTAAGGTCACATGATGGCAAAAGGTTGCTTCATTTACTTTGCTGAAGGCTATCAGTTAATGATATACATGTGAATCCTTGAAACTCATTGTTAAATTCTCAAACATGTGAGCAATTTATGAAGATACAGGTAACTTGATTGTTATATCATTTTAAACACATACATGATAGGAAACATTTAATTTCATTTGCACTTTCATCTAGAGCTTAATTGGGTGCTAAAAGCTAATATAGAGGAATAGTGGATTATGATTGGCCAGATTGTCTTAGTGTTTGTTTCAATTCTTGTAGTTCAAGGAATTTAAGTTTGATCATTTGGGGAAATATGAGCTTTTGAGATGAGTTTCCCAAGACACAAGTTTGGAGGTAAATTTGAATAACCAATCAGAAAAATTAGATGGAGATTGTGTGAACCATAGGATCAAGAGTAAGCCATTCAAACCCTCGAGCCTGTTTCAGAGTATCATAAATTAAGTGCTTTTGAAGTGTGGCCACTGGTGTAATGTAGGAAATGTGGCAGCCAATTTGTGCATAGCAAGGTCCCACAAACAGAAATGAGATAATGACAAGAGGATCTGTTATAATGATGTCGGTTGAGGGATTCATATTGGCCAGAGAGCGCCTCGGTTTAACATCTCATCCAAAACATGGCGCCTCTGACAGTGCAGCACTCCTTCAGTACTGCACTGAAGTGTCACCTTAGATTATGTGCTCAGGTCCCTGGAGTGGGACTTGAACCCACAACCTTCTGACTCGGAGGCAAAAGTGCTACAACTGAGCCACAACTGACACCTAGGCTTAATAGCCTCAAATGCAAATCTTCATTATGGCATTTGAAATGCTTTTTAATCATATTTGAAACACAAATGAGACCTTGAGTATTGTGTGCAGTTTTGTTCGCCTTATCTGAGGAAGGATGTTCTTGCCATGGAGTGAGTGCAGCGACGATTCACCAGACTGATACCTGGGATGGCAGGAATGACGTATGAGGAGAGATTGGGTCGATTGGGCTTATACTCGCTGGAGTTTAGAAGAATGAGAGGGGATCTCATTGAAACTTATAAAATTCTAACAGGACTAGACAGACTAGATGCAGGAAGGATGTTCCTGATGGCGGAGGAGTCCAGAACCAGGGGTCACAGTCTAAGGATAAGGGGTAAGCCATTTAGGACAGAAATGAGGAGGAATTTCTTCACCCAGAGAGTGGTGAACCTATGGAATTCTCTACCACAGAAGGCAGTTGAGGCCAATTCATTAAATATATTCAAGAAGGAGTTAGTTATATTTCTTAAGGCTAAAGGGATCAAGGGATATGGGGAGAAGGCAGGGACAGGGTACTGAGTTTGGATGATCAGCCATGATCTCATTGAATGGCGGAGCAGGCTCGAGGGGCCGAATGGCCTACTTCTTTCATTAATAGCTCCAAAATAACTGAAATTATTAGAGAGTAAATTAACAATGACCTCGGCCGGAATTTTCACAGTCCGACGTGCTGGCAGCGGGGGAGCCCTGGAGAGTTTGGGGAACCCGGACGTTTCAGCAGCGCGTTTGTCAATGGCTTTTTAATGAAGCCACAACATTTGCATCTGACCAATTAACGTGAGCGGGAGTGATGACGTAATGCATGAGTCTATTTCAGCTCAACTATTTAAAGGGACCCTGTGAAGATGAATGTTGAAGGATTGTCCCGGTGGGGGAACAGTGGAAGAAACTGCATTAATGGAGTCTCAAAGTGGCAAGGCTGCTCCTCGCTTAGATGATGCCTCCCTAGAGCTGATGTTGCATTCTGTAAGGGCCCGCAGGGAGATTCTCTTCCCAAGCCGACTCCAGTACATCACTCCTCATATGTACTTACCTTGCAGGTGCACTCATCCCTATTTGTCCAAGCACATCTTCAGCAATCCGATTGCTTGCTCGATGGCAGTTCTCCTGGTCATGTGGCTTTGATTGTATCACTACTGGGCCTCATTGTTTGGGCTCCTAAGAGGGGTCATCAGCCATGTCTTCAGGGGGTAGCCCTTGTCTCCAAGGAACCAGCCAATAATTCTCCTTCAAGGTCTGAAGAGCTGTGGGAGGGTGGACTGGCGCAGGATGACAGGATCATGGCAGCTGCCTAGGAATCTTGCCCACTCCTGCATGATGATCTTTTTGTGGTTTCATATGAGCTGAACATCGATGGAGTGGAAGCCCTTGTGGTTGATGAAGACTCCATGGTGATCTGGGGGGTGCCACAATTGCCACATGTGTGCAATCAATGACTCCCTGTGTCACGGGGCCGTGCATTCACGGGGTCGTTTTGCTAGGGTTTTGGTAGAGGACCCAAGCGCAGGAAACCTATCCAAGGACTCGAGACCGGGTAGAACTCGAAAGATGCTTCCTTGAGACTCGAGAACATAGAGACAGGGTAACACTTGAGAGATGATTCCTTGAAACTCGAAAACACGGAGAGACTCGAGAGAGCTGCTACTTGCAGGCAGGCGAACCCAGGACTGAGCAAAGAGGACAGGAAACAGGAAGCTTAAATACAGGCCAGAGTGGTCACGTGACATAATTATTCAAATGAAACAGGAGACAAATACTTTAACAACACACAGGTGAGGCCAGAGGCACAGAGGACAAGACAAGGACAAAAACACAACTTTATTCAGTCTCTGCCTTGCTGTCTGTGGTGCTGGTTGGAGCTGCAGCAGAGTGGAAAGTGGTGGTCGCCTTGACCAGGGAGTGGAGGGGAAGGAGAGACCCCAGGCCACCACTGCCATCAACCAACTTTATTTACCGAGGTGCCTGGAGGGAGAGGAGGAGAGGGGAAGAGGAGGCCAGCATTTACAACTGGAGAGGCCTTTCCATCACTGCCTCCCCAAATTGGCCTCCTTTCCAGGAGAGGGGAGAGGAGCTGCATTCAACACCCACTGCTTGGAAGGAGGGTAGGAGCAACTTCCTTTTCTATTTTGAACTTCTGCAGGGGGGTGTCAGTCGGTGCATTCCCCAAAGACTTTGTATTGTGGGTAGGGGGAGGAAGGAAGACCGGGCCGGAAGACCAAGGGGTGTCAAAAGCCCCTTCCATTGCCTGGCCTGGGTTAGCTGGAGCTGCCCGGGTGAAGCCTTTCCAGCACATCAAGAAGACCTGGTGTGGGGCTGAGCCTGGGCTTTTCTCCAGCTTCCCCAGGTGAAGACATCTTCTCCCCCTGCCTGAAGACCACCCGCAGAGACTTTATTTATTTTTACCATCGGGGAGTGCACCCCCTGCCGACACCCACCCACCCACCCACCCACCCACCCACCCACCTGCCATCCTGAGTGGCGCCCCTGCCTTTGCGGCCTCCCTCCTTCCCACCCCCCCCCCTCTCTTTGTCTCTCTCTCTCCCTGTCTCTCAGGAGGCACCTCTTTCTCCAAACTTATACTAATTGCCACTTGAGCCGAGGGAAGAAGGCCCCCCTCCCAATTACTTTCAACAAGGGGAGAGGCGGGCCTTTAATTTAACAGCTCCCTCTGCTCAAGGGAAGACTTTAAAAAACGGAGGCCTTTTTAACTCCTTCAGGCCTGTGACTTGGGGTGAGTGTAGCTTTTTCTTTTTAAAAAAAGAAGGACCACCCCATAATGGCGACTACATCTTCGCCGGTGGCGGGGTCAGTCAGGACCTACGCGAGAGTGGCAGCCGCAGCCACAGCCGCTCTCGCTTCTTCTGCTGCCCCGTCACCTTTTAAACTTATTACTAAAAAGCTTGGGGTGAAGAGCTACACCCACCCCAATATGACAATTGAGGCGTGCGTTAAGGCTATGGCCGGGGTTGTCGGCCCTCCGGCCATAGTGGCCGCCTCAAAAATGTACGGGAAGGCTGTCTTCTTCCTGGAGTCCGAGCGGGCGGTGGCCCTGGCCATCGCTCAGGGGCTCACCGTGGGCGGGACTTTCCTGCCGGTGGACCCGCTGGAGGCCACCGCGCAGAGGGTGGTGTTATCAAACGTCCCGCCCTTTATCACCTGTGAGCTCCTCCTCCCCCACCTACACCAACTCGGGGAGGTGAGGTCGGGGATTTCCCCGATCCCGCTCGGACTCCGGGAGAGCAGCCTTCGCCATGTCTTCTCCTTCCGGTGCCAGGCCTTTATCCAGCTGGCGCGGGAGGGGGAGACGGACGGGGCTTTCACGGTCCTCCACGGGGGGACCTCGTACCGCGTCTTCTGGACGTCGGACGGCGTGCGGTGCCACGCCTGTAGGGAGGTGGGGCACGTGCGGAAAAACTGCCCTGCCTCCAAGGCCGCCAAGTCATCTGGCGTGGCCAAGGCTGGCGCCGTCGCCGCTCCTCCTTCCGGGTCTAGCCGCGCCCCCGCTCAATCGAATGCTACCGGGGCGTGGTCGTCGTCGGAGGCCAACGACATCCAGGCCTCCGGCGGGGGGGAGGAGGGAGGTCCGGTCAGAAAGAAGGCGCGGGACAAGACCAGAAACCGTAGGGTGGGTCCCCCCGCGGAGGGCGTCCCCCTGAATTTGGA
Organism: Somniosus microcephalus; assembly: GCF_052327205.1. Lineage (NCBI taxonomy): Eukaryota > Metazoa > Chordata > Chondrichthyes > Squaliformes > Somniosidae > Somniosus > Somniosus microcephalus. The sequence goes on from NC_141012.1 coordinate 22,931,120, forward strand.
GGCCCTGACGCCCGAGCGCGTAATCGCGATAATCGCGGAGTGCGGAGGTGGGGGGGACCTCGTGCCCGAGCCTGTGGCCGCGACCGCCGAGGCGGTCACGCCAGAACCTGCGGCCGGGCTCGGGCCCGGGGGACCCAAAGAACTCGCTCCACCAGAAGGAGCAGGGGAGGCCCCTGAGGAAATGGAGGCCTCCCTTTACCCCTCCGCGCTGAAAAGAAGGCGCGACCCCCTGGATGAGGAGGAGGACCGGGAGGAGGAAGGTCCCTCCGGTCAGGGGGAGTCGTCGCCCGCCGCGGGCACTGCGCCCCACCCCACCGCTAACACCATTACGGGCGAACGGCAGGGGTCGCCTGTCCCTGGGGAGGCTGAGGCAGAAGCGTCTGCCCAGCTCGTGCCTCCCGGGGATGGGGACGAGACCCTGCCCGTGGGGGGGGTCGCGGAACAACCCGCGGCGGTTATTGAGCCATTGCTGGTGGCATTGCCCCTCGACGGGTCGGGCGGCCAGGGGACCGGGTCGGGCGAGTCGTCTGAGGACGAGCTCGCCCAGAACGACCCGGATTTTTCCCAGGTGCTGCTCGACCTCGTCGAGGTGTGTCAGAATTTTCCCCCGTCTGCTGGGTCGGAGGCCGGTGGCGTCGCTGAGGAGGGCCCTCGGTCTGTGTCTCCGGCGCCGGGCGACTTGGAGGAGGTCCGGTTTTTGTATTCTCCGATCTCTCCGGCCTCTCCGGTCGTTCCGGCGCCTGGGGCGGAGGGGATCTCCGAACCGCCGCCGCCTGCTGGCCCGGCCCCCCTAGAGGAGCCCGGGGGGGAATCCTCCGCTACCGATCCTGGGGGTGGGATCCGGGCGGAGGCGGGGCCGGCTGTCGCGGCCGGGCCGCCCGATGCGCATTGCGTGGTGGACGGTTCGGCCGCCGGTGGCGACCCCCCGGAGGAGGACGGGGACTCGGTGGTGGGGGCGGAGGAGGACTTAGAGTCCGTCGCCGACGAGGCGATGGATGACCTCGCGCCCCTCGCCGGGACCCCCCTCGTTCTTATTCCCATCAGGGAGCTCCGGGAATTTGTGGCCACGAGCCAGGGTCACCGCAGGACCCAGCAGGCCCTCGACAGATGGTCGGGGCTGGCGCTGCTCATCGGGTCGGCCCGCGTCGCCTACAAGACCATGGGTGCGGACGCGGGCGTGAGCCCGTCCGAGCTGTGTCGGTTCCGGGCATTCCTCACCGGGCTGCTAAGGGAGTGGCGGTCGGCTAGCGGCCGCCCTCCCTTCCCCCGTTAGGTTTAAGTAGGGGTTGGTTGTGCTTCTGAAATGAAGATAACCATAGCCAGCCTCAACGTCAACGGCAGCAGGGAGGCTAGCCGCAGATTTAATAACTTTTCGGTCCTTCGGGACGGGAAGTATGCGGTGTGCTTCCTGCAAGAAACCCACACCGTTCCGGGAGACGAGGCCACGTGGCTCCTGGAGTGGCAAGGAGGGGTCAACATGAGTCACCTCTCCAGTGTTTCCAGTGGGGTGGCTATCTTGTTGGCCCCGCATTTTCAGCCGGAGATCTTGGGGGTCAAGGAGCTCGTGCCGGGCCGCTTGCTCCAGGTCACTGTTCGCCTGGGGGGCGTGCCGTTCCATCTAGTGAACGTGTACGCCCCTCAGGCTGGTGCGCAGCAAGCGCGCTTCTTTGAAGAAGTGTCCACTCTTTTGGGCTCCATCGACGCGGGCGAGTGCGTCATCCTCGGGGGGGATTTTAATTGTACCTTCGAGGCGAGGGACCGCACGGGTACCCAGCCGTGCCCAGCGGCGATGGGGAAGCTGAGGGACCTGGTCGGGTCCTTCGACTTGGTGGACGTCTGGCGTAATCTCCATCCCGACTCCAGCGCCTTCACTTTTGTGAGGTCTGGGGGAGGAGCGTCCAGGATCGACCGCCTCTACATTTCCCGGGCATACGTCTCCTGCGTTCCGGCGGCTTCCGTGCGGCCGGTGCCGTGCACGGACCACCACCTGGTGTGGGCGGAGCTCGTGCCGCCGCGCGCCGGGGGGGGGTCCGCGTACTGGCACTTTAACAACCTGCTGCTGGAGGACGCGCGGTTCCGGGATTCGTTCGGTCGGTTCTGGGCCGGCTGGAGAAGGAAGCAGGGGGGCTTCCCCTCCTTGAGGCTATGGTGGGATGTGGGCAAGGCTCACATCCGTCTCTTCTGTCAGGAGTGCGCGAAGGGGTCGACCAAGAGGCGGGAGGCCCGGGTCGGGCAGTTGGAGAAGGAGGTGCTCGACCTGGAGTCCCGTCTCGGTCAAGTCGCCGAGGACCCGGCCCTGCGGCTGGCGTACGAAGAGAAGAAGGGCGCGCTGAAGGACCTGCGGCTCGTCGGGTCCCGAGGCGCGTACGTGAGGTCGCGGATCCAGTTCCTGCGGGACCTGGACCGCGGCTCCCCCTTCTTCTACTCGCTGGAAAAAAGACGGGGGGTCCGTAAGCAGCTTTTGGAGCTGCTGGCCGACGACGGATCTCCGGTCTCGGATCCGGAGGGAATCCGCGCGGAGACCCGCGTCTATTACGGGGCTCTGTTCTCTCCGGATCCGTCCAGTGAGGAAGCGCGCAGAGTTTTGTGGGAGGACCTGCCGAAGGTCGGCCTGGAGGGCGCCGAAAAATTGGACGCTCCTCTGAGTTTGGAGGAGCTGTCCGGCGCCCTCCGCCAGCTCTCTAGGGGGAAGTCCCCGGGGTTGGACGGGCTGACCGTGGAGTTCCACAGGGCGTTCTGGGGCGTCCTGGGGGGCGACTACGTGCGGGTCCTGGGGGAATGTTTGGCGACCGGGGAGATGCCCCTCTCGTGGCGCAGGGCGGTGATCGTCCTGCTGCCTAAGAGGGGTGATCTCCGCCTCCTTAAGAACTGGCGCCCGGTCTCCCTCCTCAGCACGGATTACAAAATCTTTGCCAGGGCCATGTCCGTTCGCCTTGGCACCGTGCTGGCCCACATGATCCATCCCGACCAGTCCTACACGGTCCCGGGCCGGACCATTCACGATAACATCCATCTGGTCCGGGACCTGGTCCACCATTCCCAGAGGGCTGGTCTGTCGGTCGCCTTCCTTTCCCTGGATCAGGAGAAGGCGTTCGACAGGGTGGATCACGAGTATCTTTTCGGGACTCTGCGCGCATTCGGGTTCGGGACGCATTTCGTCGCCCGGATCCGACTTCTGTACGCTGCCGCGGAGTGTCTGATTAAAGTTAACGGGTCCTTGACGGCGCCCCTTCGCTTCGGGAGGGGGGTGCGTCAGGGATGCCCCATGTCCGGCCAGTTATATGCCATTTGCGTGGAGCCTTTCCTGCGCCTCTTGCGGAAGAGGTTGGCGGGATTGGCTCTGCAAGGGCCGGGCGTGGAGGTGGTCCTCTCGGCTTACGCCGATGACGTGCTCCTCATGGTCACGGATCCCGTTGACTTGCGGAGGATGCGGGAATGCCAGCAGATTTACTCGGACGCATCCTCCGCCAGGATCAACTGGGGGAAATGTTCTGGACTCCTGGTGGGTCAGTGGCAGGTGGACTCTCTGCCGGAGGAGTTCAGGCCCTTCGCCTGGAGTACGACGCACCTCCTCTACTTGGGAGTCTACCTCAGCCCGGCCGAGGACGCCTGGCCGGCGAACTGGCACGAGCTGGAGGCCAAAGTCACCGCTCGCTTAGGACGCTGGACAGGATTGCTCCGAGTGTTGTCCTACAGGGGTCGGGCGTTGGTCATAAACCAACTGGTGGCCGCCATGTTGTGGTACCGGTTGGTTACTCTGATCCCCCCCCCTGCGTTTGTCGCCAAGATACAGAAGAAGCTCGTCGACTTCTTCTGGAACAATAGGATACACTGGGTCGCTGCCGCGGTTCTGAGTCTCCCGCTTAGGGAGGGCGGTCAGGCGCTGGTGTGCCTTCGCACCCAGGCTGCGACTTTCCGTCTTCAGATGCTGCAGAGATACCTGTACGTCGAGAATCCTCCCAGATGGTGTGCGCTGGCGACGTATTTCTTCCGCCAGCTGCACGGCCTCAATTACGACATGCAGCTCCTGTTTCTGGAAGTGGGCAGCAGGCGTGCCAGCCTGCAGGAGCTGCCTGTCTTTTACCAGGAACTGCTATGGGTTTGGAACTCCGTCGCCTCCAGGCGGAGCTCTCCCCCGTCAGGAATGGCGGCTGTCCTTCGAGAGCCGCTGTTCAGGAATCCGCACCTCCGCGTCCGTGAGTTCGGGCGGCTGGCGGAGCGGAGGGCTGTGCCTGGCAGGGTGACTAGAGTCGGGGACCTACTCGATGGCGGAGGAGCGGGCTGGATGGCGCCGGAGGAGTTGGCGCGGCGTATGTCGTGGGGCAACGTCCGGCTCGCGGTCGATGCCATCGAGGCGGTGAAGGCGAGGTTGCGCCCCGGCGCCACGAGGTGTATCGAGGCGGCTCAAGCGCGTGGGGCGATCCCGCCCGGGCTTACTCCCGTTCGGACGGAATTCCATATCGGCGCCCTGCCCCAAAGCTCCCCTAGGGGTTTGGTGCCTCACAACTTGAGCCGTCTCGAGGAGATGCCCTCCGTGCCTTTCCATTCTGCGTGGAGGGGTTTCCTGTACGGGCTGCTCTTGCACACCTTCCACTTTGCCATCTTCGCCTGCCGTCCGGACACGCCGTGGCGTGCCGTTTTACCTTCCAGCGGAGGCGGAGGTCCCCAATGGGGGGCTCTCTATGCGGGAGTCTTCCCTTGTTCTATTGGGGACTTGGCCTGGAGGGTGTTGCACAGAGCAGTCCCGTGCAATAGGTTTTTAAGTAGGTTCACGGACTCCCGGGCCGCCTGTTTGTTCTGCGGTCTGGAGGAGTCCGTGTTCCATGTGTATGTCAAGTGTGGGAGGTTGCAGCCCCTCTTTCACTATTTGAAGGGGCTGCTCCTCAAATTTTGGTTGCACTTCAGTCCCACGCTCTTGATCTACGGTCACCCGGTGCGGAGGGGAGCGGGCAGGTCGGAGGACCTCCTCGTGGGCCTGCTCCTGGGCCTGGCCAAGAAAGCCATTAATTGGTCCAGGCAGCGGGCGGCCGAGGGGGTCGTCCGGCCGGATTGCCTCCCTCTCTTCCGCGGCCATGTTCGCGGCCGGGTGGTCCTGGAGATGGAGCACGCGGTGTCCGCCGGCGAGCTCGAGCTCTTTTGTGACCGGTGGGCGCCGCGGGGACTGGAGTGCGTAATCGATTTAAGAGGCCAGATTTTAATTTGATTAATCGGGTCATTTAAAGGGTTTATTTGTTTAAGGGTTTATTTTTTTGGGTTTATAAAAATAAAAGGACAAAAACAAACAACTTTATTAAGTAGCCTAATTACTCTAATGAGGTCAATTACTCGAGAAACAGGTGAGGAGAGGGGCCCAAAGGCACGGCAGCAGCGCACCGAAGCCTCAAAAACCGCCCTCAGGCGGCGAGCAGAGGGAACTGCCGCTGAAGCCGTTACAGTACCCCCCCCCCTTTTAGGGACGGCACCTGACGTCCCATAAGCCTAAGATGATCACAATTTTATTTTTTTATTTAATTTTTTTATACTTTATTTTTAGCGAGACTCGAGAATTAAACACAAAAAACACAGTGGGAGCTCAGGAGCGCTCGAGAGTTTAACATCACAAAACACAGCAAAAGCCCAAATATTTGCCCAAGATAACTTGAGAGTTTATCTTGTGCAGGAGAGCTCGAAAGTTTTAACTTGTCCAGGAGAGCTTGAGAGTTTATCTTGTCCAGGAGAACTCAAAAGTTTCTTATCCAGGGGAGCTCAAAAGTTTCTTATCCAGGGGAGCTCGAAAGTTTATCGATACCAAAACCAAAGAGTTCGAGAGTTTATTTTGTCCAGGAGAACTTGAAAGATTAATTTGCCCAGGAGAACTTGAAAACTTCTTTTCTTCTTTCTTTTCTTTACTCTTTAGCTTGTCCAGGAGAGCTCGAAAGTTTAGCTTGTCCAGGAGAGCTCGAAAGTTTAACTTGTCCAGGAGAACTTGAAAACTTAACTTGCCCAGGAGAGTAGCAAAACACAGCGGGGGTCTTCTTCCTAGGGGACTCGAGAATTAAACACAGAAACACGGGGGAGTCCTCTTCCTAGGAGACCAAACATTTGCCCAAGAGTGCTCGAGTGTTTATCGGTACAAAATAGGAGAACTTGAAAGCTTAATTTGCCCAGAAGAACTTGAAAGTCTATCTTTTCTAGGAGAACTTGAAAGCTTAATTTGCCCAGGAGACTTGAGAGTTTACTAGAGAATTCAACACAATGAAGGTCCAGTAGACTTGAAAGTTCACTTGAATTTAACATAGACTTGAAAGTTCACTCGAAAATTTAACACAGCGAAGGCCCGGGAAACTTGGAAGTTAACTAGAGAGTTAACACAATGAAGGCCCAGAAGACTTGAAAGTTCACCTGGGGGTCTAACACAATGAGGGCCAGGAGACTTGAGAGTTAAACACTATGAAGGCCCAGGAAACTTGAAAGTTGACTTGAAAGTTCAACACAACGGGAGGCCCAGGAAACTTGAAAGATGACTTAACATAGGAAACTTGAAAGTTCACTCGAAAATTTAACACAGTGGGGGTCTTCTTCCTAAGAGACTCGAAAAATTAAACACAAAGACACAGCGGGGAGTCTTCTTCCTAGGAGACCAAATATTTGCCCAAGAGAGCTCGAGAGTTTAACTTGAGAGTTTCAAACCTTGGCTGGTTGGTTTCTGCTGGGTCCATGTATGGCTCAGTCCTACTGTCACGGGGCCGTGCATTCACGGGGCCGTTTTGCTAGGGTTTCGGTAGAGGACCCAAGTGCAGGAAACCTATCCAAGGACTCGAGACCGGGTAGAACTCGAAAGATGCTTCCTTGAGACTCGAGAACATAGAGACAGGGTAACACTTGAAAGGAGATTCACTTGAGACTCGAAAACACAGAGACATAGTAACACTTGAGAGATGATTCCTTGAAACTCAAAAACACGGAGAGACTCGAGAGAGCTACTACTTGCAGGCAGGCGAACCCAGGACTGAGCAAAGAGGACAGGAAACAGGAAGCTTAAATACAGGCCAGAGTGGTCACGTGACATAATTATTCAAATGAGACAGGAGACAAATACTTTAACAACACACAGGTGAGGCCAGAGGCACAGAGGACAAGACAAGGACAAACACGAACAACTCTATTCAGTCTCTGTCTTGCTCTCTGTGGTGCTGGTCAAGCTAACAGCAGAGTGGAAAGTGGTGGTCGCCTTGACCAGGGAGTGGAGGGGAAGGAGAGACCCCAGGCCACCACTGCCATCAACCAACTTTATTTACCGAGGTGCCTGGAGGGAGAGGAGGAGAGGGGAAGAGGAGGCCAGCATTTACAACTGGAGAGGCCTTTCCATCACTGCCTCCCCAAATTGGCCTCCTTTCCAGGAGAGGGGAGAGGAGCTGCATTCAACACCCACTGCTTGGAAGGAGGGTAGGAGCAACTTCCTTTTCTATTTTGAACTTCTGCAGGGGGGTGTCAGTCGGTGCATTCCCCAAAGACTTTGTATTGTGGGTAGGGGGAGGAAGGAAGACCGGGCCGGAAGACCAAGGGGTGTCAAAAGCCCCTTCCATTGCCTGGCCTGGGTTAGCTGGAGCTGCCCGGGTGAAGCCTTTCCAGCACATCAAGAAGACCTGGTGTGGGGCTGAGCCTGGGCTTTTCTCCAGCTTCCCCAGGTGAAGACATCTTCTCCCCCTGCCTGAAGACCACCCGCAGAGACTTTATTTATTTTTACCATCGGGGAGTGCACCCCCTGCCGACACCCACCCACCCACCCACCTGCCATCCTGAGTGGCGCCCCTGCCTTTGCGGCCTCCCTCCTTCCCACCCCCCCCCTCTCTTTGTCTCTCTCTCTCCCTGTCTCTCAGGAGGCACCTCTTTCTCCAAACTTATACTAATTGCCACTTGAGCCGAGGGAAGAAGGCCCCCCTCCCAATTACTTTCAACAAGGGGAGAGGCGGGCCTTTAATTTAACAGCTCCCTCTGCTCAAGGGAAGACTTTAAAAAACGGAGGCTTTTTTAACTCCTTCAGGTCTGTGACTTGGGGTGAGTGTAGCTTTTTCTTTTAAAAAGAGAAGGACCACCCCATAATGGCGACTACATCTTCGCCGGTGGCGGGGTCAGTCAGGACCTACGCGAGAGTGGCAGCCGCAGCCACAGCCGCTCTCGCTTCTTCTGCTGCCCCGTCACCTTTTAAACTTATTACTAAAAAGCTTGGGGTGAAGAGCTACACCCACCCCAATATGACAATTGAGGCGTGCGTTAAGGCTATGGCCGGGGTTGTCGGCCCTCCGGCCATAGTGGCCGCCTCAAAAATGTACGGGAAGGCTGTCTTCTTCCTGGAGTCCGAGCGGGCGGTGGCCCTGGCCATCGCTCAAGGGCTCACCGTGGGCGGGACTTTCCTGCCGGTGGACCTGCTGGAGGCCACCGCGCAGAGGGTGGTTTTATCAAACGTCCTGCCCTTTATCACCTGTGAGCTCCTCCTCCCCCACCTACACCAACTCGGGGAGGTGAGGTCGGGGATTTCCCCGATCCCGCTCGGACTCCGGGAGAGCAGCCTTCGCCATGTCTTCTCCTTCCGGCGCCAGGCCTTTATCCAGCTGGCGCGGGAGGGGGAGACGGACGGGGCTTTCACGGTCCTCCACGGGGGGACCTCGTACCGCGTCTTCTGGACGTCGGACGGCGTGCGGTGCCACGCCTGTAGGGAGGTGGGGCACGTGCGCAAAAACTGCCCCGCCTCCAAGGCCGCCAAGTCATCTGGCGTGGCCAAGGCTGGCGCCGTCGCCGCTCCTCCTTCCGGGTCTAGCCACGCCCCCGCTCAATCGAGCGCTACCGGGGCGCGGTCGTCGTCGGAGGCCAACGACATCCAGGCCTCCGGCGGGGGGGAGGAGGGAGGTCCGGTCAGAAAGAAGGCGCGGGACAAGACCAGAAACCGTAGGGTGGGTCCCCCCGCGGAGGGCGTCCCCCTGAATTTGGAGGCCCTGACGCCCGAGCGCGTAATCGCGATAATCGCGGAGTGCGGAGGTGGGGGGGACCTCGTGCCCGAGCCTGTGGCCGCGACCGCCGAGGCGGTCACGCCAGAACCTGCGGCCGGGCTCGGGCCCGGGGGACCCAAAGAACTCGCTCCACCAGAAGGAGCAGGGGAGGCCCCTGAGGAAATGGAGGCCTCCCTTTACCCCTCCGCGCTGAAAAGAAGGCGCGACCCCCTGGATGAGGAGGAGGACCGGGAGGAGGAAGGTCCCTCCGGTCAGGGGGAGTCGTCGCCCGCCGCGGGCACTGCGCCCCACCCCACCGCTAACACCATTACGGGCGAACGGCAGGGGTCGCCTGTCCCTGGGGAGGCTGAGGCAGAAGCGTCTGCCCAGCTCGTGCCTCCCGGGGATGGGGACGAGACCCTGCCCGTGGGGGGGGTCGCGGAACAACCCGCGGCGGTTATTGAGCCATTGCTGGTGGCATTGCCCCTCGACGGGTCGGGCGGCCAGGGGACCGGGTCGGGCGAGTCGTCTGAGGACGAGCTCGCCCAGAACGACCCGGATTTTTCCCAGGTGCTGCTCGACCTCGTCGAGGTGTGTCAGAATTTTCCCCCGTCTGCTGGGTCGGAGGCCGGTGGCGTCGCTGAGGAGGGCCCTCGGTCTGTGTCTCCGGCGCCGGGCGACTTGGAGGAGGTCCGGTTTTTGTATTCTCCGGTCTCTCCGGCCTCTCCGGTCGTTCCGGCGCCTGGGGCGGAGGGGGTCTCCGAACCGCCGCCGCCTGCTGGCCCGGCCCCCCTAGAGGAGCCCGGGGGGGAATCCTCCGCTACCGATCCTGGGGGTGGGATCCGGGCGGAGGCGGGGCCGGCTGTCGCGGCCGGGCCGCCCGATGCGCATTGCGTGGTGGACGGTTCGGCCGCCGGTGGCGACCCCCCGGAGGAGGACGGGGACTCGGTGGTGGGGGCGGAGGAGGACTTAGAGTCCGTCGCCGACGAGGCGATGGATGACCTCGCGCCCCTCGCCGGGACCCCCCTCGTTCTTATTCCCATCAGGGAGCTCCGGGAATTTGTGGCCACGAGCCAGGGTCGCCGCAGGACCCAGCAGGCCCTCGACAGATGGTCGGGGCTGGCGCTGCTCATCGGGTCGGCCCGCGTCGCCTACAAGACCATGGGTGCGGACGCGGGCGTGAGCCCGTCCGAGCTGTGTCGGTTCCGGGCATTCCTCACCGGGCTGCTAAGGGAGTGGCGGTCGGCTAGCGGCCGCCCTCCCTTCCCCCGTTAGGTTTAAGTAGGGGTTGGTTGTGCTTCTGAAATGAAGATAACCATAGCCAGCCTCAACGTCAACGGCAGCAGGGAGGCTAGCCGCAGATTTAATAACTTTTCGGTCCTTCGGGACGGGAAGTATGCGGTGTGCTTCCTGCAAGAAACCCACACCGTTCCGGGAGACGAGGCCACGTGGCTCCTGGAGTGGCAAGGAGGGGTCAACATGAGTCACCTCTCCAGTGTTTCCAGTGGGGTGGCTATCTTGTTGGCCCCGCATTTTCAGCCGGAGATCTTGGGGGTCAAGGAGCTCGTGCCGGGCCGCTTGCTCCAGGTCACTGTTCGCCTGGGGGGCGTGCCGTTCCATCTAGTGAACGTGTACGCCCCTCAGGCTGGTGCGCAGCAAGCGCGCTTCTTTGAAGAAGTGTCCACTCTTTTGGGCTCCATCGACGCGGGCGAGTGCGTCATCCTCGGGGGGGATTTTAATTGTACCCTCGAGGCGAGGGACCGCACGGGTACCCAGCCGTGCCCAGCGGCGATGGGGAAGCTGAGGGACCTGGTCGGGTCCCTCGACTTGGTGGACGTCTGGCGTAATCTCCATCCCGACTCCAGCGCCTTCACTTTTGTGAGGTCTGGGGGAGGAGCGTCCAGGATCGACCGCCTCTACATTTCCCGGGCATACGTCTCCTGCGTTCCGGCGGCTTCCGTGCGGCCGGTGCCGTGCACGGACCACCACCTGGTGTGGGCGGAGCTCGTGCCGCCGCGCGCCGGGGGGGGTCCGCGTACTGGCACTTTAACAACCTGCTGCTGGAGGACGCGCGGTTCCGGGATTCGTTCGGTCGGTTCTGGGCCGGCTGGAGAAGGAAGCAGGGGGGCTTCCCCTCCTTGAGGCTATGGTGGGATGTGGGCAAGGCTCACATCCGTCTCTTCTGTCAGGAGTACGCGAAGGGGTCGACCAAGAGGCGGGAGGCCCGGGTCGGGCAGTTGGAGAAGGAGGTGCTCGACCTGGAGTCCCGTCTCGGTCAAGTCGCCGAGGACCCGGCCCTGCGGCTGGCGTACGAAGAGAAGAAGGGCGCGCTGAAGGACCTGCAGCTCGTCGGGTCCCGAGGCGCGTACGTGAGGTCGCGGATCCAGTTCCTGCGGGACCTGGACCGCGGCTCCCCCTTCTTCTACTCGCTGGAAAAAAGACGGGGGGTCCGTAAGCAGCTTTTGGAGCTGCTGGCCGACGACGGATCTCCGGTCTCGGATCCGGAGGGAATCCGCGCGGAGACCCGCGCCTATTACGGGGCTCTGTTCTCTCCGGATCCGTCCAGCGAGGAAGCGCGCAGAGTTTTGTGGGAGGACCTGCCGAAGGTCGGCCTGGAGGGCGCCGAAAAATTGGACGCTCCTCTGAGTTTGGAGGAGCTGTCCGGCGCCCTCCGCCAGCTCTCTAGGGGGAAGTCCCCGGGGTTGGACGGGCTGACCGTGGAGTTCCACAGGGCGTTCTGGGGCGTCCTGGGGGGCGACTACGTGCGGGTCCTGGGGGAATGTTTGGCGACCGGGGAGATGCCCCTCTCGTGGCGCAGGGCGGTGATCGTCCTGCTGCCTAAGAGGGGTGATCTCCGCCTCCTTAAGAACTGGCGCCCGGTCTCCCTCCTCAGCACGGATTACAAAATCTTTGCCAGGGCCATGTCCGTTCGCCTTGGCACCGTGCTGGCCCACATGATCCATCCCGACCAGTCCTACACGGTCCCGGGCCGGACCATTCACGATAACATCCATCTGGTCCGGGACCTGGTCCACCATTCCCAGAGGGCTGGTCTGTCGGTCGCCTTCCTTTCCCTGGATCAGGAGAAGGCGTTCGACAGGGTGGATCACGAGTATCTTTTCGGGACTCTGCGCGCATTCGGGTTCGGGACGCATTTCGTCGCCCGGATCCGACTTCTGTACGCTGCCGCGGAGTGTCTGATTAAAGTTAACGGGTCCTTGACGGCGCCCCTTCGCTTCGGGAGGGGGGTGCGTCAAGGATGCCCCATGTCCGGCCAGTTATATGCCATTTGCGTGGAGCCTTTCCTGCGCCTCTTGCGGAAGAGGTTGGCGGGATTGGCTCTGCAAGGGCCGGGCGTGGAGGTGGTCCTCTCGGCTTACGCCGATGACGTGCTCCTCATGGTCACGGATCCCGTTGACTTGCGGAGGATGCGGGAATGCCAGCAGATTTACTCGGACGCATCCTCCGCCAGGATCAACTGGGGGAAATGTTCTGGACTCCTGGTGGGTCAGTGGCAGGTGGACTCTCTGCCGGAGGAGTTCAGGCCCTTCGCCTGGAGTACGACGCACCTCCTCTACTTGGGAGTCTACCTCAGCCCGGCCGAGGACGCCTGGCCGGCGAACTGGCACGAGCTGGAGGCCAAAGTCACCGCTCGCTTAGGACGCTGGACAGGATTGCTCCGAGTGTTGTCCTACAGGGGTCGGGCGTTGGTCATAAACCAACTGGTGGCCGCCATGTTGTGGTACCGGTTGGTTACTCTGATCCCCCCCCCTGCGTTTGTCGCCAAGATACAGAAGAAGCTCGTCGACTTCTTCTGGAACAATAGGATACACTGGGTCGCTGCCGCGGTTCTGAGTCTCCCGCTTAGGGAGGGCGGTCAGGCGCTGGTGTGCCTTCGCACCCAGGCTGCGACTTTCCGTCTTCAGACGCTGCAGAGATACCTGTACGTCGAGAATCCTCCCAGATGGTGTGCGCTGGCGACGTATTTCTTCCGCCAGCTGCACGGCCTCAATTACGACATGCAGCTCCTGTTTCTGGAAGTGGGCAGCAGGCGTGCCAGCCTGCAGGAGCTGCCTGTCTTTTACCAGGAACTGCTATGGGTTTGGAACTCCGTCGCCTCCAGGCGGAGCTCTCCCCCGTCAGGAATGGCGGCTGTCCTTCGAGAGCCGCTGTTCAGGAATCCGCACCTCCGCGTCCGTGAGTTCGGGCGGCTGGCGGAGCGGAGGGCTGTGCCTGGCAGGGTGACTAGAGTCGGGGACCTACTCGATGGCGGAGGAGCGGGCTGGATGGCGCCGGAGGAGTTGGCGCGGCGTATGTCGTGGGGCAACGTCCGGCTCGCGGTCGATGCCATCGAGGCGGTGAAGGCGAGGTTGCGCCCCGGCGCCACAAGGTGTATCGAGGCGGCTCAAGCGCGTGGGGCGATCCCGCCCGGGCTTACTCCCGTTCGGACGGAATTCCATATCGGCGCCCTGCCCCAAAGCTCCCCTAGGGGTTTGGTGCCTCACAACTTGAGCCGTCTCGAGGAGATGCCCTCCGTGCCTTTCCATTCTGCGCGGAGGGGTTTCCTGTACGGGCTGCTCTTGCACACCTTCCACTTTGCCATCTTCGCCTGCCGTCCGGACACGCCGTGGCGTGCCGTTTTACCTTCCGGCGGAGGCGGAGGTCCCCAATGGGGGGCTCTCTATGCGGGAGTCTTCCCTTGTTCTATTGGGGACTTGGCCTGGAGGGTGTTGCACAGAGCAGTCCCGTGCAATAGGTTTTTAAGTAGGTTCACGGACTCCCGGGCCGCCTGTTTGTTCTGCGGTCTGGAGGAGTCCGTGTTCCATGTGTATGTCGAGTGTGGGAGGTTGCAGCCCCTCTTTCACTATTTGAAGGGGCTGCTCCTCAAATTTTGGTTGCACTTCAGTCCCACGCTCTTGATCTACGGTCACCCGGTGCGGAGGGGAGCGGGCAGGTCGGAGGACCTCCTCGTGGGCCTGCTCCTGGGCCTGGCCAAGAAAGCCATTAATTGGTCCAGGCAGCGGGCGGCCGAGGGGGTCGTCCGGCCGGATTGCCTCCCTCTCTTCCGCGGCCATGTTCGCGGCCGGGTGGCCCTGGAGATGGAGCACGCGGTGTCCGCCGGCGAGCTCGAGCTCTTTCGTGACCGGTGGGCACCGCGGGGACTGGAGTGCGTAATCGATTTAAGAGGCCAAATTTTAATTTGATTAATCAGGTCATTTAAAGGGTTTATTTGTTTAAGGGTTTATTTTTTGGGTTTATAAAAAAAAAGAGGACAAAAACAAACAACTTTATTAACTAGCCTAATTACTCTGATGAGATCAATTACTCGAGAAACAGGTGAGGAGAGGGGCCCAAAGACACGGCAGCAGCGCACCGAAGCCTCAAAAACCGCCCTCAGGTGGCGAGCAGAGGGAAGTGCCGCTGAAGCCGTTACACCCTGGACCTGTTGGAAGCCAGCCAGAGTCGCAAAGCCATTCTGACTGGCCTCATATGTTGCAAAGTGCACCTAACTGCCGGCCCTGGCAAACATGGCATCGGTCACCTGAATGATGCATTTGTGGGCAGCAGATTGCAAGATTCTGCAGATATCTCCTGCAGATCCCTGGAAGTAGCCAGAGGCAAAGAAATTGAGGGTGGTGGTGACGTTGACAGCCACTGGCAAAGCGTGCCCACCAGGTCCACTTGGCAGGAGGTCTTCTTCCAGGAGGCTACAAATATCTGCGACCACCTGATGCAATACCCTGAGCCTCTTGAAGCAGTGGCATTCCGACATGTCCAGGAAGCTGATCCTCTGCCTATATACCCAGTGTTGGGGGTATCGCCTCCTTAGAGCTGTACCCCTGTGCTCGTCCCCTCTCTTCTGTGGAGCAGCAGGTTGGTGAGGAGAAGCCTACATCATTACATAAATTTAAAACAGAAATAGACAGTTTCCTAGTAGAAAAGGGAATTAAGGGTTACGGGGAGCGGGCAGGAATTTGGACATGAGTCTAGGTTCGGATAGGTCATGGCCCTGTGGGTAGCGGAGCGGGCCCAGGGGCCGTGTAGCCTGATCCTGCTCCTGTTTTTGTGTGTCTAATGCTGTTAGATTCAGGAGATAGTCCTGTCATAGTGGATTGGCGGTTAGGATCAGATCAGCCATGATCTTATTGAATGGCGGAGCAGGCTCGAGGGGCCAATTGGCCTACTCCTGCTCCTATTTCTTATGTTCTTATGTTACTGCTGCTCCTGCTGGTGATTCTCCTGCTGCCGATGCTGTTGCTGCTGATCCTTATCTTGGTTCTCAGCTGAGGTCCAAGGTGAAGCTGCTAAGTGGCACCGATGCTGAACTAATGCTTGACAGATGGAAAGTGTAGATCAGGCTCACAAAAATCCAAGTTCGCAGAAATTACCTCAAAAGTTGTGGAAATCATAGAATGGTTACAGCACAGAAGGAGGCCATTAGGCTCATCGAGCCCATCCAGTTCTCTGTAAGAGCACTTCAGCTTGTCCCACTTCCCCGCCTTTTCCCCATAGCCCTGCAAATTTTTTCCTTTGGGTATTTATCCAATTCCCTTTTGAAAGCCACGATTGAATCTGCCTCCAACACCCTCTCAGGCAGTACATTCCAGATCATAACGACTCGCTGTGTAAAAAAGTTTTTCCTCGTGTCGCCTTTGGTTCTTCTGCCAATCACCTTAAATCTGTGTCCTCTGGTTCTCGGCCCTTCTGCCAATGGGAACAGTTTCTCTCTATCTACTCTGTCTAGACCCCTCATGATTTTGAACACCTCTATCAAATATCCTCTCAACCTTCTCTGCTCTGAGGAGAACAACCCCAGCTTCTCCAGTCTAGCCAAGTAACTGAAATCCCTCAGCCCTGGAAGCATTCTAGTAAATCTTTTCTGCACCCTCTCTAGGGTCTTCATATCTTTCCTAAACTGTGGTGCCCAGAATTGGGCACAATACTCCAGTTGAGGCCAGATCAGTGTGTTATAAAGGTTCATCATAACTTCCTTGCTTTTGTACTCTATGCCTCTATTTATGAAGCCCAAGATCCTGTATTCTTATTTTAACCGCTTTCTCAACCTGCCCTGCCAACTTCAACAATTTGTGCACATATACCCCCAGGTCTCTCTGTTCATGCACCCCCTTTAGAACTGTACCCTTTAGTTTATATTGCCTCTCCTCGTTCTTCCTACAAAAATGCATCACTTTGAACTTTTCTGCGTTAAATTTCATCTGCCATGTGTCCGCCCATTCCACCAGCCTGTCTATGTCCTCTTGAAGTCTATCACTATCCTCCTCACTGTTCACTATATTTCCAAGTTTTGTATCATCTGAAAATTTTGAAATTGTGCACTGTACACCCAAGTCTAAGTCATTGATATATATCAAGAAAAAGAGTGGTCCCAGTACCGACCCCTGGGGAACAGCACTGTATACTTTCGTATGACCTGTCCCACCAGCAGGACAGACCCACCAGGGGTGGTGGTACAGCGGTATACGGTCGGGAAAGAGTGACCCTGCAAGTCCTCAACATTCACTCCGGACCCCATGAAGTCTCATGGCTTCAGGTTAAACATGGACAAGGAAATCTCCTGCTGATTACCACCTACCACTCTCCCTCAGCTGATGAATCAGTACTTCTCCATGTTGAACACCACTTGGAAGAAGCACTGAGAGTAGCAAGGGCACAGAACGTACTCTGGATGGGGGACTTCAATGTCCATCACCAAGAGTGGCTCGGTAGTGTTGTGTCCGTCAGTAATAAGACACAAGACTGCAGGAGAACGGTACAACAGGTGTTTACTCAACGTGGCTCACTCTGGAACTGCAATGTACAGATTACTACTCAGTGCTATATACAGGTGTGGTCACTGCCGGTACTGCAGTATACATGAGCTGTAAAAAGTAGTTCCCCCCCTTAAGGTATATACATTCTATATATACATTACAATTCCTCCCCTTTTAGATTAACAGTACCATAACACTCATTTAACAATTAAATATCAAACTAATTACAATTAACACTTTTAACATACAACGTTATCTGAAAATAGTCTATTTATATATTCAGTCTTTAGGGAGGCTTCCTGATCCTTTCTGGATAACGCCTTTCCCGAGTGTCTCGCTCTTGGTGCGGAGGCGATTCTGGCACCCTGTCGTCGGTTGGGTCATCAGCTTCCGATGCTACTGTTTCTGAGTTAGATGTGACTTGTACGTCGGGTTCCTCACCAGGTACGTATGGGCGAGACATGGGGTTGACTTGTTCCTGTGACTCTAGGATCTGGTCAGCATGGCGTCTCACGATGTTCTCCCCAACGTCCACTGTGTACATTAGTGGGCCCTGCCGTGTGCATATCGTTCCTGGCTGCCATTTTTCTGTTCGGTAGTCGCGGGCCAAGACTGGTTGCCCTACATTGAAGCTCCTTGTTGGCTTCTCATGGATGTGCTGGAATTGCTTACTCTCAACATCTCTTTGTACGTTTGGTCTGAGCAAATCCATGCGAGATCTTAACCTTTGGTTAAAGAACATCATGGCCGGGGCCTGGTTGGTGACTGCATGTGTCGCATTCCAGTAGGCGAACAGCAAATTGTCCACCTTGTGCTGCAGCGGAATGTTGTCATTCTACATAGCCTTTATTGCCTTCTTAAAGGTTTGTACGAACCTCTCAGCCAATCCATTTGTGGCTGGATGATACGGGGCGGATGTGTAATGCCTTACCCCATTCTTCTTCATAAACCTCTGGAACTCTTCGGACACAAACTGGGGTCCGTTATCGGAGCAAATCTGTTCTGGCAAGCCGTTCCTGGCAAAAATGGTCCGTAGGACTGCAATAGTTTTCTCCGTGGTGGTGGAGGACATTTTAAAAACATTGAGTCCATGAATGGACCAGCAAAATCAATATGCACCCATTGCCATGGAGATGAGGGCCACTCCCATGGGTGTAGAGGGGCATGTGGTGGTGCATTTTGGACCTTCTGGCATCCTGAGCAGCTCTTTGTCAGGTCCTCGATTTGTTTATCGATTCCCTGCCACCACACATAAGCCCTGGCAAGGCTTTTCATTTTTACCCCTCCCAGATGATCCTCATGAAGCTCATTGAGCACTCTCTCCCTTAACTTGGATGGAATTACCACTCGGGATCCACACATCAAGGTCCCCCGGCACACTGGCAGCTGTTCTCTTCTTGACGAGAATGCTGGCAACAGTGAGTCGCCATGTGCTGGCCATCCCTTCACCGTCAAATCATATACCCGAGACAGTGTCGGGTCATTTCGGGTCTCCTTTTCTATACGAGGTATTCAACTATAGTCGAATTAAATATTTCGACAGGATCCACTGCTGGTGCTTCCTCCGCAGTAGGCAGTGGCAGGCGTGATAGCCCATCAGCATTTCCATGCTGTTTCGTGCCCTTATATTCAATCTCATAGTGGTGTGCCCCTAGAAAGAGTGACCATCTTTGTAGTCATTGCGCAGTCATCACCGGAACGCCCTTCTTCGGATTAAAAATGGAGACAAGGGGCTGGTGGTCAGTCAGCAAGGTGAACTTCTGCCCGTGCAGATAGTGATTGAACTTTTTCACTCCCCACACTAGGCTGAGGGCCTCCCTGTCAATCTGGGCGTAGTTACGCTCGGCTGAGGTTAGTGATCGTGACGCAAAGGCTATTGGCCTCTCTGAGCCGTCCGAGAATTTGTACGACAGCACCGCTCCAATGCCGTAGGGTGATGCATCACACGCCAACCGAATTGGTAGTGCTGGGTTGAAATGGGCCAATACCTCTTTCGATGTGATTAGTGTTTTGCTCTTCTGGAAAGCTCGTTTACATTCGTCACTCCATTTCCATGGCACCCCAGTTTGCAGTAGGGTGTTCAGTGGGTGTAGTATTGTAGACAAATTTGGCAAGAACTTATGGTAGTAGTTTACCAGCCCGAGGAACGACCTCAGTTGTGACACATTTTCCGGTGCTGGAGCCTTGACTACTGCCTCAATCTTTTCTTGGGACTTATGTAACCCCTCTTTATCGATAACGTGGCCACAATACAAGATCTGATTTTTTAAAAACTCGCATTTGTGGCGGTTAGCTCGGAGCCCATATTCCTTCAATCTAGTGAGCACCTGCTCCAGGTTGGCAAGTTGATCACTGTCATTTTCGCCCGTGACCAGGAGGTCGTCCAAATAACACTGGGTCCCTGGGATCCCTTGCAGGACTTGTTCCATTGCCCTTTGCCAAATAGCCGGAGCTGATACTACCCCGAATACCAGCCGGTTGTATTGGTAGAGACCTTTATGGGTGTTGATTGTGAGGTATTTTTTTGATGCTTCTTCTACCTCCATTTGCAGATACGCCTGGGCCAGATCAATCTTAGTGAAGCGTTTCCCTCCAGATAGCAAGGCAAAAATATCTTCAATCCGCGGAAGTGGATATTGTACGGTGTGAAGCACTGGGTTCACTGTTACCGTAAAGTCCCCACAGATGCGAACCTTCCTTGGTTCCCCAGGCGTGCTGCTCAACGACCTTTTCATCACAGGGATGATGGGCGTAGCCCACTCACTCCAGTCTACCTTGGACAATACTCCTGAACGTTTCAAAGTCTCCAGCTCTGGTTCGACGGCTGGGCGGATCGCATAAGGTACCGGTCTGGCCTTAAAAAATTTTGGGCTTGCGTTTTCTTCGATTTTAATTGTTGCTGTCATGCCTTTTAGTGTTCCGAGTCCTTGCTGGAACACTTCTTGTGCGTCGGTTAGGATCTTTGACAGTCGCCCAGGTGTGATGTCGTCATCCTTTTTGGCAGCCACAGTCAGTGCTTATATGGAATGCCAATCTAGCTGTATTTTCTGGATCCATTCACGTCCCAGTAATGGTGGTCCTCCATCTTGCAATACATGCAGGTCTAGTTTTGGTGTTTCCTTACCGTTATATATAGCGGTCACCCTTATTTTTCCTTTGGGGTAGACTTTTTGCCCCGTGTACATCTTCAAGACAATCTTTGTATCTCTCAAGGGTATGTGTGAGAATAGCAGCTCATAGTCCCGTCAGTTTATGACTGTTAGGGCTGATCCTGTGTCCAATTCCATTTTTACCTGGACTCCTGCTATCTTGCGAGTGACCCAAATGGTTCGGTGATCCTCCGTTTTGATCACATTATGTAGTTTCAGACAACTCAGCTCCCTGCTTTCGGAGTCGGTATCACTCTTTTGTTCGTCTGAACTATTCTCCTTCACCTTATGTACCTTCTTGTACTTTTCTTTTGGAGATTTGTTATTGCTGGATTTCTTTCCCGACCTGCAGACTCGTGCTATGTGTCCTACTCTTCCACACTGTCTGCACACTTTGTCTTTGAACCAGCAATCATTGTGGTCGTGTGTTGTTCTGCTGCAGTGATAGCACTTCTCTGTTCTGTATGACATTTCGTTTGTGCCATATTCTTGCAGTCTCTGTTGTATCTCTGCAGCACCCCGTGCTGCTGCTTCATATGATACTGCAATGCTGAAAGCCTTGTCCAACGTAAGGTCCTTTTCAAATAAAAGCCGTTTCTGGGTTCCTTCACTTTGAAGCCCACACACAAACTTGTCCCTTAAGGTATCTGCCAGCCCCGTTCCAAACGGGCAGTGTTTCGATAGTTTGCGCAGTTCTGTTAAATATTCAGCATTGCTTTCATCCTTATGCTGGTTCCATTTGTGAAACTTGAATCTTTCTGCTATCAGCAGCGGTGTGGGGTTTAAATGTTCCTATAGTATTGTCACTATGTCTCCAAAACTCTTTTCCACTGGCTTCGCTGGGGTTACTAGATTTCGTAATAAGCCATACGTCTTTGCACCTGTAATGTATGTACCATTAAGGGGAGAACTACTTTTTACAGCTCCTGTATACTGTAGTACCAGCAGTGACCACACCTGTATATAAACCCTGAGTAGTGATCTGTATAGTTAGTTCTAGAGTAACCCTCATTCAGTAAACACCTGTTAAATCGTTCCCTGCAGTCTGTTGTCTGATTATTGAAGGACACAACATTAAGATACACAGATCTAACATTGGCGACGAGGTAGATTCGAACCTACCTGCAACTCTGCATCACCTCCCAGGGATTCGCTCCTGGAGAACAGTGGAAGAAGGTCGAGTCCAGAAGCACGGGCAGCGACCACGGGCAACCACCCAGTCATCCAGTGGAGATTTGAGCATCGCAGAGGAGGCTGTCGAGAGCCAGGCTTGGCTTTCCCCACGGTGGTCCAGCGAAATGGGCTGGCAACAGGTACTGCGCAGACCCTTCCCGGACAGCGACGGGATAGAGCCCGACCGAGCGGCACAGAAAAAGGCCGAGCAGCGTCGACGGGGAGAGAGAGAGGGCAGAGCGCACAGGGTGCAGCCGGTGTTCAGGACCGGGCGGCGTCAACGGGGGAGAGAGACGAGAGAGAGCAGAGCGCAGCCGGTGTTCAAGGGCCGAGCAGCGTCAACGGGGGAGAGAGGCGCGCAGGAAAATGCGAGGCGCTGCCATTGCCACGAGAACCGCAGAGAGCGGCGTTGGCAGCAGCGCAGGAGCAGCGCACGAAACCTACAGGGCGTCGCCATTTGCCACGAGGACCGCCGAGAGTGGCATTGGCAGCAGCGCGGGAGACGCCATTTTAAGCCGCAGCGGGGAAGAAAGGAAAGCGCGGGAGACGCCATTTTAAGCCAGTCTAACCACACCCAAAAATGCCGAAGAGTGGCAGTATCACAGCGTTCGACAATGAAGTCGAAGATTGGACGACATATGTCGAACGCATAGAAGTATACTGCAAGGCGAATGAAGTGCCAGATGACAAGAAAGCGCTCCCCCGTCGACGCTGCTCGGCCCTTTGCTGTGCCGCTCGGTCGGGCTCTAGCCCGCCGCTATCCGGGAAGGGTCTGCGCACTACCTGTTGCCAGCCCATTTCGCTGGACCACCGCGACTGGAAAGCCAAGCCTGGCTCTCAACAGCCTCCCCCGCAATTCTCGAGTCTCTGCTGCTCTGATGGATGACTGGGCGGTTGCCCGTGGTCGACGCCCGTGTCTCTGGCCTTGACCTCCAATCTTCTGGTCTCCAGGAACGAATCCCTGGGAGGTGATGCAGAGTTGCAGTTAGGATCGAATTTTTCTCGTCGCCAATGTTGTGTCCATCAGTAATAAGACACAAGACTGCAGGAGAACGGTACAGCAGGTGTTTACTCAACGTGGCTCACTCTGGAACTGCACTGTACAGATTACTACTCAGTGCTATATACAGGTGTGGTCACTGCCGGCACTGCAGTATACATGAGCTGTAAAAAGTAGTTCCCCCCTTAAGGTATATACATTCTATATATACATTACAGGTAGCACCACTACTGACTGAGCTGGCCAAGTTCTGAAGGACATAACTGACAGTCTGGGCCTGCGACAGGTGGTGAGAGAACCAACACAAGGGAAAAACCTACTTGAACGCATCCTCACCAATCTACCTGTCGCAGATGCATGTGTCCGTAACAGCATTGGTAGCAGTGACTACCGCACAGTCATTGTGGAGATGAAGTCCCGTCTTCACACTGAGAACACACTCCATCATGTTGTGTGACACTACCACCGTGCTAAATGGGATCGATTCAGAACAGATCAAGCAGCTCAAAACTGGGCATCCCTGAGGCACTGTGGGCCATCAGCAGCAGCAGAATTGTATTCCCCCACAATCTGTTACCTTCTGGCCTGGCATATCCCTCACTCTACCATTACCCATCAAGCCAGGGGACCAACCCTGGTTCAATAAGCAGTGTAGAAGAGCATGCCAGGAGCAGCACCAGGCGTACCTAAATATGAGGTGCCAACCTGGGGAAGCTGCAACAGAGGACTACGTCCATGCTAAAAAGTGGAAGCAGCATGCTATAGACAGGGCTAAGCGATCCCACAATCAACGGATCAGATCAAAGCTCTGCAGTCCTGCCAAATCCAGTCGTGAATGGTGGTGGACCATTAAGCAACTAACGGGAGGAGGAGGCTCCATGAATATCCCCATCCTCAATGATGGTGGAACCCAGCACATGATTGCAAAAGACAAAGTTGAAGCGTTTGCAACCATCTTCAGCCAAAAGTGCCGAGTGGATGATTCATATTGACCACCTCCTGAGGTCCCTACCATCACAGAAGCCAGTCTTCAGCCAATTTAATTCACTCCACATGATATCAAGAAACGGCTGAGCGCACAGCAAAGGCTATGGGCACTGACAACATCCCGGCTATCATGCTGAAGACTTGTGCTCCAGAACTAGCCACACCGCTAGCCAAGTTGTTTCAGTACAGCTACAACACTGGCATCTATCCAACAATGTGGAAAACTGCCCAGGTATGTCCTGTCCACAAAAAGCAGGACAAATCCAATCCGGCCAATTACCGCCCATCAGTCTACTCTCAATCATCAGCAAAGTGATGGAATCGACAGTGCTATCAAGCGGCACTTACTCACCAATAAACTGCTCACTGATGCCCACTTTGGGTTCCGCCAAGACCACTTGGCTCCCGACCTCATTACAGGCTTGGTCCAAACATGGTCAAAGGAGCTGAATTCCAGAAGTGAGGTGAGAGTGACTGCCTTTGACATCAAGGCAGCATTTGACCGAGTGTGGCATCAAGGAGCCCCAGTAAAACTGAAGTCAATGGGAATCAGCGGGGGGAAACTCTCCACTGGCTAGAGTTATACCTAGCACAAAGGAAGATGGTTGTGGTGATTGAAGGTCAATCATCACAGCCCCAGGACATCGCTCCAGGAGTTCCTCAGGGCAGTGTCCTAGGCCCAACCATCTTCAGCTGCTTCATCAATGACCTTCCCTCCAACATAAGGTCAGAAATGGGGATGTTCGCTGATGACTGCACAGTGTTCAGCGCCATTCACAACTCCTCAAATAATGAAGCAGTCCATGCCCGCATGCAACAAGCCCTGGACGACAATCAAGCTTGAGCTGATAAGTGGCAGGTAACATTCACGCCACAGAAGTGCCAGGCAATGACTATCTCCAACAAGCGAGAGTCTATCCACCACCCATTAACATTCAACGGTATTACCATCACCGAATCCCCCACCATCAACATCCTGGGGGGGTCACCATTGACCAGAAACTGAACTGGACCAGCCACATAAATACTGTGGCAGCAAGAGCAGGTCAGAGGCTAGGTATTCTGCGGTGAGTGTCTCACCTCCTGACTCCCCAAAACTTTTCCACCATCTACAAGGCACGAGTAAGGAGTGTGATGGAATACTCTCCACTTGCCTGGATGAGTGCAGCTCCAACAACACTCAAGCAGCTCGACACCATCCAGGACAAAGCAGCCCGCTTGATTGGCATCCCATCCACCACCTTGAATATTAACTCCTCCACCACCGGCGTACCGTGGCTGCAGTGTGTACCATCTACAAGATGCACTGCAGCAACTCGCCAAGGCTTCTTTGGCAGCACCTCCCAAACCCGCGACCTCTTCCACCTAGAAGGACAAGGGCAGCAGGCGCATGGAAACACCACCACCTCCAAGTTCCCCTCCAAGTCACACACTTGGAAATGTATCGCCGATCCATCATCATCGCTGGGTCAATACCCTGGAACACCCTACATAACAGCACTGTGGGAGTGCTTTCACGACAAGGACTGCAGCGGTTCAAGAAGGCAGCTCGCCACCACGTTCTCAAAGGCAATAAATGCTGGCCTTGCCAATGACGCCCACATCCCATAAATGAAAAAAAAGGGAGAAGATTTTGCCTAACAAGTTGCCAGAGGATTTGGAAGCATGGTACACAAGGACTTGGAAAGGGAAGTGAGAAAGTGGTAGATGTTTAGGTGCTCAATGAAAGAGAAAGTATCAGAGGAGTAAGGAGACAGGTTGAGCTGGGTTCTGACCCACAGAAGTGATCTGAGAAGGGAGATCAGAGGAAAGAGGAACAGAAGGTTGGACATCTTTATTCCCAAATAGATAGGCTTTGCATTGAGATGGGGGATTGAGATAGAATGTGAAGTGTATGTACCTTTAAGGGGAGAACTACGTTTACAGCTCCTGTATACTGTAGTACCGGCAGTGACCACACCTGTCTATAAACCCTGAGTAGTGATCTGTATAATTAGTTCTAGAGTAACCCTCATTCAGTAAACACCTGTTAAATCGTTCCCTGCAGTCTGTTGTCTGATTATTGAAGGACACAACATTAAGATACACAGATCTAACATTGGCGACGAGTGGATTCAAACCTACCTGCAACTCTGCATCACCTCCCAGGGATTCGCTCCTGGAGAACAGTGAAAGAATAAGGCCGAGTCCAGAACTACGGGCGTCGACCATCCAGAGAAGACTTGAGCATCGCAGAGGAGGCTGCGGAGAGCTGGGCTTGGTTCTCCAGTCACGACGATCCAGCGCAACGGGCTGGCAACAGGTACGGCGCAGACCCTTCCCGGACAGCGGCGGCTGGAGCCGACCGATGGCACAGAAAAAGGCCGAGCAGAGTCGACGGGGTAAGAGGGAGGGTAAAGCACACAGGGCGCAGCCGAGGTTGAAAACCGAGCGGCGTCGACGGAAAAAAAAAAGAGAGAGAGGGTAAAGTGCACAGGGCGCAGCCGGGGTTCAGGACCGAACGGCGTCAATGAGAGAGGCGCGCAGGAAAAAGGCGCAGAGCACAGCCAGTGTTCAAGGGCTGAGCAGCGTCCGCGGGGAAGAAAGGAAAGCGCGGGAGACGCCAATTGCGCTGCAGCGGAGAAGGGAGAGCGCGGGAGACGCCATTTTTGAGCCGCAGCGGAGAAGAAGGGAGAGCGCGGGAGACGCCATTTTTGAACCGCAGCGGAGAAGAAGGGAGAGCACGGGAGACGCCATTTTGAGCCAGCGGAGAAGAAGGGAGTGCGCGGGAGACGCCATTTTTAGCCAGTCTAACCACACCCAGGGATGCCGAAGAGTGGCAGTGTCACAGCGTTCGACAATGAAGTCGAAGACTGGGCAACATATGTAGAACGCATAGAAGTGTACTGCAAGGCGAATGAAGTGCCAGATGCCAGGAAAGCACTGGTATTGTTGAATTCCATGGGTGCAAAAACGTATGGCTTACTGCGAAACCTAGTAACCCCAGAGAAGCCAGTGGAAAAGGATTTTGAAAGCATAGTGGCAATCCTACAGGACCACCTAAACCCCACACCGCTGCTGATAGCAGAAAGATTTAAGTTTCACAAAAGGAACCAGCATAAAGATGAAAGTAATGCTGAGTATTTAACGGAACTGCACAAGCTATCGAAACACTGCCAGTTAAGAACTGGACTAGCAGATACTTTAAGGGACAAGTTTGTGTGTGGGCTTCAAAGTGAAGGAACCCAGAAACGGCTTCTATCAGAAAAGGATCTTACGCTGGACAAGGCTTTCAGCATGGCAGTATCACACGAAGCAGCAGCATGGGGCGCTGCAGAGATACAACGGAGACCGCAAGAATATGGCACAAATGAAATGTCATACGGAATAGTGAAGTGCTATCGCTGCGGCAGAACAACGCATGACCATAACGATTGCTGGTTCAAGGACAAAGTGTGGAAAAGTAGGACACATAGCAAGAGTCTGCAGATCGGGAAAGAAAACCAGCAGCAAGAAATCTCCACAGGAGCAGTACAAGAAGGTACATAAGGTGACGGAGAGTAGTTCAGATGAACAGAAGAGTGATACAGACTCCGGAAGCAAGGAGCTGGGTTGTCTGAAACTACATACTGTAATCAAAACGGAGGATCACCAAACTATCTGGGTCACGCTCAAGATAGCAGGAGTCCAAGTGAAAATGGAATTGGACACAGGATCAGCCCTAACAGTCATAAACCGAAGGGACTACAAGCGGCTATTCTCACATATACCCTTGAGAGATACAAAGATTGTCTTGAAGACGTACACGGGGCAAAAAGTCTACCGCAAAGGAAAAATAAGGGTGAACGTTATATATAACGGCAAGGAAACACCAAAAATGGACCTATATGTATTGCAAGATGGAGGACCACCACTGCTAGGACGTGAATGGATCCGGAAGATACAGCTAGATTGGCATTCCATACAGGCACTGACTGTGGCTGACAAAAAGGATGACGACGTCACACCTGGGCGACTGTCAAAGATCCTAACTGATGCGAAAGAAGTGTTCCAGCAAGGACTCGGAACACTAAAAGGCATGACAGCGATGATTAAAATTGAAGAAAACGCAAGCCCAAAATTTTTTACAGCCAGACCGGTACCTTATGCGATCCACCCAGCCGTCGAACCAGAGCTGGAGAGTCTGGAACGTTCAGGTGTACTATCCAAGGTAGACTGGAGCGAGTGGGCTACACCCATCGTCCCTCTGATGAAAAAGTCGTTGAGCAGCACACCTGGGGAACCAAGGAAGGTTCGCATCTGTGGGGACTTTAAGGTACCAGTGAACCCTGTCCTTCACACCCTACAATATCCACTTCCGCGGATTGAAGATATTTTCGCCTCGCTATCTGGAGGGAAATGCTTCACTAAGATTGATCTGGCCCAAGCATATCTGCAAATGGAGGTAGAAGAAGCATCAAAAAAATACCTCACAATCAACACCCATAAAGGTCTCTACCAATACAACCGGCTGGTATTCGGGGTAGCATCAGCTCCGGCTATTTGGCAGAGGGCAATGGAACAAGTCCTGCAAGGGATCCCAGGGACCCAGTGTTATTTGGACGACATCCTGGTCACGGGCGAAAATGACAGTGATCACCTTGCCAACCTGGAGCAGGTGCTCACTAGATTGCAGGAATATGGGCTCCGAGCTAACCGCCCCAAATGCAAGTTTTTTAGAAAACAGATCTTGTATTGTGGCCACGTTATCGATAAAGAGGGGTTACATAAGTCCCCAGAGAAGATTGAGGCAGTAGTCAAGGCTCCAGCACCGGAAAATGTGTCACAACTGAGGTCGTTCCTCGGGCTGGTAAACTACTACCATAAGTTCTTGCCAAATTTGTCTACAATACTACACCCACTGAACACCCTACTGCAAACTGGGGTGCCATGGAAGTGGAGTGACGAATGTAGACGAGCTTTCCAGAAGAGCAAAACACTAATCACATCGAAAGAGGTATTGGCCCATTACAACCCGGCATTACCAATTCGGTTGGCATGTGATGCGTCACCCTACGGCATTGGAGCGATGCTGTCGCACAAATTCTCAGACGGCTCAGAGAGGCCAATAGCCTTTGCGTCACGATCACTAACCTCAGCCGAGCGTAACTACGCCCAGATTGACAGGGAGGCCCTCAGCCTAGTGTGGGGAGTGAAAAAGTTCAATCACTATCTGCACGGGCAGAAGTTCACCTTGCTGACTGACCACCAACCACTTGTCTCCATCTTTAATCCAAAGAAGGGCGTTCCGGTGATGACTGCGCAACGGCTACAAAGATGGTCCCTTTTTCTAGGGGCGCACCAATATGAAATCGAGTATAAGGGCACAAAACAGCATGGAAACGCTGATGGGCTATCATGCCTGCCACTGCCTACTGCGGAGGAAGCACCAGCAGTGGATCCTGTCGAAATATTTCATTCGACTATAATTGAATGCTTGCCAGTAACTAACGCTGGTATAGAGAAGGAGACCCGAAATGACCCGACCCTGTCTCGGGTATATGATTTGACGGTGAAGGGATGGCCAGCACATGGCGACTCACTGTTGCCAGCATTCTCATCCAGAAGAGAACAGCTGTCAGTATGCCAGGGGACCTTGATGTGTGGATCCCGAGTGGTAATTCCACCCAAGTTAAGGGAGAGAGTGCTCAATGAGCTTCACGAAGGTCATCTGGGAGGGGTGAAAATGAAAAGCCTTGCTAGGGCTTATGTGTGGTGGCCGGGGATCGATCAGCAAATCGAGGACCTGACAAAGAGCTGCTCAGGATGCCAGAAGGTCCAAAATGCACCACCACATGCCCCTCTACACCCATGGGAGTGGCCCTCATCTCCATGGCAACGGGTGCATATTGATTTTGCTGGTCCATTCATGGACTCAATGTTTTTAATAGCCGTGGATGCGCACTCGAAATGGCCTGAAGTCATCAAAATGTCCTCCACCACCACGGAGAAAACTATTGCAGTCCTACAGACCATTTTTGCCAGGAACGGCTTGCCAGAGCAGATTTGCTCTGATAACGGACCACAGTTTGTGTCCGAAGAGTTTCGAAGATTTATGAAAAGGAATGGGGTAAGGCATTACACATCCGCCCCGTATCATCCAGCCACAAATGGATTGGCTGAGAGGTTCGTACAAACCTTTAAGAAGGCAATAAAGGCTATGTGCAATGACAACATTCCGCTGCAGCACAAGGTGGACAATTTCCTGTTTGCCTACCGGAATGCGACACATGCAGTCACCAACCAGGCCCCAGCCATGATGTTCTTTAACCGAAGGTTAAGATCTCGCCTGGATTTGCTCAGACCAAACGTATGAAGAGATGTTGAGAGTAAGCAATTCCAGCACATCCATGAAAAGCCAACAAGGAGCTTCAATGTAGGGCAACCAGTCTTGGCCCGCGACTACCGAACAGATAAATGGCAGCCAGGAACGATATGCACACGGCAGGGCCCACTAATGTACACAGTGGATGTTGGGGAGAGCATCGTGAGACGCCATGCTAACCAGATCCTAGAGTCACAGGAACAAGTCAACCCCATGCCTCGCCCATACGTACCTGGTGATGAACCCGACGTACAGGTAGCATCTACCCCAGAAACAGTAGCATCGGAAGCTGATGAACCAACCATCGACAGGGGGCCAGAATCGCCTCCGCACCAAGAGCAAGACACTCGGGAAAGGCGCTATCCAGAAAGGTTCAGGAAGCCGCCCCAAGACTAAATTTATAAATGGACTATTTTCAGTTAATGTTGCATGTTAAAAGTGTTAACTGTTAAATGAATGTTGTGGTACTGTTAATCTAAAAGGGGAGGAATTGTAGTGTATGTACCTTTAAGGGGAGAACTACTTTTACAGCTCCTGGATACTGTAGTACCTGTATATAAACCCTGAGTTGGGATCTGTACTGTTAGTTTTAGAGTAACCCTCATCCAGTAAACACCTGTTGATTATTCATCTGCAGTCTCTGTCTATTTATTGAAGGACACCATACATCAAGATTCATGGATTTAACAGAATGGATGCTGCTGTGAAAGAGCCAGTAGTGGGTGCAGTGGAGCAGATGTTGTAGGGAGTTTGCAAAATTTCCCCACCTCGCCTGCTTTCTGAATCAAACAAAGTTGGCCACTTTTTAAACGTACAAAATGGAGTTCTGGGACACGTGACCAGAAAGCTGCTGGAAGTGAGTCATTTTTCTCCCCAGCAACAAGACTGGAGACAGGGCCTGGAATTCCACAGTCCCTATGTGGATTCCAGGCCAGACATGGAATTGAATATGTAATAGCAAGTCGCCAGTAGGCCGGTAAAAACAATGAACCTGGTTGCACTGCAATCAGGGTTAAGCTAGTTAAAACCATCATCGGGCCCATCCTAACAGATCCAATCATATCAGAAACCGTTTTAGAGGACTAGGCACCAGAGACACCATTGTGTGACTGAAACCAAAAACAATGAGGGCCGGTGATAAGGCCGTTAGTGGGAAATCGGCCGTTTTGCAGCCATTTACAGTTAACGAAGTAACCTGGGACACCTCTCGATCTGGGGGAGGCAAGGCAGATCGAGAGAGTATAACTGTTTTTAGCAAGCAGACAGAAAGAGCAGTTCGAGACACTTCGACTTGGAACACACTTCGGGAGAGACAGCTTCTACACTTCACTTCGATTTCATCCTGGGACTTCGCTGCAAAAGGGAAACTTCGAGGACTTTACTGGGAGAAGCAGTCTCCAAGAAGGGGAAGGCTATGCGCAGCAGGCCCATGCTTTGGTAAGCAGGCGAAGCTCCCGGTCCGTACTGCCTCCCGATTTAAACCTGACTGTTCCCCCCCCGCCGTGCCCACCACCTCAGGCAGGGATTCAGAGTGGAACCAGGAAGACACGGGACGGAGTGCACCATCCCGGTATGGACCGGAGCCCAGAGCGGGCCTCGCTAAATGGCGCAGCCCGACCCAGGAGGGAAGCCTTTTCGCCCAGCCAAGGAGGAAGATCCACTACCTGACTGACAGGAGAGTGTGTGGCCAGTGCACACTGAACTTTACCAGGCCAGACCAACTAAAGCTGCAGTCCCAGGACAACCTAAAGGCCTTTGTTCCAATGCGTTGGGTGAGCATGAGAGTCTGACCCCCCTTTAGTTCGACCTAGGTTAGGGATAGTGTAGGAGGTGGGGATAAGGCTAAAGGGAGTGTTAATGTGTGATACCCCTCGATGTGTCGTACTCCTTCCCGCACTCGCGTGCCCTCTGTTTTGAATATATAGTATTCCTTTTTTTTTCTCTTTTTAAAGTGTGTAGAGCTGTAGCCTTGGTTTAATATCGTTGAACCAATTAATTTCTCTGCTTGCTTGTTTTGTTTTATTTTTCTCTCAATAAAACCGTTATTATTTTAACCTTTCACCTGCTTGTCTGTCTCGAGCTTGTTATTCTGCGCATCAGCTGCCTGATAGGATCCCAGTGTCAGAACTAAGTGGGAGTGTGGGGACGCCTCAAAAACGTCCACTGGGTCAGGCCCAGGCCAAACCGACCACCCAACCAACAACCCCTACAATGTCTACAGTGGAGCAGAGGGAAACCTTGGATCCATCCAGAAAGGAGTCAATTCTGGGGCTGTGGCAGGAGAGAAGGCCAGCAGACAGTTGGTTTTGAACATGAGGCAATGGGGTTGAGAAATGGGAAGTGACTGATGAAAGGGGCCAAGAAAATATGCAATGGGGAAGGCAATTGAGGAAATAAATGGAGGGTTGGAGAGAGAGAGCTCAGTTCTAGGTCAGGACACACAATGGATGTAGATAATTGGTTATGGGTTACTTATAGAAATTGGGTTACTTACGCATGACTATGAGAGTGTGTGATGGGCACCAAACACGTTCCAAAGCCTGCAGTTGGTGGAAGGAGGCTGCAACAAGGTGTTTGTTGATGAGGCCGGAGTATGGTGGCATAAAGAGAAGGAAAAGAATCCAGAGGCTGGTGTTAGAGTCCAAGTTTGAAGGCGATCATCTGAAAATACTGAACTCACAGAATCCAAGGGCTGAAAAAGAGTCCAGGACCTGGTGGTGGTCCACGTAGATCTGGGCCTGGTGGTGGTGGTTGTAGAAGACCAAGGTTCATGTGTCAATAAAGGACGCTCCACACCTCGGCTGCCTGCCTGGTTTGCACTCAGGGTTGGTGCATGGTAGACAGGATAGAGACCAGGGTCTAGGGTTGACTAGAGGCAGGGTCTGGCTGACTGGCTGCTTGACATAGCTGCTAAATCTTCACATCTGCTGCAAAATCTGCTGATATAACCACAGAATATGAGGCAACCACAGAAAATGTGTTCACATTTCTCAAGGTGAATTGCTCTCTCCCGCCTTGTTTCCATCATTGTAATTGCTGTTGTGATTCCTGTAAAACATTTTGTAAATAATAAGCAAAGAGCTTAAAATTTCATATTACTTTTTTTTCTGAATGTCGCAAATCATTCCTGTTTTTCTTCCCTTTTTATGCTTTTATCTTTTTAAAACCATTTGTCCCAATTTTTTATGCAAATCTTTACCCGAGCCCACTTACAACAGGAAATGACTTGTTATAAAGACCAACCATAGCACCATTTCTAAAACTGGTGCTGCAGAAAGAAGACTGAAAACTACGTACTCTGCATTGCTCACAAGATCATCAGAAGATGCAGAACTCACAGAGATCCAGTGTGCCAGTCACAACCTATTTGGGTTGGTCTGTCTTTAATCTGGCATGTTGCTGTTTGCCTCTTGGAATAGCAGCTACGGTGTACTCCTGTCAGGTGAGTTGTTGAAGAATATGACTTTCTTTCTCCAATATTGTTCTCTCTCCTTTTTCAAAGGGTGTTGACTCCTTACTGGTGCACAATCCCACAGATGGAAATTTAAACACAGTGCACCCCCCTCTAGAAATGCTGAACAAAAATCAAGTCTGCAAACATTTACTATTACTTATCTGACATGTTTTAATTTTGATTTTTTTGAAAAGAAGAAGAAAATAGAACTCTGTAGAATTGTCACAGCTGAATTGAACGTTTTGAGAATGTTTTGTTTAGGGATGGTTTGTAGAATTGGTGAAATGTTGAGAAGGTGGTCCATTCCTCTGACATTGAGCTTCTATTGGTCCCCAGCTATTTCTAGCAATCCGAGAGGATTTATTTTTTTGGTCTAACTGCAGTCGGGTATTAAGATATGTTTATGAACAGAAAATGCGGGACATACTCAACAGGTCAGGTAGCATCTGTGGAGAGAGAAACAGAATTTAAAAAAAAGTTTTGCCAGGACTGGAAAATGTTGCAACAGGTTTTAAGCAACCACAGAGGCAGGGAAAAGGTGGGAAGGGGGAAAAAAAACAAAAGCCAGGGTCTGTAACATCTCGAATATTTTCCAGTTCTGAAGATCACCGACCTGAAAGGTTAACTCTAGTTTCTCTCTCCACAGATATTGTCTGGCCTGGTGAATATTTCCAGCATTTTCTGTTTTTATCTCAGATTTCGATGTATTTTGCCTTGGTATGTGTGTTGCGTATTCTCCTCGTGTGCTGCTGGATAGTATTCAGAGGGTTTTTGCAGCATTGAGTATTTGGAACGTGTGGCCTCGCCCGTGTGTACTGGCGTTCCGATCAAGAATCGGCCAGGATTTTTCTTTAAAATTGTTTTTTTTTCTCGGTGGTTTTTTTCCTCCCTCTCTTGTGGAGCAGAAGTGTTCCTCCTGGCTCTAGGGAAATACTCACCCAGCCTCGGCGAATCGCCCGCTCTTCCCTGCCGGTGTCCCAGCTGCTGACGGTGCAGACCGAAGAGCAACATCGCCACGACGGTTTTGCGCTCGCCCATCGAATTCAGCTGAGGTCGGCGCCTCAGATCGCCCGCCCAAAATTCAATGGTGAAGTATTTGCTTGCATTAACATCTATTAGTTTTGATGAGCGCAAAGTTTATTTATTTATTTATTTAGCATAACAAACTAAATCGAGCTACATAACAAAACATTTTCATTTTCAGATCATAACCTCGGCCCCTATCACATTTTTAATTTTTTTTTTATCCACACTTTTTGTTTGGCCTTTTTTCTTCCCTCCCACATGACAGCTGTCCTTCATTCTGCCAGCGCAATTCACACTCCAACTAGAGCCATCCTTTATTCCTTAAACTGTCCCATTACCACCTCCTCTTGCCTTGAATATCTCTTAATGTCTCTCAATCGCTCCTGCTTTCTATCCTATCACTGACCTTCCCTTTTGTTCTTTCATCCCCTCCCCCATTTCCCAGCCCCTAACTTGCTTCACCATCTATTCCTTTTCCTGCTTTTTTCCAGTTCTGACGAAAGGTCATCGACCTGAAACGTTAACTCTGTTTCTCTCTCCACGGATGCTGCATTGGCCTGCTGAGTTTTTACAGCGTTTTCTGTTATTTAAAACACTTTCATTAATGACTTTGTAAGTTCTTTTTGTCTTTGGGTGAACCATTTGTTTTAAATACAAAAGCAACCTCCCTTGCCCCTGCACTTGCTTAAAAAATCAGTTACTTCTCGAATTTTTCCCCGTTCTGCCGAAAGATCATCGACATGAAACATTGGGGTGGGGGAGGTGGGGGCTTTTTTTAGGGTCTCAGCGGGAGCGTTCGATGGTAGGTCGGGTGGGAAAAAAATGTTTTTTGACAGCGGGTCAGGAACCCGTTGCCACGCAACTTTCCCAGCTGTCAGGGCTGTACAGACCCGACATGCAGCGGCGGGGGAGGCAGTTCAGGTTGTTATGACCTTATTAACAGTCCATTAAAAAGTATTTTGAGCTCAGCTTACCATTTTACCACGACGCCCACGGGGTCCACGCTGCTCGGGGATCACGTCGAGTAAGGCGGTCGGTAGTTATATGACCATGGAATCATCTCATTACTTCACAGCTGCAAATGTGCTATAAAAGCTCCCATCTCACAGCTGTTCACTTTCCAAGCTCAGAAGCTGTTGCTTACTGCATTTGAAAGACAGATTGAGCTTTCTGCATGTTGCAAGTGTTTGGAGCAAACTCTCAATCCAGTGTCACCTCATTGGAACAACCTCTCTCACCATTGCCAGATCGCTTCTGTCATCTCAAGTTCACCTGCCATCTATTCTTGAAACTATCTCGCCTTGGTCCTCAGAATCCCACCACGATCAGCCCCAACACCAGCAACACCAGGCCCACCAGCAACACCAACAACAACACCAACCTTCTCCGCAATCAACTGATGCCGCACAGGACACAGGGCATCAGCACCCGACACATTTGCTGCCCAGGATGCCAGGGATGGCCTCACCATGGCCAAATTTACTTCACTTGATGCTGCACACCCTGGCTGCCACATAATGTGCCAGGTTGGCACCACCCCACACCAACACCATAAAGCATCCCTACAATGCCCAAGCCATTCCTTTCACACTCATGACCATTGCGGGGGGTAACGTTATGTCTCACCATTCACTTCAATTCACTAAGCCACTTCCAAAGGTGCACACAAATCTGTCCAAGAATGCAAAGTGTTGAAAAATAAAGATGTCAATGTTTGACAACACTAACAGAAGCTTTACATGAACATTGGCTAAAACATCCAAGTGCCTACCCTTGTGTGTTAGTTGGTATGATTGGACTAGGATGAAGGTGAGTGTGAGGGGTGGCTAGTGAGATGGGAAAGTGATAATGTAGATAGAAAGGGATGGATGAAGGTGCAAGGTAAGTTGGTGTGAGTAAGGATGGGCAGGAGTAGGGTAGGGAAGGCAGAGTGATGTGGATGTGATGAGTGACCTAGCAGGATGAGGTTGATCTACTGAAATCAATGAAAGGTTTGTGCCACTGCAGCCTGGTCCTCCTGATGACATCTCTGCTTGTGTCCTCCTGTGCAACAAGGCTGCGTTGATCTCATGGGAATGTCTCTTCCACCCATGGGAAGGAAAGAGAACCTCTCTGTGTGCTGTGACACCTCTATGGAGGGAGTGATGCGAGAGCCTAGGTGCAACCGTGCACCTCTATGCAGTGCTTGTCAGTATTTGCAGCACCTCAATGCTGTAGAACACTGACAGCACAACTGTTAAAATCAATTTGCGCATGGTCCCTTTAAGGAAACCGACTGATAATGCATCATCAAGTGACGTCATCAGACCCGTTTCCTTCAGTTGGCCAGGAAATGCGCTGGGCGGGCTTAACAAGCCCAATCAGCATAAGATCACTTTTGGACAGCGGGCTGGAGCCAGCAGCGGGGTCACACCCCTGCCACCAACCCCAGCCGTACTGGACCCGCCGAGGTAGGGGAAATCACGGACTCTGTCCTCAAAACAGATTGTTAAAAGATTCGTAAAAGCAGGTTTGCCATTATCTGGATCACACTGTGCAATGTAAACATAATCATTAATTTCTATCATATTCATTGATCATCATTCTTCCTGTGACATTTGAACTTCTAACATAAATAGGTTGGACATCTACATTTCTTCCAGATAGACTGTGCAGGTCAGTCCTTTACCGTTTCTCTTTGTATTTTCAGGCTAGCACTGCTGATGACTTGGGGAACGTGGACAAGGCCAGAAAAGCATCTAAAATAGCCAAAAGTTTAAACATAGCAGCAACTGTGATTGGAGTGATTTTTCTAGTAATAATAATTGTCATTTATACTACTATAATAAACCAGATGAACCATAAGTAAGACTGCCTATTTCTACTTCTGTAACATTGGCCGACTCCGCCCCTGTCTCAGCTCATCTGCTGCTGAAACCCTCATCCATGCCTTTGTTATCTCTAGACTTGACTATTCCAATGCACTCCTGGCCAGTCTCCCACATTCTACCCTCTGTAAACTTGAGGTCATCCAAAACTCTGCTGCCAGTGTCCTAACTCGCATCTAATCCTGTTCACCCATCACCCGTATACTCGCTGACCTACACTGGCTCCCAGTTAAGCAACGCCTTGATTTTAAAACTCTTATCCTTGTGTTCAAAACCCTCCATGGCCTCATCGGTCCCGAGCTCTGTAATCACCTCCAGCCCTACAACCCTCCAAGATATCTGCACTCCTCCAATTCTGGCCTCTTGAGCATCCCTGATTTTAATCGCTCCACTCAAATTTAATGCACAAAAAATTCAGCTGCCAAGGCCCTAAGCTCTGGAATTCCCTCCCTAAACCTCTCCGCCGCTCTAGATCTCTTTCCTCCTTTAAATCCTACCTCTTTGGCCAAGCTTTTGGTCATCTGCCCTGTTATCTCCTTATGTGGCTTTGGTGTCAGTTTTTGTTTGATAATGATCCTGTGAAGCGCCTGGGACGTTTTCGTACTTTAAAGGTGCTATATAAATACTAGTTGTTGTTGTTGATGTTGCTGTGGTACATATAGCGATTTGCAGAGCCAAAACAAACGAATTGTATAAGAGAGCAGTTCCTACTAACACAAAATAATTCTGTTTTGATATGTATTACCTGCAAGTACTTTTCATTTTTAATTTCCTGTGCTCGTTACAATAAACACTTTATTAATTGTAATTTCCTGCAAATATGCATTTGTTAAATGCAGGTTTGCAAACTATAATTTGTTTTCTTATATGTAGTTTGTTCTCTTTTTTTACGTAAAAAAATTTGAATTAATTAGTATGCATATGTGTAGGAGATATTCCAGAATGTAAATCACCTTTGTTTGATATTTGTTAAATAATTGGAAATAATTCTTGACCTGTAAAAAATATTGTGATGATTAAGGTGATGTGATGGGGACAAAATTCTCTTATGCAGACTGTCAGATAACATTGTGCATGTGAAACAGTGGAACTTCGTTTGTCAATACTGCTTTGCTACCCTGAGCATTCTCCCAAATATGTAAACAAGTTAGAGGAACAGGTAATAAAAACAGAAAATGCTGGAAATACTCAGCAGGTCGGGCAGCATCTGTGGAGAGAGAAACAGAGTTAACATTTCAAGTCTGCGACCCTTCGTCAGAACCTGAAACGTTAACTCTGTTTCTCTCTCCACAGATGCTGCCTGACTTGCTGAGTATTTCCAGCATTTTCTGTTTTTATTTCAGATTTCCAGCATCTGCAGTATTTTGCTTTTGTATTAAAGGAACAGGCAATGTGATTTATTATACAATATAAAATTGATCAGTTTATAAGTAATTTTGTCAAATTTAATTGGATATTGAAAGCTAAATAGTTGATTATGACTGACAAATTATTTGACTGAATTAAAGATGATTCAAAGTAAAGCTAGTTTTTTTTTAAATGGCTATGAAGGTAATCATGGTGAAATGCCTCACAATTTTCAAAGGAGTACAAAACTGGAGTTCCAATTTTGCGCTCACACAAACTTATCTGCTAAAATTATCAACGGGCAGAATTTCAACCCTTCCATGGCCGAATGTTGAACAAGCATTCAGGGAGAAATGAGATGAAGATCTTTACAATGACTAAACACACAGGGTCTGAGGTACGAATAGGGTAAACAGCCTACAAAGCTTTTTACAACACCTCCCAAACCCATGACCTCTACCACCGAGAAGGACCCACGACCTCTACCATCGAGAAGGACAAGGGCAGCAGGTGCATGGGAGCACCTCCAGCTCCAAGTTCCCCTCCAAGTCACACACCATCTTGTCTTGGAAATATATCGGCCGTTCCTTCATCGTCGCTGGGTCAAAATCCTGGAATTCTCTCCCGAACAGCGCTATGGGACTACCTTCACCACACAGACTGCAGCGGTTCAAAAAGGCAGCTCACCACCGCCTTCTCAAGGGCAACTAGGGATGGGCAATAAATGCTGGCCTTGCCAGTGATGCCTACACCCCAGGAATGATTTAAAAAAATACAGCATCAAAAAGACTTTATATGAGACTTATAACTGAGAAGTAACTGCAACTTCAGAGGCTAAAACCCTGATGTCCTTGGAATCTGGTTTATCAATCACTCCTGAGGAACATGCTTCAGATCAAGCTGGTGAACATCAATCATCAATTGCCACCAAGGGTCCGGAAGAGGAACTCACCTGTACCTACATCATCCATTTATCAACAATGTAAACATTACCTGTTCCTCTAACTTGTTTACATATTTGGGAGAATACTTCGAAGCTACTGCACTTCTAGAATATAGATTCTGTTACATTATGCTATCCTGATCAAATTTATTATCATATTATGACAAATAAATTGCACTTTGTTTAATAGTAGCCAATTTCCTGATTATTTCTGTGCAGTGTCCTAACTGGACTTTAAGTTAAGTCGTAACTCTTATCAGTGCTATTATATTTGTATTTGTTGCTGTCCATTGTGTGCTTTTATTCAAGTGACTATTATGTAGTGGAGACTCAGACCCTAAAAACATTTGGCACCACAATACGATTAATCATAAATATAGATCCAAATCAACTGCTCCTACAAATCCAAGGGGGTAAAAGACACTTCCACAGATTTGTTACATTTCTACCTCTATATTAGCTTTTAGCACACAGGCACCTCTCCTCTCTCATTCACAGACACAACAATTAGCCATGGAATTCAACTATTTGCAATTTAAACAACTACTTTTATTCAGCCACACAGGTGGTTTAATCAAAGCCATGTCATCTGTCAAATCGATTGACTGATTAGAAAACATGATATTTCTCAGAAAACCAAGTCACAGATTAAATGTAAAAAAAAACACACATCACTGTGTGAATGAGAAATTTTTCTTTCAATTTTAAACCAAACTTTAAACATTAATGTCCTGCCTTCAGTATGTGTTGTATTTTCTTCATGATTAGTGGTATCTTTTGCACAGATATAGTACAAATTATATTTGCTTTCAAAAGTTTTCTTGAGACTGATCACAGGATCTCCTTATCTATGAGATGTAATGTTCCATCTATCCCATCCATCCAAGGTATGGGTTTTTATATCAAGGGCCAATAAATATGAAACATAAGGAAAGATTAAACTAATTTGCATCTTTACTAAATCTCTTCAGTAGTTCTTAATGTTACTGCAAGATTCACCTTTCATAAAGTATTAACTTCTGGCAGATAGTTTGTGTGCCTGCTCCTAGCACACAAAGTACCACTGGATCACACACTAATGCCTGGGGTTTCTGCAGCTATTATACAGGGTACTTTGAGTGCTTAATATCGTACAATCCTCCTGTATATAACACTTAATGCCATTACCAAACATTCATAGTCGGGATGATTTTATGCCCTGCAGAATTAGTTATGATTCCTTTCAAGTTGGCCTCAAGTCATAACAATATTCAATGATATGTAAATGGTACTTTTCCACGTCAGTTCCTATAACAAGACTGCACAATGCACTCAGCCCCTCTCACCTGAAATGAGCATAAAGGGAAGCTCAAAAGCATACTTAAAGGAGAAAAGGCTTTTTGTCTGAATTTTCATGATCTTTTGTTTGTGAGTTTTTGACTTTTTCTCTGTATTTTCTGCATTAGAAAGTATAGGGACTGTGTATGTTGATTCAAAAATAGTTAACTATTGTCTGCAAAATCACCAGAAAGCTAAGTGTAAGTTAAATATCTACAAGAGTTCAGCAGAACAGGAAAGTGTTAAAGAAGAGAGGATCTGAAAAGGAGTGATTAGCCTTGAACCCAAGCAATGGCATGTAACTTCAAGCTAAAGGCCCACATGTCAGTTGGCCATTCAATTTAAAATTAAGGATGGAAGTTCCTTTTTGAAATACCCCAATTGTGGTATTTAATGGCTGACGTGATACACGATTAAAGATGAGGGAGATCAGCTGGTGCCAACCTAGGCTGCTCACACCTGCTATTATGTCACCGACTAAATTTGCCAGTCTTGGCAAACCTATCTGGCAATGCCTCCGCGTGCTGCGGGACAGCAGGAGACCAAGTACAGTGCTATGCCATGTATTGCAAGGAGACCAGCAGCCAGCCAGCAACATAGGCATGGCATGGCCAATAGTAGTCAAGGTCACTGCCCCCCTCAGCTTTTATACATCCAGGTTCTTCCAAGTGAGCATAAGGTTCATCTGCAGCAGCAATAAATGTCCTCCCCACCAAAGTATCAAGTAGCTAACCAACATATGGATCGGTATGGCCAACACTTGAATTTTCTCTCCCACTGAATAGCAACAAGGGCATGACATAGCTGCCCAACTTCAGTAAACTGTAGATATTCCCAAAGTAGGGGGAGTCATTGATGGCAGCTATGTGGTCATCCGGACATCAGTTTCCTGTACCTCCTTGCCCTTCCTCACCTGTGCACTGTAACTCACCCTATGCTACCTCCTTAAGCCCACTAACCACATGAACCAAGGTGTGTGTAAATTGTGTTGGTGCTACCAAACATTGGTAAGAATGACACCAGGTTCTGTGAGGTGTCTCCTTCATCCAGCTCTACAATGACAGAAAATGCTTAAACGCTGTTCCAAGTGCATTGATGTTTTTGTGGGTGTGTGTACGCCAAAGAAAATCCATAAAATCTACCCATATGTGCCATCTTATCATGCAAACAGGGAAGTAGAGTTGAGACATTGGAAGTTGAAGGAGCACAGATTATATATCCAACCTGCAGCCCACCCTATCTGTCAGTGACTGACCATTATGTTAGAATGATTTTCTGCATCAAGTCATTTCAGGTTGTCGGTATGCCAAGAATTTCAGTTGTAAGTTTCAGTTTGATTTTGCACCCTTCAGGAATGTAAACATGGTAAGTAAGAGTTATAAGCCGAGCACACAGGGCAGCTATGCATGCATAGCATTTTTTTAAGGAACGTTTTGTGGCATGTATACATGGACCATTTACCTGTCTTAAAGAATTCTTCAGGTTTGCCATCTTTTATATCTGTTCCTAGGTCCTGTAGGTTCTGTGTACAGTTTTAGCCTAGGCTGCCGCCTTCTGCCAGGCATGCTACACCTCTGATCCTCTGGGGAGGATGCTTGATAGTCAAATAGAGCAACCCACCTCGCATCAACTCATGCAGCAACATTTCTACCACCATCCATCAAAGAGAGCCGTAGGTCTGCTGCATCGCTTGCCCACATGGTACAGGGTATAACAAAAGCACAATACTGTGGATGCTGGAAAGCTGAAAGAAAAACAGAAAATGCTGGAAATACTCAGCAGGTCAGGCAGCATCTGTGGAGAGAGAAACAAAGTTAACGTCTCAGGTCGATGACCTTTCATCAGACTGAAAAAGGTTCGAGATGTAACAGGTTTTAAGCAAATACAAAGGCAGGGAAAGCGGGGAGGGGAGGAAAGAACAAAATGGAAGGTCTGTGATAGGGTGGAAGGCAGAAGAGATTAAATGGCGAAAGGGATGATGGTGTAAGGTGAAAGGGGATGGTAATTGAACAAGCAAAGAAACTGATGTGCCTCAATAAATCCGAGACTCGATGTTAGCGAAACAAAACAAGGCTTTTATTGACTTAGAAGGTAACACACAGAGGAGAATGTATCTTCCATCCAGAGGTCTGCCGTACTGGGTGTGCTGCAGGCTGGGCCAGCTTACATAGGAGCCAGGTATGGGCGGAGCCCTACACACAGTACAATACAATGGATATGAAACTGAAACCAACCACAGTCACAGGCAGAGAAATACTGATGAGTGATGAATGGAATATTTCATCACATTCACCCCTTCTATAGATTTAGTCTGTTCGGGGGTTTGATAGTCCTCTGCGACCGACGTGGCTGTTGTGGTGCCGCGGGTGTCAGCTGGGTGTCCCCGGTGGCCTCCTGGGTCTCTGCCGGGGGTGCCGCCAGGTTTGTTGAAGGGGTAGTTGGTGGGGGTACCGTTGGTCGATGTTCTTCCGGGGGTGATGAAAGAGTAGTGGGTGGGTAAGAGTTGCTGTGGTCGTTGTTGCTGCTGTTGTCGTGGTTGTTGTCGTTACCGGCTGGGGCGACGTCTTTTATGGACACGGTGTCCTCCCTTCTGTCGGCGTGCCGGACATACGCGTATTGGGGGTTGGCGTGGAGTAGGTGCACTGACTCCACGAGAGGGTCCGTATGTGGCCCCTCACATGCCTTCGCACGAATACCGGACCTGGGGTGGAGAGCCATGACGGCATGGATACGCCTGAGGTGGATTTCCGGGGAAAGACAAACATTCGCTCATGAGGCGTGGCATTAGTGGCAGTACACAATAGCGACCGTATCGAATGGAGCACATCTGGGAGGACTTCCTGCCAGCGGGAGATAGGGAGGCCTTTGGTCCTTAGAGCTAGAGTGACTGCTTTCCATACTGTCCCGTTCTCTCGCTCCACTTGACCGTTACCCCGGGGGTTGTAGCTGGTGGTACGGCTCGTGGCGATCCCCCTGGACAGCATGTACTGGCGTAGCTCTTCACTCATGAAGGACGCCCCCCTATCCATATGGATGTAGCTCGGCATACCGAACAGGCAGAACAGGCTGTTGAGGCATTTAATGACCGTGGCGCTGGTCATGTCTGGGCAGGGGAAGGCGAATGGGAAACGAGAGTATTCGTCCACAATGTTCAGGAAGTAAACATTGCGGTCGACGGACGGGAGGGGGCCCTTGAAATCTAAGCTGAGCCGCTCAAAGGGCCGTGTAGCTTTGATTAAGTGGGCTCTATCTGGGCGGTAGAACCGAGGCTTGCACTCAGCGCAAGTGCGACAGTTCCTGGTCAGGGACCGAACTTCCTCAATCGAGTAGGGTAAGTTGCGGGACTTTATGAAGTGGAACAGCCGCGTGACCCCTGGGTGGCAGAGGTCATTGTGGAGGGTCTGTAGCCGATCCCCGGTGGCGCTGGCACACATCCCTCGTGAGAGGGCGTCGGGGGATTCGTTAAGGGCCCCTGGCCGGTAAATGATGTCATAATCGAAGGTGGAGAGCTCGATCCGCCACCTAAGAATCTTATCATTTTTAATCTTCCCCCTCTGTTTATTATTGAACATAAACGCTACCGACCGCAAGTTGGTAAGTAGGGTGAAGCGTTTGCCGGCTAGGTAGTGGCGCCAGTGGCGCACTGCCTCCACGATGGCTTGGGCCTCCTTTTCTACGGAGGAGTGTCTGATCTCGGGCCCTTGGAGGGTCCTCGAGAAGAAAGCTACGGGCCGCCCCGCCTGGTTGAGGGTGGCCGCCAAGGCAAAGTCAGACGCATCACTTTCCACTTGCAAGGGAGTGTTCTCGTCCACTGCCTGTAGCGTGGCCCGCTCAATATCCTGCTTAATGCTTTTGAAGGCGGCATGGGCCTCAGCAGAGAGCGGAAAAGAGGATGCTTTCAAGAGGGGGCGGGCTTTGTCGGAGTAGTTGGGGACCCATTGGGAATAATAAGAAAATAACCCCAGGCACCTTTTCAGGGCTTTGGGAGTGTTGGGCAGGGGCAGCTCCCGTAGGGGCCGCAATCGGTCGGGGTCTGGTCCGATTTCCCCATTCTCCACCACGCTGCCTAGTATGCAGAGGCGCGTGGTGTTGTAAACGCACTTGTCCTCGTTGTAGGTGAGGTTGAGTTTTTGTGCGGTTTTCAGGAACCTCTCGAGGTTCAAGTCGTGATCCTGCTGGTTGTGACCGCAGATGGTGACATTGTCGAGGTAGGGGAAGGTTGCCTGCAAGTGGTGGTCATCGACCATGCGGTCCATCTCCCTCTGAAAGACCGAGACCCCATTCGTCACTCCAAAGGGGACTCTGAGGAGTTGGTAGAGGCGTCCGTTCGCCTCGAAGGCGGTGTACGGGCGGTCCTCTGGTCTGATAGGGAGCTGGTGGTACGCTGACTTGAGGTCGATGGTGGAGAACACCCGGTATTGGGCGATTTGGTTCACCATTTCTGATATGTGGGGTAGCGGGTAGGCGTCTAGTAGGGTGTACCTGTTGATCGTTTGGC
Organism: Somniosus microcephalus; assembly: GCF_052327205.1. NCBI lineage: Eukaryota > Metazoa > Chordata > Chondrichthyes > Squaliformes > Somniosidae > Somniosus > Somniosus microcephalus. The sequence continues at coordinate 22,975,962 of NC_141012.1, forward strand.
TATAGTCGATCACCATCCGTTTCTTCTTGCTACCCCTTACCACCACCACTTGGGCGCGCCACGGGCTATTGCTGCGTTCAATAATGCGCTCTTTCAGGAGCCTGTCTACCTCGGTCGCGATAAACCGCCTGTCCTCCCAGCTGTACCTCCTGCTTTTGGTCGCTATTGGCCGGCAGTTAGGGGTAAGGTTCGCGAATAGCGAAGGCGGCTTTACCTTCAGGGTAGCCAGACCGCACACTGTGAGGGGCGGCTGGGACCCACCGTAATTGAGCGTGATGCTTTGGTGGTAGCACTGGAAATCCAGGCCCAAGATCACGCTCGCACATAGATTCTTCATGATTAATACTTTAAAATTATCGTATACAGTTCCGTTAACGGACAATTGTACCGTGCAGTAACCCATAATGGTCGATGTCTGGGTTTTATCAGCCATGGAGATGGTACCCCGAGTAGGGACCACCTTTAGGGAGAGTTGTTGTACCAGTTCAGGGTGGATAAAACTCTCCGTGCTTCCACTGTCAATTAAACATTTAACCCTGCACCCGTTTACCTCGATGTCCACCATTGATTTGGATAGCGGGTGCGGCCTGGTCTGGTCCACTGTGACCGATGCCACTGTAGGGCCCTGATCGAGACAAGATGGCGTCCACGCTGTCTGCTCACAAGATGGCGGACCCCACGAGGTCGGGCAAGATGGCGTCCAAGATGGCCGCTCCCACGGCGCACACGCGGCGGTGGCGGGTTTTCCGGCGGGGTTCCCTCTGCACACCTTCCCGAAGTGCCCCTTCCTACCGCACTTAAAGCAGGTGGTGCCTTTCACCGGGCACAGGTTTCTGGTGTGCTTCGGCTGCCCGCAGAAGTAGCAGTTGGGTCCCCGATGCGTCGCGGCTGTCGTAGGGCTTCTGGGGGGAGAGCGGGGCCCCGACGGTGTCGGGCTGCCGGGCGGGGAAGATGCCTTCCAAGATGGCGGTGCCCTTGGTGCACACGTGGCGGTGTGGACGGCGCGGGCTGAAGAGTAGGCGTCCGAGTTTCTCTGGGCCACATCCAGGGATCGTGCTGTGTCCGCAGCCTGTTTCAGGTCCAATCCCGTTTTTTCCAGCAGTCTCTGCCGGATGTAAGTGGAGCTGAGGCCTGTGATAAAGGCATCGCGAACAAGCTCGTCAGTGTACACTGCGGCTTTTACATCTTGGCACTTGCAGTCTTTGCCAAGCGTTTTCAGGGTGCCTAGGAACTCCTCCACCGATTCCCCAGGTCGCTGTGCGCGAGTAGCGAGCAGATGCCTAGCATACACCTCATTCGTAGGCTGCTGGTAATGCACCTTTAAGATGTCGCAGGCGGCCGGGTACGTGTCGGCGTCTTGGATGAGGGGGTAAACCCGGTGGCTTACCCAATTCCGCAGAATTCCGAGTTTCATACTCGCAGCGTCCGTAGCGTCTTTGACGGCTGCGGAATTGTCCAGGAAGAATTCCATACACATAAACCAGTGTCCGAAGCGTGCCGATGCATCCGAAGCATGCTGGTCCAAATCCAAACGTTCGGGTTTCAAGAGTTGATCCATTGTGTTGAAAATTAAGTCAATAAAATTGATGTGCCTCAATAAATCCGAGACTCGATGTTAGCGAAACAAAACAAGGCTTTTATTGACTTAGAAGGTAACACACAGAGGAGAATGTATCTTCCATCCAGAGGTCTGCCGTACTGGATGTGCTGCAGGCTGGGCCAGCTTACATAGGAGCCAGGTATGGGCGGAGCCCTACACACAGTACAATACAATGGAAATGAAACTGAAACCAACCACAGTCACAGGCAGAGAAATACTGATGAGTGATGAATGGAATATTTCATCACAGAAACAAAAGATGGGTCTAGAGGAGGTGTAAATGGGAATAGCAAAATTATTACCAACAGTTGCTGTCGGAAAAATGGGGGCAGTGGTTATGATCTAAAATTGTTGAGCTCGATATTGAGTACCTAATCAAAAGGTGAGGTGATGTTCCTCAAGCTTATGTTGAGCTTTATTGGAACAGTGTAGGAGGCTGAGGACAGAGAGGTCAGAGTGGGAGTGGGGCAGATAATTAAAATGAAAGTGACCGGAAGCTTGGGATCACGCTTGCAGACTGAACAGTGGTGTTCCGCAAAGCGGTCACGCAATCTGCGTTTGGTCTCCCCAATGTAGAGGAGACCGCATCATGAGCAGCGAATACAGTATACTAAATTGAAAAAAGTACAAGTAAATCGCTGTTTCACCTGGAAGGAGTGTTTGGGGCCCTGGATGGTGGGAAGGGAGGTGGTAAAAGGGCAGGTGTTACATATCACGGGAATGTGCCGTGGGAAGGTGAGGCTGTGTTGGGGGTGATTGAGGAGTGGACTAGGGTATCGCAAAGGGAATGGTCCCTTCGGAATGCTGAAAGGGGAGGGGAGGGGAAGATGTGTTTGGTGGTGGCATTTCGCTGGAAGTGGTGGAAAAGGCAGATCCATTGAATGTGGAGGCTGGTGGCGTGGAAGGTGACGACAAGGAACACCCTATCATGGCTCTGGGAGGGAGGGGAAGGGGTGAGAGCAGAAGTGCTTAGGTCACACCAGTAGATTATGTGAGTTGGTAGATTATTTTCTTCCGGGGGATTTTTCACATGAAAAAAACTGGTGGGTTGGAGGAGGAGGGCTGGGGGGTGGGTGGGGGGCGGGGGGAGGTGGGGGGGTGGTGTGGGGGAGTGAAAGTTGTAAAAATCTAAAACCTGACCAACCTGCCCACTTTCACCTTTTACTCGGGCAGGACAGGGGACGAGCAGCCAACCCGCTGCCAGGAGGCGGGTTGGCATTTAAAATATTATAATGAGGCCCTGAAGCCTCTGCTTTAACCTGCTATGCAGGTATAACTGCAGGCGGCCGGGGATCCCACGGCTTGGGATGCTCCATAGCTGCAGTGAGGCGAACACAGCCTCGGGGAACAATCCTTGTAGGCCAGGAGGAGCAGGAGTGCTTGCTCACGGCCCCCCAAGCTCACCGACCATTTACCTGCCCTTCCCCGAGGTCAGGGATCATCTTCACCCCCACCCCATGTCGGGGATTGGCCACCCCTACCACCTCCCGCCCCCCCCCCCCCGGACAATAAAATTGTATTACAATCCTAATAATATCATAGGACCTCGACTTATTCATCAGGCTCCCACCTGTTTCAGGCGGATGGCTGAGTGCCTAATAAAGCTGCGCAGTTAAGATGACGATGGGTGGGAATCAAGCAAAAATGGGGTAGTAAGTCTCCCAATGCGATTTTAACTCCACCACTACTCCATCTCGCCAGGTACAGGGGAGTTAAAACAACCACTAATAAGTTTGGATGGTTCACAGAAAGATCTAAATGGCTTCCTTTCTCTAAGGCTGGAGTGGTATGCATGCAGCATTAGTCTCCTAATTGCTTCATTGACTTTAATGCATATCCTCCTTTATCCTAGGAGTCCAGCCCTTCTGTGATGAAACAGTCACGATTCCTGGAACGTGACAGCTACTTACTCATCTTGTCATTGGATGGTTTGTTTGTTTTGTGTGACGAATTTGGTTCATTTGCCAGAAATATAATATTAGGTATTGTTCAGTCTAATTCTTGGAAATGGCCTGCCCCTCCAGGGCCTATGCAACCTCATTAGATCTCATTTCAGCCGGGCAAGACCCAGCTTGTGTGCAGGAGTGTACCAGGGTCCTTACAGCTGAAGTAAAATGTGCTTTTTAACTAAGGATTTGTTCACAACTCTTAGGCCGCGATTTTGCCAGCGCTCAGAGGGCAGGCTTGGAGGCGGGTCAGAGGGTAAAATCGCAAAGATTGACGGCGGGGTCCAATCCCACAGTCAACCCGCCTCCGGGGCAACTTTCCCAAATGCCAGCTACCAGACTCCCAATCCTTCCTGCCTCCAAGTGGCGGGAGAGGCCCTTAATGCAGTTAACAGCTTGGTAACTGCCTGGATAAGCCTATTTTCACAGCGGTTTTAGATTTTTCCACATTTTCTGCATGTTCCACGCCATTCCCAAAGCACACCAGCTGATTGTGCTGGGTTTACCAAGTGGCTGCCTTCTTGACAGCAGCAGCTCCAGCATAAAAACAGAGCTCTCAGCAAGACTCACTTACAGATGACAGAACTTATTTTTTTCAGGTCTTGGAAAACTTTTTCCAGCTCTACTGATCGTGTAAGTGGTGAAGCTGAGATCCATCTCCACTGTGACCTCCTGGGAAGACCCTCTCCCCACATTGACTGAGCGCTTCCTCAACTGAGATATCTACCAGCAGCATGGGAACCATTGATGCCCTGTCATCCTGGTCCTCAGAATTGGAGAAAGAGCAGCCGCGGCAGCAGCAGAACCGGGCACAACAGCAGCAGCAACAACAGGAGCGCCAACCTCCTCCTCACCCACCTGATGCTGCACAGGGCAGAGGGCATCAGCGCAGGGCTGCACCGCGCCGCAGGAGATACCCCCAACACAGGGTTTACAGGCCGAGGATGAGCTTCCTCAAAATGGCTGAGCAGCAGTGCCAAAGGTGGCTGAGATTGTCATGAGAGGTAGTTGCTGACATTTGCGCAATGCTGCACCAACACCTGGAGCCCAGAGGAGCGGGTGGATACCCCTTACCAGTGGCTGTCAAAGTCACCACCGCACTCAATTTTTTTGCTTCAGGGTCCTCCCAGGGCTCATCAGCAGACATCAGCAGCACACACTTGCATCACACAGGTTACCGATGCCCTCTTTGCAAAGGTGCACAATTACATCCACTTCTCCACGGTTCAAGCAAGTGTAACCGCGCGTGTGGTTGGCTTTGCAAATATGGCAGGCTTGCCAAGGATGCAGGGTGTCGTAGACTGCACACATGTGGCCATTAGGAGAGCGCATCACAACCCAGCTGTACTTGTCAACCGCAAGGGCTTCCACTCCCTTAACGTCCAGCTGGTGTGTAACCACAGGAAGAACATTATGCATGTTTGCGCAAAGTACCCTGGCAGTTGCCATGACTCGTTCATCCTGCAGCAGTCTACTGTGCCTCCACTCTTCAATCCGCCAAGACAACTTTCTGGATGGCTACTTAGAGACAGGGGCCTAGAAATTCACTTTGGGGCGGCCAGCTCGCTCGCGCCCAAAAGTTAGCGCTGGGCGGGGAGCCATTAGCGATCGTCAGATATTCAGTGTTAGCGCCCCAATTCGGAACCGGGCGCTATACCAGGGTGTGCCCGCCTCCGCTTGGGGCGCTGACACTGAATTTCAGCGCTCTTGGCGCCGCTGCGCCAGCCGCTGCGGAGCGGCAGGCTGCGGTACTGCAGGCCTCCTCCTTCTCTTAAGGGGGAGCTGCCTGCAACGGGGAGATCGCCGCTGGAGAGTGCCGGCAAATGAGCCCGGCACCACGGAGAAGTGCTGGGTTCGCGGAAAGCAGCCGGCAATGCCGCGGGGGGGGCGGTGGAGGAGGCCGGGGAAGGAGGTGCGGGCAGGCGGCCGCCGAAAAAGCGGCCGGCCGCACCTTCCCCTTTAAAGCGCCCCACTAAGGCTACAGCACGGCCCCGTTTTCTGGTCGCTGTTTGCGGCCACTTCGGAGGAGGCGGCCGCTACTAAATATGGGGATCGGGCCGGTTTCGGGGCGGAACCGGGGCACTGCGCACACCGATGACGTCATCGGTGCCGGCGCAGCGCTAACGGCTACCGCCGCCAATACCGCTGCGCTGAATATCAGCGCAAACTCATTTTTGGCGCAGAAGCCCTCTTTAGGCGGTAACTGGCCGCAAAGCTGGCAGCGCCTTAATGAATTTCTAGGCCAGGGCCTATCCCCTGAAGACGTGGCTAATGATGTCATTGAGGTGGCCATTGAACGAAGCTGAGGAGAACTACAATGCCAGCCACATTTTGACCAGATCCATCATCGAGCAAACCATCGGCTTGCTCAAAATGCGATTCAGATGCCTTGCCTTGATCAGGTGGAGCCCTACAGTACTCAGCAGCCAGGGTCTCCAGAATCATCGTGGTCTGCTGTGCACTGCACAACATCGCACAGCATCGTGGCTTGCAGCTGCCTGAGGAACAAGTGGCTCAGCGCACAGCCTTCTCAGATGAGGAGGAGGAGGAAGACCTTGCAGAGCCGGATAAGCTAGCTCCAGCAGCACACGAGCACATTGCTGCCCGGGATACAAGGGATGCATTAATCTTTGCCAGATTCGCTTAGGTAGATGAATCAAACACATGTGGCTGGCACCTTCTTATCACACCATACACAATGTACAAGAACCTATGGGTTCCTATCATTCTCACCACCATCATTACAAATGTAAGTCGCCCTGAGCCCTCAATGTGCAACTTCCATTTCCCAGAACACATAGGCCAGAACTTCAACTGTTTGCCATCACTTCTGTTTAATACATACACAAAAGGATAACAATGCCAAATAGTAAAGGCAACAAAAGACAACAGAACAGAACACCCAAGTGACTACCCTTGTGACTAATTGTGCTTTATCTTCCTCTTACGCCTGCTTCTACGTGGTGCTTCCTCTGTGGCTTCAGCAGATGTGGAGGCACTTTGCTCAATTTCATGCTGCTCCTGCTTCGACGCCTTTGGTGGGCATCCTCTGGGTTTGCGAGCCTGGGAGGGCTCGGCAACAGTCTGCTCCTCCTGCAGCTGTGCAGGGGCTGAGACGCCCACCTCAGTTGGGTGAGGACTCTGGTGGGGCTCTGACCGAGGGCTACTCAGTGGCATGGCAGTGTGAGTGCTTGGAGAGGAGCCCACACTTCCTTGTTGCCTGCCACCAACATCCCTCTCATGGGTCAGCCCCACTTCAGTGCTAACAAGTGGCTGGACAGCACCTTGCTGCACATCATGGGGGCCTTGAGGACCTGTATCTGCACTGGCAGTCCTCCTCAAAAGGACTTCCATGAAGCTCTGGTTTCACTGCTCAATAGCTGCCCATCGCTCCTCCAGAGATGTCAATCTATTCTGAACATTCACCATGTTTTCCTGACTCTGGCGACTTATTTCCTCCATGACCATGGCCATCCTTTCCACAGAGATTGCCATCCTTTCCGTGGTGGTGCGTTCATGCACCATTGCCTGCACAAAGGCACTGCTCATGTTAGACATGGACTCCTCCATCCTCTCCACACTCTCAGTAACCCTGGAGACAAAACCTGTCAGAGACTCCTGCACCAGTTCCTGGAGTTCCAGCATCGCTCTCTTTCTGGATGGTCCCAGAGGCACAGGGTCCACATGCAGCTGAGCCAAGCTGGGAATGCTCTGCGGCCTCCGACGAGGACTCCCCACTGCTGTACCTGTCTCCACCATCTGCTGATGCTCACTTGTGAGCTGTGATACACCAGGTGACAACACTACTCTATCTTGCGAAGGTTCCACCGAGGTGTGCGTATCTGCACTGGTGCTGGGTGTGCTTAATTCTGCTGATGCTGTGCCCTCAGAGGTTGCAGGTTCCTCTGAGGAGTCTTCTGGCTCAGGCTCTTCCTCCTGGACAGTGGGGAGGGGGGCTGTCGATAGTCCTGTGGGGGAGTAAAGGCATGAGTTAGACATCTGATATTAACGTAGCATGCACATCGAATTGTGCAGATGATCATAAGTCAATCTGTATGAGCATCAGAATCAATATCAGTCACTCATGCAATGTAAATGAGAGAGATGCAAATCTATTCCGTCACCAGCTTGCTCTGCTGCGCCCGTCTGACCGTCCCCCACGTCCAGATCCTCATCACCTCCGATGATTTTGAGTGCCACCTCCTCAACATTGGTCATATGGGCAATGGAAGGTGGCCCTCCTCCTGTCCTAGCCCTCTCCCTCTTATTGTCGGCACTCTTTTGCTGCAATGAGGGACACAAGTGGAGTTTGAGTGAGAATGATGGAGTGAGTGTAGAGAATGCATAGCATAGATCCTTAGAAGGAGACAAAGATGGAGTGAGGTCATGAAACCTTTTCCTGCACTGGACCCAGGATTGAGTGCACAATGACCTGGAGCTGACCTCCTCAGCAATTTGCAGCCAGGCGGCTTTGCTTTGCTGAGGAGGCTTCCTCTGTCCAGAGGATGGGAAGAGAACCTCCTTGTGCCCTCCGACTCCCTCCACAAGAGCATGGAGGGAGCCATCATCAAAACGGGGTGAGGCCTTGGCCCTTGCAGCAGTCATGGCAGCAGTTGGTAGCACGAAAACCAGCCTCAAAGAATCAGACAATCAAACAAGTCTGCATTGGCCCCTTAAATGCAACTGGCTGACAGATGTCAGCAGAAGCGAGCAGCAGACCCCAAAACCACTAATTGGCCAGGGTAGCGCGCGCGCAGGGACTCAATAGCCCAATTAGGGCAAAATTTCACTTTCTGACTGGCTGAAAGTGACAGCGGGATCAGAACCCGCCGACCACCTGACCCACACCCAACCCGCCACCAATGAGAAAATCAAGGCCTTAGAAAAATAGAAACATAGAAGATAGGAGCAGGAGTGGGCCATTCGGCCCCTCGAGCCTGCTCCGCCATTTAATGAGATCATGGCTGATCATCCAAATTCAGTACCCTGTCCCTGCTTTCTCCCCATATCCCTTGATCCCTTTAGCCTTAAGAAATATATCTAACTCCTTCTTGAATCCTTATAATTTGTTCTCTTCTCCACACATTTTCTGAACTGCTTTGGGCTTTTATATCTTGTGTTTTCAAAGTTCTTTTTAAAAGCATTAGTCTGTATTTATTTGTTCTGAATTTGCCAAATAAAATCCTATTTCTTTACACTTTCTATAAGTGTGTCCTTTTATGGGCTTGAATGGAAGTGACTAGTACTGGCCAACATTTTTCGTATGCATGTCTTTGATCAGGAAACACCCACAATAAGAAGTGCGACAGTATAAAGAGTGACTGAAGGACTGAATAAAGATAGCACTGCGGAATAACAGAAAGGAGACAGAGAGTTCAACAGTGTTGGGCAGGTCAACGAGATGCCGAGCTCACAGAGCAATTCATATCTGCCGTGGTCCATCTTTAATTTGCTGTGTTGCTGTTTTCCTCTTGGAATAGCGGCGGTGATTTACTCCTGTCAGGTTAGTATCCATGGGTCTGATTTACAGAATTTTAGATAGTTACTATGAAAAGAAGACTGAAATTTGAACATGACGTATTATTCTGCATGTGTCACCTTTAAACAAAAAAAAATTAAGCCTGTGTGCATTTACTGTATGTTATTTTCTAAATTAATCAAAGTACAAAACAAAGTTAATAGTTCTTGTACAACTTTTGCATCAGTTTCCTCTTATTGTATTTGGGTATCTTTAAATCTAATCTCCTAAATTATCAGGTTTTGTTTACTCAACCATTATATGTTGTATCCTGTAAAATACATCTCCAACAACAAAATCTATACCTTGTCTATAAATGCAACTGGAACAAAAGCATGTGTGATTTAAATCACTGTTCTGTGCAATTTCTCAAATCAGCTTGTATAAATTGTATTGCTATAACGTTTTAACAGTGTTCAAGCCATTGAAACGACATTATGGAATCTAACTAGAATATTCAGCAATGCGCTGAATACAATGAAGACTTGTTACTACAAATCCTGTTCTTGCAAACTTCCTGTTGTAACAAACTATCTCCCCGGTGCCAGTAGGAAACCTATTAAGGAAAATAATTCAAAGTCCTTCAACAGCTACATTTCTAATGTATGAAGTGTATGGCACAATGATTTACTATCTGTTATTAAGAAATGTTAAATTCTGCTTGCAGGCTCAAAATGCCACCGAACAGGGAAACTCTGAAAAAGCCAGGAAGGCATCCTCGACTGCTAAAACATTGAACATAGTGGCAACTGTATTTGGAATCATTCTACTGATAATAATCATTGCTATTGTTGCCACCACACGTTGGTAGTAAAATGCTTTGCAGATTGGCCAAGGAAACAATTTTTATTTAGAAAGAAATGTATGGAAGAATAACAGCCATTTTATTTCTTAGTGACACTGAATAATTTTGTGCTGTGGAATGTATTATATCACAAACTTCTGATTTTTCAATTTGCCTGTGTTGCTTGTGGCATGTTCTATTCATTCTGTGCTCGCATAAAATGCACCTGCATCTGTTAAATTGTAAATCCACCTGCTGCATCATGCTGATATGACTTCAAAACTTTTACTGCTGTATAGTTATATAGAGTTACTATTGGCAATGAATTAGTTAACATCTTCGTTAAAATGGTTTACAGAGGCATATCATTTGAATGTTTTAGGAGTTGCTCACTCGTAACCTCAACTGTAATAAATTTAATTGATATGTGCGCATGTACAGTATATTCAGTGTATCGTGCAAGTTACTTTAAGTAAACATTTACATAATGATTGTAATAAATACTTGATTTGCATTTGATGTGGCTGGGACCAAGTTGATTCCTTTCCCTTGTTCAGACTATCAATAATATTATGTGCGTGACTTCTTGGGAATTCTGTCAACAATGTTACACAGCGCTGACCAGTCCAAACTCAACCCCACCCCCCAAATATGTGAGCAACTTACAGAGGTACAGGGAACTTGATTAGTATAGAATTTTAAAATCTTAATAACCTGATCATTTTATTGACATTTTCATCTATTATTTAATTGGATATTCAAAGCTGTAGAGAGGAATTGTTAATTATGATTGTCCAGATTATCTGGATACCAATTTTAATTCTGATAATAAAGGCTAATTTTAACCCCGTGCATCCCCCCACCCGCACTGAGCGAGAACAGTCCGGCCAGGGATTTAAAGCCACGTCTGTGGATCCACCACGAACCCTTCCCGCCCCCGCCCTCCCCTCCCACCATTTTAACTGACCAGTTTGTGGCTGCATGTCAGATGCCTGCCTCAGGCAAGCGGGGTCTTAACTAAAAGGTCATTGTCGGGGTCCGCGACATCATACCCGCACCCCCCCCCCCCCGCCCCCACTGCAAATTAACTCAAATTTACGAAAGCTCCACCAATTCTCGGACTTGCCAGCAAAACCTGGCGGGATTGGTGCCTGACAGCACCTGAATCACTATGAAAACAGACTCTCAGCTCCAGCTCACTGGATCTCAGGACCTTTTACTGTCTGAATCGACAGCAGCGTTTCCAGCTTCCAGACCGCGACCTCCAGACATTTTTGCATTACATCCTTTTGGTCAGGTGTCTCTTATTATGGGAGTTGCTTCTTTCTCCTGGATGGAGGGAGACGTGGAGCAGCAGCAGCAACTTTAGCTGAGGGTGGGAGGGGGTGGCAGGAGGCCATGTCCAGCACACAGAGTCTATAGACCAAGAGTACCTGAGAGGTACTCCACCTAACTGAGGAGCAGTGCTGGAGGAGGCTGCACCTCTCCAGACAGGTGGACACAGACCTCTGCAACCTCCTGCAACACGGCCTGCTGCCTGCTGAGTTGGGGGTGTAGAAATATGAACTGGTGCCTTTAGAAAATGGTCGAGGACTGCGAAAACTGCAGCCAGTGAGATCTCAAATAAACAAAAACTTGAAGCTGGGGATCTAGGGCGGCTCAAATAACATAGTTAACAGGCTTGCAAAAGATGTCAAGCTTGCAGGATGATCGAGTTTACAACAATAATTAACTCAAGATAAGGGTGACAATCTAGTCTAATGGTTGAGCAGTCGCAAATTACATGATAAGGGACCTCTAGAATTCCCTAAATGACCAAGGACAGTGATTGGCTAATGATGAACACATCTCAGACAAAATGGCTGAATCTGCACACGGCACGCCTTGACCATTCTGTTGTGATGATCACATAAGCTGTGAGCTAACTTTCAAGAGGCCTCATGACTGATTAGAGCAACCTTGTGCAAATGGTCTTATTGGGGCGGGGGGCGGGGTGGCACATAGGTAGTAAAATATAGGTATAAAAGAAGGGAGCCAAGAGCTAGTTGAGCAGCGAGAACCTGGCAGTGAGAACCTAGGAATCACACTCGAGAAGGGAGGAGCCACAAGTCCGGGACTTGTAGGACACCAGCGCGAAGGCTGATCAATTTTCAAACGAGTAATATTGTTTTAAGCTAGCTCACAGGGAAGTAAGTCCCATGTCATTTTCCTTGTAAGTTATTCAAACAACTTGTTAACCAATAAAGTACTGAATATATGCAACTTACTGAGTCCGACAGATATTTGACACTCTGAACTAAGAACCATAATTGTTGAAACATAGAAACATAGAAGATAGGAGCAGGAGTAGGCCATTCGGCCCCTTGAGCCTGTTCCGCCATTTAATGTGATCATGGCTGATCATCCAAATTCAGTACCCAGTCCCTGCTTTCTCCCCATATCCCTTGATCCCTTTAGCCTTAAGAAATATATCTAACTCCTTCTTGAATATATTTAATGAATTGGCTTCAACTGCCTTGTGTGGTAGAGAATTCCACAGGTTCACCCCTCTCTGGGTGAAGAAATTCCTCCTCATCTCAATCCTAAATGACTTACCCCTTATCCTTAGAATGTGACCCATGGTTCTGGACTCCCCCGCCATCGGGAACATCCTTCCTGCATCTAGTTTGTCTAGTTCTGTTAGAATTTTATAAGTTTCAATGAGATCCCCTCTCATTCTTCTAAACTCTAGTGAATATAAGCCTAATCGACCCACTCTCTCTTCATACGTCATTCCTGCCATCCCAGGTATCAGTCTAGTGAATCTTCGCTGCACTCTCTCCATGGCAAGAACATCCTTCCTCAGATACGGGAACTTCTGTTGAGCTGACTACTTATCACTAGCTCAATAGATACAGTGAATTTGGGAACAACAGGGGGATGGGGTGGCATGCCATGCCAGTGGCCCTCAAAGTCACCACAGCCCTGAGTTCATATGCCACTGGATCATTTTGGTCTGCAACAGGGGACATCAGCCGTATCTCCCAGTCTGCGGTTCACAGCGGCAAAAGCAGGTGACTGATGCCCTCTTTGCCAGGGTCACCTTCCCCACTGACCTCGGCAGTCAACAGGACAGAGCTCGAGGCCTTGTGGCAGTTGCTGGATTCCCTGGCTGAGAGTGTGGAGGAGTCTGCATCCAACCTCTATGGTGTCATCTCGCATGGCATCACCGCCCTGGAGAGTGTGGCAACCTCCAGAGATGCTGGAGCTGGGCCCTCTCAGCAGGAGTCCGTGCTCGGACAATTTGTAGCTGTGGTGGAAGCTCAGGCAGCTGTCTTGCAGACTGCAGGGGGTGATTTAACTTGAGGTGCACAACAGACGGTCAACGAGCAGAGTGCACCTACTGCCTGTCTGTTGTTACCGTAATGAGGCCCGAGCCAGTTTTAGGCCTGGATCTCAGTTACATGCAGCCTGCGAGCTGCCTGCACTCCGATGCAGCTCACTGCTTCTGGGCAGGTGGGAAATTGACCAGCTCCAATGTTGTCTCAATCGACAGTTGAAGCCGGGGGTGGGAGTGACCCTCAAAAATTAAAGTTAAAGAGACACTTTGGCTGTTTACTGAGAGGCCGCCAGTGGTCCCTCTAAAGTCTGCTGGTTAGGTTTGTACGGAATTAGCCACACGCTAGCGGGGTTGGGGTTATTTGTCTCTGGCCAGTCAGAAGCCTCTGAGCTGCTCCAGGGGCCCCCTTGTGGTTTTGAAGCGCTCCCCTATTCCTGAGTTCTGACCCCCGGACTTATTCGGTGGTGATATAGACAGAAAACAATGTGACTCATGGTTTGGGTGCAAAACAGACCAGTATTTATTGACAACAAAAGAAAGAAAAATCAAATATGGCTCTTATGCCTGGTACAACACTTTTGCTTAAACGCAGTACACTTAAGTGTCCACTAGAGGGCTCCCTGCTCAGTGCAACACTACTTTAATTAATATATGCAGTACACTCAGTGTCCACTAGAGCGCTCCCTGCTCAGTGCAACACTACTCTATTTTAAATACAGTACTTTTTACTTAAAAACCCTTTGCGCACTACAGCACCTTAGCTTAGTGGCTTTTACTTAAAAACAGCACTTTAATACAGTTACTTTAAAAACAGCTAACAGTGTTCATCACAGCACTTCAGCTTGATGCAACACTCCTTTAAATACAGTTTTACATACAGTACTTTAAAACAGCTACTCCTTTTTAATACAGTTTTAAATACCAAATTCAATGTTCACTATAGCACTTCTCTGCTAGGTGCAACACTATCTTACTTAAATAGGGGAGGAGAAACAGACACAACGAGGGAAGATCGACTAAAATCACAGTTCTTAACAAAATTCCCTTTAATTCCCACCCCTATACCTATCCTAAGTTGCCTTGTGGAAGGCCAGAAAAATATATGCTCACCACTGGAAATGCCCGCTCCATGCCCTGCGAACTTAGATCTTCACTGCCCCGAAGTAAGAAAACACCCCAGTGTTTTAAAAGTAAACTGCTGATGTTCTACCTCCTCGGGCAGGCTCCCATGCTGTAGAGGCACACACGGAGGCGAGGCCAGAGAGAGAGCGAGAGCTTCTGGGAAGCTATCTTTTATACCCCCATTTGGGGCCCGCCCAGATCCTGAGGTATCTGGGCTAAACAAAAGAGATCCAAACTGTCCACTTGTCTGGGATGGGTTTGGATAAAGTTGCAGTTTAAATGTGTCTATTGTCTGTGATGGCTTTCGAATAAAGCTGCAGTTGTTTGAATGTGTCTTCATTGTCTGTGATGGGAAAGCTATTTCCTTGATTGCTTGAGTAAATAGCCTTGAAGGTATTGTAAACAGAAAGTCATTGTCCTGTGGTCAGCTGAAACTACAGCCTAAGTGGTTTGTAAACATAGTATCAGTTTCTGTAAACACTTCGATTGTCTGCTGCAGGGGGGTGGGAACTCCCCTTTGATTGACAGATTTGACTGCCATTGAACCTTTCTTCACAGACACAGAAAGCTGTTTCCAAGTCCTTTGCCTTCGGCCATGCGGTCTGACGGCCATTTTTGATCCCTGAAATTTTAAAAGGTGTATCACCCAGGGATTCTTTAATCAAAGAAATTAATCTTCGGAGCTGTAAATTATTGCGAATTCTTACATTAGGTCATTCAACATTTGGTACAAATGGGCAGAATGTGTGCCATGCATGCTCTATGCCTTTGTACCTCAAGAGTGCAATCAGGATCTGATGTACCTCACAGGACCCCAAGTTACACATTACAAGCCATCTCCTGTCTGAAACAGGTGGGTGTTCCAACCACCAATCTCAGAACCCTACCCAAAGTGGACTAAAAATGGCTTCAGGTCATTAACCCCTCTGGATTTGGATAGGGTTCTGAGATTGGTGGTTGGAACGCCCACCTGTGTCAGACTGGAGATGGCTTGTAATATGTAACTTGGGGTCCTGTGAGGTACATCGGATCCTGATTGCACTCTTGAAGTACAAAGGCATAGAGCGTGCATGGCACATATTCTGCCCATTTGTACCAAATGTTGAATGACCTAACCAGCAGACTTTAGAGGGACCACTGGCGGCCTCTCAGTAAACAGCCAAAGTGTCTCTTTAACTTTAATTTTTGAGGGTCACTCCCACCCCCGGCTTCAACTGTCGGCTGAGACAACATTGGAGCTGGTCAATTTCCCATCTGCCCAGAAGCAGTGAGCTGCATCGGAGTGCACGCAGCTCGCAGGCTGCATGTAACTGAGGTCCAGGCCTAAAACTGGCTCGGGCCTCATTACGGTAACAACAGACAGGCAGTAGGTGCACTCTGCTCGTTGACCATCTGTTGTGCACCTCAAGTTAAATCACCCCCTGCAGTCTGCAAGACAGTCGCCTGAGCTTCCACCACAGCTACAAATTGTCCGAGCACGGACTCCTGCTGAGAGGGCCCAGCTCCAGCATCTCTGGAGGTTGCCACACTCTCCAGGGCGGTGATGCCATGCGAGATGACACCATAGAGGTTGGATGCAGACTCCTCCACACTCTCAGCCAGGGAATCCAGCAACTGCCACAAGGCCTCGAGCTCTGTCCTGTTGACTGCCGAGGTCAGTGGGGAAGGTGACCCTGGCAAAGGGGGCATCAGTCACCTGCGTTTGCCGCTGTGAACTGCAGACTGGGAGATACGGCTGATGTCCCCTGTTGCCGGCTGGACTGATCCAGTGGCATATGAACTGAGGGCTGTGGTGACTTTGAGGTCCACTGGCATGGCATGCCACCCCTTCCCCCCAATTCAGCAGGCAGCAGGTTGTGTTGCAGGAGGTTGCAGAGGTCTGTGTCCGCCTGTCTGGAGAGGTGCAGCCTCCTCCTCAGTTAGGTGGAGTACCTCTCAGGTACTCTTGGTCTGTAGATTCTGTGTGCTGGATATGGCCTCCTGTGTGCAGTCATAAGAACATAAGAAGTAGGAGCAGGAGTAGGCCATACGGCCCCTCGGGCCTGCTCCGCCATTCAATGGGATCATGGCTGAGCCGAACCTAGACTCACGTCCACTTCCCTGCCCGCTCCCCGTAACCCCTAATTCCCTTATCAGCTAGGAAACTGTCTATCTCCGTTTTAAATTTATTTAATGTCGCAGCTTCCACAGCTCTCTGAGGTAGAAAATTCCATAGATTTACTACCCTCTGAGTGAAGAAGTTTCTCCTCATCTCAATTTTGAAAGGGCAGCCCCTTATTCTAAGATTATGCCCCCTAGTTCTAGTCTCACCCATCAATGGAAACATCCTCACCGCATCCACCCGATCAAGCCCCCTCACAATCTTATATGTTTCGATAAGATCGCCTCTCATTCTTCTGAATTCCAATGAGTAGAGGCCCAACCTACTCAACCTTTCCTCATAAGTCAACCCCCTCTTCTCCGGAATCAACCGAGTGAACCTTCTCTGAACTGCCTTGAGAGCAAGTATATCTTTTCTTAAATATGGAAACCAAAACTGTACGCAGTATTCCAGGTGTGGCCTCACCAGTACCCTGTATAACTGAAGCAAGACTTCCCTGCTTTTATACTCCATCCCCCTTGCAATAAAAGCCAAGATTCCATTGGCCGTCCTGATCACCTGCTGTACCTGCATACTAACCTTCTGTGTTTCATGCACCAGGACCCCCAGATCCCTTTGTACTGTAGCACTTTGCAGTTTCTCTCCATTTAGATAATAACTTGCTCTTTGATTTTTTTCTGCCAAAGTGCATAACCTCACACTTTCCAACATTATATTCCATCTGCCAAATTTCTGCCCACTCACTTAGCCTGTCTATGTCCTTTTGCAGGTTTTTTATGTCTTCCTCACTCATTGCTTTCCCTCCCATCTTTGTATCGTCGGCAAACTTGGATATGTTGCACTTGGTCCCTTCCTCCAAATCGTTAATATAGATTGTAAAGAGTTGGGGTCCCAGCACTGACCCCTGCAGAACACCACTAGTCACTGATTGCCAACCCGAGAATGAACCATTTATCCCAACTCTCTGTTTTCTGTTAGATAGCCAATCTTCCACCCATGCCAGTCAAACATGACTTCCCCTTCATAAAACCATGCTGACTCTGTCCGATTAAATTATGCTTATCCAAATGTCACCCCCTCCCACCCTCCCCGCCTCACCCCCTCACCTAAAGCTGCTGCTCCAAGTCTCCCTCCATCCAGGAGAAAGAAGCAACTCCCATAATAAGAGACACCAGACCAAAGGGATGTAATGCAAAGCATGTCTGGAGGTCGCGGTCTGGAAGCTGGAAACGCTGCTGTCGACCCAGACAGTAAAAGGTCCTGAGATCCAGTGAGCTGGAGCTGAGAGTCTGTTTTCATAGTGATTCAGGTGCTGTCAGGCACCAATCCCGCCAGGTTTTGCTGGCAAGTCCGAGAATTGGTGGAGCTTTTGTAAATTTGAGTTAATTTGCAGTGGGGGCGGGGGGGGTGCGGGTATGATGTCACGGACCCTGACAATGACCTTTTAATTAAGACCCCGCTTGCCTGAGGCAGGCATCTGACATGCAGCCACAAACCGGTCAGTTAAAATGGTGGGCGGGGAGGGCGGAGGCAGGAAGGGTGCGTGGTGGATCCACAGACTTGACTTTAAACCCCTGGCCGGACTGTTCTCGCTCAATGCGGGTGGGGGGGGAGCAGGGGATTAAAATTAGCCTTTAATAATAGAATTAAAATTGGCATCCAGATAATCTGAACAATCATAATTAACAATTCCTCTCGCAGATTTGAATATCCAATTAAATAATAGAAGAAAATGCCAATAAAATAATCAAGTTATTATGATTTTAAAATTCTATACTAATCAAGTTCCCTGTACCTCCGTAAGTTGCTCACATATTTGGGGGGTGGGGTTGGGTTTGGACTGGTCAGCGCTGTGTAACATCGTTGACAGAATTCCCAAGAAGTCACGCACATAATATTATTGATAGTCTGAACAAGGGAAAGGAATCAACTTGGTCCCAGCCACATCAAATACAAATCAAGTATTTATTACAATCATTATGTAAATGTTTACTTAAAGTAACTTGCACGATACACTGAATATACTGTACACGTGCACATATCAATTAAATCTATTACAGCTGATGATACGAGTGAGCAACTCCTAAAACATTCAAATGATATGCCTCTGTCAACCATTTTAACGAAGATGTTAACTCATTCATTGCCAATGCTAACTCTATATAACTATACAGCAGTAAAAGTTTTGAAGTCATAGCATGATGCAGCAGATGGATTTACAATTTAACAGATGCAGGTGCATTTTATGCGAGCACAGAATGAATAGAACATGCCACAAGCAACACAGGCAAATTGAAAAATCAGAAGTTTGTGATATAATACATTCCACAGCACAAAATTATTCAGTGTCACTAAGAAATAAAATGGCTGTTATTCTTCCATACATTTCTTTCTAAATAAAAATTGTTTCTTTGGCCAATCTGTAAAGCATTTTACTATGAATGCATTGCAGCAATTATAGCAATGATTATTATTAATAGTAGAATGATCCCAAATACAGTTGCCACTATGTTCAATATTTTGGCAGTCGAGGATGCAATCCTGGCTTTTTCTTGCTTTTGCTCTTCAGTGGCATTTTTAGCCTGCAAGCAGAATTTAACATTTATTAATAACAGATAGTAAATCATTGATCCATACACTTTATACATTAGAAATGTAGCTGTCGAAGGACTTTGAATTATTTTCCTTAATAGATTTCCTACTGGCGCTGGGGAGATAGTTTGTTACAACAGAAAGTTTGCAAGAACAGGATTTGCAGTATCAAGGCTTCATTGTATTCAGCGCAACGCTGAATATTCTAGTTAGATTCCATAATGTCGTTTCAATGGCTTGAACACTGTTAAAACGTTATAGCAATACATTTTATAACAAGCTGATTTGAGAAATTGCACAGAACAGTGATTTAAATCACACATGCTTTTGTTCCAGTTGCATTTATAGACGAGGTATAGATTTTGTTGTTGGAGATGCATTTTACAGGATACAACATATAATGTTTGAGTAAACAAGACCTGATAATTTAGGAGATTCGATTTAAAGATACCCAAATACAATAAGAGGAAACTGATGCAAAAGTTGTACAAGAACTATTAACTTTGTTTTGTACTTTGATTAATTTAGAAAATAACATACAGTAAATGCACATAGGCTTAATTTTTTTTGTTTAAATGGGACACATGCAGAATAATACGTCCTGTTCAAATTTCAGTCTTCTTTTTCATAATAACTATCTAAAATTCTGAAAATCAGACCCATTTATACTAACCCGACAGGAGTAAATCAGCGCCACTATTCCAATAGGACAGCAACACAGCAAATTAAAGATGGACCACGGCAGATATGAGTTGATCTGTGAGGTCGGCATCTCATTGACCTGCCCAATAATGTCGAACTCTCTT
This sequence comes from Somniosus microcephalus, assembly GCF_052327205.1. Classification (NCBI taxonomy): domain Eukaryota; kingdom Metazoa; phylum Chordata; class Chondrichthyes; order Squaliformes; family Somniosidae; genus Somniosus; species Somniosus microcephalus. Next base: position 22,995,750 of record NC_141012.1, read on the forward strand.
TCTCCTTTCTGTTATTCCGCAGTGCTATCTTTTTCAGTCCTTCAGTCACTCTTTATACTGTCCCAGTTCTTACTGTGGGTGGTTCCTGATCAAAGACATGCATACAAAAAATGTTGGCCATTTCTAGTCAGTTCCTTTCAAGCCCATAAAAAGACAAACTTATAGAAAGTGTAAAGAAACAAGATTGTATTTGACAAATTCAGAACAAATAAATACAGACTAATGTTTTTAAAAACTTCTTAGAAAACACAATGGCCTAGAAATTGAGTTTTGGCGCTGCCAGGGCTTTAGCGCCGGAAGTTAGTGCCGGAGCTAAGTCGCGCTGGTCGGGCCCAAAATTCACTGGTTCTGCGCCCAAACGGCTGCCGGCGCTGCTGAAAGCTGTTAGCGCCTGAAAACTGGCGCTGTGCGCTGAATTTCGCCGCTATTCCGGCGCTGCGGCGCCCGCTGCGGTGCGGCAGGTTCGGGAAGTGCAGGCCTCCTCCTTCCCTTAAGGAGGAGCTGCCTGCACCCGGCCGCGGCCCGCGATAATCTTATTAAAAATGAGCCCGGCACCTCGGACAAGTGCCGGGCTTGCTTCTGTTCCGGGGGGGGGGGGGGAAGTCCGGGGAGGGAGCTGCGGCCAGGCGGGCGGCGGGAAAGCGGCCGGCCGCCGCGGGGCCTTTAATGCGCCGGCGCAAACTTGTGCAAGGCACCTCTGCCAGAACGTTGCTTGCGGCTGCCACGGGCGAGGCGGCCGCAAGTCAATTTCGGCGCTGGGGCCCGTCACCACGGCAACCGGGACGCTGCGCACACCGGTGACGTCATCGGTGCCGGCGCAGCGCTACCGGTCTACCGCGGCGGAAGGGCCCCAGGCAATTTAGGCGCCGGCGCCAATTGCAGCGCTAGGCCCTCTAGCGCCGCAAAGTCGGCGCTAAGGGCACTGAATTTCTAGGCCAATATATAAATGCCCAAAGCAGTTCAGAAAATGTGTGGAAAACATGATAAGAGTTGTGAAAAAACCCTTAGTTAAAATAATACATTTCACTGTAGCTGTAAGACCCTGGTACACTCTTGCACACAAGCTGGGCCTTGCCCGGCTGAAATGAGATCTAATGAGGTGGCATTGACCCTGGAGGGGTAAGCAATTCCCAAGAGTTAGACTGTGTGGTGTATGTAACCTGTTCCACCTTAAGAGAACTACCTTAAGAGATGTACTACTTTCTCTTGGCTGCTGTATGCTGTAATACCGGTGGTGACCACACCGGTATAAAAACGTTGTGTAGTGATTTGCTGGGCAGTTCAGCCCTGACCTCCGAATAGTAAAGACCTGTTAAAGTTATTCTTGTTGTCTGTGTCCAGTGATTTATAATAAGCATAACTGGGACACACAGACTCAACAGTGGCGACGAGTCCGATCTTACCCTGCGGCAGTTTTACATCCAAGGCAGCTTCGTCCTCAGAACGGGCGTCGAGAAGAGGCATCCGCCCTCATCATCCTGCTGAGCACCACATCGCACGGGAGGCATCGAGAACCCGGGTTAAAAAGAAAAATTCTGACTACGAAGCCCTCCATCAGCGACAGGCAGTGATCATCCCTTCTACCACGGTGGTGGGTAAGCCGATCAGCGACACAAGCAGAAAGTCGGCCGCGTTGGCTGTGGTGTAGGGGAGGGAAAACGGAGGAAAAAGGGCGGAGAACTCGACCGCGGCTGGTGAAAAGGGTCGGGCTGCAATCGGGGCCGAGAGGCGCAGCGACTGGGGCAGCGTTAAGGCCACGAGAACCACGGAGAACTCAACCGCAGCCGGTGTAAAGGACCGGCCTGCAAGCGGGACTGAGAGGCGCAACAGCAGGGGAAGCGTGAATGCCCACGGGAACCGCGGGGGAGCAAAAAGCAGCGTCGGGGAATTGAGAACCGCTGGGGAGGCGAGAACGGCAGCAGCACGGCAATCGCCATTGCAGCCAGCGGGGGAAGAAGGCAAACGCGGGAAGCCGCCATTGTAGTCGGCGGGGGAAGAAGACGAGCGCGGGAAAAACCGCCAAGCGCGGGAAGCCGCCATTTTAGAAAAAGAAAATTTAAAGAAACTTGCAAGGATGCCTAAACATGGTAACATCAATGCTTTTGATAGCGATGTCGAAGATTGGGCCACGTATGTAGAACGCATTGGAGTTTATTGTACAGCAAATGAAGTACCAGATGATAAGAAAGCAATAACATTATTAAACTCAATGGGGGCGAAGACGTACGGGTTATTGAAGCATTTGATAACACCAGATAAACCGGCGGATCAGACTTTCGCGAAAATTGTTACGATCCTGCAAGAACATTTAAACCCCACGCCGCTGATGATAGCGGAACGATTTAAATTTTACAGCAGAATGCAGCTGAAAGAGGAAAGCAACGCTGAATTCTTAATTGAACTGCGTAAGTTATCAAAGTACTGTCAGTTTGGTACAGGACTAGCAGATGTTCTGAGAGATAAATTCATGTGTGGATTATTAAAAGAAGGAACACAAAAGCGTCTGCTAGAAGAAAAGGACCTTACGCTTGAGAAAGCTGTCACCATTGCAGCATCGCACGAGGCCGCAGCAAGAGGCACCGCGGAAATGCAACTAAGGTCATCGGAACTCAGCACCAATCAAATGGCATTGGGTGCAGTAAAGTGTTATCGTTGCGGAAGGACAACGCACGATCAGAATCAGTGCTGGTTCAAAAATCAGGAATGCAGAAAATGTGGCAAGCTCGGTCACATAGCTAAAGTATGCCGGTCAGGTAAGAAGACCAGCAGCAAAAAGTCACCGCAGGAAAAGTGCAAAAAGGTACACAAGGTGACAGAGAACAGTTCGGATGAACAGAAGACGGATTCAGACTCCAGCAGTAAGGAACTGGGTTGTCTAAGAATACATAATGTGGGTAACACAGCAGACCACCAAACTATCTGGGTCACACTTCAGATAGCAGGAGTCCAAGTGAAGATGGAATTGGACACTGGATCGGCATTGACGGTCATGAATAAGCAAGATTACAAAAGGTTATTTCCACACATTCCCTTAAGGGATACGGAGATTGTTTTGAAAACATACACGGGGCAAAGAGTATACCCCATTGGAAAGATAAAGGTAAAGGTGGTCCACAAGGATAAAGAAAGCCGAGGAATGGACTTATATGTGTTACCTGAGGGAGGTCCACCATTACTGGGACGGGAATGGATCAGGAGAATAAATATGGACTGGCATTCCTTAAAAGCACTAACTGTAGATTCCGGCAAAAAGAAAGATGTCAAACCTAAACGACTGTCCAGAATATTGGACGATGCTAAAGAGGTGTTCCAGCAGGGACTGGGAACACTGAAAGGAATTACGGCAAACATCAAAGTTGAAGAACATGCAAACCCGAAATCTTTCAAAGCCACACCGGTACCTTATGCGATACGACCTGCTGTGGAAGCTGAGCTGGAAGGAATAGAACGGTCCGGAGTACTGTCAAAGGTGGACTGGAGTGAATGGGCCATGCCCATTGTTCCCGTCATGAAGCATTCATCGAGTAACAAACCGGGGGAACCGGGGAAGGTTCGCATCTGTGGCGATTTCAAGATCACTGTTAATCCGGTGCTTCACACGGTGCAATATCCACTTCCACGGATTGAGGATATCTTCGCTTCGTTGGCTGGCGGGAAACACTTCACCAAGATAGACCTGGCGCAGGCGTATTTACAGATGGAAGTTGATGAAGCGTCACGCCAGTATCTCACGATCAACACGCATAAGGGCTTATATCGGTATAATAGACTGGTTTTTGGAGTGGCATCGGCTCCAGCGATTTGGCAAAGGGCCATGGAGCAGGTATTACAGGGAATTCCAGGCACACAATGTTACCTGGACGACATTCTGATTACAGGAAATGATGATGAGGAACACCTTGCAAATTTGGAACAGGTGCTCAACAGATTGAAAGAATATGGACTTCGAGTTAATCACCAGAAATGTGAGTTCTTTCAGAAGCAAATCTCGTACTGTGGTCACGTCATTGACCAGGAGGGGCTTCACAAGTCACCTGACAAGATCGAAGCTGTTGTGAAGGCTCCCGCTCCGGAGAATGTATCCCAGTTGAGGTCGTTCCTAGGGTTGATTAACTATTACCATAAGTTTCTGCCAAATTTATCCACGGTGCTACACCCGCTGAACGCTCTTTTGCAGAAGGGAGTGCCATGGAAGTGGAGCGAGGACTGTAAGCGGGCCTTTCACAAAGGCAAGGCATTGATCACCTCTAAGGAAGTGTTGGCTCACTTCAACCCAACGCTGCCTATTCGGTTAGCTTGTGATGCTTCTCCATATGGTATTGGGGCAGTGCTCTCACATAAGTTGCCAAATGGCTTGGAAAGACCAGTCGCATTCGCACCCAGATCATTGACCTCCGCTGAGCGCAACTATGCTCAGATAGATAGGGAGGCTCTCAGCCTTGTGTGGGGAGTAAAGAAGTTTAATCATTACCTGCAGGGCCAAAAGTTTACGCTACTGACAGACCACCAGCCGTTGGTATCCATTTTTAACCCTAAGAAGGGTGTTTCGGTGATGACAGCACAGAGGCTCCAGAGATGGTCCCTTTTCCTAGGGGCACATCAATATCAGATTGAATTCAAAGGTACAAAGCAGCATGGTAATGCTGATGGGCTGTTGCGTCTGCCACTACCTACAGCGGAGGAGGCACCGACGGTTGACCCTGTTGAGTTATTTCACTCGACCATCATCGAATGTTTACCAGTCACCAATGCAAGTATTGAAAGAGAAACCAGGAACGACCCGACACTGTCCCGGGTCTACGAATTGACAGTGAAGGGATGGCCAGCACATGGTGATCCACTGTTACCGGCATTCTCAGCAAGACGAGAACAGCTGTCCGTCTGTCAAGGAACATTGATGTATGGAACAAGGGTGATTATTCCTCCTAAGTTAAGAGAGAGAGTTCTAAAGGAACTGCATGAAGGTCATCTGGGGGGAGTCAAGATGAAAAGCCTTGCTAGGGCTTATGTGTGGTGGCCGGGTATCAACCAACAGATAGAGGATCTGACGAAAAGCTGCTCAGGGTGCCAAAAAGTTCAAAATGCACCTCCGATTGCACCGCTGCATCCATGGGAATGGCCTTCAACCCCATGGCAACGTGTACATATTGACTTTGCTGGTCCATTCATGGACTCCATGTTTTTAATTGCGGTGGACGCACATTCTAAATGGCCAGAAGTGATTACGATGACTACCACTACCTCGGAAAAGACGATCGCGGTGCTAAGAACGATATTTGCAAGAAATGGATTGCCAGAACAAATATGTTCAGACAACGGACCGCAGTTCGTGTCAGAAGAATTCCAGAAATTCATGAAGAAGAATGGGGTGAAACATTATACCTCTGCCCCATATCATCCGGCTACAAACGGGTTGGCCGAGAGATTTGTACAAACGTTCAAAAAAGCAATAAAGGCCATGAGCGAAGATCAGATTCCACTACAACACAAGGTGGACAATTTCCTACTGGCATATCGAAACGCCACTCATGCAGTGACAAACCAAAGTCCTGCCATGATGTTCTATAACAGGAGGTTGCGGTCCAGGTTGGACTTGTTAAAACCAAATGTGCGGAGGGAAGTCGAAAACAAACAGTTCCAGCATATAAATAACAAGACCACTCGGAGTTTCGAAATAGGACAACCAGTGTTAGCCCGGGACTATAAAAATGAGAAATGGCAATCTGGAACAATTCGGGCCAGACAAGGACCCCTGATGTACATGGTAGATATTGGTGAAAATGTAATACGACGTCATGCTGACCAACTGGTAGAATCGAGAACAAGGGTCGAACCCATGGTTACGGCAGAGACAACCGTGGAAGAAGTTAGTGAACCTGAAGCATCTACCTCAGAAGTGAATGTACCTGATGATGATGTCCAATCCATAAGAGACCAACTAGATGAGTCACCCCAGCAACGAGAATCAGAGACCCCTGAAAGGCGTTATCCAACTCGGATCAGGAGGCCTCCTCAGAGACTGAATCTTTGAACTGTTTTGCATGAAGTTGTATATATATATATATATATATGTTATTATGTTATGTTAAATGGGGATATACACTGTTACGCTAAAAAGGGAGGATTGTGGTGTATGTAACCTGTTCCACCTTAAGAGAACTACCTTAAGAGATGTACTACTTTCTCTTGGCTGCTGTATACTGTAATACCGGTGGTGACCACACCGGTATAAAAACGTTGTGTAGTGATTTGCTGGGCAGTTCAGCCCTGACCCCTGAATAGTAAAGACCTGTTAAAGTTATTCTTGTTGTCTGTGTCCAGTGATTTATAATAAGCATAACTGGGACACACAGACTCAACAGACTGAACAATACCTAATTTTATATTTCTGGCAAATGAACCAAATTCGTCACACAAAACAGACAAACCATCCAATGACAAGATGAGTAAGTAGCTGTCACGTTCCAGGAATCATGACTGTTTCATCACAGAAGGGCTGGATTCCTAGAACAAAGGAGGATATGCATTAAAGTCAATGAAGCAATTAGGAGACTAATGCTGCATGCATACCACTCCAGCCTTAGAGAAAGGAAGCCATTTAGATCTTTCTGTGAACCATCCAAACTTATTAGTGGTGGTTTTAACTCCCCTGCACCTGGCGAGATGGCGTAGTAGTGGAGTTAAAATCGCATTGGGAGACTTACTACCCCATTTCCACTTGATTCCCACCCATCGTCATCTTAACTGCGCAGCTTTATTAGGCATCTCAGCCATCCGCCTGAAACAGGTGGAAGCCTGATGAATAAGTGGAGGTCTTATGATATTATTAGGATTGTAATACAATTTCATTGTCTGGGGGGCAGTGGGGTGGTGAGGAGGTATGAGTGTTCCAATCCCTGACCTGGGGTGGCGGTGGAGGTGATACCTGACCATGGGGAATGGCGGGTAAATGGTCGGCGAGCTTGAGGGGCCGGGAGGAAGCACTCCTGTTCCTCCTGGCCCACGCGGATTTTTGCCTGAGGCTGAGGCCGCCTCATTGCAGCCACTGGAAATAAGAGCCCCAGGATCCCCAGCCGCCTGCAGTTATACCTGCACAGCAGGTTAAAGCAGAGGCTTCAGGGCATCATTATAATATTTAAAATGCCAACCCGCCTCCTGGCAGCGGGTTGGCTGCCCGTCCCCTGTCCTGCCCGAGTAAAAGGTGAAAGTGGGCGGGTTGGAGGCAGGTCAGGGTTGGGTTTTAGATATTTACAACTTTCACTCCCCTCCCACCCCCGCCCCCCACCTCCAAACCACCTGTTTATTTTATGTGAAAAATCCCCTGGAAGACAATAACCAGCCAACTCACATAATCTACTGGTGTCACCAAAGCACTTCTGCTCTCACCCCTGCCTGCCAGAACCATGATAGGGTTTCCCTTCTCCTCACCTTCCATGCCACCAGCCTCCACTTTTAATGGATCTGCCATTTCCACCACATCCAGCGAAATGCCACCACCAAACACATCTGCCCCTCCCCTCCCCTTTCAGCTTTCTGAAGGGACCATTCCCTTTGCAATATCCTGGTCCACTCCTCAATCACCCCCAACACAGCATTCCCTTCCCACGGCGCCTTCCCGTGCAAGCGCAGGATATGCAACACCTGCCCTTTTACCTCCTCCCTTCCCACCATCCAGGGCCCCAAACACTCCTTCCAGGTGAAACAGCGATTTACTTGTACTTTTTTCAATTTAGTATATTGTATTCGCTGCTCACGCTGCGGTCTCCTCTACATTGGGGAGACCAAACGCAGATTACGTGACTGCTTTGCGGAACACCACCATTCAGTCTGCAAGCGTGATCCCAAGCTTCCGGCCACTTTTCATTTTAATTATCTGCCCCACTCCCACTCTGACCTCTCTGTCCTCAGCCTCCTACACTGTTCCAATAAAGCTCAACGTAAGCTTGAGGAACATCACCTCATCTTTTGATTAGGTACTCAATATCGAGCTCAACAATTTTAGATCATAACCACTGCCACCATTTTTCCATTGGTAATAAATCTGCTATTTAAATTTACTCCTCCTCTTGACCTATCTTTTGTTTCTTTGCTTGTTCAATGGCCATCCCCTTTCACCTCGCACGATCATCCCTTTCGCCATTTAATCTCTTCTGCCTTCCACCCTATCACAGACCTTCCCTTTTGTTCTTTCCTCCCCTCCCCGCTTTCCCTGCCTCTATACTTGCTTAAAACCTGTTACATCTCGAACCTTTTTCAGTCTGATGAAAGGTCATCGACCTGAAACATTAACTTTGTTTCTCTCTCCACAGATGCTGCCTGACGTGCTGAGTATTTCCAGCATTTTCTGTTTTTCTTTCCGCTTTCCAGCATCCACAGTATTGTGCTTTTGTTATACCCTGTACAGGAAACTTTCGATTTACCGGCACCTAAATAATTGGAAATGTCGGTTAACCGGCAAAATTCAGGAGTCGGTTCAGGTAACTTTTATTACTTGCACAGCAGCAAATGGAGGAAGGCAAGGGTGTGGCTGCAGCTGTTGCTAAGCTACAGAGACGCTTGCAACTTGTGGACATTGTTCTGAAGCAACAGGGTTTGTCGCTTTATACGGAGCTCTCAGCTCCGTATCTTTTACTATAGCTTTCGGTTGACCAGAATTTTTGATGAACCGGCACCACGTCGGTCCCGTCCGTGCCGGATAAAAAAAAGTTTCCTGCACCATGTGGGCAAGCGATGCAGCAGGCCTAACCCTCTCTTTGATGGATGGTGGTAGAAATGTTGCTGCATGAGTTGATGCGAGGTGGGTTACTCTATTTGACTATCAAGCATCCTCCCCAGAGGATCAGAGGTGTAGCATGCCTGGCAGAAGGTGGCAGCCTAGGCTAAAACTGTACACAGAACCTACAGGACCCAGGAACAGATATAGAATATGGCTAACCTGAAGAATTCTTTAAGACAGGTAAATGGTCCATGTATACACGCCACAAAACGTTCCTTAAAAAAATGCTATGCATGCATAGCTGCCCTGTGTGCTCGGCTTATAACTCTTATTTACCATGTTTACATTCCTGAAGGGTGCAAAATCAAACTGAAACTTACAACTGAAATTCTTGGCATACCGACAACCTGAAATGACTTGATGCAGAAAATCATTCTAACATAATGGTCAGTCACTGAGGGACAGGGTGGGCTGCAGGTTGGATATATAATCTGTGCTCCTTCAACTTCCAATGTCTCAACTCTACTTCCCTGTTTGCATGATAAGATGGCACATATGGGTAGATTTTATGGATTTGCTTGTGCGTACACACACCCACAAATGCACTTGGAACAGCATTTAAGTATTTTCTGTCATTGTGGAGCTGGATGGACAGCAAGGCAGCACCGCCAATTCTCTGGTGGAAGGAGACACCTCACAGAACTTACCAATGTTTGCTAGCACCAACACAATTTACACACACCTTGGTTCATGTGGTTAGTGGGCTTAAGGAGGTAGCATAGGGTGAGTTACAGTGCACAAGTGAGGAAGAGCAAGGAGGTACAGGAAACTGATGTCTGGATGACCACATAGCTGCCATCACTGACTCCCCCTACTTTGGGAATATCTACAGTTTGCTGAAGTTGGGCAGCTATGTCATGCTCTTGTTGCTATTCAGTGGGAAAGAAAATTCAAGTGTTGGCCATACCGATCCATATGTTGGTTAGCTACTTGATACATTGGTGGGGAGGACATTTATTGCTGCTGCAGATGAACCTTATGCTCACTTGGAAGAACCTGGATGTATAAAAGCTGAGGGGGGCAGTGACCTTGACTACTACTGGCCATGCCATGCCTATGTTGCTGGCTGGCTGCTGGTCTCCTTGCAATACATGGCATAGCACTGTACTTGGTCTCCTGCTGTCCTGGAGCACGTGGAGGCATTGCCAGATAGGTATGGCTGAAAGAGGCACAGGTGTGGCAGCTCAACATTCCTGGTTACAGGATTTTCAGTCGGGATAGAGAGGGAGGTAAAAAGGGAGGGGGGGTTGCGGTATTGATTAAAGAAACTATTACAGCTCTGAGGAGGGATGATATGTTGGTGGGATCATCAAACGAGGCCATATCGGTCGAATTGAAAAACAAAAAAGGGTCGATCACACTGCAGGGAGTGTATTACAGACCCCCAAACAGTGAGAGGGAGATAGAAGAACAAATATGTAGACACATTTCTGAGAAGTGCAAAAACTATAGGGCAGTAATAGTCGGGGATTTCAACTACCCCAATATTAACTGGAATAAAATTAGTGTGAAAGGTATAGAAGGTGCATAATTCCTAAAATGCATCCAGGAGAACTTTTTTAGCTAGTATGTAGCAAGCCCAACAAGGGAGGGGCCGGTTCTGGACTTAGTTTTAGGAAATGAAGCTGGGCAGGTAGAAGGCGTATCAGTGGGGGAGCATTTTGGAGCTAGTGACCATAATTCAGTTAGATTTAAGGTAATTATGGGCAAGGACAAGGATAGACCAGGAATAAAAATTCTAAATTGGGGAAAAGCAAATTTTGCTAAGCTCAGTGGGTATTTAGCCATAGTGGACTGGAAATAGCTACTTGAAGGTAAATCAGTGTCAGAACAGTGGGAGGCATTCAAGGAGGAAATCCGGAGGGTTCAGACCAAATATGTGCCCTTAAAGAAAAAAGGTGGGACTAACAAATCTGGAGCCCCCTGGATGTCTAGGGACATACAGGGTAGGATAAAGAAAAAAAGGGAAGCATATGACAGGTACCAAGGGCTAAATACTCCAGAATCTTTAGAGGAGTACAGAAAGTGCAGGGGTGAAATTAAAAATGATATTAGGAAAGCAAAAAGAGAGCATGAAAAATTCTTGTCAAGTAAAATCAAGGAAAACCCAAAGATGTTTTATAAATACATTAAGAGTAAGAGGATAACTAAAGAAAGGGTAGGGCCTATTAGTGACCATGAGGATAATCTGTGTGTGGAGGCGGGAGACGTCGGTAGGGTTCTTAATGAATACTTTGCATCTGTTTTCACAAAGGAGAGGGACGAAGCAGACATTGCTATCGGGGGGAGGAGTGTGAAATATTAGATGAAATAAACATAGTGAGAGAGGAAGTATTAAGGGGTTTAGCAGCTTTAAAAGTGGATAAATCCCCAGGCCCGGATGAAATGTATCCCAGGCTGTTTAGCGAAGCAAAAGAGGAAATAGCAGAGGCCCTGACCATCATTTTTCAATCCTCTCTGGCTTCAGGTGTGGTGCCGGAGGACTGGAGGACTGCTAATGTGGTACCCTTGTTTAAAAAGGGAGAAAAGAATAGACCGAGTAATTACAGGCCAGTCAGCCTAACCTCGGTGGTGGGAAAATTATTGGAAAGAATTCTGAAGGACAGGATAAATGTTCATTTAGAAAGACACGGATTAATCAAGGATAGTCAGCACGGATATGTTAAGGGAAGGTCGTGTCTGATAAACTTGATTGAATTTTTTGAGGAGGTAACAAGGAGGGTCGATGAGGGTAGTGCATTTGATGTAGTGTATATGGACTTTAGCAAGGCTTTTGATAAGGTTCCACATGGCAGACTGGTCATGAAATTAAAAGCCCATGGGATCCAGGGCAAAGTGTCAAGTTAGATTCAAAACTGGCTCAGAGACAGGAAGCAGAGGGTAATGGTTGATGAGTGTTTTTGTGACTGGAAGGCTGTTTCCAGTCGGGTTCCGCAGGGCTCAGTACTAGGTCCCTTGCTTTTTGTGGTATATATCAATGATCTAGACTTGAATATAGGGGGTATGATTAATAAGTTTTCAGATGATACTAAAATCGGCTGTGTGATTGATACTGAAGAAGGAAGCTGTAGACTGCAGGAAGATGTCAATAAATTGGTCAGGTGGGCAGAACAGTGGCAAATGGACTTCAATCCGGAGAAGTGTGAGGTAATGCATTTGGGGAGGGCTAACAAGAACAGGAAATACACATTAAATGGTAGGACACTGAGTAGTGTAGAGGAACAAAGGGACCTTGGAGTGCATGTTCACAGATCCCTGAAGGTAGCAGGCCAGGTAGATAAGGTGGTTAAGAAGGCATACGGAATGCTTGCCTTTATTAGCTGTGGCATACAATACAAGAGATGGGGGTGTTATGCTTCAACTGTATAAAACGCTAGTTAGGCCTCAGCTAAAGTACTGCATGCAGTTCTGGTCACCACATTACAGTAAAGATGTGATTGCACTAGAGAGGGTACAGAGGAGATTTACAAGGATGTTGCTGGGAGTAGAGAATCTTAGCTATGAGGAAAGACTGGATAGGCTGGGTCTGTTTTTCTTGGAACAGAGGAGGCTGAGGGGAGACCTTATTGAGGTGTATAAAATTATGAGGGGCATAGATAAAGTGGATAGAAAGGACCTATTTCCCTTAGCAGAGGGGTCAAAAACCAGGGGGCACAGATTTAAAGTCATTGGTGGAAGGTTTAGAGGGGATCTGAGGGGAAATTTCTTCACCCAGAGGATTGTGGGGTCTGGAACTCACTGCCTGAAAGGGTGGTAGAGGCAGGAACCCTAACCACATTTAAAAAGTACTTGGATGTGCACTTGGGATGCTCTAACCTGCAGGGCTACGGACCAAGAGCTGGGAAGTGGGATTAGGCTGGATAGCTCTTTGTTGGCCGGTGTGGACACGATGGGCCGAAATAGAAACATAGAAACATAGACGATAGGAGCAGGAGTAGGCCATTCGGCCCCTCGAGCCTGCTCCGCCATTCAATGAGATCATGGCTGATCATCCAAACTCAGTACCCTGTCCTTGCCTTCTCCCCATATCCCTTGATCTCTTTAGCCTTAAGAAATATATCTAACTCCTTCTTGAATATATTTAATGAATTGGCCTCAACTGCCTTCTGTGGTAGAGAATTCCACAGGTTCACCACTCTCTGGGTGAAGAAATTCCTCCTCATCTCTGTCCTAAATGGCTTACCCCTTATCCTTAGACTGTGACCCCTGGTTCTGGACTCCCCCGCCATCAGGAACATCCTTCCTGCATCTAGTCTGTCTAGTCCTGTTAGAATTTTATAAGTTTCAATGAGATCCCCTCTCATTCTTCTAAACTCCAGTGAGTATAAGCCCAATCGACCCAATCTCTCCTCATACGTAATTCCTGCCATCCCAGGTATCAGTCTGGTGAACCTTCGCTGCACTCCCTCCATGGCAAGAACATCCATCCTCAGATAAGGCAACCAAAACTGCACACAATACTCAAGGTGTGGTCTCACCAATGCCCCGTACAACTGCAGCAAGACATCCTTGTTCCTGTACTCGAACCCTCTCACTATGAAGGCCAACATACCATTTGCCTTCTTAACTGCCTGCTGCACCTGCATGCGGACGTTCAGCGACTGGTGCACAAGGACACCCAGGTCTCGTTGCACGTCCCCTTCTCCGAATCTATTGCCGTTCAGATAATAATCTGCCTTCCTGTTTTTGTCACCAAAGTGGATAACCTCGCATTTATTCACATTATACTGCATCTGCCATGCATCTGCCCAATCACCCAACCTGTCCAAATCATACTGGAGTTTCTCAGCATCCTCCTCACAGCACACACGCCCACCCAGCTTTGTGTCATCTGCAAACTTGGAGATATTACATCTAGTTCCCTCGTCTAGATCATTAATATATTTTGTGAATAGCTGGGGTCCTAGCACCGATCCCTGCGGTACCCCACTAGTCACTGCCTGCCACTCGGAAAAAGACCCGTTTATTCCAAATCTTTGCTTCCTGCCTGCCAACCAGTTCTCTATCCAAGACAGCATCTTACCCCCACTCCCATGTGCTTTAACTTTACATGCTAATCTCTTATGCGTCCTTCCGTGCTGTAACTTTCTATGATTCTATGCCAAGTCTGGCAAATTTAGTCGGTGACATAATAGCAGGTGTGAGCAGTCTAGGTTGGCACCAGCCAATCTCCCTCCTCTTTAATCAGGTATCACATCAGCCATTAAATATCACAATTGGGGTATTTCAAAAAGGAACTTCCATCCTTAATTTTAAATTGAATGGCCAACTGACATGTGGGTCTTTAGCTTGAAGTTAAATGCCACTCCTTGGGCTTAAGGCTAATCACTCCTTTTCAGATCCTCTCTTCTTTAACACCTTCCTGTTCTGCTGAACCCTTGTAGATATTTAACTTACACTTGGCTTTCTGGTGATTTTGCAGACAATAGTTAACTATTTTTGAATCAACATACACAGTCCTTATACTTTCTAATGCAGAAAATACAGAGAAAAAGTCAAAAACTCACAAACAAAAGATCAGGAAAAATTCAGACAAAAAGCCTTTTCTCCTTTAAGTACGCTTTTGAGTTTCCCTTTATGCTCATTTCACGTGAGTGAGGCTGAGTGCATTGTGCAGTCTTGTTATAGGAACTGACGTGGAAAAGTACCATTTACATATCATTGAATATTGTTATGACTTGAGGCCAACTTGAAAGGAATCATAACTAATTCTGCAGGGCATAAAATCATCCCGACTATGAAGGTTTGGTAATGGCATGAAGTGTTATATACAGGAGGATTGTACGATATTAAGCACTCAAAGTACCCTGTATAATAGCTGCAGAAACCCCAGGCATTAGTATATGATCCAGTGGTACTTTGTGTGCTAGGAGCAGGCACACAAACTATCCACCAGAAGTTAATGCTTTATGAAAGGTGAATCTTGCAGTAACATTAAGAACTACTGAAGAGATTTAGTAAAGATGCAAACTGGTTTAATCTTTCCTTATGTTTTATATTTATTGGCCCTCGATATAAAAACCCATACCTTGGATGGATGGGATAGATGGAGCATTACATCTCATAGGTAAGGAGTTCCTGTGATCAGTCTCAAGAAAACTATATCTGTGCAAAACATACCACTAATCATGAAGAAAATACAACACATACTGAAGGCAGGACATAAATGTTTAAAGTTTGGTTTAAAATTGAAAGAAAAATTGCTGTCTTATACAATTCACTTGTTTTGGCTCTGCAAATCGTTATATGCACCTCAGCAACATCAACAACAACAACTTGTATTTATATAGCACCTTCAACGTACTAAAACGTCCCAGGCGCTTTACAGGATCATTATCAAACAAAATTTGACACCAAGCCACATAAGGAGATAACAGGGCAGATGGCCAAAAGCTTGGTCAAAGAGATAGGATTTAAGGAGCCTCTTAAAGGAGGAGAGAGATCTAGAGCGGCGGAGAGGCTTAGGGAGGGAATTCTAGAGCTTAGGGTCTTGGCAGCTGAAGGCAGGGCTGCCAATCGTGGAGCGATTAAAATCAGGGATGCTCAATAGGCCAGAATTGGAGGAGCGCAGATATCTCGGAGGGTTGTAGGGCTGGAGGAGGTTACAGAGCTCGGGACCAGTGAAGCATTTGAACACAAGGATAAGAATTTTAAAATCAAGGCGTTCCTTAACTGGGAGCCAGTGTAGGTCAGTGAGTACACGGGTGAACAGGATTTGATGCGAGTTAGGACACCGGCAGCAGAGTTTTGGATGACCTCAAGTTTACAGAGGGTAGAACGTGGGAGACTGGCCAGGAGTGCATTGGAATAGTCAAGTCTAGAGATAACAAAGGCATGGATGAGGGTTTCAGCAGCAGATAAGCTGAGACGGGGCGGAGTCGGCCAATGTTACGGAAGTAGAAATAGGCAGTCTTACTTATGGTTCAGCTGGCTTACGTTAATAGAATAAATGACAATTGTTAGTACTAGAAAAATCACTCCAATCACAGTTGCTGCTATGTTTAATTGTTTGTTTCAGATGCTTTTCTGGCCTTTTCCACGTTCCCCAAGTCATCAGCAGTGCTAGCCTGAAAATACAAAGAGAAACGGTAAAGGACTGACCTGCACAGTCTATCTGGAAGAAATGTAGATGTCCAACCTATTTATGTTAGTAGTGTAAATGTCACAGGAAGAATGATGATCAATGAATATGATAGAAATTAATGATTTTGTTTACATTGCACAGTGTGATCCAGATAATGCCTAACTTACTTTTTCTAATCTTTTTCCAATCTGTTTTGAGGACAGAGTCTGCGATTTCCCCTACCTCGGCGGGTCCGGTACAGCCGGGGTTGGTTTCGGAGTGCGACCCCGCTGCTGGCTCCAGCCTGCTGTCCAAAGCGATCTTACAATGATTGGGGCTGTTAAGCCCACCCAGCGCGTTTCACGGCCAATTGAAGGAAGCAGGTCTGCTGGCATCACTTGATTACGCGTCATCAGCCGGTTTCTTTAAAGGGACAATGCACAAATTGATTTTGACAGTTGTGCTGTCAGTGTTCTACAGCATTGAAGTGCTGCAAAAACTGACAAGCACTGCACAGAGTGGGACACATATCCATTGGAATATCAATGGCCTAGAAATTGGTTGGCACCGTGCCCGTATTACAGGCATTAAATGGGCAGCAAAGCATTCAATTTGGCGGGCGGTGAGCGCAGTTACATTCCGTGCTGGAAGTGCATTGCCCACCATATTGGTGAAGGTAAGGCCTTGTCTGAAACTAGTGTCAGTCCTTTTACATGTGCAAATAGGGGTCTAACGCTTGTTTGAGGCCCACTTTGCAAAATTAGTCGGCCCTGATCACAGCCGGCACCAGGTTGGCTACTTTCAGGAAAACGTGGTCCACATGCAACCCAACCAGCTGTCCTTAAATGTTCCACCATCATGCCAAAGACCACTGCTGGCCAGTGCTTGGCCCTCTCCTGATCATGCCCTACCTCCCGATCGCTTACCCCCCTCCCGATAGCCCCCATCCTTCTTAATCGCTTCACCACTTTATTTGTTTATTCACAACTTTCCATTCAGATCCACCCACAGTAATAAGGAAACAGACCGTATAAAGATAGATTGGGGAATCATTTGCCCAAAACTAGTGTTGAAAAATAAATCTGCTTAGAGTATTAGAAAGACTGTGAATCCCACATTCAGCATCACGAGGAAGAATATCTAAAGATGCAAATCTTACAGAAAGCCTGACTGTTCCAATATACACCCAACTAGGCTGGACCATCTTTAATTAGCTCTAATGTTGTTTTCCACTTGGGATCGCAGCAGTGATTTACTCCTGTGAGAGTAGTTCTCTACATGAATTTTCTAAACTTCAGGGTGTTATGAAAAAAAGACTTTCATTTAAACTGAATGCATCCGTCATACTTTTAATTAAGTCTGGATATCTTTATCATTAATTAAGTAATTTCGTAATTAATTTGCAGTTTAAAAAAAGTTACAAGTGAAGGAAATAATATTTTGAACATGTGCAGCCTTTGAGCGCAATGCTTAAAGAATATTTGATAAGGAATGTGAACGCAACTAGAATATTTCAATTTATCCCGGGGAAAGAATGGTTTTCTTTGGGCAGCAGGTGCAACAAAATACGTTGTAGTAACATGTTCTTCATAAACACGTTTACGATTTCACTACACCGATCACACAGAATAAACCTCTCCCTTCCTATTGGTAAAATGATGAGTAGGTGATCCATGCGATTATTAATATGAAGCTATAGTTTATTGTTTGAGAACTTCTTCTGATCTGTATATTCTGTAGAAGCATGGCGTTGGTTACTGTCAGCTTAGCTTTTTTTAAATTCATTCATGGATGTGGGCATCACTGGCAAAGCCGGCATTTATTGCTCATCCCTAATTGCCCTTGAGAAGGTAGTGAGATGCCTTCTTGAACCACAGAGGGCAGTTAAGAGTCAACCACATCGCTGTGGGTCTGGAGTCACATATAGGCCAGACCGGGTAAGGACAGCAGATTTCCTTCCCTAAAGGACATTAGTGAACCAGGTGGCTTTTTATGACAATCTGGTAGTTTCATGGTCACCATTACTGATACTAGTTTTTAATTCCAGATGTATTTAATTAATTGAATTTTAATTACCTAGCTGCCTGTGGTTGGGATTTGAACTCACATCTCCAGATCATTAATCCAGGCCTACTGGATTACTCGTCCAGTAACATTACCACTATGCTGGCTTGTGGTTTAAGGCCACTCTTCTAAATGGCCAAATCCAGGTCATTGTAGCTACAAGGTGTGGCCAATAAATGCTGGCCTTGCTAGCGACGCCCATATTCTGAGACTGAATAATAAAATCTTTTGGTCTAAGGGCCTTGCAAATGTTACCCCAACTGACTATTTAACGCCATGGGTGTGAGGTTTTACTTGATCGTACTTTCAGTTTTTAGTTACACTTGAATCCAGTCGAAACTTCATTATTTTAATTTGTTTTTGTTTCATTTAGTTTAGGTTGCTGGCCGTACAACATGTTTGTACAGCAGCCAACCGTAATATTCAGCCATCAACCTTGAGTGCCTGAGTGAAACAAATCCTGTAATTGCAGACAGGGACTCAAAATGAGGCATCTCAGAGCACTAGTTTATAATTTGATTGAATAAGTGCAGGAGGCTGGCGAGAAAAGGATGGAAAGGTTCCAAAGTAAGGGGGAAAACATCAACGTATTAAAGTGAATGCACTCCATTGTAGTTCCATCATTGGTATTTTGTAAAAACTCCCACTGACATTTTAGAACAGGGAAAATAAAGATCGTACAATACGCTCACTGTTTCCATCAGAAGCTATGTTACCGCCATTAAAATGACCTCACAATGGTCAAAACATTCTAATGTCCTCAAGAACCCAATGAAGACTTTCTCATGTTAATCCTCTCACAGCACAAATAGAACATTAATGGAGCAGTTACACCATCACTTCGGTATCTCCAGATACACAACAATGCAAAACTGGATTCTAAGTCTGGAGTTAAATTCTCTCTCTCACTGCTGTCTGTACTAAGGCAAAAATAGTTTTATAGTATATACTGTATGTAATATAAATACAGTACAGTCTGAAGCCAGGTTTGAAAAGTTCCCAAACCACTATGTGACTCCAGTCCCACATCAACATCGAATCATACAATACAGAAGGAGGCTATTCAGCCCATTGTGCCTATGCCAGCTCTTTGAAAGAGCTCTCCAAGTATTCCCACTCCCCAGCTATTTATCCATAACTATGCACATTTTTCCTTTTTGAGTATATATCCAATTCTCTTTTGAAAGTTATGATTGAATCTGTTTCCACCACCCTTTCAGGCAGTGTATTCCACATCATCATAACAACATGGCTGACTCTGTCCTCTGACGTGACCTAGCAAGCCTCTCCATTGCATGAAACGGCTGCAAAGTCCATGACGGCATTGGTATGAGTGACCACCGCACAGTCCATGTGAAAATCAAGTCCTATCTTCACAAGAAGAACACCCTCCATTGTATCGTGCGGTACCATCACTGTGTTAAATGGGATAGATTATGAACAGATCTAGCAGCTCAAAATTGGTCATCTATGAGGCGCTGTGGGATATCAACAGCAGAATTATTTTCCACCACAATCCATAACCTCATGGCCCGGCATATTCCTCACCGCTCCATCACCATCACGTCAGATGACTGACCCTGGTTCAATGAGGAGTGTAGAAGAACAAGTCGCGAGCAGCACCAGGCATACCTGAAAATGAGGGACCGACCTGGTGAAGCTACAACACAGGACAACATGCATGTTAAACAGTGGAATCAGCATGCTATAGACGGAGCTAAGCGATCTTACAACCAATGGATCAGGTCAAAGCTCTACAGTCCTGCCACATCCAGTTGCAAATTGTGGTGGACAATTAAGCAACTAACAGGTGGAGGAGGCTGCGCTAACACACCCATCCTCAACAATGGCAGTGCCCAGGACGTGATCACAAAATATCTGTTACTTCTCCAACTTTTCCAGCTCTGACGAAGGGTCATTGACCTGAAAAGTTAACTCTGTTTCTCTCTCCACGATGCTGCCTGACCTGCTGAGTGTTTCCAGCATTTTCTGTTGTTGTTTAAAATTTACCTGTGTTGTTTAAGCTCTATATTCTAATAGTTATGCTCTTCTATAATATGCATATCAAATTTCAAATATGTAACACATATATTGCACTATAACTCGAGCTTTCTTCTCTAGTGCACATTATTTGATGCGCACATGTAGGAAATATTCAAATACTAGTGTCAATTACTTTCTTGACATTTGTGTAATAATGCGGAATTATTTTTAACCTGTACTAACAGTGTGATGTTTAAAGTCATGTGACTGGGACAAGGCTGATTCCTTCCCCTGATTAAACTGTCAGGTAATATTTTACATTTGGATCCTTGGGACTTGATTGCCAACAATGTTACACAAACCTGGTAATATTCCCAACCCCCTAGTCTACAAGCAACTTAGAGGTAAAGGTAACACGATTAACATACAATTTTAGAAATACATGATTGGTCTTTCAAAGAGCTGGCACAGGCACGATAGGCTGAATGGCCTCCTTCGGTGCTGTACGATTCTATTGTCAGACTATCTGAATGCTAATTGTAACAATTCAGTAAACTGGTTGACCATTCAAAGATGGGATTTTAACACTGAATTAAAAATATATATTTTTATGCATTGGCTGAACTTCTGAACAAGCATGGAATAGAAAACAAAAATTAAGACAAATAGGAGCTGAGGTGAGGATTGGCTTAACAACTTCAAATACCAATCTTTATTGTGGCATCAAAAGATTTTTGAAACCACATTTGAATTAAAATTACGATCAAATAATTGACTTCATTAAAAGAGACCAAATATCAACAACCTTGGCCCTAAAGAGTCACCCATGAGGAAAATACTGCCACTTCAAGGAACATCCAACATCAAGTTGCCATCAAAGGACTGACAGATAAAAAAAACCTGTACCTACAAGTCATCCATTTATCAACAGCTTAAAGGGATTATATGCTATTGATGATACTGCACCTGCAACTCACAGGAATGTTACCGTGGGTTTAAGAATTCCTTGAAAAGTTTTGTTATTCTATTATTTGCTGATATTTCTTATTACATGAAACTGCACGCAGTACTCCAGGTGTGGTCTCACTACAGTTGTACAGGGCCTTGGTGAGAGCACACCTGGAGTACTGTGTGCATTTTTGGTCTCCTTACCTAAGAAAGGATATACCTGCCATAGAGGGAGTGCAGCGAAGGTTCACCAGATTGATTCCTGGGATGGCAGGGCTGTCGTATGAGGAGAGATTGGGTCGACTTGGCCTGTAGTCACTAGAGTGTAGAAGAATGAGAGGGGATCTCATTGAAACATATAAAATTCTGACAGGGCTGGACAGACTGGATGCAGGGAGGATGTTTCCCCTGGTTGGGGGGCCTAGCACGAGGGGTCACAGTCTCAGGATACGGGGTAGGACATTTAGGACTGAGCTGAGGAGAAATTTCTACACTCAGAGGGTGGTGAACCTGTGGAACTCTCTACCACAGAAGGCTGTGGAGGCCAAGTCACTGAATATATTTAAGAAGGAGATAGATAGATTTCTAGACACAAAAGGCATCAAGGGGTATGGGGAGAGCGCGGGAATATGGTATTGAGATAGAGGATCAGCCATGATCATACTGAATGCCGGCGCAGGCTCGCAGGGCCTCTGTTTCTATGAATTTGTCAGTCTTTACTTCTACTACTTGTTATATATTATCAGCTCGTACTGTTCCTTCCAGCAGTCAAACTCCTTTAGATTATTTGCTGTTGCTCCCTCCTTCCTTGGAACAGTCACCTCTTCAGTCAATGATTCTCTTTAAACCTCCTGAAAACAACAACTCTATTCTGAACAGTACAGTACCTCCAGTGAAGGAGTCAAGCAATATTGGGCCGTATATTCCGATCCTTACGGGTGTGTACACACCTATAGGGACATCGGAAATGCCGGTTTCAGGCAGGCCAAGCGCATGCGCTGAAAACCGGCATTTCCGACCTGTCAAGAATCCTCTTGACAGGTCGGACGCCTGCCCTGGAGAACGGCCTCTGCGGGCGGATAGTTCTGCTTTCTGGAGAACCTCTGCCCGAAGAAAACCCTTAGAAATCTTACAGCATAAGAGTTGAAAAAAAGTTTTTTTTTAATGTTTCACTCATTTATCATTTAAAAATACTTTAAAAAAGGTAAGTTTATTTTTTAGCCCAGTAAAGAACTTTAATGCGATAGCAAAATACTGCAGATGCTGGAAATCCGAAATAACAACAGAAAATGCTGGAAAAACTCAGCAGGCCAGGCAACATCCGTGGAGAGAAATTAGAGTTGACGTTTCGGGTCTAACCCTTTTTCAAAAAAGGGTTAGACCCGAAATGTTGACTCTAATTTCTCTCCATGGATGCTGCAAAGAACTTTAATTACTTTTTCAAAAAATTTAATTTTTGTTTAAAATATTTAATTTATTTTAATTTCAACTCATTTTAAAAATGTGATTAAAAAATGTATTTAATGTTTTAAAGTGTTTTTGGGGTGATCTCCATTCATATATTTGACAGGCCTATCTGTCAAGTGTATGAGGAGAGATTCCCTTCTCCTATTGGCTCCCCATGGCCCACGTGATCCCAGGGACGCTTGCGAACCGCCTGCGCCTCTGGGATACGTGGGCCCTGCACATTTCCAGTTGGAGAGGCCCAGGAGCGGAAGTGTCCGGACCTCGGGAGCTCTCAGGTAAGGGCGTAGATTTTTTTCCAGATCGGCAGCCTCCGCACGCGGGAAGCCTCCGATCGGAAAATACGGGCCATTATGTTTTTAATCTACATTACTCCCCCTGTATATGTACCTGTTCTGGCCACACAGATTATAATTGACCACAGGTCGCGAATAACAAAAGGAAAAAACTATTGGCATTTCTCCAGTCCTGTAGGATGGTCATGTTTCCAGATTATTTTGTTGTTGACAATTTCCCCATGGGAAGGATCTTGGCATGATATATATAAAAAATGTTACCGCTTAACTTAAATCCAGCTCCTAAGGCATTGAAATTACCACTGCAAACACTGAGTTAATTTTTATATGAGCCAGGCATTGAAGATGATTTTATTAAAAAAAAGCCGACCAGCTTGTGGCTGCTCACAGATCCCCCTGAACTGAAACAAGAGTCAGGTGGCTTATCCCAGACTCATTGGTCTCGGAATTCTTGGAGACCCAGTGGCACCCGCCCCAATCCACTAGTTGGAATGTCAGAGAGACGCACAGTGGCGATGATGTCCTGAAGAAACTCTCCTGAAGATCTTCTGCTCCCAGTAGAGCAAATTGGCTTCTTATGGGTCAATTAACTTTCTCTTTTTACAGGCCTTGACAGGATTCATGGCAGATCTCAGTTGGCGTAAGTTCCACTGAGACCCAAGGACGTGTAAAGGCCAGGGAAACCCGGGAACTCCGCCAGACATACCTCCTTGACATAGCGAGTGTGTCGAAGATCCACCAGAATTTAAAGGGCCATTCTAAATGGTGCAAAATCCCAGCATAAGTGAGTTAAGGCCCGAATTCCTGCACCACCCCCCAATCCCCTGCCCAGACTAGATTTCGGGCTTCCATCCTCTCCTACTTCAGGAATTGCAGGGCCATTATGTCAAGGTGGACCATTAAATCTGAGACTAGCAGGAGATGGTTTCTAGGGCCCACGTCCCAAGAAGGCAGGTAGCAGCTGGTTTAATTGACCGGCCTACTAGCAAATCACTGATCAGTGATAAAGTCAGCCTTCCCATTTCCTGTGAATACAGGGACAAAATGGACAAAGGGACAAATGTAAACTCAGTCAACCCAGTTAAGTCTGGGAAGGAGCCCTGCCTAGTGACAGGAAGCTTACTCATCTTAAGCTCAGAGCCAGTTAGACCAGAAGGCTGACTAGAAAAACAGTTGTTAGCACATTAATATGGGGTATTGTAGTGCGGTTTATTATATCTCTTTTGTATGGGAAGGAATGTGAAGTTAAATGAAGCAAGTGAGATTCTGTTAATCTGTACATTCACTTGCAGCTTTTGATTCAGGTCTCGCTTCATTTCACTAAAGTGTCATCAGTCCACCTACTGAATGATGGGAGGACACGTACAAAAAGACACGATATCCAGTTTTGATCACAAGGCGATCCTATTGTTAAGCCCTGGGTTACGCTATCGTATAATTAGACACCGGGCAGTATGATACACTCCTAAAGGCAAGAGCACAGCAACAGTTAATGGGAGTGGCTGGGGCCACCAAGTATATCCAAGGCAGACCCAAAATTTGTCATCTGGACCATATCGCTCATTTGTAGAATGCACTTATTTTCCAGTCGCTAATGCATGGCAGCCAGTGGCTCAGTTGGTAGCACCCTCGCCTCCCAGTCAGAAGGTTGTGGGTTCAAGTCCCACTCCAGAGACTTAAACACATAATCTAGGCTGACACTCCAGTGTAGTGCTAGAGGGAGCGCTGCACTGTCGGAGGTGCAGACTTTCAGATGAGACGTTAAACCGAAGCCCCGTCTGCTCTCTCAGGTGGATGTAAAAGATCCCATGACACTATTTCAAAGAGCAGGGGAGTTATCTGCGGTGCCCTGACCAATATTTACCTCTCAATCAACATAACAAAAACAGGTTATCTGGTCATCATCACATTGCTGTTTGTGGGAGCTTGCTGTGCGCAAATTAGCTGCCACGTTTCCTACATTACAACAGTAACTACACGCCAAAAAAATACTTCATTGGCTGTAAAGTGCTTTGGGCCACCCGGTGATTGTGAAAGGTGCTATATAAATGCACGTCTTTCTTTTTCTTTTAAATGCAACCGTTTATACTATGCCGAAGATTCTAGATTTAGAACTGCAAGCTGATGTGCAGAGGACACAGACTGGAGAGCAGTGTTTAAAGTGGGCTTCAGATTTTACTGGTAATCTACTGCTTGATTACCCATCATGCCACTGATGTCTTCCAGTGGAAGGATTTTAAAAAAATAACACTAAAAACTTTTTAAAAATCTCAAGCTTTATTTATATTTAAATTCCCATCTGCCAACAATAATCTTGTGCGCTGTGGCCAAATTCATTGGACCTTGTCATAGCCAGACTCTGTTGCTTACTCGCTTGTAGGGCATGGTGTGCAATATTGCCTCACTGTAGAATCAATTTGATCTCTGGCAATGTTGTCGCTTTCTATAAAAATGTGGCTATTTAAAATACATTTTATTTATGATCGGCTACAGAGTCCAGGAAGCCCTGAATTTTCCAGGATGCATTGTGGCATTCTTTTCCTGGTGATGAAGGTTGGCAGGGTGGGTGTTTATATGGATGTTACAAGAAACTTCAATTTGGCTCAGCGACTTTATCGAATGAGTCGTGGAGCCATTCCGAAGCCTCAATCTTTGCTCCGTGTTGAGTTATCTGATCTCAAGAGGGAAAGGGGAAAGGGACATTAACATTGGGCTGCTCCTGGAGAAAGAGATAGAATTTATTTTCCTCATCGCTATTCAGCAGGCCCTGGTGGAAATATGAGATCCCAGGAGGCAGGTAGCCGACCCGCGCCGGGTCCTGTCCCCTGGAGGTGGGAAGGGGATTACAGCCACTTAGCTGCCTGTTAACAGGTAGTTAACAGGCAAGTAAGAGGATTATCTCAATTTTTCCACCAGGGGTGCGGGCTTCCCGACATTGGGAAACCCCGCCAGGGTCAGCGAGGCGAGCAGTGGGTCTGCAGGGGGGTCTGCGGGGTGCAAAAGTGCGCTGTGGAGGTGAGTGATGGGTGCAAGAGTGGAGAGGTGAGTATGTGAGGTGAGTGGAAAGTGTTAGAAAATGTTTATTACCTTTGTTTCTTCCTGCAGGCTTCAACAGTTGGGAATGCTGGGCGGGTTTAACAAGGTCAATCAAGGGAATATAGCGTGGGTTGGCCACAAGTCGATGGAGGCGGGACTAAAACCCGACAAGCAGCAGCCCCGCCTCCAATGCGCCCCCATTGACAAAATCGCCCCCAATCTCTTTAAAAAAAAAAAAAAAATCCCAGGAGAGCAAGGGATTAGAGAAAAGTGGCAGAGACAAATGACAGGGGTTGTTTAATACCGTAGTGTTCACCTTCGATTCAAAGTCACTTAATTTGAATTATATGATAATACATTTTTAAGCGCTAAATTACTACTTTCCTAAATTACTTTCATGGCCTAATTTAAATTATTGGATAATTCAAATTTTTATTGCAAAAAGTGACTTTGAATTATCAGAAATAGAATATATACCGATATAGAAAAATAAGAAACATCGCTTCCACTTACCCTCTCTATTACTCCGTTTTCTAACACCCATTGAACTCATTCAACCATCTTTATAATATTAAAATTCTACTGTAGAGTGCGCACTTCCTGTACGTGTCACACTTCTGTATCACCACTTGTTCATATCCTCTCACTCACTGTCAGCAATACCACGGGAGAGTTACTAGTTTTGTCATTTTATTCTGGCTCAAAAATAAAATTCAAAAATATTTTGAAGGCTGGACTTGCACTTTATTTTTTTTTAAATCACTTGATTGGCACAAAGTAGGCATTTCAAGCTAGTTTTTTCCGCCAATTAAGTATACAAAAGTATAAAACATGTTTTGAAAAGGGTGATTTTAACTCTAGTCACCCAAAGGAAACTGGGCAGGCAATTAGAATTGCCCGGGAGACTTACCCGCCTATGTCCTGCTGTGTTCCCGTTGACTTTTTCTTAACTGACCCTTCTGAGCAGGCATCAAGGACACCTGTCTGAAGTCCCACTTTAAATATGCAGATTAGATTCAAATGATGTCATTGGGCCCTGACTCCTATTTTAATCAGTGGACTGAATGGGAAGGCCTTTGTTGCTTTCGTGCTAGGTGAAGATTGTCGGAAGAGGAGCTGGGACCAGAAGAGGCCCAAACTGGCAAGTTTTTGTTACTTTTTTTTTTTAACTTTCCTTGTGGGACCAGCAGGAGATGGAGTGCTCCTCCAGACCCCACATGAAAAGTTCAGGCATGGGCTCCCACCACTTTCCCGAACGCAAGATCCTTCCAAGACACCCTCCCCACGACATACCCGAGTGCCAATGATAGTTCCTTTGGCCCCGGCCAGCTCCTACTGCCCGAAATTATGCTCCAGCCGTAGCACTAGCGCCTCTGAGTCTAGGAGGTTGTGGGTTCAGGTACAAAATCTAGGCTGATGCTCTAGTGCAGTACTGAGGGAGAGCTGCAGTGTCAGAGGTACCGTCTTTTGGATGAGACGTTAAACCGAGGCCCCGTTTGCTCACTTAGGTGGATGTAAAAGATCCTGTGGAACTATTTCGAAGATGAGCAGGGGAGTTCTCCCCGGTGTCCTGGCCAATATTAATCCCTCAATCAACATCACTAAAACAGATTATTTGGTCATTAGCACATTGTTTGTGGGAGTTTGCTAAGCGTAAATTGGCTGCCGCGTTTTCTACATTACAACAGTGACTACACTTCAAAAAGTATTTCATTTGCTGTAAAGCGCTTTGGGACGTCCGGTGGTCATGAAAAGCACTGTATAAATGCAAGTTTTTCTTTCTTGACCCAGGTTAAGAAGCCAATTCCCCTGGTCTTGGGCAGACAACTGTCTGGGGGCATGTAGATGAGACCCAGGGCTTACAATCGTCTGGGCACTCATGCTGCCGAGGTCAGTAGGGTTTGGTAGTTGTGTCAGCCCCCGCCCACCCGATTCTCACTTGGGTTTAAAATTGAAGTATCATTTCTGAAATCTCTTCCCTCAGGAACTATCCAAGAGTTAACAATTTATTTAATAAGGTGTTACCTGTAAGGAGAAGGACCAGTTTGGGTGACTTTCCCCCAAAAAAATCAAAGACCGTGCATAATTGATAAAATGTTCTAACGCAAATTATTTTACACAATTCACTTTACATATACACAAACAAACTATTGTAGTGTTGAGGTATTTTAGTTCAACTTCTTGTGAAACTTTCTTGATGCTTATGCAGAATTTTTACAAGATAATAAGATGGTGACCATAATAATCAGATACAATAGCTTTATTGTTGATTGTTGTATTTTAGTCCTGTGACCTTACTGAAAATTCCATTTTATGGAAATATGTTGCTACATTTAGTGGGTCGCTGCAAAACACATTTGGCATTCATTAAGGAACTACTTAGACAGCTTGTGGTGCATGGTTTGGGTTGATGTGAAGCAGCTTCAGCTTTGCACTGATGCAGACTGCACACTGTGGGGGGAATTTTGCCAGCCCTGGGGAGGCGAGTATGGAGACGGGACTGCCAGGAAAGTGCCATCTTCCCGGGAAGCGGGTCCCCGAGCCGCACAGGGACCCGTCTCCTCGAGGTGGGAAGGGGATTACAGCCATTAAACTGCCTGTTCACAGGTAGTTAACAGGCAGTTGAGAGGATTATCCCCATTTTACCCCTGCAAGTGCAGGCTTCCAAACGGCTGCGAACCTCGCCAGGGTCAGCGAGGTGAGCAGTGGGTCTGCGGGGCAGAGAGAGATCGGAAAGTGTGCTGTGGAGGTGAGTGATTGGTGCAAGTGTGGAGAGGTAAGTAGGAAAGGTGAGTGTAAAGTGTTAGAAAAAGTTTACTTACCTTTGTTTCTTCCTGCAGGCTTCAACCCTTGGGGATCTGGAGGTGCCTCAACTCAACGGCAGAGAAGACAGAATGGCTGCTGCATTCTCAGATGCAGCAGCCATCTGATTTCTGCTGAGGAAAGAGGTTTTGGTGAGTCTTCAGTACAAGGACTCGCCTTAGAACAGAGATTGTCAGTGTTTGACAGCTTCTCAAAGCTGTCAAACACTGACAATTCATCTGTCACCGGCTTTCCCTTAATTGGCCGGCTAAGCCCGCATGGTGGGCTTAACAAGGTCAATCAAGGGAAAATAGCGTGGGTTGGCTGGATGTCGTTGGGGGCGGGACTAAAACCCGAAACCAGCAGTCCCGCCCCAATGCACCCCCATTGACAAAATCCAGCCCAGAAATTCAGGTGCGAAGGTATCTAATACACAAGTTAAATTAATTGGTGCGAGGTGGGAAGCTCAGGCAAAAGATGCAAAACCACATCCAACGGGTTGTCTTTCTTTAATTCATTCTCGGGATGTTGGTGTCGCTTCAATTCCGGCATTTATTGCCCATCCCTAGTTTCCCTGAGAAGGCGGTGGTGGGCCTTCTAGCAGTTCAATACAACTGAATGGCTTGTTAGGTCACTTCAGTGGACAGTTAAGAGTCAATCACGTTTGGTGTGGGACTGGAGTCACATATAGGCCAGACAGGGTAATTATGACAGGTTTCCTTCATGAGGGAGAAAGGAATAGAAGGACATGCTGATAGGACGAGTTGACGAAGTGTGGAGCATAAATGCCAATTGGGCCGAATGGCCTGTTTCTGTGCAGTAAATTCTATATAAGACTATGTAAAAAGGACATTAGTGAAGCAATCTGACAGCTTCATGGTCACTTTTACATCTATTTATTTCCAGGTCTTGTTTTTATAAATTAAACCAGTTTCTCAAACCGTCATGGCTTGGCGCTACTGCTATACTGTCACCAGCTGTCGACGTGTGGATTTTAGTACCTGGCAGCTACCCCAGATTCAGCTCTCTACTAACATTAACATTATTACTTGGATGCCAGTGGAGCGTTCTGCATGGCAGGCACATGTTACAGAGCTCAGGTTTAAGACGCCCAACACACAAGATTCACCAACTTTTTCTGATGCTTGGAAGTCACACAAGAGGTTAAAAGTAAATCACCACGTTCCTTTTTTTCAGTTTTCATGAGTTCCCAGAAAATATATATTTTTAATTGACTGTACATTCTGGTACATTTGCCAAAACTGATTCCGTTGGTCAGGAAGCAGAGCAGAACTGGAAAGTGTGATGACCCTTTTTGGACTGCAGAAAAGTTTGTGGAAAATGAGGCCCAAATTAACCCGCAGATACATGCCAGATTGTGCTCACCCCCCCACAATGTCTTTCTTTATTTCATAACTTAAATCGCACTTCATTTGAATGCAGGAACTGCTACTAAGCTACACTTGCAGACCATAGAAAATATTTTCAAAGATTATTTTCACGCTTACGGGACAATAATAGTTTTTGAAAGAATTTATTTTTTCTCTCTCTCCATTCAATGGTCTGCTTTTGCCTCTGCAGGTCTTTGGCCGAGAAATTCGTTTCGGGTGGTGGCGCAAAACAGGCCGTATCGGATCGGCCGGCCGTTATACGTTGCGCCTGATAGTCAGTTCCACTGATTGCAATGTGTACAAAATCTGCTGTACGGCGAACTCTAACAAACACTGAAAGAGCAGACAAAAAACTTAATAGGTGTTAACACTGTGTAAGGAGAGGCTGAACATTGTTAGCTTGGTCTTATTTCAACTGTAATTCTGCTAAATTTCTTGGCGGAGAATACAAGTATCATCCTAGGGTTCTATGCTCAGTAATCTTTGTTACTTCGGAAGAAATGTTGAGTTGTTTACCTTTATTTATTTATCTTTTTTATTCTCCCTTTTCATATGGCCCTGTAACTTGCAACAGATATACAGTTTATTTGACTTATTAAGATGAAACATTTTAAAGAACAGTGCAACACCAAGAGAGACAATTGGGCCAGAAATTCAGGTCGGAGGCTTCCCGCGGGTGCAAGCCCCCGACCTGCACTTACCTAGTGCACCTGCCGTTGTGTTGTGGGCCCACGTGGGATTCCGATCCTGGGCCTCCTCCAGCAGTACTCGTGTATCCCAGGGGCGCAGTTAGTTCGAAGCATCCCCTGGGATCACATTGGTCATGGAGAGCCAATCGTAGCAGGGAATCTCCATTCATAAATTTGACAGGAAGACCTAACGAAAACTTCAAATACATTTTTTTTTAAATCACATTTTTAAAATAACTATAAATTACATAAAATAACGATTTTAAACAATAATTTAAATTTTTGAAAAAATTAATTACAGTTTTTAACAGGGCTAAAAATAAACTTACCTTTCTTTAAAGTATTTAAAAATGATAAACCTGTGGAAAAAATGTTTTAATTTTACTTAATTAACCTCTTACCTTGTTAAAAGCAGGCCTTGCGACTGCTTTTTTCATGCGCAGCTGCTAGGGACTTACCCTCCCGGAGAAACCTGTAAAAAAATCGGAAGTTCCAGGCGTACGCGCTGCCTCTCCGGCACACGCGTTTGACCTCCGAACTCCTTCCTTCAAGGGAACGGAAGTTCCGGTTTCCAGCGCATGTGCAGTGCATGCACGAAACCGGCACTTTCATTGGCCCTACGCGTGAGTACACAGCGCTTACTCACCCCTGGGGACCCGCATTTCTGACCCAATATTAATATTGACACATGAAGATCATGCAGAGGTTTTGGCTTTCTATAGAATACACAAGCCCTGATTTTACAATAACGGGAAAATTGCGGTTGAGCTGAACTAACGCATAAGCTCCCTGTGCCCTGTGATTGGTCTAGCCCAATTTTCCAGCGGGAGCCCCATCTCCTAATTTAAATAGGCTACAGGTGCAGGAAAAGCTTCCTCAGAAGAGATTGGCCTGTAGGATGATTGGCTGGGGTCAGAAAAATCGAGCCAGGATGCAGGCCAAGGGTCAGCAGTCTTGGAAGCAGAGCTTAACCCTAATCTCTTAAGAGCCATTCACTCTCCAAGTGTTTCTTCTCATTCCAAAGATTGCAGCCACCAGGGACAGCTGCTTACTGACAACATCATACCTCCTTCTTGGCTAACGTTCATTGCTCCTTCGCTGTCTGCAACGAAGATAAAGCTTTCCTGACGTTGCTGCAACTTTAAGCTAAAACTTATGTTGCTGCACCTCCTCAGAGACTGACCGCACAACCTGCATGTAGATACATTTCCCAGAAATTCGGGTCGGAGGCTTCCCGCGGGTGCAAGCCCCCGACCTGCACTTACCTAGCGCGCCAGCCGTTGTGCTGTGGGCCCGCGTGGGAATCCGATCCTGGGCCTGCTCCAACTGCTGGCGCGCAGTGCGTACGTATCCCAGGGGCGCAGTTAGTTTGATGCGTCCCCTAGGATCACGTGGGCCACGGAGAGCCAATGGTAGCAAGGAATCTGTATTCATAGATTTGACAGGAAGAGCTGTCAAATCTATTAATACAATTCAGCCCCAAAACATAACTAAAACTTCAAATAAATTTTAAAAAACACCACATTTTTTAAATAACTATAAATTACATAAAATAACTATTTTAAACAATAATTTAAATTTTTGAAAAAGTTAATTACAGTTTCTAACAGGGCTAAAAATAAACTTACCTTTCTTTAAAGCATTTAAAAATAATAAACCTGTGGAAAAAATGTTTTAATTTTACTTAATTCACCACTTGCCTTGTTAAAAGCAGGCCTTGCGACTGCTTTTTAAAAGCGTAGCTCCTGAAGACTTACCCTCCTGGAGAAATCTGCAAAAAAAACGGAAGTTCTAGGCATACGCGTTGCCTCTCCGGCGCACACATTTAACCTGTGAACCCCTTCCTTTAAGGGAACGGAAATTCTGGTTTCCCGCGCACTCGCAAAACCGGCACTTTCGTTGGGCCTACGTGTGAGTACCCAGCGCGTACTCACCCGTGGGGACCCGAAGTTCTGGCCCAATATTCCCTGAGCATCTTTCCTTTCAGGCAGGTACCCATGAGTACAATAGCAAAATACTGCGGATGTTGGAAATCTGAAATAACAACAGAAAACGCTGGAAAAACTCAGCAGGCCAGGCAGCATCCATGGAGAGAGAAAGAGAGTCAACGTTTCAGATCTGGGACCCTTCATCAGAGCTGGAAAAAGCTGGAGATGTAACAGATATTAAGCAGGTGCAGAGATGGGGGGGGGGGGTGGAGGGAGAAATTGAAGGAACATACTGTGCGTTTGTAAGAGGCAGGAAAGATAAAATGTTGCAAACGGGAGTGGCAAAATCATAGAGCATGAAAAATGGGAGCAGGGGTTATAGTTTGAAATTGTTGAACTCAATGTTGAGTCCAGAAGGCTGTAAAGTGCCTAATCGAAAGATGAGGTGCTGTTCCTCGAGCTTACGTTGAGCTACATTGGAACAATGTAATAGGCCGAGGACAGAGAGATCAGAGTGGGAGTGAAGCGGACTGAACACATGCCCATTTACCTCCTCCCTTCCTACTGTCCAGGGCCCCAAACACCCCTTCCAGGTGAAACAGCGATTTACTTGTACTTCTTGCAATTTAGTATACTGTATTCGCTGCTCACGATGCGGTCTCCTCTACATTGGGGAGACCAAATGTAGATTGGGCGACCGCTTTGCGGAACACCTCCGTTCAGTCCGTTAGTGTGACCCTGAGCTTCCGGTCGCCTGTCACTTTAATTCTCCGCTCCATTCCCACTCTGATCTCTCTGTCCTCGGCCTATTACATTGTTCCAATGTAGCTCAACGTAAGCTCGAGGAACATCACCTCATCTTTCGATTAGGCACTTTACAGCCTTCTGGACTCAACATTGAGTTCAACAATTTCAAACTATAACCCCTGACCCCATTTTTCATGCTGTATGATTTTGCCATTCCCATTTGCAACATTTTATCTTTCCTGCCTCTTACAAAAGCACAGTATATTCCTTCAATTCCTCCCACCCCTCCCACCCCCCCCCACCCCTGCCTTGTCTCTGCACCTGCTTAATATCTGTTACATCTCCAGCTTTTTCCAGTTCTGATGAAGGGTCCCAGGCCTGAAACGTTAACTCTGTTTCTCTCTCCACGGATGCTGCCTGGCCTGCTGAGTCTTTCCAGGCACCCATGAGTTCTGGGTCTCACAACTCCAAAACCAGCCTTCTCCTCAATCTCCGCTGGGATAGTGGTACATTCTCACCCATTTCCCACTCCTCTGGCTCCCCATGCTCTGTGAATCATCCAGTTCCACTTCCTCACTAATACTATCTCATTGCCTCAGTGTGATAAAGCAAGTGATGCAGATGGTGACATTGAAGGGGTCGGGACAGAGGAACATGGGGCAGGATCATGCTCCAAGGACTCCCGTGTGGTCTTCATAAACGCTTGGTCATTGTCATCATAGTTGACGAGAAAGACATTTCCTCCCTGCTTCTCCTCCTCCTTTGGCCCCGGTTGCCATGATGGATCTGCAAGAAAGGAGAATACAAGCTAAGAATGGATGAGCATTACCCCCATGGGATTAGGAAGTCAGACATGGCTCTGGAAGCTTGTGGCTGTGTAGTGCTTCACTAGGTCACCATGGCGACCGTGTTGGTGTTCAGTTAGTACCCTGGCACCAGTAAGATGCCCTTGACGTAAGAAAACTACTCGGCACTTGGTCTAAGTGTTAAACAAAGCTTTAATCAACTGCTTTACAACATGGAGGTCTAGTTGTGTCCTTCACTAGTTCCTGTTAAGAATGTCCTGCGCAAGCTGGGCCCGTGCCCGAGTATTTATACTCTCCCTGGACAGCGCCACCTGCCAGCTGCTCAGTTGATTCATGTCAGCCCTGATCTCGTCAAATCCCATGGTAAGAGCAGAATGCCGCCCCATGAACTCCATGGCCTTCTTCTCGTAGGGCATGAGATGTTTCGGTTTGAGGGTTCCCCCTCCAGTGGCCTGCTCTTGCAGGCATCGTGTGCCATTTTCTCCTGCAACAAGATTGAATAAGTTAGGGGACGTTTGGCAATTGAGGAGTGTGTGCCAAGTGGCATGAGAGAACTGCAGTAAGAGATGTGGCGACATCTACCCAATAAAGTGGAGGAAAAGGGATTAGCATTTTTCACACAAGTACTTGCTATGGGGGGAGATGGGTAACCATACTGTTACATATTGATTTATTGCCCCCTTAACCAAAGTGCATTGTGAAGGGTTAGTTGTATACCTGTTACTTTTAGAGGGTGCTGGTTCTCAGGGTGCCCAAGGTAAAAAAGGGAGAGTGGCCGGCATGTTACCTTGCCTGCCCTGGTCAGGTCATTGAACTTTTTGTGGAACTGGTCAGCAGTCCTGGGGCTGAGAGAGTTGGCACTCGGTACCAGTGCCACTTCCCTCCACATGGGACTATGTTTTTCAGAAATATCCTGCCACAGACATCCAGCAGTTTGTCTCTCCCGTGCTGCATTTCATCAAGGAGGGTTTGCAGGTCGGTTTCTATAAAATTGTGGCATCTGCTTCACTGTCTCTTGTCCCTTGTTTAATTGTCTGTGCCAGGTTGTCCTGTGTTAAACATTCTTGTATAGTGGCACAAAAATAGTTATCAGACATCCAGCTAAGCTAATCGACGGTCAATTGACTGAACCAAACACGGTCTCTTACCTACCTGCTGCTCCCTAAGCCTGCTACTGCAAAGACTGGTGGTATAGTAAGTAGTGCAGACTGGAGCAAAAATTACATTGATAGATTAAGTGAGTGGGTGGAACTATGGCAGATGCATTTCAACGCAGTTAAGTGTGAAGTCATCCATTTTGCACCATAAAAGGGTAGATCTGAGAATTATTTAAATAGTGAAAAGCTAGGAACAGTGGCGGTCCAAAGAGATTCAGAGGTCCTTATACACAGATCACTAAAAAGTAGTAGTCAAGTACAAAAAATAATCAAAAAGTCTAATGGAATTTAGCCTTTAACTAGAGGACTAGAATATAAAGGGGAGAAAGTTTTGGTAAAGCTGTACAAAGCCCTGGTTAGAAGAGATTTGGAGTGCTGTGTACAGTTCTGGGAACCACACCTTAGAAAAGATACAATAGCAAAATACTGCAGATGCTGGAAATCCGAAATAACAACAGAAAATGCTGGAAAAACTCAGCAGGCCAGGCAACATCCGTGGAGAGAAAATAGAGTCGACGTTTCGGGTCAAACCCTTTGTCAAGACTGGAAAGGAAATGAAATAGATCGAAAGGCAGAGCTGGGACAGAACAAAAGAAGTGAAGAGACATTAAGAGGTATTCAAAATGAGACGAGATGGTGATAGGACTGGTGGAGACAAAAGACGGCTCAGATTAGGTGTGAAATGTTCTGGCAGAATGAGAGACAGCTGCCATGTGGGAGAGAGAAAAAAAAGGAAAGGGGGGGGGGGGGGGAAAGGGCCAAAACAAAGATGTGGATAAAATATAAGCAAAAATGTAATGGGGGCCGAGGTTATGATCTGAAATTGTTGAACTCAATGTTGAGTCCGGAAGGCTGTAAAGTGCCTGATTGGAAGATGAGATGCTGTTCCTCGAGTTTACGTTGAGCTTCCGTGGAACAATGCAAGAGCCCGAGTACAGTGAGGTCCGAGTGGGAATGGGGCGGTGAATTAAAGTGACAGGTGACCGGAAGCTCGGGGTCCCCCTTACAGACTGAATGGAGGTGTTCCGCAAAGCGGTCACCCAATCTGCGTTTGGTCTCCCCAATGTGGAGGAGACCGCATCGTGAGCAGCGAATACAGTATACTAGATTGCAAGAAGTACAAGTAAATCGCTGTTTCACCTGGAAGGGGTGTTTGGGGCCCTGAACAGTGGGAAGGGGGGAGGTATAAGGGCAGGTGTTGCATCTCCTGCGCTTGCACGGGAAGGTGCCAGGGGAAGGGGTGCTGGGCGTGATAGAGGAGTGGACTAGGGTGTCTCGGAGGGAGCAGTCCCTACGGAATGCTGAAAGGGGAGGGGAGGGGAAGATGCGTTTGGTGGTGGGTTCACTTTGGAGGTGGCGGAAATGGCGGAGGATGATCCGTTGAACGTGGAGGCTGGTGGGGTGAAAGGTGAGGACAAGGGGAACCCTATCGTGGTTCCGGGAGGGAGGGGCAGGGGTGAGGGCAGAAGTGCGGGAGATAGAACGGACACGGTCGAGGGCTGTGTCAACCAGAGTAGAGGGGAATCCTCGGTTGCGGAAAAAGGAAGACATGTCGGAATCACTGGTGTGGAAGGTGGCGTCGTCGGAGCAGATGCGGCGGAGACGGAGAAACTGGGAGAATTGAATAGAGTCCTTACAGGAGGCGGGGTGGGAGGAAGTGTAGTACAGGTAGCTGTGGAAGTCAGTGGGCTTGTAGTGAATGTTGGTTAATAACCTATCCCCAGAGATGGAGACGGAGAAGTCGAGGAAGGGAAAGGAAGAGTCGGAGATGGACCATGTGAAGATGAGGGAAGGGTGGAAATTGGAGGCAAAGTGAATGAAATTGTCTAGTTCAGGGCGAGAGCAGGAAACGGCACCGATACAGTCATCAATGTACCGGAAGAAGAGGTGAGAGAGGGGACCCGAGTAGGACTGGAACAAAGAGTGTTCAACATATCCCACAAAAAGGCTGGCATAGCTAGGACCCATGCGGGTACCCATAGCAACACCTTTGATTTGGAGGAAATGAGTGGAATCAAAGGAGAAGTTGTTCAATGTGAGAAGATCTTAGAAAAGATATATTGGCCTTGAAAGGAGTGCAGTGCAGATTCACCAGAATGTTACCGGGGCTCCAAGGGTTAGATTATGAGGAGAGATTACATAAACTCAGTTTGTAATCCCTGGAATATAGAAGGTAACTGGGTAATTTTATTGAGGTTTTTAGGATTTTGAAAGGAATTGACAGGGTAGATAGAGGGAAACTTTTTCGGCTGGTGGGGGCGTCTAGGACAAGGGGACATAACCTTAAAATCAGAGCCAGGCCATTCATGAGAGAAGTTAGGAAATACTTCACGCAAATGGTAGTGGAAGTGTGGAACCCTCTCGCACAAAAAGCAGTAGCTGCTAGCTCAATTAATCATTTTAAATCTGAGATCGATAGATTTTTACTAGACAAGGGTATAAAAGGATATAGAGCCAAGGCGGGTGGATAGAGTTACGATACAGATTGGCCATGATCTCATTGAATGGCGGAACAGGCTCAAGGGCCTGAATGGCCTATTCCTGTTCCTATTTGAAGCCTGCGCTCTAATTTCCATGCACCCCCGCCAATCACGACTCCAATAGATATGCAAATGAGCAGACCCAGGAAATTCTGCTGTCAATACCTCTCCAGACCACTAGCGGATAAAATTCAAATTTCATTGGTGTAAAAGCAGGGCTGAAATTCTAGTCCGGGTGAGTAAGAGAGACTCACTCAAATGATTTCAGTAAGAAGTTGAACTTTTAATGTAATGGAGTTTGAAGTGTGTTTCTCCTACAGTGTGGTAAACTGATAGGAAACAGTGCAGTTATGCACTCACAGGCAGCTATTTAAAGACTTTTATAATATTAGCCAAGTTCAAACGA
This sequence comes from Somniosus microcephalus, assembly GCF_052327205.1. Lineage (NCBI taxonomy): Eukaryota > Metazoa > Chordata > Chondrichthyes > Squaliformes > Somniosidae > Somniosus > Somniosus microcephalus. Next base: position 23,033,786 of record NC_141012.1, read on the forward strand.
AAACATCTGTGGTTGGTTAAAGGGAAAGTTGTGTGCCTGGCATTCTTGGCTAAAATGAATGAGAAAATGAATTGAAACTACAATGCAATTGCCTTTATTGTAGAGATAAAAGTGAGAGTAACCTTGTGACACTGATTGAAAGAAATAACAGAGAGCTATTAGAAATGCATGCATTCAGAAAAGAACATTGTGCAAAAAGGTTTCTGAATGGGAAATCTCTCAGTGCTCTTACACAACTCCCAGCTCTGGCTGAGGACAGGCAGATGCAAAGGCATGGGAACAGCTCAGATTCCTGCCCGTAGTGGAGAACATGAAGGAAGAACAAATAAATCAGGGTCAGGCAGAGGGTTGACTTACACTGCTGAATTCAGCGGTGGGCATTAAGTTATTACATACTTTTCATGTGGATTTTACCTGGCTAATAGTGTCAGCAGTGGCTCAGTGGGTAGCACCCTCGCCTCTGAGTCAGAATGGTTGTGGGTTCAAGTCCCACTCCAGAAACTGGAGCACAAAAAGTGTAGTACTGAGGGAGTGCTGCACTGTCAGAGGTGCTGTCTTTCGGATGAAACATTAAACCAAGGCCCTGGCTGCCCTCTCGGGTGGATGTAAAAAATCCTATGGCACTTTTTTGAAAAAGAGCAGGGGAGTTCTCCCCGGTGTACTAGCCAATATTTATCCCACAATCAACTGTTTGTGGAAGCCTGCTGTGTGCAAATTGGCTGCCGCATTTCCAACATTACAACAGTGACTATACTTCAAAAAGTACTTCATTGGCTGTAAAGCGAATTGGGACATCTGGTGGTCGTGAAAGGAGCTATATAGATTACATTGGATATGCAGCTCAGAAACAGGCCATTCGGCCCAACCAGTCTATGCCGGTGTTTATGCTCCACTCGAGCCTCCTCCCGGCTTTCCTCATCTAGCTCTATCAGCATAACCCTCCAGTCCCTTCTCCCTCATATGCTTATCTAGCCTCCCCTTATATGCATCTATACTATTCGCTTCAACCATTCCCTGTGGTAGTGAATTGCACATTCTCACCACTCTCTGGGTAAAGAAGCTTCTTCTGAATTCCCTATTTGATTTTGGGGGAATTCAGGAGCAACTTCTTTACTCAGAGAGTGGTGGATATAAAGAGCGGGAGAATCGGCTGAGAGGAGCAGATATAAAGAGCGGGAGAATCGGCTGAGAGGAGCGGATACAAAGAGCGGGAGAATCGGCTGAGAGGAGCGGATACAAAGAGCGGGAGAATCGGCTGAGAGGAGCGGATATAAAGAGCGGGAGAATCGGCTGAGAGGAGCGGATACAAAGAGCGGGAGAATCGGCTGAGAGGAGCGGATATAAAGAGCGGGAGAATCGGCTGAGAGGAGCGGATACAAAGAGCGGGAGAATCGGCTGAGAGGAGCGGATATAAAGAGCGGGAGAATCGGCTGAGAGGAGCGGATATAAAGAGCGGGAGAATCGGCTGAGAGGAGCGGATACAAAGAGCGGGAGAATCGGCTGAGAGGAGCGGATACAAAGAGCGGGAGAATCGGCTGAGAGGAGCGGATATAAAGAGTGGAACACAGCGGACCTGAGCAGTGGCTAAAAAAAAACAAGGAGTGATGTCACAGGACAGCAGGTAGGTGATTGGTGGGTGAGTAGTGCAGTTTTTTTGTCTTTAAACTAAGAGCCGGGGAACTATAACTATTACATTATTGAATGTTACCTCAACTAGATAAACTAAATAATTAATATAACTATAAATAATCATTTGATTAAAAACGTTAACTATTTAATTAAGCAAATAAATAAAGTCTGGAGATGGCAGGGCAGGCTGTGTGTCGGGACTGTAGTATGTGGGAGTTTGTGGACAGCGAGACCGTCCCGGTTTCCCACATCTGCAGGAAATGACTCTGCCTTCAGTCACTCCGGCTCAGTGTCATTGAGCTGGAGTGCGAGTTAGAGACACTCTGAAACATTGTGAAGGAATAAGCCATATAACGTATTTAGAAAAATACACTATCTTATGAAAGAATTCTGGCCTGATTGAAACAGGATAAGTTGTTGACCCTGAATAAATAACCTTATTGAAACAGAAGGTGCATGGCTCCGAGAGGCTGACTTTTGGGAACAAAAACAATGGTCCACCCTAAAGATAACGCATAAGAAAAGGAACATCTACCCTTGTAAAGATGACATAAAATAAGGGACACCTGCCCTTCACACCATTTTAAAAGGTGAACCCAGAACACCTGGAGATGCAACAAGATTCTAGAATATTACAAGCTGATGCAGCAGTAAAGAATTGCACAGGTCAGCAGAAAGATGAATAGGGATAATTAACTTGGATCAGCAGAAACCTTAAAGGAAATACAACTGCAAAAGGTTCTTAATATTGAAGTCTCAAATGAGATTTCAGACTCGCTTTAATCAGGCAAAGCGATTCTCGACTACAGAGGCGGCTCTGTGGTCTTCCACTCTTTGTACTTCGGGGATCAAAGGTATTTGATACTGATGGATATCCTGTATAGAAAACTTTAAGAACTGCAATACTGTAGCGAAGTTAAGATTTAAAAGTAAGATTCTCTGTTAATAGTAAGATCATATTTTTTCTCTTTTTAGAACTGTAGCGATTGACTGATTCACCAACTGTAAATTGCATGTTGGCTCTTTTAATAAATCTCTATATATTTTTAGAATTGTCTCACATAAGTCTTCTGTATCAATAACTCGCGAACTCAATCTCTGTAACTCAATCTCTGTACACTCTTTGGTGGAGAGGTACATGTCTGACGGGAGTTTTCCGGACCCTCATAATATCCGGGACGTTACAGTCTAGCTAAACTTATTAAAAGCACTTTCTGGAGGATGGTAACATTCTCAGGTTGTTCCTTTCCTTTAGGGAGAGATAGCCCAGACCTTTAGACTCAGTCAAGCATCTTTAGGATTCGGCTACCTCAAACTTTAGTTGAAAGTGAATGTCTGAGAAATATGCCTGACCTGGGATAGCCTTCAACGTAAGGGAGGGGGAGGAATTTCTGGATAGTTTTATCCAGAATACAGTCACACCTTAGAGGAAAGCACAGGTTCAGGAAAGGGAGGGTGTGACTGTTAGGGAACCAGGTAGCGGGGACTTAGGTGAGGTTGAGAAGGAGGTCCCGCAGACACTGGTCCTGTCCAACAGGTACGATGTACTCGCTACCTGTGAGGACAAGGAGAAAAACTGCAGGGAGGACAGCCACAATGCAGACCAAGGCACCATGGCTCAGAAGGCTGTCCAAGGGGAGGGGGGGGGGGTGGAAGAGCAGAATAGAAATGTGGTAGTGATAGGGGATTCTATAATTAGGGGGATAGATAGCTTCCTCTGCAGCCAAGAACGAGAATCCCGAAGGGTGTGTTGCCTACCCAGTGCCAGGGTAAGGGATATCTCAAGGCGGCTGGAGAGGAATTTGGAAAGGGAGGGGGTAAATCCAGTTGTCATGGTCCTTGTCAGAACAAATGACTTAGGTAGGAACAGGGAGGAGGTCCTGCTGAAGGAGTATCAGGAGTTAGGAGCAAAATTAAAAAGCAGGACCTCGAGGCAAATAATCTCTGGATTATTTCCCGAGCCACATGCAAATTGGCATAGAAACAGTCAGATCAGGAGAATTAATACATGGTTAAAGGGCTGGTATGGGAAGGAGAGGTTACTTTTCATGGGACACTGGACCAGTACTGGGACAGGAAGGAGCTGTACCGATGGGACGGGCTCCACCTGAACCAGGATGGGACCCGTGTCCTAGCGGAAAGGGTAAATAGGGAGGTGGCAAAGGCTTTAAACTGGTAAGATGCGGGGGAGGGATTTACAAGAAATGAAACCAGCCTAAATATAAACAAAACAGGAAAGGCGAGCACAGGAAAGAGTAAAGTGAGGGAATAAATAGAGTTATAGAACAGAAATTTAAAAAGATGGTTAAAAATAAAGTGAGAGGAACTGCTATTAAAAATGAGTTAATCTATCTGTACAGCAATGCACACAATGCCCGTAATAAAACAGGGGAGCTGGAGGCAATCAGGCATTGCGAGGAACCAGGTATAATAGGGATTACTGAGACATGGCTACAGAAAAATCAGGACTGGGAATTAAACATTGCAGGGTATAACATATTTAGAAAAGATAGAGAGGGGAAAAGGGGAGGTGGAGTAGCTGTACTTATTAGGGATAACATAATGGCAGTAGAAAAAAGTGACGCAGCTATCAGCAAGACAGAAATAGAATCCATGTGGACAGAGATAAAAGATAATAAATGATTAATTACACTAAAAGGGGTAGTCTACAGACCACTTAATAGTGGAAGGGAGGTGGTGGAAGAAATATGCAGACAAATTAAGGAAATTAGTAAAAAACATAGAATAATAATTATGGGGGATTTCAACTACCCAGATAGTAATTGGACAGAAGAGGTAGGTAAAGGGGATAAGGGAATGGAGTTCCTACAATGTGTACAGGACTCCTTTCTAACCCAATATGTAAAAAGCCCAACAAGGGAGGATTCACTATTGGATCTAGTAATGGGGAATGTACCAGAGCTGATAAGAGAAGTAAAACTAGGGGAACATCTAGGCAATAGTGGCCATAATATAATACGCTTTAAGATAATAATTGAGAAGGACCTAGGTATGACAAAGATCAGGGTATTAGATTGGAGAAAAGCTGATTTTGAGGGGCTGAGAATAGAACTTGGGAAAATAAAATGGACATCAGTATTGGCAAACAATGATGTAGAACTGCAATGGAAAACATTTAAAATGGTGTTCAACAGAGTCCAGGAAAAATATATTCCGCTAATAAACAAGAACAAGTGAAACAATAATGAGACACCGCGGATGAATAAAGCCATAAAGGAAAAATTGAGGGTAAGGAAAGTGGCATACATTAAGTACATGGACAGTAGTGGAGAGCATGATATGGAAGAAACATAGAAACATAGAAGATAGGAGCAGGAGTAGGCCATTCGGCCCCTCGAGCCTGCTCCGCCATTCAATGAGATCATGGCTGATCATCCAAATTCAGTACACTGTTCCTGCCTTCTCTCCATATCCCTTGATCCCTTTAGCCTTAAGAAATATATCCAACTCCTTCTTGAATATATTTAATGAATTGGCTCCTACTGCCTTCTTTGGCAGAGAATTCCACAGGTTCACCACTCTCTGGGTGAAGAAATTCCTCCTCATCTCTGTCCTAAATGGCTTACCCTTTATCATTAGATTGTGAATCCTGGTTCTGGACTCCCCGACCATCGGGAACATCCTTCCAGCATCTAGTTTGTCTAGTCCTGTTAGAATTTTATAAGTTTCGATGAGATCCACCCTCATTCTTCTAAACTCCAGCGAGTACAAGCCCAATCGACCCAATCTCTCCTCATACTTCATTCCTGCCATACCAGGTATCAGCCTGGTGAATCTTCACTGCACTCCTTCCATGGCAAGAACATCCTTCCTCAGATAAGGCGACCAAAACTGCACACAATACTCAAGATGTGGCCTCACCAAGGCCCTGTACAACTGCAACAAGACATCCTTGTTCCTGTATTCAAACCCTCTCGCTACGAAGGCCAACATACCATTTGCCTTCTTAACCGTCTGCTGCACCTGCATGCTTACTTTCAGCGACTGGTGCACAAGGACGCCTAGGTCTCGCTGCACTTCCCCTTCTCCCAATCTATTGCCATTTAGATAATAATCTGCCTTCCTGTTTTTGACACCAAAGTGGATAACCTCGCATTTATCCACGTTATATTGCATCTGCCATGCATCTGCCCAATCACCCAACCTGTCCAAATCATACTGGAGTTTCTCAGCATCCTCCTCACAGCACACACGCCCACCCAGCTTTGTGTCATCTGCAAACTTGGAGATATTACATCCAATTCCCTCGTCCAGATCATTAATATATATTGTGAATAGCTGGGGTCCAAGGACCGATCCCTGCGGTACCCCACTAGTCACTGCCTGCCACTCGGAAAAAGAGCCGTTTATTCCAACTCTTTGCTTTCTGTCTGCCAACCAGTTCTCTATCCAAGTCAATACCTTGCCCCCAATCCCATGTGCCTTAATTTTACACGCTAATCTCTTATGCGGGACCTTATCGAAAGCCTTTTGAAAATCCAAATACACCACATCCACTGGTTCTCCCTTATCTATTTTACCAGTTACATCCTCAAAAAATTCCAGTAGATTAGTCAAGCACAATTTACCTTTTGTAAAGCCATGTTGACTTTGAAGGGATTAGGAGAGAAGTCAAAGAAACCATTAGGAAGGCAAAGAGGAACTATGAAATTAAATTATCAAGGGACATAAAACAAAATAGTATAATTTTTTATATAGGTACATAAATTAAAGAAAGGAAGATTGGGATGGGAATAGTGCCACTAAGGGATGGAGACAATAATACCACAGGCAGCAACAGAGAGATGGCAGAGATATTAAATAATTACTTTGCTTCAGTATTTACCAGGGAGATAGAACAGGTGGCGATGACATCGGATGACGAGATGCAAGTCTTTCTTTTTTTTTGCATTCCCCGGGTTAAAAAGAAAGCATTTTCTTGTCAGTGCCCTAATGGCTATAATGATTTGCCACCAGTCTGAAATAGGAAAATCAGGTGCTTAAGAATGAACTTGCATTTATATAGCATCCTATCTGATCCTCAAGACTTTACAACCAATGGATTACTTTTGAAGGGCAGTCACTGTTGTTATGCAGGCAGATACAGCATACAATTTGCACACAGCAAAGTCCCACAAACACCCAATGACCAGCGAATCTGTTTTGTTGGTGCTGTTTGAGGGAGAGATGTAGGCCAGGACAACAGGATAATTCCTTGATCTTTGAATTGTGCCGCAGTGTGGCAAAGCCACCAAGAGACTCTTGCAGTAATGTATATAATTGCCTTTAACAGGGGCTTGTTACCTTTAAGTGTTTGCTCTGTATAAACAGCGCGGGTTCGGTAAAATGGCGATCCAGCGTGATGATGTCATCACGCAGGTCACGTGACGTTCCCAATGGCGGGAAACGTCATGACGTCATGACGTCAGAGGGGAGAGGCGTTCCCCCTCTGTCCTCGTGGAACCGGTTGGTGTACAGACCTGTATAGAGTTTCTCCTGCGTTTTTGTTTGTAACTTTTACTAGTGCATTAAACCACGTTTGGTTAACTGCTAGTTTCAGTCTCAGTACTTTTGTTAGGAGTTCAAGCACTCCTACAGCAGGATCTTTTATACTCACCTGAATAGGCTGATGAGACCTTGAATTAACTTTTAATGCCAAAGACAGCACTTCTGACAATGCAACATTCCCTTAGCACTGCACGGAAGAGTGTCAGCTTAGATTATGCGTTGAAGTCTATAACACAGCTTAACCCCACAGATACAAAAGTACTACCAACTGAGCCAAGTTCACACCGAGAAACGCTGCATGATTTTCAACCCAATGCCAAAAATTTGCATTTTTTTTTAAAAAAGGAACTATTTCTTAACACACAATAAGAATTGTATCCTCAATGGGTCAGAACTGCAGTCTTGTATTCAAGGAAGGCATTGTGATGGGGGAGGGGAAATAACATTATTTATTTTTATTAATTGTTACATTTAACCCCCTCCAATAGTACTGTCCAGTAACCAGACACCGGTGGATCAATAGCTCATTTCCTCCCTCCACTGCCCTTGCTTCCCAGGACCTGATCCAGTTAGGCACCTCCTCAGTCAGTGGTCCTGCTTAATTTGCCGGAAAGCAACAGTTCTGCTCTGAACAGTACAGATTCCAGTAGTGCTACGGATTCTAATCTTCATCAATTCTACATCAATATGTAACAACAACGTCCATTTATATATCACCTTTAATGTAGTAAAACATCCCAAGGCACTTCACAGGAGCGTTACCAAACAAAATTTGACACCGAGCCCCATAATAAGATATTAGGGCAGGTGGCCTAGGTCAAAGAGGTAGGTTTTAAGCAGCATCTTAAAGGAGGAGAGAGAGGTACAGAGGTGGAAAGTTTTAGGGAGGGAATTCCAGAGCTTAGGGCCTTGGCAGCTGAAAGCATGGCCACCAATGGTGGAGCGATTAAAATCGGGGATGCACAAGAGGCTAGAATTGGAGGAGCGCAGAGATCTCAGAGGGTTGTAGGGCTGGAGGAGCTTACAGAGATCGGCAGGGGCGAGGCCATGGAGGGATTTGAAAACAAGGATGAGAATCTTCAAATCGAGGCTTTGCCGGAATGGGAGGCAATGTAGGTCAGCGAGCACAGGGGTGATGGGTGAACGGGACTTGGTGTGAGTTAGGTTATAGACAGCAGCGTTTTGGATGAGCTCAAGTTTACGGAGGGTGCAAGGTGGACGGCCGGCCAGGAGAGCATTGGAACAGTCGAGTCTCGAGGTAACAAAAACATGGGTGAGGGTTTCCGCAGCAGATGAGCTGAAGCAGGGGTGTAGACACAAGTGACAATCCACCCACAGATTACAGATAACAGAAACAACACTATTTGCATTCGTTCAGTCCTGTCAAAACATGATGCCAATATGCAGAAATGCACTATTTCCAGGCAGTTCGTTAATCAAAGAACATGCAGCAGTTTATGCTGTGCTCAAAATTCTAGCTTTATAACTGCATAGCTCAGTACTGTAGAGCAGCGTTTAAACCGCGCTTCAGATTTTACTGCAAATCTACTGCTTAATTAGCCAAATATGTCCCTTATTCCTCATCTGGAAGGATTTAAGAATAAAAAAGTACCGTGAACCTTAACAAAAAGAAACTTCCTTGCTTTATTTATAGTGAATTTTCCTTCCTTCTAGCAATAGATTTATGTGATATAATCTGAGCCATGCTTGCAATGCGGCCAAATTCATGGGACTTTTTCATAACCAGACTCTCTTGGTTTTCTTGCCTGCAGGATATGGAGCGTAATATTATTTCACTGTAGAATCACTTTGATCTCTGCCAGTGTTACAGCTTTCCACATAAACATGGCTGGTTGAAATACAGTCTTGTAAATCAGCCACAGAGTCCAGAATTATTGAGTGTTTAGCTTCAACTTGGCTCAATGTGTTCATCTGACGGGTAGCTGAGCTATACAAATGGCTCCTAAGTTTAATTCTTGATGTGTGTGGTGTTAGCTGATCTCACGAAGGGGTGTGCTGTGTATATGAAATTGCTCTAAACGCCCCAGAGTAGGGAGAAAGAACTCCTGTTACAAATCACTATTCAGCATTCACAGACAGCTAGTCCAAAGCGTTTATTATGCTTGCTACGTTTATGCAGAAAATGCTATGGTTAATTAAAGGGAAATTGCAGACCTAGTATTCATGGCCAAAACCAGTGAGAAAATAAGCTAAAACTACAATGCAATTGATTTTCTGATAGAAATATAAGTAGATGCCACTACGCGACATCAAGTGAAAGAACGGGGAGCCAGTAGAAGCGCATTCTGAAAAGAATGTTGTGCAAAAAAGAGTTTGGGATGGTTTTATCCAATGTGTTGTCACTCAGCTCACAGGTGGCCTCTTGAACAATGAGCTGAAGGTGGTGCAGAGTTGAAATGTAGGACACGGGTTCTTAATTACTGTGATAAAATTGCAATTTCTGGCAAGTTGTCGTGACAGGAACTGAGCTGAGGCCAGGTGGTTTGCTACTAAAAGGGAGGAGAAAAGCAAGTCACGCTTGTTCTTGTACGACTCCCAGCACTGGCTAAAGGACAGACGATGCAGAGGCAAGGGGCAGCTCACCTAAAGGAGGGGAGAATTAAGTCAGGTTTAACGTTGAAGACTGACTTACCTGGCTGGATTGATCAGTAACATTATAGTGCAGTTTTTAATTAGATTTTAATTGGCAGAAATAGTGTCTATCAAGTAATCAATAATTCTTTCCACGACCCACATGGCTATTATGAGTTACTGCCAGTCTTAAATAGGGTAATCAGGGCAATATTTTCAACTTTAAGTTGGCCTCCACACGACAAAGACATAAACTTTATTTTTTTTTTGAAAAAGCTGGAAACTGACTTCCAAACACAGACAAAAGTCCTGTCCTTTATAGGTCAAGACTCCTTGATGAGAGAAGGAAGGGGAATAAAAAAAGACTTGCATTTATACAGCGCCTCTCATGACCTAAGGATGTCCCAAAGCGCTTTATAGCCAATGAAGTACTTTTGAAGTGTAGTCACTGTTTTAATGTAGGAAACGCGGCAGCCAATTTGCGCACAGCAAGCTCCCACAAACAGCAATATGATAATGACCAGATAATCTGTTGTAGTGATGTTGATTGAAGGATAAATATTGGCCAGGTCACTGGGATAACTCCCCTGCTCTTCTTCGAAATAGTGCCATGGGATCTTCTACGTCGACCCGAGAGAGCAGACAGGGCCTCGGTTTAACGTCTCATCTGAAAGACGGCACCTCCGACAGTGCAACACTCCCTCAGCACTGCACTGGTAGTGTCAGCCTAGATTTTCCTGCTCAAGTTGTTAGAAACTAGGGGCTAGATTTTCAGTATAGGCAGTTTTGGGGCGCTAACCTTAGCGCCCGCCCGAAGTTAGCGCCCGCCCCAAAGTAGCGCCCCGTTGCCGGGAATTCAGTGGCTTCGCCCTAAGAGGTTGGTGGAGCGCTAAAAGAGGCGTTCCACTACTCTCTTTAGGCGCTAAGCCGGCGGTCCAGAGGGATAGCGCCCAGGCGGGGCGCAGCACGGGTGCGGTCATTTTTGCACTGACAGCAGACCCCGTGGTGCCGACCAGCTCTTAAAGGGGGAAGGGACGAATTGGTCTGCTGCCACGCCCTGCACACTGCAGCCTTGCAAAGAGGCCTCAACACTACTGCTCAGCCCCAGGGAGTCATGGCAACGCCAGAGAAGGCCCGTCAGCGTGCCCTGCGCTTCTCAGAGGGTGATCTGGACATCATGGTCACAGCTCTGGAGGTGAGGCGCAAGATCTTGTTTCCAGACAGTGGGAGGAATCCAACCCACCACGACTACACCAAAGCCTGGAAGCAGATCGCCCAGAGGGTGACGTTCACCGGCGAGGCCCCCAGGACCCACACACAATGCCGTAAGAAATACAACGATCTGACCAGGATTGTGAGGGTGAGTAGCCTTTCCAGTCTCCTCCTCATTCTTGCATGTACACCTGACATGATGGGCAAAGGGACCTGAAAGTCCTTTTGGCCAGCCCTCAGCCAGCAGCATTGGGACAGTCATGAGCATCAAATGGCCATTCGGCACTCTACACTTTGGCCAAGCTATTCCACCATGGGAGGCAGTGGACAGTACATCAGGGCTTCACTCTGTCCAAGCTATTCCACCATGGGAGGCAGTGGACAGTACATCAGGGCTTCACTCTGTCCAAGCTATTCCACCATGGGAGGCAGTGCTCACTACATCAGGGCTTCACTCTGTCCAAGCTATTCCACCATGGGAGGCAGTGCACACTACATCAGGGCTTCACTGCGCACTTACAGCCCGTCCTTTCTCTTGCAGGCTAAAGTAGCGTTTAATCACCAGGCCCGTGCCAGGGGTGGCCGCGCCAAGCTGCAGAAGCTCACTCAGCTGGAGGAGCGCGTGTGTGTGCTCATGGGAGCACGTGTGATTGTCCCCACAGCGTGCGGTGTATCCGACCCTCCACTGCCCGGCAATGGTAAGGACCTCGCCTTTTGGCCCTCTCGCGTCGCACTGGCCCATCCGAGCTACCTCCTTTGCCACTGTCCCACCAATGCGCTGAATCCCACCAGTCCTAACTCCCTCGCTGACGCCGTCTCCTCACTCTGAAGCTACTCTTGTGCATTCCTGCTTTCAGCTGGTGACGACCAGGACCCTGAGGCTGCCAGTGACAGCACCTCCAACCAGGAGGAGGAGGAGGAGCAAGCCGGACCTTCGGGGGAACAGTCACGTCCCGCAGGAGAGGAGGAAATGCTCGACACCTCCTCACTGGACGAGTGCCTGGAGGAACTGTCGCAGGGCAATGCAGCTTCTGGGACCAGTGGCGTCCAGCCACCCAGCAGCCGTGCGCGTGGCCCGCGGCCTTCCCCCCAAAGGGGGGAAGGATCAGAGGGGAGTGCTGCTGCTCGGCACACTCGCCGTCACCAACGCGGCAAGGGTCCCCTAGTTCGGCCCCCTCCTCCCCAGCGGGAGAGTCGCGACTCCAGTCCGGACACCTTCACTTCGGAGGAGGTGCGGAAGCTCGATCAGATGGCCGACGACTCGGACCGGCGCCACACGGAGCTCATGAGCGTGGTGGGGCGCATGCCTGAGGCCATCGAGTCGCTGGCGACCAGTGTGCGCGAGTTCGGGGCAGCAACTGCCGCGACTGGCCGCATGCTAACTGATGCCGTCAAGACCCTGGCGGATGTGATGCGCGCGCACACCAGGACCACAGGGCCACTCACTGCTGCCACACGCGCTGTCTCAGGCAGGCATCGCCAGGGCAGGCGCCGCGCTGGACCATCCCAGCAAGCCGGCCGTCGGCTGATTGCTGCGGATCCTGCAGTGCGGGCCCGGCCGAGTGCCACCGCGCCACAGCACCAGCCAGCGCATCCCAGACGCCTGCTGGCCCACATTGCGCCATCCGTCGCTGCCATTCCCCCTCTGGGCCGTCAAGGGCAAGCGGCTGCAGCTGATGGTGGCCAGGCTCAGGTGCGCCACTCAGGAGACGGCCCCTCGAGGCCCAAACGCCGTGTAGGCCGCCCCCCAGCGGCATCTGGCGGAAGGGCATCTGAGCCTCAGGCGCCTTCCCCCAGCCTCGCAGCAGCCACTGGGCAGAGCTTGCGAAGGAGCAGCAGGCAGGGCAGGGGAGGCAAAATGCTGGCCAAGGTCTCGCCCTCGCGGGCCACTCAGTAGAGGGTGTGGCCAGCTTTCCTTTAATATGGCGGTGGCCATCTTTATTTTGCCCATGGTTGTGCTTTTGGAGGGCTTTTTTTTTGCGTTAGGCCGACGTTGAGGCCCGGTTTCAATAAAGGTGGAGTGGCTCCTCCCCAGTTTGTGGGAGTGAGTCGTTTGTTGGGCTTTTTGTGGGGCCCGTTTATTGTTTTTGGGGATTCATGTGGGAAGGGCTTTTCATTTTTGTTTAATAAAAAATTATCTTTATTCATGCAGTCTCCATGGTTGTTCTTCTTAGTGTTTGTTGGCTTCGCCGGCTGAGGGCTTGCGGAGCGGCTGCATTCATCTTCCCTCATGGCCCCTGGCCATTCCCTGACAGGGGGCTTAGAAGTACCGTGTAATAAGGTGGCGTCGTGCGGCCCTTGGCCCTGGTCGCTCCCTCCTGGGAACGTACTCCTGCTCCTCCTCCTCCTCCTCCTCCTCCTCCTCATGCTCCTCCTGCTCCTCCTCCTGAGGTGCTGGTCCAACGTCAGGTGGCAGTGCCTGAGTCCTGCGGATAGCCAGGTTGTGTAGCATGCAGCAAACCACCACAAATTGGGAGACCCGGTCCGGCGAATACTGGAGAGCTCCTCCGGAGCGATCAAGGCAGCGGAACCGCTGCTTGAGGACCCCAATAGTTAGCTCGATGATGTTGCGGGTGGTTTGATGGCTCTCGTTGTAGGCCTCTTCAGCAGCGGTCCTGGGCGCGCGGAGCGGGGTCATGAGCCAGGTGCACAAAGGATAGCCTTTGTCCCCGAGTAGCCATCCTCTTGGGGGAGGCTGTGCCTGGAACATGTCATGCACAGTACTCTGCCGCAGGATAAAGGCATCGTGGCTGCTGCCTGGGAAGCTGGCATTGACTGCCATGATGCACTGCTTGTGGTCACAGACCAGCTGCACATTCAGAGAATGGTAGCCCTTCCTGTTGCGATACTGCTCGCCATGCTCCAGAGGGGCCCGCAAAGCCACATGCGTACAGTCAATGGCGCCCTGCACCAAGGGGAATTCCCCGAGTCTGGAAAATCCCAATGCGCGCTGATGCTGGCTCTCCAGGGCCATGGGGAAGGAGATGAATTGGCTTCTCCTTCTGAACAGTGCTTCGGTCACCTGGCGGATGCAGCGATGCGCGCCGTACTGGGAGATGTTTGCTATGTCCCCAGCAGCGTATTGGAAGGAGCCGGTGGCATAGAAGTTCAATGCCACTGTCACCTTCACTTCCACCGACAGAGACGTCCTGCACCTGAGCTTTGGCCGCAGATCTCGGCGAAGCAGGTGGCAGATCTCTGCAATCACCCCCTTCCGGAATCGGAGCCTTTTAACACATCGCGCGGCACTCATGTTTAGGTAGGAGCGCTGCTGGCGGTATAGCCTGACTGGGTAAGGCCTACGTGGCCGACGCCTGTAGCCCCCTCTGCCTCTAGCCAGGGCTGCCCCTCTCACAATGCGTCTGCGAGCCCTACGGACATGGAGCTGCAGCTCCGCGTTGGCACCCCATGCAACCCCCATCAAATCCTGGCAAACACTCTAATTTCCAAATGGCCACTTGCAGCGCTGTTGCCTGAGTCCAAAAATACCTGGCTCTTGCTGCTTGAAACCAGTTAGCTATCCTCCTTGTTGTGTCTCCAGAAATGCGTTGCACAAGACTGTTTTCTGAAATAATGGATGGCCTTTATACTGGAGAGGACGTTCCCTTTAATTAGCGCCCCCCGGGGCCCGCGCTGGTTGTGTTGCGTTCCTTTTTCCAAACGCTCCGGCCGCCCGCCGCACAATGGGGCGGTCCGACTGAAGTTTGCAATCGGGGCGGCCAAAGGGCGTTGCACGAGGATGTGACGTCATTTTCTGCGCGCGCATCCGGGCGGGCGCTAAACTTTGCGCCGGCGCTAACGGGCAACTTAATTTGGGGCGGGGCGCAAACTGCGCTGCGCCCGGGCGCTACACGCATAGCGCCCGGAAATCACTTCTCTTAAGGCGCTAACTGCTGGCGCAAGCAACTGAAAATCTAGCCCTAGGGGTGCCTAAAAATGTACATGGCTACATGAATAATACTGTTTTTAAATGATAAGTTTCATTTTCCTGGAAAGCTTGCATTAGAATTTGAGACAGTCTTTTTAATCAGTTAGATTAGGTGAAACATAAACATTTCACGCGGGGGCCCATAGGATGGCCCTGCCAGGCTAGTTATCTGTTGTTTGTAAGTTAGGGTTTTGACTTTGTTAATGTATCTTTAACTTGGCCAGTGAAGGCCCAAGCTATGTTTCTTCCATTATTACTAATAACCATATTATAATCTCCACCGATAGAATTTGAAGTTTAGTTTAGCAGAACTGCTTGTGAAAATAATGAAAAGTTAATTAGGAAAAGACATGAAAGGAATTTGAGGAGGCTAAGGTATCCATCTTAGAATGGGCCATTTGCTAGATGAAGGTGAGATAGCGACTAGCTAATGTGCGACAGTTCTGGCTGGGGCCATGATTAAGAGGGACAGGGCCGGGCCTTGTAGTTGCTGAGTTAAGGAGGATAGAGTCAAGAGAGATAAGATGGATTCCAATGGAGGAACCTTCAAAATGTAAAAACAAGAAAGATAAATTGGATGAAGTAATGAGACCCTCTTTTGGGGAGGGCTTTCATCCAAGAACCAAGACAAAGAACTTGAGCTGTCATTGGTTGATGAAGTTTTAGAGGAACCTCTATAGGTTAAATGGTCTTGTCAATAACTTGGCCTCAGGCCCACCCCTAAAAAGAGAATAAAAAGTGACACCCACAGATGGTGAAGGGAAGAGCTGAACAGAAGTTGCAAAGAGAAGTTGGGCTGGTCGAATGTTCTTTTGAGAGTGATCCTATGCTCACCGTCGGAGGTTCTAGAGTGAAAGAGAGAGCGAGAGAGAGGCTGGAAGCCAGAGAACTGTTCATGCATGCCAGCTGTCTGTCCGATTGGGTCCAGTACCAGCTGCTTGTCACGGTCGTATGTTTTTGCTGTATTACTAGTGTGTTATATTCCATCCTAAACTCTGATTAAACACAATGGCCTAGAAATTGGGTTGGGGCGCCAAAGTGGCGCAAAAGTCGCCTGAGCGCAGGATTTAGCGCAGCGTTTGAGGCTTTAGCGATCATCAGATATTCAGTTTCATTGCTCCTCGAGGGACACGGGGCGAGGCTCGAGGCGCTCTGTGTCCCTCTTAGGGCGCTGAAACTGAATATCGCAGCGCAACGTGCTGCAGCGCCACACGTTGCGGCACGGCACGCTGCGGTACTGCAGCCCTTCCTCCTACTGTTAAGGGGGACGTGCCTGCAACAGCTCGATCCCCACTCGCGAGTGCCGGCAAATGAGCTCGGCACCAAGGAGAAGTGCCGGACTCTCGGGAAACAGCCGGCATTGCCGCGGGGGGGTGGTTAGGAGGTTGGGGACGGAGGTGCTGGCAGGCGGTCGCCGAAAAGGCGGCCGCCCTGCACCTCCACCTTAACTTGCGCCACTGCCGGCACAGTAAGGCCCCGTGAACCGGGCGCGGGTAGCGAGCAGCGCAACTGCGGCGTTCGCTACCAAATATCGCGAACGGGGCACGAATGGGGCGCTGCGCACACCGATGACGTCATCGGTGGCGGCGCAGCGCAAATGCCTAACGCCACCATTAGCACCCCTACTGAATATCACGGGAGACGCAGCCAGTGGCGCTACAGCCACTGACTGCCTCTTTAGGCGCTAACAGGTGGCACTACTCACCCAATTTCTCCCCCAATATACCCACTATATTGGTTTGCACTCGATCCTGTTTACCAGAGATACATGAATCTCTACAAAGTCTCTGGAGTGGGACTTGAACCCACAACCTACTGACTTAGAGGTCACCGAGTCAGAGCTGAAATGCATTTGTTTTATCTCTAATCGAACATTATAGCAGGTTACTGAATGAAACATATTTAGAGGAAGTATTTTGTATTGGTGCCCTAATGGTCGTTTTATGGTAATGATGTGTGAATTGTATATATTTGCCATTGAACAGAGCTAATAGTGAGAACCCCGAGTAACACAGGTCATTGGCCATTGAGCTACCAAAATACTAAACTTCAAGGGTAAAAAATATATATCAGAGAGAGACTGGTCCATTCACCTAGGCAAGGTCTAGTTAATATCTGTCCATAGCAATTTATCCTCAAAAGTGCCGGAAAGTTGTTGCAATTTTGCCACGTTTCTGTTAAAAGAGGGTTATGTGCAACATAATTCAGGTTACTCTCTTCAGTTCACTCCCCTCCAGCATACTGAATCATTTTAAAGGAAAAAAGCCACTCTCGCCCCATAGGAGACTCAGTACTGTATAGCTTCTGTTGGAAAACATGCCCCACCAAGCTAGTTCAGCCTATTGAAATAAGATACTAGGCACAGAACACCACAAGGAAGACACCACTCGTCCACATCACCAGCTATTCAATGACTGTCTTAATAAATTAATTACCAGTTGTTTTTTTCTGTACAGTTAAAGTTTATGGGGGAGAATTTCAGAATCGCCCCGTTTAGGGGCACTAACTTTTGAAAGCTGGGAAAATTTGCGCCAGCCGCTAATGATTCCCAGCTTTTTCAAAATTCGGTGTTTGCGCTCCAGGAAGTAATGCACTAAATCAAGCTCCACATCCTTCCTGGAGCGCTAAAGGGCGCAGGCGTGGCAGTAGTGGTGCAGCGCTGCTCAATGTCCCGTGCAGCGCTGCCCCGATCTGAGGCTCCTTCCCTCCCTTAAAGGGAAGGTCCATCGCGGCAGGCTCTGCATTGGGACCAGTTAGCTGGTCCCTGATGGCGGCCATGATCTGGCTCAATCAGCCCCATGCACTCCAGCAGAGCGCCGGGCTGATCAATCACGGCCCAGGAGCACTCGAAAAAAATCACTTGAAGCGTTGTTAAAATTTTTCTCCAACATCCCATTTGATTTGAGCCTCCGAAGCTCCCGGCCTCCCAAACAACACCTCCTGCAGCTGTCGGTGTTGTGGGGATGCTGCAGGGGGCGGAACCGAAGTTTGGGTCCGGGGCGATGCACACGGCAATGACATCACGAACTCCGGGCGCAGGAGATTGTGGCACAAAGTGTTACCGCCGCCACAAACCTCTTGGCCAATTTAGCGGGAGTCGGTCATTCCGCCACGCCTGGTCGGTAAGTCGTTAGCGCCCCATTATTGCCTCCCCCCCCCCAGAGGCAATAATGGGAGGCGCTAAGGTACCAAATTTCTCCCCCTGTTGACATCTCTGCCAACTGGTCCTCTCCAGCAGTTTACAAGTGGCTCAAATTGGCTGTAAGATTGGGAGATAATTGGCCAATTTAGTAATCTGATAGGATAGCACATCAGTGCATCAAGAAAGTATCTATATATATAAAGCGGCTCTTCTGTCTGTCCCGATGTCTGTCTGTCTGTCTGTCCGTTCTCTATACGTTTGAAAGTTACAGAGCGTACCGACGCGCGCGTCGCCTCAAAAGAAAGCTTGCGATTCCGGACCGGTCATAGGCGTATTTACGTTTCGGCCGGACAAAAACCGCGCCTGCGGTATCTGAAAAACGTTCAGCCTTCCGCTCATTAGCATCTCATTAGCGACCGTGTGACGTCGAGGTCGACCAATCGGACGGCGGGTTCCTTCCTACAGTTGAGTGTCGAGTGACTCGACGATTGACCAATCCTACGCTTCGGTGACCTGACCGGTCGACCAATCGGTGCGTGTCTGGGCGGGCCTTATCCTTCTGAACTGAGGTGAGTGGCCGCCATCTTGATTTTTCACTATTTTTTCCCCACACTTTCAGTGTGTTAGGGAAGTAAGGTAAATATTTTAATGATGTGTTAGGGA
The DNA here is from genome assembly GCF_052327205.1 of Somniosus microcephalus. Classification (NCBI taxonomy): domain Eukaryota; kingdom Metazoa; phylum Chordata; class Chondrichthyes; order Squaliformes; family Somniosidae; genus Somniosus; species Somniosus microcephalus. Next base: position 23,052,460 of record NC_141012.1, read on the forward strand.
ATTAAATAACAATTTAATAGGGGGGGGGAGAGCCTCGGGAAATCACGGGGGGGGGGAGAGCCTCGGGAAATCACGGGGGGGGGAGAGCCTCGGGAAATCGCCGGGGGGGGGGAGAGCCTCGGGAAATCGCTGGGGGGGGGAGAGCCTCGGGAAATCGCGGGGGGGGAGAGCCTCGGGAAATCGCGGGGGGGGGGAGAGCCTCGGGAAATCGCGGGGGGGGGAGAGCTGATGACTTTAAAAAAAAGAAGAGGCCGCCAGTTGCGCGGCCGCCTTGACGACGGCACGCATTTGCACGGCCCCCGTTACCCCGGCAACGGGGCACGCCGGTGGTCTTGAAACCACGCATGCGCACGGCCCGCCACCCCGTCACGCCAGTTCCGCAGCCGCCTTGACGCCGGCACGCATGCGCACGGCCCCCGTGACGCCAGCACACAGCCTCGGGAGATCGCGGGGGGGGGCGAGCCTTGGGAAATCGCGGGGGGGGAGAGCCTCGGGAAATCGCGGGGGGGGGAGAGCCTCGGGAAATCGCGGGGGGGGGCAAGCCTCGGGAAATCGCGGGGGGGAGGGGAGGGGGTGGGCGAGGGGAGGGGAGGTGTGGGGGTGGGGGAGGGAGGGAGGGAGACAGGGGAGGGGAGGGGAGGGAGAGGAGGGGAGGGAGAGAGGGGAGGGGAGGGAGGGATAGGACAGGGAGAGGACATGACAGGGAGAGGGGGGACACACACGGGCAGGGAGACCAAGCGCCCCAAAATTGCCCTCGCAACGCGGGGCTCCCCAGCTAGTATTAATATATAATTGGCAGATATAGAACTGGACAATTTAATAGTAATGAAAGAACCAAAACTGTGGTAAAGTATGAATTGGTCATTGTTGCTGGGGCAAAGCAGCATAGTTTAGTTTACAGATAGTTTGTTAAGGACAACAGCAAAGACGTGAACAAGCAAGGGAAATGTACCATCTCCTGCAGCCAAGAATATGTTGCTGCACGCCAGCAGTGATTGGAGCACTTGTGATTGTCTCCTTCCAGGAAATGCCAGAAGACACGGCACGTAATAGCCTAATGTAAGTTAATCACCCACTCATTGAAAGAGAGCATTTATGATCTCCGTTCACCACTACATAACTGAGATCATAGCTGATCTGCTATAACATGTCGATGACTAACTTAAATTCAGCACTAGATAGAATACAGCCGCTCATACGCTGCTGTATTTTTTCAAATTAAAGATGTGACATTTCCAGGATATAGAAAAGAAAGACTTGCATTTCTATAGCACCTTTCATGACCACCGGACGTCCCAAAGCGCTTTACAGCCAATGAAGTACTTTTTGAAATTTAGTCACTGTTGTAATGTAGGAAACGCGGCAGCAAATTGTGCGCACAGCAAGGTCCCACAAACAGCAATGTGATAATGACCAGATAATCTTTAATGCTGGTTGAGAGATAAATATTGGTCAGCACACCAGGGAGAACTCCCATGCTCTTCTTCAAAATAGTGACTTGGGATCTTTTACATCCACCTGAGAGGGCCTCGGCTATCTATTTGGCCATTTAAAGTTTTTAAAATTCATTTACGGGATGCGGGCATCACCGGCAAGGCCAGCATTTATTGCCAATCCCTAATTGCCCTCGAGAAGGTGGAGGTGAGTCACCTTCTTGAACCGCTGCAGTCTGTGTAGTGAAAGTATTCCCAAAGTGCTGTTAGGTAGGGAACGGCGATATATTTGTAAGTCAGGATGGTGTGTAATTTGGAGGGAAACTTGGAAGTGGTGGTGTTCCCATGCACCTGCTGCCCTTGTTCGTCTAGGTGGTAGAGGTCGTGGGCTTAGAGGGTGCTATTGAAGAAGCCTTGGCAAGCTGCTGCAGTGCATCTTGTACACACTGCAGCCACGGTACGCCGATGGTGGAGGGAGTGAATGTTTAAGATGGTGGATGGGATGCATCAACATCCTGGGGGTTACCATTGATCAGAAACTGAACTGGACCAGCCATATAAATACTGTGGCTACAAGAGTAGGCCAGAGGCTGGGAATTCTGCGGCGAGTGTCTCACCTCCTGACTCCCCAAAGCCTTTCCACCATCTACAAGGCACAAGTCAGGAGTGTGATGGAATACTCTCCACTTGCCTGGATGAGTGCAGCTCCAACAACACTCAAGAAGCTCGACACCATTCAGGGTAAAGCAGCCCACTTGATTGGCACTCCATCCACCACCTTCAACATTCACTCCCTCCACCACCGGCGCACTGTGGCTGCAGTGTGTACCATCTACAAGATGCACTGCAGCAACTCGCCAAAGCTCCTTCAACAGCACCTTCCAAACCCGCGACCTCTACCACTTAGAAGGACAAGGGCAGCAGACGCATGGGAACATCACCACCTACAAGTTCCCCTCCAAGCCACACACCATCCTGACTTGGACCTGTATCGCCGTTCCTTCACTGTCGCTGGGCCAAAATCCTGGAACTCCCTTCCTAACAGCATTGTGGGTGTACCTACACCATATGGACTGCAGCGGTTCAAGAAGGCGGCTCACCACCATCTTCTCAAGGGCAATTAGGGATGGGCACTAAATGCAGGCCTAGCCAGCAACGCCCACATCCCATCAATGAATTTTTAAAAAAATCAAGCGGGCTGCTTTGTCCTGGAGGGTGTTGAGCTTCTTGAGTGTTGTTGGAGCTGCACTCATCCAGGCAAGGGAATTAAAATGGGAGAGAAAGGATTTATGTAATAGGAAAGTAATATCCAATTAAACATAAAGGCATACCTCAAGGGAGGAACATTTCATTTAGAGTCTGGTGGCTCTGTGCTGCTTCACACAGCGACTTCTCTGGAAGCTCCTTATCTTCCTCTCACTCCTGACTTGCACCTTGTAGATGGTGGAAAGGCTTTGGGGAGTCATGAGGTGAGCCACTCACCACAGAATACCCAGCCTCTGTACCCAGCCTCTGACCTGTTCTTGTAGCCACAGTATTTATGTGGCTGGTCCAGTTAAGTTTCTGGGCAATGGTGACCCCCCAGGATGTTGATGGGGGGGATTTGACTATGGTAATGCCTTTGAATGTCAAAGGGAGGTGGTTACACCCTCTGTTGTTGTATATGATCATTGCTGGCACTTGTGTGGCGCGAATGTTACTTGCCACCTATCAGCCCAAGCCTGAAGGTCTTGCTGCATGTGGGTATGGATTGCTTCATAGACTGTCTGAAGAGTTGCATTCAAGCATCTGTGCAACATCCATGGTGTTCATTAAAGAAAAGTATACCAATCTTAGAATGTTCAAATGGAGTATAGTCACTGCCAAAGAATTGTATTTGTTAATATTCGTTAATGTACAGTATCCAGGCAGTGCCAACAATAGCCATATCATATGAAAGTCCTGGATTTCCTACTTATTCCAAAGTAGCAACAAATTGCACAGTGGCCATTTGGAGAGATGGGTTACCAGTTCAAAATGTGGCTCATGCTTCCGCTCTGTAACCCCAGTACCCTTAGCAAAACACCGACAACAAAGCATGTGAAAGGCAGGAACTTCATCAAAAGGACATTTGAAGTGCTGAAGCAATGGTTCAAATGTTTGGTCTGTGTCACGGAAGCTCGACAATATATCCCAGATACTACACAACATAGCCATGGAAAGGGGCATCCACCTGTTTGTGGTTGAGGAGCAGCAAAAAGCCACGGTGCAAGAGGAGGAAGGTGTGGAGTGACATGAATCAGTCATTCATGAAAGAAAGACTTATGAAATAATACTGAGCGGCCTGTGGGTGGCGCTGTCCAGGGAGAGTATAAATACTCGGGCACGGGCCCAGCTTGCGCAGGACATTCTTAACAGGAACTAGTGAAGGACACAACTAGACCTCCATGTTGTAAAACAGTTGATTAAAGCTTTGTTTAACGCTTAGACCAAGTGCCTAGTAGTTTTCTTACGTCAAGGAGTTTCCAGAGAAGTCGCTTTGTGAAGCAGCACAGTCACCAGACTCTAAATGAAATGTTCCTCCTTTGAGGTATGCCTTTATGTTTAATTGGATATTACTTTCCTATTACGTAAATCCTTTCTCCCCCATTTCAATTTCCTTGCCAGTTGCATTCCCCTGCAAAAAATTCCAGCCTTTATTTTTTAAATAATTACAATCCAGGAAAAGGAATTCCCTGATATATAGCAGATATGCTAAATATCTTATTTATATCATAACACAGCAATTCAGAAAATTGATCATAACTTTATCCAATCACTCTTAAAAACTTTTCCCACTCAACCCATTGCATCCTGCCAGACCTCATGAGCACCTGACCTCAAGCATACACTCCCCTGATACATCAGCAACCAGCCTGACATGAGCAACCTATAAAGGAAGAACACATGTTCAGAGGGATCGCATTATTCCCTTTCCTGGCTTCCTGCCTTTTAAGCTTATATGAGGAAAATAACATGTCAATAAAGTACTTCCATATTACATGGTCATCCCAAGTACTTGTAAGCAGCTTCCTGCTTCTACTTGACCAGCCTAGAGGTACCAGTCTCTGCCTCTGAAGGCTCATGCCATGAGTCTCACTCTTCCTAATTTTCTCCACATCTTCGTAACAGCTGAGAGGAAAAGAGAGTGCAAGACATATAGACAGGCTCAGAAGCCCAGAAAATGCTGTCGGTGCAGGTTATCAGGATTTGATTTTTCTCGCAGTTCTGGAGAAGGTGGAGTGGCAATTCATTGATGCTCAGATTTGGGCGTAAGGATGGTGATGCGACCATCAATGCGCGCCCAAAAAGGAGGCCCATGGTTGGCCTGAAATTGGGCCTCAGGTTGCACGTGAATAATGTGGGCGAGCTGCGTGCGAGTGTTACACTCTCACAGGCAGATTGACCTTTTGTAGCAGCACATTTCAGGCTGTCTGGCTCTCCGGCAAAGGCTTCATAAGTGTTGGGGGGAGGTGAGGACGACAGCAGGACGAAGGGCCAGTCGCGGTTGGCAGCAGCTGTCAGGAATGCAGTGAAGCTGGGAGGTGTTCCTACTGGCTCTGCAGGAAAGCTTTGAAATTTTGTGTTAAAATAAGCTTACATTTCCTTGGCAGCTGTTGCTTACGCTGCAGCAGCTACTGAAGAATCCTGAGCAAGGCAGGCCCGACACCTGCACCGCTCTTCACAGCCCATTGTCCGAGAGCCGACCAAAAATAGGCCTTAGGCCCTTTATATACATTACATAAGGATAAATTAGGGCAGGTGACCAAAAGCTTGGTCAAAGAGGTAGGTTTTAAGGAGCGTCTTAAAGAAGGAAAGAGAGGTAGAGAGGCGGAGAGATTTAGGGAGGGAATTCCAGAGCTTATTCACTGCCTTAAGGGTATAACTTGCTTTTCACTATTTTTCTCAGAATTGTGTAGGTGGCTGAGTGTTGGAGAAAGGGCGAGATGTTGGTAAAAGGTCACTAACATGATGCTTCAATAGGGCCTAATGATATTATTGCACTGTGTGGTGCTGCATTATTAGCCCTCCTTTGACTGCTGCCACTGCCATCCCTCCTGATTGGTCCCCTCCAGATCACCGCCACAACACCCGCCCGCCCCCCCCGATTCATCCACAGACAACAACAACAACTTGTATTTATATAGCAACTTTAACGTAGTAAAACGCCCCAAAGTGCTGCACAGGAGAATTTTAAGACAAATAATTTGACACCGATCCACATAAGGCGAAATTAGGGCAGGTGACCAAAAGCTTGGTCAAAGAGGTAGGTTTTAAGGAGCGCCTTGAAGGAGGAAATTGAGGTAGCGAGGCGGAGAGGTTTAGGGAGGGAATTCCAGAGCTTAGAGCCCAGGCAACAGTAGGCACGGCCACCAAAGGTTGAGCGATGATAATCAGGGATGCTCAAGAGGGCAGAATTAGAGGAGCGCTGATATCTCGGGGAGGTGGGGTGGGGGGGGGGTTATGGGGCTGAAGGAGATTACAGAGATAGGAAGGGGCGGGGACATGGAGGGGTTTGAAAATAAGGATGAGAATTTTGAAATCGAGGTTTGCTGAGCGCCTTGTTCCTCCTGCAGCTTCAATCCTCCCCGCTGTGCAATGTTGTGCAGAGCACAGCACACCACAATCATTCTGGAGACCCTGGCTCGTGAGTACTGAAGGACGCCTCCAGATCGATCCAGGCACCTGAAGCACATCTTCAGCATGCCGATTGCTTGCTTGATGACATTTCTGGTGGTCATATGGCTTTCATTGTACCGTTCTTGGGCATCAGTTGTTGTATTTCTCACGGGTGTCACCAGCAAAGTTTGAAGGGGGTATCTATTATCTCCTGGCAGACACCCCTTAAGTCTGCTGACAGGTCCAAAGAGGTCAGGGAGCTTGGGCTGCCACAGGATGAAAGCATCGTGGCAGCTCCCCGGGAATCTGGCGCACACTGGCGCAAACCTTTTCTTGTGGTTGCACACCAGCTGGAATGGCATCCCTTGTGGTTTACAAATACTCCTGGTTGGTTTGGGGGTGCGCAGATTGCCACACGTGCAGTTGATGACACACTGCACCTGTGAGAAGCCAGGTAGAGATGCAAACCTGAGCCTGCGCTCATTCTTCTATATTACACGCAACCTGCCGAACGCAGAGTTAAACCCGGAAGTCGGCGTGTTGGAGCCGGCTTCCCGATGCAAATGCATTTTCGGCCAGTTTTACCATTCACTACCCTTCCGCACCCCCCCAACCATCCATACCTAACCCCACGTGCTTATTTATTCCATTCATTTTTAAAATTTATGGGACAGTTGTCATCTCCTGATATAATCTGGTGACTCCCTTTCAAAGGTATTCATCAGCAGAAAACTGATTCAATAGCAAAATACTGCGGATGCTGGAAATCTGAAATAACAACAGAAAATGCTGGGAACACCCAGCAGGCCCGGCAGCATCCAATGATTCACTGCCTTAAGGTCATAACTTGCTTTTCACTATTTTTCTCAGAATTGTGCAGGTGGCTGAGTGTTGGAGAAAGGGCGAGATGTTGGTAAAAGGCGACTGACATGATGCTTCAATAGGGTCTAAAGATATTATCGCACTGTGTGGTGCTGAATTATTAGTCCTCCTTTGACCGCTGCCACTGCCCTCCCTCCTGATTAGTCCCCTCCAGGTCACCGTCACAACCCCCCCCATCTCCTCCTCAGAGTCAGCCACAGACAACAACAACTTGTATTTATATAGTGCCTTTAATGTAGTAAAACATCCCAAGGTGCTGCACAGGAGTATTTTAAGACAAATAATTTGACACTGATCCACATACGGAGAAATTAGGGCAGGTGACCAAAAGCTTGGTCAAAGAGGTAGATTTTAAGGAGCGCCTTGAAGGAGGAAGGAGAGGTAGCGAGGCGGAGAGGTTTAGGGAGGGAATTGCAGAGCTTAGGGCCTAGGCAACAGAAGGCACGGCCACCAAAGGTTGAGCGATTATAATCAGGGATGCTCAAGAGGGCAGAATTAGAGGAACGCTGATATCTCGGGGGGTTGTGGGGCTGAAGGAGATTACAGGGATAGGAAGGGGCGAGACCATGGAGGGATTTGAAAGCAAGGATGAGAATTTTGAAATCGATGTGTGCTGAGTGCCTTGTTCCTCCTGCAGCTTCAATCCTCCCCGCTGTGCAATGTTGTGCAGAGCGCAGCACAGCACAATCATTCTGGAGACCCTGGCTGGTGAGTACTGAAGGACGCCTCCAGATCGATCCAGGCACCTGAAGCACATTTTGAGCATGCCGATCGCTAACTAGCAGAAAACAGAGAGTCGGGATACATGGGTCATTTTCAGGTTGGCAAACTGTAACTAATGGGGTGCCGCAGGGATCAATGCTGGGGCCTCAACTATTTACAATCTATTAATGACTTGGATGTAGGGACTGGGTGTAATGTAGCCAAATTTGCTGATGATACCAAGATAGGTGGGAAAGCAAATTGTGTGGAGGACACAAAGAATCTCCAAAGGGATATAGATAGGCTAAGTGAGTGGGCAAAAATCTGGCAGATGGAGTTTAATGTAAATGCAAGGTTATCCACTTTGGTAAGAAAAATACAAAAGCAAACCATTATTTAAATGGGGAGAGATTACAAAATACTGAGGTACAGAGGGATCTGGGGGTCCTTGTACATGAATCATAAAAAGTTTGCATGCAGGTACAGCAAGTAATTAGGAAGACAAATGGAGTGTTGGCCTTTATTGCAAAGGGAATGGAGTATAAAAGTAGGGAAGTCCTGTTACAACTGTGCAGGGCGTTGGTAAGACCACACCTGGAGTACTGCGTACAGTTTTGGTCTCCTTATTTAAGGAAGGATACACTTGCATTGGAGGCAGTTCAGAGAAGGGTCACAAGGTTGATTCCGGAGATGAAGGGGTTGTCTTACGAAGAAAGGTTGAGCAGGTTGGGCCTATGCTCATTGGAGTTTAGAAGAATGAGAGGGGTTCTTATTGAAACATATAAGATTCTGAAGGGGCTTGACAGGGTAGATGCAGAGAGGATGTTTCCCCTCGTGGGGGAATCTAGAACTAGACGGCATAATTTCAGCATAAGGGGAAACCCTTTTAAATCGGAAATGAGGAGGAATTTCTTCTCTCAGAGGGTCGTGAATCTTTGGAATTCTCTTCCCCAGAAAGCTGTGGAGGCTGGGTCATTGAATATATTTAAGGTGGAGATAGACAGATTTTTGAACGATAAGGGAGTCAAGGGTTATGGGGTGCGGGCCGAGAAGTGGAGTTGAGGCCAAGATCAGATCAGCCATGATCTTATTGAATGACGGAGCAGGCTCAAGGGGCCGAATGACCTATTCCTGCTCCTACGTCTTATGTTCTTGTGTGTTGATGACATTTCTGGTGGTCATATGGCTTTCATTGTACTGCTCTTGTGCATCAGTTGTTGTATTTCTCACGGGTGTCACCAGCCAAATTTGAAGGGGGTATCTTTTATCTCCCCTCTGCTGATAGGTCCAAAGAGGTCAGGGCGCTTGGGCTGCCGCAGGTGGATGCATCGTGGCAGCTCCCCGGGAATCTGGCGCACACTGGCACAAACCTTTTCTTGTGGTTGCACACCAGCTGGAATGGCATCCCTTGTGGTTTACAAATACTCCTGGTTGGTTTGGGGGTGCGCAGATTGCCACACGTGCAGTTGATGACGCACTGCACCTGTGAGAAGCCAGGTAGAGATGCAAACCTGAGCCTGCGCTTATTCTTCTATATTACACGCAACCTGCCGAACGCAGAGTTAAACCCGGAAGTTGGCGTGTTGGAGCCGGCTTCCCGATGCAAATGCATTTCCGGCCAGTTTTACCATTCACTATCCTTCCCCCCCACCCCAACCACCCATACCTAACCCCACGTGCTTATTTATTCCATTCATTTTTAAAATTTATGGGACAGGTGTCATCTCCTGATATAATCTGGTGACTCCCTTTCAAAGGTTTTCATCACCAGAAAACTGATTCAATAGCAAAATACTGCGGATGCTGCAAATCTGAAATAACAACAGAAAATGTTGGGAACACCCAGCAGGCCCGGCAGCATCCAATGATTCACTGCCTTAAGGTCATAACTTGCTTTTCACTATTTTTCTCAGAATTGTGTAGGTGGCTGAGTGTAGGAGAAAGGGCGAGATGTTGGTAAAAGGCGACTGACATGATGCTTCAATAGGGTCTAAAGATATTATCACACTGTGTGGTGCTGAATTATTAGTCCTCCTTTGACCGCTGCCACTGCCCCCCTTCCTGATTGGGACTTTGTGGGGGGTGGGGTTGTGGCGGTGATCTGGAGGGGACCAATCATCCTTCCTTTACTGGTCGCCCCTCTCCCGATTGCTTTCCCTTTGATGACCTATTCGAGGCTGCGGCCAACGACGCAGTGGCACGAAATTCGAAGCCTCTTCCCGGCCGAGCTGCCTGGTGGATGCCCAGCAGGTGTCTGTGGCTCGTGGATCTCATCTAAATGAGGCCTGAGGCCCAATATCAAGTGTGGAGGAATCATCCAGGCCGGCGCGAACGAATCTCTAGGCCAACATCTTCAAATCAGCTTGGAGGGAAGCTGCACCAAAAATGCTTGTCATCTTTAGTTATTAAGTCAGATTGTTGCCTTGTAGATGATGTCAAGAGTGGTCTTCTACACATGACCAATGCACAAGTCAGAGGGAGCTGTAACTGTTCTAGTTGGTCCTGTCTTCTCTGGGAGTAACACAAGTAGGGACATGTCACTGTCCAATTTGGTAACCTCTGTGTAGTAAATGATTTACCCAAGGTTTTGTTCCAAAGGAAACCAAACACTGACAAAACTTTTGCATCCTAACTACCCATTAAATAAATTCTTCCTTTCAACAGACGCTTTTGTTTCAATCATGGTGAATGTGTCTGGAAGGGAAAAGATATCCATCCGCTGTATGGAAGCAGAACCCTATAAATTCAGATCTTGCAGGGACACAATTGGGATTTCTTCGAGTTGATGACCGATCCTAGTTGTCCGACCAACACTAGGGGGCGCTCGTAAACCTCAATGTTTGCTTCTGCAGAGAATACTGGTACTGGTTGGGCAGCGACAGATAGATGTTTAGTCCTTGCTGCCTCACAGAAGCTGCTACCAGGCTGGGCTGAACAGAAGTACTTAGTGCTGATAGCTGTCGGAGTCAGAAGGTTGTGGGTTCAAGCCCACGCCAGAATTGGAGCATGTAATTTAGGCTGGCACTTTAGTGCAGTACTGGGAGAATGCATCTGTTGTGTATGTACCTTTAAGAGAGAACTGTTTTACAGCTCCTGTATACTGTAGTACCGGCAGTGACCACACCTGTATATAAAGCCGGAGCAGGCTTCTGTACTTCAGTCGTGAGACTACTCTACTCTAGTAAACACCTGTTGATTGTTAAGTTACAGCCTCCGTGTAGTTCTTGGGGAAACATCCTATTTAAAGAATCACGGATCTAACAGCATCGTCAGCAGTGCTGTCCTTCAGGTGGCTCAGGTAAAAGTTCAAGATCAAGTAGCATTATTTGAAAAATAAGGAGCTCTCCAGCTTTCTGGCCAACATTCGCCCTTGGCAACCACCATCAAAAAGAGATCAACTAATGATTCATCTCACTGCTGTGGGATCTTTCAGTGTACAGTTCTCGCATGTACCAACATAATAGTTACTGCACTCGCAAAATAATTCATTGTATGTGAAGCACTTTGAGATAGCATAGTGGTTAGCACTGTTGCCTCACAGCGCCAGGGACCCGGGTTCAAATCCGGCCTCGGGCGACTGTCTGTGTGGAGTTTGCACATTCTCCCCGTGTTTGCGTGGGTTTTCTCCAGGTGCTCCGGTTTCCTCCCACAGTCCAAAAATGTGCGGGTTAGGTTGATTGGCCATGATAAAAATTGGCCCTTAGTGTTAGGGGTGATTAAATACGTGGGGTTACGGGGATAGGGCTTGGGTGGGATGGCTGTCGGTGTAGGGACCGGGTGCTAGGGTTTGGATGATCAGCCATGATCTCATTGAATGGCGGAGCAGGCTCGAAGGGCTGAAACTCCTGCTCCTGTTTCTATGTTTTGAGAGAATACTAAGGCACTATATAAATGCTTTCTCGTAAACCCCTTTGAATCTGTGGGCTGCTCTTATCCTGTGAATGCCATTCAGATTTACTGCGGCTAGCCAGTCTCCTGGCTATATTGCTCGCAGGATCTGTGTATTGGTGACCATCTTCAATTTTACCTTTAGGATGAAGGTAGACAGAGCCCTGCGGTCCAGTATCAACTATAATGCTTACAAACCTTTGGGTGTGAGCGATCACAAATGTGAAACCAAATCCCACCGCTCTGTCTCCCTTATTCCTGTGATGTGCATATTTGGTCTACTTCCGCTGATTTCGAGAAAGAATACTTCCGGTGACACCAGAGGTACTGGCTGAGCGGGACAACTGGGCCCTACATGTAACCTCTTTCAGCCAGTTCCTGTGATTCTACATCAGTTTTCATTGGGGATTTTTTATTTTATTTAAGCAATGTAAAAAATGGGAGTTATTAATTTTTTTTTAAAAGTAGTCCTGATGGCAAAAGTCCTTCTTTAAAGAGGATACAGATGGTGAGACTGCCTCTTTAAAAGCTGCAGAGATGATAAGGTTATTAAATTCCATTCCATTCTAGGTTTCAGTATTACTGTAGTTGTCTTGTTTTCAGCTCTTCTGATGAGTTGGTTCATTTATGCAGTAAGTAGCTGAACCATATAGGCCAGGGATTTCTCAGGATCGATCCCTGATGTGAGCCAGGGTGCCAGCAGAGGTACAGGTTCAGCGTCCCAAATCCGGCAACCTCGGGACCAAGGCCGAGCTGGTCTTCGGGTTTTTCCCGGACTTCGGAAGGTGTTTCTGATGTCCGAAGTCCGGAAACGCCTGAGCCCAGGTTGCGATATTCCCGGACTTCGGACATCAGAAACACGTGCCGAGTCCGGAAATGCCTTGGCCCAGGATGCATTTTTGGTAAGCCTCCCTCAGGGTGTCCGGATTCTGGAACATTTTACAGATTCCGGACCCCAGCCACCAATCGTCCCGGAGTCCGGAACATTCCAGACTCCGGAACTCCGGATTTCAGACACTCAACCTGTACTACCATTGGCTTCCGAATCAGAGAAGGAAGCATTTGCTTAAAACATGGACACAGCAGTCATCATCTTATTTTGTAATTTTTATTGAACACAGGTATCTGACATAATGCAAAGTCAAAAATCTCGGTTAGTAGTCAGTATTTACACCAGTGACAGTGGAAAGGTGGTTTAATCTTCACTCAATAAAAAGTTCTGTAACAGGAGAGAAGGCCCTAGATGCAGGGTATTCTAATTAGGGGTGACAGTGGAGGTTGGAGGCTTTAATCGTTATAGGGTCGAACAGATAAAGTCCAGCCTTTGAGATTTACAGTAGGGAGTTGTAAGGCCATTTTATATGTGTCTCCTTATTCGTTCAAGGAACAAGGGCTGGGCTTTTCCTCTTCTGCACTCGATAGCCAGTGATTTTCTGCCAATTGATGTGACTAGGGAGGAAAGTCACAGGTGAGTGCGGAAGGTAAATACCTCGGCCAGTGCACCTACAATGTGAACTGCTTTCGAAATTCTAAAAGGGGATCTGTGGGATGATTTCCTCTACTGGCTAGTTGAAGCAAAATGGTAAATGTGTTCTTTAGAAAAGCATTTATGATTTTGCTACAAGCAACACAGGAGAAAATCCTCTGCCCCAATGATTATATTCAGTTATCCGATCACTGAAGATTTGTTTGATGGCACAGTTAAGACAACAAACATTCATTCCTTTCGCTACGAGATCATGGTTACAATGATCTGTGTAAACTTGGTCCCATTTTAATGCCAGCACAAATATTACAGCAAGTAATGGGTTTAAATATCGCTGGGTAATTATATCAGGGGTAGGGCTTGATTTAAGGCAGCATTGGAATAAAAATGCCATTTCTTTTTGCTGTGTTCCTATAGTAGTAGATGAGTCCATAAGCTAATCTGATGCAGCCTCAAGTCACATCTGTGAAGCCTTATAGTTAGTGGCTGTGCGACTTAAAAGGTGCCTCCAGTGTCATCCCTAAAGTTGAATATATGCAAATACTTGAAGCAAATGACAAGACCAGTATTTCACAGTTTGAACTTACAAATTAGCAATGCGATCATTACTGGACTGAGACTGCACACAAAATAAAAGTACATGAAAGAGTAAAGCCCCATTGGATTGTGCTAATGGGGAATGCTCCCAATCTTACCATCATTGTTAAACATTACAGGCAATAAAACTTATAACACATGGAATTCATGCCCAAACATGTTTGCCTCCCCTTATTTTTATTTTTTTTAAATTTCCCCCCACCCCCCCACAGTGATGGCAATTTCCCACACAATCTTCAGAACTACCTGCTACACCTTTCACAACCAAGCTATGCTGAATTTCTTTGAAATACTATGACAAAAACACACTATAATATTCACGCATTCACAGTGCACAAGCTTGCAGTCTAAAAAGTTGAAACATTGCTTCAGAAACAGAAATGCGCTACATAATCCCTTTCATAGCGGCAAGAATGGAAGGCGTTTTTGCAGTGGAAACAAGCAGGAACAATTAACATAAATGTATATCAGACTTCAATGGCGTAAACTGGTCTTAATATGGTGTGCAATCATACGGCATAACTAAGGTCTTTTATTCTGATAGCAGATCAAATAAGCAATGCGTATTCTAACCAAGAGTAACGAGGGAAGGTCATGTAAACACTTCCATTCAACAAAAAATCATGGCAAAAGCAAGCAGGCTAAACTATTGTCATTTTAAACAAGCCTTGAAAAATAATTACAAAGCCTGTTACATTTACACACAGTTATAACATGTAAAGGTTAAACAATTATGGTTTGCAGTCTTAAACCAATAAACACTGAAAATAAAAGTTGGCAAAAATTAATATTCATTTCATAAAATTGAATACTGCAAATTGAAATATACTTCACATATGCAAATTTACAAACCTTCTGTTTAGTCAAAAGCTAACTCAGGATCAAAACTTGCAAATAAAAAAAATTATAAACAGGTTAAGATAGCAATGCTTTGTGCACATAATGTACTTGTATGAACAGTGAAGCAATCACATTTCTAGCCTTACAACGGTAACTTATAAAGCTGTGTTTTAATCAGTAATTTTTTTTTTAACTTTGAAAAAAGTAAGAGGATAAAAATCAGTTGTGGCCGTTTCTACAGGTATGTACCGAAAACTCTTCCTTTTGTTTCAACTATTCACTCTACTAACATAGGGAGAAACTGAAGGAGTATCTCAGTGCTTTCTAACTGAAGAACTCACACATTATCTAAAAATCACAATTCTTACTAAGCGCAGTGAAAAATGATAACTACAATTAAAGTACCCCAGGTAAATTTTTTTTTTCAACAAGTACCAATTTCAATTATGTGGTCAACCCTTTAATGAAGGAATTTTACAAAAAGCAAGTGTGCCACAATTGATCCCCTTTTCAGCTGAAATCTACAAACAGGAAAACATGTTCAAAAATAATAAGAGAGACACTGAAGGGAAACCGGTTTGGGGGTTTTTGTTGATCATGCTTTGCTTTCATTCTCATTTGTTTGTGTGGCTTCATTAGGAACCGTCTTTACTTCTGTCCCTTCTTGTTTGGGCTTCTCCTCTAAGGGGACCTTCCTGTCAAGCAGAAAGCGAGTAAGAACATTAATTACTATGATGCAAGTGGGAATAGAAAGCACACAGTACCAGGTGAAAGCATCAGAAACCATAAATGATACTGTAACTGTTCCTTGACCAGGAGATATATTATGAAGTATACGAGACTGTGGTGACTGTGCCATCCATATCTTACACTAAATACAATTTCTTGCCACAGTATTACTACAAATACTCTGTGCACAATGCTCAAAAACTACTTTTGCAGTGAATTTGGTCCTCGTGCACATTTGCAAAGTATCAGTAAATGGAACCAGCAAGGTACCGCCACAACTCACTACTTTTTGTGGATCTTCAAGTTTCCCAAGTTCCTGAACAAGGATGTTCCCAGAATCGGAGGAGAAGAATTGTGTTACATTTTTAAAACAAGCCTTCTGCATTAATTTCTGGTAAATAGTTTCAACACTAAGTATATAAAACTGTTCCAAAACAATATGACCAATGAAAAGAAACAGAACAGAGTATGTTACAGCATTGTATCAAAGGTATCTTGTATTTCTAAACACTTGCTACTTAAACATTAAGCATGCTTCAAATATGAACACAGCACAAGACTTACAGAAAGAATTATAGTTATGGAAACTACAAACTCTCCAAAGTAAAACACAGATAATAACAAATGCCAGTTAGTGCAATTGAAGTGCTGAGCTGCTTCATTCCACAGCTTCAAGGGTGTGCACCAAAGCAATCTTCCTGTAGGGCAACTCTCGTTAACTGAATGCAGGAGAACGAGGTGTGAAACATTACTATAAAACCTAAATATAAGCAAATCTAGTCTCTCTTGGAAAAAATCCCCACTAAAATATCAGTTCATTGCGATTTTCCCTCAGGTTTGTAATTAGGAAAAATGTATTTACTCAAAACGTGATAAATGTTTGGGAGAAGATACCAAACAAGATAACAAGGGTCCTTTCTTAAGTTTTTAGGTAGGATATTTATTTATAGATATATGGGTCAACATACTGACAAGATCCATCATGACAGCACGGTGGCATAGTGGTTAGCACTGTTGCCTCACAGCACCAGAGACCCGGGTTCGAATCCGGCCTCGGGCGACTGTCTGTGTGGAGTTTGCACATTCTCCCCGTGTTTGCGTGGGTTTGCTCCGGTTTCCTCCCACAGTCCAAAGATGTGCGGGTTAGGTTGATTGGCTATGATAAATTGACCCTTAGTGTTAGGGGGATTAAATATGTGGGGTTACAGGGATAGGGTGGGATATGTGTTGGTGTTGGTGTAGGGGTTACGGGGATTGGGTGGGATATGTGTCGGTGCAGGCTTGATGGGCCGAAATGGCCTCTATCTGCACTGTGGGATTTCTGTGATTCTGTGACTGTTTGACAGGAGCCCAGGACGTAATTTAACTTGACAATTTACTTTAACAGTAGCTTCTTCAATGGACTTTATGGTGTGGAACTGGGCCCCATACATGCCAGGAAAGTGTCACAGGTTTAATCCTTAGTGTCTCTTAAATTACCTGATCTCAGCCAGGGCCATGTTGAGGAGCTACAGTTCATGGGAGCTTTCTGCACCTAATCAATCCAGTAACCATTGGGAGTGTCATGTTGTCAAGTGAAGACAGTGGTGGTCTTGGCTGCCATGTTGTTCAGTCCAACATTCACTGACTAGACTTGCACCTAAAGAATGGGTATTGGTATGAGGTACCAGTGAGCTGCAGTTATGTGAAGAGGCTCCTCTTTCAGGAGAGAAAATGGGAGGGGCAGAGGAAAGCATACTGGAGGAAATAAAATCATTGCGGCTCCAACTAGTTAATTCTTGTTACTGAGGTGATTACACATTTCTTAAGTGGGACAAGGGAACAGTTTTAGGGTGTCCATTTTATAGAGTAGAGTTTGATGATGCAAAAACACAGAGGAAGTTTATTTAGAATTTGGTGAAACACTTTTAACTGATTGAGGTGGCAAATCACTTTGTATAAATGGACATTAATGTTCACAGAGACACAACTTTTCTCCCCTCTGCTCTCTCTCTTTAATACAATCATGCATGCTGGGGTAGAGTTCCATAGGTACTATCAGGCCTAAAGCATCTCACCCAAGTGATCATTCTTCATGTATGAGGCTTGGCAGGAAGTGGGAAAATGTGCATGCATGTAGAGTTGGCTGAAGACAACACACGTGGCTATATTAGAGTCATATACAGCACAGAAAGAGGCCCTTCAGCCCACCGTGTCTGCACTGGCCATCAAGCCCTGTCTATTCTAATCCCATTTTCCGGCACTTGGTCCGTAGTCTTGTACGCTATGGTGTTTCAAGTGCTCGTCTAAATGCTTCTTGAATGTTGTGAGGGTTCCTGCCTCTACCACCCTTTCAGGCAGTGAGTTCCAGATTCCAACCACCCTCTGGGTGAAAAAGTTTTTCCTCAAATCCCCTCTAAACATCCTGCCCCTTACCTTGAAACTATGCCCCTGATTATTGACCCCTCTACTAAGGGGAAAAGTTCCTTTCTATCTACGCTATCTATGCCCCTCATAATTTTGTACACCTCAATCAGGTCCCCCTTCAGCCTTCTCTGCTCTCAGGAAAACAACCCCAGCCTGTCCAGTCTCTCTTCATAGCTGAAGCGCTCCAGCCCAGGTAACATCCTGGTGAATCTCCTCTGCACCCTCTCCAATGCAATCACATCCTTCCTATAGTGTGGTGACCAGAACTGCACACAGTATTCCAGCTGTGGCCAAACTAGCATTTTGTACAGCTCCATCATAACCTCCCTGCTCTTATATTCTATGCCTTGGCTAATGAAGGCAAGTATCCCATGTGCCTTTTTAACCGCCGTATCTACCTGCCCTGCTGCCTTCAGGGATCTAAGTATATGCACACCAAGGTCCCTCTGATCCTCTGTCCTTCCTAGAGTCCTACCATTCATTGTGTATTCCCTTGCCTTGTTAGTCCTCCCAAAATGCATCACCTCACACTTTTCAGGGTTAAATTCCATTTGCCACTGTTCTGCCCATCTAACCAACCTGTCTATATTGTCCTGTAGCCTGAGGCTTCCCTCCTCACTATTTACCACTCCACCAATTTTTGTGTCATCTGCGAACTTACTGATCATACCTCCTACATTCATATCTAAATCATTAATGTACACTACAAACAGCAAAGGACCCAGCACCGATCCCTGCGGTACACCACTGGACACAGGCTTCCAGTCACAAAAACAACCTTCGACCATCACCCTCTGCCTCCTGCCACTAAGCCAATTTTGGATCCAATGTGCCAAATTGCCCTGGATCCCACGGGCTCTTACTTTCTTGACCAGTCTCTCATGCGGGACTTTGTCAAAAGCCTTACTGAAGCCACACCTAGTCACCCCCTCGAAAAATTCAATCAAATTGGTTAGACATGATCTCCCCCTGACAAAGCCATGCTGACTATCCTTGCCTCTCCAAGTGGAGACTAATTCTGTCCCTCAGAATTTTTTCCAATAATTTCCCTACCACTGATGTTAGGCTCACTGGCCTGTAATTCCCTGGTTTATCCCTACTACCCTTCTTGAATAATGGTACTACGTTAGCTGTTCTCCAGTCCTCTGGCACCAATATTGTTGAATTGCCTTACAGCTTTTAACAACTGAACCTTCCAATAGACACAAGTCCATTTCACTGGAAACTTGAGATTGGAACGTGCAAGCAGAACAATATTCCATCTGTCTCATTGGATATTTGGGGGTAAAAATTCATCTGTGCTCATTTTTTTGCCCGATGGGAAATGTCAATTTAGGACCACCTGCCTCACTGGCAGTGGTCCTCGATTAAGTCCCGGGAGAGGAGATGGAGCGGGCTGTGGATGGTGGGGGTGATTGTGGCGCCTGTGCAGTCGGGGGGGGAGCACTCCGAAGGGGCCGCTGAAGAAACCCGAGTGGGGCAGTTTGGACACCGCTCATCCGGAACTGATTTTTCCAAGGGGTCCTTCAACAGGCATTAAGCCCCATATTACACATTCAAGGGACGCCTAAAAAATGGGCGCAAGACATGCTAATTTCAACCCCCATGAAATCTTTTTTTTAAAAAGGTTTCTACTGCCGGATAAAGGAATTATAGGTGCATTTATTTATTAATAGACAACTATCCGGCACGGCAAGAGAGCCCCA
The DNA here is from genome assembly GCF_052327205.1 of Somniosus microcephalus. NCBI lineage: Eukaryota > Metazoa > Chordata > Chondrichthyes > Squaliformes > Somniosidae > Somniosus > Somniosus microcephalus. The sequence goes on from NC_141012.1 coordinate 23,071,767, forward strand.
GGTGGGCAGAGGAAACACTTCAAGGACACCCTCAAAGCCTCCTTGAAAAAGGGTAACATCCCCACCGACACCTGGGAATCCCTGGCCCAAGACCGCACAAAGTGGAGGAGAAGCATCCGGGAAGGCGCCGAACACCTCGAGTCTCTTCGCCGGGAGCAAGCGGAAGCCAAGCGCAGGCAGCGCAAGTCAACCCAAGCACCCCACCCACCCGCCCCTTCAACCGCCTTCTGCCCCACCTGTGACAGAGACTGTAGGTCCCGCATTGGACTCATCAGTCACCTGAGAACTCATTTTTAATGTGGAAGCAAGTCATCCTCGGTTCCGAGGGACTGCCTAAGAAGAGAAGAGAAGAGGAGACTACTATATTGAAGGGGGAATAACGCAAAGATTAATCATGGTGTCTTATTTACAAATCTTAATAACTGAACTTATGCATTACCTACATCCAGCCCAAAAAGAAAAGACTGGAATAAGCCACAAAGCATTAATGAAAAGGTTTAGAATTACTGCATCTTATCATATGTCAGTGCTTACAATGCCTTAAGGGTCAACACTTAGGTTTACATTTAAAGATTGGTTTACTGCACAGTCCTTGTATGCAGAAAATGAGATTCTGAAGGAACATAAAATCATTGCAGTAACTGGCCAGCAGCAAATGGAAAACACCACATTAACTAGATCTTTAAAAAGCAGAAACCCCCCAAAGCAGAAAACTATCTCTTGTATAAACAAAACGCATGCACATTAAAAAAGACACTCATGCATGAAACTTGGTCATCATTAAGAAAGATTCAGTGAAACCTGAGGGAGCTTTCACTTGACATACTTCAATCTTCTAAACAAACTTAAAAAAAGTGTGCAGAATCACATGGCACTCAAGCAACCCTTTGATCAAAATCAGTGATGGTGCCATGTAATTGAAGAGCTAGTCTGCCTGAAAACCTGGCAAATTTGGAGCTAATTACAGTCATTTTCATTTGGATTCATCTCATTTTATTGGTCTATAAAAAAGCAGATTCTATTGACCTACTGGTGCAGCAGGTCTGAAATTACTTTGAAATGTTGATTTCTCAGTTGAACAAAAAAAATGCAGTTATCAGAGACTGGGCTGAGCTGCATTTCAAAGGGACATTTGCTAGCTCTGAAGTGGATGTAACACACGGTTGAAATGATGTGATAGCTACAGCGCTTGGAGTTTATGATTGGTTACAACATTGGATTGTGGATTGTGATGTTTCTAATAAATCTGTAGAGAGCTGTGGTGTGTCGGAAGGATGAGAGTTTGCCACAATGGTTCCCTGACCTTGGCCATGGTGTTAAGGGGAGATGCAGAATGGAGGCTAAGCCCTTCTCCATTATAGCAGGGTTGGGGGGTGGGGGGGCAGGGGTGAAACATCCATGGCCGAGTCTTCTCGGTGATTCTCATGTACTTCCCAGTGACCCCCCAGGTCTGCTGTGGCTCAGTGGTAGCACCCTTGCCTCAGTTAGAAGGCTGTAGATTCAAGCCCCACTCCAGAGACGCAAGCACAAAATCTAGGCTGACGCTCCAGTGGGGTACTGAGGGAGTGCTGCACTTTCGGAGGTGTCGTCTCTCGGATGAGACATTAAACCTCTTGGGTGTACATAAAAGATCCCATGGCACTATTCGAAGAAGAGCAGGGGAGTTCTCCCTGCTGTCCTGGCCAGTATTTATCACTCAACCAACATAACTAAAACAGATTATCTGGTCATTTATCTCATTGCTGTTTGTGGGACGTTGCTCCATGGAAGTTGCATTTCCTACATTACAACAGTGACTGCACTTCAAAAGTACTTCATTGGCTGTAAAGCACTTTGTGACGTCTTGAGGTCATGAAAGGCGCTATAGAAATGCAAGTCTTTCTTTATTGACCCAGGTTACGAATGCTCACGGAGCAGGTGGCTTTTTGAACATGTGATGCGAGTCAAACTAAAGATGTTGTGGTTGGTGAGTGCAGAAATTTTCTGTAAAATGTACAGATAAAAGATAAACACATTTACATAGTTTCTATCAACCTGGAAATTATTGAACATCAGGAAAGAGAGAGTAAGTATATTAAGTCCTGTAATCAATTTGTGCTGCTAGTGCAGAACCTAGAGTCTTTACATTCCTCCTCAGCGACTAATTCTTCCTTTGGTGCAGTTTTGAGGTCAGCACAACGTGTGTGCAAATTTATTTAGGTGGCTAGAGTCACACTGCAGCACTGTTTGGAAAATGCAGTACCAACAAGTAAAGGCTCACAAAAGCATTACGGCCCGGAATTTGCGGTGGGTATTAACAGCGAACCCTTTGAAACTGACGGCAACTTCAGGATGCAGCGCATGCGCATCCCAACGCGGAAATCCTGAAGTTGCAGTCAGTCATTCACTGCTCCGATACTGGCGGCACTTTGGACCTCCCCCACCCCGGCAATTGGTGTAATCAGTGAAACTGATGATAACTTTCGCTCTTCCGCGGTAATATCGCTGTTAAATACCCCATTAAATGTTAGACCCTTTTGAATTAGGTATAACTGAAGTTTTAACAGCGTATTGACTGCTAAGCAAACGTTATGGCCCTGAAAAACTAATTTAAATTTTGTGGAGTGTCAACTTTATCCATTTTAATAAAAATTAAAATGTTTTGAGAAATGTAAAAAATTTTTTTTTTTTTTTTTTTAAAGTTGGTTCATCTTTATTTCAGGTTTACCTTTCCCCCATGTGAGAGCCAAAATCTTCGTTTTGCTCTCTAACATTTTCAAAAAGTTAGAATAAAAGGAGCTTATGCACTTCTTTCTTCCGGGTCAGTGAGATTTCTGCATTGTGATTGGCTGCTTAGACAGCTTGTTGACATTACAGCAGCTCGTGTTAGGGATTCCCCATTAACTGACACTGATTTCAGCTGAAGGTCGGAAATGCCAAACTTCTCGCGAGATTTTTGTGGGAAGCTTACTTCGGGGGCCAGCGGCGAACGCCTTTGCTTCGCCGCTGACCGCAAATTACGGGCCAATATTTTTTTAATCAGACACAAGGATTTCAAATGTATTTGCTGGTTGTTTGCCTCGTTACTTCAGAAGTGGGAATCCATTAAAGTGCTATTCTATTGTTGTTCAAGGGAAAAAAAACAGGCCTTACAGTGTAATAATCTGGCTGTGCCACCAGGTTCTCTGGTCTTAATACGGTGAGCAACCAGATTCTATTGCAATTTATTTCCCACTAAAATCGGTGGCAGTGCTTAAAGGGCTGAACATTATCATCCCACCTAATCTGCTGTGTTGTTTAACATTGGGCTAAGTTTGAATGAGAGGCCAATTAAAACAGAACCAGGTGCTGGTTGGGGTGAACAGTGCCAATGGCAATTTGTAAATTTAGAATGGCTGCCATTTATATATCTAAATGTATTCCCTGCTATTGCAAAGGGCAATTGATTTAGAAGGCAGATCTACTGTAGGAAGCATATTTGCTGTTCTCCAACAATGAAAAGCTGTACTCATTGTTGCTAATCATTTTATTCACATTGGTCTCTTCAAACCAGCACACGCGAATTGCAAAATTGTATAAAACAATGTAGCTAAAAATACTGCCTATATAATTAGACACATTCCTTGTCTCCATACAATTTAAAGTTAATTTGAATTTTGCAATTCAATTGGAGAGAGGTTCATGCTGAATAAAAAGGTAAATAAGTGCAACAACATGTGGTTTAATTGGAATGATTCTTGCAAATTTCAGTTACAAGTTTTCAGAATTTCGGTCATTTAAGGAAGCCATCAAACTCATCACATGATCAGGCCCATCGGCCATATCTAAACGTCAAATAAGGTTGGATTTTTCTCTAAGCACGTTAAAGCGAGATGCAACCTTAACAATCTATTAGAAAAGCATCCTTTAAATTGTCTTATTTCTTGTAAAATTAGCAATGTTAGTGACCAGGTTTTATGCAGGAGCTGAAAGGACATGAAAGCACAGCTGCATCACAACAAAGACACAGTGACAAGCAAGTAGCATTAGTGTGAAAAATGCCCATACTCTTCCTTTGCCGGAGCAGATGGTAAAGCGGCGTCTGCAATGGAAGGAGCAAGGTCAGCAGCTTTCCCACCAGCCATAGTGGGAAGAGAAGAATTGCCAAGAGCTGCAAAAACATCCTTTGCAAGGTCAATGTCTGAGGTCTTGAAGGTCCCTCCGTTATTTGGAAAGTCCTCGCCCTGGGAGGGTTTTTTGCTGCTGTCTGCAGCAGTCGCGTTCTTCACACTGGCGGAGTTATTGGTTGGCTCCACGGGGCTCTTCACTGGGTTAGGCTTTGCAGCTTCTGTTTCTGGGCTCTTGGCAGTCGTTGGAGCTTCTGGCTTGGGCTGCGGCTGCGCTGATGTAGCTGGGGGACTGGCTGGGTTGCCAGGGCTGGGAACTGGGCCAGAAGGCTTGCTATTGCTGGCGGGAGCTTTTGTGGCCTCCTCTCCTGTTCCAGCAATAGGAAGGGGGGCAGAGGCTTGGCTGGAATTGACGGTTGAGACCGGATTACTAGAGACTGGGGCAGAAGAAGGAGGCGAAGAAACAGAGACCGGGGCATCACTGAGGTCAACAAGGGGGGCAACTTTGGGAGCTGCCTCAGCTGGAGACACGGTGGAAGGTGAGGTGGGAGATGCTACAGCTGCTTTGGGTGGGTGAGGTGGAGCAGCTGAAGCAGGTGATGGCTCAGGTGTAGTTGAGGCTGGGAGTGCAGCGCTGGAAGTGAGTGTAGTCGTTTCACTCGTTGGACTGTTTTGAGCAGTGGCAAACGTTTCAGTGATAGTGTCAGAGTTAGTGGTTACTGTGGTGACAGAAGGCAACATGTCCTCGACAGTAGCCTGGGTATCTGCTGCATGCCTGTGAGGACAACAGGAGTAGAAAATGGATAGAATAGACAATATAGCAATAGTGACAGAAAGAAGCAAAAGCACAAATAAAGACTATATCATGCTGCCACATATGCAACATATAACATTAAATAAGCACCATATATTGGGTTTGAAAATAGGATTGTCTTACAATAGCATTCCTAGCCAGTATAGTAAATGGCTAAGATTTTACAGAAAACTGACAGGAAGTGACTTAAGCTTCAATAATCCTGAACACCAACATCAAAGCCATAGTAAGTCACAATGTTAGGTGGCTGCATAGTTCCTTTCTTTCCCTAAATTAATTTAAAGCAAAGTTCACAATGGAGTACTTTTATTGTTTCAGTATGTCTTCATACAAAATTGTAAAAGGATTCATGTTTTGAGTTGTGTGTGTACAACCATGTAACTTCACACTGCTGTTTGTTAAGCAGAAAGAATCTTGCTTTTTGCACTGACATTCATGCATGTGTAGCCAATCATAAATAGAGATCGAGGTCAGAATTTTAGTGATAAACTTACTTTAAGGTTATTTTATTTGCACCTGTTAAACAGAAATCATCTAAAACTTGATTCATTTCTCTCAGTTTTGACTCAGTTCATTTTGAACTGTATTTGCAAACCCTTAATGATTCCTTGAAATTCATGACCGACTATGACTCTTAAGTTAATAAGTTATGGACCTTAATTTTCCTCATTTTGGCTTGGTCCTTCAAAAACATTCAATGACATAATAAGATAACTCTGGGTTGGGAAGCACCATCAAGAAAACAGAAGCCAAATTAGACTGAACACTGCACAGTAACTCACAGAATTCACAGAAGTCATAAAGCAAGCAGAAATTATTAACCAACCATAGAAACACAAACGTGAAGCATAAAACCAGCTGAGAACACAGTACAAAAGCAGCCACATTCGCAAACACACTGCGACTTACTCAGGCTCTGTCAATGGAGTGGTTTCATTGGGTTCTGTTTGGCTTCCACCATCGTGATTGGGAGTTCGTTCTTCTTCAGTCCGCACCTCCACAATGGGCTCCTTTGATTCGTCTTTCCTGTAAGCAAATGCGAGGCATCAATTTTCATACTGGTGGGCAAGGACAGATTTTGATAGGCTCTTAGTGGCCAATCAGTTACCAACAATAAATGCTATAGTAAAGGTGGAATTATTGTGGGTATTCTATCAACCAGAAAATGCTGGAGAAACACAGCAGGTCAGGCAGCATCTGTGAAGAGAGAAACAGAGTTAACGTTTCGGGTCGATGGCCTTTCGTCAGAACGAAAGGTCATCGACCTGAAACGTTAACTCTGTTTCTCTCTTCACAGATGCTGCCTGACCTGCTGAGTTTCTCCAGCATTTTCTGTTTTTATTTCAGATTTCCAGCATCTGCAGTATTTTCTTTTTCTATCAACCAGATTGACCACAATAAAATTGTCACCAAGTGTGAGGAACAGATTACAGGTATGGGTGGTGGCACAAGAAACCCAAATGGGTTGCAAGTAGGAAGCAGAACAGGTTCTTGTCAACAAATGGGATTCATGGTTATTAGAAACATACCAAGGGAATACTATGGATAGGTGGGCTGGATGGACCGAAGGTCTTCTCCTGAAACTATTACTATGTTACTATGAAAGAAGAATGTTGCTGTAAGTACAAGGAATGAGAATAGCAGCACTGTAAGGGACTCTCCTTGCCTTCGACAAACATTCTATTAAAATAAATGGTTTCTAGGCCTCTGTAGAGCTCTGTAAAGTCTGGAAATAATTAAAGGGCACCGATAATTTACGAAACAGCAAATAAATACAATTTATTAAGTATGTCCAAACTACTTAGTCAGACTATGATATCATTTGTGTAGCAGAGATCTTGTGATGTAATTCTGTGAAGAAAATAACAGCACCCCAAGATCTTTTTGATTCAATGGTGTGACTTTTTTTCCCCCTTCCAGTACTCAACTTGGGCACCTTACTTCAGAAAAAGATCGGAACTACTTTACATGCTGCGATTTCCAATGAGAATTTACTTGGATCTGTCAACATGGTTTCACACATTAGTTCCAGTTCAGTAAGGCAAAATGATTAATGAAAGACACGAAATCGATTCAGATTATGTTGCAAGTACAGTAGTTTCATTGGGCCGTGGAGTCGGGATTGGAGGCATGTGGGGGGTTAAAATCCCGAAATCGGAGGTCCCGACACCATCCCGCCCCCAACCCGCCTCCATGCCAGTTTCACAGTAGGCGGGTACCCGCCCCGCACTGGGACCCGCCGGCCCGAGGCGGGAAGGGATTAGTGCCAATTAACTGCCTGTTAACAGGTAGTTAATAGGCAGTTTTTAGCCTAATCCCTATTTTGAAGGTTGAAGTGTGGGATTCCCGACGGCTCCAAACCACACCAAGTTAGAGGAGTCGGGCCGTCGGGTTGAAGGACTTGGAGGGGTCGAGATGTCGGTGTTCAGGTGAGTGATGGGTGCATGAGTGCAAAGGTAAGTGTGTTTGGTGTGTCTAAAGTGTGTAAAGAAGTTTAAATTACCTGTACTTACCTTTACAGCCTTCCTTCCTCTAGGTTTCGGGAGTCCATCATCTCACCGGCACAGAAAGCAGAGTGGCTGCGAACTGTCAAAAGTGATAGCCTGCAGCTTTCTGTGCAGGAGAGAATTCTAACTGAGTCTGTGGAGAAGGACTCAGTTTAGAAGTAAGACTGTCAGTGTTTGACAGCTTCAAACAGCTGTGAAACGCTGATATTTCATCTGTCAAAAGTTCTTGACAGATGAAATTTCAGTCTGTGACATCACCTGTTGCCGAGTGGCCCTTCATTGGCCTGCTGAGCCCGCCCAGCGGGCTCAACAAGGTCAATCAAGTTAAAATCGCGTGGATTGGCCGCATCTCGATGGAGGCGGGACTACAACCCCGAAAGTTGTAGTCCTGCCTTCAACCCGACTCCTGAGTTAAATTCCTGCCCTTAACTTTGCTGCTATAACACAATCATGACATTTCAGGGATATTACAGATTTAAGCTACTTACGAGAAAGCAGCTTTTCCTTCTTCAATGTCCTTGCCCTTAGATCCTGGACCAGGTTGTCCACAGAAATTGACTGCAATGCACATCAGCAGGCCACACTTATTAATGAAATAGCAAGTGACGTCTACGGCGACCAACAAGATGAGGAAGATGACGATAAGAATGCCAACAATGGCACCGGTCCCCAGACCTGAACCATTTGATGGATCAGCTTCTAGAAGAAAGGGAATCAATTAACCACTAAACAACACTCAACAATTACCGCATTTCACTACATTTAAGAATTCAAATTTTATGTTTTGAAAATTTAGATTTATTTAAATCTGAAGTGTCCCTTGAAACCACCTGTTATGAGGAACCTTTTTACTAATTCCTGGGAGTGCCAGTGGCCAACAAACTACAGGAAACTCTCGATTTACCGGCACCCAAACAACTGGGAATCTCCGTTAACCGGCAAAATTCAGGAGTAGGTTCAGTTAAGTTTTTCTTCATATTAGTGGCCGTTTCTTGATTCTTGGCTGTGTAATCGGGGGTTTCTGCACTTGTTGCTAAGCAACAGGGACGCTTGGTCTGTGGCCGGGGTTCCTGCAGCTGTTGCTAAGCAACAGGGAAGCCTGGATTTGTTGCTGTGTACGGAGCTCTCGTACCTTTTAACTATACCCCTCTGTAATCCAGACTTTTTGATAAACCGGCACCACGCCGGTCCTGTCGGTGCCAGATAAAACAGAGTTTCCTGTAAGACAAACATAAAAAAAATCTCCACTCCAACATATCTGCTGAAATAAACTGAAGGTTTTGCTAGCTATTGGGTAAAACATACATAAATTGATCTACAGGTAGAGATACTGGGAGAGTGTCCGCACATACTTCCTCATTGCAGTAACCCTACCCAGAGTCCTCGTTACAAGGCAAGTCAACCAAAGTCACAGATAGCAGATGCTTCAAGTAAATCAACATCATTGCACAGTGCTATGTAATGTCCCCTTTAAGCTGCACGGCCGCACAGCTGTCTGGAGGTCCCTGCACAGCTGGATCTTGAATGGAAAAACTGCGCATGCGCGGAAATGTGAATGGGCCGTGCACCCAAAAAATAAATTAAAGGGAGCAACGCTAATGCCCCTTTTAAAACTCTGCTTCGGAATTTCAGCTCAAGTCCAGCAATTCCCAAACTTTGGTAGATTATCTTTGTCTGGAGAGGGGTTAGGTAGGGGGGTTAACAAATCCACAATTTATGGGATAGTGAGAAAGGTAACTGCAGATCAATCCCAGTTTCAGGTGTGGCCTGTGAAGTATGTAACTGTCTCTTGAGGTTTTAATACGATATCTGCATAACTCGTTCCAAAGCAGAGAAATAAAGTGAAGTGATCTTCTGAAAGAAAATAATCAGGATGAAATAATTGCCGAAATGCGAATAATAGGGTGGATTTTTCTCTTCAGTTTGGCTAGTTTTGCAGTGTAAATTGGGTAGGTGGGGGCAGAATACTGGCTGGGAAGCCATTCCGCCCGTTCCCCACTACTTCCTGGATTTCCTCTGAAAAGGACAGTGGCTGTTGAATACATCTGCCCAAGTATGGGTGGTTATACTTAAATGACATAGTAACAAGGTAATGATATACATAATGATATATTTCTCATTACTGCCATAGCAATCCTGGGGTCTATTTCAGTTTGCCAAAATGACGATAACAGTACGGTAACCACCTCAAAATGGGGTCGGTAGACTTACTGCCCAGTTAACGCTGACATTCTGCCCATTGCCACTCTTACAGGAGGCCTACCACTGGTCGGCCAAAGTGCCGGTCTGTTTCGTAGAACGCCAAGTTAGGACAGAACTGGCAAGTGTGCGCGCCGTGCACTCTCCAATTAGTGACGTTAGAGCCGAAGACGCCCCAGAAAGAGGAGGTTAAATTATTTCTGTGGGGCCTGGAGGAGCACTCCGGGCCTTACAAAAATGATCTGGGTTGCTGCTGTGTCAGGCTCGCCCCTCCTCCATAGGTTTTTTGATCTCCACCGGTTTCTGGCCAGGCGGCTTCTGGGCCACCCAATTATTGCGCCAGCCTGAATCTGGTGGGCTGCTTTGGGACGCAGTTTGTCGCCCACAGCTCACCAGTTCCATTTAAATGAGGCCCGGGCCTCAAAATGGTCGAAACCCTTCGTCAGGACTCTATTTCTCTCTCCACGGATATTGCCTGGCCTGCTGAGTTTTTCCAGCATTTTCTGTTGTTATTTCGGATTTCCAGCATCCGCAGTATTTTGCTATCGTACTGAGGAACTGGGTTAAGACTGTCCAAGCCTACTTCACGTAGGATCCTCAGTCAGCAGATAAGGGAGGTGCTCATTCCATCAATTTGCGCTTTCATTTCTACCTGAGGTGAGAGGTGAAAGGCGAGTATACTAACCCCAATGGTCTATCCAGTCTACTAACCCCAATGGTCTATCCAGTCACCTAACAGAGACTATTTGATAATAGGCCTACAGAAAGGTTCAAGAGAAGGGAGACTGCACAGTTACCAGGTAATACATTACGTTTGGTAAATCATAAGACAAATTTACTGCATAACATAGATTGTTAATGGGCTTGGTACGTTGCAGTGAGCTAGCCAATGACATTATCAAATGCACTTTCTTCTACAGGATTTGAAAAAAAGTCACACTATCCCTTTACGCTATCACTTCAACAACCTAAACAGGACACTCACCCATATAAAATCTGTGTTTTAAATGTTTGTAAGTTATTTCTGAAGCAGATTATCTGGTCGTTATCACAACTGCTGTTTGTGGGAGTTTCCTCAGCACAACTTGGCAGCTGCGTTTCCGACATTACAGCAGCGTCTACATTTTAAATGTGTTTAATTGGCCATTAAGCAGTCTGGGACGTCCCGAGGTCGCCACACAAATGCAAGTCTTTCTTTCTATTTCATAAAATCGAAGCTTCAAACAATCACCAACTAACCGCGAGGCTTTGGGAATTCACTAACTCACAGCCAGAGGTAACTGCTCCCAATACAATTCCAGCACGTACTGAGGTCTATTTTACCTTTTATACGCTGGCTAACAGAGTGTGCCAGCAACCCCCCCCTTTCCAGCAGCGAAGATGCTAGAGCCATTTGAGGCCCAGGCCTTACTTTAATAGAACCCGGTAAGCTCTAGATGCCAAATACCACTGGGTCGGCAGCAGCCCAAATGATTTTTGTATGGCCCGGAGGAGGACTCCTGTTCTTCCTGGTCCCACAAAAATAATTTAAAACGCACCTTATCAGGGCCTCTTTGGCTCTATCGCCAGTAAAACTGGTTGGAGAGCGCGCGCCGCACTTTCCGACCAGCTCTGTCCTAAAATGGCAATCGAGTTCCTACGTATGTCATAGGTCCCCTATTAGCATTTTTTTTTTTTTTTTTTTATAAAAAGGGCCTACCTCCTGCAACAGGTGGGTTATTTGGGTGCCCAGCTGTAGGCTGCTGTAAAAGTGGACCATGTACAGCAGGCACCTCAAAGCACTGGAGAGGTACCACCAACGCTGCCTCCGCAAGATCCTGCAAATCCATTGGCAGGATAGGCGCACCAACATCAGTGTTCTCGCTCAGGCCAACATTCCCAGCATCGAAGCTTTGCCCACGCTCGATCAGCTAGATGGACGGGTCACATTGTCCGCATGCCCGATACGAGACTCCCAAAACAAGCGCTCTACTCGGAGCTCCGGCACGGCAAGAGAGCCCCAGGTGGGCAGAGGAAATGCTTCAAGGACACCCTCAAAGCCTCCTTGAAAAAGTGTAACATCCTCACCGACAACTGGGAATCCCTGGCCCAAGACCGCACAAAGTGGAGGAGAAGCATCCGGGAAGGCGCCAAACACCTCGAGTCTCTTCGCCGGGAGCAAGTGGAAGCCAAGCGCAAACAGCAGAAGGCGCGCACGTCAACCCAAGCACCCCACCCACCCACCCCTTCAACCACCGTCTGCCCCACCTGTGACAGAAACTATAGGTCCCTCATTGGATTCATCAGTCACCTGCGAACTAATTTTTAATGTGGAAGCAAGTCATCCTCGGTTCCGAGGGACTGCCTAAGAAAAAGAAGAGCGGGTCGACCCTCATTTTGAGGCTGGTACTGCCCTGTTAACACCAATTTCGGCAAGTTAAAAACCGACCTCACGGAATACAATTTGCGGAAATACTGCATTAGCTCAGTTCAAGGATCATTAGACAGGAGCCAAGTTAAGTGAGCTGCTGCCAAAATTAACGTTCAAGGGATTTTTTTTTTCTTTTTTATGCTATTACAAAAGCAGAAGGTGGCACAGCCAGTGTTCTACTGGAACTGCACAACAGCTAATTTAATAAACATAAGTCTTCCAGTACCACAGCTGGCACCAAATGGTAATGGCAGTGCTGCACTGTCGGCGGTGCCGCCTTTCGGATGAGACGTTAAACCGAGGCCTCGTCTGCTCCCTCAGGTGGAGGTAAAAGATCCCGTGGCACTATTTCGAAGAGCAGCAGGGGAGTTATCCCCGGTGTTCTGGCCAATATTTATCCCTCAATCAACATAACAAAAACAGATTATCTGGTCATTACCACATTGCTGTTTGTGGGAGCTTGCTGTGCGCAAATTAGCTGCTGCGTTTCGTACATTACAACAGCGACTACACTTCAAAAGTACTTCATTGGCTATAAAGCACTTTGAGACATCCGTTGGTCGTGAAAGGCGCTATATAAATGCAAGTCTTTCCTTTATACTACACAAAAGAATACCACAGCTTTATATGTCTCAAGTTTAGAGTTTGCACATAATTAAGTATATTAATAATAATGGCCCAGAAATTCGGGTCTCCCCGGGTGAGTACGCATGGGGTACTCACCCGTAGGCCGAATGGAAGTGCCAGTTTTCTGCATGCACTGCGCATGCGCGGGAAACAGGCACTTCCGTTCCCCTGAACGAAGAGGTTCAGAGGTCGAACGCGTGCATGGGGGAGGCTGCGCGTGCGCATCGAACTTAGGTTTTTTTTTGCAGGTTTTCCTGGGATCGTAAGCCTGCAGGATTTAGAAATGTAAAAAGGTGTAAGGCCTGCTTTTTACAAGGTAAGTGGTCAATTAATTAAAATTAAAACATTTTTTCCACAGGTTTATTATTTTAAAATACTTTAAAGCAAGGTATGTTTATTTTTAGCCCCGTTAGAATATAAAATTATTTTTTTCAAAAATTTAAATTATTGTTTAAAATAGTTATTTAATGTAATTTATAGTTTATTTTAAAAGTGTGATTTAAAAAAAAAATTATTTGAAGGTTTACTGCTATTTTGGGGCTGTAGTATTTATAAGTTTGACAGGTCTTCCTGTCAATCTTATGAATGGGCTTCTCCCTCCTCCGATTGGCTGCCCATGGCCCACGTGATCCCAGGGGATGCATCGAACTAACTGCGCCCCTGGGATACGCAAGCACTGCGCGCCGGCAGCTGGACCAGGCCCCGGATTGGAATTCCACGGGGCCCTACAGCTCAACTGCCGGCGCGCAAGGTCAGTGTAGGTCGGGGGCTTGCACCCGCGGGAAGCCCCCGACCCGAATTTCTGGGCCAATTATTTCATACACTGGCTGCTGGTGATCCAGGTGCTGCTCAAGGGAGGCAGGTCAGGATTATCAGAAAGAGAGGGAGAGTCAGCCCAGGCCACTCTCCCCTACCTCCTAACAGCCATTTATAAAGTGTCATTAGCGGAGGCCTGGGTGCAGGTCCAGTAGCTGTCATCTCAGCTATGGATGGTGTATGGCGCAGTGGGACTGAAGAAAAAGCACACACAATACAGCATTGGTATCTAAATGGCAGCTTGCAACGCATCATCCATAAAACGAGTCACGGAAATCTAGCCATAAAGCCCAGGCAGCTCAGTTCTGCTTGTACTTTTTCCCCACTCGCTAGTTTGTCCAGTTTGCAGTTCACGGGACTCACAGTTTTGAAAGGGCTGCACTGAATGCTATTGCTTCATGGGTGAATAAATCGTGATTCAAAGCGCCTAGATTTAGAAACATAGAAGATAGGAGCAGGGGTAGGCCATTCGGCCCCTCGAGCCTGCTCCGCCATTCAATGAGATCATGGCTGATCATCCAAATTCAGTACCCTGTCCCTGCCTTCTCTCCATATCCCTTGATCCCTTTAGCCTTAAGAAATATATCCAACTCCTTCTTGAATATATTTAATGAATTGGCCTCTACTGTCTTCTGTGGTAGAGAATTCCACAGGTTCACCACTCTCTGGGTGAAGAAATTCCTCCTCATCTCTGTCCTAAATGGCTTACCACTTATCCTTAGACTGTGATCCCTGGTTCTGGACTCCCTGACCATCGGGAACATCCTCCCTGCATCTAGTCCTGTCAGAATTTTATAAGTTTCAATGAGATCCCCTCTCATTCTTCTAAACTCCAACGAGTATAAGCACAATCGACCCAATCTCTCCTCATACGTCATTCCTGCCATCCCAGGTATCAGCCTGGTGAATCATCGCTGCACTCCCTCCATGGCAAGAACATCCTTCCTCAGATAAGGCGACCAAAACTGCACACAATACTCAAGATGTGGTCTCACCAAGGCCCTGTACAACTGCAGCAAGACATCCTTGTTCCTGTACTCGAACCCTCTCGCGACAAAGGCCAACATACCATTTGCCTTCTTAACTGCCTGCTGTACCTGCATGCTTACCTTCAGCAACTGGTGCACAAGGACACCCAGGTCTCGTTGCACTTCCCCTTCTCCCAATCTATTGCCATTCAGATAATAATCTGCCTTCCTGTTTTTGACACCAAAGTGGATAACCTCGCATTTATCCATGTTATATTGCATCTGCCATGCTCCTGCCCAATCACCCAACCTGTCCAAATCATACTGGAGTTTCTCAGTACCCAAAACTCCTTCACACAGCGTTGAATCTCTCCAGAAGTCAGTCTCTCTCTCTCTCAGAATGCGTGGTGCAAAAATTTCACCAACCAAAAAAGGCAGGAAGCGGCCACCTTTAAATAGCGCTCCCCAGTCACTTTCTGACTGCAAAACGCTCCCTCAACCTGTCGTTGCTAGCAGCAGGCGGTAAGGCAAGGGGCACCACTCAATATCTGGTCCGGGGCGCTACCGGGGCGTTGCGCACTCGACTGATGTCATGATCTGCCGGCGCAGGCGATCGTGGCGGTAGTGTTTAGCGCTGCCACAAAATGTCTAGTTAATTTCAAGAGCAGCGCAAACATCGCCGCGCCCGGGCGCTAGTTGCTTTGTGCCCCATTAGCGCCCTCTTAAGGCGCTAATGGGAGGCGCAAACAACTGAAATTTTCTCCCCTAGTCTTTCACCGCGAAGGAAACATTCCAATTTGTGTTTCTCAGCTCCAAAGTGGATGATCTCACACCTCCCCACATTGATCTCCATCTGCCAGAGTTTAGCCCAGTCACTTTGTCCTCTATTTCCCGCTGTAACCTCCTGCTCCCATCTACACAACATACTGGCTTTCTAACTTAGTGTTATCTACAAACTTGGCCTCCCTTCATCCAAGTCAGCTGATGCCCCAATACAGATCCCTGGGGAACGCCACTTGTCACATCCCACCAATCAAAGAATGAATCCTTTAACCCTACTTCTGTCTCTTACATCCCAACCAATTACCACCCATGTCACAAAGCTATCTCCAATTCCATGCGTGTTCATTTTTGCTAATAATCTCGTGAGGAACCTTATCAAATGCCTTCTGGAAGCCCACACAGAAAACATCCATAGGCACTCCCCTAGCTATTATGCTAGTGACCACCTCAAAAACTTAAACTGGAGTAGTCAGACATGACCGACTCTTACAAATCCATGCTGACTCTCTTTCACCAGCTCATACTACCTCCCGTTGATATTCAACGGCATTACCATCGCCGAATCCCCCACCATCAACATCCTGGGGGTCACCATTGATCAGAAACTTAACTGGACCAGCCACATAAACACTCTGGCTATAAGAGCAAGTCAGAGGCTGGGTATTCTGCGGCGAGTGTCTCGCCTCCTGACTCCCCAAAGCCTTTCCACCTTCTACAAGGTGCAACAAAGGAGTGTGATGGAATACTCTCCACTTACCTGGATGGGTGCAGGGGGCCTAGAAATTCGGTGGGCTGCGCCACCAGTTAGCGTCTAAAGAGGGCACTCAGTGGCTTTAGCGCCACTGGCCACGTCTCCCGCGATATTTAGCTGGGGCGCTAATGGCGGCGTTAGCCTGTTGCGCTGCGCCACCACTGATGACGTCATCGGTGTGCGCAGCGCCCTGCTACCGCCCCGATCACGGTATTTGGCAGCGACCGCCTCTGTAGCGCCGTTTGCAAATGGCGCCTGGTTCACGGGACCTACCTGTGGCGGCAGTGCCGCAAATTAAGGTGGAGGTGCGGGGCGGCCGTTTTTTCAGCGGCCGCCTGCCAACACCACCGTCCCCGGCCTCCTGATCGCCCCCCGCGGCAGTGCCAGCTGTTTTCCGAGAGCCCGGCACTTCTCCTCGGTGCCGGGCTCTTTTGCTGGCACTCGCGATCTCCAATCGCGCTGGTACAGGCCCCTCCCCCTTAAGAATGGGAGGAAGGCCTGCAGTACCGCAGCATGCCATGCCGGAGCGTGTGGCGCTGCGGCACGTAGCGCTGCGATATTCAGTTTCAGCGCCCTAAGAGGGACGCGGAGCGCCTCGAGCCTCGCCCCGTGTGCCTCGCTCCGCGTCCCTCTTGGGGCGCTCAAGCTGAATTTCCGGCGGTCGCAACTGCTCCGAACGCTGCGCTAAATCCGGCGCCCAGGCGAGCTTGGCGCCCCGTTTGCGGCTCTACCCAATTTCTCCCCCAAGAAGTTCGATACCATCCAGGACAAAGCAGCCGGCATGATCGGCACCCCATCTTCCACCTTAAACATTCACTCCCTCCACCAGCTGTGCAACCTGGCTGCAGTGTGTACCATCTAAGATGCACTGTAGCAACTCGCCAAGGCTTCTTCGACAGCACCGTCCAAACCCGCGACCTCTATCACCTGGAAGGTCAAGGGCAGCAGGCGCAATGGGAACACCACCACCTTCAAGTCACACACCTGACTTCAGAATGTATTGTCGATTCTTCATCATCGCTGGGTCAAAATCCTGGATCTCCCTACCTAACAGCACTGTGGGAGTGCCTTCACCATACTGACTGCAGCGGTTCAAGAAGGTGGTTCCCTACCATCTTCTCAAGAACAATTAAGGATGTGCAATAAATGCTGGCCTTGCCAGCGACACCCACATCCCATGAATGAATAATTTTAAAAACATTATCCAAGCGCTTAATCACTCTGATAAAGATTCCAGTAACTTCCCCACCATTTGCGTCAGTACCAGCAGTAAGCATCTTAATAAATTAAATAAATTAAAGCACCTTGATCCCAGTCCAATTCTTGGTAAGTGTTTCTCTGCTTAAGTAGCGATGCACACAGAACAAGTCATAATTCTAGTAGATAATTCCTTTGACAAAAAGGAAACAATAAATTCTCATGGCAATGGGCACAAATGCTCAAAACGAACTGGTTTAGTTTTCTAAAGGTTAGAGGGATCCTCTTCATAGTGCAGCACAATGAAGTTCTCATCACTAAACAATTTTGTGCTTCATAAACACCTGGGCTTTTATTTTCCTCTTCCATCAAAAATGTGTTAAGATGCTTATTGTTTTCAGAGATGTTGTGCAAGCCTATTTTGTTGACGGGAACAAAAAAAAAATGACCAATACCTCTGTCATAGTTCTCAAGCAGTTAATGAGCCACTTAGCTGTTATAAATGATGCCGAGTTTGCTAATTCAGCTCACAATGCCACTGACACAAGGAGACACAAGAAACGTCTGTGTTACTGGTCACGCCATAGAGGTTCTCGTCACTGCATACTGGAGAGATGACCTAAGGTGAGAAGCAGTCTCGTGGCTTGAAAAGATAGAACCAAGGTAAGAAAAGAATATCATATCATACAAAATGTGGATGAAGTTAAGCCTAAATGATTTTATACGTATGTAACTCAAGTAAATGACAATACTCACTCTGAGAACACAGCTTGATATATTGAACTTTGATATACTGAGTCTCAATATATCAATGTTTTGGTTTAGTTGTCGTACCTAGCATCAAATTATATTTAATTTTACTTCAATATTGAAGTAAAACCTCAATATATCAGAAGAATATTGTGGCTCCACTCAGCTGCTCTTACCTGCTCTGAGCCCAGTCCTGCTCTCCTGGACTTTGAAGTAACCGCCTCCTGCCCTCCTTTCACTGATCGCACGCTGCCTGCATTTTCCTCACATACCTGTATTCCTAACTCAGCCGGAGTATAAATTCAGAGGTAGCGTCTTACACTGGTGTCCTATTGCATGAGAGTGGGAGAAAGAATGACCATCACTGTGTCCCTTATGCTGCTCAGTTCATTTCTGGCAGAGAAAACATCTGTTCTCAGCACTGCTGCCTCATTCACAGAGTTAATGACTTCCCATACCCACGCAGTTGCCTCAAGTCTCCCAAGGATCGATCCTCGACCACCTCCTATTTCTCATCTGCATGTTGCCCCTCGGTGACATCTCAGCCCATCTGCTGCTGAAACTTTCATCCGTGCTTTTTTTTTTACCTCCAGACTCGACTATTCCAACGCTCTCCTGGCCGGCCTCCCCTCTTCCACCCTCCATAAACTTGAGCTCACCCATTACTCTGCTGCCCATACCCTAGCCTGAACCAAGCCCCGCTTACCCATCACCACTCTGCTCGCTGGCCTACATTGGCTCCTGCTCCACCAATGCCTCGATTTTAAAATTCTCAGCCTCGTTTAAATCTCCCAATGGCCTCGGCTCTCCCTATATCTGTACACTCCTCCAAGCCCGACAACATTTCAAGAACACTGAATTCTTGGGCATTCCCCACTCCCATTGCCCCATCACTGGTGGCCATGCCTTCTGCCATCTATGCCCTAAGCTCTGGAATTCTCTCCCTAAACCTCTCCTCCTTTAAGACGCTCCTTAAAATCGCTCTCTTTGACCAAGCTTTCAGTCGCCCATTCTAACATCTCCTTCTTTGGCTCATTGTCATTTTTTGTCTGATTGCGCTCTTGATATGCCTTGGGGAGTTTTACTCTATTAAAGGCGCTACGAGCTGTTGTAACATTCTATGGTTCTGACCCCTATGGGTGCCAGGAACGCCCATGCAGTATAAATGTTAAGAGCAGTGGTGATCTTTGCTGCTACTGGTAGTGTACTGCAAGTGGTTAACTGGTTCTGTAGGTCTTTGTGGACTAGTTGCCATATCTCAGTTGCATTATTCTTACTGCTAACATGCCAACATGCAAAACACAGTAAAGCTGATGAACAACTTCCAAAAAAACCTGACACAGACAGACCCCAAAAAGCTGACAACTTGAGAAACAATGCACAATTGAAAAACAGCCCTGAATAAAGGCCTACGACCAAGGCCACTGCTTCAAAATAATTAAATAAGCCAAATTTCTCTTTATTATGTTGGATTTCAGAATTTTCATTAGCTTTTGTTGCTCTGAAAACTGAAACCAAAAAGCCTCATGCATGGCATATGAAAAGAAGCAGTTATGGTAGTGCAGCGTGACATGTACAGTGCTTACCATGATTTAAACTGCAACTATACCCAATGTACTTTGTAGTGGTGAATTCAGCCATTTTTGAAGGGGGGGAAATGATTTCTGATGGTATGAAATGTATTTTCTTGGGGGTCGCGGCCATTTCTGCTCCGAAATTTTTTTTTTTACACTTTTTAATGCATTTTCCAGTATTTTGAAGTGTATTGTGATTCAGCATTTAGAGCCAACATTTAATTCTGCCATGGTTTTTATAGATGTGAATAGCGGTGAACATTCAATTATATTCAGAATTTAGTTTGGGTCAAAAATTCAAAACCACAGAATCTAGAATAAATGAAGGTGGCCTGTGGGGAGGCAGCTTTCACTGGGCTGCAGGGGACACTTACTGGGCTCAATGCAGACAGAGTGCATGCTCTATTACCTCCTCCAATGGACTATTGGATATCAGGGACCTAGCAGTTTGATGTTTTTCACTCAAATAGCTCTAAGAGAGGCTATGCAAGCATAGAAAATGCCACGCATTTACACAGGAAATCAAATATCCTCTTTTACTCAAAACCATTATCCATCTCTTGAATCTTCATCTTATTAACTCTGAGAAGAGTTATTTCTTTCTGTGAGATAAAATACTGAGAAAGCAGAACTAATTAGTTCAATCTATATCTGGAGCTTCCTTCAGGTCCAACACTGTTACATCTATATTGTTATAAATGCAATGTGATTTAAACGAGACACGATTAAATTAGATCAATTGATCTTCAGCAATATTGATATGATTAAATTTCCAACAAGGATTGCTATATGCCTACTGGTTAAATTATTTAAATGTGATAAATAATTATAAACTTCATATTTGTGTGACTTTGGCGGAGCTTAAAATAACGGAGGACGAATATCTTGAATAACAATCTCACCAACAATTTCTGATAATAAGATGTAGTCCTCCAAAGAAACTTCCTGATGGCTTCCTGACACATTTCAATGTTGCACTGAGTGTCCTGCCAAGGCACAGTATTGAAGCCAAAACAGAAACCATCACCTCGGTCATAAACAGGGTTCGCGCCCTGCAGTACATTACTCGTCTTGTCCGCAACACTGGCTGTGCTTGCAATATCGCCCCACAATACCTTGTGACTCGTTTCTTCTGCACATGCACGATGTGCAATTTGGCCAAATTCTGTCTTGCTTGGCCTCAAATTAGACTTTAACAGTCCTTAAACAAGGCTAATTTCATGAACATATTTTAGGATTGGAGCAAAAAAACCAGAATGGCAGTAAAGTTATTTTCTATCAGCCTCGCTCTCCTGTTGACTCATGCCTATTGTTCTTTAAAAATGAACACAGAGGAAAGCATAACCCCTGAACTTGCATTATCAATGTAATTGACATTTACCAGCTCATTTTGATTAAAATTTTAATGCTTGTACTTAGATAATTGTGAAAATTGTATATTAAGCAACACTGGCATCGGGTAATAGAAAGTAATTAAAAGCTTAGTACTCGTAAAAGCCAAGTTCAGGAAGATGTCAGGAAGAATTTCTTCACATCAAGGGTGATTAATACCTTGAATAGTTCTCCAGGCAGAGGCAAAAACTCTGGAACCATTCAAGAGAATGGTACAAATACAAAGTTTACTTGTTTTCATTTAGGGTGGATTCTTGTGTAAGTATGAAAGTGTCAAAATAGCACTCAGCCTTGAACGGACTGGATACTGGTCCAGTGGTTTTACTGGGAATAATACACTGTCACAAGGTGCAGTGGCTACCATTTGGGAGGTTAGAATGATCACAGCTGGCCATGCAAGACATTCTTTTTTTCATGATTATTAGCAATCTTTGTCAAGTCAGATAAAAAATGGCTTCCTAAAACGTGGTGCTTGCCAGAAGGGAGCTTTGAGGCTCTGTTAACATCTCTTGGTGAAATAATGACAGTACGAACATTACATGATGGTGAGGGAGCAGAACAAATTGTCAATTTAAATGTACACAAGCTCATTATGACTTTCCTTCTTAAAATTGGATAATATACATCGTTACTGAAAGTAGACAAGGTGCATAAATTATATTCATATTTAGCAATGGCACATCTGCCAGGACAATTATGAATTCTACCTCTGTGCCATAATGAGCTGATTAATGAGACTAAATATACAATAGCAACTTGCATTTATGTAGCACCTTTAACTTAAAATCTGCCCCAAGATTTTTCACAAAGCAGACAGGGAAATGGGTGCTGAGGGTGTGGGAAGGATGTAAGGCTGGAAGAGGTTCTCAAGATAAGATAGAGGAAGCAGTCGAGGCATTTTGAAGACAAAGATGAGGATTTTAAATTGAATATGTTGGGAGGGGACACAGAGCCAGTATATGCCAATGAGGACAAAGGTGATGGGTGAGCAGGGCTTTGTGTGGGACAGAATACTGGCAGCTGAATTTTAGACAAGAGTGGAGGCTAGAAAGGAGGACCCCGTAATAATCAAGTCAAGAGGTGACAAAGGAGAGGGTAAGAGTATCAGTGGGGTGAGGTTGGATGGAAGTGAACAATGATGCACAGGTTGAAATGGGCAATCTTGGTGATGAACAGGATGTGGGTTTGAAGTTTAACTCATGGTCAAATAGGATGTCAAGGTGTTGCATGGTTTGGTTCAGCCTGGCAGCAAACAAACAGGAAAGCAAAAGGGACTCAGAATGTCCCAAAGCAGTTTACAGCCAATGAAGTACTTTTGAAGTGTAGTCACTGTTGTAATGTAGGGAAACACAGCAGCCAATTTGCGCACAGCAAGCTCCCACAAACAGCAATGAGATCATGAGCAGATAATCTGTTTTTGGCGGTAGAATCATAGAATCTTGCAAAACAGAAGGTGGCCATTCGGCCCACCGTGTCTGTGCCAACTCTTTGAAAGTGTTATCCAGTTAGTCCCACTCCCCTGCCCTTTCCCCAGAACTGTGCAAATTTTTCCCCTTCAAGTATTTATCCAATTTCCTTTTGAAAGTTATTATTGAATCTGCTTCCATCACCATTTCAGGCGGTCCATTTGCTGTTTAAAGAAAATTCTCCTCATCTCGCCTCTGGTTCTTTTTCCAACTACCTTGTGTGTTGATGGATTAATATTGGCCAGGACAACGGGGAACTCTCCTGCTCTTCTTCAAATAGTGCCATGGGATCTTTTATGTCCACCCGCAAGGGGAGACAGGGCGTTGGTTTAATGTCTCATCCGAAAGATATCACTACTGACAGTGCAGCACTCCCTCAGTATTACACTGAAGAGTTGACTTGAATTATGTACCCAAGTCTCTGAGATTGGGATTGAAACCACGATCTTCTGACTCAGAGGTGAAAGTGCTTCCACTGAGCCAAGGCTGACGTCTAGTAAGATTTTTTTCCCATTTTATTAAACATTACAGATTCTTTTTTAAAAGTCCTGGATTAAATATTTTCACAGATATATTGGGAAAGAAAATTGGGAAATAGTATAGTGTATCTGAATAATGTACAGAGAGAGTTGTTGGAAAACAAGCCCCTCTCATTCCTTGCAAAATTTTACTTCATCAGCATTCACGGAATCGATTTTCTAGCAATAATGAATGAGGCCAAAAAAGTCAAAGCTCAAAGCTGCTTGTGTCAAGAAGTTCTAGCTGCTCTAATAAAGAATTTCAATTTTGTTTTTTTTCTTGCCTAAAATGGGGTCCAGCCATGTGCGTGCAACATGTGCACCAATTTTCAGTGAGGAAAAGGAGAATGAGGTTTTTTTTAAAACATAAGATTCGGAAGACAATCAGTTTTACCAATTCTGCCAATTACATGATTCAGCACTTGAGGAACCCAGGAGTACCAGCACAATAGAAAGGTGAATTAATCTATTGCTTTCAACAAGCACAACAATTAAATGGACAGATACAGCTACGTTTGTTCACAGCAAACGATCAATCAGCAGTTCTGATGAAAGGTCAGTGACCTGAAACGTTTAGCGGTAGAATGTGTCTTGGACGGTAGCAAAAAACGGGCGCCATCGTATCGGCCGAATGTTACACGTCCCGCTTGATATTCAGTTCTATTGAAGTCAATGAAACTGAGTGTCAGGTGCAGAGTATAACGAGCAGCTTATTTGATACTGATGTAAGAAAACTCACTAAGCACTTGGTTGAGTATAAAACAAGGCTTTAATCAACTGTTTCACAACCATGAGATTCTAGTTACATCACTATTTCCTGGTTACAAAAACATCCTGGGCAAGCTGGGCCCACGCCCGAGTATTTATACTCCTTGGACGGCGCCACCAGCTGGTCGCCCAGTGTTATTTCATGAGTCATTTTACAGAATCACAGAAGCCCCACAGTGCAGATAGAGGCCATTTCGGCCCATCGAGCCTGCACTGACACATATCCCACCCTATCCCCGTAACCCCACGTATTTAATCCCCTAACACTAAGGGTCAATTTATCATAGCCAAATCAACCTAACCCGCACATCTTTGGACTGTGGGAGGAAACCGGAGCACCCGGAGGAAACCCACGCCGACACAGGGAGAATGTGCAAACTCCACACAGACAGTCGCCCGAGACCGGATTTGAACCCGGGTCCCTGGTGCTGTGAGGCAACAGTGCTAACCACTATGCCATCTTCATGAATGATAAGATTCATGACAAATACCATTCATTTTTAGTCACTGCCCAAGACTAATTTCTACTCCTAAGTCTGTTTCTCTCTCCAGAGAGGCTGCCTGACCTGCTGAGTGTCTCCAGCAAACTCCCATTTTTTGAAGAGGTGTGTGGGATTTACAGCCCTCCAATCGCACCACTCCCATATCCAAGGAGCATTTTTTATTTGTTCCTGGGATGCGGGCATGCCCATCCCCAATTGCCCTTGTGAAGGTGCTGGTGAGCTGCCGTCTTGAACCGCTGCAGTCCGTGTGGTGAAGGTACTCCCAACAGTGTTGTTAGGGAGGGAGTTCCAGGATTTTTGACCCATTGTGGCCAGAGCCTCTGCTATTTCCATACTTACTTCCCTCAGCAACTTAGGATGCTTTCCATCCCTACTGGGTGACTTTTCTACTTTGAGCAATGGAGCCATTGAGGATCGGGATAGAACTAGGTGGATCACATGACCGGGCACCAGAAAACGGGGTACAACTCAGCTTCACTAGGATTGTACCCGGTGCTTTCTGGTGTGCGGCCATGGACAGATTTTTCGCCCACCACCACCCCCCAACCCTCGTAGCTGAGAGCTATTGTGAATCTTGCTGAGGCCCAGAGAAAGGCCTCGTTCATAAGGTTGCAACACTCCAGGATTGTCCCGGAGCCTCCAGGAAGTAAAGTTTAATTTCCTGGACCCTACTATGAGCAACCTGGGAAAAGAAATCATAGGGGGATTCATTTTTTTGAACACTTTCATTTATTAGTTGTAAAAATATTAAAGATGGGAAGTGTTTGACTGGGCGGGGCGGTTGGAGGCAGGAGATCATGCAATGAAACCTCCAAGAATACATCCAACCAGAGTTAGAAACCCTCGGCCTCCAAAGTGTGACTGCCAAAGGTAATCAATGCTAGAGGGAAGTGATTCTCTTCAAGAAAGTACCCTATAGCTCCCTGAAGAGCTGAAGATTGAGAACAAAAGTCATGGTGCATTAGGTTCTACTCAGGCCTTCCCTCATGTAGTTGGATAAGCAACCACTGGAGGAAATACTGTGGGGACAATTTTCAACTGGAGCTCATATCGCGCAGGCAGTGGGTGGAGTGTTCGCAGCAAGATGCCCGAACCATTTTAGGGCCGAGCCACATCTAAATATTTTTGGGCAAGGTGCCATCACACATCGAGCACACACAAGCAGCTTGCCACTTTGGGTGGGGGGGGGGGGGGTGGTGGGGGGAGGAGAAAGAGATGTCCTACAATCGGCGCACAACCCCGATTTAAAAAGTTTAATAAGGCGCTCACCTACTTTTGAACGGACACACTAGCCGCTCATTTTGATGGCTACTCAAAAAGTCTTTATGGGTTATCTGTAGCTAAGGGTAAGAATCTCTCATGACAGGTTGCCCACTCCAAGTCCCATTCAAGTATCTGACTGGTCAATCATCAACGGTTTTCTGAACTACTCTCTAATTTAGGTATCAGATTACTAAACCTGCCACAGAGGTTTAACTTAGCTCCAGTTTGTCACCTTCGAGCTGAGTAGACTAGGCCTGTATTCTCTAGAGTTTAGAAGAATGAGAGGTGATCTCATTGAAACATACAAAATTCTTATTAGGGCTTGACAGGGTAGATGCTGAGAGGATGTTTCCCCTGGCTGGGGAGTCTAGAACCAGGGGTCACAGTCTCAGAATAAGGGGTCGGCAATTTAGGACTGATTTGAGGAGAAATTTCTTCATTCAGAGGGTTGTGAATCTTTGGAATTCTCTAGAGCTGTGGAGGCTCAGTCGTTGAGTATATTCAAGACAGACATCGATAGATTTTTGGATATTAAGGGAATCAAGGGATATGGGGATAGTGCAAGAAAGTGGAGATGAGGTAGAAGATCAGCCATGATCTTACTGAATAGCGGAGCAGACTCGAAGGGCCAAATGACGTACTCCTGCTCCTATTTCTTATGTTCTTAAAGAGGTCCCATTTACCCCCAAAGGAGGTAGTCGTTACTTAGTTATTAGAAACTGATGAGGTCTGAGCCCTCAGTTGGGCAGAGGATGCAAGGTACCTCTCATGAGGAACATGGTAAGCAGCACAATTCATCTGATTACAGAAAGGACACACTATATCCCATTGAATGGTAGTTCCAACATTTGGAGCTTCAGCACTAACTGCATTCTTCTCTGCAATCCATGCTAACCAGCGAAACTTAGTTATATGAACATGTATTCTAATACACGTCAACTGGGTAACATCTTACAGCAGCTAAATCAAAAGCAAAATACTGCGGATGCTGGAAAACTGAAATAAAAGCAGAAAGTGCCGTAAACACTCAGCATCTGTGGAGAGAAACAGAGTTAACATTTCAGATCGTTAACTCTGTTTCTCTTTCCTCAGATGCTGCCCGAATGGTTGAGTGTTCCCAGCAGTTTTCTGTTATTTTATCTTATAGCAACTCTTGTCCCAAGACTTAGTTTGCTCATTTGTTACACGAGGGACAACTGGTGGAAGGTCCAACACAGGACAGTTTGCGAATGCCAGCAGGTGTTCTAGATGTCCAAGTCCAGTCCTACACATGGAATAGACAATATTTAACTTGTACATGGAGGCTGAAGAAATTAGGCAGAATAAAGTAGTCTTGTGCTCTTTACCTTATTACATTTCCCATGCAAAATGTTCATATTTGGTAAAATACCACCTGGCAAAATTCTTAAATGACTGATTTTTGAAATATGATATGTACGTCTCTGAAAATGTTACCAATTCACATTAAGAATTAATATAGTCATTCATGCTAAGTTCTGCTCAGTCTGGGTGTCTTCCTGTGCAAAATGAATGCAGGACTTTGTCAGGGTTTAAATTGCTTATAATCTGCCTATATTCACACCCAAATCCTGCACTGGTTTTAGGAAACATTATAATATCTAGGTGGGCAATTAAAAAAAGCCCTGACAATGGGGTAATATTTGTTCCCTATAGGGAATGCTATTTCTCTATAACATCCAGTGAAATCAAGCGTTGTGCCACTTCAATTAAGCCATCCAATACAACAACACTTCAGCTCAAATCATATGATTGCACAGTAGGAACCTTGTTATCTGTTGCTGATCGCTCCCACATCCATTATACTGGCAATAAAAGAACTGTGGGCAATGGAGCAAAGTTGTCCTATTTGCCTACAGTATGAACATGTGTACATTAGTTTTGAAGGTTTAGCACAACTCAGGACTGAGATGACACTAATAAGTTATTTGAGTTTTTCTCTCATGGTTTATGATTGATCTCTACCTCTGAATACCATGGTTCAGTGGCATCCCGTAAAACATGCTTTGCACAGTCTTTTTATATCCGCAGACATGTCGTCAGCATTCATACGTATGCTAATGACACCTAGCTCTGCCTCTCAACCACCTCTCTCAATCGCTCCACTGCCCTAATGTTGTCAGATTGTTTTTATGATGAGGTGCAATTTCCTCCAGTTAAACACTGTAAAGACCAAAATCATTGTTATTGGCCCCCGCAACAAACACCACTGATTCCATCCCCCTCCCTAGTCATGGTCTCAGGCAGAACTAGGCTGTTCACAATTTTAGCAGCCTATTGAAACCAGAGCTTCTTCTCCATCACCAAGACCTACTTCCATCTTCGTAACATTATGTTTCCATCCCTAGCTCAGCCCCTCTTCTGCTGAAACCCTCCAGATTCAACTATTTCAACACTCTCCTGGTCGGCCCCCTCTCCACCCTCTAAACCGCTCCTGCCCATATCTCATCCCGCACCAAGTCGCGCTCACTCATCATCCTCGTCCTCCCCGACCTCGTTGGCTTCTGATCCGCCAAAGCCTCAAATTTAAAATGCTCATCCTCATGTGTAAATCCCTTCCATGACCTTGCCTCTCCTTATCTCTCCAACGTCCTTTAGCCCTACCACCATCTCCCCCAAACTTTTTGTTCCTCAGATTCTGGCCTCTTGTGCATCCCTCCCTCCCTTCACTCCACCACTGGCAGCTGTGCCTCCAGCCACCTAGTCCCACTCACTGGAATTATCTCCACAAGTGCCTTTGCATCTCCACCTCCATTTCCTCGTTGAAGATGCTCCTTGAAACCCACCTTTTTGACCAAACGTTTGGGTACCCCTCCTAATAGTGCCTTCTATGGCCCGCCATTCATTTTTTTCTGATTTCGGCTCTATGAAGTGCCTTGGGATGTTTTTCTGCTTTAAAGATGCAAGTGTTGTGGTTGCTCCAACCAGCCTTGTTTTTAAAAAGAGTTTGGCAATATACAGGAAACTCTTTGGTATCCGGCACCGACGGGACCGGCGTGTTGCCGGTTCATCAAAAATTCCGGATGACGGAAAGGGTTATCTACCGAGGCTATTTTTAACAAAGAAAAAATTTTTAAAAATCAAGAAATGTGCAGTATACAGTAATTGGGTACTCACCTACAGAATGTTGTGTTAAATGGATGGTGGAAGATGCTTGATTAAGTACAGTACTGCCAGTTGAGGGTAATGCAATGCAATGACTACCAGCAGCATGGGAGACACACAGTACCCCTGTACAATGGCGGATCAGAAGAGGCTACCGGCAGCGCGGGAGAGTCAGACTCCTGTTATTGAGGTGTTCCGACTTCCGACAGCGCCAAGAAGCCGAGTAGTGGCAGTTTGGAGAACTACCCCCACTGTCTAACTCGGCCACTGCGGGAGACTCGGACTCAGACTCGGCAACATTGCCGGTTATTGAGGTGTTGTTTTTGGAGTGAGAATTTTGCCGGTTAATAGAGAATTCTGGATATTTAGGTGCCGTTTAAACAAGAGTTTCCTTTAGTGTTCAACAGCCCAGTGGGTACTGGCCTCAAAATAAATACAGTAACAACACAAAGTTGTCTCAGCATGTCTAGAATCTAACTGTATATTTTCTTGTCATTTTTCTCTTGTATTCATCTCTCTCTCTGCACCAGGCATCATTCCACCAGCTAAGAGAACAGACCGATGACCATCTCTTTGGCTTTTGCTAATGCCAGGGTTGTAGCTACCTGCTAAGAAGTGTGCAAAAGATAACTGACCCTTTAGTTTTTTAGGTTCATCTCCATAGGAAATAGTCTGCCTCTGCCATCTGGGTTATAACCAGCTCAAAGGTGCTTCTACTACTTGAAAAGCACCTTCTCTGAATAGTCCTACGATTGGGAATTTGATTTGTGAGGAATCGCTGGTGCAAGCTATTACTTACTGCCCCAGTGTGCTGCAATGTCAATGTGAGTTGCCAGTTGAATATGCTGTGACTCATAGCCAGCCTTTCAACGGTAAATGTATTTTTCATGATTCATTATATTGATAGTCAAATATTAAAACACATTGAACAACGATCTTTGTGCATTTTCATCACACTTATGTAAAACCTTCCTGTGTGTTAGAATTTGCTCAATATTGCCTTTTCAAATCTATGTCAGCATTTTTCAAAATTCACTGTCAATCATCTTTGCAAGGAATGTTAAAATATTCACTTGAGGGCTTTGAAGATGATTTGTTTGCTTCATACTGTACCCTTTTTTAGTGAAGAAATTATCTAATCATTCTGCATTAATAATTCACTAGGTTAAAAACCTTGGGGGAATATTTCCTCGATGCACTACGTGTAGCAAAACTGCAAACGTGTTTATAAAGAACGTGTTTAGGATTGTGCAACACACAGGACAGAGGAAATCTTTCTCCCGACAGTTTCATAAAACAGAAATGGATTTTAGCTCTTTTTATCACCGTAAGTGACATAGAAGAGGTCGGTGTCACTGTTTGCAGTATTTTGGACTAAAATTTCCTTTGAACAGTGGATGCAGACCCTTTTCAGTTACGTTAATAGTGCCACCTGTTGTTCAGTTTGATTCCGCAACACTTGACTGTTGTTAAGCTGCCAGGTAAAATCGGGGAACTTTACTGAGTTTCGGATCCAGTTAGATTTTTAGCTCACTCTGTTTCTGAATAGTGAAGGACACATGAGCAGCTTTCTAGCCCTATTCAGCTGTAATCAAAAACCTCTCTCTTTCTGGTTTATTCATATTATCGTAATAATGTTTTAACTGTGCAGTTGCACATGTGCACAGTCTTTTACTTTTTATTTATTCATTCGTGAACCTCGCTGGCAAAAAAAAAAAATCAGCATTTATTGCCAACCTTTCAATGATCTCAGCGGATCACGAAACGTTACTGCAAAGCCACACTCAAACTCACCTTGCTGTGCCACTCATCACATCCCCATCACTCTGCCTTCCCTACCCTACTCCTGCACATCCTTACTCACACCAACTTACCTTGTACCTCCACCCATCCCTCTCTATCTACATTATTACTTCCTCATCTCACTAGCCACCCCTCACACTCACCCTCATCCTACTGCAAGCATACCAACTAACAACATACAAGGGTAGGCACTTGAGGTTTAGCCAATGTTCATGTGAAGTTTCTGCTAATGTGTTGTCATACAGTGAAATCTATATTTTCAACACTACCCTTATTGGACAGATCTGTGTGCACCTTGAGAAGTGTCTTGCTGAGTTCCAGTAAATGCTGAGACATAACTTCCCTCCCCCTGCTATAGTGTGCATGGGATGGTTTTGACATTAAAGGGATGCTTCACGGTGCTGGTGTGGGATGGTATCAACCTGGCGCATCATGTAGAAGCCAGGGTTTACAGCATCAAGTGAAGTAAATCTGGCCATGGTGATGCCATTGCTGGTCTCCCGGGCAGCAATATTGTCAGGGGCTGATGCCCTGGGTCCTGTGCAGCATCAGGTGATGGCGGAGAAGGTTGGTGATGTTGGTGCTGTTGGTGTGCCTGGTGATGTTGGTGTTGGGGGCTGAGCATGGAAGGAATCAGAGGAGCAAGGTCAGATAGTTTCTAGGGCACCAATGTTGCTGCAATAGATGTCAGCTGCAGGTGAGATGACAGAAGCAATCTGTCAATGGTGTGAGAGGTTGTTCCAATGAGGTGGCACTGGACATACAGTTGGCTCTAAAGACTTGCAAGCTAAAGAAATCTCTCTATGTCTTACAAATGCAGTAACCAACAGTTTCTGCACTCTGAAACTGACAATCTGCTACATGGCATCCTTCACACCACTTTTGCAGCTGTCAGCTTATCAGATACATCAGACCAGACTCAACTCATGTCAGGGTGAGCTGGCGTGTTCCCCGAGCAGCGGGTAACCCGTGGGGGAGCACCTAAAATTGGAAGGAAGTCTCAAAATAGCATTAAATTGGCTGTTAACAAGCCATTTAATGAGCTCAATTGTCTCCCCCGCCGCTTGGTGTCGGGTCAGTTCTGCGCTGATAGATCCGACACCAGGGAGACTTGCGTGGAGGCGGGTTAACAGTGGGTCTCCTACCCGCTGTCAATCTTTGCTATTCTGACAGTAGACCCGCCTCCAAACCTGACCTCTGAGCGCTGGCAAAAATCAAGCCCAAAGTCTCAAATACTTTCATCTTGCGGTAAAAGAAAAAATTAAAGGAAAACTTTGATGACACCACAAAATGTGCTCCCTTCCCCTCTTTCACTCATTCTTTCTCTCGTTCTCGCTCATCAAGTACTTTTTTCCCTTGGGTTTGTTGTAGAAAGCAGCGCTGTAGAAACGGCAATGTGTTTTAGAGGGCGAAGAAACCCACAAATATTTCATTTCTAAAGACACAAAGCATCAAAATGTGATGGATTTCTATGACAAACCTAGTAACACTAACTTAGTATTGTTATTCTACGATTGAAGAGGTGACATCATAATTTAGTGATGTTGAGATTCGAGAAGATTATTGTTGAAGCAAATTTGAGGAATTACAACACTGATGCTGCAAATTATCACTTTTAAATAATTCTTCAGGTTTCCTTGATGTCTAATATTAACATTAAAATCATGTTTAAAATATTTTTTATGAAGCGCTCCTATTTTTGTGCAATAATAGAAGGCTGGGACTGTGTAACAAGAGGTTAGGTGCCTTCATGAAACACAAAGGGAAAGCTTGAATTGTTCAGCCGCTGAACTCACTGATTCCACTATCATTTTTTTTAAAACTTTTATTTTGTGACTTTCCTGCTGAAAGTTCAACCCTCCCTCCCTACCCATCCATCACCTCCAGATTACTCTTTTGACATGAACATATATTGCTGTTCCTTCATCATTGCTGGGTCATAATCTTAGCATGCTCTACCTAAAACCATTGTGGAAGCGCCATCACTATAGGGACTGCAGCGGTAGAACAGAACCACCACCTTCTCAGGGCAACTAGGGTTGGGTAATAAATGCAACATTGCCCACAACACAAGAACAAATTTTAAAACTATGCCAAGATCCTTGGTTAAGTCAGTCCTGGTCAAGTTCATCTTCGTGGATGCTGCCAGGATCGGTCCTCTGCTGGAATATCAAGAAGTATGCTTACATAGTGAGTTAAGGGATTTATTTTATTTGACTCAACCAAAACTGACACAATGTAATCTACAAATGATCTGACTGAATTCTTGCATTCAGAGATCAGTCTAGGTTGGCTGTGGGTGGTTAGGGTAGGTGAATCTGCAAGATGTGCTTCTTTTATATCTAACTAATACTGCATTCTGATGGCAACAAAGAGACAGATCATGTATATTACAAGGTTAATGCTTGTAGCCTGATCCTGGGTTTCTCACTCCATCATATGTTATGCTAAAAATATCAAATTTTAGTTTTATATTATAATGTTACATACAAGACATTCTGTAGCAGTGAATGAAAGACAACTGCTATCTAATAAGCCATTAGAAATGGATCATAGCTCTATTAAGTAAATAGGTCTATACATAGAATATTGTTTGATACTGGCAATTTAAATTTTCAGGCTTAATTGTGAATGTGTGTCACAATGGCAGTGTCCAATTAAACATCAAGCACATTAACCGGAGGCTTAATCCAACCACTCAAATTCTCTCGCAGCAAATATCAATAATTCAACGATGCTTGGTTAATTATAACCAGCATTGAGTTGAAGGTAACAAAATGTCAAGAAATAACATTCAGAAATCCTTTTACAAATTTTATCAGACTGAATTTTCTAAGACCTATTGATGAAACAAGACGACGACTCCTGGAGCGCAACATTATCTTTGATTCTTCACTCATTCCAGCTTTGTTCAAATTTGGTAAACAAAACATTCCACTGTCACTGATTAGGTCATCATGAATTACTTTACTGGGATTAATTAGATTTCAGTCGATCAAAATGTAAGGTCTGAATAATTCATTGCGTGTGCGCCAAACAAGTCATGAAAGATGTTATTACTGTTATATCCCTTTTGAACTTACCAATCCATAATAACCCCAAGGTGTAAGTAATCAAAAATGCAACGACATCTGGTATTTGGAGGCGCAAAAGAGAATTCCATCTATTCCACTTCATTATTTACCCTGATAATTGAGCCAAATACAAGGTCCTGTCTGGATAAGTGGTCTATTACTGTGGGTGGCTCTGAGCTTTACACTCTCTATTTACCAACCCAAGGCATCACTGCATAATAGAACAAACTGCTACAAAACAAAGTCTTTGCTTTGGCAGAGCAATTTCACCTTCATTATAGGGCATCTTCCTATTTAAGTGAACAGCTGAATCCTTGAAGTGCTTTGGGCTGATATGAACCCTTGGGTTACATCACTAAGAGGGTTTGACAGCCTATTTGGGAGGATCAGCACTTTTAAAAGGACATACACAGCGCCCGTTTCTAATGTGATGCACATATGTGTATAACAAGTACTTGGGTTGCACCCATGTTCTATGCAAAAAGCACTTCAAAGACGATTTTTGTACAACTTACATCTGGGTTGTGGGCCAATTTCGCAATGGAAAATGCATATTACATGTAAATAATTACAACACAGGCTGTACCTTTTAAAATGTTGCTACCACTGGTGTAACAGTCTAACTTTAATGAACATGACTAATATATTACTAAGTTTATGTAGAGATAAGAAACCTTGGATAAAGCAGGATGTTATTCAGCTGGCCAATGGCAGTGCCTGGTGAGCAAGTGTGCTGTGGAACTCTGTTTGGATCTCCTGTTATAGCTCCCTCACTCTGGATCTCCTGTTATAGCTCCCTCACTCTGGATCTCCTGTTATAGCTCCCTCACTCTGGATCTCCTGTAATAGCTCTCTCACTCTGGATGGATTCACTCTCAATCAATGCAGATTTTGCTGGATGGAAAATATATACAGATTTCAAACCACTGGCAGGTCAATTTGTAATGTGATATTTCCCTGGCAATGAACTTTGTGTCTGGTGAGTGAAGGGTCAAAGAACCAGTCCTACTGCCAACTTTTATGAAAAAAATCCATCCACAAGAAGATGACTTTGAAAAAACAAAACTCCAATGAAGCGATTTCTGAGTTACAAAGTTTCTTTAATCTGCTGAAGGTGCCTTCTTTGTATATTAATCTTATCATTTAATAATAATGAATCTCTTTTACAGCATGGGATAGGCAGCCCATATGTACAGCAGGAAGGACCTTTGTAAATAAATTCATGATCACTGGAAAGCAATACAGCACACCTTCACCTATACTCACACTTAGGAGGGCAGCTTTGGCTCAGTGGTAACATTCTAACCTTGGAGTTAGGAGGTTACGGGCTCAAACCACACTCCAGGACTTGACAACGTAATCCAGGCTGACATTTCAGTGCTATAATGAGGGAGTGCTGCACTGCGGGAGGTGCTGTCTTTTGGATGAGATGTTAAACCAAGGCCCTGTCTGTTCTCTCAGATGGGTGTAAAAGATGTCATCATTTGAAGAGCAGTGGTGTTCGCATGGTGTACAGGCCAACGTGTATCCCTCAACCAACACCACCAAAACAAATCATCTGGTCATTTATCTCATTGCTGTTCGTGGGAGCTTGCTGTGCGCAAATTGGCTGCTGTGTTTCCTACATTACAACAGTGACATAACTTCAAAAGTACTTCATTAGTTGTAAAACACTTCCGAGACATCCTGAGATCATGAAAGGTGCTACATAAATGCAAATTCTCTCTTTCTTTACTCATCTGCGAGGAACCCAAGTTACCACATCTCACATATCATACTGAAGTGATAGGACCCCAATTTGAATATATTTATGAGGCTCCTGTCTAAGTAAGGCAGGTGCCTCAGCCAACGAACAAAATAGTTGCGTTAAAATGGCTACGGGGCAGGAAATGAGCGGATATGTGTAATGCTCGCATTTTAACTCCTGTTCCACCGGGCGGAGGGAGTTAAAATTCACCCTCATGTTCCTGACTCCCTATCGCACGCTCTCCAAAAATATATCTAGTTGCATATATTTACCTCATTGGACTTCTCCAGTAACATGTTCCATGAGTTTTATTTTCTGTTTGTGCTACCTTCAGCGAGCCTCGACCATTGCCTGTGCATATGGGAAATCACAGGCGTGTTGCTTCTGATTTTCTGCCCATTAATTTTAGTCAATAGAAACTGTTGGGTAACACATCAACGATTGCCTGATACATAGCAGTTAAGTCTATCCCTTAGAGCAAACTCGGGCCTCATATGCATTTTTACCTTGTTCCGAACTAGTTCTGCCTGAAGCTGTTTACTACTGCTTTTTTTTTAAATTAATTCTCGGGATATGGGCATCACCAACAAGGCCAGCATTTATTGCCCATCCCCTAGTTGCCCTTGAGAAGGTGGTGGTGAGCCTTCTTCTTGAACTGCTGCAGTTCGTGTGATAAAGGTACTCCCACAGTGCTGTTAGGTAGGGGGCTTCCAGGATTTTGACCCACTACGATGAAGGAACAGCGATATATGTCCAAATCGGACTGGTATGTGACTTGGAGGGGAACTTGGAGGTGATGGTGTTCCCATGCACCTGCTGCCCTTCCCCTTCTAGGTGTTGGGAGGTTGTGGGTTTGGGAGGTGCCGTCGAAGTGTTGCTGCAGTGCATCCTGTAGATTGTACACACCGCAGCCACAGTGCGCCAGTGTTTATGGTGGTAGATGGTCTGCAGATCATGCAGAATGCTTTGTCCTGGATGGTGTTGAGTTTCTTGAGTGTTGTTGCAGCTGATCCCTTCTGAGCAAGTGACATTCCTGACTTGTGCTCTGTAGGAGAAGAAAACTTTGGGAAGCCAGAAGGTGAGCCATTTGCTGCAGGATACCCAGCCTCTGACCTGCTCTTGTAGCCACAGCATTTATGTGGCTGATCCAGTGGGTTTCTGGTCATTGGCGACCCTCCAGAATGCTGATGGTGTAGGATTCGATGATGGTAATTGACATGAATCAGTCATTCATGAAAGAAAGAATTAGGAAATAATACTGAGCGGCCTACAGGTGGCGCTGTCCAGGGAAAGTATAAATACTCGGGCACGGGCCCAGCTTGCGCAGGACATTCTTAACAGGAACTATTGAAGGACACAACTAGACCTCCATGTTGTAAAGCAGTTGTTTAATGCTTAGACCAAGTGCCTAGTAGTTTTCTTACATCACTAATGTCATGAGGAAGTGGTTAAATGCTCTCTTGTTGGAGATGGTCATTGCCTGGCACTTGAGTGGTGCAAATGTTACTTACCACTGATCAGCCCCAGCCTGGTTGTTGTCCAGGTATTGCTGCATGCGGGCATGGACTGCTTTATTACCTGAGGAATTGTGAATAGAGTTGAACACTGTGCAATCATCAGCGAACATCCCCACTTCTGACCTTATGATGGAGGGAATGTCATTGATGAAGCAGCTGAAGATGGTTGGGCCAAGGCTGCTGCCCTGAGGAACTCCTGCAACGATGTCCTGGAGCTGAGATGATGGGCCTCCAACA
Source organism: Somniosus microcephalus (assembly GCF_052327205.1). Taxonomy (NCBI): domain Eukaryota; kingdom Metazoa; phylum Chordata; class Chondrichthyes; order Squaliformes; family Somniosidae; genus Somniosus; species Somniosus microcephalus. Next base: position 23,108,659 of record NC_141012.1, read on the forward strand.
ACCAGAACCACCTTCCTTTGTGCCAAGTAAGACTCCAGCCACTGGAGTGAAATCCCCCATCCCCTGTGACATCAGTTTTACTAGGGCTCCTTGGGGGCCACACTTAGTTGAAAGCTGACTTGATGTCAAGGGCAGTCACTCTCACCTCACCTCTAGAAATCAGTTCTTTTGTCCATGTTTGGACCAAGGCTGTAATAAGGTCTGGAGCTGAGTGGTCCTGACAGAATCCAAACTCAGATCAGATTTAGGAACAGCTTCTTTCCCAGGGCTGTCATCCTACTGAACTCCACAAATAAACACTAAAGCCTGCACATCTGCCGATGCACTTTATTATGGTCATATTTATGCTAATATATATGTACAAATGTATGTTGAAATGTTTAAGTGTCCTAATCCAAATTGTACACTCTCGGGAGCCGCAAGCCTACATTTCGTTGTACTGCACTTGTGCACTAACAATGACAATAAAAGTTGATTTGATTTGATTTGATTTGATTTGAAGCAGGTTATTGGTGAGCAAGTGCCACTTTTTAGCACTGTTGACGACCATCATTATCATCCTTCCATCACTTTGCTGATGATTGAGAGTAGGCTGATAGGATGGTATTGGCTGGGTTGGTATTGGCTGGGTTGGATTAGTCCTGCTTTTGTGGACAGGACATACCCGGGCAATTATCCACATTGTCGGGTAGATGTCACTGTGGTAACTTTCATGGAACAGCTTAGCTAAAGGCGCGGCTAGTTCTGGAGCACAGGTCTTCAGCACTACAGCCAGGATGTTATAGGGACCTAAAGCATTTGCTGTGTCCAGTGCATTCAGGCATTGTTTGATATCATGTGGAGTGAATCGAATTGGCTAAAGACTGGCATCTGTGATCAAAAAATCAAATCGACTTTTATTGTCATTGTTAGTGCACAAGTGCAGTACAACGAAATGTAGGCTTGCGGCTCCCGAGAGTGTACATTTGGATTAAGACATTTAAACATTCAACATACATTTGGCTTGTAGTATATTAACATAAATATAACCATATAAAGTGCATTGGCAGATGTGCAGGCTTTAGAGTTTATTTGTGGAGTTCAGTAGGATGACAGCCCTGGGAAAGAAGCTGTTCCTAAATCTGGTCGTACGGGTGCGAATGCATCTGTAGCGTCTCCCAGATGGCAGGAGGGCGAACAGACTGTGGCTGGGTGGGTAGGGTCTTTGATGATGGACCGTGACCTCCGTAGACAGCGTTTCTGGTATATGTGCTCTATGGTCGGTAGCCGGGTGCCGGTAATGCGTTGGGCAGTTTTGACTACCCGCTGCAGGGCTTTCCGGTCATAGTAGCTACAGCTGCCATACCATACTGTGATACAGTTTGGCAGGATGCTCTCTATAGTGCAGCAGTAAAAGTTAGAGAGGATCAGGGGTGACAGATTACATCCCTTCAGCCTCCTTAGGAAATATAGGCGCTGCTGGGCCTTCTTCACCAGAGAGGAGGTGTTGAGGGACCAGGAGAGGTCTTCCGTAATGTGGACTCCGAGGAACTTAAAGCTGTCCACCCTTTCCACCACAGCCCCATTGATGTGGATGGGGGTGTGACTTCCGCCTTTGGACTTCCTGAAGTCCACGATTTCTTTTGTTTTCTTGGTGTTAAGGGCCAGGTTGTTATCGGCGCACCACTTCACGAGATGCTGGACCTCCTCCCTGTAGGCTGACTCATCGTTGTTGGTGATCTGGCCTACTACCGTGGTGTCATCCGCAAACTTGATGATGGTGTTGGAACCATTAACAGCCACACAGTCATGGGTGAAGAGGGAGTAGAGGAGGGGGCTCAGCACACATCCTTGTGGGGCCCCCGTGATGGTGGGGACCTCAGGAGAACGCCACGAGGGATCATCCACTTCGCACTTCTGGCTGAAGTTCATTGTGAAAGCTTCAGCCTTGTCTTTTGTAGTCAAGTGCTGGGCTCCACCATCATCGAGGTTGTGGATTTTCATGGAGCCTCCTGCTCCTGTTAGTTGCTTAACTGTCCACTGTTTAGCATGCATGCATTCCTTTGTAGTAGCTTCACCATTTTCAAGTATGTCACTGGCATTCTCTTCTACACTTCTTATTGAACCAGGGTTGGTCATCTCGCTTGATGGTGGAGTGAGGGATATGCCAGGCCATGAGGTTACAGACTGTGGTGGAATTCAAAACTGCTTGCTTCTAATGGCCTACAATACCTCATAGCTGCCCATTTTTGAGCTATTACATCTGTTTTCAATCTAACCAACTTAGCATGGTGGTAGTGCCACACAACATGATGGAATGCGTCCTCAGTTTTAAGACGGGACCTGGTCGCCACTAGGACTGTGCGGTGGTCACTCCTACCAAAACGGTTATGGACAGATGCATCTGCAATAGCTAGAATGGAGTGTATGTGGTCAAGTAAGTTATTCCCTCGTGTTGGTTCGCTCACCACCTGTCACAAGCTCAGAATGGCAGTTATGTCCTTCAGGTCTCGGCCAGTGGTGGTACTACTGAACCACTGATGGACATTAAAGTCCCTCACCCGGAGTATATTTCCCTTGCTACCCTCAGTGCTTCCTCCAAGTGATGTTCAACATGGCGGAGTGCTGATTCATCAGCTAAGGGAGAGCAGTAGGTGGTAATCAGCAGGAGGTTTCCTTGCCCATCTTTGACCTGAAGCCAAGAGACTTCATGAAGTCCAAAGTCATTATTGAGGACTCCCACACAACTACATTGGGTGGGAGTCACCCTGGGAATCTGGTGGGTCTGTCCTAGTGGTGGGACAGGTCAAAACCAGGGATGGTGATGAAGGAGTCTTATGTCTCTTCACTCCTTTTGTTCTCTCCCACCCCTGCCTTTCGATCTATTTCATTTCCTTTCCAGTTTTGAAAAAGGGTTAGACCCGAAACGTCGGCTCTAATTTCTCTCCACGGATTTTGCCTGGCCTGCTGAGTTTTTCCAGGATTTTCTGTTGTTATTTCGGATTTCCAGCATCTGCAGTATTTTGCTATCGTCCAAGGAGTCTGGGACATTGGGTAATGGGTATAATTCCTAAGTATTAAATGATGTCTTCTACTTTTGAAGCCTTCAGCAGTACCAATATACTTTTGGATAGGCTTAATGAATTCCCATCATAATTTTCGATTAGCGAGCCTTGAATTCTCTTTCCCAATGAGAACATGCACAATTTTTTTAACCTTTCATTAGATTCCTGAGAACTCATCATCATTTGGGTTGCCTTACACTGTACTCTCAAAGCCAATATGATGATTGTATGCTACAGTAATTAATACTGCACACAGTGCTCCAAGTGAGGTCTAACCAGTGCCTCACATAGTGACTTTGCCTATGTTGATTTGTAATCGATCCTTTTGCTAATGCAATTCAATAACTTGTTTTCATTTTTCACCCCTGATATGCACAGTTCCGAAGAATTTTCCACAAGAACCTCCACACCTTTTCCTCACCATTCTGCTACATGACTCTTCCATTCAATATCACTCCCTCTTTTTATTTCTTGCTCCAAGGCTAATTATTTAATATTCGTTTGCAGGTATAGCAATATTGGAATTGTAAATTAAAAAGGGTGGAATTTATCAAGGAATTAGACTTACTCATGGTAATATTATTGCGAGTGTACAGAGAAATCATTTGCAGTAGATTACAACAAGTTTAACCTCCACTGCCTGTAGTGAGCTGCTGTTAGTATAACAAAATAACATCCCTACATAAAAATAAATATATATATTATCAATAAAAACAGATTCTAGGAAACAATTTCAAGGTTGTCATTTAATATCTGGGTTCAGGTGGATACATTCAGCCATTTATGACATAACATAAATGCCTCAATTGATTTTGAGCCTTGTACTCAACACCTTGGGATTCATTTTGCTACATTTTCACAAGTTATTTCCAAATGTTTTCTGTTAAACTTGGGTAGAAATTACCTGGATGTAGACTGTGGCTAGATTATGTCCATTTAAAAACAGGGCTGATCCAGGAAAAACTATTGCAATGAGTGTAACCTTCAAAAAAAAAATCTTTCAATACAAATAAGTTGTAAAGAAATCTCTCTAAGAATCTGGTATGAGGGGTATTTTTGTGGCTCATTTCAGAATGAACTCACCAGTGTGACAAATTCTTACCAGAATAGCACAGTGCACTCCTATGATCAGAATGCGCTAATAACTCCAAAGTAGGCTGCAAAAGTTGATAACATTCTTTTGTCCTTGGGTTTTATGTAGGTGTATGTCCGAGATATTCCTACTATGAATGAAATACACCACCTAAATTCCACCCCCCCACCACCCCCGTAGTGTTCATGTAGGAGTGGCCATCTTGTGCCACTTCTTCAATCACTGTGCAATTTCACATCTGAAAATGGGGGTAAGATTTTCTTTTGGTACAAATGCTGAGAACAAAAAAAAAAGCAAATCCAGAGCTACAAGTAATGAAACGATGATTCATTCGGCAAAAGGTGCTCCAGCGGGGAGGTGCCCGCTTTGTAAAATAATGAATCTTGGGTGAAAAATCACAGTGAACAGAGGAAAGAATCAAAGAAAGAAACCTGAAATTCAAGGCAAAAGAAATTGTTAGGTCGCCAGAAACTTTGTTTTTCTGCGGACTTCAGTTTTACACAGAGGTTGACTGAACTGGAACAGATAGACCTAGTGCTCTGAACACTCCTTTTACCAAGACCGAAAACCATATACACTTCAAACTTTTTGATTTTCCGTTGCAGGTGATATTCCCCGTTTAGAACAATTTATGTTTTCCTGGCTTGCGCCTCTCTCCACTTCTCTAGCCAACAGCGTGAGTGGCTGAGCTGCTTGCAAAGTACAATACAGGTCTGTAACTAGCTAGAAAGAGGTGCACAGGAGCAAGCTCAGCAAGACAAGAGCTTGACCTCCACTCAATGTGCCCGCATGGCAGCATGGCTGAATTGATAGTTCAATGTATGGACATTGTAGGAATAAAACCTGCACTCCACCACTGACTGGAGCACTATTCGTTTTCATGTCACCCATCCCTTTTGCCTATTATTAATAGTGATTTAGTTATTACTTGGTTTCTACTAAGCTTTATAAAGGGGATCCTTGTTGTCTCCAACCATCAGTTCTTCCTTTCTAAAGATCCTTTAAGCATTGTTGCTACCTAAGTCAATGCTCAACTTTTCCACTGCTTCCTGTTCAAATGACTTGAGTTTAGTTTCCACCTGCTGACAGCACCAAGACGTCCCTGCTCAAAGTCACCAACTTTGACCATGACCTCTCTATGGCCTTTGATATGGCCAATCACTCTATCCTCCTTCCCCACCTCTGCTCTATGGTCCACCTCCATGTTAATGCCCTCTTGATTCCATTCCCAACTGTTCCAGCACAGTGGCTTATCCTGTTTCAGCCGCATGGTCACCTGCAGTGTGCCCCAAGGTTCCATGCTTGACCCTTTTCTATTCCTGGTCTACAGGCTGCCCCTTGGTGTCATTATTCATAAGCATGGAGTCGGCATTCATATATATTTTCCTGACACCCAGCTTTAACTTTCTGGCACTACCCTTTGTGAGTTAACCAATATTCATTGTTTAAACAAAACTATTGAAAGACAAATCCAAGGCAAAGACAGAAATAAACAAAAGGATGCTAAAATTAATCATATTCCTCGATTTTTGGCTGTTGGCAAAGCTCACTCCTAATTTTTTTTGGTAGATGGTAATTTTTCATGCAACTAACCCGGAATTATTCTGCCTTGGGCTGCAAAAGTTGTGCTATCTGGGCATAGGGGAATGGATTTTTCGGGGCAGAAGCGAGTTATGCTAAGTTCCGCCTTTTTCCACCTCTCAGAAAATCTGGTGGAAGTGGGGGCCAGATACATAATGCATCCCACAGATGAACACACCAGGCATTTCTCATCTCTGTGCTGGTGCAAAGGATGCCTTTGCATTCCTGGCACAAAGTATTGTTGGAGGCTTTCAGAGAGCCAGCTCTAAGCAAAAACACCACCATTTTAAACTGTTGTTAGCATCTTGGGTCAGATCGCTTACGCTGCTGCACAGAAGCCACAGCTAGATCCCTGCCTCCCTACCGGCATTCCATTTATGCTGCAAGTGGCATTGGCAGTATGCAAATGACCTAGGCCCTGGAATTTGGGATGGAATACGTCCATGGGACAGACAGAAGTTCTTCCCTGCCCCTAATTAAGTCCTCTGTTTTTCTTACTCAAACCAAACCAATATCATGGGCATTAGGCTAATTATTCTCAGGAATACAATTATCCTTACGTGCTTGGGATTTTGTAAATGTTATTAACTGGTTGTACTTTGTGCTGATGGGTGCACTTAGTGGTGCAACCGGCTGAAGCAATAAACTGAAAATGCACACCCATATAACACATACTAAACAGTTATTTTCTGGAAGTCCACTGTTGCTTGTGTTGAGATGCCATATTCATTTAGGTGCTAAATCATGATTCGCTTGATTACCCGTGTCATTCTACATTGGCCCAGTTCTGTTGCACTCCGACTGTTTGGTGCGTAAAGGTTCGAAAAGCCACAAAAATGCATACTTTCAAAATACATGTATTAATATGCAGAATACTAAATAACGACCTCTCGCTCGAGGCTGTAATTCAATATAGGTGGCTCTGTGGGTATTCATAAACTGCCTAAGCTTGACTCTTGTTTATGGTAGCATCAGAACTGCTGCCTTGTAACCCACTTTCAGAGATCCATTTTCTGTATGTATTATAGGCAGTGGCAGTTCAACAATATTATTATTGTGTTAGCAGATTGCTTTGCGCAGTCTTGGCTCAACTGATAAATAAAAACAAATACCAGAGCGGCCAGATTCTAGTAGGAGGGTCAGCATCTAAGTGGATAGAAGCATCATTGGTATGGACATCTGGATTGGACGGTGGGATGGACCGACTAAATTACCATTTCCATCTTTTTCTTGTGAAAATGCCAGGAGGCCAACTAAACTCAATTCACTGTGTAGACCTGTAATGCTTGAAATAAATCTGAATTCAAATATCTGGTAAATATACACATCAAAAAGTCTGTTAAGTGTGTACTTTATTTTGTAATAAAAATCTGCAGAACTATTCATCCGTTGGCAGGAACCTGATGCGACACATTTCAAAGCTTTCCCCAAAGATAATGCAACCAAAGTCTTTTAGACAATTAATGCCAACTTTGTTTTACAGTTAGAAAGATTAGTACAATTTTAACAATTTTCAAGCCTTAGTATGAAAATTCCACTTTTTTTGTAACCGTATTTCATTGAAAATTTAAGGTTGGGTCTATCCTGCCAATGTCAAGAATGCTGAAACTGACAGAGCATAAGAACTCTAAAATTCTGCAATGAATGTTTGGATATATTAAATTTTGGGCTATCAAATCTCTACAATTTGTCACCAGAGACTTTTTTTAAAATGAATTATCTCCGAAAGGAAAAACAGAATCAAATTCTGGAAGGTGACTAGCGCTGCAATCTTGCAGCAGTGCTTAAAGCCACCGGTGGGATTCGCTCTCTGTCTGTTTTGTGAAGTACAATCTGACAGGTCCCAAATACATTGGTCTGCATATTACATATTCAGCACAAATAAAAATATTCAACTTTAGCCTAAAGAAATCTTAAAGGTGAATCTGGTCATTTCGCATTCATTTTTCAAGCTGGACTCACTCTCAAATTCATCAGACGTTCAAGGAAATACAGTATTTTTAAATACCTCCAATAATCTTTTCAATGTTGTTCGTGCTAGTGCTACAATGATACTTAATGCACAAAATGGGGCATTTATTGAGACGCTAAGTTTGATCACCCATCTAACAGTTCACTGCTGACGTTATAAAGTACGAAGCAATATTTAATGCCACATCCAACAAAACCATTCAACTCAAAGAGAAATAAGAATTTGTTCCAACTATATATCTGATGGTTTAAAAGCTAAAACAGATTATTTTGAGGTTGATGATCATGTGAATGCAAAGCTCAGCTTTTACTGCACAAAATTCCTTATGAAGTGCAGTGTGCTATATGCAATACAGTTCATTAATTGGGGCATATACTCAATAAAGTTTATGGTGTTCACATGTTAAATCACACAATTACTGCACAAAGAAAAGCCTGCAGTAGCATATTGATAATGTTAGTGCAGCTGCGAGATAAAGTGGCTTTGGAAAAAAAATGCTGCACTATTCTCTGTGTAGGATCTCTGTAGCATGGCCATAACGATAAACAATTGCGAAGAAGGTTTGCTCGTGCTTATTAGTGCCAGCTACAATGATCGTTTCAAACCATTTCAGAAAATAAGGGATAGCGTTGCTCTAAATGCAGCAAATGCATGATGATGCTTGCATGAAGTTTCTCTGTACTATTTAACGCATTTGTTCATTTGTTGACTATAAATGGGTTACTGAATACGCTAAAATAGCACACAGAGGAATTTCATCTGAAGGCGGCAAGACCAATGACAATTCCACCCCGACAAGTTCTACAAAGATTTTGCAATAAAGGCACACATAGTGAGGAGACATAAAGGACAGAGAAGGAAAGACCTAGGGGCATCACAACATGCAAAACAAATGAATACCTTCAAAACCAAGCAAAAATCAAGCAGCAAAATTGATTTTGGTGCCAAGCTCTCATATGCTCATTATAAGTACAGCATCTACAGGCCTGAATCCATGGTAATTTACCTCATACATAAGAAACATCTTGTGTTTAATTGATTTGTATAAAACAGAGCACAAATATTTAACAAGGTGTTGTATGCCAAATGCAAATTTATTTTCCATTCAAGCATGGACATTCCTCAACTGAGGTTTGTTTTAGTAACTAATAAGTTCCATCTTGTTTAATAGCAACAAATCTTGCCTAGTAATAACAAAATATGGACCAGATACAGCTCACATGTAGCAAATGAATGAGAATTTCACCACACAAACAGTGGCCACTTCTGTGGCAAAGGTACTGAATCATTTCAAACTAATACCATTGCCAACTTCAGCATGTGCACCTTCTTTGCCAATAATAGAGGAAAATGGCAGAACACGATATCTGGTTGAACTGTCCTGCCATACCCGGACCTATCAGACAATTCAAACAATGGCAATCAACAGGGACTCCACTAGCTTTTGGTTTCCTTAGTGTACTAAATTTATTGGGTGCTATATAGGAATTAGTTAAAGAAGTACAAGTATTGTGAGAACAAGTACCACTTCGAAATATTGTTACATTCATTAGCATTGAATGCCAGACCGCCAACGAGACTCTCCCTGTCTGGCTGTCGTGTTTAGTTTAGTTTTGTAGTGTTTACTGTTTGCATTCCCTGTGAAAATGTGCAAGCATGAAAAGCTTTTTATCGATGAAAAACAACTTTAAAAAGTTACTGGTGACATACTCTGTAAATGTAAACAATGCAGATACAGTGCGTGGTGATTACAATGCATAAACGGGTACATTTTCTAATGCATTACCAATAAAATGTTGCTTTGACTACATCCCACATTATATGTTAATTATAAACACAAAATTACAAAGCAGGCTTGTCTGGAGCCAAAACATGGGTGAATATTTCAGAGGAGAACAAACCCAAATTCTCCCTTCACTTTGTTCAGTTCTGTAAAGGGGCTTGCTTATTTTCCAGTTCTGATTGAAGGGTTTACATCCACACGTTAACACAAGCCATCAGATGCTGACAGGCCTACTGTGTCTTTCCAACGTTTTCTAATTTTTATTTCACATCGCTGTGTCATATTTTAGAGGAAATTGAAAATGTAATTCTTGACCATATAAAGTAGGGTCAACGTAGATGCAAATTATGAAGCAGAAAAAATAAAAGTGTATAAAAAAAAATTAATTTTCTCCTTAATAAAAATATTTATTTCAGGAAATAAAATTTTGTCAATTGTGTTTGTCCTCAGGAAATCGTATTTTCTTGGTTATCTATGGCACATTTTTTTTTACATCTGTATAAACTACGATTAAATTAAAATCTCTATATTTAAGGCAATGCTACCATACTGCAGTCAGACCTTATAGGAGTCTACATTAATTTGCTTACAAATGTCTTAGTTAGAGAAAGTACTGGGGAAAAAAAGCACTGTCTGGAGCCATGACCTACACACACTTTCAGGAGCCTCCTGTATACGGTATGGTGCATGCTAGCATAGCTGTAGAAAATTAAACATATTCAACCAAGCTGTGCGCTTGAGATAAGCTTTCTTTGCATGTGCTTGCATTGCCACTAAAATATCAAATGGCAAAATACAGCAAAAAAAACCTAGGTATCATTTTTGGAACTAGATTCTCAAGTCAAAAATTACATTTTAATTTTTTTTCAATTAAACTTTAAATTGACAGTAACTTTTTTTGTATGAAATTCCTTTGTAGCTGTTTCAGATATACAATATACAATATTTATACCACGGTTTTACTTCAGTTCACACACATACAGTTGCTAATTCCTTCGAGCCATGGTTCCATTCATCAGGCTGCCAGGCTATAGTAATGACTTGTTGGATGGAAGAGGAAAAGGAAGGTGATAGAAATTTAAAGAAATGACAAACGGTAGACTGAAGCGATAGGGAGCGACAGATCCTCGCAAAACAAGGTCAACAGAAATAGCCTGCTAAAGAGATTGTAGAAATTGGCAGACAATCTTAGCTTAGATAAAATGAAAACTAAATGTACATGCACAAAGAAAGAACTGCATGAAAGAGAACAGATTTTAAATTGACATTTTGTTTAAACAGCTCATTTGTTTTGAAGGAAAATGGTACAATTCTGTTTCTGATTAACACTCAAATACATTTGAAGCAACTGCAAAGGCATAAAATTGTGTGTTGAACTGTCTGGGGAGAATACAGCATGCCTTTATTGAGCGTCTAAGACAGCAAAACAACCAGAATTGCAGAGAAGAGTAATGAGAAGAGTGTGTATGATACTGATGAACCACCCAAAGTTGCTGTTGTAGCCAAAGTATTTCCATCCATGGGCAGCAAAGAGTTGTGAAACAATATGGCCAGTCCAATCAGTGTTCATAGAAAACATAGGGGTAATGGAAACATGTGCATATGAAGACAGACAGGTGGGAGAAAGGGAGGGAGGGAAAAGGGGTGGGGTAAGAGAGAGAGAGAAAAAAAAGTCATAAATACAAAACCAAATTAAGAATTTAAGGTAAACAAATAAAGTGTAAATGTTAAATTGAAATAAAACAGATTAGAGAAATATTTGTGTAACATAAAAGAGTATGCTTCATTTTAAGCAGAGTATGAATAGCACACTAGGTCAAAGGTCATATTTCATGGTTACAGGGTTAAAGGGCACAAAACTAAGCTGGGAGAATGGAAACGAGCACACAATGGGCTGCGAGTACAGAATAGAGCAAAAAGAAACAGTAAGTAGTTTCAATGAAAGACAAACATGAAGCGGGAATAAGGCTGGTAAGAAAGGATTTGAAATTAATACTATGTTCTATTTTTACTGCCATATGTTAGCTGCATTCAGTTAAATGACTTGCAACTGTTGCATGGAAAAGCAGTTCCCTCGCCCATGCCCCAAGCTGTTGGTGTGAGTAACTGCCTTTGTGATGTAATAGGCCAGTTAACATTTGCAGGCTTGTCATGCAAACTGCAGCACTCTCTGCTGCATCCCCATAAAACATTCATGTGTTAATTCAACAACCACTAAACACTAGAATACATCTACAGGACAGTTGCAATATTCAAAAGTCCAATTAATCACTTCTTGTGTCATTAATGAGGCGAGTCAGTCCAGTGTTTTCATTGATACTATCAAAGAACGAAGGAAGCTTTATGTTGCAAAAGTGCTGCAATATATTTGACATTTCAAAATGAATATTTATCAGGGGAAAAAAATTACTTTGGCCTGCGTAAGCTTATATCTACACATTTAGGACCATATTTTCCTCTTTTTGCAAATAAAGTGTTAATTGCGATTATTCCATCAACTTAATGAACCAAAATCGAAATGGAAAGGTATTTTGCTGCAATAATTGTGCCTCATCATAGAATGATACAGGACAGAAGGAGGCCGTTCAGCCCAATGTGCCTGTGCCGGCTCTTTGAAAGAGCTCTCCAATTAGTCCCACTCCCCTGCTCTCTCCCCGTAAGCCCTGCAAATATTTCCCCTTCAAGTATTTATCCAATTCCCCAGTAAAAGTTATTATTGAATCTGCTTCCATGAATGAAAGAAAACCAGCCAATCAGAATGCTGGTGTGCCAGGGACATTGACCCTGAAACCAACAGAGGGCCAGTTTTTTTTTTTTGCAGAGTAGTCAGCTTTTAGCAAAGGAAAATTTACTTTAGGGTACAATTAATCTATAACGCAGATCGTGCTGGGAAGCTTCCATTATCTTGCATGGCGATTAACCCTATTACATGAGATGCTCACACTTTTTGGAATTTATTCCATCCTTTTACAAAAGTTTCTATTATACCCTTGATGGATATTTCATGGGCTATTCAAAATGTGACATCAGAGAACTGGCATATTGCCTCAAGCCAGCTATATGTCAAAAGGCAGTCGCATGGCATATCTTGGTGTTCAGGTAAATATATATGGATCATTTGTATGTTATTGCTAGTTACATATTGCAGTTATTAAATTCTATTGAAACTTGAAATGAAAACTACAGTTAGTAAAATAAACTGAAACTCTCAATGACATGTTACAACAGAGCTCCTTAAATTTTCCTATTGGGAAAAATACTGTTTATTCAAATATTTAATTAGTTTCCAAAGTTAATTATTCCAAAATGGTTTCTTTACATTCTGGTCTAATACAAAGAAATCTTGCCCTCTCTTTATATAACTAACTCACTGCTCTATGTACTAATTCTAAAATAATTTTACATGGTTGATCTTTAGCAGCTATTTTTGTTGCTAATTTTCATAAATATATTTTTCCATAGGAGCAAAACTATAGCAGCAATAAAAGCAGAACAGACGGTTACCATTTTCGACTGGTCTTGCTCTTTTGTTTAATTAAATCACCTGGTTTGTTAGATTTTATATAGAGAGGAAAATATTGTCCTTAAGGAAAGCTTGCATGCACTCAGATTATCCAGGCACAGTGTAAACTTCTCAAATAATCATCAAATTATCTTTGATCTAATTCTGTCAATGAAAATGCTGTGATCTGATTCACAGATAACCAGTAGTGGTGGGCAGATAAACAGGAACAATAGCTAGCAATCCAAGGGAGTGAGACAGCAGCCATTAATGTGCGATGAAACTGCAATCTTAACATTTACTGTGCGTAACAATAAACATTCCAGCAGGTTTCAGGTTGAAACAGGAATCCTCAGCAAACCAACTAAAGCACGAGGTGCAATTTGCCATTTCCTATTTCAGAAACAGCACACCCCAGAACGTTTATTATTATAATATATTATCAGCTGGATGCAGCGCTGGTGACTCTGATAATTCAAACAGTACAATCACCACTGAAATACCATTAATACCCTTGGGTGGCATCAGGAATCAGTAACTACTAGGAGGTCTGTAGAGAATATAAAACTTGCCATGCATAGCACAACAGAGGCTTCATATCACAGCAAGAGTCTATTGATCCTATTACCATTAGCAAACTACAGTTCAGTGAGACGAGGGAAAACTGCAACATTAAAATCTGGAATGCCACAGCAATTAAATTTCACAAAAAAGTACTTATAATGATTATTACCACTGATGGCAATTTAGAAAAGGAAAACAATATGCTGCACACAGCATATAGTAATTACAGGTTTCGCAAATCAGGAGTTGCCAAAAAAAATCTTGATCTTGCAAGTTTTTATCAACACTATCTTACACCATACGTGTGGATTTTAAAAAATCTATCCTCGGTTTATTCTTTTGAAATATATAAGATACTGAGGGGGCTCGACAAGGTAGATGCAGAGAGGATGTTTCCTCTCGTGGGGAAATCTAGAACACGGGGGCATAGTTTTAGAATAAAGGGTCGCCCTTTTAGAACTGAGATGAGAAAAAATTTCTTCTCTCAGAGGGTCGTAAATCTGTGGAATTCTCTGCACCAGAGAGCTGTGGAGGCTGGGTCATTAAATACATTTAAGGTGGAGATAGACAGATTTTTGCAAGATAAGGGAGTGAAGGGTTATGGGGAGCGGGCGGGGAAGTGGCTTTGAGCCCAAGATCAGCCATGATCTTACTGAATGGCAGAGCAGGCTCAAGGGGCCAAGTGGCCTATTCCTGCTCCTATTTCTTATGTTCTTATGTTTTGCCAGTACTGCTTGCAAGTGTCCTACAACTACTTTCTTCCTGCTGCTACTGTCGAGAATAGAAACACTCCACCACTTCAGGGGAGTCTGTTCCTTTACTGCTCCCAGTCATGTAGACGGTAATTAAACCCAGAATTTTGAGAAACACACCTTGCTTGCTTGTACAGGCCTCAGACATGGGCCTTAAACCAGTATCATTTTATACAGCTGCTGTCTGGGATTTTGCTGCCGAAATTTAGATGCGATTCACACACAAAGGTGTATAAATCACAAGTGGGAGAATTATAAATGGCTAGAGAAAGCCGAATTGTCATTGCACTGAAGGATATTACTGTTTGTGGCAATTTTCCCTCACTGCACAGTTCTTGCACTAAGTCCGAAAGTAAGATTCCAATTCCATATTGTGTTAATGGCTGCACCCATGATACTGCATTGCAAGCCAAAGTTTCTAGTTGTAAACCATTTGGGAAGAGCAAAAAATGTCATCTGAAAATGAATTGCTTTTATTCATTTATTTTAAAACATGTATGGAAAAGTACAAGATGGTACAAATTTTTCCAAAAGAAAGAAATAAAATTGAATATATCTGACACACAGACAGCTGAATACCATTTAATGTAGTATTCAATTTTTACAAGCATGACTAGACTTGGGGATGCAGCGTCTTTGCAGGACTTAATGCAAATAATATTTGAAAGCAGCCTGAAGTCGTACCTGGAATGACAGTGGGTTCTACCGAGGTCCGGAAAGAGACGGAACCAGCTTCTGATCTGCCTTGCAGGTTCTCAGCCACGACATAAACTTCATACTCCGAGTTCCAGTCCAGGTTTCCGAGAATAACATATTCACTATCAGCTGGTAATCTCATTTCAGGTTTCCAGTCCGAGTGATGTTTCTGTGAAATAAACCATGGGTGAACAAAGAGCTACCAGAGCTTCAACCGAACTGATTTGTGGTAGGTAAACATACACAAGTTAACGCTATGGTGTCGCTGTACTAGCTCGCTGCGAATTTCTAGTCAGTTTCAGAAAAGGTAAAATCCGCCAGTGATTGACCTTTGCACTTTTGATTTGGAGGTAGAGGTAAATGGTATACAGATTTATCAGGAAAAATCCAGAGATTGAGATATTGCAGATTTGAATCTCAGGGATAATTGTCACCTGTTTGATCAGGTGATTTTCCACTGTATTCTGAGCTTGTCCATTACTTAACTTTTTGGATAGAAGTGGTAGTCTCGAGAAATAACAACAGAAAATGCTGGAAATACTCAGCAGGCCAGGCAGCATCCGTGGAGAGAGAAACAGAGTTAACGTTTCAGGTCTGGGACTCTGTTTCTCTCTCCACGGATGCTGCCTGGCCTGCTGAGTATTTCCAGCATTTTCTGTTGTTATTACAGATTTCCAGCATCCGCAGTATTTTGCAATTATGGTAGTATCGAGATCTTGGGTTCAACAATGAAAGCAATGTAACTCTCACAAGCTAAAGCAGCTCCTAAAAGCACATAGGCCAGAAATAAAATTAAGGGGTAAGCTTGGTAGGAAAGGGGTGGAAGATTGGTATGTGAAAGTTGAACTTTTTCCAAAGAATCTAAGGCCGCTTTAGGCAAAATGAGATACTTTTTCATTTGTTAAACTTCTATATAAAAGGGGGTTGGAGCACAAGTGTAAGGAAGTCTTGCTACAATTATACAGGGCTTTGGTGAGACCACACCTGGAGTACTGTGTGCAGGTTTGGTCTCCTTCTCTGAGGAAGGCCATACTTGCCTTGGAGGCGGTGTAACGAAGGTTCACTAGATTGATCGCTGGGATGAGAAAGTTGTCCTATGAGGAGCGATTGAGTAAATCGGGCCTGTACTCTCTGGAGTTTAGAAGAATGAGAGGTGATCCCATTGAAACATATAAGATTGTGAGGGGGATTGACAGGGTAGATACTGAGAAGTTGCTTCCCCTGGCTGGAGAGTCGAGAACTAGGGGGCATAGTCTCAGGATAAGTGGTCGGTCATTTAGGACTGAGATGAGGAGGGATTTCTTCACTCAGAATGTTGTGAATCTTTGGAATTCTCGACCCCAAAGGGCTGTGGATGCTGAATCAAGGCTGAGATAGATGGATTTTTGGACTCAAGGGGAATCAAGGGATATGGGGATAGTGCAGGAAGGTGGAGAAGATCAGCCATGATCTTATTGAATGGCAGAGCAGGCTCAAGGGGCCGTATGGACTACTCCTGCTCCTATATCTTAGATTCTTATGTTCCTAAAATAAATCTGTAACAAAGAAATGCAGGAGCTGGCAATAGGATTCTACATCTGCGTGCTTAGGGCACGTTGGATCAATGGAGTTCCAAAGCTTCAGTCATTCAGATCTGTCAAGTGAAGGTGACAATGTTTGGTGAAAGCATGCAAATTGCACCATCTAGTTGGCCTACAGATAACTTGGGATGTCACTGTTTAGATCTGATTTTACATCGTGGGACGTGTTCTGCTAGAGAACAAAACAAAATGCTAGCATTCATTTACCAATTTTGCTAACTTCTTTTAAGTGATGGTTTATCCAGGGCTTTGTTCCCATAAGAAACAAGCATTTGTCTCATCCAGTGAACTTTTCTTTCTATCTTTGCAAACACAATGGAATAAACAGCAGACGATGGATAAAACTTCAATACCTTGAATTCCAGATGTAAAATTGAGATACAATTTTTGGTGAATACGATGAATGGGATCTACGTTGCCTGTATGCCAAAGTAGGTCCACCACCAAAGCTACTTAAGATCATACAAATCCAAAGATTCAAATGGTTTTGACGTAATCTTGTTTAGAACGAGATTCAAATACTTGAAAAAGAGAAAAAATTGCAGGGCTATGGGGAAAGAGAGGGGGAGTAGGACTAACTGGATTGCTCTTCGAAAGAGCTGGTGGAGATTCGATGGGCTGAATGGCCTCCTTCTGTGCTGTACTATTCTATGATAAATACCACCAAAGGAAAGTGATAAGCAGAGATAGCAATACCATGAACTCTCAAAGTGCTGGAAGAGATCTTGGTCTAGCATTATGTCCAGGCAAGACAAAATCATCAGGACATTATGCTTCAGAGTTCTAGTTGCATTCTCGGGAGGAAAGTACAAGCACCTTCAATATAGAATCATAGAAATTTCAGCACAGGAGGAGACCATTCAGCCCAGTGTGCCTAAACCAACTGCACAGCGAAGATATCTACTCAGATTCCATTCCCTTGCTATCTCCAAGTTCTCGTTAATATTTTGGTCAAGTGTTCATCTAATTCCCTCTTAAATGATTGTGGTAGCTACAGTTCTCCAATTTGAGAAACAACCATTTACTCCTGTTCTCTGCTTTCTATCCTTCAACTATCTCTAGAGTGATGCTTCCGCTTTATCTTTAAAGCAGGGGGTGCCCGGCGTTGCCAGGGCAATTTTGGGGCGCGCGGTCTCCCTGCCCGTCTGTCCCCTCTGTCAGGCCCGGTGCCGTTGTGATACCGGCGGTGCGGGGCCTAGCGCTTCAGGCCCGGCCGGGCTCTGGGGCCGAGATGGACCCCAGCTGAGCTCCCCCGCGGATCGCGTGGTTGATGGCCGGCTGCTGCCGATGACCCGCCCGCTGTGTGTAAACTTACCTGGCGCTCCCGGAGTCACAATGTGGGGGTTTGTTTGGCTGGTGCTGTCCCTGTGGGGATGAAAAAAATGGCGGCGAAGTTTAGGGAGAGTGGAGGATTAGGTCCCGCCCGTGACGCACCGATTGGTGAACCATCAGGTCACTGAACTGTAGGATTGGTCAAGCAGCACGTCACTCAACGCTAATGAGAGGTAGGATTGGTCAACTGCTAATGAGCGGAGTTTTGAGGATTTTTGAACGATTTTTGTATACTGTCCGAACAATTTTTGTGTGACCAAAAAGTAAATATGCCTATGAGAGTCCCCTAATGATAAGCTTTCTTTTGATATAAGGTATGTGTAGTTACGCTCTATAACTTTTGATTGTATAGCTGGACAGACAGACGGAAAGAGGGAAAGACGGAAAGAGAGACGGACCGTTTTATATATATAGATACCACGAGTCTTAATCTTTGCAACATGTCTTTTATGTGGCACTTTATCAAATACTTTTTGAAAGTTCAAAAATAGTAACTCCATTTCAATCTCTTTGTCCGTATGTTCCATAATGCCTTTAAATAATTTGATTACATTAGTCAAGCGTGACCTGCCCTTTACAAATCCACGCTGACAATCCCTGATTAACCCATATCTTTTTAGATTTTAATCATGTTATGCCTTATGTTCCTAGCACTTTTCCTACTACTGACATGAAGCTAACGGAGATGAATGGCGCAGGATGCCAGGCAGGAGGTAGCAACACTTATCAATACTCAATGTACATAGAAACATAGAAGATAGGAGCAGGAGTAGGCCATTCGGCCCCTCGGGCCTGTGCCGCCATTTAATGAGATCATGGCTGATCATCCAAATTCAGTACCCTGTCCCTGCTTTCTCCCCATATCCTTTGATCCCTTTAGCCTTAAAAAATATATCTAGCTCCTTCTTGAATATATTTAATGAATTGGCCTCAACTGCCTTGTATGGTAGAGAATTCCACAGGTTCACCACTCTCTGGGTGAAGAAATTCCTCCTCATTTCAGTCCTAAATGGCTTACCCCTTATCCTTAGACTGTGACCCCTGGTTCTGGACTCCCCGCCATCAGGAACGTCCCTCCTGCATCTAGTCTGTCCAGTCCTGTTAGAATTTTATAAGTTTCAATGAGATCGCCTCTCATTCTTCTGAACTCCACCGAGTATAAGTCCAATCGACCCAATCTCTCCTCATACGTCATTCCTGCCATCCCAGGTATCAGTCTGGTGAATCTTCGCTGCACTCCCTCCATGGCAAGAACATCCTTCCTCAGGTAAGGTGATCAAAACTGCACACAATACTCAAGGTGTGGTCTCACCAAGGCCCTGTACAACTGCAGCAAGACATCCTTGCTCCTATACTTGAATCTTTTCACTATGAAGGCCAATATACCATTTGCCTTCTTAACCGTCTGCTGCACCTGCATGCTTACCTTCAGCGACTGGTGCACAAGGACACCCAGGTCTCGTTGCACTTGCCCTTCTCCCAATCTATTGCCGTTCAGATAATAATCTGTCTTCCTGTTTTTGCCACAGAAGTGGGTAACCTCACATTTATCCACATTATACTGCATTTGCCATGCATCTGCCCAATCACCCAAACTGTCCAAATCATACTCGAGTTTCTCTGCATCCTCCTCACAGCACACACGCCCACCCAGCTTTGTGTGGTCTGCAAACTTGGAGATATTACATCTAGTTCCCTCGTCTAGATCGTTTATATAAATATTGTGATTAGCTGGGGTCCTAGGACCGATCCCTGCGGTACCCCACTAGTCACTGCCTGCCACTCGGAAAAAGACCCGTTTATTCCAACTCTTTGCTTCCTGTCTGCCAACCAGTTCTCTATCCAAGACAGTACCTTACCCCCAATCCTGTGTGCTTTAACTTTGCACGCTAATCTCTTATGCAGGACCTTATAAAAAGCCTTCTGAAAGTCCAAATACAACACATCCACTGGTTCTCCCTTATCTATTCTACCAGTTACATCCTCAAAAAATTCCAGTAGATTAGTTAAGCATGATTTACCTTTTGTAAATCCATGTTGACTTTGTCCGATCCTGTCACTGTTGTCCAAGTGCTCTGCTATTACATCTTTTATAATGGACTCTAGCATTTTCCCCACTACCGATGTTAGACTTACCGGTCTATAATTCCCCGTTTTCCCTCTACCACCTTTTTTGAATGGTGGTGTTCCATTAGCTACCCTCCAATCCATGGGAACTGTTCCAGAATCTATAGAATTTTGGAAGATGACCAGCAATGCATCTACTATTTCTAGGGCCACTTCCTTAAGTACCCTAGGATGTAGATTATCAGGCCCTGGGGATTTATCGGCCTTCAATCCTGTCAATTTCCCTAACAGCATTTCCCTACAAATACTGATTTCATTCAATTCCTCCCTCTCATTAGATCCTATGATCCCCGACATCTCTGGAAGGTTATTTGTGTCCTCCTTTGTGAAGACAGAACCAAAGTATGTATTTAATTGGTCTGCCATTTCTTTGTTCCCCATTATAAATTCCCCTGATTCTGACTGCAAGGGACCTACGCTTGACTTCACCAATCTTTTTCTCTTCACATATCTACAGAAGCTCTAACAGTCAGTTTTTATGTTCCCTGAAAGCTTACTCTCATAATCTATTTTCCCCCTCTTAATTAATCCCTTTGTCCTCCTTTGCTGAATCCTAAACTGCTTCCAATCCTCAGGTTTTCTGCTTTTTCTGGCCAAATTATATGTCCTCTCCTTGGATCTTATGTTATCCCTAATTTCCGTTGTGAGCCATGGTTGAGTCACCTTTTTTGTTTTATTTTTATGCCAAACCGGGACAAATCAGTGGACTTGGCTGTAATCCTGCAAAAAATTAATTATCTCACCAGTTGTGCCAATGTAGGAGACCGCACCATTACCTTATCTTAATGCTATGTATTAAGAATGCACGGCATGTGTATGCATCCATACAGTCTTGCAACGTTTTAAATGCTAGCAACTCCCTTCCCCTCCAAGTGCCCCTTTCCCATGCATTCATCAACTGCTGTGGCCCCGACATATTTTCCATCGACTTTACCTGCACATTGCATGTTTATGCAACCACACCACGATGAGCTGAATGCTGATACATGGGCATTCCGCTTGGTGATACAAGAAATCAAGTGCTGAGGGGAAACAGAAGCAGGGGATGCAGAAGTGGGAGGTTTGTCCTCAGCTCGTAGTTCCTTCCAAATTCCTCTGGCTCCTTTTCCTCATCCTATTCCTCCAATGGAACCAAACCATAAGCTGAAGTTTTTTTTTAATTTATTCATTCATGGGATGTGGGCGTCGCTGGCAAGGCCGGCATTGATTGCCCATCCCTAATTGCCCTATAGAAGATGGTGTTGAGCCACCTTCTTGAACCGCTGCAGTCCATGTGAAGGTACTCCTCCCACAGTGTTGACTTTTTTGTAATGGTTTGTTACAACTGAGTGGCTCGCTAGGCCATGTCAGAGGGCAGTTAAGAGTCAACCACAATGCTGTGGGTCCGGAGTCACATATAGGCCAGACCGGGTAAGGACGGCAGATTTCCTTCCCTAAAGGACATTAGTGAACCAGATGGGTTTTTATGACAATCCGATAGTTTCATGGTCACCGTTACTGAGACCAGCGCTTTTTTTAAAATTCCAAATTTATTTAATTAACTGAATTTAAATTCCACAGCTGCTGTAATGGCATTTGAACTCATGTCCCCAGATTATTAGTCCAGTTACTAGTTCAATAACATAACCACTATGCTACTGTACCCCAGAAGTGCACTTCCATATCAGTCATTTTGCGGAATTCTAAATCTCAAGAGGTGTCATCAGGACAGCTTTGCAACACTTGTCCCTATTCTCTTTTACCGGGTGTGCTGCATGAATCTGAGTTCCAGTCCAGGGAACCAGCACCTCACAGCAAGCGTCGTCCCTCACTCGAACTGCAAAGTACCAGCTGAGGTACATCCAGCGTGATGAATTGTTGAGGGGGGTGGGAGAAAGAGTGCATTAGGTGGTACACAGAGCATGAGTGGGCAGGAGCAGGAGGTGATGGCGAGAGAAAAGGGTGAACCAGCGCGCATTTGTGCACCGCTGATGAGGGTCAGGCATCTGGACCTGAGAGGCTCTACTTTTAAAAGGAGCATCAAAGATTGCCACAGTCATTGGAGACTGCAGCCTCAGCCTCCTGTACCGCCTCCGAGAGATTCATGTTGATTCCTCATTGTACTGTGAAGTTGTGGAGAATGCAGCAATTGACAACTCAACAAATGCTGATGTACGAGATTCTGAGGGGGATTGACAAGGTAGATGCTGAGAGGTTGTTTCCCCTGGCTGGAGTGTCTAGAACTAGGAGGCATAGTCTCAGGATAAGGGGTCTGCCATTTTAGACTGAGATGAGGAGGAATTTGTTCACTCAGAGGGTTGTGAATCTTTGGAATTCTCGACCCCAAAGGGCTGTGGATGCTGAGTCAGTGAGTATATTCAATGCTGAGATCGATAGATTTTTGGACGCGAGGGGAATCAAGTGGGAAAGTGGAGATGAGGTTGAAGATCAGCCATGATCTTATTGAATGGCGGAGCAGGCTCAAAGGCCGTATGGCCTATTCCTGCTCCTAATTCTTATGTTCTGTTAGTCCTATTAAATCTATATTTACCAGTGATATAATATGTGATATCACTGAACTATCCTGCCATTGGGAGAGCATGTAGGATAAGCATTAGATCAAGTCCCGAGACCATCAGTCACATATTGTCACGAAGGGGAAGCACCGGGATGTCATACAGTAACAGTTTGGTTGTACTGTGTCCAGAAAGTGTTCTTGACACAGTGTTAGATACTGTATTATCAGGTGACAGGAATATTTATATTTGGCAGTTCAATTGGAGGTGAAACCAATGTAGGTAAAGGCACATTTGTTGAGAGCATGAAGATTACTTTGAAATTATACCCTGGAAATAGGCTATTTGGCCCAACCAGTTTGTGCTGCCGTTTATCCTCCACCAAAGCAGTGGTCCTATGTACTTTCCATTTCCCATCTTCAATTAGGGGATCTGTAGTGCAACTCCATTAATGTAATAATCCCTTTTTATTAATCTTTGATTTCTAATCTGTCGGAACCTCTTTCTTCTGTACATCAGTTCTCTCTATAGCATGTATTCCCTTCTTCACCAATATGGCCATTCCTCCTCCCCTTACCTATTCTGCCCGCCTAAAAATGTGTTTATTTTCCACTTCTACCCCCGTGTCTGTTAGTGCTATTAAATCTAGATTTTCCAGTGACATAATGGCTTCTAACTCCACCAATTTATTTCCTATACTCTGAGCACTGCAATATGCGCATTTTATATTTTTTCGGTTTGTATTTAAAGCTACTCCTTTTTATTTGCCAAAGACAGCACCTTGTTCTTTTATCTGTCTTTCTCCTGCTTGTAACTGATTTTCCTCCTCTACCATTTTTATTCCTTCTGTATACTAACCTCACTTAGACAAAGGGGAAAAAACATACACGCACCGGAGATCATTGAGGACGGATTCCCTATGTATCAGATGTGATCTTATACAGGTATATCAGATAGTAAGTGCTATGGAAAATGTAAAACTGGAAAAGTACCTCAAATTAAATTGTGAGAATAAGACAAGAGGGCACAGGCTCAAATGAGTAAATTGCAAATTTAGGATTCATGTTAAAGTTCTTATTCACACAATGAGTGATTTAGCACATGCTGTGTGACATTAGAAGACAACTTGAACAAGTATCCTGGACCTTGGACATTGGGAAGGTCCCATGATAATCAGCGCAAAATTTGAAACTGAGAATGTAGATCGCCTGGAGGCGGAGGAAGAGTTGTCAAGTGTGATCGATCCCAGTGGGGTGGTAGTAATGTTAAGGAGCAGACTGTCTGCAGAAATTTATGATTTAGTAAAAGTAAAAAAAAAATGGTTACATGAAGATTCACAAGCTGTAAGCTTTCAAAAAAAATCCACTCTTACAGCATTATTAGTGTTAGCTTTGACTCAGTGGCAGCACTCAAGCTTCTGAGTCAGAAGGTTACGCATTCCTGCCCCACTGCAGAAACTTGAGCACATAATCTTGACAGAATAATGGTGCCAATTTCAGTGGAAAATGCCAATTTTAATGGAACAGTGGGGTAAGTTTTCAGCTTGCGCCTGCATGCTGAATGGACATTGTGGATAAGCTCATTATCAAAATCACTTGGGGTTCATTACCATTGATTTTCTATGGTAATAAAAATCGGGCAGCTTCTATAAAAGGTGACTGATAATGTAATGCGTAGGTGGCAAGTTAAAAATCTACCTGATTTTTTTTCCCTTGTCTGTGAGATGGTTGTAATTCTTAATTGCACATGGAGGTTGAAAGAATGCTTTTATATTATGAAGTAGGCAGGAGGGGGAGGGTGAACAACCAGTTATCGTGGTGCATGTAGGTACCAATGATATAGGTAAAAAAACAGGACGAGGTCCTAAAAGCTGAATATAGGGAGTGAGGAGGTAAATTAAAAAGTAGGACCTCAAAGGTAGTAATCTCAGGATTGCTACCAGTGCCACGTGCTAGTCAGAGTAGAAATACAAGAATATTTCAGATGAATATGTGGTTAGAGGAATGGTGAAAGGGGGAGGGATTCAAATTCCTGGGACATTGGAACCGGTTCTGGGGGAGGTGGGACCAGTACAAATTGGTAGGTTTGCACCTGGGCGCGACCAGGACCGATGTCCTAGGGGGAGTGTTTGCTAGTGCTGTTGGGGAGGGTTTAAACTAAAATGGCAGGGGGTTGGGAACCTGTGCAGGGAGACAGAGGAAAGGGAAGCAAGGACAGAAACAAAAGACAGGAAGGAGAAAAGCAAAAGTGGAAGGCAGAGAAATCAACGGTTTAAATCAAACAGGGCTCCAGTAAATAATAATTCTAAAAGGACTAAGAGTGTTAAAAAAAACAAGCCTGAAGGCTTTGTGTCTTAATGCGAGGAGCATTCGTAATAAGGTGGATGAATTAGCTGCGCAAATAAATGTAAACAGATATGATGTCATTGGAATTACGGAGACATGGCTCCAGGGTAAATTGCAAATTTAGGATTCATGCTAAAGTTCTTCTTCACACAATGAGTGATTTAGCACATGTTGTGTGACATTAGAAGACAACAATTGAAAGGAAGGATATTAGCTCTGATGATGTGGAATCTGTTTGGGTAGAGCTGAGAAATACCAAGTGGCAGAAAACGTTAGTGGGAGTGGTATATAGACCTCCAAACAGTAATGCTGAGGTTGGGGATGGCATTAAATGGGAAATTAGAGACACGTGCAATAAGGGCACAGCAGTTATCATGGGTGACTTTAATCTACATATAGATTGGGCTAACCAAATTAGTAACAATACTGTGGAGGAGGAATTCCTAGAGTGTATACGGGATGGTTTCCTGGACCAATATGTCGAGGAACCAACTAGAGATCAGGCCATCTTAGACTGGGTATTATGTAATGAGAAAGGATTAATTAGCAATGTTGTTGTGCGAGGCCCCTGGGGAGGAGCGATCATAATATGATCAAATTCTTCATTAAGATGGAGAGTGAAGTAGTTGACTCAGAGACTAGGGTCCTGAATTTAAATAAAGGAAACTACGATGGTATGAGGCGCGAGTTGGCTAGGATGGATTGGGGAATGTTACTTAAAGGGTTGACAATGGATAGGCAATGGCAAACATTTAAAGATCACATGGATGAACTACAGAATTTGTTCATCCCTGTTTGGCATAAAATAAAACAAAGAAGGTGACTTAACCATGGCTAACAAGGGAAATTAGAGATAGCATAAGATCCAAGGAGAGGACATATAATTTGGCCAGAAAAAGCAGCAAACCTGAGGATTGGGAGCAGTTTAGGATTCAGCAAAGGAGGACAAAGGGGTTAATTAAGAGGGGGAAAATAGAATGAGAGTAAGCTTGCAGGGAACATAAAAACTGACTGTAAGAGCTTCTATAGATATGTGAAGAGAAAAAGATTGGTGAAATCAAGCGTAGGTCCCTTGCAGTCAGAATCAGGGGAATTTATAATGGGGAACAAAGAAATGGCAGACCAATTAAATACATACTTTGGTTCTGTCTTCACAAAGGAGGACACAAATAACCTTCCAGAGATGTCGGGGATCATAGGATCTAATGAGAGGGAGGAATTGAATGAAATCAGTATTTGTAGGGAAATGGTGTTAGGGAAATTGACGGCATTGAAGGCCGATAAATCCCCAGGGCCGGATAATCTACATCCTAGGGTACTTAAGGAAGTGGCCCAAGAAATAGTAGATGCATTGCTGGTCATCTTCCAAAATTCTATAGACTCTGGAATAGTTCCCATGGATTGGAGGGTAGCTAATGGAACACCACTATTTAAAAAAGGTGGTAGAGAGAAAATGGGGAATTACAGACCGGTAAGCCTGACATCAGTAGTGGGAAAAATGCTCGAGTCTATTATAAAAGATGTAATAGCAGAGCACTTAGAAAACAGTGACAGGATCGGACAAGGTCAACATGGATTTACAAAATGTAAATCATGCTTGACTAATCTACTGGAATTTTGAGGATGTAATTGGTAGAATAGATAAGGGAGAATCAGTGGATGTGGTGTATTTGGACTTTCAGAAGGCTTTCGATAAGGTCCCGCATAAGAGATTGGCGTGCAAAGTTAAAGCACATGGGATTGGGGGTAAGGTACTGACTTGGATAGAGAACTGGTTGGCAGACAGGAAGCAAAGAGTTGGAATAAACGGGTCTTTTTCCGAGTGGCAGGCAGTGACTAGTGGTGTACCGCAGCTATTCACAATATATATTAATGATCTAGATGAGGGAACTAGATGCAATATCTCCAAGTTTGCAGACCACACAAAGCTGGGTGGGCATGTGTGCTGTGAGGAGGATGCAGAGAAACTCCAGTATGATTTGGACAGGTTGGGTGATTGGGCAGATGCATGGCAAATGCAGTATATTGTGGATAAATGCAAGGTTATCCACTTTGGTGGCAAAAACAGGAAGACAGATTATTATCTGAGCGGCAATAGATTGGGAAAAGGGGAAGTGCAATGAGACCTGGGTGTCCTTGTGCACCAGTCGCTGAAGGTAAGCATGCAGGTGCAGCAGGCGGTTAAGGCGGCAAATGGTATGCTGGCCTTCATAGCGAGAGGATTCGAGTACAGGAGCAAGGGTGTCTTGCTGCAGTTGTACATGGCCTTGTTGAGACCACAACTTGAGTATTGTGTGCAGTTTTGGTCGCCTTATCTGAGGAAGGATGTTCTTGCCATGGAGGGAGTGCACCGAAGAATCACCAGACTAATACCTGGGATGGCAGGAATGACGTATGAAGAGAGATTGGGTTGATTAGGCTTATATTCGCTAGAGTTTAGAAGAATGAGAGGGGATCTCATTGAAACTTATAAAATTCTAACAGGACTAGACAGACTAGATGCAGGAAGGATGTTCCCGATGGCGGGGGAGTCCAGAACCAAGGGTCACAGTCTAAGGATAAGGGGTAAGCCATTTAGGACTGAGATGAGGAGGAATTTCTTCACCCAGAGTGTGGTGAACCTGTGGAATTCTCTACCACAGAAGGCAGTTGAGGCCAGCTTATTAAATATATTCAAGAAGGAGTGAGATATATTTCTTAAGGCTAAAGGGATCAAGGGATGTGGGGAGAAAGCAGGGACAGGGTACTGAATTTGGAAGATCAGCCATGATCTCATTAAATGGCGGAACAGGTTCGAGGGGCCGAATGGCCTACTCCTGCTCCTATCTTCTATGTTTCTATGGACCCTAATCTAATGTTCCCTGATACAACAAATATTGATTACAGCACTCTTTCACTCAAATTGTAGGAAAGTTTCTCTTATTATGTACAAGATTTCTCTGGCTCCAAAAGTCATTTTTACTGAGTAGATGTTTGAAAAATAAATCCAATTATCTTTATAAAAATACTCAGACCTTCTAATGAATATTAAGCTTTATGTGGGAAATTTTCTACTGTTAATGAATGGAATATTGGCCCTGAAATTGCGGTCGGCGGTGTACCTCTGGAGTAGGCCTCCCACCCTCGAAACATTGCCGCACCTACCTGCTGTCGTCCAAGCTGCGGAGAGTTCGGGTCCCGGGCCCCCAGGCGTACGGCAGCGGAGAGGCCCACGGATAACAGGGGACGCAGGCGGTTCGGAAGCGTCCCTGGGATCACGTGGGCCAGGTCCTCCAACGAGGATGGCGGATTCCATTGCAGTCATTTAGGAACGGAATCCCCTAATGACATGCGATGGAATCCCCAAATAATTAGACAACTGAGACAATTAATAAATAGAAATGTTCTGAATTTCAATTTTATTCATAACTCCCTTCATTATGCCAAATACAATAAAAATGGCATTTTTTGAAAAAATAGTTTTCAACATTTTAATCCGGGGTCAATATTTGCATAAACGAATTTTAAGTGTTTGTGCATCATTTTAAAAATGTTTTAAATGTTTAATTTAAGGTGGTTGACAACCCTTACGCTGATGAAAGCAGGCCCTATGCCTGCTTTTACCAGCGGCAAGAGTTTCATGGGCAGTTGTTGGGCCAACAGCCCAACTCTGTGCCAGCAAAACCGATTTTGCTTTTGGCCCGTATGATCTGTCAAGGCGTACCCTGACAGATCGCAGGTTCTGGGTTTTCACGCATGGCTTTGAGCCCAAGATCAGCCATGATCTTATTGAATGGCGGAGCAGGCTCGAGGAGCCAAGTGGCCTATTCCTGCTCCTGTTTCTTATGTTACATTTTTATGCACGCGGAAACCCGGAAGTTGCGTGACCTTTCAGATGATGACGTGCGCTGAAGACACCGTAATTTCAGGACCATAATTAATGAAAAAAATCATGATAGGTTAACACATTTTCCTGTAATATTTTGGTGTGACTTTTATATATATATATATATATATATATATATAAAATATATGTAAACATCTTTCAAATTCTATTGTACAGAAAACAATGTTTATCCTCCATTTCAGAATTCAAAGATTTAGGTCCTTTGCATATTCTCTGTACTTACAGCTTTGTATCTGACCAGGTAATGTCGGATAGGGGAGCCACCATCATCCTGCTTGATCCAGTTCACTTTGAAGATATTTCCACTTCCGAGTACTTGCCCTTCAAGTTTAGGTGGACTTGGCTCTCCTACAAGTTAATGTTGGTAACACCACATTTCTTATCCAGTAATCCAAATGTTCTTCTCTAATAGCATTTACTCAGAAGACATCATTAGCTTTATGTCGATCAATAATTTTTTTTAAACAAAAGTCTTGCAAAAAAAAATATTTGGATTCAAATACCTTATTGAGAACAGAACTGCATTTAAATGATATGTAATGGTCGTGTTTTCTGCATTGCAGTGATTGGTTTAGTTAGTTACTAATGTATAAGGAAGGTAACTGCGCTTCAGACAATGCTATACTTGGAGGTTTTTATCTAATTAAAAATATTCAAAATTGCCAAGATAAATTGACGTTTCCAAGTTCCCACTCATTAAATCTGAAAAGTACTTGACACTGAGTTATGCAGTTCACAGCTGGTAATATATTAACAGAAGAGGGTCTGACATTAAACGGAACCCCCACCCTTACACGCACACACTCATCTGTTCCTGCGCTATATGCAAAGGCTCTAAGATGAGCAGTTCAAAGTTGTGGTTGGCTGCTGTTGATCATTAAGGAGGTCATACTTTTGGTTTATTGCGGTATATTATCTAAAGAAAAATCAGGCAATCAGGTTATAGTAGTTCATAGAACGTTTTTGCAGCAGCATCCTGGTACTGCGAGACTGTCTACAGAGATGACCCTGACCATTGGTTTCTGGATGTTTATGCTACTATCTTTGATCAAAGTCAGAAAAATAATATTGATTGTATTTTTGTTTTATAACACATTACAGCTGTCAGAGACATCATTGCGGATTCGAAGAATAAATTGGAAGTGTCAGGAGAAAACCATAACATAACTTTTCCGATAATTTGATGATAAATGTATAACTTGATATATTTAGGATAAAATTAATTTTAAGTGTTATTCTTTAGAGGGGGAACAATGAAATCTTGAAAGTTGTCATCCTCCCAACAGTATGAAATCAGATTGAAATCTAGGAAAACAAAATTTAATCTCTGGGCATCAGCACTTGAGGTACCGAAATTTCCATTTGACTGCAAAGTAAAAGAAACAAAATCTGATTTTTTTTTTTTAAATGTCTAAAGTTTTGTGCCAAATAGATCACTATTGTGAGACATTGATCAAAAGCAGCAGCTAATCTACAGTGTCTTGGAAACCTGATAGGATGGGGAAAACATCAATAAGTTATCACATAGGGCTGGTGGAAAAGAGGAAACTGAAAGCTACATCTTCATTTATAAATTACCCTTCAGCGCTCCAGATTGCGTGATGCATTACATCAAAATGATAAATTATTTAGTTACTAAAATAATAATGCAGTTCTGCTCAATCAGATCAGTCATGTGGAGTGGTGGCTCTTGTAAGGAGACCAGTTGTTATGAAGATCCTTGCAACATAAATTAAAATAAATGTGTAAGTGACAACTTCATAGTTTCATGCACTGAAATGGATCTAGGTTGTGGTTCTATATGCTAATTTGATGGTAAACTTGCTCGGAGTTTCTCCCGATTCCCTGGTTTTCCTAGAACATAAATCAACCGCTCTCCAATAGGCAGATGTGACCTTTTTCTTGGCCTCTATTGAATCCTGCCTGCACTGACCACTAGGAGGTGTATGGAACAGGCACACAGATGACCCTCCTATTCTTACAGATAGCAAAACACTGCGGATGCTGGAAATCCGAAATAACAACAGAAAACGCTGGAAAAACTCAGCAGGCAAGGGCAGCATCCGTGGAGAGAGAAACAGAGTTAACGTTTCAGGTCGAAGACCTTTCGTCAGAACTGGAAAAAAGCAGGACCTTACTTAAGGGAAAGCACCTGGCTTTTGCTAAATACAGGAAACTTTCGATTAACCGGCCCCTAAATAACCGGAACGTTCTATCCACCGGCAAAATTCAGGAGTCGGCTCAGGTAACTTTTTTTACTTTTAGTTACTTTTTTTACTCCATTTGTTGCTGTGCAAGAGTGTAGCTGAAGCTGTTGCTAAGCTACAGAGACGCTTGCAACTTGTGCCGATTGTTTTGAAGCTGTAAAGCAACAGGGTTTGTTGCTTTATACGGAGCTCTGAGCTCCGTATCTTTTACTATAGTGTTCGGTTATCCGGAATTGTTGATGAACCGGCACCACGTCGGTCCCGTCCGTGCCGGATACCAGAAAGTTTCCTGTACCTCACCACAGTTCGGCAGCTGAAATACAGACGCGAGAGAGATCGACACTTGTCA
The DNA here is from genome assembly GCF_052327205.1 of Somniosus microcephalus. Lineage (NCBI taxonomy): Eukaryota > Metazoa > Chordata > Chondrichthyes > Squaliformes > Somniosidae > Somniosus > Somniosus microcephalus. The sequence continues at coordinate 23,139,967 of NC_141012.1, forward strand.
GGAGGGCAAAGGTTGATTCAACAACTTGCATTTATATCGCCTTTTTCTGTAGAAAAACATCCCGTAGCTCTTCACAGAGGTAGTCTCAAAAACACATCGAGCCAAAGGAGGGGATATTAGCAGGGGCAAGAGGTGGGTTTTAAGGAGGGTCTTAAAGGAGGCAAGAGAGGTGGAGGGGTTCAGGGCATGGGGCCTGGGTGACTGAGGGCATAGCTGGCAATGGGGGAGGTGAAGGTAGGGGAGAATGCACAAGCAGGTGTAGCCAGTGGAGAATGCACAAGCAGGTGTAGCCAGTGGAAGAGAGTTCTGGAGGGGGGAGGGATGTAGACACCAACCCAATGCCGTAACATTTACTGAGAACTATATATTCTTTCTGTGCAAGCGCCAGTCATGTTTTTATTTTAATTTTAGATCACTGCTCATCAATCCAATGGATATTAGGTAAATTTATTTGTACAATAATTTATTTTCAATAAATGTTATTAGCAGGTTGTGCTATACGAAGAGTGATCAGGACACTGCAATAAATGTGATCATTAAATATGCATTAAATAAAAAAAAACAAATGACTATAAAGCTGTTATGACTTTACTGAGTCTTCAGTATAAGAGCCACCACCAAATATTGACTCTGCTGTTAGTGTCTACCTTAAGTTAGGCTATCATGGGTAATAATACTCAAAATATTATACTTCCATAAACATCATAAAGCTATGAAGACATATTGGTTTAAATTATCAAAAAATAGTTTTGCAGTCCAAATGAATACAGAGTTATGCTGCAACTTAACAGGTTAGTGACATTCCAAAGGAAGAAACAGAAAAAACAGTTGCTCCTTGTGAAGGCTGATTCCAAATGGGACGACAATTCTACACAATCCAATCACTAAGTGTAGCTTTACTCCTTTTCTGGGCAAAATAAAGAAGTTAAAGAAGAAGAAAAAAACACCAGCACAAATCATGCTCAGTCATGCAACACTTTTCCGTACATCATATTGGCAAGGATTATGTAACTACATGATTTTCTGGCTCTAAATGAAGAAAAAGACTCAGTTAGCATGCATGTGACAGTCCCATTTACACCGAGTGCCTTCTCATATTCACTAATAACTCTTTGCTTAATGCAGAGATTTTGAGCTAATAATCTTGGTTTGGCATTCTGCTGATTTTACCAAATCCCATTCTCTGGCCAAAGAAATACATCCTATACACTAAGCAGTGGGATAGGTCTAATTCATTAATCTATAGAATGTGAATGGGATATTTTACCCAGAGGAATGTCCAATTTCGCTCAGGTAGCAGCATTTAATTTGGCACCAAGTCACATCATAGCACCACGACAGGTATAATAAAAGTTCAATCCTTTCCACCCTGCTTCGTGTCAAACACACAGAGTGTAAATGGTACTTAAAAACTTCAAAGACAATGCCTAAATGAAAAAGTGTCGCTTATTGTTTGCTGAGCACAAGGATACTATTCAGCCGCAACTGAATAAATGCAAAAGGAAGAAGTGAAAGACACACAGGTGAAAGACCCATGGCAAAACCAGCCTGCATCCTCTACACAAATGGCATGCATGGGGAAATACAAATCGTAGCCTTTTTTTAACCTTCTGGATGTCGCCCAATAGGCTTCAGGAGGGGAATAAAACTATTTGCATACATGCAGTAATGCTTGTGAGTTACAAGTGTTAGTCTTGATCTGTGTTCTAACCCGCCTAGATGCTTCCCTCTTAAAAACCAAAGAGAGGATTAAGAAACAGAAACTACAGAAACCAATGCAATCTGCTACCAAGGTTAATGACTACAGGAAATTACGTTTAGGAAACAATCAGAATTATTACATTTATTTTTAGCAGGGAAGCAGTGCAGAAAAAAAATAATCATCTTTGCTCGTCCAGTGTTTGTACAGCTTAAGCCAGTTGTTAGTGTTAGTAATATTAAGGTATCACACATATTTTAACCCTGTATACTCGGCACCAGCACACAGCTTTACTTTGTTTTTTGTGCAAACACAAACAACATAGGATCAACAATTTGCTTGAAATGACAACAAGATTGAAATTTATTTTTTGTGCAAACAGAAAGCAGTCAGCAGGGCAGACCTCTCATTAGGATCAATTTATTCATTTGCATCTTTATTAACCTCCTAACACGGGCATAAACCGCAATGTCTCGTAACATTTAGCTTCAGAAGATGTCGACTTTTTATGCACTACTTTATAGGGGCCGACACATCTCTGAACTTAGTTTAATATGACATCAAGTCCTTATTAATCTAATTATCACGACTGATGATTTTCTTTTGTATTTTTTTAAATTATATTTGCTTAAAATGGCAACAAGATTGAAACTTCTTTTTATGTCTCCAAATATTTAGCTCCAGATGTTTACGATTGAAGCACTTTATCTTTGTATTCTTTATATTACAAAATCTACTTATCAATACTGAAATCTGCATAAGTGGGTGAAAATAATAATTTAGGAAATTAAAACCAGCACTAAAGTTAATTCTTGACAAATTACATCAGTTATTTAAATCTACTTTAGCACATTACGGTAAAGTAGATAGCAAAACAAAGTCAATACTACAGTGGTGGCTACCTTATTCTACATGATTTTTACAGAATTTGTATACATCAAATATAATTCAACTGTTTAAAGGGGGATTATTTTTAATAAGACTAGGTTTAGTGGCAAAAAAATTACATTGTGTTACATTAGGCCTTATACTGCCAATCAGTCCCAGGAAATTCCTGTCTGAGTAAATTAGTGGTTTGTGATGTTAACACTGAAAAAAACACTAATAATACAGCATTATAAGCTGCTCAAATGTCAGACAGTTCTACAACTATAATATTAACTGTGAACTAAAGTAAACAATTTAAAATAAATCTGACATTCTCCTTTGAAGATGCTGATTCCTCTCTTGGGTAAAGTTCTTCATGTGTGAGCCCTTACACTGAGGGGTAGATTTCCTGGAGCCGTCAGGCGGGGTTTCAGGCGCGTGGTGGGGGGGGGAAATCCCGATTTCAGGGGTCCCGACATCATCCCGCCCAAAACCCGCCTCCACGCAAGTTTCAGGGGAGGCGGGTACCCGCCCCGCACTGGGACCCGCCGACCCGAGGCGGGAAGGGATTAGTGCCAATTAACTGCCTGTTAACAGGTAGTTAACAGGCAGTTTTTAGCCTAATCCCTATTTTGAGGGGTGTCGTGTGGGGTTCCCGACGGCTCCAAACCACGCCAAGTTAGGGGAGTCGGGCCGTCGGGTTGAAGGACTTGGAGGGGTCATGATGTCGGTGTTCAGGTGAGTGATGGGTGCATGAGTGCAAAGGTAAGTGTGTTTGGTGTGTCTAAAGTGTGTAAAGAAGTTTAAATTACATGTACTTACCTTAACAGCCTTTCTTCCTCTAGGTTTCGGGAGTCCATCACTCAGCCGACACTGAAAGCAAAATGGCTGCGAACTGTCAAAAGTGACAGCCTTCAGCTTTGAGTGCCGGTGACAGTTCTAACTGAGTCTGTGTAGAAGGATTCAGGTTAGAAGTCAGACTGTCAGTGTTTGACAGCTTCAAACAGCTGTGAAACACTGATATTTCATCTGCCAAGACCTCTTGACAGATGAAATTTCAGTCTGTGACGTCACCTGTTGCCGGGTGGCCCTTAGTTGGCCTGCTGAGCCCGCTGTGCGGGCTTAACAAGGTCAATCAAGGGAAAATCGTGTGTTGGCTGAACGTCGATGTAGGCGGGACTAAAACCTGAAAGTTGTAGTCCCGCCTCCTTCCCGACAGCTTTAGGAAAATCTACCCCATAGTGTCAATAAACTATTTGATAGAGGGTGGGGCAGGGGGCTTCACAACCAAGCCTGCTTCTATCCTTATCTGATGTTCACACACATACCTCTAACAAGGGTCACTGCATAGTGATTGAAGTTTCCTCTCCCTAATCCTGGAGCAGAGGTCAAATGTAAAGCTCCTACAGCCACCATGGCCGAGACCAGATCAAATCTAGGCCCCGATTTTAACTCCATGTGGATTCCTTGCTCAGGCCCGTGTTAAAATTACAGTCGGGTCTCAATAATGTCATCGGGCCGCAACATGTCTATGTAAAGAAGGACCCTGTTGGCTCCGGGCGCGTGTCCTTGCTGCCTGCTCAGGAGAGCAGGTTAAAATTGCAGATGTTGCGATTATGGCAGCTTTCGGACAGGCAAGAGCCAGGGCGATTTTAACTGCCCACCCGCCAGGTTTCTGCTGAACGAGTAGGGTTAAAATCACCCAAGTCTGTATGGTTTAGTTGGTGGGTAAATTCACTAAGTCGTTGGTGGAGTCACTAAAATACAACTTTAAATAGAAACTAAAACATTTATACTCCAGTGTGTGCCTTGTTACACTTTGTTTACCCCTCACAAAAATAATCATTCCTACTATATCTCCATCCTAATCTTTATTTTTTACTTATTTACCTCCTAATATAATCTATTTTACCTATTTAAAATGTTCTGTTCATTTTGCTTTTCTAGTTAAAAAGTTTGCATTACTTTTTTTTCCCTTCTGCCTCTCTGCTCCAACAGTCCATTTTGGAGGTAGGAGCAAATCAATTACCATTTTATTAGTTAAAAACCAGCTGCAAAGGTTTGTTTTGAACCAAACAAGTAGCAAATAAACGTGGGCGTGGCTCAGAAAGAGTGTGCTCAGACGAAGAAACTGGTCCGTGGTGTGTTAACAGTTAAACTCTATTAATTGAATGGCAGGCTAGTAAACTAATGGCTTAATTTCTTACCAAGATAAAAGCAATTGGTTAAGGCCTTTATAGATTACAAGTGGTTGGCTGGTTCAATTGAACATTTTTCCTCTTTCATCCCTCTGCAATTTTGTTACCATGGCATTTTTTTGTTTTAAAAAAAACAGATTTCCTACGCAACATTTTAGTTAATACAGAAATATGTATTTTAGCAGGCAATTATAAAATTTCTGTGATGCTCAACTACATTGAACCCTTTTAAGAAAATTGTTCAGTGTGTTCAATTTATTCAACCAATCAGAACAAAGATTTTACCTTCTGTTCACCAGCGTGGACGACATCATCAGCACCATGCAAGCCACATGACAAAGTCACATGATACGCACGTACATGATTGGTTGAAAGGAAAGTGGAGGAGAGCACATGAAAAATACAAAATTAAAACTGATGTAAACATGGGCAGGAATAGAGTTACAGACTGAATAAAACCAAAATCAAACCAAAAAACATTAAAATACAAATGGGACGTTGGGAATATTTAAAATCAAGCTCTCTGGTAGCAACACAGATCAGCAGTATTTCCTCTGGCTGTAATTGTAAATGAGAATGTTTAGTTGTTAACAATTTTTTTTTTTAAATTGCAAAGCATTGTAGTAGAAATGCAATTAGTATCAGGCAAAGCTTGATCATCGTCCGTAGTAAAAGTGATCAAAATGGAAAAAACATTTTTTTTTCTCCAGGGAGCACCTGTCTGTGCTCTCCCCACACAATCGTAATTCAGAGGAAACTCTGCAGGTTTACAAAAACAAACAGCAGCACCTCTTTTCACAAACACTTTCTAAGCAGACTTCCATCGCATGTTGTGAATGTAATCATCCCCAAAGCTCACAGCAATGTCTTGAATTTTATATGTTTTCAGCACCAGCAATTTCCATTTGATTCAGGGGGGGAAAAACGACAAATGGAAAATGTGCATTAAGACATACATTTTATTCCTTTACATAGTGTGAGGCTAGGGTAACGATTCAGCAATTTTGTGGTATGAATGGGAGATGATGTGGAAAAGGTTCAAACAAAAAAAACTGCAATGGGAGTCTTGGTTTTGCGGCAGTCTGGAACAGCTGGTGGTCTACAAACAATGTTCATTGTGGGGCACACAGTATGCTAATAGTCGACAGGTACGAGGCCCTCGGCAGTCGAGCCCTGCAGACAAGCCCCGCAGAAGTCTACTGAGAGAATGAAGGATCAATTTCTGGATTTTGAGTGGGATCATTGAACACAAACATTTGGGTGGACAGGCTTAGAAAGAGATAAAAAGAAATTGTCTCGACTCTGGTGTTGTTTTCTGAAACTTTGTTTTTTAAGACCCTAAACAATCGATCAATAGTTTTCTGCTGCAGCTTCGATGTGAATAAGAAACAAGAATGGTTTTCTTTTTAGTAACAAGTTGCATCCAAGCACATTGTGCTGCTTCAAAATAAAGTTGCATTAATATTCTGCTATCTTGAAATAAAAATGGTATTAGTGCAGCATTAAAATAAAAATCGCATTAATATTCTGCTACCTTGAAATAAAAATGGTATTAACGCTGGATTAAAATAAAAATTGGATTAATATTTTCTTCACTAAAAGAAAGGTGGCGTTAATATTGTGCACTAAAATAGAAATTGGATTAATATTGTACTGCATTAAATTAGAAGTCATAACCGCACTGTGAAATGAAAATCATGTTTTGTAATAAAATAAGTTCCCTTTCTTTTCCAAAGCCTTTAAATTACTTTTCACAAACTAAGCATCCCATAATAGTGATTTTTCCATTCAACTGTCTTTGGAGTTAATTACAGCACATCTTCCATGTTTAAGTGATTACAGTTAATGAACAAAATAAATCCTTAATTGTCATGTAGAATGATCACCTTTTCTCTCAATTGGGGAAAAAGGACATTTAAAAAAAATCATACATTTCTGAATATGGAATCTTGTGCGGAGTGTCAATTAATGTTTAGCTGGCGATAAGTTATCAATTGCTTACACAGTAGTGTTTGTAGAGTTTGTGTAAGTGATGAATGAATGATTGGTGATTCTGTAGCAAACTGATGTGGTTCCACTTTGAACCTGCATTGGTTTTTCTTGCCCATGTTCTCTCCTCCCCTCCTAAAGGCGTGACTCCTTGCTAGGTGTAGTTCTACAGGTACCAGGGGCCCTGCAGTAACTCACCCAAGTGACCATTATTCACAGGAGAGGAGGACACCATAACCAAGGCAGTTCTTGATGTCTTAAATCATGGACACAGCAAGGGTTGTTGACCAGGAGCAGGATACCTGGACAAACTTACCCTCCCTAATCCAGGACCACCTGAGGCATCTTGTAATACCCCGACTACCAACCCACGCTAAGATCAGCCAACTCAGCACAGACCAGGGATCAAAGCAGTGACCTTGCTGGTCTATATTGCTCAGCTACTCATAGAATAAACTTGCTGAGCCTTTGAAGGAGCGAATCATGTCAAATCGGAGGCATTTGCTCAGGTGAAATAAGTGAAAATTTAGAATCACTTTCTTGGTAAGTCACTATCAAAGAATAATTTGTGTTGAGCCCTGGCTGACAATCTCTCATCTTGTAAATGGAGTCCACTCTTCCCAATTCAAAGTTGATTAAGCAGAATTATCAGACACTGTAATTGAATTTTTGAGCACAAAATTCTCAATTTGGTATTGTATTGATGTTGCTTAATTCAAATGACTGGATAATTGAAGTTTTTAGTGCAAGAAACAACTCAACTATCTACCATCTTATTTATGGTATTTCAAGGGACAGAAAAGAGCACTGAACCAGATACACTCTACCCATTTAACTGAAGCAATATTAGCATTCCCAAATGTAGGAAGACCCTTTCACATGATTTGATTTCAAGTTTCACACATTTTTTTTGAAATTAAACTGATGACAGGAGATATTTTGGAGCATGCACTTGATGCCTTGGAACCCCTTCTACAAAGATGCTGTTACAAATGTAAGATGGTTAAGACATTGTTCATCTAATTTCTCACCTGCAAGTAAGAATTTATATATAGGATTTTCTTTTTACATAGGGGGGACAAAACCATTTTAAAACACACATTGTTGCATCAGACCATTCAACTTTAACAGTAGCAATCTACTTGCTGTTAATATGTTTTGACAACATGACCACTCAATATTTGTGTGACATGTCTCGAGTGTTATGGGAACAAAAACAATTTTTCATCATAGTATCAAATACACTGTGAACAAGCTTCGCAAATCCCTAGAGCAAGAGACGCAACTATTGCATTCAATTTAGCTTTGCATCAATAAGCTCATCCTTCATTTTTTGCTTGCTTAGATTCAACTATATTCCATAAACACCACACCAAATGAAAAACAGAACTGACCCTTAATAAACTAATGCTTATGCAGTCAACATGTTTGATAAAATTCAGTCAGGAAACAATGCAACTATTCCAATGCAGACACCCAAGTATTTATCACTAGCCACAAATGATGAACAGGGTGTATAGCAGAGCTGGAGCATGCTAGAAAATCTAGTGCTAGTATTTCACTCGAACAGAATTATTGCTGACTTCCTCAAAAGTATATGCATAAAATCTGGATTATAAACTGAACCAGTGCATAAATTGCTTGCATATTTTATTTTCTAAGCTACACATACATTAAAGTTTCCCCTATCTTTACAGGACATAATAATGAGCATGAAGATGTGAATTATATACCAGATTTTACAGCAAATTTACCACAGATGAATTAAGGCACCAAAAAAAGTCAACATTAGGCAGACACATGGATGTCAGTGGAACAAAGATTGTATCGCTGCATTTCTCTTTTTAGTCAAGGTTGAGTTATAAAACATTGCTGATGCTTGTTTTTATTTGCTCTGAAAACATTGGGCTGGATTTTGCGAGGGTGGGGTGTGGGTGGTGAGGTCAGCGGGCGCGATTGGTGGCAAGTCAGGTGGGAAAGTGTTTTTCTTCCCCAGCGGGTTGGGACCCCGCTGTAATCTCACTGCCATGCGCCTTTATCAAATGTTGGGTCCGTCAGCGCTGAGCAGACCAGACACGCAGTGGCGGGGGAGGCAATTAAAATTATTAGTGGCTTGTTTACAGCCACTTAATGATGGTTTTTTTCCCTGCGTTTTGAATGCGACAGGTCACCCACTGGTTTCCCGCTGTGCCTAAACCTTGTCTGTGATGCTGAGGCAGGAGGTCACTGGCCATTGAATCAGCTGATGTGCTGACAGCTTCAAATGTCAAGTCAAAGCTCCCAGCTGACTGAAAGATGTTCCCTTAACCACTAGCTTCTCTAAACTGCATTTCCACTACAGATTCAGGATGCTGCAAGTCTTTACACAAGTCTCCATCCAGTCTGACCTCATTACCTCTCCCATCATTGACAGATCATTTCTATCATCTCTACTTCACCTGCCATCTATTCCATCAGCATGGGTGCCCTTGGAACTCTCTCACCTTGGTCCTCAGAATCCCACCACAATCAGCTCCAACACCAGCATCACCAGGCACACCATCAGCACCACCAACCTTCTCTGCAATCAACTGATGCTGCACAGGACAGAGGGCATCAGCACCCGAACACATTGCTGCCCAGGAGGGATGGCCTCACCATGACCAGAATTACTTCACTTGACATTGTACACCCTGGCTGCCACATGATGCGCCAGGTTGACATCACCCCACACCAACACCATAAAGCATCCTTACAATGCCCAAGCCTTTCACACTCATCACTATTGCGGGGGGGGGGGGGGGGCTACCATTATGTCTCATCATTCACTGCAACTCACTAAGCCACTTCCAAAGGATCACACAAATCTGTCCAAGAACAAAAAGTGTTGAAAGTAAAGGTTTCAATGTTTGACACCACATTAATAGAAACTTTACATGAACTTTGGATAAAACACCCAAGTGCCTACCCTTGTGTGTTGTTAGTTGGTATGATTGCATTAGGATGGGGGTGAGTGTGAGGAGTGGCTAGTAAGATGGGGATATGATAATGTGGATAGAGAGGGATGGGTGGAGGTGCAACATAAGTTGGTGTGAGTAAGGATGTGCAAGAGTAGGGTAGGGAAGGGAAGGCAGAGTAATGGGGATGTGTTGAAAGGCACAAGAGGATAAGGTTGAGTATGGCTTTGCAGTAACGTTTCGTGATCTACTGAGATCATTTAAACGTTTGCGGCACTGCACCCAGGTCCTCCTTACCACATCCCTGCTCGTGCCCTCCTCTGTAATGTGTAACCAGACTGTGTTGATCTCCTAAGGAGGTCTTCTCCACCCATAGGAAGGGAAGAGGACCTCCCTGCGTGCTGCGACTCCCTCCATAAGAAAGGAGTCATGGGAGAGCTTGGGTGCAGCCCTGCACCTCTACAGCATTGAGGTGCTGCAAACACTGATGGCCAACTTTATTTTGACATTTATGCTATGGTCCCTTTAAGGAAACCAGCTGATGACGCGTCATCAAATGACGTCACCAGACCAGCTTCCTCTAATTGGCCGGGAAACGCGCTGGGCGGGCTTCACAAACCCAATCAAGGGAAATTTATTTTAGGCAGTGGGATAGAGCTGGCAGCGGGGCCGTGACCAGCCACCGACGTGACCCGCCACCGACGTCGCCCGCCACGGACCCACCGAGGTTCATAAAATCCAGCCCACTGAAACCTGCTAATTGCATGTCTATTTTATCACCTCTAAATTAAAGAGAATAACTTCTCCTATCACTCTGGTTATAGGAGGCTGATTTGAAATGATTTATGTTCAAATTATCCTATCTGAACATATGTAGTTCACATTAGATAGGTACATTATTTGAAACTAGTATGGCCGAGGTTAGGTAATGCTGATGTCAACAAGCGTACGCCACTTTAATACTGAAAACACAAATTTCCCTGCACAAATTAAATGATGAAAGCTGTTTTCTTTTAAAAAGGTCGTTTTTTCTGGGGCCTTATTGGAAAATGTTAAAATGAAGGGCATGCAAACCTAGGAAGTAATTATTTTATTTATTAACATCCCTCGCTACTAATGAAGTTCATAATCCTGATGAGGAAATCTAAACAACCAAGAAAATATTAACAGAATGGACCATTACTTTTGCTTGGGATCTTTTTCAAAAACTCCACTTTAACAGAAGTTGGCAATAACTGGGAACCTTAAACAAGAAGGTTGTAGATTGGCAGCTGCCTGTAAATTTTCAGCTTCAAGTCAGTTAAAAAAAAACAAAAAGCATTTATAATTTTAGTACAATTACTGCTCAAAATAATACGACTGCAGATCTAAGTGATTCATATGGTGTAGTTAATTTGTTTGAAATAAGTGATTCTAAAGAATATGCACAAAATTCAGAAATTTTACCTGTTGCATCTACACATTCATGTTCAATCCAAGTTTACATGCACCGACCAAAGATTACAGTGAAACTGGGCAACTATCCTATAGCAGAAGTACATGAATGCTAATTATTGACTAATTATTTCTGCTGGAAGGAATAGTAAAGAATGGATCTCTATGGCAACACAAATCAAGAGGAACAGAATAGTCCAAAGTAAGAACTCCTCTAAGATATTAAACTATTCTCAAATGAAAGAATGTTCAGTACGTATTATTTTAAATCAATTAAGCTGGTTAATAAACTATGCATACCTAAACTAGAAATGGTATGATTCGAAAGTAAAGCAGTGCGTGCAGATTAAACGCCATCCTCTTCATTAACACAGCACTCAGCTGAAACCAAAACCATGCCAACAGAGATTTTTCAGGCTTAGCCCTTCTAGATCAAAATGATACTTTTAATAGGGGAAAAATTTAATAACAGTCTAAGCATCAAATTCATGCTATCAAATTTCAAACCTCTTATTTCCTATTATGCAAAACAAAATCACTTTCTTAGCAGTCAAATAAATATAAGTTGCAGTGACTGGTTTTTACTGAACCTGACCTTTAACAGTACTTGGACACTACTGCCGTTGAGCGCTCTGTTGCAAACAGCTACTGAGGGGCAAATACCAGGGTTTGGAAAAACAAAGAGCTGCATGCAAGAATACTCACTAGCTGAATCAAGTGATGGAAAAGAAGATGGAGACAGAGTAGCTAGAGAAAGAAAAGGCAATGAGAAATGAATTAATGATATGATTTGAAAGCACAAATGGCACATGGAACCCTAATATGGGCAGTGGTGTACGTGATGGGCATCAGCAAGCAGCAGTATCAGCTGTAATTTAAAGCATGTGCTTCAATAAAATGCAGGTAACCGGCTGCAGATTTCTAAAGCAATTGGCAAATCAAGATGATGTATTGACGCGAGCAGCAAATCTAGGTCAAAAGTCAGCTGCACACTTAGAAATAATGTCTACATGAGCCATGCGATGAGTTGTATTATAGCAGAGTTAAGAGCACTTGGTTAACAAAAATATATACACAAATTATTATCCACAGATCAACAACTTTGCAGCTCAATAAACCCTTTAATCAATCGATTCAGGTTGGCAAATGTCAGAGACATTATTTGCTCATGAAGATGCTTGCAGAGAAATCCGCAGAAACTGGATCTTTATGTCAGAAAATCCAAACCAAAACTACCCCTACCATAGAGCTTTTTCACAAACTCTTAACTGTGAACCTACTGCCAGAACAGTAATGTTAATGCCAGCAAATGTTAAGTTCTTACTTGCATTTAGCCCCCTAAATTAAATACATTTATTTTGAATTTATCTTTGGGATGGATTTTCAGCCTTTTTTTTTTAATCTAAAAGAGATTCCTTGTACTAACTGCGATCTTAATTTCTTAAAATGAACTTCTGCCTGTAATTTCTAGGTCATTCCTGCAACTTATCTTGTGGGGGGAGATTTGCTTTGATAATTATGACATCGCTAAAGCATACAAAAAGAATGATTTTGCTCGAAACAGCAACCAGAGAAAAACCTTTCTTTTGATCAGGGGAAAAGCAAAAATATCATTTTTGAATAGGCTAGGTTTAGATCAACCAGTAATCGCGACATTCACTAGTGTTACATTCACCATTTATAAAACCTTATAATCAGCAACAAGGCAGCTCATCGAGAACTGCTTCCCCCCCCCCCCACCGTCGGGTGCACTGCTCGACTCTGAGCTAGCACAGTATCCGTATTGATTAAATATTTTATCTTTAATTATAATCAACACAATGTAATTTACTTCTCGGCTCTGCAGCTGAACAGATTTTCCACTCTATTTCAAAATGAAGCGTTTTTACAAGTAGATATGATGCAGATATATAAACACATCTAAATCATATTGCCCGAAGCCCAGTTTGTACGTTTGTTGAGCATGCAAATTACCAGCAATATTAATTTTACTTTTGTTTTCCGAACAAAACCCTGCAGCAAAAAAGAAAAATCTGTTTATTTGCTTCAAATTTAATTTGTTTTTATTGCAATTTCCCCATTCAATTAAAATACCAGATAGAATCAATTTGCATTCACATTTTGATTAGGCCATAATAACAATATTTCACTCACTGTCTTCTGCACAGGAAAATTACAAGATACATTCCCCAAACTTAGCTAGGTTTGTAATAATACCGTATAATGATTTCCAACACGTCAAACAACGCACTTAAATTAGGGATCAAAGTATGAAGTGGTTCCGATAATAGAACTTAACCAAACTTGGGGAAAGGTGAGAAACACCAGTATTTACAGGGCTTGAACTCGAGCTTATTGGGCTGGTAGTCAACAATTCAGTAGATACTGCGGGTCGTTTTAAGAGTCCATGCTGACAGCAGTGAGCCTCCCCATTTTGGAGATTCTGCCACCCCTTGCCCATGATATTCTGACCATTTCCAAGTCAGCGAACTGTGGGCAGTATGTGCCCAAGATTTCCTATTTGTGCTGTTTGGAGGCTAGGGCCGGAATTTTCAGAGGTAAGAACTGGTGGGTTGGAGGTGTGGGGGGGAAGTGAAAGTTGAAAAAACGTGAACCCCGACCCCAAGCCATCCACTCTCATCTATAACTCAGGAAGGACAGGGGGGGGGGGGTGCAGGCTGCCAACCCACTGCCAAGAGACGGGTTGGCAACTTACGTGTTATAATGAGGCCCGAAGCCGCTACTTTAAACTGCAGGCGGCCGGGGATCCCGGGGCTCGGGATTCGCGGTGGCTGCAATGAGACGGACTCAGCCTCGGGGAGCAATCCTTGTGGGCCGGGAGGAGCAGGAGTTCTTCCTCCCGGCCCCGCAAGCTCCCCCACCAGCAGCCTGGCTCTCCCCAGGGTCGGGGTTTGGACCCCCTGGGATCGAACACCCCCCCACCCAGGGATCGTGACTCGGCCCCGGGGATTGGACACCACCCCCCCAACCATCCTGGGGCCAGCACTTAGTTTGTCTTGCGGCCTCCTTGTCCGTGTTACCTGCAGCCTGTCAATCATTAATCCATGATAATCATATATTCTGTTTTCTTTCTTTATGATAATTGCAAACTAGAATAACTCCAATAACCATGTTGGTCAAAAAGAAAATCTAGATAATAAACTTAGTGTAAATATTTTTTAAACTGGTTGAAGAAAGCTCAAGTTCCAGTAAATAGATTTCGCTAAATAATTGATGCATTATAAATACTTTTTGAACTAATTATCCCACCATCGGTAAATTGTACTGTGACATCCCTACTTGACACACTGGTCCCAAATTTCCTTGGGACCCGAGGCCAATTCTGAGGTAAAGGGAGGACTGGCTGAGGTGAAAAATTAGGTGGAAGCCAGAAATACCAGGTTTCTGCCCGAATCAAGCGTCCAATATTGAAATGAGGCCTGTGCTAGTTTCAGGCGGCTGCCAGGGTTCACCCAAAAATAAGGCCCCAACCAATTTAAAGAAAATAATCTATTAAGCTGCCATTGGCTTACAGTGACCGTTTAGTAAAAGAATTCTCTAACTTTATACGAAAGATAATTTGCCTTTTATGATTACCTGAGGACATGAACACAGTACAAGAACTCTTGGTGGCAATAAAATGCCATTTGGCCTAACAAGCCTGCCCTGTTCAATTGATAAACCCAACTACCTGTTTCTTGCCTGGAAAAATGGGCAGCCAGCTACTGAAAAACAGTCAGCTGCTTAAATATACAAATCGAGGTCCTGCAGCAATTGTAGAATCCCGATTAAATTTTGAGTTACAACTGGGCGCAACTTGTGTGGTGCATGCTCTGCCCATTTATACCAAGTGCTGAGCAAGTCTAACCAGTTGCCCTTAAGGGGACGGCTGCAGGCCGCTCAAAAAACGGCCCAGGAAGCTTTCCATTTTTTTTTTTATCGTGGGCCCAGGATGAGCAGGGATGCTATTCCTAGGCCTTCTAAAAAAAAACTCCAGCCCAATCAAGGCCCCCTTCCCTCCCCCCCTCAGGATTACCTCTCCACCACAACCTTGATCTGCTGGCCGCCTCGGCATGGGTGATTCCCCCTCCTTCCAGAACCGGTGAGCTGCAGTGGGACACCAGCAGCACGCTGGCAGCATGTTAATGAGTCTCGGCCCTCAAAATGGCTGGGGCCTCATGCCAGCATGATACTACGGTACCAGCAGACAGCAGTTCCAATACAGCTTTTCTCATTAGTACCAACTATTGCAAAATTAGCCATGTATGCAAAGTTTCTTTATCACAATTAATTCCAGTCTTTACTGACACAGCAAACATCAAGAACCGTCCCGGAAAATGAGAATCAATTATTCAACCACACGATTGTAAGTGGAAGAGGTATTACATGGAGAAGAAATTAAGACAGCCATTAAATATGAAACATTATATGAAGCAGAAGCAATTAAATGAAATAACGGCAGACATCTGCTGCATGATTCCATCTGCTTTTCAACTGTTATCAGTTGCAAGTGAATAGATACATTCTGCTGCGATTGCAGAAGTTCCGCTCAAAATCTAGGATGAGTGGCGTTCGATTGGTATCATCTTGTTTGGATTGAAGACTGACAGAACTATTTTTCCATTTCATTGCATTGATATCCGCACTACAGGCTATTGATACAATGAATGCAATTGTGCATTTTCCCCATTTGTACATATGTAAATAGGAAACACAATAATTGCTCCCAAGCAGTGAGTTTCAAGGCTGTAATTTAAGTGAAGAGTTTCAATATTTTGTGGTGGCAAGGATGGCGAACTGTCAACATTTGCGGTCATTACCCCTCCGAAACTGACCGCAACTTCAGGATTTAGCGCTTGCGCAGCTAAACGTGGAAATCCTGAAGTTGAGGTCAGTCATTCCCTGCTCTGCCACAGCCTGCGCTGTGGAACTCCCCATAGCCGACAATCAGTGAAATCAGTTGAACTGACGAAAAATTAAGCTTTTCCGATCTAATATCGCTGTTAAACACCCCATAAAAAGTTAAGCCTTGTTAGAATAGGTGTAACTGCTGTTTTAACGGCATAATGATTGCTGGTCCCGAAAACCTAATTTTGTATTTGTGGAATGTCAAATTTCTCTATTATGATAAAAAATTACTAGATTTCTAAAATAATTTTTAAAAATTTAAGTTTGTTTGTGATATTTCAGCTTTTACCTTAACCCCATGTGTATGGCCCAATCTTTATTTTGCTCTCTAAAATTTTTAAAAAGTGAATTGATAAACAGTGCTTTTTATTTCCTGGTTTGCTGTCTGTGAGAATTCTTCAATGTGATTGGCTGTTTAGAAAGCTTGATAACAGCACTGCTGCTCTGTGCTACAATCAATGTAACATTGAGAAAGGTAAAGTTATCGCCACCGAGATCGCGAGATATTTGTGGGCTGCGGCAGTCGCCGTCGCTTCGCCGCTGACCACAAATTCTAGGCCAATGTTATTATAACCAACAGAGGAATAGCAGCAGAGATTTCATCATATACCATTTTTCCGCTCAGGTATTTGCTTTACGTTATCTATAGCTATATGCATATATTTTAACAGCTTTTGTGTCTTTGTCACTATGTAGAAATTCTTCACAATTGGTTATGCTCAATATTGAATATTCTTGTTTCTAACTGGATTTCAATCACACTGCTTGGCTTATAAGCCATTTATAAAACCCATGTGCTCCTTATTTATCTTCTGAAACTGGCAGTGTGTTTCCACGATAAATGTTGTGATGCTACCCAAACTTCTGTGGCACCCACTTGAGATGCTGTGCCCCAGACGCTGGAGGTGCAAACTGCAGCTGTCTACAGAGGTAGAGGCAGCAAAATAACATGGCCACTGCTAAGCTGAGTGGCTAAGGCCCTCCTCATACAGGAAGCAAAGCTGTTTCACCACCTCACTACCAATCTACAGAACTTGCCCAGCTATTTTGAATCTGTTACAGGCTGTTTTCAGCTTTTCATGGTAGAGAAATACTTTTTTGGGAGAAGAGAGTTGAAAATGCCTTGGGAACAAAGATCATTCATATTCCTGCACCAGTGGGAAATCAGGTTCTGTATGTAATACTTAGAGCTTTCCAATGACGTTTGTCCCCATTCCCAGTATCTGAATATAGTTGTATCCATCAGGTCTATTATTTTGCTATCTGTTGTGGATGATTTGTGACTTGTACTTGAACATCTTCTACGCAGATATCAATTTAATTTCCCTCTATCAATAACATCGCAGCAGGGGCACAAAGAGCAGGTTCTCTGTTTTACTCCCTAGAGACTTAATCACTCATTCAGGTTACCACTGCTACTTTGAACTATGCAGTCATTAGAGCAGCATTTACTGAAAGCTGGTTTCTAGAACAAATAAATTAGCAACTAATTGACAGATAGATCAGACTGCACAACTTTTACATATCAAGCTAGATACTGTGGCAGGCTGCAGATGCAAACATTAAAAAACAAATTGCCTATAAAAGTTTCTTGCAAGATGCATATAAAGTTGGTACATTTAGTAAGTGATCTGAAAATTTGTGGAAAGTGGAAATGGTTTTTACTTTGACATTAAAGAAGCCTGATTACCACATCAGAAGAAATATCATCACATTAGTTAATGCATGATCAGTTGTGCATTACAGGAAATAACTGTGGGGAGGGTTCTGAGCAGTTATGGCCTACAAAGAAGTCATCATGATTAAAGTGATCTGTCAAATGGTTCCTAAGAACCAGTCAATCAAATTCTGCACCTCCAGCAGTTAACTGAATTATGCTAAAATGCAGTGGTTTGAAAACTTCCACACTATAGCATTTAATATAATAGTCTAGAAATGACTGTTGGTGATATTAGCGGATAAATGCTTTAAACATGCATATAACATTTATCGGTCTGCTATTTTAATGCAGGCGCTAATCAAAGAATGAAATTTGACCCTGCTGTGTGGAGGACCTGATCACCGCCTCACCGTGCCTCCCCCACCCTGCTCCGAGGATAAAACTATAAAACCAGTCACCATAACCCCTTCAGCCCCTTCCTGTAAAGAAATGAGAGTCTGGAACAAGGTCTGATCCCATGTGGAGATGGAATTCTGTGCTTGGGGGAGGGCAGGAGGACATTGTGACAGAGTTTCCCAACCTCCTTCTCCAATTTGTTCACCCTATTCCGATCCTGCATTCCCCCGCGCCCCCCCCCCACCTTCCCCGTCTCCCTCCCCTCTTCTCTCTCTCTCCCACCATCACCTTCCCCCTCTCAATTGTCGCGCAAACCACTGCACTTCCCCCTGCCTCAGTCCAATTATCCCCGGTCCTGTAATCCTGTAATCCTGTACATGATCTTGTCTCCCAATGCCAAGGGAGATCAACTGGTTTATACAAGATTTTGAGAACACTCATCAGGATTCGGATCCCACACTTTATTTAAAGCACCAATAACTGAACAATATTTTTCAAAAAACTACGCAGCGTAAAAAAGCAAAAATGATTTCCTGCTGTTTTTTCTGACCTTGAGATAAGGTGGAAAAGAGTCAAGCAGCTGCCAATCTAGAGAAGCTTTCAACGTCAATAATTAGTAACTATAGGACCTCTTTAGCTCACTTCCCCACAGGGAGTTCCTACACAGTAGCTATAAAAGGATAGCCCAAGTTAGCAACTAAACATTACGATCATTCTGCAGACCCCCCCCTGAGAACAATGGAAACCAGACAGCAGACGTGGGTAAACTCAATGGCTAGATTCACATTACAGTTCCAACAGTACAATCACTGGTAAACAACTCCACTGATTCTGCTTTCCCTCTGTATTTCTAGGTACTGTCCTAAGCTTCGGTGCTGGGGATGTTGACCTGAGCGAGATCACTGACGTTGGTGCGCCTATCCTGCCAATGGATTTGCAGGATCTTGCGGAGACAGCGTTGGTGATAGCTCTCCAGTGCTTTGAGGTGCCTGCTGTACATGGTCCATGTCTCTGAAGCATACAGGTGGGTGGGTATCACTACTGCTCTGTAGACCATGAGCTTGGTGCCTGGTTTAAGGTCCTGGTCTTCAAACACTCTCTTCCTTAGGCGACCGAAGGCTGCACTGGCACACTGAAAGCAGTGTTGAACTTCGTCATCGGCGTCTGCCCTTGTTGACAGTAGGCTCCCGAGGTATGGAAAGTGGTCCACGTTGTCCAAGGCCTCGTCGTGGATTATGATAATCGGGGGGGCAGTACTTTGTGGCGGGGGCAGGTTGGTAGAGGACCTTTGTCTTACGGATGGTTAGTGTAAGGCCCATGCTCTTGTATGCTTCGGTGAAGGTGTTGACGATGGTTTGGAGTTCGACCTCCGAGTGAGCGCAGACGCAAGCGTCATCTGCATATTGTAATTCGACGACAGAGGATGGGACGACCGTGGATCTGGACTGGAGGCGAAGGAGATTGAACAGTTTCCCATTTGTTCCATGCTCGATCAGCTCCGATGGACGGGTCATATCGTCCGAATGCCCGATAAGAGACTCCCAAAACAAGCACTCTACTCGGAGTTCCGACACGGCAAGAGAGCCCCAGGTGGGCAGAGGAAACGCTTCAAGGACACCCTCAAAGCCTCCTTGAAAAAAACGCAACATCCCCACCAACACCTGGAAATCCCTGGCCCAAGACTGCACAAAGTGGAGGAGAAGCATCCGGGAAGGCACTGAACACCTCGAGTCTCTTCGCCAAGAGCAAGCGGAAGCCAAGCGCAAGCAGCGCACGTCAACCCAAGCACCCCACCCACCCGCCCCTTCAACCACCGTCTGCCCCACCTGTGACAGAGACTGTAGGTCCCGCATTGGACTCATCAGTCACCCGAGAACTCATTTTTAGTGTGGCAGCAAGTCATCCTCGGTTCCGAGGGACTGCCTAAGAGGGAGACTGTCCTAACCTTGCTGGTGCTTTTGCTGCCCGGTGGTTCAAATGGTATTCTGCTCTTTGTATCTTATTCAAATGTAATGGAGATTAAACGGAAGAAAACATTCAATTAAAGCCCTTCAATTGTTTCCGTTTTTTTCTTGGCTTCTTATTATTCAAAAGTCGATTGGCATTCCGTGGTGACAATAGGCAGGTTAAACTTAATAGGACAAGGATCAGCATTCAGATTAAAAGGAACGTAACTTATCCTACCACTGGACATGAAGCTCGTGAAGCCTATTGAACCAAAACACAGCTTGTGCTCATTTTCAGCTAAAGCTTCCTCCCCAACACCATCAGCATCAGACACACTGCAAACTGCTGAAAATGATATATTTAATTGCCATCCTGGTGTTTACCAATGTAAATAAGGATGTTGATTGAGAATGAAATGAACCAGACACCACATAATTTTTTATCAAACATAAATCATGGTCTCTGTTGTCCAAGGTGTTTATAATGTAATGAGATAGTAAATTATGCTTCAGTAAAAGCTAAGAAATATTCACAACAGACCCATCTTTGAAACATAACTCATTTACACTGACAGATAAGTGGACATTAGTGCCAATAATAGCATTTAACTATTCTGACACTGGCAGGACATATGAATTGATACAGTTTCATGGTTATTTCAAATGCACATTTTAATGGCTTCTGCGGCAGCATGGACCTGCCTCAAAATATTTAGGACTTGATCGGCGTGTTCCAGCTTTCATCACAGTTCTATAAACACAAAACCATTTACAAAATGCCATTTGATAGTTTACTCGTCTGACACAAATGTGGGCCTTCAGAAAATAAAAACTAGACCTGGATGTGTGTGTGATCTCCATGTTAATTGCCCAGTTCTGGAATGGTTTCACTTCAACATTTAGCAGATAAAGCATTTACTGTTCACCATATAGTCTGAGTGGGCAGAATAAGACCACCAGGATTTTGCAAGTTACAAGGAAAAGTATTAAAAAAAGAATTATTTACATCCAGTTCACATTTCATGCCTGGGTCAGACATACCTCCCTCTTTATCATTGCTCTGGTGATAGAAATGCCTGAAAACCACGAGCAAGAAGTTAAAAATCTCTAAAAATATGGGCTGATCCTTCAGCAGTACGAAATACTGCACCTGCAGTAGTTAGCTTAATTGTTTACCAACAGCAGTCAGCCCATTCCACTCACCGCAATGAACATCAAGGCCAAAAGGTTTTGAACAATGTCCATGTGCAAGTCTAAATTCTACCACCGTAAGCACGTATATCCCTATTAAACTTTTGATCCTTTCTTTTCATAGCAAAGTTATTGCACATAATGGCCCGGTTTTGCATTAATAATAACGATGACCGCTGACCGTTATTACAGAGTAAATCAGACAGCAACTTCCGGAGTACACACATGCACAGTTAAAATTCAGAAGTTGCAGTCCAAGTTACCCTGCTTCGCCACAGGCTGCGCCAATGGACTCAAAACATAGAAACATAGGGCTAGAAATTCAGTAAGGCCCCGCCAGCTTTGCGCCCAGTTACCGCCCAAAGAGGGCTTCTGCGCCAATAGAGGAGTTTGCGCTGATATTCAGCGCAGCGGTAATGGCGGCGGTAGCCGGTAGCGCTGCGCCGGCACCGATGACATCATCGGTGTGCGCAGTGCCCCGGTTCCGCCCCGACCCCCATATTTAGTTGCGGCCGCCTCTTCCGCAGCGGCCGCAAACAACGTTCTGCAACCGTGGCCGTCCTGCAGCCTTAGTGGCGCTAGTTAAGGCGGAGGTGCGGCCGGCCGCTTTTTCGGCGGCCGCCTGCCCGCACCTCCTTCCCCGGCCTCCTCCACCCCCCCCCCGCGGCATTGCCGGCTGCTTTCCGCGAGCCCGGCACTTCTCCGTGGTGCCGGGCTCATTTGCCGGCACTATCAAGCGGCGATCTCCCCGTTGCAGGCACCTCCCCCTTAAGAGAAGGAGGAGGCCTGCAGTACCGCAGCCTGCCGCTCCGCAGCGGGTGGCGCAGCGGCACCTACAGTGCTGAAATTCAGTTTCAGCGCCCCAAGCGGGGGCGGGCACACCCTGGAATAGCGCCCGGTTCCGACTTGGGGCGCAAAAACTGAATTTCTGACGGTCGCAACTGGCTCCGCGCGCAGCGCTAACTTTTGGGTGCAAGCGAGCTGGTGGGGCCTTACTGAATTTCTAGGCCATAGAAACTAGGAGCAGGAGTAGGCCATTCGGCCCTTCGAGCCTGCTCCGCCATTCAACGAGATCATGGCTGATCATCCAAACCCTAGCACCCGGTCCCTACACCGACAGCCATCCCACCCAAGCCCTATCCCCGTAACCCCGTAACCCCACATATTTAATCCCCCCTAACACTGAGGGCCAATTTTTATCATGGCCAATCAACCTAACCCGCACATCTTTGGGTCCATTCACAATGGACTCGGCATTGAAAGACATGCAACGGCATGAAGTTGGGGTACTTACCCACTAGACATGCCAGAAAAGTTAGGGCTGGTGCATTCGGGAGTACATGAATTTTTAATGGTGTGATAAGTGAGAATTACTGCCAAACAACCTCTCTGGTTCAGAAATTTAACTTTTACAAATGTGGAGTTTCAACTCCGTTCCAACAGCCATGTGAAATTTACAAATTTGAAAGGTTTGATGAGTCCTGAACAGAAGGATTCAAACTAAAGAGAATGTCAGTGTTTGACAACTTTACAGAGCTGTAAAACGCTGACATTTCTTCTTTCAAGAAGTCTTGACAGATAGCACGTCTGAAGTTGACGTGATCTGTCAGTGACTTTCTCCCTAATTGGCCTGCTGAGCCCGCAGGGTGGGCTTAACAAGCTCAATCAGGGGAAAATCCCTCTGGTTGGTCAGGCGAGGATGGAGGCGGGTCATTGACACGACAAGCAGCTGTCCTGCCTCCATTCACAAAATCCAGCCCTGCGTGTCTCATTGTGGATTCTTCAATCTGATTAGTTGAAGAGCCTCACTATTTCTTGCTCACAGACATCACAGATCCCCTGTAGAGGGCGCCAGGCTCGATCAGATGCTGGATCAGAGGAAGTCTGCTCAAAAGCCCATGAAAGCTTTGCGGGCAGCTGTTAGTGAGTTCAACGGCGCACGCATTTCCTTCGGCACTGACTGCAAAATCTGGGCCAATGGCCCAGTAATTCGGGTCCCAACGCGTGAGTACGGACGGGGTACTCACGCGTGGGCCCGATGGAAGTGCCGGTTTTCAGCATGCACAGCGCATGCGCGGAAAACCGGCATTTCCTTTCCTCTGAACCAAGGGGTTCAGAGGTCGAACGCGTGCGCACAGGAGTCTGCGCATGCGCGCTGAAATTCCTTTTTTTTAAAGCTTTGCCCGTGCGTGAAGGCCTCCGGTTTTTACGCATGAAAAAAGCAGACGTAAGGACTTAGTTTTAAAAGGTAAGTGGTCTATTAATTAAAGTTAGAATTTTTTTTCCACAGGTTTATTATTTTTAAAGAATTTACAGTAAGGTAAGTGTATTTTTAGACCCGATTTGTTAAAAAATTATTTTTTCAAAAATTTGAATAATTGTTTAAAATAGTTTTTTACAGTTATTAATAGTTCATTTAATTAGTGGGATTTTTTAAAACTTTTATTTGAAGTTTAAGTACTGTTTTGGGCGCCCGGAGTTTTCATGAGTTTGACAGTTCTTACTATCAAACTCATGAATGAACTTTTGCAATCTCCGATTGGTTGCCCAGTGCTCACGTGATCCCAGCCAGCTCATCGAACTAACTACGCTGCTGGATCACGCAAGCACAGCGCGCCAGGAGCTGAACCAGGCCACTGACAGGAAATCCACGCAGGGCCAGGCTTCAACTGTCGGCGCGCTATGTAAGTGTAGGTCGGGGGCTTGCACCCGCGGGAAGCCCCCGACACCAATTTCTGGGCCATTATCTTTTACCTAGTAGGGTACACACAGAACCTTTATCTCTCTCGTGTAGGCCTCCATTATTAACTCTCCTTGATCGGTCATACAATAGGAGATAAGTCTTCAGGATACAAGACACATGGGTGCTAGTTTTTTTTTCTACAATAGTAACGCTTGTCGGCCTTGCTGAAAACTGACATTCACCTCATTTTAGATTATAAACTCATGGTGTGACTTAAAATTCACCTACTGGAAGAGTGCAAAGTTACTGCAGACATTCTATGCCAATTACCTATTGTCATTCGAGGATGATGATTATGCCCCAGAAGAATAAATAACTCGACTAGATATGTATCTTCTGCCTCTATAAGTCTAAAAAAGTCATCAGCTAGTCCACACTTATTGATTTCCATTTTATGTCGGGTCTTTATAACAGCTCATAAGTGTGACATAGTGTGGGCTGGGGCATCAAGGAAATGAAGGGATAGAGCGGAAGTTACTGAGTCAGATTTGATGAGGGTTGGCTGTGATTTTCCATAGGAGCAGGAGGAGGCCATTTAGCCCCTCGAGCCTGTCCCGCCATTCAATGAGATCAGGGCTGATCTGTGACCTAACTCCATATACCTTCCACCTTTTAGAGTGTAAGCCTGCTGATCGTAAAAGAAAAATAATGACAATAGCCAGTCTGAATGTTGTGCTGCTTTCTCCTTTATAGAGAACCATCAATTAACTAGTTACTTATAACAAGACATTTCCCTCTAATTACTTTTAGGATGCATTAGTTATGTTTTTCATGTGTTTGCAAAGTTTCTGACACGTGCACAAATTCAGTAAAAAGTGATCCATGATGAGGGATGAGTTCAAAGCCTAATTAAAGACAATCATCATTTCCCTGAGGTAGCTACACAAGCAAGGTCATGCTAATTCATTGCAAGGTTAAGTGTCTACCTTCAGAATCCCCATCAATATCTGTTTCTGTGCTGGTCTAGTTACAAACATGCATGTTAAGTGAAAGCAGATCCAAATTATTCTCCCACATACTGATGACTCAGATACTCCATCTTCTTAATGTTCAGTTATACTACAGCAACTCCCACTGCTCTCAGAACAACATTAAATAAATCAAATATATTAAAACCAGTTTGCTGTGTGCATAAATATTAACCTAAAATGCAATGTCTGCACTTGGTATCTATGCAGATCCCTCTATGCTAACCCATGGGCAAAGCAGAGTGCTGCAGTCACTTGACAAAGAAACTATTCTTTTGGTTGCTGCATCCAAGTTATTATATAGTTTATCGATGCGCTTCATTGCATTCAAGCTTTTTACATTTGTGTGTCTGGCTAGGCCATGTACTTACACAAAATGAGTTCCTTATAAAGACTATGGGGGTCATTTTAAAATAACCTGCTCAGTGGGAAACCAAGATGATCAGATTGCCCACCCATTTTACTTTCCATGGACTTCGATGTTAAAGTTAGGTTCGGGTTAGGTTAAAATTGCCCCCTAGTATTTCACTGCTACCCTACATGGTCAACATCATTACTATTCAAAATTGATAGTATGAAATAGTCATCATTGTTCAATGCAAACCCTAAATGGGAGCAAACTACATTAGTAGAAAATCCATAGTTACAACTTGAGCTTTGGTTTGTAAAAAAAAATTAAATGGGTAGGTTTAACAGTTGCCAAATGTATAAATTAGGACACTGGCACATCACCGCAGAAGAAACAAGGGCCTAGAAATTCAGTATAGCCACTTTTGGGGCGGAAAAGTCGGGCGGCCAAGTCGGGCGGCCGCTAAAGTTTGCGCCCGGCGCAAAGTCGAGGCCACTTCGCCGATATTCAGTAGCTTCGCCCTAAGAGTTTGCTCGAGCGCTAAAACTGGCGTTACACAACTATCTTTAGGCGCAAAGCCGGCGGTGCTGAGCTAAACCGCCGAGGCCGGGCGCAGCGCAGGTGCGGTCATTTCTTGATTGACAGCAGACACCCTGGCGCCAGCCAGCTCTTAAAGGGGGAAGGGTCGAGTTCGTCTGCTGCCACGCCCTGGACACTGCAGCCCTCCAGCTAGGCCTAAACACTGCTGCTGAACCGAAATAGCGCCGGGAAAGATGCAGAAGGCCCGTGAACGAGCGTAGCACTTCACTGGCCATAATTTGAGGGTGCTGGTTAGGGCTTTGGAGAGGAGACGCAAACTCTTGTTCCCGGACAGTGGCAAGAAGCCTGCCACCAGCGTCTAGGAAAGCCTGGAGGGAGGTCGCCCACAGGGTCACATCCAACAGCGAGGTCCCCAGGAACGCTGTCCAATGCCGGAAAAAGTTCAATGACCTCACAAGGATTGTCAGGGTGGGTCCCCTTTCCAGTGTCCTCCTCATCCTTGCATGTGCACCTCACATTATGGGCAAAGGGACCTAAAAGCCCTAATGGCCAGCCCTCATCCAGCAGCTATGGGACTGGCATGAACATCAATTGCACATTCAGCACTTTACACACTGGCCAAGCTATTCAACCATGGGAGGCAGTGCACACAAGATCAGGGCACCACACTGGCCAAGCTATTCGACCATGGGAGGCAGTGCACACAAGATCAGGGCACCACACTGTACTTAGAGGCCGTCCTTTCTCTTGCAGGCCAAGCTGGCACACAATCAGAAGAGCCGGACTGTGACCAGGGGAGGCCGTCCCCAGATCCAGCAGCTCGGTGACCTGGAAGAGCGCGTGGGTAGCCTCATGGGTGCCCGGGTGATTGGCCCCATTGCATCTGGAGATGCCGACCCTGTTCTGGGCACCAATGGTAAGGACATCACCTTTTGGACCTCTCGTCACACTTGCGCTTCAGATCTACATCCTTTGCCACTGTCCGACCAATGCGTTGAATGCCACCACTCATGCCTCCCTCGCTGACGCCCTCTCCTCACTCTAAAGCTACTCTTGTGCCTTCCTGCTTTCAGATGGTGAGGAGGAGGTCCCTGAAGCTGCCAGTGACAGCCCCTCAGAAGAGGAGGAGGAGGAGGAGGAAGAGGAAGAGGAAGGCGGCCCATCAGGGGAACCCTCAGCCGCGCCAGGGGATGCCAATGGAGGGGACACGTCTTCCCTGGAGGAGAGCCAGAGGGAAGTGTCGGAGGGGAGTGTAGCTCCTGTGCCCAGTGGCGTGCAGCAACGCGGGAAGGGTCGGGCAGCTCGGCGGCCTTCTCCCCAGAGGGAGAGTCCGGCCTCCAGTCCGGAGACGGTCCTGCGCCTCCTCGATCAAATGTCCGTGGACTCGGATCGCCGGCACACCGAGTTCATGGGGGTTGTGGCACGGTTGCCTGAGGCCATCGAGTCCCTGGCTCATAGTGTGGCCGATTTCGGCGCCTCACAGGCCAGGAGTTTCGAGCAATTCGAAGCAGCACACGCCGCGAGTCGGGCCGAATTCGGGGCAGCACAGTCCGCGAGTCGGGCCGAATTCGGGGCAGCACAGGCAGCGAGTTGGGCGGAATTCGGGGCAGCTCATGCAGCGAGTGGCCAGGTGATCAGTGGTGCCGTGCAGTCACTGGCTGGTCTGATGCGGGCACAGACCAGGGCAGTACGGGCACTCACTGCTGCCACACTCGCTGTGTCAGCCAGGCATCGCCAGGGCACCTGCCGCGCTGCAGCAGCACAGCGGTCTGTCCTTCAGCAGATTGCTGCGCATGCTGCAGTGCTGGCCCGGGCGAGTGCCAGTGTCTCAGGTGAGCAGCGAGCGCCTGCCATCAGCCAGCTTGCCCCCATTCCTGCAGCCACCACTGCCACTCCCCCAGTGGAGCTGCGACGAGCTGCTGGAGAGACTGCTGCTGCCCAGCCACAGCTGCAGCAGTCACCAGCCGGCCCCTCGAGGGCCAGAGCTCGTCTAGGCCGACCCCCAAGGGCATCTGCCGTCATGCCATGTGCCCCTCAGGAGCCTTCCCCCAGCCTTGCAGCAGCCACTGGGCACACTTCGAGGAGGAGCAGCAGGGCGGCCAGGGGCCGCAAAAGGCTGGACAAGGAATCGCCCTCGCGGGCCACAAAGTAGAGGGTGTGGGCAAATGTGTTTTTATATGGGGATGGTTGTTTTGTTTATGGGGATGGTTGTTTTTGTAAGGCCGAGGATGAAGGCCATTTTTGTGGAAATGTTTTGTTATTCCTCCCCAGGTTGTGGGAGTGAGTCATGTGTGTGACTGTTTTTTGGGGGTGTTGTCTGTTTTTGGGTTTCATGTGGGAAGGGCCCTGAGTTTGTTCAATAAAGCATTTTATTTATTCAGCTTGTCCATGTTTGATGTTTGAAGTGGTTGTTGCCTTAACCGGCTGAGGGCTTGCGGAGCGGCTGCATTCAGGTCCCTTCATTGCCACAAGCCATTCCCTGACAGGGGGCCTAGAAGTGACGTTCAATAAGCCGCTGACGGGCGGCCCTTGGACCTTGTGCCTCCCTCCTGGGCTGGTACTCCTCCTCCTCCTCCTCCTCCTCCTCATGCTCCTCCTCCTGAGATGGTGCTCCAGCGTGAGGTGGCAGTGCCTGAGTCCTGCGGATAGCCAGGTTGTGCAGCATGCAGCAAACGACCACGACCTGGGAGACTCTCTCCGGCGAATACTGCAGAGATCCGCTGGAATGATCCAGGCAGCGGAACCGTTGCTTGAGGACGCCAATCGTTTGTTCTATGATGTTCCTAGTGGCTTGATGGCTTTCGTTGTATGCCTCCTCAGCAGGGGTCCTGGGCGCGCGGAGCGGGGTCATGAGCCAGGTACACAAAGGATAGCCTTTGTCCCCGATAAGCCATCCTCTTGGGGGAGGCTGTGCCTGGAACATGTCAGCCACAGTAGTCTGTCGCAGGATAAATGCATCGTGGCTGCTGCCTGGAAAGCGGGCATTGACAGCTAGGATGCGCTGCCTGTGGTCACACACCAGCTGTACATTGAGGGAATGGTAGCCCTTCCGGTTGCGGTAATCCTCGGCATTGTCGATAGGTGCCCGCAAAGCCACATGCGTGCAGTCAATGGCGCCCTGCACCATGGGGAAGCCCGCTATTCTTGCAAATCCCACTGCACGCTGCTGCTGCTTCTCCAGGGTCATGGGGAAGGAGATGAATTGGTGTCTCCTTCTGAAAAGGGCATTGGTCACCTGGCGGATGCAGCACTGCACGGCAAACTGGGATATGTTAGCAATGTCCCCAGCAGCGGCTTGGAAGGAGCCGCTTGCATAGAAGTTCAGAGCCACCGTGACCTTCACTTCCACCGACAGAGACGTCCTGCACCTTAGCTGTGGACGCAGATCTCTGTGAAGTAGCTGGCAGATCTCTGCAACCACCTCCCTTCTGAAGCGCAGCCTCCTAACACACTGCGCGGCAGGCATGGTGAGATAGGACACCTGCTGGCGGTATTCCGAGTGGGTAAGGCCTACGTTGCCGACGCCTGTTGCCCCCTCTGCGTCTAGCCAGGGCTGCCCCTCTCACACAGTGTCTGCAAGCCCTTCGCACATAATGCTGAAACCGAGGGTTGGCACCCCATGCAGCCCCCATAATATACTGGCAAACAATGACCTCACAATGAAGGCGAATTGCCAAGCTCTGGCCTGAAGCCAAAAATACCTCTCCTATGTTGGGCCAAAGCAGTAAGCTCTCTTCCTTGGTCTCTGTCCATAAATCCGTTGCACAAGAGTGATTGCTGCAAAATGGCTGGCCTTTATAGTTCAGGGTAAGTGCCCTTTAATTTGCGCTCCCCGCGGCCCGCATGGCCTCTGCTGCGTTCCATTTCACAGTTCTTAGGACCGCCATGCCCACATTGGGCGGGCGCGACTGAAGTTCCGGATTGGGGCGCACAAAGGGCGTTGCACGAGGAAATGACGTCATAATCTGCGCGCGCAGCTGAGCGCGCGCAAACACTTTGCGCCGGCGCAAAATGTCTACTGAAGTTGGGCGTAGGCGCAGATCTCGCTGCGCCCGGCCGCTAAGTGCCTAGCGCTCGAGATCTACTCCTCCTAAGGCGCTAACGGCTGGCGCACGCAACTGAATTTCTAGGCCAAGGTCTTCGCTTTCCAAGAATATAGCCAATTCAAGAAATCGGACATTCGCAGCCACAACTAGATTTGGTGTCACGGGGGCTAAATTTCCACAGGGGTTCTCCCCCTTGTCCGCTGTGACATCGAAGTTAAGGTGGATGAGTGGGGGTTGGGGGGGGGGTGGGTGGGGGTTGAACGCCTGCAGAAGGTCACTCCCTTTGCTTTTCACGTTATGTTGTTTTCTGTGCTGACCACTAGTAATCGTTTACTATTGTTTAAAATGAAAGGAGAGAATGCTGAATTACAGCAAAACACAAGAAATATCCATTCACATTCAGCAGTGACCTGTTGACCACAAAGACACTGAAGGGAACCAATAATCAGGTGAAAATTTAAAGTCAACCTGCTATGCTGGCACGTGGATCAATAAAGTGCATTAGAGTTGATCTCTACAAAGGTTGATGCTGCTGGCTGTGATGTCTCCCATACCTAAA
Organism: Somniosus microcephalus; assembly: GCF_052327205.1. Taxonomy (NCBI): domain Eukaryota; kingdom Metazoa; phylum Chordata; class Chondrichthyes; order Squaliformes; family Somniosidae; genus Somniosus; species Somniosus microcephalus. The sequence goes on from NC_141012.1 coordinate 23,170,396, forward strand.
AATATTAAAATGCCACACTGCTGCCATCAAGCCAGGACCCTCTCTATTACTTTGCTGCTTTGGCACCTGGTTCAAGTTATCCCAAATGACAAAAAAATGGTTACTTTTGATTTTGACAAGAATTATAGGAGGAATTCTTGGTGAAAATGCTCAAGATAAAGAACAAGAAAATATATATCAGCAAAAAACATCAAGAGTAACAGACAATTGTAAAATACAATAGTTCTCAAGACTATTGTTACGCCTACGCATATTTGCAGTGATCAAATGATAATTGGTACACTGTTGGAATTTGTTTGTATTTTTTTGGTTGTTCGTTTATTGCCAAACCACACAGTGATCATGGGGCAAAGGGCAGGCAGGTGACCTGCTGACTGGCACCGGCTGATGCTGCTCTGTAACTTGCCTCGAAAAAGGCATGGAAGCAGCCTGGAGGGTGCCAAGTCTTTTTTAATTTTCTTTCCCTGGGGGAACCTGTCTGGCTTCTGTTCAACACACCCTGCCATGTCAAGGCCAAGACAGGAGCCTCACCGTCTGAGAAACGGCGGAGTGCCAACCAACTCCATGACACAGCACATTGGCATGCCAACCTGCCGTGTGTCCAAGCCCCAGGACGTGCTGTAGGCATAGTCTGAAAACACCATAAGGCTAACAAGTAAAATCTTAACAATGAACAGAGACAGGATTTAGGGATGAACTTACTTGGCTCACCAGTGAACACTGCTTCCATTGTAATGGACACAGATGAGAAGAGAATAGAGGAATGGAAAGAAAAAGAAAAGGTGTAAAGAGGGATGAAGTACAAATGATCAAGACCAAAGAGTGAAGATTTAAAGACGGAAATGAAACAGATTTTATCACAATAATTGGGAGGTCAGCAGTGATTACAACAGACAGATTTACTGCTTGTTAGCCTAGGACAACTGTGCTGATAATTGCAGCTTTGAATATACACTAATGGTGGTAATAAATTGGAGGAAAACATTTTTATGTATTTAATTAAAAGCTAAAATATAAATTTTAAATAGGACTCGGTTCAGTTGTACATGACACTCCGCAGCACCAGTGGAAACTAAAATTATAACGCACATGTGCTCGTCCCACCAGCTACTTTCTCCATGTGTTTCACTGTGATTAACAAAGGGCAGGAGAGACTACTTCACCTCAGGCTCAGGTGTCTGCAGCACATAGATGTCACAAGAAGAAAAGATTACCAACAAAACTGAAACCTGTGCACATTTTTCCTCACTCTTTGTGCTCACACCTCAAATTGGTGATCAAATTAACATTGTATAATTCTTTAAACCTGCGTCTTACCATCCCCTTTTCACACAATTAACATCAATGCATAAATGGGAAGATTGCACCAGCAGCTTCGCATTACTGGGTTTATTTCGCTTTCATGCCAGTAAATTATGAGATTTTCATGCCCATAAAATATACCCAGTAAAACAAGTAATGGTGCAGTCCTATTTCTATAATGCGTAACTAATTTTCTGCCCCATTTTTTCTTGCAGTGTTGAAAAAGGTATTTCTAGCAATTAGCTAATCACATACTTAGTTTAAAAAAAATTGATTTACTGTATCCAATATTAGAAACAAAAAAAAACCCACTGGAAAAGCAGTTCTTTTGTTGGCTGTTTTTACAGCATGCCATTATTGCTAAGTAATGAACACTTCCTTTGTGTAATTACGTGTGTTTGTCAAACGAATTGAACAGAGAGTTTTCAACAAAGGAGGAAACCTGAATATTGTTCTTTTTTTTAAAGGCTACAGAATGCATTGAATTTATCGGTCATTATCACAGATGAATGTCAATGCTGGACTCCTCAAATTTCAGACGCATGCACCTTCTTGAAGCAGCACAACACTGCCATTTAAAACTTTGCATTTCTCAGAGCTAAACCTGCCAAATTAGGTGTGAAATTAGAGCTAGCAATCAGTACTCTCAATTTTGCAATTCATTTTCATAAATTATTCTACATCAGGGAGGAAAGTCCTTTATCTCCTTTCTCAAGACTGGTTATAAACCAGAATCCCAAAGGCGGAATGACAGTGACTTCAAATCGCTGCTTATTTCGAGCACCTAAACCACAATCATTTGAAGTCTCCCCATCAATAAAATTCTTTCAAGGCATTTATGACACACAGCAAATATCTTATTTATACAAGCGATATGCACATATAACAAAGAACATTTTCCATCCATTCCAAAGGCTGTAGGCTTCAGTCTTCGCTCTCTTCTGATTTCTTAATAGAAAAAAAAACCTCACTATCTTCAAAGGGCTAACAGTTTAAACATGAAAAACATTGAGCTAATTCATCTTTAAATAATGCAGGTAAGATAACAAACCATTATCAACATGTTTTACTGTATTACATTATGATTGAAACAGTAACATTCTGAGCTGTATTTGATACTACAATGCAACATCAATTCATTGGGGAGGAGTCAATTCTATCTCAGAGTAATGATCCCTAAAATATCTTTTTTCAAGAGCAATGATAAAGCTAATGAGTCCAAAGGTTCAATTCTCATTTTCTTATTGATTCAAAGCAACAAGAAGTTTAAACTGTGTGATGAAAGAACCATCATGTACTTACGGACTGGCTCTGTCTTGAACTTGGTGATCTGGCTGGCATCCCCAATTCCCTTTCCGTTGACAGCAGATAACCGCAGGCTATACATGGTTTCCGGAGTTAGTCCACTGATCGTAATGACATTGTCTGAGCCTAGGACTGTCAAATATTAAATATTGTTAGCAATTATGCATCATAACTCTGAATGATAGCACATTTCCTAGATCTACCACAGTTATTAAAAAGCTTGAAGGAATTTCTTTGAGAATTGAATGCTAACAGATGGACACGGGAAAAAGCATACAAGTTCTGCATGTTCTTTGGGTACGGGACAAATAAAATATTATGGAGAAAGATAAAAAAATATATAAGTGACTGGCTGTGAAGCACAATAGAAGCATATGCGAGTTCAACAATTTTAGACCATAACCTCTGCCCCTATTTTTTCACATGGCAGCTGTTGATGATTCCCATTTATACCTCTTCTAGACCCATCTTTTGTTACTTTACTTGTCCCATTACCATCTCCTTTTGCCTTGCACCATCATCCCTTTTGTCATTTAATCTCTCCTGCCTTCCACCCTATCGCAGACCTTCCCTTTTGTTTTGCCCTCCCCTCCCTCCGCACTTGCTTAAAACCTGTTACATCTCTAACTTTTTTCCGTTCTGACGAAAGGTCATCGACCTGAAAGGTTGGGCTGGATTTTCACTGAGGAGGTGGGTAGGAGGCGGGACTACAACTTTCGGGATTGTAGTCCTACCTCCATCGAGTTCTAGCCAACCCACGCAATTTTGACTTGATTGACCTTGTTGATCCCGCCCAGCGGGCTCAGCAGGCCAATTAAGGGCCACCCAGCAACAGGTGATGTCACAGATTGATATCTGACAGATGAAATATCAGCGTTTGACAGCTGTTTAAAGCTGTCAAACACTGACAATCTGTACTCTAGGTTAATTCCTTCCTCTCAGGATGATTTAGAGATCTCCCCGGAACAGAAAGCTGAATGCTGCAATTTTTTGACAGATTGCGGCCATTCTGCTTTCTGTGCCGATGAGATGAGGGACTCCCGAGACCTGAAGGAAGGAAGGCTGTAAAGGTAAGTAAAACTTCGTTAAACACTTTAAACACACCAAACACACTTACCTCTTCACTCATGCACCCATCACTCACCTTAACACTGGACATCTCGACCCCTCCAAGCCCTTCATCCCGACGGCCCGCCTCGCTAACTTGGTGTGGTTTGGAGCTGTCGGGAATCCCACATTTCACCAATGAAAATACGGATTAGGCTAAAAACTGCCTGTTAACAGGCAGTTAATTGGCACTAATCCCCTTCCCGCCTTGGGGAGGCGGGTCCCAGTGCGGGTCCCTTTGAAACTGGCATGGAGGCGGGTTGGGGACGGGATGGGTTAGTGCCCCCCCGATTTCGGGATTTTAACCCCCCTCACGCCTCCAATCCCGCCTCCACGGCCCAATGAAAATCTTGCCAGTTAACTCTGTTTCTCTCTCCACAGATGCTGCCTGACCTGCTGAGTGTTACCAGCATTTTCTGTTTTTTATTTCAGATTTCCAGCATCCGCAGTATTTTGCTTTTGTAGAACTATATGCAAATTATGTTTGGATTCATTCTCAATTTCAATATGGAACATAGTTTTCAATTTATCCAGTTTGTACATGGGCTGGGAAGTAACCTGCCAGTGGGGTCAATAATTCAGACTATACAATAAAAATGTGCTGTTAATAATACTTTCATGAAGTTATATAATTGGAATATTAACTGAAACAAATCTGCTCTTTTATTTTAACAAATTTGTAAGGTGGCAATTGGTTTATTTCAAGTGAAGAAAGATGTGTCTTTGAGAAAAGATTATTATAAACTACAAATCTTAATAATCTAATGCTGCTACTTACATTTTAAATGGAGTGTTTTTTTTATCTTGGCAGAAAAAGAAAACTTTTAGGCAGCACAGAGAGAAACACAAAGCAATTCTAATAATTCTGATCAAATCATGAAGAAAACAGCTGCCTTCCTAGCTGGGATTGCCAACATCTAGCGTACCTCTACCGCATTCAAACACTCAACTGCTTTCATCTCGACCACCCACTTGTTAGGCATCAAAAGGCTTACCAATCCTGCAAATGATTGGATGCTTTTATTAGGCTGGCAGGGAGCACCAACAAAAAAGGATTTGTATAAACACGCCCTTGCCATCGGGACCCTCAAAATAGCATTATGTACATGCAAAAAGTACTCTGTCCTTTTACTTGTGTATGCCACTGTCTTAAAAAAGACTGAAGTTGACTTGAAAGTGATGCAGCCTGGATTTCACTTTGTGTTTATACTTCACTTTAGCGTAATCACTAATGGGGACCGTTATATTTGCCTGGGAAATACTTGTTTCTTTTCAATCTAAATAGAGAAAGAAAAACTTGACTTCTATTATTTACAGCTCAAAAGATCCTTTAAAAATTAGATTCGGGGAAAATGTTTCAACTTCAGGCATTCTGCTTGAAACTTCTGTGGATCACAAGAGGCAGAGAGAATTTTGTGATGGCACCAGTAGAAAGCTTTGTCTGATGGCACCACAAAGGGGAAATTTAGGGGCATCGTGCCCATAATTTTCCACTCATTCAGTTTAAGCTTTTTTCAACATTTAAGAATTTTTTTAGATCAAAACGTTCTTTCATCAACCAGGGCTCTCTGTACTGTAGAGAACAGATAACCGATCTGCAGACTGATTTAATAGCAGACGGCTGAAATGCATCATTTCTTTGAAAATGTCTATCTACAAAGCAGTCAGACTGAATTGCTGAACAAAGTGCATCTTATTCAAGTTTGACGTGTCTGTATGGGAATTGCATCTAATGTTTGTTGCCAGAGATATGAACTAACCTAGGCCTCCTTAAGGCATTTGATAAGATTTGCCAAGATTGGTCTCTTCTGGGTTAAAGCTTTTGAAACCTTGTTAACTTTACTGAAGATCTATATCCTTAACTTATTCAGCAGCAGTGATGCGAGGCAATCTGTTTAATGCACTTGGCTTAAGATACAAGGTACGATTTCTGTCGGTTAGTCCAGTTGCCAAGAAAACTATTCCAATGAGTTGGAAAGGACACTCAATGCAAAAAAGCAGTAAACATATCAGTATTAGATAATTAGTTACCAGGATGACTGGAGTACATTTTAAATCTATGGGCCTGTTCAAATGTTTTTCAGATTATTTCAGATCAACGTAACCTATTGCTGCTCAGCTCTCCTTATGACATGGACCTCAGGAGCTGTGCATTTTAAGCATTATAATGAGGTGTCACTGAGTGTTCTAGGTCAATGCCCAAAAAACCCCAGAACAAAGTAGCAGACTAACTGAAACAGCTATGTGACAGAATTACTTTATGATGGGGAGCTTTATAATGAGGATTATTTGAATTGGACTCCCATCTCCTGAGTTGCCTTGAAGTATTTTGCTTCTTTTCTTGAATATCTAGGATATTGGCCCAGTAATTCGGGTCCCAACGCATGAGTACGGACGGGGTACTCGCGCGTGGGCCCGATGGAAGTGCCGGTTTTCAGCATGCACAGTGCATGCGCGGAAAACCGGCATTTCCTTTCCTCTGAACCAGGGGGTTCAGAGGTGGAACGCGTGCGCGGAGTCTGCGCGTGCGCGCTGAAATTCCTTTTATTTTTAAAGGTTTGTCCGTGCGTGAAGGCCTCCAGTTTTTACGAATGGAAAAAGCAGACGTAAGGACTTAGTTTTAAAAGGTAAGTGGTCTATTAATTAAAGTTAGAATTTTTTTCCCACAGGTTTATTATTTTTAAAGACTTTACAGTAAGGTAAGTGTATTTTTAGACCCGATTTCTTGAAAAAAAAAATTTCCCCGAAATTTGAATAATTGTTTAAAATAGTTTTTTTACAGTTATTAATAGTTCATTTAATTAGTGGGATTTTTAAAAACTTTTATTTGAAGTTTAAGTACTGTTTTGGGCGCCCGGAGTTTTCATGAGTTTGACAGTTCTCACTATCAAACTCATGAATGAACTTTTGCAACCTCCGATTGGTTGCCCAGTGCTCACGTGATCCCAGCCGGCTCATCTAACTAACTACGCCGCTGGATCACGCAAGCACAGCGCGCCGGGAGCTGAACCGGGCCACTGACAGGAAATCCACGCAGGCCCAGGCTTCAACTGTCGGCGCGCTATGTAAGTGTAGGTCGGGGCCTTGCACCCGCGGGAAGCCCCCGACACCAATTTCTGGGCCATTATCTTTTATTGCCAAACAGAAGTTTCTTCATAACTCACTAGAATGATGATGCCAGATATGTTTGTTTACAATTTTATAACTACATTATTCACTACATTATTCCTTGTATTTCCCATCAATTATAGGCTGCATCATTTTCTTGCAAATGTTAAAAAAAATGAAATATCAAGTGTTCTCATTTTAGAATCAAAATCAGCCCCATTGAATATTTATATCATCTTTCTATTTAATCATTTATATTCCATTATCTCAATGTGCCAATAATCAAATGTATTCATTGAGAGTATACTGTACATATATTTTTATATATATTCACATGTATGTATAGGTTTAAGAGTTAAATATAAATTGATTATTTAAAAAAAATGATTTAAATTGGCAGTGTACAGGTGATAAATTCTGAGCCATTAGCAACCTCTCATTTATGGAGGTCAAGAGCTAGAACATGGCATCCTGTGATTTCATCACTCCTGGTCACAAATATCCTGCATTGATAATAAAATTAACAAGCGTGCATGTCCCACTACATGCAGTACATTTTGTGCTTTACAAGAATGCTTCATTATATTTCACTAATCAAAAGGTATTTTGCAGCTCTTCAAAAAATTCAAACAGTTTGTCCAGGCAGCAAATGAGCATTACAGTCAAGAAGGTCTCGGGAATGATCCCTGGTCTACACTGAGCTCGCCGGTCTCAGCTAAGGCTACAACAGAGACACTATATTTAGCCTCATTATTCTCAAGGTAGCGAGCAAAAATCCACCAAGGTTCCTGTTCCTGTACACTTTCCAGCAAATCTCTGCTGGAAGTGTGTATGTGTGGACTTCAATTAAATGCAAGATTGGGCTTGGCAGCAATGTTCCCCCAAGATAGAATAGGATTCCAACATGGTGTTTAAGCTCACATACGAATAATGCCAACCTAGGGCCTAGAAATTCAACAGCATCCCAAAAATGGGCATGCGGGGGGGGGGGGGTGGCAAGGCATGATCCCTGTGCCTGAATGGATAGACCTGAGGTGCACGTGATATTGGGCTTCAGGCCTCATTATCATGGAGCCAGTGAGCTGCAGGCACCTAATGGACATCCTCAGACAGCTCGTGGGAGAAGAGGACTCGAAGATCGGGCCGCTGCGACGCAAGTAGCAACGCTCACGTATGTCCACAAAGGGGACCGGGAAGGAAGGGTAGCAGTGGCCAGGATCGGGAAGGGTGGGTAATGGTGACTGGGATCAGGAAGGGTGGGCCCCGTTGACTGAGCCCTGTGCTAGGTGTGTTCAGGGTAATCCAATATCAAATAGTCTCCTCATTTGAACATGCAAATTGGTCGAACTCCTGCCTGCTATATTAGAGGCTTGGGCACCCATATAGGGCCCAAAAGACAGGTGTGGTTCCAGTCAATGTCTAGGTTCCAGTGTATTATAGGAGAGTGATTGGTGCATGCGGAACCATGCCCCAAACATGGAATCAGCACCTTCAGTAGAGATGCAGGGAGAATTGACAAGAAAAAGAAAAATATTTGCTGCCCTTTTAGAGCGTCTCTAGCTACACACAATTTGGCAGGTGGATTGGTGGACAGGAAACCTGCTTCAAGGCTTTTTCCAGTGCCGATGGGAGTCGGCTTTGCATAGGAAGTATGAGAGAGCAATCGGGGATGATTCTCCAACTGATCATCTCTCCCGTGCTGTGCAACAATGCCTTTCATTCAGGACCTCCTTCAGAGGAGGATGCGAATTTGTGTGATCAAGTTCACAGCCCATCACTCCATGTTCCAATTGTCTTTCTCAACTTACCTTCCCTTGCATCAGCATTCTTGGTGAACCATTCTTCGGTACCCTTGACTTTCCATTCCACTAGGTATTTCAGAATTGGCACACCACCAGTTGATTCAGGTTCTTCTACCTCAATCTGCACAGAGCTGGAATAGGGTATCGTATCCAGGACTGTTGGAGCAGATGGGGTCTCTGGAACAGTAAGAAGATTATTATAAAATACTTGCATTACTGAGACACATCTACACATTCTTATTTCTAACACTTGTACAAAACTCACGCAGAGTCCCCTCCTTTCACTCACCTTTTGCGTAAAACAGAATATATATTTCCATTAAATAAATATCAAGCTAATTTTGCAAGTTGCCATTATCAATCTCGCCCAGCATTTATCAACTTTGTCTTTCTTGCTAAAGGATGTAAATGGAGCCTTAAGATCAAGGAGGTGATAAACTGGGAATGGCAAGATTTAGATTACCAGAAATTTGCTTGGTATCTGAAACAGTTGTCTGAAAACTCTAATGGAGCGAGCCTCTGGCTTAGGGGTAGCATTCCTGCCTCTGAGTCAGAAGGGGTTCAGACTCCGCTTCAGACAGTCCCAGCGAGCGATTCGGGGTTGACATCCATTGGGATACTTGAGTCCAGTGGGTGTGGACGGCCTCCCTCATCATATGAGTTGTGGAAGCCCATAAAAACCCACCCGCCTATAGGACTAACCGCCCTACGTGCTGGTGTAAAGATGGTTACGGCCATGGAAAAGCATTCACGTCGCGGCCTGTCAGACATGTCAATCAGCCTGTGAACCTTTCCACTACTTTACCCCCTTCTCCAAGGTGAAGACACAATAACAACCTTGACTCTAATCCAAAGTTAATGGCACCGGTTAGGAAATTACTTACTCCACACAACTGGTGCGTTGACATTTGCTGAATAATCCATCAAAAAAAGCATGTCACAGGTGCTGAATACTTTGAAGGGACTTACCAAATTTCTAAGAAAACGGAGGTCTATTTTCTTCCATTAGCTAATTTCTGTGATAAAGAAAACATGCGTAGAAAGTGGGAAGATCACTTTCTACTCATGCAAAAGGGAGAAAAATCTATTCCTAGATATTGGTCACTGACAAAACAATTGATAACTTGAACATATGCCTCAATTATTTTCTTTTTCTAAAGGTAAGAGCAGGCAATAAGTAAATCTCTATACACAAACTTGAAGATGACACCCGAATATTACGGCATTATCATCTGCAGAACAAGGTGCTGAGCAAGAAAGTCATGGTGTATCTATTGACAGTGCTCGCAATAGTTAAGCTTCGGTGGTCTTGCTGCTGACAAGCAATTTTTCTTCCTGATGTGATTTTGCATGTCTGGTTTACTTACCAACTCTTGCGTATTGTATGAAATCTCCCCACAAGCATAAATGTGGGCTCTATATAGCCCTGAAATAACAGCAGCATTTGAACTGGGCACGGCACACAGACATTTCCAGCTGAAAATAAGCATTTTTCTAAAGCCCTGCTGTGTCCATTCTAAATGAGCTTTTGCATAATGCAGACGCACCTTATCTGCTTCTATGCAGTTTAATATTTAAATCAAGCTGGGTGCTACCCTCTGTTTAATTAAAGGATGTGAGCTTTCTAAGCACAAAGAATGCACAAGGGAATGAGTTCTCCTCTTTAGATGAAAGGAACTGTTCATCTGGGCGGCCATTTGATTGTCACATATAATTGCCAGTAGATTAGATCTCTGTTGTTTGCATCAAATAATCATGTTTCATTTCGTTCCATGCACAATTTTTCTTGAAATATTTTGCACACTCTTCTCAGTGATTTTGAGTACTGTACCACAGAAATGTCTCATTCTCCCCCTTTCCCTTTGGTTATAATAATAGCCATCTTACCTTCACTTTACTTACAAAGCTGCCAGTACATCACTATTTGGTATCATTACAAATCTATTTTTGAAAGTGCATTACATCGTGAGTTTAGGCATTCATCGCTAGACCTGGCTTGACCACCTCAAGCACTATCGGCTCATGCTCACCTCTGCCAAAATTGCTCACCAGTCCAGGATCATCCTGGAATGCAAAGACAATCCCTGATTTCTTTTCTCCACTACCTATCGTCTCCTTACATCCATCTCCCTTCCCCCCCTCCACCCCAACAAGTGTGAGGAGCTCATCAGCCTCTTTGTCACTAAGAATGGTCATCAATTCGGCATCCTTCCCTTCCCCTTGCCAACCAAGAAAAACCTCCCTCAAGGTACCACCCTACATTAGTCCTGACACCGCATTTTTCTCTAGTTTCTCTCCAATCTCCCTTCATGTCCTCTCCGAGCTCAGCTTGCCCATGAGACAGACACCTGCTGCTCTCATGACTCTAAAAAAAGAAACTCTATTCCCACTATACTGATGGCCATCCAACATCCCTTCCTCGCCCCCATGATAGCCAACATTATAAATGGTTGCCTCTCCTCAGGTACTGATCCCCTCCCTTTTAAATCTGCCATGGCACCCCATCTACCACCTTAAACATTCACCCCCTCCACCACCGGCGCACCGTGGCTGCAGTCTGTACCATCTACAAGATGCACTGCAGTAACTCGCCCAGGCTTCTTCAGCAGCACCTCCCAAACCCGCGGCCTCTAACACCTAGAAGGACAAGGGCAGCAGGCGCGTGGGAACACCACCACCTCCAAGCTCCCCTCCAAGTCACATACCATCCTGACTTAGAAATATATCGCCGTTCCTTCATCGTTGCTGGGTCAAAATCCTGGAACTCCCTGTCTAACTGCACTGTGGGAGTACCTTCACCACACGGACTGCAGCGGTTAAAGAAGGTGGCTCACCACCACCTTCTCAAGGGCAATTAGGGATGGGCAATAAATGCTGGCCTTGCCAGCGACGCCCACATCCCATAAAAATGAATTTAAAAAAACACCCCCTCTTCAAAAAAACTCACTATTGACCCATCTGTCTGTGCAAACTACTGTCCCATTTCTAACCTCTCTTTCCTCTCCAAAGTCCTGGAACATGTTGTTACCTCTTAAATCCATGCCTATCTTTGCCGCAACTCCATATTTCAGCCTCTCCAATCAGGTTTCTGCCCATGCTACACCACTGAAACAGCCCTAGTCAAAGTCACAAATGACATCCTCTGTAACTGTGATCGTGGTACACTATCCCTCCTCAGCCTTCTCAACCCCTCTGCAGCCTTTGACAGGGGTGACCACACCATCCTCATCCAACGCCTCTCCTCTGTTGTCCAATTGAGAGGGACTTGCCTTGCCTGGCTCCACTCTTACCTATCCAGTCATAGCCAGGGAATCTCCTGCAATGGCTTCTCTTCCTGCCCCCGCACCATTACCTCCAGGATCTATTCTTGGACTCCTCCTATTTCTCATTTACTTGCTGTCCCTCGATGACACAATCGGAAGATATGACATCAGGTTGCACGTGCACGCTGACAACACCCAGCTCTACCCAACAATCATCTCTCTCGACCTCTCCACTGCCTGGGTTGTCAGACTGCTTGTCCAACATTTAGTCCTGGATAAGCTGCAAATTTCTCCGATTAGACATTGGGAAGACTGAAGCCATTGTCTTGGGCCCTGGCCACAAACTCTGTTCCTCACCACCGATTCCATCCTGCCCCTGGCCACTGTTTTGGGCTGAACCAGACTGTTCGCAACCTTGGCGTCATACAGGAAACTTTCGATTAACCGGCCCCTAAATAACCGGAAATGTCGGTTAACTGGCAAAATTCAGGAGTCGGTTTCAGCTAACTTTTATAACTTGCACAGCAACAAATTGAGGAAGGCAAGGGTTTGGCTGCAGCTGTTGCTAAGCTACAGAGATGATTGCAACTTGTGGACGTTCTTCTGAAGCAGCAACAGGGTTTGTTGCTTCATACGGAGCTCGAAGGTCCGTATCTTTCACTATAGCGTTCGGTTATCCGGAATTGTTGCTGAACCGGCACCACGTCGGTCCCGTCCGTGCCGGATACCAGAAAGTTTCCTGTATTTGACCTTGAGCTGAGCTTCCGACCCTTTATCCTATCACAAAGACCGCTTACTTCCACCTTCATAACATCGCCCGTCTCCAACCCTGCCTCAGAACATCTGCAGCTGAAACCCTCATCTATGCTTTTGTTACTTCCAGCCCAACTATCCCAATGCTCTCTTGATTGGTCTCCCATTTTCCTCGCTCCATAAACTTGAGCTCATCCAAAAACTCTGCTGCCCGTGTGTGGTGATTATTCCTTGTTTAGTAAAAGTATTGTGATTGGTTGTTTGTTAACTGCCTTGGGATATATGTTGTAATCTCATTGGTAGTTGATGATCACATGATGTGTTGTGGCCACCTTAAATTCAGTTCTTTTCCAGCTTTGGTTGGGACTGGATGTGGGAAGATGTGCTGCAGATTTTAAAGTTAATAAAGCCTAGCTTTGGAAGGCAAATCTATTCTTTATTTCACTGTGTCCACGCCATGTTCTGCTCACCTATTATCTCGGTGTTTGCTTACCAATGCCTCAGATTTAAAATTCTTATCATCGTGTCCAAATTCCACCATGGCATCACCCCATCCTATCTCTGTAACCTCCTCCACCCGTGCATTCAACGTTCCCGCAGCTCGCGACTGACTTTTTCAATGTTAAGTTTTGCGAATGCACGAAACTGTGAATAGGCTGCGCAGCTTCTTAAAGGGGCCGCGTACCCCCCCAAAAATTAGGGGAATATTGCCTATAACCCTCCAAAAACTCTGCATTCCTCCAACACTGGCTTTTTACACATCCCCCACTCCCTTCATCCCACCATTGGCAGTGATGCCTTCAGCCATCTAGGCCCAGACATCTGGAATTCCCTCCCTAAACTTTTCTGCCTCTCTAATTCTATATCCTCCTTTAAGACCTTCTGAAAACCTCTCTCTTTGACCAAAGCTTTTGATCATCTAATATCTCTTTCCTTGGCTCGGTGACAATTTTTGTCTGGTTATACTCCTGCGAAGTGCCTTGGGATTTATTCCTACGTTAGGCACTATGGAAATGCAAGTTGCTGTTGTTGTTGTTATTGAGCACTAGATGCACAATGTGCTATAGACTAATGGACATTTAAGTGATTAAAATGCACATCTTTAATACAGTGTTTTGCCACAGTCACCCTTGCATTTTAAAAATCAACACAATACACAACAAATTTAATGATCTTGGCCAAGAAGTCGACAATCCAGCCACAATATGGAATACAACAGGGTCATCAGATTCGATCCTTACACGAAAGAAAAGATTGAAAGAGATCACCAGGTGATTCAACTTGAATTTTGACTGCTTCATAAGGGACAGGAGGTGCAAACTTCAAGCATAACTACAGATCAGTAAATCTTTTTCTTCAACCAATTAGTATACCTGTGGAATAGATTTCGATGGTTTCAATCCTTTAAGAAGATGCTGATAAATATCTGGTTAAAAACATGCTGAGACAACAGCAATGTCCTATGTGGGTTGCAGCCAGCCAAGATTGAAATTGTAATTTTAGACAGGTGTCACGGTGCTCTCTGTTAACTACCTTTAGGGGGTCAGGAAAAAAAACTGCAATTTTCTCTGGAGTTTAACTTGTGATTATTTAACTCCCTCAGGAAATGAAATAAGTTGCAAAGGAAGCATTAAATTACAAATTAGAGCTGGTTTATTAAAAGAGAATGACTTGATGGGCTTAATGTTTTAATTCCCCCCCCACACACACTTCCTTATGTAATAACCTTTCACAACTTGCCAACAAGATGTACATTGGAGGACCTCCTCTATTCTCAGATTTCTGAAGCTATCAGTTTGCATTCACATGAAGTGCATTTTTGAAATTGAAATTTTTGTTCTCATCAAGGGTGTCACATTTTCCACTGTCTCACCCAGTATCAGCAGTGAGCTGTTCTATTAAGAACAGCTGGGACAGATGCAATACAAAGCATTTTCCTCCGCCTCACTGATATACCTCAACTTCACCCTCAGGAACTTTATACCCACCGAATCCCACAGCTACCTTGACTGCACTTCCTCCCACCCCGCTTTCTGTAAGGACTACTTTCTATTCTCCCAGTTTCTCTGTCTCTGCCGCATCTGTTCTGACGATGTCACCTTCCATATCAGTGATTCTGATATGTCTTCCTTTTTCCTCAATTGAGGCTTATCCTCCACCGTTGTTGACAGGGACCTAGACAGTGTCCATCCCATTTCCCGCACTTCTGTTCTCACCCCTTCGTCTCCCTCCCAGAACCACGATAGGGTTCTCCTTGACCTTACATTCCAACACATCATCCTTCATATTTAATGGATCATCCTCCGCCATTTCAGCCACCTCCGATGTGATGTTACCACAAAATACATCTTCCCCTCCCCTCCCCCTTTCAGCACTGAGGAGGGAACGGTCCCTCTGCAACACCATGGTCCACTCTCCAATCACCAATACCCCCTCTCCTTCCCATGGCAGACCTACCCATGCAAACGCAGGAGATGCAACACCTGCCCTTTTAGCTCCTCCCTTCCCACCATCCACTGCCCCAAATACTCCTTCCAGGTTGGGAAGACCAAATGCAGATTTGGCTTTGCGGAACAGTTCAGTCTGCAAGCGTGACCCTGAGCTTACTGTCGCCTATCACTTTAATTTTCCGCTCCGCTCCCACTCTGATCTCTGTCCTTGGCCTCCTACACAGTTCTAATGAAGCACAAGGTAAGCTCGAGGAACCGCACCTCATCTTTCAATTAGGCACTTTACAGCCTTCCGGACTTAAAGTTGAGTTCAACAATTTCGGATCATAACCACCGCTCCCATTTTTTCCCCAGACAGCAGCTGTTGGCAATCACTCTGCTAATGCTATTTACTCCTCCTCTAGGCTCCTCCTTTGTTTCTTTAATTGTCCCATTAACATCCCCTTTTGCCTTGCACCATCATCCCTTTTGTCTTTTAATCACTCCTGCCCTCTGCCCCATCACAGACCCTCCCTTTTGTTCTTTTCTCCCTATCCCCGGCCCCCTTTCCCTGCCCCTGCACTTGCTTAAAACCTGTTACTTCTCTAACTTTTTCCAGTTCTGATGAAAGGTCATCGACCTGAAACATTGGGGTAGATTTTGCCGAACCTGTCGGGAAGAAGGCGGGGCTTCCCCTTTCGGGTTTTTGACCCGCCTACTTCGACATCCGGCCAATCCGCGCGATTTTCCCTTGATTGACCTTGTTGAGCCCGCTGGGGGCCAATTAAGGGCCACCCGGCAACAGGTAATGTCACAGACTGAAATTTCATCTGTCGAGAGTTCTTGACAGATGAAATATCAGTGTCTCACAGCTGTTTGAAGCTGTGAAACACTGACACTCTGAGTTCTAAGCTGAGTCATTCTGCACAGACTCAGTTAGAACTCTCACCGACACTCAAAGCTGAAGGCTGTCACTTTTGACAGATCGCAGCCGTTCAGCTTTCAGTTCTGGCTGAGTGATGCGCTCCCGACGGCTACAGGAAGAAAGGCTGCTAAGTACAGGTAAGTAAAAGTTCTTTACACACTTTAGACACACCAAACACACTTACCTTTGCACTCATGCACCCATCACTCACCTGAGCGCCGACATCGCGACCCTTTCAACTCCTTCAACCCGACGGCCCGCCTGCTCTACCTGGCGGGGTTTGGAGCCGTCGGGAAACCCACACGAAACCCCTCAAAATAGGGATTAGGCTAAAAACTGCCTGTTAACAGGCAGTTAATTGGCACTAATCCCATCCCGCCTAGTTTCGGCAGGTCCCAGTGCGGGGCGGGTACCCGCCGCCCCTGAAACTTACGTGGGGCGGGGTTTTGGGCAGGATGGTGGCGGGACCCCCAAATTCGGGATTTCTCCCCCCCCCACACGCCTGAAACCCCGCCTGATGGCTCCCCAAAAATCTAGCCCATTAACTTTGTTTCTCTGTCCACAGATGCTGCCTGACCTGCTGAGTATTTCCAGCATTTTCTGCCTTAATCTCAGAGGAACACACCTTTGCACCAGTGTGAATTTTTTCCACTTTCATTATTCTCGCTAAATGACATACCCAGTTTAGTGCCACAACATGCCAAATTATGTTCTGTGGTTGGCAACTGAACCCTGATTTTAGAGAGCCCATTAAAGAGGATCCGGACAGTCAGCAGAGAAGTTCATCTCATCAATCTGGACAGTCCCAGAAATGATAGGACATTGCACTAACAGTCTACTGCCCAGGTCCCAAAGATGTTGTTAAATGCATCGCAACCATACAAGGTTTTCTGGAACAAGATCGCATGTGCCAATGGTAACTATAACTGCTCACCAAAATGCGCTGGATAGAAAGGTCCACAAATTCATGCAGTACACTATTTTTATTTTACTCCAATGAGTTGTTGTGGAGAACCCCCAATAAAAATATGGTTGGAATGGTTGAAATTTCTTTGAGCAAGATAGCAGTGAAATCAATACCTACCAGCTTGCACTAGGATAAACTCTTTAGATTCCACACCTACACGGTTGCTAGCTGTACAGTTGTAGGGACCAAAGTCATTTTCTGAGTCGGGTGTGACCTAGAGGAAGGATATGCAACTACATCAGTAATTAAATACAAATTTCACTGTAATTATCATGGGTCAAAGTTCACTTTTTTAACCTACGATTCTCCCCCCATACTCCTGCTCTCCTGAAAACATGTGAGGGGTTTGTGAGGGGGGATTGTTCAGCTTCTCAGGCAATTGCAGCTCCCAATACCTTACCCAGGTGACCATTCTCCATGCATGGCCAGGGATTGCTGATGGGCTGTTTGGCCACTGACTAGTCGATTCTAACTGCACCCAACCATGCCCTCATCTTGCAATTCCATCAGGAGTTGTTGAGTAAGGCTCAGAACCGGGCATCCAAGGCCCAGTCACAACTATAAAATCACACCCTAGCTTCCAGTCACTGTAACTTGCTTACCTTAACTGCGTGACTGGATAGAGTGCCATGCGGATGGCAGCCATTTCACAGTAGCCAGAAGTTGAACGCTAACAATAACATATGCATCCTGCTGAGTTGTGCCCGTCTCTAGCTGATTACACAATGGCACAGAAAACAATTAGGGTCTTCAGAACGAACAACAGAAAATGCTGGAAAAACTCAGCAGGCCAGGCAACATCCGTGGAGAGAGAAATAGAGTCAACGTTTCAGGTCGAAACCCTTCATCAGGACTCTATTTCTCTCTCCACGGATGTTGCCTGGCCTGCTGAGTTTTTCCAGCATTTTCTGTTGTTATTTCGGATTACCAGCATCTGCAGTATTTTGCTATCGTACTAGGGTCTTCAGAACATTGTGCAACGTTCCACCAGCCACAGAAGATTGCATGGCTGCCAAAAATGATCTGAAGAGAATATCTCGAGTATATTTATCCCCCCATTTGCTAATTTTAGCAGAGAAGTAGACTCAGCCATCTTTTCAATAACATTAGTGAACAGGGAAAGGTAGAGCCCGAAAAACTGTTAACCGATTTCTAAGAGAATTAAGTGCAAGTTCCATTCAAGGTTTATCATAGTGAAACCACAGTGATGTGCTAAATTCGCACAGTGAAATTTCACCACATTGGTGTTTCAACAACCACAAAATATCGAATAATGTTTTTAAAATACACATCTGGCCAGCTTTTTGATGAAACATTTCAAAAATAATTTGGTACATCTAATGTCATATAAAATCTGCAGTGCTTTAATCTTGAATATCGAACCCATATTTCAGAACTAAATTTTCTTCTTGTTGATTGAGTTTGGTTTTTTCCAAAATAATCTTCAGAAGCAGACAGTGAAATCTTGAGAATAATTTGCATCCTCAAACCACCCACCCCAGCCAAAAAGCACAAGCATTTAAGCATGAATCTTGCAATGAAAGCTTTCGGTTTTAATTCTCTTACCTGGAGGTAGTTGGTGGATCGTGTGTTATAGATCTTTATGCTGCTGTAGTTGGAGCTCGGCAACTGTTGTCCATCTCTAAACCAGGTTACAAGAGCGCGAGGATGCGCAAGAACCTCACAGGTGATATTTACAGGGTTTCCCTCCCAAGTATAAACAGTCACGGTGCCCTGCAGCTTTGGTGCATCTGAGAAAGAGAGCGAGACAGATTGGCAAGTTGTTTTTTTAAGCACTGAAGCTTTTTGTGTCCTATCACTTAAAAAAGAGCTAATTTTCCACTCTGATTGATGGTGCTGGTGTGTAATGGGCGAGAGGGGGCATGGAACCCAGCTGGTGGTCCACAACGTGGGTCTCCGCCTGATTCACGTCAGCGTATTATCTTCCTGGATATATTTCTTAAGGCTAAAGGGATCAAGGGATATGGGGAGAAGGCAGGGAGAGGGTACTGAATTTGGATGATCAGCCATGATCTCATTAAATGGCGGAACAGGCTCGAGGGGCCGAATGGACTACCGCTGCTCCTATCTTCTATGTTTCTACGTTTGTGGGTGGCCTTTTTGGCCGCCCTGAAGAGATCTCAAAAGTTAAACATCAAATAAGTTACTGATAATGTAATGGAAAGAGTAACAGGCGAATTTTAATCAAGCTTTACTGTTGCAGTTTATAATGTCAATAGACCAGCCGTATCGAATCGTGCCATGTAACTTTCGACCAATTACCTATTCCATATACATATATACAATATGCACGATATAGACAGAGCTAGTTTTAATTGGTAGAATCTAAGTGTTGCTAGTTTACTTATGTGATGTCAGTTTCCCTGTAATAAAAAGGAGCAACAATAAGATTTTTTTTTAAACTTCTTTTTGTGGTTGGCTGGGTTTTGGCTACTACAATTTTCCCTTTTAATTGTTAATGAAAATAAAATCTTGCTCACTCCAAGACTGCTGATACTTGCAAACATATAACTGAAGCACTTTAAAAAGCCATACCCTAACGGTGCCTCTCGCATTCCGTAACGGGGCAAGTTTGTGTTACGCTTGCCTTCTGATCAAAATGTAATCGAATCATACAGAAATTAGTGCATTAAATCATCTACGTGATCAAACAGTGCTGGTAAATGTGATGAGCTGAGTTATTGAGTTTGAAGTCTAAACCAGATATATTTAAAAAATAAGTAATTTCAGAAATGATAAATATATTGGGTGGAAATATGTCTGATTAATTAAAGCAAATTTTAAAACACACTGTAAGCATGTTCGTTTAAATTGATGATAATTTTGTATTTAAGTCTACTCCAATGTTTGCTTATACCAGACCTTGCAGTGATGCTGCCTAAACTAGAAGGCCATACCAGCTTCCAAAAGCTCCCTTACATTGAGGCATGCGCCATGTCATGTGCGTACAACGCATCTTACAGATATCAAGGGGTGACTGTCCAAAATTCAGAACTAATGCTCCAAGACAGATTATGTTCAACATAAGAACATAAGATGATAAGAAATAGGAGCAGGAATAGGCCATACGGCCCCTCGAGCCTGCTCCGCCATTCAGTAAGATCATGGCTGATCTTGGGCTCAAAGCCACTTCCCTGCCCGCTCCCCATAACCCTTCACTCACTTATCTTGCAAAAATCTGTCTACCTCCACCTTAAATGTATTTAATGACCCAGCCTCCAACAATGGACCATCTGCGCTGGAGAGGGCTATAGTGATCAGAACAAAAGCAAAATACTGCGGATGCTGGAAATCTGAAATAAAAACAGAAAATGCTGGAAATACTCAGTTGGTCAGGCGGCATCTGTGGAGAGAGAGAAATAGAGTTAATGTTTCAGGTGGTGACTTTTCGTCAGAACTGACCGACCTGAAATTTCCACCTATTTCTGTTTTTATTAGTGTGATCTGGAAATGTGTTATGAATACTACAGAGCTGCAGTAGCACAGACAGAGATCTGATGAAAAAGCAGCTACACATGTGGTGGAGAGACAACATGTAGGCAGATTTTTATCACTCTTTGGTTTACCGTGATGCAGACCCTGCCTTGTGGTTGCCAAATTTACTTTCTGGAAATGCATCAATGATATCTCTGTTCTGCTTGATCAAATTGGAACAAGACTGTAGTGCTGTACATTTCTATTCAACTGCTTGTGGTCTAATGTTACGACATTCATTGAAATAAAAAAACAGGAAATATCTCCTTCAAAGAGTTACTTTCCAAAAATGTTTAATTCGTGCCAACTTTTACATGTCCTTTCCTGCACTACATTAGCAATATTTATTTTTACTGTCGCACAAAGATCAGAAGCTATATTAATTTCTTTAATTATATCCCAATTTAGACTGCAAAGTGAAATATGAGTTGAAACTTCATTAATAAGTACTGTAATTAAGCACGCATTATAATTAAGCCAAGAAATTTTCTTTGTGCAGATAAATTACAACATAGGTAATTAGATTCATATTGTAGTTTGCTCGCCATAAAGTCCAGATGTTCCCATTCACTAGTTTTTTTTAGCTACTTTGGTTAAGGCACAACTGAACTGACTGGTGCCTTTAAAGAAGCAGAATAAGGCAATAAAAATGTATTTTTTTTCTTAAAATGTCACGCCAAAACTTTGAGGGTTTGGGCATTATAGCATGAGATCCAATTGAGCTAAAGGGTGCAATCCAGACATATTTAATGGCTTCAGGCAACTGAACATCTGAAGTAGAGAAATCAGCTTAATTATAGTAGGCTTTTTATATTCAAGTGGATGGAGTTACACTGGGATTACAGTGCAGAGTCTGAGGCGCACTTTTAGCTGTAGTGATACAAGCAGTCAAACCAGGTTACCATAAACCGATGGCCACTGGAAAGGTTGTTTGAAAAATCAGGAATGCACTTGACTCAAATTTAAGCTCATCCTGATTTTAATTGAGCTTTATGGCAGCGCATGGGGTAGAAATTGGTACATGTTGTGTCTGTTTTTCGGGTGCAAAGCATACCAATCTAGCTGTGGGACGGCCTATGCCCAATCTGCCCAAGCGTTGGTCCCACTGTTAAATGTGCGGGGCCCATTTTTTCGACGTCCTGTGTAGATGCCTAAAACAGGCACTCGGCCCCTTGAATATGTAAGTTAGACCCCGTTTCAAAATGTGTTGCCGCTGAGCAGACCTCGGGCCTTCCACACTCAGGATTCTTCAGCGGGTCCGGCAGTTGCCAATGACAGGTAGTTAGAATTTTTTTTTTTTTTTTTTAAAGAAAGAAACATTCCTTCGGAGGCTGGAGAAGCAGGAGAGCTCCCCTGACAGCGTGGCAGGCTGGCCAACATTCAAATCATCACTTGGGCGAGCTGTCTGTATGCTGATGAGGCCCGAGGACCAACTTCCATTGATTCTCGGGCCTCTTGGCTCAGGTTCACACTGGTTGCGTAGCAGTGAGTCTAGACTAAAATCTACCCACATGACTGGGGATTTCCAGTCTTGGGAGGTAATCAGAGTGAAATCGAAGTGCTTTGCTAAAGGGAAATGGAAAATAAACAGGGGCATCACTCAGACTGCTCATACTCTCCATTTGCACATTTAGGAGTGGCATTGACAGAAGCCAAGTAGAAGTCTTTCTTATCTGAATTCTGGCACAGGAAACTATCTGTTGCAGCGAGAATGTATGAATAGGGTGAATAATTGGGAGGGATTTTTGACCAAAAAACTAATAAATACCAGCTATTGTAAGCCATAGTGCATTACTGAAAGGTAAAACTATACTAGTAAGAAACACAGTGAATTGTTCAGTGTTCTATAGGTATTCAGTTTCACTCCCATGTTCACGACAGTTTCCCATCCAATGTTAAATCAGCACTTCAATAACCAATACAAATGCTAACAAGTGGCATTCAAATTGCATAAAATTCTAACTTACACTGAACTTCCAGGTACATAGACTCCGAGTCCTGGCCAATTGAATTTTTAGCTTTGCACACGTATTCACCAGAGTCTGTGTGCTGAATGTCCTTGAGAGTCAGGGAAGAAACTCTTGCATAGCTGTGAACCTCAATTCGTCCATCCATAGTCTGCCAGATAAAAAAAGGAGGATATTAAGTTAGAGAAATGTTTGTGTTAAAGCAGTGATCACATACTACAGGTTAGTTACAGAAACAGACCCATACAGGAAGCCCTCATTTTGCCTTTTTACATTTCTCAGCAGTATTCTATATGGAGTCATTATTTTCAATACAGTAAAAAGTTACATTGATCAATGGCCCTTTTAACACGTTGCTTTTAAGTTCCATAATACAGAAAACTCTTTGGTATCCGGCACCGACGTGTTGCCGGTTGATCAAAAATTCCGGATGACGGACAGGGTTATCTACTGAGGCTATTTTTAACAAAGAAAAAATTAAAAAATCAAGAAATGTGCAGTATACAGTAATTGGGTACTCACCTACAGAATGTCGTGTTAAATGGATGGTGGAAGATGCTTGATTAAGTACAGTACTGCCAGTTGAGGGTAATGCAATGCAATGACTACCAGCAGCGTGGGAGACACACCGTACCCCTTGTAAAATGGCGGATCAGAAGAGACTACCAGCAGCGCGGGAGAGTCAGACTCCTGTTACAGGGGTATTGAGGTGTTCCGACTTCCGACAGCACCAAGAAGCCGAGTAGTGGCAGTTTTGGAGAATTACCCCCACTGACTAACTCGGCCACCGCGGGAGACTCGGACTCGGCAACGTTGCCGGTTATTGAGGTGTTGTTTTCGGAGTGAGAATTTTGCTGGTTAATAAAGAATTCCGGATATTTAGGTGCCGTTTAAACAAAAGTTTCCTGTATTGGTAAAAGTAAGCATTTTTTCCAACAACATTTGGCATAATATTAAATCCCGTTTTATTTTGGTCTATCTAAGTAATTAGAAAATACTAAAGAATTTCTTGTGGCGTGATGATGGTAAGTCAGAAGATATGCTATTTTATAATGCAAGATGCACAATACGTACCATGAAACTTTAATCAATAGTTTCTTTTAAAATGCCGGTGTTCTGTTTCTCTCAACCTGCCTAAGAGTGAAGGAAGATTCCAGCTGGCTACTAGAACAGCTGCTTGTCTAGTCCCCACGTGCACTGCTTACCAACAATTTCATCCAAATTGTAAATTTTAAACATTGAGCTCAGTACTACCTGACTGTGTAGCTAATTGTTATCGTAACCCGTTGGAAACCCACATCAATGTTAGTCTGGTACTGTATAATGCAGGCATTTAAATACATTGAGTAAAATTGGTATCTTCTCTGGCTCACTCTCATTCTCATTTCGTGTTAGTCTCTCCTTAATTTGTCTCCTGTCTTCTGTATGTGTCTTTACACATTTATATGCTTATCTTTCTTTACGCATGTCGTGCCTTCATTATATCTTGCACTCTATATTTCTCTCGTATATTTTTTTTCTTCCTGTGGTAGTAATTGTACAAAACTGAGCACCTGGCTCAGAGTCTCAAGTGAAAAACTGTTCACCTGATTTCCAATCCTAGTGTGTGATCCTCCATGTTGATTTGCTAACATTCCCCCTTATACATCTCTCTCTCCCCCTCACTCACACTCCATGGTTATTTGTGAATCGCTGTTTCTATGTCCATCGCTCAGGCAAACTTTACTCTCTCAGCCAGCATGTCTCAGGCTCTTTCTCTAAAGTTAAAAATAATTTTCTTGTCAAAACTTACCTCAAAGAAGGATCAAAAGTTCACGTTTGAGCTTATTTTGATGTGATTTGGAATTTTTTTTTTCACATCTTGGAGTGGTAGAAACATCCTTAAATCCTACATGTTAAGTTCCCACTTTCAATTGGGCCATCGTAGGGAGGTGAAAGAGTCGGGGTTCAAGTGCTTTCCCACATTGGGTTGAGAAAGTTAATATATTTTTATTTTAAACCACAGTACTTGGGCAGGCATTGGAAAAACACAGTGAAACAATCAACTCAGTTAGCATGCACAAACCTCATCAAAGACACACAGTAGCATTAAGAACATAGGAGCAGGAGGAGGCCATTCAGCCCCTCGAGCCTGCTCCACCATTCAATGAGATCATGGCTGATCTGCAACCTATCTCCACATACCCGCCTTTGGCCCGTATCCCTTAATACCTTTTGTTAACAGAAAGCTATCAACCTCCGATGTAAAATTAATTGATCTAGCATCAACTGCCATTTGCGGAAGAGAGTTTGCATAGAAGAAACTTCTACCACCCCACAGCATTGATGAAAGCCCAGGAATAAGTGATTAGCCTACCCATTCAACCACAGTCTGAACAATGGGAAAACCAGAGTGCAAACAGGAGGAAAATAGTAACGGAAACAATTCTGAACTAAAGATGCTTTAAAAATCTCCAAATCTAGGATGTTTCATTTCATTTCCTGTCACTGTTCAAAAAGTTTTGTGGGAAACATATTAGCCACTTAAATTCAAAAGACTTTCTTGTGAATGGACCAGACAATATTACATATAGTTTTTGAAAATGCAGGAACTTCAGTACTGCACATTTGATTTAATTATTATTGTCTCGTTGTAGTTAAGTAAAGTAAGATGAAAGCCTAGCTGATGTCAGCAGTAAAAGGTAAGCATATTAATCAAACTGGTAAGATTGTTTATTAAAGTGTGCCAGAAATATTACATAACATTAAATAAAGTTAATGGCTGAAGTGGTAAAACTATTGCTCTGAAGTGGTCAAGTGATCTGTTAGAATTCTCCAGGCTGAGGGAATCTCTTTGGACCTTCTCTTGCTATTAGCGGTGTCCTCTCACAACTTTTTAATCATGTTGGGCACCAAACCTTGGATACATGAACATGTTCCCATACCCAGCTTCCAGATACAAAGCTATACCCTGCCAAACAGATAAAATAAGTCCAGCTCAAATTGTTAGCAATGTAGTTTTGCAGCAGTCTAGAATCTTTGGGGCTGAGGAGGAGGAGGGAGGGAATCACCACTAGAAAACAAATCAGAAGAAAATTGCAGCTTTGTTTGAAACTGTTTTGAAAGGAAGTGCATTACGATGTACAAAAACAAAAGACCCAAGGCAACATTGCCTAAATGAGGTCAGGAACACCCTAAGGGATAAACAAAATTATTTTTAAAAAGAGCTGTACATGGAACCAAACGATGCTGAGTCATGCAAGCGTGAGCTGGAAGTAATCCGAAATCTGAGCCAAAATAGCTCTCGGAACTCTAGTGCACTATTGAGGATATGACCAATCAGCCTAGCTCAGTCTTGTTTTATACATTAGTTGCTACAAGATGCAATGCAGCAACTCGTCAAGGCTTCTTAAACATCACCCCTGAAACCGGCGACCTCTACCAGCTAGAAGGACAAGAGCAAGCTCATGGGAACACCAGCATCTTGAAGTTCCCCTCCAAGTCACACACTATCCTGACTTGGAAATATTTTGCTGTTCCTTCATCGGCGCTGCATCAAAATCCTGGAACTCCCTCCCCAACAACACTGTGGGAGTACCTTCACCACACGGACTGCAGTGGTTCAAGGTGGCTCACCACCACCTTCTCAAGGGCAACTAGGGATGGGCAATAAATGCTGGCCTTGCCAACAGTGCTCACATCCCATGAATTAATTAAAAAAAAGTGGTGAATTAGCAATCCAGATGTGGCTAATTGAATTTCTGATTTGTAAGTAAAAAATGAGTAATAGACACACGGTCATTGAGCATATGATCTCAATATTCATATTCGTTAAGTTCTATGCATCTGTGCTTTAACCTTTCTTTCTATATTTGTTGTTAAAATGTTACAGCAAAACTAGAGTGTGCAAGTGTTTTTTAATTGTTGAGTGCTTTACTTCCTTGGTTACTAAAAGTGATAGATGTTTGTTAATTAAATATACAGATGTGAAGTACATTTGCCTGTATTGTGTGAGTATGTGGCAGGCATTTTGTTCCCTCGCTACTGATTCCATCCCCCTCCCTGGCCACTCTCTCAGGCTGATAGAGACTATTGGCAATCTCAATGTCCTAATTGACCCCGAGCTGAGCTTACGACCCCATGTCCTCTACATCACAAAAAACGTCTACTAGCACCTTCCTAACATCACCCATCTCTGCCCATGCCTCAGCTTATCTGCTGCTGAAACCCTCAGACTCAAATGTTCCAATACTCTCCTGGCCAACTTCCCATCTTCCACCCTCCATAAGCTTGAGCTCATCCAATACTCTGCTGCCCATATTCTAACCCGCATCAAGTCCCGCTCACCTATCACATCCTGTGCTCGCTGATCTACATTGGCTCCACCAATACCTCCATTTTTAATTTCTGGTGCTTGTGTATAAAACCCCCCATGGTCTCATCCCTCCCTATCATGTTAACCTCATGCAGCTCTATAACCCTCCAAAATCTCTGCGTTCCTCCAACTCTGGACCCACTCCCTTCGCCCTACCACTGGCGGCCGTGCCTTCAGTTGTCTAGGCCCTAACATATGATAGGGGACGGTAGCATAGTGGTTATGTTACTGGACTAGTAATCCAGAGGCCTGGACTAATGATCTGGAGACATGAGTTCATAATCCCACCATTCTGGAATCCCAAATCTGGAATTAAAAAACTAGTATCAGTAATGGTGATCATGAAACTACCGGATTGTCGTAAAAAACAATCTGGTTCACTGATGTCTTTTAGGGAAGGAAATCTGCCGCCCTTACCTGGTCTGGCCTACACGTGACTCCAGACCCACAGCAATGTGGTTGACTCTTAACTGCCCTCTGAAATGGCCTAGCAAGCCACTCAGTTCTACCAAACCGCTACAAAGTAGTATCAAGGACTGCAGCAGTTCAAGGCGGTGGCTCACCACCACCTTCTCAAGGGCAGTTAGGGATGGGCAATAAATGCCGGCATCCCACATCCCATGAATAAAACATCTGGAATTCCCTCCCTAAAACTGTCCGCCTTGCCACTGCTCTCTCTTTCTCGAGACGCTCCTTAAAACCTACCTAATTTGACCAATCTTTTAGTCACCTGCCCTATCATCATCTTCTTTGGCTCCTTGAGATATTTTTCTACGTTAAAGACACTGCAAGTTGTTGTTATCACAGAATCACAGAAACCCCACAGTGCAGATAGAGGCCATTTCGGCCCATCGAGCCTGCACCGACACATATCCCACCCGATCCCCGTAACCCCTACACCAACACATATCCCACCCTATCCCTGTAACCCCATGTATTTAACCCCCTAACACTAAGGGTCAATTTATCATAGCCAATCAACCTAACCCGCACATCTTTGGACTGTGGGAGGAAACCGGAGCACCCGGAGAAAACCCACGCAAACACGGGGAGAATGTGCAAACTCCACACAGACAGTTGCCCGAGGCCGGATTCGAACCCGGGTCTCTGGCGCTGTGAGGCAACAGTGCTAACCACTATGCCACCGTGCTGTGCTAAGGTAGAGTTGCCATAGCCACACCTGTGGCTAGTCAGCGATTTCTATTGGACACTGGCCTAGTAATAAAGCTTGGAGGGCTATATCTGTCACTAGGGCAGGAATTCCTTCCACTCAGCTCAAAATAGCTCTGCAAGCCAATGCCCCAACAGATAGGATGGTCCTGGCTGGACATTCAGCAGGAAGCTTATTAGTGCTCTGTGTTGGCAGGCCAAACAGTTTCAGCTGATTAAATTGCAGAAATACTCCTATGTACACTTGGGATCGCCAAGCCTTGGCTTTCTCAACCCGTGCCTGAACTGTAGACTTAGTTAAGTAGAATGTGTCCTTGTAGGGAAAACATGTACACTCTACATTGGCAAAACAGAAACCATCTGTGTAGATTTCTCAGTAGCTCGATTTGGGGGCTCTTAAACACGGTGGTGGGTGTCAGACAATTGACAACATAAAAGAGCCTCAAATTTTAATTTGCCAGTTTTTCCACTGTTCACACCAGAGAAGGCGATATTGAGAACTAATCACCAATGGACAAAAAAAACAACCAGATTATAATGGGAAACAAACTTTTAAAAATCTACAGTCCTAGCCAAAAAAAACACCAATTCATTTTATTAAATAAAAACCAAACAGTATGAGAGTTAGTACTGAAATCTGAAAATACAAGTTTTTGACCCATTACATTCCGAGAAATTTATTGGTGTAGAAATCGGTCCTTGTTTCTCCTGCGTTCCAGAAGGAGAATTGGGGCAAAAATGACCAATTTTGCAGGGCTATGCCCTGCACCTTATGGGCACTTGAAAAATGCCAACTGACAATTAGCTTCAGACAATATTCAGGCGTCTGAAGTGGCTGCCTAAAACAGGCTTTGGGCTCCTTCCACATCCTAATGAAGGAGCTGTCGTCTGTTGTGTGTCCCCTCTGAGAAACTGGACTGCCCTGAGGGGACTTGGTGTCAGGCCGGCTCAGTCAAGCTTTCCCGGCATGGATGCCACCCAGCAAGTGGCCACCACCAAAAAGGCAAGTTCATTATTTTTGGATGTGGAACCAGGAAGAGCAGGCCCTTCCAGGTCCACAGCACTTACGAGGGCCGCTGACAGCCCACAATCGGCCCCCTTGCATCAAAAACAAGTATTTATATAGCACCTTTAACGTAGTAAAACGTCCCAAGGCGCTGCACAGGAGTATTTTAAGACAAAAAACTTGACACCGAGCCACATAAGGATAAATTAGGGCAGGTGACCAAAAGCTTGGTCAAAGCGGTAGGTTTTAAGGGGCATCTTAAAGGAGGAAAGAGAGTTAGCGAGGCATCCTCCTTCCTCCTTCTCCTGCTGGACTTACATGAAGGAAACTGATGAATAGGAAATGAGCGAGCTGCCTCTGGAGGCGTGACAGGAACCAGCAGCTTGCTCAACTTATTGAAATGACACCCGAAGCCCAATTTCGGGTGAGTCCTGGGCCTCCCGGTTGAGGAGCATGCTGTCTGCGTGCCATTGGTTATGTGCCCAAAACAGGACATATCCAATCTCTACCCCATTGTCTTAAACTATCACTTTAAAGCAAACTTAAGTTAGAATACCAAGGATATTCCTTTATCTATCATAAATCGGACGGACAGCAGTTATGAGGTGCATCTATACAAGACCCTTTCACGCCGCTGCACAATGTTTGTCTCATTTAAAGCACATACTCGGTTGTGTAACCAAGCATAGTATTTAGCTGAACACTTCATACACTTGACATGGTATGAACTGTACTTTGACTGCTTTTTTCCATGTGAGCTCAATAAAATATTGGGAGTACCAATTGGTGAGGCTTAATGCAGGAAGAATGTTAGGTGGTCACTTTAAACAAGTAGTCTTCAGTGTACAACTGGTTTTTAAAATGGGATTTGTTGGATTTTTGTAGAGCCATTGGCAACAATAAATCGCATTCAATCGCAGCGTAGCATCATTGTCAGTATGCTATCAACTTAAATCCAGCAAATTGTGAAGTTTGCCAAATTAGGATTGATATCACATTGATACACCTATATTAACCATTGATATATTAATATATCTTACTTTTTTGGAATAAACTGCAATCAGCAATTATTTAAAAAAAGGTTCCGTGCATAGTTAGGTTTCCTGGCACACATCCAGAAAATGCTAAATCAATTAATCTATAAAGAACATGCAATCACATGTATTATTTTAAAATCAGAATCAATAATTTGGGGTTTGTAAATCTGTACTCGCACCATATGAAACATGGAGGAATTGGCACAGCATAACATCGGATGGCGTATGAGGGGCTGGGGTGCTAAATTCCCTGATTATATGCTCCTTGTGAGCGCAGTTTAACGCCAGGGGTGCTGAAATGAAAATCCTCCCTTGTTTCAAAGATTAGTAGCTTTATATGGGATGTTTTCCATTTTGTGTCAATCTGCTGTGGCATTAGAACTGGGGAATCAAGATCAGGTGCAACATCTCGGACAAGCAGAACTTGAGGGTATGGGGGTGGAATAATTGGGCCCAGTTAAGGTAACAAGGAAGGGGTGTCATGAAGAAAAGGGGGGGAGGAGCGAGGTGGAGGAGGAGGAAGGAGGGTGGCGTTGGAGAAGAGGTGGAGTGAGAGGGTGAGAGGAGGGAAGGTACGAGGTCTAGGGGGAGAGGAGAGGGGAGGGGAGAAGCATGTTGCTTGGCTCATTTTAAATTCTCAGTGGGGGGCTGGAGGTGTTTCACAGATGCGTAATAGTAGGGAGGAAGAGGGAGTGTTCCGACGAACAGTTAGGCTTTGGGGTGAACTGGTGTTGCACAGAACATTTTAATGCTTTGTGTGGGTTTCACAATACGTATTGATGCTCAGTTCTGGGGTACCAATGATCGGGTTATCTGTGCCATTCCAATCCAGCCGAGAGAGAACTCAATGGGTATTGGGACAATTTTTGGGGATAGCATAAGTGAGGGGTTGACTGTATGGTACCTCACTATGACAGACAGATATCACAGCAGGCTACTAACGATGCACTAAAAAGAGTCCCAAATAGTAAATTTTCAATGAGACTGATAAATCTATGCTGCTCGTATGAATCACACAGGACTTCAAAGAAAATTTCTGCACTAAGAGATGAACATTACATTGGACAAGAGGACTGAAAAAGGAGACAAAAGGTGTTTGACTGTGCTAAGTGCTGGGTCTTTTTTATGCGAGGGTGACAGCTTACAGAAGAAAGAGGGGAAACAAACTGAAGTGAAATGTCTTTTCAATATTACAACAAAGGATTCAAAGAGCGAAAGGAAAATTTAAGGGTTATTGCAGTGGCCTGCCATGTAATGATAGTCCTGTACTTAACAGATTACACAATGTCACCCTCAAAGCATCACCTGCAGGGGCAATGCCAAAGGAATGTGACCCCATCATTTTCATTTATATAGTATATATAGTAAATATATAAGAGTATGAAATATTTACAGGATACTTTACATCTGTATTTTCTGAAAAATGTCTCTTTATTTGTGCCATGCTATAGAGTACATATTATATTTTATTTTAGTATTAGCCCTTCAACGTCAGCTGTTCATGGTGCTGAAACATCTAACATCATTCACCCACTTTCCTTCATTATTGTCTCTTTGCCTTTAAAGTTCACTTACTCGACATGAACCATTATTTTCATAAAAGGAAAAAAGAGAGGAACGAGTACTTTATATAATAAATAAAATATTTAGTTGAGGGAGGGAGTCTCTGAGTTACCAATGTTTCTGGGCCAATCATAGTTATTGACCAAAAAAAAAACCAGTGCGAAATAAAGAAAAGGTGAAGCTAAATATTATATATTCTTTAAAAGGTACAAACTCCACACAGCAGCAGTAACTAACACTCCGGGAGGCCAGGACCAAACTAACTGTGTTATCCCCAGATTTATGCATTCTGAAAGCAAAGCTGCTTGAAGTGAAGCTGCAAGAAAAAAGTGTGTCTGAAATCGCCTGACGGCAACATTTTGGAAATGTGCCCATTATTGTTTGCATTTTGACGCAGTTTGTCATTAAGTAACCTTGTCAAAATTTGTATTTACTTCTGACCATTTTACAACATTTAGCTTTTTTGTTCACGTAACAGTCTACAGAAAGAAAAGACAGAATTGCATTTATATACCGCCTTTCACAACCTCAGGACGTCCCAAATCAGTTTACAGCCAATGAAATACTTTGAAGTGTGCTCCCACAAACAGCAATGTAATAATGACCAGATGATCTGTTTTTAGTGATGTTAATTGAGGAATAAATATTGGCCCAGGACACCGGGGATAATTCCCCTGCTCTTCTTCGAAATAGTGTCATGGGATCTTTTACATCCACCCGAGAGAGCAGCCGGGGCCTCGGCTTAACGTCCCATCCGAAAGACAGCACCTCCGACAGTGCAGCACTCCCTCTCAGTACTGCCCTGTGTCAGCTTAGACTTTTTTGGTGCTCAAGCCCCTGGAGTGGGACTTGAACCCAAAACTTTCTGACTCAGTGGCGGGTGTTACCAACTCTGCCACAGCTGACAGCTGGCACATTACCAAGTAGGAGCGAAATGTAAAGGCACCTGAACCTGAGGAGAACAGTGCAAGAATATGAATAGAAACACGGGGGAGGAATTCATTCCAGCCCCTTTTGGGGCGCTAAAACTTCGAAAGCTGAAAAATTAGCACCAGACGCTAATGATGGTAGGCTCCCGCAAAATTCAGTTGTAGCGCTCCAAGAGGGAAGTGGAGCGCTATATCAAGCGCTAACCACTTCGCTAAGGGCGCTAAAGTTGGAGAGCGGGGCAGTACCGGCAGGGCTCATTCCAGATGGCACTCTTCAATCATAGAGATTGCTTCCCTCGCTTAAAGGGAAGGGACAATACTGCACCAGAAGTTATTTGTCGGCACTGCAGTCTTGCAAGGCGAGTGCCAATACAGCCCCAAACCTGTCACCAAGTGGCAGGCTTGGACATCCTGCAACAATGAAAGAGTGAAAGCTTTGCGCTGGCACCAGACTGGTGCAAATAATAACGGTTCAGCGACCTGAAAAGCATTCCCTTTAATTACTGCTCCCAAAGTGGCCATCCGACTTCAGAACGCCTCCTCTTACTGGCATTGTCAGCGCGAGGCGACGCTGCAGGGGGCGAAAGTCAATTTCACATCCGGGGCGGTAACGGGGCGCTGTGCGCTTGATGATGTCACGGTCTACGGGGCGCTGGAGACCGAGGCGGTAAGTGTTAGCGCCAGCGCAAAACCGCCAGGGAAGTTTGCGGGCCTCGCTGACTTTGCCGCGCCCGGTCGGTAACCCCTTAGCATTCCATTACCGCCCCCCGCAGGTGCTAACGGGGGCCGAATTTCTAACCCATAGTTCTTTAATGCTTTTATTTCCAACAGTAACCCAATATGAAAGCTAGTGAAATTGAAGTGACTGTGATTGACCTATACAACTGTGTTTTGCTGTGCCCCTACTATAGGTCACTGTGCAGTGCCATGAACAGTGGGAAGGTTAATTAAAAATTTCTCTGGGTTCACCCATGTAGACTGATGATTTTGTTTTTCCACACTCAGGTTGCAGCCCTGCCTTGCTGAGTAGAATGGAACATCTTATCATACAGATAGCTTTTACACTTTGAAATTACACTGCCCTCAACTTCCTGTTGCCCGTGAATCAGTAACTACAGAACATATAATTTTGATTTTTTAGTCTGCAGAAACCCCTTTTTTTTAATGTTTGTGCCATCTTTGTAAACGTGTTCACACAATTATTTTTTTTAAAATTTATATACTTAACCTCATCTGCATGTGCACGGTTCAACTTTCAGCACATGCATTTGACCAATTATTATTTCTTTAACTTTTTGCTATTTTGCTCAGTTTTCACCAACACCATAGAAACATAGAAAACTAGGAGCAGGAGTAGGCCATTCGGCCCTTCGAGCCTGCTCCGCCATTCAATATGATCATGGCTGATCCTCTATCTCAATACCATATTCCCGCTCTCTCCCCATACCCCTTGATGCCTTTTGTGTCTAGAAATCTATCTATCTCCTTCTTAAATATATTCAGTGACTTGGCCTCCACAGCCTTCCGTGGTAGAGAATTCCACAGGTTCACCATCCTCTGAGTGAAGAAATTTCTCAGCTCAGTCCTAAATGTCCTACCCTACATCCTGAGACTATGACCCTTCGTTCTAAACCCCCCAGCCAGGCGAAACATCCTCCCTGCATCCAGTCTGTCTAGCCCTGTCAGGATTTTATACGTTTCCACGAGATCCCCACCATGTTTTTAGGTTTTACATTATAATTCTGTCTAAACATTAAACGTGAGAAAGCTGAGATTTCAGCATTACTGGTTACTTAACTTTGCTAAAAGTGAACTTAGGTTCTGACGAAAGGTCATCGACCTGAAACGTTAACTCTGTTTCTCTCTCCACAGATGCTGCCTGACCTGCTGAGTATCTCCAGCATTTTCTGTTTTTATTTCAGATTTCCAGCATCTGCAGTATTTTCTTTTTGTTTCCTAAACGTAATCATGCTTTCAACTTAAGTTGCTAAATTTAAGTCGTGTTACTGATGTGTCTATCTTCAACTTTCCATCAACTCACAACCTGCCCTATTTCCACAAAGGAGACCCTTGCTATGGGATTTGGTCCTGGTTGGCAGGGAGGTAAACATACCATTGTTGGTGTGCCGGGGTGCTCTGATTTTATAGTTATTTTGTACAGAACTGCTCAGGTATTTAAAGGGTACTTGAGCTTCTTTTTTCTTATTGGCTCCTTTAGACCAGATGTTGCAGTCACATTTGCTCCAAAATAGAATAAATGGGCATTTTTAACAGCGCACTAATTGCTTAAAAGAAAAATATAACTCATAGACGAGGTGCTGGGAATTTGTATATTCCTCACTGTAAGGAGTCAATGATTATTAATGATCACTCTTTCTGTGTTTGGTTGATAATTTAGACCTTTTGGTCACTTATAAGCTGCCACGAGTGGAAATTTTCCAAATAGCATTAAAGCTGTTTATATTTTTTGCCTGCAAAGCTTCTGAATAAAATTAGATATAAAGACATCAAAAAAGAGTGACTGTAGCTGATGTTTTATTCAGAAAGTACTTGGAAACTGTGGTAAACATCCTGTTTCTCTACCCTTACAGTGACAATTACAATCACACTTTTAAGCATTTGATTATTAAATGACTTGATACACATCTTTCACTTTCAGTGCTAATACAAACCAAAAAACAATTATAGAAAATAAAGGGCCAAGCAATGGTTTTGAACTTAATGTTCAATGAATGAACTAAGATACTGACCTAAAAATTTTTGTACAGAAGTGCTACTTTAGTGCAGATTAATGAACAAAACAATGTAGTTAAAAGGAAGGAGTTACTATAGGTTTACAATTAAAAGCCATTGTATATGGACCTGTCAAAATCTGTGACCTACTGGAAATCACGCTGGGGGAGACAGCCACTAGCTTCCATGCTTTTTGGGATTGTGGCAAAATGAAGCACTCCTGGAAGGAGATGTGCGCTTTAACTCAACAGGTGATAGGTCTCGGGATGACCTGGAGCTATGTCGTCACCACACCCGCATCTAAAGGTGAGGGAGCCAGATCAAACAAAGGCTGGTTGCACATGAATGCGTCACACTCAAAGACAAAGAAATGAACCTCTAACAAAATGGCGCAGCACTAGCTGCTGTTTGAAGCCATCACATTAGATAACATCACATTTAGACAGCCCCTTGAAATTTTAACAATTAGAAGATCTTTGATGGTGTTCTGCAGGGCTCCAGCTGGCACACTCACCCAGGTATAGAAGCTAAATATTGGCAATAAAGGATATCTTTTATCATTTAACATGTAGCAGAAAGTGAGCTGCCCTAGACTCAAAGAGGAATGAGTTTGTAGGGAGCGCACTCCTGTCTGCAAGGAGACAAAGAATATAACTTCCATAAGGGTGGCCAGATGTCAGCATCTCCTCATTCTCCTTGGTCCCCACCTGCTATGATGAGTGAAGGTAATGTTGGTGCAGATGCTAATGAAAGGAAACCAACATTGGGGAGGGGATCCAGTCTCTTCTCTTTTTCATTGCTCATATCCACTTATGTGTCCAGCTGTGACTCAGTTGGTAGCACCCTCGCCTCTGATTCAGAAGGTCATGGGTTCAAGTCAAACTCCAGGGACTTGTGCACATAAAGCTAGGCTGACACTCCAGCACAGTACTGAGGGAGTGCTGCACTGTCGGAGATGCTGTCTTTTGGATGATACATTAAACTGAGGACCCGTCTGCTCTCTCAGGTGGATGTAAAAGATCCCAAGGCACTATTTTGAAGAGGAACAGGGGAGTTATAATTATCCCTCAATACACATAACAAAAACAGATATCTGGTCAGTATTACATTGCTGTTTGTGGGAGCTTGCTGTGCACAAATTGGCTGTCGCGTTTCCCACATTACAACAGTGACTACACTTCAAAAAGTACTTCATTGGCTGTAAAGCGCTTTGAGACGTCTGGTGGTCATGAAAGGCGCTATATAAATGCAAGTCTTTCTTTTCCTTTTTTATTTTCGAAGGTGCTTATTGTGGCTCAATTGAAACTTCAGAAAGCATCAAACCCCATCTGTTCAACCTATTACTAGAAGAATTCACCTCAGGCTCTTTTATTTCCCATTTTTAAGAATGAATTTTACATAACATAGCAAAGTATAACAGCTGCCCACCACGTCCACAGAATTCTTATATTTCTCATATTCATAATACGTTGCGATGGTGCATGGTTGTTTTTCGTGCACTGGTGGTAAACTTGTATTCACTTGAAAGATGCAAATAATGCGTGCTAGTTCGCTCGAGCATTGTGTAATGGTTTTATTACATCAAAAGCCTACATAAAACCCAAACCTTTATTTCTTCCCTTGGGATTAAGCAACGCCTCGATTTCAAAAGTCCCATCCTTGTTTTCAAATCCCTCCATGGCCTCGCCCCTCCCTAGCTCTGTAATCTCCTTCAGCCCCACAACCGCTCCCCCGAGATATCTGCGCTCCTCTAATTCTGCCCTCGAGCATCCCTGATTATAATCGCTCAACCATTGGTGGCCGTGCCTTCTGTTGCCTCAGCCCTAAGCTCTGGAATTCCCTCCCTAAACCTCTCCGTCTCTCTCTCCTCCTTTAAGAAGCTCCTTAAAAACCTACCTCTTTGACCAAGCTTTTGGTTGCCTGCCCTAATTTATCCTCATGTGGCTCGGTGTCAAATGTTTTTGTCTTATAATAATCCTGTGACGCGCCTTGGGACGTCTTACTGCATTAAAGGCGCTGTATAAATACAAGTTGTTGTGATATCAAAAAATTCCAATTTATGCTGACGGTCTTAGGCTATCCCTCTTGCTCTCCTGTCTCTTCTATGCTTCCAGAAAATCCTCCACCCTGCATAGTCAATTCACTGCCATCTCTTGAGGTTACCTATTCTTCTGGAATCTCTGTAAAGTGATCTAAATGACAGCTAAATGATTATGATAGATTGTAACAGCTAGCCTGTGTTGTGTATGTACCCTTAAGAGAATAACTGGTCTCAGACTGCAGTACCAGCAGTGACCACCCCTGTATAAAAGGCGCTAGTGAGCCTCTGTTGTTTTCAGTTTCACCTGTTTTGTTCAACTCCTGCTGTCCGTGTCTCAATCATTCACGGACGTAATAGCCTGCCCTATATCTAAAAAGAGCTCATTGTGTGCACACACCTAAGTACCAACCTGCGTGGAAAATCATTTGTTTCATTAAAATTCTTTGCTCAACTTCACAAATAACGAAAGTTTTTTTTGGAGTATTCCCACATATTTTTCTTCAATTAATGCAAGAATGAATCATTTCAGTCATTACCTACTGCATAAAATCATCATAGAATGGTTTTCATTCGAATCCATTAAGCGCAGGCTATTAATGTAGAAACATTTTAGTGGAATTTAATTTTCAATGCATTTTAATTGTTTTTATTTGATTTTAATTTCATTGAGTAAGAGAGTTAGCAGCAAACTGTTGTGAAAATATCAATGAAATCTTAATTTTGCAGTTTCACTCCTGAAAAGAGCAAACGTAGCGACGCCGTGGAAATAAAGTGTTGAGAGTAATTTGGTTGCTTTCAGAATTATGCCAAAAAAGACATTTAGGTATTTCAATTTTGAAAAAAGTTGCCCGAATGAACACTGTAAATGAATGCATTTTTTAACAGTGGTTGCTGCCTCAAAATACTTCAGGGAACTTATTCTTTTTCCTCATTGCGCCATGAAATAATATTTCAAGTTCGTACAAGATGAGCATGCATTAGGGATTGTTTTAGAAGGCCATGATAAAAATAACATTTTCTCATTTCGTGCACCCAGTGACAGCATCAAGAGGACCCACATCAGTTTATGTACAGTTTATTATTCAGCAATGTGTTTCCTCCCCATCTAAAAAAAAACCCCTGTACTGCTCTATTGTAACATTTCTTTGTAGCCACTTGGAGTGACCTTGCTTCGTTAGGGTCATATGATGAATAGTTTTCTGTCGAGTTGAGCACAGTTAATCACAAATGAATCTCATCATCAGTATTTCTGATTTTATGCTACAGGATAAAAGGTGAAACTTCTTATACTTTTGCTCATGTCAAGTTCTGTGCTGTGGACTCATATATGCTGAACTGATGCGAGACTGTCCAAACTAACTTCACTTCAGATCCTTCACAATCATCGACTGAAGAATTTATTAGCCTCAGTCTTAGCTAGATTCTAACCAAATATCATCGTCACCCTTGGGTACCAGTGACCTTCGAGTTTATAAGAACATAAAAAATAGGAGCAGGAGTAGGCCATATGGCCCCTCGAGCCTGCTCCACCATTCAATAAGATCATGGCTAATCATCAACCTCAAATCCACTTTCCCGCCCGATCTCTATATCCCTTTATTCCCCGAGAGTCCAAAAATCTATCTATCTCAGCATTGAATATACTCAAAGACTCAGCATTCACAGCCCGCTGAGGCAGAGAATTCCAAAGATCACAACCCTCTGAGTGAAGAAGTTACTCCTGATCTCGGTATTAAATGGCCTACCCCTTACCCCGAGACTGTGCCCCCTAGTTCTAGACACACCAGCCAGGGGAAACAACCTCTCAGCATCTACCCTGCCAATCCCCTTCAGAATCTTGTATGTTTCAATGAGATTACCTCTCATTCTTCTAAACTCCAGAGAGTATAGGCCCATTCTACACAATCTCTCATCATAGGACAGCCCTCTCAGCCCAGGAATCAATCTAGTGAACCTTCGTTGCACCGCCTCCAAGGCAAGTATATCCTTCCTTAGATAAGGAGACCAAAAATGTGCACAGTTCTCCAGGTGTGGTCTCACCAAGGCCCTGTACAATTGTAGCAAGACTTCCTGGCCTAGAAATTCGGTGGGCTGCGCCACCAGTTAGCGCCTAAAGAGGGCACTCAGTGGCTTTAGCGCCACTGGCCACGCCTCCCGCGATATTTAGCGGGGCGCTAATGGTGGCGTTAGCCTGTAGCGCTGTGCCGCCACCGATGACGTCATCGGTGTGCGCAGCGCCCCGCTACCGCCCCGATCGCGATATTTGGTAGCGCCCGCCTCTAATGCCATTCGCAAATCGCGCCCAGTTCACGGGGCCTACCTGTGGCGCTAGTGGCGCAAATTAAGGTGGAGGTGCGGGGCGGCCATTTTTTTCGGTGGCCGCCTGCCAGCACCTCCGTCCCCGGCCTCCTGATCGCCCCCCCCCCCCCCCCCGCCCCGGGCAGTGCCAGCTGTGTCCCAAGAACCCGGCACTTCTCCTCGGTGCCGGGCTCTTTTGCCGGCACTCACGATCGGTCATCGCGCTGGTGCAGGCCCCTCCCCCTTAAGAAGGGGAGGAAGCCCCGCGTCCCTCTTGGGGCGCTGAAACTGAATATCGCAGCGCAACGTGTGGCACTGCGGCATGTTGCGCTGCGATATTCAGTTTCAGCGCCCCAAGAGGGACGCGGGGCGCTGCTCCTCTTGGGGCGCTCAAGCTGAATTTCCGGCGGGCGCAACTGCTCTGTTCGCAGCGGTAATTCCGGCGCCCAGGCAAGCTTGGCGCCCCGTTTGGGCCTCCACCGAATTTCTAGGCCCCTTACTCTTATACTCCAACCACCTTGCAATAAAGGCCAACATGCCATTTGCCTTCCTTATTGCTTGCTGTACCTGCATGCTAGCTTTCTGTGTTTCTTGCACGAGGACACCCACATTTAAAAGTTTCTTACCATTTAAAAAATATTCTGTTTTTCTATTCTTCCTACCAAAGTGAATAACCTTACATTTCCCTACATTATACTCCATCTGCCACCTTACTGCCCACTCACTTAGTCTATCTATATCCCTATGCAGACTCTGTGTTCTCCTCATAGCTTACTGTCCCACCTAGCTTTGTATCGTAAGCAAACTTGGATACATTACACTCGGTCCTTTCATCTAGGTTATTAAAATAGATTGTAAATAGCTGAGGCCCCAACACTGATCCTTGCGGCACCCCACTCGTTACAGCCTGCCAACCTCAAATAGACCTGTTTATCCCTACTCTCTCTTTTCTGAACGTTAACCAATCCTCTATCCATGCCACTTTACTGCCCCCAACCCCATAAGCCCTTATCTTGTGTAGTAACCTTTTATGTGGCACCTTATCGAATGCCTTTTGAAAATCCAAATATACTACATCTCCTGGTTCCCCTTTATCTACCCTGCTAGTTACATCCTTAAAAACACTCTAATAAATTTATCAAACATGATGATTTCCCTTTCATAAAACCATGCTAACTCTGCCTAATCATGTTATGATTTTCTAAATGCCCTGATACCACTTCCTTAACAATGGATTCCAGCATTTTCCCGACGACTGATGTCAGGCTAACTGGCCTGTAGTTCCCTGTTTTCTCTCTTCCTCCTTTCTTGAATAGTGGTGTTACATTTGTTACCTTCTAATCCACTTGGACCATTCTAGAATCTAGGGAATTTTGGAGATCAAAACCAATGCATCCACTATCTCTTCAGTCACCTCTTTTAGAACCCTAGGATGTAGGCCGTCAGGTCCTGGGGATTTGTCGGCTTTTAGTCCCATTAGTTTCTCTAGTACTTTTTCTCTACTTATATTAATTACGTTAAGTTCCTCACCCTCATTCGACCCTTGGTTCCCCACCATTTTTGGTATGCTTTTTGTGTCTTCTACTGTGAAGACAGACACAAAATATTTGTTTAACGTTTAGGAACTTTGAAAAGACAATTGGAGGTGTACTTGAAGAGGACTAATTTACAGGATGATAGGGAAAAAGCTGGGGTGTGGGATTAAATTGGACAACTCTTTCAAGGTGCCAACACAGGCACGACGAGCCGAATTACCTCCTTCTGTGCTGTAAGATTCTATGATTCTATGAATATGCACAGCTATTAGGCGTATCTAAAATATTCAAGATCAGACCAAGATTAAAATTTATAAGCAAAAAGTTACAAAGGGATTAGAGTATAAGAGTGAAGAAATCTTAATACAATTATACAGGGCATTGGTGAGGCCACACCTGGAGTACGGTGTACAGTTCTGGTCTCCTTACCTAAAGAAAGACATACTTGCCTTAAAGGGAGTGCAACGAAGGTTCACTAGACTGGTTCCTGGGTTGAGGGGATTGCCCTATGAGGAGAGATTGAGCAGACTAGGCCTATATTCCTTAGAGTTTAGAAGAAGGAGAGGTGATCTAATTGAAACATATAAAATTCTTAAGGGGCTTGACAGGGTTAATGCTGAGATAATGTTTCCCCTGGCTGGGGAATCTGGAACACGGGGTCACATAGAAACATAGAAGATAGGAGCAGGAGTAGGCCATTCGGCCCCTCGAGCCTGCTCCGCCATTCAATGAGATCATGGCTGATCATCCAAACTCAGTACCCTGTCCCTGCCTTCTCCCCATATCCCTTGATCCCTTTAGCCTTAAGAAATATATCTAACTCCTTCTTGAATATATTTAATGAATTGGCCTCAACTGCCTTCTGTGGTAGAGAATTCCACAGGTTCACCACTCTCTGGGTGGTGAAGAAATTCCTCCTCATCTCTGTCCTAAGTGGCTTACCCCTTATCCTTAGACTGTGACCCCTGGTTCTGGACACCCCACCATCGGGAACATCCTTCCTGCATCTAGTCTGTCTAGTCCTGTTAGAATTTTATAAGTTTCAATGAGATCCCCTCTCATTCTTCTAAACTCCAGTGAGTAGAAGCCCAATCGACCTAATCTCTCCTCATACGTCATTCCTGCCATCCCAGGTATCAGTCTGGTGAATCTTCGCTGCACTCCCTCCATGGCAAGAACATCCTTCCTCAGATAAGGTGACCAAACTGCACACAATACTCAAGGTGTGGTCTCACCAAGGCCCTGTACAACTGCAGCAAGAGTCACAGAATAAGGGGTCAGCCATTTAAGACTGAGATGAGGAGAAATTTCTTCACTCAAAGGGTTGTGAATCTACCCCAGAGAGCTGTGGATGCTCAGTCGTTGAGTATATTCAAGGCAGAAGTCGATACATTTTTGGGAATGAAGGGAATTAAGGGATATGGGGATAGTGCTGGAAGGTGGACTTGAGGTAGATCAGCCATGATCTTGTTGAATGGCGGAGCAGGCTCAAAGGGCCTACTCCAGCTCCTATTTCTTATGTTCTTAT
Source organism: Somniosus microcephalus (assembly GCF_052327205.1). Classification (NCBI taxonomy): domain Eukaryota; kingdom Metazoa; phylum Chordata; class Chondrichthyes; order Squaliformes; family Somniosidae; genus Somniosus; species Somniosus microcephalus. The sequence continues at coordinate 23,213,013 of NC_141012.1, forward strand.
GTTCACTTGTAATATGAATGTGGAAATGGCTCCAAAATCTCATTACCAAAGAGGCAGAAGAAACAATACTTCAATACAGGAAACTTTGTGATATCCGGCACCGACGTGTTGCCGATCTATCAAAACTGCCGGACATACAAAGTTAATGTTGAAGCTTACGGAGGTTTTCATCTCTGTATCTGACAACAAACACTGTTGCTTAGCAACAGCTTCTAAAGAGTCGGCTGCAGCTGCAAGCGTCTCTAGCTGAAGCTGTTGCTATAGCTACAGACCCTGCAGTGCCTGACTGGGAAAAAAAAAGAACGAAAACTAAAAAAACTTATAGAAAACGGCTCCTGATTTTTGCCATTAGATCGAGTATTCCGGACATACAACCTCCGGATAAACCAAAGTTTCCTGTAATACAGCTTTACTGGAATACGTGACTGTGACTGGGAATCTAGAACTTTGTGCATTGCCTGGCTTGTCAATCATAACTCAGCCTTTGAAGCACCAGGAGTCTGCAAACTATGTTACTCAACAGAAAAAAAACTGCTTATTATAATTAAAATATTTAAACAACAGTTTATAAGGCTTTTCATACAACCATGGAGGAAGTGATGAAGAACTCATCATTGAGCAGACAGGTTAGTGGTAATTATGAGGAGATGGCTCCAGCAATGTCACACATGAAGAAGCAGTCAGTCATATCATGGGCAACTCTGTGCCACCACATAAATAAAAATAAACACACCGAAAGCAGTAAGCTTATAATGCCAACAGCAAAGGCACTGATGCAGTACATCAGGGTTAGTCACAGTAATGGGCAGCAAGCCTTCGGCATTTGATGCAACCTACCAGTTAGCTTTGCAGCATCTCACCCTGGGGAAGCACTTTAACTCCCATGGCTAAGAGAACACTTAGGCCTAGAAATTCGGTGGGCTGCGCCACCAGTTAGCGCCTAAAGAGGGCACTCAGTGGCTTTAGCGCCACTTGTATGGATAACCGTAGCTGTCGTAAAGACAGCAGGGTTTGATTGACAGCTGGTTGACGGCTGATGTCATATCCGTGGGCGGGATCCGACGCCATCTTGGCCATGCTTCAGATACTGTACTGGAGACACAGAGTCAGGACTGAATAAATGGCACTCCTCTACAACTGCTTGTGAGACTCGTAATTACATTATTAAGATAACATTACATAGTACCAGGATTTATAGAACTCACGATAAGGACATACTACAACAATGGAAGGAATAAAACCTCCGGCTAGCCTGCAACTAGAAGGAAATGTGGATGAAAATTGGCGTGTCTTCAAGCAACGCTTTCTTCTCTACCTCACAGCGATTGACGCTTCGACTAGCTCTGCAACACGTAAAGTAGCTTTGTTGCTAACAGTGGCTGGCTCGCAGGCGATCAAGCTGTTTAATACATTTACGTTTGCAGCCGAAGATGATAAAAATGATCTGGACAAGGTGATAGAACGGTTCGACGAATGCTGCACTCCAAAAAAGAATGAAACGTATGAGAGATTCGTGTTTCGCTCCCGCGTGCAAAAGCAAGGAGAATCCTTTGATTTTTTTTGACGGACTTGAAAATAAAAGCACAAACATGCAACTTTAGGGACCTAAAGGAATCGATGATACGCGATCAAGTCATTTTTGGAATACTCGACAAGAAGGTGAGGGAGAGAATGCTTAGAGACAATGACCTAAATTTGGATGCAGCAGTGAAAATATGTCATGCTAGTGAACTCTCAGCCATGCACACGAAAACTTTCGAAGGGAGCAGCACAGCAGAAGGGAGCGCCCTGGGGCTGAAAAACCTGCCGGTGAATGTGGTACACAAAAGGGACACAAGAGGGCCTACAGAATTCAAGACGATGGCGCCTTATGAATGCAGACGGTGCAGTAATAAACACGTAGCCAGACAGTGTCCTGCTTATGGGAAGAACTGTGCAAAATGTAAAGGCAGGAATCACTTTGCCAAGATGTGTTTTTTGGAAGAGAAAACTGAAGGTAAAAAGACAGTGCATGCTATTAATACTGAAGAAACAGGAGCAGAGACTTTGTTTGTTGGAATGGTGCAAAATGAGTCAAAACAGGGCAAAAATGCTAATGAAGTGCACTCTGTAGGACCAAAGACTGAAGTTCGGAAGCTCTCTTGCTGGTAAATGGCACCATTGTTACCATTAAGCTAGATACAGGTGCTAAGGCAAACCTCATAAGTTGGAGTGATGCACGGAATCTCAAAGTGCGACCTAAAATACTGAACAAGACAGTGTCTTTGAAGGCATACAATGGACAAAGCATTGAAACAAAAGGAATGTGTAGGGTGAATGTTAAGGTAAAAAATCACATTGACCCTTTGACCTTTGTTATAGTGCCTGAAGGACATGAGTCACTGTTGGGGGATAAGGCCTGTGTAGATTTGGGCTTGGTAGAACAAATCTATACTATCAATGAACAGAACTGTTTGCAGAGTGCCCCCCAAGATAGTACAAATCTGACTCATGAGACTATAGCACACAAATATGCAGATGTCTTTCAGGGTTTCGGAGCACTGCCCTTTACATACTCCATCAAACTGAGAGAGGATGCACAACCTGTAATTCATGCACCCAGGAGAGTTCCAGTGGCTCTCCGTGAAAAACTGAGGAAAGAGCTAGACCGCATGGAGGGACTAGCTGTCATAAAGAAGATTGAGGAACCGACTGACTGGGTAAATTCCATGGTCTGCGTCAATTCAAAGAAAACTGATAAATTGCGTGTCTGCATGGATCCCAAGGACCTTAACGCCAATATCAAAAGAGAGCACTACCAAATTCCAAAGAGAGAGGAAATAGTCAGCGAAATGACAGAAGCGAAAGTCTTCTCCAAGATGGACGCCTCGCATGGTTTCTGGCAGTTGAAACTTGATGAAGAAAGTGCTGAGCTGTGCACTTTTAACACCCCGTTTGGTCGATACTCCTACCAGCGTCTGCCCTTTGGTATTAGCTCCGCCCCAGAAATCTTTCACAGAGCAATGGAGCAAATCAGCGAGGGCCTGGAGGGAGTGCGGGTGTACGTGGATGATCTGGTAGTATGGGGCTCCACTCAGGGGGAGCACGACACCAGACTGGAGAAAACACTTCAGAGAATACAGCAGTATGGACTGAAACTAAATAAAGACAAATGTCAGTTCAGTGTCAATGAAATCACATTCCTCGGAGACAAAGGCCCCGATTTTCTGCCTGCCGTTGGCGAAAAAGCGGGTCGGGACCCCCCCGCCGCCTGATTCCCCGCCCCGTCTGACTTTCGGACTGCCGTTTCCCCGCACCCCGCTTCAGTCCCGGCCACCACTGGCAGGACTGTTCGTCGGCACCCTAATTACCAATAATTACCGCGTTGAGGTAGATTTTCTGGGGCCGTTGCGACTTTGGGGCTTTCCCCACATGAAACCTGCCTGCGGGGAACCCCACTGCTGAGAGCTGGCGTGAAGCTTGCCGGCTTGCTAGCTGTCAGCTGCAGGTCAATGGAGAAGCTGCGATTTAAAGGGACAGCACTTGTATGTTGAAGGACCTTGTTGCTGAAGGCTTGGGGCTACTTCTTCAAGGCTTAGGCACAGCTGTGGAAGGTTGGAGCCTCACACACTTCTCCAATGTGATCTCCTGGGAAGCCCCTCTCGCCACCCTCACTCAGCGCTTCCTCAGCGGAGGCAACTACGAGAAGCATGGGATGCCTTTTTTTCCTTCCCTTCTTGCCATTAGAGGATCTCCAGCAGCAGAGGCGGCAGCAGCAGAACCAGGAACAGCATGATGAGCACCAGGAGCACCAGGCTGCTGCTCACTCACCTGAAGCTGCACAGGCCAGACGGGGCCAGCGCTTGGAAGTGGCTTGAGAGCACCTTGCTGTGCTTTAGGGGGCCATGGGGACCCGTTTCTGCACTGGCTGTCCTACTCAGAAGGACTTCCATGAAGATCTGGTTTCTCTGTTCAACTGATGGCCAACGCTCCTCAAGAGATGTCATTCTCTTATGAGCACTCACCATGTTTTCCGTACCTTGGCGAGTTATCTCCTCCATGGAGGTTGCCAACCTTTCCATGGTGATGCGTTCATGCGCCAATGACTCCACAAAGGCTCTGCTCATGGTCGCTATGGACTCCTCCATTTGCTCCACATTCGCAGCGACCCTGGAGACAAAACCAGACTCCTGCATCTGTGCATGGAGATCCATCACCTCTTCTCTTGCAGATGGACCCAAAGGCAGAGGGTCGACATGCAGCGCAGCTGAGCTGAGCTGGCAGAGTCCTGCGCCCTCCGACGAGGACTCTCCACTGCTGTCCCTGTCTCCAGAATCTGCTGAGGCTCACTTGTGAGCTGTGAAACACCAGGTGACAACACTACTCTATGTCCCGAAGGTCCCCCCGAGGTGTGAGTGTCTGCGCTGGTGTTGGGTGTGCTTACTTCTGCTGACGCTGCGCCCTCAGAGGTTGGAGCTTCGTCTGAAGAGTCTGGCTGCACAGCCTCTTCCTCCTCCACAGTGAGGACAGGGGCTCTGGATGGTACTGTGGGGGAGTAAAGGAAGGAGTTAGAGATGTAATGCCAAGGTTCTTCTGGTGACTCCCAGCGAGTTGGCATCTGCTGACACCTGCATCCATGCAGCATTGGTCTCAGTGGGAGGCCTCTTCCTCCCTGACCTAGGGAAGAGGACCTCCCTGTGGGCCCTAACCCCATCCAGTAATGCCTGCAGTGAAGCCTCGTCGATTTTGAAGGCAGCTCGGGGTCTGGCACTGGCCACAGCTGCTGCAGGCTCCTCTGCCATCCTGTATGGTTCATTTGGAAGACTTCAGAGGATGCAGTGCTTGCTATGGACCTTGAAAGCACCACGAATGATGACATCATACTGTGGGGATTTCTGACTCGAATTGGACAATTAGCAAGGCTTCCCGCATGCTGGGAATTAATTGGCCAATTGAGGGAAAATTGCGTGGAGCTGGCAGACACTTTTTTATGTGTGTCAGAAACCCCACATTCGGGGAAACCCGACCATTTCCCACACAAGCCGAAAATCGGGGCCAAGATCTCTTCAGAGGGGATTCAGCCAGACAAGTCAAAGGTAAAGGCTATACATGACATGGAGAAACCAAAGGACAAGAAAGGGGTTCAGTGGGCCCTTGGCATGGTTAACTATCTAGGAAAATTCATTCCAAATCTAGCAGTGAAAACTGTTCATCTGAGAAAACTGCTGCAGCAAGAGACAGAGTTCCAATGGGGACATGAACATGAGAGAGAATGGAAGGGGCTGCTACACATTCTAGCAAGTGAACCCCTACTGAAGTTCTTCTGCCCTAAAAAGAGGACAAAAGTGTCCACAGATGCCTCTAAGAATGGATTAGGGGCTGTCCTTCTACAGGAAGATGAAGGAGAATGGCGACCAGTGGCGTATGCATCACGCTCCATGACAGCTACAGAGTGCCGGTACGCGCAAATCGAGAAGGAGTGCCTTGGCTTGGCATTTGGGTGTGAAAAATGTCATACCTACATCTATGATCTTCCCAAGGTTATCCTAGAAACAGACCTTAAGCCACTGCTAGGGATCGCAAAGAAGAATCTGTGTGACATGTCACCACGGATACAACGCCTAATGATGAGACTTCAACGTTACGATTTTGAGCTAACATATGTGCCAGGGACACAAATGTTCATTGCAGACACACTATCCAGGGCTGCGCCTTACGCCACACAAAACAGTGAATCAGAAGAGGATGTGGCTCTTCAAGTGGATATGGTCTACGCAGCATTGCCCGCCACGCAGGAACAACTATCAGTGATAGTCACAGAGACATCAAAGGACCCAGTCCTGTGTAAAGTAATGAGAAATCTTCAAGAGGGCTGGAAGAAAGGGTCATGTAAACAATATTATCACATTCAGTCTGAGCTCTCTGTGGTCAATGGACTACTGCTTAAGTGTGACAGGATAGTAGTGCCCACCTCTATGCGACGAGAAATGCTCAACAGGATACATGAAAGGCACCTGGGTGCAGAAAAGTCAAAAAGGAGAGCACGTGAGGCACTCTACTGGCCAAACATGAACTCTGATATTGACCAGTTGATCAGTGAGTGTGCTACATGTCAGGAGTATCACTACAAGCAAACAAAAGAGCCCCTCATTACCACAGAGCTCCCATCACAACCTTGGGAAAAGGTCGGAACTGATATATTTCACTATGAAGGAAAAGACTATTTGTTAGTTATTGATTATTATTCCAATTATCCAGAGATGGCTCTCTTGTCCAGTACCACATCAAGAGCTGTGATAACTCACCTGAAGTCAATCTTTGCCAGGCAGGGCATCCCTCTAACCCTGGTCTCTGATAATGGCCCTCCCTCTGCCAGTCATGAGTTTCAGTCATTTGCTTCAGAGTATGAGTTTAATCATGTAACCTCCAGTCTGTTCTATCCTCAGGCTAATGGAAAAGCGGAGGAGGGGGTACAGATTGTGAAAAGACTATTAAAGAAAACAGCACACAGCAACACTGACCCATATCTGGCTCTGATGTCATACAGGGCGGGCCCGCTAGCAAGTGGCAAGTCTCCAGCTGAGCTCTTACTGGGTCGGAAAATCCGTACACGACTTCCCAGTTATGTCACACCTGACCACAGAGATGAGGTGTGGGCAGACAAGGCTCGGAAACTACAACAGAAACAAAAAACACTTCATGACCGCACAGCCACTACACTAGTGCCTCTACAGGAGAAGGATATAGTTCGCATTGAAGGGCCTGAGTCATGGCCTACAAGAGCCACCGTTCTACAACAGGTCGCCCCCAGGTCATACAGTGTCATGACAGAGAACGGCAATGTGTTTTGCAGAAACAGGAGGCACCTACTGAAAACCAGAGACCTTTCAGCATCAGGGGGACAGAGAGGATGATGAGATGAGGGAAATGCCACAAAGGGACGAGATGAGGGAAATGCCACAAAGTGACGAAGGACACAGTAGTGATAATGTGACAAGGGACCTGTGTGGTACAGACATGAACTTAAGGGATACAACTAGGGTGGTTCAGCAAACATCCGTTCAGCCACGCAGGTCACAGCGCACCAGAAAGCCTGTAGTTAAACTTGACCTGTAGACAGGGATTGATAAGACCGTAAACAGTTAATGGACTCCTGGGTGTGGGTAAGGTTTATACCTACCTGCAATTAGTTCAACGGTGTAGTTACACTGACTGGTTCTATATGATGTTAACAAGTGTTCTATGTGTTATGTTATGTTGTTATTGTGTTATGTCTTCATTGAAGGGGGAAGATGTACGGATAACCGTAGCTGTCGTAAAGACAGCAGGGTTTGATTGACAGCTGGTTGACGGCTGATGTCATATCTGGGGGCGGGATCCGACGCCATCTTGGCCATGCTTCAGATACTGTACTGGAGACACAGTCAGGACTGAATAAATGGCACACCTCTACAACTGCTTGTGAGACTCGTAATTACGTTATTAAGGTAACAAGCCTTCGGTATTTGATGCAACCTACCAGATAGCTTTGCAGCATCTCACCCTGGGGAAGCACTTTAACTCCCACGGCTAAGAGAACACTTAGGCCTAGAAATTCGGCCGCCTGCCAGCACCTCCTTGCGCTGCCCTCCCCGGCCTCCCCCCCCCCCCCCCCCGGGCATTGCCGGCTGTGTCCCGAGAGCCCGGCACTTCTCCTCGGTGCCGGTCTCTTTTGCCGGCACTCGCGATCGGTGATCGCACTGGTACAGGCCCCTCCCCCTTAAGAAGGGGAGGAAGGCCTGCAGTAGCGCAGCGCGCCGTGCCGCAGCATATGGCGCTGCGGCACGTAGCGCTGCGATATTCAGTTTGAGCGCCCCAAGCGGGACGCGGGGAGCCTCGAGCAGCGCCCCGAGTCCCTCTTGGGGCGCTCCAACTGAATATCGGGAGGGTGTAAGCGGGTCCGCCCAGAGCGCAAATTCCGGCGACCAGGCGAGCTTGGTGCCCCAACCGCGGCGCCACTGAATTTTTAGCCCTTAGTACTTAATAAAATGCATATACTATGCTGAGCTGGACATTCACCAGTCAACAAGGAGTGAGCAAAGCAGATCTAGAATGAAACCTTTGCATAACATGCACTGAAGTACGAAATGGGCTGACGTGCCTCATTATATTTATTTTCTATTTGGGTAGACTAGTTGTCCAAAGGAATCACAATGGTTCTACTGCATAGCCTGCATCTCTAAAGAGCAGCCATCCATCCATCCTTTTTTCTGCTTCAAAGAGCTGTGCAGTGTTTGACAACCTCAGAATGAAAGCAACATTTGTGCCCCCTCGGGAGCATCCACTTCTGTGCATTACTTTCTGACACAGCTCACATACGATTGCATGTTTGAGAAACTGCCCTTTCTATTTCTGCGTTCCAGAGAATGGTCAGTTACATGAACTTGCACATGGTTCAGAGTGCCCTAATTTGGTAACATTTTATTTGCCTCTGCTGCTGAAGTGTATACATGTTGGTCATAGGTTTTAGTTATATCCTTAATGGTATAATTTTTCTTCTGTTACCGGTTGATGCTGGTAGTTTAATAATTAAACACCGCCCACAGCACTTCTTACTGGCCAAGTGATTTGTATGGCGCTGTAGTACCATCACAATCTTTGCACAGGATGTATTTTCACCTTACAGTCAAATAGTACAACAGCTTGCATTTATATAGCGCCTTTAATGTAGTAAAATGTTCCAAGACGCTTCACAGGAACTTTATCTAACAAGATTTGGCACTGAGCCACATAAGGAGATATTAGGACATGGTGACCATAAGCTTGGTCAAAGAGGTAGATTTTAAGGAGTGCCTTAAAGAAGAGAGAGGTGGAGAGGTTTAGGGAGGGAATTCGGAGCTTAGGGCCTAGGCAGCTGAAGGCACGGCCGCCAATGGTGGAGTGATTAAAATCGGGGATGCACAAGAGGCCAGAATTGGAGGAGTGCAAAGATCTCGAAAGCTTGTCGTGCTGGAGGAGGTTACAGAGATAGGGAGGGGCGAGGCCATGGAAGGATTTGAAAACAAGGAAAGAATATTAAAATTGAGGCATTGCTGGACCAGAAAGAAAGACTTGCATTTATATAGCACCTTTCGCGACCACCGGACGTTTCAAAGCACTTTACAGCCAATGAAGTACTTTTGAAGTGTAGTCACTGTTGCAATGTGGGAAACGCGGCAGCCAATTTGCACACAGCAAGCTCCCACAAACAGCAATGTGATAATGACCAGATAATCTGTTTTTTTTGTGATGGTGATTGAGGGATAAATATTGGCCAGGACTCCAGGGATAACTCCCCTGCTCTTCTTCAAAATAGTGCCATGGGATCTTTTACGTCCACCTGAGAGAGCAGACGGGACTCGGTTTAATTGTTTCATCCGAAAGACGGCACCTCCAACAGTGCAGCACTCCCTCAGCACTGCACTGGAGTGTCAGCCTAGATTTATGTGCTCAAGTCTCTGGAGTGGGGCTTGAACCCACAACCTTCTGACTCAGTGTGCGAGTGTGCTACCCACTGAGCGACAGCTGACACAGGAGCCAATATAGGTCAGCGAGCACAGGGGCGATGGGTGAACGCGACTTGGTGCGAGTTAGGATGCGGGCAGCACAGTTTTGGATGAGCTCAAGTTTATGGAGGGTGGAAGATGGAAGGCCAGCCAGGGGAGTATTGCAATAGTCATGTAGAGCGGTAACAAAGGCATGGATAAGGTTTTCAGCAGCAAATGAGCTGAGGCAGAATTGGGACTCTACTCATTGGAGTTCAGAAGAATGAGAGGCGATCTTATTGAAACATATAAGATTGTGAAGGGGTTGGATCAGGTGGATGCGGGGAGGATGTTCCCGATGATGGGTGAAACTAGAACTAGGGGGCATAGTCTTAGAATAAGGGGCTGCTCTTTCAAAACTGAGATGAGGAGGAACTACTTCACTCAGAGGGTGGTAGGTCCATGGAATATGCTGCCCCAAAAAGCTGTAGAAGCTACATCATTACATAAATTTAAAACAGAAATAGACAGTTTCCTAGAAGTAAAGGGAATAAAGGGTTATGGGGAGCGGGCAGGAATTTGGACATGAGTCTAGGTTCGGATTGGTCATGGCCCTGTGGGTAGCGGAGCGGGCCCAGGGGCCGTGTAGCCTGATCCTGCTCCTATTTCGTGTGTCTAATTCTGTTAGATTCAGGAGATGGTTCTGTGATAGTGGATTGGCGGTTAGGATCAGATCAGCCATGATCTTATTGAATGGCGGAGCAGGCTCGAGGGGCCGATTGGCCTACTCCTGCTCCTATTTCTTATGTTCTTATGATGTTACAGAGGTGGAAGTACAGCAAATTGCGGGGGGCGGTCTATTTCCACTTGCAGCAGTAGAATTACAAGGTGCTTAACCAAGAGTTGAACATATTAAAACGGGATGTATGGCTGCTCGACATCCACATATTTGTTTCCCCAAGGCAATAGAGGGATTATTGACAGCTACCGTATGCATTTTCAATGTAACATGATTCTGTTCTAATGTAGAGAACACAGGGCACCGTGTTTCACCAGTAATTATTGTAATTATTTCACTGATAAATTCACAATAATGACAATTTATGTAGCAAGGTAATAAAGTGATGAACTTAGTGTCGAAATTTACAAGTCTATTAATGGAAATACAGAACCAATTAAAAAGTTGGACTGAGAGAAAAAACCCGAGTGCGTGATGCCATTAATAAAGAATTTGAACTGGTTCCGGTCCAATCTTCATGCCTGACACTTGGCAAAAACTACGAATGCACACTTATGGGAACTTCAACTATATAACGGTTAATATTAGAATGTCACTCGATGTCAAATCAATCTTGTTTGCTGTAATACAATTCACAAAAATTTGCATGTGGTTGGATTATTTCCAAGTGACTTATTATATTTAACTAAAGGGGAACCGGCAACAACCATCCTTTTCAATTCTGCAAATAAACGCACCAGCTAGATCATTAATAACTCATACTGCATTCAATGTGTCACTTCCTGTCTTCATTGCACAGGGTTCCTGAAATATTAAAACGAATAATCATTCCTCTGATTGTAATACTCTTTCAATAATATTTCCCAGGATCAAATTAAAAAGTCGAACGAGTCAGCATTTTGGATGCTTTGGAAAAACTGTCACAATAGATTTCTAGTGCTTCAATGACACAATGGACTTGAACATGCACTGTGGGGATTCAAAAGGACGGACTCTTAATGTACTTGCCAAAAATATTTTAGCAGAGATGTTTAACCATTTTGTTCACACAGGACAACCCTGAATTTCAGGTAAATAGGCCAGCGTTTGAACATTAATCTCTCACACCATAATTTCAGGGTCATCAAAAATAAAATCATAGCAAATGGCAAGGGGTTGTGGTCCTGTCAGAAACAAAAATATTCATTGCACAATAATATTATTAAATATCCCTTCAATGTTTAATAGGAGCACCTCGAACACAAGTTCATTTTCCTCGGGGGTTAATTTCACACCATCTCACTGTGCCATGTCTTAACTCTCACTGCTTTGGTCAGTACCACTTCTTCCCTGCATAACATAGTGTACCAGGAAGACTGTGAAGAGAAGGTTTGGGACTCAGAGGTAAAATAATTCCATTGATTAAGCTGAAAGTGCTCCTTTTCTGGCTTCCATAGAATTTGTTATTCTGCTGGTGAAAATTTAAGGCAGCTGTTACATTTTGGGGTTTTTAACCCCAGATATTTTCCTTTGGTTCAGCATCACTGAATATTCCCATAAGCGGGCCTCACAAGCTTTGTGAACCAGAGAGTGCCTGATATCTAGGTACATGGAGTAAACCCCAGCTATTGAACAGACCTGGTCAGTCTCCTCCAGTTTACTGGAATATATCACATACCTCTATACAATCTACCTATCTCTGGTAAGAGCAAAAATATACATCAACAAGCTAAGGCTCATCATCTAAACTACTAAATAAATGTATTGACTATTGAACAGGTAAATGAATAGTTTTTAATACAAGCGGTCGATTTACAGTACTGTAAATACAGATTTCATGATTCTCTTCAGAATCAAAACAACAAAAGGTGCTTCCCCTTCACTAACTCTCAACGTAAAACCAACCTTTGAAATACTGTTCCTTTATTCTTTATGTATCTGTATGTTACACGGGCCTGCTGACATGCCCATTATCTCTGCTAGCTTCAGGCTGGCGGCTGCGCTTGTCCAAGATGCACCTCCAAATTTCTTTGAAGATACCCAGAACAGAGAACACAAAACTGTATTTCTTATAACCACACTCTGAAAGTGAGACACTGGCATGATTCAGAATGGCATTTGCCCACACAAATAAGGCTGCCAAATGGCCCGCAGGATGCTTTTAATTGAATGGAGTGAGTTGAAGCATTGATCAGTTCCAAACATTTCAAATGATCTGTGAAATGAGCACCAACCCAAGGACAATGGTAGCAATCAATGTACATATGTCAAGGCCTTCCTGTACGATGCATTATCTCTGTCTTGTAGGGATGTATATTAGCCGGTCTGGGGTATGCATGTTCACTGCAGTTTATGCTGGTAGTAAGCAATTTTAACCTTGTGTACTGTGATCAACAAGAACAAAAGTCCAATAAATATCCATCATAGACGAAAATGGTTTATTCTTGTCGCAGTACTCCACTATCTGTTAATATGCATAATCACAGTTACGTGCTTAAACAAGCCAGAAATAACTTCTATAAGTAACAAAGTGGTGATACCACTGCCAGGATTGATGAGAAAAAAATAAAGTCATCCTTGACTTTTTGATAGATGAAATGATGGCCAGGCACACCCAAATCTTAGGCAGTGGGTTTAATGTCATCAAACCAAGTTTCAATTAGGAGCTATTGGACAAGATCATAGAGTCCCCCATACAAGGATCATCATCCAATAGAATTCTCAATCTTTCATGAATACAGCCACATAGTGGTCATGTTGCAAACTGTTCTCCTTATAGCTGGATTTCAGATAGGGTCAACTTTCAGAACAGCTCGAAGAGCTGGGTTTACAGAAGTTAAGAAGCCTTGCAGTTATCAACAAGTGAAACTTTTGCAGAGTTGAGGGGTGACATGCAAACTGGTCAGGTCAGAGGATGACAACATCCAATTTCAGCAAAAGAGAATCAACAACCAAAACGGTGGCCTTGCTGCCTGCAATTTAAAATTGTATTCAGCCAAGTTGCGTCGGCAGACCCATTCCATTGTAACTTACCCCCCACCCCCTCAATATGTTTCCTCCAGAGGGGGGCAGTTAAAACAAGCCCCTGCTTTCTAGAAGGCAAGTTCATTTCCAGCTACTCCTGTGCTTTGGTGGTGGTCAGTTATATGTCACTGCCAATGAAGTAGATAAAGACATGTCACATGTGTAACAAAGTATGGCTTGAAACCATGTATCTACCTCCTTTGGTGAAAGTGAAGTGAACATGGCTATTGCTGAGAACACTGGTGTGTAATATGTGCTTTGAAATATTTCATTCAAAAAAGAACAATGGGCAGGTAGTGCACAAGGAATTCAGGATGCATTAACTAGAGCTTGCTTCAACTGAAATTTCATTCAATGAGTTTGTCCCTAATCTCTTTTGCCAGTGCCTCCCCAATACTGGCAGCAGCTTCGCAATCCTTTGACATGGCCCTGATAGGTTTCTCCGAGGTCCAGATGGACATGTATTGCAATAGCAGCGTTTTACATAGTGCAGCATAACACTGAATTTTCCCAACTACTCTGGATCACACTGCACAACTGCTCCACAGTGATTCAGTCGCTGGAATCTTTGTTTTAGGAAAACAACAATGTGGTTGCAGATAAAGTCTGTAGTTATGAGTGTTTGGCTGTACTGATGGTGATGGGAGGTTGAACAATGTCGTCATCAGCCAGTTACAATTGATAACCATGGTTTGCCAAAAGCCAGCAGTGCAGTTGGTCACGCTGCAAAACTAACTGGGGAATCCATGTCTTGTTCAGGATCAGGTCAGTTTTCAACTGGAGGGCATTTTGCTTAGCACTGGAGATTGCCTGCATTTTGAGAGAATATAAGCTCTTACGGTTGATGTTTGCACTTTCCAGATCCGTCCAACCGAGCTCAAGCAAACCCCTGGGAAAACCAGCAACAGCATAAAACTCTCAAGATTTCTGGCAAAGTGAAATAACCTGCCAGCTTTCCAGATTAGTTCATCAGTCACGTATTGAATGCAGGGGGACACAGTGCTCTGATTAATGCTGGCAAAGTCACCTCTTGCACCTGGAAGAACCCAGAGTCAGGAAACTGATTGTTGCAGTCAATTTCACATCCACAAGCAGAACACGTGGAGGCACTAAGGACCCCATCGGTCACAATCATATTGGCACAAAACTATCATATTCTAAGTGAGCCTAAAGCACCTTCCACACTGCTACTCCAACACATCCAGAAAATTCAACTCTGCCTGGTATCCCCTTTTCTTGGCGATAATGTCTTTGGTTCGCCTCCTCTTCCACTGGCCCACCACTCTTTCCTCCTCCAACCTCCTGGAGTGGATTCATTTTTGCAATGCCCAATGCCATAACATCTATTTTGTGTGGACACAAGGTCTACTTTCTTCAGGTGCAATGCTAAACCTGTGTTGGAATGTGACTGTTTTGCTGGATACCATGAAGCTTCTGTATTGTTTGACCTTTATTGCAATAGCAGCATTTTACATAATGCAGCATAGCACTGAATTTGAGTGACTGCCCTAGACATCAAAGCAGCATTTGACCGAGTGTGGCATCAAGGAGCCCTAGTAAAACTGAAGTCAATGGGAATCGAGGGGGGAAACTCTCCACTGGCTGGAGTCATACCTAGCACAAAGGAAGATGGTTGTGGTGGTTGAGGTCAATCATTACAGCCCTAGGATATCGCTGCAGGAGTTCCTCAGGGCAATGTCTTAGGCCCAACCATCTTCAGCTGCTACATCAATCACCTTCCCTCCATCATAGGGTCAGAAGTGGGGATGTTCGCTGATGACTGCACAGTGTTCAGTGTCATTCGCAACTCCTCAGATAATGAAGCAGTCCATGCCCGCATGCAGCAACACCTGGGCGACATTCAGTCTTGGGCTGATAAGTGGCAGGTAACATTCGCGCCACACAAGTGCCAGGCAATGACCATCTCCAAAAAGCGAGCGTCTAACCACAGCCCCTTGACATCACCGAATCCCCCACTATCAATATCCTGGGGGGTCACCGTTGGCCAGAAATTTAACTGGACCAGTCACATAAATACTGTGGCAACAAGAGCAGGTCAGAGGCTGGGTATTCTATGGCAACTGTCTCATCGCCTGACTCCCCAAAGCCTTTCCACCATCTACAAGGCACAGGTCAGGAGTGTGATGGAATACTCTCCACTTGCCTGGATGAGTGCAGCTCCAACAACACTCAAGTAGCTCGACACCATCCAAGACAAAGGCACCCCATCCACCACCTTAAACATTCACTCTCTCCACCACCGGCGTACCATGGCTGCAGTGTGTACCATCTACAGGATGCACTGCAGCAACTTGCCAAGGCTTCTTCGGCAGCACCTCCCAAACCCACGACCTCTTCCACCTAGAAGGACAAGGGCAGCAGGCGCATGGGAACACCACCACCTCCAGGTTCCCCTCCAAATCACTCACCATCCTGACTTGGAAATATATCACCATTTCTTCACTGTCGCTGGGTCAAAATCCTGGAACTCCCTTCCTAACAGCACTGTGGAAGTACCTTCACCACACGGACTGCACCACCACCTTCGAGGGCAACTAGGGATGAGCAATAAATGCTGGCCGTGCCAGTAATGCCCACATCCCATGAACAAATTAAGAAAAAGCACTAATATTAGTTATTTCAGTAAATTGGATTGAGCCCATTAATTGGCTCAAGTCTACTTGCATAAAACTCTCTAAACATGAGAAGATCAAGGCTGACACTTCAGGACAGTATTGGAGGGAGTGCTGCATTATTGGAGGTTCTATCTTTTGTTGACACATTAAACCAAGGCTTTGGCTGTGTGCATAGGTGGAATTATCCCATAGCACTATTCAAGTAGAGCAGGGAGTTCTCCCAGTATCCAAGCCAACACTTCTCTCTCAAACAATACCACCAAAAACACATTCATCTGTTGTTTGGAGAGGTTGGGTCGATTGGGCTTATACTTGCTAGAGTTTAGAAGAATGAGAGGGGATCTCATTGAAACTTGTAACATTCTAACAGGACTAGACAGACTAGATGCAGGAAGGATGTTCCCGATGGCCGGGGAGTCCAGAACCAGGGGTCACAGTCTAAGGATAAGGGGTAAGCCATTTAGGACAGAGGTGAGGAGGAATTTCTTCACCCAGAGAGTGGTGAACCTGTGGAATTCTCTACCACAGAAGGCAGCTAAGGCCAATTCATTAAATATATTCAAGAAGGAGTTAGATATATTTCTTAAGGCTAAAGGGATCAAGGGATATGGGGAGAAGGCATGGATGATCAGCCATGATCTCATTGAATGGCGGAGCAGGCTCGAGGGGCCGAATGGCCTACTCCTGCTCCTATCTTCTATGTTTCTATGTTTGTGGAACCTTGACTAAACCACCAATGTTAAACCAGTGCTTTTGCACACAGCTGAAATATGGAGAGAATCTAAGACCTGGCAAACTAGTTGCAGATATGTCAATAAATGTCTACAAACAATCTTGGGCATTCACTGGACAGAGACAATCAATAATGAAGAACAATGGGAAAACACAGGACAGGAGAGAACTGAGTTGTAAATAAATGAAAAAAATAGAGCTGGATTGGGCATACCCTTAGAAATTCCCAATCTTGTGTCACTAGACAGTTGTTGTAATGGAATCCTCAAGGAAAAGGAAGACCAGGCAGACTAATAAAGAGTTGGTGTAGAACTCTGGGTGATGAATTTAAAGAGCAGGCTACACATGGGACCAGTTGGAAGTTGATCCCAAAACAGAATTCAAATGGCAAATCACAGTACAAGACCTAAAATCCACAAGGAGTAATACGACTGAATGAAGAAGTGGTTAGCACTGTTGCCTCACAGCGCCAGGGACCCGGGTTCAAATCCGGCCTCGGGTGACTGTCTGTGTGGAGTTTGCACATTCTCCCCGTGTTTGCGTGGGTTTCCTCCGGGTGCTCCGGTTTCCTCCCACAGTCCAAAGATGTGCGGGTTAGGTTGATTGGCCAGGATTTAAAAAAAATTGGCCCTTAGTGTTAGGGGGGATTAAATACGTGGGGTTACGGGGTTACGGGGATAGGGCTTGTGTGGGATGGCTGTCGGTGTAGGGACCGGGTGCTAGGGTTTGGATGATCAGCCATGATCTCGTTGAATAGCGGAGCAGGCTCGAAGGGCTGAATGGCCTACTCCTGCTCCTATCTTCTATGTTTTTATGTTAAGATGCTTTGCACAAATTATCTGCTGCATTTGCTGCATAACAAAAGTAATTGCTCTTCAAAAACAAATCCTTTTGTTCGTAAAGCATATTGGGATGTCCTGAGAAAATGTAAGGCGTTACATAAATGGAAATTCTTCCTTCTCCTAATGCTGTAAATTATATCAAAAAATAGAAATTGACATTAACATATAGACACTCTTTTATCTCAAGTCTCCTATTTTCTTATGCCAGCACAAAAATTGCCAACATTCAGAAAATAGCCTCCCGACATCCTTTGTCGTCATATTTTTGTTGTCATCTGATGCAAAACTTATTTATTATACAGTACAAGAAAAATAACATACTATTGACGACAGATTTTTAAGCTTTGGAAGCTGAGTGGTACTTCTTAAAGAATCGGTAAAGGCTGGACAGGTGCAATTCCATTCAATGGTACTCTGAACAACAAAAATCTATCTGCTCAAGGCATCACTCTAAATTCAACCAGGGCTAAACTTCTGTAGGGCATGCACCCACCCGAAATCTCAGCCGCTGACCCCACCAAAGTTCACAAGAAGGTCCTCAATTAGCGTGGTTATGACACCAGTGCCACATCTCAATGACACCAGTGCCACATCTAGAGCGCCTACCTGCCTTCCTCAACAGACCTCCTACTGTGGTGTAAGTTGCTGCTTCTGAGGTTCCAGGGACTCCCGCCCGAGAGAGATGATGTAATAATAAGGTTGCCACTTAACAAATAGACCTTTCAAGGTAGGAATGTTTTTTCTAACAGGTCCCAGTTTAATTTCCGGCCTTTCTGGCATAAGCCTACTGGAGTTGCAGCAGGTGTGCCACCAATTTTCAGCCCAGCTACAGTCTGTTAACTGTCTATTAATACATGAATAGCAACAGCAAAATTAGGAGTGAAATGCTGCCAATGATGTGTTGCTGTAAACCTGAATGTAATTGAGGAGCATAACATTCTTGAACCATCCGATTTGTCGGTATGACAAGTTAAACTCCGCATAAAGTCTCAAGATTTTCTACAAGTGAATGATTTTAATCAATGTGCTCTGTGACCTTTGCTCTTCTTAAGATAGCTTCTTTTTTTTTACCCTCGGTGACATTTTTCATTCCACCTTAATAAATTATTAAAGAGATACTACTCCTATTCAACAATGAATATTTCAAATGATACTCGACCTGTCTGTTTGTCTTTTGCATCAGTGTTTCCAGCACAGATTTCTAACCCATGTCAGCAGTGAAATCTATCTTGTGGCCTTTCAGAGAGATATCTACTTAAAGATGACATTACCTGGCAATCATTTAACTGTACAGGTAGACTACCCTTTATCCGAACTTCCGAAAACCGAAACCCTCTAAAAACCGAAGGTTTTTTCTTTCAGCGTAAGTCGTGCGCACGACATGACCAGAGTGGCGCACGACTTACGCTGAGCAGGGCAGAGGGTCACTGAGTTCCCTCCTGGGTAGGAGATTGCAGGCCGAGCCGGGCAGTGTGAAGGAGGTATACCGGGAGAGTGAACCCAACAATACAGCGGCCCGTCCAATAGCTGCAGCGGCCTGTCCGATATTCTTTTCTCCCCCCTGACACCCCGCCGACCCCCACCCTTTCGGATAAGGGATAGTGTATCCTTTATCCGCACTTCCGAAAACCGAAATCCTCTGAAAACCGAAAGTGTTTTCGTTCAGCGTAAGTCGTGCGCACGACCCCGACCCCCGCCGACCCCCACCCCCGACCCCCTGCCGACCCCCACCCCCGCCGACCCCCACCCTGCCCCCCACCCCCGACCCCCCGCCGACCCCGACCCCCACCCCCGAAAAATTTCCCAGTCTTATAAAATACCTTCCGAAATCCGAAATTTTCCGAAAACCAAAACACGGCTGGTCCCGAGGTTTTCGGATAAAGGATAGTCTACCTGTATTCCTATCTGGGCCAAATGAACTATCCATGTATAAAGCCACTGTTCTGGAGATCATAGTTGAAATAGTTGAGGCAATGTTTGGGGGGGGAGGAAGGGGGAAATGTGCATCACACTGCACCAAAGGACCACCTGACAGCATAAAAAAGAACAGTAATCAAAGCAAACTAATGAAAGAAACTGGTATTCAAATATTTCCTCCAAACATCTTACTGTAGATCAATGAAAAATAAATTAAATTTATATCACTGTGTCATCCTATAAAACAACTTGTTCAAACAAATTATTTTCAGGTCAGTTTACAAGGTTACCATTTGCATGGCTATTGTAGTAGTTTAAGTTCTTGTAAGAGGCTGAACTTAATGGTCACCAATCCAGCCAATTATTAGGTAGTAAATTCAGTTAAATTAAGAACTCTTATCTATTTCATCAATTCAAATTCCTATGTCACCAACTCTATGGGGTCGATTTTCATTGACCCGTGGAGTCGGGATTAGAGGCGTGCGGGGGGTTAAAGTCCCGAATTCGGGGGTCCCGACACCATCCCACCCCCATGTAAGTTTCAAAGGAGGCGGGTACCCACCCCGCACTGGGACCCGCCTACCCGAGGCGGGAAGGGGTTAGTGCCAATTAACTGCCTGTTAACGGGTAGTTAACAGGCAGTTTTTAGCCTAATCCCTATCTTAAAGCTTGAAGTGTGGGATTCCCGATGGCTCCAAACCACGCCAAGATAGAGGAGTCAGGCCGTCGGGTTGAAGGACTTGGAGGGGTCGAGATGTCGGTGTTCAGGTGAGTGATGGGTGCATGAGTGCAAAGGTAAGTGTGTTTGGTGTGTCTAAAGTGTGTAAAGAAGTTTAAATTACCTGTACAGGTAGACTACCCTTTATCCGGACTTCCGAAAACCGAAACCCTCTAAAAACCGAAGGTTTTTTCGTTCAGCGTAAGTCGTGCGTACGACTTACGCTGAACGAAAAAACCTTCGGTTTTTAGAGGGTTCCGGTTGCGGAAGTTCGGATAAAGGGTAAGTCGTGCGCACGACCCCCCGCCAGCCCCGCCAGCCGCCGACCCCGCCAGCCCCGACAACCGCCGACCCCCCCGCGGACCCCGCCAGCCCCGACAACCGCCGACCCCGCCAGCCGCCGACCCCCCCGCGGACCCCGCCGGCCCCGACAACCGCCGACCCCGCCAGCCCCGACAACCGCCGACCCCCCCGCGGACCCCGCCAGCCCCGACAACCGCCGACCCCCCCCGCGGACCCCGCCAGCCCCGACAACCGCCGACCCCCCCCGCGGACCCCGCCAGCCCCGACAACCGCCGACCCCCCCCCGCGGGCCCCGACAACCGCCGACCCCCCCCGCGGACCCCGCCAGCCCCGACAACCGCCGACCCCCCCCGCGGACCCCGCCAGCCGCCGACCCCCCCGCGGACCCCGCCAGCCCCGACAACCGCCAGCCCCGACCCCCCCGCGGACCCCGCCAGCCCTGACAACCGCCGACCCCCCCCCGCGTACCCCGCCGGCCCCGACCCCGACTGACTTACGCTGAGCGTCAGCGTAAGTCGTGCGCACGACCCCCCGCCGACCCACCTTCCGAAATCCGAAATTCTCCTTTATCCGAAACTCGGCTGGTCCCGAGGTTTTCGGATAAAGGATAGTCTACCTGTACTTACCTTTTCAGCCTTCCTTCCTCTAGGTTTCGGGAGTTCATCATCTAACCGGCACAGAAAGCAGAATGGCTGCGAACTGTCAAAAGTGACAGCCAGCAGCTTTCTGTGCAGGAGAGATTTCTAACTGAGTCTGTGGAGAAGGACTCAGGTTAGAAGTAAGACTGTCAGTGTTTGCCAGCTTCAACAGCTGTGAAACACTGATATTTCATCTGTCAAAACGTCTTAACAGATGAAATTTCAGTCTGTGACATCACCTGTTGCCGGGTGGCCCCCAATTGGCCTGCTGAGCCCGCTGGGTGGGCTCAACAAGGTCAATCAAGTTAAAATCACGTGGATTGGCCGCATCTCGATGGAGGCGGGACTACAACCCCGAAAGTTGTAGTCCCGCCTCCTTCCCGACTTCTGAATGAAAATCACCCCCTATGAATGGACAGATTTATTTCAACCTGTTTCATGCCTTTTTCTTTTTAATACATGAACATGTTCCCTAGTTTAAATCATAAAGATGCAATACAACATTAAACAACACGAAATACATTTCTCAATACTGCCACATCTTCCAATATGTGCAACAAACCTATTTACATTTTTGCAGTGCAACGCAACACTTCAATGTTCTGAAGGGAATGTTTGGAAAAATTTGTAACTGCTGCATTTTAAGGAAATTATTTTTGTGCAGGAGTCAAGACAACCATAGAAATTAAAGCATGACTCATAGAATAAAAGAGCACCACACATTGACAAAAAATTCCAGAGACTAAGAGCTACACGGAGTAGGACGAGTGGGCAACGTGATGTAAACTTATGATCTGTATATGAATTGTCAATAATGGATTGACATTGAGCAGAAGACGACTCTGGATGAAGAATTAACTAAATAAACCATTTAGTCAATTGAAAATACAAAATTGGACAAATATCTGCAAAAACTATCCTACTAACTCAATGTATATACATAAAATGCTAGCTTACCTACTATACATCTTCCTTGTTCTTTGAAAGAAGCTTAGCTTCAAAAGCGATAGCAATTCTTGCCATCACATGAACAAAAATCACTGCTGATCTTTTCCATGTGATATGAAATTCATATTTGCATGCAGAGGTTGAACAAATGAGGAAAAACCATTATAACCCCCACTACATTATTTGGGAAAATAAAAACACATTGCACTAAGGGACAGTTATGTTTATTATTTCACAAAGTGTGCAAAACAATTAAAGGGGATGGCATTTAAGGAGTGTAGTAGAATTTTACATTCCTTTGTTCCAAAATTTTGTACATTTTTTCCAATTTACAGAATCCAATAAGGACTGGTTGCTGAATTCTCCAAGGAACAGTCACTGGAAGGATTCTCTACAGGGTCGTACTCTAAATAACACATCACATCAGCCACAGAATAGCCAAATGATGACAGTACGATCTTGCAGGGTGGCCTTCAGAAGACAGTGAGGAGCTCTGGATGGCCACAATCTAGAGCTAATTAAGGTTTCTGATCAGCGCGGCAAGCGCATTAACTTGACACCCAACTTGCTCCGCCATCTTTGCCTATGTTCACTGTGGCAACTTGATGTGATTAAACAATACAATGTCACTGACAGTTTGAGCAACTTGAAAAAGCAGGCAAGTAGTGAGCAATTGAGCGTACCTGGGATTATGTGGGTTCTGTTTGTGGATGATTTTTATTGAACTCTATTTGCAATTTAAATCCACATTTGAATACATCGATACAGTTCCTATAGTCCCTTGTATTACTCAGCACTTTCAGAAAATGTTTTTTTTTTGGGCAAGCTGGTCCAAGCTTTTCAATGGCCCTCTGCTGTGGGCAAAGCTTACTCTGTGCCAAAAAGACGTGTTTGAACATGATGTACTGTTTCACTAAAATATTATTGCCTGTGTGACTTCTCTTTTCCTTTGCCAGTGTGCTAAACATCATGCTCATTCACAAAGGTTAAGTCGTTGATATCTGCTTGCTGAAGTGGTAAATTTGAATAAATTCAACTAACACCTGATTAAATGTCTTAATTTATGGTCAGCAATAGATTAAGATGCAGTGGATCAAGTTATTAAAGTGCTAAATGGATCATGCTATCATCACAAGAAAATTGCTCAAACTGCCTTTATACTCGACACTCCGAATGTCAGCCCAATACAGATTAATGCAGAATAGTGTACTGCTGTACCAACACACCATGCTATGGAATGGTAGACACAGATTAGCACTGGGGATTCCCAACCTCAGGCACATCGCTACGCAGAGGATACCGTGTGGAAGCTTGTGTTTTCTTCCAAGCACAGAAGCAAATTCGTGGCTCAGTTACCCTCGACCACTCTCATGCACCCACCTCACGAGAGTCAGTTGTACAGCCAACTTGACCTAGTCCTGGGAGCAGGTGGTCTACCTGCCCTTACAGCTGACAAGAGATGCATAATAACAACAGAAAATGCTGGAAACACTCAGCAGGTCAGGCAGCATCGAAAGAGGCAACTTATATACTCTGTGAATGGTGTTGAAATAGCAATGGTGAAGTCAAAAGCAATCCAGAGACGTCAGTGAATTTGGTGCTTAACAAGTCCAATCACTGTACAGCAGCAATCAATGAAACAAATAGAATACAGGAAACTTTCGATTAACCGGCCCCTAAATAACCAGAAATGTCGGTTAACCGGCAAAATTCAGGAGTAGGTTCAGGTAACTTTTATTACTTTTTTTACTCCATTTGTTGCTGTGCAAGGGTGTAGCTGCAGCTGTTGCTAAGCTACAGAGACGCTTGCAACTTGTGCCAATTGTTCTGAAGCAACAGGGTTTGTTGCTGTATACGGAGCTCTCAGCTCCGTATCTTTTACCAAAGCGTTCGGTTATCCGGAATTTTTGATGAACCGGCACCACGTCGGTCCCGTCCGTGCCGGATAAAAGAAAGTTTCCTGTACTGCACTACATGGTCTGAACAGCTCACATCAGAGGACTCTTTGCTTAAACAGTGCTGTGGGCCTGTCAGACCACACTGGAGTACTGCGTTCAGTTCAGGCCACTAAGACACAAGGATGATATTTAAGTCCTGGGGCCAGCGCAAGACTAACATCTTATTTATTTTTCTCTTGTTTCCTCACATGGTAGCTGTTAATGTTGCTGCCATCATCATTCACACCTCATCTAGGGCCATCTTTTGTTTCTTAACTTGTCCCATCACCTCTCCTTTTGCCTTGCACTATCATCCCTTTTGTCAGTCAATCTCTCCTGTCTTCCATCCTGTCACAGAGCTTCCCTGTGTTCTTTCCTCCCCTCTTCCCTGCCCCTGCTTAAAAATCTCTCCTCCCTAACCTTTTCCAGTTCTGACGAAGGGTTTGACCCGAAATGTTAACTCTGTTTCTCTCTCCTCGATGCTGCCTGACCCGCTGAGTGTTTCCAGCATTTTCTGCTGTTATTTCAGATTGCCAGCATCCGTATTATATTGCTATTGTAAGAGATGCATAATACCTGGATGACTTTCAAGTATTTCTCCAAAATGATTTCTAAAATCTCGAGTGAATTTGCTTTTTAAGTATATTATCCTATAAATACAATATTATTTACTGAACACTGAAGATTTACCATTTTTTATACAATGTGGTATAATTTTCAAAGTGTCATTTCAATAAGTAAAATTAAACATATTAAGATCAGTAAACTAAGAGAATACAACTATGAGCAGACCTAGCCTTGTACGGTGGCTAGTTATTTGATCATTTTTAAACCTGATGTTTATTGTATATAATAAATATATACACACACACACACTAGTTCACCACAAAGCTCGGAGGTAGAATAAGTGAAATGATCTAAATTAATTTACTTCACTAAATAGGGTGTATATGAGTTTTAACCAAATGCAGGAGATTAGAGTGAGGAGTTTCAAAACTTAATCTGAAAAGTCCTTGGATTGATGAACGCGCAGCCCAGTCGGAAATAAACCGTACGATTTTAATAACAATCAACTTCTTTAAACTGCTTTATAAATAACGGCGTCTGGCAGTAGTATGTCAGCACCACCTCATTTTCTTTCAGAATGTACGAGCCTTGCAGCAACACTGTCACAACGTGGAAAATACGAACGTCAGCCTGAAATTTTAAACTTTCAATTCTATAAATGCTATCCACCCATTAGTAAACCGCTTCTCGGTTATAATCTGTATCGAAAGGGTTAGTTTGGTTAATTTTAGTGACTATTTGTTTTAAACTCGCTCTCTGTGCTAGTGCTTGTTAAGAGTGTTAGAGAGTTTGGCTACAGATGAGTAGCCATACCTTTACCGTCTCGGGCCGTGTCCATGAAGCCTGGAGAAAACAAACATGAAACACAAGTACTTTAGATAGATGTTAACATAATGAACATGCACAGCCAGCTACACGTGTTACATTTAAAGATGCTTTGTGCAGGCAACAATGTCTATAAAGGCTATGCAAATACAGTGGAACCTCATTACTTAAAAAGGTGATAAGTCCTCACCACAAAGTTTTTTCCCCTTGGTCTTGGCAGAAATTCCATTAAGGTCGGTAAAGATGCCCAAACCTTGGAAGATAAATAGTGTGTGCAATAACCAGGCTCAACTGTAGTAATGAGAGTTTTTTTTAAAACATATTAAATTCAGTTAGTATTTAAAAATTGATTTTATAGGATTTTACAAGGAGAATATTTTTTAAATGGTAAAAAAGCACGAAGCTGCTTCCACAATTGTTAGAATTTGTCCCATATTCTGCACATCCTTTGACGTGAACTTTATTCCTCATTTCCTCCGTAAAACTGTATCGTGGGACCGATAATGTGACCCAAGTGCAGTGCACTGATCGTTAAGCAGAAGCAAGATGGTCCAGAATCGGGCTGACTTTACTGGGTAACGCAAGGTCAGACCATTTGCACAATTTACTGGCGTTCCTTTCAATGATGTGCTGGGAGTGCCAGGAGTACGTTATCAGGTGTTGGCTGCCAGTTGTTTGGCAGCCACTTTCCTAGGGAGGGGGGGGGGGGGGGGCAGGAGGGGAAGGCTAGCACCGTGCATTGGGGGCACTGGGGCCAGAGGTGCCAGCGTGAAAAGGCAGAGGTGTCTGATTTTTAAAATATATATTTACAGACTGCCTCCCCTTCAGCGTCCATACCTAATATAAAAGAAAGTTGGGGGCCGAATGAGCTGAGCACACAACAGATACCCAGCCCCGTGCACTTGCTGACGACATTGGAGCATGCTGTGCATCTCGGACATTTTGTAGGCCTCAGGCTTCCGTGCCCTATTTTCAGGGCAGCAGCATAGTGGGCAATGTATAGCTGGACTCATTCTTTACCTATAGTTTACACACAATATGCAAAATGAATTTTTCTGGCACCAAACAAGCGTTAGCTAAAAACGACAAAATCCACTAAAATTATTGAATAGCTTCTTTTGGTTCTGGTAAATCGAACCAGACTAAGAAAAGTGCTTCTGCCAATGTTAACGTAGTTTTACACTCTGGGAAGGCTAGTGGTCAAGGCTGCAGTGATAACCACTGCAACCCTTTTTGTGCTAATGTAATCACCAGAGGGGATAAGAACAGTCCAGGTGGAACCTTGTTCGAGGTCAGGGGCTCTAATTTGTCGGATTGCTTAAGAAACACATACCACTTGATGACTTGTTAGTCCAATGCATACCGTTAGTGGACCAGCAAACCAAAACATGCATGGTCACCTAGACCAATGCGTGAATATTTTTTATTCGGAGCAACAGGATAAAAACAGTCCGTAAGGGGGACCCCGAGCTCCCGATGGCCTGTCACTTTAATTCACCGCTCCATTCCCACTCAGACCCCACCGTCCTCGGCCTCTTGCATTGTTCCACGGAAGCTCAGCGTAAACTCGAGGAACAGCACCTCATCTTTCGATTAGGCACTCTACAGCCTTCTGGACTCAAGATAGAGTTCAACAATTTCAGATCATAACCTCGGCCCCTATCACACACACACATATATATATATATATATATATTTTTTTTTATCCATACTTTTTGTTTGGCCTTTTTATCTTCCCTCCCACATGACAACTGCCCTTCATTCTGCCAGCGCAATTCACACTTCATCTAGAGCCATCCTTTGTTCCTTAACCTGTCCCATTACCACCTCCTCTTGCCTTGAATATCTCTCAATGTCTCTCAATCTCTCCTGCTTTCTATCCTATCACTGACCTTCCCTTTTGTTCTTTCATCCCCTCCCCCTTTTCCCAGCCCCTAAACTTGCTTTCCATTTCCTGCTTTTTTCCAGTTCTGACGAAAGGTCTTCAACCTGAAACGTTAACTCTCTTTCTCTCTCCACGGAGGCTGCCTGGCCTGCTGAGTTTTTTTCTGGCGTTTTCTGTTGTTATTTAGGATAAAACCAGCTTCGTGTTTCACCAGCTGATTTCCTTTCAGTGCTGCTGGTAGAAAATCTGCTTTCGCCCAATCGGGGGAAAAGCAGACCAGATTACTTTCACTGGGCTAATTTGGGGGCTATAATAAACAAGCTTCTGAAATCATTGCAATCTCAGCATTTCAGGAGAAATGCCGAAAGTAAGGCTAATGCCTAGCAACACATTTGAGCCCATCAAAACAGCAGGTGAAGACTATTATCTTCTTTGGCATTAAGTGCAGTGCTACTTGCCACCACACAAAGAAGGACGGGGGTCATTTTCACTTGTGCGGGAGTGAGGAAATATGGGCGGGGGGTATAATAGGCAGCCAATCCGCTACAGCCAGTTTACCACCCCCCCCCCCCCCCCCCGCAAGTGGAAAATACCCCCCTTCCCACTAATTATCTGAGTTTAGAAAGAGGCGGTGTGGTCTCGTCATGACAAACGTTTACTGTGAAAATGTATGAATAAAAAATGCTGCATTCTATGTGTTCACTGCACTTGAGTGGTGCAGAGCCTCTCACTGCTGAAGTGTGGAATTCCCATTAATTGTTTCAGTCGCTGTGGAACATCTGTCAGATGTTTATGTGGCTGACGATTCAAAACGGGAATAAAACTGCTTATTTTCCCCCCCAAGAACTGGCAGAACTTGGTAGAATTTAACAGGCTGCTAACAAAAATCACAGGAATGCAGACAATTGAAATGAGCAATTCCTGAGCGAGCAATTTCGTTAGCGGCAATCAAACTGCGTCAGCCAATTACAATGCACCCCACAATAATGAAACTTTAATGCTTCTCAAGCAGCTAACTAGCCAAGCAAACAGTATAAATGTCAAAAAGTTTGTTCATCCAGATGTTGAATTCTTGCAAAGCACTGCTTATATTGATCCTGACAGTGACAGCCCTGACTCTCCGATTCAAGAAAGGTTTGGTGTGCGGGAATGATGATTTATCATCAAACTACTTTTACATACTATATTTTTTTATGTTTTAATTTTTGAGCTGCATCTTTTACTATCTAGCAAAACTGGCACTTGCATGTGAGTTAAAGTTAATTAGCGATGATAACTTCAAGAAGTATGGTACAATTGCAAATTAAGAGAAAGCTTCATAGAGCTCAGAATTTTTTTTAATTTACTGCTATCCTGGTTAAATGAAATAAGAACGTAAGAAATGGGAGCAGGAGTCGGCCATAAGGCCCCTCGAGCCTGCTCCACGATTCAATAAGATCATGGCTGAACTTTTACATCAACTCCACTTTCCCACCTGATCCCCATATCCCTTCATTCCCTTTAGTGTCCAAAAATCTATCGATCTCAGTCTTGAATATACTCAACGACTCAGCATCCACAGCCCTCTGGTGCAGAAAATTCCAAAGATTCACAACCCTCCGAGTGAAGAAATTTCCCCTCATCTCAGTCCTGAATGGCCAACCCCTTATCCTGAGACTGTGACCTCTAGTTCTAGACTTTCCAGCCAGTGGAAGCAGCCCCTCAGCATCTACCCTGTCAAGCCCTCTAAGAATTGAATACGTTTCATTCTTCTAAACTCCAGAGAGTATCGGCCCAATCTACTCAATCTCTCCTCATAGGACAGCCCTCTCATCCCAGGAATCAATCTAGTGAACCTTCATTGCACACCCTCTCTAAGGCAAGGAGACTAAAACTGTACACAGTACTCCAGGTGTGGTCTCACCAAAGCCCTATATAATTGTAGCAAGACTTCCTTACTCTTATACTCCAACCCCCTTGCAATAAAGGCCAACATACCACTTGCCTTCCTAACTGATTGCTGTACTTGCATGTTAACTTTCTGTGATTCATGTACAAGACATCCAAATTCATCTGAATCCCAATATTTACTAATATAAAAACAGAAAATGCTGGAAATATTCAGCAGGTCAGGCAGCATCTGTGGAGAGAGAAACAAAGTTAACATTTCAGGTCTCTCCACAGATGCTGCCTGACCTGCTGTATATTTCCAGCATTTTCTGTTTTTATTTCAGATTCCAGTATCCGCAGTATTTTGCTTTTGTATTAGTGCCCAATATTTACTAGTGTCTCACCTTTTAAAAAATATTCTGCTTCTCCATTCCTCCTATCAAAGTGGATAATTTCCCACTTTCCCACATTATGCTCCAGCTGCCACCTTCCTGCCGACCCATTTAGCCGGTCTCTATCCCTTTGCAGCCTCCTTGCACCCTCCTTACAGCTTACTTTCCCACCTGGCTTTGTATCGTCAGCAAACTTGGATATATTACACGTGGTCGCTTCATCTAAGTCACTGATATAGATTGTAAATAGCTGAGGCCCAAACACTGATCCTTGCGGCACCCCACTAGTTACAGCCTGCCATCCTGAAAATTACCCATTTATTCCTACTCTCTGTTTTCGGTCCATTAACCAATCCTCAATCCATACTAATATATTACCCCCAATCCCATGAGCCCTAAACATTTACCTTTTGACCCTACCTCTTCTATAGATGGCCATCAGACCCCAAAGTACTAACTATGATCAAAGCACTGGAATAGCCTAGCAGAGAGCAAGACTTGGTTCACGGGTCTCAATCCCAGTAAAAAGGCATTTTTGACAAACCTTAAAATATTTTCCCCAATTTTTTTTTAAGCAAAGATGTACTTCCCCTAATTCTCCATCCACTTTAGTAAAAATGTATTTTCACCAGTAACTGGTTTTGTGTCTATGTCTAGATCATAAAATTAATTTAACTTTTAAAAGTAATTCCCACATTACAACAGTGACTACACTCCAAAAGTACTTCATTGGCTGTAAAGCGTTTGGGACGTCCGATGGTCGTGAAAGGCGCTATAGAAATGCAAGTCTTTCTTTCTTTAATAAGATGCCAGACTGACAAATTGAAGTTTTTAGATATCAAAGTTTAAAGCCTTAAGCTTGGGGCTTGAAACCTGGCCAAAAGAAGGATTCCTCAAAGCAAACTTTATCAATCGAGTGAGTGATACTGAAGAAAGTGGCAGACAGAAAGCTCAGCCAGCATCTAAACCACAGCTATTGTCTGGTCTGGGCAGCAAGGCCCTAATTTACATAGTGAAGCTTTTCACAGGTGGCATTCAAGTTTTTAACCCAGAAATAATATATCAGGGTCCGATATACAATAGTAAGGCTTTGTCCTGGCTTATCATGTAAGAATCGACCACCTGATATTGTCTGACAAACAAATTAAATCTTGGGGTAGATTGTAACTTTCACCACCGGGCGAGTCAATGGAAAAGCAAAATCGGGCTGGATGTATAATGGACGGCCAATCCACTACCACTAGTTTTCTGCCCCCTTGAGTTACTTTTACCATTGCTGCAGCAGAGGTCTGGTTAATTTGGTGGCCCACTCAATTTATGTAAAATACTTGGAGGAACAATAAACCATCTGAAAACAGGGCAGTGAGCAGAACACTAACCGGAGAATTCCACCAATTAAAGTCTTAGGAAAAGGAGAGAAGCAATTAATGGTAACTTCACATTATAGCACAGAATGGCTCCACAGCAAACGTTCTAAGCTAGATTTCGCTCCACACCCAGCGATAACTGGACTGAGACTGACAGACATGGTCCTCCCAATTCAGGAAGGTCAAGTGTAATAGCCAGATGAGACCATTATTAAACATTCCTACAATGTTTCCTAATGTGGTGGAAAGTGTGGATTTAGTTTGTTTGCAAATTTTAAACTTTCAAACCTACCTTGATATTTCTGACTTTTACCTGGTACAGTAGTTACACTGTGCAAAATCAGCCCTTCCTGCTATTTTAGTAGCTGTTCCCCTGCTAAAATAGCAGGCAAAGGGATTGGATATGAACATGATAAGTCTTCATACGGTAACAGCACACAGCATAATGTCCAGGTTTCAGTTCTTTGACTATTCTCCCTACAGGAAGCCACATGTTGGTTAATAAATGACCAAATAAAAACATTTTGGTTTCCATCAGGTCCTCCAGTCTAAATTTAAACTTACATCTATTACAGGGAAGATTTCCACTGTTCACTATTTGTAACAATATCATAAAGACATTCTTTATAAGGGAATTTATGATTTTGCTACAAGTGGCCAACCTACTTTTCATCAAATTCTATACTTAGTAGCACTCCTATTTCAATAGGGTTTCTATCATTACAAGATTTTGACTCCAAAATAATATACTAGATGGCAAATTAAGAATTCCTAAGAAGAAATCACTAATTCCTACACGGAGAATAAACTAGTTTCTACAGCATTCTATGACCCTTGCCGCAAGAGCATATGAATGTCAGAAGGCATACAACCAGGGACGAACAGAGGTAGTTTTGTGAAAGAAACTGCAACCAACTGCAATAATCTCCGGGTCTGTACAAGGGAAACAAAAACAGCAGCAAAGAAGAAAACAGCACATACGAGCCAAAAAAAGAGCACAAGAAGAAATTGCAGAGGTCACAGAGGACACAAAAACAAGGAAAAGTGATATGAGGGAAAATAGAAAGTCAGAAATATTTTTCCATAACCTCAGATTTAAAGAATTTCTGTGTACAAGGAGTGAAAAAGCAAGTAAAATATAAATAAGGATTCCTTTATATTCTTTCTGGCCACATTAGGACTACAAATACACCACAAATACACAGGAAAATGTACAGTAATACATGGATGATTTATATGATATGTTTGAATGAAGATATGCGAGCATTCATTTCACAACTCATTGCATTATCACGATATTGTGGAACCATTTTTCACTATTGGATTCAAGCAGATACAAGCATGTATGATAGCATCAAATAGCGCACATGATCAGTTAATGACTAAACAGTCAGATGAACAGGAAGACCAAGCAACAAAAAAAATGAAAGACATGCTCTGATTGCCTAATTTACCTCAGCAATATCCGTCAGTGACAAATTAAATGTTTTTTGATTTTAGCATATTAGAAGGCAAACAATGTACCGAGCAGACAGTGTAGTAGTGTGCAAAGGAAGTGGAGTGAGTGTGTATGGCTTGTATAATACAACTTGTTCTTAAATAGCCTTTCTCAGACCTTGGAGGTGTTGATAAGGGGCAGGATGTGATTTTACTGACACCATGCAGTGATGCACAGTTTGCAGTCCAATTGGTCTGAAGCAACACATCATTTTGACAGCTTCTTTTTCCTCTTGCTTGCAAAAGCAAACTTGAAAATCGGTAGCCATTTTCTGAAATTGGGCTTGTCCATCACCAGCTTCAGCTAACAATTGAAATGCAATCATCAGCCAAGCTGGCTAAAAGATCACAAAAGGTCTTAAAAAAAAGTGGAAATTGGTAGCATTTTGCTAAGATGCTGACAAAAGCTGTATGGGACTTTATCGCCAGTGAGTCTAACATGTAGGATAAAAGAATAGTTACATTACTGTAGCTTTTTCCAAGTCTCACTGTTTCTGTTTAATAAGTGATTCAGTGGACTAAAAATATTCTGCATGTTCAAGATTTTTAAACAGATAAATGCACTACTGTCTATTGTTCTACTTCTGACTTCCCTTTGGAGAATTCATTAGAATCTGAATTAAAAAAGGAATTTTGGCTTGTTTAAAATTGTCAACGTATTGTAGCATTGCCTGTTCTCCTCAAAGTCACACCTAAAGCTGTCAAGCAACTTCCAAAAATAACAGTGTGCTCCTGAACACACTCAGAAATGTGGAGAGAGAAACAGAGTTAATGTTTCGGGTCGATGACCCGTCGTCAGAACAGATTCTAACGAAGGGTCATCGACCTGAAACGTTAACTCTGTTTCTCTCTCCACGATGCTGCCTGACCTGCTGAGTTTTTCCAGCATTTTCTGTTGTTATTTCAGATTTCCAGCATCCGCAGTATTTTGCTTTTGTACACTCGGACATGTATTGGATTGAATGGCCTTGGGCCTAAACTTCGGAAACATTATTCTAGGAAGAATTATGGACTGGGAAGGACTAATTAAGTGCCTAGGAATGACAATAATGTCAGTTAAATATCATGAAATGGATGAATCCAATGCGGAAACAATACGGGGACATTTCACAAATGTAAGTGATTTTAGGTAACTACAGAAACTCCACTATGTATAAAGCCTATTGACCCAACATTGGTATGAAGTTGAATTCACAAACTAAATGCATTGAGGCGGACTTTCCCCATTAAGCTCTAACATCAGATTCACAAGTCAAACCTCCTGCCTTTCTTCACAGATAAACATCCAAGTTTCTGTTCCTTATGCTAATTTCCAATACCATTCATTGTCTACTAAGTGTCTTCCACTACAGCAGTTATTGTTCCAGGAAAATTACTTGCAGCTGGCACTGTTCCAAAATAAAAGCTATTAACATTTGGATCTGTGCCCATTGCATACCAAAGTAGGCCATTTTTCAACATGTGCTGGTATTTTAAATCCACTTTACATTAATTATGTAAAATGCATGCTAATTTTACTCGTGAAAGCAGGCCTTTGCATACACAAGAAGTATATAGCTCACCAGAGCGGCAATGTGCATTACACTAGTTTTATTAAGTTGATATCAAGCACTTGTGAATTTTTGTATAATCTCAGGCTTTCCACTTTCAATTTTTAATTATCTCTATTATCCAGCTTAATTAAGACTTAAAATTCATGAAATCCAAATGCCATAATGGTAAACACATAATTACGGTGATGATTCTTTATTAAATCACTCTAAGCTGTTTGTCTTTGTTCACATGAATTATTAGATTGAAAGTACAAAACAGTTTTAATGAAATGGAAGAACTCAATACCATGTGACACTGAAGTTACATGGTGGGATAACAACACATGAACAGTTTGCAAGTTTGCCTGAAATTCCTTGCTCCTAAAGGCTAAACTAGTGAGGAGAGGAGCTTCGTATGATTTCAGCAAGTGCTCATGCATTAGTATCCTTGGAGTAATTTCAAGCCTTGTATATGTTTATAAAGACTGGATGGGAAACATTTAAAAAAAAATCTATTTTGTAAGTGAATGGACACAAAGTTTTAGAAAGCTATAGATTTTTGTGACTCAGATTCCGAAATGCATATGATGTCTCTTCCTGCTTTTGTCTACAAGACTGTATGAAGAGGCAAAGATATCTAGCAAATATAGATCTTCAAAATTTGAAATTACAATTAAAGGACAATTAGGGTAAATATTTGTTCTAGGCATGTTAGGTGTTGCAAAGTCATAAAAGGTTCTTTATGAACGGATTTCTGACTTTACTACAACTAGCACACAGAGGAAATCTTTACCCTACATAAATATATTTTTTATGTTCATCTACAAGGCCAAAACACATGCCATGGTGACATGCTCAACAAGATAACATGTCCGGATACATATTACTTTCCAGTTCTTTATAATTTTGACTGATGAGATGGAGCCACAATCCAGAATATCACAATATCAGTAATTACATGGGTTAGAAGGTTCCACATACAGAATAAGCAATGTGGAAAGGATGGGTGGACTTGTGCATGCATCATCCTTTTTAGAATGAACATCCTGCA
Organism: Somniosus microcephalus; assembly: GCF_052327205.1. Lineage (NCBI taxonomy): Eukaryota > Metazoa > Chordata > Chondrichthyes > Squaliformes > Somniosidae > Somniosus > Somniosus microcephalus. The sequence goes on from NC_141012.1 coordinate 23,247,893, forward strand.
TGCTGTTTAATGGCACACAGGTATGTAAACTGATTACAATACTCCACGATAACCCATGTTTGTAATCAATTGAAGACGGCCCTTTCCCAGCACCAAGCATGTGGGAATGTTCATTATGAGCATTTGTGGATAGAAAATGACAGATCTATTCAGTTGCAACAGCAGAGCGTGTTGTGAGAACGTGAGTTTACACCATGCATTAATACCCACACTTAGACAATGGAATCACAAGGACTAACACGATATATCACAGCCCTAATGAAAGGGGCTTGATTCCCAAATACTTTTTGCAGCATCATCAGAGCACACATTGAACAGGGAGCACAATTCTCCTGATGACTGCCACTGATGATTGTATGTCATTATTCAATCTTAGTCTCTACCTCGTGTTACATTGCACTAAGTGTTTAGTTGCAGAAATAAAATAATCTTGCTACTTTTCAAAGATAGTGTACTGTGAGGAGAAGTGAACATTTGGTTCTTTTTGCAAATTTAGTGGGCTGTTTTTTCTCTCGAATTGGGTAACCGGATAATGCAGCCAACATATTTGCCACCCTACCAGCAAATAGCACAACACAGTGTGCGTAGCTCTCCTGAAGACTTAATCAATAAATGCACAAGGATTGGTATGAAGCCATTCAGTCCAAAAAGTGCAAGGTTCAATCACCAGTCTGTACTAGGTCAGGTGCTCTCTGCTGGTGCAGCAATTCGAGTGCTACAATCGGCCTCAGCACCAATGGATGTGTGTGTCGGTACTGGGCGTGTGTGTGTCGGTGCTGGGCGTGTGTGTGTCGGTGCTGGGGGCGTGTGTGTCGGTGCTGGGGGCGTGTGTGTCGGTGCCGGGTGTGTGTGTGTGCCGGTGCCGGGTGTGTGTGTGTGTCGGTGCCGGGTGTGTGTGTGTGTCGGTGCCGGGTGTGTGTGTGTGTCGGTGCCGGGTGTGTGTGTGTGTCGGTGCCGGGTGTGTGTGTGTGTCGGTGCCGGGTGTGTGTGTGTGTCGGTGCCGGGTGTGAGTGTGTGTCGGTGCCGGGGGTGTGTGTCGGTGCCAGGGGGGGGTGTCGGCGCCGGGGGGGGGGGGGGGGGGGTGTCGGCGCCGGGGGGGGGGGGGGGTGTCGGCGACGGGCGTGCGTCGGTGCCGGGCGTGTGTGTCGGTGCCGGGCGTGTGTGTGTCGGTGCCGGGCGGGTGTGTCGGCGCCGGGCGGGTGTGTCGGCGCCAGTTGTGTGTGTCGGTGCCGGGCGTGTGTGTGTCAGTGCCGGGCGTGTGTGTCGGCGCCGGGCGGGTGTGTCGGCGCCGGGCGGGTGTGTCGGCGCCAGTTGTGTGTGTCGGTGCTAGGCGTGTGTGTGTCGGTGCCGGGCGCGTGCGTCGGTGCCGGGCGCGTGCGTCGGTGCCGGGCGCGTGCGTCGGTGCCGGGCGTGTGTGCGTCGGTGCCGGGCGTGTGTGCGTCGGTGCCGGGCGTGTGTGCGTCGGTGCCGGGCGTGTGTGCGTCGGTGCCGGGCGTGTGCGTCGGTGCCGGGCGTGTGCGTCGGTGCCGGGCGTGTGCGTCGGTGCCGGGCGTGTGCGTCGGTGCCGGGCGTGTGTGTGTCGGTGCTGGGTGCGTGTGTCAGTACTGGATGAGGGCAGCATCAGTCTGTTGAAACTGGTGATTCCAGGCAGTTGCGAGCTACAGTTCAAGTTCCTTAAAATCCTCCTCGGGACAGGCAGTCAATAAATCATGCACAACTTAACCACAAACATGGAGGCAGGCAAGAGACAGTGGACTGCTAATTGTGCTTGATCATTGTGAGTAAGTGGATGCGATTAATGACATACAGATGAAGTTTGTGCTCATCTCCGTTCGGGTGAAGAAGGTACAATTTCATCCACATTTGGGTCAAGCTAGATTTCATTTAATTTTTCTACCTGTTCTCCATCCCTGTAAGTATGGGTGCCTTTCGTCCAGATGATGGTTGGGGTGGGGTCACCCTTAGCCTCACAGGTCAATGTAATTTGTTCTTCAAGCTCCACTGCTGTCTTGTTTTCCACGTATGTAATTTCAGGTTTCACTAAAATCAAAAAGAATTGGAAATCCTGGTTAATGATACAGCAGATACCAATTCACAAGGAGTCGTAAACTGAAATTTTAGTTAGCGATTACGGTGCTTCAGTGATTAAAACAGGGGCTGTATTGAAGTCCAAACTTACAACTAAAATAACTTGACTTTTACTGAAATTGCCCTAATCGGGATTTCCCTTTCCATTGTCTGATCCAGAAATTAGTACATACAACTCCATTACTGGTGAACCAATTGTCCCCAAGTGGATTAACCTGTAAAACACAGCTATTAAAAAATGAAAGTCGTAACCACATTTTATAGTTGACAGATATTCAATTGGGGAAATTCTAGGAATATGCAGTTATGAAGTGAAACAGTTAGGCTATTATCATGTTCAGAAGCTTTTAAGTAAAAGTGGATCATTAAAATTATTCGGGAGGGGGAGCACTTACAATGTTAAAAGCTTCCCTGATGTGCACTTTAATAATATTTATTAAAACTTCCGTGACGTTAGGAAAAATATTAATTTCTAGCACCCCTCTGCACTGTCCTTTTAAGTCAGTTGGAGGCCCTCACAAGCGGTCAGCAGACATCGGGCGTGGAGTTCTGCCATTTCTTGATTTGTCAGCCATGGCTCGCCCATGAGTCAGGAGGTTGTGGGTTCAAGTCCCGCTCCAGGGACTTGAGCACAAAAATCTAGGCTGACACTCCAGTGCAGTGCTGAGGGAGTGCTGCACTGTCGGAGGTGCCATCTTTCAGATGAGACATTAAATCGAGGCCCCGTCTGCTCTCTCAAGAGGAGCTAAGAGATCCCATGGTGCTATTTCGAAGGAGGGCAGGGGAGTTCTCCCCGATGTCCTGGCCAATATTTATCCCTCAATCACCATCACTAAAAAAAACAGATCATCTGGTCATTATCACATTGCTGTTTGTGGGGCCTTACTGTGCACAAATTGGTTGCTGCGTTTCCAACATTACAACAGTGACTACACTTCAAAAGTACTTCATTGGCTGAAAAGGGCTTTGGGACGTCCCGAGGTCGTGATAGGCGCTATAGGAATGCAAGTCTTACTTTTTTCATTCTTTAATGCTGATTTGACGTGGCCAGTCATTAAAAACTCAACCGCAGTGGTGACGCAAATTGGACAGCAACGGAATGGACAGCAACGGAATGGCCGCCCGTTATAGACCCCGCCCGAAGTCAATGGAAAGGGAAAATCGGGAAGAGTGAATAACAGGCGGCTGATCTGCGACCACCTGCTTTGCGCCACCACCAAAGTTGAATTTCCACCCCCCCCCCCGCCCCCTCTGTATCTTAACTTGGCTGATCTCAGTCTAGGTGCCCCATTATAACAGTGATTTCACTTCAAATGTACTTGATTGGTTGTAAAGTGCTTTGGGGCATCATGAAAGGTGCTAGTTCTTTATTTCTTGAATGCTATCTGATGAATCCTGAAACATGTAAATGTGTAGATTTTGGAGAAGGCCAGGATCAGAAAGCGGAGGAAATATAAACTCCCTCAGCAGAGTACAGATCCTCCACTTCACAAGGGAGGTGATGCAGCCTTGGGGCAAGAACTAATATATCTCCTAACATTTCGGGGATCATTACTAATAAATGTAGAGATAAATTTTCAGACGTAGCACTCTCCCTCACACAACGGTCGTGCAGATTGGGATTTCGGGGCGAGATCATTACACCCGATTCACAGTCGCACAATGTTCCATCCATCAAAATTATTAATTAAAATTGACGGATGAAATTGTGCAGGACACAAGTACCGACCTCCGCACCCGAATTCTTGATTTGTGCCCCAGTTGTGCCAAGCTGTGTGTCGGGAGTATTAAATCGTAAAATTTATCCCAAGGTCGAGTTGTAAGTTCTTCTCCATAAGATACTCCCTTCTTTAATGGGTGATGAATAGTACAGGCTACCAATAGATTTCAGGTTCCATTTTATCATTGAAGTACATTCCAATTATTTTTTTTTTAAATCCCCCCCTAGCAAACTGCTTTATAAGCAAATCTATCTGCGCTTAAAAGGACTGCTGTCTGAGGATAAAATATTTGTCAAACGCTTTTTCGTGGAGAGTGACCCAGTTATTTTTGACACGTTGAGTCATAACACAGTTGGCACGACCATCAGTTTGAATGCAATTTGTGTCAGATGTGCTTGTAAACAAATGGAAAAGAAAATTTGCCAAACACCAAAGTGAAGATGCTTCTTTCATCGTGTGTTGTTCAAATGGATGGGAAATAAATCAATCCCTGGGCTAAGGTGAACTTTTCATATTCCGCCACTAGAGGGAGTCTTGCTATTTTCAAAGCTCGCTTTGGGCCTCTAGTGGCAGAGGACCGGTATTGCAGATGTTCACTTGAAGACAAACACAGCTGAAAATGCTCGAAGACCCTGATGCTTTGACACTGCCAGGGCATGGGCCAGTACCCTAAACAAATATGCTCTAGGCTTTCAGATTTGGGGGCATCTCTGACAGGGTGGGCTTCCACCTGCTCTGGAGATGCCCCACAGACCCCAACGTATTTCAGACTCCAGATTAATTTGCAGGCAGGAGGCAGGCTCCCTGGACTGGTGAGGAGTTGTTCTGGATTGGCTGTGTCACGCCTCAGGGGTCTGCCACAGCAGGAGAAAGAGGCAGCCATCATGCAGCTTGAGTAAAATATATTTGCTTTGTGCGTCAAAATTTGCATTGCTCCTGCTGGGGCCCACACGCAGAGCACTTGTAGAGGCCAATTCCAGATCGGACCCCCTACGACACCTCAACTGCCCAGTGGATGCTGAGCAATGTTCAAACCAGGCAAATGGCATCAGTCCATGATTTGTATGTGTCCAGGTGCACTCCATGCTGCTGGGACTGCTGTCTGCATAATAGGGATGGAAGAGTGGCAGAGTGCACCGCCAGACGCGCTTCCAGCCTTGTCCGTCCTACACCTGTTGGGAAATAGGCAGGAAGGGGCCAGTTGTCAGATGACTACCCTGGTGACATGGGCTTTATACTTAGTCTCGTTAAAATGCGAAGAGCTGTACCGAAAACTCTGAGGGTGATCTCCACCTCGACGTCTCCAGCCTTATTCTGTGCAACGCAGATGTATTCGCCATCATCTCTTTTTCCGATTTTGTTTATTGTGAGCTCAGAGCCGTCCTCATTCATAATGTATTTATCGCCGTCCACTTCAATTACCACATTATCTCTGAAAAAGAAACAGGAAAAATGAACTGTGTTGGAATAGTAACTACTTATCAAAAGTTCCGCAAAGAATATCCAACCGCAAGATCAGAGATACAGCTTTCTAAAAAACACTAATTTTACACTCAATGGATATCACCTCGTTATCTTGGGCATGAGCATGGTTTAACACAGCTATTATTAAATCGACACAAGTCAGCCGTACCTTTCTATGTGTGGATCTCTCTGATGAAGAACTAAAGCGGATTTTACTGAAATATCTGAAACAATGCCAGCCCCAGTTTTCATAATGTTTTACTGTAGCAGTAAAAAAAAATCAATTTAACTCGACTCATGTACCAGGGAAAAAACATTTCAACAGAATAGATCTTCTTTACAGCAATCAAAGATTTTTTTACCTTTTTCTTTTGACACATTATATGTAAAAACCTCTTGAGCATCATAAAAGCAAATCAATTGCAAACAAAGCCTTTTTCTGCTTCCCATTCTCCGTCAGCTTTCCAAGGAGAATGGCAAAGAATAAAACTGGCTTGGAATTAGATTAGATTTACTGAGGCAAATTTAAAGAGGAACTATTATTTATACTTAGAGTGATTTATGCTTTTGACAGTGATTAAGTATTGTGTGCAATTTAATGAACTAGGCACAATGCATAAAACTGGTTTCTGTAAAAAGCATGTGCTTCAGACATAGAATACATAGCAACCATTCAATACTGAAGGTCTTCTTTCAGTCTTCAGATTACTATATATTCTATAAAGCCAACAACAAAAAAATCTGTGTGTATTTCTAGTGACAGGTATTATTAACAGGGTACCTGATGCTTTGGAGATTTCAAACTATGCATCTCCTCTGTTAAGTAACAAAAACAAAATAATTTGTTGAATATACCTTGGGATGAGGGGCCTGTGTAGAACCCCAAATCATTTTATCACAGATTTTCTTGTCACAAGATGAAAAAATAACCTTTACAAAACACTGGTTCGGCCACAACTGGAGTATTGTGTCCAATTCTGGTCACTGCACTTTAGGAAGGATGTGAAGGCTTTAGAGAGGGTGCAGAAACGATTTACAAGAATGGTTCCAGGGATGAGGGACTTCAGCTTTGTGGATAGACTGGAGAAGCTGGGGGTTGTTCTCCTTAGAGCAGAGAAGATTGAGAGGAGATTTGATAGAGGTGTTCAGAATCATGAGGGGTCTAGACAGAGTAGATAGAAAGAAACTGTTCCCATTGGCGGAAGGGTCGAGAACCAGAGGACACAGATTTAAGGTGATTGGCAGAAGATCCAAAGGGATCCACGAGGGAAAACTTTTTTATGCAGCGAGTGGTTAGGATCTGGAATGCACTGCCTGAGAGGGAGGTGGAGGCAGACTCAATCGTGGCTTTCAAACGGAATTAGATAAGTACCTGAAGGAAAAAAATATGCAGAACTACGGGAAAAGGGCGGGGGAGTGGGACTAGCTGAAGTGCTCTTGGAGAGCCGGCAGGGGCTCGACAGGCCGAATGGCCTTCTTCTGTGCTGTAACCATTCTATGATTCTATATTGGCCCTGAAGTTATGGTGCGAGTTACTAGCAGATGGACACTTAGTAAATGTATCTGAAATTCCGCTCTCCCCTATTTTGTTTATTACCTTAAATTAGTTAATTCTTCGGCTAAAATGACGGATTTCAGATAAGTGTGTTATACATCTCGACGTAAATATCCACCAGAGTGTAATTTCAGGGCTTCAATGTATAATTTTAGTTTAAGTTTACAAAAGTTGCTGCAGTCCTCAAAAGGTTAAAGTAACTACTTCCAACACTGCAATTATGCGACTGCATCCATTTAAAGTCCTGTTAGTTGATGCTTACACTATACTTTCTTAATAATGTTAGTGGTGTTTAATGAAGTAGAAAGAGGAGAAACATGATTTCAAGGCCCACAAAATGTTTTTAGCACTTGACTGCAATTAAGACAGCTGCTGGGTCAAATCTCATCCTTTACACACTGAATTACCATTCTTGAGCTTGAAACGAACAGTGCAAGGCCAAACAGCGGTAAGTAGCTGAAAAAATATCGCCACTCTTCAAAAGAATTAACCACCTGCATTGTCGAACCGAGAAATGGAATGCATCTTTTTTCCTTCCGGTCTCTGCCTGTAAAATAGTGCCCCGTGGTGAGCTGTGTTGCCGTTGCAACCAGTCAATCTCACAGGCCATGGGTCTGTTGTTCAGCGCAATGGTCTCAGTCTGGCAAGTCAGTGATCATTTCAAGCCACAAACACGAGTGTTTTTTAAATATACGCCAAGATTTGTATTTAAATTCTTGTCCTGTCTTTTTTTTTTAAAAAGCAGCTACTTCATGTTACAGTTAAACAGCATTTTTCTAAAAAAAAGCTAAACTTTCTCAATGATTTTTTTCCCCACATGGCAGCTGTTCATGATTCTGCCACTGCCATTTACACCTCAACTTGTCCCATTACCATCTCCTTTTGCCTTGCACCATCATCCCTTTTGTCTCTTAATCTCTCCTGCCTTCCACCCTATCACAGCCCTTCCCTTTTGTTCTTTCCTCCCCTCCCCCCTCTCCCCGCCCCTGCACTTGCTTAAAAACCTGTTCCATCTCCAACTTTTTCCAGTTCTGACGAAGGGCCATCGACCTGAAACGTTGGGCTGGATTTTCATTGGGCCGTGGAGTCGGGATTGGAGGCGTGCGGGGGTTTAAAATCCCGAAATCGGGGGTCCCGACCCCATCCCGCCTCCATGCCAGTTTCAAAGGAGGCGGGTACCCGCCTCGCACTGGGACCCGCCTACCCGAGGCGGGAAGGGGATTAGTGCCAATTAAATGCCTGTTAACAGGCAGTTTTTAGCCTAATCCCTATTTTCATTGTTGAAATGTGGGATTCCCGACGGCTCCAAACCACGCCAAGTTAGCGAGGCGGGCCGTCGGGTTGAAGGGCTTGGAGGGTTCGAGATGTCCGGTGTTCAGGTGAGTGATGGGTGCATGAGTGCAGAGGTAAGTGTGTTTGGTCCGTGTAAAGTTTTTAAAGAAGTTCTACTAACCTTTACAGCCTTCCTTCCTTCAGGTCTCGAGAGTCCCTCATCTCACCAGCACAGAAAGCAGAATGGCCGCGATCTGTCAAAATCTGCAGCCTCTGCTTTCTGTTCCGGGGAGATCTCTAAATCATCCCGAGATGAAGGAATTAACCTGGAGTACAGATTGTCAGTGTTTGACAGCTTCAAACAGCTGTGAAATGCTGATATTTCATCTGTCAAAAGGTCTTGACAGATGAAATTTCAATCTGTGACGTCACCTGTTGCTGGGTGGCCCTTAATTGGCCTGCTGAGCCCCCTGGGCGGGCTCAACAAGGTCAATCAAGTCTAAATTGCGTGGGTTGGCTAGAACTCGATGGAGGTGGGACTACAACCCCAAAAGTTGTAGTCCTGCCTTCTACCCGCCTCCTCAATGAAAATCCAGCCCGTTAACTCTGTTTCTCTCTCTACAGATGCTGCCTGACCTGCTGAGTATTTCCAGCATTTTCTGTTTTTATTTCAGATTTCCAGCATCCGCAGTATTTTGCTTTTGTTTTTCTCAGTGATTTGGTGGGTGAGTGTACCATCCAGAGTGGTACTGAGCCTTACAGATCGTGAGATAGAAGTTTAAATGTGCGGCATCGGGCGATCGCCGCCATCATCGCCAGGGAGACATTACAGTTGGTCACATGCCTCTAGGCTTTGTGGGTGGGTGGGGAGGGAGCAGGAATCAGCCAAGGGCTCTGTTGCTGAAATCTACCCAATGATCTCTGCTGGAAGGTGCTTGTGAATGGACACTGAGAAAAGACGGGATCAGACTTGTTTAAGAAGCCGTGGGCAGTTGAATAACCTTATTGATGCTCACTGGTAAAGCCCAAAGATGAAGAAAGGACCACTGGGTATGGTACTGGAAGGTTTTCTGTGGAACTGTACACTCATGATTCAGCTCTTTCAGTATGACCAGTGGGAGTTGGCGGGGGGGGGCGGGGGTTAGAATTGGGCGAAAAAAACAATTTACACACAGTCTTATTCGCATGAAATTGTGCAGTGACAAATTTGCTTTCCACTGTTTTATTTGCCATTTCACCATCAAAGTCAGAAGATTTATCTATGTTCCCGCTAGCTGATGGTACAAGGACTAGGGGACACAGATTTAAGGTTTTGGGCAAGAGATACAGGGGAGATGTGAGGAAAAACTTTTTTACGCAGCGAGTGGTGAGGACCTGGAACTCGCTGCCGACAGAAGTGGTGGAAGTGGAGACAATCAATGTTTTCAAGGGGAGACTGGATCGGCATTTGAGGGAAGTATACTTGCAGGGCTACAGGGATAGAGCGGGGGAATGGGACTGACTAGATTGCCCTACAGAGAGCCGGCACGGACACGATGGGCCAAATGGACTTCTTTTCTGCCGTTATGACTCTGAGTCTGGAAATTAGAGATGCATGTAACAAGGGTACTACAGTAATCATGGGTGACTTTAATCTACATTTGGCCAAACCAAATTAGCAATAATACTGTGGAGGATGAATTCCTGGAGTGTGTACAAGATGGTTTTTTAGATCAGTACATTGAGGAGCCAACTAGGGAACAGGCTATCCTAGATTGGGTATTGTGCAATGAAAAGGGGTTAATTAATAATCTGGTTGTGCAGGGTCCTTTAGGGAAGAGTGACCATAACATGATAGAATTCTTCATTAAAATGGAAAGTGAAGAAGTTCAATCCGAAACTAGGGTCAAAGGAAACTACGATGGTATGAGGAGTGAGTTGGCTATGATAGATTGGGGAGCTTCATTAAAAGGCATGATGGTGGATAGCCAATGGCTAACATTTAAGAAACGAATGCATGAATTGCAACAGTTATACATTCTTTTCTGGCGCAAAAACACAAAAGGAAAAGCGGCCCAACCATGGTTAACAAAGGAAATTAAGGATAGTATTAGATCCAAAGAGGAGTCATATAAAATTGCCATAAAAGCAGCAAGCCTTAGGACTGGGAGCAGTTTAGAGTTCAGCAAAAAAGGACCAAGAGATTGATTAAGAGGGGAAAAATAGAGTATGAGAGTAAACTTGCAAGGAACATAAAAGCGATTGTAAAAGCTTCTACAAGTATGTAAAAAGAAAAAGATTAATGAAGACAAATGTAGGTCCCTTACAGTCAGAAACAGGAGAATGTATAGTGGGGAACAAGGAAATGGAAGAGCAATTAAACAAATACTTTGGTTCTGTCTTCATGGAAGAGGACCCAAATAACTTCCCAGAAATGCTAGGAAACCAAGGGTCTGTGAGAAGGAGGAATTAAAGGAAATTAGTATTAGTAAAAAAATAGTGCTGGAGAAATTAATGGGACTGAAAGCTGATAAATCCCCAGGGCCTGATAATCTGCATCCCAGAGTAATAAAAGAGGTAGCCATGGAAATAGTGGATGTATTGGTTGTCATCTTCCAAAATTCTATAGATTATGGAACAGTTCCTGCAGATTGGAGGGTAGCAAATGTAACCCCACTATTTAAAAAAGGTGGGAGAGAGAAAACAGGGAACTACAGACCGGTTAGCCTAACATCAGTAGTAGGGAAAATACTAGAGTCTATTATAAAGGATGTGATAACAGGACACTTAGAAAATATCAATGGGATTAGACAAAGTCAACATGGATTTCTGAAAGGGAAATCGTGTTTGACAAACCTACTGGAGTTTTTTGAGGATGTGACTGGTAGAATAGATAAGGGAGAACCAGTGGATGTGGTGTATTTGGATTTTCAGAAGGCCTTTGATAAAGTCCCACATAAGAGGTTAGTGTGCAAAATTAAAGCACATGGGATTGGGGGTAATATACTGGCACGGATTGAAAATTGGTTAGCAGACAGGAAACAGAGAGTAGGAATAAATGGGTCTTTTTCGGGGTGGCAGGCGGTGACTAATGGGGTACCGCAGGGATCAATGCTTGGGCCCCAGCTATTCACAATATATATCAATGATTTGGATGAGGGAACCAAACGTAATATTTCCAAGTTTGCTGACGACGCAAAACTAGGTGGGTTTGTGAATTGTGAGGAGGATGCAAAGAGGCTTCAAGGCGATTTAGACAAGTTAAATGAGTGGGCAAATACATGGCAGATGCAGTATAACGTGGATAAATGTGAAGTTATCCACTTCGATAGGAAAAGCAGGAAAGCAGAGTATTATTTAAATGGTGATAGATTGGGAAATGCTGATGTACAAAGGGACCTGGGTGTCCTTGTACACCAGGCACTGAAAGCAAACATGTAGGTGCAGCAAGCAGTTAGGAAGGCAAATGGTATGTTGGCCTTCATTGCAAGGGGATTTGAGTACAGGAGCAAGGATGTCTTGCTACAGTTGTACAGGGCCTTGGTGAGACCGCACCTGGAGTACTGTGTGCAGTTTTGGTCTCCTTACCTAAGAAAGGATATACTTGCCATAGAGGAAGTGCAGCAAAGATTCACCAGACTGATTCCTGGGATGACAGGACTGTCATATGAGGAGAGATTGGGTCGACTAGGCCTGTATTCACTAGAGTTTAGAAGAATGAAAGGGGATCTCATTGAAACGTATAAAAATCTGACCGGGCTAGACAGACTGGATGCAGAGAGGATGTTTCCCCTGGCTGGGGGGTCTAGAACAAGGGGTCACAGTCTCAAAATACAGGGTAGGACATTTAGGACTGAGATGAGGAGAAATTTATTCACTCAGAGGGTGGTGAACCTGTGGAATTCTCTTCCACAGAAGGCTGTGGAGGCCAAGTCACTGAATATATTTAAGAAGGAGATAGATAGATTTCGAGACACAAAAGGCATCAAGGGGTATGGGGAGAGAACGGGAATATGGTATTGAGATGGAGATCAGCCATGATCATATTGAATGGCAGAGCATGCTCGAAGGGCCGAATGGCCTACTCCTGCTCCTATTTTTCTATGTTTTTCTTTGTTTCTATGATTAGGAGTTGGGAAGGAGCAAAGGGATTTAGGCGTCCATTTCACTGTTAACTCAACAGCTGTGATCACTGATCCAAAATCATAGCAGGAAACAGGATCAACAAATCATGGGAACTGATCACCGAATTAATGAATAGGATGTGTTTGTATTGCTGTGTTTTCTGGCTTCAAGTAGACACCAGATAAAGAGAAATTCCTGAATTCGTCAATAATTGATGTAACATAGCAACAAATTATTTCCTGATACAAGAGCAATTGGCAAAACATTCACGAATACAAACAGAGAAGAATGAATATTTATTGGATTCAATATGGTCAAAGAAACCAATACTGCTCATTTCAAAGCAAAACCTGAGGGAAAAATTCAGTTGTTTGTGCAGTGTATGTACTTTGCAGAAGGAACTATATTCTGCAGCCCCTGTATACTGCAGTATCAGTAGTGACCACCCCTGTATATAAGCCTGTGTAGTAACTTGGCATAGTAGTTCCAGTTTGTCTCCATTCAGTAAAGACCTGTTGTAACCAACTCCTGCAGTCCGTGTCTCAATTACACACGGACATAATACTGGCGACGAGCAGATCCGAACTTACCTACAGTTCTGCACCACCTCATGGGGATCCATCCCTGAAGCGAAGTTGTTAGAGGTCGAAGCCAGAAGGAAGAAAGAAAAAAAAACAAACAGAAGAAACGGGCGTCGACCGTGGGCAACCGCCTCTGATTCATCGGAGTTGAAGGTTTGCAGGAGAGGCTGTCGAGAGCGGGGCTTGGTTATCCTGTCTATGGTGTTCCAGCTAATCGGGCTGGTGGCAGGTAGTACACTGATCCTTCCTGGGCTGCGGCGGGCTAGAGCTCGATCGGGTGGCTTTACGGGGCCGAGCAGCGTTGTCAGGAAGAGGAGAGAGAGAGGGTGGAGCACACACGGTGCTACGAAGCCGGGCAGCGTACAGACCCGAGAAGAGGGAGGAAAGTGTCCCATAGGGTTGCTCTGATGACGGGAAAATAAAAGAAATTAGGAGCGCAGAAAGCCGCGAGGAGCTGCAGTTTGCCACGGGAACCGCGGAGAGCGGCGTTAGCAGCAGCGCGGGGGGGAAGTGCGCGAAGACCATAGGGTGTCGCCATCAAGGCATAAAACGCCAGCAACAGCGCTAGCAGCAGCGGAGAAGACGGAAAGCACGGGAGGTGCCATCTTAATCCAGCGGGGAAGAAGGCAAAGCGCGGGAGGCGCCATTTTGTTAAATCGGGGAAGAAGGCAAAGCGCGGGAGGCGACATCTTAGATTTCCAAGATGCCGAAGACTGGCAATATCACTGCCTTCGATAATGCAATAGAAGACTGGACCACGTATGTGGAAAGAGTCGAAGTATATTGCAAGGCAAACGAAGTAGCCGATGAGAAAAAGGCATCGGTACTACTAAACTTAATGGGCGCAAGAACGTACGGCCTATTGCGGAACCTGATCACTCCAGCCAAACCGATGGCAAAGAGTTTTAACGAAATTGTTGATATCCTACAGGAACACCTAAATCCTACACCGCTGCTGATAGCAGAAAGATTTAAATTCCACAGGAGAAATCAGCATAAAGATGAGAGCAATGTTGATTACCTTACGGAACTACGCAAGCTATCAAAGCATTGTCAGTTCGGAGCAGGACTGACAGATACTCTACGGGACAAATTTGTCTGTGGACTCCTGAGTGAAGGAACCCAGAAGAGGTTACTCTCAGAGAAAGAGCTGACGCTAGATAAGGCTTTCAGCGTGGCAGTATCGTACGAAGCAGCAGCAAAGGGAGCTGCGGAAATACAGCAAAAGCCACAGGAATACGGCACCCACGAAATGACACGGGGATTTGAAAAATGTTATCGCTGCGGCAGAACAACCCATGACCAGAAGGACTGCTGGTCCAAGGACAAAATATGCAGGCAATGCGGAAAGATGGGACACATTGCACGAGTTTGCAGGTCTGGGAAGAAGACTAACGACAACAAAAAGGCTACGAAGGAACAGTACAGGAAAGTACAAAAGATGACGGACAGTAGTTCCGAAGACCAGAAGAGCGATAGTGAATCCGGGAACAAGAGACTAAGCGGTCTCAAACTTCACAACGTAATCGCAAAAGAAGATCACCGAACCATGTGGGTCACCCTCACGATAGCAGGGTCCCAAGTAAAAATGGAATTGGATACAGGATCAGCCCTGACCGTCATGAATCGACGAGACTACGAGCGGCTATTCTCACACATACCCTTGAAAGAGACATCCATTGTCTTGAAGACGTATACGGGGCAGAAAGTATACCCCAGAGGGAAAATAAGGGTGCCTGTCGAATACAACGGCAAGGAAATACAGAAATTGTATCTGTAGATACTGCAAGATGGTGGACCACCGTTATTGGGACGTGAATGGATCAGAAAGATAAGTTTAGACTGGCACTCCATTTAGGCACTGACGGTGGCTGGTAAAAAGGATGACGACGTCACACCTGGACGATTGTCAAAAATCTTAGCTAACGCCAAAGAGGTATTTCAACAAGAACTGGGAACTCTTAAAGGCGTAACTGCCTCGATAAAAATAGAAGAGAATGCAATTCCCAAGTTTTTCAAAGCAAGACCGGTACCGTATGCAATTCGTCCAGCCGTCGAGGCAGAGCTGGAGAATCTGGAGAATGCAGGCGTGTTATCTAAGGTAGACTGGAGCAAGTGGGCGACACCCATCGTTCCTGTCATGAAGAAAACGTTAAACAATAAGTCTGAGGAGCCAAGGAAGGTTCGCATCTGTGGGGACTTCAAGGTGACGGTGAACCCAGTCCTTCACACAGTACAATATCCTCTCCCGAGGATCGAAGATATTTTCGCCTCACTATCTGGAGGGAAGCGTTTTACAAAAATTGACCTAGCACAAGCATATTTGCAGATGGAGGTTGAAGAATCCTCTAGGAAGTATCTCACGATAAACACTCACAAAGGTCTTTACCAGTATAATTGACTGGTATTCGGAGTAGCATCAGCTCCGGCGATATGGCAAAGAGCGATGGAACAAGTCCTGCAAGGGATTCCGGGGACTCATGTTACTTGGACGACATCTTAGTGACAGGTGAAGATGACAGTGAACAGCTTGCCAACCTAGAGCAGGTGCTCACTAGACTAAGAGAACATGGGCTACGAGCCAATCGCCCCAAGTGCGAGTTTTTTAAGAAACAGATATTGTATTATGGCCACGTAATTGATGAAGAGGGGTTACATAAGTCCCCTGACAAAATTGAAGCGGTGGTTAAGGCTCCAGCACCTGAAAATGTGTCGCAACTGAGGTCATTCCTCGGATTGGTGAATTACTACCATAAGTTTTTGCCGAATTTGTCCACAATTCTGCACCCACTGAACGCCCTACTACAAACTGGAGTAGCATGGAAATGGAGCGATGAATGTAAGCGGGCCTTTCAGAAGAGTAAAGACCTAATCACTTCAAGAGAAGTATTGGCTCACTACAACCCATCACTACCGATAAGACTGGCGTGTGATGCGTCTCCCTATGGCATTGGAGCGGTACTGTCACATAAATTCCTTGATGGTTCAGAGAGGCCGATAGCTTTTGCGTCACGCTCGTTAACTTCAGCCGAGCGTAACTACGCCCAGATTGACAGAGAAGCCCTCAGCCTGGTGTGGGGGGTGAAGAAGTTCAATCACTACCTGCACGGTCAGAAATTTACTCTACTAACTGATCATCAACCTCTCGTCTCCATTTTCAACCCTCAGAAGGGCATCCCGAGAATGACAGCACAACGGCTACAGAGGTGGTCCCTTTTCCTAGGGGCACACCAATATGACATCGAGTACAAAGGAACTAAACAGCATGGGAATGCTGATGGATTGTCGCGCCTACCATTGCCGATGGTGGAAGAAGCACCTGCAGTGGATCCTGTGGAGATATTCCACTCGACCATAGTCGAATGTCTACCTGTGACGAATGCAAACATAGAAAAGGAAACACAAAATGACCCGACACTCTCCAGGGTCTATGATTTAACGGTGAAGGGATGGCCAGCACATGGCGAACCACTGTTGCCAGCATTCTCGCCGAGAAGAGAACAGCTGTCAGTGTGCAGAGGAACCTTGATGTGTGGATCCAGAGTAGTAATTCCACCCAAATTGAAGGATAGAGTGCTCAATGAGCTCCATGAGGGTCATCTGGGAGGGGTAAAAATTAAGAACTTAGCCAGAGCGTTTGTGTGGTGGCCGGGAATCGATAGAGAAATCGAAGAGATGACCAAGAGCTGTACAGGATGCCAGAAGGTTCAAAACGCCCCACCACAAGCCCCTCTACATCCATGGGAGTGGCCCTCATCTCCATGGCAAAGGGTGCACATTGATTTTGCTGGTCCATTTATGGACTCGATGTTTTTAATTGCGGTGGATGTACAAAGTGGCCAGAGGTAATAAAAATGTCCTCAACCACCACAGAAAAAACTATCACAGTCTTACGAACCATATTCGCCAGAAATGGGCTGCCTGAACAGATTTGCTCCGACAATGGACCACAGTTTGTGTCTGAAGAGTTCCGGAGGTTCTTAAAGAACAATGGTGTTAAGCATTACACATCCGCCCCATATCATCCAGCCACCAATGGATTGGCTGAGAGGTTCGTTCAAACATTCAAGAAGGCTATCAATCAAGACATACCCCTACAACACAAGGTGGATAACTTCTTGTTTGCCTACCGGAATGCGACACATGCGGTTACCAACCAAACTCCAGCCATGATGTTCTTCAATCGAAGACTACGATGCCGTTTGGATTTGGTTAAGCCAAACATCAGAAGAGATGTGGAGAACAGGCAGTTTCAGAATATGAATGAAAGGCCGACCAGGAGCTTTAAGATAGGTCAACCAGTTTTGGCCCGGGACTACCGCACAGAGAAATGGCAGCCAGGAACGATCTGCACACGGCAAGGACCCCTAATGTATACCGTGGATGTTGGAGAGAGCATGGTAAGACGCCATGCTGACCAGATCTAGAGTCACTGGAAAACGTCAATTCCACACCATGATCCGATACACCTGATGATGAAACCGAAGTACCAATTGCATCTACCTCAGAATCGGTGATATTGGAAGCAGACGAACCAAACAACGACGTTGATTCCGAATCAACTTTGCCAGAAGAACCTGATACCCCAAAGAGGCATTATCCAGACAGAATCAGGAAGCCTCCTCAAAGACTGAACTTATAATTGCTTAACTTCAGCTAATGTATCTAGCAACTGTAATTGTAAATATGTTATTTAATTATTAATTGAATGTTATGTACTGTTTAGCTAAAAGGGGAGGAATTGTAGTGTATGTACTTTGCAGAAGGAACTATATTCTGCAGCCCCTGTATACTGCAGTACCAGTAGTGACCACCCCTGTATATAAGCCTGTGTAGTAACGTTGCATCGTAGTTCCAGTTTGTCTCCACTCAGTAAAGACCTGTTGTAACCAACTCCTGCAGTCCGTGTCTCAATTACACACGGACATAATAGTTTGCGCCGCTCGTTAGTGCCTTAAGAGGGCGCCAATTGGGGCACAAAGCAACTAGCGCCCAGGCGCGGCGATGCTTGTGCCGCTCGCGAAATTAACTAGACATTTTGTGGCGGCGCTAAACACTTCCGCCACGATCTCCTGCGCCGGCAAATTGTGACGTCATTCGAGTGCGCAACGCCCCGTTTGCACCCCGGACCGGATATTGAGTGGCGCCCCCTGCCTTACCGCCTGCCGCTAGCAACGACAGGTTGAGGGGAGCGTTATGCTGTCAGAAAGGGACTGGGGGAGCGCTATTTAAAGGCGACCGCTTCCTGCCTTTTTTTTGTCGGTGACAGCCTTTAAAACATGTTCAGTGAAATCATTCGAGCAGAGTTCAATTCATTATATATCGAAAGCCTATCCAATGGAAAGGTGCATCACACCCCAGAGCAGTCTCTGGTACCACTGTGAGCCAGTCAGCACTAGCTGAACAGGCGCAACTTGCGAGTTGCTAGGGAGAAAACAAAGAGAAGATTGAAGCAATTGGAATACAGGAAACTTTCGATTAACCGGCCACTAAATAACCGGAATGCTCTATCCACCGGCAAAATTCAGGAGTCGGTTCAGATAACTTTTTTTACTTTTAGTTACTCTTTTTTACTCATTTGTGGCTGTGCAAGCGTGTAGCTGAAGCTGTTGCTAAGCTACAGAGACACTTGCAAGTTGTGCCGATTGTTTTGAAGCTGTTAGCAACAGGGTTTGTTGCTTTAGACGGAGCTCTGAGCTCCGTATCTTTTAACTATAGCGTTCGGTTATCCGGCATTGTTGATGGACCGGCACCAGGTCGGTCCCGTCCGTGCCGGATACCAGAAAGTTTCCTGTAATTTTATTCTCGTTGGAATTCTGCATTCATCTTACCTCTGCCAGGTCACCTCTGGCTCTGGGAAGCCATCCGCGTCACAGGCCAATATGACAGACTGACCACTGTGTGCAGTGGCATTCACCACCATTTCCCGGGCACGGATGCTGGGAGGAACTGTAACACAAATACAAGAGGAGGCATAAATACCAGATGAGGTGTTAATACAAGGCAACTAGCCAAAGTCCTGAATGCCTTCTTCTGTGGTGCATTATCCCTCAGCATCAGCTCAAGCGTTCAGTATGTTTCGCCACCACGTCCTCCTCCATTGCCTGTCAGTCATCAAGCTCCAAGTGACTGCCTATTCATGGTTCCATTCCTTCCCCTATCCACGCACACCCAGTGCATGCACAGCAACCGCTTCTCTATCTTCCCGCACCATTACCTCCAAGCAGTCCTTCAAGGATTTCTCCTTGTATCCCCTCCAGGGTGTTCAGTTTCTCTGCCACCAGTCTTCTTTTCATCACTCCTATTTATGATGTGCTATGTAAACGCAAGCTGTTATTAACGAAACCATTTTATACATGAAACAATGTGGAAATGAGATGAAATGACAAGTAACAACTGCATATAGTCACATTAGCCAGTACTTTTTTTTAAATCAAAAGGGACATACGATTCACCAAACTGGATCAATGACCATAGTATTGAGAATTAAAAACTTACCATTAACAATAACCTTTATATCCTTGAATTTGATTTCACCACGGGCAGCGATTCTTCCTTCACATCTGTAAGTACCTTCATCTGTCTTCCTAATGTTGCGAATTTGCAAGTAGTTGTTTGGCAACATAGTGAAACGAACTGAAGGCAATAAAAATGGAGACCATCAGTACTTGCACTTAAAAAATAAAATCGGGTTAAATAATAGAAGTAAAGCAACTCAGGAAATCTATAGCCTGTAGATGCCCGCTTGCTTAACTTTAGGACTTTCTCCAGCAGAATCTTTATCCTTTTCTATCTGTACTGTTATTCCTCTTTCTCATTCATAGACTTGGTTGTGATATCTGCACTTTCCCCTTTAATTACAGGTTGTTTCTGCTCTAACATTCCCAAGAATTGCCATCGAGTTTCCAGATGCAGGTGATAACGGGAACAGAATTGCAATAGCGCTAGTTTTAAATTAGATAACCCGAAGGGTGAAATTCCTCTGGTTGACAATTTTATCATGGAAGTTGGTAGGAGCACTAACACAAAATCCTATTTGTGCTCACACTGACGTTTTTTTTTGTGGCTACAATTATCGACAGGAGAAATTTCATTCCCAATTACCTCTTCGAGTGACATCCTCACGAAGGTCACAGTTAAAAATACTTCACTTGAATACAAAGTCTACAGACAAAAGCATTCAGGCAACGAAGATCTCGTCTACCCTCGAAGACAACGCCCAGCTCGCGGCTTGACAGGTCCTGCAATTATTATCTTGAAATTAGCCTGCGTCTTTCTTACTCGGTGAGCAGTTTGGTTTCTAGCTCACTCAAACCGCTCCTTCATAGCTCACAGTACCAATCATTTTTTGACAGCTTTGTCCCATTCCGTTACTGTACTGCATAAATAGAGCAAACAAATACGTTTCCCATGTTGGACTGAATTTTCGTTTTCATTTGCGTAATTCCTTTCACGCATTTCAAGCTGGAGACTGATTATAGGAATTTACTTTAGTTACAAGTTTGATAAATGCTTCTCCAAATCCTCTGCGAAGCACCTGAAGTAATTTTCTACATTAAAAGGCACTATACAAATACAAGCTCTTTTTGTTAAAACCTGAACAGAATCTGCAAAGTCTGCTCCCTTTTTGGCAAAGTGTATGAATGACTATCTCAATTAAGTAAGGCAATTTCAAAAGCAAGGAATAGCACATTTTATAGGAACATAGGAACAGGATTAGGCCATTTAGCCCCTCAAGCCTGTTCCGCTATTCAATGGCTGATCTGCGACCTAACTCCATATACAGTACCTGCCTTTGCCCCATATCCCTTAATACCTTTGGTTAACAAAAATCTATCAATCTCAGATTTAAAATTAACAATTGATCTATCAATTGCCATTTGTGGAAGAGAGTTCCAAACCTCTGCCACCCTTTGTGTGTAGAAGTGTTTCCTAATTTCACTCCTGAAAGGTCTGGCTCTAATTTTTAGACTCTGCCCCCTAGTCCTAGAATCCCCAACCAGCAGAAATAGTTTCTCTCTATCTACCCTATCTGTTCCCCTTAATATCGAGAAAACTTCGATCAAATCACCCCTTAACCGTCTAAATTCCAGGGAATACAACCCTAGTTTGTGTAATCTCGCCTCGTGATTTAACCCCTGGAGTCCGGGTATCATTCTGGTAAACCTCCAAGGCCAATATATCTTTCCTAAGGTGTGGTGCCCAGAACTGCTCAGAGTACTCCAGGTGTGGTCTAACCAGGACGTTGTATAGCTGCAGCATAACTTCTACCACCTTGCATTTTACACTGTTTTCTATAGAAGAAAGTGCCCATGGCAGGTGCCTCTTCAACCCAATGGTTTGAAAGGTAAAACAGTTCCTGCACTAAATATATGAAAACACAAAAGCAATCACAGAAATGCTACATATCATTTACTTGCACCAATCGTGCAACATCTGTGTTAGAAAATATCACTGATTGACAAAATGCCTTTAGAACCATGGGTAGACAGTGTAAAAGCTCAGTCCTAACACACACAATCAACTCTTAGTCCCAAAACTTAATAATTTGTTACTGCATGATATAGGAAGTCAAGCTAATATTTTTAAAACAATCTGGCAGTGCTCAGGGCCTGTGCAATGCTTGGCTGACACTGCAAACAGCTTCACAAATACAGGCCTGGAACTGATCCCTATCTGTTCTTATTCATTCTTCAAATGATATGCATACTTCACACATCATAAGAGTATAGCTTAGCTCGACAGGTTCTGGAGAAAATACAGGCTAACCAGGCACATGAAAATGTTGTTATCATAATGTGCACATAAACTGCATTTCCGCCACACTTCTGGTGAAGTTACGGCAGCGGTGAGGGACAAGCCCCGAAGGTACTCAACCATCGCCATATACTGCGGCTAAATCTGGACAGTAATGCTTGGTGAATGTGACAGTTACTGCGTTGTGTATGGTATCAATTGGAAGCTGATTGAAGGATGCCCAGGAAGCAGGTGTAAGAGGATAGAATGACCCTCAATCTTCCCACTGGCCTTCTTCCTTGTTAAGATGATAGCAGGGTAAGTTGCACTGAGCCATCCATTTAGCTATCTGCTGCTTAAATACCACTTTGCCTTGGGTCTTTGCATTGCAGGAAATGAATAGCTGTCAAGACTTCCTAAATTGCTCTGTGTAAGACATAATAAAGTAGAGCTCTGTGAACATTTACATCAAGGAAACAATGTGTCAGCACTGACTTAGCAGTGGATAAAACAATGGGACAACAATTTCTTGCTCAAATTATTTGAGACTTCAAATAAAATCTCTGGGTGGGCCGTAAGGATGCCCCGTCAAGATGGAAAATCAAATACGGCTCATATACAAGGCGGCCTGCAAACAAAACTAATGCTGACAACATGTAACAAAAAAATAAGCTCATGTTCACAGGGGTTCAATTGGTGGGAACATTAACTTGTGCAGAACTAAATTATGGTCTCAATTAGGAACCAACAAAGGCTTAACTGGCTGCAATTTCCAAACATCTTATGTAAGACAGGAAATCGACAGGTGATCCCCAACAATCCAAACACAAAAGGGTCATGAAGACGCTAACAGAAATACAAACAGAACTAGATTTTACAACACATATTGAATAGATGCTGAAGACACTACGCAATTTGCACGACAACACACAAGATGGGACTAACTGACTTAATAGAATACCAATCTACAAACTTCTTCCATTTCGTTTTTTAAATTCTATTATTGGATGCTCGGTGGTGTTTAATCAAGGTATCTAACACTGGGGAGGAGAGGCCCTACCATTTGGTATCTTTCAATAACCATACTGCCAGCTGGAAAATTTCTGGGTTCGAATGCAGTATTGCACCCCTCAAGTGTGAGTGAAGATCCCCTCTGTGAGATCCTGCCTCTACTTGTGGCTTGTAGAGCCAAAAAGCAGTTAACAGTGTAAATATAATTCTGAAATAACAACAGAAAACGCTGGAAAAACTCAGCAGGCCAGGCAACATCCGTGGAGCGAGAAACAGAGTCGACGTTTCGGGTCGAAACCCTTCTACAGAACTGAGAGAAAAGGCAGGAAATGAAAAGATTAAAAGGCAGTTTGGGGGCTGGGAAATGGGGGAGGGGATGAAAGAAGAGACATTAAGAGATATTCAAGGTGAGACGAGATGGTAATAGGACAGGTAAAGAAACAGACAATGGTTCTAGATGAAGTGTGAAATGCACTGGCAGAGTGAGAGACAGCTGCCATGTGGGAGAGAGAGAGAAACAAGGAAAAGGCACAAACCAAAAGTGTGGATAAAAATATAAAAATATAATAGGGGCCGAGGTTATGATCTGAAGTTGTTGAACTCGATATTGAGTCCGGAAGGCTGTAAAGTGCCTAATCGGAAGATGAGGTGCTGTTCCTCGAGTTTACGCTGAGCTTCTGTGGAACAATGCAAGAGGCCGCAGACGGTGAGGTCTGAGTGGGAATGGTGCGGTGAATTGAAATGACAAGCCTTTTTTTCTCGGGCCACAAGTAGAAATACTGGAGTTGATCGGTTCCCGAGACAGAAATCTCTTTCCTGATGACCACACATCTTAAATATGTGCTGAAATATTTCCAGGTGGATCTTCCGTGCGAAGATGGACTGTGATATGATTGAGCACACCCGCTGCTATGTTATCTACCCCTATTAAATGCAGAGTCAAAAGCATCATTTTGCGATGATAATATTGCACTAGTAGGATCACATTCTGACAAATGGGAGCAGGAGTGATTCCCTCCTTATTCAGCCAAACTCAGACCAACTGATCCTGCACGGTCATGTGGAAGTGTTCCAAGGCTAATCTGACTAATCCAATTACCCTAAGGCCAATTTCTTTGCAATCTGTCAAAGATATATCTATTACCACTGCTAAATACATGAAAGGTTTTGTAACAGATTTGGTACGTCACCTTGTCTTTTTCTGTGACTAGCACGGTTGGAGCCTAGTCAGTTTTTAGTGGCTGAGGAGGAAGAGCTCAGTGGGGAGACCACCAGCTGAGAAGGTTTAGCTGAAAAGATTTCATGTAAAGACAGGCTTTGGGAGCTATAAAGGTTGGTAGCTGCCTTTTGCTCGTACATAGGATGCTTCCTGTAATCAGGATATTAGTGTTGCAATTTGTTTTTTTTAATCAATACTTTTTACTCAATGTGCTCAATGCAAAAAGGAATCAGCTTCCGTCGCGCACTTGCACTCCCTACAAGCTGAAACGACTTTACGCTTGAAGCATCGGCACTAGTGTGCAACAGGGCAAATAATGAATTCGATTACCATTGGGTATACATCAGAAAAGTAAAGCCTACCAATTGTGTCCTCCAGTTCTCTGAATTGGTGGAAACACTACGGTGACAGACTTTATGGGCTGGATTTTCCAAGCCCCGAGGAGGTGGGACAGCCAATAAAATCGGAGAAAGTGGGGGTGGATGGCAAACCCCCCCCCCATCCCGCCTCCATGCCCTTTTGCCAGGAGGCGGGAAGATGTGCAGCTTAGGGTCCCGTCTCCTGGAGGCGGGAAAGGCATTTAATCCTTTTAACTGCCTGTTAACAGGTAGTTAACAGGCAGAAAAAAGGATTAGTGCCATTTTACCTTCACAGGTGAAGGCTTCCGGACCTTGGAGAACCTGACTGGGTTGGAGGAGACGTGGGGGAGGCCTGCGGTGGTCGGAGGCACCTGGAAGTAAGGTGTAGAGGTGAGTGATGGGTGCAAGTGTGGAGTGGTAAGTATGTAAGGTGAGTGATAAGTTTAAAAAAGTGTGCACTTACCTTGTTTTCTTTCTACAGCCTTTAGCCGCGCTGGATGGGGAGAGCTGATATTCTCCTTGTCAATTTCACATAATGGCTGTTGGATCCTCCGATCTTACAGACATGTGAAATTTACAAAGTTGAAAGGTTTGATGATTCCTCACCACAAGGACTCATCAAACTAAAGAAAATGGCAGTGTTTGACAGCTTCACAGAGCTGTCAAACGCTGTCATTTCTTCTTTCAAGAAGTCTTGACAGATAGCACGTCTGATGTTGACTTGATCTGTCAGTGACTTCTTCCCTAATTGGCCTGCTGAGCCCGCCGGGCGGGCTTAACAAGCTCAATCAGGGGAAAATCCCTCTGATTGGAGGCGGGACATTGACACGACAAGCAGCAGTCCCGCCTCCAACTCGCCTCCAGTCACAAAATCCAGCCCAATGCCTCAAGCTAGAAACTGCTAATCATGTTTATTGTATGAAGTAAAATTACACTGGTGCAAAAATAAATCAACAAATCATACAGAATGCAATACTTGAGTTAACTTTACATCATGACCCTGATATTTGTTTCTAGTATTCCTCATATGGGCCCGTTTATGGGGAGTCATTGATCAGGAATTTGGTAGAGATTTGTTCCACGGGATCGGCACTGCATTTACACTCCAAACGCGTTTCCATATCGAAAATAAATTGGAGCCAGAAAGCTCTCGTCTGAAACAGGTGGCAGCTTCATAATATTAAATTAAGTTGGGCGATACTATTTCAACCTGCAACCAATTTCCCCGACATTCTTTCATGCTCATTTATCATGGGCATCCAGTCATTGCTAGGTGCGGAGCTGTGCATGGTAATCAGTTAGAATGTCTTTTCCCCCTTCTCCTCCCACTAGCATTAGTGCCACCAATCGATTTCCCTATAGGAATCCCTCTTTATGTATTTTTGAAAGAAAAATAGGAGGATTAAAGGAAGGATGCCAGGCACCAGAGCTGTTAAATGCTGATCTACTGGTACCCTGATGCCAACATCTATAGACAGAGGTACATATACCCACTTTGCGGATTAGTAGATGCTGAGGCTCATTTTCCCAAAGTATGTGGTGACAGTACCTATGTTACAAATAGGTGAAGGCCTGACTAACCATAACGCTGGAAGATCCTTCAGAAGGAGCCCAATCAGAATTTGTCATTCCTTCAGTGTTACTGCATGTAAAAAATGCCAGGGTGATTCAAGAGCCAGTAAAGTCTAGCCTACTTGACTGTAACATGGGGAACTGCCTTCACAGGTTCTGGGTCAGCAACCAAGCAGATGCAGAGCTGTGCCATCTGCTGCAAGGACACCTGCAGCCAACATGCAGATAGCGACAGCGACTGTCAGCTGCAGCTTCCACCTGCCTCCACAACCTTCCAGGCAAGCTGTAAAACCGAGATTACGGGGATGGTGCTAAGCAGGGCCACTCTTCTGCAACATCTCACTTCAGCGCCCATCAGACAGGTGCGGGTGCTGGGATACTGTCTTGCCTGCTCATTGGGTTTCCTTTCCTTTCATTTTTGCCCATCACTTGACGGCTCCTGCAAATTGGTACGAAAATGTTCAAAAACAAAAGTTTTGAAATTCTCCTCAGTAACTGCTAAATGAGTCCATAACGAAACACATGATGAATTAAAAAAAACTTTCAACTTCTCAGAGCCCCTAACTCGCATGGCTGCACATAGAAATAGGAAAACTAAAGAACATAGGGCAGCAGTCTTGTTAAATCTCTCTCTTTGCTTTGATATCCAAGCTGGCACGAAGGAAGATGTAGAAATGCAGTCTTCCATATTAATCAAAACTAACCCACTTTGAATTATTTCTGGCAATGAAAGACCAAAGACAAAAGGAATCCACAGATGTAAACAATTTCAACCAGCATTGAATCTCGCAAAGCAACATTTGACTTGATTAGATTCAGGTTCCAAACAGTTTCTTTGTATACTTGCCTCTTATGACTCAGAAATGAATCACATCTATTTAACAGTGTAGTTAACAGTCCCAATTAATTTGTCATTAATATACAATGCTCCCAGACAGAGATTTATATTTCGCTTTGGCTGCTGGTCCTCAAGTTTAGGCAAATGAACTCTGAACGATCACAGCTGCCATGATTTCCACATTAAACATTCCAATGCCTTGACCAAGTTACAAATATAGAATTCCATCTTAATTGAACCTGGACAGATTTCACATTCCACCAGGCTACTTTGCCACGCAGGGAGATGGTCCACTTTTTGGCACTATTGAAATGGGGCTGACAAGAACCATACTTACCATATTCTTCATATCTTTTCCTCCCAGTCCTCTGTTTATGACCACGACATGTTTCGCTTACTTTCTGCCCTGCCTATGTAACCTGACATTTCCTTAGTGCCCAGTTAAAAATCATAGAATTGTAGATACTTACAGCACAGGAGGCGGCCATTCGGCCCGTTGTGCTTGTGCTGGCTCGTTGAAAGAGCAGTCCTGCTTAGTCCCACCCCCCCGCTTTTTGTCTGTAACCCTATAAATTCCTCCTCCTCAGATACCTGTCCAACTCTCTTAAAATTATTGATGGATTCAGCTTCCACCACCTTTTCAGGTCGAGTGTTCCAGATCCGGACAACTCAGTGAAAAAAATTCTCCTCATCTCCCCGCTAGATCTTTTGCCAATCATTTTTAATCTATGGCCTCTGGTTATTGACCCACTCGCCAGAGGGAATAGTTTTTCTCTCTCTACTCCATCAAAACCTCTCATCATCTTGAAAACCTCTATTAGGTCACCTCTTAGCCTTCTCTGTTCCAAGGAGAACAGTCGTGACTTTTCCAACCTCTCCTCATAACTGAAGTTCTTCATCCCTGGGGACATCCTGGTAAATCTCCTCCGTACCCTTTCTAAGGCCTTTACACTTTTCCTGAGGGGTGGTACCCCAGGATTGTCCACAATACTCCAGCTGAGGCCTAACCAGTGATTTATAAAGTTCGAGCCTGATCTCTTTGCTTTTATATTCTATTCCTCTATTTGTAAACCCAAGTAACCCAGATGCTTTTTTAACCACCTTATCAACTTGCCCGGCCACCTTTAAGGATTTGTGTATCTGGACACCAAGGTCTCTCTGCTCATCTACACTTTTGAAAATCGTGCCATTTATAGTTTACTGCCTTTCCATATCAGTCCTCCCAAAGTGCATCACTTCACACTTCTCCACATTGAACTCCATCTGCCCTGCTTCTGCCCATTTCACCATCCTGTCTGTCATCCTGAAATCTACAGCTGTCCTCATCACTATCTACTACTTTGCCAAGATTTGTATCATCTGCAAACTTTAGAATGCTGCTCCCTGCACTCAAGTCTAGATCATTTATAAAAATTGAAAAGATTAATCGACCCAAAACGTACCCTTGGGGAACACCACTGCAAACCACCTCCCAGTCTGAAAAACATCCACCCACCACCGCCCTCTGCTTCCTGTCACTGAGCCAATTCCATATCCATCCCGCCACTTTCCCCTTAATTCCATGGGCTTCCATCTTATTAACAAGCCTCCTGTGTGGCACTTTGTCAAATGCCTTTCCGAAAGTCCATGTATACAACATCTATTGCACTACCTTGATCAACCTTCTCGGTTTGTGTGCACATTTTGGCTGTTGCTCCGGACACGAGTCTATTATCTCTATCTTCCTGTTTCTTTACCACTCTCTCCCCTTTCTGTCGTTTTTAATGACTCCCCTTTAGGTACTTTAATTCTCTGTCTTTCTTCTCTCTTGCCACCATCCCAAGCATAAATCTCACTTGAGCAAGCCCATGGTTACCCTCTGTGCCTGTCCTGACATTCTCAACAGACCCATTGTGGCACCCACTGCTGCTTCCTTAAGAGCAGTAACCTCCCAAATGCCCCACCCGACCCTCTCACCAATCTCCTCACCCAGCACACCCACTAGGGTTAACTGTGGATGATCATATTGACGTCCTGGCTTTGACTGAAACTTGGCTTATGGGTGGCAATACCATACCCTTACCGAACCTGCCTCACTTGGCTATACTAACTGAGGCAAGACGGTGGGGGGGGGGGGAGCCAACCCGCTCCCAGGAGGCGGGTTGGCACTTTAAATATGTTAATGAGGCTGGAAGTCTCCGATTTAACCTGCTGTGCAGGTTTAGCAGTGCCCTCCCAGGGTTCCCGGGCCTTGGGATTCCCGGCAGCTGCAGCGAGGCAAGAACAGCCTTCGGGGAACAATCCTTGTGGGCCGGGAGCTTCCTCCCAGCTCCCCTACCATTGCCCCCCACACCAACTTCCTCCCCGCAACCCCCCATCCCCCGGAGTCAGGGATCACACCGCTCCGACCGGGGATTGGACACCCCCGCGGTCGAGGCTTGCGGCCTCCTCAGTGTTACCCACTCAACTGGAAGCCAGCCTGGAGGAAAGACCACTCTAATATCTATCCGTGATGTTACACGCACACTGTAGAGTGCCGTGCAGGAAAACCCGGATTTACACGTTCTACTGGTCCCCCCACCCCCGCTCCCAGCGGCTCCAAATGTAAAAATTCCACCATCATCGCTCAGCCTGCACATTGAGTGACTTCAATATTTATCTCTGCTCCCTTTGCCCT
Source organism: Somniosus microcephalus (assembly GCF_052327205.1). NCBI lineage: Eukaryota > Metazoa > Chordata > Chondrichthyes > Squaliformes > Somniosidae > Somniosus > Somniosus microcephalus. The sequence continues at coordinate 23,277,069 of NC_141012.1, forward strand.
CTAAAATTCACGGCCTTCCTGCTGGCCCTAAATATTCCCCTCCATAGAAATTCACCAAATATATACACAGCCACCCCTTGGACCTCACCATATCTCATAGCCTCTCCACTCCCGTGGTCTCAATCATCGGGGAGGCTGCCTATGGCCACTTCTTTGTATCATTCATCATTCACAACCCCTAACCTCTTTCAACTCCACTTCCTTCTGTATCCTCACCTAGAAACAAACTCTACCAAAAGTCACTCACAACAGCACTCAAACTCTCAACTGTCTAGTGTTTGGCCCTCCATTTGCCATAATACCTCGTTAGGTGTTTATTTGCTCAATCACTCCTTCACTTCCACCTTCAATGAATTCATTCCCATCAGAAACTTAATTGTCACCCACCCTTGTTGCTCCCCGCCCTCCAATAAGGTCACCATCTTCATTTACAAGTGCAAGGAACGCAAGCTTGATCATATCTGCACACAACTCTCAGCCATCGCTCATTGGATCAGTTTAGACCACATCAAGCTCTCTTGGTCCTCACTCTCCTCTGTCACACCACACACTACTCTAAGATCATGTTCAAGAACCACCGCACACTACTCTAAGATCATGTTCAAGAACAAAGATACGAGAGTCTTCTTTCCTCCATTACCTTAAACCCCCCATCCTCTCACCTGTGCAAGCAGCTCAGGTTTCTTCAATACCAAGAAAGAGACTCTCCATTTAGCTGCCTCTACAACCGTTCTCCTTGCACACCAAGCCAAGCCCCCATTCCCATTAAACTCCCGACCACCTAGTTTCCCTTCCTGACCCCCACGTTAGCTGACATTGTTACCCAACTATCTCCCCATTCAAAACCACCATCAACCATGTCCTCAAAATATCCACCATGCCTCTTCTGTCCTTGTAAACGACCACCCCGTCTTCAACATCCCTTTCCTCTCTGAAATCCTTGAACATGTCGTCAATAAAGGCTAAAAAAAAAAGGAAGAACTGCAAGTAGTGGAAATTTGAAATGACTGGAAATCCACAGTTGTATGGCATTCTGAGAGGTACAGCCCTTAGGGCCATCAGTACCGACACCTTGCAATTTCTGGTAAGACTGAAAAATAAAACCTTGACTGGCCGGTTTAGATCCAGAATATACGATGTATACTTTGTCTAATCTAACCTATTTCTTTGGAAACTGTGGTAGCCAAACATGCAATGCAATGAGCGAAGAACCTTTAGCTGGGGAAATATCAACGGCTTTATACAATGCAAAGGAGAACACTGCCAATCTTTATCATGACAACATTTTCATGTGATGGCTTACCCAGAACCTATTAAGTCCTAATGTGTGCGGAGAATGCAAGACAAAGTCATTATTTACTGGTTATTCAATAGCTATTTTAATCAGAATCAACCCGGATTAGAAATGAACCCAGCCCAAGAAGCAGGATGAAGAAATCAAATTGAATACTACAACCACAAATATTTGAGAATGCCAGCCAGATTTCTAAAAGTGAACACTCGCAGTTAGTCGGTCAGTAACTAATCAGACATGTGACTGCGGAAACTTAACCATCTTTACAGATCGCAAAATAGTGATCATTGACTACTTTTAACTCACCATCTTTCTTCAGTGAAACATCTCTACCTCTGTGCTTCCAGGTGATGGTAGGTGGAGGTGAGCTGACAGAATCACAAATGACAATTGCATCATCACCCACTTTGAACTCTTGTGGTGAAGGGGCATTCCTGAACTCAAGTTTTTCTGTTAAAAAATAAACCAAAAGGTGCAAAACACAGAGTAAGGACACATTTTTCTTATTTATTCCTCCTCTCCGGGCCAATTTTGTCCCCTTTCTTCCTCTTACTCGGTGACTCAGATGGATTCTTTTTTGATTTTCAATATTTAAATATGTTGAAAACTTACTATTTCATTATATTAAAAAAGTCACGACAACCCCGAATAGGTTAAATAATGGTATGCTTAAGAAAGAAAGCAGACGGCGATCAGGATGGCAGCTTTGTGTTAGCCCAGATATTGAGAAGTGCGCAAAACTATTTTCAAAGAGCGAATGCAGAATTTTTCATAGCCGCCCTTGAACTATTCTTCAAGGAGAACTTCATAGCTGTTACTTTTGGATAAACAAAGCCTTCAGCAATCTGTCTTCCTGAACAGTGGCAATCAATGGGGTTTAAGTTCGGGAGCGCCCCCACCCCCCACACAGCGTTATTCCCCCCGTGCACAAATGAAAATGTCCGAGGAGCTCTGGATATTGGGTCTCAGACCTCATCGTAATGATGATGGTGCTGCGAGAGGAGGCAGCATCAGGTAAGAGGTCCTGGTTTGGGCTGACTATAAATGTTAATGGATTTTTTTTTAAAGTAATCCTATCCAAAATAAATACAAAAATAATTGTTGAGTGCCTTACGATAGATCTTGACGTTAACCGTAGCCTCGGATTCATTCCCGTCCTTTGAAGTTGCCACACATTTGTAAATGCCAGCGTCATCGATGATAGCACCGTAGAGGGTCAGACTAGAAGATATTTCATTTACTGTTGCAACAGCAATGCGTTGCTGATTTGGATCAATTTTGTCACCGTTAGGCAGATACCAGGAAATGGTGCTGACATCACCAGTCACTGAAATAAAAAAAAATGAGTTAATGAGGTACATATATTTATCAGTATATGAAAACTTGGCTGTTTAAAAAATATACAACTCTTTAAAAGTTCAGTTGGCACCAAGCTCTAGAGTTTATTAACCAGAATGGATCGGCTATATCCTTAACAAACATAGCCTGCTAGGTGGATGTGCAAATCAAACATATCCATTAAATAATCAGAACCATCAAAATCTGAAGGTTGGACATCTCCACCACCAGATTAACTTCTCACAGAATATAGATGATTTGATTCTAGCCTATCTCAGAAAGTCTTTCTGCTTTCTAAGTTATGGATACTTACGAGAGGGGTTTACCTGATGGGTTTCAATGAAATGCACAAGGTCCAAGGTCCAGATTTAGGAACAGCTTCTTTCCCAGGGCTGTCATCCTACTGAACTCCACAAATAAACACTAAAGCCTGCACATCTGCCGATGCACTTTATTCACTTTATTATGGTCATATTTATGCTAATATATATGTACAAATGTATGTTGAAATGTTTAAGTGTCCTAATCCAAATTGTACACTCTCGGGAGCCGCAAGCCTACATTTCGTTGTACTGCACTTGTGCACTAACAATGACAATAAAAGTTGATTTGATTTGATTTGATTTGAACTTGATAGCCCCAAAATATACACATACACTGTACAATTTATGCTAATAATTGATGTGGATGTGCTCAAAGCATTTCATCAGATAATTATTAATTGCAGAGGAAACAGATTAGAAATAATATGTAGCCTGGAATTTTGGTCCATCTAGGAGGTATCCACAGTATGTAAGTTGCTTAGTTTCAATTACAGGGAACTCTCGTTTAAACGGCACCTATATCCGGAATTCTCTATTAACCGGCAAAATTCATATTCCGAAAACACCTCAATAACCGGATATGTTGTCGAGTCCGAGTCTCCCGCGGTGGCCGTGTTAGTCAGTGGGGGTAGTTCGCCAAACTGCCACTACTCGGCTTCTTGGCGCTGTCGGAAGTCCGAACACCTCAATAACAGGAGTCTGACTCCCCTGCGCTGCCGGGTGTACCCAATTATTGTATACTGCACATTTCTTGATTTTTAAATTTTTGTTTGTTAAAAATAGCCTCGGTAGATAACGCTCTCCGTCATCCCGAATTCTTAATCAACCGGCACCATCCCGGTCCCGTCGGTGCCGGATACCAAAGAGTTTCCTGTACTTATTACTTATACGCAAGAACAGTTTAATAGTTTGTTTTTATAACATACTGTTCAAACTAAAGAATGTAGACTAGAAATTGCTGTTCGTGACATCAGTAAACATGTGCTTAATGTCTTTGTATGACAATCCTCTGTCCACTATTTTAAAGGATTGGTCAAACAATTTAAATTGGAGAATAGAGTAACGTTCATTTGTTGATATTACCAACAATAATCTCTAGGTTGCAATCTCTCATATTTTGATATTGTTGAAAATACAAATACCTAACTTACTAGTGAAGGTGCCACATTACAATTTGAACACCGATTAAAGTTATTTAATTCTAAATATTTTGAGAGATTCACTGAAAACGTCCATCTGTAGAGTGCTAATACGATACTGGAATCCAACCAGTGAACCTAACCAGGCACCTGTTGTTTATCAATCTACATTGATAAATCTTCTCTGGGCTCAACCATGGGCCATTCAATATTAGTGGAAATAGAAACTGTTTGCTGATAAGAATTGGCAGTTCTCTTTACTCCCCCTCTTCAAATGGGTTAAATCTGTACTTTCACTGGACTAAAGTATTGTAGATTTGTTGGATAAACACACAAAGGAGACAAATTCACATCTGTGTAGTAGTTGTTGGAATCATTTTCTAGTAAAGCAATTCTGTTGTCACAATTCCACATCTACAGAGGTACCAAGAGACTATCACTAAAAGAGATGCCATATTTCAGGCTCTCTGCTTTGAGTGTTATATAACAACAGTCCAGATATCTGGGATTTGATGGTGGGCCTGATGCAACTCATCTTGCCCATGCATGTTTTACACAGCAGAGGTATATTTCTGATGGATACACAACCAGTTTTAAATGGAATAAATTAAAATGCAATATAAATGTAAAATTCTGGTGGGAAAAGCAGCGACAGTATAATAAACTACCATCAGCTCCCCCCATGGCAAAACAAATAAATGGCAACATCGTCATGGAAACCAAGCAGAGGCCCCATTAATCAGAGCTGAAATAATCATATGGCAGTGCTGTTAGTCTCACGTCAAAATGTGCACATGAAAGCAAACTCAGCATATTATAAATAAATAAGCATTAAAAAAAAGTGAAGTCTTTATGGAAACAGTCCTAAATATGTTAGGTATGAGAGGCCAGTAGTACTGAGCTGTTAACTAGGAGAAATGGTTTCTAATTCCAGCCTCCATCCAGTAGAAGGAATTGCCCAGGTGTAGTCTCTCCCCCAGGAGATGGCATCGGTGGAGATGCCTATCAGCTAGGTAGGCCATCTGTCCTGATTTAAGAAATACAGATAAATGAAAAAGGAAATCGAAGAAAATTAGCAAAGTAATTTATGGCTAAAAATTTTGCTCTCTAGCAGGACTCAACACACTGCTCAATCAATGAAAAATATCTGCACAGAAAAGGTAATAAGGCTGTTCAGCTTACTGTTTGTATCTCATTGTTACCAAAGAAAATTGTGCTCCTTTGTTGAAAGGCTCATTAGTTCTATTCAGGAAATTCATAATTAAGTAGCAGCAAAAATCAACCTCAGTTTTCTTATTTCCTGTGGTTCTTGTTTTCAGGCATAAGAACGTCTACCAAGTCTAAATTAGGTACCAGATGATCACAAAAGACCTGTGTTTAATTTGGTGAGAAGCCATGTGAGATTTAAACAGCATAGCATAGCCACACGAGCAAAGGCCCTGGGCATCGTAGATCTCAGCGAGCTAAAGGCTATTTTAAGCAAGAGTGATATTTAATATGTTGCAAAGCAAATAGTAATTCAACAGTAATTTGTTTACTCGATGTACTCGTTACACTGAATTTATTATTTTATTTAATGACTGGAGATCATGAAACAAAATAAAGACCACTCACACCTTGTTAACTTGCCCTCTGTTCTGAACAGTACTTAAGGATAGTTTCATAGAGGTTATGAGGGGGGCGGAAGAGAGAATAAGAAATTCACATTTATACAGTGGAGTTTCACAATAATTTATACAGTAAACAATCTATAGCAAGATGCACAGGCTAACACTGTCTAGCAAGGTGCACAGTAAACAAGTTAAAAAGACGCAAACCACCATTTTGTAAGTACACAAATACCACATTGTAGTGAGGTGCACAATCAGATAGCATGCTATGGTGAGATGCGCAGTATGGCAAGAATCTGAGTTACTCTAAACTTCACGTATTTGGGAATTCAATGGGACTTTCTTATGCAAGAGTACTACTTTTTTTTCTTAATCTTAATGTAAATTCAGCCTTGACTGATGATTTCTCGTAGATTTGCGATGACATTGCTGGTGGATAATTAGGAGAGGAGAATGCAGTGTTTCGTCTAGGTGACCTGCACTGAGCAGATGTTACTGCTCGGTTTCTCATCAAAGTCTTTCAGTTGTTTTTTGAAAGCCTCATTTATCTGCTGGAAGTGGGCATGGAGCCTGGACGCACTCGGGGGTGCGCTGCAGGCATGCTAAGCTGAGGTTGGACAGTTCAGCTGTATTGTTTGTGGAGCAATTTGTGTTTTCTAGATGGAACACTTCTAGGGGGTCAAGGAAACGTCACTGCTGCTGCAGCTCATATGCCCATGTTGGGGGTGCCCAGTATACATTACAGTGTGAAGTGGGCAGAGGTACATGAACGAGCTACACTGTGGTCATTGAGTGTCTCTTTGTTACTTTCTTATTGTGTCTATAACTCTCTTTTTTGTCTATTTTTCTCTCTCTCTTACTCTCTCCCTCTGTCTCGCTTACTGTCCCTGTTTCTGTTTACCTCTTGGCTAAGTCTCACAGATTTCCATTACTCTGTAACTTTTGCCAGCTGTATCCTTTTCACCCAGTGACCTCTCACAAAGGGACCAGAGTTAGAAAAACTGGAGGGAGCATCCAAAGCCATTACTGAACGGAAAGTAACTGGGGAGTGCACAGCAGCAGGGTGATTTACATTTACAAATTCCTATTTTTTTTAAAAAATGAGTTAATTATGAAATAAGTTATTTTTAGGCGTACTAATGGAATGACGAAGGAAGTGTCATGGTGGCTATATGTTATTTATAGATATATAATTTTTTTGAATATGATTAGTCTGTGTTGTGAATTAACCAATTAGGAATTTCACCAGGGAGATGGTTCTTGGACTGAACTGATTGAAAGAACAGTGTCCTCTGGCATCTGTTTGATTGAAGTTTTGTGATGGGATTGCTGAAAGGCATAGCAGCCCATTGTTATCCAGCCTGGTCAGAGTGACTTTAAGACGCACGACCACACAGATGCAAGGGCCCTGCAATTCCTCAGGGGTGAGCCAGAATCTCTCTAGAACTCTGGCAAGAATCTGACAGAATGAGAATACAGCAGGGACTCAGTTGCACCAAGTCTCTGTTCTGATGAAAGGTCATCGACCTGAAACATTAACTCTGTTTCTCTCTCCACAGATGCTGCCTGACCTGCTGAGTACTTCCAGCATTTTCTGTTTTTATTTCAGATTTCCAGCATCCGCAGTATTTTGCTTTTGCACCAAGTCTCTACCTTTTCCAGGATTTTCCAGGCAGCCTTGTAGGGGTGGGAACCTTCGCCCGTATAGCAAATGATTTCGGGAGCAGGGACTCCCTATGCTGGGAGATACAATGGGCAGGATTTTCATTGGGCCGTGGAGGCGGGATTGGAGGCGTGTGGGGGGTTAAAATCCCGAAATTGGGGGTCCTGAACCTATCCCGCCCCAACCCACCTCCATGCCAGTTTCAAAGGAGGTGGGTACCCGACCCGCACTGGTACCTGCCTCCCCGAGGCGGGAAGGGGATTAGTGCCAATTAACTGCCTGTTAACAGGTAGTTAACAGGCAGTTTTTGGCCTAATCCCTATTTTTAATGTTGAAGTGTGGGATTCCCGACGGCTCCAAACCACGCCAAGTTAGAGGAGGCGGACCGTCGGGATGAAGGGCTTGGAGAGGTCGAGATGTCCAGTGTTCAGGTGAGTGATGGGTGCATGAGTGCAAAGGTAAGTGTGTTTGGTGTGTGTAAAGTGTTTAAAGAAGTTTTACATACCTTTACTTACCTTTACAGCCTTCCTTCCTTCAGGTCTCGGGAGTCCCTCATCTCACCGGTACAGAAAGCAGAATGGCTGCGAGCTGTCAAAAATTGCAGCATTCAGCTTTCTGTTCTGGGAAGATCTCTAAATCATCCTGAGAGGAAGGAATTAACTTAGTGTACAGATTGTCAGTGTTTGATAGCTTCAAAGAGCTGTCAAACGCTGATATTTCATCTGTCAAAAGCTCTTGACAGATGAAATGTCAATCTGTGATGTCACCTGTTGCCGGGTGGCCCTTAATTGGCCTGCTGAGCCCGCTGGGTGGGCTCAACAAGGTCAATCTAGTCAAAATCGCATGGGTTGGCTAGAACTCGATGGAGGCGGGACTACAACCCCAAAAGCTGTAGTCCCACCTCCTACCCAACTCCTCAATGAAAATCCAGCCCAATTTCTCTGGCTCAGTCGAGACCTAGTGTAGGACTGGAGGGCAGTAATGCCGAGTGAGAGGAGGTGTACTGGCCTCGTGATGGGTGGAAGTGGGCCCCACCAGGGCAGGCTCATTGCTAAGGAAGCAGCTGGACCCATGAACACTGGGAGATTTTTTTTTCCAAAAGTTGGAACCAGTCCCTTAATTGGCGGGAGGGGGGGCATGGCATTAGGAACTGAGGGGAGATTCCATGAGGCCAGGAAGGTGGGGTGGGGGGAGGGAAGTGTGTGCTGAGTAATCCCGGCTCCCACGGCAACCAGGCACTGGATTTTTGGGGCTGGGTGGGGCAGGCGGACAGCAAAGATACGCACATAGTATCTTAAGCACCCATTGGCCCCATGCAAATTGGGTGACCTCCAGCAGGGTAAGCACAGGAGGGTGGGGAGTCCACCAGCACCATCCTAGAGTAATTAGGATTGCAGCCCGCAGATCTTCGAGGGCAAGCTTTTTGATAATATAGCTTAGTGCCGGCGGAGCTATGAAGGAGCGGAGTACGGCTGGATCTTAGAACAATTCAGTGGCAAAAGCAAACCACAATTTCTGAACCTCCCCCGAGACTTGCTTAGTTTTCATCTTTTGAACTATCCAGACGAGCCAATTTGCCACAGAAATCTGTATTGTTCAACTCTTGTAAAGCAATTCTTTCTGTCTCCGATATTAAAGCACTGCATGGAACCTGATTTAGAATTCCTGGAGATGTTGTATTTTGTTAAATAACTTCTTACATGGAATAAGAAGTGTAGGGTCTGGAGGTGATTTGCATAACGGGAATCTCATTTTACAAGTTTCCAGAAATATTTTAATTACATTACTATAAAACGTTTTGTGTCCAGTATGCAATTATATTATGAAGCACATTTTCACACATGTAGGGAAATCTGGAATTATTTCCCCTAAAAGGCTGTGGATGCCGGGTCAATCGATAGATGTGTGTTAGGTAAGGTTATTGAGGGATATGGAACAAAGATGGGTAAAAGGAGTTAAGGCACAGATCAACGATGATCAAACTGAATGGCGGAACAGACTCGAGGGGCTCAATGGCTTATTCCTGTTCCTATGTTTGAACACACTAGTGTATGTTGGTGTGTGCATATTCCTGTGTTACACAAGATACTTTTTCTCCCTCACAACAAAAGCAATTAGCCAATGCAATTTTCTCTAAATATCTTCTGTCCTCTCCCAAAAGCGGTGACTCAGACAGCTGCATGAATCCACTGCAGCATGAATCCACAGGAGCCGTGAATCCACAGGAGCCATCAGCCTCCCAGCGCCTCGCCCAAGTGACCACTCTTTATGCATGAACTTGCACGATGAATACCAGCAGGTTGTTTGATTGTGGGAGGGAGGGCGAGCTAAAGCCCTGACCTGTCCTCGGACAAATGTCCAAACACACACATTTCCATCAGCGATCATTAGGCAATGATTCGGACTGGCTCACTTTTCCCGCCCTGGTCTGCTGACATCCAGATCAACTGTCGTGCCGCCACCGCAGTCTGTTACAGACCAGAGATCAAACTCCGGACCTTCCGAGTCTGTATTTCTCAGTATTACATCATTCCTCTAATCAATGAAATTCTGCAGCATTGTTCAGTGTGCTCTTTTTATCTTTTGTTAAGTTGGAAATCTGAAATACTGATGCCTAAAGACACACTATTTGATGCTGCACTAGTAGTTGGTACTAAAGTTTTCCTTTGATCTTCTATCGGCGTATGACAGTGAAGATCAAAAGAAACATTTTGATTCTGACACGAATAGCACTATGACTAATGGTATTCCAGCAGCAGTCCAAAGTATTCTGAAAATTCTGAAGCAACTTGCTAAACAATGGTTAAGTAACCAAGAGAATACCAATTACTTACATATTTGTTAGTAAATTTCAATGGCCCAACAGTATTGAGGTCATCCAAAACTCAGCTGCCCATGTCCTAACTCGCACCAAGTCCCGTTCGCCCATCTCCCCTGTGCTCGCTGACCTACATTGGCTCCCAGTTAAGCAGCGCCTCGATTTCAAAATTCTCATCCTTGTTTTCAAATCCCTCCATGGCCTTGCCCTTCCCTATCTGTGTAATCTTCTTCAGCCCCACAACACCACCCACCCCCCAAGATATCTGCGCTCCTCTAATTCAGCCTTGCGGAACACCTCCATTCAGTCCGTAAAGGTGACCCCGAGCTTCCGGTCGCCTGTCACTTTAATTCTCCGCTCCACTCCCACTCAGACCTCTCCGTCCTCGACCTCTTGCATTGTTCCAATGAAGCTCAACGTAAGCTCGAGGAACAGCACCTCATCTTTCGATTAGGCACTTTACAGTCTTCTGGACTCAACATCCAGTTCAACAATTTCAGACCATAACCTCTGCCCCGATCTTTTTTCCATTTTTTTTCTCTCTCTCACATGGCAGCTGTCAATCATTCTGCCAGTGCCATTTACACTTCATCTAGAGCCATCTTTTGTTTCTTAACTTGTCCCATTACCATCTCCTTTTGCCTTGCACCATCATCCCTTTTGTCTCAATCTCTCCTGCCTTCCATCCTATCACAGACCTTCCCTTTTGTTCTTTCCTCTCCTCCCCTCCCCCCGCCCCTACACTTGCTTAAAAACCTGTTCCATCTCCAGCTTTTTTCAGTTCTGACGAAGGGTCATCGACCTGAAACGTTAATTCTGTTTCTCTCTCCACAGATGCTGCCTGACCTGCTGAGTATTTCCAGAATTTTCTGTTTTTATTTCAGATTTCCAGCATCCGCAGTATTTTGCTTTTGTATTATAATTTATCCTCAGGTGGCTCGGTGTCAAATTTTTTTGTCATAAAATACTCCTGTGCAGCGCCTTGGGACGTGCGAAGCGAGAGTCGGCGGGAATCGCAGAGCAGAGCGGCGGCGGCAGTATAAAAGGCTCCAGAGACCCAGGTAGGCCTCAGTGCGGAGCGAGAGTCGGCGGGAATCGCGGAGCAGAGCGGCGGCGGCAGTATAAAAGGCTCCAGAGACCCAGGTAGGCCTCAGTGCGGAGCGAGAGTCGGCGGGAATCGCGGAGCACAGCGGCGGCGGCAGTATAAAAGGCTCCAGAGACCCAGGTAGGCCTCAGTGCGGAGCGAGAGTCGGCGGGAATCGCGGAGCACAGCGGCAGCGGCAGTATAAAAGGCTCCAGAGACCCAGGTAGGCCTACCAGTCTGCAGTCTCCGAGCTCAGAGGGAGGGAGAGAAGTAAAAAATAATTGAAGTGTGATGTCACCAGAAAGCAGGTAAGTGATTGGTTGGTGAGTATTTCTCTCTTTTAAACTTAAACTCTGTGGTTTATAGTTACTAAGGTCCCTCTGGTGTAGCGGGGACTGTTGGTAAACCAGTTAACTGTAGTGTAATTAGTGGGATTGATTGATTTAATTTAATTTCAATTAATTAAAGGGTAACTCATGGCAGGACAGCCCGGCCATGTGGTTTGCTGCTCCTGCGATATGCGGGAACTCAGGCACACTTCCTGTGTCCCTGACAACTACGTGTGCAGGAAGTGCATCCAGCTGCAGCTACTGACAGACCGCATTGCGGCACTGGAGCTGCGATTGGATGCATACTGGAGCGTTTGCGATGCTCGGGACGTCATGAATAGCACGTTTACGGAGTTGGACACCACAGGTAGAGGTTGGACAGGCAGAAAGGGAATGGGTGACCAACAGGCAGAGTACTAGGCGCAGGCAGGTAGTGCAGGGGTCCCCTGTGGCCATCCCCCTCTCAAACAGATACACCACTTTGAGTGCTGTTGGGGGGATGGCTTATCTGAGGAAAGCAGCAGCAGCCAACTTCCTGGCACCAGGGGTGGCTCTGCTGCACAGGACGGGAGGAAAGAGGGGTAGAGCTATCGTAATAGGGGATTCTATTGTAAGGGGAATAGATAGGCGTTTCTGCGGCCGCAAACGAGACTCCAGGATGGTGTGTTGCCTCCCTGGTGCAAGGGTCAAGGATGTCTCCGAGCGGCTGCAGACATCTTGGAAGGGGAGGGTGAACAGCCAGTTGTCGTGGTGCATATAGGCACCAACGATATAGGTAAAAAGCGGGATGAGGTCCTAAAAGCGGAATATAGGGAGTTAGGAGGTAAATTAAAAAATAGGACCTCAAAGTTAGTAATCTCAGGATTGCTACCAGTGCCACGTGCTAGTCAGAGCAGAAATAGAAGGATATTTCAGATGAATACATGGCTAGAGGAATGGTGTAACGGGGAGGGGTTCAAGTTCCTGGGACATTGGAACCGGTTCTGGGGGAGGTGGGACCAGTTCAAACTGGACGGTTTGCACCTGGGCAGGGCTGGAACTGATGTCCTAGGGGGAGTGTTTGCTAGTGCTCTGGGGAAGGGTTTAAACTAAAATGGCAGGGGGTTGGGAACCTGAGCAGGGAGACAGAGGAAAGGGAAACAAGGATAAAAGCAAAAGATAGGAAGGAGAAAAAAAGTGGCAGTCAGAGAAATCAACGATTTAAAGCAAACGTGGCCACAGTAAATAATAATTCTAATAGGTCTAAGAGCGTTAAAAAAACAAGCCTGAAGGCTTTGTGTCTTAATGCGAGGAGCATTCGTAATAAGGTGGATGAATTGGCTGCGCAAATAGAGGTAAACGAATATGATTTGGTTGGGATTACGGAAACGTGGCTCAAGGATGGCCAAGGCTGGGAACTCAACATCCAGGGGTATTCGATATTCAGGAACGATAGGCAAAAAAGGAAAGGGAGGAGAGGTAGCATTACTGGTTAAAGAAGGGATTAACACAATTGTAAGGAAGGATATTAGCTCTGATGATGTGGAATCTGTATGGGTAGAATTGAGAAATACTAAGGGGCAGAAAACGTTAATGGGAGTGGTATATAGACCTCCAAACAGTAAGACGGAGGTTGGGGATGGCATTAAAAGGGAAATTAAAGAAGCGTGCAATAAGGGCACAGCAGTCATCATGGATGACTTTAATCTACATATAGATTGGGCTAACCAAATTAGTAAAATACTGTGGAGGAGGAATTCCTGGAGTGTTTACGGGATGCTTTCCTGGACCAATATGTCGAGGAACCAACCAGAGATCAGGCCATCTTAGACTGCGTATTATGTAACGAGAAAGGATTAATCAGCAATCTTGTTGTATGAGGCTCCTTGGGTCGGAGCGATCATAATATGATCAAATTCTTCATTAAGATGGAGAATGAAGTAGTTGACTCAGAGACTGGGGTCCTAAATTTAAATAAAGGAAACTACGATGGTCTGAGGCGCGAGTTGGGTAGGATTGATTGGGGAATGTCACTCTAAGGGTTGACGGTGGATAGACAATGACAAACATTCAAAGACAGAATGGATGAACTACAGAATTTGTTCATCCCAGTTTGGCATAAAAATAAAACAAAAAAGGTGACCCAACCGTGGCTAACAAGGGAAATTAGGGATAGCATAAGATCCAAGGAGAGGGCATATAAATTGGCCAGAAAAAGCAATAATCCTGAGGATTGGGAGCAGTTTAGGATTCAACAAAGGAGGACAAAGGGATTAATTAAGAAGGGGAAAATAGAATATGAGAGTAAGCTTGCAGGGAACATAAAAACTGACTGTAAAAGCTTTTATAGATATGTAAAGAGAAAAAGATTGGTGAAGTCAAGCGTAGGTCCCTTGCAGTCAGAATCAGGGGAATTTATAATGGGGAACAAAGAAATGGCAGACCAACTAAATACATATTTTGGTTCTGTCTTCACAAAGGAGCACACAAATAACCTCCCAGAGATGCCGGGGAACATACGGTCTGATGAAAGGGTGGAACTGAAAGAAATCAGTATTTGTAGGGAAATGGTGTTAGGAAAATTGATGGGATTGAAGGCCGATAAATCCCCAGGGCCTGATAATCTACATCCTAGGGTACCTAAGGAAGTGGCCCTAGAAATAGTAGATGTATTGCTGGTCATCTTCCAGAACTCAATAGACTCTGGAACAGTACCCATGGATTGGAGGGTAGCTAATGTTACCCCACTATTCAAAAATGGTGGTAGAGAAAAAGCGGGGAATTATAGACCGGTAAGCCTGACATCGGTAGTGGGGAAAATGCTAGAGTCCATTATAAAAGATGTAATAGCAGAGCACTTGGAAAGCAGTGACAGGATCGGACAAAGTCAACATGGGTTTACAAAAGGTAAATCGTGCTTGACTAATCTACTGGAATTTTTTGAGGATGTAACTGGTAAAATAGATAAGGGAGAACCAGTGGATGTGGTGTATTTGCACTTTCAGAAGGCTTTCGGTAAGGTCCCGCATAAGAGATTAGCGTGCAAAATTAAGGCACATGGGATTGGGGGCAAGGTATTGACTTGGATAGAGAACTGGTTGGCGGATAGAAAGCAAAGAGTTGGAATAAACGGGTCGTTTTCTGAGTGGCAGGCAGTGACTAGTTGGGTACCGCAAGGATCGGTCCTAGGACCCCCAGCTGTTCACAATATATATTAATGATTTAGACAAGGGAATTGGATGTAATATCTCCAAATTTGCAGATGACACAAAGCTGGGTGGGAGGGTATGCTGTGAGGAGGATGTCGTGAAACTCCAGTATGATTTGGCCAGGTTGGGTGATTGGGCAGAAACATGGCAAATGCACTATAATGTGGATAAATGTGAGGTTATCCACTGGTGGCAAAAACAGGAAGGCAGATTATTATTTGAATGGCAATAGATCGGGAGAAGAGGAAGTGCAAAGAGACCTGGGTGTTCTTGTGCATCAGTCGCTGAAGGTGAGCATGCAGGTGCAGCAGGCGGTTAAGAAGGCAAATGGTATGTTGGCCTTCATAGCAAGAGGGTTCGAGTACAGGAACAAGGATGTCTTGCTGCACTTGTACAGGGCCTTGGTGAGACCGCACCTTGAGTATTGTGTGCAGTTTTGGTCGCCTTATCTGAGGAAGGACGTTGTTGCCATGGAAGGAGTGCAGCGAAGATTCACCAGGCTGATACCTGGGATGGCAGGAATGACATATGAGGAGAGATTGTGTCGATTGGGCTTATACTCACTGGAGTTTACAAGATTGAGAGAGGATCTCATCGAAACCTATAAAATTCTGTCAGGCCTGGACAGACTAGATGCAGGAAGGATGTTTCCGATGGCCGGGGAGTCCAGAACCAGGGGTCATAGTCTAAGGATAAGGGGTAAGCCATTTAGGACTGAGATGAGGAGGAATTTCTTCACCCAGAGAGTGGTGAACCTGTGGAATTCTCTGCCACAGAGGGCGGTGGAGGCCAGTTCATTAAATATATTCAAGAAGGAGTTGGATATATTTCTTAAGGCTAAAGGGATCAAGGGATATGTGGAGAAAGCAGGGACGGGGTACTGAATTTGGATGATCAGCCATGATCTCATTGAATGGTGGAGTAGGCTCGATGGGCCGAATGGCCTACTCCTGCTCCTATCTTCTATGTTTCTATGTTTTCCTACGTTAATGGTGCTATGTAAATACAATTTGTTGTTGTTATTGGAAGAAAGCACAGAATCTTAGACCAAGTCCTGCGGAACCTCTAATACAATCAGAAAATACTGGTTGTTGCGTCACCGGCCTTCTGGAATTAGAGATCCATTAGTGGTTGTCACCCATATATCCGGCATGCCATCTGCCATTTAATTTTCAAAATAGGCCTATAGATTTTGTCAGAGGGCATTTGACAAATGCATTGTGCTGATGAATATTGTAAATTAAAATTAGATACATTCAAAAATACAGCAAAATAATTTACTGTATACTCACAAAAGTAAATTTTTAAAATGATATAATTTTGGTGCAAAACTTGACTCCAAAGAATAATATGCACTGAGTAAACGGAGGGATATCTGGAGAAGGTGATGTTCAATGGAAGATCGTTTCATCAACAACCATCTAACATTCAATCTAAAAACCTTCAAATGAATGAGCAATTTCCCTGATTTAATCATTACATTTAACGTGCTAAATCACTGTACAGTATTTTCTTTCTAATTAAGTCGCCGAACATTTAACACAGGCTTTGTTCAATCAGAAGCAACCATGTCAGTTGAAATTTGCCAGTCATTTTTCAAACTGCAGTTCTGTTGTGCCTATTTTTAATTCATCCCCTATTGAAATAAGCATAATTCACTGCATGTTTGTGTTCATGAAATCTTAAACGTATGATTAAAAAAAAAAAATCTCTTCTATATTACACTACCAGATCAATAATAAATTAAGCTAAAATCTCTCACGGCCAATCTGATTCCTTGTATTAAATCTAATTACATGTACTGTTAATAGCATATATATAAAGGAAGATTTTCCGCTTCTGCACATCTGGCACACGCTAGGAATGCATATCTGGCAATTATGCACCCCAGTTGATGGTTTTCCACCCATTAATTTTAGTGACCAGAAGATCACAGGCTGGAGGCGCACTTGATGTGCGTTCTCAAGCCTGCGTCAGGAATGCCAAGGCAGAAAATCTCTGCGACAATGTGATTTTTCAGGAGTCTCAAGTTGGTGCTTTTTGATGTGAATCAGTTATTACATCTGGTTCAATGCAGGATATAGATTGTGGTATCAATGAGCCAAGTGACTGTTGTGAAATCTCACAGTATGGCACTGTGTTGTGATCTTGTCTGGTACAGCACTCAAAAGCACAAAAGAAATTCAAACTACAACAGATGGAGACTGAAGAGAAAATGTCTTCTTTAGGTTCTCATTAGTCAATGCTGCAGAGGAAGCCTCACTATTAAATGTTGGGTATTCCTTGAGGAGTACAAATGATCCATGACTCATGAATTATGGTCTTGCATGGCTATAAAAGTGCCTGTAAATTACAATCCCAAGTGAAATATTTGGTTGATGCTATCGGTCTGTATTCCCTTGCAGACTCTTGACACGTGCGTGGAATAGCTTTATGTGCTAGAATGTCACATGCGCTTTCTGATTAAGTGCTAAATATCACATGTGAGACATCATTCCTATTTTTGCCTGTGCGAAGGATAAATCATTTCAGGAATGGAATGGCGTTCAAGAACAGCCTGCTCTTTCCCGGGTCTCCTCCGCTCACTCATTTCACTGTAGGTTCCAAAGATTAGACCAGCCTAGAGTTTAAACATTTGGTTCAGTTCAAGTGTGCAAAAATCTGGATTGCATGAAACCATATTAAAACCACCAGTATAAATCCTCAATTTCTCTACAGGATCCTGGCAATGGTATTCTGTATAGGCTTAGGAGTTTGTAGCTTGTGAGCAAAGATCTGTCCATTCAAGTAAAGTGATCCACATGAAACAATAGGATTGGACTATGATATAAACTTCTAACAATCTTGGGATCAAAATGACATACCACAAGCTTCACTATTGTAGTGTATTAGTGAACATCAGATGAATCCAAGAATTGTGACATCGTCCACAACTCACTCCAACGCAACCATTTTATAGCACTTATATAGTGCTGTTCAAGGAGAAAAACAAGTTGATCTGATAGTGTTATTGAAGAAAATTGAAGAATGACTTTGCTGGTTGAATGATGGATGTTTCTGCTTTTTTATGTGCCTATTATTTCTCCATTTGGTGAGTGATCTCTATTCTGGCCTAAGCAAGTCATTTTTTGTCTTTGTGATGGCCTGTGTGTGTTATTTGAATTACTAGCTTTTGGAGCCTTGAATCCATTTATATTATTGTGCTTTTGGTCTAGGTCTATGATTAATAATCTGTGTTTTATCTGTATTGTCTTCTCTTCATTAGTGTCACTTAGGCTGTTGTAGATGTTGTGGGAATCTGTGTGACTGGACATGTTGCTGTGGATTATCTTGTGGAGGTTCTCTCACTGTATCCTTCGTCTTTATATTTTTGGTGGCATTGCTTACCTGTACAATCAGAATGCAATGAGTTATATTGCGGTTAACGCCTATTAGAGGCAGGGTGAATGATCTATTAATTCATTAAAAAGCAACTGAGGCAACAGAGAAAATGAATGAGAGTGTGAGAAAAGAGTTAAAAATGATCAGGGCAGCATGAGAAGTTGGCCTGAGTTACAATAAGTGGGTTGAAAAAAGGACTAGGACCACAGGGGCCACAGTAAGGGAGCTGAGAGCACCACGGGCCAAAATAAGTGATTTATAAGTGGACGGCCCAAACTAAGTGAGGTAAGAGAGGTTGGGGATCACAGAATGCGGCAGAAGGACCCAAGGGCTATACGGAATCTTTTTTGAAATAAATTAATTTTATTTGAAGCTGGATAAAATGATTGATTATTTTCTATTCAACAGCTTAGTTCCCATTGGTTTGGTGTACCTAATGCTAAGTTGGAGCTTGGAGATGGACTTTGCGAGGGCCAGGGCTGGGAGTTAATCATGTGCCAGGATCAGTCACATTGATAAGTAAAATACATTTGGTTGCATTAGAACATACTTGGCTATGATTAAGAACGATCGAGAAATGTGACAAAAAAGAGCCGACAGGAAGGACTGTAGAAGTTGCAGGATTACAGGAAATACTTGCTATATGCAAAACTTCCAATTTATAATGAGCAAATTTCCCATGGGGTTGCTCACAGTGGGTCAGAGATTTCAGTAAATTGTAGAAGTTTGACAGTTATAGTGTAACAGGAAGTAAGTGCGACACTAACCAGAAGTAGGGGCTGTACGTAATACATATGATACATTTTATATATATTTTGGAGATGCAAATGTCTTCAGCCACAGTCTTCTGAGAACGAAGTCATGAAACAAGACGAAGAAGTGCAATAGTAGTTTTGGAGAAAGTCTTTTTGGCCTAGAATTTGGATCATGCAGCCTCTGCTTTTCGGGCAAATAAAAGGTGCTAAAGGGTCCAATACGGCCTGTGCGTGTTCATTCCACGCCAGGAGAGCACTGCCTGCCTTGGTTTGTGACCGCTGTCCCAGCCATTGCTGCTGTCACCCCATCCGGCAGGAGAAGGCTTGGCCACTCGGGTCCTTGCCTTATGGATTCGCACACTCGGCCTGAGCCAGGCTCGAGCTCCAGCTTGTCCTTGGCAACCGCCGCCATTGGAACACGAGCCCCAACAACCGCACATGGCTCCCACTGACAGCGCGCTCCCAGTTGCGGGAGAACAGCAGCAAGGTTCATCCTTCACTGGATTGTGATCCTTCCTGGGCGTGGGCCTAACTGTATATCAAATGCACCCAACTGACGTTTGTTCAGGCCCGGCATCCTCCTCGCTCCCCCCACCCCTAGGGACCTCTGCCCTCGAGAGTGCAAAGAACAACAATGAGGCACATCTGTGATGTTAGAGGGAAGTACCATTAGGACTAACTTATTAAGCTACAGCTCTTCAGTCTTGAAAACAGATATCTCAGAAAGAACATTGTAGAAGTACACAAGTTGCTTAATGGGGTAGAGAAGATAAACCCAAAACAGTACTTTGAGGTGTGCTGGGGCAGTAGGATGTGAACTGTTTCAAGGTTGTGAAGGGAAAATGTGAGAGACATCAGCAAGCATTCCTTTACAAAGAAAGATCAATTGCAGCAATGGGTTGCCAGGAAGAGTGGGCCAGGGCAATGGATTCATTTAAGAAACATTTAGACACAGCTGTGGAAGAGAGGAAGGTTAGTATTCTGGAAGGATAAAATCAAATGGGCTGAACTACCTTCTTCACCTTAATCTATCTTGTGATCTTATGGTTATAAAATAAAAGTGTGTGTCAGTGTGTCAAGCCAGAGGGGGGCCCAGCACTATAATCAATATCTCTATACTGGAATTACACGGAGCTGGTTATTGACAATGCTAGTGCTGTCCATCAATCTACAGCATGCACACTGTGATGAACAAGTGCTGATAAACAGTGACTTGTTATAGTAGACAGCACTTGTTAAGATTCACAGAGTTAACACTTCATTGTGCAACAACATTATAAACCCATTCGTTAGAAGAATTTGAGAATGTATTTACACATAGTGCACTGAGGATATCTTTCCCGTAGTGAACCAAGTGGCCGTGGGTTGGTAAAAATCAGCAACACATACACAGTCAACAGGAGGCATCAAACAAAAGAGTAGGTGGTTCACTCACTGGAGCAGGGCAGACAGGTTTCATCACGCAGTAATGTAAGTTTTGTGGTGCTTACCTATCTGTCACCTCATTACTTAGGGGAATGTTGCCCAGGTTTTTTGATCAGCTGCTCTGCTTGATTTTTGCTGCTGTAGAAAGTATCTATGCAGTTACAATCATCTTTTTGTTATTGTGCGCTACACATTTATTTATTTTGCTCACCTTACTGTAAATGATTGACACGGCTTAGATAACTTACCTGTGCATAGAAAAAATTTGGACTCTCCCACACTGACCTCTCCTTGGGGTGGCATGATATCAACTTGCAGTGCGGCTGAAAGAGGAAAAACAAAAAGTGAGAAAACTCCGACTACCAGTGCGTCACATGGGCATGCACAAACTACGAGTGCGACACATGAACACACACACACGATCAGCAATTATATGGCACCTTTAATGTAGAAAGACAACATCAGAAGTACCATGGTGAATGGAAAGCAAAAGGCTAGACACATGAACTCACGTACCAGTGTGGCGTGAAGATACGAAGACTACCAGTTTGATAAGTACACAGACACACAAATACACAAACTACCAGTACAATGAGCAAATGCAACTCCTCAGAAGGACAAAAAAACTAGAAACCACTGTAAACAGCCTGATGGTCTTTATAGGGCTACAACACTTCACAGGTTCATCTCTGACCCGTGCTTCCTTCAAGCTTGACTTCATTCAGGGAGCGCTGGATCAACAGATTTACAAATATATCTTCAACTTAAAGATGTTCATTCGTATTTCATATTTTATTCCATTGGTGCGGCTGGTAACTTCACGGTCCATAGGTTTGTTATGTTGCACATGGGAAATCAAAACAAATTCTTTCTACCATAAACAGAAGCAGTGCATCATGTTAGACGTCATGTAAAGATGCTCTTCAGGAGAGAATTTTTCCCCCCCACTTACTATATATATAGGCCCTAAAATTCTGTAGGATACATAAAAACAGGAGTTGGCCATTTGACCCCTCGGGCCTGTTCCACCATTCAGTAAGATCATGGCTGATCTTTTACCGCAAATCCCCTTTCCTGCACTATCCCCGTATCCCTCGATATCCAAAATTCTTCTGATCTCCTGACAAATCTCCCAAAGATTGTCAAATATTCTGGAGAAATGGCACAAAGGGCCAT
This sequence comes from Somniosus microcephalus, assembly GCF_052327205.1. Lineage (NCBI taxonomy): Eukaryota > Metazoa > Chordata > Chondrichthyes > Squaliformes > Somniosidae > Somniosus > Somniosus microcephalus. Next base: position 23,298,592 of record NC_141012.1, read on the forward strand.
TTTTAACAGTTTCTGGGAGTTCCATCGATCTCCTTTGAAATTCCAGATGATATACGCTTCCCTCCCACATACTGCCAGGTCTAAAAGATGGGCTGGGGATTTATTGGCAAATCTCTGTAATCCCGCTCTGTAACAAGAGCACGAGCACAAGAAATAGTGACCTTTAATGATCTGTGCAACAGACCTCTGCCAACTACATCACTCCCCCTTCTGGGTGAAGCACTATTGTGTAATGTCAAACCAGTAGAGTAGGGGATATAAAAATGACAAATATTATTTATAAAACAAAATTCTGCCATATTAATATATTCAGCAAATGGCCGATCAAATTATGTTTTAACACCTTGGTGCTTAACTTCTATGTTACTCGATAAAAGCTTCGCGTAAGAGTGACTTAGGAATTTTATTTCAAATGTCAATCCTTTTTTGGGTTGGTTCCTTTCATTTAATGTCATTTCTTTATGGGTAGGAGGCTGGGTTTGATATTGAGGAGATACTGTGATCAAATCTAATGATCTGCTTACTGTTGAACCAACTCAGGCCAGATAATGTCGAAAAGATCCATTACAGAGCCTGGAGTACAAGCAGTGTGCGGCTCAGCAATCTTTTTCTCTTTTGTTTTAAACACTCTCAAAATATTTTTTTGAATTAAACATGATTTTTTAATTCATTAAATCTATCTTAATATTCTGAATATAGGTGGCAGAGGTCAGCTGCAGCATGAGGAGTCTCGGTGGTGCTCAGATGGATCTACTTATGAAGCATACCGTTCAGATGGACAGATTCAAAATACCATTCAGCCTGCGTGGGTAGACTGCAGGGATATTGCTCATTTCAGTGACATCTAAAATGTCTTCTGCTTTCATTTCATCATATTGGCTCTTTAACCAAGGCAACGGGGACGGGCATGACGCCTTTACTTCTGAGATACAGCACAGGGAATGTGTAATGAGGGCCTGTGTACATTCTCCCTTGGGTAAAGCGATTCTTCAGTGCTGCTGGTTGCTGCAGTGGCTGTCATTTCGACCTGTGCAATGAGAGGACTCGGTCTCTGATCTCATTTATCTGCAGGGCAGCTACTTTCCTCAGCTAAGTACTGTAATTAAGTTCTACTCAGAGAGGCTAAGATAGCAATTAGGCATCGACAGTCTGTTCGGATTCCAAATCTAACATGGACAAATAAAAAAAAAAGAATTCTTTGCAATTCATTGTAATTTCTGGTTATTATAATGCTTCAGCCGTCAGTATATTTCATAAAGTGTTCTATTAACAGTGAAACCTAACTACATCTGAAATTATATTAGCTATGCTGGGTCATGAACCCTTGTATTAATAAATGTTACGGTAGGTTCAAATAAAAATAACTTTTAATACATGTTTAGAATTACAAAAAGACAATTATAAGCACACTGCCTGCAAGATACAATAACTGCTCAACATTTCCATAACGCTTCCAAATAGTCCATAAAAACAAGCAGAAACTCAAGTCCAAAAACAAAATGAATCATTCTGAAAATTTGCAAGGATTATAAAACATAATTCTGTCATATTAATATATTCAGCAAATGGCTGGTCAAAGGTTTGTTTGAATGGCGACATTTAGCTCTGCTGTCAGTTGATGTGCAATGGCTTTGCCTCGTGATTCCCCCACGTACCGAGTTCCTGATCTCTGCCGCATGTGCAGGGCGAGGCTCCACGCAGAAACTACGGGGCTTCCGGAAGGAGGAAGAAAAGGAATTACTGAAGCACCACGCGCCCTCCCCACAGCCACACGTCACGATTTTGTATTGCAAATTGACCATGAATTGGTAGTTATCATCTGTTGTACAATGATAAATAACACACACTGACCAGCAGTTAAGCTACTATAGAATACATTCATTTAGTGGGATTTAGGCATTTGTCATCATCTTAATTTGTCGACACACTAAAATGTGTTTTATTAACCATCTAATTTATTTATTTTTACTAAGAAAACAGTGTTTCATTCACAAATTTAATAAAACTTGCAATTCCATAGATACAGCAGCCTAGAAATGATTGAGTGACATTATCATGAGAATGCTCAACACCTTCAAGATAGTGGAGAGAGAAATTTCATGTGTTTGTTAAACATTTGTATGATAACATCACTCCGTAATTTCCAGGCGACTTGACATTCAGAAATGTACAGCAGGTAACAATTGCATTTTGTGGTTTCCAGCGTTATTTCTTGAATTGTAATCAATCACAGAATTTTCAATGAGTTAAAAAAAGGTTTGATCAAATCAGTAACACCACCTTATACACATACTTTTCTATACAATTACTGCAATATAATATATATTGGTATTTATTAGTCAGTTAAACACAACAGTCCATAACACTCTCCATCAGCTTGCCCCCATGCTAGCGTTGGCTGAGTGCCAAGAACAGGTCTAACATCCTACCCCTCATCCTATGCAACACAATCACAGTTGCAATTAAAGAATCCAGAGATTATTTAGCGCTTTTAAAAATAGGAAAAAAATCCCAAGCTACTTCACAGAGGAAGAAAGGAACAAGCCTAAGGGAGAGTTAGTAGAGGTGACCAAAAGCTTGGTGGAAGAGATGGGTTTTGAGAAGGTTTTAAAAGGTGGATGGAGAGGTTTAAGAAGGAGCTTTGCAGAGGGCTGAATGGTGGAGCAGAAAGAAGGGGATACACACAAGACCAGACTCAGAGGACCACAGAGCACGGTAGGAGGCTTAAAACTGGTGACGGTCGCATAAGCTGGGTGGGTGAGGCCATCGAAGGATTTATAGCTAAGGAGGATGGCAATTTTAAATTGGATGCACTGGGTGACAGGAAGCCAGTGTAAGTCAGCAAAGTGATGGGTGAGCAAAGCTCAATACAAAATGGGACCAGTGTGGCAGAGTTTTGGATGAGTTTCAGTCTGTGGAAGATGGAGATCGGGAAGGAGGGCACTGCATGTTGTTGTAAGAATTCATATAGTTAAAACTGCTTGCAGCCAGGGAACAAGTGGAATATGAATAGTTTATTTTGCTAAAAGCAGACAGTTTTATATTTGTGACTGTCTTTATGTCAAACAATGTCAGAATTCCTAAATAAATAGGATGAAAGACTTTTTAACAATATACTAAAGGTTGCCTTAAAATCTTTCACTATTCACTCAGACACCTGGGAAGAAACAGCCACTGACCGACCACGATGGTGTTAGGTCAGCCAGGTTGCTGTGAATGAGTTGGAGGTTGTGAGGTTGCGAGATCTGACTGCCAAACACCTGGCACATAAGGCAACTCATCTGGCTTTCAAGGCGATATGTGCAGCCGTATGTGCAGGTCCAGGATTGGGCACTTTGCCCATCAGCACATCCACAACAAAAGACACTCATCCACTGATTCGACAGGACACTTCATCAATAACAGTTCGCAATGAACGATACCTCTTGTTTCACCACTATTTTAGGGTTTTCAGAAGAAGGGACTCTAGAATGAAGATGGTAGGCTTTCATTTATTAATTATGAATTCTTCATGTTTGTAGCCACAAACTATCACAAGAGCACAGTTTGATTTGCTCTCAAGAGGGTAGTGTTGTTTTCTATGTATAACATATAATGTGCTTGTTCTTTTTTATTTGATTATTGATTATTCAGCATTTATTTTGCTATGTCTTTACTTTCTTTGTTTCAGTTTTGTTTACAGTATATGCAACAATTTTTACTTCATTTTCTCCCTTCTCATTGCTTTCTTCAGCTTTGGTTTTTTTTTGGTGATTTTGCAAATTTTCTCCTGCACACAGGTCATTTTGAAAGTGCATTTCCTCCTCTGTAAGCTACCTCCCATCTCACAACACGCATTGCTTCCGCTTTGAGGGGACACGTTGAACAAGTATTTGACCTGCTCCTGGGCTTCTGCCAGCGCATTACTGAGGCAGATACCACGAGTCGCACGGGATTTGCCTTCGCTCCTTTCAGGGATGTGTGTACCCTTTTTGTTAAACTGTCCAGTTCAAGCTGGGAATGCATATGGGCTAGAAAATGCAACAGGGAACACTTTACATGCAGGTGAAAACACTGAAGCACCTGTAGAGCACTCAATGTGCTACATCAGAGTGCTGCAGAGAAAGATGTACAGTGCACAATGACTGCAAATGTTGCGACACAAAGAAACTGGGTCCATTTCTACTTTTTCACCATTACTGTCATCTTATTGATAATATGTATCATGTAGACTTCAAACTCAAAGAAAACAAATGGTTCAAGGCTTTGTTCTTTGAGTGTTTAGAACCTTCAGTCAAGTATTCCGGAACATCTTTCACCTGATGCTATCAGCATTCCCTGAGGATACCACACACACTTACAAGCCCATCACGGAACAGTTTTGAATGGATCAGATGCTGTTATTACAGAAGGTACACAATAGATATTGTTTATAACTAAACCACAAAAGTACAAAGAATACAAGTGCATTGATTCTCGCCTCTAAACTCGGCTGAAATAAATATATATTCTTTCAGCTATATATTGGGAGATATTCATTCTCTTAAAATGGGTGAGCTGTCTGTGGAGGCACGATAAGTGCCAACAGCTCACCCAAGTAGTATTAATGTGGTCCGGGCCCAATTTCAGGCCAGCCTTGGACCTCCCGGTTGCGGAACACGTTTCATGTGCAGAGCCCATTTCAGGCTCGAAAACGGGCCGAAAGGAATCTCAATCCCTTTAAATTTAAGACATTGAGGGATAGGGAGCCGGTTTAGTACTGTGAGGACAGGGATGGTGAGATACATGCAGTGGAGATTTGGACAAGTTAGATTTCAATGAGAGGCCAGTAAGGAGAACACAGAAAAAAAACTATTTTGGAGGTTACAAAGGTATGTATAAACATTTAGTGCTGGAGGGGGGCTGAGGTAGGGGTAGTGACAGACACTATTGCAGAGGTTGCAATAAGCAGTCTTTGTGGTGAATAAGATAAGAGCATTTGATTTAATCTTCACCTAAACTCACTCTTCCTTGTTTCCACCAATTCCTTTGCCTCCCTCAATCTCACCCTCCAACACGGACCACTCCCTCAACTTGGTCATCACACACAGCCCGTGGTGTTCATCGACAGGGCTCTCTCCAATGATTTCCTCAACGTCACTCTCCTACACAGCCGCCTGCAACAATCCTGAGGAGCTGTGGGAAGGAGTTGTGGCTCTTCCCACCTCTGGGGAAGGGGGAGAAAGAAGCTGGATATATAAATCAAATACCAGAATCTTATGAAGGGAAGGCGATGTGCTGTTGTGCTGACCTGTACCACAGTTCCTCAATATTATTATATGACAACTGTCCTGGTAAACTCATCATACCACAATGACACCCACCTGCCAGTGGTCTCACTGTTCACCTCAGTTTTGCATCCCCCAGTTTTGGGGACTATACTGCAAAGAAACTCCTGTGTTCCAATCAACTATACTTCTCTACCTCCCAAACTGTTGTAGGTTTTGATACTTAAAATAATTACTATAAAATAAACATATTGTAGAAAAATAAGGACAGAATATGTGACTTTAAAATGCTGACTGAATTATGACTGAAAGCTGTGAATGATTCCCTGACCGTGAGCTCCACTTCGCCTGAATTCTGCAACTGGTCGAAACAATTCATTCTGAAAGTATTATTCCATTGTTAACTAATAAAACAAATGATCAAAACTGGACTAAATATCAAAAAGCTAACAGAAGCAATTTAGATTATTTCTTTCACAAAAATGAAATGAGTTTACTTGTTTGAGTAAGGTTGCTTAATGTAAAATCTTTAATACATGAAAGCTAGATAAGCATATCTATATATATAAAGCGGCTCTTCTGTCTGTCCCGACGTCTGTCTGTCCGTTCTCTATACGTTTGAAAGTTACAGAGCGTACCGACGCGCGCGTTGCCTCAAAAGAAAGCTTACGTTTCGGCCGGACAAAAATCCCGCCCGCGGTATCCCAAAAACGTTCAGCGTTCCACTCATTAGCATCTCATTAGCGACCGTGTGACGTCGAGGTCCACCAATCGGACGGCGGGTTCCTTCCTACAGTTGAGTGTCGAGTGACTCGACGATTGACCAATCCTACGCTTCGGTGACCTGACCGGTCGACCAATCGGTGCGTGTGTGGGCGGGCCTTATCCTTCTGAACCGAGGTGAGTGGCCGCCATCTTGATTTTTCACAATTTTTACCCCCACACTTTCTGTGTGTTAGGGAACGAAGGTAAATATTTTAATGATGTGTTAGGGAATTAAATAACAATTTAATAGGGGGGGGGGAGAGAGCCTCGCGAAATCGCGGGGGGGGGGGGGGGAGAGCCTCGGGAAATCGCGGGGGGGGGGGGAGAGAGGGCCTCGGTAAATCGCGGGGGGCTCGCGCCGCCCGCACTGACCGCGCATGCGCCGCCCGCCCGCCCACAGCGGCCGTCCATCAGCCGCGCGATACGCGGGGGACCTCAGCTCCGGACCTCAGGCGCTAGGCAAGGGGAGGGGCCGGAGAGAGGGACAGAGTGGAGGGGAGGGAGTGGGGGAGGGGAGGGGGTGGGGGAGGGGAGGTGTGGGGGTGGGGGAGGGAGGGAGACAGGGGAGGGGAGGGAGGGAGAGGAGGGAGGGATAGGACAGGGAGAGGACATGACAGGGAGAGGGGGGACACACAGGGGCAGGGAGACCAAGCGCCCCAAAATTGCCCTCGCAACGCGGGGCTCCCCAGCTAGTATGTCTATGTTTTAAACAATGTAAACTCAGCTTGACCCATTGTTGCTGTCTGTGGAGGGCACTTTGCTTTTGGCAACAGGTGTCATTCAATTGATGTGCGATTATGTTCTCACTGAAAAATTACTGGAATTAATCATTGTGTATTACAGGAAAAAATCCTGCTCTGACCGAGACTGCCAAATTGTACTAAATTATCAATTGTTTTGAGCTACAGATTTGCGCCAACCAGGAACTGGTTTGAGACCGTCCAAACCTATTTCACTAAGAACCCTTACATTCAACAGAGAGAGAAGGCTTTCATTCCATTAATCTGGGCTGGATTCAATCCAAGTTTGGAGGGGAAAGTACCCAAACTCCATTCAATATAATTTAAAGGATAATTACTTTTACAAGAAATAACACAGGCTAAGTTCCAAATTGGCCTTACCCTCAAATATATGTCTATTTAAAAAAATCAATGCATTTTTTTTAAATCACAAAGGGTATGGGTTCCAATTTCAGAATTTTTCGTACATGGACTTTCATTTGACAAGGTGTCACACAGGAGAATATTGGAGACGATGAAGGGGTATCGAATTCGGAGAAGGGCAGCAAATTTGATTAAAAACTGTCGAGAAGGGAGAAAACAGAGAGCAGGAGCTGAGGGCAGTTCCTAAGGGGGAAAAATTCAGTTGTTTGTGCCTCCCGTTAGCGCCTTAAGAGGGCGCAAAGCAACTAGCGCCCGGGCGCGGTGATGTTTGCGCCGCTCGCGAAATTAACTGGACATTTTGCGGCGGCGCTAAACACTGCCGCCACAATCTCTTGCGGCGGCAGATCGTGACGTCAGTCGAGTGCGCAACGCCCCGTTAGCGCGCCCCCTGCCTTACCGCCTGCCGCTAGCAACGACAGGTTGAGGGGAGCGTTTTGCAGTCAGAAAGGGACTGGGGGAACGCTATTTAAAGGCGACCGCTTCCTGCCTTTTTTTGTTGGTGACATTTGTGCACCACGCATTCTGAGAGAGAGAGAGACTGACTTCTGGAGAGATTCAACGCTGTGTGAAGGAGTTTTGAGTACTGAGCAGCACTTTGCAGGTTCCTTTTGATATGCACTTCCTTGCTTCGCAAGCGCTCTGAGGTAGCGCCTCACTCCTCGGACTTTGCGCCTTAAGACAGGTGTGAAGCGCCTGATTTAGTGCTCCAATCACCTCCAGGGGCGATAAAAGCCAAGTTTGCCGTCGGAGGCAGTAATTAGCGTCAGGTGCTAAACTTTGCGCACGGCCGATAATGGCGCCCCAAACAGGGTGATACTGAATTTTTCCCCGAGTGTTTGGAAGTCGGTAGCAGTGTCCCAGGGGTTCAAAGTGTACATCAGTGATTTGGATGTGGGGATTTGCAAATAAAACCCCAAGTCCTACCACTCCACGACACTGCATCATTGCACCAATACATTGTACTACTGTGCACAACTGTTACTCAGAGCATAAGAACTGTAGGTTGTCCAGATGCGAAGATTTTTCATTCTGAATTTCAGTGTCTCTCCTGCAGAATTAGGATATTTCTCACAGATAGCTCCAATATAATACAGTAGTGAAACGTTTCCACTCCCAGCACTGCAATTTTAAATCTCAAACATCTCAGTACAGAGTTCGGACTGAGTCTCTCCTACACTCATCAATTGCTGGGTCTCATTCACAAGTTTACTATCTAATTCCCCAAATTGAGTTGCACTGTAATTGTACTTGAAGCCCTTGGTGTCGGTTGTTTTATCTTTGCAAGTTCGGTCACCATTCAACAGAATGGTGAAGCATTACTTTTCTGTGGCTTACAGCAGCATATTGGTGCAAAGTTTTTTGCCTTTGATAATGCACTTTGAAGAACTGCAAACTAAATAAATTATTAAAAAGCAAAAGGGAGAACTAGTTGCTGTTATGCCCTTTGTTCTACATGCTAATTAACATTTCTTCTTGAAGGGGACTTCAGCTGTTGAGCTGGTTGACCATTTCTCCAACTCTGGCCTTTTGGATATCCACAATTTGAATCGCTCCACCACTGGCGACTGTGCCTTAAGTTATCTAGTCCCTAAGCTCTGGAATTCCCTCCCTAAACCTCTCTGCGTCTCTACCCCTCTCTCCTCCTTCAAGATGCTCCTCAAGTGGAGTTGACGTAAAACTTCAGCCATGATCTGATTGAATGGTGAAGCAGGCTCGACGGCCTGTATGGCCTAACATAACATAAGAAGTAGGAGCAGGAGTAGGCCATACGGCCCCTCGGGCCTGCTCCGCCATTCAATAGGATCATGGCTGATCCGAATCTAGACTCACGTCCACTTCCCTGCCCTCTCCCCGTAACCCCTAATTCCCTTATCAGCTAGGAAACTGTCTATCTCCGTTTTAAATTTATTTAATGTTGCAGCTTCCACAGCTCTCTGGGGTAGCAAATTCCATAGATTTACTACCCTCTGAGTGAAGAAGTTTCTCCTCATCTCAGTTGTGAAAGGGCAGCCCCTTATTCCAAGATTATGCCCCCTAGTTCTAGTCTCACCCATCAGTGGAAACATCCTCACTGCATCCACCTGATCAAGCCCCCTCACAATCTTATATGTTTCGATAAGATCGCCTCTCATTCTTCTGAATTCCAATGAGTAGAGGCCCAACCTACTCAACCTTTCCTCATACGTCAACCCCCTCATCTCCGGAATCAACCGAGTGAACCTTCTCTGAACCGCCTACACCTGCTCTTCTTTCTTATGTTCTTAAAACCTAACTCTTTGACCAAGCTTTTGGTCACCTGTCGTAATATTTCCCTAATAAAAACAGGAAATGCTGGAAATACTCAGCAGGTCAGGCAGCATCTGTGGAGAGAGAAACAGAGTTAACGCTTCAGGTCGATGACCCTTCGTCAGATAGGATCCTATCACAGACCTTCCCTTTTGTTCTTTCCTGCCCCCCTTTCCCTGCCCCTACACTTGCTTAAAATCTGTTACATCTCCAGCTTTTTCCAGTTCTGACGAAGGGTCATCGAAAATTGAAAAAATTATGAGGGACAGAATTAGTCTCCACGTGGAGAGGCAAGGATTAATCAAGGATAGTCAGCATGGCTTTGTCAGGGGGAGATCGTGTCTGACCAATTTGATAGAATTTTGAGAGGGGGTGTCTAGATGTGTGGATGAGGGTAGTGCAGTTGATGTAGTCTACATGGACTTCAGTAAGGCTTTTGACAAAGTCCCGCATGGGAGACTGGTCAAGGTGGTAACAGCCCATGGGATCCAGGGCAATTTGGCACATTGAATCCAAAATTGGCTTAGTGGCAGGAGGCAGAGGGTGATGGTCAAAGGTTGTCTTTGTGACTGGAAGCCTGTGTCCAGTGGTGTACCGCAGGGATCGGTGCTGGGTCCTTTGCTGTTTGTAGTGTACATTAATGATTTAGATATGAATGTAGGAGGTATGATCAGCAAGTTCGCAGATGACACAAAAATTGGTGGAGTGGTAAATAGCGAGGAGGGAAGCCTCAGGCTACAGGACGATATAGACCGGTTGGTCAGATGTGGCAAATGGAATTTAGCCCTGAAAAATGTGAGGTGATGTATTTTGGGAGGACTAACAAGGCAAGGGAATGCACAATGAATGGTAGGATCCTAGGAAGGACAGAGGATCAGAGGGACCTTGGTGTGCATGTACATAGATCTCTGAAGGCAGCAGGACAGGTAGATGAGGTGGTTAAAAAGGCATATGGGATACTTGCCTTCATTAGCTGAGGCATCGAATATAAGAGCAGGGAGGTTATGATGGAGCTGTACAAAACACTAGTTAGGCCACAGCTGGAATACTGTGTGCAGTTCTGGTCACCACACTATAGGAAGGATGTGATTGCATTGGAGAGGGTGCAGAGGAGATTCACCAGGATGTTACCTGGGCTGGAGCGCTTCAGCTATGAAGGGAGACGGGGTTGTTTTCCTTAGAGCAGAGAAGGCTGAGGGGGGACCTGATTGAGGTGTACAAAATTATGAGGGGCATAGACAGGGTAGATAGAAAGGAACTTTTCCCCTTAGTAGAAGGGTCAATAACCAGGGGGCATAGTTTCAAGGTAAGGGGCAGGAGGTTTAGAGGGGATTTGAGGAAAAACATTTTCACCCAGAGGGTATCTGGAACTCACTGCCTGAAAGGGTGGTAGAGGCAGGAACCCTCAACATTCAAGAAGCATTTAGATGAGCACTTGAAACGCCATAGCATACAAGGCTACGGACCAAGTGCTGAAAAATGGGATTAGAATAGATAGGGCTTGATGGCCGGCGCGGACTTCATGGGCCGAAGGGCCTCTTTCTGTGCTGTATAAATCTATGACTCTATGACCTGAAACGTTAACTCTGTTTCTCTCTCCACAGATGCTGCCTGATCTGCTGAGTATTTCCAGCATTTTCTGTTTTTATTTCAGATTTCCAGCATCCGCAGTATTTTATTTTGTAATATTTCCCTATGTGGCTCGGTGTCAAATTTTGTTTGATCCTTTGAAGCACCTTGGGATGTTTTACTGTGTTAAGGGCGCTATATAAATGCAAGTTGTTGTTACAGCTATATGTAGCCAAGTGGGAAAATGCAGTGAATATTTAAGTCCACTAGATGGCGCGGTTCATTTTCCCCTTTAGAATTTGAAAAAAGGAGAAAAGGTTTATGGGAAGGGCCATGTGATGCCAAAGGAACCTCCCCTTTCTTCACAGCCTCCATTTTCTAGATCCAGCGTGGGGGGTGTGCTCTGAGGAGAGTTGGGGTGAATATGACTTTTGAAATGAACTTAGTCTGCGTAAAGTACAACTAAAACAGCATTTAGTGCAGCCAGACATAGTTTTAAAGTGATATTGTTTCCCAAATCACTCGATATCACGGGGATGCTTGTAGATTGTCCCACCATGTGCTGGTGTTAACCTTTGTTAAAATTGTTGTTGAGTCCTTGGGGCTACGTTTCGAACGAGTTTAATACTTTCTGTTTGCTTGTAAGAGGTGACAAGTGATAACGGGACATACGAATGTATGGTATGATATGTTTTGTTTTGTATAATGATTGTTAGTTAATTAACTGCCTTCACCTGTGGTTTGCCTCATGTTCTGTTTTGCAGCAAGCCACTGCCGTATTTTGTCGACTGTGTTTTATGTATTTACAATTTCATCCTAAACCTAGACCCAAGTTATTAATACAGAATAAAAAACCCCAAAAACGAAAGTTCGTGTCCTGTGCTGCTCCATTTCGCCAGGCTACACATTTTGGTACCAGGAGTGGGGTCTGTTAGCTTGGAGTTTCTCAGGTTTGGGAAAGTTACATAAAATACGGCAGTGGGGGAAGAGCGGTGTGGTGCCAAGTGGACCTGGAGACGGACGGAGAGTGCTGCCTGGGGTTGCTAAGGAGGACCAGACCAGACAGACGGGATCCAGAGGGCGCCAGGACCAATCTGGGAGAGGACCCATCAAGGCACCGAGGAGGGACACCATTGGAGAAGAATCGTCGCAGCGGCCATCCCATTCAGTGACTGTCAGGGACTTGTGAACTGAGTCAAAATGTTAGACCCTCCTGAGGAGGCGGGTGGAGCTCACAATTCGGATGGTGAGGACAATACCTCTAGTGTGGGTGAGGGCAACCAGATAGATGAACTCAAGGCACAGATTTCAGAGTTGAAAAAAAACCATGACCAAGCAATGGCAATTATTGCCACTCTAGGTAATGGGGCAACCAAGTCATATGTGTATGTACCCAGAGAGCGTCAGATCCAACCATTCAGTGGTGAGGTATCTAAAGATAGTCGTTCAGTTGATGAGTTCATTGAAGAGGTTGAAAGTGTACTACGAGCTAGAGATCAGACTCCTGCAGAGCAGGTAGATTTCATTCGATCTTTGTTGAGGGGGGCAGCCCTACAGGAAATTAGGTTACGGTTGGGTGGAGAGTCTAAGCAGCCCAGTGACCTGTTCAGTTACCTAAGGGGGGCTTTCACCGAAAAACGCAGTGAGTCCCAGCTGTTAGAAACTTTCTATGGACGCAAGCAAGAAGAGGGTGAAGATTTCCGAGAATACTCACATGCACTCTCTCAGATTATTAGAACTTTGGTAAAGCAATCACCTGATGCTGTGCCGGACACAAAACGGGTTGTCAGAAACAGATTTGTTGATGGTGTTAGAGATCCCTCACTCCGGAGAGAGTTGCGCAAGTTTGTACGAGACAACCCCCAGTCTACCCTGTTCGATGTACGTGAGGAAGCTGTCTTATGGTCCTTAGAAGACCAGCCCTGTAGCACTAAAGTTGCAAAGAGCAAGAATGTAGTGTGTGACAGTACGGGGAGGGATCTTCAGTGTTCTGCCATTGGGGTACCAGGCAGCCAGGCTGTCACTTTACAGGATGTTCTTAAAGTGGTGGCGGAACAGGCTAAAGCTATCGGGGAACTAACAGAGGCAGTACGGGGTCTTGCTCTACAGAAGGAAAACACGGGTAATGACAAGGTTGGGAAACCTAGAGCCAAGCCAAAGTTCACTGATGAAGGTCAGCCTATTTGCTTTAAGTGTAACGGGGCGGGACACATTGCCAAACAGTGTCCTCAGAAGCACGAGGTAGCAAACACATCCACCAATGCTGGCTGGGGTGCAGGAAAACTAAGTCCCTCGATTGCCATGAGCCGGGCAATGCGAGGAAAACCTGCAGGCTCTCAGAACAGTACTGGTATTCGTGACAGATTTCTTGACCGTGCAGTAGGTAAATGTCCAGTAGTAGATCTCAAGATTGGGGGGGTTACTGCTAACTGTTTACTGGATACCGGGAGCCAAGTCAGCACTATTACTGAAGTTTTTTTCAGAGAGCACTTACTTGGGAGGGATGAGGATATGCTGCCTACAACCGGGTGGCTTAAGATCACTGCCGCCAACGGGTTGGACATTCCCTACTTGGGCTACCTTGAGTTAGACGTTGAAACTATGGGCATAACCTTACCCGAATGTGGTTTCCTGGTAGTCAAAGAGCATCAGCAGTCACAGCCTGCAGCACCAGGTCTTATTGGTATGAACATCATCAGCCGATGCAGACAACTAGTTCATGCTGAGTTTGACACTACTCTAGGGGGAAAGTTGGATTCAGATTGGAGGGAAGCATTTCAGCAAGTACAACAGTGTAACATCACTCCAAAGTCATCTTCTGTCCGTGTAGCTGGTAGGGGTGCTGTACATGTGCCTGCGTCTTCCATAGCTACAGTCTATGTAAAGGGACTTAAAACTCAGTCAGGTGGCAGCACTAAAATGCTGTTGGAGCCAGGTAACACACCATTGCCAGGTGGCCTGGTAGTTGTCCCCACTCTAGTTGAATCAAAGGGACATTTATTTCCAGTGCAGGTGGTAAATTTCTCTGAGGAGGATGTGTGGTTAAGCCCCAGGACCAGGCTTGGTATTCCGACTCAGGCAGAGTGTGTAGACAAGGACTCCTGTGAGGTGCGATTTCAACGCATCTCCGCTGACACAGAGGAAGTAACTGTTGGCAGAAAAGGACAGATGACAGACCAAGACATTCAGTTGCTTTTGGACAAACTACACATAGGTGGCACACAGGGCCAACAAGCAGAGTTAGGTGCACTTTTAGCCAGGTATTCGGAAGTATTTGCTTTTAAGGATGAGGACCTAGGCTACACTGATAAAGTTGAGCATGAGATTAACTTGGTAGATGACGCACCAGTTACAGAGCCATACCGTCGTATCCCACCTACACTGTACAAAGAGGTGAGGGACCACATCACTAAGCTTTTAAGAAAGCGTGTCATCCAGGAGAGCAATAGTTCATACGCTTCACCCATAGTGGTAGTTCGTAAGACTGATGGAGACATACGACTATGTGTTGACTTTAGGAAACTAAACTCAAAAACCAGACGTGACGCATTTCCTTTGCCCCGCATTGACGAGAGTTTTGATGCCCTTCATGGTGCAAAGTTCTTCTCGACCATTGATCTTGCAAGTGGGTACCACCAGGTTGCTGTTCGTGAAGGTGACAGGCCTAAGACTGCTTTTACAACTCCTTTTGGCCTTTTTGAGTACCTCAGAATGCCTTTTGGTGTCTGTAATGGACCTGCGACTTTTCAACGACTTATGCAAGCGACTATGAGCGACTTAGTGTTCCACATCCTATTAGTGTATTTAGATGACATCCTTGTGTTCTCTCAGACCTTCCCGGACCATTTAGAGAGGCTTGAGACAGCTCTAAGACGACTGAAAGAGACAGGGTTGAAAGTAAAGCTTGAAAAGTGTCACTTCCTGCAGCAGGAAGTCAGGTTCCTTGGGCATCAAATTTCAGGGGAGGGTATAGGGACAGATCCAGAGAAAATTGCCGCCGTAAAGAAGTGGCCGGTCCCCAGTACAGTCAAAGATCTGAGGTCATTTCTTGGTTTCTGTAGTTATTACAGGAGGTTCATTGAGGATGTTTCTAAACGAGCTGGCCCTCTCCATGACGTAGTCAATGCATGCCTTAGGGAAGACAGCCCAGCAAAAGCAAAACGGTTGTTTGAAGGTTCATGGACAGCGGCGTGCCAAGCTGCTTTCGAACAGCTGAAAGAAAAGCTGATCAGTGCTCCAGTGTTAGGTTACGCAGATTTCACTCAGCCTTTTATTGTAGAGACGGATGCCAGTAACCTAGGATTAGGTGCCATCCTCCACCAGCAGCAGGGAGATAGGAAGAGAGTGATAGCATATGCCAGTAGGAGGCTCCGTAATGCTGAAAGAAATGACAGAAACTACAGCAGTATGAAACTAGAGCTCCTCGCCCTCAAATGGGCTGTTTCAGAGAAATTTCGAGGTTACCTTCTAGGTTCCAAGTTCACTGTCATAACAGATAACAACCCCCTGTGTCACCTTTCTACAGCTAAGTTAGGTGCTGTTGAGCAAAGATGGGTGGCTCAGTTAGCTGTTTTTGACTTTGACGTCAAGTACCGCCCAGGCCGCTGTAATGCAGCAGCAGATGCCCTCTCTAGGCAGCCGTTAGCAGGGGAGCCCGAGTCAGACAGTGGGGATGCGGACTATGATGGTTGTGTGGCCATATGTAATGTCACTCACAAGGGAACAGCTCTAGGACCAGACTTAGGGACAGCAGGAGTCAAGTGCTGTAAAGTCAGACAGATCCGTGTTTCGGACGCAGAAGAAAGTACTGAGCGTAGTGAGTCGCAGGGTAACACACCAACACTTCCCGGTTACTCTAAAGAGGAACTACGTAAGTTTCAGGACACAGACCCCACCCTCAGCGTGTTTAGGAAGTTTTGGGGTGAGCAGCGAAGGCCAACTTACAAGGAGAGGTCGCAGTTATCCAAGCTAGTATTATCCACGTTAAAGCAGTGGCCCCGTATTTGTGAGCAAGATGGTTTGTTGTACCGTGTAATCGAGGATGTCCATGTTGGTGAGTGTCACCAGCTACTACTGCCCTCTTGTTTGAAAGAAGTCGTGCTTGAAGGTGTGCATGATCGTATGGGCCATCAGGGAATAGAGCGCACACAGAACCTTTTGAGACAGAGATGTTTTTGGGTTGGGATGTATGGGGATGTGGAACAGTGGGTCAAGAAATGCGAGAGGTGTGTTTTGACAAAAATGCCCCACCCCAAGATACATGCCCCTATGAAATCATTTCTAGCCTCCCGGCCCCTTGAAGTAGTTGCTGTAGATTTCACCATGCTGGAACCGGCCTCCGATGGTCGTGAGAATGTGTTAGTGGTGACCGATGTTTTCACTAAATTCACACAAGCCTTCCCTACTCGGGACCAAAAGGCTGATACCACGGCAAAAGTCCTTCTCAAAGAGTGGTTCATGAAGTATGGGGTCCCAGAAAGATTGCATTCAGACAGAGGTCGAAATTTTGAGAGTGAAATCATTGCCGAGCTGTGTAAGCTTTATGGTGTAAAGAAAACCCGCACTACCCCACACCACCCAGAAGGAAATGCTCAATGTGAGAGATTCAACAGATCTTTACATGATCTTTTGCGTACACTGCCTCCAGAAAAGAAGCGCCGCTGGCCTGAGCACTTATCTGAGTTGGTGTATGCCTACAATGTAACACCCCATGCTACGACTGGCTACTCACCATACTATCTGCTTTTCGGGGTTCATCCACACCTTCCTGTAGATGCTTTATTAGGTCAGGAGCAAGTGTTAGACAAGAAACATGAGTGGTTGGTTGTCCACCAAGAGCGTTTGAAGGAGGCACATGCAAGGGCAAGAGAGTACACTGAAAAGAAATCAGCTCAAAGAATTGAACTTAACAAAGACAAAGTGTACTGTCCAACCATTGAGGTGGGTCAGTTGGTATACTTACGACACAGGCCTTTGGGTAGGAACAAAATTCAGGATGCGTGGGGTCCTACTGTGTACAGAGTGGTGGAGGTACAGGGTACTACACATGCAGTTGAGCCTGTAGAGGGCGGTCCTTTAAAAAGGGTCCATAGAGTTAATCTTAGGCCATGTGTTACCCCTGTCCCTGAGCCTAGGCGGACGAGAACCAAGTCCCCTGTCACCGTACCCCCTGTCACTCTTTTGACAGAATCGTTGCCAGAGCCCTCTGATACTGAGTTTGTTGTGGTAGAGGAAGTCACCTATCCAGAGTTAACTCAGGAGGAAAAAGTAAACAATGATCCTGTTGGTAACGCCCAAGATGTACAGGAATCAGAGGCTGTTTCTGAGCCAGAGCATTCAGATCCTTCTGAGTGTGGGACTGAGGTTGAGGTACCCATTCCGGCTCCTCGCAGAACTAAAAGAGCCAATGCTGGGGTAAACCCTAACCCATACCATTTGCCTCAGTCAGCCTGTAATGCAGTCTCACTCAGTCCTGAGGTGTTCTCTCATGTTTTATCGAGTCTGGGTACTGCATTTTTTCGAGAAGCTGTAAAAGAAGTGAAAAACGGGTGCTAAGTCACCGAGGACGTTGACTTTAAAGCAGGGGAGAATGTAGCCAAGTGGGAAAATGCAGTGAATATTTAAGTCCACTAGATGGCGCGGTTCATTTTCCCCTTTAGAATTTGAAAAAAGGAGAAAAGGTTTATGGGAAGGGCCATGTGATGCCAAAGGAACCTCCCCTTTCTTCACAGCCTCCATTTTCTAGATCCAGCGTGGGGGGTGTGCTCTGAGGAGAGTTGGGGTGAATATGACTTTTGAAATGAACTTAGTCTGCGTAAAGTACAACTAAAACAGCATTTAGTGCAGCCAGACATAGTTTTAAAGTGATATTGTTTCCCAAATCACTCGATATCACGGGGATGCTTGTAGATTGTCCCACCATGTGCTGGTGTTAACCTTTGTTAAAATTGTTGTTGAGTCCTTGGGGCTACGTTTCGAACGAGTTTAATACTTTCTGTTTGCTTGTAAGAGGTGACAAGTGATAACGGGACATACGAATGTATGGTATGATATGTTTTGTTTTGTATAATGATTGTTAGTTAATTAACTGCCTTCACCTGTGGTTTGCCTCATGTTCTGTTTTGCAGCAAGCCACTGCCGTATTTTGTCGACTGTGTTTTATGTATTTACAATTTCATCCTAAACCTAGACCCAAGTTATTAATACAGAATAAAAAACCCCAAAAACGAAAGTTCGTGTCCTGTGCTGCTCCATTTCGCCAGGCTACACATATTTTAACAAATGCTTTAAATAAGATTTCTAAATGGGAGAGAGAACTGGGGAATGACGCACAGGAAGTCTAAAGTTTTAGAAACTGTAACCTGAAAATTAATTTAAGAATATTATTGTACAAATGCTTAACGCAGTCATCTCAAATTCCTCACTGCTATTTTTGGAAGTGTTAACCTATTTATTTTAAATAGGCTAACACCTCTGTTAAAACATTGGGGAGGAAAAATTGATTCATATGTGTTAAGCACTTGTATAACAACGATGCTTACAACAGTTCCCAAGCTTGTATTGCAAGCATTTGAACAACAGTATGCTAACAAATGTCTTGGATAAATAAAGTTATAATGAATTACTTCACCTTTCATTACATATAATGAAAGCTATTATTAGTTAGCTTCACTAGATGTCTGTGACCACTAATAATATAGAGGGGGAAGATTACCTCAGTGTAACGAAATCATAAACCTGGGGTTATGATCTTCTTACACACAGTATACAGAAGAAATCTTCTCCATGGCACTTACACAATAAGAACATAAGAAATAGGAGCAGGAGTTGGCCATTTGGCCCTTTGAGCCTGCTCTGCCATTCAATAAGATCATGGCTGATCTTCTACCTCATCTCCACTTTCCTGCACAATCGCCATATCCCTTGATTCCCTTAATATTCAAAAATCTATCGATCTCTGTCTTGAATATACTCAACGACTGAGCCTCCACAGTCCTCTGGGGTAGAGAATTCCTAAGATTCACCACCGTCTGGGTGAAGAAATTTCTCCTCATCTCAGTCCTAAATGGCCGACCCCTTATTCTGAGACTGTGACCCCTGGTTCTAAACTCCCCAGCCAGGGGAAACAACCTCCCTGTATGTACCCTGTCAAGCCCTGTAAGAAATTTGTATGTTTCAATGAGATAAGGAACAGGAACAAATGTCATATTTTAGCTCCAGACCTCAGACATCCAAATTCCATAAAAAAGAAAATTAAACAGATGTGAAAGTATGTGTGTGTTCCGACTGTCTCCATAGTGCTGTATTTCATTTCCCTTTTATAATTAAACCATGAAAATAATAGAAAGCTTGCTGTGATATTTATGGTACAGGAAATAATTTACAATACAATGACCACAATGCTGATCATAAGCAATAACCAAGAGGAACAGGTTCACAAGCCTTTTGTCTGAATAATAGATCTCAGAGCCAGAGGTTTAAAATACAGAAGGTGGCCATTTGGCCCATCATAACTGTGTTGGCTCCTTGTTGGAGCAATCCAGGACTAGTCCCACTGCTCGTGTGCTCCCCATAGTCCTGTATCTTCATTTGCTTCATATGTTTAGCCATTTTTCCCTTAAAAGGTGCAATGGTCTCGGCCTCAACTACCCCCAATGGCAAGACATTCCATGTTGTAACAACTCCTTGCATAAAGGAAATTCTCCCACCCGCTCTCCTCACACTCAGTGACCATTTTATATCGATGATCCCTTGTCACAGCCTCGCCAACTAACAGAAATAGTCTTTTCCTATTTACTCTATCATTTAATCTCCTCTGCTCCAGTGGAAAGAGTCCCAATAGTTCAAACCTTTTGAAAATGTTCGAATGCTTGTGTTGTCCTTACCTTAGTACTAAATTTTGAATAAGGAATATAGTAAAATGCACAGTTGGTTAGATGAGCTGATAATCAGTTAATATTTGAGTTAGAACAATCAGTGGTCTCAATTTCTAAGCTAATGAAAGAAATCTTCTCGTAGTTTTTAAACCAACCACAAGTTGCATTTATTGGCAGCACAATCAGTCGACTGATTATATACACACACAAATATATTTATAATCCAGGACCTTTATAGCCTGATTTCAGAATATCATCTCTTTTTGGCAACAGCTATTGTCTTGTCTATTCATTTTCTTTTTGATCCATATTGTAAATTTCTGGGGCGCACTTTGATGTCAAACAGATAAAAAGGTAGTAAGTTTTGCAATTTTGTGATAGCCATGCAACAATAGTTGATGCTACTGTGTATATTCTTCAATAATCACAAAGGCGCAGCTTATCCCATTAAAGCTAATTGGGCACTTTAAAGAGATTTATAGGAACAAAAGAACAGTGCTCATGTCCCAGCTGCCAGGATAGCTCTGCAACTAATGGAACTATTAGCAAGGGCCGGCAGGATCAATTCCCAGCTCATCCTCACTTATAATTGCACTGTAGACTAATAGAAATCCGAGGCACAGGTAAATTAAATTGACAACTTCTGTGCACTACAAATGCATTGTGACGATCTGAGTACATTGTCCACATTCAGCCTCGAGAGTCAAGAGGCTGAAAAGGCAAACTGAGCAGGAAAGAGATACTATATATAACATGGCCTTTTTTGCTGAATGCATAGGGAGCACAGCATCAGTAAATGTGACTATGTTGGAGGTTCTCGGGTCTTAAACACATTCTTTATTCTACAGGGACATTTGTTTCACACAGCAGAATTTATTGGTAGTGAATGGTAAATAAAGGAACTGCACAGAATGCTGGAAATGAACAATAGGTCACCTGGACCATGACCCCACTACCGAACATCAAACCACCGTTTCCAAGACTGTCACTGACCTCATCTCCTCTGGAGATCTTCCCCCCGCTGCCACCAACCTCATAGTTCCCCAACCCCGCACAGCCCGCTTCTACCTCCTTCCCAAGATCCACAAACAGGACTGCCCTGGTAGACCCATCGTTTCAGCCTGTTCTTGCCCTACGGAACTTATCTCTTCCTATCTTGACTCTATCTTTTCTCCCCTTGTCCAGTCTCTTCCCACCTACATCCGCGACTCTTCGGACGCCCTCCGCCACTTTAACAGTTTCCAGTTTCCTGGCCCCAACCGCTTCCTTTTCACCATGGACGTACAATCCCTCTACACCTCCATCCCCCACCCGGATGGCCTGAGGGCACTCCGCTTCTTCCTTGAACAGAGGCCCGACCAGTCCCCATCCACCACCACCCTCCTCCGCCTGGCTGAACTTGTTCTCACATTGAACAACTTCTCCTTTAACTCCACTCATTTCCTCCAAATCAAAGGTGTTGCCATGGGTACCCGCATGGGTCCTAGCTATGCCTGCCTTTTCGTGGGCTATGTGGAACAATCTTTGTTCCAGTCCTACTCGGGTCCCCTCCCTCACCTCTTTTTCCGATACATTGATGATTGTATCGGTGCCGTTTCCTGCTCTCGCCCCGAACTTGACAATTTCATTCACTTTGCCTCCAATTTCCACCCTTCCCTCACCTTCACATGGTCCATCTCTGACTCTTCCCTTCCCTTCCTCGACTTCTCCGTCTCCATCTCTGGGGATAGGTTATCGACCAATATTTACTACAAGCCCACTGACTCCCACAGCTACCTGGACTACACTTCCTCCCACCCCGCTTCCTGTAAGGACTCTATTCCATTCTCCCAGTTTCTCCGCCTCCGCCGTATCTGCTCCGACGATGCCACCTTCCACACCAGTGCTTCAGACATGTCTTCCTTTTTCCGCAACCGAGGATTCCCCTCTACCGTGGTTGACACTGCCCTCGACCGTGTCAGTTCTATCTCCCGCACCTCTGCCCTCACCCCTGCCCCTCCCTCCCGGAACCACGATAGGGTTCCCCTTGTCCTCACCTTTCACCCCACCAGCCTCCACATTCAACGGATCATCCTCCGGCATTTCCGCTACCTCCAAAGTGATCCCACCACCAAACGTATCTTCCCCTCCCCTCCCCTTTCAGCATTCCGCAGGGACCGCTCTCTCCGAGACACCCTAGTCCACTCCTCTATCACCCCAAACAGCCCTTCCCCTTCGCCTGGCACCTTCCCGTGCAAGCGGAGGAGATGTAACACCTGCCCCTATACCTCCCCCCTCCCCACTGTCCAGGGCCCCAAACACCCCTTCCAGGTGAAACAGCGATTTACTTGTACTTCTCGCAATCTAGTATACTGTATTCGCTGCTCACGATGCGGTCTCCTCTACATTGGGGAGACCAAACGCAGATTGGGTGACCGCTTTGCGGAACACCTCCGTTCAGTCCGTAAGGGTGACCCCGAGCTTCCGGTCGCCTGTCATTTCAATTCACCGCTCCATTCCCACTCGGACCTCACCGTCCTTGGCCTCTTGTACTGTTCTACGGAAGCTCAACGTAAACTCGAGGAACAGCACCTCATCTTCCGATTAGGCAGTCTGCAGCCTTCCGGTCTCAATATCGAGTTCAACAATTTCAGATCATAACCTCGGCCCCTATTTCATTTTCACTTATATTTTTCCACTCCTTTCCTTTCCCCCCCCCCCTTTTCCTTTTGTTTCTCTCTCACACCTGGCAGCTATCTTTTGCCCTGCCAGTACACTTTACACCTAATCACAGCCTATTACCATCTCGTCTAGCTTCTAATCTCTTTTACATCTTTTGGTTCTTTTATTCTTTTGTCCGATCGCAGCCCTGCCTTCGATCTAGTTCCTTTTCTCTCCAGTTTTGAAGAAGGGTCAAACCCGAAACGTCAACTCAAATTTCTCTCCACGGATGTTGCCTGACTTGCTGAGTTTTTCCAGCATTTTCTGTTGTTATTTCGGATTTCCAACATCTGCAGTATTTTGCTATCGTAATAGGTCACTCAGTTCCTGAAAAGAGATAGCTTCATGTTTCAGGTTTCCACTAGAACCAGGAAATGTCCATTAGGGGCACGACTAAACAAAGGGAGAAAGAATTAAACAAAACTTCTGGCCGAAAAAATCTCAGCTCTATCTTGCTTTACAATGTGTCTTATTCTATCACTCTTGTTCCATGTACACGGATGAGTCTATTGTTAAAGCTAGAAAACTAAAATAAATGTCTTCCAATTAATTGAATTTGGTTCGAGGTGAAGTACAATGGTTGGGTGTGTGGTACCAAAGTGTGGTTTCAAACTGCCACAGTGCAGGCTGTATCTGCCCTCATTAGCAATGTTGTGAGCAAAGGACTGCAAATTTCTTCCGCTCAAAAGAGATTGAATTTGACAGCAGCTTCACATGGAAGCACTGGAAAAAAAATTCCTCATTAATCATTCTTTTGTCCAACTAAAGGGATAACTTTAGATATCCTTTCAACGCAATGTATGGTCTGTCTCTGAACTCATTAGGTGCTGTTTTCACAGGTGGTGTGTTTGGAAGCAAATTCCGCGAGCACGCAATCAGCGATTTAGGGAATATCCAGGCATGGTCGCCAAGCCATCCATGCCACGTTATTTAAGGCATATCTCTGGTAGGGCGGAACTGCTGTCCACTTCTGCGGTGCTCCCCTGATCCCAGACATTTCTGGGCCAAGTGATCTGGAAATATGGGGGGGGGACGGGCTCGCCAGTCTCTGGCGGGGAGTTGCTGCGATAAGCCTCAAGGGCAGGAGAAATAGGTGGCCAACAAGCTGCTAAATGCACATTTCCACGATTTTTTAACAATGCCAACCGAGCCCATCAAAGCCCCTCAGAGCTTAAGAACATAAGAAATAGGAGCAGGAGTAGGCCATTCGGCCCTTAGAGCCTGCTCCGCCATTCAATGAGATCATGGCTGATCTTCTGCCTCAGCTCCATTCACCGACCCTATCGCCATATCCCTTGATGCCCTTACTAGTCAGAAATCTATCGACTTCTGTTTTGAATATACCCAATGACTGAGCCTCCACAGCCCTCTGGGGTAGAGAATTCCAAAGATTCACCACCCTCTGTGTGAAGAAATATCTTCTCATCTCAGTCCTGAATGGCCTACCCTTTATCCTGAGGCTGTGGCCACTGGCTCTAAACTCCCCAACCAAGGGAAACATTCTCCCAGCATCCACCCTATCTAGCCCTGTAATAATTTTGTATGCTTCAATGATGTTACGTCCGTGAATAATTGAGACACGGACAGCAGGAGTGAACAAAGTAAGTCTTTACTGGTGGAAATCAATAGTGAAACTAAAAACACAGAGGCTCAATAGCGCCTTTTATACAGGGGTGGTCACTGCCGGTACTGCAGTCTGAGACCAGTTATTCTCTTAAAGGTACATACACAACAATTCCTCCCCTTTTAGATAAACAGTACATAACATTCATTTAACAACTAAATGATAACTAGTTACAATCACAATTACTGTTGCTAGATACATTGGTTAAGTTTAAGCAATTATAAGTTCAGTCTTTGAGGAGGCTTCCTGATTCTGTCTGGATAACGCCTCTTTGGGGTATCAGGTTCTTCTGGCAATGTTGAGTCGGGATCAATGTCGTTGTTTGGTTTACCGGTTCTGCGGTAGCTGCAATTGGAACGTCGATTTCATTACCAGGTGTATCAGATCGTGGTGTGGAGTTGACGTTTTCCCGTGACTCTAGAATCTGGTCAGCATGGCATCTTACAATGCTCTCCCCAATGTCCACGGTATATATGAGAGGTCCTTGTCGTGTACAAATCGTTCCTGGCTGCCATTTCTCAGTGCGGTAGTCCCGGGCCAAAACTGGTTGACCTATCTTAAAACTCCTGGTCGGCCTTTCATTCATATTCTGAAACTGCCTGTTCTCCACATCTCTTCGGACGTTTGGCTTAACCAAATCCAAGCGGCATCGTAGTCTTCGATTGAAGAACATCATGGCTGGAGTTTGGTTGGTAACCGCATGTGTCGCATTCCGGTAGGCAAACAAGAAGTTGTCCACCTTGTGTTGTAGGGGTATATCTTCATTACACATTGCCTTGATAGCCTTCTTGAATGTTTGGACAAACCTCTCAGCCAATCCATTAGTGGCTGGATGATATGGGGCAGATGTGTAATGCTTAACACCATTGTTCTTTAAGAACCTCCGGAACTCTTCAGACACAAACTGTGGTCCATTGTCAGAGCAAATCTGTTCAGGCAGCCCATTCCTGGCGAATATAGTTCGTAAAACTGTGATAGTTTTTTCCGTGGTGGTTGAGGACATTTTTATTACCTCTGGCCACTTTGAATGTGCATCCACTGCAATTAAAAACATCGAGTCCATGAAGGGACCAGCAAAATCAATGTGCACCCTTTGCCATGGAGATGAGGGCCACTCCCATGGATGCAGAGGAGCTTGTGGTGGGGCGTTTTGGACCTTCTGGCATCCTGCACAGCTCTTGGTCATCTCTTCGATTTCTCTATCGATTCCCGGCCACCACACAAACGCTCTGGCTACGTTCTTCATTTTTACCCCACCCAGATGACCCTCATGAAGCTCATTGAGCACTCTATCCGTCAACTTAGGTGGAATTACTACTCTGGATCCACACATCAAGGTTCCTCTGCACACTGACAGCGGTTCTCTTCTCGGCGAGAATGCTGGCAGCAGTGGTTCGCCATGTGCTGGCCATCCCTTCACCGTTAAATCATAGACCCGTGATAGTGTCGGGTCATTCCGTGTTTCCTTTTCTATGTTTGCATTCGTCACAGGGAGACATTCGACTATGGTCGAGTGGAATAACTCCATTGGATCCACTGCAAGGTCTTCTTCTTCCACCGTCGGCAACGGTAGACGTGACAATCCATCAGCATTTCCATGCTGTTTAGTTCCTTTGTACTCGATGTCATATTGGTGTGCCCCTAGGAAAAGGGACCATCTCTGCAGCCATTGTGCTGTCATTATCGGTATGCCCTTCTGAGGGTTGAAAATGGAGACAAGAGGTTGATGCTCGGTTAGCAGAGTAAATTTTTGACCGTGCAGGTAGTGATTGAACTTCTTCACCCCCCACACTAGGCTGAGGGCCTCTGTCAATCTGGGCGTAGTTACACTCGGCAGAAGTTAACGAGCGTGACGCAAAAGCTATCGGCCTCTCTAAACCATCATGGAATTTATGTGACAGTACCGCCCCAATGCCGTAGGGAGACGCATCACACGCCAGCCTGATTGGCAGTGCTGGGTTGTAGTGAGCCAATACTTCCCTTGAAGTGATTAAGTCTTTACTCTTCTGAAAAGCACGCTTACAATCATCGCTCCATTGCCATGCTACCCCCGTTCGTAGCAGGGCGTTCAGTGGGTGCAGAATTGTCGACAAATTCGGCAAAAACTTATGGTAGTAATTCACCAATCCGAGGAATGACCTCAGTTGCGACACATTTTCAGGTGCTGGGGCCTTAACAACCGCTTCAATTTTGTCAGGGGACTTATGTAACCCCTCTTCATCAATCACGTGGCCACAATACGATATCTGTTTCTTAAAAAATTCGCACTTGGGGCGGTTGGCTCGCAGCCCATGTTCCCGTAGTCTAGTGAGCACCTGTTCTAGGTTGTTAAGGTGTTCACTGTCATCTTCACCTGTCACAAGGATGTCGTCCAAGTAACACTGAGTCCCCGGAATCCCTTGCAGGACTTGTTCCATCGCTCTTTGCCATATCGCCGGAGCCGATGCTACTCCGAATACCAATCGATGATACTGGTAAAGACCTTTGTGTGTTTATCGTGAGATACTTCCTAGAGGACTCCTCAACCTCCATCTGCAAATATGCTTGTGCTAGGTCAATTTTTGTAAAACGCTTCCCTCCAGACAGTGAGGCGAATATGTCTTCTATCCTTGGAAGAGGATATTGTACTGTGTGAAGGACCGGGTTCACCGTCACCTTGAAATCCCCACAGATGCGAATCTTCCTTGGCTCCCCGGACTTATTGCTGAACGTTTTCTTCATGACAGGAACGATGGGTGTCACCCACTCGCTCCAGTCGACCTTAGACAACACGCCCGCCTTCTCCAGATTCTCCAGCTCTGCCTCGACGGCTGGGCAAATTGCATATGGTACCGGTATTGCTTTGAAAAACTTGGGAACTGCATTCTCTTCTATTTTTATCGAGGCGGTTACGCCTTTAAGCGTGCCCAGTTCTTGTTGAAATACCTCTTTGGCGTTAGCTAAGATTGTTGACAATCGTCCAGGAGTGACGTCTTCATCTTTTTTACCGTCCACCGTCATTGCATGAATGGAGTGCCAATCTAAGTTTATCTTCCTGATCCATTCCCGTCCCAATAACGGTGGTCCACCATTTGGCAGTATGTAGAGATACAATTTCCGTATTTTCTTGCCGTTGTATTCGACAGGCACCCTTATTTTTCCTCTGGGGTATACTTTTTGCCCCGTACACGTCGTCAAGACGATGGATGTCTCTCTCAAGGGTATGTGTGAAAATAGCCGCTCGTAGTCTCGTCGATTCATGATGGTTAGCGCTGATCCTGTATCCAATTCCATTTTAACTTGGGACCCTGCTATCATGAGGGTGACCCAAATGGTTCAGTGATCCTCTTTTGTGATTACATTGTGAAGTTTGAGACAGCTTAGTCTCCTGTTCCCGGATTCACTATTGCTCATCTGGTCTTCGGAACTACTGTCCGTCATCTTTTGTACTTTCTTGTACGGTTCTTTAGTAGCCTTTTTGTTGTCGCTGGTCTTCTTCCCCGACCTGCAAACTCGTGCAATGTGTCCCATCTTCCCGCATTGCCTGCATATTTTGTCTTTGGACCAGCAGTCCTTCTGGTCATGGTTAGTTCTGCCGCAGCGATAACATTTTGCAAATCCCCGTGTCATTTCGTGGGTGCCGTATTCCTGTGGTTTTTGTTGAATTTCTGCAGCTCCCCTGGCTGCTGCTTCATACGATACTGCCACGCTGAAAGCCTTATCTAGCATCAGCTCTTTCTCTGAGAGTAACTTCTTCTGTGTTCCTTCACTCAGGAGTCCACAGACAAATTTGTCCCGTAGGGTATCTGCCAGTCCTGCTCCGAACTGGCAGTGCTTTGATAGCTTGCGTAGTTCCGTAAGATACTCAGCATTGCTCTCATCTTTGTGCTGAGTTCTCCTGTGGAATTTAAATCTTTCTGCTATCAACAGCGGTGCAGGGTTTAAGTGTTCCTGTAGGACAGCAACAATTTCGTTAAAACTCTTCGCCTTCGGTTTGGCTGGAGTAATCAGGTCCCGCAATAGGCCGTACGTTCTAGCGCCCATTAAGTTTAGCAATATCGATGTCTTTTTCCCCTCCGCTATTTCGTTTGCCTCGAAATATATCTCGACTCTTTCCACATACGTGGTCCAGTCCTCTATTGTATTATCAAAAGCAGTGATACAGCCAGTCTTCGGCATCTTGCAAATCTAAAATGGCGCCTCCCGCGCTTTGCCTTCTTCCCCGATTTAACAAAATGGCGCCTCCCACGCTTTGCCTTCTTCCCCGCTGTTGTTAGCGCTGCTTTCCACGGTTTCTTGCGCGTTTAATATTGATTTTTTTTTCTTTTATTATTTTCCCGTCGTGGAGCGGACCCTCTGGGACACTTCCCTCCCTCTTCTTAGGTCCGAACGCTGCCTGGCTCCGAAGCACCTGTGTGCTCCACCCTCTCTCTCTCTCTTTGCTTCCCGACTCGCTGCCCGGCCCCGTTGAAAAGCCACCCAATCGAGCTTCAGCCCGCCGCAGCCCAGGAAGGATCAGTGCACTACCTGCCACCAGCCCGATTAGCTGGGAAACCACAGACCGAGGAACCAAGCCTGGCTCTGGACAGTCTCTCCTGCAAGTTTCCAATCCGACGATTTGGAGGGCGGTTGTCCACGGTCGACGCCCGTTTCTCGAGTTTCTTTGGATTTTATTTATTTATTTATTTTTTCTTCTGGCTTCGACCTTCAACAACGTCGTCTGAGGTGCTGCCGAGTTGCAGGTAAGTTCATTTCTTACTCGTCGCCAGTGTTACGTCCGTGAATAATTGAGACACGGACAGCAGGAGTGAACAAAGTAAGTCTTTACTGGTGGAAGTCAATAGTGAAACTAAAAACACAGAGGCTCAATAGCGCCTTTTATACAGGGGTGGTCACTGCCGGTACTGCAGTCTGAGACCTTTTATTCTCTTAAAGGTACATACACAACAAATGAGATCCCCTCACATTCTTCTGAATTCAAGAGAATACAGGCCTCGTTTACTCAATCTCTTCTCATACGACAGTCCCGCCATCCCAGGAATCAATCTCATGAACCTTTGTTGCACTCCCTCTATGGCAAGTATATCCTTCCTTAGGTAAGGAGACCAAAATTGTACACAGTACTCCAGGTGTGGTCTCACCAAGGCCCTGTATAATTGGAGTAAGACTTCTTTACTCCTGAACTCAAATCCTCTTGTATTTTTTTCTTTGCATAGCTGCATTGTACAAGAACACAGACATTTCCCATGTTTACGCCGCTCCTGCAATCGGTCTTAAATTACAACCCAATAAATGGTCTAACTTAAAATAAAAACAGAAAACGCTGGAGAAACTCAGCAGTTCAGGCAGCATCTGTGAAGAGAGAAACAAAGTTAACGTTTCAGGTCGATGACCCTTTGTCGACCTGAAACGTTAACTCTGTTTCTCTCTTCACAGATGCTGCCTGACCTGCTGAGTTTCTCCAGCGTTTTCTGTTTTTAATTTCAGATTTCCAGCATCTGCAGTATTTTCTTTTTGTAAAGGGTCTAACTTCTTCTCCTACTACTTCAAACAAGCATAAATGAGAACCTGGGAGCTGAAGAGGGCACCAACTTCAATTACTAATTGCAGGCTTCCCAGGGACATTTTTTAACCACTTCTTTCACATTTTTAAAATCACCAACACCTGCACTTCATTTGGTGCCCTTACCAAGAATATAGTAGGAAGGGTTAGTAATGTGAATCGTTGCTTTAAGAGGGTAAAGACTGGTGGTGGTGGCCAGGGTGGGCAAGGAGGAAAAGGAGAGAGTGTGTGCAGTGAAGTCTTAGTCGGGAGGGTTGGGAGGTCTTAATCAGAGACGCGCTTGCGCTTCTTCTACCCGATGCCCTGGCAAAGTGCTCGGTGGGCACAGCTGGCACTGATGATGTCAATCTAGACTGATGCTTTGGGTGAGCGACGCCATCAAGTGATTCAGTGGAAATTGTCGCAAAACAACTTGTCAGGTGTTTACCTTGCTGTCAGATAGTGTTCGGTGGCTGAGAGTTTGCAGAGTACTTATTAAGGGGGTGGGGAGGGAGGGAGTTCAACAACTTACTGTAGCTACATTCACGGTATACCAGAGATGCATGAAAAATGATGGTTCTATTCACAGGGATTAGTGGAGACCTCGGGAACAGGCTGCCAGCTAGGAGTCCTTCAAGAGTAAATTGGGCCTGTTCCTGGTTGGGGTGGAGATCATCTTTTACAGAAGGTAAGTACTGCAGGAAATACAGGGACAGAGTGATCTCCTGGACGAGTTTCGATCGCCTAGATGGGTCGGAGAGGAATTTCCCAGATTTTTTCTCCCAAATTGGCCATTGGGTTTTTATCTGGTTTTTCGCCTCTCCTGGGAGATCACATGGGTTCGGGTGGGATGGAGAGTGGAAGTAGATTTGAGGTTAGGATCAGATCAGCCATGATCTTATTGAATGGCGGAGCAGGCTTGAGGGGCCGATTGGCCGACTCCTGCTCCTATTTCTTATGTTCTTATAAACTTGTGTGCAACGCCCTCTGCTGGTGAATGGCATAACTTTCTGGCACAACTAGAGCATAACTGACAATTCAGGGCGAATGTTCATTTTTAATTGTATGCGAGGTGGTGGCTTGTGAAGATGATGCGGCTATGAAAGAAAAATAACTTTTCATCCTCTCCTTCCGTTTAAAAGCGCCTCATCAGCCAAAACAGAGCAGCATTCACGCTGACTGTAGGGAAGGCTGCAGATCAGTGTCCTACCCAAGGACATGAACGAGGTCACGTGGCGGCAGGAGCCCATGAGGAAATGAACGAGCACAAAACAGCAAGCAAGAAAGAAGCACGGAACTGGTTTCCAGTGAGCTGCAGACACACTTCCAACACAACTACCTTCCACTTGCTAAAGTCACTGGAAAAAGGAAATTCAGTTTTGTTCAAAATGTGAAAAAGCCCCATTGTGTTTTTGACCATTTTACATTCCCACAAACTGTTTTGCTCTTGGCATTGCCTGCAGTTGCTAACCCTGAACAAGGGGCACAGAGCCCTCTTTATGATTGATACAGTTTCACTCTGTGAGGCTTTCCACGGAACTCGGAGTCTGAATATGAGGACAGTGATCTCATTCAGCAAAGCAAAAGAGAAGCAAAGAAAGAAAGAGGAGAAAGCTTACAGCGATCTGATCTACAGTATGCATATCATTTCGATATAACTGATATAAAAAAAGAATCCTGGTGCCTTCTCAGAGTCTGAAACTTCAGTAAAGATGCATCTCAAAGTGAACATCTCTGACCAGTGTGTGGAAACTCATCCTATTGCTGTTACAAATTAGGCAGTGAAGAGAGAGTCACTTTTTCATGTCAGCAGCTAGAATGGTTAAGGTTGGTTAAGCAGGCGGGGTTTCTGGAGTGTTATTTACTCATCATCTATATTTTGAATTTATTGGCAAAATGTATAAATGAGTTTCTCTGTGCTTTTTTCCTCACCTATTTCCGCCTTTGCTCTCTTCTACTGAAGTAGTTAATTCCTTTCTAGGGCATATTTCTACGAGTCTTCGTTGCCATCCTCATCCATTCTGGTGTGCATCTTTTTCTTAGGCAGTCCCTTGGAAGCGAGGATGACTTGCTTCCACACTAAAAATGAGTTCTCAGGTGACTGATGAGTCCAATGCGGGACCTACAGTCTCTGTCACAGGCGGGGCAGACGGTGGTTGAAGAGGCGGGTGGGTGGGGTGCTTGGGTTGACGTGCGCTCCTTGCGCTGTTTGCGGTGATCAGTCTCAGGCGACTGATGTGCATGCCTTGATACTGAATGTTGATGGGATACTCAACACAGCAGAACCCAATCCTGCCCCCACGCATGAGCACTTCCAGCAGGAGTTGCCGCATAGCGATCAGGAGTGGGAACCTCGATTGATTTCTCACCCCATTAGCCAGGGGTGCTGAGGCCAATTGTAGCACGCCTGCCACTACACAGCTGACAGCAGTTGCCATAGCACAGACCTGCCACACCCCTGTGTGCCTCAGCTACGCACTGGATAAACATGCTGAGCCATTGCTGATCCACTGGGGAAGCGCTGTCACTTGGCTCCGAGCAGCCAGCTGAAAGTGGCACTGAAGGAGGCTCGAGAGGAAAAATGTTCTTCCAGCCTCTTGGCTGCAATTATTGCATGACCCAAAAAAAGGGCAAGATGAGGAGATAAGAGGGACTTGTATGGTCATAAAAAAAATGATTGTACAGGAATAGCTCCTAATAGAGCATAAGAAATAAAGGCCCAGAAAATGAGGTAGTGTAGCACCGTGCAGCTCCAAATTATTGGGGGGAATTTTCACATGAAAAAACGGGTGGGTTGGAAGTAAAAGGGCGTGAAATTCGGCTGCTTTGCGCCTGCCATTAGCGCCTCCGTGGGGCGCTAACGCGTTTTCGGCCAGGTGTGGCAATATTAGCGCCCCGTGCTAAATTGGGCCAGGGTTTTGTGGAGGCGCTAAGAGTCAACGCCCCGCTCCTGTAGGTACCGCCCTGCTCAGCCGCGTCGCCGTGCGCAGCGCCCCGGATGCAAAATTCATCCGCGCCCCCTCACTTACCGCCTGCCGCTAACAACGACAGCATCAGCTGTCGAGTGGCAATCAGGAGTCGGCTCTGTGCGTGCTATTTAGAGGCGCCAGCTTGGGGAAACTTTTTTGTCGGCCATAGCTCTGCTGAGACATTGTCAGACAAGCTGCTGAATATAACCAATTCCACATTGCTGAATCAAGTAGCCCTCCCCGCCCTCCCTTGCAGCAGCCATGGCACAAAGCTGCCTCAGTAGCTGAGAGTTCACACTCAAGTGCAGCAATGCTGATGATGAGCTGCTGCAGCTTGAAATGACCTCCCCTTTAAGAGCTGGAATAAGCTCGAGTCAAGGCTGAAGGCTGATTGTGAGCGCAGGTCAGCTGGAACTGAGTAGCGCTCGGGCAATAGCGCCCCTGCAGCGCTCCACTGAGACCGTTCGCGCCTTATTTACTGCCCCGCTTCACTCCTGGGGTGAAAGCACCCAATTTTGCAACATTTTTCAATGGATTTTGCCAGGCGCTAACTTTTCAAAAAGTGAAAAGTTAGCGCCCCCAAACTGAATTTGGTGCCTGTAGTTTTAAAATCTAAATCCCGACCCCAACCCGCCCACTTTCAACTTTTACTCAGGCGGGACGAGGGGCAGGCAACCAACCCGCTGCCAGGAGGTGGGTTGGCATTTTAAATATTATGACGAGGCCTGAAGCCTCTGCTGTAAACTGCTGTGCCGGTTTAACTGCAGGTGGCCGTGGATCCCGGGCCTCGGGATTCCTGGTAGCTGCAGCGAGGCGTGGGCAGCCTCGGGGAGCAATCCTCGTGGGCCGGGAAGGAGCAGGAGCAGGAGTGCTGCCTCCCGGGCCCCCAAGCTCAGCCACCACCCCCCCCTTCCCCCACCGGTGTCGGGGATCGGACCCCTCCCCCACACCGGGATTGGACCCCCCTCCCCCGGGGAGCGGAACCCACCCCCACGGATCCCGCGCCTACCTGGTTGCTGCGGTGTCCTGTCCAGCGTTCCCCGCCCGACTGGAAGCCAGCCTGTCAATCAAGCTGGCTTCCGGGCAGGGAACTTGCCCATGACGTCACACGCACCAGTCTACCGGTCCCCCGCCTCCAGGAGGTCGGAAACTTCTAAATTCAGCCCATTGTGTTAAGGAGTGTTAAATAAATTCAGAATTACAATTCCCTCCAAAATAACCTGAGTCTCAGCTTGACCATCAGTAATATACCGAGCAGAGAACACGCAGATCGCAAGAGGCGTTTCCTCCAATTCAACATGAGCAACGCCACGGGACAGCTGTGTCTTTATATTTATTCATTATTACTAGAAAAGGTACAAACAGAACAATAAATGATCGAAATAACAACAGAAAATGCTGGAAAAACTCAGCAGGCCAGGCAACATCCGTGGGGAGAGAAATAGCGTCGTTTCGGGTTGAAACCCTTCTACTGAACTGCGGGGAAAGACAGGAAATGAAACAAAAGGCAGTTTGGCGGCTTTCAAGGTTATTCAATAGTTATAGTTATCTCGTCTCACCTTGAATATCTCTTAATGTCTCTTCATCTAGAGCCATTGTCTGTTTCTTTACCTGTCCTATTACCATCTCGTCTCACCTTGAATATCTCTTAATGTCTCTTCATCTAGAGCCATTGTCTGTTTCTTTACCTGTCCTATTACCATCTCGTCTCACCTTGAATATCTCTTAATGTCTCTTCTTTCATCCCCTCCCCCATTTCCCAGCCCCCAAACTGCCTTTTGTTTCATTTCCTGCCTTTTCTCTCAGTTCTGACGAAGGGTTTCGACCCGAAACGTTGACTCTATTTCTCTCTCCACGGATGTTGCCTGGCCTGCTGAGTTTTTCCAGCATTTTCTGTTGTTATTTCGGATTTCCAGCATCCGCAGTATTTTGCGATCGCAATAAATGATTGAGGGAGCTTTTTAAGGCTGTAACTCAATCCAGGCAATCAAATTAAGAGTGTTACGAAGCTGGTAGTTTTAGCTTTGAGATTTGATGGTCAATCCTCGAAGCATCCAGCAAGGAAACAAGATCACAGCTCGCTACAATAATTTCGAGGTCAGGAGACTCTGAACCGGGGCATTCAAATACCAGGACCATAAAAGGAATAAGTAAAAGAGAATGGAGCTTCAAGTTAAATCTTCAGTTATTGAAATAAATGAATGGAGCATTGCAGGTTCCACTACATTACTACTTATAAACAAAGTGAAGCTGAAGAGATATATATATTTATTTAAATATGCATGTTAGGCCTTTTAAGACAGTATGGCCGAGAAATTCAGTGGCCTGCGCCACCAGTTTGCGCCCAAAGAGGGCACTCAGTGGCTTTTGCGCCACTGGCCACACCTACCGCGATATTTAGCGGGGCGCTAATGGCGGCGTTAGCCTGTAGCGCTGCACTGCCACCGATGACGTCATCGGTGTGCGCAGCGCCCCGCTATCGCCCCGATGGCCATATTTGGTCGCGCCCGCCTCTTCAGCGCCGGCCGCAAATAGCGACCGGTACACAGGGGCCTACCTGTGGCGGTAGTGGCGCTAGTTAAGGTGGAGGTGCGGCCGGCCGCTTTTTCAGCGCCCGCCTGCCCGCACCTCCGTCCCCGGCCTCCTACACCCCACCCCCCCCCCCCCCGCGGCATTGCCGGCTGTTTCCCGAGAGCCCGGCACTTCTCCTTGGTGCCGGGCTCATTTGCCGGCACTCGCGAGCGGGGATCGCGCTGTTGCTGGCACCTCCCCCTTAACAGTGGGAGGAAGGCCTGCAGTACCGCAGCGTGACGTGCCGCAGCGTGTGGCGCTGCAGCCCTTAGCGCGCCGATATTCAGTTTCAGCGCCCCAAGTGGGGCGCGGGAAGCCTTGTTTAATGGCCCGCTTCCATTTGGGGCGCAGAAACTGAATATCCGGATGGCGCAAGTGGCTCCGCACGCAGCGGTAATTCCGGCGCCCAGGCAAGCTTGGCGCCCCAAACTGAATTTTTAGCCCTATGTTCCTGGTGGGAACTTTGCCTGCTGGCAGGAAATTGCAAGCGAACTCCCCACGGTTTGCCATCAGCATTACTTCAGCTTTAATATGTATCCTGACGATACACAGCTTTACTTCAGTACCATCCTTGATTCTACCCGAACCATGCTGCCTGGCTGCCTGTCCGACATTTTATGGATGAGCCACAACTTCGAGGCTGGCAAGACTAAAACTACATGAAACTTTGTGATATCCGGCACCGACGGGACCGAGCTGTTGCCATCCCATCAAAACTGCCGGACAAACCAGCGCTAATGTTAAAACATACAGAGCTTTTGAGCTCCGTATCTAGCAACAAACCCTGTTGCTTAGCAACAGCTTTAGCTAGACCTTGCAGAGCCTGACTGGTGGAAAAAAAAGCAACGAAAAGAAAAAAAACTTACTGAACCGACTCCTGAATTTTGCCGGTGGATCGAGCATTCCGGACAGTTAACCTCCGGATAAACCAAAGTTTCCTGTATCTTGTTTGACTCCACTAAAAAGTCCATGGCATAGCCTCTGATCCCATCCATCTTTCTGGACCTCAAGCTCACTCTGATGGTGCACATTCCTCACGGCTGACTCGACCCAGCAGTTGAAATGTTGCATCCAGTCCATCATCTAGACTGCCTCCTTCCACCTCCTAGGTATAACCTCTGTCCCGAGCTTATATAAGAACATAAGAAATAGAAGCAGGAGTAGGCCATTCAGCCCTTCGAGCCTGCTCCGCCATTCAATGAGATCATGGCTGATCTTCTGCCTCAATTCCATTCACTGGCCCTATCGCCATATCCCTTGATGCCCTTACTAGTCAGAAATCTATCAACTTCTGTTTTGAATGTACCCAATGACTGAGCCTCCACAGCCCTCTGGGGTAGAGAATTCCAAAGATTCACCATCCTCTGTGTGAAGAAATTTCTTCTCATCTCAGTCCTGAATGGCCTACCCTTTATCTTGAGGCTGTGGCCCCTGGTTCTAGACTCCCCAGCTAAGGGAAACATTCTCCCAGCATCCGCCCTATCAAGCCCTGTAATAATTTTGAATGCTTCAATGAGATCCCCTCTCATTCTTCTGAATTCAAGAGAATACAGGCTTCGTTTACTCAATTGCTTCTCATAAGACAGTCCCGCCATCCCAGGAATCAATCTCGTGAACCTTCGTTGCACTCTCTCTATGGCAAGTATATCCTTCCTTAGGTAAGGAGACCAACATTGTACACATACACTGCCTTTGTCACTTCCAAACTCAAAATTTGCAACAGCCTTTTTGCTGGCTCCCTCATCTCCACCCTACATAAACTCCCACTCATTCGGAACTCTGCTGCCTGCTTCTTATCCCATGTAAAATTCCACTCATCTATTTCCCTATCCTTCCTGAGCTCCATTAGCTCCTCGTCCTGCAGCGTACCAATTTCAACATCCCTGTCCCCATTTTCAAAAATGTACCAGTGATAGAAAAGCTGAGGGTTAAGAGGGAGTGAGGGGCTCAGGCTAAGAGGTTGCAGGAGGTAAGGGCTGGGACCTAGGTTGGAGAAGCTAGGGCTAAAACATGGAGCTGGAGTTCGGAGTCAGCAAGAGATGGAGCAGAACAGGACACAGGGACATAGGGATGAGACAATTTTGTGCTCTTGATGAAAAATTGTGCACAGTACATAATATCTGATATTCTTTCCCAGTAAGTGAAGCAAATTCAGAAAAAAGTTAATATAATTTGTTTAGTTAGTTCATACCTCTGAAATATTTCTAACTAACTTTATACATGGTTTAGGGATATTTTAAAGAATTTTTTTAAATGTTTAAACGGCACCTAAATATCCGGAATTCTCTATTAACCGGCAAAATTCATACTCCGAAAATAACACCTCAATAACCGGAAATGTTGCCGAGTCCGAGTTCGAGTCTCCCGCAGTGGCCGAGTTAGTCAGTGGGGGTAGTTCTCCAAACTGCCACAACGCGGCTTCTTGGTGCTGTCGGAAGTCATTAGAGAGTTATGGATTACCCTCAACTGGCAGTACTGTACTCAATCAAGCATCTTCCACCAGCCATTTAACACAACATTCTGTAGGTGAGTACCCAATTACAGTATACTGCACATTTCTTGATTTTTTTATTATTGTTTGCTAAAAATAGCCTGGGTAGATAACCCTCTCCGTCATCCGGAATTTTTAATCAACCGGCACCATCCTGGTCCCGTTGGTGCCGGATACCAAAGAGTTTCCTGGTATATTGAATTTTATGGGGTGAACTGTGAGTGTGTGAGGAAACAATATGGCTGCTGAAAGCAGTTTAGAAGATTTAATTTGATTGCTTTTGTGTTGGTTCCCAATTGAGAGAGAAAGTGAGTAAATGGTTTCAAAGGTTTTTTTTTAAAGTAAATGGGAGATTTGAGCCTATGAGGTTGCTTTGTTCCATACCAACATCATTAGCTTGACGCACGTAAAACTTTGGTGCACAGGTGTGAGTGAGTTGGTTGGTCGGTGAGTGAGTGGGTTGTGTGGGTGAGTTGGTGGGTCGGTGAGTGAGTGGGTTGTGCGAGTGAGTTGAGTGAGTTGGTGGGTCGGTGAGTGAGTGGGTTGTGTGAGTGAGTTGAGTGAGTTGGTGGGTCGGTGAGTGAGTGGGTTGTGTGGGTGAGTTGGTGGGTCGGTGAGTGAGTGGGTTGTGCGAGTGAGTTGAGTGAGTTGGTGGGTCGGTGAGTGAGTGGGTTGTGTGAGTGAGTTGAGTGAGTTGGTGGGTCGGTGAGTGAGTGGGTTGTGTGGGTGAGTTGGTGGGTCGGTGAGTGAGTGGGTTGTGTGGGTGAGTTGGTGGGTCGGTGAGTGAGTGGGTTGTGTGGGTGAGTTGGTGGGTCGGTGTGTGAGTGGGTTGTGTGAGTGAGTTGGTGGGTCGGTGAGTGAGTGGGTTGTGTGGGTGAGTTGGTGGGTCGGTGAGCGAGTGGGTTGTGTGGGTGAGTTGGTGGGTCGGTGAGTGAGTGGGTTGTGTGGGTGAGTTGGTGGGTTGTGCGAGTGAGTTGAGTGAGTTGGTGGGTCGGTGAGTGAGTGGGTTGTGCGAGTGAGTTGAGTGAGTTGGTGGGTCGGTGAGTGAGTGGGTGCACACCACGTTCATGCGAGAGTCAGAACAAGAAAGAGTGAAAGAGACACTTGTGCACTAACAATGACAATAAAGTTGATTATGATGATTATGATAATATTGTAAAATTGCAGGAAATGAATCTCCAGTGAACTACAGGAAACTCGATTTACCGGCACCCAAACAACCGGAAATCTCAGTTAACCGGCAAAATTCAGGAGTAGGTTCAGTTAAGTTTTTCTTCATATTAGTGGCCGTTCCTGGATCTGTGGCTGTGTAACCGGGGTTCCTGCAGCTGTTGCTAAGCAACAGGGAAGCCTGGATTTGTTGCTGTGTACGGAGCTCTCGTACCTTTTAACTATACCTCTCTGTAATCCGCACTTTGATAAACCGGCACCACGCTGGTCCCGTCGGTGTTGGATAAAAAAGAGTTTCCTGTACTGAGAAATTATACTGCTCTATTTGAAGATATTGTCCTGTGGTTTTAGTTACTTGGAATCTTCTCTTTGCTCTAACAGAAACCTGATAGTTCTCAATGGAAAAGACAGCAAGATCAATGCTTAGTTTCTCTGTGACACTGTTTTCAGAAAAAGTTCATTATATAGATAATGGATATTAGAAAGTAATCTCATCAAAGGCTTAAGATCACATCAACAAATAAGGGCAAAATTCAATTAATTTATAGTTGCCATCTGAAACCCAAGATTAAATTACAGCTTCAAAATCTCAGCCAAGGTTCGGATTTTTTACATGCTCTGGGCTTCTGAGGAACTTGGTCTTTTCGTGGTGGATTTGTTTTATGTACCAGCAGTTGTTGTCATGGGGGATGCTGATTACCTTTGTTCTTCCTGCACTGATGTGTTATGATTCCCACAATTAAAGGTTGTCACAATCATTACATGTTTATTGAATGTCATAGCTTATCAATAAACAAAAGGGGGAGAAATTCATTATAGCCCCGTTTGGGGTGCTAAATATTAAAAGTTTGGAAAATTACCGTCTGGCGCTAATGTTTTCAACCTTTAAAAAAATTTGTTTTTGCATTCCAAGAAGGATGTGGAAGCGCTCCACTTCCTTCTTGGAGCGCAATCGGCAGCAGGCGGGGCGGAGACTTCAGCAGCGCTGCGCACTGGGCCGTGCAGCGCCGCCGCGTTCAAAGGCTACTTCCCTCCCTTAAAGGGAAGGACCATCGCTGCAGGCTCTGCAATAGAAAAATTACCTACCTGGACCACCAAGGCAGCCACGATCCAGCGCGATCAGCCCGGCACCTCAAGCAGAGTGTTGGGTTGATCGATCGCGAGCAGAAACCCGTGAAAAAAAGCAGAAGAAAAGGTAAGTTTGTTTTTTTTACTTACCTCGGCTTCCTCGCCTTTAAGCATCACCCTCGAAGCGGCCGGCCGCCCGATGCATGCCTCCTGCAGTTGTTGGTGTTTCTGCCCGGCGTTGCTGCAGGGGGTGGAAGTCAATTCGGGTCCAGGGCGCTACGCACGCCGACGATGTCACGATCTCCGGGCGAAGGAGATCGGGGCACAACGCCATAGCACCACCGTAAAACTCCCGCCGAATATGGCGGGAGTCAATGTCAGCGCTGCACCCATTCACAAAGCCATTTGAGCCCAGTTAGCGCCCCTAACGGGAGGTGCAAAGGCACCCAATTTCACCCCCAAAGTATCTATCTACATATTATTAAAAACCTTGCATAGGCACACACTATCTAGGTCACAGTTTTACATTGTAAAATGCTGTGAAAACATTTCTAATGGGAATGTTTAAATTGTCAACACTTACCTGTAACACCACTAGATGGCATTCCAACATGAATTCCAATGTTTAATGACAAAATTGGCCTTTAAAACTACTTGTCACACCATTAGATTGTGCTTTATATAGCTTATTTATCTATATATATTGACGTAAGAAAACTACTAGGCACTTGGTCTGAGTATTAAACAAGGCTTTAATCAACTGTTTTTCAACATGGCGATCTAGTTGTGTCCTTCACTAGTTCCTGTTAAAGAATGTCCTGAGCAAGCTGGGCCCATGCCCGAGTATTTATACTCTCCCTGGACAGCGCCACCAGCAGGCCGCCCAGTATTACTTCATAAGTCATTTCCACATGAATGACAAGATTCATGTCATAGATTCATGTCATATATATTTACAGTAAAAAAAAGTTAAATTTCTTTTTTTTACTTTTCTGCAGAGTAAAACCATGAGAGATTAGCTGGTACAGATATTTAAAAAACCCTACCTTCAGCACGTTTCTCACACTTCAGGTGTCACATTTTGTTACACATACGTATTTGTAGAGGGGGGAGCTCTCCCGGTGTCCTGGCCAATATTTCTCTCTCAATCAATGACATTAAAACAGATTATCTGGTCATTTATCTCAATGTCATTTGCGGGACCTTGCTGGACGCAAACCAAACGCTGCGTTTGCTTGCATTACAACAGTGACTACATTTCAAAAGTACTTCATTGGCTGTGAAGAACTTTGGGACATCATGAAAATGGCTGTATAAATGCAAGTTAATTTTTTTTACGATGCTACACTTAAAAGTATAAAGAGAGAGAAAAAAGGCCAGTCATTGAGTCTACAGAGAAAATTCTCCAGCAACAGAAAATACCTCTGGACCTTAAAAGCCAGAATCCCCAAGACCAACTTGCCTCTAATCAACCTTAGGATCTTACAGAATTATTAGAAGCACTTTCAATCTCGTAACCCAGTGCTGAGAACTTACACTTAAAGGGTTGAGAGTTACTTGTCTTAATGGTAGGAACAGTGCTGATGTAGATTACCTCAGCTGGGTATATAGGGTGACTTTGTTGGCACATTTTTGTGACCTTTAAGGCACAAGACCCTTAGCAGCAGAATAATGCATTGTGCATTATATGGTATTAATGTTTGTGGCCTTATGAAACAGCATAACCTTCAAAGTATTGTGAGCAATGCCATGGGAGAACTGCCAAAAAAAAATACTGCAAATATCTTCTGTAAACAGTAAAAGGGCTGTTCTGGGACTGGGCAAACTGCATTAACAGTAGGATTTGCGAAGAATCGGGATCCTTTGTTAATTCTCTTGTATTTTAACTTGACATGATTTTAGATAGCCAGAAAGCATAGCCAATTACTACTTATAGCAATGCTACTGATGATTGGATAGTCCTGTGGATAATTCAGAAAATAAGTAAATTATGGCAGATGCACATGGCTTAAAAATGAAGTCAATTTGCCACAGAAAATGTACCGAATTAATGTAGGATGGATCCGCACGTAACAAATGGATTAATACAACACCAAAAAAGTTTGCTGTGGCTATGTATTAATGTTCAGACATTATAAGGTCATAACCTACAGTATCTTTGATCTTTCATCAAATAGAGCAGAAAAAGGTTGCACGGGGAATTTCCCTAACAAGGCTAAATGAAAATCAATTTTGAACATAACTCATAGCAGCATACTCTAGGCTTGAAAGGGGAGACTAGTGAAATGTAACATGGTTTTGGAATATCCTCCATGCTACATCAATCAACCAATTTTACCGCAGTGACATACTGCAACCGAACACGAAAGAATTTTTTTGCCAAGATACGAGATGGAACATCTAGTTTCAATGAGTCCCTTTAGACACTGAAGGCCAGAGTCTGTAAGTTATGGAGGAGAGCACAACTGTGATCCACAAGGTGAGTTATAAAAATACTTACATAACAAAGCTGTAATATAAAGATGCTGAGAGTGTGTTCCAAGATCGTAATACATTTTACTGGTTTGGATAACAATATAATACACAGGAATAAAAGCCAAGCATTTTATA
The DNA here is from genome assembly GCF_052327205.1 of Somniosus microcephalus. Lineage (NCBI taxonomy): Eukaryota > Metazoa > Chordata > Chondrichthyes > Squaliformes > Somniosidae > Somniosus > Somniosus microcephalus. The sequence continues at coordinate 23,341,221 of NC_141012.1, forward strand.
AACAAATATTTAAATCTTGATATTCCAATAAGGGCAAAAATGGCCTTGAGCTGGCATATGGCACAAGTGCTCCAATGCCAGCAGCTCAGTGGGTTGGCTGAGCCTTTTCAAGAGGAGTCTTTCACCCCCACCTTGAATAGACTGATGGTACATGATAAACTTGCACAGAGAGCTTGGCCTGCAGCATACTTGGCTGGGAAACAGAAAATTTAGCAACGCAGCAGCTCTTAAAGGGCTGCAAGCTCACCATTAAAATGGAAGTGGTGGTGGTAACAGGAAAGTGGACAAGTTGTTTATAATGGTGCAATGGAGACGTGTGAGCAGCACTGCCGAATGGATGGAGATCCTGCAGTAGAGATGCACCAAAGGAATGTGGCCTAATTGGTGCTGACGGCCACCCCTCCAGTAAAAGTATGGCTGCAAGATGCATGACAGGGAGCCACCAACTGTCAATGCATTCACCCAGGTCCCTCATGTCTGGTACGAAATAATGAAGAAGTTTGAAGGTATCAGGACAAAGCCAAAAGCAAGTATCCTCACATTTCTTGAGGGGCTCATAAACCATGGCACAAATCCAAGTTGGAAACTGTCGCACCTTGTGGGGATACCATTTGAATGATTGTACACAACCACTGCCCTTTGGCACACAATAGGAGTAATTTAAACTTTTATCACCGAGTGAAAAATGGGTGATAGTGAACCGGCAGCCCGTTTTACACATTGGCCGATTTTTATTTTCCCCGTGGAGAATTAAAAAGGAGCTGTTGGTTCGCTTTCACCTGTTTTGTCGCCCACTGATAAAAATAAAAATGACCCCTAATCTTTCAGTATACCAAAGCTGCATGGCACACTTCCCTTGAAGGTGGGGTTTGCATTCGATGAAAAGCAAACCGAAGCGGAGTCATCCAGGCCACGGTGGTGGTCCTCTGTTGTTAGGCAGTGGTGCCAGCAGCCACTGATGCAGAGGACAGCACGGATTTCTTTCCTAAGAGCTATCCACGCAGTGCTTCTTTTCTTAGAAATAAGCTGAACTGCTGCACAATAAAGGCACCGTGGCTGGTTCCTAAATAATAGCCACTGGAGGTACATACTGTACGATGTTTCTGTTGTTAAATACACTGTAACAGTAACAGAATGCAATTCCTTTCTGTTGATGAAAGTCGTGGGGTTGCTATGAAGAGCTGTGATGCCCAATGGATGCCATCAAGAACACTCTGCAGTCGAGGGGACATGCTACCCAGCGATAGCTGTACATTCTGGCCAGCTGATGTCTCCTTCCGACAGGAAAAGTGATGAAGGTGTTGCTCCTTGCAAACATACCATTTGTCAACTTGATTGGTAGAGGTGTGAACTGCAGATTACCTGATGCAGAAGATGTCCCATATGGCGATTGGGAGGAATGTGGTACCATGAAAATCTCATGATCTGGTAACCGCCCTTTCTATAGGAAGAGCTGACCCTGCTCCAGATGTCAGTGCTCTGACAGAGGTTTCCTCCTTGCCGGGACTTCCACTGGTTGCTTCTTTCCTGCTGCATACATATGGTGGCAAAGCATGTGTCCCAGTTGCCGTCACTTCCCAGGGATGTAGTCTGGATGGTGGTGGTTTTCCCCTGGAATCGGTGTTAAAGGGCCTAACTTCCTTTTAGTGGAGGGAGAGGGCTTGATAGTGATCTTCTCTCCCTCCAGTTGGCTCCAAACACTTAACCACTGAAGGTTCTGATCTCTGCTCTCAGTGGGAGCCTTCATTCTGGTCTTCGGGATGCTCCTTTAAGGCCTGTCACGCCTGCTGCAGCTCCAACAGACTTTCTTTGATCGCACTGGCAGGCTCCTTCCGGAAGGAAGAATTCCTGTTGGGAGCTCGCGCTACACATCCAATGAGTCCTGACCCAGGGTTGGGCTTGGGCAGATATGAAGAGATGGCGGAAGTCCCATCCGATTGGAACTCCTCCCCCTCACATTTTGTATTTGCGCCATCAGGGCTGCTGTCAGTCTTTCTTGTGAAGTGAAGCTTCTGTGTGCATTGATCCCCTGTAGGTGCAGATGTGGGGGTACATGCGAGTGGGCACAGAACACTTTTGTTGCAGCCTGTCCCACCTGCCTTCCTTACATTGCTCCTCCTCTTTCTCCAAAATAATTCCAATGTAAGGGATTCCCACTGGGAAACTCAATGAGGCAGCAATGGAGTTGTGGGAAAAAAGGCAACCACAGAATATCTGCCATCAAGGCTGCTGGAAACCCAAGGGTCAACAGAAAAAAAAAAGTCAAGAAAAGTGCTGAAAATTGTTCACTATATCTTGGTAGTATGCTCTTCAACTGAACTTCAATATACAACCGATTGCCCTACCAACCCTGGATGGCCATTATATGTGACCAAGATCATGAGGTGTCCAGCACGCAGCAGCTCGGCATATAGCATGCAGGGCAAAATGATGTCATTCTGCCTAATTTACATATTATAATGGAAAATGCAATGATTTAATTGTGCTTGTTTATAGACCCCTTCATATAGAAATAAATACAGTAGATAAAATTTACCATAATAAAAATCTAGGGAACAATTCTCAGGTGCTGTTAAAGTGATCACCTCTTCTGTTTCTATGAGCATAAGGCATCTTCTCTACAGTACCCCAGAGAAATCCTTTAGGTGGGCCAACTTATAAAATAGGCTATCCACTAAGGTAATAACAAAACTCCAGGCCTGTGAGGCAACCAATACCATGTGAACACTCAGCTTCAAAAGCTCAATTACAACCTTTTCCAGTCCTTTGTTGCATTTCCTTTCAGTTCACGAGACTGCAATTCAGAGCTCCCCGTTGGCCACCATTGTCAACAGAGCTTTGAGGCTTCAAAGGCTCAGGGTAATGAAACTATAAGGAGCTGAAAATATCAGTTTTATTCTACACTTACTTCCCTACCTGGGCTGTATCTCATTATCTGTAGTCTGGATCCATAAGGTTTTCTTTTATAGACACACCTATTACAGTCATTGATATATTTTGTACTAGCTGGGGGTGCCCAGCGTTGCCAGGGCAATTTTGGGCTGCGCGGTTTACGGCCGGGCGCTGCCGGTCCCCCGCTGTGTGTCACTCTTTCTCTCCCTGACCCTCTCTGTCGCTGCCCGTCTCTCTGTCCCCTCTCTCCCCCGCCTCTGTCTCGGTGCCCGTCTGTCCCCCCCCCCCCGTCCCTCTCCTCTCCTCTCCCTCCCTCCCCTCCGTCCCTCCCCGTCTTTCCCTGCTTTAGTCTATGTCCCTCTCTCCCCTCTCCCTGCCTAGCGCCTCAGGCCCGGTGCCGTTGTGATACCGGCCGTGCGGGGCCTAGCGCTTCAGGCCCGGCCGGGCTCTCGGGCCGAGATGGATCCCAGCTGAGCTCCCCCGCGGGTCGCGTGGTTGATGGCCGGCCGCTGCCCCGTCCGCTAGGTGTATCGGGCCGAGCGGTTGTGAGGCGCGGCCCGAGTGACCCCAACTCACCTCCCGCTCCCGGAGCCGCAATGTGTGGGTTTGTTTGGCTGGTGCTGTCGCTGTGGGGATGAAAAAAATGGCGGCGAAGTTTCGGGAGGCTGGAGGATTAGGACCCGCGCGTGACACACCAATTGGTCAACCATCAGGTCAGTGAACTGCAGGATTGGTCAACCAGCACGTCACTCAATGCTAATGAGAGGTAGGATTGGTCAACCGCTAATGAGGGGAGTTTTGAACGTTTTTTGTATACTGTCCGAACAATTTTTGTCTGACCAAAAAGTAAATATGCCTATTAGAGTCCCCTAATGATAAGCTTCCTTTTGATATAACATATGTGTAGGTACTCTCTATAACTTTTGATTGTATAGCCAGACAGAAAGACAGACAGAGAGACAAACAGACAGGCCAACCGTTTTATATATATATATAATATAGATGCACAATTGTTATATTATACTTGGGCACCAAATTAAAAAAAGACTTGCATTTCTATAGTTCCCTTCACGACCACCAGACGTCCCAAGTGCTTTACAGCCAATAAAGCTTTACTTTTTGAAGTGTAGTCACTGTTGTAATGTAGGAAACGCAGCAGCCAAACTTCGCACAGCACGCTCCCACAAACAGCAGTGTGATGATGACCAAATAATCTGCTTTAGTGATGTTGGTTGAGAGATAAACATTGGCCAGGACCCCGGGAATAACTCCCCTGCTCATCTTCGAAATAGTGCCATGGGATCTTTCTACGTCCACCTGAGAGAGCAGACGGGGCTTCGGATTAATGCCTCACCCGAAAGACAGCATCTCCGACAGTGCAGCACTCCCTCGGCACTGCACTGGAGTGTCAGCCTAGATTTTTGTGCTCAAGTCCTGGAGTGGGACTTGAACCCACAACCTTCTGACTCAGAGGCGAGAGTGCTACCAACTGAAGCACTGGCTGACCCCATAAAAAACTCAGCTGGAAGGCCATTGTTGCTCTGAAGGGGGTTTAAAGTATCATTGTTTCATGCAGTGTTTACAACGCACATGTAAATTGCACTGAAATATTCTGAAAATGTAAACGAGTACTTTGCTTTAATTGTTTATGGTCCTTAATCTCATGCTGCTGAATTTGCTTGGGATATGGGGATCAGGCGGGAAAGTGGTGTTGAGGTCGAAGATCAGCCATGATCTTACTGAATGGCGGAGCAGGCTCGAGGGGCCGTATGGCCTACTCCTGCTACTAATTCTTATGTTCTTATTCAGAGTAACAGCTAAAATTTTACATTTAGGTAGTTAAGCCAGATAATCGGGTCAGGAGTAGCGGAGTGCATCACAGTGCTGCCTCCTTCGTATTTGTGAATCGGGCACTGAGGCGTTCTATGTTCCGTGGTCTGTTCTGGGTGACCATAGTCGCACACTGGAGAGATTTTAATTCTCCATTTGTGCATCAAGTATCTGCATCTGCTGTGGTCTGTGCGGATGCGGTTTAGGTTTGCCCATGAGCTTCGCGAAATATCTTCGTGCTAAGGCTGAATAATTGAAGTAGAAAGTGAGGAGGCAAACGTGTCAACCTATTAACTTGCTATGAAGAAATCGTGACAGTTGTTAAGAGTAACTAAACTGCTTCCACCATAGAAAGATGTATTTAAAAAGGGTTAAATGCCAACGATTTATAACTTGCATAAGTTCCATTTTCAATAGTAAATGAACTCTATCCCTCAGAGGTTAGCTTTAACGGCTCTATGCATTCCATCAACATGGTTAACTGGGCTTCACTGTAAAAGACGGAAATCTATTAAGTAAAGTTGTTGAATTTATTAAATTGTGCAAAGAACAAAAATTAAGTGAAGGCCAACAATGTGTCATTCCAGACAGCCACTTTTGAGATTCACTTGGTCTCATTTCATCAAATTTCTTCACTAAAAAGGTCTACAAAAGTAACAGTAGACTATAACCACTGTTTAGTGCTAGAGTTTTGGTTTGTTATGAATCTCACTGTATTGCATCACTAAGGCTGGATCATAGCAGGCCAGCAAAAAATTCATCAAGTGAACCAAGCCAAGAAAGCTGATAAATGATCAAAGCTGTATGTGAATTATTTATTTTAAGTAGTTTTTTTTTAATTTAAATAATTGGTGCGATAAATGCAAATGTGCCAGTGGACATGATATATTCTCTTCACCACCCCAAATAAGTACGGTGAGAGAATGGGCATATGATGAATTTCTGAGGTTCGTCAGTGCAGTTTTATAACTAGCCTGCAGGAGGTGCAGAACAGCAGGCACTGATGTTCTCACTTTCCCTTGAAGAAGCATGGCGTATTCCCACCTACCTTCTTCAGGACAAACTCACACCCCATCGCTGAATGCATTGGGGTAGATTTTAGCCTTCACTGCCTGGGTGGTAATCTGGAAGGGTGGATTGCACGCTATTTGTAAAACCCGTCTGATTTTCATTCCATGTCAGCTATGGCTCAGTTGGTAGCACACTCGCCTCTGAGTCAGAAGGCTTGGGGTTCAAGTCCCACTCCATGAGAATTGAGCACAAAAATCTAGGCTGACGCTCCAGTGCAGTGCAGAGGGAGTGCTGCACTGTCAGAGGTGCCGTCTTTCGGATGAGACATTAAACCGAGGCCCCGTCTGCTCTCTCAGGTGGAGAAGATCCCATGGCACTATTTCGAAGAAGAGTAAGGGAGTTATCCCTGGTGTCATAACCAATATTTATCCCTCAATCAACATAATAAAAACTGTTTATCTGGTCATTATCACACTGCTGTTTGTGGGACCTTGCTGTGTTTCCCACATTACATTAGTGACTACACTCCAAAAGTACTTCATTGGCTAGAAACATAGGAGCAGGAGTAGGCCATTCGGCCCCTCGAGCCTGTTCCGCCATTTAATGAGATCATGGCTGATCATCCAAATTCAGTACCCTGTCCCTGCTTTCTCACCAGATCCCCTTAGCCTTAAATATATCCAACTCCTTCTTGAATATATTTAATGAATTGGCCTCTACTGCCTTCTGTGGTAGAGAATTCCACAGGTTCACCACTCGGTGAAGAAATTCCTCCTCATCTCTGTCCTAAATGGCTTACCCCTTATCCTTAGACTGTGACTCCCTGGTTCTGGACTCCCCCACCATTGGGAACATCCTTCCTGCATCTAGTCTGTCTAGTCCTGTTAGAATTTTATAAGTTTTAATGAGATCCCCTCTCATTCTTCTAAACTCCAGCGAGTACTAGCCCAATCGACCCAATCTCTCCCCATAAAGCGCTTTGAGATGTCTGGTGGTTGTGAAAGGCGCTATAGAAATGCAAGTCTTTCTTTCATGGATTTCAACAGAGTAAAACTTAGGAGGGTTCTGTGCGATCTGACCCATCAGATTACCGCCCGGGCAGTGAAGATGAAAATCTACCCCACTGAGCTGACAGGCTAGGTACTGAGACTTGTTATGCAGACCTTTGTCTGTAAATCTTCAACCTTTTGGCTCTGGACATCATTTACAGGTTTGAAAATAACCTCCCCTCATGCTATCATGTAACATATTCAAACAAATATTGCCTCTTTACATCTAACTGTACTTGTGAAGCTGAATCATATTTCCTATGTAATCACAGAAATACCAACACAGAATGGAAAAACAAAAACAATCTCGAGAGAGAAAATCTGGTGCAGAAATAAACTGCTTTCCTTTAAGGGTTTAACATGAATGCAGACACAATCATGTTACTTCATTACCAGTCCTAAATAAATTGTTTATTAACAGGTTTCATTCATATTTATGGTCACTGTTATAATCATATTACAGTACTAAAGAGACAATCCTTCCACCAAAGAAGAATGATTTTTGTTTTAATACAGCGATCTAAAAACTGATGGCTTATTACAAAACCTGCCTTAAGAATCTATCGATTCTGCTTTGTGGCTTTTTGCAGCTTAACATAATTGATTTCTATGCAGTGTATTTCTGTCAGCAGTCTAGTGCTTTTAATGCCAATGTTCGCATCACTCTGGACACAGGCAACTAGTAAAATAATGTTTCTGATTTTGGACTCTGTAATGCAAAAATAAAATCTAAATAAAATCTCGGCAGCAATAGATTAGTTCAGTTGCCAGGTGAGAAAATGTCAGCTGTGCTCAGAGAACATTAGGAAAGACAAACTACCTGTACCATGTTTTGCAGAATAGTACGGCAGCCATCTACATCCATGGCTCTTCTTGCACACCAGTGGATTGATTCTGCAAGTGCAAGACCATCAACTTTGCAGCAATCATGTACAGTAATTTTGCTGTCAATGACATTTACATTAATCCATATTCTTTCTGTGCTGCCTAAGGGGTTTCTGCAATTGGCTGTGACACCCCTGGGACAAGGACGTGGAATAATTCAGCCTGGCTGCTTTCTCCGAATCGTTATTCAGTGACCCTTACTGGAAAGTGTGTGTGTGTGTGTGTGTGTGTGTGTGTGTGTGTGTGTGTGTGTGTGAGAACAGGATCGGGCTCTGCTGTGATGCCATCCATTGTTCAATAGCGGTCCCTTGGGCAAGCTACCAGAAGCTGCCAGCACTCGAGGAACCATACTCCAGCAAGAATCAAGTGTTTTCAGGAGAAGGAAGATATGGTGGTGATGTAACGGCCATGGAAAAGTTTCAGAGGAGAGCTACAAGAATGATTCCTAGCTTAAAGAACCTTAGTTACTAAGATAGCCTTTAGAGCAGCATCGAGGTGTTCAAAATCATGGGGGGTCTGGAAAGAGTAGATAGAAACTGTTCCCATTGGTGGAAGGATCGAGAACCAGAGGACACAGATTGGCTGAAGAACCAAAGGCGACATGAGGAAAAACCTTTTTACTCAGCGAGTGGTTAGGATCTGGAATGCACTGCCTGAGGGTGGTGGAGGCAGACTCAATTGTGGCTTTCAAAAGGGAATTAGATAAGTACCTGAAGGGAAAAAAAATTGCAGGGCTACAGGGAAAGAGCGGGGGAGTGGATCTAGCTGAAGTGCTTTTGCAGAGAGCTGGCACGGGCTCAACAGGCCAAATGGCCTCCTTCTGTGCTGTAACCATTCTATGTTTCTATTTTACAATTCTAGACTTAGAGACGACCCGATAAAGGTAAATAAAATAGTGAAAGGGCTGGACTGCGCACCTATTGATAGATTCTCACAGTTTGACAGATTAGAGAGGACCACGGGACATGCATTTAAACTACGCAAGAGTAGGAATAGGCTGGATATTGGGCGGTTTCTCTTTCCCCCCAGAGAGTAGTGAGCCTCCGGAATGCGATGCCAGCTTGTGCGGTGTCTGCTGGCTCTCCGCAAGCCTTAAAAAAGGACCTGGACCAGTTCTTGGCTGGGGCAGAGAGCACATCAGATAAAAGGTAAGTGGTTTAACAGTTAACGTACACGTGGTCAATGCGATCTCCTGGACTGGTTTTGATCACCTGAGGGAATCAGAGAGGAATTTTCCAGATTTCTTTTTTTCCCTATTGGCCCTGGTTTTTTTTTTTCCCTGTTCTTTTTTGCCTCTCCCAGTGCATTATGTGGCTGTTGCAGGGTAGGAAGTGTCTCGCCATGATGTTCCAGGCATCATGAGTGTGGGTAGGCTTGATGGACCAGCTGGTCTTTTCCTGCCCGTCATTTACGTATGTTCTTGTAAGAAAGGCTGGTATTTGGAGGTCCTTAGTAGATGAGAATCATATATGTATAAATTTAATTGCAGCCATTGACTAACTAATCTTACCCATAATTCCCCGCGGGTATGGAAACATTAAAACTTGTTCGAATGTAGCCGCAAGGACAGTCAGAAGCAGTTTTGACTAAGCTCTGATAACAAACAGCCATAGGCTGCGAGTGAAGGTTAAATTGTTAAATAACATATTATAATGCTAAGTAGGAATTATAGTTCGCTTAACAAAACTAATTGCAAAGATAATTAAAAGTTAATTAGTATGAACATAAAATGAGAGAGATCATGGGAGTTAAGGTATCCATCTGGTAGATTGAAGTGAGGTAGCCTGGATACCTCAAGACTAGTGAGACAGTGCTAACAATGGGCCCCTTGGTATAGAAAGGACTTGTACTGCTTGTACCAGGGAAGCTAGAAATGAGAGAGATAAGGTAAATTCCAATGAGGTGAAGAATGTATAAACAAGATAACGATGAACCGGGTAGAGTTGTCGAAAAAATACTGGAGCCAGGAGGGGCCAAGATGCTAACCTTAGTCTGAGTGACAATGGTATTTTGACCATCAGAACAAATTAAAAAAGGTGATTTTATTGAAGACCATATATGGCACTGGCCCAACGAACTTTTGATGAGAAAAGGGTTAAAATCTCGATACTCAAAGAACAACAACCTACTGCGAGAACTAAGGAATAGACTGAAGACGACGTCACCCGTGTCCGAGAGGCTCCAGAGACCAAGAGCTGCGAGCTATTCGTTAAAGTATCGCCTGTTGTTAAGTATATTACGCTGTAAGCTTAATAAACTCTTGATCTATTGCTCAAACATACTGGCTGCTGCCTATTTGTGTCTTGTCCAAGAACTCTCAGAAATCATTAAGATCTTACATTCTTATGAAAGGAGGCAGCAACTCACATTATATTTCATTGTCAAGCAAAAGCAATTGTTAGCAGAACGACGTTTAACATCACCATGCACACTAATTGCTTATTGCTGTATTCATAGAATCTTTGGAGTCAGAGATGAAATCAGTGTTGGTTACAGATAAACTACTTCACTAGGTTTGCTCCAGTTTTCATCTCTCACTAATTACTGTACTTCATTTGCTAATTTATCTTGTAAGGAATGAGCACAGGTGGTACCCCTCAAAATGCATTCCCAGATACATTTTCTCAATTAAAAACATAAATGACAAAGCTGTTGAAAAATGAAAAATCTAATTAGTGCGGGTAAGTTAATATTCTTCAGATGTTGGTCACAAATAATCTGGTTTATAGGAAAAGAAATGCAGTATTTCTCAAAAGCATCCCGATTTACCAAACCATCACAAATGCCCTCATTTCGCCAGGAATACAAATCCAGCATCAGACAAGAAGCAGACAAGAAAGATTAATGCTTAAGGGGTCAGCAAGGTTCTTCAAAGCAATCCTGCAGAATTTATTTCCCGTGTGATGTTTTCATTAAGAAAATAGCATCAGGCTCACAGGAATTGATGAAATGCTAAATTACATTGAAGTTTTATCCAAACTGTACCAAAGAGTTATGGAACAGCAGAGAGGAAGCAACACCAATGGTACAGGGAAGAACACTGTAGATCATTCTCTATTGTTGATGTTTTCTAATGCAAGCAATGTTCTACTGTATTTGGCTACATAACCAAAGGAAAGAAAAGCAATTTAAGTTGGGAAATATTAAAGGAGAAATATATCCAGAATAGGGGAGAATAAATGGGGGTTATTTTGCCTTTGAGCAACAGTGTGAAACAGGTGATAGCATATCGACAGCCCCATTTACATCTCTCCTAAATTCTATTTCCATTGGAGCAGCCACATAAATACTGTGGCAACAAGAGCGGGTCAGAGGCTGGGTATTCTGCAGCAAGTGTCTCACCTCCTGACTCCCCAAAGTCTTTCCACCATCTACAAGGCACAAGTCAGAGTGTGATGGAATACTCTCCACTTGCCTGGATGAGTGCAGCTCCAACAACACTCAAGAAGCTCGACACTATCCAGGATAAAGCAGCCCGCTTGATTGGCACCCCATCCACCACCTTAAACATTCACTCCCTCCACCACCGGCGTACCGTGGCTGCAGTGTGTACCATCTACAAGATGCACTGCAGCAACTTGCCAAGGCTTCTTCGGCAGCACCTCCCAAACCTGCGACCTCTTCCACCTAGAAGGACAAGGGCAGCGGGCGCAGGGGAACACCATTACCTGCAGGTTCCTCTCCAAGTCACACACCATCCTGACTTGAAAATATATCGCCGTTCCTTCATCGTCGCTGGGTCAAAATCCTGGAACTCCCTATCTAACAGCACTGTGAGAGCTCCTTCACCGCACGGACTGCAGCGGTTCAAAGCGGCGGCTCACCACCACCTTCGAGGGCAATTAGGGATGGGCAATAAATGCTGGCCTTGCCAGCAACGCCCACATCCCAGAACGAATAAAAACAAAAGTTCACTATTACCTATTTTACACTATCACATACAGTCCAAATTATCCCCAATGTGTCTTCATCCAGTTACTACATGCAGCTTTTGTGCTACTGATGACTATAGACAGCCCAATTTCAAAGTTTATCCATTCGGAAAAATAAAATAAATTCCGGTTACGGTAAAGCCTGACAAATGTGCGAGAAAGAGGAAGAAACTGGAACAATCAGCACACGCTTACAGTATAGTCTCAAATAACGGATCTGTTTCTCTAGGTCAACTCAAATCAATAAGATTCACTGAACTTTCTGCCTGTGATTGGACAACTTGAATATAGGTACTCAGCATGTGCTACCGGGCCTTGTACAAAACATCCAAGCCAACAAAGAGTGAAGTCCAAGCCAATGCGAGATTGAAACTACAGTAGTTTGCTGATCACTTTTCCACATTTGTTAAGACCTCATTCACTGCAGGTATTTTTGTCCTGATGGGTATAGTACACTTCCTCAGTGTAAAGGTTCCACTATTATGTTTAGCTTCAGTGTAATGATGTGAAAAGCCACAGATTCGGGGGTGAAATTTTCCACAAAGTGAGCTGCTGATCTCAGCTATGGGGAGGCACTGAATGAAGGCCAGGGGCCTCCTCACAGAGAGGGAGGGGAAAGAAAAATAAGAGGCGGAGCCTCCCCGGGCCACTCACGCACACCTCCCAGTTGTCAGTTTTGGCTCAGCATCGGCCGAGACCTGGAACCAGTCACCTCGTCTCTCGGCCAGAAATGGCAACTACTTTGCATAGGAAAACCGGAAATAGAGCAACAGAAGAAAACACCGAAAAACAGGAGCCAATTAAAAAATGTACGGTAGAGCTGGTCATTGTTTATCTCTCCCAACACAAAAAAAAGTGTTTTTGCTCATTAAAATGCTAATTTCACTAGATCAACATGTGGGAAGTAAAATCCTGGCTTTACACACCAGATTGGCCCAGTTTCAATTAATTTCCTTTCTCCTGCAGGAAAGAGCAGCTATCCTGGTCAACATTCCAGCCTCAACCCAACACCACCAAAATAAACCAGATGAACTGGTCATCCCTCTCTCCGCTGTTTATGGGCAGTCACTGGGGCGAGCAGTGGGCTGCCTCATCCGCCTGTGTGACGTCCGAGGCCCACTCGATGTGATATTCCAGAAGTCCTGTAAATGGGCGAGCTGCCGTACGGCTGCTTAAAGCTGCAAATCAGACCCCTGCACCGGTTGTAGGGAACCCCCCCCCCACCCTCAGGTACAAATGGGCAGAGCTTGCACTGTCCACACTCCGTATCAGGTGCTGAGCAACCTAACCAGCGGTCCTTAAAGGCACCCCTGCAGGCCGAAGCCATTTGTTATTTTAATTTTGTGGATCCATGAAAAGTAGGAGCGCCCCTCCTGGGCCCACAAAAGAACTCTGGCCTGCTGCTGGTTCGTTCGTGGCCCCCCCCCCCCCCCCACGAGATTGCCTACCACCACTCCCCCCCCGCCACCTCCATTGCCGACTTGATCTACATGAAAGCTGTGCGATTTCCCGCCCTCCCCGAACGGACGCACGGAGCTGCCACTTCACTGACTGTGCTGATTTTGGACGCATGTCGAATTCCTGGGCCGTAAAGTTTTGCTTAAACTGCACAGGTGCATTAGTTCGGAGAAACTGTACAGCACCCTAGCAACTAATATCTGGCCCCAAGTGTGCAACATCTAGGAGAAGCATTTTTCTTTATGCTACATAATACAGGAAACTTTTTTTTATCTGGCACGGACGGGACCGACGTGGTGCCAGTTCATCAAAAATTCCGGATAACCAAAAGCTATAGTAAAAGATACGGAGCTGAGAGCTCCGTATAAAGCAACAAACCCTGTTGCTCTTCAGAACAATGGCCACAAGTTGCAAGCTTCTCTGTAGCTTAGCAACAGCTGTAGCCACACCCTTGCACAGCAACAAATGGAGGAAGGCAAGTAATAAAAGTTACCTGAACCTACTCCTGAATTTTGCTGGTTAACCGAGATTTCCGGTTATTTAGGTGCTGGTAAATCGAAAGTTTCCTGTAAACTGATAACAGGTTCCAAACATGTCATTCAATTGTCCTAAAGGACAGGAAGGCTAAGTTTGCTTTGGATTATTCTGTATCATGGTAGGTTATCTCATGAAGAACACTGATGCCATGAGCATTGTATAATTTTGATTTTTTGTTAAGTCTTCTTTCAAAGAGCTCCTCACAATCTACTTATTTTATAATCCTCTTCTACAAGCATAAAGCTATAAATCAATGAATAACAATCTTGCATTTTACTTTCAAGTGTTAACATAAAGTAGTTTTATGATCTGTATGTCACATTAACTTTTTTTTTCCCCCAATAAATCTCAAGTATATTTTTAGAAGCTTCTGAGTAGCATTCAACTCCATTTAATAAACTGTTGATTGAAAAATGTCATCAGGATTCATGTATTATCTTGAAGGCAAGAAACACTGATGTCTAGTCTTTTGCTTCAGCCCTTTTTCAAAGTAACTACAGATGAAGGAGGAGAGGCACAATTTCCACATTAACTGAATTTCTCAGACGCAGCAATATAAAGTTTATTGTAGTTCATTACCGTTAAATCCTCAAGTCAACCACGTGGGTGTGATTCCAGAGGCTGGTGTGATTCACTGACAGCTCCATAAGGGAAATAGCTAATCATAAACAACATATTACTACACATCTAATACAATGGCATTAGAGGCCTTTCAATCAAAGTTGGAGTTAGTTGGGGAAATACTTTATGAAATAGAAACATGTGGCCTTAAAGCTTTAGTCCTGTCTTGGAAATACTAATAAATTAATTTTTAAAATCATCAGCAACTTGTACTGTTAGACTTTCAAATTAGGTGATTATTTCCCCATGCTGAACTTTTTTGACAATTTTCTTCCTTCCCCTTCTCTTCTGAAGCTGTGTACTGCTTCCTGGAGTACAATTTTATGAAGCCACACCCCCTCCGGTGATCATTATGCACGTGAGCCTGGACAGTGAATGTCAGCAGGCTATTCAGCCACATGTGGCTTCACAGTTGAGCTTGATGCTGTATTCACCCGACATCCATACATGTACACTTCCAGCATGGCAAGTAGGAGTGAGAAACTTGACTGATTTCCCCCACCCCACAACCCTGAGTTGCTATTGCTGTCCCTACAGTGGTTCCAGCCAAGATCAGCTAACTCAGCAAGCTGGAGTTTGAACCTGGGACCTTTCTAGTCAGTATGGTACAGCTACCCACAGGGTAAACACCACATCATTGGGAAAGCTTCATCCTGTGATTTTAATCAAAACAGGGTGCGCAAAGCATTTCTCAGCTAAACACTTTTTAAAATTCGTTCATGGGATGTGGGCATCACTGGCAAGACCGGCATTTATTGCCCATCCCTAATTGCCCTCGAGAAGGTGGTGGTGAGCCGCCGACTTAAACCGCTGCAGTCCCTGGGGTGAAGTTACTCCCATAGTGCTGTTAGGGAGAGAGTTCCAGGATTTTGACCCAGCGACAATGAAGGAACGGCGATATATTTCCAAGTCAGGACGGTGTGTGACTTGGAGTAGAACTTGGAGGTGATACCGTTCCCATGCACCTGGTGCCCTTGTCCTTCTAGGTGGTAGAGGTCGCGGGTTTGTAGTGGTTTACATGTGTTTATGAGATGTTCATATGAACTCGTGTACAAGGCACACTTAAGTATAACTCACTCTCCTATTTTATGGTTACCACTGCAACAAAAACTCAGTAAGTCGCCCACGTATACTTAAATGTCATAAAACCGCGCAAGCAAGACTAATTTATACAGCAGGTTTATCTTGATCATAATTTTGGACTGTGACACCCGTCTTCTGCTGCTTGCTGTTCAACAGAAGCAACTATTGAAATGAGATGTTACAGCAAACATCTCAGGCTCCTGGACTTGATTTAAATAAAATTCAAAAAGTTATTTTGGAACATTTAACTATTGCCCAGGAGTCCCAATGCAAACAGCAGACTTTGAGGGTGAAAAATGGCAATGATTAGACATGAAAAGTGAGAGCTGACAAAATAGGTTAGATATTGCTGGGGAAAATCTAGTTGAAGCAATATGACTTTTCAAAGCTAAAGTACTAAAGCAAACGTACTGGAGTTTAAATCATTCTGCTTGTAATCCTTTCACTTAAAAAGGACAAGAGCAAGTAGGTTTGTTCAATAAACCCTTAGGCCGTGATTTTGTAAATGGATGCGGGTTGGGAGCGGGTCAGCTGGTTTCCGGCTTCCAGTCCCGCCCCCAACTACATCCGGCCCACAGACATGATTTTACGTCAACTGGCCTTGTTAAGCCCACCCTGCGGGCTTGCCGGCCAATTAAGAGGAAGCCGATCAGATGACATCATTTGACGCGTCATCTGCCAGTTTTCTTAAAGGGATTACGCACAATTTTTCTTTGACAGCTCATTTCTCAGTGTTTGACAGCATTGAGATGTTGCAAACACTGACAATCACTGTACAAAGGTGAGATCTTGCACCCAGGCTCTCCAATGACTCCCTCCATCAGCTAGAACAGATGGCAGCTGCAGGTGAGGTTACAGAAGCGATCTGTCACTGGTGAGAGAGGTTCTTCCAATGAGGTGGGACTAGATAGCCAATTTAAAATTTGCTACCTACAGAAAAGTGTAAATACATAAAAAATTATTTTCCCAACATTTTCTTACCTCTGAAACTCACCAGTGGACCATTGGATCCTTCACCCCACTTCTGCAGCTGTCATCAGTGCAGAAACACTACAGCAGACTCACAACACACCACACTTACCTGGCATGGTGTCCAGACGTCAGGAACCCTGAGGCAGAAGTGGCAAAATTGAAAAAGTGCCTGTTAACTACTATCAAGTACCTGTTAACAGGAAGGTAAGTGGCTATAATCCTCTTCCCGCCGCTAGGTGTTGGATCTATGCGCAAGTCGGGGACCGAACACTTGGGAAAATTGTTTGGAGGCGGGTTGACAGCGGGATTGAAACCTGCCATCAATCGAAACGATTTTGACCCTTGACCTGCCTCCAAACCCGCCCTTAGTGCCGATAAAATCGCAGCCTTATACTGTGAAATGCCATGATAAACCCTTGCACTTATCCAACAATGCTCCCCACTGTTATTTGTACAAAAAGTTGGATTGCTTCTTAAGCACATATTATGACAACAGGATAAAAAGAGATGAATTAATGCTGTCCGCTGGCTGTAACGAATTTCTTTACTAGTTGAAAACTGATTTTCACCGGTTGGATTATAATAAATCTTTCAACAGACAGACATGGCCATCCAGCTGCTTTCAAAGTGCCTTCAAATTCACGTTTTGATGAAGTTATCTCTAAATAGTTGCTTCTGTCTACAAATGACAGATTTTAAAATTTATTTTTAAACGCGATTCACAAAACAGAAATTGCATTTTAAAATTATAGAATCATAGAATAGTACAGCACAGGGGGAGGCCATTCGGCCCATCGAGTCTGCCCCGGCTCTTTCGAAGAGCAACCCAGTTAGTCTTATCTCCCGCTCTTTCCCCATATCCCTGCAATTTTTTCTCCTTCAAGTATTTATCCAATTCCTTTTTGAAGGCTACTATTGAATCTGTTTCCACCACTCTATCAGGCAGCGCATTCCAAATCCTAACCACTCGTTGCGTAAAAATGGTTTTCCTCTTTCTTTGCCAATCGAAACAAACAACATCCTTGCAATTGGAAATGTAGGTTAATGAAGCTGCACATACAGTTTGTTCAAACCAAGGTTTGTGTTGGTTAAAGCATCAAAATGATACTCTTTAAAATAATACTCTAATAATAGAACACTTTAATAAGCTACAGGAAACTTTCGATTAACCGGCCCCTAAATAACCGGAAATGTCGGTTAACCGGCAAAATTCAGGAGTCGGTTTCAGCTAACTTTTATGACTTTTATTACTTGCACAGCAACAAATGGAGGAAGGCAAGGGTTTGGCTGCAGCTGTTGCTAAGCTACAGAGACGCTTGCAACTTGTGGACGTTGTTCTGAAGCTGTTGCTAAGCAACAGGGTTTGTTGCTTTATACGGAGCTCTGAGCTCCGTATCTTTTACTATAGCGTTCGGTTATCCGGAATTGTTGCTGAACCGGCACCACGTCGGTCCCATCTGTGCCGGATACCAGAAAGTTTCCTGTATTTATGTATGAAAGTGGCCAGGATAGGCCAGCATGGTACTGTTGATGAGGCAAGGCTAAACAGCTGCAGCATTAGACTGTTTTGCTAAGTGAATGTTCAGCTTTAAACAAAGAAGAGGGCCTAAAAATTCTGTTGCTTTGCACCTCCCGCAACTAGCATCCGGGCGCGGTGCCGCCAATGCCTCCCATGAAATTCAGCAGGAGGTTAGCGGCGGCGGTAACAGTTAGCGCCCTGTGGCGCTGCGCCGCCAGCAATGGCGTCATCGCCGTGCGCAGCGCCCCAGCCGTGATCTTCGCTAGCGCCCCCTGACTTACCGCCAGACGCTATGTCTGACAGGGTCGGGGGGGTGTCTACCTGCGGCCAGGGCGGCACTAATTAAAGGGAAGGTGCCGGGCGGACATTTTTGTTGCTGGCCGCCTGCCAGCACCTGCCCTCTCTGCCGTCCCCAGCCTCCTCTGAAGCCCCCTACTAAAAGTAGCGCCCCGGCGAAGTTAGTGTCCCAAAGGGGGCGCAACTCAATTGTTCCCCCCAAAACTCTAGCTTCTGATGTCAGACTCTAGCAATAGAACCAGACTGCTTTCAGCTCCAACACAGAAACTACATCTAAAATGCTCTTCCGCCACTTAATGACACTGGTTGTGCACACAGTTGGGGTGAAATTACCCAGTGCTACATTAGTAATAAACCTTTGTTTAAATAGTGGACAAAGGAACTTCAAGCAAACACATTAATGTGCTCAATACTAATATTGCAGAGTATAATTTCAACTCTTATTTTTGTAGATACTATGCACACTAACTCTAAGGTTAAATATATAGCAAAGTTAGCCACTCTGTCATAACAGCTCAACCTACAAGAATTTGCTATTATGTCTTCTCAGGTGTCACATTTTAATATAACTGGAATATGAAATATAATATTCCCAAAGTTACAATCAAACTTTGGAAAGAAAAAACTGGAGATGGTGTCTGGATAGGTGATCTCATCCCAGATGGTGCCCCTGTTGTGTACAAATGATGCAATTTCCAGGAATCTACCAGGCTGATTTTGCAAATGCTCGCTGCTCCCAGTGTACAGCTTTTCCCACCGGGGCCACATATTGGGAAATAGCAGGTGCACTCCCCACAATTTTCCATCCATAATGGACGGAAAGTCATGGAAGCGCACCCATGATTTCCCAAAATGCACTCCCAGCACGCGAGGCTTTGCACCAGGAGAGCACATTTGGAAAGTTGGCCCTCATATGCCATCCTTTCAGGCAGTGCAATCCAGACCATGACAAACTGCTGCGTTAAAAAAAAATCGGCTCCCCTCTGGTTCTTTCGCCAATTATCTTAAATCTACGTCCTCTCGTTACCAACCCAACCG
Source organism: Somniosus microcephalus (assembly GCF_052327205.1). Lineage (NCBI taxonomy): Eukaryota > Metazoa > Chordata > Chondrichthyes > Squaliformes > Somniosidae > Somniosus > Somniosus microcephalus. The sequence goes on from NC_141012.1 coordinate 23,360,345, forward strand.
CCAGTGGAAACAGTTTCTCCCTACTTACAGGAAGCTCTTTTTTATCTGACACCGACGGGACTGGTGTGGTGCCGGTTGATCAAAAAGTCCGGATTACAGAGAGGTATACTTACTAAGGTACGAGAGCCCCATACACGGCCACAGATCCAGGCGTCCCTGTTGCACGGCAACAGGTGCAGGAGTCCCGGTTACACGGCCACCGATCCAGGAGTCCCTGTTGCATGGCAACAGGTGCAGGGAACCCCGGTTACACGGCCACAGATCCAGGAACCCTGGTTACACAGCCACTAATATGAAGTAAAACTTACCTGAACCTACTCCTGAATTTTGCCGGTTAAGAGAGATTACCGGTTATTTAGGTGCCGGTAAAGAGAGAGTTTCCTATTCTATCAAAGTCCCATATAATTTGGAACACCTCTGTTGAATCTCCCCTTAACCTTCTCTGCTCTCAGGAGAACAATCCCAGCTTCTCTAGTCTTTCCATAGAACTGAATCTCGTTCCTGGTATATCTCCTCTGCACCCTCTCCAAGGCCTCTTGATATCCTTCCTCAAGTATGGTGCCCAGAATCGGACGCAGTACTCCAGCGGAGGTCTAACCAGTGATTTCTAAGTGTCCAGCAAACTTCCTTGCTTTTGTACTCTATGGCGATTATAAATCCAAGGATCCCACATGCTTTTTCAACCTGTCCGGCCACCTTCAAAGATGTGAACATGTGAACCCTCAGGTCTTGCTGTTCCTGCACCTCTTTTAAAATTGCACCATTTCATTTATATTGCCTCTCCTCATTCTTCCTCCTAGAATGCGTCACTTCACACTTCTCTGCATTAAGTTTCATCTGCCATGTGTCTGCCCATTTCATCAGTCTGTCTACGTCCTCCTGAACTCTGCTACTAGCCTCCTCACTGTTTACCGTATTTCCGAGTTTCGTGTCATCTGAAAACTTTGAAATTGTGTCCCCTATAACCAGGTTCAGGTCATTAATATATATTTAAAAAAGCAGTGGCCCTAATACTGACCACTGTCTTACTTCCCTCCAGCCAGAAAATCAACATGTCCTTTTCCCTGTCTGTACAGGTCAGTTCTCCTGCAGGCATTTGTAAACTATGCATTTGCAGAAGGCAAAAATTAAGCTGATGAAAAGGCTCCATAGCTGTCAAAGCACATTTCAGCATGTTACAGACGGAGGAGTTACCTCATTCATGCAATGCATGAATCTCCAGCCATCTGCAAACTCGTCTGTCTACTCAGTGCCAGTGAAGAGCAATCAAATACTACTTAATCATCTTATAGGCTTGCATCAAGGTTTTTGCCATATATATAGGAACAAAACATTATTCTTTTCCATATTTGTCCCACATCAATTCAAGAATTGTTCATTGTTAACAAGTTCAAGTTATTCTATTGCAAATGGACAAGTGATTTTTTTTTTTTAAAGTGCTTTAAATGATGTTTTTTGAAATTACAAACATGAGAGTACTTACCGCCCTATTCTTTCTTGATTCGCGCCAGCGCCATTTTAGCCATACACGTTTTTTTTTTAGGCGGCTGGAGCACCTGGCAGAAGTAGGTGAGCGCCTCATGAATACATAAGGACATAAGAAATAGGAGCAGGAGTAGGCCGTTTGGCCCTTCGAGCCTGCTCTGCCATTCAATGAGATCATGGCTGATCTTCTACCGCATCTCCACTTTCCTGCACATACAAACCGGGGTCCTAACATGTCATTAGGAACCCGATGACATTTCAACAGCCTGCTCAGTAAAAGCTGGTGGGGAAGAGGAGGAGGCCCTCTTAAGGTAAGTCAAAAACTTTCCTTAGTGGGACCAGGAGGAGCAGAAGTGCACCTCCGGGCCCCACGGAGAGAGTCTGTGTCTCGGCTGTCCCGGGCTGCCCCCCACCCCCACCCCCACCTTCTACCCACGAAACAGGCCCGATTCCCGTCTTCACAACGTACCTTGGTCTGATGGGCCCTGCTATTTTGGCTGGTCCGAAGCTGCCTCTTTCTGCCTGTTTCAGGCAGGCAGCTGGCCGGTGAGATGTAAATGAGGTCAGACTGTTACAATTGCCGAGGCCTCCCACTGAGGCTCCCAGGTGGGACGGCCAGCAGCTCCCCAGCCTTCCCACCAGGGAGTTAAAACACACCCTCATGGTTTCATTCGGAAAAAAGTAAGAAAAAAAGCTATTTACTGTTAGCTGAATAAAACTTTACAAAGTACAGATGTAATATGCATCTTAACTCTTTCTCTTAAAAAAAAATTGAAATTTGGTACCGTTCCAACTACAGTCCCACGTCCTGAGGAGCAAGCAGATGGAGTTATTGCAGTTGTGGGGAGCAGGCAATTACTGGAGCAAGTGGCAGGGCAATAAAGTGTGCTGCAAATGAATTTCTGGCCCAATGGGTGGCACTTCTATATAATGATGTGGCTATGGAACAATCACTTGTGGGACTGGAGGACACAGTCAATTATTGGATGGGAAGACATATAATTGTATTAACAAGCTTGAGATTGTCCTATTCCTCTATCGACCCTGATGTAGACTGCAGTGTTGCTATTAACAGATAAGGATCTGTCCTTTAATATAACTTTTTGCATTCAGTATCATAAGGTCTTAGACTGTAAAAGGTTTTACTCCAGTTTTGGGTCGATCCAATATTAATTTAGTGCTTATGAACACAAAATCGGCAGTGCAGCCCAAAAATTCCTGGCACCTAACCTCTGTTTCATTAAAAAATAGTTGACAGAGTTTTGAAGCAGGTTTTATGGAGGGATTTCAAAGCAGATTTATGGAGGATTTAGTTGTTCGATCAACAGCTCTAAGTTGGACTTTTCATCATGAGCCATTCAGTAGTATTATGATTATGGAACTATTTACAGTACTGGTTTAGAATTCAAACAGCCTTTTAGAACGTGGGCCTTGTTGATAATTGATGATGGCTGGCCAGCCAACCAAAACACATTAAGTCCATCGACTGATGATATTTCTTTGTCTGTTTTGTGTGTACAGTAGATAGTAAGAAAGGAATAGTAAGCAGCGTCCTATCCAGGCAGCTTGACTGAGAACCACTGTCTTGAAATTAAGATTCGTTATACAGTCTCCTGCTTGACCCCATTCTTTTCCAGGATCTCAAAATTGTTGGAAATTCTCAGTTTTTGGGGCCAATTTTAGTGCCTCTAGTGCTCCGTGACCAAAACCTTTATGTAGTATCACATGAAAGAAGGCATGCCTGGATGTTCAAGAGACAACACTGCCTGACTGGCTACTCTTACCAAGATGCCACCAACCATTTCTGCAGGCCATGGCACACCTACCCAAGGGGATGGTACCTTTGAAATGGCAACCCGACGGTACGCAGTCGCTGTATGATCGAAGGCCTACTGGCATGGCAGTAAATGGAATTCAATCTGGAGAAACGTGAGGTAATGCATTTGGGGAGGAATAACAAGGCAAGGGAATAAACTATAAATGGTAGGACACTGAGATGTGCAGAGGATCAGAGGGACCTTGGAGTGCATGTCCACAGATCCCTGAAGGTAGCAGGACAGGTAGATAAGGTGGTTAAGAAGGCAAGATACTTGCCTTTACTAGCCGAGGCAGAGAATATAAGAGCAGGGAGGTTATGTTTGAACTGTATAAAACATTAGTTAGGCCGCAGCTAGAATACTGCGTGCAGTTCTGGTCACCACGTTACAGGAAGCATGTGATTGCACTAGAGAGGGTGCAGAGGAGATTTACAAGGGTGTTGCCTGGGCTGGGGAATTTTAGCTATGAGGAAAGATTGGATAGGCTGGGGTTGGTTTCTTTGGAACAGAGGAGGCTGAGGGGAGACCTAATTGAGGTGTATAAAATTATGAGGGGCCTAGATAGCGTTGGTAGGAAGGACCTATTTTCCTTAGCAGAGGGGTCAATAACCAGGGGGCACAGATTTAAAGTAATTGGTAGGAGGTTTAGAGGGGGTTTGAGGAGAAATTATTTCACCCAGAGGGTGGTGGGAGTTTGGAACTCACTGCCTGAAAGGGTGGTAGAGGCAAAAACCCTCATCACATGTAAAAAGTACCACTCCCCTGTCTCCAAACTGTAAGATGCCACTCCAAGATTCCGTCTGCACTACTATGCTGGTGTCTCTGTTGTGCTGTGATGGCATGGGAGCCCACTAACATGCTGACCTTCTGATTTCATTTCAATGTCAATCACTGAACAGCTTCCTGCCTCACAGCATCACATAATCTGAAAAGCCACTTGATTCTGTTTAATTTCAAACCTTCACTGCAAACTGTAGATAATCCCAACAATCCCCCCCCCCCCAACCCAAGACCTGTCTTTATTTGTATTGCTGTTCAAAAATTAATTCAATTTCAATATGAAGCAGTTTACACAAATACAGAAATAAGGGAACAAATCCTGGAATCCAGCACAGCAAAAATGACTATTTCCTCAACGCTATTTACTTAGTAATGGCACATAAGGATGTGATTTCAGCCCTTAATTTCCGGATTACAAGACAGAGCACAAAGGGGAAAAAGATCCCAGCCAAACATGTGTCATAAATGATTGACAAGAGTGACAAGTATTCTAACTACATGTAAAGAAATTCCTGAAGTTGTAGGCTCAACTATCATCATATGATGTAGTTGTACATTTATGAATGAATACTAAATGTACCAAAAGATTCGCACTGGCTGCCTGTCACACGTGCCGCCCAATATTTAGTTCCATTGAAGTCTCTTGAAAAGAGAATACTGAGAGGGGATATGATAAAGTGCTTAAAATTATGAGGAGCTTGGACAAACTGGATCCAAATAAACTTTTCGGCATTTAAGAGTCATATTTACAAATTAAGGACAACAAAAGAAAATAGGGAATAAAAACAGAAAATGCTGGAAATACTCAGCAGCATCTGTGGAGCGAGAAACAGAGTTAACGTTTCAGGTCGATGACCCTTCGTCAGAATCTCGGAGGTCCTGACGAAGGTTCATCGACCTAAAACGCTAACTCTGTTTCTCTCTCCACAGATGCTGCCTGACCTGCTGAGTATTTCCAGCATGTTCTGTTTTTATTTCAGATTTCCAGCATCCGCAGTATTTTGCTTTTGTAAAAGAAAATAGGGCATTTTTTAAAAACTAAAATGGTAGCAAATACAGGAAACTTTCTGGTATCCGGCACAGACGGGACCGACCTGGTGCCGGTTCATCAACAATTCCGGATAACCGAACGCAATAGTAAAAGATACGGAGCTCAGAGCTCCGTATAAAGCAACAAACCCTGTTGCTACAGCTTCAAAACAATCGGCACAAGTTGCAAGCGTCTCTGTAGCTTAGCAACAGCTTCAGCTACACCCTTGCACAGCAACAAATGGAGTTTAAAAAGGTAATAAAAGTTAACAGAACCGACTCCTGAATTTTGCCGGTGGATAGAGCGTTCCGGTTATTTAGGGGCCGGTTAATCGAAAGTTTCCTGTATGTGGATTGCCAGCACAGGTGGTGGAACAAGAAACTTTAGTGGGTCGCAAGAAGGAACTAAACAGGCTCTGGTCAACAAATAGGACTCAGGGTTGTTGAAAATGCATCAGGGGAATACTGCAGATTGGCGGGTTAGATGGACCGAAGGGCTGTCTGAAACGGTTACTGCATTACTGTTATCTTTCACCACGTTATCCGCTGACTTAGAAGTAATTCGAAGTTACAGCTGAGTGGGTGCTCAGCGGTAGAGCTACCTAGTACACCTAGACAGAAAATGGTGTCGCTAGCACAGCAGCAGGACTGCTTTTGATTTGTTGCTTATTAATGGAACTACTACAGGAAACTCTCGATTTACCGGCACCTCAATAACCGGAAATCTCTGTTAACCAGCAAAATTCAGGAGTAGGTTCAGGTTAAGTTTTACTTCATATTAGTGGCTGTTCCTGGATCTGTGGCCATGTAACCGGGGTGCCTGCACCTGTTGCTATGCAACAGGGATGCCTGGATCTGTGGCCGGGGTTCCTGCACCTGTTGCCAGGCAACAGAGACGCCTGGATCTGTGGCCGTGTACGGGGCTCTTGTACCTTTTAACTATACCTCTCTGTAATCCGGACTTTTTGATAAACCGGCACCACGCCGGTCCCGGATAAAAAAAGTTTCCTGTAACTAGAAAAAGAGGCAGTTAACAGTGTAAACAGAAGGGATATTCAGCTCAACACTGAGAACATCACTCAAATGAAAGTGCAAATGATTAAATTGATTAAATATATGTCTAACTTTAAATCTTAATTAAAGGTCGACAGGATGTTTGTGCCACAAGCAGGACTTTCAATAGGAATCTTAGTTTACAGGAAGCGCTAGGTCCTCCATTATTCCTGCAAGAGGACGATGCACGAGACCCACTATTTGCTGCTTTGATGTGATGTATACCGTGGGATTTGCCTCGTATTCTCCGCAGAATCATCCTGTCAGAACTGGAGCAATTATGAGGTTTACAAAAATAAGACGATATACTAGCTGATGTCCTTTTTATAAGGAGGAATAGAGCACGAGGTGCTTAACTGTGCCGAGTCCAGGAGCATGGCACCACAGCTGTAGTGCAAGAGCTTGATGCATTCAGCAGTCAGCTGCCTGCTCAATAATCCAGGGGAGTCATTGCTTATACATCTGCATATTTCAATAAGTAGATGGTGTGAAAAGACCATCTCCTTGATGGGCCAGGCATCATCTGTGGAGAGAGAAATAGAGTCAAAGTTTCGGGTCGAAACCCTTCTACAGAACTGAGAGAAAAGGCAGGAAATGAAACAAAAGGCAGTTTGGCGGCTGTCAAGGTTATTCAATAGTTATAGTTATCTCGTCTCACCTTGAATATCTCTTAATGTCTCTTTTCATCCCCTCTCCCATTTCCCAGCCCCCAAACTGCCTTTTGTTTCATTTTCTCAGTTCTGACGAAGGGTTTTGACCCGAAATGTTGACTCTATTGCTCTCTCCACGGATGTTGCCTGGCCTGCTGAGTTTTTCCAGCATTTTCTGTTGTTATTTCGGATTTCCAGCATCCGCAGTATTTTGCTATCGTATCTCCTTGATGGGTTGATTTGCACCTCTCGTTAGCACCCCCCAGGGGGCGCTAACGGGGTGCAAATCCCCTTGCGCCCGAGCGCGGCACCGCCAATGCCTCCCGTGAAATTCAGCAGGAGGTTAGCGGCGGCAGCAGCTGGTAGCGCCCTGTGGCGCTGCACCGTCAGCAATGACATCATCACCGTGCGCAGCGCCCCGGCCGCAAACCTCCCTTGCGCCCCCTGACCTATCGCCGCACGATATGTGCGACAGGGTCAGGGGGCGTTTTCGCAGCAGCGGCAGCACTACTTAAAGGGCAGGTGTCGGGCGGCCATTTAAATTTTGGCCAACTGCCAGCAGCTGCCCCCTTTCCCTTTTTTCTCCCCGGGGTGTCGGCCGCGATTGCTCAGCCCGGCACTCTGAGTGCTGGGCTGTTTTCCAGCACCCCGCTCCCCGGTGGTCCGGCAGGGCCGCGGTGCACGCAGCGCTAGGCCCCTCCCCTTTAATCAGGCGAGGAGGCCTGCAATGGCGTGGCGCTGTTGCACGTAGCGCCGCAAAATTCAGTAGTAACTCTCCAAGGAGGAGGTGGAGCGCTTCCAGTAGCGCTTCACTTCCTGCTTGGGATGCCAATACTGAATTTCCGGCGGAGGGGCACTAACGGCGATGTTAGTGCCCCAAAAGAGGCGCCACCCAATTTTTCCCCCAAAGATCTCATAAGGTGGGGATACAACTACTCCACACAAAACTATCAGTTTTAATCTTGAACGTACTAACGTTAACACAGCAGAGTAATTCTTTACTTTCTACAACCATCCTCTTCCCGCTTACGAACTTCCTGTATTAAAGGGATTCTTGCCATCTGGTTAATTAGAATATCTTAATAGCTCCATAAAGTCTATTCTCACTCAACATTCCAAAACTCCTTCTCATTCAGTTTAGTTGGTGTGAATTTTGTGCCCATCAAGGTGGCATATGTTGGTGCAGCAGAATACTACACTCTTCAAACCCAGTACCCAGTGTCAGGGTTGAGTACTATCGAGTTCAGGAAAGCACAGCACAGAGTAAAGTTCCTTCGATTCTGCCCCAACCATGTACCAGAGCCAAACCCGAGAAAACCGTAAGTAGATTATTTTAAATTTCCAAACAAATGCGTGTGACCTTTGAGGGAGATTGCCAGTTTGTATCAATTAGTGTCAAGCTGCAGCCGGTTTTATCCTGTGGACCGACGAGGAATTGGATTAAGGCTACCCAAATAATTTTTCCCAGGACTATTACAGCCTGGTGAAACGGCAAACTCTATTACTGTCTGATCATTCTAAAGAAGTAATATATTGTTATATGTAATATTATATTATATTATTGAAAATAATATTCACTGCTGAACAATTCAGTACTGCTGAGCTCTGTGGTTTGGAGCCACATAGTATGATTAAATCCTTTCCATGTGTTAGGTCCTTCTCTGTATCAACACAACGCAAATAAATATTCTCATTTTTAAATGTTGCCCAGGATCTAACAATATGAATCGTGCACTTGGGGGACCTTTCAAAACATTCAAATGAATATCAGATGCCATGGAGGCAATAATCAAGTGTCTGTGGTGCTCTAGATAAATACTGAGTAAAATTGTTAGAATTATAATGTTGCTATATTCTTTTTGTCACAAATTACAGTAAGATATACAATACCAAAAACAGCCACTTTTTGCTAGCTCCATTCTCAAACCATCAAGGAATGATTTCGCGAGACTTACAACCATAAAAACGGAACATGCAAAAAGCATATCATCCTCTTCAATCTTTGTGTGTACTTTGCAATAGTCACACAAATGATTGAATTGCATGCTAATAAGACCTGTGCTTCTCCAATATGTATTTGGGAGTATGAAGAGGTAAAATAAACTCTACCATTTGTACTGGAGACGTCTCAATTCTCCTTTAATGCTAATGCAATATGGACCTGTCCAAATAGACTTCCAGATCACCAAAAGGATTCGGCTATAAATGCCTTGTTGCTAACGAGCAGAAATGCCCTTGTGATTCTTCCAGCTCCTTTTCGATTCATATAACAGTCCAACAGAATGACTTCCTGTGAAAGAAGCCCAGAAAGGAAAAGTGCAAATTGAACTCCAAAAAAGAGACGTGCCCTAGACCTCGCGGGATTCCATTTTAAATGGAAACATGCGAAGGGCTGCACAGGAGAAGGCGAGGCATTTTTCTTAAAGGTCTGAAAGGGTTTTGGACATCAAATTGTTGAAGGTAAAGCTCAAATAACAGTTTGCAGGCTGTACAGAAAGAACATTTTTAAAATTAAATTAGTGTTCTATTGTCTTAAAAGAAAAGGAAAAAGGAAATCATTTTTGTTATATTTCACAGAGGTAGACTCATTCTCCAATATTGAAATGGTTAAGTCATTACAAGCAATAATCCCCAAAGATTTCATCTGAATAAACAGCTACTGCCATCTGTTCTAACTGGTTGGGCCTAATTTCTTCTCCCAGCAGGCTATCAGGCTCTAACAATGCATGCCCAAGCACATTTCACTGTCGATAGAAAAATGGCCTTTTTACAACAACAAATATGATTTTTGTGTGGGGAGAAGTGCTTCATATTAATCCCAATGTAAACCTTGATTAAACATTTTTTTAAATAACAACAGAAACCGCTGGAAAAACTCAGCAGGCCAGGCAACATCCGTGGAGAGAGAAATAGAGTCAACGTTTCGGGTCGAAGACCCTTCGGCAGGACTGAGAAAAACATTTTTTAGTCATAATCAATAGCAGTATTGTATTGTGCTGACTGAAAATGACAACAACTGCAAGCAGTGTTCTGATCAGTTAGGTTAGGCCATGCAACTTGCTGGTGTTTGCATCTTTCATTCATTATACATCATTATGTGAGCAACTGCTAGTCACATTACTCTTGTTGCTGGAGCAAGCACACATCTTATTGCCATACGAATCCAACAGTCAAAACATTCTGACTCTAAACTACTCTCTCCGCATCCTCTCCGCACTATTAAGCAGCCGGGCCTGGCGTGTGCAGTGGATGCAAACAAATTCCATGTATAAATTTGTATGAAGTAAGAATGATTTTAAAAATACTAATATGTGAGGAAATGGTGCTCCCTGCAGGGGTAAGAATATAATCTTTTGCGGTCTGTGTGGCTGCTGATACAAGCCTGGGCTGAGCCACAGAGATTTCTTCTCTGTTTGGGTTCTGCACAGTAATTCGTATTCATAGCAGTACAGCTGCCCACAAGTGTGATCTCTCACGCTCTTGTTACACGAGTGTAGTGTATGTAACCTGTACCACCTTAAGAGGATACCTTAAGGTGATGGACTACTTTTTGATGGCTCCTGTACATTGTAGTACCGGTGGTGACCACACCGGTATATAAACCCTGTGGAGCAAAGTGTATTCCAGTTCAGCCCTGACCCTCAGTTACTAAAGACCAGTTTAAGTATTTCTGTAGTCTGTGTCCAGTTATTCAGCATAACTACATTTGAAAGCACAGACTCAACAACGAGGATTTTTTTTTGTTACACTATAGGTGTACACTCGATATTGGGTTCTTGTTAGGAATGTTTATTACATGATTGTATCTGATGGCGTTACTCTACTGAGACCACTCTGCAGTGATGGTCTGGCAAATCCCAAGATCAGGGGATTTATCTGAGCAGACAAGGAATCGAGCCAACAACAGAAAATGCTGGAAAAACTCAGCAGGCCAGGCAACATCCGTGGAGAGAGAAATAGAGTCAACGTTTCAGGTCGAAACCCTTTGTCAAGACTGAAAAAGCACAGGAAATGAAACAGATTAAAAGGCCAGTTTGGGGGCTGGGAGAGAACAAAAGAGAAATGAAGAGACATTAAGAGGTATTCAAAACGAGACGAGATGGTGATAGGACTAGTGGAAACAAAAGACGGCTCTAGAAGGAATCGAGCCTCCTTCTAACCTTTCCCATGTACAGTACATGCTCACAAGAAAAAACAGCTTCTTAGTTTTGAAGTTACTCTCATATCTTCATGAGAAAATACACAGGAACAAATAAGCTTTAAACGCATGTGTCGCAGCAAATATGCACTTAACAATAGAGAATATGAAGCTGCACAGTTGTTGGTATTTAATTGTCAAAAAATTATGACACCTGAAAAATAGTACCACTGCTGCTAATAGTTCTGAAGTCTCAGAAAATGTGCTGCTCCCAATTTGCTAAAACGTACCTCAATGAGAGAGTAATCCAACCTGACATGGGCCACAATGTTCCAGAGCATTTGTTAGTAATTGCCAAATCTTTTCTGCCGTCAACCCTTCTTTTTCTCATGACTACATAAATTAAGCATTACCTCTGAAAAGGCTTTTAGGGTAATCTGCAGCCTTTGTATTATCTGACGAGCATTTGAAAAAGTGTAGTGCATTAGCGATTAAAAATGTACTGACAACCATTACCCTTCACAGCTTAACCCTTTCCTGCAGTACGTCATCCATGTGAATCTTTGAGTACGAGTCATCAATCCAAATATTCCACATAACAGACATATTTTTAAAAATCATTTTGCAGTTTTATTTTATTTTAATTACCATGTTCAATTTACCCATTTATGGTATATAGATCTAATAAGTTAGCAACAGTGTATTCAGTATCTTCTATTACAAGGTTGAGCCAACAAGACAGGGACTTCAAAGAGAATCAAAAAATAGATGGAAGTGTCACAGCAGCATCAGTTTATAGCTAAAACCAATACCTTTATCATTTTTACTGTAAATCATATTTAATGTATACTAACTGTATTTGAGTTTATTACATTAATTATAGAATTATATACTGATATTAGCTAGGGATTTAACGAATATTCCTGATCGACTTTGTCCCACAAGTTGTTATTTTGTTTAACTAGAGGCAACAAGCCAGTGATGGGATATATAATTGAGTCGTAGTTCCTCAGTTATTCCTTGTGATTTTACCAGAGTCCCCAATTTGAGCTGAACCGTCTGTAGGAGACGCCATGACACCAGGTACTTCCGCAAAGAGGGAATTAAATATGAGCCAAAGTAAACTTCCATGACTGCTGTGTCACCTTAAAGGCACTGGTAGAGACCCTGGAATAGGCTGGCTGGCTAACAGTTGGGGAATCACACATGACTTACAGAAGCTTAAAACTGTATGGCCTAGAAATTCAGTCGCGTTTGCGCCCACTTAGGGGCGAAAGAGTGGGTTGCGCCGGAAGTTTTTTAGTGCCCGAAATTAAGTTGGTCCCTAACAGCGGCGTTAGCCGGTAGCGCTGCGCCGGCACCGATGACGTCATCGGTGTGCGCAGCGCCCCGGTTCCAACGCGATTCCGTGCCGAAGGCCAAATTCAGTTGCGGCCGCCTCGCCCGCAGCGGCCGCAAACAACGTTTGAAAAACGGGGCCTTGCAGCTCCGAGAGGCCGGCGCATAAAGGTGGAGGGGCGGCCGGCCGCTTTCCCGGCGGCCGCATGGCCGCACCTCCCTCCCCGGACTCCTGCACCACCCCCCCGTGGCATTGCTGTCTGACTCCCGCGAGCCCGGCACTTCTCCGTGGTGCCGGGCTCATTTGCCGGGGGAATCCAGCGGCGATCTCACGGCTGCAGGCAGCTCCTCCTTAAGAGAAGGAGGCCTGCAGTACCCCAGCCTGCCGCACCGCATCGGGTGGCGCAGCGGCAGCTGGACGCCTGAAATAGACTTTCATCGCCCCAAGCGAGGCGGCCAAGCCCTGCAATAGCGCCCGCCTCCGTCTTGGCCCGTCGCAACTGAATTTCAGGCGGGCGCTACGGGAATCCGGGCGAGCGCTAAATTTCGGGCGCTAAAGACCTGGCGGGGCCTTACTGAATTTCTAGGCCTATCTCTTTTCACCGTTTTAGATCATAAAAATACAACATACTGAAATATAAGTTGGGAGAAAATTAACTTATACAATGGGAAGGGGGACTAGGGACAGGGTCACTGGCAAGGCTGGAAGCTAAGCAGAGCCAGACCTGGTTAGTACCTGGAGGGGTGACCATCAGGGAAGACCAGGTGCAGAAGGTCACGGAAGGAGCCCCGAGGAGGGGCGGTTGGTGAGAAGGTCACGGAAGGAGCCCCGGGAGGGGCGGCTGGTGAGCAGGCCCGGGCGTTGGGCTGAAGATTGTCGGACAGGAGGAATGGTGGAAATGGAATGGCGGCAATGGAATGGCGGCATGCACAGACGCAGCGGCTTTGCTTCTCCCAGGACGGTGCTGTTTACGTTTAATGTTAATGTTATTGTACGGGACTCATGGGAGTTTGCAAGATCACATTTCGTTGTTCATGTACTTGTGCATTGTACAATGACAATAAAAGTTGAATAATTATTATATAGAAATAAACTATTATAATATACAGGAAACTTTGGTTTATCCGGAGGTTAACTGTCCGGAATGCTCGATCCACCGACAAAATTCAGGAGTCGGTTCAGTAAGTTTTTTTTCTTTTCGTTGCTTTTTTTTCCACCAGTCAGGCTCTGCAAGGTCTAGCTAAAGCTGTTGCTTAGCTACAGAGACGCTTGCAAGCTACGGCCGACTGTTTAGAAGCTGTTGCTAAGCAACAGGGCTTGTTGCTAGATACGGAGCTCAAAAGCTCCGTATGTTTTAACATTAGCGCTGGTTTGTCTGGCAGTTTTGATGGGACGGCAACAGCTCAGTCCCGTCAGTGCCGGATATCACAAAGTTTCCTGTATATAGATGGAGCTCATGCCCTGACCATGATTTTTTTTTAATTCAATATTTTTCCACTGTACCTGAAAAATATTATGACATCTTGCTAGCAGGAGTTATGTTGATAGCAATATACTGCGGATGCTGGAAATCCGAAATAACAACAGAAAACGCTGGAAAAACTCAGCAGGCCAGGCAGCATTGGTGGAGAGAGAAACAGAGTTAACACTTCAGGTCAAAGACCTGTTCTGATGAAAGGTCTTCGACCTGAAACATTGACTGTTTCTCTCTCCACGGATGCTGCCTGACCTGGCCTGAGTTTTTCCAGTGTTTTCTGTTGTTATTAAGGAGTTATGTTAGTTGATAGCAGAATACATGCTACATAAATAGCAGTGATTAGCTTTGCATTGTGTGTGGAATGACTGTTCATTTGTGAAATGTTAGGGTTTATTTGTAATTAACTTCCACATCTGATAACATTTGAAATGTTATTTCTGGTCACAGAATAATCCACCACAGCACTGTGGGACATTAGCAAAACAATTACTCGCCTCGTTGCAAATGAGCTCATTTCCGGGAACATGCGATAAATTCTGTTGCATTGTAAACCTTTACAGGACCATTGCAGTATCTAACACAGTTATTGCTAACTAACCAACCTTGGGACTGAAGATAACAGGAGTTGAGTAAAACATATCCAAAACTAATTTCAACCTTTGGCTGAAGCTGAAATGAGCTAACTTCTGGCATTACCAGAATATTACAAGTGCCTGTCCATTTTCAAACTTCGTCTGCATTTTTGAACCTTGCAGATAAGAAAAACAAGCCTGCCATATTTCTCTGCATGTAATGTCAGGCTTTGGCATGCAAAACCAAAGCTGGTGACACTAGAAAATTCTAGCCCACTTAAGGCTGTGCGCAGACCTGTGTAAGAAAACCACGAGGTGTGAATAAAATGGACGATTTCAATATTAACTCTACACCGTCAGTAAGAGGATTCCTGAGTTACTACACACTTCATATTTGGTCTTTTATTACTATGAATGACTAGTGGATTGCCCAGCACAATCTTCTTTCTTTCATATGGTAGTAGCGAAGCAAATCAAATGTGAATATCTAAGTCGGATATCCAGGCCAAAGCTTCCGGTGTAACAGTGTGGATATCTTGTAGGCTGCCTGCGAATTTCCTCTGAGGGCAGTGAAATACTGCACAATTTGAAATAATTGTGTAAATTTGACTGTAAATAGATACCTCAAATATCCTAATATTAAAGCTGTATGAAATATGAATTTGACTCATAACTGAGATGTATATATGCTATATACTGAGATCAACTAACAAAATTACCTGGATTACTGTGAAGTAGAAACCCCCTTTTCAAATAGATTAAAATTACCACAATAATTCAAACCGACATGCTTTATGAGACTATAGTGCACTACCATGGGGTGGCACTGCAACAAGGGGCTGTATTTGATCCATACCATCTAACTTGTTGGGAGAGAACAACAAGTATATTAACTCAATAATTCAACCAGGCGAGCGAGGATGTGATCTCCAAGAAGTTAATGGTGAGTTCAGTTATATGAGATGGGCGTCTATGATTCTGCTACCAAGCTCACAACAATGCACTGCAGCAGTACAATTGCTCATGGTCATCAGTGACAGTTCAGTCTCTTTGATGCCCCTCCACTTCATTGCAACTCCTAAAAGTAGTGGCAGAAACAATGGGGGAAAAATTCAGTTGTTTGCGCCTCCAGTTAGTGCCTTAAGAGGGCGCTAATTGGGGCACAAAGCAACTAGCGCCCGGGCGCGGCAATGTTTGCGCCGCTCGCAAAATTAACTAGACATTTTGCGGCGGTACTAAACACTACCACCACGATTTCCAACATCTGCAGTATTTTGCTATCGTACTACCACCACGATCTCCTGCGCCGGCAGGTCGTGACGTCAGTCGAGTGCACAACGCCCCGGTAGCGCCCCAGACTGGATATTGAGTGGCACCCCCTGCCTTACCGCCTGCCGCTAGCAACGACAGGTTGAGGGGAGCGTTTTGCAGTCAGAAAGGGACTGGGGGTGCGCTATTTAAAGGCGACTACTTCCTGCCTTTTTTTGTTGGTGACGTTTTTGCACCACGCATTCTGAGAGAGAGAGAGAGAGAGAGAGAGAGAGAGAGAGACAGGCTGACTTCTGGAGAGATTCAATGCTGTGTGAAGGGGTTTTGGGTGCTGAGCAGCACTTTGCAGGTTCATTTTAATTTGCCCTTCCTTGCTTTGCCAGCGTTCTGAGGTAGCGCCTGGCTCCTCGGTCTTTGCACCTTAAGATAGGTGTGAAGCGCCTGATTTAGCGCTCCAATCACCTCCAGGGGCGATAAAAGCCAAATTTGCCGTCGGAGGCGATAATTAGCGCCAGGCGCTAAACTTTGCGCACGGCCGATAATGGCACCCCAAACAGGACGATACTGAATTTTTCCCCCAATAGCTTCAAGGCATTTATTAAGCTCCAATCACTATGTTCAAAGTACAGGCACCCTATAAAAAAATATATAAATGTTCCATTTCAGTGAGAGAAAATATACCACATCTCATACATTTCAACCAAGCCCATCACACTCATATCTGCATGCTGAACTCTCACGCAACATACCATTAGTCATCAAACGGAGTCATATTAATACAAGCCCTCCATTGTCCAAAGCAGAAAGACAGCAGCTGTGACTGACTAGCAACATAGCAAGGAAAGAGTCCAGGACAGAGCAAACAGGGACAACCCAAAGTCTGGCACTGAAACGCTGGCCCAAGTTAGGAGAACCATGCAATATCCAGTTCCACATGTAAACTGATGATACCCAGCACTACTCTTGTACCACCTCTCTGAAGCCTTCCACTGCCTCTGTTCTGCCAGATTGCTTGTCCAACACGAGACTTGGATAAGCAGCAATTTCTTCTAGGTAAACAATAAAAAGACTGAAGCCATAATTTTCAACTCCTGCCACAGAGACTGTACCATTGCCATTGACTCAATCCCCTTTCAATGTCTCAGGCTGAATCAGGCTGTTCACAACCTCAAGGACCTGTTCAAATTCTGAACTGTGTTACCAACTACATATCCTTTTCATCACAAATACCACCTACTACCACCTGCATAACATCGCTCATCTCCATTCTTACAGCAGTCCATCTGCCGCTAAGACTCTCATTTGTCACTTCCAGACTCGACTACTCCAATGGTCTAACTGTCTGGCCTTCCAGCCTCCATCCTCTGTACCTTCAGTTCATCCAAAACCCGAATGCTCGTATCCTAGCCAAACTAAGTCCCACTCGCCCATCACCCCTATCCTTGTTGACCTACACTGGCTCCCAGTCTCCCAATGCCTCAGATTTCAAATTTTAATATTTGTGTTTCAATCCATCCATGGCCACACCCCTCCCTGTCTCGGTAACTTTCTGCAGACCAACAACTCCCACCCAAACTCTCCATTCCTGTCACTTCTGCCTCATGTGCAACCCTGTCGCTTCACTTCACCAATGGAGGCCATGCTTTCAGTCGGCAAAGTCCTCGTGCTCTGGAATTTCCTTCCCAAACCATTCCGCCACTCCACTTCCCACTTCTTTAAAACCCTCCCAAAAACCCACCTCTTCGACCAAGCTTTTGATCACTCCGCCTCCTTTCTTCGGCTCAGTGTCAATGTTTTGCTTATACCTCTGAAGCACCTTGGGATGTTTTTCTACATTAAATGTGCTATAGAAATGCAAGTAGTTGTTGTTGTTTTCATTGCTGTCAGAGACACCTTTCAACTTTGCCGAGTTCTATGAATAAAGCCCAAAGCATTACAGTTTGTTGTTTGTTGATACTCAGGGCTCTCTTCAGAATAAATAGCAATTTAAAAGCCACTTGTAATGTTAAACATTACAATTTGAGCTAAACAGATTCAAAACACAAAACGATCATGAATTAGTGCAGAAAAATTACAATTATGTCATCCCAATGCAAAATAAAAAGGATGATTATTCACCCAAACATCACATATAAACAACCATTCAAGCTGTACATAAATACAGACTCTCCCACAGCATAACACAGATAAGATCCGCTATCCAAATATTCCACAGATAACATGTACTTTGATTATACAGAAAGTAACAGCAGAGGAAAGGGCAGCAGGCATCTGACCATGAAAGTAGTTCCTTAAATTCCAAGGATGTGTTCACACATCATATACTTCAGTGGTCTAATATAGAGCATCTCCACAGTTTTTAAATATAACATAGATAAACGGTGATGTTCGTTTTATTCCCAAACCTGTTAACCAGAAGCCTACTCACCAGCATATTTTACAACTTATTGTGGTTGAAATAATTTATCTAATTTAATAATCAAAAGACTAGTTTGTCGGGCGCCTTTCTGAGGCAACTGATTATCATGTTGGTTCAAGGTTTCGAGCAGTCCTGTAAATGTCACTGCTCTCTAATGATTTCCTTGAGCACAGTGGTCTTTTCTACTGCATTTAATATACTGAACAGCAACAGACATTCATTTAGAAAAGTAAGAGAGGAACAGAGGAAAAATGACTGATGAATCTCTAATATTTTTTCACAGCTTGTCCACATACATAACAGGGCAGTAGAATTTGACAGCTATCACCTTCAAGCAGTGCACAGGATCCCTTGTCTGCTGATGATCAATTCCAGCCAAATCTAGTGAGACTACCAGAGACTCCTATAGCAAAAATCCACTGAAATACAGGTCGAAAGACATATCTCAGGACCAATGATTCACACTGGTTATTCTGCTCATCATTCACAGGGTTCAGTTCAGCAACACTCCAAAAACTGTCTACCTAGTAACTTGCAAGGAATGGTTGGAAGCTTGGGTGCTATCCCACCAGTATTGGTAGGGAACACAAAAAGATTTTGATTAAGAAAGGAACTTGCGCCATTTTTTGAAAAACAAATTAGATGATCGTAGTCACCAGCATCGCATTCACACCGTGGCGATTGTACTGGCCGCGCTAGACGTGCTCCTATCTAGTTATCCAGCAAGTTAAACACTCTATTCAAAATAATTCTTCGTGAAGCCGTTTGCTGTTTGAAGCCTTTACTTGAACAATTTTTGTGAAACTGTAAACAAAGACAAAGTATGTTTTGTACATAAACTGAGTACTATACATTCGATATTACATAAAATATAACATATTTACAACAGTAGAATAGACTAATTGTACAACTAACTAACATTTGGACTCACTTCTGTAACTATCAAATATTAACCTTTTATAAACATAGTGTTATCAAAATACTACTCTGACAACATTGCTATTATGCTAAGAAACAAAGATACTCACAGATATTGCGCTTGGCCTAACATATGAAATCAGATTACATTGGATTGTGAAACCCTTATGGAATCCTCCATTACTGCCAGGTTCTTCCTGGAATTCTACTTCCTGTGTTACACAGGAAGAAAGGTACGAAGGTCAAATGACCTCTCACAGGAAGAAAGGAACAAAGGTCAAATGACCTCACACAGGAAGAAAGGAACAAAGGTCAAATGACCTCTGCTTCATACAAACACACCGCTAACACAATAACCACCACCTACATGTAAAAATGTCCAGAATGTCACATAATGTCCAGAACAGGGATAGATTTTCATCTGTACTGCCTGGGTGGAGAGCAAAGAGGAAAATTGGGTGGGGAGATTGCACGCCTGTTCCAAAGCCCACTTGATATACCTTCCTTTAAGTTAAATGAATGGAAAATGAAGGAGTTTTGTCAATGTTGTGCGATCCTCCAGAGACAGATTTTCCGCTGTACCTCTACACCCAGGTGATGCTCAACACCCAGACAGTAAAGACCAAAATTCACCCCTATATGTTCAGTATCAGTGCAGCAAAGGTTCACTAGACTGATTCCTGGGGCGGCAGGACTGTCGTATGAGGAGAGATTGGGTCGACTAGGCCTGTATTCACTAAAGTTTAGAAGAATGAGAGGGGATCTCATTGAAACGTATAAAATTCTGACAGGGTTAGACAGACTGGATGCAGGGAGGATGTTTCCCCTGGCTGGGGGGGCATCTAGATAGAGGGGTTACAGTCTCAGGATACGGGGTGGGACATTTAGGACTGAGATGAGGAGAAATTTCTTCAGTCAGAGGGTGGTGAGCCTGTGGAATTCTCTACCACAAAAAGCTGTGAAGGCCAAGTCACTGAATATATTTAAGGAGGAGGTAGATAGAGTTCTAGAAACAAAAGGCGTCAAGGGGTATAGGGAGAGAGCGGGAATATGGTATTGAGATAGAGGATCAGCCATGATTATATTGAATGGCGGAGCTGGCTCGAAGGGCCGAATGGCCCACTCCTGCTCCTATTTTTCTATGTTTCTAAAAGCGCCCATCCCGATCCACTGACTGATGCTGGAACAGCACCCAGCTGCTCCAACAGGCCCCTGGTAAGTTCAGTAGCTTCTGAGGCCTTTGCTGCACTCGCACAGCTCTCAGGATGGAATTTGCCTGGGAAGAGCAGGAACTCACTCAGGCACACCTGCTTGACAGAGGGGAAGGGCAGAGGAGCGGTCCACGGCCCCTCTCCAGGAATTTAAAGGGCTAGTGTGAAGGGTGAAAACCCAGCACAACCAGGTCCTGTTCCAAACTCCTGACTCCCCAATCAACCCCTGGGGGAGAAATAACGCTTTCTTCCCTCTCTGGCCCCAATAATTTTGGGGCGGTCGAGTTTAACTCGGGTGTATGGACCCGAACTACTTCTGAAGTACAGTGGAGTGAAATAACTTCTTTTCACGGTGATGTCAGGTTGGGCACCAGCTCTGGATTCAGACTGCATTTACATTATAACCGCTTTGCACCAACAGTACAGTTGTGGTGTAAATGCATCCTTAAAACAACAACTAAAGGATTAACGCCTGCTGCAGCTGCAATGAGAGGACTTTGGATTTAAGCACGCAAGGTTCTGCAGCTAAAGCGAAAAGCTAACAAATGTACAAACCTAAAAAATAGGTCAAATTCATGAATTTACAGGGGAAAATAATGAACTTTTCTTCATTGTGAAATACTGAAAATAGTACACAAAAACTGCAAAGTAGCATACAATTATGAGCTATTAGCATGGAGTATCTAGATATGTCAGTTTTGCCTATGCCTGTTTATGCCTGTGAATACACAGTACAATTTCACTGCAACTTGAAGGCATTTAAAAAAATTTTTTTTTTTTTTTATCAACAGTGCAAAGCTAGAATAGTGAAATTTTAGTTGTATTATGTGCAGCACTGCAAAATAATAACTTATTTTAATCACCATGGTCAAAAACTCCAGTGTTCCAGGTAACAACAAATATCTTTCATGTCGGAATACCTTCACCCCATTTTAAAACCGTTTCTATTTCAAAGATCTGTACTTGGCACGGAAAGTCTGCATTTTAGAGGTATTGTCTGCTTGTCAGTATTTGCGGATGAAAATCAGCGCTACACTTGGGCTACCATCTCCTGCTGTTGCTTTTGCTCCCCCAGCTTCAGACACCACTGCAAACTGTGTCAGGTATTCTGAGGAGATCAGGATATCCCACCACAACATGCTCAGGATCAGAAGCAACAAGAACAGGAGAGCCTTGGAGCAGCACTGCTTGGAGGGCAGGTTGAGGTAAAGGAAAGTTTAACTGATGCTGTGGGGGATTGAAAAAGAAACAGACAATGGTGGCTGAGGGGGCCTGGAAGAGAAAGACTGAAGGAGGGTCCATCAGTGGAAGCATGACCTGAAAGCCAAAGAATGGCGCTGGGGAAGCAGTGGAGGACAGGGAGAGGAAAGTTCAAGAGCAGAATGGGAGTGGATAGAGGAAAGGGGAGAGGCAAAGGGAGCCAAAAAGTAGCGCAAGAAAATTGAGTGATTAGGACGATAGTAACTTGAACATTGTTACGGGGTAGGAGCGCCAGCCTGAATTCAGTGATGGAGAACTGCCCAAAGACTGGTGAGGTTGGAGGGAGAGCGTGTTTCTGAGAACTGCAGGTTGTTGGAGGAGACAGTGTCTGTGAACTGTAGGGTACTGGATGGGAACAGTGTCTGTGAATTAGGGGCTGTTGGAGTGAGACGGCCTCTGCAATTGGCAGGGGGGGGCGGGGGGGAAGTGTCTCTGTGAACTATGGGAGGGGGTTACAGGGAGTGTCGGTGAACTGTGAAGGAAGAGTTGCAGCAGGGAAATGTCTGTAAAAGGTGAAGAATGACTGTTGAGGTAGCTAATTGGGGAAATTATAGTCTGGTTACGCAAAAACGCATAGAAGTTACAACATGACAACAGGTGTTTCAGGCCAACCAGTCCATGTTGGTATCAGTGATAATGCTCCATGTAAGCAAATAGTCCTA
The DNA here is from genome assembly GCF_052327205.1 of Somniosus microcephalus. Classification (NCBI taxonomy): domain Eukaryota; kingdom Metazoa; phylum Chordata; class Chondrichthyes; order Squaliformes; family Somniosidae; genus Somniosus; species Somniosus microcephalus. The sequence goes on from NC_141012.1 coordinate 23,382,424, forward strand.
ATCGCATTTACCTGCCTTGTTCCAACATTCTTTTATTCCTTTTTTCTTCATCGATCGATCCAATCTAATCTTCAGTATTGACACTGTTTCTGCTTCAACCATTAACCCTGGAAATGAAAACTCAGGGGCCTCACCCCTCTCAAAGTCTACGCTGGAGTTGAAATTCTTCCCAGAACCATCGGTGTATCAGCTGACGAGTGTTACCGACTGCACCTGCTGATACAAATCCCAGGATGCTGGGATTGGAACATGTGCAGTGAGAAGAGTCTTCCCTCATGCATCATTATGATTCACTCGGGCAACAATTGAAAGTCGGTCTTTCCAGGCTGCAATAGTATCTTCATGTTTGTTTTTCCAAATGATTTAAAAACAAGCTGCCGTGTGAATTTGACAGCCTTTTTGAAGTAAGGTTTCAAATAAGAGAGGCCGCTGAGAAAATCAGATTGAGAGAGATTATCAGATGACTGGCACTTTATTTGAAACATATATATCCATCTATCTGCACACACACGCAAGTATGCGTTGTCTGAATGCAGTAGTCTGAGATTGTTGCTGGGATTTTTTGTAACATGAATTGACATTTATAAAGAAGCAGAATTATCTATATATTTGAGAGTATTGTGTTCAGTTCTCGGCACTGCACCTCAAGAAGGATAGATTGGCCTTCACCAGAATGATACCTGGGCTAAAAGAGTTAAATTATAAGGACTGGCAACATAGACTAGGCTTATATTCCCTCGAGTACAGACAATTGCGGGGTGATCGAATTGAGCTGTTTAAGATGATTAAAAGGACTTGATAAAGTAGATAGAGAGAAACTATTTCCTCAGGTGGGGAAGCCTGGGGGGGAATAACCTTAAAATTAGAGCTCGGCCATTCAGGGGTGATGTCAGGAAGCACTTCACACAAAGGGTAGTAGAAATCGGGAACTCTCTTCCCCCAAAAGACTGTTGAGGCTAGGTCTATTGAAAATTTCAAAACTGAGATTGACAGAGTTCTGTTAGGCAAGGGTATTAAGGGCTACGAAACCAAGGTGGGTAGATGGAGTTAAGATGCCGATCAGCCATGATCTCATTGAATGGCGGAACAGGCTGGAGGGGCTGAATGGGCTATTCCTATTCCCATGTTCCTAATTGAACTTTGAGAGTCAGTTTAACGGCACTCAAAATGCGTGCTGTCTTCCTCATGGCCTTGGAACCCAAAAGTCATAAAATGCTAATTGTTTCTCACACGCTCAAGACATTTTTACGTAACTGTTTTACATTATGACCTTTTAAATTTTCAACTGTTGAAGGACCCCAATTACTTTTAATTGGAGGAAACAATCTCTCAAACGTTCTCTAAAATACCCCTTTCCCTTTATGGACTTTTAAAATACAGTGTTTCACTCTAAATTATTGTATTAGGTAGTATTCTGTTTCACTGCTCCTGGCGTGTTAAACAAAAATGTTGAATTATTGCATACCATTGATTAAATAATAAATCTCCATAGACATTTAATCATGATGATTAGTCATCCAAGAAAATTAAATCAATTTTATCTTGTAATAGTAAGCAAATACCTGGGTGATAAAAACCTGTCACAGTCTGTTTGCATTGTCTAAGTGCACTGCTGCAGTTACAGTAGAATGAATTATTTAAACCTTCAATGGCAATTGCAGGAAGCAATTTCATTTCAAGACATCAGTATGGCTCGAGCTAACATAGAAATATGTGAATGATATGGTTTCAGATAATGACTGCAAATATTGATTTTAGGGGTCTATAGCCCTCATATTCGCACCACCCAAAGGGCACTGCACCCGCCCTGGCGTACACTCGCCTGGATTTTCAGGTTCACGATACGCGCGTGGTTTGGACGAGCCTAGTTTCTGCCTGCACCCAGAATGAGAAGCAGAACGACAGTTGCTGCTGCTGGCCTGAGAGGCTGACTCTCTGCCGGCTGTGGGGCATTCTAGCTGCTGTTCAAAAAGCGAGAGAGAGAGAGAGCCAAAAGGTCTCCAGCCCTGAGGTTCTGATAGTTCCTGTTAAGATAAAATGCGCTCTCTTTTTTGGGCCGTTTCTCTGCCTTGCTGCCCGTCCCTCTCAGACACTCCAATCTGAGGAGAGTCCAGGCACAAGGGCTGGCGACAGTTGTAGTGTCCGTGTGTAGATAAAGACACTGAAGACAGGAGTTGGTTCATAGGTATTTACTAAGCAAGTCTGGGGGGGGTTTTCTAAAGGATATACACAATACACAGGCTTATATAGCCCAAGTGGCAATTACCGGCATTACGCACACCTGGGGCTCTTAAAGGCACATACACCATAATTCCTCCCCTTCTAGCTAACTAGTACATCATATTTTAAGTAATTATGAATTACATGTTATATGCAAAATAATATACATTGCTGTATTAATTAATTATAAGTTAGTCTCTCAGGAGGCTTCCTGACTCGGTCCGGATAACGCCTCGGGGGTGTAGTAGTTTCTGGTGGTGTAGTAGGTTCTTCTGGCAAGGCTGATTCGGCTTGAAGGCCAGTGTCGGGTTCATCGGGCTCCAGTATCACCGGGTCGGAGGTAGATATGGGTATCTCTACTTCATCGTTAGATGTATAGAGTGGTGGTGTAGGTTGTCCCTTTTCGGATGACTTGATGATTTGGTCAGCATGGCGCCTTATTATGCTGTCTCCGATGTCCACGGTATACATCAGTGGTCCTAATCGTGTGCAGATAGTTCCAGGCTGCCATTTCTCGGTACGGTAGTCCCGGGCCAAAACCGGTTGGCCTATCTGGAAGGCCCTAGTTGGCCTTTCATTCATGCCCTGAAACTGCCGGTTCTCCACGTCCCTTCGGATGTTGGGCTTGACCAAATCCAGCCGGCATCTTAGGTTTCTATTGTAGAACATCATGGCGGGAGTTTGGTTAGTAACCATATGCGTTGCATTCCTATATGCAAATAAGAAGTTATCCACCTTGTGCTGAAGTTTTATGTCTTCATTACCCATGGCCTTGATGGCCTTCTTGAAGGTCTGGACAAACCTTTCAGCCAATCCATTGGTGGCGGGATGGTATGGGGCGGACGTGTAGTGCTTTACCCCATTGTTCTTTAAGAACTTTCTGAATTCTTCGGACACAAATTGCGGTCCATTATCAGAACATATCTGCTCCGGCAGCCCATTCCTGGCAAATATGGTCCTTAGTACTGTGATGGTTTTTTCCGTGGTGGTGGAGGACATCTTTATTACCTCCGGCCACTTGGAATGTGCATCAACTGCGATTAAGAACATTGAGTCCATAAATGGACCAGCAAAGTCGATGTGCACCCTTTGCCAGGGAGATGAGGGCCACTCCCATGGATGTAGAGGGGCCTGTGGCAGAGCATTTTGGACCTTCTGGCATCCTAGGCAGCTCTTGGTCATGTCTTCGATGTCTCCATCGATACCTGGCCACCATACAAACGCCCTAGCTAGGTTCTTCATTTTCACTCCACCCAGATGCCCCTCGTGAAGCTCCTTTAGCACTTTATCCTGGAGTTTGGGTGGAATCACCACTCTGGATCCACACATCAAGGTTCCTCGGCACACTGACAGCTGTTCTCTTCTTTGCGAGAATGCTGGCAACAGTGGTTCGCCATGTGCTGGCCATCCCTTCACTGTTAAATCGTAGACCCGTGAGAGAGTAGGGTCATTTCTTGTCTCCCTTTCAATGGCAGAATTTGTCACCGGTAGACATTCCACTATGGTAGAGTGGAATATCTCTACTGGGTCTACTGTAGGTGCCTCTTCTATCGTTGACAACGGTAGGCGTGATAAACCGTCAGCATTCCCATGCTGTTTTGACCCTTTGTATTCAATGTTGTATTGGTGTGCCCCTAGAAAAAGGGACCACCTCTGTAGTCTTTGTGCCGTCATAATGGGGACACCTTTTTTAGGGTTGGATATGGAGATGAGGGGTTGATGGTCAGTCAGCAAGGTAAATTTTTGTCCGTGTAGGTAATGGTTGAATTTCTTCACTCCCCATACCAGGCTGAGTGCTTCCCTGTCTATCTGGGCATAGTTACGCTCAGCTGAGTTCAATGAGCGTGATGCAAAAGCTATCGGCCGTTCCGAGCCATCAGGGAATCTATGGGACAATACCGCTCCTATGCCGTAAGGGGATGCATCGCACGCCAGTCTGATTGGTAGTGATGGGTTGTAATGAGCCAAAATTTTCTCGGATGTGATTAAGTCTTTACATTTATGGAAGGCACGTTTACAGTCTTCGTTCCATTTCCAAATCACTCCTGTCTGTAGAAGATCATTAAGAGAGTGTAGAATAGTTGATAAGTTCGGTAAAAATTTATGATAGTAATTTATTAATCCCAGGAATGACCTTAATTGTGAAACATTTTCAGGTGCTGGGGCTTTTATAACTGCTTCAATTTTTTCAGGTGACTTATGCAACCCTTCCTTATTAATTATGTGGCCACAGTATGATATCTGATTTTGGAAAAATTCGCACTTGGGGCGATTTGCTCGTAGGCCCCGTTCTTTCAGCCTAGTGAGCACCTGTTCCAAATTGGCAAGGTGCTCGTTGTCGTTTTCTCCTGTTATAAGGATGTCGTCTAGGTAGCATTGAGTCCCCGGAATCCCTTGCAGGACTTGCCAGATAGCTGGAGCTGATGCTATTCCAAAAACCAGTCGATTGTACTGGTACAGGCCTTTGTGTGTGTTTATTGTGAGATACTTTTTAGAGGTCTCCTCAACCTCCATCTGTAGATATGCCTGTGCCAAGTCAATTTTTGTGAAACGTTTCCCTCCGGATAGTGAGGCGAAAATATCTTCTATCCTCGGAAGAGGATACTGTACCGTGTGAAGGACCGGGTTTACAGTCACCTTAAAGTCCCCACAGATGCGAATTTTTTCCTGTTCCTCAGAGTTATTTTTCAATGTTTTTTTCATGACTGGAACGATGGGTGTTGCCCATTCGCTCCAATCTATTTTGGATAATACGCCTGCCTTTTCCAAATTCTTCAGCTCTGCCTCGACTGCCGGACGTATTGCGTATGGCACCGGTCTTGCCTTAAAATTTTTTGGAATTGCTGTATCTTCCACTTTTATTGAGGCGGTGATGCCTTTCAAGGTTCCTAGTTTCTCTTGAAACACTTCTTTGGCGTTGGCCAAGATGTCTTTTAATCGTTCAGGTATGATGTCATCATTGTTTTTTTCCTTACTGGTCACCGTCAGTGCCTGAATGGAGTGCCAGTCTAAACGTATCTTCCTTATCCATTCACGTCCCAACAACGGTGGACCACCATCTTGTAGAATGTATAAATACAACTTTTGTATTTCTTTGCCGTTGTATACCACAGGCACCCTTATTTTTCCTTTGGGGTAGACTTTCTGCCCCGTATATGTTTTTAAGATAATGGATGTGTCTTTTAGAGGTATATGCGAAAATAGCCTCTCGTAATCTCGTCGATTTATTACGGTTAGAGCTGATCCTGTATCTAGCTCCATTTTAACTGGGGACCCTGCTATTGTGAGGGTAACCCAAATGGTTTGGTAATCCTCTTTGGCAAGTACATTATGTAATTTGAGACAGCTTAGTCTCTTGTTTCCGGAGTCGCTATCACTATTCTGGTCTTCGGAGCTATTGTCCGTCATCATTTGTACCTTCCTGTACTTTTCTTTATTGATTTTTTGTTTTCTGTCAGTGGATTTATTTTGTCCAGATTGGCATACCCGTGCAATGTGTCCAATCTTACCACATTGCCTGCATGCTTTGCCCTTGAACCAGCAGTCCCTCTGGTTATGGGTGGATCTGCCGCAGCGATAACATCTTCCGAACTCCTGTGTCATTTTATGGGTGCCGAAGTCCTGTGTCTCTTGTTGTATCTCTGCAGCTCCTTTTGCTGCTGCTTCGTATGATACAGCCATACTGAAAGCTTTGTCCAATGTTAAATCTTTTTCAGAAAGCAGTCTTTTTTGTGTTCCTTCACTTAAGAGACCGCAAACAAATTTGTCTCGAAGATAATCCGATAGTCCTGCTCCGAATTGGCAGTACTTTGATAGCTTCCTTAATTCGTTTAGGTAATCAGCGTTACTTTCATTCTTGTGTTGATTTCTCTTGAAGAACTTGAATCGTTCCGCTATCAGCAGCGGTGTTGGGTTTAAATGCTCCTGCAGGGTATCAACAATTTCTTTAAAAGTCTTGTCCTTTGGTTTGGCTGGAGTGATTAAATTTCGTAACAGCCCGTATGTCTTCGCGCCCATTAAGTTCAGAAGTACTGAAGCTTTTTTTTCATCTGCTATTCCATTTGCAGTGCAATAAACCTCTACTCTTTCCACGTATGTGGTCCAATCTTCTATTTCGCCATCAAAAGCCTCAATATTACCAGATTTAGGCATTTCAGAAAAGATATGGTGCTTCCCGCGCTTTTTTTTTCTCTCTGTAGCAACGATATGGCGCTTCCCGCGCTTTCCCGCCGCTGCTACCGATAACAACGCTGTTTTACTGTGGTTTCCGTTTATTCACTGTTGGAGACTCGTTCCCGACAGAGGTCTAAACGCTGACCTGCTTGCCGCGCCGGCCGTCTCTCGAGTGCACCCTCCCAGTCCGTTATTGCTTGCCTCCGATTTCGCTGCCTGTCTCAGCTGTAGAGCCCGCCGCTGGAGCTCCAGCCTGACGCCCAGGAAGGATTAGCGCAGTAGCTGTCACCAGCTTGGCCAGCTGGTGAAACCACAGTTTCTCTTACTTCCTTGAGTCTTCTGGACGCTGGAGGAATCGATGTCCTTGAGGTGCTGCCGAATTGCAGGTAAGTCCGTTTCCACTTCGTCGCCACTGTAGTGTCCGTGTGTAGATAAAGACACTGAAGACAGGAGTTGGTTCATAGGTATTTACTAAGCAAGTCTGGGGGGGGGTTTCTAAAGGATATACACAATACACAGGCTTATATAGCCCAAGTGGCAATTACCGGCATTACGCACACCTGGGGCTCTTAAAGGCACATACACCATAATTGCTCTTAAAGGCACATACACCACAACAGTCTATTCGGGTACCCCTGCATCTCCAACAAGCCTTCCAGGAAATGAGGTGGGAGGACCTTGGACTCCTTTCCCTCCTCTTTGAAAAGAGGATTTCCATCCTATTCATCTGTCCAGAAAAAGTACCAAAACCCAGAGATGAAACAAGAGTGTGCAGGACCCTGTCCCCTCAATACAACAGCTAATGACACATTTCATTTGATACTCAGCATGAGAACTTTTCAAAATAGTTTTTAAAATGGATGCTCGCTACTCTGCTAGCTAACAATGTCAACACCATCTAATCACATAACCAATCACATTTATTTTACAATGTCTTCCTACCTCCTTCTCATCTATAACTTAAATATGACTCAAATATTCCATTTGATCTATCCATTGATAAAAGTGGTGCAACAGAGAAGACAGTACAGTTCAGCATGACACTAATGTTAAATAAAAGCCGCTCATTAATTAAAGAAACTGAGAATTGTTTGTGACAAATACTTCTGATGTTTTTGTACTGTACAATCGATAATCAGAATTGAAATACAGATCACGAGATTACTCATTTGCCACAGATACAATACTTCAGCATTGATTTTGGCTTTTACTCAAAGCAGCCTAGCATATAAACAATAAAACCAGTAGACTTACCAAACCAATTTGTATTCACTTCATAAAACACTTAAAAAAGGAAGAAACCTACAAATGTGCAGTTGTACGAATTCTAATTACCTCAGAGCTAAGACGAAGCAATCATTTTCATGCATTAGCTACGACTGTGATAAAATACTAAATTTTCAATTTCACTCAATATATTTTTTTAATTAAATTGCCTTTTTAAATTAAATGTCATTCTATTTCATTGATATCTGAAACATATGCCCACATAATTTGAATTCAATCAGTTTTAAATTGAAGTTTTTGCGAAATTTCTCCTCCCTTCTTGTTTGCTGGGTCTCGGCACACCATCTACAGCCGAGAGGCTGGGCGGCCACCATTCGAAAACTGGGTGAGGTGATTTCACCTCCTTTCTGTAGGCAAATGATTAGCCTCTGCTCAGCAGCTTCCCACAATAACATTAATGAGGTCAGGTGGTCAGCACGCAGAGCTGCGAATGCAGACCCACAACCCAACATTACACCGAACAATCAGACCTCGGCAAGGGCTTCAGCTTCATCCCCTTATGCCCCCACCTCAATGAATTGCGAGTTCCGATGAAAGTTCATCAACCCGTTTCTCTCTCCACAAATTCTGCCTGACCTGCCGAGTGTTTCCAGCATTTTCGGTTTTTATATCGAACATTACACATGGCATATTGGTGACCCATCAGCAACATTTGCCCGTGTGTGCGCACGTGTTTGCAATGACATTTTCCCTCCACCCTAACAAAAAGACTCAGACCTCATCAATTAACTTCCTTTTACAATTGATTTAGAAGTTTGCTTTCAAAGTAGATTTAGACATTAGTGATATATCTGTCATTCCAAAGAAACTGATAATCTTAAGAGATAATCTTAATTCAAATCGATTTGTATGTGTAGCACACAACACAAATTCTGTTGGCTGAAGCGCTAATATATCAGTATCTTCAGTTTTCTTTCAGCATCAACAACAACAACTTGTATTTATATAGCACCTTTAAAGTAGTAAAACGTCCCAAGGCACTGCACAGGAGTATTATACGACATAAAATTTGACACCGAGCCACATAAGGAGAAATTAAGGCAGGTGATCAAAAGCTTGGTCAAAGAGGTAGGTTTTAAGGAGCGTTTTAAAGTAGGAAAGAGCTAGCGAGGTGGAGAGGTTTAGGGCGGGAATTCCAGAGCTTAGGGCCTTGGCTACAGAAGGCACGGCCACCAATGGTTGAGCGGTTATAATCAGGGATGCTCAAGAGGGCAGAATTGGAGGAGCGCAGATATCTCGGGGAGGGTTGTGGGGCTGAAGGAGATTACAGAGATAGGGAGGGGCGAGGCCATGGAGGGATTTGAAAACAAGGATGAACATTTTGAAATTGAGTCTTTGCTTAACCAGGAGCCAATGTAGGTCAGCAAGCACAGGGGTGATGGATGATCGGGACTCGGTGCGAGTTAGGACACGGGCAGCTGAGTTTTGGATCACCTCAAGTTTACGTAGAGTAGAATGTGGGAGGCCAGCCAGGAGTGCGTCTAGAGGTAACAAAGGCAGTACTTTTAAACTTGTGTGATAATTAAATTAATGTCCAAGGACAAACAAGTCACGGTACAGTTTGATGAATTTGTAACTGAATAAGCTCTTCAACATTCATATGTGCAAGACAGCGAGCCATAAAAACAGTTTATCACTCACCATGGTTATTTTGAGTGTCAGCTGCACATATGGCACAGCAGCACATATTGGGAATCGAGGCATGCTTGATTTATGGTCTCCCTGATTGTGTGACCATAATGGATGGAAAATCATGAATTGAACTCATGCTTGAAACTTCCATATGCGCTTCGAGTGAGTGAAGCCCTCACAGGGGCACTAAAGAAAAAAAACTCATCTTTGGGCAAGTAAGCCATTCCCTACATAGACAGTAATCTCTGGAAAGACAATGTTCATTGGATCCAATAGTTTGATGAGCGCATTGTCAAGTTTGCTTTTTTTGTTAATTGTTCTGCAAATTTTCTCCAATTATATGGACACTATCTTGGATGTTCTGGTGTACTTCGACATCTTTTACATTACCTTATACAGGAAACTTTTTTTTTTATCCGGCACCGACAGGACCGACGTGGTGCCGGTTCATCAAAAATTCCGGATAACCGAAAGCTATAGTAAAAGATACGGAGAGCTGAGAGCTCTGTATAAAGCAACAAACCCTGTTGCTTAGCAACAGGTTCAGAACAATGGCCACAAGTTCCAAGCGTCTCTGTAGCTTAGCAACAGCTGCAGCCACACCCTTGCACAGCAACAGATCGAGGAAGGCAAGTAGAATATGAAGTAAAACTTACCTGAACCTACTCCTGAATTTTGCCGGTTAACCGAGATTTCCGGTTATTTAGGTGCTGGTAAATCGAAAGTTTCCTGTATGAGCAGTTTACAATTGACAGATTGCTAGTAGAGCAGATTCTCCCAAACTTGCAATTACTGCCCGTTTGCAGAATCCACTTTGCATGGACATGGGCACTTCAAAAGTGTCATCCTCGGCCCATCTCAACAGGAGGCATTATAAAGTGTGCAACGCAGTCAGCTGAGAGGAAGTCAGTTTGTCAAATTTAGTGAGAACTAAACAATGAATTTTACCCAGCTAACAAATTAAGATTCAGGCCCGGATTTGTTTTTTCATTGTGCCATTGTAATTCCCGACACACCGTGCTCCCAGTCTAAGTGAAGCCCCCCTGTTCAAAAGGTACTAAGGTGAAGGCCTGTCCATGAAACTGTGAGCAATTGGATGGAAATGAATTCTTGAAAAAGTCATTCTAAATTAAGGTTATTTGCTTCTTCAGTGGCCTTTAAAGCAAGTGTGGGTGTCCATCTTATATTGAGTGTGAATCGGAAAGGCAAGACCACAGCTCAAATGCATACACAGTGAGCTATTACAATTCAAAAGGCTTGTCTACTACTTGAGAAAGTCGGTGTTCTACTCTTCCTTTAGGGCTTTCAAAAATCACTGCCCATGTCCAAATGCCAATGGAAAACCCTGGACCGTCAGCGAAATACTGAAGGGTTTGATTAGCGGCGTTTAACATGTGATGGATGTTAGCCAATCAGCAAAGAGGCCAGCACGTCCTCAAATGGTGCTTAAATTTATAGTGGCCTGCTAATCAGAAGATCCTATTCTCAAACACTGAATGGGTATTCAGGGCGAAAGGATGCAGATGAATTTACTGCTAAATGTTTATACCATGCTGAGGAATACAGCACTGTCTCATTATCTCTCTCTGGCAGGCTTTGTCATTAAGTGCACCAGTGACACTGAGCAGCAAGCTGCTTAGGCATTGCCAAATGTAATACAAAAAAAAGCTACGGTACAAAATTAAAATTCCATTCCCGGGCATTTCAGTTAAATTCTTTAAACATGAAATGATTCCACATTATGACACATGATCAACGAAGAATCCACAATTCTAATTACAAATGCCATCAAAGTTTCCACTGTACTATTTCATTTACCCACAGCAAATAAAGTGAAAAACTATATATTAATACTGTCAGATTTTATTAAATCACCCAAATCCAGCTGGTCTGGCATCCTCTAGGATATCTAAAGGATTCTGCCAAATTAAGTTATCAAATTAAAAAATCAAAAGCATCTAACATCATTTCTAATGATGCCTGAATGTGTGCACTGCTCTTTCGTGTTAAATGTGAATCTTATTTAGGTATAAAGCTCTAAACGAAGGGTAATTATTTTCTGCCAAACTTTTATGCATTCCAAATTAGGTGCTTTTAATGGCCTTCATTCTCATTGCCCCCTCATGCCATCATTGCAGAAGTTGATTTGATTTCCAGTATCGTGTATAACTGTTTAAAGAAAAGATAGAGTGACTTTTCTGTCTCCTCTTCTAACTAGGTTTCACCCCTCCATCCCTCCTCTCCCAAAGGATTTGACTCCTAAGCGGTCAAATCCTTTGGGATGTGGTCTACAGGCCCCCAGCTCCAAATTAAAACCACGGGCCATTGACTGTTTTTACTTACTTTATTGTGCAGCCACATTATAACTACAGCTGCTGCCGGTCGCTGCACCCTATTTGGATGTGACCACAAACTATAACCTAATCAAGATATGTTATTGTACAATAAACCAAGAGCAGAGCTGCAATGGATTCTAAGTATAATTTGATTGCAACCATGGAATCACTTTCCAATATATATATATATATATATATATATATATAAATATATATACACACACACAGTTTTGATAGTAGATTCTTATCTATCTGCTTACATACAATCACTTTTTGTGCAGACAGTAGCTGTCAGTACACGTCCTTGATGTGTGATAGCATTAACAGGTGGTATTAACAGTCTGTGATATCATTAACTGCAGGTTATCAAAAAATAGTCTGCAGTTGACTGCTGTGAAATCCTCATGCCTGGTATGTATTATAGCTAAATATATATCAGTACAGAAGCAATTTGTCCTTCATCATTGGAAATAAGATTTCTAACAAAACTGTAATCTCAAAATGTACACAGTGAACTAAACGAATGAGTTACTGCAGTTCGAACATGTGTCAACCCATAACAGAATTATTTGTTTTTTTAAGCAGGCATGGCATTGATTTGCTAATAACTGTTTACTGCACAACTGTGTCAGGATATTGGATGCATTTTTCTTTCTGTTAAGCACAACTTAGATCATGCATACTGTAGCTGTGCAGATCAATAACCCCATTAAGCAACGCCTCGATTTCAAAATTCTCATCCTGGTTTTCAAATCCCTCCATGGCCTCGCCCCTCCCTATCTCTAAACTCCTCCAGCCCCACAACAACCCCCACCTCCCCAAGATATCTGCGCTCCTCTAATTCTGGCCTCTCGAGCATCCCCGATTTTAATCTCTCTACCATTAGTGGCCGTGCCTTCTGTTGCCGAGGCCCTAAGCTCTGGAATTCCCTGCCTAAACCTCTCCACCTCTCTCTCCTCCTTTAAGACGCTCCTTAAAACCTACCTCTTTGACCAAGCTTTCTCCTTATGTGGCTCGGTGTCCAATTTTTTGTCTTAAAATACTCCTGTGAAGCGCCTTGGGCTGTTTTACTACGTTAAAGGTGCTATATAAATACAAGTTGTTGTTGTTGTTAATTTAATAAATCAAAATGAACCCAAACAAACTAATGTTAGTGGATGATATCCCTCTGATTTGTATCTTCTTTAAGCTGTAACAAGTGAGAATTCAATCATTGCAAAAATGTGGAGCCTCTCTTTGTCCACATCCATAACTCCTTTTTTTGTTTCAATTCAACATGAAAATTTGCTATTATCGTAAACATAACTACAAAATGTCTCTGCCCGCATTAATTCTACATTACATGAACTGAACATGCAGTACTGAAATGTCACTGAGCTCCTCTTCCAGGGATACTCATTAACTTCAACAAAATTTTCAGTAAACAAAATTAACTTCATACAAAGTGTGGAAACAAGAGGGTTAAATAAGTTCTGACTCAAGAGCTTTGTTTTAAAGAATAATCTGTCCGAATACAAAGCAGAGAAATAGTAATTATAGCACGTCAAATTACAAATTATTTAGTGGTAAAATTCAATGTCCCTATTTATTTCTTTAAATAGCTTCCACACCCTTGTAGTACCAAACAATAGAGCTGACATCACTCTCGGTGACGGCAGTAAGGAAATCATACACGTTGCATTTTAATTACTTATCTTCTCTCCTATTTTTAATGGTTCCCCAGTGCCACACATCATTCCCCAGACAGGAGAGCAGGCAGGTGATCTGCTCCAAGCCTCTGTCTGTGCCACGAGAAGGTGCGTGACACTGGCCTGGGATGATTCCGCCTCCCTGTGGGGAAAATTCCAGCCTGCTTGGCGCCTTCTCTCTCCGAACTTGCGACGCTCAAGTGAATCGTCAGCAAAAACACACATCTCTGCACCACAGCAATCCAGGCAACAAGGTAAATATTAGAAAACTCAATAAATCTAGTGAGATGTGTTTTTTCGGTGGTATGAAAATAACATTGGAATCCTAAAAGGGTAAGAATACAAAAAGTAGTTTGAAGAAACTTATTATAATTACAAATCACTAAAACTTTTATTTGATGTTCAGATTCTTCCTAACACAGCAAGTGTTAAAATATCAATTGATTGTAATTCTTTGAAAAATGATCAAATTTATTGACCTGAGATCTTAACATTGCCAGGTCAGAGCATTTTGAAATTAGTGCTCAGATTTTTTTTTAATGTATTTTGCCTCAAATGTGGGCAAAGCATAATTTATTGCCGATCATTAGTTGCCCAGAGAGAGCGTTAGTGAGACTTCTCCTTGAACCACTGCAGTCCGTGTGTTGATGACATCCCTATGATGGTGTTAGATAGGGAATGCCAGGATTTTGATCCAACTGCAATGAAGGAATGGTGACATGTCTCTACGTCAGGATGATGTGTGACTTGGAGGGGACGATGTTCCCATGATCTTGCCGCTCTTGGCCTAGCTAGTCTACCCCATATATGCATTTAGTACCACGCCAACATATATTTTAACGTAACTTAAAAATATATATATTTTAATTGAGGGGATGAAATTACACTATGAGGATCTGCCATCTATACGGGTCCTACGTTAAATGAGTTTGGCCAGATTTCTAATGAATATATGAGCCTAAAAATTGCACTGTACTGGGATTGGGGCATGATCCCAGAGTAGTGCACACTACACGCACTTAATGAGGCCGGTGGCAAGACCATGGCAAGTAGATTCGACAGCCTCATTAGGATAGAATGGCAGACGCCATTCGCAGCCCCAGTGGCAGCTCACCGGTCACGAGGGAGCAGCAGGAGATTGCGGGGAAGCTGGGGGCTGGTAGGGAAGGGAACAGCATTCGGGAGGGGCGATGAGCGGTGGTTGACAGTGGCTGTAGTTTTAATGTGGTTGCACAATACGGTAAATAAAAACACTCAACTTACCTTTAAGGTGGCAGCCTCCATAAGTCCGTTTAAGGACCACTGGTTTGCCTGAAGAAAATGACTGCAGTATGCACGATGCATGCTGCGCTCATTCACAGACCAATTTGGCAAAGGGGCCTGAAACAGCCGTTAAGCTCCCGATCTGCATATGCAATGGGCCCGACCATCAGTTGCAGACACTGTTCCTGGATGTCTGAGCAGCCCTAGCCAATAAGGTGCCCGGTGCACTTCCAGCACAGAATGAACGCACGCACGCCAACCAGACTGGACCCATCGGCACCTATAAAATGGGCAGAGCGCCATCAAATTCCTAGGCCACTCAGTTTGGCATGCAGATAAGTCCCAGGCCTCACAGCAGTAACAACAGGCGGACGGCAGCCCACTGTGCGCCTAAAACGAAAATCAACCTCGGTTTCCATCATCCATTCATACTTGAACAAATAAGAACTGCGGGGATGATTTTGTCAATGAGGAGCTTTTGGAGGCGGGACTCCCACTTGTCGGGTTTCAGTCCCGCCTCCATCGACTTCTGGCCAACCCACGCTATTTTCCCTTGATTGACCTTGTTAAGCCCGCCCAACGAGTTTAGCAGGCCAATTAAGGGGAAGCCGGTTACAGAGAACGTCAACATATGACGTTTCATCTGTCAAAAATTTTTGGCAGATGAATTGTCATCGTTTGACAGCTCTCTGAAGCTGTCAAACAGTAACATTCCCTGCAGTCTGATGATAGTTTGAATTCAAGACCTCATCAAACCTCTTTCTTTTGCAGAAATGAGATGGTTGTTGCATTGGAGAACGCAGCGGCCATCTGTCATCTCTACCCGGAGGTGCGAGACTCTCCGCATACCCACCGACTGAAGCCTGCAGGAAGAAACAAAGGTAAGTACACTTTTTCTAACACTTTGCACTTACCTCAGATACTCACCTCTCCACACTTGCACCCATCACTCACCTCCACAGCACAGTTTTGGACCCTTCCAACCTCCGCAGACACACTACCCGCCTCGCTGAGCTTGCGGGTTTCGGAGCCTTCGGGAAGCCCACACTTGAGGGCAAAAAGGGGATAATCCTATTTTCTGCTTGTTAACTACCTGTTAACAGGCAGTTAAAGTGACTTTAATCCCTTCCCGCCTCCAAGGAGACGGGACCCAGCGCGGGACGGCTACCCGTCTCCTGGCAAGATGGCATGGAAGTTGGTTGGGCACCCGCCCCCAATTTCTGCCATTTTCCCAGCAGTCCCGCCTCCATACCCGCCTCCCTAGGGCTGGCAAAATCGCCCCCTGTGTGTCACTTCCACTAATGTGGACGTAGAACAAATGGCCCAGATTCTCACATTTGCTCACCACATATTGGCATAAATTCACTGGTGTAGTGCATCCCTTATGCAAGCTAAATTTACTGTCTATGATACCTTACACACTCCCATAATCCCTTATCCATTAAATCATCCCCCTGTGAAAAATGAGTAGGTTACCATTGTAATCCAAATATTGACTAAAATTTCATGGAAGAAAAGCAATGAGCAAGGCCAAATATATTCAAGGTTGTGTTATCAGCCTTTTTCCAAGGTCTGCCAAAATAGTTGATAATTAAACCACATTCCTGAGCATATTGCTCGATATATTTGTGCCACATTTTCATATTATGTTTATCCTACGTTCTCAAAATTGTAATCGAGGCCGGCATAGAAAACAGCTCAACATCTACCACATCCTGAACTACTGTATACACGTTACAGATAAAGCTCAAAACATTGTGCAACGTGAAGAACAGCAAAAAACATCCTATTAAATGAGCCTGGTCACGGTGCCATAAGCTGTGATGCTGCTCGGCGATAGCAGGGTGTTGATTCCTCAGTTACATTGGCCAGCGCTCACTCACAGTTGCCATGGAGATTCTGGTGATTCTATTCTAATGATTGGGATGCAACTGTACAGCTCTAGGGAGTAAGCTCAACATGGCTGAAGGTTGAAGCAACAGACCAGTGACTGCTACGCCCTCGAGAATGAATGAGAAAGGGGAGGCAGCATTACCGCTACACAAGGGAGTGATGTTATTACAGTCTAGCAATTAACTAAACAATACAGTGCTGACTTTGTACAACCATGTCAACTTGTTAACCTTTTAATTTCATTTGGATAGAGGCACTGACAGGATCTCCAGCAATACAGCAGCTTTTTTTCCCGCAATCAAGTAAATCAAGTACTTTTCTTAACCAAGGAAATGACAAGCTCTAGATGTCCGGTAGTTCCCCTTTTGCTCTATAATTGCCTGATATTATTTACGCCAATGGAAAAAGGGAATATAATAGCCTTTCCATTATGCAGGACAAAACATAATCAGCTTAGGCTCTAAGTGAAACATTTTGGCACCTTATTGTGCCATTAACACATACTATAAATTACATTAATTAAAAATGTAAAAAGGTTACATAGCTCATTAAAATACTATTGCTATTAGCCACAATTGACATTGTTATTACCATAAAGGTCATCACCTCATTTCCCTCCCCCATCAAACTGTTGCACAAAGCATGTGTGCCACCCCAATTCCAAAACCACGCCAGATTATTACACCGCTTCCGCAAAATCCAATAGCTGTACTTGTTCAAGCAACCTCCCAAACGGAAAGTCTTTCCTTCAAGTGTCACACAAATCTACTTTCCTGCTTTGGCCAAGCTAGGTCTCAGCTGGACGAGAACTGTGCCTATGAGCATGTTTTTCACCGTGGGCTGAAGACAAGTGCATTTGGCTCAACTTTCCCATTTTTGGCAAAACTAGCCAGTTAACCAGCCCTACCGAGTTCCCAACTTTAGGAGCTGGGGCAGGATCATTTGAGGCCAGGTTCCTCCTACTTACGAGAAAGGAAAAATCAGGTGGGAAGTCTCTACTAGGCTGTCTTTGTGTGTTTGGGAGAAGGCAGGGACAGGGTACTGAGTTTGGATGATCAGCCATGATCTCATTGAATGGCGGAGCAGGCTCGAGGGGCCGAATGGCCTACTCCTGCTCCTATCTTCTATGTTTCTATGTTTGCCATTGTTGGTTAAGAGTCGGTGCTATGGCCTCAGAGCCCTCTTGGGCGCAGGTCGTGTGCAGCTAAGAGAACGCGGGAGGAAACTGGAGGTAAATGAGGGTAACATAAGCATGTTGCACGATCTAAAGTAGTCAATAAATATTAAGCCCCAGTTAAGAAAAATATATATATCGATTGCACAATAATCTATGTTTCCATTCAATATAATTTCTACTGCAGCTCACGTTAAAATTCTTGCATTGTTGTCTTTTTTGTATATGTTTCACTTGCTCCTGTGTTTACAACCGATAATATTATACAGCAGATTGGATGCTCCCTTGTAAAGTTTTCAGGTCCCTTTCATTGTCTAACTAGAGTGACCTGAAAAATGGAAAAACAACTTTTTTTTTTGCAGTTAACTATTCTGCCCTAGGCATCTTTGGTTTTTACTAATGCATGTCTGAACACATCTCATCCAAATGGTAATGGTTGAGATGCTGGCCAACCATCCAGCTCTTGAGCAAAGATCTGGCTGCACATTTTATTAAACAGTGTTGACAGCAATAATGCTCTTGTTCTGAAAGAGATGTCTCCCTGCATCTTTTCATCAGGCCTTTCTCTGTGCTAACAAGCTGGGAGCTCTAGAGTTGTGTCACAATGAGGTCACTGTCTCCATAGACCTTGTCATTCCCTCATCACATATGCATTGCACTAAACATAGAAAGCAACACAACCAGAATCAACACTCCCTACAGCCGACAGTCTTTCATTTATCAGAGGTTAGCCGTGTCTAGTCAAAACATTCTCAAAATCTAAAATATCTGGAACATTGTAACATAATCTAATATTCTCAACCATTAACTAATTTAACTGCACTTAATTCCTTTTTGCTGTTTGAAAGAGCAAGGGGGTTCTCCTCACCATCTGATTTTAGGGTTAGCCCTCAAAAGATAAATTCCAATACTGGGGTTAAATTTGATAAAAGCATGTAGTGTCAATATTGGCACACTGCAAGTCTGATGTGATGCATGCAAAAGCTTCCCTTGTTTGGCAGAGGAAGCATTTCATGTTCTTTCCATATCGACAGGCACCACTGGCATAGATCACATCTTCAGTCACCTGCATTGTGACCAGAGGCCTGGGGTAATTTCCATGGGGGAGGACTCTTGAAGACGTACCTAATAATGCATGCCAAGCCTTTCAACATATACCTCGTGAAGATGGTTGTCTTTATTATTAGTTAATTTAATTTGTCCCGACCCAACGCATTTTGCTGATTTAACCCAAAGTGTTCAGATTATGAACATTTTGTTTTGACCTGGAAAGGCATGCATTGCTCACAGCGGAACTCACGTGATGGTTTGACCCTGTTGTATGAAAACATAAAAGCTAAAATTCAGAATGCCTAACCACAGTCTAAGTGAGACTGCCGGTTGTGATGAGTAGACTTACTTAATACAGGTGACTCAACTTATGTTTGTTCCATTTGTAATTGCTACCCCTTCCTTCAATTTCTAGAGTTTTGAAATTATGCCATGGGATGTTAACACTCAAGATATTCATATGAACTTCTTTTAAAACAGAGGCATTAACCCATTTAAAATAAGTGGGGCAGCATCTATGTTAAAACAGTGCAGGAATTTCAAACAAACGCATTAAGTATCTGTATCCCAAAGTCTATGGCCTAGATGTTAACACCCAAAAATGGGTGGGTTGGGGTCAGGTCAGAGGTTAAAATTTTTGAAATCTCAAACCCGATCCCAACCCACCTCCAACCTGCCCACTTCCGGGTTTAATGGAGGCGAGACAAGGGGTGAGCAGCCAAGTCGCACCCAGGAGGCAGGTTGCCAATTTAAATATTTTAATGAGGCTGGCACCCTCTGATTCAGCCTGTTTTACAGGCTTCCCAGGCCTCGGGAAACACGGCAGCTTTGGGGAGAAGGTAAGTGTCTTTACAGCACTGCTTGTGGGCCAGAAGGAGCAGGAGTGCTTCCACCCAGCCCCCCAAATACCACATCAGACTGCCCTCGTCTTACAAAAATTCCCAGGGTCGGAGGGTCAGACAATGCCCCCATCCCACCTCGATCGTGGATTGGGCCCCTCTCCCTTCAGGTTCGGGATTCAAATTCCGCCCCCCACCCTGAGATCAGGCACCCCCTCCCCGCCCCCCCCCCCCCCCCCCCGGTCATGGATCGGACCTACCTGCTCCTGTGCCCTGCTCCGGAATCCTCCCCACCTGACTGGAAGCCAAGCCTGTCAATCAGTCTGACTTCCGGGCAGGGAACTTGAAAAGAACAAATGTAATATGCGGGGAAACCGGACATCCGGGTTTCCTGAACAAAACTCCCCCGCACCCCGTCCCCATCCCCACCCCTGTTAATGCCTATGTCACTAAATTCCTGTTAAAAACTCTTCTCATTCAGAGGACATCCTAATAATCTATGCTCACCTAGCACCCTTATTTCCTGTTAAATAAGGTAGGCTGTGAGCCACGTAGCAAAGTTCAGTTTTATTTTAAAGGTGATGTTGTTCTACAAATCCCTGAAGACAAATGACTGAAGAGCAATTTAAAACTATTGGAAAATGTTGGGTCAGTAGAATTGTAAAGTTCAACTCTTAGTTTGATTTTCTTGACTATTGCAAGTTTGCAGCAGAAAGCAGGTGTGGAGTCAGCTGAACTTTTCCCATTGATGGAGCTTTCCTTTGCTGCTATAAATTAGGTATTAAAAATCCAATTATGGCATTGTTAATAACAACCTCAACTATCACTCTAGCAGGCATCATTGATTCTATGGTCACTTAAAATTCAAAATATTACAGGCAACTGGGACAGCTGAAGACGAATGTTTAAATCATCCTGGAATTTACAGGATCCTGGAGTGAAAAGTAGGCAGGTGGTATAAAAGGCAACTGCTCGCCATCTCATATTCCTAAAATTTAACAGCTAGCTTTATGAGGTCATTTTAACATAACAGGTGGACAATTCAGTCCTGACATTCAATTTATATAGATTTATTAAAGAGCCTGATGTATTGAGCCTATAAAACTTCCATTCATCTGTTTTCAGACAATTCTAGCTGTGAAGCTATAGAGTGTGGATGTGCGTGTGTGTATTATTTGTATATATGGATTGCTTTTTACCGTTCATATTCATATCTTCTCCACAATGTCACAACTTTTCAGCATCCAGGTATCTCATTACAGTTCTAAAAAGCAGGGTGATCAGTCGGTAAATGCATGTCTATAAACCGATAATAAATAAGTACTATAAGTGGTAGAAGGTCCAATGGTTTGACCATCAAAGGCTCAAAAATAGAAAAATGATTTAACTTAATTTCTAATTAAACTTGCCACAGGCTAATGCATTCCAGGAATGTTGTTTAACCTTGTGGACATTTTGTAGGACTGGAGCATCCTAAAGCTGCATTTTAGTGCATCAGAATTGAAAAGATCCAACCTGCTAGGGTAGAATCAGAGAATAGTACAGCACAGGAGGAGGCCATTCGGCCCATCGAGCCTGCACTGGCTCTTTCGAAGAGCAAAATT
Source organism: Somniosus microcephalus (assembly GCF_052327205.1). Taxonomy (NCBI): domain Eukaryota; kingdom Metazoa; phylum Chordata; class Chondrichthyes; order Squaliformes; family Somniosidae; genus Somniosus; species Somniosus microcephalus. Next base: position 23,403,583 of record NC_141012.1, read on the forward strand.
CAACTCTCAGCCATCCAGTTTGAGCCTAAACAAGGGACCCTCCCTTTGGCGCTCGAGGCCTACCAGATATAATATGCAGATGGGCCTGTAAATGGATGAGCAGCCTGCTTAAATATGCAAATCTACATATTACATAGCATATAAACAGGCTGTTTAACCCAAATGGTCCATGCAGGCATTTATGGTCCACATGAGCCTCCTCCCGCCCCTCTTAATCTAACCCTATCAGCATAATCTTCTATTCCTTTCTCCCTCATGTACTTATCTAGCTTCACCGTCCTACTCCAGTTATAGGACTCCGATTGCAAAAGCTCAGCGTGGGACCCAGCCGATTTCTTGCCCTCTCAGCGGGGCTCACAGCTTTCCGGCAGCATTTAAGTCAAGCCGGAACCCAAATTTGGTTTGAACCTCACCCCAACAGGAATCAGCAGGCAGAACAGCCGCTCTGCCGACTTCACGCCCGCTTTGGGTGCAAGTCGAATTTCTCTCCCACTGTCTCTCGGAATATAATGATGTACATTCTGTTCCTAACTGTTCACTATTTTCCACATTGTGAGTTTTCAGTCTCAACAAGCTGCTATCAAGCGAAGGGGAAATACTAAGTCAACCATCACCACTCTTCCACACGCCCTAGTGACGAGCAATGATTTTCTCCAGTCACTCGCTATACTGACATTGTAGACAAATGCAGAACGATATCCTCTGGTCAGCCTTTCTCAATGTGAGGTGGGGTGAGGAATTTGTGTGGTGATTCACACAGCTTTTAGTTAAAAGAGTAATGGGGATTATATTCTAACCATTAGCAATTTTGTTGTCAACATACGACACAGATGATGGCAGTACTTTTTTTAGGTGGTGTTAGCATCATTTCGCATATTGCAAACATGTTTAAACCAGTTAATGGAAAAATACCAATTACTGTATTGGGGAGGATACACCAAGATAGATCCAATTAACTGAAATCATGCTGTGTATTCTGAACTTTAAAATTTCACCTCAAGCAATACAGGTCAAACTGTGCTCTATTTCTTCCAATAGACTTTGGATAATAGGATTCTGTGCACTACACCTATTAGCATCATATTATTATATTACTATAGTTCATTATTCCAAACAGACAACAGTTACATGAAGAAAATAATTTATCTGTTGTAACTGGCACAAGCCAAACCTAGCTCTAATATTTGAATGATAGGAGAGCCCACAGGATAAAAAAGCACAACGTCTGAAGATTTAGGCAATTAAAAATGTTGTGTTCACATAGGCACAGGGACGATGGGCCAAATGACCTCCTTCTCTGCTGTATCGTTCTATGATCCTATGATAATGGCGACAAGACATGCATGCTCAAGGTCAAAACAACTGATTTAGCCTCCACTGACACTCCTCTTGCACATCCCCGATTTTAATCTCTCTACCATTGGCGGCCGTGCCTTCAGCCGCTAAGTCCCTCAGCTCTGGAATTCCCTCCCTAAACCTCTCTGCCTCTCTAGCTCTCTTTCCTCCTTTAAGTTCCTTAAAACCTTCATCTGCCCTAATATCTCCATGTGATTCAGAGTCAAATTTTGTTTGATAATGCTCCAGTGAAGCACCTGGGGACGTTTTACTACATTAAAGGCGCTATATAAATGCAAGTTGTTGCTGTTACAATTTTGATTGGCACTAATGCCGAGACGTTGTAGCATAAATCAAGAGTCAGCTTCCAACCCAAATTCGGAGTGAATGGGAGGAGGATGTCTCGCTCTGCTCCAGAGCAGAACATCTCAGTCCTTGGCTCTAGAGTCAAGTCAGGCCCGGGCTCTGGATTTATAGTTCATGATGTAATAAAACTCGCTACACACTTGGTTTGAGTATAAAGCAAGGCTTTAATCAACTTGTTTCAGAACAGAGAGGTCTAGTTGTACTTCACTAGTTCCTGTCTTACAAAATGTCCCAGAGCAAGCTGGGCCCACACCCGAGTGTTTATACTCCTTGGACAGCGCCACCAGCTGGCCGTCCAGTGTTATTTCATGAGTAGTTTCTTTATGGTGAGATTTATAACAGTCCACTTAACATCAGTGTAAAGCAAAACCATTTCCCACCAATGCTACAGTTGTAATGTAACACACATCATTGATGGACCTCAAACAAGCAGAGGAGCGAAAAATGACAATGGACAAAGGAGAAAAAAGAAGTTTTGCAACACTTCTGTAGTTGGCAATACAGTTTAAGCCTAAAACAAAATATACATTTGATAAATCGTTTGAACCGTATAAATTTAGTGGGCAAAATTGGGTGCCTTTGCGCCTCCCGTTAGTGCCCCCGGGGCCCAAATGGCTTTGCGACTGGGCGCGGCGCTGACATCGATTTCCGCCATATTCGGCGGGAGTCTTGCGGCAGTGCTATGGCGTTGCACCCTGATCTCCTTCGCCCGGAGATCGTGACGTCATCACCGTGCACATCGCCCCGGACCCGAAACTGACTTCCGCCCCTTGCAGCAGCGCCAGTCGAAAACCCCGACAGCTGCAGGAGGCGTGCATCGGGTGTCCGGCCGCTTCGGATGTGATGATTAAGGGTGAGGTGGCCGAGGTAAGTGTAAAAAAACACTTATTTTTCTTGTTCCAGTTTTTTTCGCGGGTTTTGCCCACGAGCGATCAGCCCAGCACTCTGCTTGATCGTGACTGCCTTGCTGGCCCAGGTAAGTACTTTTTAAATTGCAGAGCCTGCAGCGATGGCCCGTCCCTTTAAGGGAGGGAAGGAGCCTTTGAACGCGGCGGCGCTGCCCGGCCCAGTGTGCAGCGCTGCTGAAGTCTCCGCCCCGCCTGCTGCCGATTGCGCTCCAAGAAGGAAGAGCAGCGCTTGATTTAACGCTCCACTTCCCTCTTGGAGCGCAAACGGCGAATTTTTCAAAAGTTTGGAATCATTAGTGCCTGGCGCTAACTTTTCAAACTTTTAAAAATTAGTGAATTTCTCCCCCATGGGATTTGTTGTTTTACTCTGGCCATCATATCCTTCCCTATATTACCACCAAACCACAGCATTCACTAACATTACCATAGATTAACAAACTTAGTCACTGATTGGGGGCCATCTTTTTCTCTGTTTGACAAAAATAGAGACATGACCATTTTTTAAATCGATATTTACAGCCTGTTGATGAAACGTGCAGTGCAGGGATGCTGGATTCCTGAGCATGCAATGTTGGCTGTATTTTTCTTCACTCCAGCTAATCAGAAAGCACCTGCAACAATGATCCTTTTTTAACACTTTTCATGCAGCTGATGAGCCATTTAAGTGGTTCAAATATGAAAGTTTATTTATCCAGCTGTTGGGTGCGCCTGCTTTATGAAATATGGATCGATGCCGAAGCCAAGCAAATAGATTTGTGATGGAACGACGGATTCCAACAAAGCCAAGAAGCAGCTGATGAGGCAGGAGTGATGAACAGAATCAATGATTCTGTGATTCTGAGGCCCTTACAGCAGATCCAAAAGAACCTGCACAACGTTTTTTTTTAAAAAGGACAAAGTAAGCCATATTACTAGAAATTAGCAGCACAGAACACACATACGCTTGAAGGAAAGCAGCAGTTGTTACAGATATTTGCAAAAAAGCTTTACTCGCGTAGAAATGTTAGCAAGAATGTAACCAGTAAGAAAGCAGCGTTGTGAAAATGATGCCATCTATGCCATGACGGCAAGGGGTAGATATTCAAAATTAAGCTGTCATGTAGCCAGAGATCTCAGCTTGCAGCACATGGTGGAGCCTCTGACATGTACCTACAGGAAAGCCATTGTTCAGGTGTTCAAGAGGGAGAACTAGGAAGCTATGGAGATTGGGACAGAGTACACGGTCTTGGTAGGCATTGTATTACTCAGATAGTCTATGATTTACACAATATGTTACATCAGCTTGATCACACACAGTGAATACATGTGGATAATAGTGGATGTAATAACAATGCATCACCCAATTGGATAAGTGTGCTTTTGTGTCATAACATATGATCCGCGCTCGTCGAGTAAGGAGAACCCAGTCACCCTGGAACTGAAGCAGAAGAGCACAACTCCGTACATGATTAAGGCCGTCACTCCCACTTAGAAGAGACAGTTACAAAGATCCATACATTGCAGGAGATTTTGATAGAAGAAGCATAGAACATATCACAGGCACGAGTGGATGAGAAGGAGCCTCTGTTGCAGTGGATTTGCTATATAGGGTTATTTGTTCCACAGATGGTTTTCTTCCTATGCCCTGTACTCTCCCAGACAACCTTTTCATGCTCTTCCTATTGCCTCAGTGAACAACAAGCACTGGCCAATTGTGTGTCAGCTGTGGCTCAGTGGGTAGCACTCTTACCTCCGAGTCAGAAGGTTGTGGGTTCAAGTCCCACTCCAGACACTTGAGCACAAAAATCTAGGCTGACACTCCCAGGTGCCATCTTTCAGATGAGACGTTAAACCAAGGACCTGTCTGCTCTCTCAGGTCGCCGTAAAAGATCCCATGGCACTATTTCGAAGAAGAGCAGGGTAGTTATCCCTGGGGCCAATATTTATCCATCAATCGACGTCACTAAAAAACTGATTCGCTGGTCATTATTATATTGCTGTTTGTGGGAGCTTGCTGTGCACAAATTGGCTGCCGCGTTTCCTACATTACAACAGTGACTACACTTAAAGAACTACTTCATTGGCTGTAAAGCACTTTGGGACGTCCGGTGGTCATGAAAGGCGCTATAGAAATGCAAGTCTTTATTTTTTTCTTATGTACCCATGATTTCAGGCCAAAAACTGCTCTGATATTCTTCTTCTGTCACTTAAAAAGCTTGCCCCTCAATGAACTCAATAATGCGTGGTGTGACTTGTAGTTAAGCATTCACTTTACTCCCCCCTTTCACTATTGCAATTATGCATACATTTCTTATAATTGACTTTCAATAAGATCTTAACAAGCACCAAAGAGCTATTTTTCTAAACATTTTGATGATGTATGCTAATCTATTTTTGGAAGGGGAGGAATGGTAAAGACAGATGAACAGTCACAGGAACGTAGGAACAGGAGTAGGCCACTGAGCCCCTCGAGCCTGTTCCACCATTCAATGAGATCATGGCTGCTCTGCGATCCAACTCCATATACCCGTCTTTGGCTCATATCCCTTAATACCTTTAGTTAACAAAAAATCTATCAATCACTGATTTAAAATTAACAACTGATCCAAATTTGAACTTTCTGCCAGTAATGCACCATTAAAATCAGTTAAAACAAAATATAGCTCTGGATGTCCTAACTCTCTCGGCAGTAGTAAATTAACATCCTGTGTTTCAGAATATGCAGCATCACTGTTGGGTGATAAGTGTATATACTTACCACTACAGTGGCTTTACATCCATCAGGCCAAAATAGGTCCCAAAATATTTAAATTCTATTCCCCGCACCCATTAATATCAACTATGTTTAATATTCAATGATTTTTTATTTCAAGGTCTTCGGCATTGCCCAGTAACACGGACATTCCACGATCAGGTCCGAATGCAGATCTTTACAATGCTGTGTGCTGGCTTGTAAGAAATGTCTCCAAACCCATTCTGCAATCATTGACCCCTGCTGTTAAGTAATGCTTTGATAAATCATACAGTGGCAGTTGTCTAAAAAATGTAACAGGCAACAACTGCTTGTCACTTGACCTTTTTTAAGAGCTTTATTCCAGTGCTGATTCACACATGCTCGAAAAGCATAAATTGCCTAACAGAAGCCTGTGGGGTTCTCACTGGATTCAGAAGTTGCAAATTCAGAGCTCCAGGCAATTTTTAAATATTAAAACCTTGAGATTTATCAAGCAAGGGCAGCATCACATGCATGGGGCCATACGTGTAGTTCTTGTAAGCATGGTACTATTAACTGTGGCCTCAGTTTGAAGTCTCATGTGAAAGACATGGTCTTTGACAGTGTAGCCCTCCCTCAGTACTGGACTAAAATGTCAGCCTAGATTAGGTGCTTGAACCTATGGCCTTGACTCACTGAGCCAAGGCTGACACATTAAATTGGTTTGAACATTATATTTAATGCAAAACACAGCTTTAGAATTAATTTAGCAACTTTCAATCATTTAAAATAAATAATAATCTTGACAGTTGATGTAAAAGAATGCTGCAGTATTGCTGGGAGCAAAAGCAATTATTGTGAGGTCCCATGTGTTTATGAGCTAACCCAAGGCTCAATGATAAAATTACAGGAGAACTGGATAGTGGCAGAGGACTGGAGAAGAAGCTGAAAGATTCTCAGATTGTAGCATTGAAAAGGAACAACAGTGATCCGAGAGAAATGAAGGCCATTGACCTCAATGGAACTGACTATCGGGCGGGACGCATAACGGGCAGCCGATGTGATATTTTCCGGTTTGTGCTATCACCCAAAACAAATTTCAACCCCATTATTTAGCCACTTATTTCATTGCTGTTTGTGTGACTTTGCTGCGTGCAAATTGTCTGCCGTGTTTGGCTACACCAGTATTTCATTGGCTACAAAGCACTTTGGGGTGTCCTGAGGATGTGAAAGACGCTATATAAATGCAAATTCTTTCCTCCATCTTTCACAAATTACTTGAACCTGCTGAAGGCATATTAAATCAGATGGACAATAGCAGTTTAAAAGTGAGTCCTTTCAATCGTCACTGGATCAGAACATATCAATCTGGATTTTCTCTCTGGATTATGTCCATATTACCTCAACTCTCACAATTAACAAGCAATTACAAAGTGGACCAAAGGCCCTTCAGAGATTTCAAGTGCAGAAATAATGTTATAGCAATGAAGATAATTAACAATGAAAACCAAAAATGGTAATTACGGATTATGTTTCAATTGAATCTGTTGTGTATGTACCTTTAAGAGAGAACTGACTTTATACTGTAGTACCGGCAGTGACCACACCTGTATATAAAGCCATAGCAGGCTTCTGTACTTTCAGTTTTAAGCTTACCCTCTGTTCAGTAAATACCTGTTATTATTGTTCTCCTGCAGTCCGTGTATTATTGATATGCGGACACTACACTGGCGACGATCAGGTTCGAACTCACCTGCAGCACTGCATCACCTCACGGGGATCTTTCCCTGAAAAGAAGCTTCTTGGAGGTCGAAGTCAGAGCAACGGGCGTCGACCGCCCAGGGATCCATCGGAGTTCGGAGAATTGCAGGGGAGGCTGTGGAGAGCTCGGCTTGGCTCCCCAGTCAAGGTGTTCCAGCAAATCGTGCTGGTGGCAGGTAGTGCGCTGACCCTTCCGGACTGTGGCGGGCTCGAGCTCGATCAAGCGGCTCTGCAAAGGGGCCGTGCAGCGTCGTCGGGAGGAAAAGAGAGAGAGAGAGAGGGTGGAGCGCACAGGGCGCGGTCGGTGCTCAAGAACCGGGCAGAGTAGAGAAAATAAAACGAGGGGAAGGAAAAGTGAGACGCGCCGAAGCCGCGGGTCGCCGCCATTACCCTGTAGAACGCTAGGAGCAGCGTGGCAGCAAGGGGAAGAAGGAAAAGCGCAGGAGGCGCCTTTTTATTCCATTGGGGAAGAAGGAAAAGCGCGGGAGGCGCCATTTTATTCCATCGGGGAAGAAGAAAAAGCGCGGGAGGCGCCATTTTAAACCACCCAAGATGCCGAAGAGTGGCAGTATCACTGCTTTCGACAACGAGGTAGAAGACTGGACCACGTATGTGGAAAGAATTGAAGTGTACTGCAAGGCAAATGAGGTGGCCAATGGAAAGAAGGCGCCGGTATTATTAAATTTGATGGGCGCGAGAACGTACGGCCTATTGCGGAATTTAATTACCCCAGCTAAACCAATGGAGAAAAGTTTTGAAGAGATTGTTAATATCTTACAGGAACACCTAAACCCTACACCGCTGCTGATAGCAGAAAGATTCAAGTTCCATAAAAGAAGCCAGCACAAAGATGAGAGCCATGCTGACTATCTTACGGAACTACGCAAGTTATCGAAGCACTGCCAGTTCGGAGCAGGACTGACAGACACCTTGCGGGATAAGTTTGTCTGCGGGCTCCAGAGTGAAGGAACCCAGAAACGACTACTTTCGGAAAAGGCCCTGACGTTAGAACAGGCTTTCAGCGTGGCAGTATCCTACGAAGCAGCAGCACGGGGAGCTGCGGAAATACAACAGAAACCACAAGAATACAGCGCTAACGAAATGGTGTATGGAGCAGAAAAGTGCTATCGCTGCGGCAGAACAACCCATGATCAGAAGGACTGCTGGTTTAAGGACAAAGTATGCAGGCAATGTGGGAAAATGGGACACATAGCAAGAGTCTGCAGGTCAGGAAAGAAAACCAACACTAAAAGAACTACTAAGGAAAAGTACAAGAAAGTAAAGAAATTGACAGACAGTAGTTCAGAAGGTCAGGAGAGTGATAATGACTCCGGGAGCAGGAGACTAAGTTGTCTAAAGTTACACAACGTGATCGCAAAGGAGGATCACCGAACCATTTGGGTCACCCTCATGATAGCAGGGTCCCAAGTAAAGATGGAATTGGACACAGGATCAGCCCTAACTGTCATGAATCGACGAGACTATGAGCGGCTATTCTCACACATACCCTTGAAGGACACGTCCATTGTATTGAAGACATGCACGGGGCAAAAAGTCTACCCCAGAGGAAAAATAAGGGTGCTAGTTAAATACAACGGCAAGGAAACACAGAAACTGTATCTATATATACTACAAGATGGAGGACCACCATTATTGGGACATGAATGGATCCGAAAAATACAATTGGATTGGCATTCTATTCAGGCACTAACTGTGACTGACAAAAAGGATGACGTCACACCTGGACGACTGTCAAAAATTCTAACTGACGCGAAAGAGGTGTTCCAACAAGGACTTGGGACTCTAAAAGGAGTAACGGCAATGATAAAAATCGAAGATAACGCAAACCCAAAATTTTTTAAGGCCAGACCGGTACCGTACGCGATCCGCCCAGCCGTTGAAGCAGAGCTGGAGAGTCCGGAGCATTCGGGTGCGCTGTCCACGGTGGACTGGAGCGAGTGGGCCACACCCATCATTCCTGTAATGAAGAAATCATTGAGCAGCACGCCTGGGGAGCCGAAGAAGGTTCGCATCTGTGGGGACTTTAAGGTAACTGTGAACCCAGTCCTGCACACAGTACAATATCCACTTCCACGGATTTGATATTTTCGCCTCACTATCTGGAGGGAAACGCTTTACGAAGATTGATCTGGCCCAAGCGTATCCACAAATGGAGGTGGAAGAAGCATCTAGGAAATACCTCACGATAAACACTCACAAAGGTCTTTACCAGTACAACCGACTGGTATTTGGGGTAGCATCAGCCCCGGCTATTTGGCAGAGGGCGATGGAACAAGTCCTGCAAGGGATCCTGGGGACCCAGTGTTATTTGGACGACATCCTGGTTACGGCGAAAATGACAGTGAACACCTTGCCAACCTGGAGCAGGTGCTCACTAGATTACAAGAATATGGGCTACGAGCCAACCGCCCCAAATGCGAGTTCTTCAGGAGACAAATCTCGTATTGTGGCCACATGATTGATGAGGAAGGGTTGCATAAGTCCCCGGACAAGATTGAGGCAGTAGTCAAGGCTCCAGCACCGGAAAATGTGTCGCAACTGAGGTCGTTCCTCGGGTTGGTGAACTACTACCATAAGTTCTTGCCGAATTTACCTACAATTCTGCACCCACTGAACGCCCTGCTGCAAACTGGAGTAACATGGAAATGGAGTGATGAGTATAAGCGTGCCTTTCAGAAATGTAAATGCCTAATCGCTTCAAAAGAAGTATTGGCCCACTACAACCCAACACTACCAATTCGGTTGGCATGTGAAGCGTCTCCCTACGGCATTGGAGCGGTGCTGTCACACAAATTCCTTGACGGTTCAGAGAGGCCAATAGCCTTTGCGTCGCGCTCGTTAACCTCAGCCGAGCGTAACTACGCCCAGATTGACAGGGAGGCCCTCAGCCTGGTGTGGGGGGTGAAGAAGTTCAATCACTATCTGCACGGGCAGAAATTCACCCTACTGACTGATCATCAGCCTCTGGTTTCCATTTTTAACCCAAAGAAGGGCGTTCCGGTGATGACGGCGCAACGGCTGCAAAGATGGTCACTTTTTCTAGGGGCACATCAGTACGACATAGAGTACAAGGGTACGAAACAGCATGGAAACGCTGATGGGCTGTCGCGCCTACCGTTGCCTACGGTGGAGGAAGCACCTGCAGTGGACCCTGTTGAGATATTCCATTCGACCATAGTCAAATGTCTACCTGTTACAAACTCAAGTATAGAGAAGGAAACCCGAAATGACCCGACACTCTCTCGGGTCTATGATTTGACGGTGAAGGGATTGCCAGCACATGGCGACTCACTGTTGCCAGCATTCTCGCCAAGGAGAGAACAGCTGTCAGTGTGCCGGGGGACCTTGATGTGGATCCCGAGTGGTAATTCCACCCAAGTTGAGAGGTAGAGTGCTCAATGAGCTTCATGAGGGTCATCTGGGAGGGGTAAAAATGAAGAGCCTAGCCAGGGCGTTTGTGTGGTGGCCGGGAATCGATAAAGAAATCGAGGATATGACCAAGAGATGCACAGGATGCCAGAAGGTCCAAAACGCTCCACCACAGGCCCTGCTACACCCATGGGAGTGGCCCTCATCTCCATGGCAACGGGTACACATTGATTTTGCTGGTCCATTTATGGACTCAATGTTTCTAATCACCGTGGATGCCCATTCGAAATGGCCAGAGGTCATCAAAGTGTCCTCCACCACCACGGAGAAAACTATTGCAGTCCTACGGACCATCTTCGCCAGGAATGGCTTGCCAGAACAGATTTGCTCCGACAATGGGCCACAGTTTGTGTCCGAGGATTTCCGGAGGTTTCTGAGGAATAATGGGGTGAAACATTACACATCTGCCCCATATCATCCAGCCACAAATGGATTGGCTGAGAGTTTTGTTCAGACCTTTAAAAAGGCAATAAAGGCGATGTATAACGACGACATACCACTACAACACAAGGTGGATAATTTCTTGTTTGCTTACCGGAATGCGACACATGCAGTCACCAACCAAGCTCCAGCCATAATGTTCTTCAACCGAAGGCTAAGATGTCGCCTGGATTTGCTCAAACCAAACATAAGACGAGATGTTGAGGATAAGCAATTCCAGCACATCAATGAGAAGCCAACCAGGAGCTTCAAGATAGGGCAACCAGTCTTGGCCCGCGACTACCGAACAGAAAAATGGCAGCCAGGAACGATATGCACACAGCAGGGACCACTAATGTACACAGTAGACGTTGGAGAGAGCATCGTGAGACGCCATGCTGACCAGATTCTAGAGTCACAGGAACAAGCCAAACCCATACCACGAGCATGTGCACCTGGTAATGAACCCGAAGTACAGATTGCGTCTACCTCAGAATCAGTGGTATTGGAAGCTGACGAACCAACCAATGACAATGAGCCAGAATCGACTCCGCCGCAAGAACAGGATACTCGAGAAAGGCGCTATCCAGTCAGGATCAGGAAACCTCCTCAAAGACTGAACTTATAAATGATTATTTCAGTTGATGTATATAGTACAGAGAAAATTGTAATTGTAATTAGTTATTATTTAATTGTTAAATGAATGTTATGTACTGTTTATCTAAAAGGGGAGGAATTGTTGTGTATGTACCTTTAAGAGAGAACTGACTTTATACTGTAGTACCGGCAGTGACCACACCTGTATATAAAGCCATAGCAGGCTTCTGTACTTTCAGTTTTAAGCTTACCCTCTGTTCAGTAAATACCTGTTATTATTGTTCTCCTGCAGTCCGTGTATTATTGATACGCGGACACTACAGAATCCTTGCAGGGCTGACAATTGTCTTTTATGGCCGCCAAAACAACTCACCAGTAGGGGTGGCTTTAAGCCGCAAACTACTATAATCAGTATGTAGAATGCTAGTTGAACGGTGTTATCTTGCTCAGTATTAGTCACTGTTAATCCCAAGCAATTTCAGAGTGATATCCCGGGCGGTTTAAAATGAAGCCACCACTGGATTACAGTGTAAATTGTCGAACATCTGTTACATGTGCACTCCCATAAATTCACAAAATATCTATACAAGTAGTGCATGATTCAAGAATTTTAGCATATGGCAATTAGCAGGAACACACCCAATTGAAAGACTTGTGTGAAGGGATCGCTGGCTCGAGGCACTGATTCATTTCCCTGTTCTTCCTGATGATAAAATACCTTGTGTATAGAAACATAGAAGATAGGAGCAGGAGTAGGCCATTCGGCCCCTCGAGCCTGCTCCGCCATTCAATGAGATCATGGCTGATCATGCAAATTCAGTACCCTGTCCCTGCCTTCTCCCCATATCCCTTGATCCCTTTAGCCTTAAGAAATATATCGAACTCCTTCTTGAATATATTTAATGAATTGGCCTCAACTGCCTTCTGTTGTAGAGAATTTCACAGGTTCACCACTCTCTGGGTGAAGAAATTCCTCCTCATCTCTGTCCTAAATGGCTTACCCCTTATCTTTAGACTGTGACCCCTGGTTCTGGACTCCCCTGCCATCGGGAACATCCTTCCTGCATCTAGTCTGTCTAGTCCTGTTAGAATTTTAAAGTTTCAATGAGATCCCCTCTCATTCTTCTAAACTCCAGCACGTATAAGCCCAATCGACCCAACCTCTCCTCATACGTCATTCCTGCCATCCCAGGCATCAGTCTGGTGAATCTTCGCTGCACTCCCTCCATGGCAAGAACATCCTTCCTCAGATAAGGCGACCAAAACTGCACACAATACTCAAGGTGTGGTCTCACCAAGGCCCTGTACAACTGCAGCAACACATCCTTGCTCCTGTACTCAAATCCTCTCGCTACGAAGGCCAACATACCATTTGCCTTCTTAACCGCCTGCTGCACCTACATGCTTACCTTCAGCGACTGGTGCACAAGGACACCCAGGTCTCTTTGCACTTCCCCTTCTCCCAATCTATTGCCATTCAGATAATAATCTACCTTCCTGTTTTTGCCACCAAAGTGGATAACCTCGCATTTATCCACATCATACTGCATCTGCCATGCATCTGCCCAATCACCCAACCTGTCCAAATCATCCTGGAGTTTCTCGGCATCCTCCTCACAGCACACACGCCCACCCAGCTTTGTGTCATCTGCAAACTTGGAGATATTACATCTAGTTCTCTCGTCTAGATCATTAATATATATTGTGAATAGTCACTGTTCAGTCTGGAATTGTTCATTTTTAGGCACAAATCTGAGGGTAATATGGTGATTGACACTCAGTACCTCCAATCTGCATAGCTAATGACATAAATTCTTCTGTTTATCCTGAACCCTCTAAGCAGAGAAGCTCCAGAGCAGGTTTTTAACCCAGATACACCAGTACGGGCTTAAACATACTATTTTTTTATTTTCATTTAAGGCAGCAACTGGGAAAAAATAAAGACGACAGTGGCAACACGAAGTATAGGAATGGGTTTGGGAAGCTAATTTAGTCGATCCAATTTGTCTAATTCAGCACCGATTCTGCTACTTGGTTACAGTTCCATAGATTTGTGGTGACTGGCGATTAGGTTTTGCATAAACTGATTCGGTTTAGTTACAATTTTCGAAACTCTTGCTCTTGCCTTACAGCAGACAAGTCACAAGGAATTATCTCTTCATAAAAGTTTGCTGTTAGAGAGGAGTTATGATTTTAGTGCACTTAAGAGGAATTACTGCCAGTCTGGAACACTTCACAAACAGGGAATTCAGAAGAAACTTCTTTACCCAGAGAGTGGTGAGAATGTGGAACTCACTACCACAGGGAGTGGCTGAAGCGAATAGTATAGATGCATTTAAGGAGAGGCCAGACAAGCATATGAGGGAGAACGGAATCGAGGGTTATGCTGATAGAGTTAGATGAGGAAAGACGGGAGGAGGCTCGAGTGGAGCATAAACGCCGGCAAGGACTGGATGGGCCGAATGGCCTGTTTCTGTGCTGTATGTCCTATATAAAAACAAGTGTGATATATAAAACTAAATACTAAGGCCTAGAAATTCAGTGGGCTGTGCCACCCGTTAGCGCCTTAAGAGGGCGCTAAGTGAGTCGGAAGCCACTGGCCACGCCTCCCGCTAAATTTAGCGGGACGCTAATGGCGGCGATAGCCGTTAGCGCTGCGCCGCTACCGATGATGTCATCGGTGTGCGCAGCGCCCCGCTACCGCCCCGATCGCGATATTTAGTTGCGCCCCCTGCTTTAACACCGGACGCTATTTGCGACCGGTTCAGGGGGGCCTACCTGCGGCGGTAGAGGCGCTGAGGTGCGGGGCGGCCATTTTGTTTGCTGGCCGCCTGCCAGCACACCTCCGTGCTGCCGTCCCCGGCCTCCTGAGCCCCCCCGCCCCGCGGAGTGCCGACTGCGTTCCAAGAGCCCGGCACTTCTCCTCGGTGCCAGGCTCTTTTGCTGGCACTCGCGATCCTCAATCGCGCTGCACAAGGCCCCTCCCCTTTAAGAAGGGGAGGAAGGCCTGCAGTACCGCAGCTGTACGTTGCGCAGCGATCTTCAGCTGCAGCGCCCCAAAAGGGATGCGGGGCACCTCCAGTAGCGCCGCGCTTCCCTCTGGGGCACGCAAAGTCAATTTCCGGCGGGCGGCTGCGACTACTTCCGGGGCGCTACTTTTAGCGCCCTGGCGAGGCTGGCGCCCCAAATGGGGCGCTACTGAATTTCTAGGCCTAACTCTTTACTATACGAGTTTACCCATTACTAAGCTTTTGTAATACTTGCATTTACAATTTTCGGGGCTGCACCGTTGGCGGCCGGGCTTTCAGCTGCCGAGGCCCTAAGCTCTGGAATTCCCCCCCTAAACCTCTCCACCTCTCTCTCATCCTTAAGATGCTCCTTAAAACCTACCTCTTTGAAAAAGCTTTTGGCCACCTGTTCTAATATCACCTTCAGTGGCTCGGTGTCATATTTTGTTTGATAACATTCCCGTGAAGTGCCTTGGGACTTTTTAAAAATAACAGAAAATGCTGGAAAAACTCAGCAGGCCAGGCAACATCCGTGGAGAGAGAAATAGAGTCAACGTTTCGAGTCAAACTCTGTCTTCGAAACGTTGACTGTTTCTCTCTCCACGGATGTTGCCTGGCCTGCTGAGTTTTTCCAGCATTTTCTGTTGTTATTTCGGATTTCCAGCATTTTGCTATTGGGACTTTTTAACCTTGCTAAAGGCGTTATATGTTGTTGTAACATTTTTGTGATTATAGTTTTTAAAAACTGTAGTATGGGTACGCCTGGTACCTCAAGCTGTTGAGTACTTGACTATCAGCTAGTCGGTCAAGAGCCTGAGTTCCAAGTTACCGATCAGTTGCTCGAGTCTTGCCAGTTCTCTGCTAGACATAGCAGCACATAGACATGACTCGTTCCAGCTCGTGGGAGAAAACAAGACGACAAAAATTCAATTTACTCTACATTAATCAAGCCCCCAACCCGCCCATCAGCTTGGAAGGGAGTGTGCGGTGAAAAGCAGCCTGCTAAGGAAAGAGAACAAAAGAAAAATTAAATTGAGAGCTAACAAAGTGGGGCAATAGTAATAACTGCCATAATGCTGCACTTCGGTCAGAAAGTTAAACATATAAAAACAAATGGCTTTGTGGCACTTTTCCATCTGGCTACTTTGAGTGAGAAAAATGAACTGTGGCCTATTTCCATAATCATTTTCTGCTTCCTTCTTTTTGAGCTGTCAGTAAAATGGAGCTCGATTTCCATAGCGCAAAGAGGGTCATGTGATTAACCCCCGTTGCGATATCCATCCTAAGCAATGCTATCATAAAGCTGCAAATGGATTCATATATTATATTAGCTGTCCATTCTTTTTATTACACATTACTTGGACCAGGAACTGGGCACTTCAAAGTTCAAAGGGTATGAAAAAGCTGATGCAGCCATAGATTGGGATGAAGTGCAGCAACAATGAACGCGGCTTGCTGTTTCTTTGTCTTCACTAGCTGCTTGTGGAGTGAAATTTTCTCCGCAGACTCATGGGAAGAACACTGCTGCAGGAGCCAATTTGAATAGCGCATTTGCATTTCTCTCACTTTGCTTCAGTAACCCATGCCTTTGTTTCCCGAGCACACAGCAATAAACCTGCAATTTCTTTGCACCACAGTTCAGTGCTGTTACATTCAAAACAAGATCATTTTCTTCAAGCAGCCTTTGTTTCATTTGAACAAATGATCTAATTTAAATAACTTTTTATCTCCCTTGGTTTTAGCAAAGCATATATATGATTCTTGAAATGCCAGTCTTACCCAATGCATATTATTACAACTATTAGTGTCTTCAGGCTTGTTTAGATACTTACACAATATGACTTATTTGTTTACTCAGTTTCATTTGCTCATATGTAGATAATTTGTAAAAGATGGCTTGATTTAGGCATGTCACATTTTCATGTGTCATGGGTTTGTTACACTCTGGCATTGTACTGTAGGCTTCCATAATTCAGTTTTTCATTTTGTTCTTTTAGGTTACTTTTTTTGACATGTAGAAAACACTCAGTAGGGAGCCACTGATACACAACTCATTATATAACTCATTCATGCCTTCCTATTCTATCAGCTTCACTCATGGTTATTGATGTAGAAGACTATGGTCAGTTAGTTAGCCCACATGCTTCAAGGCCAGTCACACAACTTAAAACTGTAAACCACAGTAACATTCTGTGACCACCAGCGAAGGCCACTGAACACACTGATCTATGATCAGCCCTTAGGACCAATATGTGTTAAGGATCAGTTGTAGGAAGAGCATGGATAACCATACATACATCATCCCAAAGAAGGCTAAGTTACATGGGCCATGCCAGTGCCCTTGACCATGCTTGAAAAATGAGCGTTCCACTTGAACGATTTTAAATCTGTCTGGAGGCAGCGAGGAACTGATTCGCTATCTGGAAGCTCGCTCCTGTGTCACGCACTATTGGGACTGCTCTTCATTGATCACAAAACGCAGATGTTGCACATTTTGCATCAACTTCCCATTTGGCAGAGAGGTTGAACACTTATCTGAAAGGGCAGTGCTTTCCTGTTACCAGCACTTCACTTGTCCAACTGGAATTACCCCAGATTCATGTGCAAATGACAAAATACAATTCTGATACCACAGTATTTAGTAAAAATCTTAACAGCTAACTGAACAAGGTAGACAAGATATACTGGACTGAATCCATTTTAATGACTTGCAGGAATAATTGGGATAATTATCAGAGCTGCTCTAAGACACTGAGGTAGAAATTTGGATCAAACAGAGATTCACAGACACGGAGGAAGACTTCCTCTGGTAAGTACTGAAGCACATTTATAAAGAATAATATGTTTAGGATTTCACTACAAATAGGGAATAGAATCTCAACCAATTGGGTTTTAACGGGTCAATTTAATGAGTACTAGAATCAACAGGCTATTGACACACAGGTAAAACCCCCACTGAATTCAGAAAGTCACTTTAGTATTCACAATTGTTCCTCATATAATTTGCCACCCCATCTAACTTCCTCTAGAGTGTCTCTTCTTTCTTAAGAGCTTTTGATTAAGTTCCAAGCCTTTGTTTAACAAAGAGGTGTGGCACTTCATTTTGGGTGGCACACTGGGATCTATTAAATCAGTTTAATCATCTCAGGCACATGGACAAAAACATGAATTACTTCATACTTGGTGCATCTGGTCCATGTATTGTCTACAGGGCATCACTTACAACTGCTGTATTACATCAATTTTGTAAAAGATCAAAATTTACATTTTAAGTTCCACAACATGAGGTAGTATTAAGTCAAGTTAAGCACTTTAATGACTATGAACACATGGTAACATACTTCTACAAAACATTAGTGTTGTTTCCAATTACAAAATAAAATTGACTTTTCTCTCAATTGTTATTCTTTCCAAACCCCGTTACCATATTCTATCGCAAACAGTTAAGCGAATAAACAAGAGGTGATATGAAAATCAAAGAGTACAGTAACGATGTATGAAGAATATACTATATCCTAGTTTCACGGTCTATACACACCACCATATTCAACACCAGAAAAAGCAGCGAAAGAAAGATGATACAAGTTCTAGGACATTTCGACCTGACTATTGTGTGTCAAGTTTGTGGCTCCCTCCTTCCCCAAATTTATTTTACAATCATAAATGATGCATGTCATAAATATATCCATGTCTAAGATTTTAGGCTTCTCTGATAAGACAATTATATTTGGTAGGTATATTATTTAACATTTAGGAAAAAATTGGCAAATAAAATCAAATTTAATTCTATTCTTGCTCAAGTCATCTTTTTCACAATGAAAAATGTCTTAGCTAATCTTGCTCAGTTTTAACATTGTCTGACAATACCACCCAAAGAGCATGCGGTATTGTACAGGTTGCGCTAGTTTTACTCTGAACATAATATAGATAATGGAAAGAACTTGCAGTGCACTCTGACCAGTTTTACTGGCAATAAACCTGAAGAGGCCCGCAAAAAGGTAAGGCTAAAATGACTGTAGTGCCAGACTCACCGTACAGGTTACTACTCTCTCTTTCCCAACTGACAAACTCTATGGGCTGGATTTTACCAGCCCTGAGGATGCAGGACAGCTGGGAAAATCCCCCAAAATGGGAGCGGGTCCCAAACCCGCTCCCAACCCGCCTCCAACCAATCTTCCCGCGAGTCAGGTCCCCGATTTGCGCAGGGTCCCGACTCCTAGAGGCAGGAAGAGGATTACAGCCACTTAACTGCCTGTTAACAGGTAGTTAACAGGCAGTTAAGAGGCTTTTTCCAATTTTGTGCCTTCTGCTGTGGGCTTCCCGACGTCGGGAAACCCCGCCAGGGTAAGTGAGGCGTGATGTGGGTCTACTGTAATTTTTGTTTATAGATGACAGCTGCAGAAGTGGTTTAAAGGATTCAATGGGATACTGGTGAGTATGAGAGGTAAGGAAATGTTATGAAAGTAATTTTTAATGTGGTTAGATGTTCCTGCAGGTGACGAGCTGTGAAGTGTTTGTGTAGGCTCATCTCATCGGGAGAAGTGACAGATGGCTTCTGCAATCTCAGCTGCAGCTGCCATCGGTTTTATCCTAAGGAGAGAGTAATTGGAGAGCCTGGGTAAAAGGGCTCACCTTTGGACACTGATTGTCAGTGTTTGACAGCACCTCAATGCTGTCAAACACTATCAAATCATCTGTCAAACAAGTGTGGTGCATATGCCTTTAAGAAAACCGGCAGATGAAGCGTCATCAACAGACGTCATCCGACACCGGCTTTCCCTTAATTGGCTGGCAAGCGTGCAGGGCGGGCTTAACAAGGCCAATTGAGGGAAAATAGTGTCAGCTCGTCAGGCGTTATTGGAGGTGGGACTGAAACCCGAAAACCAGCAGTCCCGCCTCGAACTCGGCCTCCCAGGTAAGATTCCACCCTATACCTCCCAAAGAATCTCTTTGCTTTGCAATTTTCAACAACATGCATTTATTGAGTGCCTTTAATGTAAATAAACATCCCACAGTGCGTCACAGAGACAAAATCACAAAAACTGGATGCCGGGCCAAAGGAGGACATATTAGGGGGATGACCAAAAATTGTGTCGAAAAGGTGGACTTTAGAAGAGTCTTAAAGGAAGAGAGGGAGGTGGTGGAGGGTTTAGGGAAGGAATTCCCAGGTGTGAGGTTTGGGCAGTTGAAGGCATGGCCACAATTGGTGGAGCAAAGGAAGGGAAGGTGCGCAAGAGACCAGGGTCGGAGAAACAGACATTGGGCGAGGCTGTAGGAAGTTACAGAGGTAGGGAAAGGCAAAGCCTTGAAGGGATTTAAACAGGAGGATGAGAATTTAAAACTTGAGGCATTGGGGAGTTCAGGAGTCAATGCAAGTCACAGCTAATGGATAGCAGGAGTTGGTGCAAGATAGGCTATGAGCAGAGTTTTGGATGAGCTGAAGTTTATGGAGGATGGGAGGGTGACCAGGAGGGCATTGTAAAAGTCAAGTCTGGAGGTGATAAAAGTATGAATGAAGATTTCAGTACAGGCAGAGCAAACGAGATTAGAGGTGGAAATAGACAGTTTTTGTGATTGAGCATATGGGGTTGGAAGTTTACATTATAGTCAAAAAGGACACTGAGGTTCCGAGCAGTCCGGTTCAGCCTGAGGTAATGGCTGGAGTGAGGGATGGATTCATTGGCAAGAATACAATGGTTGTGGTGAGGACCAAAGATGAATGCTTCCGTCTTCCCAATGCTTAGCTGGAGAGTATTACAGATCATCCAAGACTGGATGTCAGACAAGCAGGTATTGGAGGGGTCAAAAAAGGTGGTGGAGAGGTAGAGCTGGGTGGCATCAGTGTACAAATGAAAGCGGACTCCCGAGTCAGATGATGTCACCAAGGGGTAGCATGTAGACGAGGAAGAGGAGGGTTAAAATCGACCCCTCTGTAAAACAAAATGTTAAATCTATTTCCTTTAACATATAATTTAGCAAAAGTTTTATTTCCATGAAGGCAAGCTGTAAATTTGCAACTCCTAATAAAAGCAGGTGATGGAGGAAATCGAATACAGCTGCAAAACTGCAGTGATTTCAAAAAAGACTAAATTAATCAAAGAATGCATTGCAAATTAAAGTTATCCAAAGTTTCCCAAGGTATTATTGATCATACACATTTCCAACAAATCAGATTTATATACTCTAGTATTTTTTGGTAAATACAGGAAGACTTTATAAAGCAGAGGTATTTATATTCTTCGGCACTAATTTAGATTGCTGCTTAGAAAATGTTTTCAGGTAAATAAAATATATTTTACTACTTCAACTCTCTTCATATTCCGCACAACAGCGATGAAACAAAGGATTGCTTGCAGCTGAAAACAGAATTATACCTAATTTCCAAAGGACTATGACCTTGGATATTTTTATAATTTCAAATAGATAACAAAATACTGCTTAGCTGTGTGAATTACATCAACTGTCACGGTGAAGAGTGCCCAGACTCTTTCTAGAATTAATTACAATAAATCATAGTGCACCACAGAAAAATGTCTACAATATGTCCACTTTTACTGAATTTTTTTAATGGCCTAGTTATAAAACTGTAACACTATGCCAGCATTAAATTATTTTATTAATTCATCCATCAACATGGATTCCAATTACAGCTTTACCTATAACTGACCTAAATGTATCCAAAGCCATTATTGCTACTATAAAACGCCAATTAATTTCTTCTCTTCTAAAGTCAGGAAAAAAATATTGGCTATGCCACCAAGACCCCAATCACCAGCAAATATCATATTCTGTCAAAATATGGAGGGGGTAGGATACTCAATTGTGTACATGATGTTTGCTGCATGATTTAACCTTCATCTTCACTTACAATAATTATAGCCAACCTTCATAAATGGCTAAATGAAATACTCTTTAATAGTGATAAATGAATGCAAACAGCAATATTGCATTCTTCACCAACACCAAACACGTTTTGAATTTTAACCCTGAATTTATTTTGGAAGCATCATTTAACAAAATACCACCAATAATCAGACGAGATTTACTGTTGAATTTTCCGCAGCAGCTGTTTGTCGAGCTTTCTTCGGTTAAGATGCTAAGTTGGACCATGCCACAATCTCGCCATCAGTGTCAATCCTGGTTCTATTTCAAAACATCAAGAGCCACACAGGAGGCTTAGTAAGAAGATGGAAGCCCATGGAATTAAGGGGAAAGTGGCGGGATGGATACAAAATTGGCTCAGTGACAGGAAGCAAAGGGTGGTGGTGGATGGATGTTTTTCAGACTGGGAGGTGGTTTGCAGTGGTGTTCCCCAAGAGTCAGTTTAGAGTCCCCATTGCTGTTTGCAATCTTTAAAAACGACCTAGGCTCGGGTGTAGGGAGCAGCATTATGAAGTTTGCAGAAGATACAAAACTTTGTAAAGTAGTATATAGTGATGAGAATAGTTATAGGCTTCAGGATGCCATAGACAGGATGATGAAATGGGCAGAGGCATGGCGGATAGAGTTCAATGTGGAGAAGTGTGAAGTGATGCACTTTGGGACTAATATGGAAAGACAATATACAACAACAAGTATTTATACAGCGCATTTAATGTAGTAAAACATCCCAAGGCACTTCACAGGAGCATTATCAAACAAAATTTGACACCGAGCCACATAAGGAGTTATTAGCGCAGATGTCCAAAAGCCTGGTCAAAGAGGCAGGTTTTAAGGAGCGTCTTAAAGGAAGAGAGGTGTTTAGGCAGGGAATTCCAGAGCCTATGGCCTTGGTAGCTGAAGGCACGGCCGCCAATGGTGGAGCAATTAAAATTGGGGATGCTCAAGAGGGTAGAGTTAGAGGAGCGCAGATATCTCGGAGGACTGGAGGAGATTAAAGAAATAGGGAGGGGCGAGGCCATGGAGGGATTTGAAAACAAGGAGGAGAATTTTAAAAATCAAGGTGTTGCTTAACGGGAGCCAATGTTGGTCAGCAAGCACAGGGGGTGATGGGTGAACAGGACTTGGTGCGAGTTAGGACATGGGCAGTAGAGTTTTGGATGACCTCAAGTTTAGAGGGTAGAATGTGGGAGGCCGGCCAGTGGAATAGTCCAGTTTAGAGGTAACAAAGGCAAGGATGAAAGTTTCAACAACAGATGAGCTGAGGCAGAGGCAGAGTTGGACGATGTTCCGGAGGTGGAAATAGGTGGTCTTAGTGATGGCACGGATATGTGGATTGAAGCTTATCTCGGGGTCAAATATGACACCAAGGACGCGATCTTGCCAGCCGAATATGGAAAGACAGTATACAACAACAACAAGTATTTATATAGCACATTTAACGTAGTAAAACATCCCAAGGCACTTCACAGGAGCGTTATCAAATAAAATTTGACACCGAGCCACATAAGGAGTTTTTAGCGCAGATGTCCAAAAGCCTGGTCAAAGAGGCAGGTTTTAAGGAACGTCTTAAAGGCGGAAAGGGCAGCCTTAACAAGGCCAATCAAGGGAAAATAGGGTTGGCCACAAGTCGATGGAGGCGGGACTGAAACCCGACAAGCAGTAGTCCCGCCTCCAACGCGCCCCCACTGACAAAATCACCTCCTACGGTTGTGAACAGTCTGGTTCAGCCTCAGACAGTTGCCAGGGAGAGGGATGGAGTCAGTGGCTAGGGAACGAGTTTCCCAATATTTAGTTGGAGGACATTTCTGCTCATCCAGTACTGGATGTTGGACAAGCAGTCTAACAATTTAGAGACAGTGGAGGGGTCAAGAGAGGTGATGGTGAGGTACAGCTGGGTGTTGTCATCATAAAATGTGGAAACTGATGCTGTGTTTTCGGATGATGTTGCCAAGGGGCAGCATGACATAGAGAAATAGGAGGGGGCCAAGGATAGATCCTTGGGGACACCAGAGGTAACTGCAGGAGCAGGAAGAGAAGCCATTGCAGGTGATTCTCTGGCTAGGACTGGATAGATAAGAATGGAACGAGGCGAGTGCAGTCCAACATAGCTAAACGACAGTGGCGAGGCATTGGAGGAGGATGGTGTGGTCAACTGGGTCAAAGGCTGCAGACAGATTGAGGAGGGATAGTTTACCTTTGTCACTGTCACATAGGATTTCAATTGTGACTTAGATAAGAGCTGTTTTGGTACTGTGGCAGGGGCAGAACCCTTATACTACAAATGGCATGATTTTGAAAAGTTTGGATGAGCAGATAGACCTTGGTGTCCATAAACAAATCCTTAAAGGTGGCCGGGCAAGTTGATGAGGTGGTTTAAAAAGCATCTGGGTTACTTGGGTTTATAAATAGAGGAAGAGAATATAAAAGCAAAGAGATCAGGCTCGAACTTTATAAATCACTGGTTAGGCCTCAACTGGAGTATTGTGGACAATCCTGGGCACACTTCAGGAAAGATGTAAAGGCCTTAAGAAAGGGGACAAAGAAGGTTTACCAGGATGTTACCAGGGATGAGGGACTTCAGTTATGAGGAGAGGTTGGAAAAGTTAGGACTGTTCTCCTTGGAACAGAGAAGGTTAAGAGGTGACCTAATAGAGGTTTTCAAGATGATGAGAGGTTTTGACAGAGAAAAACGATTCCCTCTGGTGAGTGGGTCAACAACTACAGGTCATAAATTCAAAGTCATTAGCAAAAGATCTAGAGGGGAGATGAGGAGAAAAAGCCAGCACAGAAACGACGGTCTGAATGGCCTCCTTCTGTGCTGCAAGTTTATGATTCTATGATGCTCCTGAGACACAACACTATCAGACATTTTCCTGCTGTGAAATGGAATGCACCACCACAGCACAGTAATCGTACATCCACAGTACAACTCCATCTTGACCCCCGTCTGAGAACTGACGACCCTCTTTCACAGTACCAGTAGACGTACAAGTGATAGGCAACCCTAGAAGTCAGACCGAGGACCACTCTGTTGTGAAGTACACGCTCCATTTATGGTGCCAGACGGCTTCGCAACAAAAAAAATCCAATTAAAAAATCTTGTCACACTGGACTTTGCACTACACCGAAATCCATCAGAAATCATTTCTTGTTTGCTACTGCTTAATTTCAATCATGAAAAATAATTATAAAATATTGATGAAAAACAATGTTATCATTTTAATTTTTCCCACTGTTCAGCACAACGTAGAACTACTAACAATTCAGCGTAAAATATTTAAGTGCAGCATGCCTTCAGTGAGGGAAGAGAAAGGTTAATTACACTCATTCACGTTGAATAGCTGAAATGTTCAAGAACAGACAAATAAACATTAAAAAAGAAAATACTGCAAATGCTGGAAATCTGAAATAAAAACAGAAAATGCCGGAGACAGCACGTCAGGCAGCATCTGTGAAGAGAGAAACAGAGTTAACGGGCAGGATTTTCATTGAGCCATGGAGGCGGGATTGGAGGCGTGTGGGGGGTTAAAATCCTGAAATCGGGGGTCCCGAACCCATCTCGCACCCAACCCACCTCCATGCCAGTTTCAAAGGAGGAGGGTACCCAACCCGCACTGGGACCCGCCTCCCCGAGGTGGGAAGGGGATTAGTGCCAATTAACTGCCTGTTAATGTAGTGTCCGTGTGTAGATAAAGACACTGAAGACAGGAGTTGGTTCATAGGTATTTACTAAGCAAGTCTGGGGGGGGGGGTTTTCTAAAGGATATACACAATACACAGGCTTATATAGCCCAAGTGGCAATTACCGGCATTACGCACACCTGGGGCTCTTAAAGGCACATACACCATAATTCCTCCCCTTCTAGCTAACTAGTACATCATATTTTAAGTAATTATTAATTACATGTTATATGCAAAATAATATACATTGCTGTATTAATTAATTATAAGTTAGTCTCTCAGGAGGCTTCCTGACTCAGTCCGGATAATGCCTCGGGGGTGTAGTAGTTTCTGGTGGTGTAGTAGGTTCTTCTGGCAAGGCTGATTCGGCTTGAAGGCCAGTGTCGGGTTCATCGGGCTCCAGTATCACCGGATCGGAGGTAGATATGGGTATCTCTACTTCATCGTTAGATGTATAGAGTGGTGGTGTAGGTTGTCCCTTTTCGGATGACTTGATGATTTGGTCAGCATGGCGCCTTATTATGCTGTCTCCGATGTCCACGGTATACATCAGTGGTCCTAATCGTGTGCAGATAGTTCCAGGCTGCCATTTCTCGGTACGGTAGTCCCGGGCCAAAACCGGTTGGCCTATCTGGAAGGCCCTAGTTGGCCTTTCATTCATGCCCTGAAACTGCCGGTTCTCCACGTCCCTTCGGATGTTGGGCTTGACCAAATCCAGCCGGCATCTTAGGTTTCTATTGTAGAACATCATGGCGGGAGTTTGGTTGGTAACCATATGTGTTGCATTCCTATATGCAAATAAGAAGTTATCCACCTTGTGCTGAAGTTTTATGTCTTCATTACCCATGGCCTTGATGGCCTTCTTGAAGGTCTGGACAAACCTTTCAGCCAATCCATTGGTGGCGGGATGGTATGGGGCGGACGTGTAGTGCTTTACCCCATTGTTCTTTAAGAACTTTCTGAATTCTTCGGACACAAATTGCGGTCCATTATCAGAACATATCTGCTCCGGCAGCCCATTCCTGGCAAATATGGTCCTTAATACTGTGATGGTTTTTTCCGTGGTGGTGGAGGACATCTTTATTACCTCCGGCCACTTGGAGTGTGCATCAACTGCGATTAAGAACATTGAGTCCATAAATGGACCAGCAAAGTCGATGTGCACCCTTTGCCAGGGAGATGAGGGCCACTCCCATGGATGTAGAGGGGCCTGTGGCAGAGCATTTTGGACCTTCTGGCATCCTAGGCAGCTCTTGGTCATGTCTTCGATGTCTCCATCGATACCTGGCCACCATACAAACGCCCTAGCTAGGTTCTTCATTTTCACTCCACCCAGATGCCCCTCGTGAAGCTCCTTTAGCACTTTATCCTGGAGTTTGGGTGGAATCACCACTCTGGATCCACACATCAAGGTTCCTCGGCACACTGACAGCTGTTCTCTTCTTTGCGAGAATGCTGGCAACAGTGGTTCGCCATGTGCTGGCCATCCCTTCACTGTTAAATCGTAGACCCGTGAGAGAGTAGGGTCATTTCTTGTCTCCCTTTCAATGGCAGAATTTGTCACCGGTAGACATTCCACTATGGTAGAGTGGAATATCTCTACTGGGTCTACTGTAGGTGCCTCTTCTATCGTTGACAACGGTAGGCGTGATAAACCGTCAGCATTCCCATGCTGTTTTGACCCTTTGTATTCAATGTTGTATTGGTGTGCCCCTAGAAAAAGGGACCACCTCTGTAGTCTTTGTGCCGTCATAATGGGGACACCTTTTTTAGGGTTGGATATGGAGATGAGGGGTTGATGGTCAGTCAGCAAGGTAAATTTTTGTCCGTGTAGGTAATGGTTGAATTTCTTCACTCCCCATACCAGGCTGAGTGCTTCCCTGTCTATCTGGGCATAGTTACGCTCAGCTGAGTTCAATGAGCGTGATGCAAAAGCTATCGGCTGTTCTGAGCCATCAGGGAATCTATGGGACAATACCGCTCCTATGCCGTAAGGGGATGCATCGCACGCCAGTCTGATTGGTAGTGATGGGTTATAATGAGCCAAAATTTTCTCGGATGTGATTAAGTCTTTACATTTATGGAAGGCACGTTTACAGTCTTCGTTCCATTTCCAAATCACTCCTGTCTGTAGAAGATCATTAAGAGGGTGTAGAATAGTTGATAAGTTCGGTAAAAATTTATGATAGTAATTTATTAATCCCAGGAATGACCTTAATTGTGAAACATTTTCAGGTGCTGGGGCTTTTAGAACTGCTTCAATTTTTTCAGGTGACTTATGCAACCCTTCCTTATTAATTATGTGGCCACAATATGATATCTGATTTTGGAAAAATTCGCACTTGGGGCGATTTGCTCGTAGGCCTCATTCTTTCAGCCTAGTGAGCACCTGCTCCAAATTGGCAAGGTGCTCGTTGTCGTTTTCTCCTGTTATAAGGATGTCGTCTAGGTAGCATTGAGTCCCCGGAATCCCTTGCAGGACTTGCTCCATAGCTCTTTGCCAGATAGCTGGAGCTGATGCTATTCCAAAAACCAGTCGATTGTACTGGTACAGGCCTTTGTGTGTGTTTATTGTGAGATACTTTTTAGAGGTCTCCTCAACCTCCATCTGTAGATATGCCTGTGCCAAGTCAATTTTTGTGAAACGTTTCCCTCCGGATAGTGAGGCGAAAATATCTTCTATCCTTGGAAGAGGATACTGTACCGTGTGAAGGACCGGGTTTACAGTCACCTTAAAGTCCCCACAGATGTGAATTTTTTTCTGTTCCTCAGAGTTATTTTTCAATGTTTTTTTCATGACTGGAACGATGGGTGTTGCCCATTCGCTCCAATCTATTTTGGATAATACGCCTGCCTTTTCCAAATTCTTCAGCTCTGCCTCGACTGCCGGACGTATTGCGTATGGCACCGGTCTTGCCTTAAAAATTTTTGGAATTGCTGTATCTTCCACTTTTATTGAGGCGGTGATGCCTTTCAAGGTTCCTAGTTTCTCTTGAAACACTTCTTTGGCGTTGGCCAAGATGTCTTTTAATCGTTCAGGTATGATGTCATCATTGTTTTTTTCCTTACTGGTCACCGTCAGTGCCTGAATGGAGTGCCAGTCTAAACGTATCTTCCTTATCCATTCACGTCCCAACAACGGTGGACCACCATCTTGTAGAATGTATAAATACAACTTTTGTATTTCTTTGCCGTTGTATACCACAGGCACCCTTATTTTTCCTTTGGGGTAGACTTTCTGCCCCGTATATGTTTTTAAGATAATGGATGTGTCTTTTAGAGGTATATGCGAAAATAGCCTCTCGTAATCTCGTCGATTTATTACAGTTAGAGCTGATCCTGTATCTAGCTCCATTTTAACTGGGGACCCTGCTATTGTGAGGGTAACCCAAATGGTTTGGTAATCCTCTTTGGCAAGTACATTATGTAATTTGAGACAGCTTAGTCTCTTGTTTCCGGAGTCGCTATCGCTATTCTGGTCTTCGGAGCTATTGTCCGTCATCATTTGTACCTTCCTGTACTTTTCTTTATTGATTTTTTGTTTTCTGTC
Organism: Somniosus microcephalus; assembly: GCF_052327205.1. NCBI lineage: Eukaryota > Metazoa > Chordata > Chondrichthyes > Squaliformes > Somniosidae > Somniosus > Somniosus microcephalus. Next base: position 23,432,233 of record NC_141012.1, read on the forward strand.
AGTGGATTTATTTTGTCCAGATTGGCATACCCGTGCAATGTGTCCAATCTTACCACATTGCCTGCATGCTTTGCCCTTGAACCAGCAGTCCCTCTGGTTATGGGTGGATCTGCCGCAGCGATAACATCTTCCGAACTCCTGTGTCATTTTATGGGTGCCGAAGTCCTGTGTCTCTTGTTGTATCTCTGCAGCTCCTTTTGCCGCTGCTTCGTATGATACAGCCATACTGAAAGCTTTGTCCAACGTTAAATCTTTTTCAGAAAGCAGTCTTTTTTGTGTTCCTTCACTTAAGAGACCGCAAACAAATTTGTCTCGAAGATAATCCGATAGTCCTGCTCCGAATTGGCAGTACTTTGATAGCTTCCTTAATTCGTTTAGGTAATCAGCGTTACTTTCATTCTTGTGTTGATTTCTCTTGAAGAACTTGAATCGTTCCGCTATCAGCAGCGGTGTTGGGTTTAAATGCTCCTGCAGGGTATCAACAATTTCTTTAAAAGTCTTGTCCTTTGGTTTGGCTGGAGTGATTAAATTTCGTAACAGCCCGTATGTCTTCGCGCCCATTAAGTTCAGAAGTACTGAAGCTTTTTTTTCATCTGTTATTCCATTTGCAGTGCAATAAACCTCTACTCTTTCCACGTATGTGGTCCAATCTTCTATTTCGCCATCAAAAGCCTCAATATTACCAGATTTAGGCATTTCAGAAAAGATATGGCGCTTCCCGCGCTTTTTTTTTCTCTCTGTAGCAACGATATGGCGCTTCCCGCGCTTTCCCGCCGCTGCTACCGATAACAACGCTGTTTTACTGTGGTTTCCGTTTATTCACTGTTGGAGACTCGTTCCCGACGGAGGTCTAAACGCTGACCTGCTTGCCGCGCCGGCCGTCTCTCGAGTGCTCCTTCCCAGTCCGTTATTGCTTGCCTCCGATTTTGCTGCCTGTCTCAGCTGTAGAGCCCGCCGCTGGAGCTCCAGCCTGACGCCCAGGAAGGATTAGCGCAGTAGCTGTCACCAGCTTGGCCAGCTGGTGAAACCACAGTTTCTCTTACTTCCTTGAGTCTTCTGGACGCTGGAGGAATCGATGTCCTTGAGGTGCTGCCGAATTGCAGGTAAGTCCGTTTCCACTTCGTCGCCACTGTAGTGTCCGTGTGTAGATAAAGACACTGAAGACAGGAGTTGGTTCATAGGTATTTACTAAGCAAGTCTGGGGGGGGGGGTTTTCTAAAGGATATACACAATACACAGGCTTATATAGCCCAAGTGGCAATTACCGGCATTACGCACACCTGGGGCTCTTAAAGGCACATACACCATAATTGCTCTTAAAGGCACATACACCACAGTTAACAGGTAGTTAGCAGGCAGTTTTTTTGCCTAATCCCTATTTTTAATGTTAATGTGTGGGATTCCTGATGGCTCCAAACCACGCCAAGTTAGAGGAGGCGGACTGTCGGGATGAAGGGCTTGGAGGGGTCGAGATGTCCGGTGTTCAGGTGAGTGATGGGTGCAGGAGTGCAAAGGTAAGTGTGTTTGGTGTGTGTAAAGTGTTTAAAGAAGTTCTACTGACCTTTACAGCCTTCCTTCCTTCAGGTCTCGGGAGTCCCTCATCTCACCAGCACAGAAAGCAGAATGGCTGCGAGCTGTCAAAAGTTGCAGCATTCAGCTTTCTGTTCTGGGGAGATCTCTAAATCAGCCCGACAGGAAGGAATTAACTTGGAGTACAGATTGTCAGTGTTTGACAGCTTCAAACAGCTGTGAAACGCTGATATTTCATCTGTCAAAAGGTCTTGACAGATGAAATTTCAATCTGTGGCGTCACCTGTTGCCGGGTGGCCCTTAATTGGCGGGCTCAACAAGGTCAATCAAGTCAAAATCGCGTGGGTTGGCTAGAACTCGATGGAGGCAGGACTACAACCTTGAAAGTTGTAGTCCCACCTCCTACCCGACTCCTCGATGAAAATCCAGCCCGTTCAGGTCGATGACCTTTCGTCAGAACTGGAAAAAAGCAGGAAATGGAACAGATTTTAAAGCAAGTTTAGGGGCTGGGAAATGGGGGAGGGGATGAAAGAACAAAAGGGAAGGTCTGTGATAGGATAAAAGGCAGGAGAATTAGAGAGACATTAAGAGATATTTAAGGCAAAAGGAGATGGTAATGGGACAGGTTACGAAACAAAGAATGGCTCTAGATGAAGTGTGAATTGTGCTGGCAGAATGAAAGACAGCTGCCATGTGGGAGAAAAGAACAAAGGCAAAGACAAATAAACATCATGGGGTAGATTTTCCACTGGTGGAAGCAGAGGAGACACCTCTAAAATGGTGGGAAAAGTTTAGCTCCCCGTTTGTACTCCGGATCTGTCCAACACTAACTTTGGAATGGCCTGCCTCTGGATGGCCAGAGCACCTGTATGAGTCAACATGCAAATCGGGGTCCTATGACATACATCGGAATCAGTCGGCGGTCCAGCCAAAGGGGAGCTCAGCAGCTAAGTTTTCATTTATTTCTGTGGGGCCGGCAGGAGAAGGAGTGCTCCTCCGGGCTCCACAAAGACCACCTGGGCCTCTGCCACACCGGGTTCGCTCCCACCCCCTCGGACCTACCTTTTACTGGCTCGAAGACCGGCCGGGACACCCAACATTGCAGCAACATGGTGGTAGGCAAGCTGCTCGGGTGCTCCTTGTCCACCGGCATGCCTGCAAGCCCCATGCTAATGAGGTCTGGCCCTCAAAATAGACCAGACCTCGCTTCATGCCTATTGGGCAGTCGGACGGTGCACTCAGTCGACTGCCCGATAATTAAATTCGACCTCATGTATTTCACTATACTTTAAGGTACAATAAGTTCCACAGAGGTATTTACAGTGTTCATTTATAAGTTTTGCTGAGCCGCTAACACAGTCGGGCAATCCACTTACACTTTCTAACACATTGGATATATGCCATGCCCATAAAAAGTGAAATCAATGACACTAAATTATGTATCTTATGTACTTTCTGTTCCTGTCACATATACATGAATGATTTTTTTTCTGCACAAAGGCAAAACTCTTCTGATTGCTCCTGCAGACATAAACCTGATATTATTTTCTCAACATAATAGTGACTGCATCTGTACAGTATCAGTAGCGCTGTATTACTGAATTAATTTTACTCCTGAGAAAGATCATATAATTCATTCCTGTCTGTAATGCTTGTGGGTATTTCTCAGAAGTGAAATAAAGTTGGCAGTGCATCGATACTGGTGCAACATCCATTATTCGGATGTTGAATGTTAATGTTTAAATGTGGGGGTGGTGCGGGGGGTGGGGGTGAGATTTAAAACAGTTAAATGTTAAATTGTGCCAAATTATTTTATTTGCATTGTAGCAGTAATGGTGGTTCCACTGGAGATACAGCTGCACATTATTTGTTCTGTGTGTAGTCTTATTTATTCTGAAAACATTATTTTTCACCAAGAGTTCTCAGCTTCTTGAGGGTGATTCGAGTAGTGTGTGGTGATTAGCGGTGGTTTTACAAATTTGCACTACCAGCAGAGTTTTGGCGGCCAGCAGTGTATGCCGTGATTTCAGCCGCTGCTTCAGAATTTTCTATTCATTTAAACTATAAATTTAAATGAATAGATGGAAAATAGTAGGGAAACATGTGGCTGAATTCTTGGTATGATCTCCTGCTGGGCAAAGCTCTGCATTGGCAGCACGAATGTATAAGATTATCATATGATGGACACATTTAACCTTCGAGATTGCAGCAGCAGTCAATGAAACAAAGTACATGTAGGATAATAGACTATTAACAAGACATAGGGCAGCAACTGAATTAAGGGGCTCTGATTATGTCTTCAGAACCCCAACATTCAATTACCCTCTGGAACGTTTGCCAGCCATTATTTGTTTTTTAAATATAAAGTGGGCTGGAGGGGAATTCCATGATCCCAGTTTCCAGCAAGGAAGCCACACACTCAGCTCAGTACAGAAGTCTACATCACTCCCCAAGTCCTATAAAGCTGGCTTCCTCAAGGGAGCACAGGATCGGCCATTATATCTCATTTTTTTGTTGATGTTTTTCCTCCCATTCTCTCCTGAAGGTATTGACTCTCATTAGTTCCCTGGGTGCCAGAAGCCACTCTGCACATTTGCCTAGGTAGACAATCTTTGCAGATGAACAAGGACAGCGAGGACCAACAGGCTGTTCAACCAGAGACAACAAGAGCGCCAAGTGCAGCCTTGCCCTCGCTATAGTGATCTGGGTTGTTATGGTTGGGGTTGTCCACCGGGTGGTGCTGTAGCCAATGCTGCTGCTAAGGTCAGGGGTTTCGCTTCCTGTATAGGTCAGCACAAGGTGGAATGTCAGGATGCTGATGCAGGCTGTCTGTAACTGTGTTTCCCAGTTGTTAATAAAGTACTCGTGTTAATTCTAACATCTAGCCTCTGAGTTCCTTGTTCCACTTTCTGGATTTATCACATTCACCCAATGTCCAACACGTGCAGCATTTGACAACACTCACTGGACACAGATTGGAGATGCTGTTCTTGGCTGATTTTGCTGCTCCTGAGGCAGTGAGGCCAATGGTTTTATCCAGCTGATAGTAGCTAATTCAGTGTGGATTGGAAATTGAAGCTGGAACCTTGGGCTGCCCAATGTAAACAAGGTTACTAGTGGCCCATGAAAGGATTACCGCCCTGTTTTTGCTGGTCTGTATCAGGCAGTGGGCCCCTTAAATATGTAAAAGGGGATCCTATGGCAGACGTAGGACCCGATTGCAATTTTGACAGACAACTGGGCGGAGTGTGCAACATGCACGCCCCAGCCACTTTCACTGGGCGGTACTGCCAAAGAGGCACCAAAAAGATAAGTTTGCAATTATTATTTTATTTTTTAAATTTTTTTTTTGAGGCCACGGGATGCAGGAGTGCTCCTCTGGACTCCACAAGAATAATGTTGGTCCCCTGCCTCTCACCCCACCCCACCCCGCCAACCGATCTACCTTCCTGCCAGCTGGCTCGGTCTCTGGGCTATCTGTCCCTAATGTCAAATGACAGCATTCCCACAATGTGGGATGAGCTCTGCCCCTTTCTCAATCGGTTGCCAGGAGTTCTGCTCCGCTGCACTTCTATCCGTGGAGCAGGTCTCCTGTAATTTTGGTCCAGAGAATGTAACGCTGCTGGGTTTTCAAGTATTACCAGGTTTTTTTTCTTTTTACGGTGGCAGAATGCAATTGAATACAAGCAGCATCTAATAGGATGTCAATATGTACATTTATTCAAGCATGTTACAGGCCTATTATCATTTCGGTTTAGCGCTGAGAAATATTGTTGATAGGGGCTGTAAAATAAGAATAGATCTATGCAATAATTTTATCATCCTATTACTACTTACATATATAATCATGCTTTGGAAAATTATGGATTTTGATGATAATGTTGACAGCTTAGTAGATTTGTATTTCAACTCCTAGAAGACCAGCATAATACAAAAATACACAAGATGTACGTCAAGATGCACCAAAGAAGACACTAACTAGCAATACCATTACATTTCAATTTAGTTTCCTATCCAGGAAATTAACTCCAGCTAAGGTCATACAATATTATTGCTCCTGTCAATCCTTATCACAATTTGTAAACAGTTCTATCTGGAACCTTGCTCATTGTACTAGTCAGGCTTGCTGTGAAATCATACCTGTGATAGAACAGTATTAAAACTGTAGCAAATATAAAAAACATTGCCGACATATTGTTACTTCGGACATGATAACTTACATCTTAAGGCCAACTTTTCTACATGTCGTGTCCTATTATTTATAATCTAGTTTCATCCCCAATATATCAAATCCCTTAAGATGATCTAATTTGTTCACAATTCAGCTATAAGAAAGCAGCAGCACAGTTACATGTGTCTCCCAGGTTTATAAACAGCCCCCAGTTTCACATTACTTCGTACAGAGTTTAAATGGTGATATCGATGGGAAATGACAACATTTTTTAAAATCGCCAGCACAGCCTGATGCCACAACAGCTCTATCTCAGAGGTGGCACAGTGGTGATGCTATACTTCCATCTTCCGATTGTATGAAGCCCGATTTGTGTATGCATAATATACATAGGATTAGGATTTGTTTAATCTCATATGATGGTTTTTTGCCTTCTTTTAACTTGTGCATTTGTACTGCAGCTAGAAATAGTGAAATTATTAAATTGTTCATTCCTAGGATGCTTTAGGGTTTAATGTAGCAGTGTACAATTTAGCTGACTGTGCTGTTGGTTTGCTGCTGAGGTGTAGGATGTGAGGTGTAGCATGTGTGATTCATATTCTTTTTGTCAATATATTGGGAATCAAGATAGTCTTGAGATAGGAAATGGGACAATGGGCACAAGATGTTTAGTTACACGCTTAACGGTAAACAAATTGGTATTTTGTAGGAACTACCTCATTTCTGGGGGGGGCTTGTTCACAATAACACTTGTCATGCCATAATGAATCATCAAGGACAATATGCATGATTAGAGGCCTATTAAGATCTTGAGCTTTCCTTCACAATTTGTAGAGAGAGACAAGAACAAAAGGTTCAATGATGATTACGTCATTACCTAGCGGAAAAGTGGGGCAATTGCGTTTATTTCTCTGTATGACTGCTGCTTAGAGACATTGCATGTGTGAAGACTTGGTTGAACATGATAAAAGATTTAAGTTGCAACCATATTTGGTGGCAGATTCAAATTCTCTTACATTATTAACTTAAGAGCATGTGCGACCATTCCTCCGTGGCAACCAGTGAAGACAAGACTTATTTAATATAGGATTTTAATCTTCATACATGCCAGGCTGAATACACAACAGTAAACAAATATATACATCTCAAAATTGCATCAGTAACATCAGCCCAGTGGTGGAGCAAAAATGTCACCCCTTTTTGTTAAACCCCATCAAAGATATGTTGCCCTATATCACCACAAAGGACAAAGATGTAACTGTTCTTAATAAATTCTATAGCTTAAACGCTAGGAAATAAAATGGTAAATTAGGAAATCTACCGCTGCAGCTGTGCAATCAAATATAACTGAAAGTTGCTATGTGCATTATAAAGTAGAAAGAATCTTATTTTTTTAATCTATATAAAATACTGTTAAATGTGTTTGAATGTAGATATGATAAAAGGAAGCAAATACAAGCCTGGCATGTGTTTTACTGACCTTGCAGTCTGATTATAAGCAGCTTTTTTATCCCACCCAGTCAACTGCACACAACAGTGTTCTACTGTGCTAAGGATTTTACAGGGTTCTCTAAGAGGCCTGTATAATTCTTTTTATTTGAGGCTTTAAAGATTGAATGCAATTCTGTCCTCTTTAAAGTGAATTCATCAAAGTCAGTTACTTATCTACCCTCTCTAGTCATTATGTGGTCAGTACGACTGATCAAAATCATGGACTATATGTGGTCAACCAATCTACAGTCTCCAGAGAGCTATAACATTAACTAGTCAGGTCTTTCCATTTGGAGATGTCCCATTGCAGTTCGATGATGTGGTTTAGACTCTAGTGATTTCTAGATCTTAACCATTAGTCTGCTGGATAATTCTATCCTTATGTTCAAAAAGTACTGGCATTGACATTGAGGGCTGGATTTTCATTGGGGACTCAGGTAGGAGGCAGGACTACAACTTTCGGGGTTGTAGTCCCGCCGCCATCGAGTTCTAGCCAACCCACGTGATTTTGATTTGATTGACCTTGTTGAGCCCGTCCAGCGGGTTCAGCAGGCCAATTAAGGGCCACCCGGCAACAGGTGACGTCACAGATTGATATTTCATCTGTCAAAACCTTTTGACAGATGAAATATCAGCATTTCACAGCTGTTTGAAGCTGTCAAACACTGACAATCTATATTCTAAGTTAATTCCTTCCTCTCAGGATGATTTAGAGATCTCCCCGGAACAGAAAGCTGAATGCTGCAATTTTTGACAGCTCGCAGCCATTCTGCTTTTTGTGCCGGTGAGATGAGGGACTCCCGAGACCTGAAGGAAGGAAGGCTGTAAAGGTAAGTAAAGATATGTAAAACTTCTTTAAACACTTTACACACACTTACCTCTGCACTCATGCACCCATCAGTCACCTGAACACCGGACATCTCGAACCCTCCAAGCCCTTTATCCCGACGGCCCGCCTCCTCTAACTTGGCGTGGTTTGGAGCCGTCGAGAAACCCACATGTCAACATTAAAAATAGGGATTAGGCTAAAAACTGCCTGTTAACAGGCAGATAATTGGCACTAATCCCTTCCCGCCTCAGGTACCCGCCTCCTTTGCAACTGTGGTGTGGAGATGCCGGTGTTGGACTGGGGTGGACAAATGTAAGAAGTCACACAACACCAGGTTATAGTCCAACAGTTTTATTTGAAATCACAAGCTTTCGGAGCGCTGCTCCTTCGTCAGGTGAAGTGGAGAGTTGCCTAAAGACACAGCTTATATAGTCAGAGAATAATGCCAGATGATTACAGGTAATCTTTCTAACTGCCATTTATCACACCTTTGAAACTGGCATGGAGGTGGGTTGGGGGCGGGATGGGGTCGGGATGGGGTCGGGACCCCCAATTTCAGGATTTTAACCCCCCACACGCCTCCAATCCCACCTCCACGGCCCAATGAAAATCCTGCCCTGAATGGCTGGAATTGAATATGGAAATATTATATGAAACACAAACCAAGACCAAGTACCAACATTTTCAACAGTAGTGTAAATTCGTGAAATTTGGTGATGGCCCATTGTTTATTTCTGTTTTTAGAAATGGATTTAAATGGAAAGTGGATTATATTGTGTGAAATACTGACCAAATCTGGAAGTGAACCAATGCAAACCTCCTCAATCTGGTGAACATCACATTTTTGTTAAGTTTTGCTTTTAATTTATCTAACAATAGCAATGATACCACCATGTCCCTCAAACATCCAACAAGAATGCTGAAAATTTGCAAGACTGGAAGTCTTTTGATCCTTCGCACGCTGCGTGATTAGTTCTAATGAAACTATTTGTCATGGCATGCAGTCAACTTAGACCAAACACACCCATGGGCATCGTTTATAGCCTCTAATAAATCCTTAAATGACACTGCACAAAATTCAATACCTTAACTATACTACAGTACTGTGGCCATGTTGTTTCGATTATGGATTTTTTTGATCAACATAAAATGTGGGAAAGCTGGAAGAAAGCCAAATACTGTTAATTTGCTCCAGAATTGATGAACAAACATCCATTGCAGAAACTGTCAGGATTTCATATACTTAGAACATCAGGTAGTGAATAAAAATATTGTGAGGATTCCATATCTGAATTGGGACTTTAAACCTTATTCACATCTCATTTTCCTTTGTAGAAAAAACACAAGCTAATGTGTCAAAGTGGTTTCTAAATAAATCATAATTGACTATTTATATTATGACAAAGCAGTTACGGCATGCTCTTTGTACAGTATCACTACAGTCAAGGTTGAAGATAAGAAAATGTAAAAGGCAGAAAATGTTACAAAAAAACAGTAGCATGTAAATAATATTTAAGGGCGATAAACACAATGAAGAGTGTTTATCTATGTTTTGCTTTGACGGGCACCCTGGCAAGTAAACAGGATACAGCACTATCTGGAGTGAAGGAGTAATACATTCCTTATGTTGAAATACTTGCTGACAAGTGCATATGAAGCAATGAAGCACTCTGTAATGATTACCATACAGTCATTTCATAAAAGCGCTGCCCAGATTGCAAAAATGCCTCAATACTTTTTGAAATAGTAAAATGTTAGCTTTATAAACACTTCTGCTCCATGACTGACCATAGGGACTTTTTAAAAATAATTGAAAACAAGAAAATGCTCATTTTTCAAGTAATGTCTCAAGCACACGCCACTGAATTTCATTTCCATCTTCTATTCAGGTTAATTTAAAAGGAAGAAATCTTTAATTTAAAACAAATTTTTGTCAGTGCTTGCACTGTTTCTTTGTTTTTGATTTATAGCAAAATTGTAAATGCATTTTTTACAAACATATTTATAATTTTGGTACAAATAATGCACAGAATAAATCTTACACCAATTTTACAAAATAATAAACAAAAATACAATTAGCTTTAATATTATATTTTTTTTAATTCTTCTTTCTTCTGTTCAATACATTTGTTGAATAATAAGTACTGATGGCACCATTAGGAAGCTGTCTGGGAGGACTTGCTGATCTTGCCTGCATGATGGAGCTGAATTATGAGCAGAAACCCAGACATTAACCCTGGATGTCTTGGAAATTGTGTCATTTCATTTGTGTAGGACATTTCACCTCCCACACATTGTCAGGCTCAATAACTGCTCCAAAGCTAGTTCTCTACTCATGCTGTAGGCGGTCACTATTTAAGCAAAAATATTTCAGAAGGAGGAAATCTGAAAACAGTCAGAACACAAGAGATAAAGGATGTTGTGCTAACCCTACCCTGTCAATGTTTCATTTTTTAGACATTGTTGCTGTGAAGTCAGGAGGAGCAGCAGTGCTCCCCAACTCCATAATATTCCAATTGCCACCCGCCCTGAGATTTACCTTCAGAGCGCTGCAAGTGGTACGATATTTATCCCTTCAAAGCCAATCTGTCTGTGGGGGTACGACAGGAGGCGGCAGCTTGGCCAATGAATAGCAACAAGGCGCGAGGCCCAATTTCGGGCCGGCCTCAGGACTCCCGGTTCGAGCGCTCGTCGCAGCTGCATCACCGCCTTCGCATCTGAAACCAGGCCGCCGACAAATTTATACCCTGTGGCAGAGCTACTGAGGGACTCTGAACAACTGTACATAATTCCCTTTAACGATGTGTTAGCTACAGACTAAATCTGTACCTTTGTATATACTGTTTGCATGTACAGTGCGCGGTCCCTTTAAGAGTGCAGGCAAACGCAATGATGTCATGCTGCTAATCACGTGATCACCCAAACGCGGGAAAAACGTGATGACGTCACGACGCCATCCACGGGACCGCCCAGGCAGTGCTCGTGGAGCTTCCGACCTGTTAAGACCTGTATTCATAGTTCTCTTGCATCAATCTGTTTAAACTCGTTAGTTTGACATTAAAAACCTTTTTGATTGATTGCCTGCGTCGAACTCAATCTCTAGATAGGAATTTGACCATTCCTACAACCCCATCGTGTTTAACACTGCATTCCATGAACATTGAGACAAATCCTTTTTTTTTTTACAAAGACAAATTCTGCAGAGATTAACATACACAATTCTGACATTTAGTCATCTTTGTTTCGCTCCATCAAAAATCTAACAAACTATGTTTTATGCCAGATGCATATTGTAGTTACATCCATCAAGGCAATGGAAATGTTGTTCTACAGATCAGCCAGTCATATTTTCAGGAACTAAAATAAGGTTGAGTAGTACTGGTAATTTATGGTGCAATTATACTGTTGGCACCATACATTGCAGAATTATAGTGCTCGCTTGCCCTGATCTCTAAACGTATGTTCAAATCTCTGCTCACCAGCCCAAGTTGCCAGTGAAATTTTTAAGATTAGGAAAATGCTGACTATCCAGTTACAGGAAACTTTGGTTTATCCGGAGGTTGTATGTCCGGAAACCTCGATCTAACGGCAGAAATCAGCAGCCGTTTTGTTAGGTTTTTTTTCTTCTCGCATTTTTTTCTTCTCCTAGCATTTTTTTTTAAACAGTCAGTCTCTGGAAAGCCTATCTGAAGCTGTTGCTAAGCAACAGTGCTTGTTGTCAGATACGGAGATGAAAACCTCCGTATCCTTCAACATTAGCGCTGGTCTGTCCAGAAGTTTTCATAGATCGGCATTACGCCGGTCCCGTCGGTGCTGGATATCGCGAAGTTTCCTGTAGTTCGTTTTGCATCATTAGTGAGTTCCAGCATTTGCTAGCATTGAATTTCAAAATTATAGTTAGATATGCTGCAATCTCTCGGAAGTTGGAATTGTGTGTCACACCACCTCTGTCAGATGGTCTCACAGCACTAGGAGAATACCAAACTGATGCCAGGTAGGTGTTAGGTGCACATTGCATTATATAACTCATCTTGCATCAATGCAATTCAAACATGTCTTTTCACTGATGCAAGGTTTGCAATCTAACTGTCCCATTAGTGTTGACGGAGAACCTCTGACTGCCTATAAATCTTACACTACGATTGCAAAGCCACTGCAGTGATTTATTAGCTAAGCCCCCTTTAATAAATTTGTGTCATGCCCATCTTAAAAAAACTTGTGCAAAAAAAATTCTGCAAGGGAACACTTAAAAAGTACATGATGTGCATCAAATAACTCCAGTAGCATGTTCAATTATGGCCTTCCTGCAAGGGTCAGAATTAAACATGCAACTGAAGTTATTCGATGCATATTAAGTATTTGAGCGCATCGACTTCTGGAGAGCACAGAACGGTGCGTAAACAGGTCATACAGAACAAAGCAGAAACTGGAGTTCACCCCGCAAACTGCAAACAGGGAAGGGTCACAAGTTCATATTTTTCCAGAGAGACTGAAATTCTAATCTACATGATTAGATTGTTAAATTGATTGTTAGTGATTTAACATTTTTAAGAATGTCGACTTAAAGCTGCTCCACATCACACACTGCTGAAGATTGGTAGAAACATAGGACGGTCATCTGGACGGAGATGCTGAAGCTTCTGACTCATATATCCACTTCAGTCACACTGATAGTGGACAAGAGAAAAGTATTAAATGAAGGACAGAAAGGAAAAGAACCAGCATAATGGAATGTAAAAATTGCCAAAATTACAAAACTAATGGAAAACAAGAAAGGACAATCTAAGAAAGAAATCAAGATAAAAGAGAAGCAAAAACAAAAGGCAATTTGCTTCGATTAGAAGAAAATTAAACCTCAATACGGGTAATCTGAAACAGAAACAGAACATACTGGATATACAAAGATCCATCACCTCTGTAATGAGGTCTACACCCATAACATTAACCACTCTTTCCCTTTGCGGTTGCTTACGGTTCCCTCTGCGTATTTCTGGGATTTTTCTGTTTTTAAGGCCAATTGCTGAAGCTGGAATAAGACATTAAAACAAAAATAGAAAAAGAAAAACACCCCCACAATTAAATGGAAAATAACTGTTAAAAACCTTGCCCTGTCTTTAGTTACAGGGTAGCTGCTCGATACCCTCGTCCCTCTACCCCATCTGACATTTAACTTCACATTCAGGGCAGGAAGTGGACCAGCATCATTTAAAAATCCACACAGCCTCCTGCTGCCTCTGGCTGGAGCAGAATCCCCCACGGGAACCCGCTCCAAGTTAAAATCCACCCCGGCTAATGCATCTTGAAAATTATTTGTTTAGAAAATGAAGCGCTTCATTATTCATCAATTTGTTTTGCAAAATTGTCAACTACACCTCCTTACCATCAAGCTGAAAAACTAGCTATATTAAATTATTAAGAAACAGGCATTAAGACTGTATAGACATGGATTCATTAAGCCCCAAAATAAAAGATTTGAGAAAACTTACGTCCATTTTTCCTTGAAAGTGGATAGTGAGTTATATGTGAGGGTTGATTTTTTTTTAAAAATTCAAATTAAACTAGAGCATATCTGTCTGGATTTCTCTTTTGAAGCAATCACAAATTAGGTTGATTGGACCTTCTAGGAGTTAAACTTGCTATCAAGAATCTGAAAGGCTCTTAATTTTAATTTCTCAAGCATAAAAGAAATCAATTGAATGCAACTGGCTGCTTAAGAATCAAAATTATCAAGTGATTTTGACGCCGTCTGGATCACTGATCCAACGTATGTATTGATGACATTAAATGTTTGTCTCGTTCAGTACAAAAGTAATGCATTACTTTGCCTCAGGAAAGTCTTGAAATGCACTTGCACTACCCCATTTGACATTTAACTTCACAGTGCATCAAGTAAATGTCAGAAACTGTCTCTTTCCCCATTTTAGATAGGCACCCATCAATGCTAATGGGCTTTATAGATTTCTTTTTTCAAGGTTCTACTTGGAAGCAAAACTAAAACCCAACAACAAATACTCCTAGCCATCTGATTACTATCTACTGCAATTTTTTCCAAATCAATGAAAAAAATCTATACATATATTAAAACTATTGTGTAGGGCTTGCATCTTCCTGTCCATAAACATTACTTCCCACTGTCACAATCTTTGGGCATGCTTTTGTCAACATTTGCCACTGTAAATTGTATGTCAACATTTCCCATTCAATTTTGCTATGTCAACTGTCACGATATAGCCCCAAGCCTCTGGCCACTCGGCGGATCTGAGGAACAAATTTCTGACGTCGCTCGCCCAACTCTGTCACCATCCTGTATGTTTAAAAAACAACTTATATTCATGGACTGACTTGTGGGAAATGCCACCGGAATTTTACTAGTCCATTCTATGTTGTTAATGCAATTTGACCTCCCGCGGCTTTGCTCACAGACCTAAAAAGGGTTTCTTTCCTCATGTATCTCTGCTCATCGTCCTTCCCCTAATTCTTATGGGGCAATTTTAACCTGACCTCCTAGGCAGGAATGAACTGATTTGGATCTGCCGAGCGTTAGAAAATGGAAAGTAAAATAGGGCGGGGTGTAGAAGGCATGGCCGATCTGGACAGATTCCCGCCGGGTGGGTTAGGTCAAAAATACCCCATTTGTCTCACTCTTTTTCGCTTTGCTGTCAAATCTTCCCTTTCCCTCTCTGTCTCACTAAAAACAGAAAATAGAAACACTTTGGGCAGTATAAGGGCAGCTGATTTAATGCACACTCAAAATGCTATGAACAAATTAAATAAAAAAACAAAATAATTATAAAATTGTGCATTGGTCCTTGCAAAATAAACACTCGGGATAGGTATATAAATGGGAAAATAATTTAGAAATTTTACAGACTATTTGAAATACACAAAAATGGTCAGAAGCAGTGGCTTCTGGTTTTCTGGCAGAAGCTGGTATCAGTGTACAGGAAACATAACAAAACTACCTGGTACTACATAGTATTTACTGCACAGAAACAGGCCTTTCGGCCCAATAGGTCCATGCCAGTATTAATGTTCCAGCCGAGTCTCCTTCCACCCTTCTTCATCCCCATCAACATATCCTTCTATTCCTTTCTACCTCATGTTTATTCACCTATTTCCTGTGATAGTGAGTTCCACATTCTAATCACTCGCTGGGTAAAGAGATTTCTCCTGAATTCCCTATTGGACTCATTACTGACTATCTTATATTGATGGCCCCTAGTTCTAGTCTCCCCCACAGGTGGAAACATCTTCTCTACATCTACCCTATCAAACCCTCTCATAATCTTAAAGATCTCTATCAGTCTTTTCTTTTCTAGAGAAAAGAGCCTCAGCTTGTTCAAACTTTCCTGAGAGGTATAACCTCTCAGTTCTGGTATCACCCTAGTACAGGAAACTTCGCGATATCCGGCACCGATGGGACCGAGCTGGTGCCGTTAGATCAAAACTTCCGGATAGACCAGCGCTAATGTTGAAGGATACGGAGGTTTTCATCTCCGTATCTGACAACAAACACTGTTGCTTAGCAACAGCTTGTAAACACTCGGCCCGTACCTTGGAAGCGTCTCTGAAGCTGTTGCTAAGCTACAGAGACGTTTTCCACAGCCTGACTGTTTAAAAAAATGCTAGGGGAAGAAAAAAAAACCTAACAAAACAGCTGCTGATTTCTGCCATTAGATCGAGGTTTCCGGACATGCAACCTCCGGATAAACCAAAGTTTCCTGTAAATCTTTTTTGCACCTTCTCCAGTACCTCTATATCCTTTTTATAATATGGAGACCAGAATTGTTCACAATACTCCAAGTGTGGTCTAACCAAGGTTCTATACAAGTTTAACATAACTTCTCTGCTTTTCAATTCTCTCCCTTTAGAAATGAACCCCAGAGCTTTGTTTGGTTTTTGTATGGCCTTGTTAACTTACGTTACTACTTTCAGTGATTTGTGTATCTGTACCCTGAGGTCCCACTGCTCCTCTACCCCATTTAGACACTTATTTTCCAAGGAGTAAGTGGCCTCCTTATTCTTCCTGTCAAAATGTACCACCTCATACTTATCGATATCGAAGTTCATTTGCCAATTATATGCTCATTCTGTAACTTTATTAATGTCTTCCTGTATTTTATCGCAGTCCTCCTCTGTAATAACTACACCCCCCAATTTGATGCCATCCGCAAATTTTGAAGTTGTACTTCCGATTCCCGAGTCCAAATCGTTTGTGTAAATGGTGAACAGTGATCCCAGCACCGATCCGTGTGGAACACCACTTCCCACCTTTTGCCAATGTGAGTAACTACCTTTAAACCCCATCTCTGTTTTCTGTTTTGCACCCTTACCTATCCATCTCTGTCTCTGCACTGAACCACTTCAGCATCCTGTCTATGCACCCCTCACACTCGCTCTCACTGTCATGCAGTGACAACAACTAAACACACAGGGAGCTAGCTTCCTCTTGGCACCTTACCCAATCTTCATCTCACTCAAAGCTTCTATGGTAGGGATTATTCACACTCACTCCATCACAGTGGTTGAAACTCTGCTTGTGTCCCTCCTTGCAGGAAAAGATAGCCCACAATAAGAGGGCGAGAGCACTGACTGGAGGAGGAACACCTACCCTAGCTACATTGACCAGTGCGGAGGAGGCTGCATATGAGATTGTTGGAGGTGGCAAGGACCTGGAAGTGGGCGATGGAGAAACGGGCACACTAGAAGAAGCTGGTGACATAATAGAGTTGCATCCCTCTCAGACTGCAATGGCATATGATGTTCATAGAGAATCGCATTGTATATCTGCTCAAAAGGGTGTGTCTGCTACATCAATAGCAGATGTCTAAATCATGCCTTTTTTCTCCCACAGGACCATCGAGAGCCCCCCTCCCCACGATCCAGGATGAAGAGCCGGACAACTCCTCAGAGGAACCTGAAGCCTTGGAGGGAGCAGCGTCACCAGGACTCAGCGCGCCCAGCACCAGCGCAGCAACGCATACCTCGGTGGGGCCCTCGCGAGTTAGAGTAGTGTTGCCATCTGGTCTACCACAGCGCACAAGTGAGCATCAGCAGATGGTGGAGACAGTGACAGCAGTGCAGAGTCCTCGGCGGAAGTCGTAGCAATCTCCTAGCTCTGCGGAGCTGCATGCAGATGCTGTGCCTCTGGGGCCATCCAGGAAAAGAGCGGTTCGTGAAATACAGGAACAAGTGCAGGAGTCCCTGGAAGATTTTGGCTCCAGGGTTAGTGCGAGTGTGGATAGAATGGAGCAGTCTATCTGTACCATCAGCACTGCCGTGGTGGAGGCAATGGGGCATGAATGCACCACCATGGATAGGATAGCAACCTCCATGGATAGGATAGCAACCTCCATGGATAGGATGGCTACCTCAGTGGAAAGGAGGGCTACTGCCATGGAGGAAATAAGTTGCTAGAGTTAGGAAAACATGGTGACTATTCAAAATAGAATGTCATCGCTGGAGGAGCGACGGGCAACTATTGAGCAGAGAGACCAGAGCTTCATGGACGTCCTTGTGATGAGGGCTGCCAGTGCAGATACGGGTCCTCATGGTCCCCCTGATGTTCAGCAAGATGCTCTCCAGCCACTTGCCAGCACGGAGATGTGGCTGACCCATGAGAGGGATGTTGATGGCAGGACACAAGGAAGTGTGGGCTCCTCTCAAAGCGCTCACATGACCATGCCACTACGGAGCCCTCGGTCAGAGACCCACTTTGCGGAGACAACTGAGATGGCCGTTTCAGCCCCTGCACAGCCGCAGGAAGAGCAGACTGTTGAAGAGCCCTCCTAGGCGCACAGACCCAGAGGATGCCTGCCAAAGGTGTCTAAGCAGACGCAGCATCCTAGTCAGCAAGGTGCCTCTACATCTGCTGAAGCCACAGGGGAAGCACCACGTAGAAGCATGCGTTAGAGAAAGATTAAGCACCTATAGTCACTTGGGTGTTTTGTCTTTTTTTTCTGACTGTTCTTGGTTTATTAACCTTTTGTCATGTGTAAAGGAAAAATTATGGCAAACAGTTGATTGTGTGGCCTATGTGTTCTAGGAAATTGCAAAAGCGCATTGAGGGCTCAGGGCAACTTGCTTTTGTAATGTTGATGGTGAAAGCGATAGGAAACAACAGGGTATAGCAGAGATGACTTTGGACAAATGTCGCCTGCAATTACAGAGCCATATGGTAGCCACCTATGGTTGAAGAGTAAGCTTATGCTGATGTGGCATGGCAGTGTGCATGCCCTGCTTGATGGGCAGCAGTGAACTGGAGGGATGCTGCATTGTTCATAACAGGGCACGCAAGGCCCCCTCATCCTCCTCCTACTCCTCTTCCCAGGAAGCTCTGTGCTGAGCCACACGGCTGCTACTCCTCCGATTATGAGGACCAGGATGAGGGCATAAATTTTTCCCATCCCCTTGCTATAAATTCCATTTGAGGCAACAAGCTTGCAAGCACACAGTCGAATTGGCCTGAAATGATTCCATTCAGGTCACACTGCAGATGGGTGTCAGCTTGAACAGTCACAAGGTCAGTAGATGTGCAAAATCTTCTCTCATACCTACAACAGCAAAGTTGTTGTATTTGAATGTCAGCCATATTTCAGGGGTGCTTTTAAAGTGCTGCACCAATGAATACAAATCATGTCCTCCAGCAACTCGTCTCCTTGAACCTGGCCTCTTTCTGACAAGTCAGGAGCCAGAAGCACGAAAATGGGAAACAACTATAAAAATAGGATTAGCAAGGCAGTTAACAGGCTGTTAACTACTTTAACTACCTGTCCCACCAGTTCCAGTCGGGTCAGTTTGGGAGCGGCTAAACAGACACGAAAATTGGGTGGAGGCGGGTTGGGTGTCTGAAGCCATTTTTCCCGATTTTTGCTACAGACCCGCCTCCAAACCCGCCTCCTCAGGGCTATTGAAATCGAGCCCTAAGACTTAGGATTTTGTCCATTTCAGATGACAGAAGAGCATACTTGCACTGATCTAATTTGTTGCAAGTATAAATCAATAGTAAAATCTGTCAACAGGCCAGCATGGCACGTACACATCAATATAGAAACTGTCTCTTTATATTGTTTATACTTCTACTCCTCAGTAACAGTGAGGATGCTACAGTTAGTCTCAGTGCCTCGGGGCTACAGAAAAATGGAAAATAGAATTTGCCATGGTTCCCACTCCTGATTGCTGTGCAGTGACCTCTGCTGGAAGTATGCCTAGGTGAATATTATATGAAAATGAGTGGACTTGGCTGTCTTGTCCCATTTCCCCCATCTCCAACCAAAATAGTTTGCTGATAGACACTGCCCAAAGTCTTCCATACATGAGAAATGGCTATTTAGGCATGGTTCTGGATTGCAACCGATAGCCCCCCCGCAACATTCCTCTAAAATGAGTCACTGCCTTCAGAAGTGCGTTTAAAAAAGACACACTAGGACAGCCCACAGTAACGTCCAGTCCTCCCTATGAGGAAATGTCCATGCTGTCTGTGTTTGCACGGAGAACCACGAATGGCACAGAGACAAACTCAGACTAAACTATAAATTAGCTGTAGACATTACAAAAGTAATGGAGTGATTTCAAGGCAGTAACCTGATCCGAAGGGTTTAGATGTCAGTTTATAAACCAGTCCAGCAACACTCATGGTTTATGACATCATCGGAACCCCTCAAATAGATTCCTAGTTAGTGTCGACTTTAGAATTTAAAATGTTGCAGAGTCTAACCAGCAGCCTTTCCTGTACAGCATTACACTCTGAACCAGAAAGTGGACTGTTCAAACTACAGCCTCGCTGCCAGAGTGATTGCACTTTTCCAGTTCTTGGTTGAACTGCTAAGTGCCATTGCATGTCAGCAGGAGGGAAGATGGCTGCAACACACTGACGAGAACAGTGTACACAACCCACAGAGACAAACCTCGCATTAACCAACTACAGTACAACACTTGAAACATCCATCACCCAGACTACACTGCCCGTCTGTCTAAAAATGGAGCCATGGCCTCAAGAAGGAATAATGTAGCAACAACTAAAATGGGGGGGGGGGGGGGGGGACGTGGAATTTTAAAATCAACCTTTAAAAAAAATTGCTACAGGTACTGCATTGTGTAGTATTTATGGTCAAGTAGTTATCAAAGCACTTTACATGTTCATATTAAATAGATGTTGTTTTCTTTTGTCAAATTTGGTTAGATTTAAATATTTTTCTCAATTTTTTTTTAATGATTTGTCTACTTACAAAACATTTCTGCTTCAACATACTCTCAAGTGCTCAAGGCTGAAACAAGCTTCCACTGCAAAATGTTGAGAGTTAAGCACAATTACCAGGAGACCCAGCACCAGTTTACTTTGGCCTCATCAGTATTTCGATATCCCACAGTTGTCAACAGCACCGCTCGTTAATTACTCAAGTGAACGGAACTGAATTAAGTTAGTTTCTGCCATTTTTTGGTAGTTGCTTCACACTCATGCTCACGCATTTAGCGCACTATTTGCTGCCCTGTATGCAGGGCAATTGGACGAAATTTCCTTCCCACCAGAAATAACCGACTGGTTCTCAATTTCAGAAGGACCATTACAAACTTTGAATAACAACTTATTAATAGCCAAGATAATTTATTGGAATTCATCTTTTTTTTTTTAATTATAAAAAGTCCCCAAAATGGGTGACATTGCTGCTTAAAAAACTGGATCTTTCATACAGCCAGTGTATGCTGGTAATTGGCATCTGATATTGGAGTGTCACACTCAACAACAAAAGCCCGAATCCCTCTATACCACAGCAGTACTTTCCTATTTGACTGGAATGCTAAACAATTGAAATTTGGGTCACATAATTTGTTGTGCTAACTGAATGGAGCTCATTATTTAACAGGATTATGGATAATTTCAATACAGACCAGTGATTCATTTTTACATGTTTAGCAGTTCTTGAACACCCCTTTGCCACACATCTATTATTGTTGGCACAAGTAAAGAAGGTTCAACTGTATTTCCAGCATACAAGCAAAATGAAAGGTATGGACACCCAATACAGAAGATGCATGACTGATCAGTACTGCCCAGTAATATTCTACAGTTGACTCTGACTGCTATACAGTAACAATTCTCCCAGTACACTGATTTGAGAACATGTGCGACAATAATTCTCTGAATACACCAATTTGAAAACATATCTTCTGGCCTTGACATTATGCCATGGGATACTAGCCTACAAATGCTCAATGTGCTCATCTGAAATATCTGTTATTTTAGCAGACTTGTCAACCCATTTGCTTTAAGTCGTTTAATGCTACTGCTAAAATACTGGAGAGGGGAACAAACGATTTAGGAGTTCATATGCTCGTATCCCATGGCATATTTTCAGAGTCTTTATGAATCGGGTAAAATTGAACACATAGGCACAGAGTAAATAATCTAATTTCAAACGATCTCCTTTTCCTGCAAAAAAACAAATAAGTGACAATGATCCACAGTCGTCATTATTAAATAGATTATTTTTAATTAGCAACGGATCAATAATCAGCTTCCAACACTTGTTATGTTCGTCTGATGTTTGAGTCTGTCAGCATACAGAATATTGGTTTTAATGTAGAAATCCTATAGGGCCAATCAATTCTGGTGTAACACCGAGTTTCAAAAGCTATCTTTTGAAAATAAAATGAGAAAATCTGAATTACACTGACAGAAAAAATTCACACAGCTTTCAAGATCATTCAAGCCTGTGAGGCACATCTCATTCTTTTGCCACATTATGATAGAAATCAAGTCTCCCCCCCGCATCAATCCTGCTGACTTCATAGTCTGAGAGACACGAAGCTGAACTAAAAAGAGCAACTTCTAGTCAACATCAGCGTAAGGAGGAGGTCCTGTCATTTCCTAGGAAATGAATAGCTGACGAGAAGCGCCAAAACAGAGTGCATAACAAAGACCTTCTTCATTGAAAAGGGAAAGATTTACTGTTCAGCTTATCTATAGCAGGCTCTTGCAGGTTTTATTGCAATGTGACAGTGGCCTTCACAAGCCACATCTGTCAGCCCTAAAATGTCTTAAGGAGGTCCAACTTCAGTAAAAACTATGGTTTTCCAACAAAGGAAGTAAAAAAGCAACCTGACTAAATCAGAATGGCAGAAAGTGAATTTTACAAAGAAAAAAAATAACGTATTTACAATAATTATAAATTATTGCAGAATTCAATTCAATATCTAGTAATTGTAAATGGCAAACAAGAAAGTCACTGCACAAAAAAAACTATAAAGACATCAATGCCAGCATTACACTTACAGGCAACTGTCTGTGAATGCACTAATAAGTGAAAATTAGTAAGCATAGTCCAATATCTCTAGTAGTGGAATGTGAGGCTCCAATTAAGCAGCCCTAGTTTCAAAATCAATTTCAATTGTCATTCAAACCCAGTTATAGCCTCACTGATTTAAAATAATTATCAATTAGACTGCCGTGTGATGATCAATTAGGTGGCATGGAGCGAAATACTCACTCCAAATGCAAAGGACAGCAGCAGTTTAGGGGTACGGTAGTGTAGTGGATATGTTACTGAACTAATAATCCAGAGAGCATGTATTCAAACCCCGCCATGCCAGTTTGAGAACATGAGAATGTCGTAAAAACCCAACTGGTTCACTGGTATCCTTCAGGGAAGGAAATCTACCACCTTTATCTAGTCTGGCCTATATGTAACTCTAGTCCCACATCAACACGGTTGGCTCGTAACTGCTCTCTGAAGGTGACCTTGTAAGCCACTCAAGTTGCATCAAACTACTCCCACCACCACCTTCTCAGGGAAACCAGGGATGAGCATTAAATGCCAACTTTGACAGTGATGCCAAATCCCAAGAAGGAATTAAAAAAAATATGGAGTAGTATTGACCCTCTTAGATGAATGTCATGGCAGAGGCTGTAACATGCAACATGGAGAGATGCACTAAGCCTTCAGATGTTTTATAAATGTAAAATGAACACAAATTCAGTTCAAGTCACAATACAACAGGCTCATAAGAATAGTTGTATAATATACATTTCACTCTTGACCAGAAAGTTTGGAAAAATGTACAGCTGTAATAAACTAACTGTGATTCCTAAAATCACAATCAAGCTCTACATTCTTGGACCGTTTCCAATGCAGTGTGGCAAAAAGCAGATGTGAATCCCCATCACAAGGCACTCCATTACAAGAATCCTGAAATGTTTGGATGAGAAAGTTGCATACTTTGGTTACATGAAACATACGTTCAAATCTTCTGCCAGCTATTATCTAAATGCATCTGACGGCCTCAAAATCAGAGCACTGGTTAATCTGGACTCTTCCTCTTATTTGTACAGTAAACTCTTGTTTAAACGGCACTTAATCATCCGGAATACTTTAATAACCAGCAAAATAGAGAACCGGAAATCTTGCCGAATCCATCCAGCACTCATTTTGCCGAGTCTGAGTCTCCCGCGGTGGCCGAGTTAGTCAGCGGTTTTTATTTTTGTTTGTGTTAAAAATTGCCTTGGTAGGTATACCTCTCTGTTATCCAGAATGTTCCATCCTGGTCCCATAGGTGCCGGATAAGAAAGAGTTTACTGTATACGGAACACATATTACTGGGCTGCCCCCCGATGATGATGGTTTATAATGTGCAATAGGTAAGAATGAAGCAAACTCAAAATCTTCATGATAGCTACCAAAATGTGTGTCTTTCTTTCAAATCTATGTCACGATAGAAAATGTTAAATATGTACATTTAAATATAAAATAAAAAGGCATCAAAGCTACAGCTTCTTCCTTATGTCCTCAGGAAATAACTGAGCATCATCACCTTCTGGTTAATGATAGATTTTTCTTATACAAAATCAAACTGAAGTTTCTAACGCTAAGTAACAAAGAATGTCCATAACTTGGTCATTAATCATCAAGAAAATACCTTTGCAAAATAACAAGAAAAATATATGGAAGTATTTTCACTTTTTTCTACCTACCCTCATTGCGGATTTCCCTACGGTATGCACCAGCCTTGGCCAATCTTTTCCCAGAACTTCACAAATGCCACTCTAGATATGCAAATGTGACCCCTGGGTGACCGTTTCTTCTGATTTCCCCTCCATTCACAAGGAGAAGCCTCTGTCTCATTCCACAACTCCCCACGCCAGCACAACCAAGATCAATTACTGTGCACATGAGGAATTACAGAAAAGAATCAGTATACCAAAATTCCTTGTCATAGCATGTTTGCTGTGTAACCCTTAAGGGGGAATGTTAAAATGTAGTGCATTGGTGAAAATACTGTCTGCTACATTATGCTATTTATAAATAGTATAATAATATAATATATAATAATAATGTTTTCTGACTCTGGGATCTTGTCACTGGATGGAAAACCTACCCTATGAATGTGAGGGTTTTAAGATAAGGATCCTCAGATTAGGAAGGAAGGTTCCAAGTGTGTGCCTGCCTGTTGTTCTTTCTCCTCACTCCCACTGCACCCCAACCGTGTGCTCTAGAGTAAATAACTAGACCTCAGAAACTGTATTTTCTTACAACCTGAACTGATATATTGAGAATCTGTAGTTTCCAAACTGAAAGTGTGGGTCTGGCACAATTGCTTTTATTATTCCAAACTTCCCTTCCTGCTCTTCACCTGCCCCCCCCCACCCCCCATGCGAGCTGACATTCTAAATGGTTCCTTCTTCTTAGGTACTGCCCCTCCCCAGACAAAACCACCCTAATCATTGATCTCTCTGCAGCTTTTGACGCAGTCGATCGCACCATCCTCTTCCAATGGCTCCCCTCTGTTGTCCAGCTCAGTGGAACTGCCCTCGTTTGGTTGCACGCTTACCTATCCAATCAGAGTCAACGCACCTCAAGCAATGGCTTCTCTTCCCAACCCCACACTATTACCTCTGGAGCCCCACAAGGATCTATCCTTGGGCCGCTCCTCTTCCTCATATACATGCTGCTCCTCAGCCACATCATTCGGAGTCAGGTTCCATATGTACACTGACAAAATTGAGTTCTACCTCTCCACCCACCTTTCTTGACCCCTCCACTGCCTTTGCATTTTCAGCTTGCTTGTCAGACATCCACGCCTAGATGCATTGCAATTTGCTCCCAGTTAAACGCGGTTAAGACCAAAGCCATCATCTATAGCCCTCAGCACCCGTATCCTCACCGCCGATTACATTCCCTTCACCAGCTACTATCTCAGGTTGAACCAGACTGTTCGCAACCTTGGAGTCCTATTTGTGATGGAGAGTATAAAGGGTCGTAAGCTCGGCGCAGGGTCAAAGACCACCCACTTCTACCTATGTAATACTGCACGTTTCCGCCAATGTTCCCTGTAGGGAACCCACGCAGCCAGCTTGTCCCTGTTCAATGTAAAAACCACGCATGCGTGTTATTTTGAATGGCCCGTGCAGCTCCATAAAGGGGCCGCGCAGGGCCAAAAAAATTTCAGGGAACATTGGTCTCCACCCCACCTCAGCCCATCTGCTGACAAAACCCACTACATGCGTTTGTCACCTCTAGACAACTATTCCAATGCTCTTCTGGCCAGCTTGCTATCTTCCATAAACTTCATCTCATACAAAACTCTGCTGCCTGTATTTAACTTGCACCTTGTCCATCGCAGACTTACATTTACTTCTAGTCCGCCAAAGCCTCAATTTTAAAATTCTCATCCTATTGTTCAAATCCCTTCATGGCCTCGACCCTCGCTATCTCTGTAACCTTCTCCAGCCCTACAATCCTCCAAGAACGTGGTGACCCTCCAATTCTGGTCTGCTGTGCTTCCCCCTCTCTCTGCACCTCACCATTGGTGGCTGTGCCTTCAGTCACCTAGACTCCAATCTCTGGAATTCCCTTCCTAAACCTCTCTGCCTCTTCACCTACCTCTCTTCCCTTAAGACCATTCTTAAAACCCAACTATTTGACCAAGATTTTTGTTGTGTATGTACCTTTAAGAGAATAACTGGTCTCAGACTGCAGTACCGGCAGTGACCACCCCTGTATAAAAGGCGCTAGAGAGCCTCTGTTGGTTAGATTTGTTTTGGACTTTCACCAGTAAACATCTGTTTGTTTTCACTCCTGCTAGTCCGTGTCTAAATCATTCACGGACTTAACAATTTTAGTCACCTGTCCCAAGATCTCCTTCTTTGGCTCGGTGTCAATTTTTGTCTGATTGTGCTTCTGTGATGCGTCTGGTGACATTTATCTACATTAAAAGGTGTGATATAAATGCAAGTGCTGTTTCTGTTGTTTATTAAATGAGACAAATTGATGGTTTCCACACAAGATGATTATTAGACAGATCCTTGAATAGTAACGTCAAATTCACTTCATTCGCAACCTGAATTTGTGCTTTATCTTGTTGCCAGATGCTACTGAAAAAGCAGTATTGCAAAATAAGTAGCGTCAAATAAGTTAATAACCTTCCTTGCTTTATGTGACAGCTCTGGATAATCAGGTGCCTTATTGAGCCAAAACGTTACCCAAAGGCATCATGAATTGGGATGTATATTCCTTAAAAGTATATTACCAAGTTTAATCAACGCCTCCACTTCTTACAATGTTAGACTGAAATCTGTATCAAATTTTGTCAGACGAAACAGAATTTCTCATCCATTTTGCTTTATTTCTCAGTCACTCTCGATTTAAGAAAGTACATTTTTAATTATTGATTGAGGGGGCGCAGGTGAGTAGATGGTTTCCTCGAGTGCCAAGGCATCAAAGTTGACAATCTCTAACAGCTCTGACAGGCAAGAACTGGATAAGTTGATTGCAATCTTCTCTATTCTTTTCACTTCAATAGTCTTTTCTTAAAGACTGCAACTTTGCCCATTAACTGCAAGATATTGGATTCTATTCCCTATATACTAGTACCCAGCTTTGGTTCTGCTAACAAATCAGCAAGATTAACAAATTTTGTTGGCCAGTTGCCAGGTTGAAAGCATTCAGAAAAGGGAGATATGCATTTTAAGAACACAACATTGTAAAAGTCCAGTGTCAACGTTCCTTAAGGAAGGGTCATGCCCGAGGCAAAAATCTGGGACTTGCAAATGTGTGTGTTTTAACTCTGCACTTTGCATAGGCAGGGTCTAAGAGCTGCTTATGTTTTAGCCTTTGGATTATTTTCCTTCCCGATTTGCTAATTATCAGTGCAAACACTTCATTGAGTTTCCATAACTTCTTTCACATTTCATCTCGAAATTCCTTTTAAGCTTTGATGGTATTGTCCATTCATTTGAGAAAAATAGCTTCCGGACACAGCACACACTGTGGCAGTTGTTCATTACTACTCAGTTCGTGGCAAGTGGATCTACTGCAAACATAATTCATCAAAATGTCCTAAATGTTTGTTCTTTGCTTTTAATAAAGTCCTCTTATTTAACATCCTGTGACCCAGCTACACATTGCTTTCTTGTTAAGAAATGATTTAGGAGTAATCTGACAAAAGGTTCAAACCAAGATTTAGATATTGGGACCTAATAAAAATGTTTCTCTGTCTGGCTTGAGTTATTGGTTATTTATTGTTTGTTTTTATTAAGGCTTTTAGTAGTTTGCTCTATTAACAATACTTACAGTCCACAGACTGGTTAGTTTGGGGGTTTTGGTATAGTTTTAGTTTAGTTTTATTCTTTGACTACTCTGCTCTGACTTAAGATAACTATCAGTAGATCAATTATTTTGAATTGATTCTATTTAGGAAATACGAGTTTTACTTTAAATATTAGTGAAATCACTACACTCTAATCTCCAACTTTGAAAACTAATCTAGACTTTCTTTGTAAACAGCAAATTAACTTTTAATAGCCAACTCCTTAAACTCAATATAAATCATGTTTAGTTTTCATCTCCTCCAGTTTTCTGGGAGCTTATGCTAGAATATGGATCCATAGCGCTGGCTCTTCAGTACAATGGACAATCAATCATCTATTCCTCATGTGCAAGCCGGGTTACAGAATATCAGCATGCTATTCTACCACTGAAGCCATGACAGACACAACCAACCCTGTATTCACCTGCACATATAAAATGTGCACTGTCACATGTTTTATGCTGGTCAAGGGTAGGAACTGCAGACTAGTTTCTACCTCATTAGCCCAGAGACACTGGACCACTTTCTTCCACCTCTACAGCATCAACCACCATGTCCCGACCTCTGTCCACCACTGATAAAAACCTCAATCCACACCATTATCACCTCTAAGGCCAACTTCTCAAAGACTATCCTAGTCAATGTCCAGGTATCCACTCTCCATAGATTACAACTTACTTAGAACACAGAGTTCCAAAATTGTCCTCATGATTAAAATCTGAGCATTCATTCTGCGGGTTTTAAACAGTTGCCAGTGGTCAGAAAGATCTCAATGTGATCCGTCAACGAATGGTCCTTTGGCACAGTACTTGGTCATGATGTTCACTAGTTTCAAGCATACATTTATCCTTGAATTTTCTAGTAGTGATAATATGCTAACAGAGAGGTTGTTCTGTCTATAAGAAATCCATATAAACATGCTCTTCAGCTTGTTTGCCTTTGTGGTTAAATTATCGCAGATTAAATCTAAACAAGTTCATGTACCCTGGAGTCACATTTTTGAAACACAGCCAACATGTTACATTCAATGAACTGCAATGCAGAAATTATGCTGCTAGCATCTTTTCAACAATTTCAGGAAACAATTCAGGCTTTAACTGTTGTGGGGTTTAAAAAATCCTTTTTCTTGGCTCCCAACAAAGATTTCTAGGCTCTTTTGCTGTTTTTTCTGACACAGGAGTTTCCAATTTTCCACAGAATTGTAGAATTGAGGTTGTTCATTAACATCTTTGTTTTACTTTGACTTACCAGTAAACAACTTTAATAACTGGCATACTCATTGCAGTTAGTGACATCATCCATCTGGGATATTTGAGATTCTAGCACTGATTTTTTAAATATTTCTACTTGTATTCAAATTGTGGAAATCATCTAAAGATCGTTGGCGAATGCCAGTCTGGAACAGAGAGCAATAGTCAATTGAAGTCCATGAATTTGCTAAGCTTTGATTTGGTCCTTTTCATTCACAGTGTGGTTCCTCTATTGTGCTGGTCACAAAGCAGAAATCGAGTTTCATAGCAATGATCGTCACTTCGCAGATACCAAAGAAATAATTTAATGCAATTACAAAATTAGACAGAGAAAGTATTCTCTAAATAAGAACACCTTCTAATGATGAACCAATTCACTAATTTAGTAGTGGCAATGTAGCACTTCAGGTTAAGAAAGAAAGAAACACTTGCATTTATATAGCACCTTTCACGGCCACTGGATGGCCCAAAGCGCTTTACTTCATGGCGATAAAGCATCGTTTGGGTGGAGCACAGAGGGGGAAATCGGTCGACAGGATCACACGCCCATAACAGAACCTGTCCAATTTTTCTTCCACTTAAATTAATAGAAGGGAATTGGCCAGTTGCTGCTATGGGTCTGCTATCCTCCCCACCCTATTAACCTCTGCACTCCCCCAGCCAATGCTTTGCACCTAGGCCATAAAGTTCAAAATCTACCATTAGATTACTGTATTTATACTTTTGTTTCAGAAACCTAGAAGGCCCAAGGACATAATGCAGGGTATTAGCACAGTTGAAATATTTGTGGAAATGCAAGGGAAACCATGGCAACCGATATTTCCAACCATTCATCCAAGCTCCACAGTTAAACCTGGCTCCAAAAGTCACCCTTAAAATTATTTTGGAACAAGCTAGGAAGACAGAAGATCTTGTATTATAGGCTCAAGCTGAAATTCTTAATTTATTGTTGAAATGACAGCAGATAGCCAGTCTGTAGATCGGAGGCAGGGGTAATTTTTAAGGGAAATTTCACTAATCCACAGCTGAAATATGTAAATGTCCATTTTACACTCTGCACAATCCTTATGGGAGACAGATTAACTTGAAATTCAGGATACAGCATTAATGTGACTGGCAATTAACGTATTAGTTAAAAAACATGAAATATGTAGTTGGTACAAAAGTCAACCTTGCAAATACTTAAATTTAATCAGGACACAGCTCAAAATGCATTTTCAGCTCTCCTCAATGACCAAAAGGTGTTTGACGATGCAAATTTAACATTTCAAATTACAGGTTAGTGAGCAGATTTTCTATGCTATTAACTGATTGGTGAATCATAATTGCCCAACAAATTATGAGCATTACCAAGTCATAACATTGTCTTATCTTGAATTTTCACAAAGAATGGATTTAAAATGGCTTCCAATGAGCTCATTATCACAAAAAGAAAATACCGCAGATGCTGGAAATCTGAAATAAAAACAGAAAATGCTGGAGAAACTCAGCAGGTCAGGCAGCATCTGTGAAGAGAGAAACAGAGTTAACGTTTCAGGTCAATGACCTTTCGTCAGAACTGGGCTCATTATCACGTTCAATTGTGATTCGAGAAACAGCGAGTAATTTCTGTTTTTTTCCCCCCATTTAATTGTAGGTAAGAAACAAGGGGAAGTCACACTGCTAATTCTTCACTGTGAAAACTTAATAACATCTTACAAGACAAATTGAGAAACACTGCTATAATTTAAAAAGTTTCATAACATAATTTAAATAACCTTTGTCTCCTTGGAGAGCAGAAGGCAAACTCAATAAAGTCACAGTACTGACAGCTAACAATCACTGATGTGTGGTGGCATAATCATGGTACTGAAGCAAGCTTAAGCTGTTAGCATAAAATATTTTTGCTTCCCTCATTTTCTTCCCCACCCCCTTCAAATCATGCCGAGATATGGTTCGACAGGCCATGTAACTCCTCCCCTCCCCATATCTCAATAAAATACCTAGGGGGAAAAATTTGTTTGATTTGCGCCTCACACTAATGGGGTGCAAAGCAACTAGCACCGCTAACGCCTCCCGCGAAATTCAGCGTGAGGTTAGTGGCGGTGGTAACCGTTAGCACCCCGCGATACTGCCGGCGATGACGTCATCGCCATGCGCAGCGCCCCGCTCACACCCCGGCTGCGATCTTCGGTAGCGCCCCCTGGCTTACCGCCGGACGCTATGTCCGACAGGGTCAGAGGGGTCCACCTGCGGCCGAGGCAGCGCAAATTAAAAGGGAAGGTGCAGGGCGGCCATTTTTGTTGCTGGCCACCTGCCCGCTTTGCCGTCCCCCAGCCTTCTGTGCAGCCCCCGCGGAGTGCCGGCTGCGCTCCGTGAGCCCGGCACTTCTCTCGAGTGCCGGGCTCTTTTACCAGCACTCCGATCCCTGGTGGCCCAGCTGGGCCCCGGGTCGCGCTGTGCTAGGCCCCTCCCCTTTAATAAGGGGAGTAAGGCCTGCAGCACCGCAGTGCATCGTGCTGTGATATTCACTCACAGCGCCCCAAGAGGGAAGCGGGGAGTTTCCAGTAGTGTCTCTCCTCCCTCTTGGGGCGCTACTGGTGAATTTCGGGCGCGGGGGTGCTAACTTTTTTGGGGCGCTAAAAGTAGCGCCCCAGCGAAGTTAGCGCCCCAAAGGGGGCGCGTCCCAATTTTTCCCACCTGTTCTTTATACTTGAGGTTTCACAAGAATGTTAAAGCATTATTCCGCACATCACAGTCAAGACCCAACGTATCCTCACTTATATCCAATTTAAAGCAGTTTCCAGCAAGGATTATTAGATAGTGAACATGGAACTGCCGCCCCCAGGTACACAGAGCAATTGTAGTCCTCCTGCTATAAAATCAGACAACTATAAACCGATCTGATCTCAAACCTTGTCCCTTCTTGGCCTGTGATGCCCAATATCAGAAAACACGGTGCAGTTACCCACTGAGCCAGGCATTTTCCTATAAACAAAAGTAAAACTCACTTGTGGTCATTTATACTGGAGGACTGCTGATATGTCCAAGTTGTTTCTACAAGTGTATTGGCTAGGTGTCCTATTACAAAGTTGCCATCAGTCACTAAATGAACAGTTAGATTTCATAAAATTGTGTAATTGGAACCTTGAAATCATTACCTATGAAAACAATTCTGAAATATTTCTCCTATAATTAAATTTGTAATCGTATCCAACCAATGGCTTCTTTTTAATTCTATTTCATGATATGCAATACTGAAAATAGTACAGTGAGGCTTTATTGCGATGTCCCTGTAATAGATTTACCGAGAGACAATTCACAGTTGATTATTTTATTTTGAGTGCGCGCACGGGGTGGATGAAAGCGAATTAGAAGCCAACAATCTAATGGAAGGGTTTGGACGTCACAAGTCATGTGGATTAAGCCTGATTGGATAGTTCAACCGTATTTCCAGCCAATGGTCCTCAAAAGGACATCTTGTAATTTCATTTGAGGTTGAACCTCAATTATCCATGCTCCCATTATCTGTAATCTCTCTTACACGCAACAATTTATGGGAGTTAGGAGACAAGCGGTCTGCATTATAGGGAGCAGCAAGAGAGAGAACTGATCAACAGTTTACAAAAAATAGAGGAGGCTTTCATTGATCACTTTCCTTAAATTCTTTCTCTTTTCAAATGTTTTATTCAGTACTTGTTGAACTGGCTGTCTGTACAAGCCCACGCTTACTAGACTACAAAGAAATGCACCATAGCAATCCAATTTTAATACTGCCCCTGTTCAAATAATATAACTTATGGCTACCAGTGAGATAATATATTTGTGTAAACTGTATAACTGACCAGCCACAACACCATTACTACCTCAATGTCCAGGAGTTAGCCCAGTGGTCTCCAACCTATGGCTCTAAGGCTATAAATGGCCGCAGGCCACTGGCAATCTGGCCTCAAAGCCCAGGCAACACATTCCTGTTTGCATTTATACTTCTTATTTAGTGGTTTGCTAATTTTTTTTTCGTTCATGGGATGTGGGTGTTGCTAGCAAGGCTAATATTTATTGCGCATCCCTAGTTGCCCTTGAGAAGTTAGATGGCCTAAAATCACACCGGTGAGCATGAAATATTCTCCATTTGGATAGCCTTCTTGAACTGCTGCAGTCCGTGTGGTGAAGGTACTCCCACAGTGCTGTTAGGGAGGGAGTTCCAGGATTTTGACCCAGCAACGATGAAGGAACGGTGATATACTTCCAAGTCAGTTTGGCGTATGACCTGGAGGGGAACTTGGAGGTGGTGGTGTTCCCATGCGCCTGCTGCCCTTGTCCTTCTAGGTGGCAGAAGTCGCGGGTTTGGGAGGTGCTGCCGAAGGAACCTTGGCGAGTTGCTGCAGTGCATCTTGTAGATGGTACACACTGCAGCCACGGTACGCCAGTGGTGGAGGGAGTGAATGTTTAAGGTGGTGGATGGGGTGCCAATCAAGCAGGCTGCTTTGTCCTGGATGATGTTGAGCTTCTTGAGAGTGTTGTTGGAGCTGCACTCATCCAGGCAAGTGGAGAGTATTCCATCACACTCCTGACTTGTGCCTTGTAGGTGGTTTGGAAAGGACTGTTCCCATTGGTGGATAAATCCTCAATCAGAACACCAAGATCAGTTAACAGCAGCAACTTTGAGTTATATGCAAAATAATCCAAACATAGATTTGTGGCCTCTGTGGCTCCACTGTAAATATCGACGTGGCTCGTGAAGACAAAACTTTGGAGACCCCTAAGTTAGATGGCCTAAAATCACACCAGTGAGCATGAAATATTCTCCATTTGGATAGCCGATTTGGGGGTACTACTGTTACACCCCTAGGCCAGGCTATTATGCAAATAGATAAAGAACAGCACAAGTCAATTCCCATGAAGCAAGATGCTCAAACCGCTTATAGAAGCAACTGACACCACCAACTGCAGAAGGTAACTATGGCAGACACGAGGTTATAACACTGTGGGAGATCATCCACCCGCCCACCCTCTCTCATATACTCGAGTGATTTGTGGACACTCGGGAAGAAAACGCAGTTAAAAATGAGTGTGTTCACCCACCATTAAGATCACAGCTAATGTTGAGGTAACAACAACAACTTGTATTTATATAGCGCCTTTAACATAGTAAAACATCCCAAGGCGCTGCACAGGAGTATTTTAAGACAAAGAATTTGTTGCCGAACCACATAAGTATAAATTAGGGCAGATGACCAAAAGCTTGGTCAAAGAGGTAGGTTTTAAGGAGCGTCTTAAAGGATGAAAGAGAGGTAGCGAGGCGGAGAGGTTTAGGGAGGGAATTCTGGAGCTTAGGGCCTAGGCAACAGAAGGCACGGCCACCAAAGGTTGAGCGATTATAATCAGGGATGCTCAAGAGGGCAGAATTAGAGAAGCGCAGATATCTCGGGGGGGGGGGTTGTGGGGCTGAAGGAGATTACAGAGATAGGGAGGGGCGAGGCCATGGAGGGATAGGAAAACAAGGATGAGAATTTTGAAATCGAGGCGCTGCTTAACCGGGAGCCAATGTAGGTCAGCGAGCACAGGGGTGATGGGTGAACGGGACTTGGTGCAAGTTAGGACACGGGCAGCTGAGTTTTGGATGACCTCAAGTTTACGTAGGGTGGAATGTGGGAGGCCAGCCAGGAGTGTGTTGGAATAGTCAAGTCTAGAGGTCACAAAGGCACAAATTCCACAACTTGCACTCGTAGCCTCTGGAAAGACCAGCTACAGGCCACATCAATAGTGAAGTCACTGAGCTGAAAAGCTCTTACATCTGTAACTCATTAGAACCATACAAAACTGTTTGAGCAGGGACCGAGACAAGGTTCAGCATTCAAAAAATAAAAAATGCTCTTTAATCTACTTGTGATAAATTTGGTTTGTAATGTTACACCACTATAATTCATGGGGAAAAATAGTACTTCACCCAATCAGTTAAGATCTGTTTTCAAGTTGCAAAAGATTTATAACAGCGCCTAGCTCCAAATTACTCGTGACAGAAGACTGACACTCTTTATTACTGTCTGGAGACAATGTAAGCAAATAACTCCAAACAAACTGTAATAAATACGAGTAAAATTAACACATCCACACTATGTGTCAAGGCCACTCTTTTGAACCATTCTGCCATGCTTGGGTGGCACTACCAATAACAAACAGCTGCTCCTCCGGCATAAATTGAAGAAAATGTGGATTTATGCTTAGTGATTTATCCTCTTAATAAATTTGGAAGTAGGAGGGAAATGTAGAAGAAAATTATAGTCTGCTCTGGCAATATTAATTGCGGTGCGATTCCATTTCATAGTACGTGCCTTGTGATCTTTATTAGAAAATAAATCCATATTCTTCAGAGTAGATTCAACATCAGGTAAAAAAAAAAGCGCCGTGTCAACAGGTCACCAGTTTGATTAATGCTGGCTACTATTTTCATTCCATTTTAAATCCAAGAGAGGAGAGATTAGTTCCAGTCAGTCAGAGGGGCTCCAGAGTCCATCTGTGCTGCTCATATTTAGGTCATATGGTGTCACAGTGTGGGAGATGTGGTGATGCCCATGTAGCAATGCAACTAGATGATTTTTGAATTTCAAGTGTGTTGCAATGGGAAAAAAAAATGGGAATTCTTGTTGTTGTAAAAACGGAAGTTGCTTTCCAATCAAAAGAATCCCGAGTAGTTTGAGTGACCTTCATTGTTTTTTCTATCTCTGCGGTAAGTGGAAGGGGCACTATGGACCACTTACGAGAAATGAAGTAAAACATTTATATGAAAAATTTGATGGCACTTAGTAAAATTGCCCATTTCTTATTGTGCACCATGACTATTTTATTTATTTTAGTGTACAGTGAAACATGACATTTAATCTCGCCAGTTATGCACTCAGCAGAAAGATGGACTAATAAAAAATGCCAGGGGCTGAAGAAAAAGGCCATCTTTGAAAAGAGCATTCTGTTCCACCCAACCTGGCTGACAACAATCTCTTTCTTGTCCCATCGTTCCCACCCACCCAATGCAATCCGTTTTACTCCTCATTTGGGAGGACTGGGTGTTTAGCTCACAAATAGCTCCACTGAGGGTATAACTGCTACTTCAAGGTTGATAAGACACCTCCATGCAGAACACAAATATTGTTCCATGATTATACCAATCGACTGCAACAGGACATAGAAAGGCTAGCAGAATGGGCAGACAAGTGACAGATGGAATTTAATACAGAGAAATGTGAGGTGGTGCATTTTGGCAGAAGGAACAGGGAGAGGCAATATACACTTAATGGCACAGTTTTAAAGAGTGTGCAGGGACAGAGGGACCTGGGAGTTAATGTGCATAGGTCCCTGAAGGTGGCGGGATATTTTGAGAGTGGTTAGCAAAGCATATGGGATCTTGGGCTTCATAAATAGAGGTATTAAGTACAAAAGTTGTGCTGAACCTTTATAAAGCGCTGGTTAGGCCACAACTGGAGTATTGCATCCAGTTTTGGTCACCACACTTTAGGAAGGATGTGAAGGCACTGGAGAAGGTGCAGAGGAGATTTACCAGAATGGTTCCGGGGATGGGGGATAAGAACATAAGAAATAGGAGCAGGAGTAGGCCAATCGGTCCCTCGAGCCTGCTCCGCCATTCAATAAGATCATGGCTGATCTGATCCTAACCGCCAATCCACTATCACAGAACCATCTCCTGAATCTAACAGAATTAGACACACGAAATAGGAGCAGGATCAGGCTACACGGCCCCTGGGCCCGCTCCGCTACCCACAGGGCCATGACCGATCCGAACCTAGACTCATGTCCAAATTCCTGCCCGCTCCCCGTAACCCTTAATTCCCTTTACTTCTAGGAAACTGTCTATTTCTGTTTTAAATTTATGTAATGATGTAGCTTCTACAGCTTTTTGGGGCAGCATATTCCATGGACCTACCACCCTCTGAGTGAAGTAGTTCCTCCTCATCTCAGTTTTGAAAGAGCAGCCCCTTATTCTAAGACTATGCCCCCTAGTTCTAGTTTCACCCATCATCGGGAACATCTTCCCCGCATCCACCTGATCCAACCCCTTCACAATCTTATATGTTTCAATAAGATCGCCTCTCATTCTTCTGAACTCCAATGAGTAGAGTCCCAATCTACTCAACCTCTCCTCATATGTCCATCCCCTCATCCCCGGGATTAACCGAGTGAACCTTCTTTGTACTGACTCGAGAGCAAGTATGTCCTTTCTTAAGTATGGACACCAAAACTGTACGCAGTATTCCAGGTGCGGTCTCACCAATACCTTGTACAACTGAAGCAATACCTCCCTATTTTTGTATTCTATCCCCCTAGCAATGAAAGCCAACATTCCATTGGCCTTCTTAACCACTTGCTGCACCTGCATACTAACCTTTTGAGTTTCGTGCACCAGGACCCCCAGATCCCTTTGTACTTCAGTACTTTCCAGTTTCTTGCCATTAAGATAATAACTTGCTCTACGATTTTTCCTGCCAAAGTGCATAACCTCACACTTTCCAGTATTGTGTTCCATCTGCCAAATCTCTGCCCACTTACTTAGCCTTTCGATGTCCCCTTGCAGGTTTTTTATGTCCTCCTCACTCACTACTTTCCCTCCCATCTTAGTATCATGTGCAAACTTTGATATGTTACACTCGGTCCCCTCCTCCAAATCATTAATATAGATTGTAAAGAGTTGGGGACCCAGCACTGACCCCTGCGGAACACCACTAGTTACTGATTGCCAGTCTGAGAATGAACCATTTATCCCAACTCTCTGCCTTCTGTTAGATAGCCAATCCTCTATCCATGCCAGAATATTACCCCCAATCCCGTGATTTTTTATCTTAAGCAATAATCTTTTGTGTGGCACCTTGTCAAATGCCTTTTGGAAGTCTAAATACACTACGTCCACTGGTTCCCCTTTATCCACCCTATACGTTACTTCCTCAAAGAACTCCAGCAAATTTGTCAAACATGACTTCCCCTTCATAAAACCATGCTGACTTTGTCCTATTAAATTATGATTATCCAAATGTCCTGTTACTGTCTCCTTAATAATGGACTCCAAAATTTTACCTACCACAGATGTTAGGCTAACCGGTCTATAGTTTCCAGCCTTCTGTCTACTGCCCTTTTTAAATAAGGGTGTTACATTAGCAGTTTTCCAGTCTGCCGGGACCTTTGCCGAGTCCAGGGAGTTTTGGAAAATTATTACCAATGCATCCACAATCCCTACCGCCACTTCCCTCAAGACCCTAGGATGTAAGCCAGCAGGTCCAGGTGATTTATCCGCCTCGAGTCCCATTATTTTACCGAGTACCACTTCCTTAGTGATTTTGATCGTGTTTAGCTCCTCCCCCCCTTTAGCCCCCTGTTTGTCCAGTGTTGGGATATTCTTAGTGTCTTCTACTGTAAAGACTGATGTAAAATATTCATTCAGTGTTTTTGCCATTTCCATATTTCCCACCATTAATTTCCCGGTCTCATCCTCTAAGGGACCAACATTTACTTTAGCCACCCTTTTTCTTTTTATATAACTATAAAAACTCTTACTATCTGTTTTTATATTTTTTGCTAATTTACTTTCATAATCTATCTTCCCTTTCTTAATCAATCTTTTTGTTATTTTTTGCTGTCTTTTAAAGTTTTCCCAATCCTCTATCCTCCCACTAGTTTTGGCTACCTTATATGCCCTTGTTTTTAGTCGAATACTATCCTTAATTTCTTTACTTAGCCACGGATGGCTGTCTTTTCTTTTACACCCTTTTCTTCTCAGTGGAATATATTTTTTTTGGAAGTTGTAAAATAACTCCTTAAATGTACACCACTGATCATGTATCGTCTTACCCTTTAATCTATTTTCCCAATCCACTCTACTCAATTCTGCTCTCATACCTTCATAGTTTCCTTTATTCAAGCTTAGCACGCTTGTTTGAGATCCAACCTTCTCACCCTCTAATTGAATATGGAATTCAACCATGTTATGGTCACTCATTCCAAGGGGATCCTTTACTAGGACATTTTTAATTAATCCTGTCTCGTTACACAGGACCAGATCTAAGGTTGCTTGCCCCCTGGTCAGTTCAGTTACATACTGCTCAAGAAACCCATCCCTAATACACTCAATGATCTTAGCTACAAGGACAGGTTGGAGAAGCTGGATTTGTTTTCATTAGAGCAAAGGAGGTTGAGGGGTGATTTGATAGAGGTGTGCAAGATTATGACGTGTTTGGATAGGCTAGATGGGGAAAGGCTGTTCCCACTAGATGTTGATGGTACAAGGAGTAGGGGACACAGATTTAAGGTTTTGGGCAACAGATACCGGGGAGATGTGAGGGAAAACATTTTTATGCAGCGAGAGGTTTAGGACCTGGAACTTGCTGCCGACGGAAGTGGTGGAAGCGGAGACACTCAATGTTTTCAAGGGGAGACTGGATAGGCACTTGAGGGAAATATACTTGCAGGGCTATGGGGATAGAGCGGGGGAATGGGACTGACTGGATTGCTCTAGAGAGTCAGCACGGACTCGATGGGCTGAATGGCCTCCTTCTGTGTCGTTATGACACTATGATTAAACTCCCAACAGGTACGTTTAAGTAGTACCTGAACTGGGTTTGTGTGACATCATTTAGCCATACCCCTCAGCAGGAAAGAATGATGTCATAGCAAACCAGTTGCCATAAATAACTGAACAGGGAATATTCTATCCAGAAGAATAAGAAACAGCCGAGATGCATTCAGAATAATTAAGTGGAGAAAAGACCAAATGAACGTAACATAAATAATGCCTCTCCCCTTTAAAGCTGCATTATTACCTTGCTTGGCAGTCGAATCTAATCTTGCTTTCAAAGTTTCTAATCTCATTCCAGTTCTAACATGGACCATAGGCAAACAATCCAGGCCCCACTAATGTATTGATCTATTAGTCCTGGTGGGATGTCACAATCCGCAGCCAAACAGAAACACACTGAAGCTTATCTCAATTATCTGAGCAGAAGACTGGTGTGTCAACTTTCACGGAGATTTATATCTTTAGCCACTGAGGAGTGAAATGACCTCGTCCTCTGTAACATTGTTCACTTCCAATCTGAAATTCTCTCCAGCTGAAAATCGGTCACAGCCTTCCTTCATCAACAGATTTGTTTGAGCCAAAACTTAACTCTGCTTTTACTTTCTGGGCATCCCATGAACCAGTGCCATGATTGAAAGTTGGGTATGTTGCCCCTCATCCAATAGTTACGTAATCAGCCATGCTGAGTCGCTACTTCAATTTGGAGACTGAAGCATATGCTACATAAAATCCCTAATTTTGCCAAAAAGTAAACATGCTTAATCATTTGTAAAAGGCAGTTATTGCATGCTCTAATATTGACAAGAAAAAAACACCCAGGAAATCAGACATTATTTCTTTCATAACATGAACTATTTCTTCCTTAAACATCAGCCTCTTATATTTATCTTTTGGTCCCATCAGCATCCGTATCAATTGGAGCTTATCTCTAATTTATTCAAAAATCATTTGAAATGTTAATAACCACTTTTAAAATTGGTCATCTGCATCTAATGAGCTAAAAGTGAGTTATACTTAATGTAACAAACACTAATCAATGACAGAGAAATTGGTAAACACAATCTTCGAGGCACAATATTTGGGACAATTAAAAGCACGGATTCTGTGAATGCCTTCTATGGCAGTAAAAGCATACTTAACAAATAAAATTCATAATTCACAAAGTCTAGAAACAGTGATCATGGACCTAACTCCCAACCTTCACGACTAATTTTATGGGCCTGCAAAGCTTTCAATAGGCTTAATTTAACATTTTCATTTTGCTTGCAATACCATTTACTAAAAGTTGTTAGGTAAGGGTGTTGAAGTGATATGGAGTAAAGGTGAGTAAACAGAGTTGAGGTATAGATCAACCATGAGCTAATTGAATGGGGAACAGGCTCAAAGGGCTGAATGATCTACCATATTCCTTTGTGACAAGTATTCAGAAGCTGATCATTTTCCTTCTTCCCTCTGAACGCATCATTACACCAAGGCGCCTACAAAGCCATTCTGAACAGTTATTTCTAACTTTGGATGACCTTCAGGTTTCAAACTATCTTCCCATCAGCAATAAAGCTTTTTTTTTAAGAATGCCAGGCAGTTAGAATCATGTAATAATCAAATTCAAAGGAAGCTATGACCTTTTTCAACTATTATAATAACTGTTCCAATGTTATGCCTAAAACTTAATGCACACAGTAGAAAAACATGCTAAGCTTACTCTCAGCAAAGCGGTAATAATGCCGATCTGAAATTGGTTGATTACTGACCGCACACCACTTTTGTCCCCCACTGTGATTCAAATATTCAGTATTAATATAATAGCAAATTGCCAACATTCATATCATTTGGCTATACATTCCAACAACTACATCTCTCAACCATGAAATTAGAAATTTGTGATGAATTTTCTATTCATCTAGGCGCCAACTATCAGAACTAGGACGGTAAAAAGTTTCTACTTTTGCTATCTGACTCAAGTTCATGTAACTTAATTTAGATGCAAGGCAAGGCTTCTTATACAAACTATTCCAACAATAGGAGCATTTCGTATTTGTAACAAATTCGTAAATTCGAGCATAAAGAAAACATTCACAATTTTGCCATAAATAGCGAGGAGGAAATCTTCCCCAATAATATTTTAACCTTAAATTGGAGAAAAGCTGTCCTGACCACCCCACTGTCAATATTTTCTATTTCCTTCACGTATTATTCTCATGTGTATACATTCCCTGCAGCTCTTCAAAGGAGAGCTGGACAAGTTCACGAGAGAAAAAGACATTTCCTGTTATGGAAGGTAAATTGCTGGGTGGGCCGAAATAGAGGGGTACACAAATTACCATGGTCTCCTGAAGGGTACGTGACTATTTTAAGAGGGTCAGAGTGGAGTTTTGGCTAAACTGGCTTCAGGTTTCTCTTATGTGTGACTGAGGGTAGATGGGGAGACAGTGTTGTACATGGCTGCACCATGTTTGAATGGGGCAAGACTTGCTAGACCAGAATGTCTTTTCCATTGTTCTTTTCATACGTTTATATAAACTCCTGTGCAAGTTAATTCAATGGCTATAATTTTTTTTTTGTGCAGTGGATTCTGTGCATTAAGAACTGGGTTAAGATGGCCCAATCATTTTACTCAGATCCATCAGATAGGGCAAATTTTCCCCTGTTAATTAGGGCCAAAGAGGCAAAATTCCTGACCAACACATTAACTTCAATATTTAGCAATGCTTAGTGCTTTACAAATTTTCCTACTCAAAATCAAATAGAAAATAATGGATTTACTACAGCACAATCTTTGATATATTGCATTTTTGAATTAATATAGTTTGCCCATTAGCTGTATATGATGACCATGACATCATTTTCTTTAGATAAAATGGCATCCTACTTTAGCCAAGCTGTCAGCTCTAACTAACATATCCACTATTTCTCCATTAGTGGTTTATCAAACTGAGAGATCACCGTTGTGATATATAACGTAAAGAATTCCAATAGGTAGTTTCTGGTCCTTTATTTTAATTGATTATACTAAAACTCTAATAAACCCGATTTAAACCATTTGTCTCTTTCAATATTTATTCTGCAATAAATTTTAAGTAGTCACAGGAACTGTGCAATTAAAAAGGGTTCATCTTTGCATTTTTTAAAGCAATTATTATTTGCATATACAAATTGCCTCGATTTAACTGCTACAGATCAATGATGCAGCAAGTTTATGAGAGAGGCATATCAGTAGCAATATAAATATGCTCTCAATGTTTTTACTGCAAATGGATGATAACTTAATTTTAGTTTATTTTGCAAAACACCTTGCAGAGCCAAAGTAATATTTCCACAATTATAGAATTCTTAGCCTCCAAACAAAAAGCCTTCATTAGCCATTTCATCTATTCAAAATTAATTTATTCTCGTAAGAATTCAGCCCTAAATTTGATCATTTAAAATAGGCCTATTAATTTAATTTTAAAGGAAGACTTGCATTTATATAGTGCCTTTCATAACCATCAGACATCCCAAAGCGCTTTACTGCCAATAAAGTACTTTTTTTGAAGTGCAGTCACTGTTGTAATGTAGGAAACGCAGCAGCCAATTAGGCATGAATGCATACAATATTAAATCAGTATTGATCAAAATTATCAATGTTTTATAATTAAGTATTCAGCTATTAATGACTCAGCATTTGCCAAGTAGTAATTGTGCATATGAGGATGTGTGCACACACCTAGCCTTATTCATTGTTCAAAGGTCATGCAGTTAATCATTTGATCTTCGCTATTTAAAATGTCCCTCAGTATTGACCCTTCCTCACCCAATTTCAAATTATACTTGTGCCTATAATAACAGCTAAACTCCCACCTTACCACAATATAAATCTGGCCCTTTTTTGAATTCCAGGCATCAAATTCCGCTATTAAATTAATGACACCTTTTCTTGCTGATAAGTGAGGCAACAGCAACAATCTTACGCATGCTCTTAAAAAACGCATTAACACAAGATAAATTAACATACTTTCAACCCATAAAATTCCAGCATCTGATGGTGAAGTCATTTACACTTCAAAACACTTACAAAGGTGTTACCAACTACATACATTTTAATGAGGAATTATAACTACAAACCATGGCAAGCTACAAAAAGTAATTAATAGTTTTTCCATTTGTACCCTCTCACATCAATTTAGACTTCATTACAAACTACAGTAGTTTTACCCCTGTATTCTAATGGACCCTTCAATCACAGTTGCAGCAAGCTCAGTTGCAGCCTTTCAGTTCTTTTTAATTTTTACATCAAGGTGATATCTTGCAGAAATTTGCTTTTTTTGAAAAAGGCAAATTATTCAAGTTAAGCTAGCTGAGGAGAGAGAGATTCTGACCTTTTCACTAGATTCCTATAGTAGTTTCAGATCCTGTGCTCACTGGCACTGAAACTGCAATAACCTCAACTGGTCATGAACACCAGCCAAATACCAGGATCTGGGAGGACTCCAGATAGGTGAAAAGAGGGTGAACAGGACAGATTGCAGATTCACCAATATGGCTAAATTCAGATTCACAAGCCAGTCTGAAGCTTACCGCCATACCTTAATTGGCATTTATAAAACTCCACATGATCCTCAAATTACCACTGGCTAAAAGAAAAACAAGGCAATGTAACAGCTGTCATCTAAGTCATCCACCCTGACTAAGTGTAGCAGTGAATAAAATACCAGAGGCATTAGTTTGTCCCACTAATGTAATTCCATCGTACAATGGAATTCTATAAATACACTTGGATAGGACAACACAGCCAATTTTGTATTATTCTACATAACCTTGGTAGCAGAGTGGATCAGCATATTGTCTTTTCATCACTTGGTCCTCTATTAGAATACAGCTCAACTGTGGCTCAGTGGGTAGCACATTCACCTCCGAGTCAGAAGGTTGTGGGTTCAAGTCCCACTCTAGGGACGTGAGCACATAAA
The DNA here is from genome assembly GCF_052327205.1 of Somniosus microcephalus. Classification (NCBI taxonomy): domain Eukaryota; kingdom Metazoa; phylum Chordata; class Chondrichthyes; order Squaliformes; family Somniosidae; genus Somniosus; species Somniosus microcephalus. The sequence continues at coordinate 23,476,586 of NC_141012.1, forward strand.
GCTAGGCTGACACTCCAGTGCAGTGCTGAGGGAGTGCTGCACCGTTGGGAGGTGCCGTCTTTCGGATGAGATGTTAAACCGAGGCCCCTTCCGCTCTCAGGTAGACGTAAAAGATCCCATGGCACTATTGCGAAGTGGTGCAGGGGAGTTCTCTCTGGTGTCCTGGCCAATATTTATCCCTCAAATCAACATAACAAAAACAGATTATCTGGTTATTATCACATCGCTGTTTGTGGGAGCTTGCTGTGCACAAATTGGCTGCCGCGTTTCCTACATTACAACAGTGACTATGTTCCAAAAGTACTTCATTGGCTGTAAAGCGCTTTGAGACGTCCGGGGGTCGTGAAAGGCGCTATATAAATGCAAGTCTTTATTTTTCAGACTGATGGAATTAATGTTTCCTCTTTCTGCCAGCTATAAGGGTCTCAAGAGAAATGAATTTGGGAAATTCATGCCAATTCCTAGTGGGCACAGATCCACAGCACATAACTGCCCATAAACTGACACTAACTGGCAATTCACTCAGTCTACAAGGATGGATGAGTAATACGGAAAATGGAAAAATTAAGCCTGGTGTATCAGGGCTGCTGTTAAGGCACATTACTGGGACATAAAAGAGAGCTGTGCTCAGCATTCAGTCTGTGCCATATCTGATAAGGGAGTAAAAACAGTACAAAATTATAATAAAGTCTGTTATATAAATTGCAAATACTTATTTTAAGTTCACTAATTATCCTGGAGTGACTTGTATGCAAGTGAAATATTTACACCAATGTGGCTTATTTAAATGTATAAAAACAGGGGTGAAATTTTAGGTCAAAGTTTGCAGGCATTTACATATTTTTCGCACATTTAAAAAGTGAATATTCTTTTATTTACATTCTACAATCTCTAAAGAAATTAAACGATTAATTTTTCCTGTATCCATTATTATCGCAGTATTTTCTGGATCAAGTCCATACAGTTAATCTGCAGCATTCAAAAATATTTGTAAAACCTTAGTACCATTATTTATTCTGTTTCTATCGCCTATGGCCATAGTAGTGTTAAAGTAAATCATACAAAAACTTTAAATGGTGCATCGATCACTGCTTTAAATACATTTTCAATGTTACTTGCTATTTGGTTAATATAACTTCTTCTGAACTCACTTAACATAACTTTATGCTCAACAAAATTTGTTGCTTTAACTTTAAGCAAAGCAAAATTAATTCTAAGAGATATATACAAAAGCCTTTGGGAGAAGCTAGTCAGTTGGATAGCAAAGCGCTTCTACTAGCCACAACAGATCAAATTCAGCAAGAAACCCACATTCACTAGAGTTTAGAAGAATGAGAAACGTATAAAATTCTGACAGGGCGAGTCAGACTGGATGCAGGGAGGATGTTTCCCCTGGCTGGGGGGGTCTAGAACGAGGGGTCACAGTCTCAGGATACGGGGTAGAACATTTAGGACTGAGATGAGGAGAAATTTCTTCACTCAGAGGGTGGTGAACCTGTGGAATTCTCTACCACAGAAGTCACTGAATATATTTAAGAAGGAGATAGATAGATTTCTAGACACAAAAGGCATCAAGGGGTATGGGGAGAGAGCGGGAATATGGTATTGAGAGAGAGGATCGACCATGATCATACTGAATGGCGGAGCAGGCTCAAGGGCCAAATGGCCTACTCCTGCTCCTATTTTTCTATGTTTCTATGTTAATTTTCCATATAAAGCTGTGCTCCATAGGATACTGGTAATAATGTCTGCCAATCAAATAGAAAAATTCCTTAACATGCCTGTTCCTTTACTCTACCACTATTTGTAACTTCCCCTTTTTGAATCCTACATAAAGGGCTCCCATATGGTTTATGTTCAGTTTTTTTTAATGAGTAAGAAGGCTAATTCTCAAAGTTACTTGTTGCACAGGTGCAAAGTTAGAGAGTTAACCATTTTATTTGAAAGAAGAATAAATGGCTCGTTAAGCAGAAAAAAATAACACAAACTGATCAACGTTTTCCAATATTTCGTTTGCATGTCATAATCAAGCCCAACATTTCTGGGGCTCTGCTCTCTCAGTGCAAGTGTGGCAGAGCAGAATGCTCACTTGCCCGAGCCCGAGGTCAGAGACTCCATCCCAAATCTCAGGAAGAGGGTTATATGTACAGACGGGGCAAATGCCAGTGCCTGCCAGGGTATATCAGCAGTGCCTACCCCAATCCCTTGTGAAACGAAGCAGCCTGTAGCCAGTCCACTATAAAAGGATGGTCATTGTAGCTTCCCCAGTTTGCATATTGACATGAAATCTCCGACCATGTATGGCTGTAGTATCTGTGTCAAGGAGTCACAGTCAATCCCAAAATGCTACATTGGTCCTTGATGGGAGAAATGTGCAAAGCTATTTTCCCTACTTCATGGGACTGGCTGGTGTCAAAGTCTGTTGATACAACTATGACTCCTCATTCTAAAGAAGGGCTGTCATATTACTTTTCTAGTCCATGAACTTTGGCATTGGAGGTCATTAGTGCCTTTGCAGTTTCTAGAAGGAAACAACTATTGATACAAAGACAGATTTGGACAAAAAAGGAGCGACCAGAACTATTATATCAAATCCAAACCAATACCGTCCTCATTTTTTATAAAATGATTTTAATTCATGGAACTAGTCATGAGAATGGAATGACTTGTGGAACTATTCTGCTTTAGTGTTTGAGCAGAGAGCATATGGATCTGTTAAGCTCTTGAAGCCACGAGTCTTCTTTTCAGACCCACATTGTTAGGTGGACTGAATTTATAGCATGCAGAACTCCAATCTGTGATATAATGGGTGATATTGAAGAGACTGCACCAGTGCAGGCACAGGATAAGCCCAAGGCTCTACTTACATAATGTAAATTCTATTTGATTTTGAAGTCAGAAACTGACAGAACTATACACGATTATGAAAATTACTTGGACTATGATGAAAGCAATGGAATTGCGCCACTATATTCCTGTATGTGTATTCATGTGCTTGTTTGCAGATGTGTATGTGGAGTCACCATTTCAGCTTTGAGTCTCCAGTGATTCATCCACAGGATTGCTTGAAGTGCCCATGGTATGCAGGAGGATAAAATAACGACTGGTGTGCAAAAAAACATGCTCTACAAAAGTCAAAAATGAAAAACATGAAAAGGATTCTTTGTTGCCTAGGATAGAAGTAATGTCTTTTTCCAACAGATGTTGCTAGTACACTTGAACTACAAAGAAAGGTTTAAATAATATGTAAATTTTCCAATTGCTGTATCTGGCACACAGCCTTGTCTGCCAACAGCAAATAATGAGAAATTTATCCTAATTTTTTTTAACGAGAGTCTGAGTTGTTTGTGCTGAGCATTCTCGTCACACGATACAATTATTACAGCATTCAACAAGGAGTAAATGCGATTGAGTCCTTCTGCCAAGGGATGCTGTTAATCCTCAAGCTGATCTTTTTGCGACTTGACCAGCTGACCATTTTCACACATTATCTGGAAGATGAACAGTCATCAGCTCCTAGAAACAGACTTCATAACACCAGTGTCAGCTATTACAGACTTACCCAAGCCAAAGTACAAATCAAATCTAAACAATGAGACAAATCATATTCATTTGAATTGCAAATCTGACTTCCCATTTAAGTCTTTACCAAGTTCCTAAATTACCTCTGCTGCGGTATATGCAAAGTACCTCATTGTGTTGCACACCTTAACTGGAGCCCACTGCACTTTGATATTGTCCTCACCAATTTTCTCCCACCCCACCTTTATTCCTGAAGGTTTTTGCTGATTGTTGGGGATTTAGTTCCATGGGTGCTGGCACCTTTCCAGTAACTCATCCAAGAGGTCAGTATTTAAACAAGTCTTGACAGTGAGTGTAGCCAGATCATTCACCAGGAGTGACAGCGAGGCGGTGCTTGATCCTGTCCACACACACATGTAGCTAATTTCCCCCACCCCCTGGGGTGCTGATGCCAATTGTAGTATCCTACCACCAACTATTGTGGAGATCAGCTGTCTCCACACTGACCAAATCGGGGATACTCCTGGCCTGTACCGCTCAGTTACTCACTAGAAAAACCCACCGAGTCATTGGAGTAGCTATTGTGTTGTTTAGAACACTGAATCAAATTTTCCTACAACATAATCCAGCTTTACGAGAAAAAAATGTATGCATTATGCAAGCAAAAGTATAATGTAGTAAGTCATTAAAGTTACGCTTACATGAGTAAATTGTGATCGTCATCGAATTATTCTAGGCATATATCATACACACAAAGCAATCTTTTGAAAAATCATGTTTTACCATTAAATTCTATTAACTGTTACTGATGTAAGAAAACTCACTAAGCACTTGGTTGAGTATAAAACAAGGCTTTAATCAACTGTTTCACAACCATGAGATTCTAGTTGCATCACTAGTTCCTGGTTACAAAAACATCCTGAGCAAGCTGGGCCCACACCCGAGTATTTATACTCCTTGGACGGCGCCACCAGCTGGCCGCCCAGTGTTATTCCATGAGTCATTTCTTCATGAATGATAAGATTCATGACAGTTAGTATAATATTTTTTTCCAAAATGAGCAGTATAATTAATCCTGGCAGTGAGTTATACCACACAAACTGACCAGTTCTGACTGACTGGGTGCACAGACCACACTTTACAAGTGAGTTTCACTATCAGTCACAAGGAATTATTGTTAATGTAACATTTTTTTTTAATGTTCAGCATAATTGGAAAATCCAGCTAGAATAAAAGTTGTTGAGCCTAACAGCATGTAGCAGCTGACTTATAGGTCATTAACATGAAACAGATTGAGGGGGGTGAATTTCCAGGGGTTCTCCCACTCATCCACCATAGCTGCTGCAGCAAAACAGCATAAACAACGCTGTTTTTCCGGGCCTTCTGTGGCTTTTGCAAACCTCGGCAGAAATTCACCCTCATTGTGTGAATCCAAAGCAGTTCTGGTCTCCTATGAACAACACTGCACATTTTGAGTTCACGTGAATTTAAATGTAACGGTTTGATTTTTTACAACAGTTACTAATTAGAAAGTCACTCTTTGGTCATGAATTACGCTGCATGATTATTAGGACACAAACTCTGAACACGTTTGTGAGAAATTCTTTTTATTGGCTATTTTAATGGAGTCATTAATCCATTCAAGTGAAACAAGTTAATACCTTCAAAATAGAAGAGAAAGGAATTTCATACATTTGTATACGAGTCCTTTGTCTCGAGGCAACATCGCTAAGATGTGCATTCACTGAGAACACCTTCAAATAAAACTGGTTGTACAGCAGTTAATTAACTTCATGAAAAGTTGCATCAGAAAATAAAAAGCCAAAGTTGGACAGCGTCTAAACTATACAAGAACAGATAGAACCTGTCACAAGCCTCTCTGGAGGCAGCAGATAAGGTGTAATGCTTCGGACTTGATGCCAGTTCCTCAGGTATTGGCTTGGGAAACTGGCCAAAAAGGTTTCACTTACCTTTTCAACATCAATAGACAACATGAAGACATGCCACAATTCATTCACCAGTGGATTGTTCGACAGATGGAGTCAAGTTATAGTTGAGTGGGTAGGGAAATGGGGAAGAGAAAAAAAAAGAAAAGGAAGAACTCAATTTAGTCTGCTTTAATAAAAACCCCATCACCAAGCTCCATTTCTTGACACATCCAATCCGATTAAAAACAGCACTAGCCACAACTCTGAACAGATGAAGTCGACCATCTGCCATCTTGGATCATTTCAAATAACAGTGCAATAACGAGGCTGATCTTGTGAGTGTTGTAAGGATGTGACTTTTGAATAGGTTGGCTTAATTTTCATATTCCAGAAATAGGTATGATACAGAATTCATTGCAATGAGTAATTCATTAATAATGCTCCAATAGTGGCTGTCCAGCACAGTGACATTACACTGCAGAAAATGAGACCTGAAAATGTCAGCCCATGAAAATATGCCCTTCACAGAAAACATTCCTTTGATGAGCATTTAATTATTATATTTACTTTTTGAAATTAGGAATCTAGACAATGGGTTAAATTAAACGGTTATGCAGTTTCAAGCTATTCCCAGAACTTATACTGAACTCAAGGCTATTTACATCATTGGTAAATCAGGTGAATGCATCCACTGAAGAACAACATTTTTAAAAACTTTAGAGACTTGGTAACTAGTAAGTTTAGGATTCTGAATCGAGGAGTCCAATTCTCAATGCATCGTTAGCATCCAAGAAAGCCAGGTACAGAAAATGTTAATGTACCATAATTATTCCTTTAAACAATTTCTGTATATAACACATGCTCATTTATAGCACTATTAGTTCTGGGTGACGTTTCCAATGTATTAGTGCTTTATACACAGAACTTCTAACAGTAACAATCTTCTATAGGTGGTATTGACATCCTTTTAGGATAAAAAAATGTTTTCTAAATTTGCTAGTGACACCTATAACCTTTGTTTTGACTATGTATCGACAGGCTGTCTGGTTTGCTATTTCCTATGATACATCACTTGAACGTCAACTGCCTACTGGAATGCCAACTTCACCTGAGACTGGGTGGCAGAGTGGATTTGAAAACTACCCATCACCTCCGGGACCCAGGCTTAAATTCAGCCCAAAATGATGGGATGAAAAACTTTTGATTGCCATTGGCATTCTAAGCAGCAAGAGTGTGGAAAACGTCAATCCATTACCTGATAGATAGAGGAGACTACAAGCAAGAAAAAAAAATTGCCCACTGTTTGGCAATCAAATAGATCCATAGAGACAGCAGGTTGGAGAAGTAGAAATCTCTCACTGAATTAGTAAAACTTTAAAATGTAGGATCGTATAATAGAAATGCTAACATGTACGGATGAAATGTTTTCCTCTGTCATTTTGAGAGACAATAACCTGATTATTTAAATTTTATGTTACAAGTTCATTTATTTGAAATGGATTAACACCTCCATTAAAATAGCAGAAAAATACATTTCATTGGCACGTCTAATTTCAATGCTTAAGAGACGGGCGTATAAAAATAAAACTGAAGCACATGGAAACCATAGTGCTAAAAGTGGCTAATGGTTCCACTCCAAGCACTGACATGCCGCCTCTTTTATGAATATTGATGGGGCACCATTATCACTAAATTGTTCAGAAAGGTTAGTTTGAATACACAACAAAATGGTGTGGATTTTGCTGAGAAAATCTGAGTGCACTGCAAGATCATCATTGTCTGGCTTGCATGTGAGAGTATCACAAGACACCAACGTTGAATATGGCACTGGGGCTCTACCGCACCAAAAGAACAATTTTCCTGAAGAAAAACCACTCAGTCCTAGTTTTAGTTCTTGATTTAGCGATCTTAACCAAGGAAGCAGCGGTGGTGTTACCAGTGGTCTCGGTTTCCAGCTTAAGGGAGGGAAAATTCAGGCGGGGCTCAGATTCATGTTTAATTTCCAACAATCCCGATTGAAAATTAGCATGTGTGGATGTCGGGCGAGGGCAGGCTCAGCTGTGATGTCCTCTGCAGTCTGTCAGCCTAGTGACACTGATCATCAAGGCTTCCATATGAATAATGGCCACCAAAAGAAGGCAACCAGCAGCTGTGAAACTGAAGACAGGCAACAAGTAAATGCCTTCAGACAAAGAGGAGGGAGGAGAAAAATTGCAGACAACTGGTGAGGAAAACTACTTTTAAAAGTAAAAGTGTGAGGGCCCCTTACCCAGGATCGCCTCTTCCCCACCCACCACCAACCCTCCCACCCCAAACCCTACATACCGATCAGGGTGGGAGCCGGCTGATTTCCCGCCCTCCCAGAACTGGAGAGATACAGCAGGGCACCTCCTTGGCTCGCCGGCGGCATGCTAATCAAGCCTAGGCCTCAAAATGGCTTGGGCCTTGACATGAATCCGGTCATTCATGTGAAAATGACTTATGTAATAATACTGGGCGGCCTGCTGGTGGCGCTGTCCAGGGAGCGTATAAATACTCGGGCATGGGCCCAGCTTGTGCAGGACATTCTTTAACAGGAACTAGTGAAGGACACAACTAGATCTCCATGTTGAAAAACAGTTGATTAAAGCCCTGTTTAATACTCAGACCAAGTGCCTAGTAGTTTTCTTACGTCAGGCCTCATGCCAGCATAAACGGGAGGGCGGGCGGACAGAGCGACTGTTCCACTGACTTCACGCCCATTTCGGGCCACTACTTTAAAATCCCGCCCCACATTTTCTCGGGTGTGTGAATTAAAGGCGGCACTAATTCCCAAGTTTGTAACCTGTAATCAGAAAATAAGATGAGTGGTCTTTAGCTTCAATGTTAAATCTCACAAATGGGACTCCTATCCCTTGCACCGCCACCCTCCTGATCATTATCTAGTTACCTGTGCTGGAAAGATCTCCAGCACAGTTACGATGCCTCATGATTCAACAGCCTGCTGGCACTCAATTGTATTGACTTACAAGACTTGGGTGGGGTACTGGAGGGTTACCAATTTCTGTGACTCTTGCTGTGGTGTGAATCAGTGCCTTCAGGAAAAGAGGGAGAAATTTGGGGCGACCACTTAATCACAAATGCCAACATTTAATATTATCTTTTGTTTTGTTTTATTGTATTAACACTACTGTATCACTTACTGCAAAACAAATCCTCTCTTTTTCCAAAGTTAGCTCAATCCAGACTGCTTCTGATATTGATTATACAAAATCACACTTCAAAATGAAGCCACCCAAATTATAATGCGTTCAAGTCAAAGCACTAATGGAATGTCAACTCTTTTCTTCAACGGCAGCTTTATCATTTCGGATGATTAAAATCTGATTTTTTTTTCCTGATCAAGAACTTTGTTGGCATCAGCACCATGGACAGCTCACATTATTTTTAAACTAATAAGGGGGGGGGGCAATTTTGGCTTCCTTTTGCCCTCAAAAATGTAGTGGTAATGTGTTGATTGTAACCACAAATGGTGCGGGGAGGGGGGCAGGTGGAAAGAGTGTGAAATACTTTTAGGTAAAATCCCTCAAGCACTGCAGGTTACCACACATTCTGTACATCATTAGGAAGTTGTTACTGGCATTACTCCATCCTTTGCCATTATGTTTCATTATCATCAGTTCATCAAAATAAACTCGAAGTCAAACATTAGTGGCTTGTTTCACCCAGAGGCATAAATGTTTAGTGTACCTGAACAAAAAAAAACATGATGCAGAAAAAATGTTCAAAAAAAAAATCACACACAAGACAGCTGCTAAAACCTGTAATTAAGGTCATCTAAATTTAAAAACATAATAGAAACACAGGAGATATATTTCAGAGAGACCTATTAATAGATTGTACTATACTGAATTTATTTGGCTCTGAATCTGCACTAGACTGGGACACAGCCATAACATTACACTTAACAGATTGAAGATAATTGGAGAACTTTTTTTACGCAGCAAGTTGTTATGATCTGGAAGCGTGATGGAAACAGATTCAATAGTAAATTTCAAAAGGGAATTGGATATATATTTGAAAAAGGAAAAATTTGCAGGGCTATGGGGAAAGAGCAGATGAGTGGGGCTAATTGGTCAGCTTTTTAAAAGAGCCACGATGGACCGAATGACCTCCTTCTGTGCTGTATGGTTCTATGATTCTCCATCAAAATTGCCTCTGGCCAGTCTATCTCTTTATCTAGTCTTCAACACATTAACTTATAGGCATCACTCGACATTGGCAAACAGTGTCTACCTTGAATGAGAAATGTAACATTTTGTTCACTTTCTCTTTTAGCTTCACATGAATAGTTGAGGGAAGCAAAAGAGCATAGGTCAATAAACAGCTTAAATTAGGCAGAGTTTTACTGACTTCAATCAGTCGCACGGCCTACCATAACATCACAAACAATTGTATTTATACTATCAGTCCATGTTATTCGGGTTGATGGAAAAACCAGACCATATAATAATTCCTGAATGTATAGGGCTTAAAAATAAAGGTCAGGAATAAACAGTTGAATGGGCAACTTATCTATTTGTACAAAACAACTGCAGAAAAATTCTGTCTCTGAAACACAAAATAAGTAACTCTCCATAATTGTTTCCATCAAGAACTTCATTTGCTTAGATCTTTGAAAGATTATGAAACAATTTATAACTCTCACCAGAACTCTCTAATGCAACTAAGAGTCAAAAGGTCAAAAAGGAGCTGAAAATTTTACACGCACATGTTCCATGTTATAAACTGTTGAAAGTTGATGACCGCCTTATCTATGATTAAAGCTGAAGGAAATATCAAACATATCTTTTCAGAACAATCGGCTCGCAAGATAAGTTTTATTTTTCAAGAATTTATTTTCTGCCATATTATTTTCCGGAGAGCCTACAGTGGAATATATTTGAGGATATGCTCAAGTTTCTCACTTCACTGGTTCCCCCCAGGCTATGACCCCCCTGTATTTCTTTCCCTTTACTGGTCCCCCCCCAAGGCTATGACCCCCTGTATTTCTCTCCCTTTACTGCCCCCCCCCAGGCTATGACCCCCCTGTATTTCTCTCCCTTTACTGGTTCCCCCCCCCCCGCAGGCTATGACCCCCCTGTATTTCTCTCCCTTTACTGGTCCCCCCAGGCTATGACCCCCCTGTATTTCTCTCCCTTTACTGGTCCCCCAGGGTATGACCCCCCTGTATTTCTCTCCCTTTACTGGTCCCCCAGGGTATGACCCCCCTGTATTTCTCTCCCTTTACTGGTCCCCCCAGGCTATGACCCCCCTGTATTTCTCTCCCTTTACTGGTCCCCCCAGGCTATGACCCCCCTGTATTTCTCTCCCTTTACTGGTCCCCCAAGGTATGACCCCCTTGTATTTCTCTCCCTTTACTGGTCCCCCCAGGCTATGACCCCCCTGTATTTCTCTCCCTTTACTGGTCCCCCCAGGCTATGACCCCCCTGTATTTCTCTCCCTTTACTGGTCCCCCAGGGTATGACCCCCCTGTATTTCTCTCCCTTTACTGGTCCCCCCAGGCTATGACCCCCCCTGTATTTCTCTCCCTTTACTGGTCCCCCCAGGCTATGACCCCCCCTGTATTTCTCTCCCTTTACTGGTCCCCCCAGGCTATGACCCCCCTGTATTTCTCTCCCTTTACTGGTCCCCCCAGGGTATGACCCCCCTGTATTTCTCTCCCTTTACTGGTCCCCCCAGGCTATGACCCCCCTGTATTTCTCTCCCTTTACTGGTCCCCCCAGGCTATGACCCCCCTGTATTTCTCTCCCTTTACTGGTCCCCCCAGGCTATGACCCCCCTGTATTTCTCTCCCTTTACTGGTCCCCCAGGCTATGACCCCCCGTATTTCTCTCCCTTTACTGGTCCCCCCAGGGTATGACCCCCCCTGTATTTCTCTCGCTTTACTGGTCCCCCAGGGTATGACCCCCCCTGTATTTCTCTCCCTTTACTGGTCCCCCAGGGTATGACCCCCTTGTATTTCTCTCCCTTTACTGGTCCCCCAGGGTATGACCCCCCCTGTATTTCTCTCCCTTTACTGGTCCCCCAGGGTATGACCCCCTTGTATTTCTCTCCCTTTACTGGTCCCCCCAGGGTATGACCCCCCCTGTATTTCTCTCCCTTTACTGGTCCCCCAAGGTATGACCCCCCCTGTATTTCTCTCCCTTTACTGGTCCCCCCAGGCTATGACCCCCCTGTATTTCTCTCCCTTTACTGGTCCCCCAGGGTATGACCCCCTTGTATTTCTCTCCCTTTACTGGTCCCCCAGGGTATGACCCCCCTGTATTTCTCTCCCTTTACTGGTCCCCCAGGGTATGACCCCCTTGTATTTCTCTCCCTTTACTGGTCCCCCAGGCTATGACCCCCCCTGTATTTCTCTCCCTTTACTGGTCCCCCAGGCTATGACCCTCCCTGTATTTCTTTCCCTTTACTGGTCCCCCCAGGGTATGACCCCCCCTGTATTTCTCTCCCTTTACTGGTCCCCCCAGGGTATGACCCTCCCTGTATTTCTTTCCCTTTACTGGTCCCCCCAGGCTATGACCCTCCCTGTATTTCTCTCCCTTTACTGGTCCCCCCAGGGTATGACCCCCCCTGTATTTCTCTCCCTTTACTGGTCCCCCAGGCTATGACCCCCCCTGTATTTCTCTCCCTTTACTGGTCCCCCAGGGTATGACCCTCCCTGTATTTCTTTCCCTTTACTGGTTCCCCAGGCTATGACCCTCCCTGTATTTCTCTCCCTTTACTGGTCCCCCCAGGGTATGACCCTCCCTGTATTTCTCTCCCTTTACTGGTCCCCCAGGCTATGACCCCCTTGTATTTCTTTCCCTTTACTGGTCCCCCCAGGCTATGACCCCCCTGTATTTCTCTCCCTTTACTGGTCCCCCAGGGTATGACCCCCTTGTATTTCTTTCCCTTTACTGGTCCCCCCAGGGTATGACCCCCCCTGTATTTCTCTCCCTTTACTGGTCCCCCAGGGTATGACCCCCTTGTATTTCTTTCCCTTTACTGGTCCCCCCAGGCTATGACCCCCTGTATGTCTCTCCCTTTACTGGTCCCCCCAGGCTATGACCCCCTGTATTTCTCTCCCTTTAATAGTCCCCCCAGGGTATGACCTCCTGTATTTCTCTCCCTTTACTGGTCCCCCCAGGCTATGACCCTCCTGTGTTTGCGAGCGAGGAGCAGCTGGCATAGTACACTTGTTTGACCCAGTTAGTAATATCTATCCAATGCTCTTTTCAATTATCTCCGTGATACTGTGAATTACTGCACCAAATGGAAACAAATTCCTCATATTAATACTCCTATACAGAGTTACTGAAACTTCAATAAAGCCTAAAACCAAGAAAGATGGGGAAAACACTGTTCTCAATATGTTATGGGAAGAGCTTCACCCCTTACTAAAAAGCTTTCCATCACGTATCCCATTCTAACAGAAAGAGTAGGAAAGCTTGGAGCACAAACCTCCAGAAATTACCATAAATGCTGCTGATGATTGCACGCTATGAAGTGGCTTATGCTCCAGTCCCTACCACCCTATCAGAAGGATAGCTAATACACAGTTGTCCAACTACCAGGGAAGAGCTGCCGCTATCTCTTAGATTACAATTGTGATTGACTAGGCTCTCACTCACCCTGCTTTCAAGCTGGCTGATCAATGCCACTCATGATCAACCAATGGGAGGCAAATTTTAAGTAAGGCAAGTCAAACAACATCAAGCTGTTGGACTAAGAACTGACAAAGTAAAGCCAGCACACGGATAATGATCTTTCCATTGATGGTCAAGCAATCAATGCTGAAGCTGCTGCACAAGAGAGTGTTATAGAATTTGGATTAGTAGTTTTTAAAAATTCACAAAGCAACCCAGCAGCTCTTGTTAAAAGAATATGGGGGCTAGGATTTTTCTCCAAGACAGTTTCGACACCAAAGGTGGGTCAGGGCAGGATCTTCCCCTGCTGTCCCACCCTACATCATCCCAAACCTATTTTCCTGGGTCGGGCCTCATTAAAGACCTCAGTGGTACCTCCACTTTACAAAGAAAGCCCATTCTGCTAATGAAAAATACAGTGATGCAGTAGCTGTACCCCAAAAAGTGGGCTCAAGCCCCGTGAGGAAAACAAACATTTGTGCCTCCAATGGCTCCATTAAGAACCCAATGGAAGTTGCTGGCTTGCGGGCCACTTGGAAGAGGGAAAGGCGGCCAGGAGCAGGTCCTCACTCTGCCCCTTTGTTGATCTATTTGCCGCTGCTTCAACAAGTACCACCACCCTGCTTCTGCTCTAGCCAAGGGTCAGCAGTATAAGAGCAGAAGGCCCTGCTGTTCTGGCATCAGTTATCTGCAGCGGGACAGTCAACCTAGGTTCCTACTGGGAAAGATGTTGAAACTTGTTAATGACAGTTTATGGGGTGAAGATCCAATGGTACGCCACCCCACCTCACTGCTCCAGCTCACAATTTTGGGTAGTATAGCAGATGTTAATGCAGGGCTGAACCTCTAGCCTTAACACACATTCCAACTCATTACCCAAGCTACATTTTTTTGCCACTGTCAAGCGGGAGTCTAACCACCTCCCCTTGACATTCAGTGGCATTACTATCGCCGAATCCCCCACCAACAACATCCTGGGGGTCACCATTGACCAGAAACGGAACTGGACCAGCCACATAAATACTGTGGCAACAAGAGCAGGTCAGAGGCTGGGTATTCTGCGGCGAGTGTCTCACCTCCTGACTCCCCAAAGCCTTTCCACCATCTACAAGGCACAAATAAGGAGTGTGATGGAATACTCTCCACTTGCCTGGATGAGTGCAGTTGCAACAACACTCAAGAAGCTCGACACCATTCAAGACAAAGCAGCCCGCTTGATTGGCGCCCCATCCACCACCTTAAATATTCACTCCCTCCACCACCGGCGTACCGTGGCTGCAGTGTGTACCATCTACAAGATGCACTGCAGCAACTCGCCAAGGCTTCTTCGGCAGCACCTCCCAAGCCTGCGACCTCTTCCACCTAGAAGGACAAGGGCAGCAGGCGCATGGGAACACCACCACCTCCAAGTTCCCCTCCAAGTCACACACCATCCTGACTTAGAAGTATATCGCCGATCCTTCATCGTCGCTGGGTCAAAATCCTGGAACTTCCTACCTAACAGCACGTGGGAGTACCTTCATCACACGGACTGCAGCGGTTCAAGGCGGCGGCTCACCACCACCTTCTCAAGGGCAACTAGGGATGGGCAATAAATGCTGGCCTTGCCAGCGACAACCACATCCACAAATGAATTTTAAAAAACTAGATTGGGCACTCGATTAATAGCTAACACTCCATCTATAGAATTTTCTACTGATGTGATAAACCACAGTAACTTTGAATATCAGATCATCCTAGACTGTTCAACTAATGTACTGTTAGTCCTGAAATATTTTTGCTTTATAGTTTGGAAGTCACATGCATTTATTGTTTACTGGCCCAAAGCCAGTGTTGGCAAATAGTTGTTGTTTTTGACCCTGTTTATATGGGTCAATGTTACTTTACAAAATTGGCCAGATGCACTGATTACAATATTCTCAACACGTCTTCAAGGCCTGACATGTAATCTATCACGTTTCACACTTAAATATCAACTAAAAGTCCACAATTCTAAAGATGCGGATTTTTATTTGAAAACAAAACAAATATCAATCATAATTTGAAGGATTAAAGCAGAATTCAGTATATGAAATATATTTTGATTTAAATAGTGAAGATTTTCAAAAACAATATCTGAACTCATTACAGTTTTAGCAATGGTTGAATGAGTGGAATATTTAATTCAAACATGAACAAGCATCTAAAGAACCTCAACAATAGAAAAAATTAAATATGTTCAAACTGATCATAGTTTTCCTTGAAAAAGTTCACAATAACCATTTATAGTCACCAAATCAAAAAAATAGCAAATCGCAAATGGTCTCAGTGCTTGCATAGAGCCTACAGCAGAGCGCCTCATCTCACTGACTACATCTTCCCATCCTGCCCTCGTATCCTTTTATTGCTTTCTCCCTTGTGTATGCATCAAGCCTCCCCTTAAATGCATCAATACTATTTGCTTCAACTATTGCATGTGGCAGCGAGTTCCACATTCTCACCACTCTCTACGTTCCTCCGAAATTCTTTATTTGATCTGTTAGTAGCTATTTTCTATTTATGTCCCCTTGTTCTGGGCTCACCCACAAGTGGAAACAGCTTGCATTGCTACTTTTAGTGGCTTGTGTGTCCATATTCCCAGATTCCCTGCTCCTCTATCCCATTTAGTTTATTGCCTTTCAAGAAATAAGTAGCCTCCTTATTCCTCTGACCAAAATGAACTACCTCACATTTTGCTATATTAAATTCCATTTGTCATTCAGCTACCAACTCTGCAAGCTTGTTTGTGTCTTCCTGTATTTCAACATTATTAGTTATATGCACCCCCCACCCTCAGTTTGGTACTTTGACACCAAACTCCAATTACTGAGTCCAAATCATTTACGTGCATGATGAACAGCGATCCCAACACAGATCCCTGCAGGACACCACTTCCCACTTTCTGAGAAACTTCTCTTAACACCTACCCCTTTCTGTTTTCTATATGGTCGCTACCTTTCATTTTTTTTTCTTTATTCGTTCACAGGATGTGGGCATCGCTGGCAAAGGCCAGCATTTATTGCCCATCCCTAATTGCCCTTGAGTGGTTTGCTAAGCCATATCAGAGGGCAGTTAAGAGTCAACCACATTGCTGTGGGTCAGGAGTCACATATAGGCCAGACCAGGTAAGGACAGCAGATTTCCTTCCCTGAAGGACATTAGTGAACCAGACAGGTTTTTATGGCAATCTGGTAGTTTCATCATCACCATTACTGACACTAGCTTTCTATTCCAGATTTATTTAATTAAACTGAATTTAAATTGACCAGCTGCCTTGGTGGGATTTGAATTCACGTCGCTGGACCATGATATCCAGGCCTCTAGGATTACTAGTCCAGAAACATTACCACTATGCTACCGTTCCTATTCATTCTGCCAACTGGCCGCAGATGCCACACGCCCCGACCTTCATCATGAACTGTCATTTTATCCATTCTAGAAACAGATCGATATTGTCCCATCTATATTTTATTGTTTCTAAGGGTGCCTTTTCTCATCATGCCCATAAGCTTTATCCAATCTTCTCTGAAAAATTTAATTTCCAGGCTTATTACATCTCTGTAAACAGAATTTCTCCCGAACATCAAGGAAGGCAGTCCTGTGCAACCAAGCATATGGGAAAGCAAATATCAGACATTCTGCCAATAATCCATTCCTCTTCATCTCATAATGTAGAAGTCATATCAATTTCAGGGGCTATAACTATAAGCCAATAAGTCTCCAGTTCAAATAGAGGAAACCTGAATTAATATTTTATTAAAAACAAGAATGCTTTATTGCACTGGACAACTTCATATGACATTCACAGCAAAAATTGTTAAAACGTAGTTTGAGCAAAAGACTGTAATCTTGGAAAGCAAATTGAGAATATCCCACCTATAAATACTGCAAATTCCTCTGTACCATGGTTTAATGAAAACACTATAAAAGCAGCCAAAAGTAGACTGGCAATTCATCACCAATTTTTTTTTAATAGAATTCCACTGGACATTATACACACACGGCCTCTTTCCACTATAGAGTGACATCTTACATCAACTCACTGGTTCAGACAGGAACAAGAGCCATTCTGCTACAGAATGTGACAAAATCTAAAGCCATCTACAGGACTGTGGCACGGATCCCAGGTACTGAGAAAGAAGGCCACTGTTTAATTAAGATGACTATGACAGCTTAGAAATGACATGATGGACTGGGCACCAGCTGAAATATTATACATTGGACAGCACCGTGCATGAACAATGAAGGTCCCACGTGCTTGGGTTTGGAACGGCAGGCTGAAAATTTCTCTTTGGTCTGACCAAATGCAAACACTCTCTTTCGATTATTTTACGGAATATTCGGCAATTTGTACATCTTAAGTATTGAAATTTCTGTTTATTGGAAAATTAAAATGGAGTATTCACTGCACTACAGACTCTAAAAATGATGCAAAGAATCAGAAGTGCAGTCATTTGCAAGTACCTGTACCAGACAGATACTGCTGGGCACCAGAATTAGAGTTCACCTGTACCTGACCAATTCAAGTATGGGTAGGCAACTGTACTTTTAGTCTGCATTTGATGTAATAGTTTACTGGTTGCCATTAGAAAAATTATCCTCAACATAGGGTCAACACAGAATTTATACTTTTCTCAGTTTTACGTTATTAGCTTGTCTGCATATTAAGTAAATTTTAAATGTTTTTTCACTAATTATACTCAAATCCCCCAAAATGCACACTTTCTAGACATTTGTTCCACATCTTCCACCTTGTAGCTGTGATTTCTCCCATTGAAATTAATGTAAAAATCAAATTGCTATTTAAAAATAACAAAATTTGTTTGGTATACTATATACGTTATGAAGGATTATTTGACGGCCTTCTTTGGGGGGGGGTGGGGGAGGAAAAAGTCCAGTAGTAACGATAATATTTGGTCTAAGAATGAGTCATTTTGCAATCAGAAGTTTAACGTTTTTCTTAGCTTACCTGTATTTTGCACACCGATTCTGGGGCGTAAAACGGGTGTCACAGATCAGCGCCCCGTCTGCTTTTACTTTCCATCGACTTCAATGGAAACTTTGGCAGGGTGTACAACAAGGTTAGCTGGTCTGATACCGCCCATATTGTGTCTCCACTGATGTGATAAGTTCCAGCGCTAGTGTGAAATGTACAATATATTCTACTTAATCCTGTTGTCTGTCTGCCAATAACACATTGTAAGTATGGCATGCAATATTTAATGCAAACTGAAAATAAACCTTATTGTTTCATTTGCCATCCCTTGGAAAAGGGATTGGAAATTTTCAGAATGAAGAGCAATTATCTACCATCATGTGGTGAGATCCATATATGCTGTCTGCATATCAATAACAAGGCGCACCGACGTCAGTGTTCTCGCTCAGGCCAACAGCCCCAGCATCGAAGCTTTGACCACGCTCGATCAGCTCCGATGGACAGGTCACATCGTCCGCATGCCCAAAACGAGACTCCCAAAACAAGCGCTCTACTCTGAGCTCCGACACGGCAAGAGGGCCCCAGGTGGGCAGAGGAAACGCTTCAAGGACACCTCAAAGCCTCCTTGAAAAAGTGCAACATCCCCACCCGACACCTGGGAATCCCTGGCCCAAGACTGCACAAATTGGAGAAGAAGCATCCGGGAAGGCGCCAAACACCTGGAGTCACTTCGCTGGGAGCAAGTGGAAGCCAAGTGCAAGGAGCGCACGTCAACCCAAGTACCCCACCTACCCGCCCCTTCAACCACCGTCTGCCACACCTGTGACAGAGACTGTAGGTCCCGCATTGGACTCATCAGTCACCTGCAAACTCATTTTTAACGTGGAAGCAAGTCATCCTCAGTTCCGAGGGACTGCCTAAGAGGAGAGAAGAACAATGCACCATAATAATTACCAAATATTCCACCAATAATCCAATCACACCGCCATCAAATATTAGATATAAATAACAGAAGCGATTCCTATAAAGGAAATGGATGTCAGAATTGCATAGTCAAAGCTCAGACAGGCAAATTAAACAAAGTTAACAAAACAACATGCAAAAGAAAACTATCCAAAAATAATCCTGCTTCCCTCAGGATGATAGCATGATAAATTAATAAAATGTAGTTATTACAGTTTGAATATGAAAAACCCACAATGTTATGCCACATACAGCTTCAAAACATGCCTGGGGCATACAGTAATTTACTTCAAATAAATAGCAGTGTTTTCAGTACTGATGGAGCTGTGCTAATTATCCTTTGCCCTAATTTAGGGTGGTGTCCTTATTTTCAAAACTAATCAAAATTCTGCAACACCAGCCCCTTTTTCATCCTGAAACCCGGCTTGGTTTCCTTTTGTTCTTGGCAGGTCACGTGCTGTGGTGTTACTGGCACTTATATGCACAATATTACCTGTCTATTTTTTCCAGATGGCTGGCTGAACACAAGATGCAGTTCATTGCTGCATTAGTACTCTATCAAAACCTTGCGATTGCATCAACATCAGTAATTAAGATAAATATCTTTTGACACCATGTTTTAGATAGGTATACACCAAATTAATAGCTTTACCCCAAATATCTGAGCATTTAGCAATTATAATATCCAGTAACATGATATTAATATAGATCATATAATTTTAGCAAATAGTATTCACCAAGAAATCAAACTATTTTAGTACCAGCTTTCACCTACTGTTTCTAACGCATATATACACACACACACACACAGTGTACACAAATCTTTATCTGTATTGTAAACCTACACGTATAAATTATTGTTGATGCAGTATTGATATTCTGCCACTGGATGGCAATAGCATATCTGGTAACCACAATACCCTACAGCATTTATGAAGCTAAAGACATCTAGGGGCAGAACAGAGTCATTGGGCTGGATTTTCAATGGGCCATGGAGTCGGGATTGGAGGCGTGTGGGAGTTTAAAATCCCGAAATCGGGGGTCCCGACCCCATCCCGCCCCCAACCTGCCTCTATGCCAGTTTCAAAGGAGGCGGGTACCCGCCCCGCACTGGGACCCGCCTCCCCGAGGCGGGAAGGGGATTAGTGCCAATTAACTGCCTGTTAACAGGTAGTTAACAGGCAGTTTTTAGCCTAATCCCTATTTTTATTGTTGAAATGTGGGATTCCCGACGGCTCCAAACCACGCCAAGTTAGCGAGGCGGGCCGTCGGGATGAAGGGCTTGGAGGGGTCGAGATGTCCGGTGTTCAGGTGAGTGATGGGTGCATGAGTGCAAAGGTAAGTGTGTTTGGTGTGTGTAAAGTGTTTAAAGAAGTTCTACTAACCTTTACTTACCTTTACAGCCTTCCTTCCTTCAGGTCTCAGGAGTCCCTCAGCTCACCGGCACAGAAAGCAGAATGGCCGCCAGCTGTCAAAATCTGCAGCCTCTGCTTTCCTGTTCCAGGGAGATCTCTAAATCATCCTGAAAGGAAGGAATTAGCCTGGAGTACAGATTGTCAGTGTTTGACAGCTTCAAAAGGTCTTGACAGATGAAATATCAATCTGTGACGTCACCTGTTGCCGGCTGGTCCTTAATTGGCCTGCTGAGCCCGCTGGGCGGGCTCAACAAGGTCAATCAAGTCAAAATCGCGTGGGTTGGCTAGAACTCGATGGAGGCGGGACTACAACCCCGAAATTGTAGTCCCGCCTCCCACCCGACTCCTGAATGAAAATCCAGCCCGTTACATCAACTTTGTTAGTATTGGGACTCAATTTACACTTCCATCGCCCTGACCACTCCATTAACACTGACAAAGAGGCCGGCGACATTTTGGAAGAGGTCTGTGACCCCCATTGCCATTTTAGGTCACAGCTCCTTGGTCTGACCAGTTCCATGGTCAATGTAGCCAAGGAGGCCCAGTCAAGGTAAGTTTGGAATTATTTTTTGTGGGGCCTGGAGAACAGGAGTGCTCCTCCAGGCCCCCCCCAAAATAATCTGGGCCACTACCGCCCCCGGGACCCCCCACCCACCCCCAGCGTCCCACCCCCAAACTGATTTTACTGGGGGCTGGGGCGGCCCGATATTGGGAGGCCACAATCTGGCGAGCTGCATCCTGAAGCCCGTTTGCCACCCGCAGCTCGCTGGCTCGATGTTAACGAGCCCGGTGCCTCAAAATGGCAGCCGCCTCTTCGCCATGGGTACAGACGATCGACTTTGCGAATCAGTCGCCTAAAAGTAAATATCAACTCCTTTGTCCATAACTGGGGAATATTAGTGGTCAAATTCCAACAAGTCGTTCTGAAATTGCATTGTCTACTATTTAATACTAACCCATTTACTTTATATGGGCTAATGCCTGTATTAAAATAATGGACAAAGGAATTTCATACAAATACATTAAGTGTCATCTACGAACAGCAGCAACAGCAATCTCAAGGGTCTGAAATCCCATATTTGATTCTTGAATATTGGACATGAAAGCCTTAATGGTTTCATATTTTCAGAATTCTAAATCTAATACTGTTGCAGAATTTCAACAAACTGCACGACTGTGAATGTAATAACCCACAGGAATTTCTATTTTAAAAATTATGGATTGTGTTTTATTATTAGATGAATTGAAGGCAATTTGCGACATAAAAATATACATGAATTCCAAGCTTTTACTCCGCATCGCTCAGACATGGTAAATGTCTTTGCAATTCACCAGCTCGAAAACTCCGTATTCTGGGTGGTCTGCATCGTGTTACATATGAAATCTGATATTCTGTGAAGTCCAATGTCATTTTGCATCACCAATTGCATTAATCAATCTACTTTTATAAGCTTCAATATCTAAAAAGCTGGCAAACCAACATTAATCGAATCTACCGCAGTCAGAGCAAAGCCTGCTCAATCAATTCAAAAATCAATGTTGCAACCAAGTAAAGACGACAGATGAAGATTTATTCACAACCAGGAGAATTAAACACTAGAAAGCAACTATTGATGCTCCTAGAGATTCACCTCTGCTCCCTTCATGAACCCAAACAACTCTGCAGGAACATTTGACAAATTATCCGTGGATAAAAAACTTGATTCAAGAAACCCAGTAATGTTGATCATTGCTGCTGCCAATGTAACTACATGCTAGAAAGGTAAAGCCTAGAGCCTCCAGTTGACGTAACACCTAAAAATCAACCAAAGTCATATCTGCATAGAAATAAAACTTAAGAGTGTTCATGTATAAAGAGTAACATAAAACAGGTTTCTTTACCAATAACAGCGCCCGAAAGATATCCAACCAGAAACATGTTTGTTCCAAGGTGTTCCCTCACTTTGCACAAACCTCAAGTCAAACATTTTTTCAGCTTCTGCAGCTGCTCCATAGCGTCTGAAAATAAATGATGCAGCATTTCCAGCATCTTCCTGGGCCTAATACATCAGGAGCGACTGACACATTGCAACAAAAAGACACATCATTCACCCTCTCTATATGGGCAAAAATGCACGAGACTGATGACAATTCAAAGCACGATACGCCAGCCTTGAGGCCTACATAACATTCAACCCTGTGAACATTATCTATGTTTTTCACTGTTTTGTTTACCTGAAACCTAGTAGTTCCTAGTGGGGGGAAAAAATGAATAGCTTAACACAGTATTTCAACATAGCTCACTGGATCACAAGATATGTTCGGATGAAGGCCGCTCTTCAGCCCATTTCACCTCAACCTACCAGAATACCAACACTACCAGTTCCACGGTTCAGCATCCAATTATTTCTTAAATGAGGCTGGTGTGTTAGCTTCAACCCATTCCAGGTGTTGATCACATCTGTGCTGAACCTGTGCCCTCTTGCCTCGCAGCCCTGGTGTATCCCAAAAAAACAATGCTCACACTGGTTCATTAAACCAGTGTTTTTATCCCAGCAGTCAAAGTGGCCGCAGTCTGCTGCAATTAGACAAAAGCCCAGATATTTATTGATGTTAAGATAATGCTGATTGGTAAATCTAGGCTAAGGTATCCTTAGCATGCTAAGATTTCAATTACTAGTATTGATGCTTCACCATAACACTTCATGCTTACTATTCGCAGTTCTCCATTTATTGAATCTGACAGATTGCTAGCTTGTCGTTTTGTGAGGCTGCTCTGCAAGAAGTGCGTTCACCTAGTAATCTCATCAGGTGCTCAGAGTGGCCTCGTCCAGAAAGGACGGCTGAATGGCTGGAAACAGGTCTAAGAAATTAGCCTCATGTCTTTGAAACAGCTGTATTTACTTGTGTGGCGTGTCTTTTAAATTCATTTCTCTCATTTTGAAATTAATAGGAGGCAAGAGATACATCTGACCCCAGCCTACACTGTTTTTCAGTGGGTCTCTGCTTGCTAGGCAGTTGAATAAGCTGGACCTGGTCAAAATGCTCCATACACCTCAAAAATAATCAAATACATTTCAGGATTCTAAAATGCACCAAGCAAAAGTAATATTTTCTTTATACTTCATTCATTTGACAGTTACAATAGGGAAGTAATATTTCTCCTGCTATTGCTCTACAATAAGATAATTTAACCTTGCATTTTATCCTATTCCTGGTGCATCTTTGACAGCTAAACTCCAAGCTATTCAGCGTTGGAATTGGGGATCAGTACCTACTCAAGTGGATCAACTCATGACTTATTTTACTGAGAATATTTTACATTTCTTTCACCCTTTCGCCGTCTCCCCACTCGCTCTTTCTTTCTCTCCAACAGGAGTCATATTTAGTATTTAAATATAAACTAGTAAACATCTTGTTAAATCCTCAAACTTATTTAATTACTTTTCTTAAGCGAAGTCCCAAAAGTTGTTTAATTTTTCTTTGTCAGTGAATTCCTGGCTTCATTTAATTACTTTTCTTCAATGATGTACTCCTGACTATAATTTTGTTTCTTCACTAACTCCTGACTTCATGCAATCATTTTATCATCAGTATCTTACCCAAAAGTAGGCAGGAAACCTATCACGGCCATCTCGTGTGATGGCGATCAGGGCGGGGGTGGGGGGGAGGATCGTTTTCCGGCAGTGACCTGTGTTTTTTGAACGTGGGGTCGGGAGGAGATTGTTGGTCGCAGCCCAACAGGAGGTCCCTTTAAAGGCCGCCCGTTAGGAAAACCAGGCCTACATGCAGGCGCCGCAGTCAGGGTGACCCAATCTTGAAATGGTGGCCTCAAAAAGACGCTAAGCGCCTTATTTGCATATGCAACAGGGCCAACACCCATTTCAGGTGTGAACACTGCACACTGATTTATTGGCCTTTACCAATATGGTGGGTGGCGCACTTCCAGTTCGTGACGAGCGTGGGCTTCATGCCTGTCATATTGGAGGCTTAGGAGGCCGTAAAATGGGCACTGCGCAGCCAGATTTCTAGGACAACACATGTAGAAATGCACAATACAGCCGAATCCTAATAAACACATACGTAGCTTGTCATATAAAAGTTCTGCTTCAGCGAAAGTGTTTTAAGTTCCACATAAAAAAAGCCAATTTGCAGATGTTTCTTTTACAACTCAGTCATATATTCATTCAGCATTTCAGTCAAAACAAAACCTGAAAATGCCTAAATGTGTGTTTTTACACAAAACTGATTAGACTTCTAATATAGGCTGGAGGCAAAATGCACTGACTGCAAATGTGTGTGTGTTTGGGGGGTGGGGGGGGAAGCAATAAGTAGGGAAAATGTTTTTCTCAGATCAGAACTTTGATTGCAAATGCTCTGCTTTGAGCAGGATTTTTAATTAATTGGAGTGCCGAGGATTCAGGTTCAATATATATGAAATGCAGGGCTTGGATATGTACACAATGTTTGTGGTGAACTCTCCATAAACCTTGCTACGAGAAACACTTGAGAAACAGGCATTTACCAACCAAGCTATTTCTCAACAGGCATAGACATGAAGAGGTGTGAAATCATGCCAGACTACTTGACCTCAGTATTGGGGGAGAAAATCTGTATGCGGGTTTTCATGGGTCATTAATAATGGTTCTTTTGTTGTTTTAGTGATGTGTCTGTTTCTGGTGGTTCATGCATGACTGGTGTTTCTTTTAAAGAAAAGTAAAAGGAGGGGGAAAAAATGTCAGACAGGAAAAAAGTTCAAGGCTCTACAGCTTGTTTCATTTTTCTTCATTTCACTGGCAAATGGCTACGGTCAAAGTTCAGACCCACTCCACAGGACAATGCCCTAAGAAACAAAATGTTCCTTGTCTTGTGTTTACAGCTATCTTTAATTTCAAGAAGAAGTCAAGCTGGAATGTCCCAGGTTTGATCTCTGATCTGTGCGCAGAGTTAGCTGATCCAGGCAGGGGAGTTGGTAGGGTTGCTACAATTGGCCTCAGCACCCGTGGGCTGCACAGGGTAAAATTAACAAGCATTCCCGCTCCCAACTACTGCCCAGTGACCTCTGTTGGAAAGTACGAGTGTGAATACCATACAAGGCTAGGAAATGATTCAGCTACAATGCCCACATGATCGAATAGCCTGTTGATACACTAATATCGGGCACTAGGGCGAGGTACCCAAAACATCCCATGAAACCAACCCCTGCATGAGTCAGTGGGGGAGAAATTCGGTGGGCTGCGCCACCAGTTAGCACCTAAAGAGGGCACTCAGTGGCTTTAGCGCACTGACCACGCCTCCCGCGATATTTAGCTGGGGCGCTAATGGCGGCGTTAGCCTGTTGCGCTGCGCCGCCACCGATGACGTCATCGGTGTGCATAGCGCCCCGCTACCGCCCCGATCGCAATATTTGGCAGCGACCGCCTCTGTAGCGCCGCTCGCTAATCGCGCCTGGTTCACGGGGCCTACTTGTGGCGGCAGTGGCGCAAATTAAGGTGGCGGTGCGGGGCGGACATTTTTTTCAGCGACCACCTGCCAGCACCTCCGTCCCCGGCCTCCTGTTCTCCCCCGCGGCATTGCCGGCTGTTTTCCGAGAGCCCGGCACTTCTCCTCGGTGCCGTGCTCTTTTGCCGGCACTCGCGATCGCTCATCGCGCTGGTGCAGGCCCCTCCCCCTTAAGAATGGGAGGAAGGCCCGCAGTACCGCAGCGCGCCGTGCCGCAGCACCCTAAGAGGGACGCGGAGCACCTCGAGCCTCGCCCCATGTCCCTCTTGGGGCGCTCAAGCTGAATTTCCGGCGATCGCTGCTACTCCGATCGCAGCGTAAAATCTGGCGCCCAGGCGAGCTTGGCGCCCCGTTTGCGGCTCCACCCAATTTCTCCCCCGGTGTGTTTAGGAGAGGAGGAAGAAAACTTGAGGCCAAAAAAGTTTTAAATTCGACAAACAGCATCTAATGGTATCTGACCTGAACAAATGTAGTTTGTTTTACATCAGTTAGCCTGTAAGCAGAGTTTAATAAACAACTGCTACAGTTTTTTTTCATATGCTGGTATAAGTTGGATAAAATTGAATGATTTAAATAAAATAAGAACATATGACAGCTTTAAATAAAAGGTGTATCTTTTGTCAAGTTTTTTAAAATTTGTTTATGGGATGTGGGCGTCGCTGGCAATGCCAGCATTTATTGCCCATACCTAGTTGCCCTTGAGAAGGTGGTGGTGAGCCGCCTTCTTGAACCGCTGCAGTCCGTGTGGTGAAAGTACTCCCACAGTGCTGTTAGGGGAGGAGTTCCAGGATTTTGATCCAGCGACGATATACTTCTAAGTCAGGATGGTGTGTGACTTGGAGGGGAACCTGGAGGTGGGGGTGTTCCCATGCGCCTGCTGCCCTTGTCCTTCTAGTAACATAGAAGATAGGAGCAGGAGTCGGCCATTCGGCCCCTCGAGCCTGCTCCGTCATTCAATGCGATCATGGCTGATCATCCAAATTCAGTACCCTGTCCCTGCTTTCTCCCCACATCCCTTGATCCCCTTAGCCTTAAGAAATATATCTAACTCCTTCTTGAGTATATTTAATGAATTGGCCTCAAATGTCTTCTGTGGTAGAGAATTCCACAAGTTCACCACTCTCTAGGTGAAGAAATTCCTCCTCATCTCAGTCCTAAATGGCCTACCCCTTATCCTTAGACTATGACCCCTGGTTCTGGACTCCCCGACCATCGGGAACATCCTTCCAGCATCTAGTCTGTCCAGGCCTGACAGAATTTTATAGGTTTCGATGAGATCCCCTCTCAATCTTCTAAACTCCAGTGAGTATAAGCCCAATCGACACAATCTCTCCTCATACGTCATTCCTGCCATCCCAGGTATCAGTCTGGTGAATCTTCGCTGCACTCCTTCCATGGCAAGAACGTCCTTCCTCAGATAAGGTGACCAAAACTACACACAATACTCAAGGTGCGGTCTCACCAAGGCCCTGTACAACTGTTCCTGTACTCGAACCCTCTTGCTACGAAGGCCAACATTCCATTTGCCTTCTTAACCGCCTGCTGCGCCTGCATGCTTACCTTCAGCGACTGGTGCACAAGAGCACCCAGGTCTCTCTGCACTTCCCCTTCTCCCAATCTATTGCCATTCAAATAATAATCTGTCTTCCTGTTTTTGCCACCAAAGTGGATAACCTCACATTTATCCACATTATAGTGCATTTGCCATGTTTCTGCCCAATCACCCAGCCTGTCCAAATCGTACTGGAGTTTCACGACATCCTCCTCACAGCTTACCCTCCCACCCAGCTTTGAGTCGTCTGCAAATTTGGAGATATTACATCCAATTCCCTCGTCCAGATCATTAATATATATTGTGAACAGCTGGGGTCCTAGGACCGATCCTTGCGGTACCCCTCTAGTCACTGCCTGCCACTCAGAAAACGACCCGTTTATTCCAACTCTTTGCTTTCTGTCCGCCAACCAGTTCTCTATCCAAGTCAATACCTTGCCCCCAATCCCATGTGCCTTAATTTTGCACGCTAATCTCTTATGCGGGACCTTATCGAAAGCCTTCTGAAAGTCCAAATACACCACATCCACTGGTTCTCCCTTATCTATTTTACCAGTTACATCCTCAAAAAATTCCAGTAGATTAGTCAAGCATGATTTACCTTTTGTAAATCCATGTTGACTTTGTCCGATCCTGTCACTGCTTTCCAAGTGCTCTGCTATTACATCTTTTATAATGGACTCTAGCATTTTCCCCACTACCGATGTCAGGCTTACCGGTCTATAATTCCCCGCTTTTTCTCTGCCACCTTTTTTGAATAGTGGGGTAACATTAGCTACCCTCCAATCCATGGGTACTGTCCAGAGTCTATCGAGTTCTGGAAGATGACCAGCAATGCATCTACTATTTCTAGGGCCACTTCCTTAAGTATCCTGGGATGTAGATCATCAGGCCCTGGGGATTTATCGGCCTTCAGTCCCATCAATTTTCCTAACACCATTCCCCTACAAGTACTGATTTCTTTCAGTTCCACCCTTTCATCAGACCCTATGTTCCCCGGCATTTCTGGGAGGTTATGTGTGTCCTCCTTTGTGAAGACAGAACCAAAATATGTATTTAGTTGGTCTGCCATTTCTTTGTTCCCCATTATAAATTCCCCCGATTCTGACTGCAAGGGACCTACGCTTGACTTCACCAATCTTTTTCTCTTCACATATCTATAAAAGCTTTTACAGTCAGTTTTTATGTTCCCTGCAAGCTTACTCTCATATTCTATTTTCCCTTTCTTAATTAATCCCTTTGTCCTCCTTTGCTGAATCCTAAACTGCTCCCAATCCTCAGTTTCACTGCTTTTTCTGTCCAATTTGTATATCCTCTCCTTGGATCTTATGCTATCCCTAATTTCCCTTGTTAGCCACGGTTGAGTCACCTTTTTTGTTTTATTTTTATGCCAAACTGGGATGAACAACTTCTGTAGTTCATCCATGCGATTTTTAAAATGTTTGCCATTGACTATTCACCGTCAACCCTTTAAGTAACATTCCCCAATCCATCCTAGCCAACTTGCGCCTCATACCATCGTAGTTTCCTTATTTAAATTCAGTTCTAGGTGGAAGAGGTCGCAGGTTTGGGAGGTGCAGCCGAAGAAGCCTTGGTGAGTTGCTGCAGTGCATCTTGTAGATGGTACACACTGCAGCCACGGTACACCGGTGGTGGAGGGAGTGAATGTTTAAGGTGGTGGATGGGGTGCCAATCAAGTGGGCTGCTTTGTCCTGGATGGTGTTGAGCTTCTTGAGCGTTGCTGGAGCTGCACTCATCCAGGCAAGTGGAGAGTATTCCATCACACTCCTTACTTGTGCCTTGTAGATGGTGGAAAGGCTTTGGGGAGTCAGGAGGTGAGACACTCACCACAGAATACCTAGCCTCCGACCTGCTCTTGTTGCCACAATATTTATGTGGCTGGTCCAGTTAAGTTTCTGGTCAATGGTGACCCCCCAGGATGTTGATAGTGGGTGATTCGGCGATGATAATGCCATTTAATGTCAAGGGGAGGTGGTTAGACTCTCACTTGTTGGAGATCGTCATTGCCTGGCACTTCTGTGGTGCGAATGTTACCTGCCACTTATCAGCCCAAGCCTGAACGTCGTCCAGGTCTTGTTGCGTGTGGGCATGGACTGCTTAATTATCTGTGGAATTGCGAATGGCGCTGAACACTGTGCAGTCATCAGCAAACATCCCCATTTCTGACCTTATGTTGGAGGGAAGGTCATTGATGAAGCAGCTGAAGATGATTGGGCCTAGGACACTGCCCTGCGGAACTCCTGCCACCACAACCATCTTCCTTTGTGCTAGGTATGACTCCAGCCAGTGGAGCGTTTTCCCCGATTCCCATTGACTTCAGTTTTACCAGGGCTCCTTGATGCCAGACTCGGTCAAATGCTGCCTTGATATCAAAGGCAATCACTCTCACCTCACCTCTGGAATTCAGCTCCTTTGTCCATGTTTGGACCAAGGCTGTAATGAGGTCAGGAGCCGAGTGGTCTTGGCGGAACCCAAACTGGGCATCAGTGAGCAGGTTATTGGTGAGTAAGTGCCGCTTGATAGCACTGTCGATGATACCTTCCATCACTTTGCTAATGATTGAGAGTAGACTGATGGGGCGGTAATTGGCCGGATTGGATTTGTCCTGCTTTTTGTGGACAGGACATACCTGGGCAGTTTTCCACATTGTCGGATAGATGCCAGTCTTGTAGCTGTACTGGAACAGCTTGGCTAGAGGCGCGGCTAGTTCTGGAGCACAATAGCCGGGATGTTGTCGGGGCCCATAGCCTTTGCTGTATCCAGTGTGCTCAGCCTTTTCTTGTTATCACGTGGAGTGAATCGAATTGGCTGAAGAATGGCTTCTGTGATGGTGGGTATCTCGGGTGTAGGCCGATATGGATCATCCACTCGGCACTTCTGGGTGAAGATGGTTGCAAACATTTCAGCCTTGTCTTTTGCACTCACGTGCTGGGCTCCACCATCATTGATGATGGGGATATTCTTGGAGCTTCCTCCTCCCGTTAGTTGTTTAATGGTCCACCACCATTCATGACTGGATGTGGCAGGACTGCAGAGCTGATGCATAATGAATAAGTTTAATAATCAGAACTACTGTTGGCAAAGAATGCATTTTTCATTTCTTATGATGCAACATCCAGACCTACATTGGCTCCCAGTCTGGCAATGCCTTGATTTTAAAATTCTCATCCTTGTTTTCAAATCCCTCCATGGTCTCACCCCTCTCTATGTAACCTCCTCCAGCCCTACAACTTATAATTCTGGCCTCTTGGGCATCCCTGATTTGAATCGCTCCACCACTGGCGGCCATGCCTTCAGCTGCCTAGCCCCTCGAATTCCCCCTCTAAACCTTTCCGCCTCTCCACTTCTCTCTCCTCCTTTAAGACACAGCTTAAAAACCTGCCTCTTTGACCAAGCTTTTAGTCACCTGTCCTAATATCCCATTATGTGGCTCAATGTCAACTTTTGTTTGATAACACTCCTGTGAAGCACCTTGGGACATTTTATACATTACAGGCATTATACAAATAGAAGTTGTTGTTGTTGTTCATCTAAAATCAATCCAACTATCAATATGTACAGGGCACCTCACCTAGAGTTTCTGTTCTGCAATTTTTGTAATTATCAATAAATATTACAAACCACAATTTTAGGGGTAGAAAAATTGACCGAAATTGAGTGGTAGCGCCCCAAGAGGGAAGCGGGGCGCTACTGGAAGCACCCCGCCTCCCTCTTGGGGTGCTGCGAGGGAATATCGCGACGTTACATGGCGCTGCGGCATGTCGCGCCGCGTTATTACAGGCCTTCCTCCCCTTCTTAAAGGGGAGGAGCCTTGCGTAGCGTAACCAGGGGCCCAGCTGGTTCACCGGGGATCGGAGCGCAGCCGGCACTCCGCGGAGGGGCAGGTCAGGAGGTCGGGGACAGCAGCGGTGGCAGGTGCTGGCAGGCGTCCAGCAACAAAAATGGCCGCCCGGCACCTCACCTTTAAATACCGCCGCCCCGACCACAGGTAGACCCCCCTGACCCCGTCGGACATAGCATCCGGCAGTAAGTCGGGGGCGCTACCGAAGATCGTGGCCAGGGCGCGAGCGGGGTGCTGCACACGATGATGACATCATCGCCGGCGGCGCAGCGGGGCTCTAACGGTTAGCGCCGCCGTTAACCTCCCGCTGAATTTCGTGGGAGGCGTCGGCGGCACCGCACCCGGGCGCTAGTTGCTTTGCGTCCTGTTAGTGCCCTCTTAGGGCGCTAACAGGAGGCGCAAAGCAACCGAACATTTCCCCCCTAGTACTTTTAAACAATAATTGAATCGTGTTTTTGTCTTTCCTTATATTGTTACTCAAAAATAATTCTGACTCCAAAATAATGAGACTATGCTACAACACTGCCACTTGGACTGAAGAAAAACGACTGTTCTTCATTTTTAGTAAGTGGCACAGTAATGCAACAGCTGCTTTCTGATTTGAGACAGCATGTTCCCTAAAGAATTCCAAGTGTTGAGATGTGATTATACATTAAACATTTGCTCTCCACATATTTTTCCAATTATCTTCAAAATGCATCAATCAATGGTGCAGCAGCCGTTAACGTTGACAATTTCTAAAATTTCCCAAGTTATTTACCAGGAATAGAACTTTTTGAAAATGCACACGTAGGGGTCGATTTTCCTGGAGCCGTCAGGCGGGGTTTCAGGCATGTGGGGGGGGGAATCCTGAATTCGGGGGTCCCGACACCATCCCGCCCAAAACCCCGCTCCACGCAAGTTTCAGAGGCGGCGGGTACCCGCCCCGCACTGGGACCCACCGACCCCAGGCAGAAAGGGATTAATGCCAATTAACTGCCTGTTAACAGGTAGTTAACAGGCAGTTTTTAGCCTAATCCTTATTTTGAGGGGTGTCGTGTGGGATTCCCGACGGCTCCAAACCACGCCAGGTTAGAGCAGGCGGGCCGTCGGGTTGAAGGAGTTGGTGGGGTCGCGATGTCGGTGTTCAGGTGAGTGATGGGTGCATGAGTGCAAAGGTAAGTGTGTTTGGTGTGTCTAAAGTGTGTAAAGAACTTTTACTTACCTGTACTTACCTTAACAGCCTTTCTTCCTGTAGGCGTCGGGAGCGCATCACTCAGCCGGCACTTAAAGCTGAATGGCTGCGATCTGTGAAAAGTGACAGCCTTCAGCTTTGAGTGCTGCTGAGAGTTTTAACTGAGTCTGTGCAGAAGGACTCAGGTTAGAACTCAAACTGTCAGTGTTTGGCAGCTTCAAACAGCTGTGAAACGCTGATATTTCATCTGTCAAGAACTCTTGACAGATGAAATTTCAGTCTGTGATGTCACCTGTTGCCGGGTGGCCCTTAATTGGCCTGCTGAGCCCGCCGGGCGGGTTCAACAAGGTCAATCAAGGGAAAATCGCGTGAATTGGCCGGACGTCGATGTAGGCGGGTCTAAAACCCTAAAGTTGTACTCCCGCCTTCTTCCCGACAGCTTCGGGAAAATCAACCCCATAGTAACACAACGGGCAGGATTTTCATTGGGCCATGGAGGCGGGTGGGGGGGGGGGTTAAAAATCCCGAAATCGGGGGTCCCGACACCAGCTCGCCCCCAACCTGCCTCCATGCCAGTTTCAAAGGAGGCGGGTACCCGCCCCGCACTGGGACCCGCCTCCCCGAGGCGGGAAGGGGATTAGTGCCAATTAACTGCCTGTTAACAGGTAGTTAACAGGCAGATTTTAGCCTAATCCCTATTTTTAATGCTGAAGTGTGCGATTCCCGACGGCTCCAAACCTCGCCAAGTTTGCGAGGCGGGCCGTCGGGTTGAAGGACTTGAAGGGGTCGAGATGTCGGTGTTCAGGTGAGTGATGTGTGCATGAGTGCAAAGGTAAGTGTGTTTGGTGTGTCTAAAGTGTTTAAAGAAGTTTAAATGACCTTTTCTTACCTTTACAGCCTTCCTTCCTTTAGGTCTCAGGAGTCCCTCATCTCACCGGCACAGAAAGCAGAATGGCTGCGAACTGTCAAAAGTGACAGCCTTCAGCTGTCTGTGCAGGAGAGATTTCTAACTGAGTCTGTGGAGAAGGACTCAGGTTAGAAGACTGTCAGTGTTTGACATCTTCAAATAGCTTTCAAACACTGATATTTCATCTGTCAAAACCTCTTGACAGATGACATTTCAGTTTGTGATGTCGCCTGTTGCCAGGTGGCCCTTAATTGGCCTGCTGGGCGCGCTGGGCGGGCTCAACAAGGTCAATCAAGTTAAAATCGTGTGGATTGGCCACATCTCGATGGAGGTGGGACAACAACCCCGAAAGCTGTAGTCCCGCCTCCATCACGTCCCCTGAATGAAAATCCTGCCCAACATCTCCAAGTTCGCCTCCAAGTCACACACCATCCTGACATGGACATATATTGCAGTTCCTTCATCATCTCTGGGCCAAAGTCCTGGAGCTTCCTGCCTCACACTGTTGTGGGAGCACGATCGCCACAAGAACTGCAGCAGTTCACGAAGGCCCACCACCAATGTTGCCGCTATGCGGCCACGCAGTCATCTGCAAGGGCCCGCGCAGTCCACTCACAGGCTTTTACATTGTAGATAGCGAGCATGCACAAAAATTTGAATGGGCCGCGCATTCGGGAAGGCAGGCTGCGCTGAGGCAGTGCAGCTTACGGGGGACATTGCCCACCAGCAACTACTCAGATCAATTAGGGACAGAAAATAAACGCAGCTTTGCCAACATCATCCATATTCTGACATCAATTTTTTTTAAAATCTGCTCTTTGATCACCATTTAGAAAAACAGTGTACAGGAAACTTTTTTTTATCCGGCACGGACAGGACCAACGTGGTGCCGGTTAATCAAAAATTCCGGATAACCGAAAGCTATAGTAAAAGATACGGAGAGCTGACAGCTCCGTATAAAGCAACAAACCCTGTTGCTTAGCAACAGGTACAGAACAATGGCCACAAGTTGCAAGCATCTCTGTAGCTTAGCAACAGCTGCAGCTACACCCTTGCACAGCAACAGATGGAGGAACGCAAGTACAATATGAAGTAAAACCTACTCCTGAATTTTGCCGGTTAACCGAGGTTTCCGGTTATTTAGGTGCCGGTAAATCAAAAGTTTCCTGTATTATTCTGCTGCCAAGGTGGATCTGTGACTCTTAAAGGCCACAAATGCTATTTGTCATCTGGTAAAACTGACCCTCGGGTTGAATTCCTGGTTGGAGAATTGTGTGAGGAGGGGTCAAAGTTTATTTACTGTTCGACTCCAGAAGTAAAGGTCTGGCTTCCTTTTTCCCTTTTCAAAGTGATTGCTAAGGGTTATCAACATCAGCATCAAGAATGTAGCAGGGCGTGACATCAAACCAGAGAAGAAGAATGCAGAGCTTCACACATTCAGACCACCAAGCCCTCCTGAAGGGGACTGAAGGCAGGAAGAACAGATTCCTAGTGTGGGTGCTACCAAGCAACATCACTTGTGCCACCCCCAGAACTATAGAAATACTATTTTGAGTAAGAATGTCTCTCAGCAAAAAAACTTCAGCATGTTTCGTGTTAATCCAGCCAACTTTACCTTTGATGAATACTTAAATCAGGGCTGTTTCAATGACCCAGTTATTAATCAGAGCCAAAAAATAATGTTTCTGAGTTGCTGCTCCGACATTTGTCTATAGTGAAAGCGCCTAGTCTTGATTCCAAAGTCACTTGCTTCGAAACTGAAAACACAAGATTACTACTTTTTCTCGTGACGACCTACTGATAATATATATTTCAAATTTATAACCTATTTTTCTTTTCCTTTTCATCAATATCATTCAACATTTTAGATCAATGTTTGCTAAAAATGAGTTTAAAAAAACAATTATTTAAAATTATTTGAATCATTTTGAAGAGATTAAAGCGGAGACCTCAGTCATGATCTACCAGTCCCTCACATTACAGTAGCATATTTTCTGCTGATTTTTATCTTGGACCACTGGGTGCTTTAATACTCGACAATATTCATAAAGGTGCAATATTGAAACATAAAGTAACACATTTTAATTAGGTTTTTTTTGTGTTTAATACGAACTTAATAGAAAACTGCTTCAGCGATGCATTTGCATAAAAATCGATTTACAAAGGCAAGTGGGCCGTTATCAGCAAATTTCCAGAGGATTACACTGCTGTTTGGATTTAATATGGCAAACATTTGGCCTTGTATTCTTGTTGTTTATATTTGAATGAAATGCCAGCTCCATAGTTTTCCGAGTGGAACATAAATAAACTCCCATGTTGGCCGAACACAAGCGGCTTCAGCCTCCGCAGTAGACAAATGCCTGCTGTGCTGTTATTGTGGGGGGGGGGGGGGGGGAATACACCCGCAAAGATGTGTTTGGGGGCACAGCCTACAGTAAAGAACAATGGGTAAGTAGGTGTGCAATACACTGAACGACACTCTTTGAGAAAATAGTTACTCAGCTGCAGGTAAAATCAAACAGATAAGGTAGTATCAACGTTCCAGAGATTTAGCTGTGCTTTGCAACTGTAAAGTGCTTTACTTACCTCGGGGGGAAGAGTAGAAAGCCAAGGCTTACAGTCAAGACCAGCCTTGGCAGAGTAATTCCAATATGGGATTGATTCTAGGGGATTAACACCACGATATAGTGCCTTCAATTATCCCTTCATATCAATCTCTTCTTTTTCCATCTCTCCCTCTCACTGTCCTTTCATCTTACTGTCTTCTTTGCAAGTCATCTCTTCACATTATATTTTTCTTCACCTTAAAGCCCAGCTTGCTTATTCTGAAACTAGAGTACATGAAATTCATACTGCCCTTACCCCTTTTCTCTAATCCCTTTCTATTGTTTCCTTTCACCTAGTTTCTTTTATAACCCTTTGAAGTAGCACTTCTGCACTGTACAATAACAGAACTAGTTTATTTTTAGAAAATCTTTATTCACAAAAGTTTCCTTTGATTTTCTCACATCCTACTTTACATTATTCAATGTTAGAAACGTAACCAAGACTCGTTGCTGCAGATATCACAAATGGAAATTTGAAAGAAGAAAATTCTTCCAGTCCTCAAAAGATTAATTCATTGAATTTAAAAGTGTCCTTTTGTTGATGAGCAAGGACTCCACTCCTTTTTTCTCATTCCATCTTCTTATACACAGCCTTCCTTCAGCGAGGAAAATTCTGGCTATTGACCAGTTCAGCCCTTGTGAATAACGGCTTTATGTGGCAAAATACACTTCCATTTCTCGGTACTGCAGAAGATGCATGGCGTTGAAGTGCCATTGTATATTTAATGGATTATCTGGTGAACTTCAATCTGGTTAATGCATTTTATGATTGACTAATGTTACAAGCAGGACTGGAAAAAAAATATCCAGCTATAGCCTCATTTCAGCATATTTCAACAAAGCAGCAACCTCTCATACAGTACACAAAATGATCAGTCATATAAAGTGCATCAAAGCCACGTCTAACAACATTTATAAATTGTTTTCCATTTCCATACAGTATAATTTTGGGGGGGGTTTTCAATTACTTGCCCTAATTTATATGCTGCTGTATTGCAGCAACAATAAGTTAATGGACTGCGGAGTCCTCCCACAGTTCCAGTCCTGTGCTATGGATTGACCAGAAGGGCTCATTAATTAGGGAAAGAACAAGAACTCCAACAGGGGATACAAAACTCTCAGCATGTGCTAGTCAGCAAATTTATTTTCCAAAGGGTATCGCTGTCTTGGCAAAATATCAAGGTCATCACTTTACACAGTGTTTGTAAGTAAGAGATGGGGGTGTGTGGGGGGAAAATGGGTCTGCGTGATTGAGCAGTCCATTTTACACCACGCCCGATTTTCTTTACCGTCGACTTCAACGGATCAGAAAATCGAGTGTGGTGTTAAATTGTCTGTCAATTCGCTATTGGCGTGTTTCGCGCTACTGGTGCACACCAATTTCACTTCCTTGCAATTTGAAGAGATGGGACATTTCTGGTGTGGGGGGGGCGGGTGTCGCGAATCTGAGGGTCGGGAGTAGCACATGGCGTGGGTAAAGAACGCCTCGTTTGTCCTTACCCAATAAGGAGAGCAGCGCACTTCTGGTCAGAAGTGTGCACACGCATCCTGCACTCCACTACAGGAGGCCATGTAGCGCCTGAAAAATGGTCGGGACACAACCCAATTTCTAGGCCTTCTGCTTTTTTTAAAAAAACTTTCAAAATGAGTTTTTGGAGCGAGGGTGTTTCTCACTGTTTTAGGAACTCGGCTGCCTGTGTCCTAACTCGCACCAAATCCCATTCGCCCATCTCCCCTGTGCTTGCTGACCTACATTGGCTCCCGGTTAAGCAGCGCCTCGATTTCAAAATTCTCATCCTTGTTTTCAAATCCCTCCATGGCCTCGCCCCTCCCTATCTCTGTAATCTTCTTCAGTCCCACAACCATCCGAGATATCTATGCTTCTCAAATTCTGCCCTCTTGGGCATCCCTGATTTTAATCGCTCAACCTTTGGCGGCCGTGCCTTCTGTTGCCTAGGCCCTAAGCTCTGGAATTCCCTGCCTAAACCGCTCCACCTCACTGCCTCTCTTTCCTCCTTTAAGATGCTCCTTAAAACCTACCTCTTTGACCAAGCTTTTGGTCACCTGCCCTAATTTATCCTTGTGGCTCGGTGTCAAATTTTTTGTCTTAAAATACTCCTGTGCAGCGCCTTGGGATGTTTTACTACGTTAAAGGCGCTATATAAATGCAAGTTGTTGTTGTTGAACTAAGTCTGCCTAGATCGCGCCACAAAAGTGACAATGTTTCTTTAAATAATGAACAAATATAATAACCAAGACGAGAAAGTAGAGGGAAAAAACAGGAGTAGGGTCACTGAGCTTTTATTTACTACTCTGTGCTAGTCAACTCAGTCACAGAAACAATGAACTGAATATTCAAGCGCATTCAATTATGACCAAAATGGCTCATTCTGGTTAGTTATGGATTTGATCGGGCTGGATTTTCATTCAGAAGTCGGGAAGGAGGCGGGACTACAACTTTTGGGTTTTAGTACCGCCTCCATCGACGTCTGGCCAATCGATGCGATTTTCCCTTGATTGACCTTGTTAAGCCCGCCCAGTGGGCTCAGCAGGCCAATTAAGGGCCACCCGGCAACAGGTGACGTCACAGACTGAAATTTCATCTGTCAAGAGTTTTTGACAGATGAAATATCAGTGTTTCACAGCTGTTTGAAGCTGTCAAATACTGACAGTCTGACTTCTAACCTAAGTCCTTCTACGCAGACTCAGTTAGAACTGTCACCGGCACTGAAAGCTGCAGGCTGTCACTTTTGACAGCTCGCAGCCATTTTGCTCTCAGTGCCGGCTGAGTGATGGACTCCCGACGCCTAGAGGAAGAAAGGCTGTAAAGGTAAGTACAGGTAATTTAAACTTCTTTACACACTTTAGACACACCAAACACACTCACCTTTGCACTCATGCACCCATCACTCACCTTTACACCGACATCGCGACCCCTCCAAGTCCTTCAACCCGACGGCCCGCCTGCTCTAACGTGGCGTGGTTTGGAGCCGTCGGGAATCCCACACGACACCCCTCAAAATAGGGATTAGGCTAAAAACTGCCTGTTAACTACCTGTTAACAGGCAGTTAATTGGCACTAATCCCTTCCCGCCTGGGGTCGGCGGGTCCCAGTGCGGGGCGGGTACCCACCTCCTCTGAAACTTACGTGGAGGCGGGTTTTGGGCGGGACGGTGTCAGGACCCCCGAATTCGGGATTTTTGCCCCCCGCACGCCTAAAAGCCCGCCTCACGGCACACTGAAAATCTGGCCCCTCTTGCACTGTAATGTGCTAATGTCAGGCTGAATCAACTTCAGCTTATTTACATTTGCATTTGCACAGTTAATTGTGAAAGACCTCAAATACATTTCAATGATTATTTCATTCCTCAGCATCAGTCTCCTATAATGCAGGAGATATGTGAATATGAATTGTGGGGCCAGTACTACATCATGCCACTACTGATGGCATCACATTGATTCATCAATTATTTCTTATTTTAAAAGATTTGGTTTTGCGATTGGTTTGGAGTCCATTAAAACAGCACAGCCTTTTCAGCCAACTGTCTAGACATTGAAATGTCCGTGAGACACAATTTAAATACAGAATACAACCAACAAAGCTGAAGGGTGACATCAAAAGCAATGTTTACATTTATGTCGCCACACCTGAGTGGCACTAAATACTCTACTCTGGGCACAGAAGATAACGTGAGGGATATTATTTCCCTGTAGGTGCCAAGATTTAAATTGGATTACAAGAATTTGAAGGAACATGTCACAGTGAGCACGACAAATATTCTGTGTTGTGCTTTAGTGAAATCTACAAATTTCTTCCTTTGGCAAGAAATAGGTTTTTTGCACCTTTTTTCTAAATGTAATGGTGGCCAAGTGAAAAAGACTGCTGATCATTCATTCCCTACAGTCAATTTCATAGCATATGAATTCAATGGTGGGAATGAGAGAAGAGCAGCCCAGCATCACATACCGTTAATAGTGTTCCTTTTAGACTTTTAAATCATATCAATTGGCACGTAACTGGTACAATAGTGAATACTGTATTAATCCAGCTGTGAAGTGCATAAGAGTGAGCAGAAATGTGGTTGACCACCCAAATTGTAAAGGCAGATTTACTGAGATGGGCATGGAGGTGATTGTAGATCACGTGCTCAAGAAAATAATGCTATTTTTGACACAGGCAATTATAATGCAATGGAGACAAAAATCATAACAGAACTCAGGGTCCATTGCATCAGAACCAACGGATCAGATCAAAGTTCTGCAGTCCTGCCACATCCAGTCGTGAATGCTGATGGACCATTAAACAACTAACGGGAGGAGGAGGCTCCATGAACATCCCCATCCTCAATGATGGTGGAGCCCAGCACATGAGTGCAAAAGGCAAGGCTGAAGCATTTGCAACTATCTTCAGCCAGAAATGCCGAGTGAATGATCCATCTCAGCCTCCCCCTGAGGTCACCACAGAAGCCAGTCTTCAGCCAATTTGATTCACTCCACGTGATATCAAGAAGTGGGTGAGCACATTGGATAGAGCAAAGGCTATGGGCCCCGACAACATCCTGGCTGCAGTGCTGAATACTTGTGCTCCAGAACTAGCCGCGCCTCTAGCCAAGCTGTTCCAGTACAGCGACAACACTGGCATCTATCCGACAATGTGGAAAACTGCCCAGGTATGTCCTGTCCACAAAAAACAGGACAAATCCAATCCGGCCAATTACTGCCCCATCAGTCTACTCTCAATCAGCAGCAAAGTGATGGACGGGGTCATTGACAGTGCTATCAAGTGGCACTTACTCACCAATAACCTGCTCACTGATGCCCAGTTGGGGTTCCGCCAGGACCATTCGCTCCAGGCCTCATTACAGCCTTGGTCCAAACATGGACAAAAGAGCTGAATTCCAGATGCGAGGTAAAAGTGACTGCCCTGGACATCAAGGCAGCATTTGGCCAAGTGTGGCATCATCAGGGAGAAAAATTCCCACTGGTTGGAGTAATACCTAGCACAAAGGAAGATGGTTGTGGTTGTTGGAGGCCAATCAACTCAGCCCCAGAACATCGCTGCAGGAGTTCCGCAGGGCAGTGTCATAGGCTCAACCATCTTCGGCTGCTTCATCAATGACCTTCCCTGAATCATATGGTCAAAAGTGGGGATGTTCGCTGATGATTGCACAGTGTTCAGTTCCATTCGCATCTCCTCAGATAGTGAAGCAGTCCATGCCAGCATGCAGCAAGGCCTGGACAACATTCAGGCCTGGGCTGGTATGTGGCAAGTAATATCTGTGCCACACACAAGTGGCAGGCAAAGACTATCTCCAACAAGAGAGAGTCTAACCACTTCCCCTCCACAGTCAATTGCATTACCATCGCCAAATGCCCCACCATCAACATCCTGGGGGTCACCATTGACCAGAAACTTAACTGGACCAGCCACATAATTACTGTGGCAACAAGTGCAGGTTACAGGCTGGGTATTCTGTGGCAAATGACTTACTTCCTGACTCCCCAAAGCCTTTCCACTATCTCCAAGGCACAAGTCAGGAGTGTGATGGAATACTCTCCACTTGCCTGGATGAGTGCAGCTCCAACAACACTCAAGAAGCTCGACACCATCCAAGACAAAACAGCCCGCTTGATTAGCACCCCATTCACCACCTTAAACATTCACTCCCTCCACCACCGGTGCACCGGGTCTGCAGTGTGTACCATCTACAAGAGGCAGTGCAGCAACTCACCAAGGCTTCTTTGACATCACCTCCCAAATCTGCGACCTCTAACACAACCTCCAAGTTCGTCTCCAAGTCACACACCACTTGGAAATATATCGCCGTTCCTTCATTGTCGCTGGGTCAAAATCCTGAAACTCCCTCCCTTACAGCACTGTGGGAGCACTTTCACCACACGGACTGCAGCGGTTCAAGGCAGTGGTTCCCACCACCTTCCCGAGGGCAATTAGGGATGGGCAATAAATGCAGCCTTGCCAGCAACGCCCAAAATCCCATGAATGAATAAAAAAAATAAACCACTTTGTCCAAATAGAGATGTACGAACATACGAACAATGACGGACAGGTAAAGACCTTCTGGTCTATGCAACCTGTCCCACACAATTGTGAGATATAGGGGTCGATTTTCATTAAGCTGTCGGGAAGGAGGCGGGACTACAACTTTCGGGCTTTAGTCCCGCCTACATCGACGTCCGGCCAATCCACGTGATTTTCTCTTGATTGACCTTGTTAAGCCCGCCCAGCGGGCTCAGCAGGCCAATTAAGGGCCACCCGGCAACAGGTGACGTCACAGACTGAAATTTCATCTGTCAAGAGGTCTTGACAGATGAAATATCAGTGTTTCACAGCTGTTTGAAGCTGTCAAATACTGACAGTCTTACTTCTAACCTGAGTCCTTCTACACAGACTCAGTTAGAACTCTCACCGGCAATGAAAGCTGAAGGCTGTCACTTTTGACAGCTCGCAGCCATTTTGCTTTCAGCGCCGGCTGAGTGATGGACTCCCGAAACCTAGAGGAAGAAAGGCTGTTAAAGTAAGTACAGGTAATTTAAACTTCTTTATACACTTTAGACACACCAAACACAATTACCTTTGCACTCATGCACCCATCACTCACCTGAACACCGACATCGCGACCCCTCCAAGTCCTTCACCCCGACGGCCCGCCTGCTCTAACCTGGCGTGGTTTGGAGCCGTCGGGAATCCCACACGACACCCCTCAAAATAGGGATTAGGCTAAAAACTGCCTGTTAACTACCTGTTAACAGGCAGTTAATTGGCACTAATCCCTTCCCGCCTCGGGTCAGCGGGTCCCAGTGCGGGGTGGGTACCCGCCTCCTCTGAAACTTACGTGGAGGCGGGTTTTGGGCGGGATGGTGTCGGGACCCCCGAATTCAGGATTTTTGCCCCTCGCCCGCCTAAAAGCCCGTCTCACGGCACACTGAAAATCTAGGCCATAAACTCTCCATCCCACCCAAAACAATGTGATCTCCTGGGAGAGG
This sequence comes from Somniosus microcephalus, assembly GCF_052327205.1. Taxonomy (NCBI): domain Eukaryota; kingdom Metazoa; phylum Chordata; class Chondrichthyes; order Squaliformes; family Somniosidae; genus Somniosus; species Somniosus microcephalus. The sequence continues at coordinate 23,519,622 of NC_141012.1, forward strand.
TCAAAAACCAAGCCAATTTTGGGGGGGGTGGAATCTGGGAAATTGCTCTCCGACCCATTTGGCGATCAAAACTGGTCCAGATCATCACTCTGGCCCTGATTCCCTGCAGAACCTACCTTCTGTAAGAGATGATGTCCCAGATGATATACTGGGAATTAGTCTAGTGGTCCTCCTCTGCACCCTTTCCAAAGCCTCAATATCACCCACCATGTGAAGAGACCAAAACTGGACACAGTATTCTAAGTGAGGCCTGACTGAAGCCTTGTACAAGGCCAAAATAGTATGTCTCGTCTGATACTCAATTGCCCTATAAATGCACCCCAACACCCTATTTGCGCTAGCTATCGCTTCACGGCACTGCTCATGTACCTTTAGAGATCTATGCACTAGAATGCCCAGGTCTCTTTCTTTCTCCACCTTCTTTAATGTTTTTGCCTGAAGGGTGTATGAAAGTTGAGCATTTGCCCTGCCCACATGCAGAACACTGCACTTATCCAAGTTAAACATCATTTGCCTGTCATGAGCCCAATCTCCGCCTGAAGCAGACGATCATCATCTACAGTCCTAATACTCACAAAGATCTTAGTATCATCTCCAAATCTAGGGAAATGGTAGTATAGCAGTTATATTACTGGACTAGCAATCCAAATGCTTCGACTAATGATCCAGAGACATGAGTTCAAATCTCCACCATGGCAACTGGGAAATTTATATTGTTAATTAAATAAATCTGGAATAACAAGCTAGTATCACAAATGGTGACCACAAAACTACCGGATTGTTGTAAAAACCCATCTGGTTCACTAATGTCCTTTAGGGAAGGAAATCTGCTGTCCTTACCTGGTCTGGCCTATATGTGACTCCAGATGCACAGCAATGTGAATGATTCTTAACTGCCCTCTGCAATGGCCTAACAAGCCACTCAGTTGTCTGCTACGAAAAACTGTAGCAGTTCAAGGCGGCAGCTCACCACCACCTTCTCAAGGGCAATTTGGGATGGGCAATAAATGCTGGCCTTGCCAGTGATGCCCACAACCTGTGAATGAATTTTTTAAAAATTTAAAATTTGCAGATCATGCCAACATCTACATCCAGATCATTAATAAAAATAGTAATGATCCCTGCGGGGGATCCAAACAGATGCAAATCGATCTATAACTACTTTTGGTCTATGTCTAGTTCTCAATCCAGCTCAATATATTACCACTAATACCAGAGGTTTCAATCTTATAGAGAAGCCTCTTGTACAGTATCTTATCAAAAGCTTTTTGGAAGTCTTAGTAGACAATGAGCTTCACGCATCCACCAACTTCGTAACTTCTTCAAAAAATAGAATTAGATTTGTAAGACATGTTCTTTATATGAAGCCATATTGTGTGTCCCCAATATGTCCCTCTCTATCCAAGCAATCCCAAATGATACCCTCAAGCATCTTTCCTATTACTGATGTCAAAGAAATGGGCCTGCAGTTACCCGGGTCCATCTATCTTGTCACCTTTTTTAAAGATGGGGCTACATTAGCCTCCTTCCAGTCTATGGGAACCATCAGAGTGCAGAGAGCTATTAAAAATACAGGCTGGGGCTGGCACAGCACGCATCCCATCTCCCGGAGGACCCTCGGGTGGATATCATTCAGCCTGGCTGCTCTATCTATTTTCAAGTTCTTAATTCTTTCTACAGTAATATTACTAGTTTAGTTAGTAACATTATTAAATTCTAATAGTCGAGCATCATCTTCAAGAGTGAAGACCGATGCAAAGTACTCAATTTTTATTTCTGCCATTCCCAGTGTGTCCTTTGTAACCTGTCCTTGAACACCCTTCAATGGCCCAATACAGTCTTTGACAGTTCTCTGACTCTTCACATAACTGAAAAAGCTTTTCCCATTTCTTCCACAGGTGTCTACAATCCTCTTTTCCATTAGCCGTTCAGCTGATCTAACAGCAGCCTTTGTTTCCTTAGCAGTTCCTTGTACTCAACTGTTTAGTTGAGTATTCAATACCTTTCATTTATGATGGCCATATGAGCAGGATACATTTAAAGGGCTACTTCTCATTGATACGGAAAAATGTCTAAATTTCAAACTGCTAATTTTTCTGCTTTAATCCATACTGCTTTTATTGTTAAAGGCAAAAGTAGCACACAACAGGTGATGTAGCCTCCCAGGAGAAACGATCAACTGTATACGAGAACAGACTTGTTCAATTAATCAAAAGGGAGGCTTTCAAGTGGACTGGGCCTGAGGAAGTTGGTGAAGCCTGCAGATGAATACACAGATCAAGTGGCATGTGCCAATGTTAATGATATTTCTAAAATATTCCATATATGTTACACCATGTCCTCACTCACTGTGCACAAGTGCTGAATTCACGTAATGACAACTGAGCCCCTAAATGGATGTATATTTACATACTTATCAAAATATTTCCACTGCTCTCTTCATAGAATAAAAATCATTTGGTCTACAGGATCTTCCAATGCCCAACAGTGCAGAAGCAGTCTGTTGTATTAACGCCAGCACTGACACTTCACAACCTTTTGATAGCGATGTTGATGAGAAAATACTGGGTGAAAGAGGACACTGATAATGAAGGGGGGTGGGGCGGGGGAGTGGGAGACTCAGAGGCTACTGAGAGTCAAGCAAATGCAGGGCAGAGTTTTGACATGCTGCGTGACCTGATGAACTGTATTAGGATACAGACATCAGAAGGTGCTACAACATACCTACCGTGTTCAGCAGTCACATTCCTCCATACAATCCATACCCAACGCAAGGTGCCAAGAATAGGCTGCCCCAATCAATCACGGCTCGCTCGAATTTGCTTGGAGAATGTATAATGACAAGCATGAGGGAAGAATTAAGTAAACACACAGCTATCCTTTATTCTGCACTCCGATCAGGGAACCTCCGGAGGGCTTATTGTACAATAGTGGCATGTGTCCAGAAGTGGTGGTTGCCTCTCGTGTCAGCAATACGTCTGTGCTACAACTCTGCACTGCACAAGTAACTGCAGGGACTGTGTCCAAAAGCAGAGAGTCCGCCAGTCATTTGTGTGCGTACTGTGGTAAACCACTTTTATCGTTCACTATTGTTACACTATAGTTATCACTGTTATATCGTTACTCTATGGTTATCACTGTTCACACTGTTGTATCACTATACGAGGTCGCCTCTTGTCACGCTGCTATACCTGGGCTGACCACTGCTGACTCCGCCCATGACTCCACCTACCTGCCCAGGTATAAAGGTAGTCGACTGGCTGGCATTCCTCCTTGTTGTATCCGATCACCCACGAGGGTGGGCTCTGTTATTTAGCCAATAAAAACCTATAGTTACTTTCTTAACTCGTCGCTTTTCATTGGATGAATTGATAGGTATATCAATTTTATTGGCTAAATTTTAAAATGTCGACACTTGAGCAGTCAAACGACCAGCCAAACAACCAGCCAGACGCCCAGCTACAACAGCCACAGCAGCCGGCCTGGCTGCAAGCCCTCAGACCACCATACCTGGACCTAAACCCACAGGCAGCAAACTCAGCCCTCGACTTCGAACACTGGCTGAGCTGCTTCGAAGCCTACCTGGGAGAATCCGGCGTGCCTCAGAAATCCATGCTAAGAGTTCTGAATGCCCAAGTGAGCCCTAAAGTATTCGCACTCATCCGGGACCTTAAAACATACGAGGACGCCATCAACCGGCTGAAAAGACAGTACCAAACCCCGGTAAATTCCATGTATGCCAGACACCTCCTAAGATCCCGCCCGCAACAGCCAGGAGAGCCCGTGGAGGAATTTTTACGGGTGCTACAAGCACTCGGCAGAGACTGTAACTTTAAAGCGGTAACGGCGGCAGAAAATACTGAAGACAATGTCCGCGATGCCTTCGTGAAAGGCCTGCGGTCCGACTACTCACGGCAAAGACTACTGGAAGCAAGGGACCTCGACCTGGACAAAGCTGCAGCCCTCGCTCTCTCTCTAGAGGTGGCCCATCGGGACCTCGAGGCATACTCAAGGTACTGTAACTCGCGACCCTGGGACTTGGGACCGACCCCGACCGCGATACCCCCCGCAGCAACCCCCCTGGGACCTACCTCAGCGTCGGCGTCCCGGACCCGATTGAGACCGCCACCCCCGGTACCGGCTCCGACATCGGACCCCCGCGATCGGGCCGCCGGCTGCTTCTTCTGCGGCCAGGCGAAACACCCGAGGTCGCGCTGCCCAGCCAGGAACTCTACCTGCTCAAACTGCATGAAGAAAGGCCACTTCGCTAAGGCCTGCAGAGGTGGATCATCAGAGGCCAGCAGTGCCTCATGCGAGCTGTGGGTGCGGCCATCTTCCTTCAAGGCAACAGAGGCCAGCATCCCCACATGTGAGTCATGGGGGCGGCCATCTTTGATACAGGCAACCGACACCAGCAGTGCCTCATGTGAGTTATGGGGGCAGCCATCTTCTCCGCCATTTTGTCCAACCTCGTGGGAGACGCCATTTTACCCACCACGCCCGACCGCCACCGTGCCTCTAGACCCGACTACCGCCTCAACCGCAGACTACAACAACTCGCTCAGCTATACACTAGCCTCCGTCACACTGGACCAGGCCCGCCCGCATCACCTGTCCAAGTCGATGATGGACATCAAAGTAAACGGCCACGCCACGACCTGCCTGTTCGACAGCGGAAGCACGGAGAGCTTCATCCACCCAGACACGGTGAGCCACTACTCCCTCCCTGTCCTGCCAACGCGCAACCGGATCTCGATGGCATCGAGGTCACACGCCACAGACATCAGCGGCTACTGTGTTGTGACCCTGTCGGTTAAGGGTACGGAGTATAAAAATTTTAAACTCCTCGTCCTGCCCCAGCTATGCGCTGCCGTCCTACTAGGCCTAGACTTCCAATCCCACCTCCAAAGCATCACGCTAGCATACGGCGGACCCCTCCCCCCACTCACAGTCGACAACCAGCAGATTTTAAACCGCCCACCGCGTAACACCTGCGGCCTATCCACCCTCAAGGTCCCGCCACCTTCCCTGTTCGCTAACCTCACCCCCGACTGCAAACCCGTCGCTACCAAGAGCAGGCGGTACAGCGCCGGGGACAGAGCTTTCATTAGCTCGGAGGTGCAGCGTCTCCTGAAGGAGGGCATCATCGAGGGGAGCACCAGCCCCTGGCGTGCCCAGGTCGTGGTCGTTAAGACCGGCAATAAAAACCACCTGGTCATCGACTACAGCCAGACCATAAACAGGTACACCCAGCTGGACGCATACCCCCTTCCCCGCATATCTGATATGGTCAATCAGATTGCGCAGTACCGGGTATTCTCCACCATCGACCTTAAGTCGGCCTATCACCAACTCCCTATCCGCCCTGAGGACCGCCAGTATACAGCCTTCGAGGCGAACGGCCGCCTCTACCACTTCCTTAGGGTTCCCTTCGGCGTCACCAACGGGGTTTCGGTCTTCCAAAGGGAGATGGACCGGATGGTTGACCAGAACGGGCTGCACGCCACGTTCCCCTATCTAGATAACGTCACCATCTGCGGCCGCGACCGGCAGGACCACGATGTTAATCTGGAGAGATTCCTCCGTACGGCCCAACGGCTGAACCTCACCTACAATAAGGATAAATGTGTGTTTAACACCTCGCGCCTTGCCATCCTCGGCTGTGTAGTAGAGAACGGAGTCATCGGCCCCGACCCCGAAAGAATGCGCCCCCTCATGGAGCTACCCCTCCCCCACTGTCCAAAGGCACTGAAGAGAACCCTGGGGCTCTTCGCCTACTATGCCCAATGGGTGCCCAATTATGCGGACAAAGCCAGACCCCTCATGAAGTCCACATCCTTCCCCCTTACGGAGGAAGCGTGCGCAGCCTTCTCCCTCATTAAGGGAGACATTGCCAAGGCCACAATGCACGCAGTGGATGAGTCCATCCCCTTCCAAGTCGAGAGCGATGCATCCGACTTCGCCCTAGCCGCCACCCTTAACCAGGAGGGGAGACCGGTGGCCTTCTTCTCAAGGACCCTACAGGGCCCTGAGATCCGACACTCGTCGGTCGAGAAGGAGGCCCAGGCGATTGTGGAGGCGGTACGACGCTGGAGGCACTACCTGGCAGGCAAACGATTTACCCTCCTTACCGACCAACGTTCGGTCGCTTTTATGTTTAATAACAAGCTGAGGGGCAAAATCAAGAATGACAAGATCTTGAGGTGGAGAATTGAGCTCTCCACCTATGATTATGATATCTTGTACCGGCCAGGTAAGCTGAACGAACCCCCCGATGCTCTGTCACGAATTACATGCGCCAGCGCGCAAAGTGATAGACTTCAGACCCTCCACAACAACCTCTGCCACCCCGGGGTCACCAGACTTTACCACTTCACTAAGGCCCGCAACCTGCCCTACTCCATCGAGGAGGTCAGGACCATGACCAGGAACTGCCAGACCTGTGCCGAGTGCAAACCGCACTTCTTTAGGCCGGACAGAGCAAGCCTGATCAAGGCCACCCGCCCCTTCGAGCGCCTGAGCATCGACTTTAAGGGGCCCCTCCCGTCCTCTGACCGTAATGTGTACTTCCTCAACATTGTTGATGAGTACTCCCGTTTCCCCTTTGCCTTCCCCTGCCCAGACATGACCAGTACCACGGTCATTAAATGCCTGAACGACCTCTTCGCCTTGTTTGGGTTCCCAAACTATATACATAGTGACCGGGGCTCCTCCTTCATGAGCGAGGAACTCCGTCAGTTCCTACTAGCGAGAGGTATTGCTGCAAGCAGGACCACCAGCTACAACCCCCGAGGGAACAGCCAGGTGGAAAGAGAGAACGCGACGGTATGGAAGGCCGTCCTCTTAGCCTTAAAGTCTAAGGGCCTCCCAACCTCCCGCTGGCAGGAAGTCCTCCCGGCAGCGCTGCATTCCACCCGGTCACTACTTTGCACTGCCATCAACGCCACCCCCCATGAACGAATGTTTGCTTTCCCCAGGAAGTCGACTACGGGAACCACGCTACCAACCTGGCTGACCTCTCCGGGGCCCGTCTTGCTGCGAAAGCACGTGAGGGCCCATAAAACGGACCCCCTGGTCGAGAGGGTGGACCTCCTGCACGCCAACCCCCAGTACGCCTATGTGGCATACCCAGACGGGCGGGAGGACACAGTCTCCTTACGAGACCTCGCACCCTCGGGCACTCCGGAGACACCACCTTCACCCCCCCCCACCACCCCCCCAATTCCAGCCCAGGTAGACGGCATGCCGGAACCCCACGAGCCTTCGCCGACCACGCAGACACCAGCATTAACACCGGATAATGCAACACCGCCGCTGCGACGATCAGAAAGGCTTACGAGGCCTCCGGACAGACTGACATACCAGAACTGGTAGTACACTTCACCCCGCCGGACTCAAATCTAAACAAGGGGTGAATGTGGTAAACCACTTTTATCGTTCACTATCGTTACACTATAGTTATCACTGTTATATCGTTACTCTATGGTTATCACTGTTCACACTGTTGTATCACTATACGAGGTCGCCTCTTGTCACGCTGCTATACCTGGGCTGACCACTGCTGACTCCGCCCATGACTCCACCTACCTGCCCAGGTATAAAGGTAGTTGTATCCGATCACCCACGAGGGTGGGCTCTGTTATTTAGCCAATAAAAACCTATAGTTACTTTCTTAACTCGTCGCTTTTCATTGGATGAATTGATAGGTATATCATGTACATTAAGTGATGCTTCAGACGCAAGTAGAGGGCATTACGAGTCCCATGTAGCTGGCCAGTTGAATGGTCCATTACAAGCGAGGGAGAAGGGTCAAACAGCGGCGTGGTATTTTGTTGTAATATCGCCAACTAGTAATACAATACTTTTGCAAATGCAGTGGCACACTTCAACACAAATTATATCATCAAGCATCAGAAAAAAGGCTTGCTAATTTTTCAATAAAACTGAGCCCCTTCCAAGATATGGCTTTAAATGGAGGTCAAGCTTTCTATATGAATCATTTTTATTATCCTGGAGAATGGCAACTCTACAAAAAAACTATTCCAGATATAAAATTATCTTTTCTAGAAGGTTAGACCAATGTCACATGGCATTAAATTCCATGTACAATTTATTCAAGAATATCTTTAATACTTTATTAAATACATTTTACCTTCAACAAAAATATACATGAAGAAAAACCAGATAAGGAAGCCTAAAAAGCAAAATGGAAGAGAAAAGGAAAAGAATGTAGAAAAGTTATAGCACAAGTCTATAAATTGAATAATTCATATCCTAACAGGGTTTCTGTGAACAAAAAGAGCAGTTAGGTTTGACCAAATGTCTCAGATTTTTAGTCTTCAGATTTTTTTAATGCCTATGATACCATATATCAAAATATAACTTCAGTTCATAGAAGTAAGCAAAACAGTTGGCCACAATTTAGTACTTTAAAGTTTTACAATTTGCAGAAATAGCTGAATTTAGCTGGTAATGCCATATCGTCACGCTATTTCTGCATCCACCATTTTCAGTTGATTTGTAACCACTTTCTGCATTCATCTAAATTGATACAATATGCAATGATTCTTTCAGTGCTATTCTAATCCAAATATGTTTGCTATTATGCCATAGCCACAAGGTGGAAAAAAAATCAAAACTCAGCACAAACATTTTAATCCTAGAAGCAATTTTACTGTATACTGTACTTTTATACACTAGATATTTATAGTATTCCCAAATATAGTGGTCAGTGCTTTGATTGAAATTCATTATCCATCCTTTTGTAATAAAAAAAAATGTTAGTGAAATATTGGTACCCCAGTGTGATACCCAAATGAGACACGTTCAAGGTGCGATCAGGAACTGATACTTCAGAGACATCAAGCTAACGTGTCTGGAGCAAAATAGCAGCCAGAAGATTATAACAGCATTTGTTCCAGTCAACATATTTTGAAGAATCTTCATAAATGTCCATTAACACCCTATTCCCAAATGCTTTGCTTAAAAAAGATGCAGTACCCATTAACTGCTAGTAGAGTTATTACACATAATCCAAAAAGCTAGTGGCAGAATGATTGGCATATCATGTGTCAATATTTTCACCTCGGCAACATAAACCTTGGAGTTGTTAAAATGAAACCACAGTGAAGGGGCCCTGTTTAAAAGAAGTATTAAACGTCTCCGTTTCATAAAACAAAGTATACCCAACTGCTTTCCCCCCCCACCCCCCACCTCCCCCCTCCCCACCAAACAGGAAATACATTTTGTTATTACTGGATATGCATCAGGGTATGGGAAAACAACCTTACGATCAGAACTTTAGTTACTAATGTGTCCACATCAGACGACAATTGATGGTTGGAAGTCTGTTTTTGTAAATTTTGGTCAAAGCCTTGAAATCTTGTTTGTGCTGCAAGGTTTAGCAAGTACAGCATCAACCTCACACCATGACATGGTAGTTAGCACAATCTCCGCAGCCGACATGTGCTGCCATCAGTCATTCTCGACTGCCTTATCTCAAGCCATTGCCCACAACCACTTACGTTAATAATGCCCAAATGTTAAAAGCCCATTCCCTAAAAGTGTTTTTTTTATTTATGAGATGCATTTCCTTTAATAGCAAGCTTTATTTAAAATTTATACTGCAACGTTATATAAGCCTTTCTCCTTTCATGTGCTGCAGTCTGAGATTTTGGCTGGCAAGGACTTGAATGCCTTGAAAGTCAGCACTTCAAATATTACTGTACTAGAGCTTAACCCTTTCAGATCAAATTCCTTTTGCTATTTTAATGGTGACATTAACCCATTTCAAAGAAATGAATTACTTTTGAAGAATAGGCAAACAAAGCTGACAATTTGTGCACAGCCGCTGTTGACAGGAGTATATACCTCCAAATCAAACACTTCCCAGAGTCTCACTAAAAGTTCCATAAGCTGATGTCCCACCCACTCCCCCAGGGTTGTATCTGCACTCCCGAAAAGATTCTTGCAAGCACACCTCTTACCCTTTGCTCCATGTTTGGCTCCAGATCAAAAGACAATACAAAGACTATGGAGAGGGTGGGGGGGAGACTAGGTACAAGACCCAAACCATCAAACAACAGAGGAGGAACGGAGAGAGATATAGACCATCAAGCGCACCCCATCCAACCAACAATGCAACATCAGACTATTTATCCATCCTCTAGCAATGTTATCTCTTCTGGGAGAAGCAAAATAAAAAGCAGCCAATTCAGGAAAATTCCTTTCCAACTTGCTACAGCAATCAAGCAAGCTCCAGCAGGCCACGAGTCCCCAGAACTTAATAAAATCACAACAAACCTGCGATTTACTTCCTAAAACTGACCCCTTCAGTTGTAAACTTCTACGTCAGCCTTGGCTCTGTTGTAGCATTCTTACCTCCGAGTCAAAAAGTCATGGGTTCAAGTCCCATTCCACGACTTGAGCACCTAATCCAAGCTGACATTTCTACCAGTGCAGGGGTGAGTAAGTACCGCACTGTCTCTTGCAAGACATGTTAAACTCAAGCCTTGTCTCTGTTTCTCTGGTGTATGTAAAAGACCCCATGGCACAACATGATGAGCAGCAAGTTCTCCTGGTGTCCCGGCAAAATATTTATCCCTCAATCAACACCACGAAAAATAGATTAACTGGCTATTGATCTCACTGCTCATTGTGGGACCTTGCTGTGCACAAATTGGCTGTTGTGTTTGCCTACAAAATAACAGTATTTTTCACAAGCAATTTATTGGCTATAAAGTACTTTGCGTCATCCTGAGGATGTGATCTCCACTATGTGAATGTATGTTCTTTCTTTTAGCTGCCAGAAGATATATTCCTCCTTCCATGGTGCAATGTTGTCTTCTCCACAACAAGCAGTTGTGGGACATAGGCCAGTCAAAAAGAGGAATGTACAGATTCCACTTGAATCGCCGAGCACCAGGTAGTCTGGAGCCCTTTCCTGGAAGCCTAAACTAATCCTGGCATCCTTGTCAACACTCCCAGGCTGACTTCCCAGAAAGCTAGAGTGGGAAAATTTGTAACATGGTCACCAGCTATTAAAGATTGGTCCCACATAGGAGAGGAACAACCCAACTGTCTCCATGCAGGCAGAACTGTAGACATTTTTCTGATTCAGCTGCCAAATTACCAACTTCCAAAAATGTGAGATTCCGAGGAGTACTTAACTCAATATACCAACACCTTAAAGTGTCAATGTATTCTCCTGTAAGTACTGTGTAACAGAAGTCTGTAGCGACTTCACAAAATGGATTTATTCTTTTGGATAGTAATTTTTAAAAATTTTTAAAGTGAATGTGTTGAACATTTTGAGCAATAATATTCGAAGAACTGAATTTCAAGGCATAGCCATACTTCATAGCATGTGCTGCCCAAGGCTCAACAAAGAAGAATTAAATATGGATGGCAGAAGAATTTAATTTCCTTCAGGAGATTGGTTAACAGTCCAGAGGCAATTTTAGAAAATCTAAACTCCAATTAGGATAACATTAACATTTCTTTCAGCGACAATAACTAACATTGGCGTTGTCAACTTTATGGGTAAATTGCAATGTCTTTTGGGTGATGCCTGTGACAGCTTGTGACAGTCAGTGACTAGCGCCCATTTTCTACTGAAGTAACATGATTTTATTTGATAACATCTCTGATGCATCTATGCACTGTCATGTCAGTTCAGTTTGTAATCATTACAATCTGCAGTTATTTATAAGGTGCTTTATGATTGCTTTCATTTTTTCAACCTTAATGAACAATCTCCAAACATCCGTAAGCACATAGAAAGTTATAAATAAAATGATAAACATTTATGTAACTGCTGAGTCATCAGAATAAACACACATTTTACCAGATGATGTATTATTATCTCAGTCCAGAAAGCTCTGTGTTGGTTTTTAACGTTTGAGAATTAAAAAAAAATCTCTAAATGCTTAGTTCAATTCTAATTCACTTTTATCCAATTTATTTCTCTTGAAAAAGGTACATTCTTCCATGTTGAATGACTTCTCAAAAAACCTTTCTAAAACTGTAAAGAATGGGAGAAAGTCTAGAGAAAGGAAAAACTGATTTGATCAGATTTCTATCAAAGATGCTCTAATTGTATTAAAACATGCTTACAAACTAAAATCATAACACTTCTAGCATTTAATTAATCTGATACAATAATTTTATTCTACCAATTTGTGCATTTAGCATTTAAAAAATGTTTTCAAATTAAAAATTTAAGTAATAATTTGGAGTTTATTTTTAATCTTTTTGTATATATTTTTTACTAAAAGAAAAAATGTCCAAATAGCTATAGGAGTAAATACTGAGTGCGATGCAGAGGTTCAGAAACTGGGAAAGCCTCAGGCTTGATCCCTAGTCTGTGCTCAACAAGCTAATCCTTGTCGGGGCAGTAGTTGTGGCACTGCAGTTGACCTCAGTGTCCTCAAGCTGGAGGGGAAGCGGGCGGGGGAAAGAAAAAAAACTATCAGCTCGAATTCCTGGTTCCTTTCTGGAAAGTGCATGTGTCAGGATGTCAAATGAGGAAAAGACTGGCCTCAGCTCTGTTAATGCTATGGTAGAACAGCCTGTCAACACTCACTGTTTAGGTCATATTACAAATAGCTAATAGAGTGCTGCCTGCATCTGCGAAACCGTACCTCAGCTTTAGAAGAGGAGTGGAATGTGGGGAGAATTAGGAGGAATAATTGAGACAAATTATTCTAATATAATTAATGGGAAACAAAGCTTCTTCGAACCATATATTCAGCAAATCAGTTGAGACAGGATGTTACCAAAATGCGATCTGGTTAAGTACTTAATGACGTTCTGGCCCACCAAAGTGAGGCCTTTAAAAGTTGAAATTTTAGTTTAGAAGCTCCATTATAATAAATATAATTATCAGTAATTAAGACAATTTACACCTTTCTAGTCATGCTTTAAGGCCTTTGACTAAAATTTTGCTTGCCAAACCAAAATATCAAACTTCCCACATCAGCTATTATTCCAAATGAGATGATCAATGGTCCACCAGCATAACAAGACTCTAACACTGGCAACACTAACAACTGTTACACCTCTCGATGCACGATTATTCAGCTCAGTTGTGCTTACAATTTCATAACACCCTCATAGGCAGATGCAATAAAAAAAAAAATCGACCGAAAACTGAAGCAAGGCGATACAGTTCCTCAGTTTGGTAACTTGAGAAGGGTGAGGCATTGCGAAAGTCGATTATTGCCTGGCCAGGAGGAGCATTCCTGATCCCACAAAAATCGGTTACAAGCCTGCTTAACTTTTTTTGGAGCAGCCTGCAGCGGTCCCTTTGAAGAGCGCTGGCTAAGCCCCTCTATACCAAGTACCAATGAGATGAGTATGGGCGGTGCAGAGTCTACCAATTGGTATTGCAAAATTCCATTGGTGTCCTAGTGACATTAAGAGACCCCAATTTGCACAGGCTAATCCAGCTCCCACCCATTTCCAGCAGGTGCTTGGGCCACCCGTTTCAAGATCAATCAAAATGCCAGGCACCCGGATATCAGTGGGGCTGGTGTGATAAATGCTGTGTTGCCATTTTAATCCTGCTACCGTCGCATTCCCACCCGGCAGAAGGAATGAAAACCAGCCCCAATGTTTTCACATCTGATTTGCTAAGCAGGCCATGTGGCTATTTTGAGTAACGCAACAGCCTCAAGCTAAAAAAAGACAATCATCTGTATGGTGCCATTTACTTTGCAATCGTCACTAGCACCACAGCAACAAGACTCAAAAGGAAAACAGCGATGATTTTCACGCCTTTGAACCGAGTGCCAATTTGACACTGTCCCAATTTTCTATTTTTTCCTCAATTTTTTTTGAAAATGACTTCTCATCTTGCAAAAAACATCTCCTCAACACTGCATTGCCGAGTCAATCAATCTCTTTCCACCCTCTCAGTAGAACCTTACCCTTCAGCCACCTTGGCCACACTCTAAAATACCCCCCTGCCCCCCGCAAAACCTCTCCTCCTTTAAAACCCTTCTAAACCACACCTCTGTGACTAAGCTAGTATCTCGCACCGTGGCTCAGTGTCCATATTTTTGATTACACATCTGTATTTAAAAAAAAATTAAATGCACTATATAAACGCAAATTGTTGTTATTTTTATTGTTGCCGAAACGTATCCTTCTCGTCATAGCCCGGCCTCGATCTAACACACCTCCATCCACTCAGATTTTCGATTGTCAAATGCTGACAAATATGTTGTAGGAGGAAATTTAAGGCAGGCAAGTTGATCAGAAGAATTAATAGCAGATCTGCTATTCAAAACTGCCTGATACAGTAGAGTCCATTATTACTGCTTGTTATTACTCCACTTTTTGGGTGACCATCTTCGATGTTCTGACCCTTTGTTGCTTTAAAAAAGAATCACCAGGGTTAAAACAGTGGCAGAATATTCTCGATTTGTGCTGACTCGCAGAATCTAGTGATCAGTTGGCATGCATCACATGGTGCTGCCTGATATCAAAGTATTCTCAATTATGCCTCACTGGCCTCAGTTGAGTTTGGCTATACAGTGCTCAACCAATCAGCAAACTGTTTTTTCAAACAAGGGCTTCAATTAAGTATGCTGGTGCAGATGGGAGCGGTCACATGTGCAGTGTGGCAGCAATTATTCCCAAAGTAAAATTGAGAACCACGTTTAGAATTCAAATGGAAAATTACATTGTCTGTTTTTAGTCTTTGGCAGATTTGATGAAATAATAATAAACAATTTCTGAGGGAATGTACAGAAAATGTTGCCTCCGTTTCTACTAAGTAAGTTCTGTTTGTTTCTATCACCAAGTCTTGCGGTGGTGAAAGGCTACTTCGTACCATAAGTAACAGGATTCTGTATCGATTTGCAATTATCTCATTAGCATTAGTATCCTAAACCACAATGGTATCCATATAACCCAGTGTTGTCCAATAGGAAGTGCTGACTAGCCACAGATGTGGTTATGGCAACAATGTTTAAAGCAACATGCACTAATTTTAGGGATAAACACCCGACATACTCACACAATACAGGTACATGCACTTCCAGTGTGTATATCTATTTAACAAACATCTACCACCAGAAAGTAGAGCACATACAACGATAAAAACACACACACTCTGCATTTCGTCTTAGCATTTTACCAATAAATGTACAAAAAGGTTAAAGTACGAATGCATTTTATTAATCAGAAATGCAAATAACCACATCTGGATTCCTAATTAGCCACACATGGCTAGTGGGTAATGTATTGGACAACACTGAATATAACCAATACAACATAAAAATATATATGATGTACACGGTGGTATACAGGGTCTGTTTTAGTTCTTCTCACTAGAAAACATGAAGTGCAGCGTGCACTTTACTAGGCTGTTTTTATTCATAGTTATTTTTGATTGATCATTGCTGTATATTTAAAGAAAAAAATAAAATAAGCACTAACCAGGTGTTTCTCATCAGTCCACATGCTACAATGTTGCATTGGTGAAAGGATGTTAATATTGCTGCCAAAAATAGGTTTGATTTTTTTTTAATTACCAGACACTGCAGGCGGTAGGACTCATGCAAGGTGCCTGTCTGATCATTTATTCTTCTTCTCGAATCTCAGTGCCTCCCTCCTGGGTCATGAATCTATGATAACTGACTATCCATTACTCTGACACAACTTTCAAATATTCCCATCTTAAGCACCAACACTTCACCTGCAATATTCAAGATTTAACATTATACCATACAGGATTATCTCAAGTGAAATGGATAAAAACTGTGTTTCAGCCAATGTGGTATCATTCAAATTAATTTATTTGGAACTACATATATTTTTTTTCCACAGAGCCATTTTGCTTTTGAAAAAAAGCCTCTCACATTTTGCTTATCAGTATAAATCTCTGATGTGATAGCTTGCAGCAATCTGCTTGCCAAACTTTACTAGGTGCGACACGGTGTCCAATCTCCACACCATAACTCCTCCATAATGGTACAGCTATGACAGGAACTCAAAATTTAGAAGATAACAGGCATGAACCCACATTCTATCATTCCATGTTGTAGTGCTCTGGAGGGCCAAGGTATTGTATTGTCAAAGTCCTCCGGTTTGTTAGTTATTGAAAAACTACAATATTAATCTTTTTCACCTAGCAAAGAGGGGTCAAAATCACCTTTTTTTCTGTTTTATTTGTTTCTCATGCTCAATATCCATTAGCCAGGAGTAGCCAAATTCATAGATTTCAAGGTCAGTCCTCAAGGATACAGCGAGCACCAGAGAAAAGCCAATCCAAGGTCTTCCTGTCATCGCCTACAAGTTTCTTGTTAATGTGAGATATGGGAGTAGATTTCCCCCTCAAAGTGATGGTCAAGTGGCCATCTGGTAGAGTGAGACAGCCAGCCAGCCACCCGACAGTCCTAGCAGGAGGCCCAGCTCATTTTGAAGACCAGATCAAATTAGCATACAGCAAACCGGCTGCAAGCAGAAAACTTAAACTCCGGGGTAGCCTGCTGACTCCAAGCCACCACACTATCGGGGCAGCCTGATCGGCCTCCAGGTCCAGAATAAGGTAGGTCCAGGGGCGAGGAGTTCGTTCTCAGGAGAAACATGGTGGTAGGGCCCCGAAAATCAAGCTTCTGTTATCGTCGCTGGCATGGCCGGCATTTATTGCCCATCCCTAGTTGCCTTAAAAAGATGGCGGCGAGCCTTTTTCTGGAATTACTGCATGGAGCGGCTTGATACAACTAAGTAGCTTGCTAAGCCATTTCAGAGAGCAGTTAAGAGTCAACCATGTTGGTGTGGGACTGAAGTCACGTATAGGCCAGACCAGGTAAGGACATGAGTGAACTAGTTGGGTTTTACGACAATCCAACAGCTTCATGGTGACCTTTACTGACACCAGCTTTTTATTTCCAGATTTTTTTTAAAACTGCATTTAAATACTCAAGCTACCATGGTGGAATTGGAACTCACGTTCTCTGGATTACTAGTCCAGTAACATAAAACACTTAGCTACCATACCCTTCTGTGACATACTACCCCGTTCCCACTGATGGTGTGGCCGACTTGATCTTCCCGAGGGCCTACCACTAGGTGGCGGAGTGCATGGCTGAGTCAAGCCATTGGTCCTTTCAATGTACAAATCCGGTGCTGGGACATACATAGGGCCCCGATTGTCATTTTAAGATTCAACTTGGTAGAGTATGGGCTGTGCACGCTCTGCACAGTTTCAGGCTGTGTCCCAGCCAAGAGGAGCCCAGCAGGTCACCTTTTATTTTTGTGGGGCCGGGAGGAGTAGTAATGCCCCTCGGGTCTCCAGAAAAGCAACTTGGGCTGCTGTTGCACAAAGGTCCTCCCCTCCCTGAAAATGGACCTACTCCATCAGACCACCTTTTCCTGGGCCCAGGGGTTGGCTAGGTCGTCTGATACTGCGGCGGCCGCAGGGCGCTCCATTCCGCCCACAGTTCGCCAGCCGTAAGTTAATGAGGTTCAGACCTCAAAATGGACCCGGCCTCCCCATCTAGCTTCGACCACACCTTCTGGAGGCCTCAAACCTCTTGCATTCGAAATGGCGCCGATTTTCACCAGTAACACCTCCCGGTGCTGCCCAGCACAAACATTTTTCTCTACATTAATCCATAGTTTCTGCTTCACATCAATGAACACAAACAAATGAAGAAGAGGAGAAAAATCTTTAAGTTGGGAAAATAGGCTCTGCAACACATTCCCAAAAATCAGAAGATGCAATTTATCATTATTTCTTAGAAAATGTAAAAATGTCACAACAAAGTTGAATACCTGTGCGATTATGCAGCAAGTACATCCATAGCTCAGTGTGCCTTCAAAAAGGCCAAATCTGCTCTTAATTTGAGGCAAAAAGAGGCAGCTGGCCGGCTTCAGGCGGGTCCAAATCGTGAGGCGTGGAGGAGTTGGGCCCTAATAAAGAATGTTTTTGACTGACCTAAGCTGAAGTGAAATTTTAAAAGTCTAATAAATTAAATATATTTATATAAAACAACTCAACACAATGCACTTTCTGGCCCAAAATTTGAGAACTGAGAGATATGTTTTCTAAGTTAATATAATTCAATGAATATGTTTAGTTAATATATGGTTTAACTATGTAACCTGACCACTAAAGAAAATATTAAAGTGGTGTAACCTTAGACAGTCTGAAAATTGGGATTCTTAAGGAACATGAGATCCCTACAGAATTTTCAATGGATTAAATGTCAAGTATGAAAACACATCGCTGACCAATGTAGACCCTGAAGCGAAGCAAAATTATATTAAATTGGTGCCACTTAAAGACACGCTAGAGCCAAGTTTTCATTTGTACAAGCAATTTGTAGATTTGTTAAAGTGGTAGAGACATTTTAAAGTTCAGAATATATGTTACCTCATGCTGTGAATTTCCAATGCTCCTGTGTTTAATACCCTTGCGCATACCAAGTTTTAAAATTTGAAGTCACAGCAATAGAATCCCATATGTAACCAATAACCAGGATTCAAATTTAAAAAAAAAAATTTTCCAAGGAGCTGAGCAACAACAATACTGACAGTTTGATCCTCAATCAGGAAGGCCGAGTTCAAATCCCAGTTTTGATTGATATTCCATCATTCCTGATCTGTAACATGGAGATTGTTCAGTTTTGTTTCTTATTCAGACGGTGAGTGCTCTCCACCCCTACTGTTTAACACAGAGAGGCTGACCAGGCGACAAAGAGGAGACATGAAGGCAGATACAAAAATTATGTTTAAAAAATATTCAAACATTTTTATAAAATCAGAAACCAGTCTGCTGAATTAAAAATGCTGTCATGCTTGATAGAGTACTATAGGTTAAAAAACACTTCATATCCAACAATATATTTTACCTCTGAAAGTAATCTACAATTTCAAATATTGTTTAAATAAAGCATATTCAACGTAAGTTTCTTTACATACAATACATCATTTTGATTTTTTCTGTAGAGTGTGACAGCTGTATTGCCAACACACCTGTAGTGCATACTTCAGTATGGGAATTGAAGAGGCTAAATATATAGTTCCCCCTAACTTTTCAATTAATAAAAACCTCACAACCAGATACTAAATCCTCAATAGAACGTCACATTCTTAGAACAAAGTTTAGTATCATAAGCAGTCCCACATGAATTTAAGAGCAATGAACTGTTACAATTATACTCATTTATTTTGTCCTTTAAAGCAGAGGGTAACTGTGGGGGTAAGTATGCATGGTATAAAATACTCTGATCTCCAATGTATTCCACTTCGTTATCTTTTAACAGCCCCCTTTGTGTTCAGTGAATTCTTCGTGGTCGGCTCACTTCATTGAGTCCAGTGGACAGATGTCAATCAAGCAGAAGTAGACAAACTGACAGCAAACAAAATCCTCGCAGACATATTTAGTAACCAAGCTACAGGAAACTCTGTTTTTATCCGGCACCGACGGGACCGGCATGGTACTGGTTTATCAAAAAGTCCGGATTACAGAGAGGTATAGTTAAAAGGTACGAGAGCTCCGTACACAGCAACAAATCCAGGCTTCCCTGTTGCTTAGCAACAGGTGCAGGGACCCCAGCCACAGACCAAGCATCCCTGTTGCTTAGCAACAGGTGCAGGAACCCCGTTACACAGCCACAGATCCAGGAACGGCCACTAATATGAAGTAAGACTTACCTGAACCTACTCCTGAATTTTGCCAGTTAACAGAGATTTCCGGTTATTTAGGTGCCGGTAAATCGAGAGTTTCCTGTATTTATTCACAGGATGGAATGTGGCGTGGGGACTGCTTGTTGGGATGGGAATGGTTCAATTTTCAATGTGAAACAATGGTGAACTTTTAGCTTACAATGATAGAGAATTAACGGCAAACGTTACGAGGTATTTCTTTAGAATTTCCCTTCAATTGGTTTCCTTACAGACAAGCTACGCTGAACCAATGATGACTGGTAGAGCGATTCAACAAAGTTCCCTCTATGGTTTCTGACCATTGCAAACTGACTAGATATGCCGGATAGTACTAAGTGAGTAATCAATGATGTTGAAACAACCCAAAAAAACTATAGTAAAAAAAAGAGAAATAAAATCCTAAACGAGCAAGAGCCAGCATCTTCAATTTTATCGGTAAATTTTCAGCTGGTGGAAAACTCACGTTTAATAGATAAGAAATCCATAAAAAATTAAATAATTCAAGATAAATGTGTTTTTTTATTATTCATACAATTACCTGTACCATGCTGTAAATCCCTAGAAAATCCTGTGTTGTAAGCCTGAGGGTCAATTCAAATTACTTGGCTGGAACTTGAATTACTGGGTTAAGCTTTGCTGATTGTTTATTCTGTAGATGCCCTTGATTGGCCGTTGTCCAAGTCAATCACAGCAACCTGTCCCCCCTCTTCACCTTGGCTCCAGAATGCATTTGAAGAATCCTTCCCTTTTGATCCTAATGAAGATTCACAGAGTCTGCAAAGAGTTCAAGCCCCAAAATTTTAGTAGGAGTGGGCCTCGACTCAGTGGCAGCATTCCCGCTTCAAAGTCAGAAGGTTCTGGGTTTGAGCCCCAGGCTAGACAGAGAGTGCCGGTCTCTGAATACTTGGTTGACATCCAATGCGGTACTTGCGACCGATGGGAGCAGCATGGTTCTCCCCATTGTAGCCCCAGTGAGCAGGGGCCCAGTGCTCACTCCAGCCTCTGAATACTGGGTTGACAGGCGGCGCGGTATTCACATCTGATGGGAGTAGAGTGACGGCACCCCATCACAGCTAGACAGTCGCCCCGATCAGGCGAACAACCTGTCCAGATGAAAAGGCTCTTCATTATGGAAACAAGGCAGATCACGATCTGCTGGATTTAAGAAGTGGAAGAAACGGGTAGTTTTACGTGCCGCTAGTTACGGAAGAGAAGCAGAAGAAATTTTGATCCAGACCAGGGCAGAAACCTGGCCGAACCCCAGCTTGGAGCCCGCAAAACGAGATAAGGACTTGGCCCTGTTCTTTTCGAGGCAACCATTTTCTAGTGGATGTGGAGCGAGTGGATCTTCTGCCAACCCTCACTATGTCAATGTGCCACGCCTGAGGGAATTCTCAGGCCATCCTGGGAATTCCGCCTTTACATCCTTAAAAAGCCTCAACAGAACTTGCATCAGCTGAGTTGGCAGGAGTTCCACACAGCCCTTTGGAAAGGCCCTAGAAGGACCTTGAACTTAAAATATATGGTACTTGGTAAAGTAGAAAAGATGCAAAATAGAAAAGATAAAGCTAAAGTTTTATACATTGTTCCCCAAACAAATGAACAGTAACCAACTGCTCCTCCATATTACATGCAGATTTATTTAAACAAATAGTTATTTATCTAGCTGTAGTGCGTAAGGGAAACACTTTATTTTCCAGGAACCAATCAAAAATGCTTACTTCACCATCTTTGGAGAGCTGTCTTACAAATATTTTTCCAAATCCTTCACGCCCTCCCCCCCCCCCCCGCAACCCAGCAGCATTCCTCCCCCCCCCCCACCCTCACAACAGCATAACTTCTGGCTCACTGTAACCCAAACTACAGGCGATCTGCTGGTGTTTATTCACAATCCCAGCATGTGGTTCGTGATATAACCTTGTAGTGCTTTGCTTGTTAATGCAATCGTTGCTTTTTGCAGAAGAGTTACTGCACCACAGCTGCGCATGCAGAGTTCTATTACATCAGCGATGAACGGTTACTGTTCAACACCAACATTACCCACTTCACTCCATTCCATCCAGGAATAAAAGATAACCTCGAGGTCATGTTATTAATCAAATTCGCCAGCTGCCGTCATGACAACCTAATGCCTATTGTGCAATACAGTGCTTTTATTGCAAGATTCACCGTAATGACTTCATACGGACTTCCTTTCCCCCTCAAACACCTGGTCAATATTATGATACATTCGGACTGCAGTATTTACCACACTCTGTACACTGCTCAGTTCAGTATATTAAAACGGTATCTATTTGGACACAAGGAACATTATGTACAACTCATTTACTACACTCTGCAACTGCAAGGTCAACTGTCACAGCCTAAATACATGCAGCAAGCTGCAGCCATCTGCCATCTTCTCGAACCCAAAGTAGAGCAATGACTGAACGGATTCCAAACAGCATCTGTAATTACCAACTTTTGTTTCATGTTGGCACCGCAGGAATACATCTATCTCTCACTCAATAACTGAAAGTACAATAAAGTATATCTTACAATGGAGAACATTTCTAGTATTGATGTTACTTCAATATCAAATCAATTTGATGTAACAAGCAGGCACTAGATGACAACGAATATTAATACGTTTCCAGGCATTCAGTCTTAAGTAGGACTGGGTGACAACTATAAGTTTAAATTTCTTTAAAGGAAATTTAGTGTTTTTAATAAGTTTAAGTTTCCAAACTGGTTGCTTTGGATGACACCAGGATCAAAGCTTTATCATTCCACTTGATCGCAAAATATCAAAATGTGGTTATCCATAGCTCTACTGCTTACTTTAGTATTTGTATTCTGTATTTGATGGACTAATATTCTTCCAAGTAACAGACTTCTGAATGTTATTATTTTCTAATAGGCATAATGCACAAGTTGAATGGAGACATGCTAAGAATGAACTGTTATCAGTGTGGGGTCAGTGGAAATAGAATGTAAGAGCTTAAAATAGCTGCAAGACATAGCATTCAAACTACCACTCTCATCTTAAACAGTATTTTAACTGCAGAAATAGTCTCCCTATGCCGCCCAAACAATTGCCTTTGTTATTAACTTAGGTGTTTGTTTTCCTGTCCCTTCAAAATGTATTGATTTTCAATCAGACTGTTAGGCTGGTTATCATCTCGCTGGGAGAGGATGCAATCATCTGTATCCATTTGTGGAAAATAAATGTCAAGGAATTAGATAAATTTGTAGAATTCTGACAGCAAGCCATCAGCAAAAGCGGAAAGGGGCCAGGACCAAGTAAAATTATACAGTACCACTCACAGAGCTGGAGACACTGCTCTGCTCCACGAGCTCCAGTTTAACTCCAAATACAATCTCTCTATGCCAAACCCTTTAAGTCTACACATTGCTGAAGAAAAGGCTTTTAAAACAAACGGAGGATAATTTCCTGCCACTTCCCTTTTCTTTTAGTTTAAAAAGGTAGCTTTCGCTACTTTTTATTCTGAATTGACGGAACTAGCACCCGTCTGTGTGTGCCGGTGATGGCATGTGTCATTCAGCTGAGCAAAAGTGTTTAAATGGTGCTACGAATGTCACCATAAAGCACAGAAGCAAAGACACAGAGAACATAAGGTGTAAACTGCTGCCAACATCAAACTGGGGCATCTGCTCGACAAGGGCAAACCTCTGCTTTGAGGTCATAAAACGTAATAAACACAAATAACATACAGCTGGCAATAAAACGCCTCATTTTCTATCAGGACCCACCAATAGGCAGCATTCAATCTCATAAGTATTTGTTTACAGTTCAGATTCTGGTACAGCATGATATTTGTGTTATAAACATCCAACTCCACAACCTTATGCTTCATTCCAAAAAAACTGCTTACAGAGTAAAATCATCCATATAGCTCCATACACACAAACATTATATAGTCAATACAGGCACAAATCTGAACCAACAGTCACTTGTACTTCAAGATCTAGCAGTGTTGGCCAATAGAAATCACTGACTCGCCACAAGCGTGGCTGCAGTGACACCATTTTATCCACATGTTCTCACTGTAGTAGAAAATGTCTTACACACTATACAGCTATATGTACCTCACGTGTATATTTACTAAACACACATCTGCCACCATTCAGCGTGGAACCTGGCAGTCTTTCTCTTTCACCAAAGTTTGGAATTCTGGCATGAATTTATCAGACACAACACATCTTAGTGCAGCTTCTAGGCTTTTGTCCAGCCGTTGCGAGCGGAACTTGGGCTTTATCAGGGTGATTGCTGAGAATTTTGCCTTGCGCAACGTGACCCGCCCTTGCTCTCCATCCAGAAGCAGTTGGAGCGCGCTTGCCCTTTACCATGACGTGGCCTGTCGGAGCTGCTTGCTTTCTTCCGGTGGCCTGGGCTGCTCATTCCAATTGGTTGAGCTGACCACAATGACAGCCCCCCCCCCCTTCTCCATACAACGTTGCTGCTGTTTCCATGGTAGTGAAGTCCAGTAATTTCACCCGGGTTACACATCACTTTAGCACATAACCAATAATCAGCAACCAAGGAAGTAAAACGCACACAGTGATCAAAAATTACTCGCACACTCTGCTTTTTTATCATTTTACCAACAAATGCCCAAAAAGTTTAAAGTGCACATGCATACGCCATGTAATATGAATACTGAGATCATATACCCACTGACTGTCTATTGCTCATCTTTTTTAATTTCCTAGTCAAAAGGACAATTAGCCACACCTGGATTCCCAGTTAACCACATGGGGGCAAGTGACTAATGCACTGGACAACACTGATCTGGTAACGTTGCCAACAAAATAAAAAGGATGATACATCACTCCATCCTTTTTACAGAAGCTACACCACCTGTGACACAAATGGTTGCCTGGTAGCCCAACCAAGATTAAAGCCACAAGATAAGGAAAGTGCATAGCTCATGCAGAGAAATGATTAAACCCATCGCTGTGTCTCTACAAACCACTAGAAATCAATGACTGGCCCCCCGATCAAATTTCTGCAAGGCTTTCCAACAAATTGGATTACCAGAAAAAGCTCCAAGATGGATGGGACAGCCATGTCCTTTGGGAGGTGTCAGCCGCTCATAACATGTTTCAAATTCATTTAATGATGCACTGCAATTTCAAGTGCCATATGCTCAATGCTGTCTGTTAATTCTAATGCTAAACCAATAAAAGCCAAAGGGATTTCTGTTAGTCCGCTTCTACAAGAACAGTTCATAGGGCTCTTAATTTCTTTTCTTTCCAGGGCTCGCCCAATAGCTCAGCAAGTTTACCCAGGGAGCAGCTGAGCCACACCGAGCAGGAAGGTCGCAAGATTGAGTCCCAATTTATGCTAAAGTTAGCTGATCACAACCAAATGGAAGGGGACATTTGAACCACGCCTACTGGCCTCGCCTCACCTAGGTTAGAGAGGGAGAAAAACACTTCCTTACTTCTGATTGCTATCCCATAATTTCAGTCGAAGTGTGACCACCTGAATATTGACTTAGAGCAGTGGCCAAATATTAAGGAACATTGTTATTTAGTTACCATAACAGTTACAATAATCTGTTTAAATAAATCTTCTTCAAACCTGCGACCTCCACCACCTAGAAGGGCAAGGGCAGCAGGTGCATGGGAACACCATCACCTCCAAGTCACACACCATCCTGACTTGGAAATGTATCGCCGTTTCTTCATCGTCGCTGGATCAAAATCCTGGAACTCCCTCCCCAACAGCACTGTGGGAGTACCTTCACCACACGGACTGCAGCGCTTCAAGAAGGTGGCTCAGCACCACCTTCTCAAGGGCAACTAGGGATGGGCAATGAATCCTGGCCTTGCCAGCGACGCCCACATCCCATGAATGAATAAAAAGCAATCTATACCCGCAGAAAGCTGCTGTTTTATTTATTTATTGACTTATCAATTGAAAGAAAAAGCATTTTTTTTCCCCTTGACCCTGTGCATCATTCCATAGCTGAGACAGCAGGGACTTGCCCATTTTCAAACATCTGCCAATGTTGTTCTCAATCAGACTCCAGGGAGTTGCAACAAGGGTCCATAGAACCACAGGGAGAAGTTCACATCTAGGTAGGAGGCTATTTGGGCCAGTGTGTTTGTGCCAGCTCGTAATTAGAGAAATCCAAAGCGAATCCTAAAGCCTTGCTCTCCCCCCACAGCCTTGTGGCTTGCTCAGCTTCATATCTACCTTTTTCCTAAAAGATGCACTGGTCTCTGCAGGGGGTGTCCTGTGGGGGTCTCGTATCATCGGGATCCAACATGTGCATATAAAAAAGCACCCCACTGGCTTTGAGTGGGAATCCTTGCTACCAGCTCAGTGGAGCAAGTTAAAGTTGACAACCGTCAGCTCTCAGCAGCTCCAGCTTGGGTAAGTAACCCGGTCCACGGGAGTATAGGGTTAAAAAAAAAAAATTAAAAATCGCACCCCAGCCCCCATAGCTTTCCTTTATGCAATGCAAATCCAATTATGGCTGCTTGATAACTGTTTCTAACTAGTCTTTTGAAGATGCAAGTGCAAATAAACATTTTCTTGGTATCTGCATTTACAAATACTGTAGCATTACCAATTTCAGACAGCTGTGGCAATGACAGCTGCGTCACTGACAGCTCCGAGTGAAGTTCAGCAGCAGCAGCTGTCTTGCATTAGCAAAGCATTAGCCAGATTGAAATGACATAGCAAGCATCTGTATGCTCAGTGCAAAGTATTCGTCTAGAACAATTTTCTGTATATATCCTGTGTTCGTAACAAAAATTTGCAGCTGTACAGGAGTTTCTTTTCATTCGTTCCTGGGACGTGGGCGTCGCTGGCAAGGCCAGCATTTATTGCCCATCCCTAATTGCCCTTCAGAAGGTGGTGGTGAGCCGCCTTCTTGAAGCGCTGCAGTCCGTGTGGTGAAGGTACTCCCACAGTGCTGTTAGGGAGGGAGTTCCAGGATTTTGACCCAGTGACGATGAAGGAACGGCGATTTATTTTCAAGTCAGGATGGTGTGTGACTTGGAGGTGATGGTGTTCCCATGCGCCTGCTGCCCTTATCCTTCTAGGTGGAAGAGGTCATAGGTTTGGGAGGTGCTGCCGAAGGAGCCTTGGCGAGTTGCTGCAGTGCATCTTGTAGATGGTACACACTGCAGCCACGGTACGCCGGTGGTGGAGGGAGTGAGTGATTAAGGTGGTGGATGGGGTGCCGATCAAGAGTCAGTTAAAGTCTAAGCTATTGGAAAACTCTTCCATCTTTTCAAAAAAAATGTAAATTGTTTTAGCTACCAAATTAGTCTCCTCGTCTCTGTAGACTGGTTGTCTGATGATTTCATGGTGTGAATCGCAACCCTGGTACTTGCAAGAATTTTAAATACATGAAATGAGGGAAACTGACCAAATCAGTGGCACTGGTTGTGTTTCACAGAGTGCCGAGGCACAACTTTCATTTCCCGCTCTACTGGATTCCCAGTTTCAGCCTCAATACTGTAGAAAGGTATTAAGTAAAAGCCAGGAAACTCCCCAGGCAAT
The DNA here is from genome assembly GCF_052327205.1 of Somniosus microcephalus. Taxonomy (NCBI): domain Eukaryota; kingdom Metazoa; phylum Chordata; class Chondrichthyes; order Squaliformes; family Somniosidae; genus Somniosus; species Somniosus microcephalus. The sequence goes on from NC_141012.1 coordinate 23,546,824, forward strand.
AAAGGAACAATTCGTTTTCTGAATCGAATCCAAAAAGCATCTATTTGGTCAGTGTTTATTTTAAGCCCCAATTCTAGACCCTACTTAAAATGTTCTACAGAAGTTAAAGATTTGTTATAACCGATCATAATGCAAGTGCCCCTATGATTACGTCACAAGATAGTCCATAACACATTCAAATCACCGCTGCCAGCATCCTTTGTCTCTTTACCTGTCCTATTACCATCTTGTCTCGCCTTGAATATCTCAATGTCTCTTCACCTCTCACAGACCTTCCCTTTTGTTCTTTCATCCCCTCCCCCATTTCCCAGCCCCCAAACTTGCTTTTTAATCTGTTTCATTTCCTGCTTTTTTTCTCAGTTCTGACGAAGGGTCTTCGACCTGAAACGTTAACTCTATTTCTCTCTCCATGGATGTTGCCTAGCCTGCTGAGTTTTTCCAGCGTTTTCTGTTGTTATTTCGGATTTCCAGCATCTGCAGTATTTTGCTATCGTATCAGTAGAAGAGTGCTTATTTCACTGTAGGTTGTTTGAAAGGCTTGCTGCTTCCCTTGCACCTACCAACAGGGTTTGCATTAAGACACCAATTAACACACATGCTTAAATCGCTCTGGTGGCCATATCTGTGACTAGCACATTTGGAATAAAAATTCCAACAAAGATTAAAAAAAGACAAAAATCTGAAGTCTTGCGTTAATTGGAGTATTTCATACTGCATTGTCGAAAGCAACAAATACTGAATCAGTGCTGATTGCCAGAGAGATTCTGAAGGACAATAAATCTACCTCATCTATCACAAACACCCTGGGAGCTCCTTCGTTAGCCAGCCAGCCAAGGTGATAACAAATTGGGTCGGGATCGAGCTGCCATGGTCAAGTCTAGCACATTCACTATTCTTCTGGGATATCTATCACCTGCCTCCAGAGGTCCTTGAAGGTATTCAGATTCTCAAAGCAGACACACTTGAGATCGAGATGCGTGCTATCAGCGACAAATGTGTTGCATATTCTTATGTCTGCCATTTTAATGAAAATGTTACCTTGTAAATGGGTAAAAGTCTTTGTTAAAATTGAGGAATTTCATTAGCATGATTAACGTATTTGTTATTAATATAGCACAGTGCAATCCTTCATTTTTTCTCTTAATAGGCTTTTACCATTAAAGTGGTACCAAGAGCTCACTCACTGTAATTATATATCCCAATGGCACTCACTGCTGACCTCAGAGAAAGCTGCTCACAGAGCTCTCGCAATCTCCAACAAAAACTTTATGTTTCTCGATGCATAATTGATTGTAGAGCTTTTAATTGGGGAATCCTAGCACGATGCAGTAGTGATGTCAGTAAGCAGTCTAAGCAGCCAATCACATTGAAGAATTCGCACAGGCAGCAAACCAGGAAATAGAAAAGCATTGAATATCTGCACTTTTAAAAAATATTACAGAGAGTGAAATAAAGATTGGGACATACACGTGGGGATAAATAAGGTAAGGCTGAAATAGCATAAACAAACATTAACTTTTTTTTAAAAATCTAGTAATTTTTATCATAATGCAGAAATTTGACATTTCAGGGCCAGAACAGTTGTTTATCAGTCAATACGAGGTTAAAAGCTCAGTTACATGTTTTCCAACAGGGCATAACATTTAATGGGGTGTTTAACAGCAATATTATTGCAGAAAAGCTCAAGTTTTCGTCAGTTCCACTGATTGTCAGCTATGGGGGGGGGGGGGAGGTCCACAGCACAGCCAGTGTCATAGCAGTGAATGACTGACCGCAACTTCAGGATTTCCACATTAGGATGCGCGTGCGCTACATCCTGAAGTTACGGTCAGTTTCAGAGGGGTAACTGTGGCGAACCCACAGCAAAATCCAGGCCACTGAATATAACTTTCAGCTACGTACCTTATTTATAAACATTATTAAGGAACATACGGAGTTGTTTTCTTTTAAGTTGAGATGGACTGTGTCAATAATTGTTTATGAAAACAGAAAACTGACAACTATGGATATAAGCAGAGTGGGTCAGGAAGGGACAGAGAGAGTAACAAAGGTAATAAGGCATCAGTGACTAAGGTGACATCAGGGGAAAAATAGAAATAAGTCAAAGCTAAAGGCACTATATTTGAATGCGCGAAGCATTCGCAATAAAATAGATGAATTAATAGCACAGTTAGAAATTAACAGGTTTGACCTAACACCCATAATGGCGACGTGGTTGCAAAGTGGCCAAGGTTGGGAACTAAATATTCCAAGATACTTAATTTTTAGAAGAGATAGGCAAAATGGAAAAGGAGGAGGGGTAGCCCTGATAATAAAGGATGGGATAAAGACAGTAGAGAGAAAGGATCTTAGCTCCAAAATTCAAGAAGTAGAATCAGTTTGGGTGGAGCTAAGAAACAGCAAGGGGCAGAAGTGGAAGTTGTTTATAGGCCCCCAAACAGTAGTTGTAACGTAGGGCAGAGTATAAATCAGGAAATTAGAGGCGCATGTAACAAGGGTAATACAGTAATCATGGGGGACTTTAATCTACATATAGACTGGGCAAACCAAATTTGCAGTCATAGTGTGGAGGACAAATTCATGGAATGTACGCAAGATAGTTTTCTAGATCAGTATGTTGAGAAACCAACGAGGGAACAGGCTATTTTAGATCTAGTATTGTGCAATGAGAATGGGTTAATTAATAACCTTGCAGTAAAGGGGCCTTTAGGGAAGAGTGACCATAACATGATAGAATTTTATATTGAGTTTAAAAGTGATTTAGTTAAATCCAAAACTAGGATCTCAAATCTAAACAAAGCAAACTACATAGGTATGAGGGGCGAGTTGTGAATCTACATTAAAAGGTATGATGATAGACAAGCAATGGCTAACATTTAAAGAATTAATACATAATTTACAACAAATATACATTCCTTTAAGGCACAAAAACCCTACAGGAAAAGTGATCAAACCGTGGCTAACAAGAGTATTTAAAGATAGTATTAGATCAAAGGAAGAGGCTTATAATGTTGCCAAAAAGAGTAGTAAGCCTGAGGATTGGGAGGATTTTAGAATTCAGCAAAGGAGGACCAAGAAATTGATAAAGAAAGGGAAAATAGACTAGGAGAGTAAACTAGTGAGAGACATAAAAACAGACTGTAAAAGATTCTATAGGTATATAAAAAGGAAAAGATTAGCAAAAGTAAATGTGGGTCCCTTACAGGCTGAGACAGGAGAAATTATAATGGGGAATAAGGAAATAGCAGGGTAATTAAATACTTTGTATCTGTCTAAAAAAACTTCCTGGAAATAGTGGAGAATCCAGGATCTAGCGAGAATGAAGAACTGAAAAAAATGAGTATTAGTAAAAAAAAATTAGTACTGGAGAAATTAATGGGACTGAAAGCTGATAAATCCCCTGGACCTGATGGCCTACATCCTAGGGTTTTGAAAGAGGTGGCTATAGAGATAGTGGATGCATTGGTTGTCATTTTCCAAAATTCCATAGATGCTAGAACGGTTCCTACGGATTGGAAGTTAGCAAATATAACCCCACTATTTAAGAAAGGAGGGAGAAAGAAAACGGGGAACTACAGACCAATTAGCCTGACATCAGTAGTAGGGAAAATGCTAGAATCTATTAATGACATGGTAACAGGGCACTTAGAAAATAATAATAGGATTGGGCAGAGTCAACACAGATTTATGAAAGGGAAATCGTATTTGACAAATCAGTTAGATTTTTTGAGGTTGCAACTAGAAGAATAGATAAGGGGGAACCAGTGGATGTGGTGCATTTAGATTTTCAGAAGACATTCGATAAGGAGCCACACAAGAGGTTATTAAACAAAATTAGGGCTCATGGGATTGGGGGTAATATACTAGCATGGACTGAGGATTGGTTAATGGACAGAAAACAGAGAGTAGGAATAACGGGTCATTTTCGGGTTGGCAGTCTGTAAATAGTAGTGTACCACAAGGATCAGTGCTTGGGCCTCAGCTATTCACAATCGACATCAATGATTTGGATGAGGGGACCAAATATAATATATCCAAGTTTGCTAATGATACAAAGCTGGGTAGGAATATAATTTGTGAGGAGGATGCAAGGAGGCTTCAAAGGGCTATAGACAGGCTAAGTGAGTGGGCAAGAATATGGCAAATGCAATATAATGTGGAGAAATGTGAAATTATCCACTATGTTAGGAAACATAGAAAAGCAGAATATTTTTTAAATGGTGAGAGATTGGGAAATGTTGGTGTTCAGAGGGACCTGGGTGTCCTTGTACACGAATCACTGAAAGTTAATATACAGGTACAGCAAGCAATTAGGAAAGCAAATGGTATGTTGGTCTTTATTACAAGAGGATTTGAGTATAAGAATAAAGACGTCTTACTGCAATTATATAGGGCCCTGGTGAGACCACACCTGGAGTATTGTGTACAGTTTTGGTCTCCTTACCTAAGGAAGGATATACTTGCCATAGAGGAAGTGCAACAAAGGTTCACCAGGCTGATTCCTGGGCTGGGAGGATTGTCCTATGAGGAGAGATTGAGTAGACTAGGCCTATATTCTCTAGAGTTTAGAAGAATGAGAGGTAATCTCATTGAAACATACAAAATTCTTACAGGGCTTGACAGGGTAGATGCAGGGAGGATGTTTCCCCCTGGCTGGTGAGTCCAGAACCAGGGGTCATAGTCTCAGAATAAGGGGTCGGCCATTTAGGACTGAGATGAGGAGAAATGTCTTCACTCAGAGGGTGGTGAATCTTTGGAATTCTCTACCCCAGGGGGCTGTGGAGGCTCAGTCGTTGTGTATATTCAAGACAGAGATCGATAGATTTTTGAATATTAAGGGAATCAAGGGATATGGGGATAGTGCAGGAAAGTGGAGATGAGGTAGAAGATCAGCCATGATCTTATTGAATGGCGGAGCAGGCTCGAGGGGCCGTATGGCCGACTCCTGCTCCTATTTCTTATGCTCTTATATGTTAATTTCTGCTTTGTCTTATTTTCAATGATCATTGTAACACTGTAGTGTAAACCAGGAAAACTGTGTGTGTCTTTCACATTTAAATAAACCAATATCCTTTTCAGCACCTGGAAACCAGCTCAGATTTTCTGCTTCTAAAACAGATACAATTATGTGGCTCTTGTGTCTACCCGATGAAAGAAAATGGCTGCAGAGTCATTGTGGATTATCAAATTAGGGTCGACAACACTGTCAGCATGCTAGTAACTAAATGTCGTGATGGCATCGCAAAGGGATGAAGGATACATCACACAAACCAGTTCAGGTTTAATGTGTCCATTTTTTATTATTTCAATCCTCCATAATGTTAGTGAGACCAAAGTCGTCGTCGTCGTCTCCATTTACGTCCATTTCTTTTATCCTGACATTTCAGTGCACTTTAAGTCATGTAGATCTGATAATCCTTTCTGGAAAAAGTTGTACATTAACAAATGTAGCATTTAAGCTATTGAAAAGTACAGCTGTGTAATATGAAGGTAAAAGTCACGTCAGATCTCCTACCACAATGAGGTCTCAACAAAAAGACATCTTAAAGGGGCATTGCCCTTGTGATTTACGATTTCTAATTACCTTGACTTTATCATATCAAAAGAATGAAAAGTTAACAAAATATTCTCATCATCTGATATTTCTGAAATCACAGGCATGCTATCACTATCACTTGTAGAAGATTATCTTTCATTAACACACGCTGCACAGCACCTGGGAGGAAACAGGTGCTCGCTTATTTCCTATCCCAGGTCATTCGCATAGGTCTGGCATAGTGCAGCCATAGACCCACATCATGGCTGGGCCTCATGCCTGGAAATCGGGCAGGAAACAGGAGCACAGGTGTAGGCCCAGTGGCATATTGCTGGAAAGCCTCAGGAATTCCAAGGTAAGGCAAAGGGGGCAGAATTATGCCATAAAGGATCTCGGCTCCTTTTCCTCTTCACTTTACCTGGGCAACACCAAGGCGCACTGAAGTGATACATCTAGCATTAAGATCCTAATAATACTGTACCGACGATTGATTGTTCTTATATATACTGAAGAATTCAAGTATTCGACTCTTCCTGTTTACCTACGGTTTTTATATTGCAGTGAGAAAACCCAGAGCAATAAAAATATTTTGACCAGGTTATTGAGACTATATATTGTTAGATCAAACATTGCTGTTTGTACATTACAGTACAGGAAACTTTCGATTTACCGGCACCTAAATAACCGAAAATCTCGGTTAACCGGCAAAATTCAGGAGTAGGTTCAGGTAAGTTTTACTTCATATTGTACTTGCCTTTCTCGATCTGTTGCTGTGCAAGGGTGTGGCTGCAGCTGTTGCTAAGCTACAGAGACGCTTGGAACTTGTGGCCATTGTTCTGAACCTGTTGCTAAGCAACAGGGTTTGTTGCTTTATACGGAGCTCTCAGCTCTCCGTATCTTTTACTATAGCTCTTGGTTATCCGGAAATTTTGATGAACCGGCACCACGTCGGTCCCCTCAGTGCCGGATAAAAAAAAGTTTCCTGTACATCTTGTTTGTTACTTACTAACATATTTATTTCCATTTGAATCAGTCATTGGAAGAAATACAGTCTTCAGCATATATCTGCATTTAGTACATTTCTTTCCATCTCCATACTTCATGCCCCTGGCAGTTATTACTAATATTACTGAAAGTTCTTCATAACCTCTGCCAAATTCTTGTGGCATGTTGCCGTAAAAATATTATAGCACTAATCTTGACAACATTCTTAATGAATGAATAGTCTGTCCCCTTGAATAAAACTCATCAACACTCCAAATCGCACACTGACCATAAAATTGTCTTCCTAGAAGTCTATAGTCCAAATATAAAAACAATCTTACTGGCTTTTTATCATCGGTTATCAGCCTTACAAACCACAATAATTTATAGGGTCAACCTCGCCCAGTGAAAAGAAAAAAGACTTGCATTTCTATAGCGCCTTTCACAACCACCAGACATCTCAAAGCGCTTTACAGCCAAGGAAGTACTTTTGAAGTGTAGTCACTGTTGTCATGTGGCAGCCAATTTGCGCTCCCACAAACAGCAATGTGATAATGACCAGACCATCTGTTTTTGTTATGTTGATTGAGGGATAAATATTGGCGAGGACACCGGGGATAACTCCCCTGCTCTTCTTTGAAACAGTGCCATGGGATCTTTTACGTCCACCTGAGAGCGCAGATGGGGTCTCAGTTTAACATCTCATCCGAAAGACGGCACCTCCGACAATGCAGCACTCCCTCAGCATTGCATTGGAATGTCAACCTAGATTTATGTACTCAAGTCCCTGGAGTGGGACTTGAACCTACAACCTTCTGACTCAGAAGCGAGCGTGCTACCCACTGAGCTGCAGCTGACACAGTTGCTCAAGTTCTGGAGTGGGACTTGAACCCACAACCTTCTGACTCAGAGGCAAGAATGCTACCCACTGAGCCACAGCTGACACAGTGGTCTGAATTATATTCTAACCGCAGACATTGATATTCACAAACGCAGAGCGATTTAATGTAAATCTGTTTTATGACCCAACCGAGTATAATTGTGGTAATAAATACCCAACCACGCAGCATATTAATGAGTATGTGGTTTCGTTCACTACCTATGCTCTATCCTAATAATCAATTATTAATGATGTTCATTTCATCAGTGCTGCATTTCTGAAAGGATAATTCATGGAAAACATACATTGCTCTCATACTTTGGTGTTTCACTGAGCGGATGGGAAAACTGGTAACAAAGCACTCTGGTAGAAGTTTTCTTCCAGAAGATCCAGATTATTTCGTACACTGACACACTTACCTCACAAGCAAGTTAGGTATTGGATCAGTTTTATTGCCTTTTGAAGCTTTTGCATGTGCATGTAGAGCCAAGATATGAGCAGTTAGGAGGGGAACTGAACATTCAGTATCCCGTGCGTGTAAATGTTAGAACGCATCATAACCTCTAGGAATAATTGATGATTCTGTTTTATATATCAGTCACTGATTATAGGCAAAAGTGGCACAATGAGGCAGCTAATAAAGAACAAAGAAGTCAATACCCAACAGCACACAGCACCAAAGGGGATATGAGAGATTTGGGGGAGGAGGAGAAATGACAGGACTGCCAGAGGTAACCTTGGGAACAAAGGTGTGAAAGAAATCACTTTAGCCTGGTTAGAATAGGATCAGTTGTTCTCTTTTAGTTTTGAAATAGAAATTACAACATGGAAAAAGACCGTTCGGCCCAACCAGTCCATGTTGTTCATGCTCCACATGAACAATGGTCCTTATCCCATGTGCCCGCCCTGTTCCCATGTCCTTTTATTCCCCTTTCTTTCAACCATCTATCTAACCTATTAAATGTTGACATAGGCAAATTCAATCACTAACTCTAGTACAGCCTAAGTGTTTCTCTTACTTTTAATCTTATATCTATGTCCCCTTGTTCTAGACCCCTCAAGCACTAGAAATGATCTGTTTCTATATGCACTGTCTCATCCCTTCATAAACACCTATATCAAATCACCCCTTAATCTCTGTTCTAAACAAAAGCAGTCCCAATTTTTCAGGTCTCTTTGTATTTCCAGGCAATATTCTAGCGAATCAGTGTTATAGCCTACCTATTGCTTCAACAACTGCTACTTTTTTACCCATTTCACCATCTTATCAATGTCCAATGCAGCTTCCTTTGGTCCTCAGAATTATTTACTAGTTTCCTATTTTAGCATCATCTTCAAATGTGGACAGCACTCCCTCTAGCCCTATATCCAAATTACTGATCGACAGTGAACAAAAGTGGTCCCAGAACAGAACCTTGTGGGACATCCGAACCCACATCCAGCCACTCTGAGAAACTACCCTCAACTCCTCCTCTAGGTTTCCTCCTTTTTAACCAGTTTTTAATTGAAATTGCTGAATCCTGATGAGCACAAATATAATTATGCTTAAACATATTGCAAACCATTAAATATAATCAAATCAAATCAAATCAACTTTTATTGTCATTGTTAGTGCACAAGTGCAGTACAACGAAATGTAGGCTTGCGGCTCCCGAGAGTGTACATTTGGATTAAGACATTTAAACATTCAACATACATTTGGCTTGTAGTATATTAACATAAATATGACCATAATAAAGTGCATTGGCAGATGTGCAGGCTTTAGAGTTTATTTGTGGAGTTCAATAGGATGACAGCCCTGGGAAAGAAGCTGTTCCTAAATCTGGTCGTACGAGTGCGAATGCATCTGTAGCGTCTCCCAGATGGCAGGAGGGCGAACAGACTGTGGCTGGGGTGGGTAGGGTCTTTGATGATGGACCGTGACCTCCGTAGACAGCGTTTATGGTATATGTGCTCTATGGTCGGTAGCCGGGTGCCAGTAATGCGTTGGGCAGTTTTGACTACCCGCTGCAGGGCTTTCCGGTCATAGTAGCTACAGCTGCCATACCATACTGTGATACAGTTTGTCAGGATGCTCTCTATAGTGCAGCGGTAAAAGTTAGAGAGGATCAGGGGTGACAGATTACATCCCTTCAGCCTCCTTAGGAAATATAGGTGCTATATTTGACTCTAACAAGTGTTACTTCATTTCCCATATATTACTAGAATTATATTACACTTTTTACACTTACAGGGTGCAAATTTTCACAGCACAGTGCTTCCTGGACTGTAAGTGTTACACCTCACCTGCATTTACACAAATGTTAAATCACTATAATCTGTTTCCAATACCAGCACACACACTATTTTCGAAAATAACCGCCTCGGGTCAGGTATTGGCAAACAATTACTTTTCCCGTTAAAATTTTACCAGCTCCCAAGACAAATACAATGCTTCCAGTTGACCAGCACCAAGCATCTTTGCCAACGGTGATTTCTGAAAGCCAAACGGTTCTTATTGGAGTGTACTGCTACTAACAATCTTATTTACCTTACTATTACTAAAAATGCATCCGTTTTCTACCCTGACTGTGCCAGTTGCCAGAAACAATACTGCTAATGTGGCATCAGTTGCTGATTTTTCCAGGGCCATCTAATGGCGGAGCTAGTTGTGCGAGAACATGCCTGCGCTATGAAGTTGCAGGATGAGAGTCGGCCCCACAATTATCCATAAATTGAGTCCCTGATCTTGGCAAAGCTGTTTATGGAAAGTGAGGTGCTTCAGCACAAGCTGGTTGAGTCAACCGTCACCGCAATTATGTACCAAACATGTTGCTACTGCCAAAAACCTCAGAATGGGCCTCTTGCTCACCCACTCAATGGGGAATGAATACTAATTAGTCACTGCTTGGCACAAGGGAACCTCAAGAAAGAAAAATGTTACAAAAATGGGGGCGGGGGTGAAAGCTGCAGGCTTCGACTTTTCAACAGTCCCATTTCTATTTTAATCCAAATATGCCATGAGGAATGCCAGTGTAGATTACAGAATGCTGTAAATTGAACCGGATCAATGCAAGAGCAGATTAATATTTTCTTATTCTGCATAACTATACATTTTATTTAGTAGTACTTAATGTACCAAGATGTTGAACACATAAGCAAATGAACCATTTTATCGGTTTAAATTTTACCAGGGTTAATACAGCACTTCAGAATTAATCCAATTAATTATCATTCTGAGATCAATAATTTATTGATATTCCATTACAATTTCAGAAAAGTATTACAATTATAAGCTGTTCTTATAATTTTGAAAATGGTGGAAAATTAATATCAAAATATCAGTTATCAGTATTAAGTGATTCTATTATATTGTCTCTTTTTCATATTATATATTTTTGATTACCTGTTGCAGTTTCTTTGAACAAAAATAAAACAATCTAAAATTTAGGTATTGTTATCTGCTTTGTATTGAGTTTTACTATGAATTTGGTGGCAAACCCTGAAACTATAGTTAGTTATTATGAATCTGCACTATGGCACAGCAAGTCGCTACTCATACTGCGCACTGAAAAGAGTGACACTCCTAGTTTCACACATTTCCACATCTTTGTCAATTCTGAATGGCCTAGAAATTCGGTTGGCTTTGCGCCCAGTTTTCGCCCAAAGAGGACTTTTGCGCCAATAGAGGAGTTCGCGCTGATATTCAGCGCTGCGGTAATGGCGGTGGTAGCCGGTAGCGCTGCGCCGGCACCGATGACGTCATCGGTGTGCGCAGTGCCCCGGTTCCGCCCCGATGCCGGCCCGAATCCCATATTCAGTTGCCGCCGCCTCCTCCGTGGCGGCCGCTACTTACATCCGGAGACCAGGGCCTTACTGCAGCCTTAGTGGGGCGCATAAAGGTGGAGGTGCGGCCGGCCGCTTTTTCGGCGGCCGCCTGCCCGCACCTCCTTCCCCGGCCTCCTCCACCACCCCCCCGCCCCCGCGGCATTGCCGGCTGCTTTCCGCGAGCCCGGCACTTCTCCGTGGTGCCGGGCTCATTTGCCGGCACAATCCAGCGGCGATCTCCCCGTTGCAGGCACCTCCACCTTAAGAGAAGGAGGAGGCCTGCAGTACCGCAGCCTGCCGCACCGCATCGGGTGGCGCAGCGGCGCCTACAGCGCTGAAATTCAGTTTCAGCGCCCCAAGCGGGGGCGGCCACACCCTGGAATAGCACCCGGTTCCGGATTGGGGCGCAGAAGCCGAATATCTGACGGTCGCTAATGGCTCCCCGCCCAGCGCTAACTTTTGGGCGCAAACCAGCTGGCGGGCCCAAACTGAATTTCTAGGCCAATATCTCTACATAAGGACTTTGAATTTAGATATTCATTTTAATTTGCTCTGAAGACATTACATAAGAACATAAGACGTAGGAGCAGGAATAGGTCATTTGGCCCCTCGAGCCTGCTCCGCCATTCAATAAGATCATGGCTGATCTGATCTTGGCCTCAACTCCACTTCCCTGCCCGCTCCCCATAACCCTCGACTCCCTTACCATTCAAAAATCTATCTATCTCCACCGTAAATATATTCAATGACCCAGCCTCCACAGCTCTCTGGGGAAGAGAATTCCAAAGATTCACGACCCTCTGAGGGAAAAAATTCCTCCTAATTGCCGATTTAAAAGGGTGCCCCCTTATTCTGAAATGATGCCCCCTAGTTCTAGATTCCCCCACGAGGGGAAACATCCTCTCTGCATCTACCCTTACATTCGAGTGCACTTTGCCCCGCAAAAATAAAATGCATATTCCTACATGATGAGGCGTTGTTGCAGAATCACGTGACTCAAATATCCACAACTTAGTGAACAATCAATAATCAGATACTGGTTGTTCTTACATTTAAAGATGGCACAACCATGTTTTGTGGTGACTACAACATAGTTCATTCAATTTTCAAGTAGTTGACTGTTTCATTTTAAATTAATAAAGCCTTGTACTTAATCCCACAAGGTGACTGTTTTTTTTATTCGTCTACGGGATGTGGGCGTCACCAGCAAGGCCGGCATTTATTGCCCATCCCTAGTTGCCCGTAAGAAAGTGGTGGTGAGCCACCTTCTTGAACCGCTGCAGTCCGTGTGGTGGAGGTACTCCCACAGTGCTGTTAGGTAGGGAGTTCTAGGATTTTGACCCAGCGACGATGAAGGAGCGGCGATATATCTCCAAGTCAGGATGGTGTGTGACTTGGAGGGGAACTTGGAGGTGGTGGTGTTCCCATGCGCCTGCTGCCCTTGTCCTTCTAGGTGGTAGAGGTCGCGGGTTTGGGAGGTACTGCTGAAGAAGCCTTGGCGAATTGCTGCACTGCATCTTGTAGATGGTGCACACTGCAGCCACGGTACACCAGTAGTGGAGGGAGTGGATGTTTAAGGTGGTATATAATTACTTTCCAATTAACAGATTCAACTCTGCGGCAAGCTCATCCATTAGAAAATTGATTCACATTAACCTTTGTTCAAACAAATATATGGTACACCTCATTTCATTACTGCAAAGATGGTGCTCATGAAATATTAATCACTAAGTGGTAACAATAAAATAGTTCCTGCCAACAGATAAAAGATTCTTCTCAAATTTTACTGGTTTGTAGCCAAGGGTTCAATATAATATTACTATTAATACATGTTATAATCCAATTCTTTTTAGCTTTACTTGGCGCTTCTTTTTTTCTGTCTGGCACTCAGTATCAATAACTCGCAGGTCAGGTGCAGCACAGTTGCAGAGTTAAGCTCCCTTCACTTTGTCTCATCAAACTACCCAAGAGGAGCAAACTACTACTCCACTGCAACATTTTCTTCAATTTCCTACACCAGCCATCCTGTGGCCAGAGTGAGATGGCAAATGTATTAGTTTGAATTCAAGGAAACCTTGTACTGTGACCCCATGCCCAATAAAAAGGTGCATTTGGATTTGCCCAAACTCATTTCATATATGACGTGACAATCTGAGCTTTTTTGCAATCCAGAACCAATTGGTGAAAGACCAGCATCTTATGTGGCGCACTAGCCGGACCCACAAGGTGTCACATTTTTATGCACATGTCAAGTGGCGCACTGCCCATCATTCATCACTAGGGTTGTGATTATTCCAGCTTTGCAATCAGAAGAAGCCTCTCCAAAGTAACAATTGCAGAAACAGTTCTCAAAAAAAAAGCAATGAGAAGCACTCAAAAAGTCCATCAAATTTGTTAACATTTTCTTTACGAAGTTCCAATAAAAATGGAATTAAACCCCTTTGAACTGTAGGAATGACTGGAATAACCAAACAAGTATTGACTAAAATGAAACAGGCAAAAATAAATTACACACTAGAATGTAACAATAGGGTAATGTTTTGAAAGCTCCGCTCCCAACGCACTTTATGGGAGCATGGATTGGAGACCGCTGTGCCTGATTTGCCTCCGATATTCCCCTTGACCACCAAGACAAAAATCCCCTCCTCAGGCTTCCCCTAGCCCTGAACTTGTGTCTTTCTTTAGTTTCTCGACTATCTCCCGCTCCAAACTCATCTTGTCCACCCGCCTGCTCCCTTGACCCCTAAACTGTTGACCACCCAACATTCCACCTGGCCACTCTGCTCGTTCAGATTGTAAGTAGCACCTTTTCCTCCGGTACTCTCCACCTCCCATTCCAAACCACATCATCCTCACCTCAAAAAATCCACCCTCGACCCCTCTGTCACTGCAACCTACACCATCGGCAACCTCCCTTCCCTCTCGAGAGCTCTTGAACATGTTGTTGCCTCACAGATCCATGCCCATCTTTCCTGAAACACCATATTTGAATCTCTTCAATCATGTTTCCATCCCTACCACAGCATTAAAACAGTCCGAACCAAAGTAACAAATTACATCCTTGGTGACTGGGACCACGGTGCATTATCCCTTCTTGTTCTGCTTTACCTCTCTGGAATCTTTGACGCGGTTGGCCATAACAAGATCTTCCCATTTCTATTCCTGCATTGTTCGGCTCAGTGGGATTGCTCTCCTGTTTCCACACTTGCCTATCCAATCATAGCCAGAGCATTTTTCAGCCATGGCTCCTCTTCTCGTTCCCGCACTGTAACCTCCAGAGTACCCCAAGGATCTATCCTCTCTCTCATGCTACATGCTGCCCCTTGTTGACTTCATCAGACATGGGGATAGTTTCCACAATTTGACGCACTCAGCTCTACTGCTCCACCACCACTCTCTACCTCTCCACTGCCACTGTGTTGTCAGACTCCTTGCCCAGTCTTGGATGAGTCACAATTTCCTCCAGTTAAATATTGGAAAGATTGAAGCCATCATCTTTAGCCCGATTCCATCTCCCTCTGAGGCACTGTCTCAGGCCCAACAAGACTGCTCACAATCATGACATCCTATTCAAGCCGAGATGAGCTTTTGACCCCATATTCTCACCATCACAAAGATCACCTACTTCCAGCTCTGTAGCATCACCTGCCTATGCCCCAGCTCTGTAGCATCACCTGCCTATGCCCCTGCCTCAGTCCATCTGCTACTGAAACTCTCGCCCATGTCTTTATTACCTCCAGACTTGACTATTCCAGTGCTGTCCTGGCTGGCCTCCTGCACACTCTTTAAACTGCAGCTCATCCAAAACTCTGATGTCCGTATCCTATCCTGCACAAGGTCCTGTTCACCCATCGCCCATGTCCTTGCTTACCTACACTGGCTCTTGGTTCCCCCAACCCCATAAATTTAAAATCCACAGCCTCATGTTTAAATCCCTTCATGACTTTAACCCTCCCTCCCTTCCTCCAGCCTTACCAAACTCTTCATTACGATGGCTATGGCCTTTTGTGCAGTTCCCCCCTCCCTTCACCCTATCATTGCCTGCTGTGCCTTCAGCCAACTAAGCCCCATGCTCTGGAATTCGCTCCTTAAACCCCTCTGCCTCTCCTACTCCCTCTCTTCCTTCAATCCCTACTTAATACCCACCTCTTTGACCTATCTTTCAGTTGCCACTCCTAATCTCTCCTTCTTTAGAAACATAGAAACATAGAAGATAGGAGCAGGAGTAGGCCATTCGGCCCATCGAGCCTGCTCCGCCATTCAATGAGATCATGGCTGATCATCCAAACTCAGTACCCTGTCCCTACCTTCTCCCCATATCCCTTGATCTCTTTAGCCTTAAGAAATATATCTAACTCCTTCTTGAATATATTTAATGAATTGGCCTCAACTGCCTTCTGTGGCAGAGAATTCCACAGGTTCACCACTCTCTGGGTGAAGAAATTCCTCCTCATCTCAGTCCTAAATGGCTTACCCTTTATCCTTAGACTGTGACCCCTGGTTCTGGACTCCCCCGCCATCGGGAACATCCTTCCTGCATCTAGTCTGTCTCTTCGGCTCAGCATTCATTTTTGCCTGAGCATCTTGGGACCTTTTCTCCGTTAACAACACTACATAAATGCAAATTGTTATTGTTAATCTGTGGGGGCCATCAAGTGAGACTCTGTGCTGGAATCGTTTCTCTGAAAATTTACCCCAATGTCTTTGGTGCTCCAGTAAACATTTCTATGCAGTATGCAAGCTTTCACTTACAACTTTCCATTTACAAGTGCCTGGTTTGACAAGAATATGAGGAAGAGATGCTCTGCAGAACTCAGGTTCTTCCTCATGGGAGGGCGGGAAAGAAAAATGAGAGTCGTCTCAATTTGTTCAGCATTTTTATAACTGTCTGCTTAAGAACAATATTCAGAGAGGCCTGGGAGCAGGTTCATTAACCACCATTGCAGGTAACATTAAAAATAAAGAGAGCTACAGTAAATGTTAAAAGAGCAGCCTATCCATTTACCGGTAGCCTGAAATCTCTTACCAACTGCACTTTTCGAACGTGAAACACAGCTGCCCTGAAAGCTTGCATCATTTGAAACATTGGCTCACCCACAAGTGATTCTTTCATGTTTAGCTTCATTTGCAATTATTAACCTCTGCCAACTTTGATGTTGGTAAAGGGTGAGAGGGTAAGGACAAGACACTACTGTTTTTGTTAATCAGATACTGTGCAATGCTTTAATGTCCTAACCAGGTTTTTGTTTTCCACTTTATCATTCTCTCTTTAACTTCATCTTTTGATATATTTGGGTTTTTTTTGTCAATTTTTCTTTTCTAATTACTTTGTTCTATATTTTGTTTTCTTTACTCTACATTGTTTTTGCCCTAATTTGGATTTTTTTTGTTTATAGGCTTGAGATGAAAGTTGAGAACATGCAAACTAGAAAGATAAAACACAGGTTTTTAAACTGGGTTCCTTAGACACTAGAGGCTAGAAATTCGGCTGCTTTGCGCCTCCCGTTAGCACTGCGGGGGGTGGTAATGGGGCACTAAGGGGTTACCGACCGGGCAAGGCGAATTGAGCGACGCCCGCGAACTTCCCTGGCGGTTTTGCGCTGGCGCTAACACTTACCACCTCGGTCTCTAGCACCCCGTAGACCATGACGTCATCAAGCGCACAGCGCCCCGTTACCGCCCCGGATGTGAAATTGACTTTCGCCCCCTGCAGCGTCGCCTCGCGCTGACAACGCCAGTAAGAGGAGGCGTTCTGAAGTCGGATGGCCACTTCGGGAGCAGTAATTAAAGGGAATGCTTTTCAGGTCGCTGAACCGTTATTATTTGCACCAGTCTGGTGCCAGCGCAAAGCTTTCACTCTTTCATTGTTGCAGGATGTCCAAGCCCTCCACTTGGTGACGGGTTTGGGGCTGTATTGGCACTCGCCTTGCAAGACTGCAGTGCCGACAAATAACTTCTGGTGCAGCTCAGTGGGTAGCACACTCCAGGGACTGAGCGCATAAATCTAGGCTGACACTCCAGTGCAGTGCTGAGGGAGTGCTGCACTGTTGGAGGTACCATCTTTCGGATGAGATGCTAAACCAAGGCCCCGTCTGCTCTCTCAGGTGGATGTAAAAGATCCCATGGTACAGGAAACTCTTTTTTATCCGGCACAGACAGGACCGGTGTGGTGCCGGTTTATCAAAAAGTCCGGATTACAGAGAGTTATAGTTAAAAGGTATGAGAGCTCGTACACAGCAACAAATCCAAGCTTCCCTGTTGCTTAGCAACAGCTGCAAGAAGCCCGACCATAGACCAAGCGTCCCTGTTGCTTAGAGCAGAAACCCCCGATTACACAGCCACAGATCCAGGAACGGCCACTAATATGAAGAAAAACTTAACTGAACCTACTCCTGAATTTTGCCGGTTAACCGAGATTTCCGGTTGTTTGGGTGCCGGTAAATCGAGGGTTTCCTGTACTATTTTGAAGAAGAGCAGGGGAGTTATCCCCGGTGTCCTGGCCAATGTTTATCCATCAATCAACATAACAAAAACAGATTATCTGGTCATTATCACATTGCTGTTTGTGGGAGCTTGCTGTGCGCAAATTGGCTGCCATGTTTCCCACATTACAACAGTGACTACACAGTACTTCATTGGCTGTAAAGTGCTTTGAGATGTCCGGTGGTCGTGAAAGGCGCTATATAAATGCAAGTTTTTCTTTCTTCTTAAGCGAGGGAAGCAGCCTCTATGATTGAACAGTGCAGTCTAGAATGCGTTGCAAATTGCCTCGTGCTCTGCTGGTACCACCCCGCTCTCCAACTTTAGCGCCCTAAGCGAAGTGGTTAGCGCTCGATTTAGCGCTCCACATCCCTCTTGGAGCGCTACAACTGAATTTTGCGGGAGCCTATTAGTGCTTCGTGGTCATTTTTCATCTTTCGAAGTTTTAGTGCCCCAAATGCGGCTATAATGAATTCCTCCCCCTAAGTGATCCCCAAAGTCATTAGACTTCTCGCCAATAACATCAGGGGCTAGATATTAAACTCCCTGCCCAGCAGGAGCTGTGCAGAGGGGGAGGGGGGTTACGAGTGTGGAGGTGGGGGTCATGCTGCATTCCCACCCCACCATCTTTCTTTACTTTAATTTGGGCACGGAGGGCTGCCCACTCCCGGCAGGTGGGGGCCTACTTTACAATGAAAAGACGTGGCCTGATGACATCAGACACGCCGACAGTATTTTAGCTCCCGGATTCTGGAAGCCCGCATGGGGCCAGCCCCAACAGGCGAACCACGCGGCAGCCATGGACTCTGCATCCCTGGGCTCCCAATCCAATTTTTGCTGGCTCTGACATCACTCCCACCGGGAGACTGTCCTGGATTATTTAATTAAGTCACAGGAGTTAAAATGGGCTTCACGGTAAGCCTCTCACCCACCCCGTGCACGTGCTCCTTCCCCCAGTTAAAATCAAACCCCAGATTTCTGTATTTGTTGGCATTGGAGTTCCTGGAATGTGCCAATATTGCCAGGAACTCCCCTGCACCAAAAAGTTGAAACCCACTACAATAAAAGGAAAAAAACATATCTCAATAGTAACTCCCAGCTGCTGACAACGGATGCAACCAGTATAGCAATACCAACACAATACATTGATGATATTAACAAGACAGGAAATCATCCAGAAACAAGTCTCAATCATAGATCTTTTTGCTTTCAGAGTATATGATGTACTCATAAGTTTGGCTGAGTCAAGATCTAACTCGAAGATACTGGGACAAGAAGGCAAAATCTAAATCTAGCTCAGAACCAAGCCTCAAGCAGCTTTATTGAGGTATGAAGAATAAGCACAGGTCATCAATTGGGCAATGATCTCCAGGGTCCACACTCAACAAAGCCCAGAGTTTCCCTCCACCCTACATGATCATTGAAATTGGTGGTGTCTTCCTAAACATCCAACTCCAAGTAACGTGCTCTCATGGCCAGTCTTCCCACTACTGCTCTCTGCCCGACAGCCTCAGTCCTTCATTTTTTATCTGGTTGCTGCCTTTAACTCTTTTCTCAGTCTCAGTGAGCACAAGGTCTGGTAGCATAAGAGTTATCTACTGCGAGAACAGCCTGAATTATACCAGCCAGCCACCTCCGACTGTTCCCTAGCCATCCCACGACTGCTTCATTGTCTAACTGCGCTCCCTATCCCACCCAACTATTCCGCTTCACATACCGTGTCCCAGATTACCAATGAACGATGTCACGGGCAATCTCCTAATCCAATACCGATAGCGAACATAATCTAAGGAAAACTAGACAACAAGCTGGCACACATTAGTAATGTGTGAATCAGCTCACTCACTCCTTGGTATAAACAGATTTCAACCAAGGGCAAGAATCAACAAGCACAGCTAAATAATGTTGGCACTCTTTGCACATGACATAATCAACACAGGATGTAGCGCTGTTCTTGTAATGGGTTTCTGCATGATGTGTTACCTTATCCAGCACAGTTCTGCTTTGATTTAATGCAAAGGGGGCTTTGGTTCATTTTTAGGAAGTGAAGCTGCTTCCCCATCTTATGAAGCTCAAGACATGGCTTGGAAATGATTTTGTATACGCCTCAAAAAAGACTCAATCAATATAGCAAGTGATGTGGCAGCAGTAACAGTGCAGGCAGTGATGGGCCGAAGTAATGTATTCACTGATGAGGAAACGGGGTTTGCACTTCAAGGAGTATAACCCGTGGCGCAGTGGGTAGCACTCTTGCCTCTGAGTCAGAAAGTTGTTTGGATCAAGTCCCAGTCCAGAGACTTGAGCACAAAAATCTAGGCTGACGCTCCAGTGCAGTACCTCAGTATTGAGGGAGTGCTGCGCTGTCAGAAGTGCCGTCTTTCGGATGAGATGCTAAAACCAAGGCCCTGTCTGTCTCAGGTGGACGTAAAAGATCCCAAGGCACTATATCAAACAAGAGGAGGGGAGTTCTCCCCGGTGGCCTAGCCAATAATTATCCCTCAATCAACATCACTAAAACAGATTATCTGGTCATTATTGCATTGCTGCTTGCTGTGCACAAATTGGCTGCCATGTTTCCTACATTACAACAGTACCTACACTTCAAAAGTACTTCATTGGCTGTAAAGCACTTTGGGTCGTCCTGAGGTCATGAAAGGTGCTGTATAAATGCAAGTCTTTTTTTTATTTGTTAGAAGTATTTCCAACTTTAAAATTTTCTATCATAGTATGGTACAGCACAGGAGGAGGCCATTCGGCCCATCGTGCCTGTGCCGGCTCTTTGAAAGAGCTCTCCCATTAGTCCCACTCCCCTGCTCTTTCCCCAGGGCCCTGTAAATGTTTTTCCTTCAAGTATTTATCCAATTCCCTTTTGAAAGTTACAATTGAATATGCTTGCACCACCCCTTCAGCATTCCAGATCAGAAGAACTTGCTGCGTAAAATCATGTTTCCGCATGTCGCCTCTGGCTCTTTTGGCAATCACCTTAAATCTGTGCCCTCTGGTTACTGACCCTTCTGCCACTGGGTGAACCTTGTGGTTTGAAGACAGGCAGTTCAGTATGCCTGCCTATGAGAAGCGGCAATTAGTGAAATGGAAGGTGAGGACATGGTCACAAGATAGAGATACCAGGCAGAATCCAATCAAAACTGCATGAGAGGTACAGGCAGTGCAGAAAGCAGCAACAAACGTGGAGAATTAAATACAGGAAGAGGCTTGGTCCTCGCTGTGCCTTTGCCTCAGCAGTACTTGTAAATCTCAGATTGTTTCCAAGAAAGCTACAAAATTGATACTGTTGCCTAATGGTTTAATGCATTTTCTGATATTCAGTTGTGATATGTTCATTGTATTTACTTATAAGACCGATAATATCTATTGTTTAAATTACCTTTCCTGATGAAGGGTCATCGACCTGAAACATTAACTCTGTTTCTCTCTCCACAGATGCTGCCTGACCTGCTGAGTATTTCCAGCATGTTCTGTTTTTGTTTCAGGTTTCCAGCGTCTGCAGTATTTTTCTTTTGTTTTATGGTTCAAGTTTCTGCTCATACACATTTGCATAATCACAAACGTATAATTGTCTGCAAACCAGCACAATCAGGCAGTGTTTCAGAATGTAGGTTTTTTGGCATTAAAAATATTCCTTGCTATATTTAACAGTGGTAACCTGGTGCAGTTTTATAAATATAGTTGAAAATGGGTTTATCAGAAAAAATAAGAATTTTTAATCAGAGTGTCTAGTCCACGACCTATTGAGTAACCTGATTTTAAATAACTGAAAGTGACTTTAAAAGTCTATACAGAACCATTTACTAGTTACACTGGTTTAAAGTAGTCAGTTTCTTAGTAAATTAAATATTTTTAAATATTTAAAAGCTTTTAAAAAGGCGCCGATTAGTGTCCTTGAGGGTAAAAAAAGCTCAATTTTAAGAGCATCCTCGAAGGGCCGCAAACAGGCGCAATTAGCGGAAACTCGATTAATTCGAGCTGGGGTGTGGCCAGTTTTGTGGGCGGGGCCGGCTTCCAGCGCCATGTTTTTAAAACCGGCACAAAAGATCGCGGAAACTGGATTTGCGTTGAACGTAACTTGCGCTTGAAATGCCGCGATCTTTGGCGCTGGTTTGGCCGATTATCCCAACACCTCTACCAATGGAGGTTCATCTCCGAAGGCCAACACCATTCTCATCTGCGCCAGCTCAGAAGAACGATGTTGTACAAGTTCTGGAAACATTGCTAGCTACAAGCACGTAGACCTTAATCTAGTCCCTAGACTAACTATCTAATGCTGATGCATTTGCATTCCCAGATCTTTCCATTCCTCCACAATGTTCAGCATCTTTCCATTGAGTATATAATCCCATTCCTCGCTTTTCTTCCCAAAATCTATTACATCACACTTCTGCACATTAAATTGCATCTACCACCGGTCTGCCTATTCTGCTAGCCTGTAGTTTATCTGAAGTCTGTAACAGTCCTCTTCGCTGTATGCCAATATTCCTACTTTTGTATTATCAGCAAATTTCTATAGTGTACTCTTTATGCCCAAGTCCAAATCATAGATCAAGAAAAAAGTAAATCTAGCATTAATCCCTGCCCTGGGACCTACCACTTCCAACCATTTTCCAATCTGAGAAATGTAGATCAACCCTAACCCATTGTTTCATGTCAATGAAATATAGGGGCCAAGGGAGGGAAATGCATGGGGTCTCCAAGAGGTGGGGTACCAGGCCAGGACTCCTGCCCGCCCCCCGGTAGACCAGATGCCAAAGTTTCTGACACAGGCGGGCACCTAAGATGCACCCGGAATGGAACGAGTGCCCACCAGCCCTATGTAAATGAGGTGCCCTCCCACAGATCCGACTAACTCTGACAGGTTCAGTGTCAGAATCACAGCTCGGGCATTATTAGGGCCAGCATGTCAGACAAAGAAAAGTAGAGGTGCACATGGTAAAGTTATGAATTTTTAAAAAAATGTTAATCACTAGAATGAAATTGCGGCTGATGGGATAAAGAAAGAATTGGCATCACCTAGCCACTATTTTTTTAATCTTCTCTCCTAGTCTCTTGCACGATGGGCCTTGGTTTAACAAATAAAAATTGCTGTAGTTTAAATCATGCCCACTAGTGATGGCTCAGGAACTCCACATCACCATGGAAAAAGGCAGGCATATAACCACTGTATACTAATATATTTTGTAACCATTGTAACTGATGAGGCCAGTTCTGTTGGCATCATAATGACACAAATGTTATGGTGAAATCCTTATGGATTCTTGACCCCAAAGGTAGATAATTACACCAAAATAGTCATTTCAATGGTGAGGAATGGAGGCTACTTTTAACTGTCAAGATTCTCCAACCAAAACATGCCTTCAAAGTGACGATACACAAAGTTTTATTTTAAAAATTAAAACAGGTACCTTCCAGGAGACAGTGGGAAGCTGTGCTGCCGAGTACAACAGATTCCTGTTTGCACTGATGCGTCTTGTCCTCTTATGTCAACATAAAAGTACGAAAATAAAATCCAGCAGTTTAATAATGTAGCAACATTTCTCTCACATTGCACAGCATCAGCTGCTGTACGCCACATTCCAATTGACACCTCGACAACATCCAAGGAGTAATTCCACGGTACCAGAGACATTGGATCCATTTCAATAAGCACAGAACAGGAAACAGATGACCAAACATGAATTATATGGAGAATAATAAATGAAGACTAGTGATATTGATTTTTAAATTCATGAGTTACTTCTAAAGAACTGAAGTAAAACTCAATATCTACTGATCTCGTGTCCCTGAATATTTATGACACAAACTATTTTTATGGTTCATCTCCCTTTTCCTGGTTGCACTGTGGAACCAGCAAATTATTATTGTGAGAGAACACTATCGTAAATATACAACCATTAGTTTCCAGTGCTATTGTGGTTATACAGAATTAAATGTGCTTCAGTTAATGGACTATTCTAAAGAAGTGATCCAATTGGTCAGGAGAATGGGTATTAACATATTTTAAAATGGTTACACACTCTTATAATGAGTGCAGCAAATCAAAAACCAGTAACTTCCACCCCAGGCACTATCATGTCACTATTGAGTTGTGCTGCTCGTGTTGTGTCTGCTATGAATTATATTCCATTATTATATTTTACACTGGAATGAAAGTGAGCTGGGGGGGCGGAATGCCTAGCTGATTTTACCACGAGATTCATAGCCTTGTTTTGTATTCAAACACCAGACCCACAGGAATAGTCACTCTAACCATAAAATCAATTGTGTCTGTAATTCAATCCAGGTGCTCAGATGACATCATCCAGAACAAACAAACAACACTGGAGTTAGTCACTTTAACCCATTCCCAGTTATGAGGTGTTAATCAACTGTCCATTATCAATTAATAAAAATGCACCGATTACATCAAAGTCATTAGTATTTTAGTGTAGACAGCATCATTCATCGTGTATGCAGTATCCTGGCAGCTGGTGTCTACCATGATATATGCCACTGGCAATACATCTCCCTACCTTTCCCACAAAACATAGTATACAAAATAATGAATATCAGTTACTTTAAGGTATGTCGGGGTTCTGACTGAGATTTTAAATTCAGTTTCAGTTGGAGTTGGTGACTTCACCTGAAAGCAGAGGTGCGACTATGTACTGTATAAAGAGGTCGGATTGGCATCAGGGGCAACGCCAGTATTATGGCCACCAGAAACTTGAGCAGACTTTCCAGGGTCGGGGTGTGGTGGTTCCCTAGTTTAAATCTCTATGGCGGCCGCCCAAATCACTGGGGATGCATCTGGGACATCTGCCCCAACAGCAAAGCAGAGAAAGTCCAGTGGGGGTGTCCCAGCCGGGAGAGGGGAGAATGCTGCCCTCACGGCCCCCTTTGAGGCTGCCAATGTATAATTTTTAATTGTTTTTTGAAGTATTTTCTTCAGGAGTCCCTGTGTACAGTTTTGGTCTCCTTACCTAAGGAAGGACAGACTTGTCTTAGAGAGAGTGCAACAAAGGTTCACTAGACTGATTCCTGGGATGAGAGGATTGTCCCATGAGGAGAGATTGAGTAGACTAGGCCTATATTCTCTAGAGTTTAGAAGAATGAGAGGTGATCTCATTGAAATATATACAATTCTTAATGGGCTTGACAAGGTAGATCCTGGGAAGATGTTTCCCCTAGCTGAGAGTCCAGAATTAAGGGTCACAGTCTCCGAATAAGGGGTTGGCCATTTAGGACTGAGATCAGGAAAACTTTCTTCACTCCAAGGGTTGTGAATCTCTACCTCAGAGAGCCATGGATACTCAGTCATTGAGTATATTCAAGACAGAGATCAGTAGATTTTTCATAACTAAGGGAATCAAGGGATACAAGGAAAGTGCAGGAAGGTGGAGTTGAGGTATAAGATCAGCTGTGATCTTATTGAATGGCGGAGCAGGTTTGAAGGGCCTACTCCTGTTCCTACTTCTTATGTTCTTATGTCCCAGTTTCACTGCTGGTCCGGATCCTCAGGTGGTCAGGGAGGTAAACCTTGTTTGATCAAGGACACATCGAGTCAGTCTGGGACCCTGGGGTGTGGGATTCCACACACAGGAAGCCTGTTCCCCCACCCCACGGCCCCCTCCCACCCCCAGCTCTGCCCGTCCTTCCCTTTGTTTGGGGTAGGAAGAGGCTCCGCCATCAACAAGTCAACAGAGAATCTCTGATATGAAGCCATTACCTGGCATATCTGGGTTGCGGTCTAAGTCCCAGTGGGCACCCAGAATGGCCAGAGTTATGGGGTCAAGATGTTTGGAAGGACCAAGGAAAGGTAGATTGGTGAGGGAGGAATTGCTTCTGGCGAAACAGACGTTAATTTGGCAAATGACATTTTTATACAGCACTTGGGGCAATGTCATCTCTATTAAATGTTTTCCATCTGATGCAGTCTGCCATCCAAAAAGCAAGATGTTGTAAATATAGAATTAAAATTTAGGGTTACATATTACCAGCTATATTGTCAATATTCGCTGTAGATGGGGGAAGATTTTACTAAAACTAACTTTTGGCCTACTTCAGTATTTACCCACCAAACATAACATGCAACATGCTGCAGCTAATGTACAATCACCATCTTAACATGCTTCATACTTACGATGAGCAATTCTGTATTACAAAATAATTGCTAAATTCCGAATTACCCAAGAAGAACCCCCATTTGTTAGAGTTTTCAAATGCAGATCATAATGGCAGTCATCATTTGGCTAATCTCACAGTTCTATCGTTTGTAACTAATGTGCATATTGTACAGTAAATGGGTAGTTGCTTTTTCTTCGAAATTTTTTGAAACATTGTCATTTCCTGAAATGTCATATTGCAGCCATCCAAACGATCTACCAATGGTGCAGTATTAAAAAGTCTGCTTTTTGCTAAATTCTTTGAAGGGCGGGGTGAGGGGGGAAATAAATTTCACTAGCAGGATTGTTCCTTTTGTCTATTCGCAGTGAAAAGACTGACACTCAGCTCCAATCCAACTGCCGCTGTGGCCCTCAGAGTCAAACAGGACAAAGGGGAGAAGCAAAGCACAACAGCTGCCCCTTTGTGTTCCAGTACCCACGCCAAGGCCTGCATCTGATAGCAAGAGATTGTCTGATTCATAAGTTTAAAGGAAATCTTAGAAAATATTCAAGTAAAATAAAACCAAACAATGTCTGTTTTTGCACAGCTCACTACAGTCAAATATACCAGGGCTGGTAGATGTGGGGATTGCTTTATAGGTCATTCAATATATTTATTACACTAACACGGAATTGTGATTATTTTGCTGTGTCAGGAGAATAGTACACGACGAAGCACTTCACAAACAATAGGATGCAAGATAGTAAGCACAGACAGCACAAGGATTAAAGTTTAAAAAAAAAATATTGAATATATCCAGGGAATAAAACAGTGCGGGTAATGTGCAATCCAATCTACGTTCCAGATATACCGCACTCGCATCACAATGAGCAAAGGAATCATGTGTTCATACATAGAACACTTCAAAAGACAAAAAAGCCCTTGGCCAGGTTACTCTGAACTCATGGAATGGAAGGTTTATTATTTCACCTCAAGAGGGATAACAGTATTTTGTGCAGGAATGGTTACATTTCATTTTAAAGTAACTGATTTTCTAAAATAAGCCTATTGCCTAAAGCTTGACACACTGCCTTTGAAATAAGCATGCAATTTTCACCTGTCAATAAATGAAGTTGCAGAAACATGAGCAAGGTCCATGATTAATAAGTTCTCTTTAAAATGGATTTCAATGATGACCTAGTTTGAAGATTCTATGCTATAAGTGTTTTGATTTTTTTTTATTAAGCCCATTCCCTTTTTAGACCCGCACTGCTGCCATCGCACTTTCACCTTCGGCTGCAAAGGTTGCACGCACAGTGTAGTTAACCAGAAGGGCCACTTTATAGGGCTGGATTGGTCCTGCTGGCTTTTTCTTCCTGCTGAGAAGACACGTGTTTCATGAGAAATACTTCCTTTTACAGCTCAGCTGAGAAAAAAAAGCTGACAACACTGAAGGAACAGAGTTCAAATGACAGTCAAGATTGGGATTTGAACTTAACCTTCTCAACATGACCTGCACACTTTGCGAGATGTTTCAGATAGCTTAGCGATACAGGCGACCTGATTGCAGTTTTCAGATCAAACTGGTTTCCACATTCTTTTAGGTAGCCATTAGCAACAGGAATTGTATTCTTGTTTCTAGCATATTTGTTCAGGACTTGCCATTATTAAAATTTTCTGGTCTTGAGAAAAAATATACATGTCTTTTTTGTCGCTAAAAGCCGCTTGTGAATTATGTAAATGTTGTAATAATGCCTAATAAAGCTGGATGTTGCTACATGGTAAAGTACTGGAGTGTGCAAATATTTCCTTGCTCTTACTTTCTACTTGTCTACAAAGTGTCAGCCATGGTAGCACTCTCGTCTCAGTCAGAAGGTCATAGGTTCAAGCCCCACTTTAGAGACTTGAGCACATAATTTAGGTTGACACTTCAATGCAATTACTGAGAGAGTGCTACACTGTCGGAGGTGCCGTCTTTCAGATGAGACGTTCTGCCCTCTCTGGTGGACAGAAAAGAGCCCATGGCACTATTCAAAGAAGAGCAGATTAGTTCTCCTGGAGTCCTGGCCAACATTCATTCCTCAAATCAAAATCACTAAACCAGATGATCTGGTTACTTATCTCATTGCAGTTTGTGGGATCTTGTGTGTAAATTTACTGCCGTGTTTCCTAAAGTACCACAGTGACTATCCTTCAAAAAAGTACTTCACTGGCTTTGAAGCATTTTGGGATGTCCTGAGGTTGTGAAAGCAAACAGGAAAGTGGAACCAAACAGGACATACTTGGACTTTGACTTATGATGTAATCGACCACTGCACTCATCATTTTTGCAAGATCCAAACACTAGATTTCAGGTGTTACATTATTAGAGCTTGTCAATCAAATGGAAGCAAAAGATATGGGGCCAGAAATTCAGGTCCCCACGGGTGAGTACGCGCTGTGTACTCACGCGTAGGGCCAACGAAAGTGTCGGTTTCGTGCATGCACTGCGCATGGGCTGGAAACCGGAACTTCTGTTCCCTTGAAGGAAGGAGTTCAGAGGTCAAACGCGTGCGCCGGAGAGGCAGTGCATACGCCTGGAACTTCTGCTTTTTTTACAGGTTTCTCCAGGAGGGTAAGTCCCTAGCAGCTGCGCGTGAAAAAAGCAGGCGCAAGGCCTGCTTTTAACAAGGTAAGTGGTGAAGTAAGTAAAATTAAAACATTTTTTCCACAGGTTTATCATTTTAAAATACTGTACTTTAAAGAAAGGTAAGTTTATTTTTAGCCCCGTTAAAAACTGTAGTTAATTTTTTCAAAAATTAAATTTTTTGTTTAAAATAGTTAATTTATGTAATTTATAGTTCTTTTAAAATGCGATTTTTTAAAAATTTATTTGAAGTTTTACTTAGGTTTTGGGGCCGATCTCTATTCATAGATTTGACAGGTCTTCCTGTCAAATCTATGAATGGAGGTTCCCTGCTCCGATTGGCTCGCCATGGCCCATGTGATCCCAGGGGACGCTGCGGACGGTTTCAGAAATGAAACGGGCATTTTTTTTTTGACTGAAGCAGGCCCCGGGCTGTATGAAACCCTGAAAAATTTGCTTGTTCCCGCCAAGCCGAAGGACACACCACTGAAGTTAGAGGAGCACTACAGTCCTGAGCCTATGGAAATTGCTGAAAGTTATCATTTAGGAACACACGATCAATTAAATGACGAGGGTATCGGTGAGTACATTGTAGCTTTAAAAAGGTTATCCATTCACTGTCATTTCGGAAACTTTTAGGACCGAGCTTTGCATGACCGCTTTGTTTGTGGGTTGAAATATGAACTTATCAGAAGTAAATTGCTGACAACCCCTAACTTGACTTTTGATTTAGCTCGTCAGACAGCTACGTCGATGGATATAGCCGACCGATACTCCCGAAAATTCCGCGCCATTTCCAGTCGTCAGACAACTGAGGTGAATCGGCTGCAGGCTAAAAGTAAAAGGCAGTTGGGCCCCAAGACCTCAGCAACTGGCCACGGTAACAGTACATTGAAGTCGTGCTCTAGGTACCTGGGACAACACATCACTCAAAGCTGTCCATATGTGAAGGCAGAATGTTTCTACTGCAAGAAAAATAGGCATCTTGCAAAGGCGTGCCGACAGAAGAGTAAACCAGCTGGTAATGCTAGAAGTAGAAATCGTCAGACACTACATACCTTTGAAGAGGAGCAGCAGGATGAGGAGTTTCTGGAGATTCGCCTCATCAGGAGCACGAAGGTATCCAACAGCGATTCGCGAGGTATCGTCATCCAAGTAGATGTCGCAGGAACCAGGATACCCATGGAAGTCGACGCTGGTGCATCCGTGAGCGTAGTATATCGCGACAAGTTACGTGATTATCGACTAGAGAAATCGAAGGGAGAGCTGCAAGGCTACTCAGGAGAGCAAATCCCTGTAGTAGGAAATGTTACCATACCAGTGAAATACAAGGATCAGTGTCAGAGCTTGCCTCTCATAGTAGTGGCAGGAGACAAGCCTGCCTCGATAGGTAGAAATTGGTTGGGATCACTGATGCTGGATTGGAAACGAAATTTGCATCGAAAGATGATGTCATCAAGCAGTATCCGAAGGTGTTCAGCGAAACGGGCCAAGACTTCAAGTGCAGAAGGACACAAGACCAGTTTACTGCAAGCCACGCACTCAAGGAGAAAATTGAACAAGAACTCAAAAGACTAGAAACTTAGAACTTTATCTCTAAGGTAGGTCTGAGTAATTGGGCAACATTGTTGTTGTACCTAACTCAGTTGGTAAGGTAAGGTTGTGTGGTGATTGTAAGGTAACCGTAAACCAGGTTCTAGAGTGTAATCTACCCAATACGTTGCCAAATGTGGAAGATTTGTTCACAACGCTGTCAGGTGGCCAGATCTTTTCGAAGTTAGATCTAACAAATGTCTACCTACAACTTGAGTTAGATGAAGAGTCCAAGTCATGCTTGACTATAAATAATCACCGAAGCCTATATCAATTCAATAGGCTACCATTTGGAGTGTCTTCTGCCCCCGACATATTCCAAGGGTGATGAACCAAATTTTGCAAGGGATTGAAGTTATTTGGATGACATACTCATTTCAGCATCAAACAGGCAAATCCATGATGAGGTGTTGAATGAAGTGCTCAAACGGCTAGAGAAGCACGGAGTACGAGTGACAGCTCACAAGTGTGAGTTGTTTCAAAACTCAGTGGAGTACTTAGGGCACAGAGTAGACTAAGATGGTTTACATCCAACCAAGGGAAAGCTGGATGCAATCAGAAATGCACCCACTCCCAAGAATGTCTCTGAACTTCAATCATTTTTGGGTCTTTTGAATTATTACTGAAAGTTCCACCCAAACTTGGCTACTGAATGAGCTGTTGAGAAAACAGGTTCCTTGGAAGTGGTCAAAAGAATGCGACACAGCATTCAAGGAGTGTAAAAGCCAGTTAATAGAGAGTACCACGTTAGCTCACTATGATGTATCTAAGGAGATCAAGCTAGCGTGTGATGCCTCTCCGTACGGAGTTGGGGCAGTGATCTCTCATGTACGAGATAGTGGGGAGGAGAGGCCAATTGCTTTTGCTTCACGCACTCTCAGTGCCAGTGAGTGGAATTATGCGCAGATCGAAAGGGAAGCTTTGTCATTGATTTTTGGGGTCAAAAAGTTTCACAAATACTTGGTTGGTTGTAAGTTTACCATAATTACTGACGATAAGCCCCTGACAGCAATCCTCTATCCAAAGTCCCCAGTTCCAACCTTAGCTGCAGCCCGAATGCAGAGATGGGCTTTAATTTCATCAGCATATACGTATGACATTGAATACAGATGATCAGCTGATCACAGTAATTAATGCTGAGGCTATGTCCAGGTTGCCATCCCCATCACAAGTTACACCCAATAAGGAAGAAGTGTTCTATTTCACATACATTGATGAACTGCCAGTCACAGCTGAAGAGATCGGTAGGGCAACCAAACGTGACCCAATTATGTCAAAGGTGTATGATTACATAGCAAATGGATGGTCAAACCAGGTATTAGAGGAAGATATCCAGCCATACTTCATTCGTAGGAATGAATTGTCAGTGGATAAAGATTGTATCATGTGGGGAGCAAGAGTGGTTATCCCAAATAAGTTCAAGTCTAAATTGTTAGGAGATCTTCAAGACCAGCACCTGGGAATGTGTTTGACCAAGAGCTTTGCACACAATTATTTAGACAAAGAGATAGAGTACATAGTCAGCCAGTGTACAACATGTCAATCGGTGAGCAAAAAACCACCATCAGAACCATTACAGCCATGAAAATAGCCTCCCAGAGTGTAGCAAAGGTTACATGTAGATTTTGCTGAGCTAGATGGAAAGCAATTGTTCATAGTGATAGTCACTCGAAGTGGGTAGAGGGTAGAGTTGTTTCTGATGCGGACAATAACAACAAGCAAAGCAATAGACAATTTGCGAAGATTGTTTTCTTCATACGGCCTCCCAGAAGAAATTGTGTCTGAAAATTGGCCGCAATTTTGTTCAAAAGAGTTCACACAGTTCATGAGCAGAAATGGTGTGAAACAAACCAAAGTTCCACTGTACCACTCTGCTTCAAATGGTGCAGCAGAACACAGTACAAATTGTCAAACGTGCCCTCATCAAGCAAATGTTGGGTCCAAATCCAAAGAAACGTCAGTTGTCGGACCACAAACTGGCAAATTTTCTGACTACCTATTGGAATACTCCTCATACCACTACTGGTAGAAAACAAGCAGAGTTGTTTCTCAAATGACAGCCACGAACCAGGTTCTCGTTGTTAAAGCCAAACTTGGCACAGTCTGTAGAAGAGAAACAATCAAGGCAGAAAGAGAGTCATGATAAAGGTAGAGTTAGAGAGAGAAGTGTGAAGTTGAACCAGAAGGTTAGAGTGAAGAACCATCACCATAAATGGTTAAAGTGGTTACCAAGGAGAGTAGTGAAGATATGTGGCCCTCGCACATATTTGGTCAAGCTGGGATGATTCCATTTATTCTGATGAGTCAGATAATCTTGTTACAAGTAGAGCGCCAGTAGCAAATCCTACATCAGACGTACCAGAAACAAGTCCAAGACAAAGTCAGAATTTAAGCCTGAGCCTGAGTCAGGCAGACAAACAGTCTGAAAGTGTAAAGAGTTCAAATGTAGATCAAGATCAGCCCTTGGAGAAAAATTCTCCGCAGGCTCAGCCTAGAATGAGTCAAAGTCCTACAACAAGACCTGAAAGTTCTGTTCAAGAAAGAAGGTATCCTCTTCAAAACAGAAAACAAGTGGTTAAGTTTAATCTGTAAATATGGAAAATAAGTTCATATCTTTTGTTTGTGTTACAGAATTCTATAGTAGAATTTGGAAACATAAAATGGGTTCCATTTGAGAAATGTATACCAAGAGTTGTGTATACCATGCAAGTCATGTACAATGATTATTTGCTATGATTTACTTCTTCACTAAGGATGGAGAAGTGTAATAGAGCCACCTGGTGGACTACTGATATATATATAAAATAAAGCTATGTGCAGTACAGTTCTTACCAGAAGCCATGTTCTGCTGTTGTGTATATTTATGCTGTGTCTCAAGATATCACAATTTCCTTTGGCAAAAACTCAAAGTAGATAGTAATTGCAGCGTAACGTTTACAAAGGCAGAGTGTTCAGTTCCATTCATAACTCCTCAGATAATGAAACAGTCCATGCCCGCATGCAGCAAGACCTGGTCAACATTAAGGCTTGGGCTGATAAATGGCAAGTAACATTCATGCCACACAAGTCCCAGGTAATGACCATCTCCAACAAGAGGGAATCTAACCACCTCCCCTTGACATTCAATTGCATTACCATCGTCAAATCCTCCACTATCAACATCCTGGTAGGACACCAATGACCAAAAACTTAACTGGATCAGCCACATAAATACTGTGGCTACAAGAGCATGTCAGAGGCTGGGTATTCTGTGGTGAATGACTCACCATCTGACTCCCCAAAGTGTTTCTACCATCTACTGGCACAAGTCAGCAGTGTGATGGAATACTCTCAACTTGCCTGGATGAGTGCAGCTCCAACAACACTCAAAGCTCAACACCATCCAAGACAAAGCAGCCCACTTGATTGGCATCCCATCCTCCACCACCGGCGCACCATGGCTGCACTGTCTACCATCTACAAGATGCACTGTAGCAACTAACCAAGCCTTCTTCAATAGCACCTCCCTAACCCACCACCTAGAAGAACAAGGGCAGCAGGCGCATGGGACCACCACCATCTCCAGGCCCCACTCCAAGTCACACATCATCCTGACTTGGAAATATATCCCCGTTCCTTCATCGTCACTGGGTCAAAATCCTGGAACTCCCTCCCTAACAGCACTGTGGGAGTACCTTCACCACACGGACTGCAGCGGTTCAAGAAGGAAACTCACCACCACCTTCTCAAGAACAATCAGGGATGGACAATAAATGCTGGTGTTGCCAGCGATGTCCACATCCGGTGAATGAATAAAAAGACAGTTCCCATTATAAATGTGAGCATATAAATTTATAATGGATTATAAAAAGTCAAAATGTATGACCTTAAAAAAATGGACGAGTACATCTGTGCTCCCTGTTCCAACTATCCCCTGCCCTGTAGCTCCACTTCACCTGGAGACTGTGCTTCATCTTGATTGCCACATGCAATGTCACAGGAGTTAAACTGACATAAAGAGAGGGAGGTCCATGTGATTACAAACGCACGCAATCACACCAAAAGGATTCAGGTGGCATCAAAAATAATTGAAAATGAAGCTCAAGTGGTTTATAACCATCATCCAAACCAGAGACAAGATTACTGCCTGGAACTCTATATATCATTTCAATCTTTCTTGCTAATCCGTACTAGAGTTGGTGGAGAGGATGTTTTGTTTCATATTTACTCCTTCAATTTTTTGTAGGTAGTTAGATAATCATAATGTTCTGTATTTGTCAGTGCATCACTAATATGTTTAGTACAAGTTAATCAAGTGAGAATTTGCAATATATTACCACAATTTTTTTTTAATTAAAGCTGTACGAAAACAAGTGATTTGAGGAAAATCATTCATCTTGACTTGGCTGGGTAGCAACTCAAAGAATAAATTTCCATTTTGAAGTGGATCAGTGAGGCAGTCTGAATACTAAGCATTGTTTCTCAGTAAACTTCAGGCCATCAGACTTCAGAAGTTAATATTTGTAATTTTTAATAGTTTTTCAACACACTGGAAATGTTCAGAACTTGAAGTAGCAATAAACTTCTCCAGGTGAGATAGTTATGTGCAACCAAAACACCAAACAACATATTTTGGAATAATGTTCACGGCCAAATCTAACCTTCTTTACTATTTGCATGTTGTTGATACTAAAATATCCCTCCTCTAATCTGTTAGACACTCATCTATAATACAAGATTGACTGGTATTTGCTTTAATGCGATTCCCTGACATGAATCTAAAGAACCTGAAAACACGAACACAAATCGCCCTGATACAAGTCAAACGCAAATATCAAACTAAGGTCAAAGTCCAAACAAAACAGGAAATAGCTGAAAGCAAGTACATTTCAATCGGAATTTAACACCCTGGTTCTGGTGGGAGTTGAAAGTAAAATTCATTTGGCTGCGGTTGCCTATTTACTTCCATGAATGACTGTCTTTCACCATAATATCCTTATTCAATGCCTATTGCTCAATTTCAATGCATTTTACATTTGCTATTATGCAACATGCTACCCACATCATTAATAATTCAGAAGTCAAAAGGTTGGCAACTGTGCAACAACATAATCTCCCACAATCTAACAGAGCAAATTTGCTACCATAAAATACAATATTAAACCACAACATCTCAGTGAACACATCTGGTTATAATAACTTCGATTAAATGAGATAGGAAATCCAGGTGAGAAGACATGTTTCAGTATCACTGTCTCTTCCTGTCATTCGGTAGTTTTACATATCCTCTTTATTAATCACTGAACAGCAATAGATTGGGAGAAGGGGAAGTACAACGAGACCTGGGTGTCCTTGTGCACCAGTCGCTGAAGGTAAGCATGCAGGTGCAGCAGGCAGTTAAGGCGGCAAATGGTATGTTGGCCTTTGTAGCGAGAGGTTTCGAGTACAGGAACAAGGATGTCTTGCTGCAGTTGTACAAGGCCTTGGTGAGACCACACCTTGAGTATTGTGTGCAGTTTTGGTCGCCTTATCTGAAGAAGGATGTTCTTGCCATGGAAGGAGTGCAGCGAAGATTCACCAGACTGATACCTGGGATGGCAGGAATGATGTATGAGGAGAGATTGGGTTTATAATCGCTGGAGTTTAGAAGAATGAGAGGGGATCTCATTGAAACTTATAAAATTCTAACAGGACTAGACAGACTAGATGCAGGAAGGATGTTCCCGATGGCGGGGGAGTCCAGAACCAGGGCTCACAATCTAAGGATAAGGGGTAAGCCATTTAGGACAGAGATGAGGAGGAATTTCTTCACCCAGAGAGTGGTGAACCTGTGGAATTCTCTACCACAGAAGGCAGTTGAGGCCAATTCATTAAATATATTCAATAAGGAGTTAGATATATTTCTTAAGGCTAAAGGGATCAAGGGATATGGGGAGAAAGCAGGGAAAGGGTACTGAATTTGGATGATCAGCCATGATCTCATTGGCCCAGAAATTCGGGTCTCCACGGGTGTGCACGCATGGGGTACTCACCCGTTGGCATGCGCGGGAAACCAGCACTTCCGTTCCCCTGAAAGGAGGGGTTAAGAGGTCAAACGCGTGCGCAGGAGAGGCTGCA
The DNA here is from genome assembly GCF_052327205.1 of Somniosus microcephalus. Taxonomy (NCBI): domain Eukaryota; kingdom Metazoa; phylum Chordata; class Chondrichthyes; order Squaliformes; family Somniosidae; genus Somniosus; species Somniosus microcephalus. Next base: position 23,582,923 of record NC_141012.1, read on the forward strand.
TGTGCGCATCGAACTTCATTTTTTTTTTGCAGGTTTTCCCGGAAGTTAGACATTTAAAAAGCAGGCGTAAGTGGTGAATTAATTAAAATTAAAACATTTTTCCCACAGGTTTATTTTTAAATACTTTAAAGCAAGGTAAGTTTATTTTTAGCCCCGTTAGAAAATAAAATTATTTTTTTCAAAATTTTAAATTGTTTAAAATAGTTATTTCATGTAATTTATAGTTTATTTAAAAAATGTGATTTAAAAAAAAAATTATTTGAAGATTTAGTGATGTTTTGGGGCCGTAGTATTTATAAGTTTTGACAGCTCTTCTTGTCAAACTTATGGATGGAGCATTCCCTGCTCCGATTGGCTCTCCATGGCCCACGTGATCCCAGGGGATGCATCGAACTAACTGCGCGACTTGGGATACGCAAGCACAGCGCGCCAGCAGCTGGACCAGGCCCCGGATCGGAATTCCACGGGGCCCTACAGCTCAACAGCCGGCGCGCAAGGTAAGTGCAGGTCGAGCGCTTACACCCACGGGAAGCCCCCGACCCGAATTTCTGGGCCATTAAATGGCGGAACAGGCTCGAGGGGCCGAATGGCCTACTCCTGCTCCTATCTTCTGTCTTGAGACACAAAGCAAGATGCCAAAGCTCAAATGCCAGATCCCATAATGGAAGGTAAGTGCCTACACTGCAAATCCAAGTGGCGGGAAATACACACTACAAACTCGGAACAAATCTAGCCTCAGCATAGCAGGTATGAATTCAAAAGGCAAAGCTGATCAATGGGTTTTGGGGGGTGGGGGGGTAGAGATAACTATATATAGCATAAAAATTATAAAAACAAATGTTTAGGGCTACAACACAAACTTGTTATTTGCTCACCCATTTTCTTCACCAGTTGTCTCCAGTCCTCGCACAAAGGCAATGATTCATCATCTCCAGTACATCACCCAAATGCCATTATTGACATGTAACCCCGACAAGTGAATTTTGGCATCCATTTGACCAAAGGTGGCAGAGTCCACTCCTGCCCTCACTTGAAGTCTACAATGCAACAGCCTAAATTTTCTGATGGCTATTGGTAGTTTTAGACAGACTGACGTGGAATTATGCTGTTTGCACCCAATGTTAGCATAGCTTCACATGCAGATAATAACACTAGTAGTAGGAGTGGCAATTACGTGCAAGTGAAACTTCAAGAAATGGGGAGTGTCACAATAGGGTGACAACAATTCTGAAAGACTCTGGAGATCTCACGAGGTATTTTACTCATTTGCAGTCTTTGCCAAGATTGAAGGTGCAGGAAAAAGAACAGGCAAAGAATTAAGGGAAAAATACAGGCATGAATTTACAGGCCAGTAATTGGGCAGACCCTCTGTTTAATGGCTGAAGTGGAGTAGCTCTGCATGAGGGGATTGCAGGGAGGGGTGCCCTCTGTGCTACTCCATGGCACATTCCTATAAGCCAGTTTTGCAGCATGCCTGCAAGAAGGTGGTGTCAAGGTGGGTGTCACAGCTGTCAATGTATGGGCCAGCTCTATGCTGCAAGGTAGCTGCAGGTGTCTTTGAAGTAGATCGCCCAATGCAAAGATGGGAGAAGAACCCATTGCTGGGCATATGCTGAAATAAGGGGGAGTTGATCCAGATGTGGGCTGGCCCCAGAAATGGGCCGTAGACAGGGTGAAGGAGGATGAACCGATCAACCATGTCGAACTCAGCGCAGGGGAAAGGAGGGCTAACATGCCACGGTCAGTCACAGAGCATGTCATCAGTGATTGCGACTTGGGTGACCTCGGTAATGTGGACACGGCAGAAACCAGATTGAAGGGATTTAAAAGGGGAATTTTGGAAGAAATGTTGATGGAGCTTGGCGGGGGGGGGGGGGGGGGGGGGGAGGCGGGATTGGGGAAGGAGTAACACCACATCCAAAAGGACCTCGGAAAGAAAAGGGAGACTGGCATAAAATACACCAGTGCAACCCATAACTGAACATATATCTCCCTTTGTAGCATTTAGGAGATTATTTAGAAGAATATAGTTAGACTCTAATCAAGTCCTGACTCTTTTGAATGATGGCAGATATTGAATGCACCCATCCAGATTAGAAAATCCATTGTATTTTTAGTGTTCAATGTTGCAAAGACAGCAGAAGGGCCTTTAAAATTTACACGGCTGCTAACCCTAGTACAATCAATCACAGAGTTATTGATTGCACTGGGCAAGGTGCACTTTTGGAAATGTTTTAACCAAAAACAATTTTCTATGGCAGCCCCAGGAGTCCCTACGGTGCAGTTCCATCCCAGCTGAGGTGGGCAAGCTGGCGAGAGCAGAAATAGCACCGAGAGCCCGACCCCTAACTATGCACTGGGGTCAGGGCACTAGGAAGACAGATGGGTTCAAAGGCTGCAAAGCCATCGATCTGGCAACTTGAATTTCAGCAGCAACAATCCTGCAGGACAGTCTTAGAAAAAGAACAGTAAATGTTACCAGTCGAACGCCAGGTTCTCTACAGAAGAAACTTCTGTAAGAAGCAAAACCTAAATAAACATTAATGTGTCTTCAAGAAAAAAATCTGTGCCACAACTTTAATATCAACTTTTCCAACAGAAACCCTTATTTAAGAATCGAACATCAGCAGGTCAAGCCAGTGGATTAGTCGTGCACACATTTCATCGCGGCACGAGGGGCACAGCTTCTCCAAAGGATACCAAACTTGGGTGGGACTATTACCTTAACTGCATATTATAATCAGGTTGGCTGTTGGCTGTTGGCACCGGCACAGCCTGTATCTTCCTGACCTTACTCTTCCCTGTGAAATGCATTATGCTGTGAATAAGGTGCATGGGCATTGCACACTTCATTTCAAAACCCTTGCTCACCTCTGGTGAAGCTCCAAACTGCCAGTGGGGCCTCACAAAATCGGCACTGTTGTATTAGCAAGTGTGCATCCTGTGTGTCATTCTAAATATTTACTACCCCTGACCCTCACAGAACGCTGGTCATGCTGCTGCCCACCATATGGCTAATGGACTGGTTCATCTTTCCAGACACAAGTGTTGCTTCAGCTGTTAAAAATCAGTACAAGTCTGCAGTGGCAGAGATAGATGGAAGAGAGACGCAGATTAGAGCGGAGATTCACTATTAACGCTGGAATTAAACTACTGTGCTAGCAAAACATGAGGCACGTGAAGCGATTGCATGCATTTGGCAACTAAAACAAAAAGGTTCATCTATTTCACTATTATTTTAAATACTCCCATCTACAGTTTGTCAAATCTGTACTAGCTCTGCCATAGAAGAAATATTAAGAGTAGTTTGACTTATATGAAAAGGGCTCCTCTACACCTACAATGAAAGTGATTAATTAAACAAACAAAGATAAGCACTCTGGCAATGGCAGACAATTATCTGGCTGAGTTGCTACAAGGAAAGCCACTTATCTGCCTCGTACCTGGTATGTACAAGAACAGAAACTTCCCAATTCAATTTATAAAAAAGGGACTTGAAAATACTTTCTATACAGAAAATTAAAAAGAAGTATGCAAACTATCATCAAATCTGGATAATACACATACCTGATCACAACATAACATTCCAAATTAAAAAAAAATTACACCCCATTCACTTCCATTGTAAAGAAATTCTCGTCCAAGTGCAGCGCATCGATATAAAATACTGACCCAAGTATAAAATATTACCAGTTACCCTGCTCGGCTTACAAAACAGAATTAATCTACTACCAATTTTCACCTACAGAGGTCTACATTAATAAATATAGAAGATAGGAGCAGGAGTAGGCCATTCGGCCTCTCGAGCCTGTTCCGCCATTTAATGAGATCATGGCTGATCATCCAAATTCAGTACCCTGTCCCTGCTTTCTCCCGATATCCGTTGATCTCTTTAGCCTTAAGAAATATATCTAACTCCTTCTTCAATATATTTAATGAATTGGCCTCAACGGCCTTGTGTGGTAGAGAATTCCATAGGGTCACCACTCTCTGGGTGAAGAAATTCCTCCTCATCTCTGTCCTAAATGGCTTACCCCTTATCCTTAGATTGTGAGCCCTGGTTCTGGACTCCCCCACCATCGGGAACATCCTTCCTGCATCTAGTCTGTCTAGTCCTGTTAGAATTTTATAAGATTCAATGAGATCCCCTCTCATTCTTCTAAACTCTAGCGAATATAAGCCCAATCACTCCTCATACATCATTCCTGCCATCCCAGGTATCAGTCTGGTGAATCTTCGCTGCACTCTCTCCATGGCAAGGACATCATTCCTCAGATAAGGCGACCAAAACTGCACACAATACTCAAGGTGTGGTCTCACCAAGGCCTTGTGCAACTGCAGCAAGACATCATAGCGAGAGGATTCGAGTACAGGAGCAAGGAAGGCCAACAACTCATTTGCCTTCTTAACCGCCTGCTGCACCTGTATGCTTACCTTCAGCGACTGGTGCACAAGGGCACCCAGGTCTCGTTGCACTTCCCCTTTTCCCAATTTATTACCGTTCAGATAATAATGTCTTCCTGTTTTTGCCACTGAAGTGAATAACCTCACATTTATCCACATTATACGGCATTTGCCATGCATCTGCCCAATCACCCAACCTGCCCAAATCATACTGGAGTTTCTCTGCATCCTCCTCACAGCACACACGCCCACCCAGCTTTATGTCGTCTGCAAACTTGGAGATATTACATCTAGTTTCCTTGTCTAGATCATTTATATATATTGTGAATAGCTGGGGTCCTAGCACCGATCCCTGCAGTACACCACTAGTCACTGCCTGCCACTCGGAAAAAGACCCGTTTATTCCAACTCTTTGCTTCCTGTCTGCCAACCAGTTTTCTATCCAAGACAGTACCTTACCCCCAATCCCATGTGCTTTAACTTTGCACGCTTATCTCTTATACGGAACCTTATCGAAAGCCTTCTGAAAGTCCAAATACACCACATCCACTGGTTTTCCCTTATCTATTCTACCAGTTACATCCTCAAAAAATTCCAGTAGATTAGTCAAGCATGATTTACATTTTGTAAATCCATGTTGACTTTGTCCGATCCGGTCACTGTTTTCCAAGTGCTCTGTTATTACATCTTTTATAATGGACTCGAGCCTTTTCCCCACTACCGATGTCAGGCTTACTGGTCTATAATTCCCCGTTTTCTCTCTACCACCTTTTTTAAATACTGGAGTTACATTAGCTACCCTCTAATCTATGGGAACTGTTCCAGAGTCTATAGAATTTTGGAAGATGACCAGCAATGAATCTACTATTTCTAGGGCCACTTCCTTAAGTACCCTGGGATGTAGATCATCAAGCCCTGGGGATTTATCGGCCTTCAATCCCATCAATTTCCCTAACACCATTTCCCTACAAATACTGATTTCATTCAATTCCTCCCTCTCATTAGACCCTATGTTCCGCGGTATTTCTGGGAGGTTATTTGTGTCCTCCTTTGTGAAGGCAGAACCAAAGTACAGGAAACTTTGTGCTTTCCGGCACCAACGGGACCGAGCTGTTGCCGTTCCCTCAAAACTGCCGGACACACCAGCGTTAATGTTGAAGCATACGGAGCTTTTCATCTCCGTATCTGACAACAAACACTGTTGCATAGCAACAGCTTCTAAACAGTCGGCCCGTACCTTGGAAGCATCTCTCTGAAGCTGTTGCTAAGCTACAGAGACTTTGCAGAGCCTGACTGTTGAAAAAAAAGCCACGAGAAGAAAAAAAACCTAACAAAACGGCTCCTGATTTTTGCCGGTGGCTCGAGCTTGCCGAACATTTAGCCTCCGGATAACACAAAGTTTCCTGTATGTATTTAATTGGTCTGCCATTTCTTTGTTCCCCATTATAAATTCCCCTGATTCTGACTGCAAGGGACCTGCGCTTGACTTCACCAATCTTTTTCTCTTCACATATCTATAGAAGCTTTTACAGTCAGTTTTTATGTTCCCTACAAGCTTACTCTCATAATCTATTTTCCCCCTCTTAATTAATCCCTTTGTCCTCCTTAACTGAATCCTAAACTGCTCCCAATCCTCAGGTTTGCTGCTTTTTCTGACCAAATTATATGTACTCTCCTTGGATCTTATGCTATCTCTAATTTCCCTTGTTAGCCACGGTTGAGTCACCTTTTTTGTTTTATTTTTATGCCAAACAGGGATGAACAAATTCTGTAGCTCATCCATGCAATCTTTAAATGTTTGCCATTGCCTATCCACCATCAACCCTTTAAGTAACATTCCCCAATCCATCCTAGCCAACTCGTGCCTCATACCATCGTAGTTTCCTTTATTTAAATTCAGGACCCTAGTCTCTGAGTCAACTACTTCACTCTCCATCTTAATGAAGAATTCTATCATATTATGATCGCTCCGACCCAAGGGGCCTCGCACAACTAGATTGCTAATTAATCCTTTCTCATTACATAACACCCAGTCTAAGATGACCTGATCTCTAGTTGGTTCCTCGACATATTGGTGCAGGAAACCATCCTCTAGGGATTCCTCCTCCACAGTATTGTTACTAATTTGGTTAGCCCAATCTATATGTAGAGATTGAAGTCACCCATGATAACTGCTGTGCTCTTATTGCACGCATCTCTAATTTCCCATTTAATGCCATCCCCAACCTCAGCTTTACTGTTTGGGAGTCTGTATACAACTCCCACTAACGTTTTCTGCCCCTTGGTATTTCTCAGCTCTGCCCATACAAATTCCACATCATCAGAGCTAATATTCTTCCTTACTATTGTGTTAATCTCCTCTTTAACCAGCAATGCTACCCCACCTCCTTTTCCTTTTTTCCTGTCCTTCCTGAATATTGAATACCCCTGGATGTTGAATTCACAGTCTTGGTCACCCTGGAGCCATGTCTCCGTAATCCCAATTATATCATATCCATTTACATCTATTTGCGCAGCTAATTCATCCACCTTATTACGAATGCTCCTCACATTAAGACACAAAGCCTTCAGGCTTGATTTTTTAACACTCTTCATCCTTCTAGAATTATTATTTACTGTGGCCCTGTTTGATTTACACCCTTGATTTCTCTGCCTTCCACTTTTGCTTTTCTCCTTCCTGTTTTTTGTTTCTATCCTTGCTTCCCTTTCCTCTGTCTCCCTGCACAGGTTCCCAACCCCCTGCCATTTTAGTTTAAACCCTCCCCAACAACACTAGCAAACACTCCCCCTAGGACATCGGTTCCGGTCCCACCCAGGTGCAAACCGTCCAGTTTGTACTGGTCCCACCTCCCCCAGAACCGGTTCCAATATCCCAGGAATTTGAATCCCTCCCCCTTTCACCATTCCTCTAACCACGTATTCATCTGAAATATCTTTCTATTTCTACTCTGACTAGCACGTGGCACTGGTAGCAATCCTGAGATTACTACCTTTGAGGACCTATTTTTTAAATTTACCTAACTCCCTATATTCAGCTTTTAGGACCTCATCCCGTTTTTTACCTATATCGTTGGTACCTATATGCACCACGACAACTGGCTGTTCACCCTCCCCTTCCAGAATGCCCTGCAGCCGCCCCGAGACATCCTTGACCCTTGCACCAGGGAGGCAACATACCATCCTGGAGTCTCGTTTGCGGCCGCAGAAACGCCAATCTATTCCCCTTACAATAGAATCCCCTATCACTATAGCTCTCCCGCTCTTTTTCCTCCCATCCTGTGCAGCAGGACCACCCATGGTGCCAGGAAGTTGGCTGCTGCTGCCTTCCCCCGATTAGCCATCTTCCTCAACAATATCCAAATAATGAAATCATTTTTATTCAGCTTATTTGTTCTTTAGATTTGACGTACACAATGAATAATTACATGGGATGTGGAATAAATGCTTACATCCAAGTTGCTTTTAGTTTGCTGTTTATAGAAAACGATTCAAGTTCAACAGTTCTTGAAAAGTAGTTATTCATTTGACAGGATTTAATAAATAACATCTGTAAAATAATGTAACCATTAAATAAGTTCATGTGCATACACATTTTTATGACTGCAAATCCTCCAACACCTCTCATTCTGAGTGAGACTGCCCTTGCTTGATTTCACTCATACCTCTCCAATCAGAGCCAGAGAATCTCCAGCAATGGCTTCGCTTCCCCCGCCCACGGCACTGTAACCTCAAGTCCCCCAAAGTTCTATCCTTGCCCCCCACCCCCACCCCCATTCCTTATATACATTCTGCCCCTCAGCGACATCATCCAAAGACACAATGTTAGGTTACACCTGTACGCTGACAACACCCAGCTTTACGACACCACCACCTCTCTTAGCCCCTCCACTGCCTCGGTGCTGTTAAGCCTGCTTCTCCGAGGAGCCGCAGTTTCCTTCGGCTAAACTTTGGGAAGAGCAAAGCAACCGTTTGCGGCACGTACCGCGTTAACCATTCCCTCGCCACCGATTCACCCCCACCCCACCCAATGTCTCAGGCTGAACCAGATTATTCCCAGCCTCAGCATTTTATTTGACCCCAAGCTGAGCTACCAACTCCATATCCTCTGCATCACAAAGACCGCCTACTACTGTAACGTTGCCCATCTGCACCCCTGCCTCAACCCATCTGCTGCCAAAACCCTCATTCATGCTTTTGGTACCTCCAGATTTGACTTTCCCAATTCCAAGTCAAATGATTTTAAGCAAATACCTTTGAAACGCACAGCAACTGTCTAAAACGTAGAGTGAAATCTGATAGTTATCTAATGGAGACAACCTAGCCATTAGTCTATGTGCTGGAACTGAAGAAAAATGTCCCTGTTCACTCAAGTGTGTTTGTACATTCCAGGCAACACTTATTCTGAACTTATTGCAACAACAATGCTTATATATGACATTAGAAAAAAAAGTTTTAGAATAAATTACTCCCAAAAAGCACGTGTTTATCCCTACAGGTTCACTCTCAAAAATGTAACAAGAATTCAGTAGTTGCAATATTAAAAAATGCTGAAAATACTCAGCAGGTCAGGCAGCATCTGTGGAGAGAGAAACAGAGTTAACGTTTCAGGTCGATGACCTGTCATCAGAACTGGACAAAGTTAGAGATGTAACAGGTTTTAAGCAAGTACAGAGGCAGGGAAAGTGGGGAGGGGAGGAAAGAACAAAAAGGAAGATCTTTGTTTCTCGCTCCACAGATGCTGCCTGACCTGCTGAGTATTTCCAGCATTTTCTGTTTATATTTCAGATTTCCAGCATCCGCAGTATTTTGCTTTTGTTTTCAAACTATATCTGAAATCCTGATAAATGGCATTCCTGATGGCCCTGTATATCTCCTTTACCAATATGAGCGCATACACCACCCGCCATTTTGGATGCTTAGGCACCTGCATTGCGCCTAAAACACGGATGCGGCGCCATCAAATTTCTAGACCATAGACATGCATTTTGGAAAGAAGAAAAAATGTATGTTTACTAAGTGAGGTGAACTTTGAGCCAATATTCAGCTGTTCATTTTAATTAATGCCTTTTGTCAATCAGTTGAAAGACAACTGGTTTTACAGATTAGGTCAGCGACTATATTGTGAAAGATGGGCCTGGATAACTACTTAAAACTTTCACATCTTTTCAAGGAGGCTTGTCTTCAGCTTTATTGCTTTTTAACTTCAAATTGTGTGGAACAGATGCCCTCAGTTATGCACGATCATGGGAATTAAAAACCCAAATTGTCACATGAAATGGAGTCAGCATTTTGGGAAACATAGGGTACGCACTCAATGCAATGCACTCAATGCAATGGAGTTAATAACGCAGCATTTCTTTTCACACACAGCTTATAAACAGAAATAAAAGTAGCATGTTCAAGATGTTAGAAAATATTTAATAATAGCAAGCAACTTAATGCAGATTAAGGTGATGTAGACTAACATAATTGAAAACATGAAGGGCTGGATTTTCATTGAGGAGGCGGGTAGGAGGCAGGACTACAACTTTCGGGGTTGTAGTCCTGCCTCCATCGAGTTGTAACCAACCCACGCGATTTTGACTTGATTGACCTTGTTGAGCCCGCCCAGCGGGCTCAGCAGGCCAATTAAGGGCCAGCCAGCAACAGGTGATGTCACAGATTGATATTTCATCTGTCAAGACCTTGTGACAGCTGAAATATCAGCGTTTCACAGCTGTTTGAAGCTGTCAAACACTGACAATCTGTACTCCAAGTTAATTCCTTCCTCTCAGGATGATTTAGGGATCTCCCCGGAACAGAAAGCTGAATGCTGCAATTTTTGACAACTCGCAGCCATTCTGCTTTCTGTGCCGGTGAGATGAGGGACTCCTGAGACCGGAAGGAAGGAAGGCTGTAAAGGTAAGTAAAGATATGTAAAACTTCTTTAAACACTTTACACACACCAAACACACTTACCTTTGCACTCATGCACCCATCACTCACCTGAACACCGGACATCTCGACCCCTCCAAACCCTTCATCCCGATGGCCCGCCTCCTCTAACTTGGCTTGGTTTGAAGCCGTCGGGAATCCCACACTTCAAAATTAAAAATAGGGATTAGGCTAAAAACTGCCCGTTAACTACCTGTTAACAGGCAGTTAATTGGCACTAATCCCTTCCCGCCTCAGGGAGGCGGGTCCCAGTGTGGGGCGGGTACCCGCCTCCTTTGAAACTGGCATGGAGGCGGGTTGGGGGCGGGACCCCCGATTTCGGGATTCTAACCCCCCACATGCCTCCAATCCCGCCTCCACTGCCCAATGAAAATCCTTCCCAAAGTCTTTCCAGAGAAGTGAATAAGCCACTGATTCAGGGGCTGGTTATTATAACAGTGAGTTCAGGGGTGGCTTCTATTGAACACAAGAAGCTCTACTGGTAGCAGGGCAGTCTCACGGTGGGCAAGCACGGGTCAAAAACAATGGTGCAAGCAAGCCCGTGCTCTGGATTCACAGTAGGCTACATTTTGCACTGAAAACAATGGCCACAATAGTGGGCAACACAAGACTCATTTCAATAACTAAATTATGTATCACAGGGCCTGTGCCGAATGTCATGTTCACCTGGTAAGTTGCCATCACCTCACCTCACCCATGCAAACTGACTAATCCATGGGCTGGAATTCCTGAAACAGGGACTTTGAAAAATTGCTACAAAAGGTGTTATTTTTTTCCTCCCAATAAACATTGATATTCCATTTTGTTCACTGCATTTGTTTTTGTTGTTGTGGAGACTGCCATTTCGCATAGTAATTTTTTTTGCCTGAAATTGTCTAATTGTTATTGCTTGAAGCTGCAGTTGCAATTATATCACAGTACAGAAACAGACATAAGAACATAAGAAATAGGAGCAGGAGTAGGCCATACGGCCCCTCGGGCCTGCTCCGCCATTCAATAGGATCATGGCTGATCTGAATCTAGACTCACGTCCACTTCCCTGCCCTCTCCCCGTAACCCCTAATTCCCTTATCTGCTAGGAAAATGTCTATCTCCATTTTAAATTTATTTAATGTCGCAGCTTCCACAGCTCTCTGAGGTAGAAAATTCCATAGATTTACTACCCTCTTGAGTGAAGAAGTTTCTCCTCATCTCAGTTTTGAAAGGGCAGCCCCTTATTCTAAGATTATGCCCCCTAGTTCTAATCTCACCCATCAGTGGAAACATCCTCACCGCATCCACCCGATCAAGCCCCCTCACAATCTTATATGTTTCGATAAGATCGCCTCTCATTCTTCTGAATTCCAATGAGTAGAGGCCCAACCTACTCAACCTTTCCTCATACGTCAACCCCCTCATCTCCGGAATCAACCGAGTGAACCTTCTCTGAACCGCCTCGAGAGCAAGTATATCTTTTCTTAAATATGGAAACCAAAACTGCACGCAGTATTCCAGGTGTGGCCTCACCAATACCCTGTATAACTGCAGCAAGACTTGTGTTTTTTTACCCGCACATAAACCATCAAGTCTAATCCTGCTTGCCCTCCATACTTTTCAATAATCCCCTTTTTCAAGCAACTTCTTTTTCAGTGGCGGTCTCCTTATAGGAAGAGAGCATTTCCCTGGCGTCCTGCACAAATATATTGCAGTAAACAGGTTTCCACTTTCAAATGGGCCAATACTGGATTAATGGCTATTTTGCAGATAGCTCATTTGAAAAGATCCTGCTGACTGCCTGTGGGTCGAAAAAAAATCAGTCCCAGCTGATAGTACACATTTCAGCAGCAAGTGTGGCCGTCAACAGAAAGGTTACATCACAAAAAACTTAGCTTTTAAAGGCAACAGCTACCTCCAAATCTTATAGGAAATTGTTGAACGTTTCTCCCAAGCTCTTAGTTGTTCCCCAGAGATTAAGTCTACAAAACTCTATTAGAAGACAGCCACAGTTTTAGTGCCAAAATTCAGAGGTACAGGTCTCAGTCCTAATCTAACATTCAACAGCACAATTTCTGCAAACATTGCGGGAACAGGCCAGGTTTAGGTATTTGTGCATTTGTTTGTGTGCTGCCAAAATGCATAAGACAAGTTCACTTAATTAATACAAGAAGCACATTTTTCTCTTCTGTTTAATTGAATAACTTACAGAAAATTAGTTACACCTTTCAGATGTTAGCAAACCGGTTTTACAGTAGGAACTCATCCAGGCTGCTGCATCACATGCCGCTCTGGTTTGCCTTCCATTTTGATATGGGCTACAGGATCTCATCTTTGGGTTCAATAATGCTGACATGATCATGCAGAGGTTTAGTTTTGCCCCTTGGGTCTCTAAGCAGCATAACCTTAACACCTCAGCAGTAATGAACTTAAATGGAATAGAATCTGCATTTTCTAACCTGGGCAGGTCTTCTTGGACAGTTCAGAGGGAATCTATCTCTGGTGCCTCCACTTCACAAAGGAGGCTACCACAGAGCTATGCTATCTCCTAGGTAACATGTACCAGAAGGGTGACTCATCTCATGAACAGGAGGCCACTACTGCATTAAAACATTTACAGCACCAGGTCTTTCCAAGTACAGGAAACTTTCGATTTACCGGCACCTAATTAACCGGAAATCTCGGTTAACCGGCAAAATTCAGGAGTAGGTTCAGGTAAGTTTTACTTCATATTGTACTTGCCTTCCATTGATCTGTTGCTGTGCAAGGGTGTGGCTGTAGCTGTTGCTAAGCTACAGAGACGCTTGGAACTTGTGGCCATTGTTCTGAACCTGTTGCTAAGCAACAGGGTTTGTTGCTTTGAGAGCTCCGTATCTTTTACTATAGCTTTCGGTTATCCGGAATTTTTGATGAACCGACACCACGTCGGTGCCGGATAAAAAAAAGTTTCCTGTAACTACCAGCGACATATACCAAATCAGTCATCTACAGATGCATTACGCAAGACCTTGGCCCTCGTAAACAAAGACCTTGTTTGCAAGGGGCAACATGCCCACTGCTTCGGGAGGCATCAGCTTTGGAGGGCAGAACTTATTGGTACAATTCCTAAGAGTGCAGAGCATCGTACATGGCATCCATGTACTGTGCAAACAACAGAGTCTGACCACCACCTCCTGACAGGCAAGGGGCACTACTGTCGTCTGATGAGGGGGCCCAAGATTGCCAAACAGGGCAACACTCCTTGCACCCAGTTCATGAAGCTGCGTGTCCATTTTATCAGCCAGCAAACAAATTCAGGTGCCACATTTCTCCATTACAGATTCCAATACAGGAATTCACATTGGGTTTTCTATTACTTCATTTTTTTTTCCTGGTGCTTCTTCCCCCCCCCCCCCCATCTCTCTTCCTACTCTTAACAAAGGGTGATAAATATATTCGCTCTTCAACCGAAACTCCACTTTCCCGCCCAATCTCCATATCCCTTGATTCCCCTAGAGTCCAAAAATCTATCGATCTCAGCCTTGAATATACTCAAAGACTCAGCATCCACAGCCCTCTGTGGCAGAGAATTCCAAAGATTCACAACCCTCTGAGTGAAGAAATTCCTCCTCATCTCAGTCTTAAATGGCCGACTCCTTATCCTGAGACTATGCCCCCTAGTTCTAGACTTTTCAGGTAGGGGACACAACCTCTCAGCATCTACCCTGTCAACCCCCCTCAGAATCTTGTTCATACCTATCATTTCAAAGATTTGCCATAACAATATATTTGCATTTTTGGAAATGATACAAAGGGGGTGAAGTTGACTTGGGCGGGAATGCAGAACAGGCAGTATTGTATCTGCTGCAATGGAACTGAATATCGAGCGGGGCGTATAAACTGGCGATGCCGCCTATTTTGCATCCCCGCCCAAGTCGAATTCCATCTTCAAATACTTGTTAAATAACGCAAAACATACGGTCAGTAATATTGAAACATGCATATTGCTGAGCAGATTTATGATGCCAATATGCAAATGAGCATTCATACATTGCAGTAGATTCTACTGAAGATGACTGCATAAAAATGCACTTGTTCAAGTTAAGCTAAAAGGACCTAGTTATAAGGATTTGCGAATGACCCTCGATCCTATAATAGCCCACTGTGAAATAGCCATGGATTTGAATGATTCACAGGATTTCAAGCTAGTAATATGGCAAATACAAATGGATTGACTTTGAATTCTCGCACTTGAAACTGCAGTAAATTAAATATTAATGGAGGTATCAAGACTCACCGTGATAACACTCTGTCAAGAGATCTGAGGATTTCAAAATTCCTGCAACCCGCCCAATCCCTCTCCAGTCAATTCCCTTGGTTATTTGAATTGCATTATTATTTTTAGAACATCTATGTAAATACAAAAAATCCAACATAAATGTGAAAAGATCATTTTTCATCATCATCCAAACCCTATCCTCACCGGTGAAGCTTATAAAGCCAATATAGCTAGAATTATAGGAGCTTCAAGTCTAATTGTTTTGCTGTCCACTTCAATACCAGCATTTGATTTTCTCCTGACAAACTGTGCCATAAAGGTTTATGAGCATATATGTTCAAAATGGGGTACCAGCATATGGCCCATACAGCTCAGTTCTTTACAGTTTTGACCTCTGGGCTAGCCAGTTCTACTTAGTATGTCACATGTATTTTGGATTTACCATTTCTGCTCCATTGTCTTCAATATCAGCTTATTGTTCCCGATCCCAACCTGTACTCTACTTCCTCCTGTTTGACAAACTTATTCACTGATTTTTAAAAAAAATAATTGTGATCCATTTTTACTATACCAGACAATAATTTATTGTAAAACTGATGAGTTAACATGAATGCTGTATTCTTGGTTTGCCAATAGTTTTCTAACTGCCAACTCTTATCACCTTGCTCCAGATTTTTCTTTAAATTGCTAGCATCTCTTATTTGTTCTCTTAATTTTTTTTTTTTAAATGTGGAGCATGACTTCCCCTCAAATTTACATTCCACTACAGAGAATAATCAGAGTTCCATGAACCGGTCATTATTCAGGCAAAACTGAATGGAGGTTTAGTTAAAAGGATACATGCTCATTAAATGTAAATGGAGGAGGACTTTCCCAATGTCTCAGCTGGTCAACACCATGAGTAGGTGAGCCTTACAGAGTAAAGTCCCAGCCTCAGTTCCCAGCTTGTGTTAAGCTAGCTGATCTTGGCCTAGGAAGCTGTAGGGTTGCTACAATTGGTTTCAGCACCTCTGAGCCAGGAAAGGGGGTGGGGGGGGAACAAAGAAACATAATCAACCAGTGCTTCTGTTGCAGTGATTTCTGCTGAAAATCTACATGTGCAGAAGTCGAGTGCGGACAAGAGCAGGCTCCAACGTGATGCCATGCCGCAGTCAAATATCCTGCCTAAACTCACTGCATAAGCATATGGAGGGAGTCATGGGAGAGCCTGGGTGCAGCCGTGCACCTTTGTGCAGTGCTTGTCAGTGTTTGCAGCACCTCAATGCTGTAGAACACTGACAGCAGAACGGTCAAGATCAATTTGGACATGGCCCCTTTAAGGAAGCCGGCTCATTACGCGTCATCAAATGACGTCATCAGACCCTTTCCTATTAATTGGCCAGGAACCTCGCAGGGCGGGCTTAACAAGCCCAAACAATGTAAAATCACTTGGAGAGTGCAGGCTGGAGCAGGCAACGGGCTGGGACCGTGACACCGACCACGGCCGGTGAAATCTCGGCCAAAGTATTTGTTTAATTTTTCTGCCATTTCCTTATTCCCCATTATAATTTTTCCTGTCTCAGCCTGTAAGGGACCCACATTTACTTTTGCTAATCTTTTCCTTTTTACAAACCTATAGAAGCTTTGACAGTCTGTTTTTATATCTCTCGCTAGTTTACTCTCATTATATTTTCCCTTTCTTTATCAGTTTCTTGGTCCTCCTTTGCTGAATTCTAAAATCCTCCCAATCCTCAGGCTTACTACTCTTTTTGGCAACATTATAAGCCCTTTCCTTTGATTGAATGCTATCTTTAACTTCTCTTGTTAGCCAAGGTTGGATCACTTTTCCTGTGGGGTTTTTGTGCCTTAAAAGGAATGTATAATAGTTGTAAATTATGTATTAATTCTTTAAATACCAGCCATTGCTTGTCTACCGTCACACCTTTTAATGTAGTTTCCAAATCTACCTTAGCCAACTCGCCCCTACGTAGTTTGCTTTGTTTAGATTTAAGACCCTAGTTTCGGATTTAACTTAATCACTTTCAAACTCAATATAAAATTCTATTATATTATGGTCACTCTTCCCTAAAGGCCCCTTTACTACAAGGTTATTAATTAACTCTTTCTCATTGCACAATACTAGATCTAAAATAACCTGTTCCCTAATTGGTTCCTCAACATACTGATCTAGAAAACTCTCTTTCATACATTCCATGAATTTGTCCTCCACACTATTACTGCAAATTTGATTTGCCCAGTCTATATGTAGATTAAATTCCTCCATGATTACTGTATTACCCTTGTTACATGCGCCTCTAATTTCTTGATTTATATGCTGCCCTACATGACAACTACTGTTTGGGGGGCATGTAAACAACTCCCACCAATGTTTTATGCCCCTTGCTCTTTCTTAGCTCCACCCAAACTGATTCTACTTCTTCATTTCGGAGCTAAGATCTTTTTCTCTACTGTCTTTATCCCATCCTTTATTATCAGGGCTACCCCTCCTTTTCCATTTTGCCTATCCCGTCTAAATGTTTAGTATCCTGGAATATTTAGTTCCCAACCTTGGCCACATTGCAACCACATCTCCATAATGGCTATTAGATCATACCTATTAATTTCTATCTGCGCTATTAATTCATCTATTGTGTTACGAATGCTTCGCACATTCAGATATAGTGCCTTTAGCTTTGACTTATTTCTATTTTTCCCTGATGTCACCTTAGTCAGTGATGCCCTATTACCTTTGTTACTCTCTCTGTCCCTTCCTGACCCACTCTGCTTATTTTTACCCAAAACACTACTCTGCTCTAGAGCCTTGACAATTGCTCTTGCTGCTTTTAAATTTACTCTTTCCTGAATCCTCCCACCCACCCCCACCTAGTTATTCGGTTCACCAGGACACTGGTCCCAGCCCAGTTTAAGTGGAGCCCGTCCCAACGGAACAGCTCCCTCTTTCCTCAGTACTGGTGCCAGTGCCCCATGAATTGAAACCCCTTCCTCGCACACAACTCTGAGCCATGCATTTAAACCTCTCATCTGTTTGTCCCTATGCCAATTTGCGCATGGCTCAGGTAACAATCCAGAGATTATTACCTTTGAGGTTCTGCTTTTTAATTTGGATCCTAGCTCCACAAAATCCCTCAGCAGAACCTCATTCCTAGTTCTATTTATGTTGTTGGTTCCTACGTGGTCCACGACAACTGGATCCTCCCCCTCCAAATTCTCCTCCAGCCGCGAGGAGATGTCTTTAACCCTGGCACCAGACAGGCAACACAACCTTCGGAACTCTCAGTCGCGGCTGCAGAGAACAGTATCTATCTCCCTGACTATACAGCACAGAAGGAGGCCATTCGGCCCGTCGAGCCCGAGCCAGCTCTCTGCAAGAGCGCTTCAGCTAGTCCCACTCCCCACCCTTTCCCCGTAGCCTTGAAGTTTTTTTTCCTTCAGGTACTTATCCAACTCCCTTTTGAAATCCACGACTGAGTCTGCTTCCATCACCCTTTCAGGCAGCGCATTCCAGATCCTAACCACTTGCTGTGTAAAAAGGTTTTTCCTCATGTCGCTTTTGGTTCTTTTGCCAATCACCTTAAATCTGTGTCCTCTGGTTCTCGATCCTTCGGCCAATGGGAACAGTTTCTCTCTAGCTACTCGTTCTAGACTCATGATTATGAACACCTCTATTAAATCTCCTCTCAATCTTCTCTGCTCCAAGGGAACAACCCTAGCTTCTCTATCCATGTAACTGAAGTCCCTCATCCCTGGAATCATTCTCGTAAATCTTTTCTGCACCCTCTCTAAAGCCTTCACATCCTTCCTAAAGTGCAGTGCCCAGAATTGGACACAATACTCCAGTTGAGGCCAAACCTGTGTTTATACAGATTCATCATAACTTCCTTGCTTTTGTACTCTATGGGCTGGATTTTGTCAATGGGGAGCTTTTGGAGGCGGGACTCCTACTTGGGTTTTAGTCCCGCCTCCATCGACTTGTGGCCAACCCATGCTATTTTCACTTGATTGACCTTGTTAAGCCCACCCAGTGGGCTTAGCAGGCCAATTAAGGGAAAGCCAGTTACAGGTGACGTCAGCGAGTGATGTTTCATCTGTCAAGAGCTTTTGACAGATGAAATGTCATCGTTTGACAGCTCTGTGAAGCTGTCAAACACCGACAATCTGTCTTCTAAGTTGTGTCTTTACTCAAGATTCAATTAGAAAGCCTTCCTGACCAGAAAGCAGAAGGCTGCAGCTTTTGACAGTTCAGCAGCCATTCTGCTTTCTGTGCTGGTGAGCTGAGGGACTCCCGAGACCTGACGGGAGGAAGCCTGCAGGAAGATGTAAAGATAAGTAAAACTTATTAAAACACTTTACACACACCTCACACACTTACCTCTGCACACATGCACCCATTACTCACCTGCACACCGGACATCTCGGCCCCTCCGACCCCCGCAGACCGACGGCCCGCCTCGCTGACCCTGGCGAGGTTTGGAGCCGTCGGGAAGCCCACACTTCAGAGCTCAAAATAGGGGTTAGCCAAAAAACTGCCCGTTAACTACCTGTTAACAGGCAGTTAATTGGCATTAATCCCCTTCCTGCCTCGAGGAGGCGGAACCCGGCGTGGGTCGGCTACCGCCTCCTGGCAAGATGGCATGGAGGCGGGTTGGGGACAGGTTGGGCACCCGCCCCCAAATTCTGCCATTTTCCCAGCAGTCCCGCCTCCCCAGGGCTGGCTAAATCCAGCCCTATGCCTCTATTTATGAAGCCCAGGATCCCGTATGCTTTATTAACCGCTTTCTCAATCTGCCCTGCCACCTTCAATGATTTGTGCACATATACCCCCAGGTCTCTCTGTTCATGCACCCCCTTTAGGATTGTATCCTTTAGTTTATATTGCCTCTCCTCATTCTTCATACCAAAATGTATCACTTCACACTTATCTGCGTTAAATTTCATCTGCCACATGTCCGCCCATTTCACCAACCTATGTCCTCTTGAAGTCTATCACTATCCTCACTGTTCACTATACTTCCACATGCAGATTTTGAAATTGTGCCCTGTACACCAAAGTCTAAGTCATTAATATATATCAAAATATATGAAACGTTAACTATTTCCCTCTCCACTGATGCTGCCTGACCTGCTGAGTGTTCCCAGCATTTTCTGTTTTTATTTGAAGTTTATAATCATCATTTCAACATTTAATAAATGCTGGAGAAATAATAACACCCTTACACCACGTAAGTCTTTGTTATGCAGTCAATTCATGTTATTATCACTCTAAATTTGTCAGTCAGAAAGAGACAATAACCATGAAGTGGCAACAACAAGATGTCACGCTAATATGAGGCTGTTTTCATCAGAGAAACCTTCAAGATGACTCAATCATGGAGCTGGAAGTCTGCGGTGGAAAATGGAGTCCACTGCCCGAAGTATACAAGCCACTCATTACAGAAATTGACCTCCAATGCAAAACTTTCAATGTCTTCACAATAGATGGAATTAGGAAGATCTTTTACTGAAAGAAATAAGCTGCTTTGGCTCCTACCCAAATGTCTTTGAAAGAAAATTAATTGCAGGGTAACTGTAGCGCACTGCCGTTTCATTTAACAATTCTGCACTTTCACCAACAGAAGTGCTGCCAGAAATCCACTGCTTTCTCAACGTCTTTGCCAGTAGTCAGTGATGGAACGTCATATTTTACTGTTTACAGAAAAATAACACCAGTGGATTGAAGGTTTTAAGCCTTCAAAATAACCATTAGTCTTGATTTCAGCTTGCAGTTATGTCCTGAAAATAAAATCTTCCCATTATCATCTTACTTATTTTCTCTTCCGTCCCTGAAGCTTACAGGCAAGTTCATGACTATAATTTTCATGACAGCACAGAGTACTCATTCTTCTTCAATGGAAACATCTTGCAAAATGCGATATAAAATAGACCGGCAAGATCACATTAAATTCACATTCCCAGCGTGAATCTTCGCCTGTTGAGAGCGCACATCAGGAATCTAGCCACGGAGGTCAGTGGGCCCCACAAGATTCTCGATTAAAATTACCCCTTCTGTTTGTCAGAGTGTTTAGGCAAAAAGTGGAATTCTTCCTTCATCTCGAGGGCACTTGGCACTTGAAAATTATAGGTGCAAATGAATTTTCCCTTATCTCACTGCAGACGATAAAGGTCCCAGGTTTAATCCTTGATCTCAGACTTGCCTCCTGCTCCATAAACCCCCTTCTCACTCAAGTCCCAATCACTCAATTACCTCTCCTGGCACTCATGCTGCCAATCCCGTTAATGGCCTCCTTTGCTCAGGCACCTTTTATTTTCCTCTCAAAACCGCGATCACCCTCTTCAAAAAGCCCACCTTTGATCCAACCGTCCTCTTCAACTACCACCCCAACTATTACCTCTAATCTCCTCTAATGTATTGTTACCTGTCCACTCCATGAAGCTTCGCAAAACTCCCTGTGGGCAATTTGGACCTCGCTACCACCCCATACAAGCCTGTAAACAGGGTGGTAGTGGCACAAAAATTGCTTTAAAAAAGTCTCGCCGACTTGTTGCTGGAGGTCCACTCATTGCAATATTCAGGTGGACCTCGAATTAAGTCGCCAGTGCTGCCACAAGAAATAGGCGGGAGCCTAACGAATAGATGCAAATAGTGCTAAATAACGCAGCTGAGACCTCAATGCGATCAGCACTGCCATCATTATTACCTTGACCTGCCCACAAATCATGAGCAATACAAGTGGGGAGGATGTGTTCTCCAGCGCTAGAGGAATCATTAGCTGCAGTAAAGGAAAGCTAGAAGCAGGTCTGGCACTTAGTTTTCCTTGATACTTTTCAGAGTTAAAGGTTTCCTTCACTTCAATTCCTTCCTGAGCTGGGTGTGCGCTTTAAATATCTTGCCCGCTGAAATTAACCGCTCTGTTAACCACCCCTCCCCAATCTATCCAGCCGTCCTCCAACATTTTGCTGCAGGGCCATGATCTGCGTCTGTCCCGCCAGAGATTCCACCCTCCTAATGGTGAGCTGCCTATAAGTAATGTGATTAGTGCTGGCAGCTGGCCTATTCAACGCTAATGAGGCCAGACTATGAAAACTGATCAGGCCTCCCACTGACGACATCAGGCAGGCGGAGAGGAAGCCTCACCCACTGCTCGCGGATTTACGCTGGAGATGAAAGTCAGCCCCCCTCCCCCCTTTGTTCGAGACCCTTCAGTTCAGCTACTGCCCCGTTCACAGTGCCAAGACTGCCTCGGCCAAAGTTATCAGTGATCTCCTCTGTGACTGTGACCACAGTGCATTATCTTTCATTGTCTTCCTCAACCTCTCCATGGTTATGATATGGTCAAGCAGCTCAACCTCTTTGATTGCTTCTACTCTGTTCAATTCCAAAGGACTGCCCTTGCACGATTCCACTCCCACATGTCCTATTGTGCCAGCAAATCTCCAACATTTGTTTTCTTCCTCACTCTAGATATTCACTTCGAGGCCTCAAGCATCCATTAGTACTCATTTACGTTTTGTTCCTCAGTGACATCAGCTGCAGCTTTCAAAGACATGCCAATTGTACCTACCTCTCTTTTGCATCCACTATCTCCAACCTAGTGACTGGCTGGGCACTGTCTACCACCATCATGGACAATAACTTGCATTTATATAGCGCCTTTAATGTAAAGAAAACAGCCAAAGAAATTTATAGGCATAACCAAAAAATTTGGATGCTGAGTCCAATGAGTCGCTTTTGTGGGAAGTGGCCAAAAGCTTAGTTGAAGAGGTGAGTCTTAAAGGAAGAGAAGGACATGGAAGAGTTTAGGGAGGGAATTCCAGAGAGTGGGATATAGGCAGCTGAAGGCATGGCCATCAATGGTGGAGAAAAGGGACAGAGAATTGCATAAGAGAGGTCAGAGGAATGGAGAGTGTGAGATAGGAGAGAGTTATAGTTGTAGGCCTAGAGGAGGTGATAGAGTTTGAGATGAGCAAGGTCATAAAGGGATTTAAACACAAAGATAAGAATTTTAAATTTGAGGTGTTGGGATCCAAAAGCCAATGTTAGTCAGCACGGACTGGGTTGATGGGTGAATGGGACTTGCTACAGGATAAGATAACAGGATAGGATACAGGCAGCAGATCTTTGAATGAGCAAATGTTTATGGAGGATGGAGGATGAGATATCGGGCAGGAGAACACTGGACTAGTCAGGCTTGGAGGTGGCAAAGCTATGGATGAGGATTTAAGCAGCAGATGGGCAAAGGTGAGGGCAAAGTGCCTTGGGACATTTTATACAGTGAAGGCTCTATAAAAATGCAATCCTTCTTGGTGCTGGTCTGTGCATCATTAGCTGAATCTCAGCCAGGATGGTGATAAGGAGATGGTGCTAGAAAGATTACAATTGGCTCCAATGTCCCAGACTAAGAAGGGGAAAAGCAGCCTGGGTTCCTGCTCCAGCAACTAAAGATCGGAGTTACAATCCTCAATACGTATCCATAATTCAGTTTCCCATAAGGTGTGAATGTTGTCAGTGAAAGCAGTCTGGAATGATGTGTTTTCTAACATCACTCATATGCACTTTCTCGTAGATTAACCAGATGGCTGCAGTAACATCATATGGTCATCAGCAACTGAGAATAGACAAGATAGAAAAAGAGAAAGTCCAAAAATAAAATATACTAAAACATAATGGTTGTATATATTTTTTTTTTTAAACTGATTTACCGTAGTATTCCACCTGGCTTTCCTTAAATCTATCAACGATTCAAAAGGGCTTTTTCTAAAGTCTTATCTAATCACTCATTTTGTTGCAAGACATCGGAGTTACAACTAGGCTTCATTCTTTTTTAAATTGTTTCCAAAACTGTATTTAGTGCAGGGAACTACAAATAATTACTATCCATAACTTGCCTTGAATATATTTCCTAATGTAAACCTGAAGTGTTTTGGGATCCTTAAC
The DNA here is from genome assembly GCF_052327205.1 of Somniosus microcephalus. Taxonomy (NCBI): domain Eukaryota; kingdom Metazoa; phylum Chordata; class Chondrichthyes; order Squaliformes; family Somniosidae; genus Somniosus; species Somniosus microcephalus. Next base: position 23,606,424 of record NC_141012.1, read on the forward strand.
ACCATCTTAGAACTTGGTCTTGTTATTTATGAATGAGCATATGGTGGGATTTGATGCCAACATCCCCAATGCTATTGCACGCTAAAATGGCAGGCCTGCAAGGAAGTATGATGATTACCTGTGATTTCCTTAAAAAATCAAATTAAAAGTGAAGCAGCTGCCACAAGCCAAGAAAATGTTAAACCTGGATAGAGATTGAATGGTAATTTTAAATATATAAATTTATTTTAACAATTCCTTTGAATTTGTTTATCATTGCAAAATTAGGGACAACCTGATTTTATAAATTAGGGCTTTCCCACCAATGTAACCCCCAAAATCTGCTGTGAATAACTTTCCGTCGCTGCAATAAAACTAAACAGTGGTTGGAAAGATGATCTAAATATTTGGTACCCAGAATATAAGTTAAGTAAGGCGCACTTTCTGGTTCATTTAGCGCTCTGTGTGAGACACTTGGGAGGTTGGAAACAACCAGCATTATGGAGCAATCTGTTGTGGAATTCAATCTAAAGTGGAAACAGATACCACGGACAGATGCAAAGCTTTAAAGGTTTCTGGCTGTTAAGTGTTAATGCACCATATGTCGCCACAACAAGGTCTAGACTATATCTGAGGCATGGCCAAGTGAAGCAAAGTTCTACCCGATTTGTTGACTAATTCTTTCTACACAAATTCTAGAGACGTACTTGGCTTGATCAAGAAAGCTTAGCTAAAAAGTCAGCTAAAGGGAAACTATTATGATTTACTCAGCCTTCAAATTAAAGTTTTGATTCTGCAGGATAACCATGTTGCCTATCACTCTCTAAATAGATAGCCTGCTGCTGCGGAGACAAGACGAATTTCAGGGAGCAGGATTTTTTTCTTACTTCAGCTTTTTACCCAGTATGTACGGCACAGGAAAATATTTGAATACCTGGGTCATCACTACACATCAGCTGGTAGATCAGGAATTTTTTTTTTTAACAATGTCATGTGTATTTTTGCTCCAACTTTACCTCTATTCTGATTGTTACCCTTCTATCATATCTGTGCACTTGTCTACTGCAAACCATACTATTGGCAAACTCAATTTTTGGCCACCAATAAAAGGCAGATTAGTTCTATCCCAGATCTTCGGAGGTGAAGATCTGAAACACCTATGTGACCCCAGCATCACCAAAAAAAAGTATGATGCTGAACGAAGCCCATATAAACCTATTATTCTTTTCTTATGGCAAATATTATATATATATATCATCAACCTCCTATCAGCACCACAGAATCTAATGGAACAGCATGTAGTAATTTACCCAATTCTTTCAGAACACACAAGGCCAGAGACTGATATTCTAGCAAAGATTGATTCTTGAAACCAGTAAACTTTATAAAATATATTTTTTATTTTAACTCATTCAAGATGCAAAAGCTCAGTTTGAATGTTTACCTTCAGATTATAAATGAACTAAATATAACAAATCATTACTGTGTCTAACTGGAAGCATTATTTGTGCAACACAAAAATGAAAAGCTTGCTTTATTTTCACGTTAATCTTAATTTTATGTTAACAGCCATCAAATAAACTTTGTAAAAAGAAACATGGGGGGCATTGTCTTACCACTTCATCTTCTGTAAAAGAGATTTACTAAGCTATTAAGAGAATAAAGCCCGAGTTACAGAAACGTGCATTTTCGATTGTCCATTGGCATAAAATTGGACGGTCAAAGAAAAGCACTCACTGGCATTCTGCCAGCCGACAATCAAACCTTAATAAAATGATCAGCACTAACTCGGCAGCAAGTTTTATCACAATTTGCCAAGGACTTCAATTTTCAACAAACAATTCCATGCTGCAGTATTCGTTTTCAAGCAAAAAAGCTTAGAAAAATCGGTCAACATAGTAAATTAAATTAGTAATGGACCGTGCTTTTGTGAGACAAATTCGGCTGCAGTAGTCTAACATTCAGAGGCCACGCTGAGGAACACGAGAAGTCTCCGAAATTAAGCATTTGCTCCAGAAAAAAAAATTGTGGAAATGATGCAGTGCTTTTCTGTTTCAAGGTACCTCCAGCCTCTTCAGCCCCAAATCTGTCATGTCTGCTAAAATCACTCGTGAGGCCATGTGGAAGGAGAAGGCCTTGGGGAATGATGTTCTAGCTGCTGTCTTCCACACATCCTGGGTTTGGCTGAAGGGAAATATATGGAGCTGGTACCATCTGTTTGGCTGAAACATTATTCCTACCAGCAAGCATGCCTTGCCTTTTAATGTCCCTGTAGCTTTTTCCTCAAAGTAATTAAAGCATGATGTCATGTATCAATTTTTATTAATAAGGACACTAAATACAGAATTAGTAATTTATCGCCTCCCTCAGATTAGATTTAATCGGTAACAATATCTTTAAATGCTCTTGCTGCAAGATACCACATATTGATGCCACAATTACAAGGTACAGAAAATGGTTTTATCTGAAGAAATGTGCAAATTCTTGTTCCAAATTGCTAATGGATGCACCAATTCAACAGTATAAAAGCATATAGGCACATTTATATGATAGCAAAATACTGCAGATGCTGGAAATCCAAAATAACAACAGAGAAAGTTTTGAAAAAGGGTTAGACCCGAAACGTCGACTCTAATTTCTCTCCACAGATGTTGCCTGGCCTGCTGAGTTTTTCCAGCATTTTCTGTTGTTATTTAGGCACATTTATAGCTTCATGTAAGCTGTAAAATATTGAATCATATCAGCATTTAGCAAGTGTTATCTTTGGCTTGAAGTTAATTCCATTCGTTAGAAAAATCATCTGGCAATTTGGACATTTTGCAGGTACAGAAGAAATAAGAAAGTCATCTTGACATTGAATATTTGAGGGTGCGGCGTTTAAAATCATCCCATCCCTCCCCTCCAAATAAACAAATACCATGGGAGCCAATACACTTCTGAGGAGCTTTTTCCTCAAGTTTGCAGACCTATTACTGTGTGACGGTGCAGAAGAACCAAATTCTAATCACCCAAAAGAACACAGACCTTGCAAAATAATTTTCCACGTCGTCTCCAGTTCATTTTCAAAAATAATCTCCTTCATAAATGTGCTTTAACACATGAAACACACACAATAAATTTTAGGAATTTAGGAGGTACATCTGATAATAAATTTTAATTGCATTATTAATTGCAAAAGTAATAGATACTCTTCACTGCTTGTGTATTTGACCTTAAGGTCCAGCTGATGGCCTAAAGATGATAAAGGATGCATCTAAATAAAGCAACCAAGCTGTATGTAGATAGAAATTACAGAAGCAAAACTTGACTTGCATATAGCCAGATCTCTGAAAGTTAATCACAATCCCTATACAGCAGTTCAAACATCACCAATTGATTCTGGCTAGTCCATTGAAGCCAATAGATTACTGTGTTTGCTCACAGAGAAAATCAGCAAGATACCAGAAAGTATGAAATTGATTCAAATAAAGGTAACAGAAGATACACCACCAATCAAGATCATGTTTTACACATCAGAGTGGGGTGCTTAGTCCTCATCCTATATGAAGCATCCGATTTATGCGTCCGGAGACACACAGAATTCATTGGTAAAGAAACAAACAGATGAATTACCGTAAGCTTGATTTGGACCTGTCACTGGGTGCATCGCAAATTACACTGTGAATCATGAAGATTTAAGGGCTTGCAATTTGAAATCAAACATCCTAACATTGTTTCGCTCCATTTCCTTCACACTCCCTCATCCACCAGGACAGTCCAAAGCGGAGATCTTTCTAATCTACAGCATTCAATGCACATGCTCCAAATTGCCTTTCACACAAGTTGTTACTTTGAATTTTTATCGATAAATCCTTTAACTTGCGATTCAATAGAAGATATATATTACTGGGGAAAATGCACTTCTTATTTTATTGGAATGATCCTTAAAATAAACACATGTATTCATTACATTTTGAGGAAAGTTATGGAATGGTTAAAAACTGCGGCTCAGTTCACTCAAGCATTTATCAGTAGCTTCTGCAGGTCTGCTGCTGACACATTTGAAAGTAATCCAAAGCTTTTCAAAGTTGTAATTATCAAGGATCTGTTTCTTCATAATTCTTAATGGTACTTTTCAGATTATAAAACACTCACTAGGATTTTGCCAACCAGTACAAATGCCTGCAAAAAAAATCCTGCTATGAATCCTGGATTTACAATACCAAGACCAGTAAATGGTAAGATTTCTATATTTTTTGTTACTAGTCAACTCTTGCCTCTTCTAATTCTGCCAAAGACAAATGGTACAATCAAAGCAATGGTGGGTACAAAAGGGTTTCCATGGATACTAGTCTCTGTAGGAATTGGGGGAGGGGGAGGACTGACGCACACAGATAAATAAACTCTAGGGGGCAAGGTGCCGTGATTTATTGCTCGTGTCTTTTTGCCAATTACTGATATTGTATTAGAAAAGCTGTCATGCACCATAACAAAAATGTCTTTGTCTTCATCCCTAGCAGTGGTACTCAGCATATGATCAACAGTGAAAGAATTTGGCATCCGAGCATGAAAAGACTAAATTACAGAACATTGGTAGCTTTTTCCAAAAACATAAACATATAATAGATAGTGCACCAGTAGCAGTGTATTCCTGGGCTCATTTTAGGATTGTGACAGACTCAAAATTCAGGAGCAGCTGCTGTTTCGAGAGACTTAGGAGATCTTTCTTACTCGTGAATTAAACAGCACTATACTGCTGCTGGAAGTGCTGATGATTATAGGCCTGACACAGAAAAATAATCTGTTGTACTGTTACTGCTGGTGCAATATTCTATCGTACACACATTGTTACTGTGAGAGGAAACAGATTTTAAATTACACAAGTTTATTAATTATTGTTTGTGTAATAATACAAGTTTTTAAGCACAGAGTAATGAAGCTTTAGGATCTGGTCTGGTACTCGTAGTCCTTTGTTCTCCTTTGGACACAGATGGATACTCAGCAGCTTCATGGGATGAGTTAGTCAAGCAATGACTTTGAAGGTCATAGTTAAATGCCTTGGAAGGTTTAGTACGTAACGGGGAGCTGAGCGTATTTTCTCACATGCTTATTATGTTCCCTTGTATGATGAAATAACAGTACCTGAGACTGTGAAAACAGCTCTGTGTATTAATGCATCATTTTCAAACCTTTGCACCAAAATGCTTCACACAGAAAGTGGACTGTGAATTTCAGTTAATGCTCAAAGTAGAAAATGACAGATGTGGTATACACATGCATTCGATGCAACAGCAGCACACTAATTTATTGCACCCGTGTTATTAATTTCCTTGACAGTAAAATATTGAGGATATACAGTCCATTTTGCTTAGAGCTTTAGGTTTAGCAACTGTAAACGCGGCAGAATGTGTTTGCTATTTTTACAATGGACACTGTTTCAGGCAGTTTCAATACTGAGCTCCTCGTGTGTAGGATATAATAAGCATCTCGCTACTCAATTAACTCAGTTTAGTCAACATTGGAGACTTACATGAAGAGCATTAGAAAGAAAATCCCAGAAAGTATTTTTTTTCTATCTGAAGAGTATTGTCTTGATAAAAATGTAGATAGATTATGGACCTTGGAGTATAATTTAGCTCCAGAAAAACTGAAATGGAGGCATACGGAGAGATGCCTGAACAGCTAATTCTAAAATAAAATTTCCACATGTTCACTCATTATTCAAATAATTTCAGTTACAAAGACACCCTGAAAAATGTAAAGTTCTTGACACAATTTGTTGTTAAAATGGAAAGAATGCAGAACAGTTCCCAGGCAAATTTCAAAGCATTCTCCATAAAATGAGGGTGAACATTCTTTCCTCCGATAGCACTATCTCTGCTAAAACGGAATCCATAGCAGAAACTGCTGTGAACTTGTTCTGTAGCTGCTATCAGTTTTACAATGAAAATGTTGCCCTGTTAAGCACATTTGTCCAGGCTTCTCAAATGGATTGGTTTGACCCAGAAGGGAACTGAGCCCTACAGATCAAGAATATCCCTGGGACGTGTGAAGTTAGTTGATCTCATCCAGGACTGCAACAGAGGCATTTTAATTAATCCCAGTACTCTTGGGCGAAGGAGGGGAAAATAATGCCGAATTATGGTTTTTGATCGTTAGCTGATGACTCCTGTTGGAACATGAGGAGGTGTAAACATTGGATGAGAACAACTGAGGGAGGGAGGAAGGAAGGGAGAAAGAAAGAAGAGGAGAGAAAGAGAGCGAAAGAGAGAGAGAGAGAAAGAAAGAGAGAAAAGCCCATCAACTCTCACAGTCTAGGCTCATACAAAGAGTAGCCACCTCAGTAAAGTACTGGAACGGACCTGGCACCAATGGAACCAAACCCAGCTAAATGTAAGCAGCCCAATATTTTTCACTTCATCCATTTTTTTTTAAAGAAAATGCACATATCATTATAACCCAATCTCTGAAGCCATGGGTTTTGTTCCAGTGAATGAATCATGAAACAGCACAAAATGCAACATGGACCAAATCTGAGAAATAGTAATCAGGCAGACTTTGAACCAATTAAAAGTATCAAAGGAAGCAGTATTAAGAAGTCTGAATGCTAAATTCCCTCGCTCTTAACATGTTTTCTTTATTAATAGGCTCCACCATTTCCAGTTGAAGGGTGTGCTCTGACTTTTTCCACCCTGTGTTCCAATGGGGTGATATTTTCCTTGCATCCCTTTTCCTCTGAGGATTCACACTGAAAATTTCCAACACAAACGCACCTTAGGCAGGGATTCCGTTCTAAATCTCACTTCATATTTACATGCTGCTCCATTTCAGTTCTGTTCAATCATGGTTTCAAATCATTTAAATTCAATTTACCATCAAAAAAAAAATCTTCACACCATGTCCTGAAATCATGCGATGAAGTCCCCCAGATCTGGCAGGACTAAAAGCTGCATCTTCATTATTTTGAATGCAGATGAAAAGTAAAACCGACCTAAAATACAACCTGTGGTACCAAAGTCCTTCAGCCTATCGGCACTGAACCCATGTACATTACATGTTCAACATTACAGGAGGGGGTGTGGATGCGCTGGAGGGGGTGCAGAGGAGATTTACGGGAATGTTGCCAGGACTGAAGAATTTTAGCTATGGGGAGAGATTGGATGGGCTGGGGTTGTTTTCTCTGGAACAGGGGAGGCTGAGGGGAGACTTGGTTGAGGTGTATAGGATTATGAGGAGCCTAGATAGAGTGGAAAGGAGGGACCTATTTCCCCTGGCACGGAGGTCAATAACCAGAGGGCATAGATTTAAAATAATTGGTAGAAGGATTAGAGGGGAGTTGAGGAGAAAGTATTTCACCCAGAGGGTGGTGGGGGTCTGGAACTCACTGCATGAAAGGGTGGTAGAAGCAGAAACCCTCATCACAATTAAAAAGTACTTGGATATGCACTTGAAGTACTGTTACCTACAAGGCTATGGGCCAAGAGCTGGAAAGTGGGATTAGGCTGGATAGCTATTTTTCGGCCGGCAGACACGATGGGTCGAATGGCCTCCTTCTGTGCCGTAAATTTCTATGATTCTATAATTAATTCTTAACCTGAAGGAAACTGGAAACAGACAGTATTTAACAGACAGGTTAGTTTGAGTGTTCACTAACCTTCAATGGTTTTGAAATGACACAACTGAAGTAAAAATATACTTGTTTGTTTAGCACTACATTATCAAATGTTGCGCTTCAGTAGTAAAGCCAGTGGAACAAAGGGATCATCTGTTTTTTTTTATGGTTATAGTAATCCATTTAAAGCACAGATTCCTAGGGAATCAGCAGTACTACATCACTCAGTACTGTATTTCCCTGTACCCTCTGTTACAAAACTACTGTCTGCACAGCAAGTCCCCAAAGGGATTAGATAAACTGTGTTTTTTAAGATAAGGCAGCATTCTTTGAAAATTTTTGCCTACTAAACTAACGATTTGCAATACTGTTGACTACAAAGGGAACTAAAGATAAAAAGACATGTGTGAATACTAAAAACTGGAACCTTCAATATAATCCTTTCAACCTAATGTAGAAATTATCTGTCCTCCCACTAATTGGGCGACTTTGAACAATTATGGCAACAAATTAGTACAGTCTAACCAGTTACTATGGTGACCGCATCCTATTTGACCCAGAGCTGAGCTTCAAAGCCCATATCTTAATCATCAGCAAGATCACCTATTTTCACTTCACCTCTTCAACATTGCCAGACTGCCCTTGCCTCACCCCACCAGTATTCAAATCCTCTAGGCTTGACTTCTCCAATTTTCTCCTTGCTAGCCTCCCAAATTACACACTACATCAACCTCAAACGTGTCGAAAACTCTGCTGCCCATACCCTATCAGTCACTTAGTCTCACTTGCCTATCAGCTCTGTCCAGGTTAACTTCCACTGGTTATCCATCCCCACAAAGCATTGCATTCAAAATCCTTGTTAACTAATCCTTTCACAGCCGCATCCCTTTTTACCTTTTCAACCTTCTCCAGCCCTGCTTGCCACCAAGTGTCCTCCACTCTTCTGACTCTGGCCTCCTGTGCATCCCTCCCCCAGAGCACCTTCAATGATAGAACCCTCAATGGTCAAAAGAACCACGGATTGGTGATGTTGTAGCCCTAATTATCCAACCTGTGCTACCTTTGAGCTGCCACCCCACAGCACCCCCCTTCCGCCAGAGCAAGGAATCAATGAATTTACCTTCTAGTTAAAAGAGAATGGATATTGTGCATTAGGGAAAAAAATGGAAAATGCACCATATTTAAAATTGGATTTGATTTTGAATATAATCTGGTATGAGTATGTTTATTTTAAAAAAAGACTGAATATGTAATAGAGCTGGAGCACAGCACTTCCCATAAATTCCCTGCACTAACGGGCACAAATGCAAGCACGGCGAAATAATATATGCAGAGGCAATTTTTCCACGTCTTTTGCCTCTTCAGATGGTCTGGCTGGGATCTGGAACTCGTGATTTGTGAATTTCCCGAAAGAATCCACGTGCTATCGCCAATTGTTCCAGGCCTCCACCAGAATTAAACAAAAGCAAGATTTCATAATCAACAAATATATACACCAGGCATAAACTGATGCTGACAGAAACCCTGATTGAGGCTTAACATTTTTAAACCCCATTTTATCCTTTTTAAACTACTCCCTTCTCCTACAGTATTTGCTTCACTTCACCTCAGCTATTGAAGTGAACGTTCCAACATACCAGCCATCATCGACTCACCTCCACCCAAAGTTGAATATAATTAACCTGGTTCTCATTACAAGCCACAGTGATTCACTGGAAAGTCAACATAGTGGTTATTTCAATTCTTAAAATAAATCTTAAATGCACAATCGACTATTTCTTCCAGAAATTGATCTCGCGTTCATTTGTCTGTGTTTTCCATTTAATGTATAATGAAAAGCACTTACAAAGGCTAAATGTCATCAGTTTTTATTTCCTCTGGCAGAGATATTTGTGCAAACAATTCAAGAACTAACTGCACTGACTAACTAGTTGGGATTGTGTGGAAAATGAGCTTCCATCTGAAACTAGTCATCAACTATTACTGTGGTTTCCCCCAGCACCCCAAAATCACACGAATACATTCTCATCATCATCATACAGTTACGGTATTCTGCAATGTTCTATATATTATAAATTAGATAAGCACAATGGTTTTTCATTTATTAACGGTATAATTTTTAAGTGTTTCGTAATGCTGCAATGCGAGGTAGCGTGGTGGTTTAGCACATCAGAGCCCCTCGCTGTGCACTGTCCCACAGAGCAGTTAAGATGTGGCCTTGCTGAGGCGGAGTTCATGATTTCAGCTGTAATTATATAGCAAGGAGCTAAGGATATGCGCGATGCTTTCTCGGGAACATCGGGGAAAAAATCTGAACAAGAAATTCACCCAGGGCCATGCTCAGCGACCTCCCACCAGCCAGCTTCAGAACTGCATTAGCGGAGATCTGGGAGCAAGTCCAAAATGTTGTGGGACATAGGTGGAGCTAAGACGAAGGAGTGAAAGTGCCTTATAAAAAGGAGTCCCACCCTCTTAAAGAAAGGCTGAAAAAGCTGATCATGTAGCTACAAACCTAGAGTTTCAATTCAGTGTCCAGAATTTATCCAGTTTCAAGATCATACTCTGGATCATCTAAGACCAGCCGGACCACCTCCCCTGGCAAAAAACACTAAAGGATAGCAATAATGATATGAACTGCAGATGTCCATGAGCCACGGGCTCAAATATTCAAATGGTTTCTATAATAATTACAAAATATCTTAGAATTTTTTAATTCAATTTATTCCACATTCTGATCAATAAATAGAAAAAGAGCTACAGGAAACTTTTTTAAAATCCGGCACCGATGGGACCGACGTGGTGCCGGTTCATCAAAAATTCCAGATAACCAAAAGCTATAGTAAAAGATACGGAGCTGAGAGCTCCGTATAAAGCAACAAACCCTGTTGCTGGGTTCAGAACAATGGCCACAAGTTCCAAGCGTCTCCACACCCTTGCACAGCAACAGATCGAGGAAGGCAAGTAATAAAACTTACCTGAACCTACTCCTGAATTTTGCCGGTTAACCGAGATTTCCGGTAAATCGAAAGTTTCCCGTATTAATAGCTCACACAATCATCAGAAAATTGTGTACTTGTTCTGCAGTACTCATGCGAATGAACAATTAAAATGAAGAAACTTAATTTAAATAAAATGTATGACCAAGGGTAAATTACACATATGAAACTGCCCCTGACTTGGTTATAGATCAGCGTGTGCTTGAATGTTGAAGCCAAAACCAGCAAGACCACATACACAGCTGGACTCATCTCCCAGTAATTCATTATTTTGCATAATATATATCCATGGCTTTTATTCTCCCTCGTTTGCACTCTAAACAGAGGCTGGCATCACTTCAGTGTGATTGAAATGCACAGCCAAGTAAAACGTCAGTAGCAGCAAGTAATGCGTATCTGATACCACAAGAGTAATAGCGTAATGCATGAATCAATGCTGGGTAGAAAATTACAGAGGTTAAAATAAATCTATTTTCTGACACAACAATGCACAATTTACAGAAACATCACTTTCAGAAAATACAAGGAAATGAAATGGCTTGAATAGCACGTCTTGGCTTAAGATTAACAGTTGCCCTGTTGCAAGAGATGGCAACCATTTATTTTTGATCAATTAGCTTTTTTTACTTGCCTGCCCAACTGGCCAAGTTGAATAAATCAGTCCGATCGTCTTTTGAGCACCTACTGTAACTATTTCATTCAGAGGCCGGTACATATTATGGAACATTTCCAATTGATTATCCACTTCACTATAGAGATCACTGCTTGTGTATAAGTATGTTAAAGTAGCATTACGTATAAAGCGGGCCATGCAATTGTCTGGAAATGTGGGCAAGAGGTAGGATGCCCCGCAGACTAGTGTTCAAACAAAAAGCTCCCCTTGCAATCAGGATTATTTTATTAAATAATATTGATCAGGAGACGCCTTTTATTGAGCTACGGTATGGCTGACAAATAGCATTTGCGCTTGTAAATATGCAATCCCCAAATTAAAAACAGTTCAACATTCTTTTGAAAGGAAAGATGCAAAATGTGACCGAGCAAAAACATATGGCTCACAAGATAGTATTTTCCCTCCCAATAGGCAAACTGAAAGTTGCAATGCTGGTATTTTTAGTCATTTATGCAACAAAAACTGTAAATTCAAATTATAGTATGTTGTAAGTTTATTTTCACATCTTTCAAAATGCCCTAAAAATAAAATAGGCTCGTTTTCAATGTCAAAATGTCATCGAATTGCCTACTCTGGCTGGTGTTCCCAACTTCTCCCTGGAGAGCTGTGTGACTGAACTGCTATATATAACGCCACTGTGCAGGTCATCTGGTTGGCTTATCCATACATTAGCATTATTACAGATAGATTGCACACCTTCTGTCCTAACCAAGAACTGGCTAATTAAATGGTGTCTATTAAGTCGATTGCTTTGACAGTGAATACAAAACCAATCCCTGAAGAGCATCTGGAGAAACCCTGGAGCATTGCTTTCTGCAGCATGCACTGGTCCTCTGTGATGTCATGTCTTAACCCTTTGAAGAGCACAACAGTACTTACATCCCATCCTGAAAAAGCAAAAGAAAATGTAATTTACTCCATTTTTTAGGTGCTTCCCATCTCACAAATTATTTCTGCACGAGAGGCGTATTAAGTTGTGTGAATGAGAGGAGGAGGTTACAAAGGGGCATAGGCTAAGCGAGGGGACAAAACTATGGCAGATGGAGTTCGATGTGGGGAAGTGCGAGGTCATCCACTTTGGATCCGAGAAAGCCAAATCGGAATATTCCTTAAAGGTGACTAGGAGCCGTAGAGGAGCAAAGGGATTTAGGTGTACATAAATCACAAAGCTAATGCACAGGTAGAAAAAGTTATCAAAAAGGCTAACAGAAATGTGGCCTTAACCTCAAGGGGATTGGAATTCAAGAGTGAGGAAGTGATGCTCGAGTTTTACAGAGCCTTGGTCAGACCCCATCTGGAGTACTAAGTTCATTTTTGGGCATTGATACTCGGGAAAGAGGAAGGGGTACAGCGCAGATACCAGGGTTTAAAAGGTCAAATTATGAGGACTCGTTGCATAAACGTGGCTTGTATTCCCTTGAGTTTAGAAGGTTGAGGGGTGATCTAATTGAGGTATTTAAATGATTAAGTGATTCAATGGGGTACATACAGACAAACTATTGCCTCTGGTGGGGGAATCCAGAATAAGAGGGCATAATCTTAAAATTAGAGTTAGGTCTTTTAGGAATGAAATCAGGAAGCACTTTTTTTTTACAAAAAGGGTATTGGATATTTTGGGTCCCCAAAAAGTTGTGGATGTTGGGTCAATTGAAATTTTCAAGACTGAGACTGAGGTTTTTTTTTAGGTAAGGGCATCAAGGAATATGGAGCAAAGGCAGATAAACAGATTTGAGATACAGAGGAAACATCAACTAATGGAATGGTGGAACAGGCTTGAGGGTCTGAACGGCCTACTCCTGTTGTTGTTAGGTAGGCAAAGGGCTCCTAGGCCTCTTCTTCCTCCCCACTGAAAAGGCTTTCCTTTATGAAATTATTTTGGGTATTTTTTGACACAAAGGGAATCAAAGAATATGGGGATTGGGCAGGAAAGTGAAGTAGAGGTAGAAGAACAGCCATGATCTTAATGAATTGAGCAGGCTCAAGGGGCTATATGGCCTACTCCTGCTCCTAATTCTTGTGTTCTTATCAGTGTCCACTCACCACTTCCTGGCTCAGATAAATTTAGGTACCAGTGTTAGAAAGTGCAAATATGAACCAGTGTCCCACCACTCCCTGCTCCAGTTTGTTAGTGTAATGTGCACTGCACCACCAGGCCCCACTATAGCCTTTTTTGAAAATAACATTTGAACAAACTAAGAAATATTAAATTGCTCATATACTTCAAGAGTGGACAAAATAAAGTATTTTGGGGTAAAAATTCGGTTGCTTTGCGCCTCCCGTTAGCGCAAAGCAACTAGCGCCCAGACGCGGCGCTGCCCACGCCTCCCGCGAAATTTAGCAGGAGGTTAGCGGCGGCGCTAACCGGTAGCGCCCCACGGCGCTGCCCCGCCTAGATGACATCATCGCCGTGCGCAGCGCCCCGCTCGCGACCTTTGGGAGCGCCCCCCGACTTACCGCCGGACGCTATGTCTGATGGGGTCAGGGGGGCCTACCTGCAGCCGGGGAGACACTATTTATAGGTGCGGTGCGGAGCGCCCATTTTTGTTGCTGCCCGCCTGCCAGCACCTGCCTACGCTCCCATCCCCGGCCTCCTGAACCGCCCCCCTCGCGGAGTGCTGGCTGCGCTCCAAGAGCTCGGCTCTTTTGCCGGCACTCCCGATCCCCGGGGGCCCAGCTGGGCCCCGAGTCGCGCTGGGCAAGGCCCTTCCCCTTAAGAAGGGGAGGAAAGCCTGCAATACTGCGGCGCGACATCAGCTTCCAGTAGCGTCCCGCTTCCCTCTTGGGGCGCAACCACTCAATTTCTGTCACGGGGGCGCTAATTTTTCCGGGGCGCTAAATGTAGCCCCAGCGACAAGATCTACATTGAAAAGTAGTTCTAATTGCTGAACTTCAAATATTTCTCTCTGATCAAACTTCCTATTTTAAATGATTAACAATTATTGTTAGCAGAATGCTAAAAAACAATGGTCAGTCTGTCTATGGTATTACCCACACAACACAGACAACTGTCACTAACACTCATATTTGGTTCAATGCACATCTCTGAAACCTAAAAAAGGAGAAAAGTAGTAAAAAGCGACATTGTGCTACATGCTTTAAGCCTTCTAATGATGACCTTGTTTTGTTTCTAGCCTGTGTGGTTCAAGAGACTTCATGAAGCAAATAAGACGTACAAAATGTAATGTTTTGAGAAACATCTGTGCGCACTGGGTGACATCACAGGAAGAGACAACAAGCGAATCTTTGTTTTCAGTGCTCTAACTTTCCATAGAAAAATATCATTCTACAATGGTTCTGAATCATTTATAAAAATGTAATCAAACAAACAAAATTACAATCAAATTATGTAATTAAAAAAGGGAATTTTCACTTTGCAAATGTTATAATAGAAACAGAATTTGTTTCTCAGTATCAGAAGGCTGTAGGTTCAAGCCCCACTACATTTACATAATCTTGGCTGACAAGTTAGTGCACTATTGAGGGATGGCTGCATTACACAGAAGTTACAGCACAGAAACAGGCCATTCAGCCCAACTGGTCTATGCTGATGTTTATGCTCCACATGAGCCTCCTCCCACTACTTCCTCTCAACCCATCAGCATAGTCTTCTATTCCTTCCTCCCTCATGTGTTGATCTAGCTTCCCCTTAAATGCATCTATACTATTTGCCTCAACTACTCCGTGTGGTAATGAGTTCCACATTCTAACCAGTCTCTGGGTAAAGATGTTTCTCCTGAATTCCTTATTGGATCAGTGACTATCTTATAGTTATGGCCCCTAGTTTTGGACTCCCACACCCCCACCCCGCAAGTGGAAACATCTTCTCTACATCTACCCAATCGAACCTCTTCATAATTTGAAAGACCTCCATTAGGTCACTCTTTCACTCAGTCTTTCCTGTGAATTGTACCCTCTCAGTTCTGGTGTCATCCTCGTCCGAGGTGCTACCCTACAGATGAGGAATTAAACTTGTTTCTGGTGATTCAGGTAGACAATAAAGATCCCTGTGTTCTCCCAGTGCTCTAGCCAACACTCATCCCTCAATTAAGATCTGCCAAACACAGATTAAGTGGTCATTCATCTCATTGCTATTTGTGAGATCTTGCTGTATGCCTAATTGCTGCTACATTCACCTAAATAACATCACTACATTTCAAAGTAATTCACTGTATGGAAGGTGCTTTGAGATGTTTGAGAGACATGAAAAAGTGCTCTTTTCTATCATCGTTATTATGCACATTTTAAAATCTGAAAAATGACTTTCAATGCTCAAAGGCTTAATCATTATTTACCACTATATTGTGATACTTTATCACCACAAACCCAGATTAAAAAATTAATGTGACAGCAGCCAATTATTTGAACAGCAAACTGAGCAAATCAATTGCATAATGAGAGTGACATGGATCTGGCACAGAGGATTACTAACAAGCCTACAAATATAGATGGCAACACTGCTTCCTACAATAGCAAAATACTGTTATTTCTGCTTCCTACAATACCTAGTCCTAATAGTGCTCTCAGCCATCAAGAAATCCTTCAGACAAGAGGTGTTTTCAAAGTTGTATTTATGGTATTGTATGAAAAGAAATCAAGCTGGGAAAATACATACAACCACAGAGTCGTTTTTTATACCCAGTTACAAAAATTGTTTTTAGAAATACTAATAATTATGAAGGAAATTCCCATCTTGGGAATTCTGCACAAAATGGTTCTCCAACAGATTTTAGATACGATAATGGTTAAGAAAGCCACCTTGTCTGAAGTATCAGAGTGCTTCAAGCGCTACGTGTAAAATGCTGAGTGGCAGGGAGACGGAGAACCTGCCCAGGTGTTGCAGCCTCGGGGATAGATGTTGTAATGGCAGCTCTAGGGATCCAAACCGTTGGAATGGTCTGGTGTACCACATGGGGCATATTCACCACACTCGGGCCTACATTCAGGCATGAAATACAGTGCACCCTTAGCACCTACAGAAAGAAAGCTAATTGGAAATTTGTTACGAGACTGTACATGTTTATTTTCTACAATCATATAGCTTATTGGTGAGACCTCCAATTTGTGTTGGTAAACAGAAACTCTGGTTCCCTAATACACAACAGGTAGGGGAGCATTTACAAAAAAAAACAAGTACTACCTCATCCAACACCATCAAGATAAATGTTATTACTAAATAATGAATCACCTTAAACCAGGTCGGTTATATGTTATAACCATATTAACAATTATATTATTAATGCAAGTAAATCACAGTAAGGCATGTGCATTCTTTGATATAGTTGGAGTGTCAATTTAAACCCACATAAGGCTTCAAAGCTTCTATGGTTTTAGCATCTAAAGAAAAAACTCTCATGACGTTGTGATCAAGCTGCTATGATTTCTGTATTATTTCCCAAAGCAGTATTTTGGCTAATAAAAAGAATGCAGCAGCAGCAGAAAAACTGAGCGTTCTTCCCGAGCGACTATGGAGAAAACACAAATAAAATTTGTAAAGACAGGAGGAGCCTGGGACAACAGATTTAGGACAGTGTCCTTTCATCTCCAGTATCGACTGAAATCCAGGTCTTTGGGATGACAGTCCCTTCTCACTGATGACTGTAAAGGTCCGAAGCAAAATAACTTTGGCTGGCTGGAATCAGTTCCCCCGTGAATAGAAGTCCACAGCGTTAAAAACTATTCACCATTTGACACCAACTGGTGGTCTCGTAAGTCGCAAGAATGGTTAATGCGCGAAATGGAAATATTATACTGCTCCAGTTGAGATGCTCTCCTGAGGCTGAGCGCTGACATATTTTTGAGCCAGTGAGCAAAATAAAACTTTTTACATTACAGGTCGGTCCATTTGAGTTTGGAAGGCTAACTGGGTACACAAAAATAAGATATGTAGAAACTGCTTATTCTGTGCGTGCACAGACAATCCTGTCCATAGGTGCACAGAAGAACTTTAAGGACTTTCTACTGAAGTTTTTGGTTACTTATTGCATCAAATCTGTTGCACTGCAGGATATGTCCGATGGAAAAGTACTTTAAGCACCTTTAAAAGACATTTTTGGAGAGAAGAAAATCTTTTGAACCTTTTCTGTAAAACCTTCCAAAAGAGCACTGAAAATTCAGCCAATAAAATCTAAGGGCTGGATTTTGTCAATGGGGACGTGATGGAGGCGGGACTCCCACTCTTTGGGTTGTAGTCCCGCCTCCATTGATTTGTGGCCAACCCACGTGATTTTTCCTTGATTGACCTTGTTAAGCCCGCCCAGCGGGCTCAGCAGGCCAATTAAGGGACACCCGGTTACAGGTGACGTCAGGGATTGACATTTCATCTGTCAAGAGCTTTTGACAGATGAAATATCAGTGTTTGACAGCTCTGTGAAGCTGTCAAACACTGACAATCTGACTTCTAACTTGAGTCCTTCTCCACAGACTCAGTTAGAAATCACTCCAGAACAGAAAGCTGAATGCTGCAGCTTTTGACAGCTCGTGGCCATTCTGCTTTCTGTGCCGGTGAGATGAGGGACTCCCGAGACCTGAAGGAAGGAAGCCTGCATTAGTAAGTAAAGGTAAGTAAAACTTATTTAAACACTTTACACACCAAACACACTTACCTGTGCACTCATGCACCCATCATTCACCTGAACACCGGACATCTCGAATCCTCCACGCCCTTCAGCCCGACAGTCCGCCTCGGTAACTTGGCGTGGTTTGGCGCCGTCGGGCAGCCCACATTTCAGGGCTAAAAATAGGGATTAGGCCAAAAGCTGCCTGTTAACAGGCGGTTAATTGGCACTAATCCTCTTGCCGCCTCGGGGAGCTGGCTCCCAGCACAGGTTGGGTACCCGCTTCCTGGGAAACGGGCATGGAGGCGGGTTGGGGGCGGGAAGGGTTCGTGCCCCTCGATTCTGCAATTTTCCCCCACTCCCGCCTCCACGGGGCTTGGAAATTCGAGCCCTAAAAGTCAGACAATTTACAAATACAATTACTGTTGTAAATTTCCAGCATATGTTTATTAAATGTTTTAAAAATTCTCCTACACCCAGTTACAGAACAAATTTCTTTTCACAAGGACGACACTTCTCAGGCCAACTGTAATGTATAAAGCGGATGGGAAAAGGGTATTCTAGAAGAGTCTGAAACCCACCGGCCCATGTCTTAACCCAGTGAACAATGACCACTTTCAAGATAAATTAAAGAACAAAGGGAGTTAACAGTATGGTGCTGAGTAGTTGTCATTCTGAACAGCATCATCCTCATCAAACAGGACCTGGATTACACAGTGATAGTGGACAGGAAGCACTCCTTTAGAAAAACGCTCTACAGGTGTGAATGAATAATTCTGAATTTCCAAAATATACATTTTCTTTTATTTACATAAATGCTTTTTTTTATATCACTTTCATTGTGAGCAGACATTTATCTCCAAGCAAAATTCATATACACTGTTCTTGTTGGGAATCATATAACTAGAAATTACATTCCAGCATGTATTCTTTTGACATATTATAATGAGAGCACAGGGGAAGATAAGCTGAACAATGCAGCATGCCTCAACTAATTCACTTTCAGTAGGCAATGCCCAACGATCCACCCATAAAATATAAAATCAGGGTGATTTTAAAAAAAGCAACAAAAAGTACCTCTTCCAGGTAGAAAACGTCCAACATGGTAGGTAACAAAAACATTGCAGAACATAGAAAGACATGCATTTATATAGCGCATTTCATGACCCCCCCCCAGGCCATCCCAAAGCATTTTACAGCCAATGAAGTACTTTTGAATTGTAGTCACTGTTGTAATGTCGGAAACACGGCAGCCATTTGCGCACAGCAAGCTCCCACAAACAGCAATGAAATAAATCATCTGGTTTAGATGTTGGTCGAGAGATAAATGTTGGCCAGGACACTGGGGAGAACGCCCCAGCTCCTCTTTGAAATAGTGCCGCGCAATGTGCCCCGTAAGCTGCACTGCCTCCCCCAATGCACATGCTCGGTATCACAGAATCACAGAAACCCCACAGTGCAGTTAGAGGCCATTTCGGCCCATCGAGCCTGCACCGACACATATCCCACCCGATCCCCGTAACCCCTACACCAGCACCAACACATATCCCACCCTATCCCCACGTATTTAATCCCCCTAACACTAAGGGTCAATTTATCATAGCCAATCAACCTAACCCGCACATCTTTGGACTGTGGGAGGAAACCGGAGCACCCGGAGAAAACCCACGCAAACACGGGGAGAATGTGCAAACTCCACACAGACAGTCGCCCGAGGCCGGATTCGAACCCGGGTCCCTGGCGCTGTGAGGCAACAGTGCTAACCACTATGCCACCGTATCTACAATATAAAAGCTGGCGAGCAGCCTGCGCGGGACCTTGTAGATGACTGCGCAGCCGTGCGCGCAGCTTAGTGGGAAGATTATTGCCGTGGGATCTTTTACATCCACCTTCTCATCCGAAAGACGGCACCTCCGACAGTACAGCGATCCGTCAGTACTGCACAGGAGTGTTAGCCTGCATTATGTGCTCAAGTGGCTTGAGACATAGAATAGTACAGCATCAAAGTGCAGCTCCGAAGCACAGCACTGCAAAGTGGCGAGATGGCGGTTCAATCCTCTGCTCCATTAAGTTCCTGACCTCAACACACTACTGTGAGAGGTGCGGAGCAGAGACCAGACACCTCCCAGCAAGAGGAATGGAAAATTGGGCAAGAGGACACCCACTTGGTGCTTGCTTGTCTCTTTGTGGCCAAAGGCAGGCATTAACAATAACCTGGAAGCACGCTGCCCACATCATCTCTCAAACGCAAGAAGACCTCTGAAGGGGGGCTGTGGACCAGCAAGGCAAGAAAAATCAGCAAGTGGTGGAGAAAGATGTGCGTCTACATAGAATGACAGCATTCCCCAAATAATCATTTAAAACCTCAGACATGTCACAGAAGGGCTTTGTTTTGTTTTTAATACCCACATAAAACAATTATCTGTTAATCTGCTGGGGCTTCTTCATTTTGTGGACATACAAGTCCCTGGCACAATGAAACAGACTGAATGTGCTAAACAGCTATGACGCCAGCAATGTATTGTGATGACTAATTTGTTTGGACCAACAGCCGAGATGTGCATGAGAACTCAATCAACCAGCGTCAACCTTTAATGATTACGTGTGGCTTGCAACAGAATTAAATGTATGTTAGGGAACAGTTGCCATGATGCAGGACTGGTTTTAAGCGTCCATTCGTAATCTCTTTTTCAAAAAAAAACTGCAGTTTATGCCAAACTATTTCTATTTCTTTGCTAGTAATAATGAGCAGTCATTGAAGGACTGCTGTGGCCGTGTCTGTTGTTTCAATTCTAGTGTTGCTACATTAGATCATGTTGATGTATAATATGGCCTTTTATTGAAATGTACAATACACTAATCACTACATCTCTCTCTACCAGTGACAGCTGTAAAATGTAACAATCTTTAAAACACAACTGTGCTGTGTGGTAAAATCTGAAATAGTGTCTGGTATATTAGCAGATTTAACTACATTTAGCAGCAATAACCAAACTGAACGCATCATGGAGATGAAACTCCTAATTTTATCTTACAAAATAGGAAATCCCAATTATTCACTAAAGTTATCCACAGGAAGAATTTCACCCTCCTTGAATACTGCGAGAGAGGAAGGCAGATTTTAGCTCCCAACGCTTTAAACATTCACTGTGCTAACAAACAGACCTTCCATTATTCACTGTGATGGAGGTCACTGTAGCATACGTACTTCCACTTAAATGACATAGCCATTTCACAAGAAGTTTATTCAGCGAGTACCTTGAGCTTATCAGAGCTGTTGATTACATCATCCAAAGATGAGTCACTCCCAGTTAAAAACCCAACACAATGTACAGTCTCCCTGCGGGACAGGAACGCTAAACAACGTGAAATGTGGTTACCGAATGGGATTGCTCTTGCACAAAACAGTGTGCTAATTCCCTCGTATTCAGTTCTTCCACTTGAATGGATGAAAACCCTTTCAAAACGACAATCGCAATTCCTTCCCCCCCCTTTTATTTTTCTCAGGCACACCATGGGACTTCTCAGAGTCTGCACAATGCAAATAAGGCCAGCTTTCTTTCATGAAGTGATTAATATGCAGAGACAGCCTGCAGGTTTACTAGGAAGCAACCACCAATATACCTCCTCAAGCATGCTGACGCTTGCCAGCATTTTAAGGGAAGAAATCACCCAAGGATTGGCTAAATGAAAGTAACATTGTCCTCAGTTGTATTACCCCGGATCTTCAATACATTTTCAGCTGCTACATAAAAAGTTTGCTGTTTTCCCTAAACAAAGTATAAGATGCCCAATAAACGGACATATAAAAAGGATGCATGCAATCTGTTGTAGTATTAATGCCACATTCCCTGACTGGAGTGATTCAAACTAGGACATTTAACAAAAGGCTTAAACATTTAAAAACACAGTATAGCATTATGTTGCCTTCAATTCCAATAATTGCAGCCATCAGAATGGGACAGTACAGTGCTGAATCTGTTTTACACAACTGTTTCAAACTTTATTTTAAGCTGTCAGTTCTGGAGTACTTGCAACCACAGCTTTGTGACAATTAAATGCCATTTTAACATGTCTTCAAAGATGGATGTAAATGCAAAATCGCTTCATAGCTATGCTTCTTTTCAACAAAAATGTCGGCCTCTCTCCACACAACCCGCCCTCCCATCATAATGTTTTCTAGACCTATGATCAAAATGACTGTTTCCTTTAAAGTACTTCAAAAATATTCCACTGGAACCTGTGTTGCTGCTTTGAATGGTCAGTTGGGTTTTCTATCAGAAAACACACTTCCGCTACAGATTATTATTTCATTTTAACAATTATCCTCTTTCTGGTCGCACCTTGGTCATTTCGAAGACTCTTGAAAAGAAACAATCAGTGCAATATCTCTTGTGATGATTTTGTGTTTTCACTTTATTATGCTTGCTGCCATATTGTTTCACAGCATTAAATTTCATTAAAATCCAATAACGGTTTCAGCTTTTTCACAAAGGGAGTTGAACTATAAAAATAAATGATGAACCAAAAGTCGACGCAAAAATCACATCTTAGATCAATGTTTCATTATCTCCAGAGGAACATTTCTTTGAAAATCGCCTTCAAAATCACTTTGTCTAGATCAGAATAGTTCAATAATGTGTCATCATATGAGCCACCAATGATGCATAGCTGCAATCCCTGCCTGGAATGCCATCTATATTCTGTCTGTAGAGAGGGTACAGAGGAGATTTACAAGGATGTTGCTGGGAGTAGAGAATCTTAGCTATGAGGAAAGACTGGATAGGCTGGGTTTGTTTTCCTTGGAACAGAGGAGGCTGAGGGGAGGCCTTACTGAGGTGTATAAAATTATGAGGGGCATAAAGTGGATAGAAAGGACCTATTTCCCTTAGCAGAGGGGTCAAAAGAGGGGGCCACAGATTTAAAGTAATTGGTGGAAGGTATAGAGGGGATTTGAGGGGAAATGTCTTCCCCCAGACGGTTGTGGGGGTCTGGAACTCACTGCCTGAAAGGGTGGTAGAGGCAGGAACCCTAACCACATTTAAAAAGTACTTGGATGAGCACTTGGGATGCTCTAACCTGCAGGGCTATGGACCGAAAGCTGGGAGGTGGGATTAGGCTGGATAGCTCTTTGTTGGCCAGCGCGGACACGATGGGCCGAACTGGCCTCCTTCCGTGCTGTAACTTTCTATGATTCACCCCTTTCTGGCACTCTTCTCTTGCTGTGCCACTGAATATATGAAAAGCTGATCTGCAAGGACACCATCGTTACACCCCTTGAATTTAGGAATTGCCGTGCACAGCAAAATACGGAATCCAGTAATGTTCACATCATCTTTATTTGCATGCACAATTTAACGAGTTTCCAGAAAGCCCACTGTACTTTTTAATCAGTGTAAAATTTGCACTAGGGCATTTACACCAGCTAACAAAACGAAATCTATAATATACTGTATTCGCTGCTCACGATGCGGTCTCCTCTACATTGGGGAGACCAAACGCAGATTGGGCGACCGCTTTGCGGAACACCTCCGTTCAGTCCGTACGGGTGACCCTGAGCTTCCGGTCGCCTGTCACTTTAATTCACCGCTTCACTCCCACTCTGATCTCTCTGTCCTCGGGCTATTTCATTGTTCTAATGAAGCTCAACGTGAGCTCGAGGAACAGCACCTCATCTTTCGATTGGGCACTTTGCAGCCTGCCGGACTCAACATTGAGTTCAACAATTTCAGATAATTATCCCTGCCCCCATTTTTCATGCAGTATGATTTTTGCCATTCCCATTTGCAACATTTTATCTTTCCTGCCTCTTACAAAAGTACAGGATGTTCTTTCTATTTCTTCCTCCCCTCCTAACCCCACCCCACCGCGCCCCCCCCCCGCCCCCGTCTCTGCACCTGCTTAATATGTTACATCTCCAGCTTTTTCCAGTTCTGATGAAGGGTCCCAGACCTGAAACGTTAACTCTGTTTCTCTCTCCACGGATGCTGCCTGGCCTGCTGAGTATTTCCAGCATTTTCTGTTGTTGTTTCAGATTTCCAGCATCCGCAGTATTTTGCAATTAAAACAAAATCTTGGTTGCACCTGGTGCACAGTTCACAACCCACATTTGCAGGTTATAAAATTCCTCACAAGTGTAACTGGTGGTGCCTGATTTTGATACTTTACAGCATGCACGTTATAGTATGAAGCAGGAGCTTGCAAATCAAGATTTTATTGCCTCCTCGCGAGAACAGCTACAGTAACTATTTGAAATACATAGTAGCACTTTTCCTGTCAGCCGTCTTTACTGGAACCATGGTCCTGAATCGACGTTGTTACAACATATCATGCCATGGAGTGGTACAATACATATTTGAATCCCACAATGCCGCATGCTGCAAATTTCCAATCTCAAGCATGTCACCGTGTATATAGCAGGGGGCAGTGGAAGAAAGGGAACACTGAACCATCGTGATGGTCCACATGCATGTTCCAGCAAACAATTCCACAGTAAAGAAAATTTAACAGTGGCAATAAAGAAAGACTTGCGCTTTTCACAACCACCGGATGTCTCAAAAGCATATACAGCCATTGAAATACTTTTTGAAGTGTAGGTAACACGGCCGCCAATTTGCGCACAGCAAGCTCCCACAAACAGCAATGTGATAATGACCAGATAATCTGTTTTTTTTAGTGATGTTGATTGAGGGATAAATATTGGCCAGGACACAGGGGAGTTTCTTCTTCCAAATAGTGTCACAGGATCTTTTACGTCCACCTGAGAAAGCAGACGGGGCCTCGGTTTAACGTCTCATCTGAAAGACGGCACCTCTGACAGTGCAGATCTCCCTCAGTAATGCACTGGAGTGTCAGCCTAGATTTTTGTGCTCAAGTCCCTGGAGTGGGACTATGAATCCACAACCTTCTGACTCAGAGGCAAGGGTGCTACCCACTGAGCCACAGCTGACACTGGCGATAGAAGATACAAACTGTGACACTAAAATTCAAACACAAAAGTTCAAAATGGTAATTAAATAACTGCATAATACAGCAAATAAAAGATGACTGTAACATTATAAAGTGCAAGATACACAGGAGACTCAGATTGACTTGTAGCTTAGGAAGTCATCCAAATCCCTCACATGTTACAGCTTTGTAATACATTCACAGCCATCTGTAACTCTCTATTTATTCAATATTGTAACTAAATGTATAAATGTGAAAACTTAAAGCAGCTTAAGTACCTAATCTTTTCCCCTTTCATCCATGATGATAATCAAAAAAAGAAAATTACATGGTCTTAAAAAGACAAACATTAAACTACTGTCGACCTCAAACCCCTATTAGTGTGACTATTATTTGATACTATTCTCAATATGGTTTTTGTTCATTATGATGCAAAATGTATAGTTAAAATGTGAAGGGCTGACAGCTAGCAAGCATGTCTGTTGATCCTGCTTCATTGTTAAGCACCAAATCCCAGTACTTGACCCATCAACCACCTTCCCTCATCGTCCAGCCTATTTCTATTGTGTTCTCCACTGCATGCTTTATTCACATTGTGCTTCTGCTCCAATGCGAACCATCCAGTCATCCGTCCTGTGTTTATCTAATGTCATCCCAGTTTTATTTTCACACGAATGGCTCTCGTGTTCCCATGGAACCCCCTCCATGAACTACAGTACCTCCTTTCTGCACTTCGCCTCTCCGCCTCTTGTTACTGTCACTTCAGCTGTACACAGCAGACATAGGTCCCCCTATGCCATGAACTTTCCACTTCAAAGATCATTTTCTTTCCTACAGTGACTTTAGACAGAAGCCTGCACATAGTTTGTCTAATCAGCTTCACTGCAGCCCGCCCTCTGCACTTAGTTTAGTCTTGCTGTGTAACAAAATATATCTCTCCTATCTCCGCACAGAAATATTCTAAAAATGTACTCTCACACCACATGCACATTTGACAGGCAATAAAATCCACAACATGATTATTTTACTTTCTAACATTTTTCTCCACACAGTTGGTTTATGTCCTCAGTTTCCCGCATGGTAGCCTCCATGCACACACTAGTTCAGGGACCTTTGTACGAATCAAGTTTCAGCTTCAAGGATTTTTGCAGCTGTCTTGTATTTTTAGTTAGAAAATGGTTGTAACAACATTTTCAGTTACGATACCAGGTGCTACACCATTACTAGGCTCAATCAAGCTGTAAATGCATTCTCCTAACTACATTATGCATACAATGTTAGGTCTATTCTCTTCAACATTCATTTCTGTGCCAAGATAGGTACTTGAAAACAAAAACGTTAATCTCTTTAGGTAAAAGTGTAAAAGAAAACTCTTCTACTATGCAGATGTACAAGCAAACTCTAAGTAGAAGATGGCTATTTCTCATGCACAAACTATACTCACTGGTGTAATACATGTTATTCCTGCTTTAGTTATGGTGGTCAAGGAAAAACAGTCCCAGGATGCACTTTCAGACAACAGGCAGTAAAATGAAAGAATCCTATTATTCGCCTTTACCATTCGATGTGGGTATTCAATCAATTTACATTTATTAGTTACAGCAGACTAAGCATACACAGTGAAGCAAATAGTTGACACACAATGGAAGAATTTTTTTTAAGTTTATCATAACGATGCCCAGTATCCAACCACCACTTATTTACACACACACACTGGTCAAATGACTACTGGTGGTGAATGTCACGATCGGTATAATAAAATCCCATAGACACAAGTCACTGAGACCACATCATTTACATCTGCCAATGCTGACTGTTCATCATCAACCAATGTTACACCCCAATGGCCTCTACGCACAGAACATTGCAAAATAAAGGATATTCTTTCCATTAATATTCTCTGATATCCCCAGATTGTGTATAGAGTGCTAACAAAACTGAAGGGCCAAGCACTAATTAAGGGGTGACCGCATTCTGAGTAATGGTCAACATACAATAGAGGAGCCAGTGTCATCTGGTCTATTTAGACAATGATATACCTCCATTAAACACATTTACTCTAACAATGTTTAGGCATTTTTGTAATATTCTCACAAGATACACTATTGATTCTTTTCTCTTTGTAAAAGAAACAAAGATGACCGATTGGCACAGATTAATTAGTGTTCTGGGCAGCTAATGTTAAGATATGCACTTTTTGATTTAAGATAGGAGAAAGGAAAGGGAGTTTTAACAATGTACTAGTAAATTTCCTCTGGCATTGCTCTTGGGTAGCGTGGGAGCTGCAGTAGGAATTTATTCATGTTTGTCAGAGTCCCATTGCAGCCTCACTGGGACAGCAGCGGTAAGTATTGTGATACAATTTTACTGAAGTAATAAATCACCTGACTCACAATGTAAAAAAAGTCACACTCACTCACTGATATTAAAACATATAGGCCTCATAAATATACTTGTAATATTTACCTACCATTTGACAAAACTGCCGCAAGATGCAAGTAACCTTCTTCTTCTCTCTTATTGTTACTACTTTAAAATATTTTTTCTCCCCTTATCACAGTAGATTTGCAATAACTTTTCATAATGCCATCCTTTATTGGCCTATTCCTTTGTTCTCCTGCCCCCAAACCTTCCTTCTTTTTCTCAGTTATTTACTCAAGAGATTTTTTTTCTCCTCCTTGCCTCCTGCAGTGGATTTGTAGTTCTCGATGAAGCTATCATTGGCACAGTGCTACAGAAGGGAAGCTTTTCCCAACAAGGAGGCTTTTTCCACGGTCAAACTTTCCAATAAGCAGCATCTTGAACAGGTGGCGATTCACAATTCCTGACTAGTCTCTGGCTCCAATAACTGAGCTCGGTATGAAAGTATCTCAAACAGTACTGCCAACCCTGGTACAAATATCAGTCTCCCTCAACAACACTACAAAGCTCTCATCCCTAACAATCATTCACTTTTTATTGAATGACTTAAACTGAAAAAGTGTGGGGTTTTTTCTTTCGATATCCTATTACTATTGCTCTTGCATCACAGCTGCCATTTAGATGGGTACGGCAGCATAATGGTTATGTTACTGGACTAATGATCCAGTTAGCTGCAAGTTCAAATCCCACCATGGCAGCTGGGGAATTTAAATTCAGTTAATTAAATAAATCCGGAATAAAAAGCGGTATCGGTAATGGTGACCATCAAACTATCGGATTGTCTGGAAAAACCCATCTGGTTCACTAATGCCCTGTAGGGAAGGAAATGTGCCTCCCTTACCCGGTCTGGCCTATATGTGACTCCAGGCCCACAGCAATGTGGTTGACCCTTAACTGCCTTCTGAAATGGCTGCACAAGTTGTATCAAAAACTGCTACAATGGACTGCAGCGGGCAATTAGGAGTGGGCAATAAATACTGGCCTTGCCAGCGACGCCCACACCCCGTGAATAATAAAATTTTTTAGAAATTTACCACCTGGTTGTCATGTGACACAGGATGTCACAGTGCACTCTGGGTATTATAGCTGCAAATAGGCAAAATAAAATAACAACTTCTATAACGCATCTCAGTCTCACACAAAGTATTTTGTAGCATTAAAGGTCTGAGTGCAATTTTCAATGCTGGGAGTCAAGGTCCAGATCATAGAGGGACAGGCAACCCTGTGGAGGGGAACTTTCTCAGGGAATTTCTAACATTAAATGGCTCACCTTATGAATAAATTTAGTAACATTTTTGCGAATTGCCAAAAGATCAGGTAAAAAGATTAGAATACAAGGGGTAGAAATGTGTCTTGGACGGTAGTTGCAAAACCAGCGGTACCTCTTTGGCCACCTGTTATACGCCCTGTCCAATATTCAGTTCTACTGAACTCAATGGAACTAAATATCAAGTGGGGAGTATCACGGGCGCTTGACGAGAAAACTCTCATTTTGCCCTGTTATCCAACACAAATTTCTACCCCTGTAATATATATTCTTAAAATGGAATTTACACATACTTTAATTGAAGATTATTTCCTCGTTAAATCTGAAGTAATGATATCAAGCAGAAAAGGTTGAAAAAACAGAAAATGTTGAAAAAATCAGAACTAAAGAAAATGCTGGAAATCTGTCACCATTGGAAAAGAGAAAAAGGTGGTTCACCAACTGAGAAGATACATCGGCAACTGAAGTGGGAACTTGTCCTTCCTCTTTCCAGGTGCTGATGGACCTGCTGTCTGTTTCCAGTATTTTACATTTCTATTTCGTACATGAATACATCATCCTTTAGTAGCACTGTGCTGGCACTCGAATACATGGCAAAACAGCAAAAAAATAATGACATTTACACAAGCATTATAAACATTTTAAATGAAAACACCATAATTAAAAGTTGTTGCTCCATCCACCGCTCATCAGTGTACTGAAAATAATGGAAAATGCCACCTCAAACCCTGAGTAAATGTTTGGAAGGAATCCTTCAGTTTGTGCCATAGTAGTAACAGGTCGCTGTTAATGTAATTAAACAGGTTCTGTGCAACAAAAACAGAAAATGCTGGAAACATTCAGCAAGTCAGGCATGATCGGTGGAGAGAAGAGGAATTGACGTATCGGGTGTGGACCCTTTGTCACAATTCAGTTTTGACAAAGAGCCAACACCCAAAACATCAACATCTTCTGATCTCTCCACAGATGCTGCCTGGCCTGCTGAGTGTTTCCAACATGTTCTGTTTTTGTTATAGACTGCCAGCATCTGCAGTTTTTGTTTACCTTTGATGATAAAGCCCTGATAGCTTGTTTATATTGGTTCTTCTTTGAACTCAACAGACAATTCTGTCATTGACACAGACTTTGGATAAGCTCTGGAACCTGGGGGCAATGAAAGTATTTGACTTCTTTGAGATCATATATCATATGAAAAACCAGGGCAAAATAGGATTTTATTTTCTAATCCAGAAACCTAAATGGATTATGGATCAAAATGAGAATTGCCAGATCTACCTTGGAGGTTGGTACTCTTTGGTATAATCTAAAGATTTTCAGACATTCTTATACAGTATATTCTAAAACTGACAGTTTGTACTACCTCACTCCAACAAAATGGTTGGCTACTGTATTGCGCCCACATTTCTATACACTGCGAGTTCCCATATTTCAGACAGGTTCATGCAGGGAAGGAAGCAAGCAGAGGGCTAGCCTCCTCTGCAAGGGGGCAAGAAAGCTGGAACATGTGTCATGGGAGACTGTTCCAGTGCGCCTCCTAGCAACTCCTTACAGAACATTATTGTGGTGGTGACTTGGGCACAGATAGCCTTGCAATTGCTCGTTATGGTACGTGTTTTGTAGGCAGCCTAAGGTGGGCAGAAAAATAACCAAAAAATTGGGGGAAGACGGTTACAATGGGGGTAATTTTAACCTAACTCGCGGGCGGGAATGCCGGTTTCACACCCCGCCCAATATTACTCTCCAGTGACATCAACAGAGAGTAAAATCAGGTGGGATGTAAAACCAACGTTACACCTGATCGCTGCAGTTTCCCGACAAGTGAGTTAGGTAAGCACATCTCCCAATGTGTTTGTTAGATTCACCATCACTTCAGTTAGGTCTTCCACTGCCCACTTCAATGTGGTGACACATTCAGCGTTCCCTTTACCTGGTTTGGAAAACAGCTCTATATAAGGCTATTTGTAATGTAACACATCAAGATGTGCACTCCTTTTTTATTTTGCCCTTTCCTTTTTCTTGAAAAATCAATAAAAGCGAGTTAAAAGCTATAACCCAATTCTGGAGTTCCAGCTTGTAGTCACAGGAACCCATCAGTTTAGTCAAAGTCCTCTTATTCGCCCTTGGATATCCATTGTTCCATACAGATTGGATAGATTGTTCCAAAATCTAATAGCTGACATCCAGCAATTGAGTATAAAACAATAGGAGATAGGTAAAACCTAGGCCTTGCCAGCAGTTTGTGCACAGCATCAACCCATCACATATCAAACAGTTTATTTCACGAAAACACATATTTCCCTTGAAAAGGCTACTGAGCATACATTTCTAATCAATTAGGGTTTTTGTTGGCCATCATCGCTACTTTGAAGTGAAATCCACCCAGGGTTCTTGTGCCAATGCTCGGGATAATGAACATGTTAAACGCACCATGGATAAATTAACATCAGACAGTAATCGATACACATTTGCAGCTTGTTGGGTGTGTTTTAAAAAAAATCATGCTTTGAAAGTGAATTTTACACACAGTGGTTTTATTAACAGATTAACCAGTTGGCAAATATTTAAGATTTTTCTTTTTAAAAATCACACTTTTTTATTGCAAATATTATGTCAGTAATTTATATGATGGAAAAATGAACAAGTATGTTTAATGTTCGTCAGATGTGCAATGAAAAATGTGCATGTTAATTATCCCAACAGATAAAACATGGACCACAGCATCACATCAGATACGAAGCATACACTTCTGATTTAATATTTTGTGCAGCTGGGATATCAAACAAAGAAGCAAGTAAAGATCCCATGGAAGCAGGCACGCGTTCCTTTCAGTATTTGTGTGGTTGTCTGTGTCTACTGAGCATCACATATAAATACCATATAGTAATGCTTTAAAACCCGGCACTGGCCTGTCATTGGGGACTTCAAAAAGCTAAACAGCCTAACGAGCAGATGTAGCCGTTTT
Organism: Somniosus microcephalus; assembly: GCF_052327205.1. Classification (NCBI taxonomy): domain Eukaryota; kingdom Metazoa; phylum Chordata; class Chondrichthyes; order Squaliformes; family Somniosidae; genus Somniosus; species Somniosus microcephalus. Next base: position 23,637,815 of record NC_141012.1, read on the forward strand.
TAGCCTTTCAGAGCCAGGATATCTAATGTCACACAGCACAGGCTGAATACCACGCCTTTACTGCTGAGCTGTGAGGCGAGGCTCCACCTCAATCGTATCCCTGCACTCGAGATTAGAGTATCGCTGCTATATTTATATTCACCTAGGTTTAATTTTCTACTCCGATTTCAGATTTCATCCTGCAACTCTTGTGTTGTAAAAGGTTTTTTTTTTGTCCTTGCATGGAGTTACTTTATTAAAAACCGAATTCTCATTCCAGCATTTTACGCCTTTGGAACTCCTCGTATTCCCCTTTTTCCTTCAAAAGGTGACACTTCACGGGGCGGGGCGGGGTGGGGTGGGGTCCTGTAAAGGGAATTGGACCGAGAGCAAAATGCGAGGACACTTGGGACGCAGCCACAAGGCAGTTTCATCTGTCCAGCGGTGCTTTGGACGATGTCTCTGGCCCGCTGTAATTACAGCCCAACAGATCGACTGTCTCTTAAAATTGTTGACAGTGCGCTAGATGCAGACAAGCAAGATCGCCTTCCCCAGTCCAAAAAGTGCCTCAAAAATGCCACTTTAAACCACGTGCGGTGACACGCCCAGGCTTCGCGATTTCGTACAAGGTCGCATCTCTGGACATGATGCCAGCCGCCTGCGCTAAAGCACGGTGGAAATGCGGCTTCCGTTGTACCCAATGCACCGTTACTCTCAGCGCCAGCATCACCTTGTTTGTTCTCCCCATTTATCCACTCGGAAAAAAAAGGTTTGATTTCCCTGCCAGACCGATCGCAGCAGGTGTAGAATTCCGCCCTGAATTCACATTGATGAAAAGATGTCTATTATAAAATAGCAAGGGTTGTTTTTTGTGGTTTGTTGGCTAAATAGCCCTTTAATTCACTCGATGTTGTGTCGACTATTTTGAAGGGGAGGAAAAGGCACTTGGGTAGAATCCAGAAAGGTGCTGGGAGGAGAAGCGAGAACACAAAGCACGCCCTAGTTAGGAGGAGACTTCAGTTTTCACCCTGGTCATTTATCAAAAGGTAATGTTTTCATCGCCTTTAAGGCGGGTCATAAAATGCAATCGACATGGTTTTATTATCCGCGTCTCCCTTTCCCAGTTTCTCCAGGAATGAGTAAAAGCAAAATCTCGATTACGCCTGTCACCCAGCAAATGCCCGTCTCTCTCCCCACAACAAAAATAAACTGGACTGAATCACGGAGAGAGCAAAGCGATTACAATCAGCATTTCACACTTCTCATTTTTATTAACGCCCCCCTCCAAACTCCGCTGGGACTCGTGTCGACAAACACACAGAGGGGGAAAAAAACCCAGTCTGTAAAAAAAATAACAAAGGACTCCGGGCATGCAAAGCAGACACTGTTAGTTGGAGCTTTTCAAACATTTTGGTTAATTGCAGTATCCAAACCAAAAAGGGAAGTGGGAATAAATTGGCGTCCCCTTGTCAATGGGACAATGTTTTCCTTCAACAAAAGATGCTATTTCACCCGATTACTGCCGCCCGTTTGAGGGTTTTTTTTGTGTGTGTGTGTATTTAGGAAAATTCTTTGGACAGAACCCAAAAAAACAAGATTTGGAAATGAGTTTCCTTGGGATCTAATTATTTGTTTTGTCTCGCCCTGGCGTTTATACGACGCTCTGGGTTAGCGGGAGGGAGAGGGAGGGTTTGGCCAATACTCGATCCGCCTCCCAGGGAGGCATTCTCGGGGAAAGCGGCGGATAGCAGCGCTCCCCCGGTCGCCGCGGGACTCGACACCGCTTCCTTAATCTTTAAATCCTCGGTAACATTGTATCAACGCTCAAGGGGAAGGGGAGGTAGGTGTTGAATGAACAGGCAGCCACTGCCCCCCGAAGGAAGAAAAAAGGGTGCTCACCATCCCAGAATAAATATGCCATAAACACCCCGCTGAATTGTTTTCCCCCCAATCCCCCGGAGATCAGAATGATTTGTTTTACCCTATTTAATTCGCACTTGCGTCACCAAGTGGGACCCACACTGTGTCCCACTTCAAATCCAGACACCTTTTCCAAAAGACACACATCAATTTCGCCCCCTTTTCTAATTAAACCGTAATCTCTAAAAGCCCAGATACTATCCTGATCGACCCTTTCCCCTTTTTTTAAAAACAGGATCACACAAAAAAATACAGTGGGAAATAAAGATAACGGTTTCCCGCCCAGGGGTGAAATAGAAACAGTTTGATCAGAAACAGCAGGGAGTGAGTATCACATGTCAGTTTCTCCCCCCTTCCTTCGATTTCCAAATCTAGCTTCATTTTTTTCCCCCTAAACATGTCACATTAAAGAAAGCATCGCAGCCGATCCCATTGTCGCAAATCGTACAAATAAACAGGAGTTTAGATCAGCAAGATGGGGGTGCATGTTCCATTTATTGAAAAAAAACAGGAACCCAAGGAGAGGAACTTGGAAATAAAATCATCGATTTAAAAAAAAAATCCATGTTTTATTTAAGTTGCAATTAATACAACCTGAAAGATACAAAAGGTTCCAATTAAAAAACACAGGCGCTTGTTCATTCAGCACCTCCTGCTGGGAAACACATTCAGATCAGCTCCTTATTCCACTGTTATTTTCTTATTCGAGATACAGGACCGGTTCAATTTTTTATAAAATTATCTGTAATTATTAAAAATGGACCCCCCCCACCACCAAAACGCAAAGGGAAACAATGCAATTTCACAGATTTTGCGAAGGCAAAACCCACCGTTACTCAAGAATCTCCTGTCATTTATTTATGAGGATGTGGATAGATTTTTACACCAGCAAGGGAAAGCACTCCACTCAAATATTTCACCTTATTGAAGACCATTAGCGGACAAAGAAATCACTGCATTATATTAAAAATGAACAAAAACAGCCCGCTTGCTTCCCATGCAAACGAAGACAGCAGAGGAATCTACATTGGATGCCTCTTTTTGCAGTTTTTAAAATAAAATCAATCACATTTGCAACTGAACAAAAAAGCGATTGCAGTGCAGGACATTAAAAAAATGCAATATTGCTCACTCGTCCAAATTTTTTTTGCAAGAAATTAATACGTTCAGCAACAATTTGATTGCTGTGTTTTTTTTTTGGATGGGAGGGGGGTGGTTCCAAAAATCGTACCTGTAGTGCTAGTGAAGAGTAGCCCGATTAGGAAAATCCTGGTTTGTAACATTGTTGGTGCTGGAATTGGCTCTGGCTGGTGATTTCGCTCGGCTCTTGTCGCTCACTCGCTACTGCTCGCCAGTCGCTTCTGCCTCCACCTAATCACTCCGCGCTCCTTTAATCCATGCCGTATCCGCCCGCGCAGCTGGCACACTCCGCAAGTAGTCCCCTTCCCTGCTCTCCCCCTCCGTCTGTCTGTCTCTCTCTCTCTCTCTCCCAGATCCATCCGCCCCCCCCTGGCCATTCTTAAACCCCGCAGTGGATTCACTCTGTCTTAGTGCTTATTCAGTGATTGCAATGTTGGGACCACCCTCTCCCACCTCTCTCCTCTCTCTCTCTCCACTTCCAGCTGGGCAACACTGCTGCAAGGACATGTCCCCCCAGCAAAGGGTGGAGTTGGAATTTAAGACATTGGCAGGATTTTATTTTAAGGCACACACAAGTAATGGAGGGAGTGCAGCGAAGATTCACCAGGCTGATACCTGAGATGCCAGGAATGACGTATGAGGAGAGATTGGGTCGATTGGGCTTATACTCGCTGGAGTTTAGAAGAATGAGAGGGGATCTCATTGAAACTTATAACATTCTAACAGGACTAGACAGACTAGATGCAGGAAGGACGTTCCCGATGGTCGGGAAGTCCAGAACCAGGGGTCACAGTCTAAGGATAAGGGGTAAGCCATTTTGGACAGAGATGAGGAGGAATTTCTTCACCCAGAGAGTGGTGAACCTGTGGAATTCTCTACCACACAGGGCAGTAGAGGCCAATTCATTAAATATTTTCAAGAAGGAATTAGATATATTTCTTAAGGCTAAAGGGATCAAGGGATATGGAGAGAAGGCAGGAACAGTGTACTGAATTTGGATGATCAGCCATGATCTCATTGAATGGCGGAGCAGGCTCGAGGGGCCGAATGGCCGACTCCTGCTCCTATCTTCTATGTTTCTATGGAATATTTTGAACTCTGGCTCCCATACCCCAAAGTGAATCCACTCTATCTTATTTCTTATTCATTGATTTTAATGTTGGGGCCACCTCCCTCTCCCCTCCCCCCCTCTCCATTTACAGCAGGGCAACATTGGTGCAAGAACATTTCCCCGAGCAAATGTTGAAGTTGGAATTGAAGACACTGGCAGGATTGTATTTTAAGACATACATAATGAGTAATTAAATATTCCCAACCCCGGGTCCCAGCAACAAAAATGGTTGCTCAATTTTTAAAATGCTGACAGGGGGGGCGGAGGAACCCGCTCTGAAGCCTCTACTCGAACTGCCATGTTGGTCATTGGACCTTATTTGATGAACCAATAGGGGTGACCCAGGGTTTCCCCGGGGTCACCAAACAAGAATCATCGCAAGTGCCCCTCTAATATAGGATGGTCCAATCAAATTATGCCAAAATAAGCATCAAGTCCCGCCAAAAACAAAGGGATACCTTCCCAACTAAATCAAAATATTAATATTGTTGTCTGCAGGATACTCTACATCCTGCAGTGCCCACTGGTCACGGAGGTGGTGCTTTTGGCGGAAAGTCTACCTCGCAGCAGGTGCTATATGGGAAGCAATATTTTGGTTTGTGGTTTTCAGAATATCGCACTTGTTTTATTATAATTTTAAATTTCAATATTTTGGGATTAAATATAATTTGTAACATCATCATAGAAAGAAATAACTTTCTATCGCTCCTTTCATGGCATCCCAAAGAACTATACAGCCAATTAATTATCTTTGAAGTGTAGTCACTGTCATAATCTATCAAAATGTGGCAGCCAATTTGCACACAGCAAGGTCCCACAAACTGCAATGAGATCAAAGACCAGATCATCTCTTTAGTGCTATTAGCTGAGGGATAAATATTGGCCAGGACATCAGGAGAGCTCCCCGGTTTTTCTTCAGATAATGCCATGGAATCTTTTACATCCACCTGAGGGGGTAAGCAAGGCGTCAGTTTAACATCTCATCTGAAAGACAGCGGCTGGGATTTTACCAGTGCTGAGAGGATGGGACCCCGCTGTCAACCCACCTCCACGCGGGTCTCCCAGGTGTCGGGTTTGTCAGCGCTGAACAGACCCGACACCAAGCGGTGGGGGAGGCAATTGACATCATTAAATGCATTGTTAATTAAGTATTATTTTCTGCCTACCTTTCAATTTTATGTGTTCCCCTACGGGTTACCCGCTGCTCAGGGAACACGTCAACTCAGCATGTCTTGAAGGGATTCAGCACTGAATTATCTCATGACCTGACAGCTGCCAAAGTTGTATAAAAGATCCCATGTTACAGCTGATCACTTTCAAAGCTCAGAAACTGTTGGTTACTTGCATTTGGTAGACATATGCAGTACAGGACACAGGGCATCAGCACCCGACCACATTGCTGCCCAGGAGGCCAGGGATGGCCTCACCATGGCCAGATTTACTTCATTTGATGCTATACATCCTGGCTGCTACATGATGCACCAGGTTGGCATCACCCCACAACACCATAAAGCATCCCCACAATGCCCAAGCCATTCCTTTCACACTCATCAAATTGCAGGGTGGGGGGGGGGGGGGGTGGGGACGCGGTGGTACCCTTATGTCTCACCATTCACTGCAACTCACTAAGCCACTTCCAAAGGTGCACACAAATCTAACAAAGTGTTGAAAGTAAAGATTTCAATGTTTGACAGCATATTACCAGAAACCTCACATGAACATTGGCTAAAACACCCAAGTGCCTACATAGAAACATAGAAGATAGGAGCAGGAGTAGGCCATTCGGCCCCTCGAGCCTGCTCCGCCATTTAATGAAATCATGGCTGATCATCCAAATTCAGTACCCTGTCCCTGCTTTCTCCCGATATCCCTTGATCCCTTTAGCCTTAAGAAATATATCTAACTCCTTCTTGAATATATTTAATGAATTGGCCTCAACTGCCTTTTGTGGTAGAGAATTCCACAGGTTCACCACTCTCTGGGTGAAGAAATTCCTCCTCATCTCTGTCCTAAATGGCTTACCACTTATCTTTAGACTGTGACCCCTGGTTCTGGACTCCCCCGCCACTGGGAACATCCTTCCTGCATCTAGTCTGTCGAGTCCTGTTAGATTTTTATAAGTTTCAATGAGATCCCCTCTCATTCTTCTAAACTCCAGAGAATATAAGCCCAATCGACCCAATCTCTCCTCATATGTCATTCCTGCCATCCCAGGTACCCTTGTGTGTTGTTAGTTGGTATGCTTGCACTAGGATGAGGGTGAGTGTGAGGGGTGGATAGTGAGATGGGGAAGTGATAATGTAGATAGAGAGGGATGGGTGGAGGTGCAAGGTAAGTTGGTGTGAGTAAAGATGTGCAGGAGTAGGGTGGGGAAGCCAGAGTGATGGGGAAGTGATGAGTGGCACAGTAGGATGAGGTTGAGTGTGGCTTTGCAGCAACGTTTCGTGATCTGCTGAGATAATTGAAAGGTTTGTGCCACTGCAGCCTGGTCCTCCTGACAACATCCCTGCTTGTGCCCTCCTGTGCAATGTGCAACAAGGCTGTGTTGATCTCCTGGAGAGGTCTCTTCAGCCCATTGGAAGGGAAGAGAACCTCCCTGCGTACTGTGACTCCCTCCATAAGCATATGGAGGGAGTCATGGGAGAGCCTGGATGCAGCCGTGCATCTCAGTGCAGTGCTTGTCTGTGTTTGCAGCACCTCAATGCTGTAGAACACTGACAGCACAATTGTCAAAGTAAATTTGGACATGGCCCCTTTAAGGAAATCAGCTGATGACATCATCAGACTTCCTTCCTTTTAATTGGCTGGGAACCTCACTGGGCGGGTTTAACTAGCCCAATCAATGTAAAACCACCTTAACAGAGCGGGCTGGGACCACGCTACTGACCCCGGCCCCAGCTCGGTAGATGAAATCACGGCCAGCACCTCTGACAGTGCAGCACTTCTTCAGTACTACACTGAAGTATCTGCCTAGATTTTGTGCTCAATTCTCTGGAGTGGGACTTGATCCCAGAACTTTCTAACTCAGAGGCAAGATTGCTGTCACTGAGCTAAGGTTGACATCATGTTATTAATTGCATCGCTGTTCTCTGCTCTATTTACTTACTTGGTAAAATGCCTTGAAGACAACTTACCAGACAATGCAAGTCCTTTAAAATATTTGAATAATAGTGAACCACTCAAGAATTATGACTGTGGCTAAGAGTTATTTTGTAAGTACACTCTGAAGAAGAATGTGTTCATTTCCCAGGTCAAAACCAACTCAATAATCAATATTGTGCCGCAGGCCTGCAATGCTATCTGGTTTAGAATGCACATCTAAATGAGACTGTGACTCTAAGATCTAGAGCAAAACAGTTCACATTACTGGAGAAAAAGTAGGAAGATTGATGCTGCAATGGGGTGGTATACTAATGTGCTTCACCCTGAAGTGGTAGTGTTCGCCTGCAATTCCCCACATATTGAGTTATATGATGGTTTCCACAGGTTATTGGCAAAGGAATTTTAAAAAGGTATGATGATTCTCCTTAAGGAGGAAAAATAAATCTGCAGATCAACTTGCCCATAATAAGAGTCAAAACAAAAACATTCTTAACTGAATAAGAAACCAAAAAAATAATTTTTGCTGGGGGATGAATTTCTCCTTATATTTTTCCATTAAAATTGTGTTTCTTTACTTTTCTTGATTTTTTATTGTATAAAAATTAAAAATGAAGCAATTGATAGAAAATTTTAACCTCGCTATGACATATTATTTTGACGCTCTTTCCATCCACAATATGAAGATTGAATAAAGCAGTCTAAACATGGAAAGGAAATTCTCATCTGTCTGAACACCTGCTAAAATCTCAATCTCCATTTCTGCAGGAATTTGTCCCCACCACCATCATAATTTGCTGACCAGACACGCCATCTTGTCGTCCGGTGGAGGCGGAGGTCCCCCCACTTTTCTATTGGGGACTTGGCCTGGAGGGTGTTGCATGGAGCAGTCCCGTGCAATAAAATGTTAAGTAGGTTCACGGACTCCCAGGCCGCCTGCCTTTTTTGTGGCCTAGAGGAGACCGTGTTCCATGTTTATATTCAATGTGTGAGGTTGCAGCCGTTGTTCCGTTACTTAAAGGGGCTGCTCCTCGATTTTTGGTTGCACTTCAGTCCCACGCTCCTGATCTTCGGTCACCCGGTGCGGAGGGGCGCGTGCAGGTCGGAGGACCTCCTCGTAGGACTACTCCTGGGCCTGGCCAAAGTGGCCATTAATAGGTCCAGGCAGCGGGCGGTCGAGGGGGTCGTCCGGCCTGATTGCCTGCCTCTCTTCCGTGGCTATGTTCGTGCCCGGGTGGCCCTGGAGTTGGAGCACGCGGTGTCCGCTGGCACACTTGAGGCCTTCCGAGACCGGTGGGCGCCGCGGGGACTGGAGTGCATTGTCACCCCGGCAAACCAAATTTTAGTTTAATTTGTTAAGTTTTAGTTAAAGTTTTATTAAGTTACAGTTAATTGACAGTTAATTTGGTTCAACAACAAGAGGACCACCATCATAATTGAGGCAGGACTGTCACCAGATCCAGAAGTCCTTCTTTGACAAAATATTATACGCACGATCACTTCGATCAAATGCACTCTCCTTAACTGAAAGAAGTGAGATAAATGGTGGCCACCTCATAAGGTAACGGCTTGCATCCCGTGGATAATGCCACAAAATTCCACAATAGATACAGATGATGAAGACCATTCGCCCATCCTAGCTTATCCATCCAGGAAAAGAGCTTCAGTCCCCTCATAACAGCGACCAACTATTTCTCAAACAATTCCGGGGCTTATCTCTACTATTCTTCAGTGGAAGAACAACAACTCGGGTTGCTGTGTTTGGTGATGCTGTAAACGTGTTCATCTATATTTTCTCTGGTCAGTTTTCCAGCAAAATCATTAGTGCATTCTATTCTAAAGCATTTGGCATTTTTCCAGGAATAGCAACCAGTGGAAATCTTCATAAATATAATTACAATGTCGCTATCCGTAGCAACCACAGCAATTCCTTTCCCCCATGTTGATCATTCTTTGTGAAAAAAATGGAACTTCCTGACACAGTCTTAAATTGGCCTCTCACCAGAAATGAACTTGGAATAGTTTACCAGATGCAGCTTCTCTATACGGATTATTTCTTATTTACCTCAATGAGGTCCTTTCTTTCTTGCTTTCTTTCAAGGATTAAAAGCCCAACTTTCTCCAATCCTCATTATTCATCAAACATAGCTCCATGTTATAGCAGAGGTACAGCAAGAAATGGGTTATTACCTAGGAAGAAATCTCCTGTAGCCTAGAAAGGTCTTATCCAATAAATTCTCATCAAGTGCCATATTGGCGGTCAGCGGCGAAGCAAAGGCGTTCACCGCTGGCCCCGAAGAAAGCTACCCACAAAGATCTCGCGATCTCTGTGGCAAGAATTTGCCTTTTCTGACATGCAATTGAGGTCAGTGTAGTGTAGTGGGAAGCCCATAGGGCGAGCTGCTGTGACACCAACAAGCTGTCGAAACAGCCAATCACAATGCAGAATTCTCACAGCCAGGGGACCAGGAAGTGAAGAAGCTCCTTTTATTCTGACTTTTTAAAAAACGTTACAGAGAACAAAACAACGATTGGGGCTCTCACATGGGGAAAAAGTTAACCTGAAATAAATATGAACAAACTTTGAAAAAAATAGATTTTTCTTTTAAAGTTTCTTAAAAATTGTAATTTTTATTATAATGGAGAAATTTGACACTCCACAAAATTAAAATTAGTTTTTCAGGGCCTTAACATTTGTCCAGCAATCAATACATTGTTAAAACCTCAGTTACACCTAATCCAACAAGGCCTAACTTTGAATGGGGTATTTAACAGCGATATTACCCAAGTTTTCGTCAGTTTCACTGATTGCCGACTATGGGGGGAGGGGGTGGGGGGATGTCCGCAGGGCAGTCAGTGTCGGAGCAGTGAATGACTGACCACAACTTCAGGATTTCCATGTTAAGATGCGCGTGCGCTAAATCCTGAAGTTGCAGTCAGGTTCAAAGGGGTAATAACAGCGAACGCTATTAGTTCACTGTTATTACCCAGTGCAAATTCTGGGCCATTATCTCTCAGATACTAGTATTAGTGAGTGGCTTTACAATATTCTGGACCATTGAGAGAAACAATCAATTCTCAAATTCACTAAGATCATTTCATTTTTTTTATTAACAGTTCTACAAGTACACCCAATCCCCACATTTAATGACATATGGAGCAAACTCTAAAGCTGCAAAGATCTCAGAGTTTCCCAGGAGACTGCCTTCCCACAATGTTGAAAAGCGCTAACCCAATAAAGGTTTAGGCTCCCATCGTATCTAAGATAGAAAGCCTTAAAAATTGTTAATGGAGAGTCTAGAGTCTGAACTCATCTTTCGAAAAATAACAGTTGGGTCAAAAATGTACAGTAATGTTTTAAAAATGATAAATGCTGGTCAACCTTGAGTTTCACAGGTCTTATACTGTCTTTCTTTGGATGATAGAAAGACCTTCTCATCATCTTCATTTATTATACTTACCCCTATTTTGTAACATATTGTTTAAAATAGTTATTTTATGTAATTTATAGTTATTTTAAAAATGTGATTAAAAAAAAAATTATTTGAAGTTTTAGTTATGTTTTGGGGCTGAATTGTATTCATAGATTTGACAGGTCTTCCTGTCAAATCTATGAATACAGATTCCCTGCTACCATTGGCTCTCCATGGCCCACGTGATCCCAGGGGATGCTTCGAACTAACTGCGCCCCTGGGATACGCAAGCACTGCGCGCCGGCAGTTGGAGGAGGCCCAGGATCGGAATCCCACGCAGGCCCACAGCACAACAGCCGGCGCGCTAGGTAAGTGCAGGTCGGGGGCTTGCACCCGCGGGAAGCCTCGACCCGAATTTCTGGGCCATTGAGGTTTATTTACTTTTGTGTTTTTAAGACCGCATCTTAATATTTATTTTTTCCTATATGACTTCCCTAGTTTATAATAAAACCAAAATCAACAAACACAAAAAATTGTAACACCGGACAAATATTGGAATGATTATGTATAATACATGCTAAGTACTTAATTGTAACACGGGGCAAGCAGTAAGTAATAAAAAATGCGCAATATTTTCATGACTATATTTTTCTGCATGTTTCATTGTTTTCATTAAAGTGGATGAAGGTGGAATGTGAGTGTTTTTTTCTTTCATCAAAGCACTGCAATAAACCTGTATTTTTGAATTAATTACAAAAGTCAGCAAAAATAAGTGGGAAGTAACTAAATATGGAATACATTATAAAGTTGCAGCAAAGATCAATGGCTTAGAGGGGAGTTCACTATTCTGCCACATCGGAGGAATAGGAGAAGACAGTTAGAATAAGGATGTTCTTTGAAGAAAGAGTCTCTCTTTCAGGGTTTCTTTAAAATTTAAATGGTTTCAAAGATCAATGATGAACTTTAATGTCCTCTTGTTTTGCTCGATCCATGTTTGTCAGCTTTTAAATATTTTTATTCAACTAGCACATACTGATGGTATTATTAGAAATACTCATTTGGAAAAAGCACTAAAACTGACAGTGTGAGGAAGCTGAGCTAACATACACAGTAAAGCCGAAGCATCCCGAGGTCAACAAGTACATTTCTAGTGATGTTTATTCAGTTGCTTCATGCTATCGGCCTCAGTTACTTGTTCAGCTAGGGCGCACATGGATGCCATTAGCACTTACTGGTTAAGTAAAATCTATCCAAAAATCAACAAAAAGAGATGGAACAAACAAGGGTATCAATATTAATCATAATTCTTTGTGAAGCTTTGATTCTTAAAAGGAGTATCTTTCAAAATGGTGCAATTTTCTCTTTATTCTAGATGGCATTGTCACTAATTTTAGACTTACTTCATTTCTAATTCATTGCCATAAAATTGTTTCTGTCATAAAAACCCGATAAGATCACACCAAAGTCACAGCATCATTTTGTGACCTAAAGCAATGTATGATCTATCCATTTTCATCCCCCAAATGGCACTTTATAATTGGTAATAAAATATAATTTATGGTCATTATGTTTTGACTGTATTTCAGATAAAGACTCCATGTGTATTAGGAAAAAAACCCCCCAACAGAAATAGAATACTCTGCACAGAATGATTGATAACAGCCTTGTTGGAGCTACAAGGGTTGACTTATGTCTTGATTCTAATCATGGCGTAAGCTGTTTTTTGGCGCGGCCAATTATGGCTGGTGCCGCCCAAAATGACCCATTTAATTGCTTGTGTATTTCAATGCGATGCCTCGGAATTGTAGTCTCTAATATAGATAAACCAATGCAGCTGTTATGCCTTGATTAGAATCGAGCCTTGGAGCTATGGTATCTGTACCTATCTTAGACTATTGACAAGGTTCCTAGTATAATAACATGGAGAGAAGACAATATTTTTGTTGGCTCATCGAAAGCTTTATATCCATTGAAATAAAATGGGATCGGTTTCTTTTTTGCTTTGTTTTCCTGTTTCAAAATAAGAGGTAGCAAAACCTTGTGCTATTCCCTTGAAAAATCAATGCACTGCAAAATCACAAAGTCATTTCACTTCATAATGCCAACTTATTTTTGCATTCTGCATTTAATTTTCTTGAACTTTATCCAAAATTAGAATGAATAAATTATGCGGCCTCCTTTCCATTTACGGATGATTGTCTGTGGAGCATTTTGTCATAGAAATGGTTTGGTCCCTTCTAAGACATCATGTTCAGACATTAATGCTAAATGCCCAGAAAATGAATTACAGGATATTAGCATAGTGGCTAACTTTTCTCCGAATTGCCATAATACTTCATCATAAAAATCATCTTGGCAGCATTAGTGATTATTATATTTAGCGCCATTCTGTAATGCAGTAAGGTACAGGGAACTAGACTCCTTTGTAGATACAATGCAGTTGTTACAAAGAGAAATATGCTGAGAGATGATTGTTACAATTGTTACTTGTGAAAAATCATCCGAGGGCTCAATTTTCTTCCCATCAACTATGAATGGGTGGGAATGCAATTTCAAAATAACCTCAAACTGAAAAGATCATCAGCATTGCTCATTGATGTACCAATGCACCGTGCCATGGAATGGCTCAATCTAGGTGCATGACTAACTTTTACCGCTGCACAATAGAGAGCATCCTGACAAACTGTATCACAGTATGGTATGGCAGCTGTAGCTACTATGACCGGAAAGCCCTGCAGCGGGTAGTCAAAACTGCCCAACGCATTACCGGCACCCGGCTACCGACCATAGAGCACATATACCAGAAACGCTGTCTACGGAGGTCACGGTCCATCATCAAAGACCCCACCCACCCCAGCCACAGTCTGTTCGCCCTCCTGCCATCTGGGAGACACTACAGATGCATTCGCACCCGTACGACCAGATTTAGGAACAGCTTCTTTCCCAGGGCTGTCATCCTACTGAACTCCACAAATAAACTCTAAAGCCTGCACATCTGCCAATGCACTTTATTATGGTTATGTTTATGTTAATGTATTACAAGACAAATGTATGTGGAATGTTTAAATGTCTTAATCTAAATGTACACTCTCAGGAGCCGCAAGCCTACATTTCGTTGTACTGCACTTGTGCACTAACAATAAAAGTTGATTTTGATTTGATTTTGATTTTTTTTGACTGGTATTGGTCAGCTAGGGAAGTGCCAGTCATGAGGACAAGAAACGTTGGGGAGAAGAGGCAAGAAAATCTGAAGGGACAGTCAGAATCATACCCACCTATTACAGCAGTGTGTGGGGGCAAACTTTATTGTGCGGATTAAGGGATTTAGGAAAGTAATCTCAGTTGCTGAATAATTATGATCTCACGCATATGGAAATAGGGTTTATTTTTGCACTGTTCTGGTACAACTTATGTAAATCATCACTACACAAATGTTATGCACAAAGTTATATTTTGCTTTAAATTAAACAACATACATTTCTCTGCACTATACTATAGAACTGATGATATAAGCAGACTATATGAAATGTTCCTATTTATCATTAGCTCTCCAGTACAGACAATGATCATTAATGCTATTTGATCATATCAAGGAGGAAATTTTCTTTTTAACATAGATTTATTTGTTGGTTCGATCTCCCATTGGGGCAATTTACTTGTAGTGCCAACTTTGAGTGGCTGCACTGTTACATAGGAACCTAAGTCTGAGCAGGGATTACACTGACGTTATTTCAGTATATCAGCCGTATGCCAATCAAAATCAATCTATTCGTGCTTTAGTTGCAGTGATGTCTTGTATAATATCTGAGTAAACAAGTGGTACTTACAGTTCATAAGAACTGAATTTTGTCTTCTCCTTTTCTCATCTCAGCTATGATTGTGGGAGGTTGAGTGAGGTAGGTGAGAAGGTGAGTGCGGTAGGTGAGAAGGTGAGTGCTGAGGTCAGAGCTCGCTGCAGGCTGCTTACTGTGTGTCCCCTGGTTTGCTACTCTCTGAATCACTCACTGACACACACATTCTCGCATTCAATCACACTGACTTACTCTCACATTCACTCACTCACACACACTGAAACACTCTCACTCAGTCACTCCCATTTTCACTCAGTCTCACGTTAATTTACCTCCTCATACTCGTTCCTTTGCTCTCATATACACTTGCTATCTCTCTGTCTCACTCTCGCAATCTCTCTCATTCTTTTACTCATTCATTCACTCAATCACACTATCCCTCATTCTCGCTCACTCCCTCTCTCTCACTCTCTTATTCACTCATTCTCTCCCAAACACTCACTGATTCACTCGCTCACTCCCTCTCTCTCTCTCTCAGTATCTCACCCCACCCCATTTACTCTCATATTCACTTACTCTCTCTCACTCACTCAGTAACTTACCCCTTTACCCGAGAGAGGGAACATTTTCTTGATCCCAGGGTAAGAGAGGATTGTACCCCGACCTCATGTGCGAGGAGATTGTACTCCTTTTCAGTCTCTCCCTCTCCCTATCCTGAATTATCTCACTGACTTAATTCTACTCCCTCCTTGCCCTTTCATTCTATGGGATCCCAGAGACAGACCCACCAAGTGCACTAGCAGTACAGTATCAGCAGCCCTGAAGTGAAAACCTGTCCTTAGAATTAGTGCCGAAAGTTAGGCCAGGACCTGAAGATCAGGGCTCCCGCCTGAGACAGATTTTCACTCATTTCTGGTACTGGGACCAAGTTTCCTGTGATTCTCTTTCCTTTACCAGAGGCAAATGGTGGCATAGTGGTTAGCACTGTTGCCTCACAGCGCCAGAGACCCAGGTTCAAATCTGGCCTCGGGCGACTGTCTGTGTGGAGTTTGCACATTCTCCCCATGTTTGCGTGGGTTTTCTCCGGGTGCTCCGGTTTCCTCCCACAGTCCAAAGATGTGCGGGTTAGGTTGATTGACTATGATAAATTGACCCTTAGTGTTAGGGGGATTAAATACGTGGGGTTACAGGGATAGGGTGGGATATGTGTTGGTGTGGGGGTTGCGGGGATCGGGTGGGATATGTGTCGGTGCAGGCTCGATGGGCCGAAACGGCCTCTATCTGCACTGTGGGGTTTCTGTGTGTGATTCTGTGTGTGAAATACAATTTTTTTTAAACAGTGTAAAGGGAGGCTGCCTGTTTAATATAATATTACAGCAAGCCAGCAGAAAAATGAAATAGCCCTCCTGATTGTGCTCGGTGTTACATTGTATGTCATTCTGTTCCATGGAGCATCGGTGTCCTTTCACTGGATCCGCTCGGGGCCCCTGATTGACTCGGGGCCTTGTGCAATTGCAGGGGTTGCACAGCCCTCACGCTAGCCCAGGTGAGACATGACGTAATGATAATTTGCAAGTTGCTGCTAGGATTCCTCACACAATAATGTTCAGGCTTGTGGGTTGATGCTGAGTTCTGAAGTGCTTCTCCTCAGGGACAATTGATCGGCGAGTCATCCCACACTGCTCTCATGAACTGACTCTAAAATACCATAGGGTGAGGCCTGGCAGCAGCTCACCTGCCTGCCCTCTGGGTTAAGAAATAATTTGTGGTGTAGGAGGCTGAAATACAGTTGGAGAAATAACTAAAAAAATGAAAGGAGCGGAATGCCCAAAATTATTTTAAATGGATAACAACCTAAATCCTCAAGTAACAAAACTGCTATTACTATTAGCAAAAATTAGGACACATTTACTGTAAAATAGAAAAAGCAGCAGCTGAGGACCATTAACACAATTTTAAAAAAATCGGTAAATGAAATAAGAGTTGATCCGAATCAAACCGACTGCAGTCTCTTCCAATGGCTTTCATTAAATTCAAACTTACAGTTGTACTCGTGAAGAGAAGAACACACTGTCAGGCAGCAGGATGGGAAGGGGAATGAAGCTTGTGATGGTAACCTGGGCAGACAGTAGTAAAGGGTGACATAGAGCAGTAGTCAGTTAGACATGGGCGGTACGCAGGCAACAACGAGTTCCTGATCTTGGCTATCAAGGAGATGCATGGACTGGAGGGTGATAACTCCAAATCACTCTTTTGCACTTCCTAGTATGGCATTGCCTGTCCTTCCTTTGGCCAGCAAATGGAATAGAGATTAAAGAGGGATGCAAATAACAAAAGATGCAGGATTATAAAATGCAATGAATATATTTATCTTTAAGTGTTCATCACAGTCCTCGGTTCATCTTTTTCCTGATTGCTCACCTTCCTTTCTTATGCACGCAAAAAATGTCAAACCTTAATTGACAATATGCTAACAGATTGGTTGACTATAAAACAAGTTTACTAATGAGTTGCATTGGACTAAAGTCAATTGGCACCTGACGAGAGTTCCATTTGACCAATAACATTTTCTACATTTTTTCCTAATTACTTTTCACTCCTCATGTTAGGCACTATAATCCACTCTGTAACCACCCACTCACTGAATAATACGCACAGCAGAGGCACAGATTTATAAGAGCTATCTTCCCCTGAACAAATTGGCACAAGTCCTCTAGAATAGAGGAAACAAACAGGCCTAGAAATTCAACCGTACCCAAACACGGGCGCTGTGGGGGCAGGGGCCAGCTGCAAGTGCCTCTTCACGTGATTCCAGAGACCATGTTAAGCTGGCACTGGGACCTCATTAAAATGACTCAGGCATGCAGCCAGCACCACTCATGCTATTCATTGCCTACACGCCTATTTGGGGAGGGGTGGTGGGGAGGGGAAACAGAACATCTCTGATGCCACTTGAAGTCAGCCAGCACTCTAGCTTCAGAAAAAAGGGAAACTTCCCAAATTGAAGAAAATAGCTGGACAAGGTTCAGACAAAGCAGATAGCAAAATACTGCGGATGCTGGAAATCCGAAATAACAACAGAAAATGCTGGAAAAACTCAGTAGGCCAGGCAACATCCGTGGAGAGAGAAACCGAGTCAACATTTCGGGTTGAAACCCTTCGTCAGGACTGAGAGAAAAAGGCAGGAAATGAAACAGATTAAAAGGCAGTTTGGGGGCTGGGAAATGGGGGAGGGGATGAAAGAAGAGACATTAAGAGATATTCAAGGTGAGACGAGATGGTAATAGGATTAGGCACTTTACAGCCTTCCGGACTCAATATCGAGTTCAACAATTTCAGATCATAACCTCGGCCCCTATTATATTTTTATATTTTTATCCACACTTTTGGTTTGTGCCTTTCCCTTTTTTTCTCTCTCCCACACGGCAGCTGTCTTTCACTCTGCCAGCGCATTTCACACTTCATCTAGAGCCATTGTCTGTCTCTTTACCTGTCCTATTACTATCTCGTCTCACCTTGAATATCTCTTAATGTCTCTTCTTTCACCCCCTCCCCCATTTCCCAGCCCCCAAACTGCCTTTTGTTTCATTTCCTGCCTTTTTCTCTCAGTTCTGTAGAAGGGTTTCGACCCGAAACATTGACTCTGTTTCTCTCTCCACGGATGTTGCCTGGCCTGCTGAGTTTTTCCAGCATTTTCTGTTGTTAGTTCAGACAAAGCACCTTGTTCTCTGATGCTGCATTTGAGGTCCTGGTCCAGGCAGTGAACAGGACGATGGAAATCCTGTTCCCTCAGGGGTAGAAAACCCTCTAGGCAACACCTCCACTGCTCGTGGGAAGATGTCGCTGAGGAGTTCAATGCCAGGAGCTTAGATCTCAGGACATGGCTGCAATGTCGAAAGAAGTTCAATTGCCTCACCAGCATTGTCAAGGTAAGAGTACTGCTCTCTGACTCTCTGCTCACACCTACTGCCTCACTACTCACAATATTCCCCTTCCCCGCTTCCCTTCACACTCCTACAATCACTGCACAACACTTTACTCTACCTCCTTCTCCTCATACTCACAGACTCATCACTATTGCAACCCTCACTTCCCCACACTTTACCTCTTACACACTGCATAACAATTATTCCACCATGACAGGCACATTCTCTAAACACCTCACAAGAATGTCACTAACACACTCCCTTCTTTCTTGCAGGAGAAGGTCGTGCACAAGCTGTGCCAGGAGGGTGCCATCATGGGCAGGGAGAGAGTTGTGGCTGTGGCGAGTGGCAATGCTGGGGGAGATGTCACACAGGGTTATTTGATGCCCTTATCCTCTTTTTCCTTTCTTATTTCTATCTCACCCTACACACACTGCATGACAAACTGCCGCTGCTTCCACCAGCCACTTCTTCCTCTGCTCTTTCTTCACACCATAGCTATCTGAAGTGTGCTCAATGAAAGCTCAGCTACCTTCCACCTTCCAAGCTGCAGCCACTGGGGAATCACCTCGTAGGAGCGTGAGGATAGGTAAACTGCACAGAAAAAGGCACTAAGTGCTTGCACAAGGTTAATTCTTAATTATTTTTGTTAACAATTATACACAGATGGAATTGAGTTGTTGGATGAATGTGTTTTGCTCTGTACAGGAATCCTTCCCCAACCGCGGGGGATACGTCCCTGAAAACCCCCGTGGTTAGTAAAACCGCGGTTGGCAAATACAGTATAAATGTTCAAATAACACAATAAAAAAAGAATATAAAAGCAATAAAATCATGTTATTTACCTTAATCCTAAATTAAAAACCGCGTATACGCAAAATTCACTGCCGCGGTTGGCAAAAGTTGTCGCAGAGAGGAAACCGTGTAAACTTGAAATCCGCGTATGGCAAAACTGCGGTTGGGGCGGGATTCCTGCATTTCATATTGGTGCTTATACTGGCGGTGAAGTGAGGGCAAGACTCATAAGGCTGGACTGAAGGAAGGCAATTGGATGGTGATAGTAAGGATGGTGGTGATAAGGATTGCGGGACTGTTGGTGTAATGGGCATGGTTAGGATGGTGCACGTGGAGTGATCGTGGATGAGCTGCTCTGAGCTCTGGTACCTAGGGGCACTGGTGGTTGATGCCACTTCTACTCGTCTTTGTGCTGCTGCTCCTCCTCCTGTTCTTGCTGCACTTCTTGCTGCCCAGGTGGTGGTAAGGGCTGGTCCCTTTTGATGGCAAAGATATGCAACATGCAGCAGATGACCATAAAGCTGGATATCTGCTCAGGGCTGTACTGCAGACCATGGCCCAAGCAGCGGGAGGAGTTCTGGAGCACGCCGACTGTTTGCTCGATGATGTTTCTGGTGGCAGTGTGGCTCTCGGTGTAGGCTACCTCTCCAGCTGTACCCGGGCTCCTGACAGGACTCATGAGCCAAATCTGAGAGGGATAGTTGTCACCAAGCAGCCAGCCTGTAACCGGACGGCCTGGTTCGACTAAAGGCGGCACAGAGGACTGGCACAGGATAAATGCAACATGATTTCCGTCAGGGAGCCAGGCACAGACTTGCATGTTGTGCTGCCTGTGGTTGCAAACAAGCTGGACTTTGAAAGAATGGAATCCTTTTCGAATTGATAAAGATGCCAGGCTGGTGATTGGGAGACGCAAGGCAATGTGGGTGCTGTCTATGACACCTTGTACCCTTGGGGGAGCCTGCAATGTGGGCCAAGTCCAGTGCGCACTCGTCCTGCTTCACTCTGTCCATGGGGCAAAAAAGGTCAGTATTCCTCCTGGCGTAGAGAGCCTCGGTGACCTCCCTGATACAACGGTGGACTGTAAACAGGGAGATTGTGCGGATGTCACCTGCTGCAGTTGCATAAAAGGTATGGGCCATGATGGGCTGGATTGTGCCAATGGGGAGCTTTTGGAGGCGGGACTCCCATTTGTCAGGTTTTAGTCCCGCCTCCATCGACTTCTGGCCAACCCACGCTATTTTCCCTTGATTGACTTTGGCGGGATGGGCACCCGCCCCCAGATTCTGCCATTTTCCCGCAGTCCCGCCTCCATACCCGCCTCCCCAGGGCTGGCAAGATTGCGCCCGATGACCTTGACAGCCACAGGCACTGCTGTCCATGCCCTCGTTCAAGATTCACAGTGTGGCTGCAGCAGGTGACGTAGCTCGATGATAGCCTCCTTTGTGACACGAAGGTGCCTGTGTCATTGCTCCTCAGTGATGCTGAAGTAGGGAAGTGCCCCCTGAAGGCCCAATGTAGTTATGGCCTCCTGCGCAGTGCGCTCCTCCTCCTCCGCTGCTCCTGCTTTCTCCTGTCCTCTTGGCTGCTCTCTCTCATCCTCCAGCCCCAAAGGTAGCTCTGCCAAATAGCATGACTGCAGTGAAACTGTTTTGAAAGCAGCCTCAAATTGTGCAGCGCCAGCAAAAATTCTTCTCAGAAGCCAGTAATTAGTTATAGAAGTGAGAAAATAGACCAAATATTTACAGAAGTTAACCAACAGCATGAAAGGACAAACCAGCAACTGATCTGTATGAAGTGGGTGTGCCCTTTAAATGGCACTGCTGAAGGGTCCTTGTTGCCCGTTAATGCCACAAGTTGCTGAGTGAATTTATCATGTGGGAAGTCAGGCACTGGAACAGCCCGATTTCAGAAAAGGGTCCTATGACAGACGTAGGACACCTATTTAAATAGTTTAATTATCATTTAACATACTTCCTGCATGTGCCCTGGACACCTACGGAGGAGCCCAATCCAATATGGAAGGTGCCGCACTTTTGCTGCGAGTCGGGCACGCACCGCCGACCATATTGGATGCTTAGGCATCTGTTTTACGCCTGTAAAACGGGCACGGCACCAATGTATTTCTAGACTATAATTTTCGTATGGTCTATCTCTTCATGATCAAGTGGAATTGTTGAGAGGTCTGAAGAATTGTTAAAAGTGTTGACTTTAATATCATTACACATCAAAATGGGTCATGTATCTAGTAGCTTGGTGCCTATAAAGTACTGGATAATATAAAATGCATAGATGCTAAGCACATGGGGGGCTAAATTCAGTTGATTTGCGCCTCCCGTTAGCGCCCTAGGGCGCTAACGGGGCTAAAATCAACTAGCGCTTGGGCGCGGCGCCACCAACGCCTCCCTCGAAATTCAGTGGGAGGTTAGCGGTGGCACTAACCGTTAGCGCTGTGCGGCATTGCGCCGCCGGCTATGACGTCAGCACTGTGCGCAGCGCCCCGCTTGTGCCCTGGCTGTAATATTGGGTGGCGCCCCCCAACTTACCAGCGGATGCTATGTCCAATGGGGTAAGGGGGGCCTACCTGCGGCCGGGCTGGCGTTAGTTAAAGGGGAGGTTGGGGGCGACCATTTTTGTTGCTGGCCGTCTGCCAGCACCTGCCCCAGCCTTGCTGTCCCCAGCTCCGTGAAGTGCCCCCGCGGGGTGCCAGCTGCTCTCCGTGAGCCTGGCACTCTTCTTGAGTGC
Source organism: Somniosus microcephalus (assembly GCF_052327205.1). Taxonomy (NCBI): domain Eukaryota; kingdom Metazoa; phylum Chordata; class Chondrichthyes; order Squaliformes; family Somniosidae; genus Somniosus; species Somniosus microcephalus. The sequence continues at coordinate 23,659,734 of NC_141012.1, forward strand.
CGGGCTCGTTTGCTGGCACTCTCGATCCCTGGTGGCCCAGCTGGGCGCTGGGATGTGCTGCACCAGGCCCCTCCCTTTTAAGAAGGGGAGGAAGGCCTGCAGTACCGCGGCACGTAGCGCCCCTCCTCCCTCTTGGGGCGCTACCTGAGAAAATCGGCCGCGAGTGCGCTAACTATTTCGGGGTGCTAAAATTAGCACCCCGGCGAAGGTACCACCCCAAAGAGAACGCTACTGAATTTTTACCCCATGATCTTTTAATCAAGTTGCACTAGTGCTGGACGAGGAATGGAGTATTTGCTCTCTAATGCTGTCTCAGGTATATTATCAGCTGCACAAAAATAAATAAGTCTGTTCTTTATGGTCCTGGGACATTTGACTAATGTTACTGAAATGGAGTGAGACCAAGAGCAGTCATTATTTACAAAAAACATTTCCTTAAGAGTTTTAAAATCTTATAGCTATTTACTTCTCTTCGATTTCCCTTCACTTCAGTAAGCAGTCATTAATGGTTTCAATAACATACAGTGAAGGTTTTGCTTATTTTATTACAGCTGGGAGTGTACAAATTATAGCATCAGTAGGAAACTCCCCATTAATAAGAGAACTTCAGCTGATGTTCTCTAGTATACCTATCCTCTGGTCTTTTTATACCATCTCTGTGATACTACCATTGTGAGCTCCTTGCGATAACCTGCAACTGCTCTGCAGTTTCAATATTGACTCCAGACACATACCATCTTATGGGAGCCTGAATTGCAGCACGTAGCTGTTAATGTTATTGCTGTTTTCAACTGACCTGTTACTTACTGCTTCAGGTAACACAGAGCTGTTCTCATCAATGATTGGAGCTTGAAGAGTCAAATAATGATGTGTCTCGGTGAAGTTCAGCTGAAATAAACTAGAGACGATCACACATTATTCTTTCATTCAAATGAACAATGGGCGCGATCTTGCCAGCCCTGGGGAGGCGGGTTTGGAGGCGGGACTGCCGGGAAAATGGCAGAATCTGGGGGCGGGTACCCATCCCGACCCCAACCCGTCTCCGTGCCATCTTCCCAGGAGGCAGGTAGCCGACCCACGCCCGGTCCCGTCTCCTGGAGGCGGGAGGGGATTACAGCCACTTAATTGCCTGTTAACAGGTAGTTAACAGGCAGTTAAGAGGATTATCCTCATTTTACTCACACAATTGCGGGCTTCCCAAAAGCTGTGAACCCCGCCAGGGTCAGCGAGGTGAGCAGTGGGTCTGCAGGGTGCAAAAGTGTGCTGTAAAGGTAAGTGATGGGTGCAAGTGTGGAGAGGTGAGTATGTGAGGAGAGTGGAAAGTGATAGAAATTGTTTATTCACCTTTGTTTCTTCCTGCAGGCTTCAATCTTTGGGGATGCGGCGAGTCTCGCATCTCACCGGCAGAGATGACAGATGGCTGCTGCATTCTCCAATGTAACAACCATCTCATTTCTGCTCACTAAAGAGGTTTGATGAGTCTTGAATACAAGGACTCATCAAACAACAGAGAATGTCAGTGTTTGACAGCTTCACAGAGCTGTCAAATGATGACAATTCATCTGTCAAAAATTTTTGACAAATGAAACATCATACGCTGACGTTCTCTGTAACAGGCTTCCCCTTAATTGGCCTGCTAAACTCGCTGGGTGGGCTTAACAAGGTCAATCAAGGGAAAATAGCGTGGGTTGGCCAGAAGTCGATAGAGACGGGACTAAAACCCCGACAAGTGGGAGTCCCGCCTCCAAAAGCTCCCCATTGGCAAAATCCGGCCCAATGTTTCTGACATTTTGTCAGACGGAGACTTATGGGCCCTGATGTTAAAAGGGGAGGGTGCGGGGAAGCCGATAGTTGGCGAAGAACCCGACAAGGCAGGGGATGTGGAGGCCATGCCAATCTTAATGGCAGGACCTCATTTAAATAAATCAATGTAGACTCCCGCCCAACAGCCGGCCAGATTGACTGCCTGGCCAGAGGGCAGGAGCAGAAATTAGCAGAAAAATTATTCAACTCCAAAACTCCTTAAAAGAGAGATCAGAATCCAGGTTTGGATTTCCAGCAATTTTGTTTGTTCCAATAATTCTTGTCAGTTTTCTCTCATTCGGCTTTTGTCAGGTAATTGTAGCAAAGTATTTGGGTTTACTGTGCGTGATACGAATGTCGTGGCCTGTTGCCTTCTGCAGATTCCTCGCCTGTCCACCCAAGTTAAAGAGGATGCAAGGAGCTGAGATCACTCAGAGACATTTCATTCCTCCTTTAGTTCTTACAGCTCTGTGCACCATTCTCCAACCGAGGGATTGTGCGGATGATCCAGGTCTCTGCCTTTGCTTCTTGGTAATCAGATGTAAAAAAGTGTGCAAGATCCTCAAGTTGATAAAAATATGAAAACTAAAAAGGTACAGTAAACATGCGCTCTATTTTTAACACTGCAATTACCATTCATTTTCAGTCCATTTATAACATCTATCCGATTTTACAAATAATTTTAACTAAAACAGAGAAACTATGTAGACTTCTTAAAATATATCCATAGTATATAGTTTATTTTGGCCCAGAAATTCGGGTCCCCACGGGTGAGTACGCGCAGGGTACTCACGTGTAGGCCCAACGAAATTGCCGGTTTCGTGCATGCACTGTGCATGCGCGGGAAACCGCAACTTCCGTTCCCTTAAAGGAAGGGGTTCACAGGTCGAACGCGTGCGCCGGAGAGGCAACACGTGTGCCTGGAACGTACATTTTTTTGCGGGTTTCTCCGGGAGGGTAAGTCTCCAGGAGTTACACTTTTAAAAAGCAGTCGCAAGGCCTGCTTTTAACAAGGTAAGTGGTGAATTAAGTAAAATTAAAACATTTATTATTTTTAAATACTTTAAAGAAAGGTAAGTTTATTTTTAGCCTCGTTAGAAACTGTAATTAATTTTTTCAAAAATTTAAATTATTGTTTAAAATAGTTATTTTATGTAATTTATAGTTATTTTAAAAATGTGATTTAAAAAAAGAATTTATTTGAAGTTTTAGTTATGTTTTGGGGCTGATTTGTATTTATAGTTTTGACAGCTCTTCCTGTCAAATTTATGAATGGGCATTCCCTGCTACCATTGGCTCTCCATGGCCCACGTGATCCCAGGGGATGCTTCGAACTAACTGCGCCCCTGGGATACGCAAGCACTGCGCGCCGACAGTTGGAGGAGGCCCAGGATCGGAATCCCATGGGGGCCCACAGCACAACGGCCGGCGCGCAAGGTAAGTGCATGTCGGAGGCTTGCACCCGCGGGAAGCCTCCGACCCAAATTTTTGGGCGATTATCAATTCAAGCAAAGAAAAGAGGAAAACGTTTACAATCATTGTCTATTGAGACTCCAGTAATCCTAATATTCGCAGTGTTACAGATGGATAGAAATGGTTGTAATTGCACATTTTAACAGAGGAAAGCTCAGATGCACACTACTAATTAAAGCAATGTCCTTCAGAAACCTATAATAAATATAGCATCTCCACTGGCTAATCGTTGTGTGTTTTTATAGAACAAACCATATTGTTTGGTATCTTGTACTTAATTACACATTGCAAGTTTACATATATATATTCTATTAATATACAAGATTGAAACAGTAAAGCTCCAATGATTAATTTTCTATAGCAGACAAGATTTTAATCTCAGCGTTGGTGTTGGTTTACGTTTCTGAGTGCTGGGTACCAAGATAGAAGTTGAGTCACCTTGGAATCCGGAAACAGTATTGAAAACTTATTTGAAGATTTATTTAAAAAGAAAGAAAGACTTGCATTTATATAGTGGTGAACCTGTGGAATTCTCTGACACACAGGGCAGTTGAGGCCAATTCATTAAATATATTCAAGGAGTTGGATATATTTCTTGAGGCTAAAGGGATCAAGGGATATGGGGAGAAAGCAGGGACAGGGTACTGAATTTGGATGATCAGCCATGATCTCATTAAATGGCAGAGCGGGCACGAGGGGCCAAATGGCCTACTCCTGCTCCTATCTTCTATGTTTCTATGTTTCTATATAGCACCTTTCACGACCACTGGATGACTTAAAGCGCTTTACAGCCAATGAAGTACTTTTGAAGTGTAGTCACTGTTGTAATGTTATTATTTATGTTAATATTGTGTAATTTAATAGTCATTGTAGAGATGGTAAAAGGAATGATCACACACAGGAAATTATTACTTCCACCAATTTTCACTCATGCTTTCCTTATGATGGTGATTCATGCTGGAGTATAGCTCCAGAGGTACGCTCTATCACCTTGCCCCAGGGCTGGTTGTCATGTGTGAACCCGGATAGTGAGTGCCAACAGATTATTCAATCATGGGGACATCACACTCTGAAGGCTGCTTCTCTCACTAGATGTCCACACATATGTACTTTCTGGAAGGGGGGGCGGTCACTGGATTGCTCTCAAGAATGGGAGCAGCGGCTGATTTTTATCCTGCCTAGTCCTAGGTCTCTGAGGTCAATTGCAAACCCCCTGACCATCCTGTCGGAAATCAGCTAACTCAGTACAGACCGATTCGGGAATCTTCCTGGTCTGTCTGGCTCAGTACCACAACGTGCATTTGTGATGAAATATTCCATTCACCACTGCCTGTGACTGAGATCGGTTTCAGTGTCATTTCCCTTCCCCCAGACCTCATTGTATTGTGTACTGGAATGTGCTGTATTGTATACTGGAATGTGCTGGAATGTGCTGTGTGTAGGGCTCCGCCCATACCTGGCCCCGTTTGTAAGCTAGCTTCAGTCTGGCCTCTGTCTCCAGAAGGAAGACATCTCTCTCTCTTACATGTTACTTTCTAAGTTAATAAAAGCCTTGTTTTTGTTCTGCTAACTTCGAGTCTCGGAATTATTGAGGCACATCAATTTTATTAACTTATTTTTCAACACTATGGATCAACTCCTGAAACCCGAACGTTTGGATTTGGATCAACATGCTCCGGACGCATCAGCACGCTTCGGACACTGGTTTGAAAATATCAAACCAAAAACACAGACATCCAGAAAACGAGGAACTACGCCTTACTTATTGTCAGACACTAACACAATACAGAAACACACTCAGAACCAAAAAAGAGCAATATATTAAGAATACACTCAGCTCCATGGAGGAATCCATTGATTCCAATTGTTTCTGGGAAAACTTGAAAACACTACACAAAAAACAACACGACGATTTGGCCATTCAAAATGGGGACACATGGGTAAACCACTTTGAAAAATTATACCAGAAAAACACACTAAGACCAGAGCAACACCAAATATGCAAAAAACTGGAAAAGCTAGAAATGGCCATAAAAGATAACCAAAACCCGCTGGACGCCATAATAACAGAAAAAGAACTTCTTGAAAAACTCAAGGACCTGCGACCAGGAAAAGCCTGCGGGACAGACGGCATACTAAACGAGATGATTAAACACACAGACAACAAAATGAAACTGGCTATCCTAAAACTCTTCAACTTGGTTCTGAGTGTCGGTTATTTCCCTGATATCTGGAACAAAGGACTCATAACGCCCATATACAAAAGTGGGGACAAAATCGACCCAAACAACTATCGAGGCATCTGTATAAACAGTAACCTGGGGAAGGTATTCTGTAGCATCATAAACAAAAGACTTATAAACTTCCTTGAGGAGCACAATGTCTTGAGTAAAAGCCAAATTGGATTCCTGCCAAACTATAGAACATCCGATCATATCTTCACCCTACAGACCCTAATTGACAAACACGTTCACCATAACAAAAGCAAAATCTACGCATGCTTTGTAGATTTCCAGAAGGCTTTCGACTCCATCTGGCATGACGGTTTATTCCTGAAACTTATCGAAAGTGGGGTAGGAGGGAAAACATATGATGTAATTAAATCAATGTATACAAACAACAAATGTGCAGTTAAAATTGGAGACAAACAAACAAAATACTTCCCACAGGGGCGGGGGGTGACGCAGGGCTCGCCAATCTCACCGACACTCTTTAATATTTACATAAATGGATTGGCAAAACTACTTGAACAATCTACAGCACCCGGCCTCACCCTATATGAACCCAAGGTTAAATTCCTCCTCTATGCAGACGACCTGGTTCTGCTGTCACCTACTAAAGAGGGGCTACAGCAAAACCTGGACCTGCTGGAGTCGTACTGCCAGACTTGGGCCCTGACAATAAATCCCCAAAAAACCAAAGTCCTTGTGTTCCAGCAAAGATCCAAACATCAGGGACCCAAAATAAATTTCACAGTAGGAACAACCAAAATTGAACAAACCACTAACTACACATACTTGGGCTTAAAAATCAGTTCTACGGGAAACTTCAAACTGGCTGTGAATGAACTGAAAGAGAAAGCAAGAAGGGCTTTCTATGCCATCAAAAAATCAATCCAAATAGAAATCCCAATTAGCATTTGGCTCAAAATTTTCAAATCAGTAATTGAACCAATTGCACTCTATGGCAGTGAGGTATGGGGACCGCTAACTCAACAAGAATTTGCAAAATGGGACAAACACCCAATTGAGATCCTACATGCAGAATTCTGTAAAAGTATCCTCTGGACTCAAAGGAAAACAGTAAACAATGCATGCAGGGCGGAACTAGGCCAATATCCATTAATAATCACTATCCAAAAAAGAGCCACCAAATTTTGGAATCACCTACAAATGAGCAATCCCCAATGCTATCACTACGACGCCCTGAAATGCCAAGAGCTGACCATAAAGAAGAATACCCTCAGTCAACTAGTCCTGGGACTCAGTGAAGTAACTACTAACAATACTAACAATAACCAGCCCCAGGACAGTGACAGGGTAACACAAAGAATTCGACCCAACACAATCGTCGCTAAGCAAAAGGAAAAATATCTGACATATTGGGCAGAAACAACAAAAACCCAAAGCAAACTCAATTGCTACTTGGCCCTAAACAGACAATACAACATAGCTGATTACCTGACCATGGTAAAGGATAACAAACTGAGAAGAACCTTGACAAGGTACAGACTTAGCGAACATAGCCTAGCGATCGAAAAAGGCAGACACAGGCAGACCAGGCTGCCAAGAGAGGACAGGATATGCTCTCACTGCAGTCAGGGAGTGGTGGAGACAGAGATGCACTTCCTCACAGCTTGTGGAAAATATCAGGGCATCAGGGAGAATTTCTACCAAAAATTCTCACAAATATGCCCTGATTTCAGAAATCTGAATGACAACCAAAAACTCCCATTCCTACTGGGAGAGGAGAGAAGCTGTATAACACTGGCGGCACACTATGTTACAGCTTGCCATGAACAGAGGGACAACCAGTAAACTAAGAAAAAAATATATATAAACAATGCGAATGTATATTTATACACTCAGGGATATACCTGTTTATACACTGTATGAATAGAACTGCGTTTATGTGCTAAACCATAAATGTATTTTGATGCTTTGGCAACATAAGATGTAACTTATCATGCCAATAAAGCGATTTGAATTGTGAATTGTGAATTGTATGGAATTCTTCCTGGACAATTCCGCAGCCGTCAAAGACGCTACGGACGCTGCGAGGATGAGACTCGGAATTCTGCGGAATTGGGTAAGCCACCGGGTTTACCCCCTCATCCAAGACGCCGAGACGTACCTGGCCACCTGCGACACCTTAAAGGCGCATTACCAGCAGCCTACGAATGAGGTGTATGCTAGGCACCTGCTCGCTACCCGCGCACAGCGACCTGGGGAATCGGTGGAGGAGTTCCTAAGCACCCTGAAAATGCTTGGCAAAGACTGCAAGTGCCGAGATGTAAAAGCCGCAGTGTACACTGACGAGCTTGTTCGCGATGCCTTCATCACAGGCCTCAGCTCCACTTACATCCGGCAAAGACTGCTGGAAAAAACGGGGTTGGACCTGAAACAGGCTGCGGACACCGCGCGATCCCTGGATGTGGCCCAGAGAAACTCGGACGCCTACTCTTCAGCCCGCGCCGTCCACGCCGCCACGTGTGCACCGCCATCTTGGAAGGCATCTTCCCCACCCGACAGCCCGACACCGGCTGGGCCCCGCTCTCCCCCCAGAAGCCCTACGACAGCCGCGACGCGTCAGGGACCCAACTGCTACTTCTGCGGGCAGCCAAAGCACACCAGAAACCTGTGCCCGGCGAAAGGCACCACCTGCTTTAAGTGCGGTAAGAAGGGGCACTTCGGGAAGGTGTGCAGAGGGAACCCCGCCGGAAAACCAACCGCCGGAAAACCCGCCACCGCCGCGTGTGCGCCGTGGGAGCGGCCATCTTGGACGCCATCTTGCCCGACCTCGTGGGGTCCGCCATCTTGTGAGCAGACAGCGTGGACGCCATCTTGTATCGATCAGGGCCCTACAGTGGCATCGGTCACAGTGGACCAGACCAGGCCGCACCCGCTATCCAGATCAATGGTGGACATCGAGGTAAACGGGTGCCGGGTTAAATGCTTAATTGACAGTGGAAGCACGGAGAGCTTTATCCACCCAGAACTGGCACAACAACTCTCCCTAAAGGTGGTCCCTACTCAGGGTACCATCTCTATGGCTGATAAAACCCAGACATCGACCATTCTGGGTTACTGCACGGTACAATTGTGCGTTAACGGAACTGTATATGATAATTTTAAAGTATTAATCATGAAGAACCTATGTGCGAGCGTGATCTTGGGCCTGGATTTCCAGTGCAACCACCAAAGCATCACGCTCAAGTACGGTGGGTCCCAGCCGCCCCTCACAGTGTGCGGTCTGGCTACCCTGAAGGTAAAGCCGCCTTCGCTTTTCGCGAACCTTACCCCTAACTGCCGGCCAATAGCGACCAAAAGCAGGAGGTACAGCTGGGAGGACAGGCGGTTTATCGCGACCGAGGTAGACAGGCTCCTGAAAGAGCGCATTATTGAACGCAGCAACAGCCCGTGGCGCGCCCAAGTGGTAGTGGTAAGGGGTAGCGAGAAGAAACGGATGGTGATCGACTATAGTCAAACGATCAACAGGTACACCCTACTAGACGCCTACCCGCTACCCCGCATATCAGAAATGGTGAACCAAATCGCTCAATACCGGGTGTTCTCCACCATCGACCTCAAGTCAGCGTACCACCAGCTCCCTATCAGACCAGAGGACCGCCCGTACACCGCCTTCGAGGCGAACGGACGCCTCTACCAATTCCTCAGAGTCCCCTTTGGGGTGACGAATGGGGTCTCGGTCTTCCAGAGGGAGATGGACCGCATACTTGCAGGCAACCTTCCCCTACCTCGACAACGTCACCATTTGCGGTCACAACCAGCAGGATCACGACTCGAACCTCGAGAGGTTCCTGAAAACCGGACAAAAACTCAACCTCACCTACAACGAGGACAAGTGCGTTTACAACACCACGCGCCTCTGCATACTAGGCAGCGTGGTGGAGAATGGGGAAATCGGGCCAGACCCCGACCGATTGCGCCCCCTACGGGAGCTGCCCCTGCCCAACACTCCCAAAGCCCTGAAAAGGTGCCTGGGGTTATTTTCTTATTATTCCCAATGGGTCCCCAACTACTCCGACAAAGCCCGCCCCCTCTTGAAAGCATCCTCTTTCCCGCTCTCTGCTGAGGCCCACGCCGCCTTCAAAAGCATTAAGCAGGATATTGAGCGGGCCACGCTACAGGCAGTGGACGAGAACACTCCATTTCAAGTGGAAAGTGATGCATCTGACTTCGCCTTGGCGGTCACCCTCAACCAGGCGGGGCGGCCCGTAGCTTTCTTCTCGAGGATCCTCCAAGGGCCCGAGATCAGACACTCCTCCGTGGAAAAGGAGGCCCAAGCCATCGTGGAGGCAGTGCGCCACTGGCGCCACTACCTAACCGGCAAACGCTTCACCCTACTTACCGACCAGCGGTCGGTAGCGTTTATGTTCAATAATAAACAGAGGGGGAAGATTAAAAATGATAAGATTCTTAGGTGGCGGATCGAGCTCTCCACCTTCGAGTACGACATCATTTACCGGCCAGGGGCCCTTAACGAATCCCCTGACGCCCTCTCACGAGGGATGTGTGCCAGCGCCACCGGGGATCGGCTACAGACCCTCCACAACGACCTCTGCCACCCAGGGGTCACGCGGCTGTTCCACTTCATAAAGTCCCGTAACTTACCCTACTCGATTGAGGAAGTTCGGTCCCTGACCAGGAACTGCCGCACTTGCGCTGAGTGCAAGCCTCGGTTCTACCGCCCAGATAGAGCCCACTTAATCAAAGCTACACGGCCCTTTGAGCGGCTCAGCTTAGATTTCAAGGGCCCCCTCCCGTCCGTCGACCGCAACGTTTACTTCCTGAACATTGTGGACGAATACTCCCGGTTCCCATTCGCCTTCCCCTGCCCAGACATGACCAGCGCCACGGTCATTAAATGCCTCAACAGCCTGTTCTGCCTGTTCGGTATGCCGAGCTACATCCATACGGATAGGGGGGCGTCCTTCATGAGTGAAGAGCTACACCAGTACATGCTGTCCAAGGGGATCGCCACGAGCCGTACCACCAGCTACAACCCCCGGGGTAACGGCCAAGTGGAGCGAGAGAACGGGACAGTATGGAAAGCAGTCACTCTAGCTCTAAGGACCAAGGGCCTCCCTATCTCCCGCTGGCAGGAAGTCCTCTCGGATGTGCTCCATTCGATACGGTCGCTATTGTGTACGGCCACTAATACCACGCCTCATGAACGAATGTTTGTCTTTCCCCGGAAATCCACCTCAGGCGTATCCATGCCGTCATGGCTCTCCACCCCAGGTCCGGTACTCGTGCGAAGGCATGTGAGGGGCCACAAGACGGACCCTCTCGTGGAGCCAGTACACCTACTCCACGCCAACCCCCAATACGCATATGTCCGGCACGCCGACGGAAGGGAGGACACCGTGTCCATAAAAGACGTCGCCCCAGCCGGCATCGACAACAACCACGGCAATAGCGGCAACGACGATCACAGCAACTCTTACCCACCCACTACTCTTTCATCACCCCCGGAAGAACACCGACCAACGGCACCCCCACCAACTACCCCTCCAACAACCCTGGCGGCACCCCCGGCAGAGACCCAGGAGGCTACCGGGGACACCCAGCCGACACCCGCGGCACCGCAACAGCCACATCGGTCGCAGAGGACTATCAAACCCCTGAACAGACTAAATCTATAGAAGGGGTGAATGTGATGAAATATTCCATTCACCACTGCCTGTGACTGAGATCGGTTTCAGTGTCATTTCCCTTCCCCCAGACCTCATTGTATTGTGTACTGGAATGTGCTGTATTGTATACTGGAATGTGCTGGAATGTGCTGTGTGTAGGGCTCCGCCCATACCTGGCCCCGTTTGTAAGCTAGCTTCAGTCTGGCCTCTGTCTCCAGAAGGAAGTCATCTCTCTCTCTTACGTGTTACTTTCTAAGTTAATAAAAGCCTTGTTTTTGTTCTGCTAACTTCGAGTCTCGGAATTATTGAGGCACATCAGCATTGACCCACCGAGCCACCATGGCATTTCTGCACAAGGAGGTCACTTTCTTTTCTCCCAATCGTATGAAGTGAAAATATCTGAAAAATAAATTAAAATGGCGTGATCCATTGAGGATAGTGACATAATTAACACCATAAGATGGGGTGATAGTTTGCAAGGACTGATGGGTTAGGTTTTTTTTTTTGAGGAGTGGGTAATGACAACAGTTTTGAAAAAGAGAGGGATAATGCCCGAGGAGAGGGGACCATTTACAATGTGACGGGAGCCAGAAAGGGACGTTAAGTAATATGGGATTTAGTGACAATGGGACCAAGGGTACAGGGGTTGGGTCTCATCGATGAGGTGAGCTTGGAGAGAACCTGGGGGAAACTAGAGAAATATGTGGTTTAGAGTTAAAGTAGAGGGAACGTTTGGCTCGGTGGGCAAGGGGAATCAAGGAAGCAACAGAGGCAGCTGAATGGGTGGTTTCTATCTCAGTAAATGAAGAAATTGCTGAATTTCTCACACTTACACTTGTTCGATGTAAGGGTGGAGAGGGCGGGCAGAGAGGTTTACACTGGTAGCTGATCGTGGTGAAAAGGAATCTGGAATTACCTTTGCCCTCTTGGAGGATCGTTGATTAGTGGACGATTTTGGTAATGATTGAGACCTGATGGGACTTGATGTGGTTCCGCCAACTCTGGAAATGGATGGCTAAGCCAGTTGTGCACTCAGTACACTGAAGTTTGCGGTCCTTGGCTAGTTCCACTTTGCTGTTTAGGTCGACAAGGCTTTTATTTACCAGCATCTAAATGCCAGTGAACTTTTATGTTAGCCAAATGGGGAGGGAGTCGAATCTTTGCCAACATTAATAAATAGCTTTAAAAGCAAGTTTGAGAACTATTTAAAGCTTTGCTTGCAAGTGTTGTGATACTACCTCCTCAAGGCTCACTCCTGCGTTATACTGCAGTTTGTGTCAATGCAAAGCTGAAACTGTTTTGTATAAATATAGCTGGCCTGTTGGTAGCTGTAAATGTTTGTAAGTATAAGCTGATGAAATAGTTTAACAGAGACGTTAAAAGGTCAGAGATAAAGCAAACACCTCTGTGTCATTTCACGATTGTACCGTTTCACCCTTAGACCTGTCGTTAGAAACATTTACACAATATGCACTGCAACTGCATGATGTTTGTCAGGTAAATATGTCACCATTATACTGAGGTATGCAGATGTGTGACAGGACTGTGCCCATCTAGTATCTCAGTAAACATTGATATTGCCCTGAGAAAATATCATTTTAAGGTTAAAATAATGAACACAGTTTTCAACACCTATGATTTAAAATATAACTGAAAAGTACAAGGATTGATTGAAAGAAATTCTCCCACTCCTTTCTAGACCACATTTGTCATGTGCACCAGGCTGTGAATTGAAGCTGCTTTATCCATGTACTCTTTATATGCCAGTACTTAAATATTTTCAGAAATGGGCATGGCGGGCAAGGGATAAAGAGATGATTGAACTGGACTCTCTAATACTGGAAGTACCCCGTTAAGGATAATAGATGTGATCTTCACAATTCATATAAATCAACATTCATATTGAAAGAAATCTCCAAGGTTTCTTTTTTAAAATTCTGTTTTGAGTAAAATTCCTTAAATAAAACTAAAATAAAATGCTAATCTCAAAGGAAAAGCTCCCAGAATATTTCTCATTAGTTAAAACATCATCTGTCCAGTGGGAGAGAAACATCACAGGAATAAGTAGAGATAAAGAACCTACAGGACTAATTTGTAGCTTATTCAAATCTCCCCGGAGGTGATCAGTAAGTGATTCTTTGCTTTGGATTAAGGCAGAGGAGGGATATACTATCAGCATATTTATCATGAAGAAGAATCTTGGTTCAATGAACTGTCAGGAAGCAGGAAGAACACCAAATGGACATTTGACGAAAGGTCATCGACCTGCAACGTTGACTCTTGTTTCTCTCTCCACGGATGCTACCCTGGCCTGCTGAGTTTTCCAGCGTTTTCTGTTGTTATACCAAATGGACATTGATGGTCAGACCACCTATTCACCCAAGAAACAGTCAACACATTAACAGAATCCCAGCCAAATCCCAACCTTTGTATTTATTTTAATAAAAGGATTTTAGGGCCAGTGTGGTGTTGCAATGCACTCATTGGAGCTCCAACACGTGGCACCATGTTGCAATGAGATACAAGCTCAATGCCTCATTCAGCTGACTTCATGATCTCAATTGCGCTGCTGTGGCCCTGTATCCCACAGAGGCCAGGTATCTGCCCCCCAACCACACAATGGAAGCAGAGGAAAGGAAGGGGTGGGTTATCCATATGCTATTGGAGTTCAACTCTGAGTAGCCATCTTGAGAGTTGAATAGGTAAATGCATGGGAGCAAGTCATTTATCCAGTTGTCCTATCAGTCAAGGAAATGCATAACAGAGGGAAACCAGAAGAAGGGGAGAAATAAGGAAAATCGGAAGGAAAAAGATGACATTTTAGCAGTTATCAAAATGCTTTGGTGAACTTGAGATAAAGTTGGTTCTCTTTACAAAGAGATTTATGAATATTTTGCTCTTTAAAATATTAAAACTATTATCTGTCAATTTCCTAGAAATTCGAAGGATGTGGGCCACCACAAGTTTAAGCTAGAGATACAATTTTTAAAAGGAGGTAAAATGATCCCCAGTACTATAATAAGAACACTTCACTTAATAGAGCACAGTATGAAATATGGCTTCCAAACCCATTATACTTCTACCACTCACTTTATTAAAAGTCCCTTTTATACTGCCAGGGAGTCTGTCTGTGAGCCTATTTCCAGCGTCTAGACTATTAATATCCTGCCCCAGGTGGCAGACTCAGTGACCCCAGGATAAAAAAGCCCAAATTACTTGTGCAAATGCTGGGCGCTGGCTCGTGGTTGCTGGTCTCCCAAAATTCAATGTGAACAAGCAGCAATACAAAAATGGCTTAAGAATAAGGGAATTAAAAATAATTCATGACTATTTACCAAGGTTAATTAGCAACAGCAGACAGGTGAACTCCTGATAAGACCAATTTAGGGCAAGAGCAAATTACGTTATTGGTGAAATTCCAACTCCTTTTATGAAGAATCTGGCTATAATCCATACCATGTACTTAATGGTCAATTTAGCTCTCAAACAGGTTAGATCTATAACACAAGGGAAATGGCCAATGGGGTCTAATTAAGTAGTCATTCCCATTAGACTGGAATACAGGACACAATAAATGACTTGTGTGCTGATTATAAACCGCAGGCAGGACAAGGTGTTTAAAGTGTGGGGAGGGGTCATCTAGTGTGCAAGACATCACAGACAAACTGAAATGATTGCATTGGTGCAGGTTGTATCCAGGAGATTTCCAAAGGAAGATGCAAGAAGGACTATTTCTTCTCTTCACTATTTGTAGTGAAATTGTAAGCACAACGACCCGTAATTTACGGTCAGCGGCGAAGCAAAGGCGTTTGCCGCAGGCCCCGAAGTGAGCTTCCCACAATCTCTGTGGCGAGAAGTTCAGCTTTACTGACGTGCAGTTGAAATGGATTGGAGGGTAGCTAATGTTACCCCACTATTCAAAAAAGGTGGTAGAGAGAAAACGGGGAATTATAGACCGGTAAGCCTGACCTCGGTAGTGGGGAAAATGCTAGAGTCCATTATAAAGATGTAATAGCAGAGCACTTGGAAAACAGTGACAGGATCGGACAAAGTCAACATGGATTTACAAAAGGTAAATCGTGCTTGACTAATCTACTGGAATTTTTTGAGGATGTAACTGGTAAAATAGATCAGGGAGAACCAGTGGATGTGGTGTATTTGGACTTTCAGAAGGCTTTTGATAAGGTCCCGCATAAGAGATTAGCGTGTAAAGTTAAGGTACATGGGATTGGGAGCAAGGTATTGACTTGGATAGAGAACTGGTTGGCAGACAGAAAGCAAAGAGTTGGAATAAACAGGTCTTTTTCCGAATGGCAGGCAGTGACTAGTGGGGTACCGCAGGGATCGATCCTAGGTCCCCAGCTATTCACAATATATATTAATGATCTAGACGAGGGAACTAGATGTAATATCTCCAAGTTTGCAGATGACACAAAGCTGGGTGGGCGTGTGTGCTGTGAGGAGGATGCCGAGAAACTCCAGTATGATTTGGACAGGTTGGGTGATTGGGCAGAAGCATAGCAGATGCAATATAACGTGGATAAATGTGAGGTTATCCACTTTGGTGTCAAAAGCAGGAATGCAGATTATTATCTGAATGGCAATAGATTGGGAGAAGGGGAAGTGCAACGAGACCTGGGTGTCCTTGTGCACCAGTCGCTGAAGGTAAGCATGCAGGTGCAGCAGGCGGTTAAGAAGGCAAATGGTATGTTGGCCTTCATAGCGAGAGGGTTCGAGTACAGGAACACTGATGTCTTGCTGCAGTTCTACAGGGCCTTGGTGAGACCATACCTTGAGTATTGTGTGCAGTTTTGGTCACCTTATCTGAGGAAGGATGTTCTTGCCATGGAGGGAGTGCAGCGAAGATTCACTAGGCTGATACCTGGGATAGCAGGAATGACGTATGAGTAGAGATTGGGTCGATTGGGCTTATACTCGCTGGAGTTCAGAAGAATGAGAGGGGATCTCATGGAAACTTATAAAATTCTAACAGGACTAGACAGACTAGATGCAAGAAGGATGTTCCTGATGGCTGGGGAGTCCAGAACCAGGGGTCACAGTCTAAGGATAAGGGGTAAGCCATTTAGGACAGAGATGAGGAGGAATTTCTTCACCCAGAGAGTGGTGAACCTGTGGAATTCTCTACCACAGAAGGCAGTTGAGGCCAATTCATTAAATATATTCAAGAAGGAGTTAGATATATTTCTTAAGGCTAAAGGGATCAAGGGATATGGAGAGAAAGCAGGGACCGGGTACTGAATTTGGATGATCAGCCATGATCTCGCTGAATGACGGAGCGGGCTCGAGGGGCCGAATGGCCTACTCCCGCTCCTATCTTCTATGTATCTATGTAAATCAGCGCAGTTTAGTGGGAATCCCATAGCGCGCGAGCTGTTGTGATGTCAACAAGCTGCCTAAGCAGCCAATCAAAATGCAGAATTCTCACAGGCAGTGAACCAGGAAGTGAAGAAGTTCCTTTGGCTCCTAACTTTTTTTAAATGTTATAGGAGAAAAACAAAGATTGGGGCTCTCACATGGGGAAAAATTAAACCTGAAATAAAGATGAACAAACTTAAAAAAAAAATGTAAAATTTCTTAAAAATGTACATTTTTATTAAAATGTATAAATTTGACACTCCATGAAATTAAAATTAGTTTTTCAGGGCCATTAATGTTTGTTTAGCAGTCAGTACACCGTTAAAACCCCAGTTACACCTAATCCAAAAGGGTCTAACATTTAATGGGGTATTTACCAGCGATATTGCCATGGAAGAGCGAAAGTTATTGTCAGTTTCACTGATTTGACAGATTACACTGATTGCCGGCTGTGGCGCACAGGGCAGCCAGTGTCGGACCTGAATGACTGACGACAACTTCAGGATTTCCACATTAGGATGTGCATGCGCTACATCCTGAAGTTGCAGTCAGTTCACTGTTCATGCTGTTCATTCACTGTTACTACCCACCCAAATTCCAGGCCATTATCAGCATATTTAAAAATGCCAGTAGAAACAGCACACAGAAGAAACCTCCTACCCGGGTTGTGTAACATCAGTTCCTCAGCAATTTTACCCTCAAGACTTTCGGCTTCTTTCAATGTTACTGTCCTAGTCTCTGTCCATTGTGGAGTTGGTATGGATATTATATAACATGGAGTTTATATAATTTCTTTGGGAAGGAACTGTTTCAGACATTCTCTGGGCTGGAGATCATAGGCATAGACCATATTTTTCTTCCTTTCCAAAAAACAGGTTAAATGATCTTTTAAAATGACTTGGAATACTCTCACAAAATGGTGGCATTGTATGGTTTTGACCTGTGTGATTTGTGAAGAGTTGCAGCCAACCATGACGCACTTGTAATAGTTATCCCATAATGCTTCCCAAGCAGCAGGATGAATCAATTAACCAGTATTAGCACCTAAAAGCTTATTACCCAGCTGTGGAATGTTGAAGGTTTTCACAAATTGCTCATTGACCACAGAGAAAAGCCAATAGTAGCATTGGACCCTTGTACTTGCTTGAAAACTGCATAATCGAGAAATGTGATGATTGTTTTGGAGCATGAGGACAACCCCGTAACCATAATTTGTTGGAGGCAACAAGCATGGCAATATGCCACAGGCAACGTAAACTACATCAACAGCTTGAAGGAGGTCTGGAGAAAGTGGTATGGCTCAAATAAATTACACAGAAGCAGCACCGAGCTTATGTAGGCAGAAAGAAAAGTTGCAAGGAATAATAGCTCTTCATATTTAGGTATTTCATAGGATTTTGGTAGACACATGGATAGCTACGTGTGTGCAGAAGCCATCAAGTTGGAAAAACTTTAGTTGCCTATCCTTCGGCAGTTGTTGGCCACTGCTAAACCGTAGCTCGTTTAATGTGTAGAAGTACAGAGCTTCATGTACCTCCTTGAGGCATTGCTGCATAGCAAAGCACATCACTCTTAAGATGTTTCCTATACATATTTGGAAGGGCCCTGGGTATAAAATATGAGCACAGAGCTGACCTTGACTGCTATAGCTAATGGCAAACTGTCCCTGCAGGTCTTCTACCAGCACACCTCAGTCACAGCCTGCCTGCTGAACATGAGCCTACTCACGAACTACGCTTCCATCATGTCCGGGTAGCTGAACCCTGTTGCAGTAGACCCAATGCGTAGGATAGACCCTGCTGCAAGTTGAGCATTGCCCATTACCTCTGCATTCATGGCCCACTTTCTCCTCCTCCTTCTGTTACACTATGAGATACTCAGCAAGGACCATTACCCCACTTCTTTGGGCAGAAAATGATTATCACCATTGAAGAGATCGCAAAGTCTCTGTTTGAAGAATGGACTCAGTCAAGAATATTTCTGTGGACTTTATGGGCTGAGGGTATTTTCCCTGTGGTGGGATCGCCCTGTGCAAATGCGTGGGGAACTGGTTTGTTAAAACTCCAGAGAATGCATGGCAGTTGGCTGTGACAAAAGAACTGTCAGTCATCCAGAATGTATGGGTTCGCCCAACAGTCCTGGAAAAAGGAAGGGGGCCATTGAACTTGAAAAAGCCACTCTAATATGCAAAGCACTTCTCACCTCCATCTCAGAAGAGAAGCAGAACAATGAACCCACTGGCCTCAGCCAGCCGAAAAGGAGCCAGTTTTTTTCCCAACACAAAGACCGAAAGATATGTCCCAGACTTAGGGCCATTAATCCAATGCTCGTGGTCCGAGGATGACCCATCACTGATTAAGCACCTGAGTGCTTAGAAACAAAAGGATTTTAAAGATTGGCAGGAAAGATAGGGGTAGCCAGACTCCTATAAAAGATAGATTATTTTCCACCATTCTCTCTCTCTCTCGCTCCCTGCTCCAACAAGATCGAACTAACAAGAAGTACCAGAGAAGCCGATGAGCGGAGCGATCGAAACCGACCATGTGTGGGGGTAAGCATAGTCTCGATTGTCCCAAGCCAGTAACCCGTGAGCTGTAAGGGCTCAGAGTTTTCTCAGAAGTGAAGTTTTGGGCTATTCCGAGGGTGGGAGCTTCGTTTGGTTCAGCCAGGTGAAGGGGTTTATGCGACTGGGTAATTCGTTGGTAGGGGTGGAACTAGAGTCCACCATAGCAACAAGGGATTTACTGCTTGTTATAGTCCCCAGTTTTGTACTGTATGTATATTGATTGTAACCTGGATTTTATTCTCCACAAAGACAGTGATTTCATGTAGTAGTGCATGTTTTAGCCAGTGTATGTTAGACCAAATAAATAGAAGTTTGATTTTTCACTGAAGCATTCCTGTCCATGACTTATTTTATTTACACTCTGAATAATAATTCCTGGGTATAGAACTTTCGTAAGGCGGGGGCGATTCGAACCGTCCGTCTAGCAATTGGGCTAGGATCAAAAACCGCTTACACCATGATGAAATGATACTTAAACTTCCTTCACTTTGTTAAGCTCTCTAATGCCATGTATGATATTGCAGGGCTGCATCTCCCCAGTCCTCCACCATTGCTGTTCTGAACTCACCACTGGTAGGTCCATGGCAGAAACCTGGGAAGATACTGGGGTTGATCCTCCTGACTTTCCCTGCATTCCTGTAGGGAAGCACCTGGCAACAGAAGTGCTGTCCCTCAGCAATGTGGCTGAATTAGAAAATTCAGCAATGAGAGGTCACAACTGAGAGAACTTGCATTTATATAGCACCTTTCACATCCTCAGGATGTTTCAAAGTGCATCACAGCCAATGGCACACAATTGAAGCATAGTTGCTGTTGCTTTTTGTATACACAGTAGCCAATTTGTGCACAGCAAATTCCCCAAAATATCAATAAAATTGGGACGAATTAATCTGTTTTGCTGTTGGCTAAAGGATGAAAGTTGTTTAGGGCATTATGCTGCCCCCTCCTCTTTGGAAAAAGTGCCATGGGATTACTTGGCTGGATTTTCCAGGGGGTCAGCGGGTGTGATCGGTGGCGGGTCAGGTGGGAAAGTGTTATTTTCCCCAGCGGGTCAGGGCCCCACTGTGAACCTGCCGTCATGTGCCTTTACCAAATGTTGGGTCTGTCAGCACTGAGCAGACCCAACACGCAGTGGCGGGGAGGGCAATTAAAATCATTAGTGACTTGTTTACAGTCACTTAACGATGGTTTTTTTCTCGGCTTTTTGAATTTGACAGCTCGTCCACCAGTTTCCCGCTGTGCCCAGACCTCGTCTGTGAAGCTGAGGCAGGAGCTCACTAGCCATTGAATCAGCTGATGAGTTGACAGCTTCAAATGTCAAGTAAAAGCTCCCAGCTGATTGAGAAATGTTCCCTTAACCATTGGCTTCTCTAAACTGCATTTCCACTACAGATTCAGGATGCTGCAAGTCTTTACACAAGTCTCCATCCAGTCTGACCTCATTACCTCTCCCAGCATTGACAGATTGCTTCTGTCATCTCTACTTCAGCTGCCATCTATTCCATCAGCATGGGTGCCCTTGAAACTCTCTCACCTTGGTCCTCAGAATCCCACCAGGATCAGCCCCAACACCAGCATCACCAGGCACATGAGCAGCACTAACAACAACACCAACCTGCTCCGCAATCAACTGATGCTGCACAGGTCATAGGGTATCAGCACCCGACCACATTGCTGCCCAGGAGGCCAGGGATGGCCAGATTTACTTCACTTGACACTGTATATCCTGGCTGTCACATGATGTGCCAGGTTGGCACCACCCCACACCAACAACACCATAAAGCATCCCTGCAATGCCCAAGCCATTCCTTTTACACATCACCATTGCGGGGGGGGGGTTACTATTATGTCTCACCATTCACTGCAACTCACAAGCTACTTCCAAAGGTGCACACAAATCTGTCCAAGAACACATAAACAGAAACTTATCATGAACATTGGCTAAAACACCCAAGTGTCTACCCTTGTGTGTTGTTAGTTGGTATGATTGCACCAGGATGAGGGTGAGTGTGAGGGGTGGCTAGTGAGATGGGGATGTGATAACATAGATAGAGAGGGATGGGCGGAGGTGCAAGGTAAGTTGGTGTGAGTAAGGATGTGTAGGGGTAGGGTAGGGAAGGCAGAGTGATGGGGATGTGATGAGAGGCACAGCAGGATGAGTTGAGTGTGGCTTTGTGCTAATGTTTCGTGATCTAGTGAGATTATTGAAAGGTTCGCGGCATTGCACCCAGGTCCTCCTGACCATATCCCTGCTTGTGCCCTCCTGTGCAATGTGCAACCAGGCTGTGTTGATCTCCTGGGGAGATCTCTTCCGCCCGTGGGAAGGGAAGAGGACCTCCATGTGTGTTGTGACTTGAGTCATGGGAGAGACTGGGTGCAGCGATTGTCAGTGTTTGCAGCACCTCAATTCTGTAGAACACTGACAGCTCAAATGTCAAAATAAATTTGGCCATGGTCCCTTTAAGGAAACCGGCTGATGACGTGTCATCAAATGATGTCACCAGACGCTCTTCCTGTAATAGGCCGGGAAAAATGCTGGGCGGGCGTAACAAGCCCCATCTAATTCATTTCAGAGGCTGGGATGGAGACAGCAGCGGGGTCGTGACCCGCCACCGACGTCGGCCACCACGGACCCGCTAAGGTTCATAAAATCCAGCCCCTTATATCCACCTGAGGAGGCAGGCGGGACTTTGGTTTAACATCACAGCTGAAAGATTGCAACTCCCACAATACAGCACACCCTGAATGCTACACTGAAGTGCTAGCCTAGTTTATGTACTCAAGGCCAGGGATTTCCTCGATACTTCTCCTGCTTCACCACTGTAACTTTGAGGGAGGTTCAGCGGAAATCCCATTTAGACATATAACACAGGGCTTCTGCCAAAGTTATGGCGGCACAGGAAAATCCAAGGAAACCCACTCCCTCATGGTAGGGCTTGGACCCAGGAATCAGAGGTGAGCATGCTACCATTGAGCCAAGCTGGGAAAGAGCTATTCTACAACTTGATATTGATTTTCACTTTAAAGATATATAATAATTAAGAAATTTATGAAATATTTGTAAACTGATAAATTATCCTAAGATCAATAGAATTTATGTTTTGTGTTGCTGCCAGCTCTGTGTTGTTATCAGGATATCATATCTGATTTGAAGCCATTGGGAAGCAATAAAAGTGAATGAGATGGAATTGGACTAATCAGTCACCTGCGAGCTCATTTTTAACGTGGAAGCAAGTCATCCTCGGTTCCGAGGGACTGCCTAAGAAGAAGAACATAAAAGAACTTGGCTGAACTCAACCTATTTTCTGGCATAATTGCATATTTTTGTAATGCAATAAAAAAATCTTTACAGTTCTGGCAGAATCAAGGTTGGAGCTGGGAGGACCTGGATTCTTCTAGAATTGTTGTTGGCACAGTTAAGAAGTGATCGAAATAAAAATGAAATCACAAGCAACACAATGAGCAACCATCTTCAGAAAAAACAACCGAGAGAATTGAGACAGAAGTGGAGAAAGCGAATGAAAGAGGCGGTAGAGAGAAACAGATAACACAGGGAAAACAAGTGCAAAAGGTAAAAAATAGTATCAGGAGTAGAAAGAAAAATATTTAGTAACAAATAGAATAAAATAGCAATTCTTACACCACAAGCTGCTGTTGGAATCAATTTGTGCATGCAATATTTTTCCTACATACACAAATCAATTTGACAGTAGCGTAGCAGTACAGAAAATGCAGTTTAATGTATACAGTGTGATTGTTCCTTACAGCAAGAATATTTTGTTTTGTGAAGATTGTGATCTTCACAGTAAGGGATATGAACCCCTGAAATGGAATACCTTTGCACTTTGGACAGTTAGTTCTTCTGTTAAAATAGAAGACAGAGGAATTCCATTGGGGCACATGTTCGCATAGTGTCGCAGATCAGCTGTAACATGGCCACATACAGTCTCATAATCACTCTACTCTGTCGCAACAATGGCCCACATTTTGCATTAATAATAACGGCGAGACTGTCAGTGCTCACCGTTATTATTGAATAAATTGGTCAGCAACTTCTGGAGTACGCACATGCACAGTTAAACGCAGAAATCCGGAAGTTGCGGTCTGATTTACCTTTTTCCTCCACAGGCTGTGCTATAACAGGACCTCGCAGATAGATTCGGCATTGAAATTCATTGGCGTGAAGTTGCTGTACTTTCCCACTAGTTACCCACTGAACACACCAGGAAAAGTTAGGGCTGGTGCATTCAGGAGTAAGTGAATTTTTAACTGCATGATAAGTGATAATTACTGCCAAACAACCTCTCTGGCCCTGAAAATTTAATTTTACAAGCGAGGAGTCTCATTCCTACAGAAGTTAATTAGTCTTGGAGATTAAAAAAAAAATTAATGAAAAACATTTTTTCTTTACCTTTTCTGTCTGTCTCTTTTATCTCTCTCTTTTAATCTCGCCTGTCTTTCCCAATCTTTATTTTATTTTCTGGACATGAATTAAATCTAATTTATACTTCCTGCTTTATACTTCCTGGTTTAGACTCTGCATGGCTCAGTGAGAATTCTTCAATCTGATTGGTTGAAGAACCTTGCTGTTTCTTGCCCTGGTCACAGATGCCCTGTAAACCACGCTGGATCACATGCTGGATTAGAGCAAGTCTCTGCTCAAAAGTGGGATCTTTGTGGGCAGAAGTCGGCGAGGTGAATGGTGAGTGCCATTCCTTCACTGCTGACTGCAAAATCCAGGCCAATGTGTCTTAACCCCAACCTCAGAGGAACATCCAGTAATGTGATCGCACCCCCCACCCCCACCGCACACACATACTTGCCACCCCCAGTTCCCACAATAGCCACTCTTCCGGCCTTTCTGTGTGAAATTGGCAGTTTGTGGGCTGGTTTGTGGCCCACATCCACTCGGAACTGAGCTGAGATTCTCCAGATGCATATTATAGTCGTGAACTATAGATGTTCTAGCGTTTCCTTTGATTACCTTTGGGAGTCAGAGAGAAATTATGTTGGACCTTCCCATTGGAAATTAAATCATTATGGTAGGATCCATAACAGGTTAAATTGCAGATGATCTGCAGAACAGTTTGCTTGATGGGCTGAATGGCCTTTTCTTGTTCCTACTGTTCTACAGGATCCTCACAGCCAAAACAGACAACTTTCATCCAATCAGTCTGACTGTCACAGGTCAATGGGAAAGTGCAGATCCACTACACCACTCAGTTCCCCATGAACTGACCCTTCCCACCGCTCACCCATTGAGCCATGTGTTCAGCATAACTGGTGGCCCTCTCAACATGCCTATAGTCCATGCGACGATAACCCATTCAGTGCTGCTCTTACGAGGTGTACTGCCACAGTCCTGCCCTTGTAAATAAATGATACATTTCAGCACATTCTTTACCCTGTGGAGATATCTAAGTTTAATTACTGACACGGGTGATCTCTGTTCTCGTCTGCACAAGGCAAAATCCTAACGCGTTACATTTTATTTTAAAATCAGCTGTCATAGTTAAAGACAGGCAGCCTACTGGGTTTCAAACTTTTTTATATCTAATTGTACAACTGAATATTTAGGGAGCAGGAGACACAATCCTCCAAATCAGATGTGACAGAGTAAAAAGCAGCATGAAACTGTGGCTGGGTTGCAATTAATAATTGAAAGATACAAGCCTTCAGTGGCTAGGCCTGGCAGAAAGGGCTAGAAAAATGAAAGGGAAGAGAAAGTGAGAAGAGAAGCAAAGCGAGAAAGCAGGAATGAAGTGAAAGTTAAAGATATGCAAGACAAACAGAAGAAGCACCTACTTCTACAGAACAACAGAGAAACGAGGAAATACATTGTTGTTGCTTTTCACTTCAATCATTTTGGAAGAAGCTATTGTTCATTGGAATTTTCAATTAATTCTGACGCCGTCCAGGTGATATTACTCTATAACATGAACATTTGTATCTGGACTAGATGATGAAGACTAACGTTACTCTGTAATTTTGTAATTATAATAAGTTAAAGGGGGGTGAGATTGGGATGGGGAGAGAAGGGAGGGAGAGTTGGCGGAGAGTGGGATGGGGGAGAGTGGGGGGAAAAGTGGGTTGGAGAGTGGGGGGGGGAAGTGGGGGGAGGAGAGTGGGATGGGGAGAGTGGCGGGAAAAGTGGATTGGAGAGTGGGGGGGAAGTGGGGGGAAGGAGAGTGGGACGGGGAGAGTGGGACGGGGAGAGTGAGACAGGGAGAGTGAGACAGGGAGAGTGAGACAGGGAGAGTGGGGGGAGTGGGGAGAGTGAGACGGGGAGAGTTGGGGAAGAGTGAGATGGGGAGAGCAGGGGGGAGAGTTGGGGGAGAGTGAGACGGAGAGAGTGGGGGGGAGAGTGAGACAGGAAGAGTGGGGGGAGTGGGGAGAGTGAGACGGGAGAGTGGGGGGGGAGAGTTGGGGGAGAGTGAGATGGGGAGAGTGAGGGGGGAGAGTGAGACGGGGAGAATGGGGCGAGAAAGTGGGTTGGAGAGTGGGGGTGGAGAAGAATGGGACGGCGAGAGTGGGACAGGAGAGTGGGCGGGGAGATCAGGGGAGGCGGGGAGTGTGGGTGGATGGAAGTGGAAGGAAATGAAAAAAAAAAGGTGGCTGGGGAGACATACTAACCTCAGATCTGACAAAAACAGAAGTGAACCACAATGGAGATACATTTCAACTTGGAAGTCCCACAAAGAAGCTTCACTATATTCGTTGAGGATCTGCATTGTATTATAGGGTGAGAGGCCTGACCATGTGAATTTTACTCCAATATTTTTTTAGTTGTTTTTGTAAATGGTTCATGTAACAAATAATGAAATACTTGTTTTCATGAGATTCTGAGGCGACCAAACTATCCAGATTCAATTTCAATGTTTAAAAGCACAGTGTGGTGATTGGCTGATCACTCCTTGTTTAAACTCAATTGAGAACAGTCAGGGTTGACTGAAGATACTCTCATGAGATACTCTGAACGTATGACAGGTGACAGATTTCTTCTCCAATTTGAGCTAGGCAATGATATTTTGAACCAGAAAAATAACCTTGTGGCTCAAACAGTAGCAGAAATTGGGGTTGAATAGCACTAATAGACTTCATCTAGATTCTCCTGGAGATTAGAAGATAGGAGTCTGAATTAAGGACAATTTATTCCCACTCCGCCTTCAGATTGAATATTTCAGTAAATGCAAACTTTGTGAGGAGAGAAGCTCTTTGATTTGTCTTCAGTCTCCTTCCTAATGTCAACTTCTCACCAGGGGACAGGCTGTTAATTTATTAAAATTGCATGAAACTAGTTTTTCTACACAAGTACTGGTGTTGCAATAATGAAGTTTACATTTTTCAAAACAGATAATAGCTTTAAGATTACTCAAGTATCGTATAACTTTTGGCAAATTATTGTTGTAGCTTTGATCTTAGTCAACAAGTCACAGCAAACTAGGCACGTTTCTGTTAACTATATTGGCCCAGAAATTCAGGTCGGGGGCTTCCCGCGGGTGCAAGCCCCCGACCTACACTTACGTATCGCGCTGACATTTGAAGACTGGGCCTGCGTGGATTTCTGGTCTGTGGCCCGGTTCAGCTCCCGGCGCGCTGTGCGTGCGTGATCCAGCGGCGTACTTAGTGCGATGAGCCGGCTGGGATCACGTGAGCACTGGGCAACCAATGGGAGTTTACAAAAGTCCATTCATGAGTTAGACATAAGACCTGTCAAACTCATGAAAACTCCGGGCGCCCAAAACAGTACTTAAACTTTAAATAAAAGTTTAAAAAACATCCCACTAATTAAATTAACTATTAATAACTGTAAAAAACTATTTTAAACAATTATTCAAATTTCTGCCAAAATTTTTTTTTCAAGAAATCGGGTCAAAAAATACACTTACCTTACTGTAAATTCTTTAAAAATAATAAACCTGTGGAAAAAAAATTTCTAACTTTAATTATTAGACCACTTACCTTTTAAAACTAAGTCCTTACGACTGCTTTTTACATTCGTAAAAAGTGGAGGCCTTCATGCACGGATAAACCTGTCAAAAAAAACGAAGTTCAACGCGTACGTGCTGCCTGAAACGTCGCACGGGAACCGCCTCTTAACCCCTTGGTTCAGAGGAGAGGAAATGCCGGTTTTCCGCGCATGCGCTGTGCATGCTGAAATCCAGCACTTCCAACGGGCCCACGCGTGAGTACCCCGTCCATACTCACGCGTTGGGACCGGAATTACTGGGCCATGAAAACCAAAGGCAGCTTCTGCCATCAGAGTAACCAAAATTTGCGATTACACTAATTTTCCCTCACGGAAAGGATTTTGAGAGCCCATTTCTACTAAGTGGAGAGAAATCACAGCCGCGGAAAAATTGGTGATTCAACTTCTTTCACCTCAACAAACATCTGTAAAGCAAAAGATGAAGTTTTGGGACAGGACAGTACCTTGCTTTAAGCCCATGAAGATGGTGAAGTATCTTGTGTCTGACTTGAACAATAACAAAGCAACAGATGGCGTCACTATAATTGCCAATGCTAATCCGAATATTGGCTGGTCTCTGCGAAACTTTAAATTTCGTTGGCGTATCAATGACGGGAGAACATCGTCCCGGAATTTGCAGTCGGTGTTCATCGTCATTAACCCTCCGAAACTGGCCGCAACTTCAGGATGCAGCGCATGTGCACCTAAACGCGGAAATCCTAAGATTGCGGTCTGTCATTCACTGTTCTGACACTGGCTGTGCTGTGGACCCCCCATAGCCAGCAATCAGTGAAATCAGTAAAATCAATGAAACTGACAAAAACTTGGCCATTTCCGCACTAAAATCTCTGTTAAATACCCCATTAAATGTTAAACCTGGTTGGAATAGGTGTAACTGGGATTTTAACCATGTATTGACTGCTAAACAAACATTATGGCCCTGAAAAACTAATTTTTATATTTGTGGAGTGTCAAATTTCTCCATTATGATAAAAATTACAATTTTTAAAAAACTTTAAAAAAAATATTTCAGCTCCCACCTTATCCCCATGTGAGAGTCCCAATCTTTATTTCGCTCTCTGTAACATCTTTAAAAAGTCCAGATAAAAGCAGCTTCTCGTTTCCTGTCTGTGAGAATACTGCAATGTGATTGGCTGCTTAGACAGCTTGTTGACGTCACAGCAATATCGCTCCAGGGATTCCCATTACAGAGCGCTGAAATCACTTGAACATTGAAAAAGCCAAACTTCTCGCCACAGAGATGGCGGGATCTCTGTGGGCAGCTTTGCTTCGCCGCTGACTGCAAATTATGGGCCATTATGTTAAGCTGGCTCTAGTTAATCACTGTCCTATCACAACGAACAAGTCATCTGCAGCCATTGTAGAAGTGTGCCTAAGCAGAGCATGACTAATTTCTGCTGTTGGTATTAACAGTGCTAATCTGCCTGTAGGGTACTGGTGACTCATCACCCAGTTTAGGTGAAAGGAAGAGAGTTTCACAGAGGGTTCTCAACACTGATTTGAAACCTATCACACTGCACCTGAAAACATAACTGTACATGCTTGGGAAGTATCAAGCCTATAGAATTTGGACTTAAAGGCAACATCCTACCCCAACAGCATGACAACAGAGAGGGAATAAATTAATTTTTAAAAATCCGAAGCATTCAAAAGATATTGGGCCAACCTTTGCTATCGGAGGATTCCCACGGGCAGATGTCTCCGACCTGCAAAATGTCTATGAAAATACCTGGTGGCCCGGGAAGAATGGCGGCTTGCAATCCTGGGCCTCTCCGGGTCCGCGTGGGCAGAGCCCCACGTATCCCAGGGGCGCAAGCGGTTCGTAGGCACTCCTGGGATCACGTGGGCCGGCCCAACCAATAAAAGAAGGGAATCCCCATTCATACTTTTGACAGTTGTGTACGTACAGAATTGTCAAAAGTATGAATGGGGATCACTTAAAAAATACACCAACACATGAAAATATATATATTTTTTAATTACATATTTAAAATACCATTTCATTAAATATTTTAAACAAAAATTAAATTTTTTAGAAAAAGAGTATTTTTAATTTATAAAAAGTGATAACATTTTATTTTTCTATTTTTAAAACTCTTATGCTGGTAAAAGCAGGCCTTCTGCCAGCTTTTGCCAGGTGTAAGAATTTGACAGGCATTCAGCGGGCGGAAGTTGGGCAAATAGCGCAACTCTCCACCCGCGGAGGCCCTTGTCCCGGGGATGCGGAGGATCTTGAGAGATCGCAGGTGCTGGGTTTCAGCTCATGCGCTTCGCATACCTAAACCCGGAACTTGCGCAGCCCCTACGGGTGCATACACACCCGTGGGGGGGTCGCAAAATACGGCCCATTATTAGTGAATGGATAGATTTATGAACATTTAAAAAAAATATACACTATAACATAAATAAGTTTTATTATGATTTATGGGGTGCATTATATGGAAATGCTTAGAAAATTGGGCCAAATTTTCCACAGATGAACATGGCAGATCCTCCATCCTTCCTGTTTTGTGCCAATGATTTTGTTATATGTAGAGTTGCAATCTGTGTCGAGGTTTCAGGCCCGCAATGCATCTGTACCTAATAGCAAAGCAATTTTTTACATTTAGAATATTTAATGGGGTAGTTTTTATCCCTTGTGCCCAATTGTTTTCCTGATATATGGGCACTTGACTGTATGTATGAAGTTCAAGCCTTAGGGAAGTCAGGTCTAAACCAAATGGAATGGAAGCGAATTTTTTTTATTGATAAAAATGAATTGTAGCCATCAGTCTCTCATCAATGGCAGGGGCAAAATAAGCTCACTCACTGACCTTGTTGGGACATTAAGCTGAAATTCAATTTTTTTTTGCACTTAGGAAATCAAGGAATGTTTTTACCTTTTCCCAGACCTACTCCATCTTGTGAGTCCATCTAGACAATGGCTGGAATTGCAGCCAAAATGTGAATAGAATAAGTTTGAGCATGAGCATTGTGTGCAGACTGTGAACTGACACACAGCAGGGATCTAGGCTCGAGCGACCATACGTCCCCGTTTTCCAGGGACAGTCCCCGGATGAGGTACTGTGTCCTCGGGCAAACATTGTCCCCAGAAGAGTCCCTGATTTACGAAACTCGTCCCCGAATAGATGAAAGCCATAGTTATTAGAATATATGCATATCATTATATTTGACATAATCACAGTTTCAGGTCAATAGACTGAACAGTGTTATGTATTATTTATAAACGGTGTCTGAACATGCTTCAACAGTGTGATGTCACATACTTATATGCACATTTGTTTTGCATTTATAGCTGCTAAAAAACGTTGCCTCTCTACGCTGCGTAAACGACATTTTCCGTCCTGGCTACTTTGCTGTGTTCCCACACTGTGGTTGCGATTTCACCAGCCATGGTGAGGCGGGTGCGGCCGGAGCAGACAGCAGCCGCAAACTCCGCACCCGTCTTTGTCCCGCCTCTTCCAAGTGATTTTGCCCTGATTGGGTTTGTTAAGCCCGCCCTGCGAGGTTCCCGGCCTATTCATTGGAAGCGGGTCTGTTGACGTCACTTGATGACGCATCATCAGCCGGTTTCCTTAAAGGGGCCATGTCCAAATTGATTTGACAGTTCTGCTGTCAGTGTTCTACAGCATTGAGGTGCTGCAAACACTGACAAGCACTGCACAAAGGTGCACGGCTGCACCCAGGCTCTCCATGACTCCCTCCGTATGCTTATGGAGGGAGTCACAGCAGGCAGGGGGGTTCTCTTCCCTCCCAATGGGTGGAAGAAACATCCCCAGGAGACCAATACAGCCTGATTGCCCATTGCACAGGAGGGCTTAAGCAGGGATGTTGTCAGGAGGACCAGGCTGCAGTGGCACAAACATTTCAATGTTCACAGTAGATCACGTAACGTTACTGCAAAGTCACACTCAATCTCATACTCCTGTGCAACTCATCACATCTCCATCACTTTGCCTCCCCTACCCTTCTCCTGCACAGCCTTACTCACACCAACTTACCTTGCACCTCCACCCATCCCTCTCTATCTACATTATCACTTCCCCATCTCACTAGCCACCGCTCCCACTCACCCTCATCCTAGTCCAACCATAACAACTAACAATACACAAGAGTAGGCACTTGGGTGTTTTAGCCAATGTTCATGTAAACTTTCTGTTATTGTGTTGTCAAGCATTGAAATCCTCATTGTCACCACTTAGCCTTCTTGGACAGATTTGTGTGCACCGTTGAAAGTGTGTTAGTGAGTTGCAGTGAATGGTGAGACATAACGATATCCCCCCGCCATGGTGATGAGTGTGAAAGGAATGGCTTGGACATTGTAGGGATGCGTTATGGTGCTGGTGTGGGGTGGTGCCAGCCTGGCACATCATGTGGCAGCCAGGGTGTACAGTGTTAAGTGAAGCAAATCTGGACATGGTGAGGCCATCCCTGGCCTCCTGGGCAGCAATATGCATGGGTGATGATGCCCTGTGTCCTGTGCAGCATCAGTTGATTGCGGAGAAGGCTGTTGTGAATGTTAGTGCTGCTGGTGTGCCCGGTGATGCTGGTGTTGGGGTTGATCGTGTTGGGATTCTGAGGACCAAGGTGAGATTTTTTACAATGCTGATGGAATAGATGGCAGGTGAGGCTGAGATGACAGAAGTAATCTGTCAATGTTGAGATAGGCTGTTCCAAGGAGGTGACAGTGGATAGAGAGATTACTCGAAACACTTCAAAAGTGCATAAAGCTCAAAAGCAAGGTCCAAATCATTAATGCTCCAGCTTCTAAGATTGGGAAGTGAACAGCTGTGAAATGGTAGGTTTTAGACCACTTTTGCAGCTTTCACCTATTCACAGCAATCCACAGTCATTGAGAACCTGACATACTTACCTGACGTGATAGCGGCTCTCCGGGAACCTCATTGAAAACCTGGTAAAATGGTAAGTACATGGGAAAATGGTTCTTAACTACGTTTTAATAAGCTTTAAACTGTCTAAATTGGCTGACCCGCCGCTTGGTGTCAGGTCCGTTCAGGGATGACAGACCCGACACTTGCGAAACTGACAAGGAGGCGGGTTTACAGCGGGATACCGACCTGCTGTCGATCTTTCTGATTTTGACAGCGGCCCCACCTCCAAACCTGCCCTCTAAGCGATGGCAAAATTCAGCCCACTGAGTGTGTCCCCGGATTTGGTTTAGAAAATATGGTCACCCTCGCCTCAGCACATGTTTATGTCTTGAATCTATGAAAATAAATGCTTTAAAATGTAATCTCAAGAGTAGGATTTCACTATATCTGATTATGATAGGAAAAGGGAAGCCAGTTAGCAATGCTGAAATGAATTTGAGGATGTCTTCCATAAATATGTATTTGACTTAAATCAGTTTCATTCAGTTCAAACACTTGGCTCCAGGTCTCCGGGAGATACTGCAATTAAGTTTCACATTTCTACAAGTGTGTATAAAAAATGTCTTTCATAAAATCTCTTGCTCTATTCCGTATTCTAAAAGGATATCAGATTCACATACTAATTGACATCCTTCTGTAATATTGAGTGAATCAATTTCAACGAGTGGTCAAGTTGTTCATCAAGAACCGCTTTAATAATTAGTCTCAATCCTAAAGCAACCTGTTCAGGACCATAAATCAGCACATGAGCTTCACTCCCGAGTTCATGCATCTGCCCCTTTCCTCCCACCAGGACTATACTGCGTTCTCCTCCCCTACAGTGTTTCCTTTTCTCATTTCACTGGTTTTACATTACTTTGGCTGCCAAGTGAGGTAATGGCTGAAAAAAACAATTAATTAAAGCGTAATCACGCAAATTGCTCATAAGTACTCCTGTTTCTTGATTTATTTTGAGTTTAAGTCTCTTCTTACGCCAGTGGAAAATAAACTGCAGCCTCGGAAAGTGACTCAGCATGAGAACAACGGCTGAGAAGGCGGCAGTCATGCTTTCCTCCATCTATCAGTCCTGATGGCCACTTGCAGAATGAAGGTAGCAATTTTCAGAGTTGACAGGAAGTACAGCAGATTCAAAAGTGAAAGTAGATGCCTGTCTAAATAGCTTGGCACAGTTGCCTCTGAGTTAGAAGGAGGTAATTCCAAATCCCACCTAGGACTTAAGCCCATTTAACCGCACTGATACTTCAGTGAACTATTTAGGGAGATCTACACTGCCAGAAGTGCAGCCTTTTGGATGAGATTACATTAAACCAATGCCTTATCTGCTTATTCAGTGTTTGAGGCAGATTTACAAGATCTCATGGCATTACGCAAAGAACTGTTTACCTAGGGTCCTGGCCAACATTCTTCTCTCAACCAACACCACCAAAAAAATGGATTAACTGTGTATTTATCTCATTGTGGTTTGTGGGCTGTTGCTGTGGGCAAAATAGCTTCTACACTTGCCTACATAACAATCGTGGCTGCACTTCAAAGCAACTGATTGTACGTGAAGTGATTTGGGATGTGATAAACTGCTGTATGAATGCAAATTCTTCCTTCCTTGATACAATGCGCCGTTGATCAGGGCATCTAGTTTGCCGGCTCATGCATCTAATTCATAATGCAATGCATTTCACGATGAATAAACTGATAGGAAAATGGTGGCTTTGCTGATGGCCAGTGCAGGCCACGTTTCAATAACAAAATCGTGCAAGTTAGGTTTCAAAGGCAGAATTTCACATGTGCCCAGTGAGCTCTGTCACTTCATCTATATAAATTTGATCAAACCATAGGCCTGGCCTGCACAAGTAGGATTCTTCAAAGCTAGCATTCTGTTTGAAAAGTTGCTATAAAACTTATAGGCCTAGAAATTCCCTGCCGTTTTCGAACATCACGGTGGCATAGTGGTTAGCACTGTTGCCTCACAGCACCAGGGACCCGGGTTCGAATCCGGCCTTGGGTGACTGTCTGTGTGGAGTTTGCACATTCTCCCCGTGTTTGCGTGGGTTTTCTCCGGGTGCTCCGGTTTCCTCCCACAGTCCAAAGATGTGCGGGTTAGGTTGATTGGCTATGATAAATTGACCCTTAGTGTTAGGGGGATTAAATATGTGGGGTTACTGGGATATGTGTTGGTGTAGGGGTTATGGGGATCGGGTGGGATATGTGTCGGTGCAGGCTCGATGGGCCGAAATGGCCTCTATCTGCACTGTGGGGTTTCTGTGATAATCGGGGCAAGTAACATTTCTTAACAGCAAAATGGGCCATTAATGCCAGTTTTGTGGCCCAAAATTAATTCCCCCCCCCATTCTTGAATTCACTTGCACTTTTTAGCTTGTCCCACGATCCGCCCGCTGAGTTACAAGTGATGTCATTTCAATAAATGATTTGAAGAGTACTGCGTGCAGTTCTGGTTACTACATTACAGGAAAGATGTGATTGCACTAGAGAGGGCACAGAGGAGATTTACAAGGATGTTGCCGGGAGTAGAGAATCTTAGCTATGAGGAAAGACTGGATAGGCTGGGTCTGTTTTCCTTGGAACAGAGGAGGCTGAGGGGAAACCCTTATTGAGGTGTATAAAATTATGAGGGGCCTAGATAAAGTGGATAGAAAGGACCTATTTCCCTTAGCAGAGGGGTCAAAAACCAGGGGGCACAGATTTAAAGTAATTGGTGGAAGGTTTAGAGGGGATTTGAGGGGAAATCTCTTCACCCAGAGGGTTGTGGGGGTCTGGAACTCACTGCCTGAAAGAGTGGTAGAGGCAGGAACCCTAACCACATTTAAAAAGTACTTGGATGTGCACTTGGGATGCTGTAACCTGTAGGGCTGCGGACCAAGAAGTGGGATTAGGCTGGATAGCTCTTTGTTGGCCGGCGCGGACACGATGGGCCGAAATGGCCTCCTTCTGTGCTGTAACTTTCTATGATTCTATGATAATGAAGGCCAGTGACGCTGCAGCTCCAAGTTTCCCCACAAAGCACTCGGGGTAAGTCAGACTGAGAATGATCAGGTGCTAGGAAGCTGAGACGGGTGGAACTGAGGTGTTTGTGAGCCGGAAGAGTCTGGGGAGCTTCACTCGCCATTTCTGCGGCTGGGAAAACCTATTTGCGGAGAAGCGGACTTGCTCAGATTCGGACTTGCTTTACAATGCATCCCACAGCGTGAGACCACTGGGCGAATTAGGAGAAGACAGAATTAAATTGGTGCATATGAACTGGTATACGCCTCCCGTTCATTTCCTTTACTGTCACGCCATGCACGGTGGAAATGCAAACCTGATCACATTTTTAAAACATCTTCACTTTCATTAGGAATCTTTGCTCATCTGTATGTGTGTAAGTACAGGATAATGCCTTCCGATGCCAACATTTGGAAAGTCTCGAGTTGTCACACTCAAATGTGGGCTTCCAGTTCGTAGTAAAGTAAGCAGCATTTGCTGTTCCAGTTTTGTGTGACCTTGGGGGCTATCATTAAGTCATGATACTTCCTTGCAGGTCTTTTGGATTTCTGAGCCAGTGCTGCTGTGTTCAGCAATGCATGAATCTGTCATTGAACTTGATTTGTGGGCTGTGCTCTGATCCCCCCCCCCAAAAAAAATCATCCTGCTTTTCATGGAGCCTGTCAAGGATTAGTGAGTTCATAATCAGAAGACGTGACTCTGTGAATAGTGCGAGCAGCTATCACTTCAGCCCTACGATTCCCTCAATGCACAGCTGTATATACAGTGATTAAGTGGCATGTTAGTTGCTTGAAACGTGTGAACATTTCAATCGGTGCAGGTACAAGTTAGTGAAATTAGTAAAGTTGTGAGGCACAAATCGAGATGCAACCACCAATTTGATGGACAGTTGCTACTCATGACCAGAACTTTGATACTCATTTCTGATAGAGCGAAATACAAGGGCTATTCCACAATCTGTACTTGCAGGGAGTACAGGTCCAAAAATCAGGGTTACTATTATAGTTCAAAATTCCTGGGGGGCCCAATCCATCAGCGCAAGCGGACCACCCTAGCTACAAGCTGGAAACCCCAAGGTCCTGGGGACGGGCTAATTTACATTACCAGGTTGATCTCATCACGCCTACAAAAGTGGCACCTGACCCTATGCTCTGGGATTGACTAGCTTTCTCTTGGGAACTTCTGGAGCCTTTACTGAGTCCTGAGTGATACTCACAACAGCTGGGAGAGGATGTGATTTCCGCTGAGGC
Organism: Somniosus microcephalus; assembly: GCF_052327205.1. Classification (NCBI taxonomy): domain Eukaryota; kingdom Metazoa; phylum Chordata; class Chondrichthyes; order Squaliformes; family Somniosidae; genus Somniosus; species Somniosus microcephalus. Next base: position 23,695,960 of record NC_141012.1, read on the forward strand.
CTATGGAGGTCGTAACGACAGCAACTTGCATTTATGTAGCGCCTTTAATGGCCCAAGGTGCTTCACAGAGGCATAATCAGACAAAAATTGAATGCTGAGCCAATGAAGGACATTGGTCAAAGAGTTGGGTATTAAGGAGCGTCTTAAAGGAGGAGAGGTGGAAAGGTTTAGGGAGTGAATTCCAGAACATGGGGCCTCAATGGCCAAAGGCATGACTACCAATGGTTGAGCAAAGGGAGGGGAATGCACAAGTGGCCAAAGTCAAAAGAACAGAAAGTTTAGGGGGTTATATGGCTGGAGGAGGTTACATAGATAGGGAGGGAAAGGCCAAGAACCAATTTAAACACGAGGATGAGAATTTTAAATTTGAGGTATTGGTAGACTGGGAGCCAATGTAGGTCAACGAGAACAAGAATGATGGATGAGCAGGCAGCAGATTTTTTTGATGAGTTGAGGGAGGGTGGAGGATGGGAGGTTGACCAGGATATCCTTGAACTAGTCGAGTCCGGAGATGACAAAGGCATGGGTGAGAGTTTCAGCATCAGATGGGCTTAGGCAGGGATGGAGTGGCCAATGTTAGGGAGATGAAAGTAGACCTGTCCGGTGTGCAGGTGAGTGATGGGTGCTAGTGTGGAGAGGTAAGTGTGTGAGCTAAGTGTAAAGTGTTTTAATAAGTTTTACTTACCTTTACTTCTTCCTGCAGGCTTCATCCCTTCATGTCTTGGGGGTCCCTCATTTCACCGGCACAGAAAGTAGAACGGCCGCTGAACTGTCAAAAGCTGCAGCCTTCTGCTTTCTGCTCAGGAGAGATCTCTAACTGAGCCTGAGTAGAAGGGCTCAAATAGGATGCTGAGGTCATGAAGTGTCTGGTTCAACCTGAGACAATGGTCAGGGAGGGGAATGGAATTGTTGATAGCTTTACAGAGCCATCAAGCACTGGAAAAGCTCTTGACAGATGAAATGTCACTCGCTGACGTCACCAGTAACCGATTTTCCCTTAATTGGCCTGCTAAACTCGCTGGGTGGGTTTAACAAGGTCAATCAAGGGAAAATAGCGTGGGTTGGCCAGAAGTCGATGGAGGCGGGACTAAAACCTGACAAGTGGGAATCCCGCCTCCAAAAGCAAAATCCAGCCCAATAGCTTTGGTCTTCTCGATCTTTAACTGGAGGAAATAGCGGCTCACCCAAGACTGGATGTTGTATGACACTGAGGCAGTAGAGGGGTCAAGAGAGGTGGTGAAGAGATAGAGCTGGGTGTTATCAGTGCACATGTTTCAGTGATGCCATATATGTGGCTGACATAATCAAGGGGCCGCTTGCAGATGAGGAAGAGGAGGGGGCCGTGAATAGATCCTTGGGGGGCTCCAGAGGTAAAGGTGCGAAGGCGGGGAAGAAAAGCCATTTTAAGCTCTGCCTGTGATTGGATGGGTAAGGCTAAACCAAGTGAGGGCATTCCCACTGAGCTGAACAATGGAGGAGAGGCATTGGAGGAAATGTAGTTGACTGTGTCAAAGGTTGCAAAGGTGCTGAAGCAGACAAAGTAGGATAATGCACCACAGTCACAGTCACAGAGAATGTTATTTGTGACTTTGACTAAGGCCATTTCTGTGCTGTGGCTGGGTGGAAAATTGATTAGAGAGATATGGAGTTGTGGGAAAGGTAGACATGGGTTTGGGAGGCGACAACATGTTTAAGAACTGTGGAAAGAAAAGGGAGGTGGGTAATAGGGCAATAGTTTGTGAGGACAAAGGAGCCGGGGTGGATTTTTTGAAAAGGGAGGTAATAATGATGGAAATAACAACAGAAAATGCTGGAAAAACTCAGCAGGCCAGGCAACATCCGTGGAGAGAGAAATAGAGTCAACGTTTCGGGTCGAAACCCTTCTACAGAACAGAGAGAAAAGGCAGGAAATGAAACAAAAGGCAGTTTGGGGGCTGGGAAATGGGGGCTGGTTTTGAAATGGAGAGGAGATGGAACTATTTACAGTATCAGCTAGAATGGGGGCCAGGAAGGGAAGTTGGGTAGTCAGTAATTTAGTGGGATTCGGGTCAAGGAAACAGGAGGCAGATAAAAAACTGATAATGAGCTCCTGCTGTTAAATTCGGCATGACCCCCATCCCTGGCCTCGGAGGGTTCTTCGGCTACTTTTGGCCTCCCCGCTCCATCGCTGCATCTCCGTAAATATCAGGGCCCATGATGTCCTCACATTTGTTGTTGGAGGTGGGGATGGAAGGGGCAGGAGAGAGAGGTTTAAGGGGATGTAAGTGCGGTGGATTGTAACCCCCGTCTTCCCACGCCCAACGCAAAAAAACCCTGTCCAAATTCCAGCTGGGTTGCATCGCTGGCACCTGCTCTGGTGCAACATTGGTGGCTACCGCAGCCCATGCTGGTGCGCCCTTTTAAAGCAGAGCAAAGTTTTCCAGAGGCCCAAACGGACCGAAGAATGTTTTTTGAAAAAACTCTCTGGCTCCCACTGGAGCCACTCCAGCTAGAAGAGGAAATCGACTGATTACTTTACTCTAGTGAAGGTTTGGAGTATTTAGAATGTCCGAAAGGGACTCATGCCAGCTCTCAACTGGTATGAGTTCCATTCAAGCCTTTCAATGGCAAAAAGGAAGGAATTTCCTGGCAAAGCATGGGAACTCTACCGACACACTCCCTTGACATGGAGGAGGAGGGTGGAAGATCTGCCCACAACCTCCCACCTAGAATTAAAAGTCTGGTTCAACTGGATGTAACTTATGCCCTCTCCGCTACAGAAATTTCAAGGCCAATGATTTGCATTGTGTATCTGAGATTAAGGGGGAAAAATTGAGTCGCACCCCCTTTGGGGCGCTAACTTCGCCGGGGTGCTACTTTAAGCACCCTGAAAAAGTTAGCGCCCCCACACCGTAAATTGAGTGGTAGCGCGCCAAGCAGGAGGTGGGGCGCCACTGGACGTGCTCCCCTCTCACTTAGAGCGCTCCCATTCAATATCGTGGTACTACGCGCAACAGCGCCATGCGCTTTGGCATCTAGCGCGGCACTATTACAGACCTCCCTCCCCGATTAAAGGGGAGGATCCTAGCACAGCACGCACTGGGTCCCTGCTGGATCACCAGGGAGCAGGGTGCCAGGAAAAGAGCCAGGCACCCCGCTGACTGCCGGACTGACCGATCGCAGCCGGCACCTGGCATGAGCGGGTGAAAGGGGGCAGGTGCTGGCAGGCGGCCCAAAAAAAAATGGGCGTCTGGCACCTGCCCTTTAATTTTTGCCACCGCGGCCGCAAACACAGCATCCTGACCCTGTCGGACATATCGTCTGGTGGTAGGTTAAGGGGCACGAGCGAAGTTTGCAGCCAGGGCTCGAGTGGATTGCTGCGCACGGCGATGATGTCATCGCCAGAGGCGCAGCGCCACGGGTGCTACCGGCTACTGCCGCCGCTAACCTCCCGCTGAATTTTGCGGGTGGCGTTAGCAGTGCTGCGCCCGGGTGCTAGGTGCATTGCGCCCCAAGGGCTAACGAGAGGCACAAAGCAACTCAATTTTTCCTCCTAAGACTTTTAAACCCAATAATGTAGTAAACATAGGGCTAAATTTTGTCTTCACTTTCTGAGGAGTAATCTGTACTTATCTCAAACGCATAACACAGCGTAATTCTTCATGGGAAGCTTGGGTCAAAATCACAGTTGAATCGCCGTATCATTCAGAATTTTTCAGTCTGCCACAATTTCGGTTCACATGTAAACCTCCACAGCCTTTGTTCGTTCATACCATAGAGATTGTATAATAAGGATAGAAGCTGAATGCATGTATTAATTGGCCTGGAATTTGCGGTCAGCGGCGAAGTGACGGCGCTCGCCGCTGACCTCGAAGAAAGCTGCCCACAGATAGCACGCGATCTCTGTGGCATTAATTTCAGCTCTGCCAACCTTAGTTTGAATCTGGTGCCAAATCGAGCGAATCACCAGCGCCCAGCGGCAGTAATGTCATTAAGCTGGCTAAGTAGCCAATCACATTGAAGAATTGTTACAGACAGCAAACCATGAAGTAAAATGCACCGATTATAATTTATTTTTAATAAATTTTACAGAGCACGAAATAAAGATTGGGACATACACATAGGATTAAGTTAGAAGCTGTAATATCATAAACAAACTTAAAAAAAATTATATTAAAAACTTATAATTCTTAATCATATTAATGGAAAAAGTTAACATTCCACAAATATAAAATTAGTTTTTCAGGACCAGAACGGATGTTCAGCAGTCAGTATGCCGTTAAAAACCCAGTTACACCTCTTTCAACAGGCTTAACATTTTAGGGGTTTGTTAACAGTGATATTCCATCATAAAAGGGGACATTTTCGTCAGTTCAAGTGATTTGAATTGATTGATGGCTCTGGGTAATTCCACAACGCAACCTGTGGTGGAGCAGGGAATGACTGATCGCAACTTCAGTTTCAGAGGGGTAATAATGGTGAACGACCGTTTCGTCGTCATTACCACCGCAAAATCTGGACCAAATGACTTGTGGAAAAATCCCACAGGACCATCATCTTACCTTCTCAAGGGCAATTAGGGATGGGCAATAAATGCTGGCCTTGCCAGCGATGCCCGCGTCCCATGAACGAATAAAAAAAAAGGGGAGTAAACCTAATCATGTTATAGCTGGTCACTGTCCCAAAGTTGTACAGGTTTAAGGACATTCGGTGAAATTAGAGATCAGAGTGCATCTCTGATTTTTATGTAGATAAAATATTGAGCTAAAAATAATATATTTCTTAACTTCCTCACAGTTCAGACAGCATCTCATAAATATCTTGTCAGGTATGGTCTCTGATCTGTAATTTAGTTTACTTTAGGGATTTTGGAAAAAGAATCTTTACAATTCCAGGTGAGTCATCTTATGGTGCCATTGGGTATTGTGTGGCTGGCCTGAGTAAGATGTCAGTGCCATGAGCAGACTGCCTTGTGCTGAATTATTTATCACAATAGTCTTCACTTTGTTCCATTAAAAAGGAAGGATGTGACATCCAGCTCAGGGATCACCATCCCAATTGATATAAAAACAAACCCCACAAGCAGTATTATACAGTGTTAGCCATGGCTCAGTTGGTAGCACTCTCACCTCTGAGGCAGAAGGTTGTGGGTTCAAGTCCCACTCCAGGGACTTGAACACAAAAATTTAGGCTGACTCTCCAGTGTAGTGCTGAGGGAGTGCTGCACTGTCGGAGGTGCCGTCTTTCAGATGAGACATTAAACCGAGGCCCCGACTGCACTTTCAGTTGGACATAAAAGCTCCCATGGCATTATTTCGAAGAAGAGCAGGGGGATTCTCCCCGGTGTCCTGGCCAATATTGATGACTCAATCAGCATTACTAAAGCAGATTATCTGGTCATTATCACGTTGCTGTTTGTTGGAGTTTGCTGTGCGCAAATTGGCTGCCATGTTTCCTACATTACAACATTGACTACACTCCAAAAGTACTTCATTGGCTGTAAAGCACTTTGGGACGTCTGGTGGTTGTGAAAGGTGCTATATACAATACATCCGGGAAGGCGGCAAATACCTCGAGTCTCTTCGCCGGGAGCAAGCGGAAGCCCAGCGGAAGGAGCGCACGTCAACCCAAGCGTCCCATTCACCTGCCCCTTCAACCACCATCTGCCCCACCTGTGACAGAGACTGTAGGTCCCGCATTGGACTCATCAGTCACCTGAGAACTCATTTTTAACGTGGAAGCAAGTCATCCTCGGTTCCGAGGGACTGCCTAAGAAGAAAATATAAATACAAGTCTTTCTTTTCTCTTTCCAGTGATTTCAATCAATTTTACAGGATTTCTCAAGCAATTAGTTTAATTCTCGAGGACTATGTTTACTTCTTGATATTAATTTTAATGAAAAAGTAGCTGTGATGAGAGAAAAGCGAGGCTAGTAGAAAATTATAACGGACTTTTATTTTTGCTGAACTGGAGGAGAAACAGCTGAAGAATGCAGAGAGCAAAGGAGGCACACAGCTCATAGCGCAAACTACCGCATGATCTACTGCAATAGGTGTAATAGGTGTAACTACAAGGACCTCACAAAGGAGCAGTGCATAATGTGGCGCAGGCTCAGCATGGGGACTGGTTAACATGGTTGTTGACCTGCAGGGACATTCAACTACCTGCACTGCACTATCAGCAGAAGTGAAGGTCACCACTGCCCTCAATATTTGTGCCACAGGACCCTTTCAGACATCCACAGGGGATAATACAGGGGTTAGTCACTATGCCATTCACTGATGCATTGAGAAGGTAACCAAAGGCCTATGATGCCATGCACCCCCTATATACACTTCAGCAGTGAGCAGGAACAGGTGGAGACAGATACAGTTTTACCAATGCACTTACTTCACCGAGGTAAAGAGCGTCATTGCCTGTATACATGTAATTATTGGGCCAGAACTTCGGGTCCCCACGGGTGAGTACGCGCTGGGTACTCACGTGTAGGCCCAACGAAAGTGCCGGTTTCGTGCATGCACTGCGCATGCGCAGGAAACTGGAACTTCCGTTCCCTTAAAGGAAGGGGTTCACAGGTTGAACGCGTGCACCGGAGAGGCAGCGCGTACGCCTGGAACTTCCGTTTTTTTTGCAGGTTTCTCCGGGAGGGTAAGTCTCCAGGAGCTACGCTTGTAAAAAGCAGTCGCAAGGCTTGCTTTTAACAAGGTAAGTGGTGAATTAAGTTAAATTAAAACATTTTTTCCACAGGTTTATTATTTTTAAATACTTTAAAGAAAGGTAAGTTTATTTTTAGCCCCTTTAGAAACTGTAATTAATTTTTTCAAAAATTTTAATTATTGTTTAAAATAGTTATTTTATGTAATTTATAGTTATTTTAAAAATGTGATGTTTAAAAAAAAATTATTTGACATTTTAGTGATGTTTTGGGGCTGAATTGTAATACAGATTCCCTGCTACCATTGGCTCTTCATGGCCCACGTGATCCCAAGGGATGCTTCGTACTAACTGCGCCCCTGGGATACGCAAGCACTGCGCGCCGGCAGTTGGAGCAGGCCCAGGATTGGAATCCCACATGGGCCCACTGCACAATGGTCGGCGCGCTAGGTAAGTGCAGGTTGGAGGCTTGCACCCGCGGGAAGCCTCCGACCCGAATTTCTGGGCTAATATTAACTTGCCTACCACCAATCATTTGGCCTACTTAAAGAAGAAGGGATATTATTCTAACAACATGGGAATGGTATGTGATCATTGCCAAAGAAAAATGTGTGTCAATGGTTCTGTGGAGCTACAAGGAACAACCATGATTGATGACATTTCTGCATAACCTCATACCCAGCAGAGATCAGGTTTACCACATCCTCTTTCAGGCAGCCTTTGGGGTTCTAAAACAATAGTTCAGTTGCCCAAATTGGTTGGGAGGCGGGGATTCCAAAATACCCCATTGAAGGTAGGCAAAACTGTAACATATTGCACAATGTTTTGATCGGAAGCGTTTTCTCGCTTGAATGAGAAGCAACAAACTATGGAAGGATCAGTAGGAGGATGATGGGCAGCCACTAACAGTGGCAGGCATGCCACTGCAGTCACACAGAGAGAGATCAGAGAGAGCCAGTGTCCCTAGTCAGTGTCTAGTGAATTCTGCATCTGTATATATTGATTATACTTATAATCACAGAATTCTTACTTGTTTCATTTTTGCTAAGAAATGCATGTTCTCAGTGATATGAATCTTGTCATTCATGTGGAAATGACTTATGAAATAGTACTGGGTGGCCTGCTGGTGGCGCTGTCCAGGGAGAGTATAAATACTCAGGCATGGGCCCAGCTTGCTCAGGACATTCTTTAACAGGAACTAGCGAAGGACACAACTAGATCTCCATGTTGAAAAACAGTTGATTAAAGCCTTGTTTAATACTCAGACCAAGTGCCTAGCAGTTTTCTTACGTCACTCAGTTTATTTTACTCTTGTAAAATGCTGTTTCCTTTCCTTCACACGCAGATTGCAAGATGGATTAAAAGTACATTTGCAAAGCATTTTTCTGTTGTGTTTCCCACTTGTGATTCACATACTTCTGAGTAAATATGGTGTATGTGCGCTTTACTCTTAATTATGACAGCTATGGGAGTAACTGTGGTGTGTGGCTGATAACCTTACATTCTTTTCAGCTCATCACAACAGTTGAATCTGAGTTGAGCCATGCTCTAAGACTCTGATGTCGGTTTGTGTACCACCCACAGCCCAAGGAGCTAATAACGCTTTTCAAAAATCCTATCCCCAAAGTCTGGTCAACAAAATGGACTTTTCTCACATTGTGTTATACTATTTCATTGCAGTTATTCACAGTCCATAGCTGGTTTAATGATATGTCCATCATTTATACTATTTAACTAGCTTGTCAGCTGCTTAAGAAGTGTTAAATTATTATTATTAAAAGCAGATTGTGATGGTCCAGTTTTCTGTTGTTCCTCTTAATGAGCTAGTATAGATTAAATTGCCTGCAGCAGAATCACATGCACCCATCATTTTGATTGGGCGGTCATTAAAATTGAAATCTGTTTAAAAAAAAATCTAAATGTGGCTCACTGGTCCTGCAGCCTCCTGTTGAAGTCTGTTTTTAAATCGAGAAACCTACGTGAATGGTCATAGCCCATAATACAAGATACCTCAAAGCAGCAAAAGAGATGAAGTAAATGAGGAGGTAGTGATTAGATGGTGCTAAATTGGGTTTTAATGATATGAAATTATAGGAGGATGTGAAGACAGAACGAGGTAAGGAGTTCTACAACACTGAAGTCTCAGGAAAGAATGAGTTAGAGTAAGAAATAGTGCAATGTGTCTTGATTTCAACACAATGCGGAAAAGTTTGTTCTAATTTGTAAGATTATTTAATTTCCAAATAACAGAAGCTGGTTTAATTAGTGTGATTATACTGTGAATTTAAATATTTTAACTGCACATTTAATGAAAGTAAAAGTTATCAATAAACATCACACTTGACTTTTTAAAAATTCATTTATGGGATGTGGGCGTTACTGGCAAGGCCAGCATTTATTGCCCATCCCTCATTGCCCTTGAGAAGGTGGTGGTGAGCCACCATCTTGAACCGCTGCAGTCCGTGTGGTGAAGGTGCTCCCACAGTGCTGTTAGGTAGGGAGTTCCAGGATTTTGACCCAGCGACGATAAAGGATCGGCGATATACTTCTAAGTCAGGATGGTGTGTGACTTGGAGGGGAACTTGGAGGTGGTGGTGTTCCCATGCACCTGCTGCCCTTGTCTTTCTAGGTGGTAGATGTAGTGTATGTGCTTTAAGTCAGAACTACTTTTTACAGCTCCTGTATACTGTAGTACCAGCAGTAACCACACCGGTATATAAGCTGTGCGCATGCCTCTGTACCCCAGTCTAGAGATGACCCTCCTCCAGTAAAAACCTGTTGTTTGTTTATGTACAGCATCCGTGTAATTATTTATCCACTGAACCACGGATCTAACAGTAGAGGTCGCAGGTTTGGGAGGTGCTGCCGAAGAAGCCTTGGCGAGTTGCTGCAGTGCATCTTGTAGATGATACACACTGCAGCCATGGTATGTCGGTGGTTGAGGGAGTGAATGTTTAAAGTGGTGGATGGGGTGCCAATCAAGCGGGCTGCTTTGTCCTGGATGGTGTCGAGCTTCTTGAGTGTTGTTGGAGCTGCACTCATCCAGGCAAGTGGAAAGTATTCCATCACACTCCTTACTTGTGCCTTGTAGATGGTGGTCTTGTTATATGTTTTACTTTCCTTGGCTCCTGAAATTATCAGCAACTGTTTAATCTGCTTTTACATCATTTAAATTGCCAACATTTGCACCTCATTTTGCAGGTAGAGTCTGGTATTGATTAGATAAACTTTTTATTGTTATAATATTTTACTTGTGATTTGACTGAAAATACACAGGGATTAACCTGTGGTCATTAACTTGAAGTTGCTGAGTTGTTCTAGCATGGTTCTCTTATTTTCATTCATGTGTTTTAATATAATATATCACAAAGCAAAGTGTTAAAAAGTTAAAGGTTAATCTATTGCTGAGATTCAATGAATTGATTGATCAGTTACAATAACAGATCTTGCTATCTATAATGAGCAAGATTTTCTAGGCACTGGGGGAATCCAGGGATTTGGGGATCGGGCAGGAAAGTGGAGTTGAGGTCAAAGATCAGCCATGATCTTATAGAATGGCGGAGCAGGCTCGAGGGATCTACTCCTATTTCTTATGCTCTGATGTTAAGATTCGTTTCTGGGATGTGGGCGTCGCTAGCAAGGCCAGCATTTATTGCGCATCCCTCATTGCCCTTGAGAAGGTGGTGGTGAGCCACCATCTTGAACTGCTGCAGTCCGTGTGGTGTACTCCCACAGTGCTGTTATGGAGGGAGTTCCAGGATTTTGATCCAGCGACGATAAAGGATTGGCGATATACTTCTAAGTCAGGATGGTGTGTGACTTGGAGGGAGACTTGGCGGTGGTGACGTTCCCATGCGCCTGCAAGAACAGCAGTGAACACACTTAACACATGTTCATCAGGAGCAATTTTCTATCATAGCTGAACAGCACACATTCAATTTCTTACAGAAACACATGCTCGCACATGACTTTACGCTGGGAAAAATGTAAGTGTAGAATGTCTAGGTCTAAGAAAGGGAAACCGAAGCAGGATGAAACGCAAGTGAAAGCTCATGAAATGTATCAAATTGTAAGGCACGCTTGAAACTCACTTGGTGTATGGAATTATACAACAGGATGAAAATGACCAAAATACAGATCAGTTTTGACAGTAAAGTTCCTCAGAACAGAGTAGAGTATGTTACTGGACGTAAGTCTGAGGCAATTTAATTTCTCTCAGTGAATAAAAATATTAATTTCTCTTCTCTCTTGGAAATGTTCTTTATTGGAAATTTTAATATGTGATGGCTAATTAAATCCAAAGATTTTGGTCATATTTGTTGCCAAGGATGGACATCACAGTGAGTGAGCTAGGAGCAAAGGGAAAGCATTATAGAATAGAATATTGTTCCAAAGTTTCAAGATTTTCCCAACAAATTTAGGTGTTCTCACCCCGTTTAGTGCCATGAATGACAGACATTTTCTAATTGGCATTTTTTTTTCCTTCAAGCGATTTTTAGTTTTGGAACTAATTTTAACAAATGTATGTTCTCCAAGACCTTTTAACAAACTAACATCCTTACCAAAAACTCCATTATCCTCTGTCGCCAGAAAGACCTCCTGTATTAGTTTCTTCGTTTAACTTTTACTCTTTAGGGGGCACAGACCACACTTGCAGACAATATCTAATTCTAAATCTACTAAGCATATCATTACTTTTCAGTCGAAAATTAAAGTAGTAGAATAACAGAATAACTTCACAGCAATCTTGTGCTTTCCTAATGAGTCGCTGTTATTCAAGTAAACACACTGGACAGCTGTGAACCAACAAATGGATCTACCCCGAGTTATACATAGTTTTATTGCCTGTAATGTAGAAGACAGATTGAGACAAAGCATGCCCCTTTAGTGCAGAGACTTGTTTACATAAGTTTATGTAAATATGCTTCATATTTGGAGAAACAATATTTTGCCATAAAACACTCTGAAGTCAAAGTAAAGCTACAAAAAATGTTATGACATCAAAATAAATTGAAGTCTGCATGCATTTATTTTATGATGAAGACTGACCGAGTGAAACGTGTCATCGACACCACTGCGGCATGCAAAAACAAGTTACAAAGACACGCAGTGATTACCCTCTCAACAAAAGGTTCACAGTGTTAAGGTTTCAGTGACACACAGTAATACTTGACTTGATAAGCGATTTTCAACTTTTAAGAAGTTACTTTGAAAGTTTGAATTGCCTTTTATTTGGGGCTAAATTCCTCAGTCATTGCCCCCTTCCAGTCACCTGCATCACAGTTACACCCAGCACTGTGCCTTTCTCAAATAATAGTAACCTTGTAATGTTCCAGAGCATAAACGTACAGAAAACAATTTTAGGCAATATTATCTGATAGGTTTTCTATCACTGTAGTGAAATAGAAAAAATGTTGGGTACTTAACATTGATGAACAGTATGACGCACACATCCATCTTTCAGATGAGACGTTAAACCGAGGCCCCGTCTGCTCTCTCAGGTGGACATAAAAAATCCCATGGCCACTATTTCGAAGAAGAGCAGGGGAGTTATCCCCGGTGTCCTGGCCAATATTTATCCCTTAATCAACATCACAAAAACAGATTATCTGGTCATTAACACATTGCTGTTTGTGGGAGCTTGCTGTGCGCAAATTGGCTGCCGCATTTCCCACATTACAACAGTGACTACACTCCAAAAGTACTTCATTGGCTGTAAAGTGCTTTGAGGCGTCCGGTGGTTGTGAAAGGTGCTATATAAATGCAAGTCTTTCTTTTTCACATGAATCGGCACTTGTGCACACACACGCACACACACAAACACACACACAACCACTTGCACACACACATAGGCACTTGCATACACGATTTTCTTACACACACACACGTACAGACACCTTTTCTCTCTCTCTCTTCTCCTCACCCACTTTTCATGTACTTATCAGGAGATTACACCAGAGGGGCATCAGCATAGGTGCTAATTTATTTGCTGGTTCATACAACTGGCATGATAGTTCCTTGCATCCTGGGCACTATTAAAGTTAAATAGGTAGATTGTAACATTATTTAATAGTTACATTTCATTTGTATTTCCAAATGAATAAACTGCACACAGAAATGATGCACGGTGCTGAGTCTGTTGCAGCTTGTCTGCTATTGCTTCCTTCCTGCTCCTGCACTGACTACATGCAATAAACCATCCTTCTACTTACTTGCTGCCTGACCTCAGCAACCATGGCTTCTGGGAGTGCCAAATATCGATTCTGCCCATAACAACAAGGGAAAACAGAGCCTCTCATAATATAGATATATCGATGTGAAACATTTATGATTAGTTTGTTTCAAATTAATTGTATTCATTGCAACTGTGCCTTCTCCAGGACATACACACTGTATCATACTAAATTATTGAAGAGTCTGTGGTACATCTACAAGCTTTGGTACTTTAACTGATCTAGATAGCAACAAATTGTATGGCACACAAATTAAGACCAGTTCTTAGTCAAAGCTAGATGGGGCCTATCCTTATTTTTAGGACAAACATGGCATCTTTGAGTGATGTGATATTGTGTCCTAGGTTATCTAAAATCCCAGGGGCTAGAAATTCGCCTCCTTTGCGCCTCCCGTTAGCGCCTCCGGGGGGCGATAACGGGGTGCTAACCACTTACCGCCCGGGCGCGGCGATACCGCCACCCGCGAAATTCACCTGGAGGTTTGCGGCGGCAGTAACCCCGTGCGCCACGATCTCCTGCGCCCGGAGAGCGTGATGTCATCCGGCTGCGCAGCGTCCCGGTAGCGCCCCAGACCCGAAATTTGGATCCGCCCACTGCAGCATCGCTGGGCGATAACACCGACAGCTGTTCAGGAGGCTGGGCGCTTCGGGAGCGGTAATTAAAGGTAAGGCCATTGGTCTGCAGAAAAAATTTGTTTCCATCCCTCAGGTTGCCGTTTGAAAATTTTTACCTGCTGCAATTGATCAGCCCTGCGCTCTGTTAGAGTGCCTGGGGCTGATCGTTGCAGATTCCGGCTGCTGTCGGTGACGAGGGACATTGTTAAAATGCAGAGCCTGCAGCGATGGCCTTTCCCTTTAAGGGGGGGAAGGAGCTTCGGATCCCGGCAGTGCTGCTCGGGACATCGTGAAGCACTGCGCCTCTACCGCCCCTCCTGCATGGCTTTGCGCTCCAGAAGGGAAGTGGTAGCGCTTGATTTAGCGCTCGACTTCCTTCCTGGAGCACTAACACCCAATTTAGAGAAAGCTGAGAATCCTTAGCGCCTGGCGCTAATTTTTCCAGCTTTCAAAATTTAGCGCCCCCAAATGGGGCGATACCGAATTTCTCCCCCTTAATATTTGTAAAGACCTCATCAAATATATTGGCTGGTTGTGCCATTGAAAGTCTGATTGGTGTTAGCTTGGCAAAATCTAGAGTTAAAAAGCTAAGGTCATGGCTTTTTTTTTTAACTCTTTTTTCTCATCAGCCAGGTTGCAAGCACCCGCCAAGGGCAAGAGTTTCAGAATGCATTTGGAGCAGGGGACAGACATCTGCTGTATTATATCATATCCCGAGGATCTTAGACTAGCTGACGTGGTGATAATGTGAGAAAGAATCGATTAGGGGAATACTGCAGTCTCTGAAGAGCGACAGCTTAGAATTGAGAACCACGTAGAATGTTGTTATGTTGATGCTCAACCAATAAGATAACTAGATCCATAACTTCCCAAATCTTTTTATATCAACCAAGTAATCTTGGCTGGTAATCTGCACAAAATACTTGATCAAGATATTAAAAAATTAATTGGAGTAAGTGTAAGAGTGACGCATTTTGCCGGAGTAGTGGGAAGTAGCTTTGTGCTAATGACAGTGAGCTATTGACCTCAGTATTGTCATTGGGGAAGGCAGGGAATGGCGAGAGATTGAGGGCATTTCGCTGTGACTGGTTGTACAGTAGCATTGGCAGGGACTTCGGAGCTAGTTGTCTTTGTCATTTTTATGCACCCACTGTCAGAATTAAAGCCCTAATTTTGAAAGTCAGGTAAAAATGGGGTTCTGAGGGTTTCTTTGTGGGGTCAGGAGCCGTGGATACAGCTTCTTAAGAGCCATGCACCCAGTGGTTCTTTATCATCAAATAATGTAGCGTAGTCAATGCCACACAATGAAGGCTTAATTGCTGCTTCCTGCACAACGACCACTGATGTACATGATCGTGTTTCTGTTGTCAGATACTACCAGAGAAATGATCAAGTGCAAACCCTTTCTGTTCATGAATTCCAGTGGTTGCCATGAAGAGCCCTGATGCCCACATGGGCGCCATCACTAAAACAGCCTATTTCCACCTCTAGAACATATCCCGACTCCGTCCCTGCCTCAGCTCATCTGCTGCTGAAACCCTCATCCACGCATTTGTTACCTTTTAGACCTGACTATTTCAGCACACTCCTGGCCAGCCTCCCACGTTCTACCCTCCGTAAATTTGAGCTCATCCAAAACTCCGCTGCCCGTGTCCTAACTCGCACCAAGTCACGTTCACCCATCACCCTTGTGCTCGCTGACTTACGTTGGCTCCCTGTTAAGCAATGCCTCGATTTTAAAATTCAGATCCTTGTTTTCAAATCCCTCCATGGCCTCACCCCTCCCTATCTCTGTAATCTCCACACTCCGCACTCTTCCAAATTCTCGCCCCTTGAGCATCCCTGATTTCAATCGCTCCACCATTGATGGCCGTGCTTTCAGCTACCGAGGCCCTAAGCGCTGGAATCCCTCCCTAAACCTCTCCGCCTCTCTTTCATAGAAACATAGAAGATAGGAGCAGGATTAGGCCATTCGGCCCTTCGAGTCTGCTCCGCCATTCAATGTGATCATGGATGATCATCCAAATTAAGTACCCTGTCCCTGCCTTTTCCCCATATCCCTTGATCCCTTCAGCCTCAAGAAACATATCCAACTCTTTCTTGAATATATTTAATGAACTGGCCTCCACCGCCCTCTGTGGCAGAGAATTCCACAGGTTCACCACTCTCTGGGTGAAGAAATTCCTCCTCATTTCAGTCCTAAATGGCTTACCCCTTATCCTTAGACTATGACCCCTGGTTCTGGACTCCCCAGCCATCAGAAACATCCTTCCTGCATCTAGTCTGCATCCTCCTTTAAAATGCTCCTTAAAACCTGCCTCTTTGACCAAGCTTTTGGTCACCTGCCCTAATTTCTCCTTATGTGGCTCGGTGTCAGATTTTGTTTTCCAACGCTCCTGTGAAGCGCCTTGGGATGTTTTACTACGTTAAAGGCGCTATATAAATACAGGTTGTTGTTGTTGTTGTAGCTATGGTGCCTTCTACTGAAGGGAAGTATGCCACCCAGTGCAGGCTTTGCCTCCAGTCCAGCTGATGCCCAGGAAAAGAAATGTAGGTCTTGTCCTTTGCCAACATAGCGTTTGCCACTTTTTTGATATACGCGCCTGAAGTGCTGAAGTCTCCTGGGAAGGATTAAAAAGATATGACATCATGAAAGCTTCATGTTATGGTAACCCTCACTTCTACAGAAGAAGCCTCTCTGATCAGGATGTGGTCTGCGGGTCATTGGGCAGCCCGCGTTTTATTACGCCTATTTATGGAGGGCTTTGTGACAATTTATGCACTAAAGACACCAGTTAAATGCAAGTTGTTGTTGTTTATGTTGCTCGAAGCATAGAGGACGGAGACAGGTATCCCCTGTCAGGCCCAAGTATGTATGGAGGGGTGAGTTAATACAAGTCCTAGGTGGTGATAAATGTAAGAAGTCACACAACACCAGGTTATAGTCCAACAGCTTTATTTGAAATCACAAGCTTTCGGAGCACTGCTCCTTCGTCAGGTGAAGTCACCTGATGAAGGAGCAGCACTCCGAAAGCTTGTGATTTCAAATAAAGCTGTGGGACTATAACCTGGTGCTGTGTGACTTCTTACATTTGTCCACCCCAGTCCAACACCGGCATCTCCACATCATAGGTGGTGATAGGCATGGCCAAAATGCCTCAGGGGCCATTGTATCTGCATTTGTCGGCTTCACACAAACTTTTCTTCTCATCTTAATTGTGCAATGTATTTGTAACCCTCAAAGGAATACCATCCTCACCTCTTTATACATTGTAATATATAGAAATACATAGAAGTTACTACACAGAAACAGGCCAAATACCACACTGAAACAGACCATTCAGCCCAACCAGTCCATGCCGGCGTTTATTTTCCACTTGAGCCTCCTCCCGTTTTTCCTCATCTAACTCTATCAGCACAACCGTCTATTCCCTTCTCCCTCATATGCTTATTTAACTGCCACTTAAATGCGTCTATTCTATTCGCTTCAACCACTCCCTGTGGTAGCGAGTTCCACATTCTCACCATTCTTTGGGTAAAGAAGTTTCTTCTGAATTCCCTATTGGATTTCTTGGTGACTATCTTATATTGATGGCCTCTAGTTATGCTCGTCCCCACAAGTGGAAACTCTCTCTGTATCTACTCTATCAAAATCTTTCATAATTTTAAAGAGAAAAGAGATCCAGCCTGTTCATCATTTCATCCTGTTCATCCACCCTCGCATTTCTGGTATCATCCTTGTAGATCTTTTTTGCACCCTCTCCAGTGCCTCTATATCCCTTTTTATAATATGACGACCAGAATTGTGAGCAGTACTCCAAGTGTGGTCTAACCAAGGTTCGATACAAGTTTAGTATAACTTCTCTACTTTTCAATTCTGTCCCTCTAGAAATAAACCCTCGTGCTTGGATGGCTTTGTTATGGCCTTGTTAACCTGTGTCGCTACTTTTAGTGATTTGTGTATTTGTACTCCAAGATCCCTTTGCTCCTCTACCCCATTTAGATTCATATTTTTCTTACCAAAATGTAATACCTCACATTTATCTGTGTTGAAATTAATTTGCCAATTATCTGCCCATTCTGCAGGTTTATTAACGTCTTCCTGTAATTTGTTGCAGTCCTCCTCAGTGTTGACTATTACCCCAATTTGGTGCCATCCGCAAATTTAGGAATTGTGCTTTTGATTCCAAAGTCTAAATTGTTAATATAAATTGTGAACAACAGTGGTCCCGGCACTGATCCTTGTGGAACGCCACTTTCCACCTTCTGCCACTCTGAATAGCTACCCTTTACTCCAACTCTCTGCTTTCTGTCTTGAAGCCAGCTAGCAATCCATTCTGCTACTTGTCCCCTGTGATGAAATAACTCTGTGTTCTGGATTGTCTGTTGTTGTACTTGTTAATGTCTGTAAATGTTTTACAGGTGTAACCACTAATGTTCCTCCCTAGCTCCGCCTTTATGGATCCTCCTGATTAGTGTGAGTCTTATTTATAAGAGCTGGGTTTTACTCATAAGGGCTGGGTCGGTGATGAATGATGGTTGCCCTGTGTTAACTTGATGCCAAGATTCTTACTTAATAAAAGCCTTTAGTTTTAAGTTGTAACCTCATGGATTCAGGCAGTTATTTGGCACATCAATTTTATTAAGTAAGAATCTTGGCATCAAGTTAACATAGGGCCAGGTATCTTTTGTCTACTCGCAGGCAATTACCCGAGGAATCCCTGGATGATTTTCTGCAGGATCTTAAGGCTTTGGCTAAGGATTGCAACTACAAGGTTGTCTCTGCCATATTGTATCAGGAAGAAGCCATCCGTGATTCTTTCATATCTGGCCTTCGATCTAATTATATTAGACAGAGACTCCTCGAGAATGACTCGTTAGTTTTAAAAACAGTCGTTGTTACGGCTCGATCGTTAGATGTAGCCCAGAAGAATTTAGAAGTGTATGCATCAGCCCATGCGTCTCTCAAGCCTCGTGTGTTCCAAGTATGGAGGCATCCATAACGTTCATGGAGCCTCCACTTAATCCTACTGTTGCGGCTGTACCCCATGGGTCTAAATGTTATTTTTGTGGCCAACCTAAACACTCCAGGCAAAGATGCCCAGCCAGAGAGGCTACTTGTTTTAAATGTAAGAAACGGGGACATTTTAGTAAAGTGTGTAAGGGTAATCCTGTACCTGATGTCTTCTCTGCTGCCGCCTATTGTTTTACTCTAGCCTCGGTTACGGTTGACCAGACCATACCGTGTTCCTTGTCGAAATCTATGATGGACATTAAGATTAATGGTCGTCCTACTGGGTGATTGATAGACTGTGGCAGCACTGAAAGTTTTATACATCCCAACCTTGTTAACTCCTGTTTATTGAAGGTGTATCCTACTCGAAGTGAAATTGTGATGGCGTCCAAGTCCCTTACTTCGGAGGTAACTGGATATTGTAAAGTCACATTGACCGTTAAGGATACGGAGTATAAGGACTTTAAACTCCTTATTACCTCAGTTGTGTGTGAACTTAATTTTAGGTTTGGACTTCCAGTGTCAGCATGAGAGCGTTACCCTTAAGTATGGTGGGTCTCAGCCTCCACTCACAGTCTGCGGCCTTTCTACTTTAAAAGTAAGTCCGCCTTCTTTGTTCGTGAACCTTGCTCCTAATTGTAGACCTATAGCGACTAAGAGTCGATGGTATAGTTCAGAAGATAAAATATTTATAAAAGAGGAAGTGGAAAGGCTTCAATGGGAGGGAATCATCGAACACAGTAATAGCCTGTGGCGTGCCCAGGTGGTGGTGGTTAAAACTAATGAAAAGAAAAGACTTGTGGTCGATTATAGCCAGACTATAAACTTGTATACCCAATTGGACGCCTATCCTTTGCCTTGTATTTCTGAGATGGTGAACCAGATAGCTCAGTATCGCGTGTTCTCCACCATTGATTTAAAGTCTGCCTACCATCAACTCCCTATCAAAATAGAAGACCGACCTTATACGGCCTTCGAAGCTAATGGGTGCCTGTATCAATCTCTTAGGGTGCCCTTTGGAGTGACGAATGGGGTATCCGTCTTCCAACGGGAGATGGATCGTATGGTGGATGAATACGCGTTGGAAGCAACATTCCCGTACCTGGACAATGTTACTATCTGTGGGCGTGACCAATGGGAGCATGATCAAAATCTCGTGAAGTTCCTAGAGACGGCAAAGAGGTTAAACCTGACCTACAACGAAAACAAGTGTACCTTCAATACTACACGTTTGTGTATTCTTGGTTGCGTTGTGGAGAATGGGGTAATCGGGCCGGATCCTGAAAGATTATGCCCACTTAAGGAATTACCTTTACCTCACACTGTAAAAGCTTTAAGAAGGTGTCTGGGATTCTTTTCGTACTATGCCCAATGGGTGGCTAGCTACTCAGATAAAGTCCGACCTCTTATTAAGTCGATGTCTTTTCCGCTATCGGCGGAAGCTCAGGAGGCTTTCTGTGATATCAAACGGGACATTGAGAAGGCAGCGGTATGTGCCGTGGATGAGAAGATCCCTTTTCAAGTGGAAAGTGATGCATCTGATTTTGCATTGGCAGCAACTCTTAACCAAGCTGGTAGACCAGTAGCTTTCTTCTCTCGTACATTGCAAGGACCAGAAGTTCGACATTCTTCAGTGGAAAGGGAGGCGCAGGCGATTATCGAAGCAGTCAGGTCTTGGAGACATTATCTCGCTGGCCGACGTTTTACGCTTATTACTGACTTTATGTTCAATACTAAGCAGAGAGGCAAGATCAAAAATAAGATTTTAAGATGGCGAATAGAACTGTCAACATATGACTATGATATTCAGTACAGGCCTGGAGTATTTAATGAGCCATCGGATGTTTTGTCATGAGGAGTATGTGCTAGTCTAGGTATAGATAAGCTTCAAAGTCTCCACGATGCACTCTGCCACCCTGGGGTTACCAGAATGAACCATTTCATTAAGTCCCACAATCTACCCTACTCTATTGAGGAGGTCCGGACAATGACCAGAACCTGTCGTATTTGTGCTGAATGCAAACCCCGCTTCTATAAGCCGTCCGAGCCAGCTCATCTTATTAAAGTAACTCGACCATTTGAGCGTTTGAGTCTCGATTTTAAAGGTCCCCTTCCATCGAGCGACCGTAATGTCTATTTTCTTAATATTATAAACGAATACTCTCGGTTCCCTTTTGTTATCCCCTGTCCGGATGTGACCAGTGCTATTGTAATTAAATGCCTCTGCCAACTGTTTTCTTTGTTTGGCATGCCTAACTATATACATAGTGATAGGGGTTCTTCCTTTATGAGCGAAGAATTGTGACAGTTTTTGCTATCGAAAGGAATTGCAATGAGTAGAACTACCAGCTATAACCCTCGTGGTAATGGGCAGGTCGAGAAAGAAAATGCGACAGTGTGGAAGGCTATCGTATTGTCTCTGAAGTCACGAGGCCTGCTGACCTCTCGCTGGCAGGATGTCCTGCCAGACGTGCTGCATTCCATAAGGTCTCTTTTGTGTACAGCGACGAATGCCACCCCTCATGAAAGGATGTTTAGCTTTCCAAGAAAAGCTACTAATGGAGTATCGTTACCCACATGGTTGATGACCACGGGCCCTGTGCTGTTGCGCAGACATGTGAGAGGCCACAAGACTGATCCACTGGTGGAGGAAGTACAACTCCTTCATGCTAATCCTCAGTATGCCTACATTCAATATCCGGATGGGCGAGAGGATACGGTCTCTATTACAGATCTTGCACCTGCTGGAGCTCGAAAAGAGTCCGACTCTGAGAGTAGAGTTTTTAATCGTGGTATTGGACTTTCAGAGACACAAACCCTCAGTGTGGAAAACACTGATGATTCTGGGAATTTGGATGAACCGGAGTTGGTACTCCGGGAGGAGCCTCGGCAAGAGTTACGTCATTCCCAGAGGACTATCAGACCTCCTGACAGATTGAATCTGTAGCAGGGGGTGAATGTGATGAAATAACTCTGTGTTCTGGATTGTCTGTTGTTGTACTTGTTAATGTCTGTAAATGTTTTACAGGTGTAACCACTAATGTTCCGCCCTAGTTCCGCCTTTATGGATCCTCCTGATTGGTGTGAGTCTTATTTATAAGAGCTGGGTTTTACTCATAAGGGCTGGGTCGGTGATGAATGATGGTTGCCCTGTGTTAACTTGATGCCAAGATTCTTACTTAATAAAAGCCTTTAGTTTTAAGTTGTAACCTCATGGATTCAGGCAGTTATTTGGCACATCATCCCCTGACTCTGCATTCTCTGACATTATTGATTGGTCTATTATGTGGTACCTTATCGAAGGTAGGCATATAATGATGCTATATAATATATAGAATAATGATGCTAAGGATTGGCAATGGAATACTCAAAAGTGCAAAAATGGAGAATTCAACAAAATCAAGTAAAGTATGGAGCAAAATGCAACAAGATAAAATTAAACTCCAACAGAGTTAAAGTCTGCCTTTAAGAGGCCTATTTGAGCAGGACTGGGCTTGGGACTCCCTCTTGGCTCAGTTTATATGGTTGAGCAGAACATTGTGGGTGGAGTCTCATCTATAGTCACAAAAATGGACTTGGGACCCTTTTAAGTTATACTTACATATTAAAATGGTGGTTCTTGCACAATCAGTGCTATCCTGTCTTCGATGCAGTTTTACTGGGCTAACCTTTGCGATCGGAGGCTTCCCGCAGGCAGATGCCTCCGACCTGCAAAATGTCTATGAAAGTACCTGGCGGCCCGGGTGGCATGTGATCCTGGGCCTCTCCGGGTCCACGTGGGCAGAGCCCCACGTATCCCAGGGGCGCAGGCGGTTCGTAGGTGCTCCTGGGATCACATGGGCCAGCCCAACCAATAAAAGAAGGGAATCCCCCATTCATACTTTTGACAGTTCCGTACGTACAGAACTGCCGTAAGTATGAATGGGGATCACTTAAAAAATACATCAACACATTAAATACATTTTTAAAAACATTACATATTTAAAATTAATAAAAATGCTGACATGAATCAACTGAGTGGCCTGTGGGTGGCGCTGTCCAGGGAGAGTATAAATACTCGGGCACGGGCCCAGCTTGCGCAGGACATTCTTAACAGGAACTAGTGAAGGACACAACTCGACCTCCATGTTGTAAAACAGTTGATTAAAGCTTAGACCAAGTGCCTAGTAGTTTTCTTACATCAAATGCCATTTAATTAAATATATTAAACATAAAATTAAACTATTTGAAAAAAAAAAAAAATTTTTTTTACAGGGCTAAAAATAAACGTACTTTTTTGAAGGGTATTTTTAATTTATAAATGAGTGATAAAATTTTATTTTTCTATTTTTTTAAAACTCTTAAGCTGGTAAAAGCAGGCATTATGCTGCTTTTACCAGGCATAAGAATTTCACGGGCATTCAGCAGGCGGAAGTTGTGCAAATAGCGCAACTCTCCACCCATGGAGGCCCTTCTCCCGGGAATGCGGACGATCTGTCAAGAGGATTGTTGACAGATCACAAGTGCCGGGTTTCAGCGCATGCGCTTCGCACACCTAAACCCGGAACTTGCGCGGCCCCTACGGGCGCGTACACACCTTGTACGCACCCGTGGGGGTCGCAAAATACGGCCCATTGTCTGTTTCATTATGTGCATTTACTTAAGGGACTAAGCCCAAATCCAGCCCTGACTGGTGGGATGACTGTCTTTTCATTTTTGCCAGCTGCAATAATCTTAGGAGTTTGAGTAATCTGAGTCTAGTCTCTTCTTGGTGTGAATCAGCAGCAAAGATCTGCCCATAATTTGGTACAAAACTGGCATTAGATTGACTGTATTGCTGAGAGAGGCTTTAAGAATTATTTGTGTGGGAATTAGAAAAAATCATACTAGTGCAGTAGGGACCGGTCTACTGAAGTTGGGATTAAGGCACATGGTTGGAGCAGAATAGAGGGAGCTGTACTGACTAAACAATGCTTAATTCTGAGACTGGGTGCCGAAAGTGAGAAAGTGTTACATTCCGCAGCACTGAAATCCCTCATATTGATCAGCACTGACACTTACCCAAAATGACAAATTAAAAATATGATGTTGCAGTTAAAATATATGCCTGGTTATGGTGTAGTTCAGAATGATGTAACAGATTCGGACCTGACACCAAATGGTAACCAACGACGCATTTATTAATGGTTAAATCAATTATGTAAATGTATCAAAAAATTAGAAGACAATTATAATACAGAGATCAAAACAACATTAGGCTCCCGCACCAATATTAGAGATTAAAACAATATTACCCCATTTGATCGCTGGGCAGAAGTCGCAATCAAGTTGCCAGTGTGGTCGCTTTAAGTTCTCTGACAGCTAGGCAGTCTTCTGATAGTTGGGTGTTCTTCGAAGAGCTGTCTAGTCTTCCGGCAGTTAGGCATTCTTCAGATAGCTGGATGGTCTTCACTGATACCTCTGCCCTGAGCTCAAGAGGCATTGGGTTTTTATGCACCCCTCCCCCCAACCCACGGGCAGGAACCTCACACCATATACGGGCTGTTATTCACAAGACCTTTATTGATAACTTGTTTTTCAGAGAATTCAAGATGTTCATTATTTAACATCACTCGTCTACTCACAAGGCTTTGTGCAAGGTTGCTTTTCAACTGGATTGGGGCAAGTGTCAGTTGGCGAACATTTAGGGAACAGTGATCATAGTATCATAATGTTTAGTTTAGCTATGGAAAAGGACAAGGAGCAATCTAGAGTAAAAATACTTAATTGGAGAAAGGCCAATTTTAAGTGGGTTGAGAATGGATCTGGCCCAGGTAAATTGGAATCAAAGATTGGCAGGAAAAGCTGTAATCGAACAATGGGCTGCCTTTAAAGAGGAGATGGTTCAGGTACAGTCGAGGTACATTCCCATGAGGGGAAAGGTAGGGCAACCAAATCAGAGCTCCCTGGATGATGAAAGAGATAGAGAGTAAGATGAAGCAGAAGAAGAGCGCGTATGACAGATGTCAGGTTGAGAATACAGGTGAGAATCAGGCTGAATACAGAAAGTTCAGAGGGAGGTGAAAAAGAACATCAGAAGGGCAAAGAGAGAGTACGAGACTAGATTGGCAGCTAACATAAGAGGGAATTCAAAAGTCTTCTATAGGCATATAAATAATAAACGGGTAGTAAGAGGAGGGGTGGGGCCGATTAGGGACCAAAAAGGAGACCTGTAAAGTCTGTAGGTTGTGCAGTAAATAACTTCAGAGACTTTAGAAGTACAAACAAAACAGGTCTTTACTATTCAGAGGTCTGGGCGATTTCTGCCCTAGTTAACGTATTCCAACCCTTATATACTGGTGTGGTCACTATCGGTATTACAGTATACATGAGCCAATAAATAGTGCCACCCTAAGTAGTGCTCTTAAAGGCGAACGGTTACATTCTATAGTTCCCTTAAAGGTAAACGGTTACATACACAACACTCCTCCCTTTCTAGCTTATTACTTACAGAATCCCGTTAAACATACAATCTTCAACTTATATAGACAGTTTGCAGATATACTCTCGATGGAGTCAACGTCATATAACTTCATGTTTAACATAACATAATAACATATACAACTTCATGTCAAAACAGATCACAGATTCAGTCTCCGTAGGAACAGTTGCAACATACTCTTAGTGGAAACAGTTTACAGGTTCAGTCTCTGTGGAGGTTTCCGGATTCTGTCCGGATAACGCCGCAGTGGTGTCGTCATTCCCAGCGGTCCAGTAGGTGTCTCTGGTAAAGTCGATTCAGCTGAAACAACAGTGTCAGGTTTATCTGATTCTAGTATTACTAGATCAGAAGTAGGTGTTCTGGGTACTTCAGTTTCAACATTACTCGGGTAAGGTGGTGAAGTCGACTGTTCATTTGTGGCGGACCCTATGATCTGGTCAACGTGGCGCCTTATTACCTTGTCCCCAATGTCCACCGTGTACATCAACGGTCCTAGCCTTTTTTTAATAGTTCCAGGCTGCCATTTCTCCGTACGGTAGTCCCGGGCCAAAACTTGTTGCCCCATCTGGAAAGATCTGGTGGCCCTTTCATTCATGCCCTGGAATTGCCGGTTCTCTACGTCCCTTCTTACGTTTGGTTTGAGCAAATCCAGCCGGCATCTTAGGCGTCTATTGTAAAACATCATTGCGGGAGTTTGATTCGTGACCGCATGTGTTGCATTTCGATAGGCCAACAAAAAGCTATCCACCTTATGCTGTAAACTTATGTCTTCATTACTCATGGCCTTTATGGCCTTCTTGAAGGTCTGGACAAATCTTTCAGCCAGTCCATTGGAGGCGGGATGGTATGGGGCTGATGTGTAATGTTTAACCCCATTGCTTTTTAGAAATTTCTTAAATTCCTCAGACACAAATTGCGGCCCATTATCGGAACAGACCTGTTCTGGCAGACCATTCCGCGCAAACATTGTCCTTAGCACCGTAATGGTTTTTTCCGTCGTGGTGGTGGTCATCTTAATTACTTCCGGCCACTTGGAGTGGGCATCTACCGCTATTAAGAACATCGAGTCCATGAAAGGCCCCGCAAAGTCGATGTGTACTCTTTGCCAGGGAGATGAGGGCCACTCCCATGGGTGCAGAGGAGCCTGTGGTGGCGCGTTCTGAACCCTCTGACATCCTAGGCAATTCTTCGTTATCTCCTCTATGTCCCCATCGATGCCTGGCCACCACACAAACGCCCTAGCTAGGTTCTTCATCTTTACGCCCCCCAGGTGTCCTTCGTGCAGCTCCTTGAGTATTTTCTTTTGGAGTTTGGGTGGAATCACCACTCTAGACCCACACATCAGGGTTCCTCGACACACAGACAGTTGTGCTTTCCTCTGTGCGAATGCTTGCAGTGTTGGTTCGCACTGCGCTGGCCATCCCTCCACCGTTAAGTCATAGACTCGTGAAAGAGTCGGGTCATTCCTTGTCTCATTTTCGATCATTGAGTTCGTGATCGGCAAACACTCCACTATTGATGAGTGGAACAACTCTACTGGGTCTACTGTCCTCGCTTCTTCTACCATTGGCAATGGTAAGCGTGATAGCCCATCAGCGTTTCCATGTTGCTTGGACCGTTTGTATTCAATATCATACTGGTGTGCCCCAAGTAAGACTGACCATCTTTGTAGCCTTTGTGCTGTCATGTTGGACACGGCCTTGTTCGGGTTAAATATGGACACCAACGGCTGGTGGTCTGTCAGCAATGTGAACCTCTTACATTGCAAGTAATGGTTGAATTTCTTCACGCCCCACACAAGACTGAGGGCCTCCCTGTCTATCTGGGCGTAATTTCGCTCCGCGGGTGTCAAAGATCGGGACGCAAAAGCCACTGGCCTTTCCGAGCCATTTGGTAGCCTGTGCGAAAGTACTGCTCCAATTCCGTACGGTGAAGCATCACACGCCAGCCGAAGGGGTAATGCTGGGTTGAAATGAGCCAACACTTCTTCAGAGGTAATCAACTCCTTGCTTCTGCGAAAAGCCTTTTTGCACTCCTCACTCCACTTCCATGGTGTCTCCTTTCGCAACAGCTCATTCAGTGGATGCAGCACCGTGGACAAATTTGGTAGGAACTTGTGGTAGTAATTGATTAACCCCAAGAATGATCGTAACTGTGACACGTTCCCTGGAGCGGGAGCCTTCACGACTGCTTCTATCTTCTCCGGTGATTTATGTAGTCCCTCGCGGTCAATGATATGACCGCAGTATGAGATTCGTTTTTGGAAAAACTCACACTTATTGCGGTTAACCCTAAGGCCATACTCCTTTAACCTGGTGAGTACCAGTTTCAAATTCGTGAGGTGTTCCTCTTCATCCATTCCCGTGATTACGATATCATCCAAATAGCACTGCGTGCTTGGAATTCCTTGTAACACCTGTTCCATGGCCCTCTGCCAAATTGCTGGTGCCGAAGCCACTCCAAAGACCAGTCTGTTATAACGGTACAACCCTCTGTGGGTATTGATAGTTAGGTATTGGCGTGACTCTTCCTCAACCTCCATCTGTAAATATGCCTGAGCTAGGTCTATCTTCGTGAAGTGTTTTCCTCCAGCCAACGAAGCGAAAATATCTTCAATCCTTGGCAGCGGGTATTGTACCGACTGAAGCACCGGGTTCACTGTGATCTTGAAATCCCCGCAGATACGGACCTTCCCCGGTCCCCCTGGCTTACTACTTGGTGAGGATTTCATGACGGGTACAATGGCCGTGGCCCACTCACTGTGGTCTACTTTTGACAGAACCCCTGATCGTTCAAGTTCTTCTAGTTCTGCCTCCACTGCTGGTCGTATTGCATACGGTACCGACCTGGCCTTACAAAACTTTGGGCTTGCATGTTCTGCAATCTTGACCTTTGCTTTAATACCTCGTAGCTTTCCCAGTCCTTGCTGGAATACCTCTTTAGCTTCGTCTAATATTCTGGCCAACCGTTCAGGTTTGACGTCCTCTTTTTCGGGCTCCACCGTCATGGTGTTTAGTGCATGCCAATCCATCTTTATTTTCCGGATCCACTCCCGTCCCAGAAGTGGTGGGCCTCCCTCAGACAACACATACAGCTCCAACCGGTGGTGAACTTTATCTTTGTATTTCACCTTGACCTCTATCTTCCCGATGGGGAATACTTTTTGCCCCGTGTATGTCTTCAGTATCAGATCCGCATCCCGTAGTGGAATATGCTTGAAAAACTTTTGATAGTCATGCTTATTCATGACCGTCAACGCCGATCCGGTGTCCACTTCCATTTTTACTGGGACCTTTTCAATCGGTAGCGTTATCCAAATAGTTTGACGGTCGGCTTCATTGCTCACGTTGTGAATTCTTAGACCGTCCAGTCCTCTGCCTTTGGCGTGTGTGTCCGACTTCTGTTCCTTCAGACTCTTCCTATTTGCGTCATGTACCTTTCTGTCCCATTTTTGTGAGGACTCATTATTGTTGCACGTCGTTCCTGACCGGCACACTTTAGCTATGTGCCCGATCTTGCCACATTTCCAGCATTCCTGGTTTTTACCCCAGCATTGCTTTTGGTCGTGTGTTGACTTCCCACAACGATAGCATTTGGTGATATTACCTCGTTTAGGCATCTTCTCTTCTCGAGAACAACACAAGTATTTCTTTACTTATTACTTTTCTGAAATTCTTAATAATTTCCAAGATGGCGGTTTCCCGCTTCTTCCTTCTTCTTCAGCGGTTTTTCCCGAAAAATGGTGGCTTTCCCGTGCTTCTCGCTCTCCCCGCCCACTTCAATGGCGGTTTTCCCGCGCTTGGCGGTCTTCACCCGGTCCCCCGACGCCGTCTGTCAGCCCGAGTGCGGCCCTTATCTATAGATCCGATCGCTCTCGCGGCTCTCGGCCCTTATCTGGAGATGCGATCGCTGGCTTGCAACGCCTCCCGCTCGGCTCTGGCTCCCCCGCTCGCGCGGCTCTCGGCTCTGACACTCCCGCGCCTACTCGCAGGCTCAGCGCTTCATGGCGGCGGTTGCTGCACGGCTTCTCACATTGCCCGCGGTCCGGCTGTCACCCGACGCCGTTGGACCCGAATGCTTTGCCCTTCTCCTCCAAATACTTCTACCCCGTTTTTTGTTTTTTGTTTTAACTACTCACAGTCTCTTCGGCCGCCTTGTTTTAGGCTGATTGGCTCGCTCAAGATGTGGTAGCAGGGTAATCTGTGCCTGTTGCTGCCGCAGCTTTGCTGTTAATCTTCCAGCTTCCAGTAAGTACTATACTTTTAGTAGACGGAGCCTCGTGTTTTCTTTTTGAAGCTCTCTGCTACTGGTTAGTCTTGCCGCAGGGTACGATCGGACTCGTCGCCACTGTAAAGTCTGTAGGTTGTGCAGTAAATAACTTCAGAGACTTTAGAAGTACAAACAAAACAGGTCTTTACTATTCAGAGGTCTGGGCGATTTCTGCCCTAGTTAACGTATTCCAACCCTTATATACTGGTGTGGTCACTATCGGTATTACAGTATACATGAGCCAATAAATAGTGCCACCCTAAGTAGTGCTCTTAAAGGCGAACGGTTACATTCTATAGTTCCCTTAAAGGTAAACGGTTACATACACAACAAGACCTATACATGGAGGCAGAGGGCATGGAGGAGGTACTAAATGAGTAATTTGCATCTCTCTTTACCAAGGAAGAAGATGCTGCCAAAGTCATATTGAAAGACGAGGTAGTGGAGATACTGGATGGGATAAAAATTGATAGAGGAGGTACTAGAAAGGCTGGCTGTACTTATCTACTGGTCCTGGTGACTTATCTACTTTGTATATGTCACCAGGATCAGATGGGATGTATCCTAGGGTGCTGAGGGAAGTTAAGTTGGAAATTGCGGAGGTAATGTCCATAATCTTCCAATCCTCCATAGCTACAGGAGTGGTGCCAGAGGACTGGTGAATTGCAAATGTTACACCCTTGTTCAAAAAAGGGTGTAAGAATAAACCCAGCAACTACAGGCCAGTCAGTTTAACCTCGATAGTGGGGAAGATTTTAGAAATGATAAACAGGGACAAAATTAACAATCACTTGGACAAGTGTGGATTCATTAAGGAAAGCCAGCACAGATTTGTTAAAGGCAAATTGTGTTTAACTAACTTGATTGAGTCTTTTGATGAGGTAACAGAGAGGATTGATGAGGGCAATGTGGTTGACATGGTGTGCATGGACTTCCAAAAGGCATTTGATAAAGCGCCGCATAATAGGTTTGTCAGCAAAGTTGAAGCTCATGGAATGAAAGGGACAGTGGCAGCACGGATAAAGAATTGGTGAAGTGACAGGAAACAGAGAGCAGTGGTGAACGGTTATTTTTCAGACTGGGGGAAAGTATACTGTGGTGTTCCTCAGGGGTTGGTACTAGGACCACTGCTATTCTTGATATATATTAATGGCTTGGGTGTACAGGGCACTATTTCAAAATTGGCAGATGACACAAAACTTGGAAGTATAGTGAACAGTGAGGAGGATAGTGATAGACTTCAAGAAGATATAGACAGGCTGGTGAAATGAGCAGACAAGTGGCAGATGAAATTTAATGCAGAAAAGTGCAATGTGATGCATTTTGGTAGGAAGAATGAGGGGAGGCAATATAAACTAAAGGGTACAATACTAAAGGGGGTGCATGAACAGAGAGACCTGGGGATATATGTGCACAAATTGTTGAAGGTGGCAGGGTAGGTTGAGAAAGCGGTTAAAAAAGCATACGGGATCCTGGGCTTCATGAATCGAGGCATAGGGCTCGAATTTCACCGGGCTGTGGAGGCGGGAATGGAGGCGTGTGGGGTGTTAAAATTGCAAAAAGTGGTGGGCGGGCCCAACCCTGCCTCCATCCCGCCTCCAAGCAATTTTAAATAAATCATGTTTACTGCTCCCGTCTCCATCCCGCCTCCAAGAGGCGGGATAGGCCCTTAAGGCCCTTAATAAGCACTAAATTGCCTCTATTATCCCATTTTGCAAGGCCTTGGTGATTTTAACCCTTTTCCGACGTGAAGCACGTCTGCTCTGAAACACGACGGTGAAACCTGGCGGGAGCACAATTGGATTGCTGACTATTAGCTGCAGCTCCACCATTAAAGAGGAGATTTGATCAGCCATCATTTGCAGGTGGCAGGACTTTGTTGTCTCAGGTCTGGGGGAACTTTTAGAAGGCATAGCCACAGCTGTGGAAGTTTGGAGCCTGCCACCCATCTCCAGTGTGACCTCCTGGGAAACCCCTCTCACCACCTTCACTGAGCGCTTCCTCAACTGAGGCATATACCAAGTAATCCTAAGCCCTCAATGTGGAAGTTCCATTAGTGAAATGACACACGCAACTGCAGCAGTAGCCATCAGATTTTTTATTTACAGTAACCATCTGATGGCTTTTTAACATTAAACATCAAATTTCACCCAAGTGACTACCCTTGTGACTATTTGTACAGTATCTTTCTCTTACACGTGCTCCTACATGGTGCTTCCCCTGTGGCTTCAGCAGAAGTGAAGGCCCCTTGCTCACTTTCTTGCTGCTCCTGTCTCAACACCTTTGGTGGGCGTCCTCTGGGGTTGCGAACCTGCGAGGGCTCGCCAACAGTCTGCTGATCCTACGGCTGTGCAGGGGTTGAGACGCCAATCTCAGTTGGGTGGGGACTCTGGTGGGGCTCTGACCGAGGGCTCTGCAGTGGCATGGAAGTGTGAGAGCTTGGAGAGGAGCCCCCACTTCCTTGATGTCTGCCACCAACTTCCCTCTCATGGGTCAGGACCCCTCAGCGCTTGCAAGTGGCTTGAGAGCACCTTGCTGCACATTAGGGGGGCCATGGGGACCCGTATCTGCACTGGCAGTCCTACTCAGAAGGACTTCCATAAAGGTCTGGCTTCTCTGTTCAATAGCTGACCATCGCTCCTCCAGAGATGTCATTCTATTCAGAACACTCACCATGTTTTCTGCACTCTGGCGACTTATCACCTCCATGGAGGTTGCCATCCTTTCCATGGTGATGCGTTCATGCGCCAATGACTCCACAAAGACTCTGCTCATGTTCGCAATGGACTCCTCCATTCGCTCCACACTTGCAGCAACCCTGGAGACACAACCTGCCAGGGGCACCTGCATCTGTTCCTGGAGTTCCAGCACTGCTGATCTTGTGGATGGACCCAGAGGCAAAGGGTCGACATGCAGCTGAGCCGAGCTGGGAGAGTCCTGCGCCCTCAGACGAGGACTCTCCACTGCTGTCCCTGTCTCCACCATCTGCTGATACTCACTTGTGAGCTGTGATACACCAGGTGACAACACTACTCTATCTCACGAAGGTTCCACTGAGGTGTGAGTGTCTGCGCTGGTGCTGGGTGCACTGAATTCTGCTGACGCTGCGCCCTCAAAGGTTGCAGCTTCCTCTGAGGAGTCTGAATGCTCAGGCTCTTCCTCCTGGCTAGTGGGGACGGGTGCTTGCGATGGTCCGGTGGGGGAGTAAAGGAAAGGGTCAGAGATGTGATGCCAAGGTTACATGCACATTGCATATTGCAGATGATCATAAGTCCATCTGTTAGAGCTTCAGAATCATTATCAGCGACTCTTGCAATGTCAATGAGAGAGATGGAAAACTATTCTGTCACCAGCTTGCTGTGATTCACCCGTCTGTCCATCCCCCACTTGCGCATCGTCCTCCAGTCCCACGTTCTCCAGGGCTGCCTCCTCCCAGGGGGTGAGCTGGGCTACTGAGGGTGGCCCTCCTCCTGTCCTTGTTCTTTCCCTTTTATTGTGAGCTCTCTTTTTCTGCAATGAGGGAGACAAGTGGAGTTTGAGTGAGAATGAAGGAGTGAGTGTAGAGAATCCATAGCATAGATGCTTAGGAGACAAAGATGGAGTGAGGTGGCCCTCCCTGTGTGTTGTAAGTTGTTTTAATAGCATCACAGTGATGGGGAGTGTGAGGGCTGTATAGTCGAATAGTTAGGTGAATGTGACCAAAGAGAGGGAATGGGTAAGGGTGCATGGATGTCAGTGTCAAGTGGGATGTGGAGGAAGAGATTGCTGAAGCTGAGTGCTGGCGAGGAGATGCAATGGGGATCAGATTGAGGGTGATGGGAAAGTCATACTCACTTTTTCAGTGCGCAGAAGATCATGAAACCTCTTCCTGCACTGAAGCCAGGTTCTGCGGGTTATCGACAAAGAGTTGACCTCCTGGGCCACCTGGATCCACACAGCCTTGGTCTGCTGGGGAGGCTTCTTCCTCCCTGAAGAAGGGAAGAGCACCTCTTTATTGGCTCTTGCTCCCTCCACTAAAGCTTGCAGGGCAACATCATCAAACCTGCGAGCAGACCTACGTCTCTCACTGGTCATTCTGCCTCCAGCTCCCTCTAACATGACAGGCCATGGTTGGCAGTCTGCAGAAGAAGCAAGGCTTGTTGCAGACCTTAAATGCAGCAGCAATGATGACGTCATCGGAGGCGAGTTTTAGACTGAAAATACTAATTGGGCCATGGGTTCCCACACGCTGGAACTCAATTGCCCACTTAAGTTAAAATTGCTTCATTCTCCCACATCGATTTAGAATCGGGTGGATAACACGAAAAGCGGATTACACGACCCCAGCCCGCCCTGTAACAAAATCGAGCCCATCGAGTATAAAAACAAGGAAGTTATGATGAACCTGCATAAAACACTGGTTCAGCCTCAACTGGAGTACTGTGTCCAATTCTGGGCACTGCACTTTAGGAAGGATGTGAAGGCCTTAGAGGGGGTGCAGAAAAGATTTACGAGAATGGTTCCAGGGATGAAGAACTTCAGTTACATGGATAGACTGGAGAAGCTGGGGTTGTTCTCTTTAGAGCAGAGAAGTTTGAGAGCAGATTTGATATAGGTGTTCAGAATCATGAGGTGTCAAGACAGAGTAGATAGAGAGAAACTGTTCCCATTGGCAGAAGGGTCAAGAACCAGAGGACACAGATTTAAGGTGATTGGCAAAAGAACCAAAGGCAACATGAGGAAAAACCTTGTTACTCAGCGAGCAGTTAGGATCTGGAATGCACTGCCTGAGAGGGTGGTGGAGCCAGACTCAATTGTAGCTTTCAAAAGGGAACTGGGTAAGTATCTGAAGGAAAAAAATTGCAAGGCTACGAAAGCGCGGGGGAATGGGACTGGCTTAAGTGCTCTTGCAGAGAGCCGGCATGGGCTCAATGGGCCGACTTGCCTCCTTCTGTGATTCTATTCTATGATTCTAGACTTCGAGGAGACCCGATAAAGGTAAATAAAATAGTGAAAGGGCTGGACTGCATACTTACTGATAGATTATTTCAGTTTGACAGATTGGAGAGGACCATGGGACATGCATTTAAACTACGCAAGAGTAGGAACAGACTAAGTTGTATGATTCTAGGTGGTCAAGAAGTGCTCCCACCGGCCCCGCAAGCAAATCTACTGCCGCGATCGCCTAACCCTAACCTTACCCGTAACCCTAACCGCCCCTCTGCCAAACCCACGATCCTGAGCCTGTACCCCTCTCCCTCCAGATTGCTGGTCCGATACCCCCACCCCCCGATACCCCCCACCACCCAAACCCACGATCCTGAGCCTGTACCCCTCTCCCTCCAGATTGTTGGTCCGATACCCCCACCCCCCGATACCCCCCACCACCCAAACCCACGATCCTGAGCCTGTACCCCTCTTCCTCCAGATTGCTGGTCCGATACACCCACCCCCCGATACCCCCCACCACCCAAACCCACGATCCTGAGCCTGTACCCCTCTTCCTCCAGATTGTTGGTCTGATACCCCCACCCCACGATCCTGAGCCTGTACCCCTCTTCCTCCAGATTGCTGGTCCGATACCCTCACCCCCCGATACCCCCCACCACCCAAACCCACGATCCTGAGCCTGTACCCCTCTTCCTCCAGATTGCTGGTCCGATACCCCCACCCCCCGATACCCCCCACCACCCAAACCCACGATCCTGAGCCTGTACCCCTCTTCCTCCAGATTGCTGGTCCGATACCCCCACCCCCCGATACCCCCCACCACCCAAACCCACGATCCTGAGCCTGTACCCCTCTTCCTCCAGATTGCTGGTCCGATACCCCCACCATCTCTCCCGGCAGCGGCCTTCTGGCGCTGGTTTTTCTGCCCGGCAGCTGGCCAGCCTGTCAATCCGGCCGGCGGCCGGGCGAGAAACAAAGTTAAAAAATGCTAATGAGGTCCTGCTGTTAAATTCGGCAGGACCTCAGCGTTCCCGGCAATTTCCGGGTTTCCGCTCCCGAAACACTAATCTCTGCTCCCTCCCCGCAAATATCGCGGCCCTTGTCATGTGCTGACTCTGCTCCACCGGTGTCGACTGGGGCTTATGCCTTCGGTTGAGTATGCCACATAATTGCTCAGGCTTTACAGCCTCCTAATGGCTCAATTTCTGTTTTGCTCCATGTTAACTGTTTGCTCCCGTGTAACACTGATGCTGATAGTTGCAGACAGCTGCAATATTGCCCAAATGTGCTTTAATGATGGCTATGTTTGTTAAAATTCTCACCAGGTGGAATACCACCCCATCAAGACGCAATGAGAGAAAAATCTGAAGGAGGAAAAAAAAATTTAATTAAAAAATTACCATCAACATATATGCTGGTGCTGGTCTAGCATACTGAACATCTTCTAATTCCGGCATGGAATCGAATCTGTCATTAAGCAATACTCATTCCAGAGAATAAAGATATTTCCTCTTGGCCATCTGGTTTTTAATAGACGATGTGTTCTCCAGCATCCAACATAGCATGGAGCAGGAAAGTGATGCTCAAAAATAAGATCTGAAGTACTCTTAAAATAATAAAATATGACAAGGATGCAATTAAAATAAATCAGACCATTTGTTACTAGTCAGTGCCTGTGAACAAGTGAACGTACGGGGCAGAATGAACTACAATATGGCTGTATAAAATTCTACAAGTAATATAGATCCAGAAGTATTCACTTATAGTAGGACACCTGTCCATTCAGCTGTGAAATGAGGAGACACTCTGAACATTCCTGTGTGGATAACACCGACGAGGGAATCAGCCTCCTGTTAACGCAATCCTTCTCCACCACTTGTGCATCCCACATATCCCATGGCATCTGCACTTTATGTGGACATTGAAATGGCCCACAGTTCACCATCTGTTGAACTGCTTTACAAACTGAGATTTACTCAGGGCTCCTGAGTAAATATCAGCTGGTGTTCATCTCTCTGTAACTCTGTTGCCAATATGCAGATAATATGATAGAGGTTGCCCTCCTTTCTAGATTTACTTTTGCTTAATTTGCCTTAATTTTTCAGACAAACCTGCTGATATTTTCAAGATGACATTGGTATTTCAGAAATGTGGAGAATGGAATATGGCCTCGTAAAGAGAATGTTCAGTGACTGGAATGGAAACTGCATTGTCGAGGGCAATACCAGAGATTCCTCGCATTATTGATGGGCCACAGCCCACTAATCTGGAAGCCCAAGTAGCAGTGTTATCACATGTTCCAACCATTGTAGGCTAAATATGGGATACTTGATCAGGATCTGTGTCCCATGTTTTATTCCAACTGGCAACCTCAGCTGCACAGCATGGTGATTGAGTGAACTATTTAAACCATCAATTTGCTGAGTGTGGTCAGCACTTTTGCTATTAACTGTTTATAAAAAATGTTAACTTTTTTTACATTTTACTCTGGTACGAGCTTCTGCGGAGGCTCACTGTTACCTGACATCTGTCCTCATGACTTTGCTATGGTGTGTTGTCAAGCATCGAGTAGCGTTTTAAAAATAGAATACTTTTATTGTATAGCAACAGCTTTATAATATACTAACCTTAAAGCTATGCAACAAGTATGTTGTGCGAGAATGAGTAAAACATGTGTGTTTTGCTAGCCACTGAGCTAACATCCATATATAGACACTGACAGCATCGAAAGAATGCAATCTATCACTATAAATGGGACTGTTTCACAATTAAACTGCTACAAAGGTGCGCAGTGTTTTGTCAATCAGTCGCGTTTGCCGTTGAATTCCCACTGGTGATTTCTCAAGGCAGTCAGTGCATCTCCAGCAATGATTTCCCTTTCCACCCCTTTATAGTCACTTTGAGAGTTTCCCACTTATGCTTGTCGCATTTTCTTTCTTATCTACATACTATCCCTCGGTGACATCGTTCGTGACGTAAGAGAACTCACAAAGCACTTGGTTGAGTATAAAACAAGGCTTTAATCAACTGTTTCACAACCATGAGATTCTAGTTACATCACTAGTTCCTGGTTACAAAAATGTCCTGGGCAAGCTGGGCCCACGCCCGAGTATTTATACTCCTTGGACGGCGCCACCAGCTGGCCACCCAGTGTTACTTCATGAGTCATTTCTTCATGAATGATAAGATTCATGACAGTTCGCAGGGGTCAGCTTCCGTATGTATGCTGATGACCACCAGCTCTATCTCTCTACCACTTCCTTCTGATCACCTCTTTATTGTCAGACTGTGTGACTGACATTAAGTCATGGATGAGCTAAGATCTTTCTCGGGCATTTCTACCGGGGGGGAGGGGGCGGCGATTGAAGGACCTAAGTCCAGTATGTAAAGTTGAATTTGATAAGAAGGGCTATTCACCCCGTAGTACCACTTGTGTACCTCTGTCCCAGCTCTGGCAATAGTTGGCCCTATTGGCAACTTTTGAGTCTAGCCCTGCACTCCTTAACTCCAAGGTCCAACAGTAGTATAGTCAAAGGGAGGCAGAGCAGTGGCAGCAGTGAGGCTAGACGGGACAGTGTCAAGGTCTACTTTCAGGAAATATGTTGCAGTGAATCCATCTAGAACAAAGTCTTCACCTCAAGGAGAAAAATAAAGTTAGTTCTCTGAAATAAATTCACTGTAACCCTAAATCTAAGCCAAGTTAACTCCTAACCCCAAACCCAACCCTAAATCATAAATCTTCAGCTGACTTTTAAATCTCAGCCCAATCCTAGCCCTCATTCCCCAACCCCACCCGAACCCTGGAAGATTTTATTCTGGAAGAAAAATGATTTACTGACACGAGTGGCAGCAAAACTGGGAGAAAAGCCACCCATTGGTGGCAACAATACCAGGAGCAAAGCTGGCAAGAGTGGTAACAAGGCCAGCAAAGGTGGTAATGGGCTACCAGGACCTGGATCAAGGCTGGCGAAAACTGCAACGAAGGTGGCAGAGGTAATAATAAGTGTAGTGGGAGTGGCAGCAAGGAAGGTTTCGCAGGAACAAGGACCAAGTGCTGAAAAATGGGATTAGAATAGACAGGGCTTGATGGCCGGCACGGACACGATGGGCCGAAGGGCCTCTTTCTGTGCTGTATAACTCTATGACTCTATGACTAGGAAGGTTCCATTGCAAGTCAGGAGGGGTCAGCAACAAGGCTGATGGGGAAAGGCAAAAAACTGACAAAAGGTTAAAATGGTAATCCTACCTTCACTAGTAATTGGAAATCATTGGTCTAGGAGAGTAGTTACAAAACAAGTTACGCAGCAGACAAAAAAGTTTTTTCCTAATCTAGTCCTAAAATTGATTGGCCAATGAAAAAAGGGCAACTTTGGAAATGTTATGCAAAAATTGAGAACTGCTGCTACGAGTGTCAGTAAAACTAGAACTGAAATGGCATTCCCAACCATTCCAGCATACTTTATCCTTTGCCCCGATCATTCACACACCGCCTGTCTGCTGGTTAGATTGGTAATCCAATGTGTAGTCCTGTTCTTTAGTAAATTGTCTGAGCTCATCAATATCCTGGATTAAGGACGGGTAAAACAATCATCCAGGGTTCTTAATCCTGATCACTATTTTCTGAGTTTTGTTGGAGAATGCATGTGTCGAATTGTCGAGTGAGGGCAGGATCAAGTTCAACCTCGATGCATTCTACAGTTGGGTAGCCTCCCAGCACTTACTATCCAAATTCAGACATGGCGACAAATGACCAGATGGGTGAAGCATCCAAGGGCTACCAGTGGAACTGTGGTCCTGCATGAATTTCTTCAGAAGAGAAGAGAAAAAGGGAGAATACTTAGGGAAAAATATGAGAAGATCTATTTAAAATGAGACACATATGTTAAAATAATTCACATTTTGCTTAACCAGTAACAGGATGTACAGAGATACAGGAAAAGGACTCCTGTATTGTAATATTTAACTGGGTGTGAGGTGCACTTGTTTCATAATGGCAATGTCCATTATCTTCTCAGCAGCATACCCTTGAATCTAATTGACATTACAGTATTGTTCCAATTATTTTGTTTGAGGGTAGTGGGTTTAATAGCTCTTTGATAAAAAAGAAAATATTTAAATGTAATTGGACTAATTTCATATGCAAATGACATGTTTAATGGTATAATTTACAGACCAGTGGTCCTTGTATGGTAAACATTAATCTCTACTTAGACTTAGTGCGTTACTGTGCCAGTGATAACCATACCAGCTGCCTTAGGGGCAAAAGCTTCTAAATGTTGCATACTTTATAAAATAATACTTTGTTACCTATTTTTTACTTTAAAGTGTGAATTTTGTTAACTAAACAAATCCTAATAAGCATTAAACTTAAAACTAAAATCATATTTTTGCATCTTTTCTATACCCCACTTTATACTTCATTGGCTCAAAAATAATTACTTTGGTTTAATGATAGGTTTTCCCCAGTAACTGAAAGCCCTATCCAAAAATGTAGTCTGCTCTCTGCTGTAAATACAGCCTGAGGTTTCCATTCCCAGTGAACACTGCAGACTGATTCCCCTTTCTTGGAATTCTTATTCCGAATTTTCTTCAAAGTTATTTTCTCCACCTGTCTCTCTGTCTGAAACAGCTCACTCTACGTCAAGTTTGTCTATATTTTTGCAATGTTGTGAGATTGTTTGCATTGGCCCGGATTTTGCTCTCAGCAGAGAAGGAACAGCTTTTGCCGTTCACTTTGCGTGTAGTTGCCCACAGACTTTTCGCGGGCTTGTCAGCAGAGATTTCTATGAATCCGGTGTCTGTTTCAGTGTGGCGCTCTCTACAGGGGAACTGTGACATCTGTGAGCAGGCCAAGCAACAGTGAGGCTCTTCAACCAATCAGATTGAAGTATCCTCACTGAGCCATGTAGACTGCAAACCAGGAAGTAAAAAACAGGAAATACAAATTACATTTAAATCATTGTACAGGAAGCAAAATAAAGATTTGGACATACATATGGGATTAAGGGAGAGAGATAAAAGGGAAAAACAAAAACTAAAACATTTTTATTAAAAAAAAAAGTGGCATTAATTTTCTCCTGAGAGACTCCACATTTGTAAAATTAATCGTTCAGGGTCACATAGGTTGTTCAGTAGTAATTATCACCTACCACACCATTAAAAACTCACTTACTCCTGAAGGCCCAAGCCCTAAACTTTTCAGCCGTCTTAATACGGAACTAATGGGTAATTAAGCCAAGTTCACACCATTACAGTGATTTCAATGCCAAATCTATTGGCGAGAACTGCAACAGTGCCGCCTGTGGAGGAGCAGGGTATCTCTGGCAGCAATTTCTGAATTTCCGCAATTAACTGCGCATGTGCGGACACCAGAAGTTGCTGCCCGATTTATCCTGTAATAACGGGGATGCTGATAGCCTCGCTGTTGTTATTACAAGAAAATCCAGGCCATTATCTTTCACATTCAGAATACAATCACTCTGAATATGGGATCAGTTTCCTTGGTTGATTGGAAAGCGTCAGCTTGCTAAGCCCTTCATTTGCAAGATTTCTTCACTTCACCTGCAACCCCTATAAGATCTGAAAATGTTCGTAGTTTTGCAGGACCTAATGGAAATTTTCCTGGATTTACACTGAGCAAAGAATCTGACCTCCCAAGATTTGATGACCCCTTTTCCTTTCCCTCCTCATTTGGTAGCAACCTTCTTGATTCATTCAAAAGATCATATCTGCTTAAAATAGCTTCTTCTGACTTACCCTTAAGTTCCAGTCATTGAGTCTTTTCAAGTGTTATTTACCTCACACAAAGTCGAGGCCATCATACATTGAAATTATAAATATACTCTGCTTTATTTTTCATAGTGTTTATGCTGGGTTTTTAACCCCCATTTCTTTTCTGGTCTGACCTTGTACAAGAGCCCAGAGAAGATCAGCCAGCCAGGTCACAGAGTTCTGCACAGTTTAATTAGTAATAGTGCCATATATCTTCACCAAGAGAACTGTCTCAGCCTTCATTCTACAAAATGAAATACTCCATGAGGTATCTCATCTAGCAACTGAAGTGAGATAGACCAAACACTGCATATATCTCACTGGTAGTCAGTTGCCAGGTATAGTTCGTTACACACAAATTTTCTGCTTACCAGTATTTGTTCCTCTCTTGCTTCAAAAGCCATTAAACAGGTATCATGAATTAAACACATACTTGGAGCATAATACCACCATATTCTTCCAGCTGGTGGTGAATTTTCCTCATTTGATGTGATATTTCTCCACTTTTGGCTACTAGAAGGCATATAGTGCAGATAGTCTTTGCCTAACCCCATCCCTCCTCCACTCTATAGTTGTACATTGAGCCTCAAGATTCCTAATTAAAAACTCATTGGGGTAGATTTTTATCTTCCTTGCCCTGGCGGTAATCTGGCAGAGCAGATCATTCGCCCATTATAGAACTCCCCTGATTACATTCCATTGATTTTAACGGTGGAGCGTGCTGGCCAGCGGGAGGCCCAATCTATTTTGAGGGCTGGGCCTCATTAACATATGTGGCGAGCTGCACCCACTAAATGGCCATCTCAATGGTACTTGCCAGCTCTGGGCTGGCACAATATCAGGAGGCCCGGAGGCCAACATGACTGGGGAAAAAGGTAGGTCTAGGGGATTTGCAATTGTGGTGAGGGGGAGCTCAGGACATCAGTAGTCCACATATTCCTTTTGGAGCCCGAGATGCAATCCTGTTGCTTCTCGGGCTTCCCACAAAAAGAACTTTAGAACTTGCCTTGTAGGGTCTCTACCGCTGTTCCACCAGGTTTTACTCAGCAGAGCGTCCATGGCAGATGGTCCACCCATGAGGCAGTTAAATTGACCCCGATTTGCATAGATTAATTGGGGTTTTTGGTCTCCACTATGTATAAAAGAGCCCTCTAGTCTGATAAAACATTTGCTTGTTCAGTATTTGAGTGTTGGCCGGGCCTCAATGAAAGCTCTTCTAATATCAGATTTTTTAACTACACCCGGTTGACTCCTGGGCCTGAGGTTGAGAGAGAGAAAGTATAAGAGAAACATATAGAAACATAGAAGATAGGAGCAGGAGTAGGAAGAGATGTGCCAGTGTACTAAAGAGATGATAACATTGCTGCAGAAACACAATGCACAGTGGCCCAGTAATTCCGGGCACAACGCGTGAGTACGGACGGGGTACTCACGCGTGTGCCCAGAGGAATTGCCAGTTTTCAGCATGCACAGCGCATGCGCTGAAAACCGGCATTTCCTGTCCTCTGACCCAAGGGGTTAAGAGGCAGAACGCGCGTGCCTGCACAGGCAGCGCGTGCGCAGTAAAATTCCTTTTTTTTTTCAGAGTTGCGCGCGTGTAAAGGCCTCTGGTCTTTATGCGTGGAAAAACAAGATGTAAGTATTTAGTTTTTCAGGTAAGTGGGCTTTTAGTACAATGTAGAAATTTTTTTCCCACAGGTTTGTTATTTTTAAAGAATTTACAGGATGGTAAGTTTAGTTTTAGACCCTATTTTTTAAAAACTTATTTTTTTCAAAAAATTAATTGTTTAAAACATTAAAAAAAAACTTATTTATAGTTAATATAATCAGTGGTAACAACAGAAAATGCTGGAAAAACTCAGCAGGTCAGGCAACATCCGTGGAGAGAAATTGAGTTGACGTTTCGGGTTGGACCCTTCTTCAAAACTGGAAAGGAAAGAAACTAGATCGAAGGCAGGGCTGCGATCAGACAAAAGAATAAAAGAAACAAAAGAAGTAAAAGAGATTAGAAGCTGGACGAGATGGTAATAGGCTGGGATTAGGTGTAAAGTGTACTGGCAGGGCAAAAGATAGCTGCCAGGTGTGAGAGAGAAACAAAAGGAAAGGGGGGGGGGGGAAAGGAGAAGCCCTTCCCCTTCACCTGGCACCTTCCCGTGCAAGCGGAGGAGATGTAACACCTGCCCCTATACCTCCCCCCTTCCCACTGTCCAGGGCCCCAAACACCCCTTCCAGGTGAAACAGCGATTTACTTGTACTTCTCGCAATCTAGTATACTGTATTCGCTGCTCACGATGCGGTCTCCTCTACATTGGGGAGACCAAACGCAGATTGGGTGACCGCTTTGCGGAACACCTCCGTTCAGTCCGTAAGGGTGACCCCGAGCTTCCGGTCGCCTGTCATTTTAATTCACTGCTCCATTCCCACTTGGACCTCACCGTCCTTGGCCTCTTGTATTGTTCCACGGAAGCTCAACGTAAACTCGAGGAACAGCACCTCATCTTCCGATTAGGCAGTCTGCAGCCTTCCGGACTCAATATCGAGTTCAACAATTTCAGATCGTAAGCTCGGCCCCCATTTCATTTTCTCTTGTAATTGTTCCACTCCTTTCCCCCCCCCCTTTCCTTTTGTTTCTCTCTCACACCTGGCAGCTATCTTTTGCCCTGCCAGTACACTTTACACCTAATCCCAGCCTATTACCATCTCGTCCAGCTTCTAAT
The DNA here is from genome assembly GCF_052327205.1 of Somniosus microcephalus. NCBI lineage: Eukaryota > Metazoa > Chordata > Chondrichthyes > Squaliformes > Somniosidae > Somniosus > Somniosus microcephalus. The sequence continues at coordinate 23,739,600 of NC_141012.1, forward strand.
CTCTTTTACTTCTTTTGTTTCTTTTATTCTTTTGTCTGATCGCAGCCCTGCCTTCGATCTAGTTTCTTTCCTTTCCAGTTTTGAAGAAGGGTCCAACCCGAAACGTCAACTCAAATTTCTCTCCATGGATGTTGCCTGACCTGCTGAGTTTTTCCAGCATTTTCTGTTGTTATTTCGGATTTCCAACATCTGCAGTATTTTGCTATCGTAATATAATCAGTGGGATGTTTTTAAAAATTTTATTTAAAGTTAAAGTAGTGTTTTGGCAGCCCATACTTTTCATGAGTTTGACAGCTCTTACTGTCAAACTCATGAATGAGTTTCCCCTCCCCTGATTGGCTGCACAGTGCTCACCTGCTCCCAGCCGGCACATCGCACTAACTACGCCGCTGGATCAGGTAAGCACATCGTGCCGACAGCTGAACCGGGCCTGTGACAGGAAATGCAAGCAGGCCCGGGCTTCAGATGTCGGCGCGCAGGGTGAGTGCAGATCGGGGGCTTGCACGCGTGGCAAGCCCCCGATCCTAATTTCAGGGCCAGTATGTTTTTGTAAATGGGTCATTTCATAGTGCAAAGTAAAAGTGCTTCTTCCCCCTAACACACACTGCACTCACACTTTTCAGAAGCAATGTTCCCTAGTTTTTAAATGTCTAACAAATAGCAACTACAACAGAGTATTCTGGTAATACATTCAGTCCACAGCGAAGAGGCTGAGATAATTTATTAACAAGGTTTGTATTTGCAGCTCCTTTCACTGTCCAACAGTAGGCTCTAGTATAGGGATGACATGTACAGTGACAATAGGCAGTGGAAGATTGCTCACTTCTCTCTGAAGCAGGACCCTTCTCACTGCCGGCCACTTAAATTAAGAGGGCACTGCTTCAGTGTAACAATCATTGTACAGTTACACTTCTCAGCTGAGATCTTATAACATGTGATTAAATAAGGCACCCTTCTGTTGGAACAGGTGGAATACCAGCTTTCAGGTTTGTGTTGTGTAAGTTCACATGAACATCTGTCGTGACAAAGTTTTCAGAATTAAATCTTCATATAATTCTACGTTTGTTTTACCGAAAACATCAGAAGATGCGGTAATGGATGTGCGCTGTTCTGAAGGAAGAAGAAAGACTCAGCAGGGTTGCAGTAATATCCATGATCCTGACTGTGAAGGAAATTGGGAGGGAAGGAAAATTGTAGGGTGAGTCATCCAGGCAGCTCTTGCTCATCTCCCAGCAACCAGAGCAAGAATAACATTTGGAAAAGATGGTTCTTAACCCGCCTTCACAGCTGCAGAATTGTGATTGGCATGATGGATGGGGAACCTAAACAGGAGAAGGAAATTATGTGAAAACTGAGGGAAGCGGTACTAATCTTATAAAAGAAAATGCAAAAATGTTTACTGAGTACTTGTTATTGAAATCTCTGTTGAGTTTAAGATAATTGCCAATCAATGCTATATTATCAACAGGCAGTTTAAAGATTGGGTTATTTAAATAAATAACACTAAAGAGAAATCTCAACATCAAAACACGTTTTAAAATCAAACAGTCGTAGGGTTATGATTAACTGCAATTTCCCTCAGTTTTGTTCTGTTGATTTTTGAATTTTTTTTTTGGTTTAAAACATCTTTGGGGTACCAGCTGAAAGGATTTGCTGAGCTGAACATAAGTAGAGATAAAAGGCATTTCAACATTGACTGTGTTTTCTTCATTCAGTTTTTTTACACTGTTGGACTTCCAGGCCAATAGCTCCAATAGTTTCATCAACATTCAGGGAGAAATTCGGTATCGCCCCGTTCGTAATACCTTTTAAAAGTTCAAAAAATTAGCGTCAAGCGCTAATGATTTTCAACTTTTAAAAAATTTGGTTTTGCGCTCCAGGAAGGAAGTGGAGTGCTAAATTAAGCTTCCCTTCCTTCCTGGAGAGCAACAGGCAGCAGGCGGGGTGGTAGGTGAGCAGCGCTGCACACTGGGCTGGGCAGCGCTGCCACGTTGGAAGGCTCCTTCTCTCCCTTAAAGGGAAGGGCCATCGCTGCAGGATCTGCAAGGGGAAAACTTACCTGGTTCCCCACGGCAGCCATGATAACCCGATCAGCCCATTGCACTGCAGCAGAGTGCCGGGCTGATCGATGGCTGGCGAAGAAAAATGAAAAAAAAAACCCACAAAGAGAATTTTTTCCACTTACCTCGGCCACTTCGCCTTTAAGTATCGCCCCCGAAGCGCCCGGCCTCCCGATGAATGCCTCCTGCAGCTGCCAGTGTTTTCGCCCAGCGATGCTGTGGCGGGGCGGAACCGAAGTTCGGATCCGGGGCACTACCGGGGCGATGCACACGGTGATGATGTCACGATCTCCGGGCGAAGGAGATCGAGGCGCAATGCCATACCGCCGCCGCAAACCTCCTGCCGAATATAGCGGGAGTCGATCTTCTTGTCGCGCCTGGTCGGTAAGTGATTAGCGCCCCGTTATCGCCCCCCGGAGGTGATAATGGGAGGCACTAAGGTGCCCAATTTCTAGCACTCAATCTTTAAACAACAAATATTACAAATTATACAGGAAACAAAACAAGGAGATATTAAAGTTAATGACAAATTTTTGTAACTGTTTGCTTTTAAAACAGTTTCCAGTGATGATAATCCATCTTTAACTCCACCTTTACCCATGTTTCCTATGCCAGGCAATATTCTCCAAATAAAAAGGTGGCCTGAGGACCTGGGCTGCTCAGTAACTAGCCATCAGGACATGCTTAAGAGTGGCAGTCAATTCACAACTTAATTTTCTCCTTTCCCCCATTACCGACATTTGGCCTGGAAATTTGATGGTTCTGCGTCCGTTTTTCAGGCGCGAAATGGGCGCCTAAACATCCAATATGGCAGGTTGGATGAGCACGCTCCAGAAATGCGCTGCCCGCCATATTGGATTGTGCTGTCCTGTCCACTGCGCACGCCAGAAGAATTAAAATGGCTGATTAAAATATTTAAATAAGGGTCCTACGTTTGTTGTAGGACCCTTTTGTGATATTGGACTCGCCACATTATTAACTCGCCCAGGAACTCGTGGCGCTAACCGGCAGGATGCAGTGCTATTTAAAGGGTTCATCCACTACATACAGATTAGTTGAAAGGACAGTTCTTGAATGCAACAGTTGATGTTAAAATGAACACATCCCAAATGGTGATATTATCTGCTCCTTTTGAACAACTTATCCTGAACTCTTTAGCATAAGAGGGTGACCAGAATTCCTTATGCTTAAATAGAAAAGGATAATTTAAATGATGCAGAACTACTAAAAAGATAGTAACTGGGAGAATGCAGAGCTGTGCAGCTAAAAATGACCATACACTTTGTGGTCAACCTGAACAAGAATTTAAACTGCTGTCTGCATAGTTACACAAATAGTTAAAGAAAGTGAACTTTATTCTAAGATAGCTACAATCTCTTTGCAAGTGAAGAACGGGAAACTATTTTACCCAAAGCAATGAGTCACTGATGTTACTCCAGTCATGTCAAATCCACAATTGATCGGAAGCCATGCACATTAAAATAAGAGGATAAGTTTGGTATTTGCTATCATTTTTCTTAAACTATTTAAAATATGTCCATATTTAGCAGTGGAGTGACCTGGTCTCATAACTGTTACGTTTTAATCGCAAAATCTTCATTGCTTTTAGAAAGTATTTATTAATGGCAGTTTTACAGGATGCTGAAGGCCCAGCTATTTCAGTCAGCTGTAGGTTTTCTCAGCCTCTGGAGGTTCGTAGATAAGTATCTTGTAGAACACGATGCCTTTGACCAGGTCAGATGTATGATTGCCTCTCCCTGTGAGCTTTCCAATGTGTTGCCCATTATATTGGAGAGGTTGTCCAGTTAATGCTTCTGGACCTGTTCACTCCCATAATTCACTCCTGCGCACAAAGACATCAAATTAGGTTTGGCACATTTTATTTCAATGTGTGAAGAGTGGGGAAGGGGTGAGGAAGACAAACGCTTTGAATCATCCATTGATCCCCATCACCAGTATTTATGTTCACACTTTGCTTGCACAGCACAGTGGAAGTCCTGACAGAAGTGGTTGATGCTCAGAGTGCATGACCCCACTGTAAATATCAAAAGAGAATAAATTAATTAATTATTCACAAACCCGACATCTGTCAAGTGATATGATAGTCTTTCCAATCAATAAAAGAACATTTGGGAGCTACACCCTTGGCTCTTTTGGTCAGTGCCCAGTGGGGAAGTAACCTTTACAGAGGAGAATGGTGCGGGGTTCAATACCTAGTCTTCACTGAGTTCGCTGATCTTAGCCAGGGTGGCAATCAGGTACTACAATTACCAGGCGGCAATTTCAAAAAATCTTTTTAAATGTTGGCCCAGAAATTCGGGTCTCTACGGGTGAGTACGCACGGGGTACTCACGCGTGGGCCCGCTGGAAGTGCCAGTTTCTTGCATGCACTGCGCATGCGCGGGAAACCGGCACTTCCGTTCCTCTGAACGAAGGGGTTCAGAGGTCGAACGCGTGCGTGCGGGAGTCTGCGCGTGCGCTTTGAACTTACGTTTTTTTTGCAGGTTTTTCCGTGAGGGTAAGTCTTTAGATTTTAGAAATGTAAAAACCAGGCGCAAGGCCTGCATTTTAAAAGGTAAGTGGTCAGTTAATTAAAATTAAAACATTTTTTCCACAGGTTTATTATTTTTAAATACTTTAAAGCAAGGTGAGTTTATTTTTAGCCCCGTTTGAATATAAAATTATTTTTTTCAAAAATTTAAATTATTGTTTAAAATAGTTATTTAATGTAATTTATAGTTTATTTAAAAAGTGTGATGATTTTTTAAAATTTATTTGAAGGTTTACTACTATTTTGGGGCCGTAGTATTTATAAGTTTTGACAGGTCTTCCTGTCACTACTTATGAATGGGCTTTTCCCTGCGCCGATTGGCTGCCCATGGCCCACGTGATCCCAGGGGACGCATCGCACTAACTACGCCCCTGGGACATGCAAGCACAGCGTGCCGGCAGCTGGGCCAGGCCCCGGAGTGGAATTCCACGGGGCCCTACAGCTCAACTGCCAGCACGCAAGGTAAGTGCAGGTCGGGGGCTTGCACCCGCGGGAAGCCCCCGACCCGAATTTCTGGGCCGTTATCTTTGTGAGGCCAGGAAGAACTGAAGTGCAAGAAAACTGTGGACTGCTGCCACCCTGGGCTCACCCCCCTCAGTGGGCGGACCTATCTGCCTACCAACCAGGCTCAGCCTCCAAGCCGGCCAAAATTCCTCCATTGGCCAACTGGTGAGCGGCAGCATGACACCCTTTTGGGCCATGCAGCTCGTATGGGCCATGACATCGAGGCCACAACCTCAAAATGGCTCAGGCCTCTCTGCTGGCCCAATGGGCGGGATGGCAACACGTTCCATGGTTGACCGCCCAAAAGTCAAAATCTACCCCCTCGTGAGTCAGTACCTTGGGGGAGAAAACTGAGGGGAAGAAAGATTTGAGACTCACAATTATTCAGGAATTACTGATGTGGATTTCCACTGATATCAGTGGAATGAAAGACAGGCAGCTTATGTAAAGGGCGAATGATCCGTTCCACCAGATTACTGCCTGGGGGTGAGGATGAAAATCTACCCCACTATTTCTTCTCTATGTTCAAGGACAAGAATGAATGGTTACAATTGTGAGTGCATGCCAAAATGAAATGTTCATCTGCACATTTTAGACACTATAAAATCCAATTTTTAAACTGTATATCATTCAGATTTTTATGGTCCCTGAATCAGGCAGTGTGATGTCCCCACCACTCTAATTTTTACATCAATCTAATCAATATTGTGGAATTTTGTGGTAAACCATTTGAATTTTGCTATTTATTCAGTGTGCAGTGCACCCACTTATCACCTGCTTACCTTGTACACTGGGTATAAGGGGACTGTGATGCTAACAATCAAACACAGTTCAGTTAACGTGTGAATATGCAAAGGTAGATTGCGAATATATTAGCTCGCACTTCCACACTTAGCGGGGAGCTTTTTTCCCATTCATTTTATTCTATGGCGGTGAAAATCAATGTGAATTCCAGGTCATGTACAAGACTGGCAACCACGAACCACGCATACATTTGTGAATGTGGGTCCATTCACAAACGTTTCACAAATGTGAATATTCATCCTTGATGAAAATGTTCTCCAGATGCAAAGAAAGCTGTGCTTGAGTGCAGTAAGGGGCCACAGTCTGTCTTAATATAAGATAAATATATATATATTTTATGATGCTATGACACAATGCTGCCTGCTCTCAAAATCACGCCAGTATAAATTGGAGTGTAGTATATAAAATTTCTAAAGACAAATTCTACCCGCCCAGGACTTAGTTTGTATTTTTCAGAATGTACACCTCGCCCATGCTTTCTCATTGAAACACAATTACAATTAGGTTAAGGGAAATCGGAGGAATTCCGCCACATTTGAAGTGGAAAAAGGAACTGGTATTTATATGTAATTGAGCTGAATTGCTTGATTTCCCATTAAGATACACACACATTTCTCAGTGGCTTTACAGACGCTCAGAAATGTTTGTTAAATTCTCCAGTGGGTTCATTAGTGGGCTATGAACCGGGATTTCGGATGTTAATCAGGTGGAATCATTGGATGCCATTGAATCATTGAACTGTGCACTGTTTCAACATTAAAACAGCGCTAAAAAATATTCCAGCCTGTCAGAAGTGACCCAGAAGCACTCAGTCGGTCAGCTAGCTGCACGCTTTACTCAGCGTTGATTTTGTGGACTGTGAGACATTCAAAATGCACGGCAATAATGGCCCAAGCAGCAGGTGTGCAATGGAAGCAGCTTCATTCACTTCACAGCATAATGAAAGGTAAAATTACACTTTTAGATTAGAAATTGCCGTTGGTAATAGCAGTGGGGAATGCTTAACATGTTTGTACGACATTCCACTTTCGCAGAGACGTAAACCCATTTATTTTAAGTGGGTCACTGCCTATGCTGAAAGAACAACTTGTGTCTTGATCAACACTAAACTGAGCTGCAAACCCACATCCCGAACATATTCCACCTGCACTCCTGCCGACTGGTTAAAGTGAAACTTGGTAAAAAGCGGTCGTTCCCCCTTTCCCCCATCTTTTAACTCCACAGCTAACTCTGCTGATAATGCCCTATTATTTTGATTCTGCTGACAATGCCCTATTATCTTTGATTCTGCTCCACAATCATTAGGATTTCCTCAGTACTTGATTATACTCCCATAATAAGGTTAAAAAGCAACTTATTAATTATTTTCAGAAAATGTATCAAATTTGGTAGATGCTGCAATATGTAAGTTTTCCAAAACCATCCTTCCCAGCTCTGCCCTCAGTCATTCCCTGCCTTGATGAGCTCCAAAATATATTGCTCCCTCCCATCAAACATGCATGCCAGGTTCCAATCTCCCTGCTTAGAGGGACTCCCAATCCTGACCTTCCCTGCCTGGCTGCAGAGTCCCACTGCCCAGTCTCTCTCTCTGTCTCTTGTGCCGCTACATGGTTCAGATGCCCAGTCCCTTACCTAATGATACTTATGGATCAGTCAGTGCTGTTGTATCCGTGTGTTAATGGAGACACGGAATGCAGGAGTTGGTTTAACAGGTGTTTACTGAACAAAGTCTGGAGGTGAACTAACAGATACAAGACACTATACAGGCTTATATACCCGAGTGGTCACTACCGGTATTACAGTACACAGGGGCTCTTAAAGGTACATACACTACAATTCCTCCCCTTTTAGATAATTGGTACATAACATTTTAAGTAATCATTAATTAACGTGTTTACAAGAACAATAATCTACACATTTGCTGCAGTTAATCAATTATAAGTCAGTCTCTCTGGAGGCTTCCTGACTCGGTCCGGATAACGCCTCGGTGGTGTAGTAGGTTCTTTTGGCAAGGTCGATTCGGCTTGAATGCCAGTGTCGGGTTCATCTGGTTCCAGTATCACCGGATCAGAGGTAGATACTATGGGTATCTCTGCTTCATCATTAGGCATATAGAGTTGTGGTGTAGGTTATCCCTTTTCGGATGACTCTATGATCTGGTCAGCATGGCGCCTTATTATACTTTCTCCAATGTCCACAGTATACATCAGCGGTCCTAGTCGTGTGCAAATAGTTCCAGGCTGCCATTACTCGGTACGGTAGTCCCGGGCCAAAACTTGTTGACCTATCTGGAAGGTTCTAGTTGGCCTTTGATTCATGCCTTGAAATTGCCGGTTCTCTATGTCCCTTCTGATGTTTGGCTTGATCAAATCCAGCCAGCATCTTAGTCTTCTATTGAAAAACATCATGGCGGGAGTTTGGTTTGTAACCACATGTGTTGCATTCCTGTACGCAAACAAGAAGTTATCTACCTTATGTTGTAGATTTATGTCTTCATTACCCATGGCCTTTATGGCCTTCTTGAAGGTCTGGACAAACCTTTCAGCTAATCCATTGGTGGCGGGATGGTTTGGGGCAGACGTGTAGTGCTTAACCGCATTGTTTTTTTAAGAACTTCCTGAATTCTTCGGACACAAATTGCGGTCCATTGTCAGAACAGATCTGTTCAGGCAGCCCATTCCTGGCAAATATGGTCCTTAATACTGTGATGGTTTTTTCCGTGGTGGTGGAGGACATCTTTATTACCTCCGGCCACTTGGAATGTGCATCAACCGCGATTAAGAACATTGAGTCCAGAAATGGACCAGCAAAGTCGATATGTACCCTTTGCCATGGAGATGAGGGCCACTCCCATGGATGTAAAGGGGCTTGTGGTGGGGCGTTTTGGACCTTCTGGCATCCTAGACAGCTCTTGGTCATTTCTTCGATGTCTCCATCGATACCTGGCCACCACACAAACGCTCTGGCTAGGTTCTTCATTTTCACTCCACCCAGATGCCCCTCGTGAAGCTCCTTTAGCACTTTATCCTGGAGTTTGGGTGGAATCACCACTCTGGATCCACACATCAAGGTTCCTCAGCACACTGACAGCTGTTCTCTTCTTTGCGAGAATGCTGGCAACAGTGGTTCGCCATGTGCTGGCCATCCCTTCACCGTTAAATCGTAGACTCGTGAGAGAGTCGGGTCATTTCTCGTTTCCTTTTCAATGGTAGAATTTGTTACTGGTAGACATTCCACTATGGTTGAGTGGAACATCTCCACTGGGTCCACTGTAGGTGCCTCTTCTACCGTTGGCAACGGTAGGTGTGATAAACCGTCAGCATTCCCATGCTGTTTTGATCCTTTGTATTCTATGTCATATTGGTGTGCCCCTAGGAAAAGGGACCACCTCTGTAGCCTTTGCGCTGTCATAATGGGAACGCCCTTTTTAGGGTTGAATATGGAGACGAGGGGTTGATGGTCAGTCAACAAGGTAAATTTTTGTCCGTGTAGGTAATGGTTGAATTTCTTCACTCCCCACACCAGGCTGAGTGCTTCCCTGTCGATCTGGGCATAGTTACGCTCAGCTGAGTTCAATGAGCGTGACGCAAAAGCTATCGGCCGCTTCGAGCCATTAGGGAATCTATGCGATAATACCGCTCCTATGCCGTAAGGGGATGCATCGCACGCCAGTCTGATTGGCAGTGATGGGTTCTAATGAGCCAACACTTCCTTGGACGTGATCAAGCCTTTGCATTTATGGAAGGCACGTTTACAGTCTTCGCTCCATTTCCAAATTACTCCCGTTTGTAGCAGTGCGTTAAGAGGGTGCAGAACAGTTGACAAGTTCGTTAAAAATTTATGATAGTAATTTATCAATCCCAGGAACGACCTTAATTGTGAAACATTTTCAGGTGCTGGGGCTTTTATGATCGCTTCAATTTTTTCAGGTGACTTATGCAACCCTTCTTCGTTATTATATGGCCACAATATGATATTTGTTTCTGGAAAAATTCGCACTTGGGGCGATTTGCTCGTAGGCCCCGTTCTCTCAGCCTAGTGAGCACCTGCTCCAAATTGGCAAGGTGCTCGTTGTCGTTTTCTCCTGTTACAAGGATGTCGTCTAGGTAGCATTGAGTCCCCGGAATCCCTTGCAGGACTTGCTCCATAGCTCTTTGCCAGATAGCTGGAGCTGATGCTACTCCGAAAACCAGTCGATTGTACTGGTACAGGCCTTTGTGTGTGTTTATCGTGAGATACTTTTTAGAGGCCTCCTCAACCTCCATCTGTAGATATGCCTGTGCCAAGTCAATTTTGGTGAAATGTTTCCCTCTGGATAGTGAGGCGAAAATATCTTCTATCCTCGGAAGAGGATACTGTACCGTGTGAAGGACCGGGTTTACAGTCACCTTGAAGTCCCCACAGATGCGAATTTTTCTCTGTTCTTCAGATTTATCATTATTCAACGTTTTCTTCATGACCGGGACGATGGGTGTTGCCCACTCGCTCCAATCTACCTTGGATAACACGCCTGCCTTTTCCAAATTCTCCAGCTCTGCCTCGACTGCTGGACGAATTGCGTATGGCACCGGCCTTGCCTTAAAAAACTTGGGAATTGCCGCATCTTCCACTTTTATTGAGGCAGTGACGCCTTTCAAGGTTCCTAGTTCCTGTTGAAACACTTCTTTGGAGTTGGCCAAGATGTCTTTTAATCGTTCAGGCATGACGTCATCATCATTTTTTTTCTTACTGGTCACCGTCAGTGCCTGAATGGAGTGCCAGCCTAAACGTATCTTCCTGATCCATTCACATCCCAACAGCGGTGGACCACCATCTTGCAGCACGTATAAATACAACTTCTGTATTTCCTTGCCGTTGTATACAACAGGCACCCTTATTTTCCCTCTGGGGTATACTTTCTGCTCCGTATATGTCTTCAAGATAATGGATGTGTCTTTCAAAGGTATATGCGGAAATAGCCGCTCGTAATCCCGTCGACTTATGACGGTCAGAGTTGATCCTGTATCTAGCTCCATTTTAACTGGGGACCCCGCTATCGTGAGGGTAACCCAAATGGTCTGGAAATCTTCTTTGGCAATTACATTATGTAATTTGAGACAGCTTAGTCTCTTGTTTCCGGAGTTGCTATCGCTCTTCTGGTCTTTGGAGCTACTGTCCGTCATCATTTGTACCTTTTCTGTACTTTTCCTTATTGATTTTTTTTCTGTCAGTGGATTTTTTTTTCCAGATCGGCATACACGTGCAATGTGTCCCATCTTTCCGCATTGCCTGCATGCTTTGTCCTTGAACCAGCAGTCCCTCTGGTCATGGGTGGATCTGCCGCAGCGATAACATCTCTCGAAACCCCGTGTCATTTCATGGGTGTCGAAGTCCTGTGGCTTTTGCTGTATCTCTGCAGCTCCTCTTGCTGCTGCTTCGTATGATACAGCCACACTGAAAGCCTTGTCCAGTGTCAAATCTTTCTCAGAAAGTAGCCTTTTCTGTGTTCCTTCACTTAGGAGACCGCAGACGAATTTGTCTCGTAGAGAATCTGCCAGTCCTGCCCCGAATTGGCAGTGCTTTGACAGCTTTCTTAATTCGGTGAGGTAATCAGCGTTACTTTCATTCTTGTGCTGATTCCTCCTGAAGAATTTGAATTGTTCCGCTATCAGCAGCGGTGTTGGGTTTAAGTGCTCCTGTAGGGTATCAACAATCTCCTTAAAATTCTTGTCCATCGGTTTGGCTGGAGTGATTAAGTTTCGTAACAGCCCGTATGTCCTTGCGCCCATCAGATTTCGAAGTACTGATGCCTTTTTATCATCCTCTACTTCATTCGCTGTGCAATATACCTCCACTCTTTCCACATATGTGGTCCAATCCTCTATATCACTATCGAAAGCAGTAACATTGCCAGTCTTAGGCATCCTGAAAATCAAAAACGGCGCCTCCCGCGCTTTCCTTTCTTCCCTGCCGAGAAAAAAATGGCGCCTCCCATGCTTTCCTGCCGCTGCCGCTGCTGACAACGCTGTTCTCTGCGGTTTTTATTTACACAGATATTTTTAATAGTTGGAGACTCGTTCCCGCCGGACTCTCTGGGACTTTTCCCTCCCTCTGCTTGGTCCGAACGCCGACCTGCTTTGCAGCGCCGGTCGTCTCCCGAGTGCTCCACCCTCCGTCTCTGTTCGCCTCCGCCTTCTGACTCGCTGCTCGGCCCCGCTGCAGAGCCACCCGATCGAGCCCCAGCCCGCCAACCAGGAAGGATTAGTGCAGTACCTGCCACCAGCCCGGCTAGCTGGTGAAACCACAGTTTTTTTTTCTTCGACCTTCGTCTGAGGAATCGATCTCCTTGAGGTGCTGCCGAATTGCAGGTAAGTCCGTTTCCAATTCGTCGCCACTGTTGTATCCATGTGTTAATGGAGACACAGAATGCAGGAGTTGGTTTAACAGGTGTTTACTGAACAAAGTCTGGAGGTGAACTAACAGACACAAGGCACTATACAGGCTTATATACCCGAGTGGTCACTACCGGTATTACAGTAAACAGGGGCTCTTAAAGGTACATACACTACAATTACCACCCAAATCTTTTAGTATAACAGGGAGCAGCTAAATTCAATGGGGCAGAAATTCGGATCGGGGGCTTGCACGCGCGTGCAAGCCCCCGATCTGCACTTACCCGACGCGCCTGCCGTTCACCTCCAGGGACGCCTGGAATTCCTTTTTGAAAGAGAAGAATCCCGGGCAGCGTATGACGTCACGCCGCCCAGGAGTGCAGCCAGCGCGAAGCCTGGAGCGCGCTGTGCAACTGAGACACGCCCCTTGAGGTCTCAGTTTAATAGGACATGCCCCCAATGTTTCTCACAAGCTGAAAAGCATTTTTACATGCAGAGCAGCATTTCAAATAGGTTTTTGGTATTTTTATGAAGCTTTTGGCAACTTTTATAAACTTTTAAAAACGTTTACATTATTTTGAAGAATCTGAAGTAGTTTTAAACAGAATTAAAGCAATTTAAAGACTTTTAAAAGCCCTGAGAGAATTTTTTTCATTCCATTTATTTATTTAACAACGTTGTCATCATACGTGTCTTCACATTGTTCCCTTTGGGGAACTGTATGAAGTGGTGGAAGGATTTATGGCCATGATTAACGCTCATTCCGTGACCGTAACCATCTTTGAACCAGCCATTAGGGCGGTTAGTCCTATGGCGGGAGGGTTTTACGGGCTCCCACAAGCTATACGAGGAGGGGGGGCCACCCACACCCACGGACGCAAATATCCCACTGGATGTCAACCCAGAATTTAGAGCAGGAGCTCCGACTCCACTTGCCGGGACTGTCTGGAGCGGGGTTCGAAACCCTACCCCGTCTGGCCCAGCGGCGGGGATCCTACCGCTACGCCAAAGGCCCACTCCGATTAGCAACGTGAAAAGGCTGGAATGAGCACAATTCACGGCATTAAAAGAACTCACAATTGAACTGATGATGACCTCAGCAATCTCCTCAACGAGGTGGAGGCGCAGCGCCTGCTCATCATTGGTAATGAGAAGTCAAAGGCGCCGCAAAAAGGACAGATGATAGCTTGGTCTTTCAAGTGGCAGCATAGGGCTCCAGTCACGGGGAGGGAAAAGGCGCAGGAAACGTATGGGTGCCACCTTTTGCGCGGAGTGGGCCTTTTGCGTAGCGGTAAGCATTCCCGCCGCTGGGCCAGAAGGAGTAGGGTTTCGAACCCCGCTCCAGACAGTCCCGGCAAGTGGAGTCGGAGCTCCAACTATAAATTCTGGGTGGACATCCAGCGGGATACTTGCGTCCGCGGGTGTGGGTGGCCCCCCCCCTCAGATGGGTTGTGGGAGCCCGTAAAACCCTCACGCCATAGGACTAACCACCCTAATGGCTGGTATGAAGATGGTTATGGTCACGGAAGGAGCGTTAACGTGGCCAGAAATCCTTCCACCACTTCATACAGTTCCCGAAAGGGAACAGTGTGAGGATACGTACGACGATGACCTCTTGCGCAATGTACCTCCTTGGACCCTCAGTCGCAGATGCGAGGGGGCAAATCGTGCAATTGTTAAATTTTTCATTTTATTGACATGTAAAATGTTGGCCCAGTAATTCCGTTCCAAACGCGTGAGTACGGTCGGGGTACTCACGCGTCTGGCCGGAGGAAATGCCGGTTTTCAGCATGCACAGCGCATGCGGGGAAAACCGGCATTTCCTGTCCTCTGAACGTAGGGGTTCAGAGGCAGAATGCGTGTGACTGTGCAGGCAGCGCGTGCGCAGTAAAATTCGCCGGTTTCATTCATGCTTTCAGTGAGGTTAAGTCCTTACAACTTACACATGAAAAAAGCATGAGTACAGTTGCTCCAGAGGCTGCGGAGGAAGATATATTTTATCGTGGAGCTTCTGAAAGGCAATATTTTTGTTTGGGAAAGGGAGGAAAGTTATTTTAAGAAATGCTGAGGTAAGTTTTAAAGTTTATTTTTGTTTTTTTAAAACGGGTTTTCAGTACTGTAGGTAGAAGGAGCAATTGTGGCTATGTGAATTGAATTTGCTGTGTTTATTAAATGTGAAAATGACTCCAACATTTTTAAGAAAGAAACTTTTCATCAGTAATATATTCTTTTAAGTAATTATGTATGTATGTCTGTATATATTCCTTTGCGTATATGTATGTATGTATATATTCCTTTACTTATGTGTAAGGATCGGAACTCGGTGGACCCAACTGCAGTAAGGCAAACTGAGGCAGAGGTAAGGTTGCAAAATAAAGGTAGACTTTACTTGACATAAACAAAATAACAATAGTACAGAATACAGGCAAGCAGACCAGCACAGGGTATCTCCAGGCAGTGCAACTCAAGACTGAGCAAAGAACATAAAGTGAACATCACTTAAATAGTAGGCATCTAACAATGCACAGGTGAATACAATAATGAATAATGAAGGACACAATTAAGAGAGTTCATGGTGCCCTCTGGTGGCGAGGCGAGGCAGAGTCTGGGTCATTCCTTACAGGACCCCCCCCCCAGGAACGGCCCCTGACGTTCCCCCAGAAGGTCCATGGTGACGCCGAAAAAAATTCCGTACTAAATCGCGATCCAGGATGTCTCGGTCCGGGACCCAAGAGCGTTCCTCCGGACCATATCCTTCCCAGTCCACCAGGAACTGGAGGCCCCCGCGAACCCGGCGAGAGTCCATCAGGCGACGGACCGTGTAAGCAGGCTGGCCGTCGATGATGCGGGGAGCAGGAGGAGGCCTCGTGGCGGGCGCCAGGGAACTGCTGGCCACTGGCCGAAGCCAGGAGACGTGGAAGGTAGGATGAATCTGCATAGAGCGGGGTAGCTGGAGACGGTAGGACACCGGGTTGACCTTTCTCAACACCATGAAGGGGCCGATGAAACGGGGCGCCAGCTTGCGGGACTCCACTCGCAGCGGGAGATCCTGCGTAGAAAGCCAGACCCTCTGACCAGGACGGAATGAAGGAGCCGGTCTGCGCCGCTTGTTGGCCTGGATCTGCCGTTGTCGAGAAGCTCGTTGCAAGGCCAGCTGCGCTCTCCTCCAGGTCCGCCGACAACGCTGGACAAACCTCTCCGCGGACGGAACCCCCACCTCGAGCTCCTGCAACAGTGGGGGTTGAAAACCGAACTGGCACTCGAACGGCGACAGTCCTGTGGGGGAGCAGCGCAACGTGTTGTGCGCGTACTCAGCCCAGACGATGTGACGACTCCAGGTCGCAGGGTTAGCGGACACGAGACACCTCAGGGTCGTCTCCAGGTCTTGGTTGATTCGTTCTGTTTGACCGTTCGACTGAGGGTGGAAACCCGAGGAAAGACTGACAGTAGCTCCAATGAGCTTGTAGAAGGCTTTCCAAAACCGGGAGGCGAATTGTGGACCACGGTCAGAAACGATGTCAAGGGGCAAACCGAATAACCTGAAAACATGCTGGACCATGAGCTCGGCTGTCTCTTGGGCTGAGGGAAGCTTAGGCAAGGGCAGAAAACGACAGGCTTTGGAGAAGCGATCTACGATGACCAGAATGACCGTGTTGCCTTGAGATGGTGGAAGGCCTGTGATGAAATCCACCGAGAGGTGTGACCAGGGACGAGTGGGAATGGGGAGAGGATGCAGCAAACCCTGGGGGCGAGATCGAGGGTTCTTGTTTCGTGCACAAGTGGCACAAGCTGCCACGAACGCCTTTACGTCCTTCTCCATGGTGGGCCACCAGAACCTTCTACGAAGAAACTCCAGCGTCCTGGATGCGCCTGGATGACCGGTGAGTCGCGACGAATGCCCCCACTGCAGGACTTGTGAGGGAGTCGTGTTGGGGACAAAAAGGCGACCTGGTGGGCCGTTGCCAGGGTCTGCCTCCCTCTGTTGCGCCTTTCTGACCAGCGTCTCGATTCCCCAGCAAACCGGTGCTACAATTCGGGAAGTAGAAATAATAGATTCTGGTTGTCTCTCCCGCTCGGGTGGATCAAATTGCCTGGAGAGAGCATCAGGCTTGAGATTCTTGGAACCTGGACGATATGATAGGACAAAGTCAAAACAATTAAAAAACAGTGCCCAGCGAGCTTGACGAGAGTTAAGTCGTTTGGCCTCCTGGATATAGGCCAGATTCTTATGGTCAGTCCAGACAATGAACGGGTGTTTAGACCCCTCCAACCAATGTCTCCACTCCTCCAGTGCCAACTTAACTGCCAGTAATTCCCTGTTCCCAATATCGTAGTTTCGTTCAGCGGGAGTGAGTCGGCGAGAGAAAAAGGCGCAAGGGTGCAGTTTGTTGTCGTTAGACCGTTGGGATAAAACGGCGCCCACTCCTATATCCGAGGTATCCACCTCGACAATGAAGGGGAGTGAGGGATCCAGAATAACGAGGACAGGAGCAGACGTGAAGCGCCGCTTGAGATCCTCGAAAGCCTGCGCAGCCTCAGCGGACCAACTGAACCGGGTAGAGGCGATCCTGGTGAGGGCGTTAAGAGGGGCAGCAATGGTGCCGAAGTTTCTGATGAACCTCCGATAGAAGTTAGCAAATCCCAAGAAACGTTGCACCTGTTTGAGAGAGGTGGGTGGTGGCCAATCTCGGACAGCTTGGGTCTTGCCAGGGTCCATTTGGATGTTACCGCTGGAGATGATGAAGCCCAGAAATGAAACTGTGGAAACGTGAAATTCACACTTCTCCGCCTTGACAAACAAGTGGTTGTTAAACAAAAGTTGCAGGACTTGTCTTACATGCTGGACATGATCGTGAAGAGTTTTGGAGAAAATGAGAATGTCATCCAGGTAGACAAAAACAAAGCGATTCAGCATGTCTCGGAGAACGTCGTTGATGAACGCCTGGAACACAGCAGGGGCGTTGGTCAATCCAAAGGGCATAACCAGATACTCATAGTGCCCAGTGGGTGTATTGAATGCCGTCTTCCACTCGTCCCCTTCGCGGACGCGGATGAGGTTGTAGGCGTTGCGGAGGTCCAATTTAGTGAAGACCGTGGCTCCCTGAAGTAGCTCGAAGGCCGTCGACATGAGTGGAAGATGATAACGGTTCTTTATAATAATCCGGTTAAGGCCACGGTAGTCGATGCAGGGACGGAGACCTCCATCTTTCTTACTCACGAAGAAAAAACCGGCACCAGCAGGAGAGGTGGACGGACGGATGAAGCCAGCGGCGAGGGCGTCACGGATGTACTCCTCCATGGCGGCGGTCTCAGGAGCAGAAAGGGAAAAGATCCTACCCCTAGGTGGGCATGTCCCAGGCAGGAGGTCAACGGCACAGTCATATGGCCTATGAGGGGGAAGTGATGTGGCTCGAACCTTACTGAAGACCTCTTTTAGATCCTCATACTCGGGTGGCACTCGGGACAATTCAGAGCGTGATGGGAACTCCTGGGGCTGGGAAGGAGACTTGGCGCGAAGACAGGTAGTATGGCAGGCGGAGCCCCATTCCGTAAGCCGGCCGGTGGCCCAATCTAAGCGAGGATTATGGCAGGCCAACCAAGGGTAACCCAGAATTAATGGAAACTGGGAAGAGTGGATAAGGGAGAATTGGATGGTCTCAAAATGTTGTCCTTCCACGCCCAAACACAGAGGGGCAGTATAATGGTGAACGGTTCCAGAACCCAGGGGTCTTCCATCCAGGGCAACAACAGTGAGGGGGTGATCAGGATGGGTCAGGGGAATCTTGAGCTGGTTAGCTAACCCCAGATCTATGAAGTTACAATCAGACCCCGAATCCACCATGGCCTTAAGATCATATTGTTGATTGTCCCAGAAAAGGGAGGATGCCAGCAAAACCCTAGAAACAGTGGGGTCGGAAGGGATGGTTATGCTCATCTCAGGTCCCTCCGTCCTGGATGAGCCCTGGCTTTTCCCACCAAATCAGGACAGGAAGAGCGGAAGTGGCCAGCTTTCCCACAACAGAGACAAGATCCCTCTCTCATTCGGCGATCATGTTCGGGCTGCGAGAGGCGGGTTACTCCCACCTGCATGGGCTCCTCTGGATCGGTCAAAGATGGACTCGGGATGGCTCGGAGGTTCTCAGATGGCTTCGAAGCAGGAAAAGCTCTGGTCTCTGGAAACGGAGTGAAAAAGGAGTGGCGTTCTCTTCGCCTCTCACGGAGCCGATTATCCACACGAACGGAGATATCAAAAAGAGACTCCAAATCACTCACCGGATCCCTGGAAGCCAGTTCATCCTTGATCTCATCCGTGAGACCGTGGCGAAAAGTGGCGATGAGCGCCTCCGAATTCCATTGGCTTTCAGCAGCGAGAGTGCGAAACTCAATAGCGTAGTCCGCAACACTACGAACCCCCTGGCGAAGCCGAAGTAGTCTGTTAGATGCTTCTCTCCCACTGACAGGGTGATCAAAAACCCTTCTCATTTCCTCCGAGAAAAGTTGGTAGTTTGAACATACCGGCGTTTGCTGTTCCCAGACGGCTGTAGCCCAGGTAAGCGCCTTGCCGGTAAGTAGCGAAATGATGTAGGCCACTCAGGAACAGTCACTGGGAAATAATGAACCCTGCAGTTGGAAAACCAGGGAACACTGGATTAGGAAACCTCGACATCCTCCTGGGTTACCGTCGTAGTGCTCGGGTGCAGGTAATCGGGGTTCTCTCAGAGGAGAAGGCGAAACCGTAGGAGCGGGTAACGGTGCAGGAGCGGCTTGGATCACCTGACTCTGTTTCTGGCTCTGATGGAAAGTGATGACGAGGCCCTCCAGCAGATTCTGGTTTCGGAAGACTGCCGTGGCGAGACACTGCAGTTCGTTCAAAATAAGTTGTAGCTGTTCAGAAACTTGTCTTGGCCATTGGTCCTTCTCTGCTGGGTCCATGTTTTGGCTCAGTCTTGCTGTAAGGATCGGAACTCGGTGGACCCAACTGCAGTAAGGCAAACTGAGGCAGAGGTAAGGTTGCAAAATAAAGGTAGACTTTACTTGACATAAACAAAATAACAATAGTACAGAATACAGGCAAGCAGACCAGCACAGGGTATCTCCAGGCAGTGCAACTCAAGACTGAGCAAAGAACATAAAGTGAACACCACTTAAATAGTAGGCATCTAACAATGCACAGGTGAATACAATAATGAATAAAGAAGGACACAATTAAGAGAGTTCATGGAGCCCTCTGGTGGCGAGGCGAGGCAGAGTCTGGGTCATTCCTTACATTATGTGTATGAATGTATGTATTTAATTATGACTTTCAGAGAAAGTAACTTATTGGAAAATCATAATTAAATACATACATTCATACACATAAGTAAAGGAATATATACATATACGTAAAGGAATATATACGGACATACATACATAATTACTTAAAAGAATATATTACTGATGAACAGTTTCTTAAAAATGTTGGAAATGTTACATTACTCATTTCAGAACAGTCATTTTCACATTTAATAAACACAGCAAATTCAATTCACACAGCCACAATTGCTCCTTCTACCTACAGTACTGAAAACCCATTTAAAAAAAAATAAAAAAAAATTAAACTTTAAAACTTACCTCATCATTTCTTAAAATAACTTTCCTCCCTTTCCCAAACAAAAATATTGCCTTTCAGAAGCTCCACGATAAAATATATCTTCCTCCGCAGCCTCTGGAGCAACTTTACACATGCTTTTTTCATGTGTATGTTGTAAGGACTTAACCTCACTGAATCCATGAATGAAATCGACGAAGTTCACTGCGCACGCGCTGCCTGTGCAGTCGCACGCGTTCTGCCTCTGAACCCCTTCGTTCAGAGGACAGGAAATGCCGATTTTCCCCGCATGCGCTGTGCATGCTGAAAACCGGCATTTCCTCCGGCCAGACGCGTGAGTACCCCGACCGTACTCACGCGTTTGGAACGGAATTACTGGGCCAATGTGTATAAATACATATATAAAACTGTGTACAAATCATACATAAAAACCTTTCAACATACAATTTAACATGTTTTACATTAATTTATTTTAATTGATATTCCCTTTATTCTTAAAGCTCTAAAACATAGAAAGACCCGCTTGTGTACATTTCAATTTAAATTCCAATTAAATGGATTTAATTTTGGTTTCTATGTTGACTTTAATCTGTTTTACATTCATTTATTTATTTTACACAAGTCACTTTAACCCCAACAGCAACAAAAATACAACAATACATTCTACGTATTTTCCTTATAAAACAACGTATCCACCAATTTACCATGAACAGTGCCACAGGGGATACATGAGTTTGCACAAATTTCTTTCGTAAATGCGTCATGAAATATATGAATCCATCATCCTTATAAATATTGGCTCAGAAACTCAAAGTCCCACCCTGCCAACAGAGGTGCGGTGGAGCAGAACTCCCAGCTGCCCATGTCCATGGATGCAGACCCTGTCTTGAATTGTAGGGACAGTGATTGGGTGGATGGCTTGTGCCTGGAAGGACACATCAGAGGTGCCCGTCCCAACAGCCATTAGAGATAGGCAATAAATGCTGGCCTTGCCAGCGACGCCCACATCCCAGAACGAATAATTTAAAAAAAATGGTGCCACCTTCTCAAAATGTGAATATGATTTGCGGTATAACTTTGAACGCACTCCCAAACATTGCTTATTTATTTGGTTTGTTATTTTTGAATGTATGTTAGCAGGTAATTTCCCTTTTGATTGTTCTTGATCGGATATGCAGTCACTCGACTGGCTTGCTGGCAGGTTCCTGAATGAAGCGTGGTAATGGCAATGTCTATTCCTCTCTTGATGACATCACTGGACGCTGGAGATCCCCTTGAGTTGGCACCAGAATCAAACTAAAGGTGAAATCCATCATAAATCGCAACTTCTACAAGAAGTACTACTGAACGGCCAGCTGAGGGCGCTGCCCGAGGAGTATAAATACTCGGGCGTGGGCCCACCTTGGCCAGAGACAGTCTGGAAACAGGAAGCTAGTGACTACTAACTAGACTTCCATTACAAGTCGATTAAAGCCTTGCTTTATGTACAACCAAGTGCGTAGTGAGTCTTTATTACGTCAAAATCCGTGCCACAGAGATCGCTAGATCTTTGTGGGCAGCTGTCTTGGATGTTAGCGGCGAGCTCCATCGCTTCGCCGTTGACCGCAAAATCCGAGCCAACATATTCAGACTGAATCAAGACGACTTGTTTGTGAATGTGAATTGTGGGACAAATTGATCAGATTGATGATGTCACATGACCTCTTGCCCTTCTTGGTTTAACTTTCTTTTAACTGCCGCATTATCCTGCGTCCATCTATTATAATCACTCATGAGACTTGCTCATGTACAAATATAATATTCCATATGTAAACCTCTCAACTTTTTCATTGATCCATAAATGAGAGAGCCTGTAAGAATTTTAATGCAATGTTCCAAATATCTCCTAATCACCTTTTAATGATGTTGGATATTTCATGCTTATCTCTTGTTTCCAGTCAGGGGAAGCATTCCGGAAATATGTACACATTAGTTCACACCAGTGCAGCAAAGTACAACACATTGTTGATCTATCAAATCTATACATATTTAATTGTTTCAGGGAAAAACTGAATTGATTCTAATTATATTCACTAGAACTCATAGGTTTATTCTTTCAACGCACAGTCAGTCTAAGTGAAGTGGTTGTTGTACCAACTGTATTCCGGCAGTGTCAAAGTAGAATTTATTATTACTCCTGCCTGCTTTTTCTCCTGTGAATTTTCATGAATGTCATTGGTGCTGGGGAATGGAACATTTTCTCTTGCTTGAGTTTTTTGATGAGGCAACAGAGGGTGGATACAGTTGATGTTGTGTATATGGATTTTCAAAAGGCGTTTGATAAAGTACCACATATTAGGCTTGTTAGCAAAATTGAAGCCCATGGGATAAAAGGAGCAATAGCAGCACAGATACAACATTGGCTGAGGGATTGAAAACAGAGAGTTGTGGTGAATGGCAGCTTTTCGGACTGGAGGGAGGTACACAGTGGCGTTCCCCAAGGTCCAATAGGAGGACCACTCTGTTTTTGATATACATTAATGACTTGGGCTTGGGGGTACAGAGCATAATTTTGAAATTTGCAGATGACACAAAACTTGGAAGTGTAGTAAACGGTGAGGAAGATAGTGATGGACTTCAAGAGGACATAGACAGGCTGGTGGAATGGGTGGACACATGGCAGATGAAATTCAGCACAGAAAAGTGTGAGGTGATATATTTTGGAGGAAGAATGAGGAGAGACAATACACACTAAACGGTACAATTTTAAAGGGGGTGCAAGAACAGGGAGACCGGGGGGGTGTTTGTGCACAAACCTTTGAAGGTGGCAGGACAGGTGAAGCAAGCAGTTAATAAAGCATATGGGATCCTGGGCTTTATAAATAGAGGCACAGAGTACAAAAGCCAGGAAGTTATGCTAAACTAATATAAAACACTCGTTCGGCCCCAGCTGGTGTATTGTGTCCAATTCTGGGCACCACACTTTAGGAAGGAAGTGAAGGCTTTGGAGAGGGTACAGAATAGATTTACTAGAATGGTTCCAGGGATGAGGGATTACAGTTACGTGGATAGACTGGAGAAGCTGGGGTTGTAATACATAGTAATACAAATTACTATGTATCTTAAAAAGACAGAAACAAACAACACAGAAACACAACCCAGTAAACTGTACAACACCAAAAAATCGTACAGATGGGCCAAAAACGACACAGAAAAATACCAGAAAGCAATTAGCAATGAATCAACTCAAGCTCTCTTGGACACCTTTCTGGATAACATATACACTCACAATAAAGAAGGCGTAAACCGGGCAGTGAATAACCTAAACAATATTTTTGATAATTTGGCAACAAGGTCAAACTTGAAAGCTCGCAAGAACAAACCCAAAACAAAAAACTATGAAAAATGGTTTGACCCAGATTGCCATAACATGAGGAAAAAACTTAGAAAAATATCAAACCAAAAACACAGACATCCAGAAAACGAGGAATTACGCCTTACTTATTGTCAGACACTAACACAATACAGAAACACACTCAGAACCAAAAAAGAGCAATATATTAAGAATACACTCAGCTCCATTGAGGAATCCATTGATTCCAATTGTTTCTGGGACAACTGGAATACATTACACAAAAAACAACACGACGAATTGGCCATTCAAAATGGGGACACATGGGAAAACCACTTTGAAAAATTATACCAGAAAAACACACTAAGGCCAGAGCAACACCAAATATGCAAAAAACTGGAAAAGCTCGAAATGGCCATAAAAGATAACCAAAACCCGCTAGACTCCATAATAACAGAAAAAGAACTTTTTGAAAAACTCAAGGACCTGCGACCAGGAAAAGCTTGCGGGGCAGACGGCATACTAAGCGAGATGATTAAACACACAGACGATAAAATGAAACTGGCTATCCTAAAACTCTTCA
Organism: Somniosus microcephalus; assembly: GCF_052327205.1. Taxonomy (NCBI): domain Eukaryota; kingdom Metazoa; phylum Chordata; class Chondrichthyes; order Squaliformes; family Somniosidae; genus Somniosus; species Somniosus microcephalus. The sequence continues at coordinate 23,763,392 of NC_141012.1, forward strand.
ACTTGGTTCTGAGTGTCGGTTACTTCCCTGATATCTGGAACAAAGGACTCATAACGCCCATATACAAAATTGGGGACAAAGTCGACCCAAATAACTATCGAGGCATCTGTGTAAACAGTAACCTGGGGAAGGTATTCTGTAGTATCATAAACAAAAGACTTATAAACTTCCTTGAGGAGCACAATGTCTTGAGTAAAAGCCAAATTGGATTCCTGCCAAACTATAGAACATCAGATCATATCTTCACCCTACAGACCCTAATTGACAAACACGTTCATCAAAACAAAACAAAATCTACGCATGCTTTATAGATTTCCAGAAGGCTTTCGATTCCATCTGGCACGACGGTTTATTCCTGAAACTTATCGAAAGCGGGGTAGGGGGAAAAACATATGATGTAATTAAATCAATGTATACAAACAACAAATGTGCAGTTAAAATTGGAGACAAACAAACAAAATACTTCCCACAGGGGCGGGGGGTGATGCAGGGCTCGCCAATCTCACCGACACTCTTTAATATTTACATAAATGAATTGGCAAAACTACTTGAACAATCTACAGCACCCGGCCTCACCCTATATGAATCCAAGGTTAAATTCCTCCTCTATGCAGACGACCTGGTTCTGCTGTCACCAACTAAGGAGGGTCTACAGCAGAACCTGGATCTGCTGGAGTCGTACTGTCAGACTTGGGCCCTGACAATAAATCCCCAAAAAACCAAAGTCCTTGTGTTCCAGCAAAGATCCAGACATCAGGGACCCAAAATAAATTTCACACTAGGAACAACCAAAATTGAACAAACCACTAACTACACATACTTGGGCTTAAAAATCAGTTCTATGGGAAATTTCAAACTGGCTGTGAATGAACTGAAAGAGAAAGAAAGAAGGGCTTTCTATGCCATTAAAAAATCAATCCAAATAGAAATCCCAATTAGCATTTGGCTCAAAATTTTCAAATCAGTAATTGAACCAATTGCACTCTATGGCAGTGAGGTGTGGGGACCGCTAACACAACAAGAATTTGCAAAATGGGACAAACACCCAATTGAGATCCTACATGCAGAATTCTGTAAAAGTATCCTCCGGACTCAAAGGAAAACCATAAACAATGCATGCAGGGCAGAACTAGGCCAATATCCATTAATAATCACTGTCCAAAAAAGAGCCACCAAATTTTGGAAACACCTAGAAATGAGCAACCCCCAATGCTATCATTACAAAGCCCTGAAATGCCAAGAGAGGACCATAAAGAAGAATACCCTCAGTCAACTAGTCTTGGGACTCAGTGAAGTAACTACTAACACTACTAACAATAACCAGCCCCAGGACAGTGACAGCGTAACACACAGAATTCGACCCAACACAATCGTCGCTAAGCAAAAGGAAAAATATCTGTCATATTGGGCAGAAACAACAAAAACCCAAAGCAAACTCAATTGCTACTTGGCCCTAAACAGACAATACAACATGGCTGATTACCTGACCATGGTAAAGGATAGCAAACTGAGAAAAACTTTGACAATGTACAGACTTAGTGAACATAGCCTGGCGATCGAAAAAGGTAGACACAGGCAGACCCGGCTACCAAGAGAGGACAGGATATGCTCTCACTGCAGTCAGGGAGTGGTGGAGACAGAGATGCACTTCCTCACAGCTTGTAGAAAATATCAGGGCATAAGGGAGAATTTCTACCCAAAATTCACAAAAATATGCCCGGAATTCAGAAATTTGAATGACGACCATAAACTACCATACCTACTAGGGGAAGAGAGAAATTGTGTAACACTAGCGGCACACTATGTTACAGCTTGCCATAAACAGAGGGACAACCACTAAATATAAGAAAAGAGTATATATAAATTATATGAAAGTATATTTATACACTCAGGGATATATCTGTTTATACACTGTATGGATAGATCTCTATTTTTGTGTACAAACATGAATGTTTTTCGATGCTTTGGCAACATAAGATGTAACTTGTCATGCCAATAAAGCGAATTGAATTGAATTGAATTGAATTGTTCTCCTTAGAGCAGGGAAGGCTAAGAGGAGATTTGATAGAGGTGTTTAAAATCATGAAGGGTTCAGATAGAGTAAATAAAGAGAAACTGTTTCCAATGGCTGAAGGGTCGATAACCAGGGGGCACAGATTTAAGGTGATTGGCAAAAGAACCAGAGGCGACAGGAGGAAAAACTTATTTATGCAACGAGTGGTTAGGATTTGGAATACACTGCCTGATAGGGCGGTGGATACAGATTCAATAGAAGCCTTCAAAAGGGAATTGGATAAATATGTGAAGGAAAAAAAATTGCAAGGATATGGGGAAAGAGCGGGGTAGTGAGACTAACTGGGTTGATTTTCAAAAGAGCCGGCACAGACTCGATGGGCTGAATGGCCTCCTTCTGTGCTGTACTATTCTATGATTTCCAATTAATGTCAACTAGTACCAAATTGCAGTTATCCATATAACATATTTTTCACTTGAATATGGAGGGTACTTGTTTGCTTCACCCGTTCCGTTGGACCAAAAGATTTTATACATGCAATTGGGGTAAACAATCTTTTACATTGTGAAATTGTGACTGTGCCTCATTCAGTGAGTGAGCAGAAGTGGGGAAAGGATGCAAGGAGTAGGCAAAGTATGTGAGAAGGAGAAAGAATCGAGGAGGCAAGGTGAAAAATGGAAAGGGTGGGATAGGCAAGAAGAGGACGTGTAGCAGGACAGACAGTTCCACTTGTGTGTAAGTTTTCAAAGTTCTATATAACCAGGCTGGACTGCATCAATATAAAAAGGCTTTTGGTTATACATCCTTTTTTGTATTGGCTGGTGGGAAAAATATGTGAAGCAGTCGTAATATGCCATGCCCCAATGAAAGGGAACTTCAATTACCCACATTTCAAGAAAATGTTATGGTGTTGGAGATGGAACAATATTTTAAACTATCTCTTAGCGATTCTCTGGCCCAGTGAGTAAATGCATTGTGTGACCTGAGCCATACAGACCAGAAAGGTCCCACATTCACTCCCTGGTCTGTATAGGGGTAGCTGTTGGAGGGTCCCAGCAGATGGTGGGGGTGCTACAAATACGTCAGTATAGTCAGATTAGAGAGGAGAAACTTGACCAGGCTCCTTAGCAATATCCAGTGGTCTCCGGAGAAGGTGTATGTGGGTGGACGTCAGGTGAAAACAGCACTGGGTTTAGCTCTTATGACTCCTATGATTGATAAGCTCCTTAACACTCATACATACAGTATGGCCATTAGTATGAGATACTAACGGTATACTACTGCCCGTGGATCTTCGCCTTAGCATGAGCCACTGGGATCAATTTTTGTCTTCACCGCCTGGGGAATAATATGACAGATCAAACTGATCGCCTATTATAGAATCCATCCAATTTACATTCCTTTGAAATCAGATTATCGGCCAGGTGGTGAAGTTGAAAATCCACCCTTCTGTCTTTGAGAGAGGACAGGTAGGGAGAAAATGAAGAGCGAGAAAAGAAACTACCGTATAGATATTACAGATTTTTCTTAAAGAGTGATGGAGGAGGCTATTTATCAGAAACAAAAAAGAGATGTCAAGATTTTTCTGTTATGCGTTTGACTGGGTAAAGGGCATGTTACCAGAAACTGTCTTCACCGCTCCTAATTAATTTTCCACCTTAGTCTTATTTGATTATAAAGTTTGCTGCAGTGGTAGCACGCTCATCTCTAAATCAGAAGGTTGGACGTTCCAGTGCTACTATGAATTTGTACGAGCACATAATCTCGGCTGACATTTTGGTGCACTATTGAGAGAGTGCTCCATTTATGGAGGTACTGTCTATCGGATGAGATGTTTAACTGACACTGACCTGATCAGGCAGATAACGTGTAACAGATGCCATGATTCTATTTCAAGAAGAACCTGAGGAGTTCTGCAGGTACGCTGGCCAAAATTCATCCCTCAATACCACCAAACTCAGACTAGCAGGTCATTAATTTTGTTGCTTTTTGCGGGACCTTGTTGTATGCAAATTGCCAACATAACGTCAGTGACTACACTTCAAAAGTAATTCATTGGTTCGAAAGTGCTGTTGAATGTCCTGATGACATGAAAGGTGCTATATAGATTATTTTTCTTCTTTTTATGTACACTTATAAGCCATTCTCTACTTGAGATTGTGGACAGGCACCTTGTGTTCACCAATTCCATTTGTTAACAGGAGCAGCCCAGGGTGACTCCCTGTCTGATTTTCCATTCTAGGTTCACATTCAGGGCTCTACCAAGGTTGGGAATTTAGCTTCTAGGTGAACCCATATTCTTCTTCCAGCATGACTATACTACCTTTCCAATTGGGTCTAATAAGGCAGATTGGTACAGTACTATCATTTCTGTGAGTTGATTTATTTTACTTTATTGGTTTATGAAAGACAAGAGCTGTACTACAATCTATAGTCAGTATTATAGAGTAATAATATTGGTACTGATGCTGGTGGTGACAGCAGTAGGACAGATCCATTGAGGTAATATGGCCTTTGTGGTTGTAAAGAGTATATGATTGAAGGTGAATTTCCCACAGAGGTTCGTCGTTGAGAATGCAATAAGTACAATTACGTTAACAGTTTAGCATTTGATGATATCAGCTTACATCCAGTTTCTCCTTTACATTAGTGAGATTGTGGTATATTAACAGAGGAGATTTTATTTAGCTTGTGGGGGTGGTACAGTGATACTTGTAAATGATTTTGCATTGGATCTCTGATTTGGTTTCAGATGAAGAGTTTGTGAACCATCTCCCAGTGAAGCCCAAAAGCCACAATTCATCAGATTGCCCAAGCTTATCTCTTAAGAAGATTTAAGGGACCCATTATTCTCAGACATGACCTCAAAATAAATTGTACTGCATAGTAATAAATCTCTTTTGTACTGCAGTTTTTAATTTCAAAAGGTCAAATTCTGTTGATGTGAGAGCTTTTGGCTGATATATGAAACCAACAAAGACAGAAAATATCCAAGCCAGATAATTCTCAAAGCCATGTCGAGGATTTTAAAATTTACATTTGATACAAGTGGGGTGGCGGCCATTTTGGGGCGCTCAGGTCTCGCACTGAAAAAGTTAGCGCCCCCACGCCGTAAATTCAGTAGTAGCGCTACTGGAAAGTGCTCCACCTCCTGCTACTACTGAATTTGGCGGCGCTACGTGCATCCGCGCCGCATCATTGCAGGTCTCCTCCACTGATTAAAGGGGAGGGGCCTAACACTGCACACACTGGGACCCTGCCGGACCACCGGGGAGCGGGGTGCCGTGAAAACAGCCCGGTCCGCAATCCGCATACAAAAGCAAAATGGCTGGCTGACACCTGCCCTTTAACTTGCACCGCCACCAAACCACCCCCTGATCCTTGGCTGGGGCGCTGCGCACGGCGATGACGACATCGCCGGCGGCGCAGGGTGCTACTGGCTACTGCTGCCGCTAACCTCCCCCTGAATTTCGCGGGAGGTGCTAGCGGCGCCGCGCCTGGACACTAGGGGATTTGCACCCCGTTAGCGCCCCCCGGGGGAGCCAACGAGAGGCACAAACCAACCCAATTTTTCCCTCAAGGAGTCAATCCTAGTTACACTAAATTGGTGTTACTTCTTGACTTTATTTTCGAGAAGTGGAAATCTTGGAGTACATCAGATGGAAGATGTACTTGGAAATATCTACTGCATGTTCTTTTATTCCCCCAGTGATTACAAAGGATATCCCTCAATTCCCAGAAAGGCTGAATTATTATAATCTATATAAAGGAGATATATACATTTTGGAGAATCAGTTGTTGAAAGCCCCATATCCAAACTTATAGTACAATGTCATGCATTTAACTGGGTAGCCTAGAAGTAAAGATGGAGATTAGGATAAGCCCAGCTATCTGGTTCTTTGCAATGGGTAAAGTTTGCTTTGCTTGAACTAGTTCTCCTTTTCTCCAACTGAGTCTGAAAATGAATTTGTTTCTATATATTAGTAAAACAATTTGTACAGCTTATGACTGACATCAGAAAAAAATACAACCAAGGGAAGCACAACCCTTCAAGAAAGGAGGGAGAGAGAAAACAGAGAACTACAGGCCAGTTAGCCTAACATCAGCTGTCGGGAAAATGCTAGAATCAATGATTAAGGTAACAGGGCACATAAAAAATCATATGATTAGGCAGAGTCAACATGGTTTTATGAAAGGGAAATCGTGTTTGACAAATTTATTAGAGTTTTTTGAAGATGTAACTAACAGGGTAGATAAAGGGGAACCAGTGGATGTAGTATATTTGGATTTCCAAAAGGCATTCGATAAGGTGCCACATAAAAGGTTGTTGCACAAGATAAGGGCTCATGGGGTTGAGAGTAATATTAGCATGGATAGAGGGTTGGTTAACGGACAGAAAACAGAGTAGGGATAAAGTTGCCATTTTGAGGTTGGCAGGCTGTAACTAGTGGGGTGCCGCAAGGATCAGTGCTTGGGCCTCAGCTATTCACAATCTATATTAATGACTTGGATGAACGGATCGAGTGCAATGTATCGAGGTTTGCTGACGATACAAAGCTAGGTGGGAAAGTAAGCTGTGAGGAGGACACAATAGCCTGCAAAGGGATATAGATAGACTAAGTGAGCGGGCAATAAGGTGGCAGATGGAGTATAATGTGGGGAAATGTAAGGTTATTCACTTTGGTAGGAAGAATAGGAAAATAGAATATTTTTTAAATGGTGAGAAACTATTAAATTTTGGTGTTCAGAGAGATTTAGGTGTCCTAGTACAAGAAACACAAAGTTAACATGCAGGAACAGCGAGCAATTAGGAAGGCAAATGGCATGTTGGCCTTTATTGCAAGAGTGTTGGAGTACACGAGTAAGGAAGTCTTGCTACAATTGTACAGGGCTTTGGTGAGACCACACCTGGAGTACTGTGCTCAGTTTTGGACTCCTTATCTGAGGAAGGACATATTTGCCTTTGAGACAGAGCAACGAACATTCACTAGATTGATCCCTGGGATGAGAAGGTTGTCATATGAGGAGAGATTGAGCAGATTGGGCCTTTACTCTCTGGATTTTAGAAGAATGAGAAGTGATCTCATTGAAACATAAGATTCTGAGGGGGATTGACAGGATAGATGCTGAGAGATTGTTTCCCCTGGCTGGAGAGTCTAGAACTAGGGGGCATAGTCTCAGGATAAGGGGTTGGCTTTTTAAGACTGAGATGAGGAGGAATTTTTTCACTCAGAGGGTTGTGAATCTCTAGAATTCTCTGCCCCAAAGGGCTGTGGCTGCTCAGTCATTGAGTATATTCAAGGCTGAGATAGATAGATTTTTGGACTCGAGGGGAATCGAGGGATATGAGGATCGGGCAGGAAAGTGGAATTGAAGTTGAAGATCAGCCATTATCTTTCTGAATGGCGGAGCAGGCTCGAGGGGCCGTATGGCCTACTCCTGATCCTAGTTCTTATGTAAGCAGTTCCTTGATGCATAATAGATAGGATAAGTGGTGGTCCAGTTTCTTAAATGCTCCTGATTATATGGAACAGGAGTGAATACTTGATCATGTTCGAGAGAGATTGGCTAAGGTGGGATTCTCGCCAACCCCCAATAGTTGGACGCTCTGACAAGACCATTTGAAAGGACAGAGACGTACTGCACACTGAGAGGGTAAAGAACCCAAGAAATATGACTGCAGTTGGTGAGCTATTGAGAGGCTGATGTTTCGGGTTGAATGATAAAATTGATGTTGTCACAAACTATCTCGAAACAAGAGCTCCTCTGTATCTTCAAAACTATTTATAATAGTTTCGGCCAATGGTCTCGCTCACATTCCAAACAGAGAAGACTTGTCTTGTACCTTTTTGGGGGATCAAACTCTTGGGGAAATCTGCCATTAGGAGCTACGACAGCCTGAAAGCCAGTGTAAAAGAGCCTGAGCCATTTATGCCAGCAACCATACCTGAAAATGTAAACTTGAGGCGGTATGATGAGCAGATTACCTTGATCACAACTGTTTTTAAGTTAGATATTTCTCCAAATTAATTATGCCAATGTCTTTTACATCTGTTCACATTTTATCCATTTCCTTTCAAACCTTTGGGCTTTAGACAGTTCATGGAAGGTCATGGTTACTTACTTCATAAAACAGCACTAAATTCATACGAATTGATCTCAGATAATGACAAAATATGTTTTTCACACTGACTGCAGTGTCAGAACTGGTATCGTAATTCTACTTCAACACATAGAAAAATGTGAATGGGTCCCAATTGTATTTTCCTTGCTCAACAGATTGTTTGTCACTGCTGATTTATATTAACCAGGGCTCTTTAATAGGACATAGGCTTAGTCCAATTTAATCAAAAATGACGATTCCGATTGTTGTGCATATCAGAATACTCCTATGGTTGGGAACAGGGAGAAGATATTATTTCCTTTCATTTTCTCTCTGACTAAGCAACAAGCCCACTGCTGCCTGGGTTAGTAACATCTATCTCACGACTGTGAAAGCCGCAAGATCCATTTATAATGCATATATATATGTATACTGTGTGGAAGTGATTTTCCCTGCAATAGACTACCCAAGTAGGCAGTCTTTTGCATATAATTTTAATACCACATTTTTGAAGTTATATAATACACATGGTGGCATTTTTGAAAATATTGAGGATAGTGGGAAATAACACTGGCTCAGATGTAGGATTGTGCCAGTTTTGCAATGTCCTACACTAATACTGACATAAAATCTTTCCTTCGGTGGTAATCACTCTGGCTGAATTGTGTCACTATAAATACTGAATTCATTCAGTCATAAGTTTAACAGCAAAAATGTAAGTGATGAAATGACCAGAACATCTGTGCATCAAAGCTTGGTGTAACTGTGGTGGGAATACTGAATTCATTCCCACCAGGCTGTGTCTAGGCCCTAAGCTCTGGAATTCCCTTTCACAAAGCTCTTCGCCTCTCTCTCCTCCTTTAGGACACTGCTTAAAATCTTCCTTTTTGACCAAGCGTTTAGTCACCTGTCCTAATGGCCCATAATTTCCGATAGGAGGCATTCGCACGCAGGAAGACTCCTATCGGAAAAAAATTTACACTCTTACCTGAGGGCTCCCGAGGTCCGGGCACTTCTGACACTGTCGAAATGCACAGGGCCCACATATCCCAGGGGCGCAGGCGGTTCGCAAGCGTCCCTGGGATCACGTAGGCCAGGCCAGCCAATAGGAGAAGGGAATCTCCCTTCATACTTTTGACAGATGGACCTGTCAAATATATGAATGGAGATCACCCCAACAAAACATCAAAACATCAAATACATTTTTTAAAAGCTGTGATAAATCCATGTAGTGAAACAAGAACTCGAAGAGGCGAGATATTAGAATTAGTCTGTATACTTTATTAACAACTGCGTAGCAAACATACAGGCCTGCATCCTGCATCCTGGCATTCCACCTTTGCTGACCTTGACAGGAAGCAACCCCCTGACCTTGACAGGAAGCAACCCCCTGACCTTAGCTAGCAGCAGCACTAGCTATAGCACCACCTGGTGGATAACCTTAATCATAACATCCCAGATTACTATATTCCTCCCCCCTTAAGATTTCAGTATGAATTTCTTAACAGCCACCATTCCTAAGGGTCACATAAGAAGTCTCCATTCTTGACGAATCTAACAGGTCAGTACCAATCTCTCTGGTGGCTTGCGAGTCCTTTGTGAACGTCTAACAGTAAAGCCCATGCTTGTTTGTGGTGAAGCCACCAGCTGCTCCTGAGCATTGCTCAGAGTATCTGACTCTGCAACGATGGTTTCCTCTTGACGAATAGGTTCCTGTAGAATTGTCTCTGTCCATGGTGGTGGCACCACAGATGCACTTGGATAACTGGGGGCAACCCTGTCCTCAGCCATTGCATCTGGAACCTCCATTTCAATTTTCCCTTGTCTGGTAAGTATCTGATCTACATGTCTGCGTACTACCCTACCATCTCCCAACATGACCTTGTATGATACTGGACCTGTCATTGAGTCTATGAAGCCAGGAATCCACTTTGGTCCATAACTGAAATTCCTGGTAAGGACCGCATCTCTTTCTCCAAAACTTCGGCTCCTTGTTCTTTTGTCATGGTTCTCTTTTTGTTTGTTTTGTCTGTTTTCCATTTTCCTTTTTAGGTCTGGGTGGACAAGGTCAAGAGTGGAGCGTAGTCTATGACCTAATAACATCTCAGCAGGAGAGAGTCCTGTGGTGGATTGAGGTGTTATTCTGTAGCTGAACAGAACCCGTGACACTTTGGCTGCTAAACTCCCTTCTGCACTTTTTTCTTCATCTCTTTAAATGTTTGTACGGCTCTCTCCGCAAGTCCATTTGAGGATGGATGATATGGAGCCGAGGTAACCTGCACTATGCCATTTTTTTTCATGAACTCTTTTGTCTTTGTACTCACAAAACAAGTGGCATTGTCACTTACCACGATCTCCGGTAGCCCTTGATTACTGAAGCTCTGACGCAGGCAGTCTATAGTAGTAGTGGAGGAAGCAGAATTAACAGGATAAACATCCATCCATTTGGAATGTGCATCAATGATTATGAGGAACATCTTCCCCATGAATGGACCCGCATAATCTAAGTGCAATCTTCTCCATGGTTTATCCGGCCACTCCCAGGGGTGGAGAGAAGCCGCTGCTGGTGCCTTCCTGTGTACCTGACAAGTGCTGCATGCCTTGACTAGATTTTCTATCTCCTCATCTAGCTTTGGCCACCACAAGTAACTCCCAGCCAAGGCTTTCATACGCGAGACCCCAGGATGACACTGATGTAGTTGCTCTAGGATAGACTGTCATGCTGGCTGTGGAATAATCACTCGTGCTCCCCACAACATGCAACCATCCTGCACACTCAGCTCTGTTTTTCTGACACTGTAGGGTGTGAAGTCAGTCCCTTCCGGATGTTGTGGCCATCCCCTCACCACATATTCTCGAACTCTAGACAGTACTGGATCTTTACATGTCCATGTTCTTACTTGCTTTGCAGTCACAAGTGCTGTGTCAGTGTCCTCCAACATCAAAACTCTGTCCTCTGGAGCTGCAAGGATAGGTGTGCCTGGCAGTGGAAGACGGCACAAGGCATCTGCGTTCCCATGGTACTTGCCCGCCTTGTAGACAATGACATACTCATATGTCCTCAACGTCACTGCCCACCTCTGGATCCGGGGTGACACCATCTGTGGAACTGCTTTCATTTCATTGAAAAGAGAGATAAGAGGTTTATGATCGGTGCATATGGTGAACTTCCTGCCATATATGTACTTGTGGAACCTCTGTAACCCAAACATTACTGCTAACCCCTCTTTATCTAACTGGGAATAGTTTTTTTCCGCTGGTGTTAGAGTTCGGGACATAAACCCTGTTGGTCTTTCAGTTCCATCTTCCGTGCAGTGTGAAAGAACTGTCCCCACCCCATAAGGTGAAGCGTCACAAGAGAGAATGATGTCTTTCTCTGCATTGTAGTGAACCAGCACATCTGACGACAGCATCAGTTTCTTGGACTGTTCAAATGAAACCCCCTGCTCCTCTCCCCACTGCCACTGTGTCTCCTTGCGCAGTAGTTTGTGAAGCGGTGCTAACACTGTTGACAAGTTTGGTAAAAACCTGTTATAATAGTTCAGCAGTCCCAGGTAAGCTTTTAACTCAGCCACATTGGTAGGAGCAGGGGCGTCCTGCAGTGCTTGTACCTTCTCCTTGATTGGATGGAGCCCGGTGGCGTCCACTCTGTGTCCCAGGAACACTGCCTCATTCCCCAGGAAAGTGCACTTACTCCTCTTGAGCCGTAACCCTGCCCTCTCCAATCTCTGTCGTACCTCTCTTAGCGTGCTCAGATGCTCCTGGTCGGTTCTTCCCGTCACCAGAATGTCATCCAGATAGATGGAAACATGCGGAATCCCTTGCAGTACACCTTCGATTGTCCTCTGGAAGATAGCTGGACTAGATGAGACACCAAACGGTAAGCGGTTATATGTAAACAAGCCCTTGTGTGTATTTATGGTGACATATTTCTTTGATTCATCATCCAGTGTAATCTGCAAGTATGCATGACTCATATCCAACTTTGTGAATTTCTTTCCTCCAGCCAGGTTTGCAAAGAGATCCTCTGTTTTGGGAATAGGATACTGCTCTAATTTGGACACCCGGTTGACCGTCAATTTATAATCTCCACAGCGTCTTACCGAATTGTTCGGTTTTAGAACAGGTACTATGGGAGCTGCCCATTCTGAACATTTCACTGGCTCCAGTATGTTCCCTCTCAATAGACGTTCAAGCTCACCCTCTATCTTTGGTTTCATGGCATAAGGCACAGGTCATTGTTTAAAAACCCTTGGCGGTGCCTCCTTGTCTACATAAATCTTAGCTGGGGGGCCATTAAATGTGCCAAGTTCCTCCTTGAACACATTCTCATGTTCACTCAACACTTCTTGCAAAGTCAACTGTTTGCCCTCATCTATTTGATTTACTGCTCCCCAGTCTAATTTAAGTTCTTTTATCCAGCCCCGACCTAACAGGTTTGGTCCGGTACCCGATACTATAACTACAGGTAGCTGTTCCACTGTGTCCCTGTGTTGCACAGTTACATTAGCTGTACCTAATGTCACTACTCATTCACCTGTATATGTTTTAAGATGCAGGGAGCAAGACTTTAACTCTGGAACTTTTGCACGGTTCCACAATTTTGAGTACTCTGCCCTGTTCATTATGGTTACACCGCACCCTGTATCGACTTCAAAGTTCACCTTAGAGTCACTTACTCTCAGTTGCAATGTGATAGGAGCCACTTTTGGAATGTTCTCTAACATGCTATACATTATGAAAATGTCCTCTTCTTCCTCAGCTTCCCCGCTGATGTGGTGTGCTCCATGTTTTTTCGCTTCTCTTCCTTGGTTTTGCTTTCCTCCCCCTTTTGATTTGGATTCCTCCACAGGTGATTTTGCCCTGCATGCTTGTGTAATGTGTCCTTGTTTCCCACACTTGTGGCACTTTTCCTCCAGAAACCAGCATTCACTCGCCAGGTGATCGCCCTTGCATCTATAACATGCCTTCAAATGCTCACGTTGTGGTTTCTGATGCACGTTTAACTTGTGCACAATAACCTGACCTGCAACTTGCTTAGCATTAGCCATGTCTGAACCCTGTATTTATTTTACATCTTGGTTCGCTGGCCTAGAAATTCAGTCGCGTTTGCGCCCACTTATTGGCTATAAAGTGGTTTGTGCCGGAAGTTTTTTAGCGCCCGAAATTGAGTTGGTCCCTAACATCAGCGTTAGCCGGTAGCGCTGCGCTGGCACCGATGACGTCATCGGTGTGCGCAGCGCCCCGGTTCCAATGGTAATCCGTCCCGATGGCCAAATTCAGTTGCGGCCGCCTCGCCCGTCGCGGCCGCAAACAGCGTTTGCAAAATGGTGCCTTACAGCTCCGAGAGGCCGGCGCATAAAGGTGGAGGGGCGGCCGGCCGCTTTCCTGGCGGCCGCCTGGCCGCACCTCCCTCCCCGGACTCCTGCACCACCCCCCCGCGGCATTGGTGTGTGACTCCCGCGAGCCCGGCACTTCTCCGTGGTGCCGGGCTCATTTGACGGGGGAATCCAGCGGCGATCTCATGGCTGCAGGCAGCTCCTCCTTAAGAGAAGGAGGAGGCCTGCAGTACCCCAGCCTGCCGCACCGCATCGGTTGCCGCAGCGGCAGCTGGGCGCCGGAAACTGACATTCTTCACCCCAAACGAGGTGGCCAAACCCTCCAATAGCGCCTGCCTCCGTCTTGGGGCGGCACTACTGAATTTCAGGCGGGCGCTAGGGGAATCCGGCCCAGCGCTAAATTTCGGGCACTAAAGACCTGGCGCGGCGATACCGAATTTATAGCCCGCTGTCTCTATGGCTTGAGCAAGTTCCAAAGCTTTTTCATAAGTAAGCCCAGTCTTGGATAATAATCTACGCTGCATTCGGTCGCCCATTATTCCGCAAACTAGCCTATCTCTCAGCATTTCCTTCAGGTTGTTCCCATAATTGCAATCTTGTGCCAATTTACGCAACACCGCTACATAGTCCATTACACTCTCTTCCTCTTTTCTGTTCCTTGAATTAAACTTGAACCGCTATACAATCTCATTAGGCTTGGGGTTGAAATGTTCTTTGAGCAAGGCCACTAATTCAACAATTGATTTGTCTCCAGGCTTTTCAGGACTGAGCAGATTCTTCATCAAACTGTGGGTTTGGCTTCCCACCGAACTAAGCAGAATGGCTTTCCTTTTTCCGGCATCATTTATTTCATTTGCTTTGAAGAAATAACCCAACACTTCACAGTATTCCTCCCAGGTTTGTGCTCGAATATCAAAAGCGGAGACCGTTCCTACCATGGCAGCCATGCTTCCGTCCAATTTGCAGCTTACTTTAACTCATGAGTTTGTTCTTTAAAAGTCCGGGCAGACTTCACTTTTTCATGCAGTGTCCTTTTACCTCGTCGCCAAATGTGATAAATCTATGTAGTGAAACAAGAACTCGAAGAGGCGAGATATTAGAATTAGTCTGTATACTTTATTAACAACTGCGTAGCAAACATACAGGCCTGCATCCTGGCATTCCACCTTTGCTGACCTTGACAGGAAGCAACCCCCTGACCTTGACAGGAAGCAACCCCCTGACCTTAGCTAGCAGCAGCACTAGCTACAGCACCACCTGGTGGATAACCTTAATCATAACATCCCAGATTACTATAAAAGCCATCATGTTTTTAAAATGAGTTAAAATTGCATTAAATTAAATATTTTAAACAAAAATGTAATTTATTGAAATTTTTTACGGGGCTAAAAATAAACTTGCCTTTTTTAAAAGTATTTTAAAATTATAAATGAGTGAAATTTTTAAAAAACTTTTTAAAACTCTTATGCTGGTAAAAGCAGGCCTTACTCTTGCTTTTACCAGGCATAAGATTTCTAAGGGTTTTCAGCGGGCAGAGATTCTCCAGAAAGCGGAACTCTCCCCCCGCAGAGGCCCTTCTCCAGGGCAGGCGTCCGATCTGTCGAGCATTTTTGACAGATCGGAAATGCTGGTTTTTAGCGTATGCACTTCACATGCCTGAAACCCGCATTTCCAATGTCCCTACGGGTGTACACACCCATAGGCATCGGAAAATACAGGCCAATGTCTCTTTCTTTGGCTCGGTGCCAATTTTTGCCTGCTTATGCTCCTGTGAAGTGACTTGGAAAGTTTTACCACATTAAAGGCGCTATAGAGATGCAAGTTGTTCTTGTTGAGCTCATATTCTCGTCTGTGTAATGTGGAGAAGTGCAGAGTGGAGGCTAGGCGCTTTCCCACTGGGAGGAAGGAAATGTCATCTTTGGACTGCTGTTGCCCTCTTCTTGGCTTGGCCCGAGTGGTCTTAATGGACGCTTGGCATGCAGAGTCCTTGCTTGCCCTGGCAGACCAGTGAATGGGGAGAAGAATTGAAACATCTGACCCTAAAAGAAAATCTCGCACACTGCCCTGACATTACTCAACTAGAACCTCATAATTCAGCTGAGTTGGTTTCTGATCTGCTCAGAGCTTCAAGTTGTGACCAATTCCTCTCCATTTAATTACATCTGAACCACAACATGGTACTTCCATCATATTTTACAGCAGGTCTACCTTGAATAGCACCGCCACAGTTCGAATCAATGCGATATCAGTATCACTGTTGCCTCAAAGTTCAGCATGGAATGTTTGCAACGGACATGTCAGTTAATCAATCAAAATGATAAGTTTAGTAATCAAAGAGGAAAACAGGCCAGATTTAGGATGAAGGTTAGCTTGCCTCACTTGATGAACATTCATCACTTGCTGATTTCTCCATCAAGCAACAGAGTCAACTGTGGTAAGATTAAATAGAGTAAAGGAGCTACTTTGTTCAAAAATGTGAAATGTTTACATAGAGTCATAGAATAGTTACAGCACAGAAGAAGGCCATTCAGCACGTCGAGCCTGTGCCGGCTCTCTGCAAGAGAACTTCAGCTAGTCCCACTCCCCCGCCCTTTCCTTGTAGCCCTGCAAATTTTTCCTTCAGGTACTTAAAAGTCTTTTTGTCTTCTTCTTAGGCAGTCCCTCGGAACCGAGGATGACTTGCTTCCACATTAAAAATGAGTTTTCAGGTGACTGATTAGTCCAATGCGGGACCTACAGTCTCTGTCACAGGTGGGGCAGACGGTGGTTGAAGGGGTGGGTGGGTGGGGTGCTTGGGTTGACATGCGCGCCTTCCGCTGTTTGCGCCTGGCTTCCACTTGCTCCCGGCGAAGAGACTCGAGGTGTTCGGCACCTTCCCGGATGCTTCGCCTCCACTTTGTGCGGTCTTGGGCCAGGGATTCCCAGGTGTCGGTGGGGATGTTGCACTTTTTCAAGGAGGCTTTGAGGGTGTCCTTGAAGCGTTTCCTCTGCCCACCTGGGGCTCTCTTGCCATGTCGGAGCTCCAAGTAGAGCGTTTGCTTTGGGAGTCTCGTATCGGGCATGCGGATGATGTGGCCCGTCCATCGGAGCTGATCGAGCGTGGTCAAAGTTTTGATGCTGGGGATGTTGGCTTGAGCAAGAACACTGATGTTGGTGCGCCTATCTTGCCAATGGATTTGCAGGATCTTGCGGAAGCAGCGTTGGTGGTACCTCTCCAGTGCTTTGAGGTGCCTGCTGTACATGGTCCATGTCTCTGAAACATACAGGAGGGCGGGTATCACTACTGCTCTGTAGACCATGAGCTTGGTGCTGGGTTAGAGGTCCTGGTCTTCAAACACTCTCTTCCTCTGGCGACCGAAGGCTGCACTGGCACACTGAAGGCGGGGTTGGACTTCGTCATCGATGTCTGCCCTTGTTGACGGTAGGTTCCCGAGGTATGGAAAGTGGTCCACGTTGTCCAAGGCCTCGTCATGGATTTTGATAATCAGGGAGCAGTACTGTGTGGCGGGGGCAGGTTGGTAGAGGACCTTTGTCTTACGGATGTTTAGTGTAAGGCCCATGCTCTCATACGCTTTAGTGAAGGTGTTGACGATGGTTAGGAGTTCGACCTCAGAGTGGAACATATTGGCCCATAAATTCCATTTCCTACGGGTGTGTACGCGCTGTGTACTCACCCGTAGGGCCAATGGAAGCACTGGAAACCGGAACTTCTGTTTTCTGAAGAAAGGGCTTGACAGGTCAAACGCCTGCATTGGATAGGCAGCGCGTACGGCTGGAACTTCTGTTTTTTTCATACTATGCTGCAGTCCAGGTAAGTCAAAAGCTGCTGTGCCTAGAAAAGCAGGCGCAAGGCCTGCTTTTACCAGGCTAACAGTTGAAGTAAGCAAAAAAAAAAAAATTTTTCCCACTGATTTATCATTTTAAAATACTTTAAAGAAAGGTAAGTTTATTTTTAGCCTCATTAAAAACTTTAATCATTCTTTTTTAATTTAAATTTTTGTTTAAAATAGTTAATTTATGTAATTTATAGTCATTTAAAAATGTGATGTTTCTTTTTAAATTTATTTGAAGTTTTACTTATGTTTTGGGGCTAATCTCTATTCATAGATTTGACAGGTCTTCCTGTCAAATCTATGAATGGAGATTCCCTGCTCTGATTGGCTCCCCATGGCCCACGTGATCCCAGGGACACTGCGAACTACCTGCGCCCCTGGGATACGCGGGTCCTGCGCACCGGCAGTTTGAAGAGGCATAGCAACGGAACTCTGCGCCTCCCGGGAGCACTCCGGTCCAGGCGGAGATTTTTCAAAATCGCAGCCCTCCACCCGTGGGAGGGCTGCGAACGGAATTTCTGGGCCATTACTTGTAAAACAAAACTACATAACTATTGCTGGCTTTTAAAAGCATACTGGCAGTGTAACTAAGTCTTTTTGTACTTAAACCGAGTACACACTTCACCAGTTTAAATTTTTAGGTTGTCTCCTGAACATGTCCCATACTTCATGGCACTAGTGTCAGTAGCCTCCTGGGCTGTATTGCCACATTTTGTTGGTGTATTGAAATTAATATACACCAGTGCAAATGTAATAGTATAACTGCATTCTGACAGAAACAGAGAGTGGAGTTGTTTATCACTATTAACTACCATTGGTTTCAAGTTGTGGGTTGTGTAGTGGTTATGTTACAGGATTAGTAATTTAGAGACCTGGACTAATAACCCAGGAATGGAAGTTTGAGAATTTGAATTCTGTTTATATAAAAAAAAACAACAGGCTCACTAATGTCCTTTGTTAGAAAAGGGAACCGACAGTCCATTTATGGTCTTGGTCTGGTCTGTAGTGATAACTCCAGTACCACACCAATGTGGTTGACTCTTAAGTGGCCTCACAAGCCACTCCGTTGTATAAAACAGTCCGCCACCACCTTTTTCAGGGCAACTGAGGATGCGCAATAACGGCTGGCCTAGCCAGCGATGCCCATATCCTGAGAATGAATAAAATAAAACAAGGTGCTGCAATAAATCCATTTTCTTTGAAGTCATGCCGTGTTTTCAGACCTAAATTAATATTCATTTGCCTGTGAAAACACATTGTACCTCTTAAATAAAAATGCTGTACGAAAATTATATGCACCTTTTCATTTACAAAGACTTCCAGCATGATAACTGTAGTATTTTTATTTTAGGATCTCCAAATTGTAGTTCATTTCCTAGACAGCAGTATGGGGAAGTCACATGACTGACGTAAAATCAACCTTGAAGGGAAGCCACATACGAAGTGCCCCACTGTAGCATCTGTAACTGATGTAAACGCCAGTTTAACCCGTAAGTTGCCACCATTTTTATACTAGAATAACCCACCACCACACACACACAGATTCCAAATTAAAACTACTGTATAAAATGGCATCAGCACTGATTCAGTTTTGAGATATATTTTTCTTGTGTGGGGCGGGGGGGGGGGGGGGCGGTGGGGGGAGGAGGGGCTTGTCTTTCAAAGACAAAATATCACCATAACCGCTACAGAAATACTAAGCGGAGGAACAAGACCTGCTGAGAAATGAGCAGAATGCTGTTGGTGCGCCTCATGTTCATTTTCCTGGTCATAACCTTCCCACCTGACGCAGTGCTTCCAAAATAATCCATTGGCATAAAGCGCTTCAAGAGGTCCTGAGGATGTGATAAGATGCTATATAAATGCAATTTCTATCTTTCAGCACACTATGCCGCCATGAGAGTGCAGAGAAAGAGTAGTTTCTTGTAGAACTGAACTTGTTTTTAAATGTCATGGTGCTAATGTTAGTTTGCGATGGTGATTCTCTTTACGTGTGGAAGAGTCGATAATATCTCCACTACAAATCGGAATGTTCTCAATTTGATACATTTTCCCTTTGTTACATGCAATCTTAGTGCAAGTAATCAGTCACCTGCATGATTCCAAACATAGATCCTGATGTTTTGCTAATCTAAGCAGTAAAATATATTTTCTTCCCGCCCCCCCCCTGCCAAATTATACTTTGAGACTGTGGAGGCCTCTTTGCTATTCTTCTGACCACAGTGTGATATAGGAAGGAGGGAACAATGGATGAAACATCCGCAACTCTGTTGCATGTAGCATCTTTTGAGCATTCTGCTTGTTTAACACCTGCCATTGTTTACTTTTTATTTGTAATTGGCATCCAAGTCTAATGTAGCTGCTACACTTTTATGCTCCTTCATGCTTTCAGCCTGCTTAGACTGCAGTGACCTGACACCCATGTTCATTTATATTTCACCATCTATGAGCTCTTTTGGATTAATCTTCAGTTGTGAAGGTTTCAGGGGTGTTATTTTTTAAATTATCTAACTCATCTATCGCCACCATATCCAGGGACCAGAGGAGTCGTTTTAAACACCACCTTGAAGTGGACTTACTCAGAATCTAGATAGAAGTGTTGCCGCCACAGTGTTTTTTGTACTGGGTTTATTAACAGTCCAGTTCTAAAGGATTCCAAACTTAATGATAATTCTTTCTGAATCCTGGAAAGACAATTGACTATATTTTCCTTTAGTTAAAGTAAGAAAGATTTGCCTTTTATAAAATGCCTTATCAGAATCATTTCAAAGTGCCTCACGTAAAATGAATGATTTTGGAACACCTTACCGAAATAGTAGACTACAAGCTCGAGCTGGTAAGTTAGTTGGTGCAAAGGGCAGAGATGGTGTGAAGAAATAATTGCAGTTAGTGTGATTGAATTTTCTCAACCTTTTGGGTCAATGTTTTTCTGGAAAGTAAACCTGACTTGAGAGTCCTGAGTTTATTTCTATATCTGCAACTTTTGGGAGTAGAATGACGGCAGGGGACCTTTGGACTTTGGTATTCTGAAGGAAATTGGCAGAAGTCTTTGCCAGTGAAGGCCTGAGGGGGGAAGAAGAGACAGGTGTGCTGTACCTTTACTTGGTATGTCAACCTTTATTCATTGAAAGCACTGGGCTATAAATTGTGTCCTCCCTTATCTGGCTACTTGCTGCCCTTCCCTTCCTGCACATCCTCTTCATGATGTCGGGAAGGAGACAGTATTTCGCCCCCATGTATTCATCATCAGCCCCTCTAGCTTCCGGAAGCAGTATGCCTGTATTCTTTGCGATATCATGTATTAAGCAGCAAGCTGTAATGAGTCCGGGGACTCTCACTATTGCAGGGCCCCATTGGATTTATCCCAGCACATGAAAAAACACTAAGTCAGCCCAATAACACTCCTTGTAATGAGCCTCATTATATCTGTGCTATCCCACATTACAACAGTGACTACACTCCAAAAGTATTTAATTGGCTGAAAAGCACTTTGAGACATCCGGTGGTCGTGAAAGGCGCTATATAAATGAAAGTCTTTCTTTCTTTATCTCTCTATCTGTGGAAGTCATTAGCCATGACTGCAGTGAATATCACTGACCAAGCAACCATCCTGATACATGGTTCTAAGTTAAGAGAACTGGTATGGTAGATTGTTGTACAATGAAAGCCTCATGACATCTCCCTGGTATCAGGCATTTATGTGCAGGCTAAAATGGTTTGCCCTGCACACTGGATGCACATAAATAGAACAAAAGGCTTTACTGCTCATAAAATGAAAGGGGTTGTCTTATATGGGGCTTTGCATGCCACATTTGCTCCATCAATTGTCCCTCGCAAGGCAAAGGCTGCCCCTGCCCAAAATGGATGGTAATTCAGAGGAATATCGAGCCCATTGTGCTTTTCTTGTTTTGGACAGGCACAATTCTCCACAAGTGTAAAATCTGTTTGGCACCACATGCTTTAATGGTCATTAGATGTGATGTGGACAGATGTATTCAACACTTCAGAGGGGGTTTTGCTCCTTATTAAAAGATCCAATTAAACTTGCTTCTGGGGTCCAGCTGAAGTAAGTTAGATCTGAAAAAATAAATTGGTAAAAAAGCTCATTATACCAAAAGGCGCATCTGTTGTATTGTTTCACAGCAGATATCTACCAACTGAATTAAGCAACAGTTCTTGCAAACTGACTACAACCCAATATTCTATATATGTTCTTTGTTGTGACCTTTTGTAAAATCCAGATATAATATAATGCATTGCTCAGCAATATATGCAGCATAGGAAAGTTCCAAAGTATTCCATTAATGGTTTCAGTACTAGCTGCCAATTCTATAAGCAAGGATATGAATTTATATAGTGTCCTTCACATTCTTAGATGTTTCAAAGCGCTTCGTAGCCAATGAGTTACTTTTGAAATGGTGCAATGGCAGCCACATTGTGCACAGCAAGATCCCACAGATAGCAATGAGATAAATGACAAGTTTTGAGGGATAATTGTTGGCCAAGCTGCCAGGGGAACTCCCATTTTCTTCAAATAGTGCCATGGAATATTTTACATCCACCTGAACAGGCAGACAAGGCCTTGATTTAACATCTCATCCAATAGTCAGCGCCTTTAATAATACAGTACTCCATCAGTACTACACTGAAGTGTCAGCCTAGATTATGCGATCAATCCTGTAGAGGGGCTTGAATCCACAATCTTCACAGTAAGAGGCTAGGGTGCTACCACTTAGTTAAAATGACATTTTATATTACAGCAGATTGACTCTAAGCTTAAACTACAATTTATAATATAGTCCAAGCAGTGTCACCTATATTGAAAGAAGTTCAGACAGTGGCTGCTCTGTTTATTGGGGTTAATTTACAAGTAGCACCATTGAGAAATAGATTACTATAATAAGATGTTACTAACTCATTGGTGAAGCTATTATGGCTTTGTTCAACTTGATCATCCTGGTACCATGACCCTTACAAATAGCACTCAGTATCTAGAATGTGTTTCACTGATGCACAGTATTCTCAGTAAGTCTGGATTTTCTACATTTTCAAGTATTGTGCACTCCACAGCTTACAGTTCCCTCAGTTATACTGGTTAAGAGTTAATTTTGCTGTTTGTCATTCTCTCTAACAAATTTGTATTTCATAAAATTGCCAAGAAGGATATCAAATCCAGCCTCTATTTTGTTGGCAGGCATTAAAATGTACCAAAAATAGTGTTGGCCCTCTTCTTTTGAAAGAGAGGAAAACATCCGTGTGTCACTCTAGCTGGCCTGAGTGGCTGGATTTCAAAGTGTGCAACTGAATTCACAACACTCTTTCTTTGCTCAGCTTTGCCATAAGAACATAAGAAATAGGAGCAGGAGTCAGCCCTTCGGCCCCATGAGCCTGCTCCGCCATTCAATGAGATCATGGCTGATCTTCTACCTCAACTTTACCTTCATGTTCTATCCTCTGTAGGCCCTTCGGCCCTTCGAGCCTGCTCCGCCATTCAATGAGATCATGGCTGATCTTCTACCTCAACTTTACCTTCATGTTCTATCCTCCGTAGGCCCTTCGGCCCTTCGAGCCTGCTCCGCCATTCAATGAGATCATGGCTGATCTTCTACCTCAACTCCACCTTCATGTTCTATCCTCATATCCCATGAGTCCCTTAGTATACAAAAATCTATCAATCTCTGTCTTGAATATACTCAACAACTGAGGATCCTTATTGTTTTCCTTGGTGCAGAGAAGGCTGAGGGGAGACCTGATTGAGGTGTACAAAATTATGAGGGGCATAGATAGGGTAGATAGAAAGGAACTTTTCCCCTTAGTAGAGGGGTCAATAACCAGGGGGCATAGTTTCAAGGTAAGGGGAAGGAGGTTTAGAGGGGATTTGAGGAAAAACTTTTTCACCCAGAGGGTGGTTGGAATCTGGAACTCACTGCCTGAAAGGGTGGTAGAGGCAGGAACCCTCACAACATTCAAGAAGCATTTAGATGAACACTTGAAATGCCATAGCATACAAGGCTACGGTCCAAGTGCTGGAAAATGGGATTAGAATAGACAGGGCTTGATGGCTGGTGCGGAAACGATGGGCCGAAGGGCCTCTTTCTGTGCCGTATAACTCTTCTGACTCTATCCACAGCTCTCTGGGGTACAGAATTCCAAAGATTCACAACCTTTTGAGTGAAGAGATTTCTCCTCATCTCAGTCCTAAATGGCCGCCCCCTTATTCTGAGACTGTGACCCTGGTTCTAGACTCCCCAGCCAGGGGAAACATCCTCCCAGCATCTACCCTGTTAAGCCCCTTAAGAATTTTATATGTTTCAATGAGATCACCTCTCTTTCTTCTAAACTCTAGGGAATGTAGCCCTAGCTTACTCAATCTCTCCTCATCTTTAAAATATAATATTGCCCGTTGGTTACTTTTTTTCTCCATTTTTACTGCTTGCGGGTCCTTTCTCACCACCAGCCGTGAAAATATAAATCTGCATGAAGACCTATTCAAGTGCCAGTGTCACAGTGTGCCTTCTCACTCTTTGAAGGCACATTTATAAAAATGGGGCCAAGGTATGGTAGGAAGTAGTGCTCGTACCATTTACATATAATCACTACATCTGTTTTTCATTTGTTAGGTGAGATAGCAACAAAGTGCAACTAAATGATTTTGACCTCGATGGTTGGTGGGAACACATAAAGGCTTTGATAAATTGCACTATGACAACAACAACAACTTGTATTTATATAGTGCCTTTAACACGGTAAAATGTCCCAAGAAACAAAGTACAGGAAACTTTGTGCTATCCGGCACCGATGGGACCGAGCTGTTGCCGTTCCCTCAAAACTGCCGGACGCACCAGCGTTAATGTTGAAGCATACGGAGCTTTTCATCTCCGTATCTGACAACAAACACTGTTGCTTAGCAACAGCTTCTAAACAGTCGGCCCGTACCTTGGAAGCGTCTCTCTGAAGCTGTTGCTAAGCTACAGAGACTTTGCAGAGCCTGACTGTTGGAAAAAAAAAGCCACGAGAAGGAAAAAAAAGCCACGAGAAGGAAAAAAAACCTAACAAAACGGCTCCTGATCTTTGCCGGTGGCTCGAGCTTGCCGGACATTTAGCCTCCGGATAACACAAAGTTTCCTGTAAAATGTCCCAAGGCGCTTCACAGGAGTGTTATAAGACATAAATTTGACACCGAGCCACATAAGAAATTAGGGCAGATGACCAAAAGCTTGGCCAAAGAGGTAAGTTTTAAAGAGCGTCTTAAAGGAGGAAAGAGAGGTAGAGAGGCGGAGAGGTTTAGGGAGGGGAGTTCCAGAGCTTAGGGCCGAGACAGCTGCAGGCACGGCCGCCAATGGTTGAGCGATTATAATCAGGGATGCTCAAGAGGGCAGGATTTGAGAAGCGCAGATATCTCGAGGGGTTGTGGGGCTGAAGGAGATTAGAGAGATGGGGAGGAGCGAGGCCATGGAGGGATTTGAAAACAAGGATGTGAATTTTAAAATCAAGGCGTTGCTTAACCGGGAGCCAATGTAGGTCAGCGAGCATGGGGGGTGATGGGTGAACGGGAGTTGGTGAGAGTTAAGACATGGGCAGCTGAGTTTTGGATGACCTCAAGTTTACGTAGGGTAGAATGCTGGAAGCCAGCCAGGAGTATGTTAGAATAGCCAAGCCTAGAGGTAATAAAGGCATGGATGAGGGTTTCAGCAGCAGATAAGCTGAGGTAGGGGTGAAGATGGGCAATGTTACGGAGGTGGAAATAGGCGGTCTTAGGTCTGAGTTATGCCGCGGATATGTGGTCGGAAGCTCAATGCAGGGTACGAGATAACAGCCCTGAAATTCCATGGGTGTTCTCCAGGTCTCCTGTTGTAACTCAGGTGAGAGACAAGAGGAACTCTAAGGAAAACAGCATAAATGTCATTTTTTAGCCCATTTCCCTTGGGGGTCCCCCGGTCTCCTGCCAATATTATGATGGGAGACTAAGGAAACACGTCCCAAATTTCAGGGCCAATGTATCTCCACAGCACCTCATCTTTCGATTAGGCACTTTACAGCCTGCCGGACTCATCATCGAGTTCAACAATTTCAGATAATTATCCCTGCCCCCATTTTTCATACAGTATGATTATTGCCACCCCCGTTTGCAACATTTTGGGCTGGATTTTCATTCAGAAGTCGGGAAGGGACGCCTCCATTGAGATGCGGCCAATCCACGCGATTTTCACTTGACTGACCTTGTTGAGCCCGCCCAGCGGGCTCAGCAGGCCAATTAAGGGCCACCCGGCAACAGGTGACATCACAGACTGAAATTTCATCTGTCAAGACGTGTTGACAGATGAAATATCAGTGTTTCGCAGCTGTTTGAAGCTGTCAAACACTGACAGTCTTACTTCTAACCTGAGTCCTTCTACGCAGTCTCAGTTAGAAATCTCGCTGGCACAGAAAGCTGCAGGCTGTCACTTTTGACAGATCGCAGCCATTCTGCTTTCTGTGCCGGCTGAATGATGGACTCCCGAAACTTAGAGGAAGGAAGGCTGTAAAGGTAAGTACAGGTAAATTTAAACTTCTTTACACACTTTAGATACACCAAACACACTTACCTTTGCACTCATGCACCCATCACTCACCTGAACACCGATATCTCGACCTCTCCAAGTCCTTCAACCCGACGGCCCGCCTCCTCTAACTTGGCGTGGTTTGGAGCCGTCGGGAATCCCACACTTCAACCTTCAAAATAGGGATTAGGCTAAAAACTGCCTGTTAACTGTATTGATTTGTATGTGGGTTCAATGATGACACATTCATGAAAGAGAATGACTTTTTATCTAAAGTATGTTCAACTCAGTTAACAGCATTACAGGAGACACCATCTTCGAGAGCCATCTAAAACGAAACTAAAACTAAACTGCTTGTCTCTCACATGCCCTCTGCTGGTCAGGCATAAATAATCAATCAGGCAAATATGCTGGTAAGGCATAAATAATCAAACAGGCAAATACCATCACTATTTGCTGATATCATTACATCTCCCTTTCTTAAAACAAAAGTATTTTACTTTTATCTAACAACATGTTTTCTTTGTATTACTCTGCATTTTAACTGTAACACTTAATGAACTTACATTATCATTATCATTATCAAGGTTTTTTAACCTTGTTTTGTGTGTTCACATGAAATATGTAAATACACTAGAACTTGAAGAAAGAATAAGATAACATTACTTCCTTCTATAACAAGAGTCCTTAAACTTGCTCAATGAGTCTCTCAGGAGACTTCACGTGTCTTGAGGATTTTCTGATTGATTGTCCTTGAATCTGAGTTGTTGCCTCAGATGATGGTTTCTCAGCTGTGTGATCAGGTTGTTCAACAGTATCAGTCTTTTGAACTGCTGTGTGATCAGGTTGTTCAACAGTATCAGTCTTTTGACCTGCTGTGGCTGGTCCCATGAGAAGATCTCGACGATTTCTTCTCAGAACAGCACCCTCATCTGTCTGAATGGTGTATGATCTTGGTTGAACTTCACTCAGGACAGTTCCCTTCTGAGTCCATGGCCTAGAAATTCCCTTGGGTTTGCACCCATTTAGGGGCGCAAGAGTGGGTTGCGCCGGAAGTTGCGTCGCCGCTGAAATTAGGTGGGCCTTTAAATCGGCGTAAGCCGGTAGCGCTGCGCCGGCACCGATGCCGCTAACAACGTTTTGAAAACCTGGCCGTGCTGCAGCCTTAGAGGCGCTATTTAAAGCGGAGGTGCGGCCGGCCGCTTTTTCGGCGGTCGCCTGCCCGCACCTCCTTCCCCAGCCTCCTCCACCCACCCCCCCCGCGGCATTGCCGGCTGGTTTCCGTGGAGCCCGGCACTTCGCCGTTGTGCCGGGCTCTTTTGCCGGCACGTTCAACGGGGCTCCGGCCGTTGCAGACACCTCCCCCTTAAGAGAAGGGGGAGGCCTGCAGTACAGCAGCCTGCCGCTCCGCATCGGGTGGTGCAGCGGGACCGGCAGCGCTGAAATTCACTTTCTGCGCCCCAAGCGGGGCGGGCACACCCTGTACCAGCACCCGCTTCCACTTTGGGGCGCTGAAAGTGAATTTGGGGCGGGCACAACTGGCTCGGCGGCGGGCGCTAAATTTCCGGCGCAAACGTGCTGGCGGGGCGTCACCGAATTTATAGGCCCATATGTTTGTTTTGTCTTTGAACCTTACTTGGTCACCAGTGTGGAGTTCAGGTAGGTTTTGTGTTCCTCTGTCATAGTAATACTTTTGCTTTTCTTTCTGTTGTTCTTTGAACTTCCTCACTTTCTCCCCCTCTTTTGTTTTCAGGAGGTTCTCCGGGATGGGTAGGTTTGACCTTAGCAGACGTCCCATAAGGAGTTGGGCTGGTGACATGCCACACTCGAGCGGCGTTGTGCGGTATACAAGCATGCTCTGGTAGAAGTCAGTTCCACTGTCTTTTGCCTTGTAGATCAGTCTTTTCACTGTCTGGACCGATTTTTCCACTAATCCATTTGACTGTGGAAAGTGAGGACTTGACGTTGTGTGGACAAAGTCCCACTCTTTGGCAAAGTGTCGGAAACTTGCATTGTAAAACTGGGGTCCGTTGTCTGTGAAGGCCTCGCTTGCCACGCCATGTCTGGAGAATATGGCTTTCATACATGTTATCACAGCATCTGCAGTGGTGGTGTACAGTCTACAAACCTCTGGATACAGGGAGTAATAGTCTGTGACTACAAGATAGTCCTTCCCTTGACATACGAATAGGTCAGCGCCTACCTTCTGGTAAGGTCTGTCTGGCGCTGGGTGTGGCTTTAGTGGTTCGACCGGATTGCTTGCTCGATATTTCAGGCATATTGTGCAGTTTGACACCTCATTTGTTACATCTTGGTTGATTCGTGGCCAGTACATCACACCTCGTGCTCTTTTCTTACACTTTTCGATTCCCAGATGTCCTCCATGGATCCTTTTTAGCATCTCTTTTCTCAGACTCTTTGGGATAACTATTTTACTTCCTTTGTAGATGATGTCTTCGACCACTGATAGTTCCGCCCTGCAGTTCCAGTACTCTGCCATGTCAGGTGAGCAGTCTTGCTTCATGTTGGGCCATCCATCCAAGATGCTTTTCCTCAGTCGTCTCATTGTTTCATCTTTGTTTGTCTCAGTCATTATGAGCTCCATTTTTGCATCTGCTATGGGCAGTGCACTTGTGATCATGTCCACGTAGGCGTTCACTTTTTCATCCATTTTGGTGTTTGCGGGCTCTCTTGGGTCAATAGCTCTGGACAACGTGTCTGCTGTATACATCAGCTTACCCGGTGTGTACGCAACATTCAGTGTATAGCGTTGCAGCCTGATCATCATTCTTTGTATTCTAAGCGGACAGCTATTTAGTGGCTTTTGGAACAATGCAATCAAGGGCTTATGGTCAGCCTCTACACTGATTGCTTGTCCTGACACAAACTGGTGAAATCTTTCACAGGCGTATGTGATGCTGAGCAGCTCCTTTTCTATTTGAGCATATCGTGTCTCCGCGTCTGTCATTGAGCGCGATGCATATGCAATAGGTTGCCAGTAGTCATATTTTTGCAGAAGAACGGCACCGAGTCCACTCTGTGATGCATCTGATGATATCTTGATGGGTCTCGCTGGGTCATAAAACCTCAGAACTGGTTCCTCTGTGAGCAGTTTCTTTAGATCGCTCCATGACTTCTCATGCTCATGATTCCATTCCCATTCTGTGTTCTTTTCAGTTAGTCTTCTCGGTGGCGCCATCTTCTCTGAGAGGTTGGATATGAATTTACCCATGTAGTTGATCATTCCATTAAACCTCTGCACGTCCTTTTTGCATTGTGGCTTTGGCATATTCTCAATGGCGGACACCTTTCTGGGATTTGGTCTGATGCCCTCACTGCTAAGGATATCTCCCACGAATGTCAGTTCTGTCACCCCGAGCTGGCATTTCTCTCTATTCAGCTTCAGGTTTGTTTTCCTTGTTGCTTCCAGCACTTTTATCAGTCTCTCGTCCTGCTCAGTTCTCATGGTTCCCCATACTATGATGTCATCCATTGATGTATCAACTCCCTCCAGATGCTCATAGATCATATGGATAGTTTTGTGATACACTTCAGGAGCTGAGGCAATGCCAAATGGTAACCTTAGGAATCTGTATCTGCCAAATGGACTGTTGAACGTGCACAGTCTTGAACTTGCCTCGTCCAATTTCATCTGCCAAAATCCTGATGATGCATCTAACTTGCTGAAATACTTTGCATTTGCAAACCGTGACATGATTTCCTCACGTGTAGGAAGCTTGAAGTGCTCTCTCTTTATTGCTCTGTTTAGATCTCTTGGATCCAGGCAAATTCTGAGCTTTCCATTCTTTTTGTCCACAACGACGAGGGAACTCACCCACTCAGTTGGCTCATCTATCTTCTGAATCACGTTCAGGCTTTCCATCCTGTCCAACTCTGCCTTCAGTTGCTTTTGAAGAGCAAACGGAACTTTTCTGCATGGATGTATGACCGTTGGCATACTTTTATCTACTCTGATCGTGTGTTCTCCTGGAAGGCAGCCTAGACCCTGAAATAGGTCATTGTACTCTTTCATGAGTTCATCATAAACTGTCTCTCCTTCGCTTTCCACAACGAGGACTCTCTTTACCAGGTTCAGTCTCTCACAGGCTATTAAACCTAGTATGGCCTGCACATCTTTTGGCACCA
The DNA here is from genome assembly GCF_052327205.1 of Somniosus microcephalus. Classification (NCBI taxonomy): domain Eukaryota; kingdom Metazoa; phylum Chordata; class Chondrichthyes; order Squaliformes; family Somniosidae; genus Somniosus; species Somniosus microcephalus. The sequence goes on from NC_141012.1 coordinate 23,793,367, forward strand.
CGATTAATGCTAGCGTGTGCTCTCTGTCCTTGTGTGTTACTTTGACAATGCATCTTCCTTTCACTGGTATATCAATACCTGAGTATCCTGTCACTTTCACTTTTATTCCATGTATCTTTGGTCTGGGTCTAATTTTCTTAAAATCAGTCTCTGATATCACATTAACTTGTGCTCCAGTATCCAATTTAAATGGAATGTGTATGTCATTCACTTTTAGTGTCAACATCCAGTCTCTTTTTTCTTCTTTGTTTTCAGACACAACATCTACATTGAACTCCTCTATTTCGCTTTCATCTACTGCATGGACCTTGCTTTGTTGCGCTTGGTTCTTGCAGCAACGGGCATAATGGTTGTTTTTGTTGCAACTATTGCATGTTTTACCATATGCTGGACACTTTTTTGGTGGATGCTGTGTACCGTATCGACTATATGTCTTCCGATTGCTCCTTTCATTTTTGTTCGCTGGCCACGCCTCTTTTTTCACATTGGCGCTCTTTTTGTTAAATGGTTTGTGTCCATTCATTCTCACTGCATCCACGTTGCAGCTACTGTCACTGAACAGCTCCTTTGCCTGCGACTTCACAGTCTCTGTAGCTCTACACAGTGCTATGGCTTTTCCCAGGTCTAGATCTTGCTCTCTTAGCAGTCTTTCCCTTAGACCATTATCTGGAATACCACACACCAGTCTGTCTTTTATCAGCGAGTCTGTCAGTCCCCCAAATTCACACGTTTTGCTTCTGTTTCTCAGTTCAGTCACATACTGATCAATAGTCTCTCCCGTTTTCTGTACACATGTGAAAAATCTGTGCCTCTCAAACGTCACGTTACATTTAGGTATTCAGTAGGCCTCAAACTGTTCCATTATTTTATCCAGCTTCATTTTGTCTCCATCAGCAGCGAATGTGAAGTTATTATACACCTCCAGCGCTTCATCACCCACGACATGTAAGAACACTGACGCTTTCATTTTATCACTTTTCTCGTCGGCTCCGATTGCCGCTAAATACAACTCCAAATGTTGTTTGAATCTCCTCCAATTTTCAGCCACATTACCTGTCAACTGAAGCTTCGCCGGTGGGTGTAAACCTTCCATTTTTCACTTCATTCGCTATTCTCCAATGGTAAGTAACGATGTTCTCTTTTGGCTTGCTAATATGTGGAGAGCTGATTTAACTTCAGATTTTTCCTCTTCATCTCTTTCAATCACTTCTGACACCATGTATTGATTTGTATGTGGGTTCAATGACGACACATTCATGAAAGAGAATGACTTTTTATCTAAAGTATGTTCAACTCAGTTAACAGCATTACAGGAGACACCATCTTAGAGATCCATCTAAAACAAAACTAAAACTAAACTGCTTGTCTCTCACATGCCCTCTGCTGGTCAGGCATAAATAATCAATCAGGCAAATATGCTGGTAAGGCATAAATAATCAAACAGGCAAATACCATCACTATTTGCTGATATCATTATATTAACTACCTGTTAACAGGCAGTTAATTGGCACTAATCCCGTCCCGCCTCGGGTCGGCGGGTCCCAGTGCGGGGTGGGTACCCGCCTCCTTTGAAACTTACATGGAGGTGGGTTTTTGGCGGGTTGGTGTCGGGACCCCCGAATTCGGGATTTTAGCCCCCCCCGCACGCCTAAAAGCCTGCCTCACGGCACACTGAAAATCGACCCCTTTATCTTTCCTGCCTCTTACAAAAGTACAGGATGTTCTTTCAATTCCTTTCTCCCCACCTAACCTCCACCCCCCCCCTGCTGCCTCTGCACCTGCTTAATATCTGTTACATCTCCAGCTTTTTCCAGTTCTGATGAAGGGTCCCAGACCTGAAACGTTAACTCTGTTTCTCTCTCTCCCCGGATGCTGCCTGGCCTGCTGAGTGTTTCCAGCATTTTCTGTTGTTATTTCAGATTTCCAGCATCCGCAGTATTTTGCTATTATATCTCCACAGTCTAATTGGGTCAGCAGCCATGCTTCAGCAGGTGGTGGCTCTTTGAATTTAAACATCTGTACAAAGGGCAGAGTACTCCCTGAGCATATCCAATACCACTCCTACCACCGGCCAGCAGAAGGCACATGTCAAAGTGGTTTTCTTTTTGAAAAACGAAACTTGCGGCCTTCTAGATATCGTTTTAGCAAATAGCAGAAGCTAGTGCTAATATTTTGTCTTGATGCATGAAAGTGCAAACCCAGCATTTACGTGCAATCTTGACAGAAAACTCGAGACATTTTTAGGAATGAGCTGCAATGTTTGCCTTGGAGGGTCTTTTACTGACGGCAAGTTGATTTACGTTTCTCAGCAGCGTACCAAAGCAACATTGCTGTGTGGCATTTACCTAGCTTCTTTGATTCCTCAAATGAGAGTTTGGAAGGGAGGGAGGATGCCAAAGTTGTTGGGAAACTGCACTTCACGTAGCAATGATGAATTCAATGGAAGACGCCGACAGTACATTTTCATGTCAAACCCACGTCTTTTGAATTTATCCAACCTCTCTTAAAAGCTGGAGCACTCAAGAAAACTTCAGAAGACTTGATTTTTGGCAGTGCAGCATTATTGACTACTCATGCAAAAGAGGAGTTGATTGGCGTGATGTTACTATTGTTGACACAAGTGCATATTTGAGTGTGAAGACATGGACAAATGTTGCTTACTCACACTGTGACAAAAATAAAAATAAATTGTTTAAATATGATTGACAGAAGAGTGGAAAATCTATCTTTGAATTATATGTGAAGACGATTTGTATTGCTCGATAATAAAAGCAGAAAATGCTGGAAGTACACAGCTCTGTCAGCTTCTCTAAAGTGAAAAGACAAGTAACATTTCTGGTTTGGAAACTTAGTCAAAACTGCTGCATCTTGCCACAAATGAATTAAACTGCACACTAATAGTTTATTAAAGGTCATCCTGCCACATTTGTTTCTAGTTCCCACATTGCAAGAGAGATTAACGTGCGGTAACACTGTAGCCTGAGTCAGGAAGTTCAGAGAAGACAAACCAGATCACACTGCAGGTTCCAAAAAATAGTGAGGTTATTGCAGAATTATCACAATAGTTCCTCTGTGATTTCATCATAGACGAGTCCATCAAGTCTTGGTAGATCTATTAGTCTGTGCACAGAACCTTAATATTGTTTACAGTCTGGGGCTGGGTGTTTTCAGCATTCAGTCATAGGTGCAAACCTTTGAGTGTGTCATTTAAGTTATACTCAGGAAGCCCTGGTATGCTCACTTTCTATCTGAACTTAATTCACTCCAGGACCTCAAAACTGTGGCACGCCTAATCTTCTCTTCCTTCTACAAACTACATTGGAGCTTGGTATTGTTTAACTATTCCTTTTTGAGCTAGCTTGGCTAAGTTGACAGCATCAAGAGTCAGCGAGTTGTAATGATCTGACTGAAAGGGTGGTGGAAGCAGATTCAACAGTAACTTTCAAAAGGGAATTGGACATATACTTAAAGAGGAAACATTTGCAGGGCTTTGGGGAAAGTGTGAGGGAGTGTGACTAATTGGTAGCTCTTTCAGAGAGCCGGCACAAGCACGATCGGCTGAATGACTTCCTTCTTTCTGTGCTGTATGAGTCTAATGAAGTCTTCTCCAAAGTGGATGCTTAATTCATGATTTTGGCAAATATCAGTTTCAAAAGACTGCTCAAGCAATAAAATATAGGATTTCCTCAGCACCTGAATATTTTCAGAGCTGCATGCCAGTGCTATTAGAGAATTAGAAGGCAATGCATTCTAAATGGATTATTTGGAAGAGTTTCCATATTTGAAACTTTTCACAAGTCGCATTATTGGGAGCTAAAAGTGTGAACGAATTCAGAGATTAATTTATGCCTTGAGGTTGTTTTGCAGAATGTCTCTCGTTACAGGAAAGGACCTGACGACAGCTGATGCTTCAGTATCTGGATGACTGAGACAGCTCTGGGTGTCCAGGATGTTGTGAATGCTTATAGAAGCCAGTACTTGCCAGCAAGTAAAAAACGCTCATACTGAAATATTCAACTACAGCATGACAAAGTGTGCAGTCCAATTATGGAAAATAGCATTGGAAGGCTGGCTAGGAAGAATGAATTGAATTGGAGATTGACATTATACTGGTCTGTGAAAGTGAATTATTGATGCAAGATTCATTGCTTTAGAGAGAGATCCATCTGGTAAATCCTACGTGAAAGAAGATCCGACATATCAGGGGGAAATATATATTGGACATCAAGGCATCCAGAAAGGTACAGAGCATACTCCACAGACCATGCTCCACAGACCATAGGGTTGATAAATCCTATCAAGCCTATGAAATCATCTGCTCTGCCTGAGTGACTTTAGAAGAAAGTTTGAACTGATTTATTCAGTTGGACAGGTAACACATCTTTTGACCGCAGGCTACTTCCCACATTTAACAAAGCTATCAGGGCTGGCTCATATCATCTCACAAGATATTCAGGGATATCTGAAGCTGATATTTGTACATAATGCAATTCTAGAGTAGATCATTTCAGAGTACAGACCACAATTTTCAACTCGACTTTGTGATATATTTGCATGACAAGAGAGTCCAGTTACCTGAAAAGCAGATTGCAGTGCAGAGTTTAAAGAAGCTGCTCAGGAAAATCTATAGTTTTGGTCTTTTACCATACTGTAGTAACTCATTGGCAAACTGATACAACCCTGCAGAACTGTTTAATGGTCTGATAGTTAAGAACAACTCTATCAGCAAACCTCAACCCTGTATATCTACAGAAAATGGAGGAAGCATGCCAGACATGCAAAATGGGAGTTACTCAATTCACAATATACAGTGAGCGAACTGCCAAGCCTGAAAACTGAGGATCAAGACTGGCTAACAAATACAAGAAGCAGTGATACACATGCAATGCCCATACCTCAATCATTTCTCACTCAAAAATCCAGTACAGTGCACTTGTGCCAGAATCACCATAGGAACAGGAGTAGGCTATTAAGCTCTTCGAGCCTGTTCCGCCATTCAATTAGATCATCGTGGATCTGTATCTTACCTCCACCTGCTCACCTTGGTTCCATATCCCTTAATACCCTTGCCTAACAAAAATCGATCAAATTTGAAATGTTCAATTGACCTAACCTCAACAGCTTTTTGTGTGAAGACATCACCCCATAATGGCATAGTTCTAATTGTAAGGTTATGCCCCCTTGTTCTGGACTTCCCCCACTAAAGGAAATAATTTCTTTCTATCTACCTTATCAAATCCTTTAATCATTTTAAACACCTTAATTAAATCACCCCTTAATCTTCTTTACTCAAGGGAATAGAAGCATAGTCAAGCGTACAGGAGGTAGACGGGAATCAAGCTGCATAATAATGCATAATGAGTAGAATGTTCTCATCTTTGTGTTATTAAAACCTGTCTGAGTGAGGAAAATAAACCACAACACCACCAGGACTATAATTAATTGGTACATTCAAGAAATGAAGCAAAGTAACTGACTAGTTCTCACCAGAATAACTATTACCATATCCTCTATTAGCAAAGAATAATACCCCATATGACAATGTATTACAAAGCAGTGATTGGTGTATTGAGTTTGTGTCTAGCACATAACAATACTGAACAACTGCATAGAGATTCAAATTCGAGATAATTGCTTTTTAAAATATTGCCACATCACTGAAGTCTTCTTCTGTACAACAGTCTACCTTTGACACCAATGCCTTGCCTCCTTCTCCTCCTTTATCAAATAATGGAATAGTTACTCAATCAAGTACCCATCCTGCAACATGACAACACATCAGCCCTCTATGCCCCTGCATAGGCATGCCATTAATCATCATTTAATTTAATAATTCAGCACCAGATAAGTGCACCCTTTCTTGTATGACCCTAAACTCCATGAATAACAAAGCACAGTGTCAATATACATTCTATTTTACTACAAAAAAAAGTAAAGTGAACAAAAGTCAACCTACCTTTTCCTAACACCATGCTCTCTGAGTGGCTACGTTTGCCTTCCTTTCACCAATTCTAGTGCGTCTTCTAGGTGCAACCTAAGAGCCAGAATTACGAGAGGTGGTCAGTCGCTCATGGTCTTTGGAGCCGAGGAGCTCCTTTTCTCATGGCAGCTGCCTCCTGTCAGGGTGCCACTGTTGGCTGCACCTTTGGTGTTTGTTCCTGGACAGCCTTGTGTTGCCTGCTGTGTTCTACTGGTGTGGTGCTCTGAGGGAGAAGGCCAGAGACCTGGCATATGCTGAGAGATGACAGTATCAGGCAGATGGACTTCAGCTATTGTCATTCCACTGAGCCCTGGTTCTGTAACCCCACCGGTCAGTCAGATAGTTGTTCTGATGGTAGCTGGTATATCCTGAAAGCCCTGAAATAGCAACATAGAAACATAGAAGATAGGAGCAGGAGTAGGCCATTCGGCCCCTCGAGCCTGCTGCGCCATTCAATGCGATCATGGCTGATCATTCAAATTCAGTACCCGGTCCCTGCTTTCTCCCCATACCCCTTGAGCCCTTTAGTCTTAAGAAATATATCCAACTCCTTCTTGAATATATTTAATGAACTGGCCTCTACTGCCTTCTGTGGCAGAGAATTCCACAGGTTCACCACTCTCTGGGTGAAGAAATTCCTCCTCATTTCTGCCCTAAATGGCCTACCCCTTATCCTTAGACTGTGACCCCGGTTCTGGACTCCCCGACCATCGGGGACATCCTTCCTGCATCTAGTCTGTCCAGTCCTGTCAGAATTGTATAAGTTTCAATGAGATCCCCTCTCATTCTTCTAAACTCCAGCGAGTACAACCCCAATCGACCCAATCTCTCCTCATATGTCATTCCTGCCATCCCAGGTATCAGCCTGGTGAATCTTTGCTGAACTCCTTTCATGGCAAGAACATCCTTCCTCAGATAAGGCGACCAAAACTGCACACAGTCATCGCGACCATCATGGTTTGGAAGCCAGTATGCAGGGTGCTATCCTTTCCCCTACTGCCACCAGATCTGCAGTCTGCACTTCCATGGAGATGGAGGCGCTGACTGGTCCCTGGTTACTTCTTAGGTTGCGGTCTACTGCAGATTCCAATGAAGCTACCACACATTCCATTGATGCCTGCAACAAAGATAAAGCTTCCATGATGTTGCCATGAATGCGAGCTGCAGGCTCAAGTGTCAAACTTGTCAGTTGCCACATATCCTCAGAGCCTGCATGTCAGTACGATGTTCCTCAAATATCTTTCTTTTCAGCTCTGAAGCCATGGGCAGCCTTCTCCTGCTGGGAAGAGGTCACATCCTCACCCACTCCTCTGGCTCCCATATGCTTTATGAATCACCTGGTGCCACAACCTCAATAACATTCTCTAACTCCCCCTTGGTGAAAGTAACTGAGCTGGCACCTGGAAGTGAGAAAGCAAATGACACAGCAGGTGGCATTGAGGGTTTGGGAATGGGGCAGAATCATGCTTTAAGGATTTATATGTGGCCTGGTCCTCATTATTCTGTTCCGTATCATCATTGATATAGTCGATGAGGAAGAATTTATGCCTTGCTGCTCCTCCTTTTCATCTTCTGTTACTTCCTCCATTCGATGCTGTGGTAAACATAGAAACATAGAAACATAGAAGATAGGAGCAGGAGTAGGCCATTCGGCCCCTTGAGCCTGTTCCGCCATTTAATGAGATCATGGCTGATCATCCAAATTCAGTACCCTGTCCCTGCCTTCTCCCCATATCCCTTGATCCCTTTAGCCTTAAGAAATATATCTAACTCCTTCTTGAATATATTTAATGAATTAGCCTCAACTGCCTTCTGTGGTAGAGAATTCCACAGGTTCACCACTCTCTGGGTGAAGAAATTACTCATCTCTGTCCTAAATAGCTTACCCCTTATCTTTAGACAGTGACCCCTGGTTCTGGACTCCCCCGCCATCGGGAACATCCTTCCTGCATCTAGTCTGTCTAGTCCTGTTAGAATTTTATAAGTTTCAATGAGATCCCCTCTCATTCTTCTAAACTCTAGCGAATATAAGCCTAATCGACCCAATCTCTCTTCATACGTCATTCCTGCCATCCCAGGTATCAGTCTGGTGAATCTTCGCTGTGGTGGATCTGCAGAAACGGAAGGGTACAAACTAAGAATGGCTGAATAATTACTCTCTTGGGGTTAAGGGGACAGGAAAGGGGGTAGAGGCTTGTAGCTGTCTTGTGTTTCACAGTGATGCCATGGTGACAGTGTTGGTGTTCAATCAATAACTTGGCATCACCATTATGCCCCAACATGACCATCTCCTGCAGCAAAAGCAGGCCTCCCTCCCTATCTTATCTGAGTGCTATGGAAGGAGTGCAGCGAAGATTCACCAGGCTGATACCTGGGATGGCAGGAATGACATATGAGAAGAGATTGGGTTGATTGGGCTTGTGCTCGCTGGAGTTTAGAAGAATGAGAGGGGATCTCATCGAAACTTATAAAATTCTAACAGGACTAGACAGACTAGATGCTGGAAGGATGTTCCCGATGGTCGGGGAGTCCAGAACCAGGGGTCACGGTCTAAGGATAAGGGGTAAGCCATTTAGGACAGAGATGAGGAGGAATTTCTTCACCCAGAGAGTGGTGAACCTGTGGAATTCTCTACCACAGAAGGCAGTAGAGGCCAATTCATTAAATATATTCAAGAAGGAGTTGGATATATTTCTTAAGGCTAAAGGGATCAAGGGATATGGAGAGAAGGCAGGAACAGGGTACTGAATTTGGATGATCAGCCATGATCTCATTGAATGGCGGAGCAGGCTTGAAGGGCCGAATGGCCTACTCCTGCTCCTATCTTCTATGTTTCTATATTTCTATAAGCTCCATTGCTTTCTCCTCAAAGGTTGAGAAATGCTTCGGGTTGGGAATTTCCCGTTCAGTGGCCTGCCTCTCATTGGCCTATAATCCTCATGAAGTCACTGGAGAGTAAAATCAAACGGGTTGTAAAACGGGCATCTGACCTGGACCGGCGCATTTCCCACCTGGTGGGTTAGTTGAAAATGGCCCCAGAAGACACCCTCCAAATTAGTGCCCTCCTTAACCAGGATATATTGTGAATAGTTAGTTGTATAACTGTTACTTTTAAAGGGTAAAGTCTGTGCTGCTGCCCAGGGTGCTCAGGGTAGAAAAGAGGGAATGGCCAGTATGTTCCCATGCCTGGTGTTTTTAATGCCATTCCCCTGATATCGGCGTAACCGGCGCAAAAGATCATGGAATTTTAAGGGCAAATTGCATTCAGCGCGGCTCGAGTTTCCGCGATCTTTTGCGCTAGCTTAAAAAACATTGCGCTATAAGTCAGCTCCGCCCATAAAACTGACTGCATCCTCAGGATGATTTCATCACCATTGGGAGTTTCCGCTAATTGCGCTCGTTTGCGGGCCTTTGAGGAGGCTCCAAAAATTAAGCTGGAACTTTGGGGCACAAGGACATCAATAGATACATTTTGAAAGGGTTTGAATGAACAAAAAAATTAAATTTCCTAAGGAACTGACTAATGTACCCCAATCTAACAAGAAAGTAGTTTTGTATATTTTTTAAAAGTCATTTTCAATTATTTAAAATCGGGTTACTCCCAGGTGGTTGATTGACACTGTGAGTTAAAATGCTTATTTTTTTTGCGATAAACCCATTTTCAGCTGTATTAATCAAACTGTACCTAGTTACCACTCTTAAATATATCATGGATTTTTTTTTTTTTAAAAGCAAAATTTTCCAGTTTGCGCTGGTTCATGGCAGACTTGATGTGCAAATGAGTTTGAGCGGAAACTTGGGGCGAAGTTGGGAAAAAACACTTTTCAAAATGGACAGAATTTTGGGCACAGTTTATGCCGGTATCACTGTGCCCAAAGCGAGATACTCTACTCCCCCAGTCTGCACTGAGTTAGCTGGCTTCAGGTGGGCAGCTGTGGAGGCTCTACGTTAACTGATAAATTGATCCAGCAATGTTATCCATTGACCGAGGCACTGGGTGAGTGGTTGGTGATGTTCGGGTAACAGCTTCTTCCAGGTGTTGAGATGATAAAGCATCTGTGCAGACCTGGAGTGGGAGGTGTCCCAAGCTTCTTCATGTGTTGCTAGTGAGCTTAGGCACTGACTTGTACTTGCTTGGGGTGAAGGAATCAGTTTGGGACTGTCACATGGAGAAAAGGACAACGGCTATCTTATTGTAGTCAACTTACCCCTGTGCAATGCCAGTCACTTCTAATAAAGGAAGACATCAGGGGGGAAAAATTCAGTTGGTTAGCGCCTCCCTTTAGCATCTCCGGGGGCGCTAACGGGACACTAGGAACTTAGTGCCTGAGCGCGACAATTTTAGCGCTGCTCGTGAAATTGACCAGTTGTTTTACAGCGGTGCTAAACACTACCGCCACAAACTCCAGTGCCTGCAGATTGTGACGTCAGTCAAGTGTGCAACGCCCCGGTAGCACCCCAGGCCAGATATTGAGTTGCGCCCCCTTGCCTTAGCGCCTGCTGCTAGGAACAACAGGTAGAGGGGAACGTGTTCAAGTCGGGAAGGGGCTGGGGGAGCGCTATTTAAAGGCGGGCGCTTCCTGCCTTTTCTTGTCGGCAAAATTTTTGGTTTTAGCGCTGTCCTGAGGAGTTTTGGCCCTCGGCACCACTTTTGAGGTTCCTAAGCGCCGAGCTCTTTCCCTGGGCCTATCCATTAGCTTCCAACACAATTGCTTTTGAGGTCTCTCCAGGTTGAGATTCAAGGCTGCAATGAGCAGGGAGTGGCTGACCAGTAAGATGACCCCTCCCCTTTAAGAACTGGATGGCGCCAGTCTGTCTGGCTTCCATGGTTACTGAGATCGCCTGATCTTCGGTAACGTTCTGAGGTAGCGTCTCGCTCCCTGATGTTTCGCCTTAAGAGAGGTGTGTAGCGCCTAATTTAACGCTCAAATCACCTCCAGGGGCGATAGAGGTGAATTTTGCAGTCGGAGGCGATAATTAGCGCTCCACAATGGGCGATACCGAATTTTCCCCCCAGGAATATATACGTAACAGAGGAGCAGAAATTAATTAAACATGTGTGAGATCTCTTGTTGGTTTTAGGCCCCAGATCAATGGATGCCACGAAAACATTTATAATGCACCCTGACCGTTGACTACTGTAGGGTAGAGTTTCTGCACCAGCGCAATTTGCCTGAAATCGGCCAAACCAGTGCAAGAGATCGAGGAATTTCAAGTGCAAATTACGTCCAGTGAAAATCGAGTTTCCATGGTCAGGTGCATTGTTTTAAAAAACATCGTGCTGGAAGTTGGTCCCGCCCACAAAAACTGGCCCCACCCCCAGATGGAATTAATCAGCATGCCGAGTTTCCGCTAATTGCGCCCGTTTGTGGCCCTTTGAGGAGGCTCTTAAAATTAAGCTTTGTTTTTTAGGCACAAGAACACTAATAGGCACCTTTAAAAAGTTTTAAATATTAAAAAAATACTTAATTTACTAAAACTGACAAGTGTACACCAAGGAAACGAGGTTTTTAAAGTCATTTTCAGTGATTTTAAAATCGGATTACTCAACAACAACAATTTGTATTTATATAGCGCCTTTAACATAATAAAACATCCCAAGGCACTTCACAGGAGCGTTATCAAACAAAATTTGACACTGAGCCGCATAAGGAGATACTGGGGCTGACGACCAAAAGCTTGGTCAAAGAGGTCGGTTTTATGGAGCGTCTTAAAGGAACAAGGAGAGGTTTAGGGAGGGAATTCCAGAGCTTCGGACCTCGGCAGCTGAAGGCATGGCCGCCAATGGTTGAGCGATTAAAATCGGGGATGCACTAGAAGACAGAATTGGAGGAGCGCAGATATCTCGGCAGGGGGCGGGAGAGGTGGTTGTAGGGCTGGAGGAGGTTACAGAGATAGATACACTTATTAAAAATGCTTTTTTTTATGTGATTAAACCCATTTTTAGCTGTATTAATAAAACGGCACCAGGTTACCACTATTAAATACATGAAGGAATATTTTTTAATGCAAGGGGGGAAAAAAAAGCAATTGCATTCTAAAACGCTGCCGGATTGCACTAGTTCATGCAAGATTTTGCATTTGTGACTATGCAAATGAAATTGAGCAGAAACTTGAACCATAACTTCACTTCGGAAAACTAGCGCAATTTTGAGCGCAATTTGTTCCTCGATTGCCGATTGCGTCCAAAGCGGAAACTCTACCCGTTTTATGTTATAGAATATGCGTGTATTTCGTTATTTGTTATGTCTTTTGTCTTTTGTTATCTTTATTTGTATATCTTTATTTACTAACCTCTATCTAACATGGTAGATTGGAAGACTACACTAAAAGGTGGACATACAATGGCTAACATTCAAAGAAATAATGCATAATTTGCAACAAACATATATTCCTCTAGGGCATAAAAACCCAAAAGGAAAAGTGATCCAACGATGGCTAACAAAAGAAATTAAAGCTAGTATTAAGTCAAAGGAGGAAGCTTATAAAGTTGCCAGAAAAAGCGGTCACCCTGAGGATTGGGATCTTTTTAGAAATCCGCAAAGGGGGACCAAGAAATTGATAAAGGAAGGGAAAATGGAATATGAGCACAAACTAGCGAAAAATATAAAAACGGATTGTAAAAGCTTGTCTCGATATGTGAAAAGGATAAGACTTGGGAAGGTAAATGTAGGTCCTTTACAGTCAGAGACGGGAGAATTTATAATGGGGAATGAGGAAATGGCAGGGAAATTAAATAAATACTTTGTTTCTGTCTTAAAAAACCTCCCAGAAATACGAGAAAACCAAGGATGTGGTGAGAATGAGGAACTTGAAGAAATTATTATTAGTAAAAAACAGTACTAGCAAAATTAATGGGACTAAAAGTCGATAAATCCCAAGTACCGGATGACCTACATCCTAGGGTTTTGAAAGAGGTGGCCATTGGGATAGTGGACGCATTGGTTGTCATCTTCCAAAATTCTATAGATTCTGGAATGGTTCCTGCAGATTGGAGGATAGCAAATGTAACCCCGCTATTTAAGAAAGGAGGGAGAGAGAATACAGGGAACTACAGACCTGTTGGCCTCACATCAGTAGTTGGGAAAATGCTGGAATCTATTATAATGGATGCAATAACTGGGCACTTTGAAACTAATAGTAAGATTGGGCAGAGTCAATATGGATTTATGAAAGGGAAGTCCTGTTTGACAAACCTATTGGAGTTCTTTGAGGATGTAACTAATGGAGTAGACAAAGGGAAACTGGTAGATGTGGTGTATTTGGATTTTCAGAAGGCCTTCGATAAGGTCCCACACAAGAGGTTGGTGAACAAAATTAGGGCACATGGAATTGGGGGTGATATACTGGCATGGATTGAGAATCGGTTAACAGACAGAAAACAAAGAGTAGGGATAAATGAGTCTTTTTCAGGATGGCAGGCTGTGACTAGTGGGGTACCGCAAGGATCGGTGCTTGGGCCCCAGCTAGTCACAATCTGTATCAATGATTTGGATGAGTGGACTAAATGTAACATTTCCAAATTTGCTGATGACACAACGCTAGGTGGCAGTGTCACTTCCAAAGAGGATGTGAAGAGGCTTCAAGGGGATCTCGACAGGCTCAGTGAGTGGGCGAGAACACGGCAGATAGATTATAATGTGGATCAATGTGAAGTTATCCACTTTGGTAGAAAAAACAGAAAGGCAGAGTATTTCCTAAATGGTGAAAGATTGGGGAATGCAGATGCTCAAAGGGACCTGGTGTCCTTGTACATGAGACACTGAAAGTAAATGTGCAGGTGCAGCAAGCCAGTAGGAAGGCCTTCATTACAAGAGGATTTGAGTACAGGAGTAAAGAAGTCTTACTCCAATTATATAGGGCCTTGGTGAGACCACACCTGGAGCACTGTGTACAATTTTGGTCTCCTTACCTAAGGAAGGATATACTTGCCATAGAGGGAGTGCAACGAAGGTTCCCGAGATTGATTCCTGGGATGGCGGGACTGTCGTATGACGAGATTGAGTAAACTAGGCCTGTATTCTCTTGAATTCAGAAGAATGAGAGGGGATCTCATTGAAGCATACAAAATTTTGATAGGGTGGATGCTGGGAGAATGTTTCCCTTGGCTGGGGAGTCTAGAACCAGGGGCCACAGCCTCAGGATAAAGGGTAGGCCATTCAGGACTGAGATGAGAAGAAATCTCTTCACTCAGAGGGTGGTGAATCTTTGGAATTCTCTACTCCAGAGGGCTGTGGAGGCTCAGTCATTGGGTACATTCAAAACAGTCAGTGTTCATTTAAAGAGACCACAAAATGTAGAAACAAAATAGGTCATGCTTTCTTTGAACAGGAAGATATATTAGCGAAGAAAGCCTGGATATAATGGGTAGGATTTTCATTGGACCGTGGAGGCGGGATTGGAGGCGTGTGAGTGGTTAAAATCTCGAAATTGAGGGGCACGAACCCATCCCGCCCCCAACCCGCCTCCATGCCAGTTTCAAAGGAGGCAGTTACCCGACCTGTGCTGGGACCCGCCTCCCCGAGGCGGGAAGGGGATCAGTGCCAATTAACTGCCTGTTAACAGGTAGTTAACAGGCAGTTTTTAGCCTAATCCCTATTTTTATTGCTGAAGTGTGGGATTCCCGATGGCTCCAAACCACGGCAAGTTAGCGAGGCGGACTGTCGGGCTGAAGGGCTTGGAAGGTTCGAGATGTCCGGTGTTCAGGTGAGTGATGGGTGCATGAGTGCAGAGGTAAGTGTGTTTGGTGTGTGTAAAGTGTTTAAAGAAGTTTTACTTACATTTACTTACCTTTACAGTCTTCCTTCCTTCAGGTCTCGGGAGTCCCTCATCTCACCGGCACAGAAAGCAGACTGGCCGCGAGCTGTCAAAAGTTGCAGCATTCAGCTTTCTGTTCTGGAGAGATCTCTAAATCAGCCTGAGAGGAAGGAATTAACTTGGAGTACAGATTGTCAGTGTTTGACAGCTTCAAACAGCTGTCAAACGCTGATATTTCATATGTCAAAAAGCTTTTGACAGATGAAATGTCAATCTGTGATGTCACCTGCTGCCGGGTGGCCCTTAATTGGCCTGCTGAGCCCGCTGGACGGGTTCAACAAGGTCAATCAAGTGAAAATCGCGTGGGTTGGCCACAACTCGATGGAGGCGGGACTACAACCCCGAAAGTTGTAGTCCCGCCTCCTCAATCAAAATCCAGCCCAATGTGTCTGTATATTTCAGTGGGCTTTGCTACAGTGCTAGTTGTGAGTTTTCTCACAGAAAGTTATATTCATGGAATTAATTGAAATTTAGCTACTTAGATTAAAAACTGCCTTGATCAATAAAATTAACGATAGATGAATGGGAAAAAAGCTTCCAAGAATGAATAAATACAAACAGTAAATGCTAGAAATACTCAGCAGATCAGGCAGCGTCTGTGGAGAGAGAAACAGAGTTAATGTTTCAGGTCGATGACCTTTCGTTCAAGAATGAATGCTGTTTGCACTCGTCACATATATATAGCGGTATGTATGTATGTGTTTATGTGTATATTTCGAGATAGAGATAGAGAGAGACAGAGAGAGATAGAGAGAGATATATTGCAGATATAGATATATTATTGACACCGAGCCACATAAGAAATTCGGGCAGATGACCAAAAACCTGGTCAAAGAGGTAGATTTTAAGGAGTGACTTGAAGTAGGAAAGAGAGGTTGAGAGGTTAGGGGAGGGAATTTCAGAGCTTAGGGCCTAGGCAGCTGAAGGCACGGCCACCAAAGGTTGAGCAATGAAAATCAGGGATGTTCAAGAGGGCAGAATGTGAAGAGTGCAGATATCTCGGGGGGGGGGGGCGAGTGGGGGGGCGGTGGTTGTGGGGCTGAAGGAGATTACAGAGATAAGGAGGGGCAAGGCCATGGAGGGATTTGAAAACAAGGATGAGAATTTTGAAATCGAGGTGTTGCTTAACTGGGAGCCAATGTAAGTCAGCAAGCACAGGGTTGATGGGTGAACGGGACTTGGTGCGAGTTAGGACATGGGTAGCCGAGTTTTGGATGACCTCAAGTTTATAGAGGGTAGAACGTGTGAGGCCAGCCAGGAGTGCGTTAGAATAGTCAAGTCTAGAGGTAACAAAGGCATGGATGAGGGTTTCAGCAGAAAAGTGAGCTGGAGAAATTTTTGATTGGCTGAAAGCATTTCATTCTATAGCTCCCTTAGCTGGAGCTTTAACGGGAGCTGGATAAAAATGGTAATTTGGAGCAACGGTAACCACGATCTTGGATTAAAGCCAAGACAGATCATGCCCCCCAGCCTGTACAATAGATACAGTTTGCTGCTTATCTTTATTTGGCAGAGGCAACAGCTCAGGTATGTGGCCAACTCACAAGAGAAAATATCAAACCTAGGATTTAGCCTGTGTTGACAGCTGTGACATTGATGTGTTGGACAGGGCTCAGGGAAGAGTGACGAGGATAACAGATGTTCAGACTGGAGTTTTGAAGACAGATACACAGAATGGAATTTAGTTCCTCCGTAGAAAAGAAGATTGAGAAGGGAGATGATCGAGATCTTTAAAATGTTGAAAACTTAGAAATGTAAATGTATGCAGGCTATTTATCTTGGTCTGTGACTGCAGACCTGGAGCAAGCGAGACTAAGGGAGGAATTTTTACTTACTGACACACTGGGGGTAGTGCGGGGGGCTCCAGTAGTGCATGGGAAACCCGGAAATATTGGTTTTCCTGCACGCTGTGGTGTTTTAACTCTACAGTGTGCGTCTTACGTCATTGGCAGATTCCCCGCCCGAGGGTAAGCCTGATTGACAGGCTTGGCTTCCAGTCGGGCGGGGAATGCTCCAGCTGGGGAACCAGGTAGGTCCGATTTCCGAACCTGGGGGGGGCGTGTTTGCATGATGGGGCAGTCTGATGGTGGGGGAGCTTTTGGGGGGGGGGGGGCGGGGTGCCAGGAGGAAACACTCTTGCTCCACACGGCCCACAAGGAGTGCTCCCTGAGGCTGTCCTCTCCTCACTGTAGCTGCCGGGTTTCCCGAGGCTCGGGAAACCCGGCTGGCCACAGTAACACCTGCATAGCAGATTAACTTCGAGGCTTCCAGCCTGCTTAACATATTTAAAATGCCAACCCGCCTCCTAGCTGCCTGCCCCTTGTCCCGCCTTGGGTAAAACCCGGAGGTCAGTGGGTTGCAGTTGACTTCCTGACACGCCTCGAAATTTTGGGGATTTAACCCCCCACGCGTACCCACTCCCACCTGCTCACCCATGTTAAAATTCCCTCCTACAGATTAGAAGGACTCTTTTGTCTTCACAGTATATGTGGAACAGTTAAAGCAGTTATCATTGTGCCGATTACCTACTTCAAAAATAACAAATAACTGAAGATTCCAAGCAATATGTTGGTTTCTGTACTGCAGAGATCATAGAAATGTTCTTTGTGGATAGCCTGAAATAATGTCAGTGTAAGGATACAGAGATAATTTGGAGTTTCACTTTATTATCCTTGGGGGACGGGAACACATTTTACAGAACTTTCCCTCAGAAGATTAGTTAATTATGTTAGAATCCATATAGGACAAACTGTACATGGTCAGTGGAAGGAATGGACTTGATGAGATTCATGCCTTTTTATAATGTTGAATGGTTTGAGACAGGATAAACTTGCAGAGAAATATTCTGAATTAAAAAAAAGGCAAAATATGGAAATTCATACACAGATGGGATCACTGAAGTGATGAAATATTAAGAGGAAGAAACACGAGGGAAAAATATAAACTTATTAACTGAAGAAGTAAACTCAGAATGGCGGTGATTATGGGAGTATATTACTATTCTTTATGTGAAATATGAAGGATTGGTTTCCCTTGCTGGAAAGATAAATGTAAATTTAAAGTGAATATCAAGGGTGTATTTCAGCAAGAGAAAGCACAGATCAAAAATGTGCAACTTCAAAGCAGTTTGAATATTCCTGAGTATTGCATGTTATTCTCCAACCAGGGCTAATAGGTGGCCCACTGATTGGTGGGTCTTCTTGCAAATTGATGAAACAGAACCATTTGATCTGACAGGGCATCAAGAGGCTGTATGGCTCGTGCCAGTAACGTCTTGAAAGACAGTGTGTACCTGCATTCATTTATCACTCTTCCTGAAGCAGTACAATGTATTGACAGGTACTAAAATATTATCAAGCAGGATATCCAACAAGATGTGTTACATGACACAAACAACGAATACTTAACAACTGCGGGAGTTCAACCCTCAGGCACATTTGCTTTCACAGACATATTCTGAAGAGAATGCCTTGTGGTTGGCATTTTACTTATTTATATTTAATCTGAGGCACAGATGGCATCATATTTGTACTGCTGCTGTAATTCTTATTTTGTGAGGAGGTTTGGTGAAGGGACTTAAATAACACACGTTTCTCTGACCCTGCTGTCAGGGCTGAAGGAGTAAGTCAGACTCTCAGCCTGCTTCTAGGCACAGGCCAGAACGCAGGATGCCAAGTAAGTAATTTTAACCTTAACCGGGGAGTACGTGGTGGAGATTGGGGCCGACGCACGTTTTACACCCCGATTGATTGTAGAGTAAAATCGGGCAGGGTGTAAAAACGCTGGCCAAGCCAAACCCGCCTTTTGTCCCTGCCGGCCGGGTTAGATTAACATTGCCCTCTCACAGATGGCTGATGGGAACTGAGTGCGTGGGAGGCAGAAAATGACAAATTTGTGAACTCATTGGCTCCCTGCCTGCTTCACACTGCAAGATTCATCACTGGATTACTCACTTGTGGTCCTCTTCCTCTCTCAGAAAATGAATGAGAGCTACATTAGGGCAGGGCACAATGGAGCAAAAACAAAAGAAAAAATGAAAGGAAGACCTACATTAATATAGCGCCATTCATATCCTCAGGACGTCCCTAAGTGCTTTACAGCCAATTAAGTACTTTTGAATTAGAGTCACTGTTGTAATGTAGGAAACACAATTTACGCACAGCAAGCTCCTACAAACAGCAAGAAAATAAATGACCAGATCATCTGTTTTCGATGTTGGTTGAGGGATAAATGTTGGCCAGGACACCAGGAGAACCTCCCTGCTCCTCTTCGAATAGTGCCATGAGAATGTTTTACATCCACCTAGGAGGGCAGATGGGGCCTCAATTTAATGTCTCATCCAAAAGATGGCACCTCCAACAGCGCAGCATTCCCTCAGTACATCTCTAAGATGTCAACCTAGATGATGTGCTCAAGTCTCTGGAGTGGGAATTCAACCCACAGCCTTCTGCCTCAGAGGAAAGAATGCTACCACTGAGCCATGGCTGAGCAGCCCATGATTTCCTTGTCTCCCCACTCTGTTACTGTCCTGTGCTATGCTTGCTCGTTTAAAATTGATTCATGACCAGAAAGGTTATTGCTTATTGGGAACAGATGCTTTAAAGAGGCACTGTTTCTTCCTCCTGCCATTCCATTGTAGTATATATGGATTACTTTCAGTGGATAAGATTTTAAGCAGGAGGGTGAAGAAGAACAAAGACCACGGGCTGGATTTTACCAACCTCGGCGGGGCCGTGGTGAGCGACGTTGGTGGTGGGTCCCAGCCCCATTGCCGGCTCCAGCCCGCTGTGTAGAATGAATTTACTCTGATTGGGCTTGTTAAGCCCACCCAGTGAGTTTCATGGCCAATTGAACGAAGTGGGTCTGATGATGTCATTTGATGACACGCCATCAGCCGGTTTCCTTAAAGGGACCATGGCCAACTTTAATTTGACAGTTGTGCTGTCAGTGTTCTACAGCATTGAGGTGCTACAAGCACTGCACCCAGGCTCTCCCATGACTCCATATGCTTAAGGAGGGAGTCACAACACACAGGGAGGTCCTCTTCCCTTCCCATGGGTGGAGAAGACCTCTCTAGGAGATCAATACAGCCTGGTTGCACATTGCAGAGGAGGGCACAAGCGGGGATGTGGTCAAGAAGACCTGGGTGCAGTGCCGCAAATGTTTCAATGATCTCAGTAGATCACAAAACGTTAGTACAAAGGCACACTCAACCTCATCCTGCTGTGCCTCTCATCACATCTCCATCACTCTGCCTTCCCTACCCTACTCCTGCACCCCCTTACTCACACTAACCCACCTTGTACCTCCACCCATCCCTCTCTATCTACATTATCACATCTCCATCTCATTAGCCACCCCTCACCCTCGCCCTCATCCTAGTGCAATCATACCAACCAACAGCACACAAGGGTAGGCACTTGGGTTTTTTATCCAATATTCATGTAAAGTTTATGTTAATGTGGTTTCAAACATTGAAAACTTTATTTTCAACACTTTGCGTTCTTGGACAGATCTGTGTACACCTTTGGGAGTGGTTTAGTGAGTTGCAGTAAATGGTGAGACATAATGGCTTGGGCATTGCAGGGATGCTTTATGGCATTGGCGTGGGGTGGTCTCAACCTGGCGCATCATGTAGCAGCCAGGTTGTACAGCATCAAGTGAAGTAAATCTGGCTATGGTGAGGCCATCCCTGGCCTCCTGGGCAGCAATGTGCTCGTGTGCTGATGCCCTCTGTCCTGTGTTGTATCAGGTGATTGCGGCGAAGGTTGGTGTTGGTGCTGCTGGTGTGCCTGGTACTGCTGGTATGCCTGGTGCTGCTGGTGTTGGGGCTGATTGTGGTGGGATTCTGAGGACCAAGGTGAGAGAGTATAAAGTGCACTGATGCTGATGGAATAGATGACAGGTGAAGTAGAGATGAC
The DNA here is from genome assembly GCF_052327205.1 of Somniosus microcephalus. NCBI lineage: Eukaryota > Metazoa > Chordata > Chondrichthyes > Squaliformes > Somniosidae > Somniosus > Somniosus microcephalus. The sequence goes on from NC_141012.1 coordinate 23,814,085, forward strand.
GGAAGCGATCTGTCAATGGTGGGCGAGGTAATGAGATCGGACTGGATGCAGACCCGTGTAAAGACTTGCAGCATTCTGAATCTGCTGTGGAAATGCAGTTTAGAGAAGCTAGTGGTTAAGGGAACATTTCTCAATCAGCTGGGAGCTTTGACTTGACATTTGAAGCTGTCAACTCATCAGCTGAAACAATGGCCACTGACCTCCCGATTCAGCTTCACAGATGAGGTCTAGGCACAGTGGGAAACTGGTGGGCGACCTGTCAAATCCAAAAAGCTGGGAAAAAACATTAAGTGGCTGTAAACAAGCCACTAATGATTTTAATTGCCTGCCCCGCTGCTGAGTGTTGGGTCTGCTCAGCGCTGACAGACCCGACATTTGGTAAAGGCGCGTGGTGGCGGGTTGACAGCGGGGTCCCGAGCTGCTGTCAAAAGAACTAATTTTCCTGAGGCGGTGGGCTGGGTGGGTGATCTGATTGGATGCCTGACTGATTTTTATCCTCATTGACTTCAGGTGGATGTAAAAGATTCTGCAGCATTATTCAAAGAAGAGCAGGGGAGTTCTCCCTAGAGTCCTGGCCCATATTTATCCCTCAACCGACATTACTAAAACAGATTATCTGGTCATTGTCACAGTACTGTTTGTGGGATCTTGCTGTGTGCAAATTGACTGCCACATTTCCTATATTACAACAGTGACTACACGTCAAAAGTACTTCCTTAGCTGTAAAGCACTTTGGGATGTCCTGCATGGAGCTAAGAAACAGTAAAGGGCAGAAGACATTGGTGGGAGTTGTTTATAGGCCCCCAAACAGTAGTTGTAATATAGGGCAGGGAATTAGAGGTGCATGTCATGGGGGGACTTTAATCTACATATAGACTGGGCAAACCAAATTTGCAGTAATAGTGTGGAGGATGAATTCATGGAGTGTATGCAAGATAGCTTTCTAGATCAGTATGTTGAGGAGCCAACTAGGGAACAGGCTATTTTAGATCTAGTATTGTGCAACGAGAAAGTGTTAATTAATAATCTTTTAGTAAAGGGGCCTTTGGGGAAGAGTGACCATAATATGATAGAATATTATATTGAGTTTGAAAGTGATTTAGTTAAATCCGAAACTAGGGTCTTAAATCTAAACAAATCAAACTATGTAGGTATGAGTGGCGAGTTGGCTATGGTAGATTGGGAAACTACTTTAAAAGGTATGATGGTAGAGAAGCAATGGCTAGCATTTAAAGAATTAATACATCATTTACAACAAATATATATTCCTTTAAGGCAAAAAATCCCCTCCGGAAAAGTAGTCCAACCGTGGCTAACGAGAGAAGTTGAAGATAATATTAGATTAAAGGAAAAGGCTTATAATGTTGCCAAAAAGAGTAGTAAGCCTGAGGATTTCAGAATTCAGCAAAGGAGGACCAAGTCATTGATTAAGAAAGAGAAAATATAATTTGAGAGTAAACTAGCAAGAGACATAAAAACAGACTGTAAAATCTTCTATAGGTATGTAAAAAGGAAAAGATTAGCAAAAGTAAATGTGGGTCCCTTACAGGCTGAGACAGGAGAAATTATAATGGGGAATAAGGAAATGGCAGTGAAATTAAACAAATACTTTGGCCGCGATTTTGTCATCAGTGTCGGGATGGGTATGGGACAGCTGGTTTCCAGCTTTCACTCCCGCCCCCAGCTGCCTCCTCTCCACAGACATAATTTTACCTTGATTGAGCTTGTTAAGCCCACCCTGTGGGCTTGCCGGCCAATTAACAGGAAGCGAGTCTGATGATGTCATTTGATGACGCGTCATCTGCCGGTTTCCTTAAAGGGACCATGCACAATTATATTTTGACAGTTGATTTCTCAGTGTTTGACAGCACTGAGGTGCTGAAAACACTGACAGTCACTACACAAAGGTGACCTCTTGCACCCAGGCTCTCCAATGACTCCCTCCATATGCTGGAATAGATGGCAGCTGCAGGTGAGGTGACAGAAGTGATCTGTCACTGGTGAGACAGGTTCTCCCAATGAGGTGGCACTGGACATAGAGTTGGATTTAAAAACTTGTAAGCTAAAGAAATCTGTAAATGTTAAAAAAATGCAGGAACCAACATTTTCTTTGCTCTGAAACCCACCATGTGCAACATTGGATCCTTCACCCCACTTCTACAGCTGTCATCATTCCACAAACATTACAGCAGAGTCACAACACATCACACTTACCTGGCCTGGTGTCTGGATGTTGGGAAACTTGACCCAGTAAAATCCAAAAACAGGCTGAAAACTACTGACAATTACCTGGTAATAGGCAGGTAATTGCCTTTAATCCACTAGGTGTTGGGTCCATTCGCAAATCGGGGACCCGACACTTGGGAAAGCTGTTTGGAGGGGGGTTGATGGCGGGATCAGAACCCACTGTCAATCAAATCAAATTTAACCTCTGACCCGCCTCCAAACCCGCCTTCTGAGTGCCAGCAAAATCGCAGCCTTTGGGCTGGATTTTGCTACGGGGGCGGGTTGGGGTCGTGTTCCCCACATTTCGTGTTTCCCACACGAATCCTGAACGATGTGGGAAATTGATGCAACTTTGATTTTATAGCCCAATTGATTCCCCACGTGTAGGAACCCCTAGCCAGTGAGCTTTTCAGGTGGGAAGCTCGCCTCCGATAACATCATCACTGCTGCTTCATTTAAGGGCTTCCACAAGCCTTGCTCACTTCAGCAGACTGCCAAGCTTCTGGCCCTGGCAGCTGCTGCTACCATCATCAATCATGGTGACACATCGGAGTAAGACATCCCCCAGATTTGACGAGGCAGCCCTCCAGGCATTGGTGGAGGGAGCGACAGAGAGCAGGGAGGTGCTCTTCCCCTCCTCGGGGAGGAAGAAGCCACCCCAGCAAACCAAGGCTGTGTGGCTGAGGGTGGCAGAGCAGGTGAACGCCAGCTCGAATACCAGCAGAACATGGATCCAGTGTCGGAAACGCTTCCATGATCTTCTGCGCACTGGAAAAGTGAGTATGATGTTCCCATCACTCTTAATCTGATCCCCATTGCCTTTCCTCACCAGCTCTCAGCTTTACCAATCTCTTCCTCCACATCCCACTTGACACTGACATCCATGCACCCTTTCCCACTCCCTCTCTCTCTATGGTCACATTCACCTAACTAATGGACTATGCAGCCCTCACACTCCCTATCACTGTCATGCTATGAAAACAACTTACATCACATAGGGAGGGCCCTTGGTCTTGCCATCTCACTCCATCTTTCTCTCCTTCTAAGCATCTATGCCATCGATTCTCTACACTCACTCCTTCATTCTCGCTCAAACTCCACTTGTCTCCCCCATTGCAGGAAAAAAGAGCTCACAACCGAAGAGAGCGAGCCAGGGCAGGTGGAGGGGCAGCCTCCTTAGCCCAGCTGACCCCATGGGAGGAGGCGATCCTGGAGATCGTCGGCATCCAGGACGACACACAAGTGGGGGACGGAGAGACCGGTGCAGCAGAGCAAGCTGGTGACAGAAGAGTTTTCCAACTCTCTCAATTGCATTGCATGACTCGCTGATAATGACTTGGAAGCTCTAGCAGATGGACCTCTGATCATCTGCAATAAGCACTGTGCAGGTAACCCTGGCCTCTCATCTCTGACACTTTCCTTTACTCCCCCACAGGACCATCGCAAGCTCCCGTCTCCAGGACGCAGGAAGAGGTTCAGCCTCAGCATCCAGACTCCTCAGAGGAAGCTGCAACCTCTGAGGGCGCAGCGTCAGCAGAAGGCAACGCACCCAGCACCAGCGCAGACACTCACACCTCGGTGGGACCTTCGGGACATAGAGTAGTGTTGTCACCTGGTGTATCACAGCTCACAAGTGAGCCTCAGCAGATGGTGGAGACAGGGACAGCAGTGGAGAGTCCTAGTCGGAGGGCGCAGCACTCTCCCAGCTCGGCTCAGCTGCATGTCGACCCTCTGCCTCTGGGTCCATCCACAGTATCAGCGGTGATGGCACTCCAGGAAAATATGCAGGAGTCTCTGGCAGGTTTTGTCTCCAGGGTTGCTGCGAGTGTGGAGCGAATGGAGGAGTCCGTCGCTAACATGAGCAGAGCCTTTGTGGAGTCATTGGCGCATCAACGCAGTACCACGGAAAGGATGGCAACCTCCGTGGAAAGGCTGGCTACGGCCATGGAGGAGATAAGTCGCGCGAGTGTTGAAAACATGGTGAGTGTTCAGACTAGACTGACATCTCTGGAGGAGTGATGGGCAGCTATTGAACAGAGAAACCAGACCTTCATGGCAGTCCCTCTGAGAAGGACTGCCAGTCCCGACACGGGTCCCCATGGCTCCCCTGATGTGCAGCAAGGTGCTCTCTCGCCACTTGCAAGCGCTGAGGGGGACCTGACCCATGAGAGGGATGATGGTGGCAGAGAACAAGGAGGTGGGGGCTCCTCTCCAAGCGCTCAAACTTCCATGCCACTGACAAGTCCTCGGTCAGAGCCCCACCTGAGTCAGCACCCAAGTGAGATCGGCGTCTCAACCCCTGCACAGCCGCAGGAGCAGCAGACTGTTGCGCAGCCCTTACAGGCTCGCAACCCCAGAGGACGCCCGCCAAAGGTGTCCAGACAGGAGCAGCAAGGAAGTGAGCAAGGGGCCTCCACATCTGCTGATGCCACTGGGGAACCACTACGTAGGAGCATGCGTAAGAGAAAGAAACTGCACAAGTAGTCACAAGGGTAGTCACTTGGGTGGAATTTAATGTGTTATGGTTGAAAGCCATCAGAATAATGTTAATAAATCATCTGTTGGCTACTGCTGTAGTTGTGGCGTGTGTCATTTCGCGAATGGGACTTTCACTTTGAGGTCAGTATGGTGGTCACATCGCTAGAAGTCAGCTGGTTCCTGGCTATTGTCAGTGCTCAGGTAAAAGGATGCGAGGCAACAGTCCCTCATGGGCGAGGCTCAGCAAATCTGCCCAATATGAGCGCGTTCCTTGCATGCCGGCCACCAATGTTCTCGCGCACTGCTGCCGCTGGTTGATGAGCCTCTGCAAGATGTTCGTCTTCGCTCTCCTCCTCCCCCTCCTCCTCCTCCTCATCTGAGGAGGATATGTCAGGAGCCACTTGGTCCTCGGCCATCTGCAAGCCACGACGCTGTGCCATGTTGTGAAGCACACAGCAAACCACTACGATTCTGGAGACCCTGGCTGCTGAGTATTGCAGGGCTCCACCTGATCTATCCAGGCATCTGAAGCGCATCTTCAGCAGACCAATGGTCTGCTCGATCATGGCTCTGGTGGAAAGGTGGCTGGAGTTGTAGTTCTCCTCAGCTGCGTTGGATGGGCTCCTCAGCGGCGTCAATAGCCACGTCCTCAAGGGATAGCCCTTGTCTCCAAGTAGCCATCCGTTAAGTTGGTGTGGCGGACTGAATAGCGGAGGCACAGTAGACTGGCGCAGTATGAAGGAGTCATGGCAACTGCCAGGGTACTTGGCACAAACATGCAAAATTTCCTTCTTGTGGTCACACACCAGCTGAACGTTGAGGGAGTGGAAGGCCTTGCGGTTGACAAAAATACCAGGATTGCGATGGGGAGCCTTAAGGGCCACATTTGTGCAATCAACGATGCCCTGCACCCTTGGAAAGCCTGCAAGATTAGCAAATCCAACCGCTCTCGCCATGACACTTGCTCGATCCTTGGTGAAATGGATGTGATTGTGCGCGATGGCAAAGAGGGCATCGGTTACCTGCTTGATGCAGGTGTGTGCGGCCGCCTGGGAGATGCCGCTGATGTCTGCTGCTGATCCCTGGAATGAGCCTGAGGCAAAAAAGTTGAGTGCGATGGTGACTTTGACGGCCACTGATAAGGGGTGTCCAGCTGCTCCTCTGGGCTCCAGGTCTTGCTGCAGTATTGCGCAGATGTCAGCCACTATCTCTCGCGAAAGTCGGAGCCGCCTTTGGCACTGCTGCTCAGACATGTTGAGGTAGCTGACCCTGCGTCTGTAGACCCTGTTTGGGGGGTATCTCCTGCGCCGACGGCCTTCCATGCGCTGGCCCCTTCTGGCCTGTGCACCCTCAGGTGGGGCAGCAGCAGCTTGGCGCAACTGTTGTTGCTGCTGCTGTTGGGCGGCCTCATGTAATATCCAGAAGGGCAGGACAAAATGGCTCCCATGCTTCTGGTAGATGCCTCAGTTGAGGAAGCGCTCAGTGAAGGTGGCGAGAGGGGTTTCCCAGGAGGTCACACTGGAGATGGTTGTCAGGCTGCAAACTTCCAGAGCTGTGGGTATGCCTTCTGAAAGATCCCCCAGACCTGAGAGAGCAAAGTTATGCCACCTGCAATTAAAGCCTGTTCAAATCTGCCATTTAATGGTTGAGCTGCAGCTGCTACTCCGCAAGCCAGTTGTGCTCCCGCCAGGTTTCAGATGTGTGTTTCCCACCAGGCGTGTTTCACGTGGGAAAATGAGTAAACTTGCAAGTGGTTAGGAAAATGGGATTATAGAGCCAATTGAGGGCTTGTTAAGGGCCTTAAGGGCCTATCCCGCCTCCTGGAGGCGGGACGGAGTCGGGACCAGCAGACACGAATTTAGGAAAATTGCGTGGAGGCGGGATGGAGGCGGGTTTGGGCCCGCACGCCAGTTTTGCGATTTTTATCCCCCACACGCCTCCAATCCCGCCTCCCTGGCCCGAGCAAAATCCAGCCCTTTGTGTCTGTCTTCATGGAATAGTGGAGAACCAAGGGTCTAGCAAGAATGAGGAACTGAAAGAAATTAGTATTCGTAAAAAAAATAGTACTGAAGAAATTCATGGGACTGAAAACCAATAAATTCCCTGGACCTTATGGCCTATATCCTAGGGTTTTGAAAGAGGTGGCCATCGAGATAGTGGATGCATTGATTGTCATTTTCCAAAATTCCAAAGATTCTAGAACGGTTCCCACAGATTGGAAAGTAGCAAATGTAACCCCACTCTTTAAGAAAGGAGGGAGAGAGAAAACAGGGAACTACAGACCAGTTAGCCTGACATCAGTAGTAGGGAAAATGCTAAAATCTCTTATTAAGGAAATGGTAACAGGGCACTTAGAAAATAATAATAGGATTGGGCAGAGTCAACACGGATTTATGAAAGGGAAATCATGCTTGATGAATCTGTGAGTTTTTTGAGGTTGTAACTGGCAGAATAGATAAGGGGGAACCAGTGGATGTGGTATATTTGGATTTTCAGAAGGCATTTGATAAGGTCATAGAGTCATAGAGTCATAGAGTCATAGAGTTTTACAGCACAGAAAGAGGCCCTTCGGCCCATCGTGTCTGCGCCGCCCATCCATCCCTGTCCAGTCTAATCCCATTTTCCAGCATTTGGTCCATAGCCTTGTATGCAATGGCATTTCAAGTGCTCATCCAAATGCTTCTTGAATGTTGTGAGGGTTCCTGCCTCTACCACCCTTTCAGGCATTGAATTCCACATTCCAACCACCCTCTGGGTGAAGAAGTTCCTCCTCAAATCCCCTCTAAATCTCCTGCCCCTTACCCTGAATCTATGCCCCCTTGTTATTGACCCCCCCACTAAGGGGAAAAGTTCCTCTTTATCTACCCTATCTATGCCCCTCATCATTTTGTACACCTCAATCAGGTCCCCCCTCAGCCTTCTCTGCTCCAAGGAAAACAACCCCAGCCTGTCCAGCCTCTCTTCATAGCTGAGGCGCTCCATCCCAGGTAACATCCTGGTGAATCTTCTCTGCACCCTCTCCAAAGCAATCACATCCTTCCTATAGTGAGGCGACCAGAACTGCACACAGTACTCCAGCTGTGGCCTCACCAGCGTTTTGTACAGCTCCATCATAACCTCCCTGCTCTTATATTCTATGCCTCGGCTAATGAAGGCAAGTATCCCATATGCCTTTTTAACCACCTTATCTACCTGCTCCGCTGCCTTCAGGGATCTATGTACATGTACACCAAGGTCCCTCTGACCCTCTGTACTTCCTAGGGTCCTACCACTCATTGTGTATTCCCTTGCCTTATTTGTCCGTCCAAAATGCATCACCTCGCACTTTTCAGGGTTAAATTCCATTTGCCACTTTTCCGCCCATCTGACCAACCCGTTTATATCGTCCTGTAGCCTGAGGCTTTCCTCCTCGCAATTTACCACCCCACCAATTTTCGTGTCATATGCGAACTTACTGATTATACCTTTTACATTCTCATCCAAATCATTTATGTAGATCACAAACAACAAGGGACCCAGCACCGATCCCTGAGGTACCCCACTGGACACAGGCTTCCAGTTACAAAAGCAACCTTCGACCATCACCCTCTGCCTCCTGCCACTCAGCCAGTTTAGGATCCAACGCGCCAAGGCACCCTGGATCCCATGGGCTCTTACCTTCTTGACCAGTCTCCTATGCGGGACTTTGTCAAAAGCTTTACTGAAGTCCATGTAAACCACATCCACAGCATTTCCCTCATCCACCCCCGTAGTCACCCCCTCGAAAAATTCAATCAGATTTGTCAGACATGATTTACCCTTGACAAAGCCATGCTGACTATCCCCGATTAATCCTTGCCTCTCCAAGTGGAGATTAATTTTGTCCCTCAGAATTTTTTCCAATAATTTCCCCACCACAGATGTTAGACTCACTGGCCTGTAATTCCCTGGTTTATCCCTGCTACCCTTCTTGAATAATGGTACTACATTAGCTGTTCTCCAGTCCTCTGGTACATCCCCTGTGGCCAGAGAGGTTCTGAAAATTTGTGTCAGAGCTCCTGCAATCTCCTCCTTTGCCTCCCACAGCAGCCTGGGATACATCTCGTCCGGGCCTGGGGATTTATCCACTTTTTGGCCTGCTAAAACCGCTAGCACCTCCTCCCTCTCGATGCTAATATGTTCAAGTATGTCACAGTCCCCTTGCCCGATTTCTATGTCTGCATCGTCTTTCTCCATAGTGAACACAGATGCAAAAAATTCATTTAAAACCCCGCCTACATCCTCTGGCTCTACACACAGATTGCCACTTTGGTCCCTAATGGGCCCTACCCTTTCCCTGGTTATCCTCTTGCCCTTAATATACTTATAAAACATCTTAGGATTTTCCTTTATTTTGTTCGCCAGTGTTATTTCATGGCCCCTCCTCGCCCTCCTAATTTCTTTTTTAAGTATGCCCCTGCACTTTTTATACTCCTCTAGGGCTTCTTCCGTCTTTAGTCTTTTGTAACTGCCAAAAGCCCCCCTTTTATTTCTAATGCATTTTTGTATATCCCTTGTCATCCAAGGTTCCCTTTGCTTGTTGGTCCCACCCTTGACCTTTACAGGAACATGTTGGCGTTGTACTCTCTCTATTTCCCTTCTGAAAGTCTCCCACTGTTTTGATGTGGATTTTCCTATAAGCAGCTGCTCCCAGTCCACTTTGGCCAGATCCTGCCTTATCATATTAAAATCGGCCTTTCCCCAATTTAGAACCCTTATTTCCGGGCCGTCTTTGTCCTTTTCCATGACCACCTTAAATCTCACCGAATTATGGTCACTGTCGCCAAAATGCTCTCCTACTGACACTTCCACCACTTGCCCGGCTACATTCCCCAGAATTAGGTCCAGTACCGCCCCCTCTCTTGTAGGACTTTCTACATGTTGGCTCAAAAAGCTCTCCTGGATGCACTTTAAGAATTCTGCACCCTCTAAGCCTTTCACACTCTGACTGTCCCAATTTATATTGGGGAAGTTGAAATCCCCCACTATTATTACCCTATTATTTTCGCACTTTTCTGAGATTTGCCTACATATCTGTTCCTCTATCTCCCCCTGACTGTTTGGGGGCCTATAGTACACTCCCAGCAAAGTGCTTGCCCCCTTTTTGTTTTTAAGTTCTACCCATATGGCCTCATTAGAGGAACCCGCTAATATATCATCCCTCCTTACAGCAGTAATTGACTCCTTAATTAATATTGCAACACCCCCTCCCCTTTTACACCCCCCTCTGTCTCGCCTGAAGATTCTATACCCCGGAATATTGAGCTGCCAGTCCTGACCCTCCCTCAACCATGTCTCCGTGATGGCAACAATATCGTACTCCCATGTGTTCAACAACAACTTCAGTTCGTCCACCTTATTTGCAAGACTCCTTGCATTAAAATAAATGCCTTCCAGCCCTGCCATATTCTCTTTTGCCTTCACATATTTGCTCTGCCTTCCCAGCTGACTTGTTTTTCCCTCTGTATTTGGCTGTAAATCACCCCCTACTATAGCTCCACTCTGTACCCCAACCCCCTGCCAAGTTAGTTTAAACCCTCCCCAGCAGTGCTAGCAAACCTCCCCGCAAGGATATTGGTGCCCCTCTGGTTCAGGTGTAAACCGTCCGACTTGTACAAGTCCCACCTTTCCCAGAAGCAGACCCAGTGATCCAGGAAACTAAAGCCCTCCCCCCTGCACCATCCCTTTAGCCACGCATTCATCTGTTCTATCTTCCTATTCCTATACTTACTAGCACGTGGCACCGGGAGTAATCCAGAGATTACAACCTTTGAGGTCCTGCTCTTTAATCCTTCACCTAGCTCCCTAAATTCTTGCTGCAGGACCTCATCCCTCTTTTTACCTATGTCGTTGGCACCAATGTGGACCACGACCACTGGCTGTTCACCCTCCCCCTCCAGAATGCCCTGCAGCCGCTCAGTGACATCCTTGACCCTGGCACCAGGGAGGCAACAAACCATCCTGGATTCACGTCTACGGCCACAGAAACGCCTATCTGTTCCCCTTACTATAGAATCCCCTACCACTATTGCTCTCCCACTCTTTTTCCCCCCTTCCTGGGCAGCAGGAGCACCCCCAGTGCCAGGAAGTTGGCTGCTGCTGCCTTCCCCTGGTGAGTCATCCCCCTCAACAGTATCCAAAGCGGTATACTTGTTTGAGAGGGGAATGGTCACAGGGGTCTCCTGCACTACCTGCCTGCTTCTATTGCTCCGCCTGGTGGTCACCCATTTCCTGTCTTCCTGTGCAGCCCTTCCCTGCGGTGTGACCAACTCACTAAACGTGCTATCCACGAACCTCTCAGCATCGTGAATGCTCAACAACCCATCCACCCGCAGCTCCAGCGCCTCAATGCGGTCTGCTAGTAGCTGCAGATGGATGCATCTCTGGCACACGTGGTCATCAGGGGCACCGGGGTCCCTGAATTCCCACATAGAGCAAGAGGAGCATATCACGGGGCTGGGCTCACCTGGCATGACCTTCTCTTTACTTAATTTAAATTAATTTACTATCACCAATTAAAGATATCTCTAAGGCGCTTGTATAGTCTACCAACAGTCCCTGCTACACCAGAAAGACCCTGGTAACTATAAACTACAGAGTTAAAGTTTAAAAAAGAGAAATACTCACCAACCAATCACTTACCTGCTCCCTGGTGACGTCACACTCTGATTACTTTTGACCTCTCTCCCCGCTGCTGAGTTGGTATGCCTCGCCTCTCTCCGGTTTTTATACCGGGCTCCGACTCACTGCTCCCGCTGGTCCCGACTGGTCTCGGGCCTCGCCTCTCTCCGGTTTTTATACCGGGCTCCGACTCACTGCTCCCGCTGGTCCCGACTGGTCTCGGGCCTCGCCTCTCGCCGGTTTTTATACCGGGCTCCGACTCACTGCTCCCGCTGGTCCCGACTGGTCTCGGGCCTCGCCTCTCTCCGGTTTTTATACCGGGCTCCGACTCACTGCTCCCGCTGGTCCCGACTGGTCTCGGGCCTCGCCTCTCTCCGGTTTTTATACTGGGCTCTGACTCACTGCTCCCGCTGGTCCCGACTGGTCTCGGGCCTCGCCTCTCTCCGGTTTTTATACCGGGCTCCGACTCACTGCTCCCGCTGGTCCGCACTGGTCTCGGGCCTCGCCTCTCTCCGGTTTTTATACCGGGCTCCGACTCACTGCTCCCGCTGGTCCGCACTGGTCTCGGGCCTCGCCTCTCTCCGGTTTTTATACCGGGCTCCGACTCACTGCTCCCGCTGGTCCGCACTGGTCTCGGGCCTCGCCTCTCTCCGGTTTTTATACCGGGCTCTGACTCACTGCTCCCGCTGGTCCCGACTGGTCTCGGGCCTCGCCGCTCTCCGGTTTTTATACCGGGCTCCGACTCACTGCTCCCGCTGGTCCGCACTGGTCTCGGGCCTCGCCTCTCTCCGGTTTTTATACCGGGCTCCGACTCACTGCTCCCGCTGGTCCCGACTGGTCTCGGGCCTCGCCTCTCTCCGGTTTTTATACCGGGCTCCGACTCACTGCTCCCGCTGGTCCCGACTGGTCTCGGGCCTCGCCGCTCTCCGGTTTTTATACCGGGCTCCGACTCACTGCTCCCGCTGGTCCGCACTGGTCTCGGGCCTCGCCTCTCTCCGGTTTTTATACCGGGCTCTGACTCACTGCTCCCGCTGGTCCCGACTGGTCTCGGGCCTCGCCTCTCTCCGGTTTTTATACCGGGCTCCGACTCACTGCTCCCGCTGGTCCCGACTGGTCTCGGGCCTCGCCGCTCTCCGGTTTTTATACCGGGCTCCGACTCACTGCTCCCGCTGGTCCGCACTGGCCTCGGGCCTCGCCTCTCTCCGGTTTTTATACCGGGCTCCGACTCACTGCTCCCGCTGGTCCCGACTGGTCTCGGGCCTCGCCTCTCTCCGGTTTTTATACCGGGCTCCGGTGTCACACAAGAGATTATTGAACAAAATTAGGGCTCAAGGGATTGGGGGTAATATACTAGCATGGATTGAGGATTGGTTAACGGACAGAAAACAGAGAGTAGGAATAAACAGGTCATTTTTGGGTTGGCAGGCTGTAACTAGTGGCGTACCATAAGGATCAGTGCTTGGGCCTCAGCTATTCACAATCTCGTTCAATGATTTGGATGAGGGGACCAAATGTAATATATCCAAGTTTGCTGATGATACGAAGCTGTGTGGGAATGTAAGTTGTGAGGAGGATGCAAAGAGGCTTCAAGGGGATATAGACAAGCTAAGTGAGTGGGCAAGAACATGGCAAATGGAATATAATGTGGATAAATGTGAAGTTATCCACTTTGGTAGGAAAAATAGAAAAGCAGAGTATTTTTGAAATGGTGAGAGATTGGGAAATGTTGGTGTTCAGAGGGACCTGGGTGTCCTTGTACATGAATCACTGAAAGTTAACATGCAGGTACAGCAAGCAATTAGGAAAGCAAATGGTATGGTGGCCTTTATTACAGGAGGATTTGAGTATAAGAATAAAGATGTCTTACTGCAATTATACAGGGCCCTGGTGAGACCACACCTGGAGTATTGTGTACAGTTTTGGTTTCCTTACCCAAGGAAGGATATACTTGCCATAGAGGGAGTGCAATGAAGGTTCACCAGACTGATTCCTGGGGTGGGGGGGTTGTCCTATGAGTAGAGTAGGCCTATATTCTCTAGAGTTTAGAAGAATGAGAGGTGATCTCATTGAAACATATAAAATTCTTACAGGGCTTGACAGGGTAGATGCAGGGAGGATGTTTCCCCTGGCTGGGGAGTCTAGAACCAGGGGTCACAGTCTCAGAATAAGGGGTCGGCCATTTAGGACTGAGATGAGGAGAAATTTCTTCACTCAGAGGGTGGTGAATCTTTGGAATTCTCTACCCCAGAGGGCGGTGGAGGCTCAGTCCTTGAGTATATTCAAGACAGAGATCGATAGATTAAGGGAATCTGGCGATAGTGCAGGAAAGTGGAGGTAGAAGATCAGCCATGATTTTATTGAATGGCGGAGCAGGCTCGAGGGGCCAAATGGCCTACTCCTGCTCCTATTTCTTATGTTCTTTTATCTTCCATGGTTCAAGTCTGAAAATATCTTGCCTTGCTTTTGGATAGTGCTAATGTGGTGCGATTTTGAAGTAAGGTGCAAAGGTGGTGGTTTATGTTTTAGTTCCATCGTAGTTACTTTGCAACTAGTGAGTACCATAGCTTCTGATGGTACCTATTATCAGCTATGGCAATGGGGAGGAATTTTCACCCACACAGTGTTAAAAGATCTTTACTAAAGGTAAATTATGATTTTGCATTCTTAAGATTTGTTGTTTTCTAAACTGCATTCTCGTGATTCTGTTAGCAAATCATAAATTTGATTAAAAATAGGAATTTCTTCCATTTTCTGAAAGAGAGGAAAATATAGCCCCATGTCACATAAAGGGACAAGAATGCTTTGTTGTGTTGAGTGAATTTTTTAAAGAATAACACAACACCGTGCTAACCAAGTTGACTTTTATTTTTGCCACTGTGAGGGCATTTCTAGCAATATGTTCTCATAAAATCTTAAAGATAAAAATAATAAAAGATGAAAAGATAGCAACCTTTAGCAGTTCCTAGTTTCTTAAATTATTCTGAAAAATGGTCTCTGCCCAGAATATTAACCAATCTTTCCTCTTCTCAGCTGGTGGTAGACATGTTGGCCTAGAAATTCAGTGCCCTTAGCGCCGACTTTGCGGCGCTAGAGGGCCTAGCGCTGCAATTGGCGCCGGCGCCTAAATTGCCTGGGGCCCTTCCGCCGCGGTAGACCGGTAGCGCTGCGCCGGCACCGATGACGTCACCGGTGTGCGCAGCGTCCCGGTTGCCGTGGTGACGGGCCCCAGCGCCGAAATTGACTTGCGGCCGCCTCGCCCGTGGCAGCCGCAAGCAACGTTCTGGCAGAGGTGCCTTGCACAAGTTTGCGCCGGCGCATTAAAGGCCCCGCGGCGGCCGGCCGCTTTCCCGCCGCCCGCCTGGCTGCAGCTCCCTCCCCGGACTTCCCCCCCCCCCCCCCCGGAACAGAAGCAAGCCCGGCACTTGTCCGAGGTGCCGGGCTCATTTTTAATAAGATTATCGCGGGCCGCGGCCGGGTGCAGGCAGCTCCTCCTTAAGGGAAGGAGGAGGCCTGCACTTCCCGAACCTGCCGCACCGCAGCGGGCGCCGCAGCGCCGGAATAGCGGCGAAATTCAGCGCACAGCGCCAGTTTTCAGGCGCTAACAGCTTTCAGCAGCGCCGGCAGCCGTTTGGGCGCAGAACCAGTGAATTTTGGGCCCGACCAGCGCGACTTAGCTCCGGCACTAACTTCCGGCGCTAAAGCCCTGGCAGCGCCAAAACTCAATTTCTAGGCCGTTGTCTATTTCCAACATTTTCTATTTACATAGAAATACAAAGAAGTTACAAAACAGAAACCAGCCATTTGGCCCAATCAGTCCATGTTGGAATGTGCCTTCCACACAAACAAACAATGCTAATCAATTTACCCGCCTTATCTCATATCCCCTTTTCCTTCACCTGTTTATTCATTCTAATCTTTAATGTTGATATAGCTTCTGCCTCAACCATTAATCCCGGAAGTGAATTCCAGAGCAGCACAACTCTCTGTGTAAAGAGGTTTCTCTTGCTCTCTGTTTTAAATTAATATATTCAAAGAGAGAGTGGTAAAGAGGAATGTGGGCCCATTAAAGACAGATGCAGACAAGACTATGGGCAATAAGGAAATGGCAGACTTGTTAATTCAGCACTTTGCATCCATTTTCACAGTGGAGGAAGAGCACAAAATATCAGAGGAACAAAGGAACCTAAAAATAACTCAAGGGGATGAACTTAGTGGATTTAACATAAGTACAAAAATGGTAATGGACAAAATAATGGGACTTAAGATAGACATATCTCTAGAACCTGATAGTTTTCATCAGAAGATATTAAAAGAAATGTGTGAAAATTGAAGATGCGTTAGTCATAATTTTCCAAAGCTCTCTAGATTCAAGAATTGTGCCAATGGATTTGATAATTGCAAATATTTAACAAGGATTTAAGAAGGGAGGGAGGGAGAAACCAGTCAGTTTAACATCAGTTTTGGGGAAGTTACTGAAATCTATCATCAGGAACAGAGCAATTGAGCACTTAGACAAGCGTGATCTGATCAAAGAGAGAGGGCAAAGATTTATGATGGGTAAGTCATGTCTGACTATTGTAGTTGAATTTTTCGAGGAGGTGGATATGGGAGTGTTTATGGATGTTGTCTATATGGACTTTCAAAAGATATTTGATAAGGCACTGCATACAAGATTATCAAATCTGAAAGTGTACAGAATTGGAGGTAACTTTGTGACATGGGTTGGTAATTGGTTGGAAGGTAGGAGACCGAGAGTAGGGATAAAGGGAACATATTCTGGTTGGCAGGATGTGGCAAGTGGTGTTCCCCAGGGATCTGCTCTGGGGCCACAACTTTTCACCATATATATTAATGACAGATGAAATAATAGAGAGTTGTAGATCAAAGTAAGTGGATGGGAGCAGGAAGTTACAAAGGAACATCAACAAAGTGAGTAGGCAAAGCTATGCAGATGGAGCTCAATGTGGGCAAATGTGAAGACATCCACTTTGGATCTGATCCACAAATCAGAATATTTTCTTAATGGTGAGAAACTAGAAGCTGTGGGTGAGCAAATGGATTTGGGTGTCAGGTACACAAATCACTAAAGCCCAGTGCATCGGTACAAAAAGCAATCAAAAAGGCTAATGGAATTTTGGCCTTTATCTCAAGAGGCTTGAAATACGGAAGTGAGGAAGTGATGCTTCAGTTGTAGAGCCTTGGTCGGATGCCTTCTGGAGTATTGCATTCAGTTTCTGGCACTGTACCTCAGGAATGATGTATTGGTTTTGGAGGGTGTACCATGCAGATTCACCTTAATGATACCAGAACTTAAAGGGTTAAATTATGAAGACAGTTTGCGTAAACTTGGTTTGCATTCCTTTTGAGTTTAGAAGGTTGAGGGTGATGTAATCGAGTTTTTTTTTAAATGATAAAGGGATTTTATAGGTTAGCAACAGAGAAACTATTTCCTCTGATTGGGGGAATCCAGAACAAGGGAATATAATCTTAAAGTTAGAGCTAGGCCATTTCGGCTTGAAATTAGGAAATATGTGGCGACTTGGAGTGGCCTGAATTCATAGATCAGCTACAGCAGTGAAACTGACAAAAAAAAAAACTCAAAGGGGCACTGCAGCTTAAAATAATTGTAGATTAAAGTTTATTTAAGGAGTTCCACTTCTGTTCATTGAACCCTCCGGATGGTGAGGGTGCTGTCACTTCAGCTCTAAGTGCCTGATTCATCGCTGTGCTCGCTGCACCATATCCTAATTAGAAAACCAGTCAAATTTGGAGCAAGTTAGCAATGGCGCGATCGGTGCGCTGGACGGCGAAATTTACGTCGCCAATCTCACCGCTTCAGGAAAATCTGGGTCGGTGTATCTTTCCAAGCTTGTATTGCAATATCTTCAAGTTTAAAATTGTTGGTTTATTCTTTGGTTCTTCCAACATTTCCCCAATCTAAATGAGAGCAGTGGATATAGTTGATGTGCCTCAATAATTCCGAGACTCGAAGTTAGCAGAACAAAAACAAGGCTTTTATTAACTTAGAAAGTAACACGTAAGAGAGAGAGATGTCTTCCTTCTGGAGACTGAGGCCAGACTGAAGCTAGCTTACAAACGGGGCCAGGTATGGGCGGAGCCCTACACACAGCACATTCCAGCACATTCCAGTATACAATACAGCACATTCCAGTACACAATACAATGAGGTCTGGGGGAAGGGAAATGACACTGAAACCGATCTCAGTCACAGGCAGTGGTGAATGGAATATTTCATCACATTCACCCCTTCTATAGATTTAGTCTGTTCGGGGGTTTGATAGTCCTCTGCGACCGACGTGGCTGTTGCGGTGCCGCGGGTGTCGGCTGGGTGTCCCCGGTAGCCTCCTGGGTCTCTGCCGGGGGTGCCGCCAGGGTTGTTGGAGGGGTAGTTGGTGGGGGTGCCGTTGGTCGGTGTTCTTCCGGGGGTGATGAAAGAGTAGTGGGTGGGTAAGAGTTGCTGTGATCGTCGTTGCCGCTATTGCCGTGGTTGTTGTCGATGCCGGCTGGGGCGACGTCTTTTATGGACACGGTGTCCTCCCTTCCGTCGGCGTGCCGGACATATGCGTATTGGGGGTTGGCGTGGAGTAGGTGTACTGGCTCCACGAGAGGGTCCGTCTTGTGGCCCCTCACATGCCTTTGCACGAGTACCAGACCTGGGGTGGAGAGCCATGACGGCATGGATACGCCTGAGGTGGATTTCCGGGGAAAGACAAACATTCGTTCATGAGGCGTGGTATTAGTGGCCGTACACAATAGCGACTGTATCGAATGGAGCACATCCGAGAGGACTTCCTGCCAGCGGGAGATAGGGAGGCCCTTGGTCCTTAGAGCTAGAGTGACTGCTTTCCATACTGTCCCGTTCTCTCGCTCCACTTGGCCATTACCCCGGGGGTTGTAGCTGGTGGTACGGCTCGTGGCGATCCCCTTGGACAGCATGTACTGGTGTAGCTCTTCACTCATGAAGGACGCCCCCCTATCCGTATGGATGTAGCTCGGCATACCGAACAGGCAGAACAGGCTGTTGAGGCATTTAATGACCGTGGCGCTGGTCATGTCTGGGCAGGGGAAGGCGAATGGGAACCGGGAGTATTCGTCCACAGTGTTCAGGAAGTAAACATTGCGGTCGACGGACGGGAGGGGGCCCTTGAAATCTAAGCTGAGCCGCTCAAAGGGCCGTGTAGCTTTGATTAAGTGGGCTCTATCTGGGCGGTAGAACCGAGGCTTGCACTCAGCGCAAGTGCGGCAGTTCCTGGTCAGGGACCGAACTTCCTCAATCGAGTAGGGTAAGTTACGGGACTTTATGAAGTGGAACAGCCGCGTGACCCCTGGGTGGCAGAGGTCGTTGTGGAGGGTCTGTAGCCGATCCCCGGTGGCGCTGGCACACATCCCTCGTGAGAGGGCATCAGGGGATTCGTTAAGGGCCCCTGGCCGGTAAATGATGTCGTACTCGAAGGTGGAGAGCTCGATCCACCACCTAAGAATCTTATCATTTTTAATCTTCCCCCTCTGTTTATTATTGAACATAAACGCTACCGACCGCTGGTCGGTAAGTAGGGTGAAGCGTTTGCCGGCTAGGTAGTGGCGCCAGTGGCGCACTGCCTCCACGATGGCTTGGGCCTCCTTTTCCACGGAGGAGTGTCTGATCTCGGGCCCTTGGAGGGTCCTCGAGAAGAAAGCTACGGGCCGCCCCGCCTGGTTGAGGGTGGCCGCCAAGGCGAAGTCAGACGCATCACTTTCCACTTGAAATGGAGTGTTCTCGTCCACTGCCTGTAGCGTGGCCCGCTCAATATCCTGCTTAATGCTTTTGAAGGCGGCGTGGGCCTCAGCAGAGAGCGGGAAAGAGGATGCTTTCAAGAGGGGGCGGGCTTTGTCGGAGTAGTTGGGGACCCATTGGGAATAATAAGAAAATAACCCCAGGCACCTTTTCAGGGCTTTGGGAGTGTTGGGCAGGGGCAGCTCCCGTAGGGGGCGCAATCGGTCGGGGTCTGGCCCGATTTCCCCATTCTCCACCACGCTGCCTAGTATGCAGAGGCGCGTGGTGTTGTAAACGCACTTGTCCTCGTTGTAGGTGAGGTTGAGTTTTTGTGTGGTTTTCAGGAACCTCTCGAGGTTCGAGTCGTGATCCTGCTGGTTGTGACCGCAGATGGTGACGTTGTCAAGGTAGGGGAAGGTTGCCTGCAAGTGGTGGTCATCGACCATGCGGTCCATCTCCCTCTGGAAGACCGAGACCCCATTCGTCAGCCCAAAGGGGACTCTGAGGAATTGGTAGAGGCGTCCGTTCGCCTCGAAGGCGGTGTACGGGCGGTCCTCTGGTCTGATAGGGAGCTGGTGGTACGCTGACTTGAAGTCGATGGTGGAGAACACCCGGTATTGGGCGATTTGGTTCACCATTTCTGATATGCGGGGTAGCGGGTAGGCGTCTAGTAGGGTGTACCTGTTGATCGTTTGATTATAGTCGATCACCATCTGTTTCTTCTCGCTACCCCTTACCACTACCACTTGGGCGCGCCACGGGCTGTTGCTGCGTTCAATAATGCGCTCTTTCAGGAGCCTGTCTACCTCGGTCGCGATAAACCACCTGTCCTCCCAGCTGTACCTCCTGCTTTTGGTCGCTATTGGCCGGCAGTTAGGGGTAAGGTTCGCGAATAACGAAGGCGGCTTTACCTTCAGGGTAGCCAGACCGCACACTGTGAGGGGCGGCTGGGACCCACCGTACTTGAGCGTGATGCTTTGGTGGTTGCACTGGAAATCCAGGCCCAAGATAACGCTCGCACATAGGTTCTTCATGATTAATACTTTAAAATTATCATATACAGTTCCGTTAACGCACAATTGTACCGTGCAGTAACCCAGAATGGTCGATGTCTGGGTTTTATCAGCCATAGAGATGGTACCCTGAGTAGGGACCACCTTTAGGGAGAGTTGTTGTGCCAGTTCTGGGTGGATAAAGCTCTCCGTGCTTCCACTGTCAATTAAGCATTTAACCCGGCACCCGTTTACCTTGATGTCCACCATTGATCTGGATAGCGGGTGCGGCCTGGTCTGGTCCACTGTGACCGATGCCACTGTAGGGCCCTGATCGATACAAGATGGCGTCCACGCTGTCTGCTCACAAGATGGTGGACCCCACGAGGTAGGGCAAGATGGCGTCCAAGATGGCCGCTCCCACGGCGCACACGCGGCGGTGGCGGGTTTTCCGGCGGTTGGTTTTCCGGCGGGGTTCCCTCTGCACACCTTCCCGAAGTGCCCCTTCTTACTGCACTTAAAGCAGGTGGTGCCTTTCGCCGGGCACAGGTTTCTGGTGTGCTTTGGCTGCCCGCAGAAGTAGCAGTTGGGTCCCTGACGCATCGCGGCTGTCGTAGGGCTTCTGGGGGGAGAGCGGGGCCCAGCCGGCGTCGGGCTGTCGGGCGGGGAAGATGCCTTCCAAGATGGCGGCGCCCTCGGTGCACACGTGGCGGCGTGGACGGTGCGGGCTGAAGAGTAGGCGTCCGAGTTTCTCTGGGCCACATCCAGGGATCGCGCGGTGTCCGCAGCCTGTTTCAGGTCCAACCCCGTTTTTTCCAGCAGTCTTTGCCGGATGTAAGTGGAGCTGAGGCCTGTGATGAAGGCATCGCGAACAAGCTCGTCAGTGTACACTGCGGCTTTTACATCTCGGCACTTGCAGTCTTTGCCAAGCATTTTCAGGGTGCTTAGGAACTCCTCCACCGATTCCCCAGGTCGCTGTGCGCGGGTAGCGAGCAGGTGCCTAGCATACACCTCATTCGTAGGCTGCTGGTAATGCGCCTTTAAGATGTCGCAGGCGGCCAGGTACATCTCGGCGTCTTGGATGAGGGGGTAAACCCGGTGGCTTACCCAATTCCGCAGAATTCCGCGTCTCATCCTCGCAGCGTCCGTAGCGTCTTTGACGGCTGCGGAATTGTCCAGGAAGAATTCCATACACTCAAACCAGTGTCCGAAGCATGCTGATGCGTCCGGAGCATGTTGATCCAAATCCAAACGTTCGGGTTTCAGGAATTGATCCATAGTGTTGAAAAATAAGTTAATAAAATTGATGTGCCTCAATAATTCCGAGACTCGAAGTTAGCAGAACAAAAACAAGGCTTTTATTAACTTAGAAAGTAACACATAAGAGAGAGAGATGTCTTCCTTCTGGAGACTGAGGCCAGACTGAAGCTAGCTTACAAACGGGGCCAGGTATGGGCGGAGCCCTACACACAGCACATTCCAGCACATTCCAGTATACAATACAGCACATTCCAGTACACAATACAATTAGGTCTGGGGGAAGGGAAATGACACTGAAACCGATCTCAGTCACAGGCAGTGGTGAATGGAATATTTCATCACAATAGTGCAGTAAATGTGCCTTTATTCTGTTTTTCAACCACAATAGTCATCAACCGTAGAGGATTGCGAGTTTATCACCTGGTTGCAAAGACCGATTTTTAAATTACAGTCAACCATGACATTTTATGTTCAAAACGTTTTCCTACTGAATGCTGATAATGTGAACTTTCAAGGTGAACTTTGCAGCGTGATGCATGAATGTGTTCATTTAAACTGAGTTACCATCAGCGCTTTAGGAAGAAAAGAAATTGGAACCGATGTACACAAATATTGACTTAACAAGAGATGAGCGCAATTTGATATTAATCCTACTGTAAATGGTGAGATTTACCAAAGGATAATTATCTACTTAAAGCTATCTCAATGAAAATCAATGTTTTTCTTTATTAGATTCCATACACAGTTCCTAAAAAACAAATGAACTAGTGCAAGTCATTTAAAATTCATAACCGTGATCTGGTAAAATGTAGGCGACATGTTATTTCCCTCTGTATGGGAAGCTAGTGGTGAAACTCTGTGTCAGCGAGTTGAACAATGGGATTTCATTTTATCAAATGCCAATCATGTTCGCTGCATTTCAACGCAAGGTAATAAAAATAAATCTCTCTCCTCTGTGCTTGTTGAAAAGAAATGTTGTCAGTAATGGCTTTCATTTCCAGAAACACTGGACTTTTTATTCAGTGTGATTCAATTTAATTGTCTTAATTCAACATGTCCAACATGCAAAGAACAGAATCATCATTCGACCCAGTAGAAAATGCTCCTGTGTTGGGTAAAGTGTAGACAGTAATGATTCGGCCATATCAAGGTAATCCCCATTGCTGGTGGCTCATACCATAGGCCTTTAATCAGGGAACAAAATAACTTACTTTTTGAACAGAATATTTGAACTCACTGAACTGTACAGCTGGTAAGCCATAGGTTCTATGATTTTGGGTTTTCCATTCGGTGTTGGCTGCTTAACAAGAGATGAGCGCAATTTGATATTAACCTTACTGTAAATGGTGAGATTTACCAAAGAATAATTATCTAATTAAAGCCATCTCAATGAAAATCAATGTTTTTCCTCTATTAGATTCCATACACAGTTCCAAAAAAAATCACACTATTTAAGAAAGATGCAATAGGCTCTCATGCTATTGCTGGTTGTTCAAGAGAAAAATGATAAAGTTCCTGTCTCTGGCAAACAATAACATATTGGCATCTATATCTAAAATATATTGCAGGACATTTTTCTCGGCCTGTGTCCAGGTTCACTGGATTGCTTGGGTGCAGCGAGTATTGGAATAATCATGTGGATTGGAGAGTACTGTACTGTGTAAAAGGAATTTGCCCCATTTACCTTCCACAGGCATGCGCTCCAACTTGCTTGAATTTCCAATATTCACAGACGGAGGAAAATCTCCCCTGTAATATAGAGAGTGAGAGAGTTACTTTGTGCACTGAGCACTGTAAGTGAGTGGGCAAAAGTTTGGCAGATGGAGTATAATGTGGGAAAATGTGAGGTTATCCACTTTGGAAGGAAGAATGAAAAAGCAAATTATTATTTAAATGGAGCGAGACTACAAAATGCTGTGGTACAAAGGGATCTGGGGGCCCTAGTACATGAAACACAAAAAGTTAGCATGCAGGTATAGCAAGTAATTAGGAAGGCTAATAGAATGTTGGCCTTTATTGCAAGGGGGATGGAGTATAAAAGTAGGGAATTTTTGATGCATCTTTACAGGGGGCTGGAGAGACTGCACCTAGAGTACTGCATACAGTTTTGGTCTCCATATTTAAGGAAGGATATACTTGCATTGGAGGCAGTGCAGAGAAGGTTCACTAGGTTGATTCCTGGGAAGAAGGGGTTGACGTATGACAAAAAGTTGAGCAGGCTGTGCCTATGCTCATTGGAGTTTAGAAGAATGAGAGGTGATCTTATTGAAATATATAAGATCCTGAGGGGGATTAACAGGGTGGATGCGGAGAGGATATTTCCCCTAGTGGGAGTATCTAGAACTAGTGAGTTTCAGAATAAGGGGTCGCCCATTTAGGATGGAAATGAGGAGGAATTTCTTCTCTCAGAGGGTTGTGAATCTTTGGAATTCTCTACCCCAGAGAGCTGTGGAGGCGGAGTCACTGAATATATTCAAGGCTGTAGGGGTTGCAGAATCCCCTCAGCCCCCGAAGATTGGGAAATATTAATCCACATCGTGGACAAAGACTTGTGTGATTTAAATTGTCTCTGGGTTGGACAATGTTTTAAAACATACCCAGAACCGCATAAGGCTGCATTAAAAAGCTCGTAAGCTAGGCAGCACTTGGGCACTGGAATCAAAGAACTTTGTGAAAATCGCACACTTTAAGATTGTACATTTTATTAAAAGATGTACTCTTGAGTTTTGGACTGTTTAAATTGCCCAGGGCATAAAAATGGCTGAACAGACCTCATGGAAACAGAATTTTAAAAGGCAGCAGAAAAGGACAGACAGGCTGTTAGCATATGTAAAGCTCAGCGCTGCCCTGTAGTAAGTTTGAATGGAGCCCGAGCTGTCAGTCACCCTGCGGTATTGGGTGGGTCCGGTAACCTACAAGCTGCTTGTTTACACTGGGGAGTAGTCCGTTTGAATCAGCCAATCATCGGACAGCAAGCACAATGGATTGTTTACACACATCCATTCACTGAAATTGACTCTACTACGTGATGCCTCCATGTATGAATGGAGGAAGTTAAAAACCCTCCTCTTGTGTATTCGGACTTTTCGGTGCAAAATTGCGCACGGACCTTTTCGGCGCGAAAACAGCAGGGACTCCCAGGGTATAAAGATTAAGCCCAGGAAGTCCTCTGCCCCCTTTTTGTCTCTTTTACTCTTTGGACTGCAGGTGAGCAAGGCTTCTGACCCACTAGCAAGACAATCTAGTGAGAAGTAAAGGGGTGGTAATTTAAGGGAAATGTTGCTAAGACTGTAAGATTAACATTGTAGACATTTATCCCTCGTTTTGCCATCTGCCTTCCCCTGTTAAGCAATTTTACCATGATTACTTTTATCGTGTGGTGTAGTTTCTTTAGTTTTAATAAAATTTGACTTTCTTGCATCCAGACCATTTGTCCGTTTTTAATATATCATTAGTTATAAGTTCCTCCAGTCAGAACTGGAAAGGTGGGTTTAGCGATTCGAAACTGCTGATTGGAATTGGTCACAGTGCAGTGGCCAAGGCTGCCTGACCAGGTAAATTACCGTAAACCAGGTAAAGGCTGCCCCCCTACAAATTGGCGACCGCGGCAGGACTGGAGGCAGTTTTTGATATGATAAGTGGTCTGGATCTGGAGAAAGCATCAGCTCTTGCTTTTCTTGCTTTCAGTCTGTGGGTAGCCCTGCAGAAGTTAGCAGCAGCGTGTAAGCTGACCTATTATAGTATAGGTGGCTGGGTTAAGAAGGGTGAGATGAGGGTGCGGGAGGAGGTTACAGAGGACAAGAATCGGGAGTCAGAGTTTGAAAAATGTCAGGCGGAGGTAGAACACCTCATGAGAGAAGTGAATGAGGCCAGAGATAGTGGGATGAGGGTGTGATAAAAATGATAACTTCCGGGAAGTTATGTCATCACTTCCTGTGAACTATGAACTATGAACTATGAACTGTGTACATACCTCACTTCCTGTCATATGTCACTTCCTGTTGGACTGGTATAAATACTGGTCTGTTCAGTATTGTAAGAGGCTTCTACCAGAGGCATGGTAAAGACCTCTCATGTATATAGTGTGTTTATAAGTTACGTAAAGCTTACTTTAAAGTTACTTGATGGTAAGTCTCCTTTTTCTTACATCAATTTAAGTAACTTAATATTTACACTGACAAATACTAGACCTTCAGACAAACTCGGAAGTTAAGGATCCAGGGAACCACCCATCATGGAGAAAATCCTTAGACCTATTCGTCTGGACTTGGACCCGAATACACCAGCAGCTGGCAGGGTATGGAAGCATTGGTATCGTACTTTTGAGAATTTTCTGGATGAATGTAAAGCGGATGCTCCTGCTAAATTGAAGATACTTGTCAATTATGTGACCCCAAAAGTGTTCGAATATGTTGATGAATGGGATAATTACGAAGAGGTGATTCGGGCACTTGAGAAACTGTATGCGAAGACCCCAAATGAGGTCTATGCTAGACATCTACTGGCCACAGCCCGACAAGGGCCAGGGGAATCAATTGACGAATTCCTGCAAGAATTTCGCAGGCTCAGCGTAGATTGTAACTTTCAGGCAGCCTCAGCTGAGCTGTACCGCCAAGAAATGATTCGTGATGCTTTCATCTGTGGGATTGCCTCTCCATTTATACGCCAGCGTCTACTAGAAAGTAAAACACTTGAGCTACAAAAAGCTTTTGACCTAGCTTGTTCACTGGATTTGGCAAAGAGAAATGCAGACCTCTATCAGCTGCCCAGATCTCGATCTGCTGCTGTAGCTGCAACCAGACAATTCAAGCAGTCTCAGGTGAACCCTATCATGGGGGAATCTAATTCTGATAATTCTGATGAAGAAGAGGAGGACGACCCCACTTTAGCAGCCTCTTGACAATCTAGGAAGGAATGCTTCTTTTGTGGAGATGCTTTTCACCCTAGGAAAACCTGCCCTGCTCGCAATGCAATCTGCAGTTATTGCGGGAAAAAAGGACACTTTGCTAAAGTTTGCCTATCAAGGGCCTCTACGAGGGCCAATCCAGCTAAGGCCTACCGAACTGCCCCAATTAGGGCCTATCAAGATGCTCCAGCTAGGACCTATCAAGCTTCCTCTCGAGCTCTCTCCCGAAGAAGCACACCGAGAGTTTTAGCCACTCTCTGTGCAACGACACCAATTACAGCTGCTTGCCCACAGAACCTGTCTCATGCAGCCACAAAAATTTCAATTAAAGGGCATACCTTAGATGCCTTAATTGACTCAGGAAGTACTGATAGTTTCATTAAGGAACAGATTGTTGCGAAATTGAAACTACATGTCTTCCCATCGGACCAGGCAATTGCGATGGCCCAGTCATCACTTAATACCAGAATCTCCGGCTTTTGTGTTGTTGATATGACACTTCATGGTCGTATGTATCCCTCCACCCGACTTTCGGTGCTCAAGGACTTATGTAGTGATCTCCTCTTAGGGCTGGACTTCCAAAAACAGCATAAGAAACTCACCATTGAGTTTGGTGGATCCAAACCCGGGCTTACTATTTCTAATATACCGTCTAAATTACCATTTTGTGCATTATCAGCAGCTTCACTTGATGAACCCTCATTATTTGCCAGTATTCCGCCTCAATGCCAACCGATAATAACGAAATCGCGGCGCTTTAATCAGGAAGACCAATCTTTTATTGCGGCTGAAATCTCTCGACTTCTAGCAGAGGATATCATTGAACCATGTTCGTCGCCCTGGCGGGCTCAAGTCGTCATTGTCAAGAACCCTCTAAAACCTCACAAACAGCGACTATGCATCGATTATTCGCAAACCATCAATCAATATACCGACTTGGACGCCTACCCATTGCCACGCATTGATGATATGGTTAATAAACTGGCCGAATACAAAGTGTTCTCAACTTACGATTTAAAAAGTGCCTATCATCAGTTACCCTTGAAGGTCTCAGATAAGCAGTACACAGCCTTTGAGGCTAATGGACGGCTGTACCAATTTCGTCGCCTCCCATTCGGGGTTACTAATGGAGTGGCTGTCTTTCAACGGGCAATGGATGGCCTGGTTAAGCAGGAAAACCTAAGGGACACTTTTCCCTATCTTGATAACATTACCATTGCAGGTCACGATCAACAGGAACACGACTCCAACCTCCAAAAATTTCGGGATGCCCTCCATCGCCGTAATTTGACCCTGAATGAATCCAAATCTGTTGAGTCGCAACCGACCATCAACATCCTTGGCTACTGCGTAGGCAATGGTATCATTAAGCCAGACCCAGAAAGACTTCGCCCGCTCCAAGAGCTCCCGTCACCTAAGAATCCGGCTTCTTTACGTCGGGCTCTCGGTCTGTTTGCATACTACGCTAAATGGATTCCTCATTTTTCGGACAAAATCCAACCCTTGCTGCATGCTAGATCATTTCCACTGGGAACAGCGGCTGTTGCAGCCTTTAACCTTCTCAAAAAACAGTTGGAGAAAGCGGCTCTTCACTCCATTGATGAGAATCTCCCTTTCGTGGTTGAATGTGATGCCTCGGAGGTGGCGATCTCGGCTACTCTGAATCAGGAAGGTCGTCCTGTAGCATTTATGTCCAGGACCTTACAAGGTGCCGAGCTACATTATCCTCCGGTTGAGAAAGAAGCCACAGCCATCATAGAGGCAGTACGGAAGTGGAACCATTTTCTAGCTCGCCAGCACTTTACATTGATCACGGACCAACGATCAGTCGCCTTCATGCTCGATAATCGAAAACGAACCAAAATTAAGAATAATAAAATACAACTTTGGAGGATGGAACTGGCCTCTTTTGGTTATACCATTCTCTATCGGCCTGGCAAGGAGAATGTGGCCCCGGGCACCCTCACACGGGCATTCTGCTCCACTATGTCATCCTCCACTCTCATGGATGTCCACAATGGTTTGTGTCATCCTGGCGTTACGCGCATGCTACATTTCGTACGATCACGGAATCTCCCTTTTTCCACTGGAGATGTAAAGAAAATATGCTCAGAATGCCGGCTTTGTGCGGAATTAAAACCTCAGTTCTTCCGCCCCTCAGATGGTATACTCATACATGCAACCCAACCGATGCAATGACTTAGCATCGATTTTAAGGGCCCAGTGCCCTCTTCAACTCGGAACACATATTTGCTCACCATGATCGACGAATATTCACGTTTTCCGTTTGCCTTCCCCTGCTCCAATATGCTGGCGTCCACAGTAATCTGCTGCCTTGAGCAGGTATTTTCTCTCTGTGGCATGCCGGCTTATATTCACTCAGATCGGGGTCCATCCTTTATGTCAAGGGAACTCAAGGACTACCTCTCAGAACGGGGAATTGCTACAAGCAAAACAACACCATACCATCCCATCGGAAATGGGCAGGTAGAGAGGTATAACGGTATCATCTGGAATTCCGTACGTCTCGCTTTAAGATCTCGGGGCCTACCAGACCAACAATGGGAAACAGTGCTTCCGGATGCATTGCACTCTATACGGTCCCTGCTTTCTACAGCCACAAATACTACACCTCATGAGCGGTTCTTTGGATTCCAGCGTCGCTCATCTCATGGGACATCACTCCCGTCATGGCTAACTACTCCTGGACCTGTATTACTCCGAAGATACGTTCGGACGTCTAAAAATGACCCTCTTGTAGACGAGGTCGAACTAACCGATGCCAACCCCACCTATGCAAACATACGATATTCCGACGGCCGAGAATCTACCGTATCATTACGGGATCTGGCTCCCTGCCCACCAGGACCTAGTGGGACATCGGGTGATGGCATTTCACCAGGAAACTCTTGGGACCTATCGGGTACCCCTCTCCAGGATCCTGATCGGACACCAACTAGCTTGGTGCCGGTAGAACCCCGTGCTCAAGGTTGCGACCCTCCCAGTACCGCGCATGAAAGTATTGATCCGCCACAGACCAGCTCTGCACCTCCCTCTGAACAGAGGCAGTCTGACTTTGAACCTATTGGGGCTCGTACTTGAAGCCATGATCTCCCCGACCCTTCACAGGGCAATCCAGGCCACACAGACTCTGACCAATGGCCAACCGCATGTAAGCGGACCAGCGACCCTCTACGACGGGAATCCAAACGGGTGCGACTCTTCCTTGTTTGGCGGCTGCGGACCAAAAGGTAGACCACAGCCTCCTAATCCTGCAGGAGGGAAGAATGTGATAAAAATGATAACTTCCGGGAAGTTATGTCATCACTTCCTGTGAACTATGAACTATGAACTGTGTACATACCTCACTTCCTGTCATATGTCACTTCCTGTTGGACTGGTATAAATACTGGTCTGTTCAGTATTGTAAGAGGCTTCTACCAGAGGCATGGTAAAGACCTCTCGTGTATATAGTGTGTTTATAAGTTACTTAAAGCTTACTTTAAAGTTACTTGATGGTAAGTCTCCTTTTTCTTACATCAGAGGGTGTGGGAAGAAAATGCATGCCTCACACTAGAGGTCATGAAATGCCAGGCAGAGATAGAGCGCCTTGTGCAGGAAGTCACAAAGGCTAGGGACAGTGAGATGAGGCTACAGGAGGAAAACGCACACCTCACCCAAGAAGCTAGCGAGGGCAAAAGCCACGCGAGGCACAAGATAGAGTTCCTAAAGTGCCAAATTACAGAAGCAAAGAGTAACGAGATGAAACTGTGGGAAGAGAATGCCCGCCTCACCTCAGAAGTAACAGAGCAGGAGGAAAAGGTTAGGGAGGTAAAGGCAGCTTATAAGCTGGCCTGCGACCAAAGGTTTAGTGGAGCAGATCATACCCCATTACTAAAGACTAAAGGGATGGTATGTCTCATAAGTCCGAAGGGAAGTCCGTCGGACAGTACCAGCAGCCCAAATCAAACCGCCCCACAGGCAGCACCCAGAACAGAGCTGGCTAGGGAATTAGAGATCCCAAGACCGCAGCCCACAGCTCCGAGTTTTGAGGAGCTCTGGCAGCAAGAAGGGGTGGACAATGGGGTGGTAGGAGAACGCCAGCAGGTCCTGCTAGGCAGGCGGGGACCAGTGTACCCCCTCCGGCAACGGAGGTACGGTCCGCCTGTGAACGATAATAACCCAGGGGCTGTTCAGCATACCTATCTGGTACCCTATGATACCCAACAGCTCAGAGGCCTGGTGAAACATATTCCCCTGCTCTCCGAAAAGGGAGACCCCTCAATGCACTTCCAAGAGATAGAACAGGCAGCCTGTGTTAACGGCTGTGATGACGAAGAGAAAGCCAAAATGTTGCTTTTCTCTGTAGATAGTAAGCTCTATCAGACCCTTTCAGATGAGGCTAAGAGAGGGCAGAAGGGTTTTGAGGACCTAAAGGAGGAAATACTGGAAGCCATGGGTGCGAACGACGGCAGTCTGTTCGATCGCATAGGGAAAACACTGCAGAAGGAAGGGGAGACCCCACAGGCATTTGCAGACAGGCTGTGGCCAGTCTACAACAGCGCGTGTATAGGGGGACAAGATAGGGCACACCTGAACCAGCAGCAGCGGACCCAATGGCTTCGTTGCCTGGTGTCCAATTGCCTGCCCCAGATAAAAGCAAAGGCTGATACTTGGTTTGACCACCGAGACCCCCTAGCAACCGAAGAGACTGTAATCCGGCAGCTCACGGTAGCATATAGGAACGGTAGGAATAGTGGGACCCCCCAGCAAAAGGGTAAGGTCCACGAGGTTAAACCTGGGGCTCAATACAAGAAAGAGTGGCCCCAGGAGGGGAGCCGTCCCTCCCAGAACAAGGTCACTTGTTACAGGTGCGGGGAGGATGGCCACTGGTGCAGGGATTGTGAAAAGCCTGGGAGAGACGATAAAGCCAGGACCCCCGCAGCCCCAACTCAGAAGGCAGAGACAGAAACTCCTCCCGATACAGTCGAGTCCGTCATGGAGTCGATAAAATCTTTCCTCAGGGCCAATCAGGGAAAGGTAGCAGCCATCAGTGGTGCTGCAGCCCCCTCGCCCACCTCTGCCACCCCACAATGACTGGAGCCCGCGCAGCCTGTCCGTCTGTGTAATCTCCGGTATGATGAATGGAAGAGACCGCTCATACAGATAGAGGTAGAGAAGGTTACAGGGACTTATCTATTGGATACGGGGGCATCATGCACCGTGATCCATACGGATAATCCCACCACCTCACCTCTGTCTAACGGGGTTCCATACATACTATCAGGGTTCACCAGTCAGAAGCAGGTGGGGGTATACTCCAGACCCCTCTCAGTCCGTCTGGACATGCTCCAAACTAAGTGGACGTGCATCCTGGCAAAGTGGAATAAGGAGGAAGGAAAGGGGATCCTAGGGGCCGACTTCATGGCGAGCCATGGGATTCTCGTGGATCTCCGCAACCATTGCCTTTGGGGGGCTAGCACAGATAGGGAAGAAGGTGTAGTGGTCATCCCGGGCAAGGAGGGTAAGGGGACCTTGTGTACTGTGAAGCCCAAAGAAGGTTACGACCTCGGGCTCATGGTAAATGGTGTCCCGGAGGCACTGCAGGCAGTCATGCACGCAGACCTCTCAGCGTTTGCCACCCATAAACACGACTGCGGGAGGATCACAGGGTTTGAGGATAAAATAGACGGGGACCCCATGGCCCGACCACAGAAGCAGTACAATTTCCCCAAGGAGGCAGAACCCGACATGGAGGCAGCCATCACCTCCTTAGTTAAACAGGGAGTGTTGAGGCCCATAGCCACTCATGTTAATTCTCCACTTTGGCCGGTTAGGAAACCGGACAATTCATGGAGAGCCATGGTGGACTATCGGGTGCTTAACAGCAATATCCCCGCGTGTGCCCCCACAGTAGAAGCAGTGGCTAATCTTATTAGCAGTATTCCAGCATCCGTGAACACATTCACGGTGCTGGACATTTCGAATGGGTTCTGGTCCATCCCTTTAAAACGGGAGGACCAATATAAGTTTGCCTTCACCTTTAAGGGACAGCAGTATACCTGGAACTGTCTGCCACAGGGTTTCCACAACAGCCCCAGCATCTTCCACCAATGCATGAAGGATAGTTTAAAAGAGTTCAGTCAGCCCACTCAGTTACTGCAGTATGTGGATGACCTGCTCTTATTTACCGACTCGGTCGGGGAGCATGGCGCACTACTGGCTGAGCTGCTGGAGCTGCTGCAGAGAAAGGGGTTTAAAGTCAACCCCAAGAAGGCGCAGATCGGTCAGCAAGAAGTTAAATTCCTGGGTCTGACTGTCCGCACAGGAGAGAGTGCCATAGATAAGGCAAGGAGGGAAGCGGTCCAGGAGTTACCGATTCCCAATTCAGTAAGAGGGGTGAGGTCGTTCCTGGGATTGACGGGGTACTGCAGGGATTTTATGGAGGACTATGCAGCCACAGCGGCCCCACTGCTCTGTCTCCTACAAAAGGGAGTGGAGTGGTCCTGGGATGAGGGATGCCAGGCGGCATTTGTTAAGTTAAAGGGAGACCTGCAGACCGCACCAGCCCTAGGAGCGATAGATGGGAAAAGGGAGTTTTTTCTGGAGGTAGCGGCCAGTGGGGATAGCCTGAGTGCTGTGCTGCTCCAAGAGCGGCATGGTAGGCTGAGACCCGTGGTCTATTCCTCCAGAATACTCACCGATGTAGAGAGGAGCTACTCAATATGTGAAAGGCACCTTTTAGCCACATATTGGGCTGTGAAGAAATCCCGGATCTTCGCAGGCACCTCTCCCATCACCCTCCTCACACACCACACACCCACTCAGATGCTTTTGGATGGGAGGATTAAAGATGGGACAGTCAGCAGCATCCGCATTGCGCGCTGGACCCTTTTCCTCTCACAGATGGATCTGAAGGTAAAGGGCCTTTGCGAGCCAAAGCTTGCGGCCAATATGGTATACCCTGGAACAGCCCATCGATGTTCCATAGATGGGGTATGGGAAGTGAACATAGGTTTACGGGCCGGGATACATCCCACGGGCCGCGAGATCTATGTAGATGGTTCCAGCATGGTATCTGCTGGGGTACGACTCATGGGTTGCGGGATCTTTGACCCAACAGCAGGCATTGCCTTGGCAATCAAGCTCCCTAACACCATGAGTGCCCAGCAGGCTGAACTGTCTGTGGTGATGAACATGGTTACACACCCCGACATCTTCCCTACCCCGTATACGATTTGCTCTGACAGTATGTTCACTTGCAACTCGTGTACGGAGTACCTGGCCATCTGGTCCCGTCGTGGGTATACCTCCGCCGATGGGAAGCCCTTGACAGTAAAGCCCCTGCTGGAGAAAATCCTGGCAGCTGTGGGGGAGGAAGGTGCAGTTTTCATCCATAAAGTGAAAGCCCATTCCTCCACAGAACCCCGCAGCCAGGGCAACCAGCAAGCCGATATGCTGGCCAAGGAGGGTGCACATGCAGGCACTTTCTGGGACCCATATGAGTCCGGGCCAGTGGCAGCGATTACAGGCAGGGATGGGACACAGGGAAAATCAGGAATAGTGTTGGCCCCGGACCTTAAAACAGTCCAGGCACAGGACCCCGTCCTAAAGGCAATAATTAGCGCAGTGATGGAGGGCAAAAAGATAGAGGGCCCCTACAGCACAGCCCCTCTCACCGTAAGGGAGGGCATGCTGTTCAAGGCAGAACAGTGGGTAGTACCCCAGCAACACCGGAGGGAGTTCCTTCAGCTGGCACATGAGGGGCCGAGAGCGGGACACCCCGGGCCTGAGACCACCTGGCAACAGGCGGGATGGTGGCCAGGACTCCGGGATGATGTCCGCGAGTTCTGCGCTAGCTGTCTTGTGTGTGCAGCAAATAATCCCGATCCCCACCAAAGGAAGGTGCCCATGGGACACATTAGGAGGGTGGAGGGACCATGGCAGTCGATCCAGATCGACTATATAGGGCCCTTGCCCACCACCCAGGGAGGCTACAAATACTGCCTCGTCCTGGTGGATGTGTTTTCCAAGTGGGTGGAAGCCTTCCCCTGCAGGACGGCCACAGCAATGGGGATTGCAAAGATCTTGGTGAAGGAAGTGTTCTCGCGGTGGGGACTGCCCCAGTTCATGGAGTCCGACCAGGGAAGCCACTTCACTGGCCAAGTCATGCAGAACACCCTCATGCTGCTCGGTATCAAAGGGAAGTGGCACGTAGCCTACAAACCGCGGTCCTCAGGGATTGTGGAGCGTATGAACCGTACCCTTAAAGAAAGATTGAGGAAAGAGGCCCTGGGGTTGCCCCAAAAATGGGCAGAGACCCTACCTCTGATCCTCATGGGGATCCGGGCCAGCCAGTCCAAAAGTACAGGGCATTCACCACATGAGCTCATGACCGGCAGAGTTATGAGGACCCCCACTCATGCCCTTGCCCCAGTCCTCACTGAAGGACAACTGCAGGAAATAAACTGGGATAAATTCACCCGAACCCTCCTAGAACACCTCAAACTAATTTATGGGCAGGCAGCAGACAGCATGGGGAAGCAGCATCGGAATAACCGGCTGCTGCTCGAGCCTAGCAAGAGCCACCAGTGGGAGATAGGAGACCTAGTGATGGTAAGAAACTATGCCCGGGTGGGAAGTTTGGAGCCACTCTACATGGGACCCTATAGTATAGTTGATAGGGCCAGCCCCATGGTCTATGCAGTAAAACTACCCCGGTGCACAAAGTGGTTCCACGCCAACCAATGTAAATTGTATAAATCGGACCATACAAGCTCAAGTTCACAGGCTGTAAAGACAGGCGCTGTGGCTTGTTTCAAGTGAAAAGTTGTCCGGCCCACTAATTGGGACACTTCCCCGCCCCAGTGGGACCTAAGTTTTGGCCAAAGTTTAAATTTGAACCAGTTATTTAGTTCAGAAACAGAGAAACCGCAGCCTGAGAGTAGAAATCTGCAGGCTGCTGCGAGTTCATTCACAGGAAATCGCTTGGGGGGCTCCAGGGAGGAGCCTCCCTGTGAAGAGACTGCCCGCGCATGCATAGTCGTTGGTCTGGAGACAGGAATTCCCCAGTCTTTTGAACGGCCTGGTCGCGCAGGCGCAATTCCCCAGCCTGTGACCACAGCGGCTCCTCTTCAGTTTCCCTGCGCAGGCGCAGTCGCGCGCCTGAGGGGAGAGGTTTCCCAACACTGGGGTCGCGCAGGCGCAGTTCGCCAGCCCGTGACCACAGCGGCTCCTCTTCAGTTTCCCTGCGCAGGCGCAGTCGCATGCCTGAGGGGAGAGGTTTCCCAACACTGGGGTCACGCAGGCACAGTTCCCCAGCCCGTGACCACAGCGGCTCCTCTTCAGTTTTCCTGCGCAGGCGCAGTCACCTGTTTGAATACAGAGGTTTCACAGCCTCTGCCGTGGGACTCCGGGGAGGAGGTTCGCGCAGGCGCAGTCGCCTGTTTAAAGGGACAAGCTTCCCAGCCCGCTTCTAGAGTGGTTCCCCCTATAGTGTGGGACTCTGGGGAGGAAGGGATAGCAATTCCTCTTGCAGGGGACATATGGAAGGAGCTGGTACCAGGTTTTGGACCTGGAGAGGAAGATTTTCAGCCACCAGCAGCGGGTGGTGAGGGGATACCTACCCCCAGTACAGGAGTGGGTAGGGAAAAGGAGACAAACCCGGATTACTGGCAGGCTGCCAGGTATATTAAACAGTGCGGGCTGTTGGCATCAGGGGGAGAAGGTTCCCAGGCTCAGGGTCCATCAGCCAAAGTTTCCCCCACAGAGACGCCCCGCAGAAGGTCTCAGCGGGTCCGCAAGCCCAAGATAAGATGGTCACCAGAGTACCCGCCACAAAGAGCAATCTCCCGAGCCCGGGAGGAAACAGGTCACAGAGGTCCCCAACTAGCAGCCATAAGCTGCCAGGGACATCAAGCAGGAGGCAGTCCAGCTTCGCTGCAGGCAGCAGTAATCTGCGACAGTGACACCAGAGATTAGCCTGGCCGTCCGGAGACGGGCGGCATTTGTATTATAGCTTTGTGTTAAGTTACCAATGTTTATAGCTTGCTTTTAAGGTGTTTAAATTTTAAGTTTAGAATGTAACTAGTAGCTTTGAGTTTAAGTTTAAAGTTTAAGTTTATAAGTGTGCCAAATGTTTGTATTTTGGTCTGAGGTCGAGGGACCCGACTATGTCTCCACCTAAGGAGCAGGTCAGTGGCTGCATGTCCTTTTAAGTTCTTTTGCAGGAGAGTGGACAAAGGAGCAGCCCTGTTTGCCCAGCCCGAGCTGGGTATCGAACGAAGGTATGGTTATACAGAATGTTGGGGATTACCTCGCCACTGGACAAATCCAGGAGGAGACCCCACAGTGACCTTCGGGAGAAACTGGACAGCGTCCGGAGGAACCTGCCCACTCATCCTACGCGGAAGAGATGGCCCCCCAACCCAGCACTATCCTGACCGAATTTCACTTGCGGGAGACCTCGCTATTGAGGAGTCATGGTGGGGAAGCGCGGGCGCCTTGTCAGATAGGGACGCATTCCCCGGGAGTGGGTGGTGATGGCCTGGGAAAGATTGTAAAGGGGAGGGGGAGACCCAAGAGTCGCATGGGTGCATTCAGGGAAGGGAGGAACTCACCCGGGGCCCACGGGCAAAGTTAGAGTGTAAGTGTGGCTGGGAAGGATGAGTGGGTGGCCGGATCTGGGATCCAAGTTTGAGTGTGGGGCCAGTGAGAGCTGCCACACAGGCACCCATCATTTTCTGCAGCCAGTCGAGGGAAGATGGGAGGGGGAGGGACTGGGAGTCGTGATCCCATACTCCCCGGTCTCGGTCTGTGAAACATGAGGGGTACCCCGCCTCCACAAAGGGACAAGGGAACGGCTCGGGGCTGGTGGATCAGACTGTTCTGTAAAAACCATTCTGTATGTTTTAAAAGTTTAAGACCATTAAAAGGGGGGTGGAAGGAACATTTACTGCCCGGGTGGGAGGAGCAATACCCACTTGAATTTCGCAACCTATCATTGGCACGTGATGGTCGGGGTTTATTTCAGCATTTTGTTTCAAATGTTTAATGAAGATTTTTGTATTTTGTTTACAGTTCCAAGTGGTGCAGAGGCGTAGGACCCTCTCCGTGCTTGGGATCATTTTGATTACATTGTATAACCAAGATTGCAACAATTTGTAATATGTTATAATGTAACAAGTGGTGCAGGGGTATGAGTCCCCTTATTGTAACATTTTGTAATTGATGTATCTGTAGATGCCTACCGTACCATAGTTTTTCTCGGATTTGAGGGGAATAGACGGGTCGGGGAATCAGTGATAGGTAGGTATAGGTAAATACAGGGGATGATTGTTTGTGGGGGTCAGAAAATTTTGCTCACTTCTTCAAGAGGATACTACAAGCAAGTTGGAAGTATCCAAGGGAGGAATGTAGGGGTTGCAAAATCCCCTTAGCCCCCAAAGATTGGGAAATATTAATCCACATCGTGGACGAAGACTTGTGTGATTTAAATTGTCTCTGGGTTGGACAATGTTTTAAAACATACCCAGAGCCACATAAGGCTGTGTTAAACAGCTTGTAAGCTAGGCAGCACTTGGACACTGGAATCAAAGAACTTTGTGAAAATCGCACACTTTAAGATTGTACATTTTATTAAAAGATGTATTCTTGAGTTTTGGACTGTTTAAATTGCCCAGGGCATAAAAATGGCTGAACAGACCTCATGGAAACAGAATTTTAAAAGGCAGCAGAAAAGGACAGACAGGCTGTTAGCATATGAAAAGCTCAGCGCTGCCTGTAGTAAGTTTGAATGGAGCCTGAGCTGTCAGTCACCCTGTGGTATTGGGTGGGTCCGGTAACCTACAAGCTGCTTGTTTACACTGGGGAGTAGCCCGTTTGAATCAGCCAATCATCGGACAGCAAGCACAATGGGTTGTTTACACACATCCATTCACTGAAATTGACTCTACTATGTGATGTCTCCATGTATGAATGGAGGAAGTTAAAAACCCTTCTCTTGTGTATTCGGACTTTTCGGCACGAAATTGTGCACGGACTTTTTCGGCGCGAAAACAGCAGGGACTCCCAGGGTATAAAGATTAAGCCCAGGAAGTCCTCTGCCCCCTTTTTGTCTCTTTTACTCTTTGGGCTGCAGGTGAGCAAGGCTTCTGACCCACTAGCAAGACAATCTAGTGAGAAGTAAAGGGGTGGTAATTTAAGGGAAATGTTGCTAAGATTGTAAGATTAACATTGTAGCCATTTATCCCTCATTTTGCTGTCTGCCTTCCCCTGTTAAGCAATTTTACCGTGATTACTTTGATCGTGTGGTGTAGTTTCTTTAGTTTTAATAAAATTTGACTTTCTTGCATCCAGACCATTTGTCCATTTTTAATATATAATTAATTATATGTTCCTCCAGTCAGAACTGGAAAGGGGGGTTTAGCAATTCGAAACCGCTGATTGGAATTGGTCACAGTGCAGTGGCCAAGGCTGCCTGACCAGGTAAATTACCGTAAACCAGGTAAAGGATGCCCCCCTGCAAGACGGAGATTGACAGATATTTGAACTACAAGGGAGTCGAGGGGTATGGGGAGAGAGCGGGAAAGTGGTGTTGAGGCCAAGATTGGATCAGCCATGATCTCATTGAATGGCAGAGCAGACTCGAGGGGCCGATTGGCCGACTCCTGCTCCTGTTTCTTATGTTCTAATGTTCTTAAGTGATATATTAAGTTTCCACTTTAATCCTGTCTTTAATGCTGTGTACAAATTCTACCAGGATGTTCTGACTCACTACATTGAGTCATTTTCCTGGATCTAGATTTTATAGTCTGTTTCAATTAGCTGTTTTCATTCAGAAAGTTATTGGGGGTTTTTTCTGTGTTGTTTTTCCTATGGAATAGTAAATTGTGGTTCAGATTCAAAAGCAAAAGCTGCTGATACTGGGGTAGAGTTTCTGCTTTGGGCACAATCGACGATCCAGGAGCAAATTGCAGCCGTTTTGAGAAGTTTTGAGATTTTTTTTTCCAGAGTTTCTGCTCAAACTCATTTGCATATCACCAAATGCAAAATTTGCATTGAACCAGTGCAATTGGCAGATTTTTAAAGTGTAATTTAAAAAAATTGTTTTAAAATGCATTCTGATATATTTAAGAGTGTTAACTTGGTGTAGTTTGATTAATACAGCTGAAAATTGGTTTATCACAAAAAAATAAGCATTTTAATCACAGTGTCAATCTGTGAGTAACCGGATTTAAAATTACTGAAAATTACTTTTATCAAATATATAGAACCATTTGCTAGTTATATTGGGGTGGAGTAGTCAGTTACTTAGTAAACTAAAAAAAATTACATTCAAATCCTTTCAAAACATACCTATTGGTGTCCTTGCACCCAAAAGCTCCAGCTTAATTTTTAGAGCCTCCTCAAAAGCCTACAAACGAGTGCAATTAGCGGAAACTCCCAATGGTGATGAATTCATCCTGAGGGTGTGGCCAGTTTTGTGGGCAGGGCTGACTTCTAGTGCGATGCTTTTTAATCTAGCGCAAAAGATCGCAGAAACGCGATTTGGATCGAACGGAATTTGCGCTTAAAATGAGCTACACGCTGATGGAGTGATAGCACATGCAACTCATGAATGAGTCTGGAGCATGCAAGCCCACATGGGCACCATCGACAAGACCATGGACTTTGGGCAATCTCGCTACTTAAGAAAGATGCAATTGGTTCTCATGCTTTTTGCTGGTTGTTCATGAGAAAAATGATAAAGTTCTCTGGCAAACAATACATCAGTAACCTGCTTGATATATCTGTGCACTGCTGATCGATTGCTGTTCCTAATGTTCCTCATAGCAGGCTGGAAGGAGTCTGAAGCATAAAGGTGCAGAGAGGGAAGTGACCTTGACAGTCATTGACAGTGTCATACCTGTCCTGGAGTTTAGCTGTATGTCAGATTGCAGCAAGTGGCACAACTTTGTGACAGCATCCCTGCTAAATGTTAGCCTCTGCATAGACTGTTCCTCAGACAGGTCCAAGTAATTTCACTTTGCCTCTATATTAAGTTTGGAGGGTAATGGCAGATGAGCGTTAGTTCTCCAGTGGTCCAACCTGACTAGCCGGGCATTCTACCATTCCCTTTTCCAGCAAATAACATACATACTGATGGATTCCCATAATGAATTTTCCTAATTTGTTGCTTGGAAACCAAATAAAAGGCTCTGTCAAAGCCTATATCACAAATTCTTTGCAGCACTGAGTTGACAAAAAAAGTTGAAAAAGAGTGGGGGGGTGGGGGGGGGGGAGGAAATACACAACCCTATATTTAATTCAAAATCTGTCTTAAATTACTTTGTATTCAAAAGCATAACCTAGCAACCTTGGGTACTTGATTTATATGTGCAAATTATGAGTGTACTTTCAATGTAAAGGATGTTAAATAGCACAGATGTCAAAATATCAGTACAGGAAACTTTGGTTTATCCGGAGGTTGTATGTCCGGAATACTCGATCTAACTGCAAAAATCAGGAGCCGTTTTCTATAAGTTTTTTTAGTTCTCGTTCTTTTTTTTTCCCAGTCA
The DNA here is from genome assembly GCF_052327205.1 of Somniosus microcephalus. Classification (NCBI taxonomy): domain Eukaryota; kingdom Metazoa; phylum Chordata; class Chondrichthyes; order Squaliformes; family Somniosidae; genus Somniosus; species Somniosus microcephalus. The sequence goes on from NC_141012.1 coordinate 23,854,918, forward strand.
GGCACTGCAGGGTCTGTAGCTATAGCAACAGCTTCAGCTAGAGACGCTTGCAGCTGCAGCCGACTCTTTAGAAGCTGTTGCTAAGCAACAGTGTTTGTTGTCAGATACGGAGATGAAAACCTTTGTATGCTTCAACATTAACTTTGTATGTCCGGCAGTTTTGATAGATCGGCAACACGCCGGTCCTGTCGGTGCCGGATATCACAAAGTTTCCTGTATTTCTGTCTCATTATTAATATTGAAACACAGCTCTCATCTCTTTCGCTTGAGGTCTTTCTTCTCCACTAAAAATGTCAACCAGAAATTAGCCTTATACACATTATGGATGGAAGATCCCATGTATGTGCTCCTCACCTTTGCTCTGGTCAGTTAGGCCCTGATAAAACACATTCTGGGACATAAAATCATAGCAATTACCTCAATCTCACATCCCTCTGTGCCTTGGATAAGTGATAGACCTGCTCCCAGGTCTCAATCAATGCCAGTCTCAGTTGACTGAAAGAACACTTGTGGCATTGGCCCAAAGGGACAATACCTCCAATCTCCTCTTCAGGAGACCTGTGGCCTTTGAAGGACTTTCTTATGCAGCATAGCTGAGACTTGGACTCAGCAGAATGGATTTAGACGTGCATTCTCTCCATTTTGTGGCATTGTTCTTTGGGCCATCTTACACTTTCTGCACACAGGAGTTAGGTAATTGTATTAGGATTCTGTTCATATCTTGTCACCTCCATTCTGTACTTTATCCCGAGGTATTTCTTTTATAGTTTCCACTTTCTCCCAAACCGTGTTCCTATGGTAACCAGTTACCACTGGTCTGCACTGCCTCCCTTTCACTTTACAGACACTGAGCAGTCTCCTTCCTGACCTTTTCTTACATTACACATACCTAACTTTATTATAACCAGACAACCCTACAACAATATGCGTCAAATAAAAAATGTGGCCTTTCTCGATGGGTGTATATCTAACATATATATATCCATTATTATTATGCCTCTTCCAGTACTTTAAAATGGACCGGTTTCTCAACAATCTCCCTTCACTCCCCCACCATGTCGCAGAAGAAATTATCAAATGTACATCCTTGGGGAAACTCTAATGTGAGTGTAAGTTAAGACTGAGGACCAAATTTATCTTTATTATTTGAAAGAAAGACCCCATATATCTCCTGCTGTTTTTTCAGTGGTGTGAATGAGGTCAGCCTCTTTTGCTGACCTCTTTGCTATTTGCCTGAATCAAGTAGCAATATTGAATTTGCCACCTTCAAAACATTGCATTCAAGCTGTATAGATTATTGTGATTAGCTTGTGCGGCCTCTATACGTACCTATTGCTCTGCTTAATGGCTGTATTGGAAAGGTATGTTTCGAGAACCAAACACATTTATAGCAAGGACAAGCTGGTATACCACAGCAAAATACTGTGGATGCTGAAAATCCAAAATAACAACAGAAAATGGTGGAAAAACTCAGCAGGCCAGGCAACATCCGTGGAGAGAGAAATAGAGTCAACGTTTCAGGTCGAAACCCTTCGTCAGTCCTGAAGGGTTTCGACCTGGAACGTTGACTCTATTTCTCTCTCCACGGATGTTGCCTGGCCAGCTGAGTTTTTCCAGCATTTTCTGTTGTTATTTCTGGTATACCATAATTTGATCATTGCTGGTTGAAATGGTTCTCCACTACTTTGGGTGTAGCCAGTATATAACTGTAGGAGAGCTATTGATTTCCATTAGATTTTAAATGAGATTGAAATGCAGTAAGTAGTTATCAAGATAAAATGCTCTTTCTTTCTGCAAATAGATTTTCGTTATGATGGTAACTAACCAAAATGCCAAGTAAACAATCCTTGACGTCACAGAAATGAAGTTAAGTGCATTTGAAGATGGAACTGCTGAGCTTGCCTTCAGTTTCCTTATGGGGAAAATCAGATAATAAATACCTTTTGCCTGAATCGGTTACTGCTAGCACTGAAATTCAGATAATCACCAATATTAACTAATATGTTCATGCATAAACTTCAGCCAAGGGATTTTGTGATAATGTCATAGAGTCATAGAGTCATAGAGGGGAAAAAGAGTGGGAGAGCAATAGTGGTAGGGGATTCTATAGTAAGGGGAACAGATAGGCGTTTCTGTGGCCGTAGACGTGAATCCAGGATGGTTTGTTGCCTCCCTGGTGCCAGGGTCAAGGATGTCACTGAGCGGCTGCAGGGCATTCTGGAGGGGGAGGGTGAACAGGCAATGGTCGTGGTCCACATTGGTACCAACGACATAGGTAAAAAGAGGGATGAGGTCCTGCATCAAGAATTTAGGGAGCTAGGTAACAGATTAAAGAGCAGGACCTCAAAGGTTGTAATCTCTGGATTACTCCCAGTGCCACGTGCTAGTAAGTATAGGAATGGGAGGATAGAGCAGATGAATGCGTGGCTAAAGAGTTGGTGTAGGGGGGAGGGTTTTACTTTCCTGGATCACTGGGCCTGCTTCTGGGAAAGGTGGGACTTGTACAAGTCGGACGGGTTGCACCTGAACCAGAGCGGGACAAATATCCTTGCGGGGAGGTTTGCTAGCACTGTTGGGGGGGGGTTTAAACTAACTTGGCAGGGGGATGGGATACAGAGGGGAGCTGAAATAGGGGGGGATGTGCTGCCAATTATAGAGAAAAAAACAAGTCAGCTTGGTAGACAGGGCAAATATATAAGGGCAAGGCTGGATGGCATCTATTTTAATGCAAGGAGTCTTGCGAATAAGGTGGATGAACTGAAGGTGTTGATAAACACATGGGAGTATGATATTGTTGCTATCACGGAGACATGGTTGAGGGAAGGGCAAGACTGGCAGCTCAATATTCCGGGGTACAGAATCTTCAGGCGAGACAGAGGGGGAGGTATAAGAGGAGGGGGTGTCGCAATATTAATTAAGGAGTCAATTACTGCAGTAAGGAGGGATGATATATTAGCAGGGTCCTCTAATGAGGCCATATGGGTGGAGCTTAAAAACAAAAAGGGGGCAAGCACTTTGCTGGGAGTGTACTATAGGCCTCCAAACAGTCAGGGGGAGATAGAGGAACAGATATGTAGGCAAATCTCAGAGAAATGTGCAAATAATAGGGTAATAATAATGGGGGATTTCAACTTCCCCAATATTAACTGGGATAGTCAGAGTGTGAAAGGCTCAGAGGGTGTAGAATTCTTAAAGTGCATCCAGGAGAGCTTTTTGAGCCAGCATGTAGAAAGTCCTACAAGAGAGGGGGCGGTACTGGACCTAATTCTCGGGAATGTGGCCGGCCAAGTGGAAAAAGTGCTAGTAGGTGAGCACTTTGGTGATAGTGACCATAATATGGTAAGATTTAAGGTGGCCATGGAAAAGGACAGGGATGGGCCGGAAATAAAGGTTCTAAATTGGGGGAAGGCCGATTTTAATAGGATAAGGCAGGATCTGGCCAAAATGGACTGGGATCAGCTACTTGTAGGAAAATCCGCATCGGAGCAATGGGAGGCTTTCAGAAGGGAGATTGAGAACATACAATGGCAACATGTTCCCGTAAAGGTCAAGGGTGGTTCCAAAAACCACAGGGAACCTTGGATGTCAGGGGATATACGGGAATGGATTAGGAAAAAAAGGAGGGCTTTTGGTAGATACAAAAGGCTAAAGACGGAGGAAGCCCTAGAGGAGTACAAAAAGTGCAGGGGGATACTTAAAAAAGAAATTAGGAGATCAAGGAGGGGCCATGAAATAACACTGGCAAGCAAAATAAAGGAAAATCCGAAGATGTTTTATAAGTATATTAAGGGTAAGAGGATAACTAGGGAAAAAATAGGGCCCATTAGGGACAAAAGTGGCAATCTGTGTGTGGAGCCGGAAGATGTAGGAGGGGTTCTGAATGAATTTTTTGCGTCTGTTTTCACTATGGAGAAGGACGATGTAGACATAGAAATAGGGCGGGGGGACTGTGATATGCTCGAACATATTAACATCGAGCGGGGGGAGGTATTGGCGGTTTTAGCTGGCCTAAAAATGGATAAATCCCCAGGCCCGGATGAAATGTATCCCAGGCTACTGTGTGAGGCAAAGGAGGAGATTGCGGGGGCTCTAACACATATATTCAGGACCTCTCTGGCCACAGGGGATGTGCCAGAGGACTGGAGAACCGCTAATGTAGTACCATTATTCAAGAAGGGTAGTAGGGAAAAACCGGGGAACTACAGGCCAGTGAGCCTAACATCAGTGGTAGGAAAATTATTGGAAAAAATCCTGAGGGACAAAATGTGTCTCCACTTGGAGAGGCAAGGATTAATCAGGGATAGTCAACATGGCTTTGTCAAGGGAAGATCATGTCTGACTAATTTGATTGAATTTTTTGAGGGGGTGACTAGGTGTGTGGATGAGGGTAACGCAGTGGATGTGGTATACATGGATTTCAGTAAGGCCTTCGATAAAGTCCCGCACAGGAGACTGGTCAAGAAGGTAAGAGCCCATGGAATCCAGGGTGCCTTGGCACATTGGATACAAAACTGGCTTAGTGGCAGAAGGCAGAGGGTGATGGTCGAAGGTTGTTTTTGTGACTGGAAGCCTGTGGCCAGTGGGGTACCACAGGGATCGGTGCTGGGTCCCTTGCTGTTTGTGGTCTACATTAATGACTTGGATATGAATGTAAAGGGTATGATCAGTAAGTTCGCGGATGATACAAAAATTGGTAGGGTGGTAAATAGCGAGGAGGGTAGCCTCAGTCTGCAGGACGATATAGATGGGTTGGTCAGATGGGCGGAACAGTGGCAAATGGAATTTAACCCGGAAAAGTGTGAGGTGATGCACTTTGGGGGGACTAACAAGGCAAAGGAATACACAATGAATGGAAAGACCCTAGGCAAGACGGAGGGTCAGAGGGATCTGGGTGTGCAAGTACACAGATCCCTGAAGGCGGCGGAACAGGTGGATAAGGTGGTAAAAAAGGCATATGGGATACTTGCCTTCATTAGCCGAGGCATTGAATATAAGAGCAAGGAGGTTATGATGGAGCTGTATAAAACACTGGTTAGGCCACAGCTGGAATATTGTGTGCAGTTCTGGTCGCCACACTACAGGAAGGATGTGATCGCGTTAGAGAGGGTGCAGAGGAGGTTCACCAGGATGTTACCAGGGCTGGAGCGCTTCAGCTATGAAGAGAGACTGGGCAGGTTGGGTTTGTTTTCCTTGGAGCTGAGGAGGCTGAGGGGGGACATGATTGAGGTGTACAAAATTATGAGGGGCATAGATAGGATGGATGCTGAGGAGCTTTTTCCCTTAGTAGAGGGGTCGATAACTAGGGGGCATAGATTCAAGGTAAAGGGCGGGAGGTTTAGAGGGGATTTGAGAAAGAACTTTTTCACCCAGAGGGTGGTTGGAGTCTGGAACTCACTGCCTGAAAGGGTTGTGGAGGCAGAAACCCTCACAACATTTAAGAAGCATTTGGATGTGCACTTGAAATGCCATAGCATACAAGGCTACGGGCCAAATGCTGGAATATGGGATTAGATTAGACAGGGCTTGATGGCCGGCGCGGACACGATGGGCCGAAGGGCCTCTATCCGTGCTGTATTACTCTATGACTCTATGACTCTATGACCCTTCATCAGAACTGGAAAAAGTTAGAGATGTAACAGATTTTAAGCAAGTACAGAAGCAGAGAAAGGGGAGAGTGGAGGAAAGAACAAATGGGAAGGCCTGTGATAGGGATAACTCCCCTGCTCCTCTTCAAATAGTGCCATGGGACCTTTTACGTCCACAGAGAGGGCAGACGGCACCTCGGTTTAAGGTCTGCTCTGAAAGAGAGCACCTCTGGCAGCACAGCACTCGTTCAGAACTACACTGAAGTTTCAGCTGCGATTATGTGCTGATGCCTCTGCGGGGGGGACTTCAACTTACAACATACTGGCGTAGAGATGGGGGTACTACCACAAGCCACGGCTGGCATAGAAAGCCCAATAGGAGACTAGGGTATTATACAGTCAATAGACATCCCAGGAAGCAAGGACAAATGCCACAATATAATGGAATTTCTCCACAACCCTCAATTCAGAATAGATGCTGGGAGATTTTGCAACCACAGTATTGAAACTTAACATTTTGAAGACTGGACAGAGTCCTGTATAATCATAACTTGGTGGAGGCCACAAACTTTCCAAAAATCTAGACACATTTAATTTTCAACTTTGGAGGAGCTAAATGGTGACCTCCCATCAACCATCAAGAAATGTCTAGATCTCATATATAATTACATTCTGTAAGTCATAATTTACTAAGATTTCCAATTATAGACTAAGTAAGCTGAATGCAAGAGGTGTTCGGGCATTTTGAATGAGGCAAAAACATCAGCTGAACGATGAATGCAGATTGATGTGCAGTCATAATCAATCATTCTACCAATAGAGTGCTCATTAACTACCTCTAAAAGCTGAAGCTTGGATTTTGGTCTGTATATTCTGGAATGGGAGTAACAGTGGATGGGTGCCATATGCTTGCTGTAGTGACTGACATGCCTGACCGCCCTCTGTTTTTCCTCCTCTTCCCACCAAAAACCAAAGATGCAAGGTATTCTCAATGGGAAACAACAACAACTTGCATTTATATAGCGCCTTTAACGTAGTAAATTGTTCTAAGGTGTTTCACAGAAGCGTTATCTGAAGAAAATTGACACCGAGCCACACAAGGAAATATTAGGACAGGTCAAAGGGGTAGGTTTTAAGGAGCACCTTAAAGGGGGAGAGAGAGGTGGAGAGGTTCAGGGAGGGAATTCCAGAGCTTAGGGCCTAGGCAGCTGAAGGCACGGCCGCCAATGGTGGGGTCAATTTCCTTGGTGGGATGCACAAGAGGCCAAAATTGGTGAAGTGCAGAGTTCTCGTGGGGTTGTAGGGCTGAAGGAAGTTACAGAGATATGGAGGGGAAAAAACATGGAGGGATTTGAACGCACGGGTGAAAATGTTAAATTCAAGCTGTTGGTGGGCTGGGAGCGAATGTAGGTCGGCGAGCACAGGGATGATGGGTGAACAGACTTAATGTGCACTTAGTGCTAATGAGGTGGTATTGACAGAGAATAGGACATGCAATATTACCATGCAATTACTGTCTCATTTAAATATGCATGCCTGTTTTAGATTGGGCACTTTTCCTGGCAACTGAAAATGACTTGAAGATTGGGTGGACCAAAAAAATAGACAGGGATCTGGCCCCACCCACCAACAAAGGACAGTGTGAAAATGAAAATCCAGGCTTCAAGGTCTTGCAAAAAATGAGAAACTCAGAAAACACAAGTTTTAAATAATAATTTCAGAAGTTTAGAGTATCAGATCTTGTTTTAAGGTACAGAGGAACCATTTTCTTTGCACATTCTGCTGTTACTGATATAAACAGCTGCACTTCTATTAGATGTTCATTTATTCACATTCTCCCTTCAGATTACAGTCTTTGTCAGCTATGCACTTGTTAGTGGTGTCATTTTGCATTGTTTTATTCAGAAGGCTTCACTCATTTTCACAGTAACTTCCCCTCATGAGAAAATAGCAGCCAGCGGAATGTTTACTTAAAAGCTAAAGAGTGTTAAATTAACTTGCGCTTCTGGTATCAACATATTGATGCAGCAGTTCTACAGCATCCGAAACATTACCAAAATGGAAAAGGTGTTACATTCCCTATCACTCACCCCTATGAACTAAAATGCAGTATTATTTTTATTTTAAGAAAGAGAAAAATAGATAAGTAGCCACGTTGGGATTCAGGAACATCTTGGATATATTACCATTGGATCTAATTGAAGTGAGAATTGTCTGATTTGGAGCTGGGAAATAGTGAAAAGGAGGGACCAGTGAAAGAGGATATGGAGTAGAGCAGGAGGAGCAACCCTCCTAAACCAACTTTGTGTGCTTTGAAATCTATTCCTTTTCCTGCTTTTTTCCAGTTCTGATGAAAGGTTCTCGACCTGAAATGTTAACTCTGTTTCTCTCTCCATGGATGCTGCCTGGCCTGCTGAGTTTTTCCAGTGTTTTCTGTTGTTAGTTTGGATTTCCAGCATCCACAGTATTTTGCTATCATATTCATGTTGCAGCACTTCTCCTTTGCTAGCCAAGAAACAGTGAGTGCAAGCGCTGTGCCATTCCATCACTAGCCCACAAACATCATTGGCTGCTTCTACATTTATTGTGGCAGCCATTGCATTTTTCTAGTCACTTTTTTACATGAAAGGCTCAAATATGCATTGAGGATACCTCATCTATTTATTTTGATACTCTGGGGTGGAAACTACAGGTCCTGGAAATGTATTTTGCTTAAGTCCCATTATTTTCTCCATTACCATTTTTTAACTTGTATTAAATCTACTACAATCCTCCCCTTGATTTATTTTTAGGTTTCCTTTTACTTCTGGTAATTTGTTCTCTTCCTCCACTGTGGAAATGGATACCAAGGGCTGGATTTTATGAATGGAGACGTGTTGGAGGCGAGTCTGCTGCTTGCCGGGTTTCTGTCCCGCCGCCATCAGCTTTTGGCCAACCAGCGTGATTTTCCCCTGATTGACCTTGTTAAGCCCGCCCAGCAGGCTCAGCAGGCCAATTAGGGGGAAGTCAGTGATGGAGCACGTCAACGTATGACGTGTCATCTGTCAAGAATTTTTGAAAGAAGGAATGTCATCGTTTGCCAGCTCTGTGAAGCTGTCAAACATTGACATTCTGTGTAGTTTGATGAGTCCTTGTGTTCAGGACTTATCGAACCTTTCTACTTTGTAGAAATCAGCTGGCTGTTGTATCGGAGGATACAACAGCCAGTCTGTGATTTCTACAATGGAAATGTCGGGGACTCCGGCTCCACAGCGGCTGAAGGCTGTAGGTAGAAACAAAGGTAAGTTAACATTTTCTAACACTTTACACTCACTCACATACTTACCACTCCACACTTGCACCCATCACTGACCTCTACATCGCACTTTCAGACCACTCTGACCCCTGCAGGCCTCCTACTCACCTGCTAACAGGCAGTTAATAGGCTTTAATCCCTTCCCACCTCCAAGGAGACGGGACCCGGGCAAGAGGGCACGGAGGCAGGTTGGGGGCGGGTGGCAAACCCGCCCCCAAATTCTGCCACTTTCCCGGCAATCCCGCCTCCATACTCGCCTCCTCGGGGCTGGTAAAATCCAGCCCCAAGTACTCATTTAACACGTCTGTCATTTTGCTTATTGCCCATTATAATCCTGATCGCATCTGACAAAATTGGGCCCCTATTCCCCTTTGTCACTCTTTCTCTCCATATATTTATAAAAACTGTTAACTTTGATACCCTTCCAAGTTGATTTCACATTCCTTTTTGCACCAGTTATTACTTATTCAAATGGTCTAGCACCTGTTTTAGACATCTGCGCAGGACGCCTAAAAATAGGCCCCTCGTATTTAGTAGTGGGATCAATGTCTGAGCAGTTTGGGCGCAGGCCATACCACTGCTAAATTGGTATGCTTTATACACATTTTGCGCCTGAAAAACAGGCACAACGCATACCAATTTGTACCCCCAACTCTCCCATATTTTTGCTATATGCTTCGCTGATCTCTGTATTTGTACATCACTATTATCAGGAAGTCTGCAGACAACGGCTATCCATGTCTTGTATTCTTTGATGTTCCTTAACTCTACTCATAATGGGCTTGATTTTCATCGGGCCGTTGAGGCGGGATTGGAGGCGTGTGGGGGGTTAAAATCTTGAAATCGGGAGGCACGAACCCATCGCGCCCCCAACCCACCTCCATGCCAGTTTCAAAGGAGGCGGATGCCCGACCTGTGCTGGGACCCGCCTCCCTGAGGCGGGAAGGGGATTAGTGCCAATTAACTGCCTGTTAACAGGTAGTTAACAGGCAGTTTTTAGCCTAATCCCTATTTTTATCCCTAAAGTGTGTGATTCCTGACGGCTCCAAACCACGCCAAGTTAGCGAGGCAGACCGTCGGGCTGAAGGACTTGGAGGGTTCGAGATGTCTGGTGTTCAGGTGAGTGATGGGTGCATGAGTACAGAGGTAAGTGTGTTTGGTGTGTTTAAAGTGTATAAATAAGTTTTACTTACCTTTACAGCCTTCCTTCCTTCGGGAGTCCCTCATCTCACCGGCACAGAAAGCAGAATGGCTGCGAGCTGTCAAAAGTTGCAGCATTCAGCTTTCTGTTCTGGAGAGATCTCTAAATCAGCCTGAGAGGAAGGAATTAACTTAGTGTACAGATTGTCAGTGTTTGACAGCTTCAAAGAGCTGTCAAACGCTGATAATTCATCTGTCAAAAGCTCTTGACAGATGAAATGTCAATCTGTGACGTCACCTGTTGCCGGGTGGCCCTTAATTGGCCTGCTGAGATCGCTGGGTGGGCTCAACAAAGTCAATCAAGTGAAAATCAAGTGGGTTGGCCACAACTCGATGGAGGTGGGACTACAACCCCAAAAGCTGTAGTCCCGCCTCCTGCACGCCTCCATTGACAAAATCCAGCCCATAGAGTTTCCTCAGCTTGATCAGCCTTACTGAAATCCTTTCTTTCTACTGCTGCAACTATGTCTTTTATTAATATTGTTACTTCCCCTCCTTTCCCAACTTCCCTGTCTTTTCTAAAGATCTTATAACCGTGAATATTTAGCTCCCTATCATGCCCACCTTGTAGCCAGGTCTCTGCAATGATTATTACACCATGCGGGAAAACTTGAATCACGCCTCTTTTGGGGCACTAATTTCGCCGGGGTGCTACTTTTAATGCCCCGAAAAAATTAGCGCCCCCATGGCCGAAATTGAATGGTAGCACCCCAAGCGGGAAGCGGGGCGCTACTGGAAGCGTAATCCCTCCCTCTTGGGGCGCTGCGAGGGAAGATCGCGGTGCTATGTGATGCAGCGCCATGCACTGCGGCACGTCGCGCTGTGGTACTGCAGGCCTTCCTCCCCTTCTTAAAGGGGGAGGGGCCTGGCGCAGTGCATCCTGGTGCCCAGCTGGGCCACCAGGGATTGGAGTGCCGGCAAAAGAGCCCGGCACTGAAGAGAAGTGCCGGGCTCATGGTGCGCAGCTGGAACTCCGCGGGGTGGCTGCAGAGGAGGCCGGGGACGGCAATGGGGGCAGGTGCTGGCAGGCGGCCAGCAACAAAAATGGCCACCCGGCACCTTGCCTTTAATTAGCGCCGCCCCAGCCGCAGGTAGGCCCCCTGACCCCGTCGGACATAGCGTCCAGCGGTAATTCAAGGGGCGCTACTGAAGATCGTGAGCGGGGCGCTGCGCATGGTGATGACATCATCGCCGGCGGTGAGCGCCGTGGGGTGCTAATGGTTCCCGCTGCCATTAACCTCCCGCTGAATTTCACAGGAGGCGTTAGCAGCGCTGCGCCCAGGCGCTAGTTGCTTTGCGTCCCGTTAGCGCCCTCTTAAGGCGCTAACGGGAGGCGCAAAGCAACCGAATTTTTCACCCCAAATCTTTTAATTTGAATTTGTGCTTCTATCTCATGTGTTTTATTTCTTATGCTACATGCATTTTTGTACAGAACTCTTATTTAGGTAACTATCCCCACCATGCCCATATGTCCTGCTGGTAACTGTCTTACACTTTTTGACTTATTGTGTGGATTTCCCCCTGCCACCCCTCATAACTAGTTTAAATCTTTCCCCAACAACAACAGTAACAACAACTTGCATTTATATAGTGCCTTTAATGTAGTAAAAGATATTAGGACAGGTAATCAAAAGCTTGGTCAAAGAAGTAGGTTTTAAGGAGCGCCTTAAAGGAAAGGGAAAAGCTGAGGGGTGGAGAGGTTTAGGGAGGAAATTCTAGAGCTTAGGGCCCAGGCAGCCAAAGGCACAGCCGCCAATGGTGGAGTGATGAAAATCGGGGATGCGCAAGAGGGCAGAATTGGAGGAGTACAGAGATCTCGGAGGGTTGTAGGGCTGGAGGAGGCTGCAGAGATAGCAAGGGGTGAGGCCATGGAGGGATTTGAAATCAAGGATGAGAATTTTAAGATTGAGGCATTGCCAATCCGGGAGCCAATGTCCCCACTTCACACTTTCTGCAAGGACATGGGCACCTCTCGGCTTTAGATAAAGGCCATCCCATCTGTACATCCTTCCCTGGGCCCAAATGTGATCCTAGGAATATGAAACCTTCCCTACTATGCCATCTTTCCAGCCAAGTGTTGACAAACCTCATCTTTTTGCCCCATCTCTTCCAGTGCGTGGCACTGGGAATAATCCAGCGATTACTACCCTAGAGGTCCTGCTCCTTTATCTAGAACTTATCTCCTTGAAATCTCTTTGCAGAACGTCAAGCCTACTCGTATCTAAGTCATTGGTTTCCACATGAACCACGACCTCTGGCTACTTACCCTCCCATTCCAGAATCTTTTGTATTTGCTCTGTGATGTCCTGAACCCTGGCAATTGGAAAGCAAAATACCCTTCAGGATTCTGGATCACATCTACAAGAGAAACTATCCCCTGACTATAGAATTCCCCACAATCACCACTCAGCTCTCCTTATTGTGCCTTGTCATCACTGATCATTACCCTTTTGTGTGTCACCCTTATTGTCCACATCACTGGTACCTAAACAGGCATACCTAGTAGACAAATCCAGTTCCACGGATGATCCCCTTTCTACCCTCACCTGTTTCTTCCTGCCCTGTCTGTCGATAGTTACCCAGTCTCTCATACCAGCTTCTCTACTCCTAGCACCCTGAGGGGTGATCACCCTCTGGAACATTTGCTCCAGAAAACTTTCTATCTCCTGCATATTGCAAAATGTGTCCAGTTGATTTGAAGCTGTGCAATTTTCTGCTCGAGAAGTGTAACCTTCATACATATGCATTCACCTTGCATGGCACATGAATCCAGGCAGGCCCACATCATGCACGTTCTAGACTCTGATCCTATTATACCTATGTATATATTTAACCCAATAGATATTCATTATAAGTTCATTGAATTATTTCTATTTACCCATTCTAATTTATTATAATTACTCAATAAGTTTTGAAAGTCTCTATCTGTGCTACCCTCTGAAGTTATTATACTAAAAATTATAAATTTGAGTTTAGCACTAAAATATGTGAAGATCAAAGAGCTACATATTATAATATATACAAGACATGTTATTTCCCGTCATCAAACAAGCAAATGAAAATGCATATCGCTTCAGCTTGGGTTACAGGATATAAAGTCACTGCAGCTCGAGTCATGTGGTAACCATGCAATTTTCTTTCATCTGTGACAATTTACCGCTGAGCTTTGTTACCACCCTCATTTCTGAATTTCCTTGATGGATTAGTGTTTCGTATTTTGTATGCATTATGAAAAATAAAATGCTATGCATTGTGTGTTTCAAGGCAACAGCACATCTTAGGCTACAGATGAGTAAACCAACCACTTTTATGTTTTATGGGATTCTCATAAATTCTTGATGTGTTTTCCTTGCAACAACCCCCATGTTCTAAGTCACAATCACTAAAAAAATGTTCTCTTTCTTTGCTTTTACAATCACTGAAAATTTCATCCATTACACAGTATTAATTTGAAGTGTGCTTTGAGTCAGACATTTTTCCTAGTTCAGATTTTTATTTGAATTTGGGAGTGAATTTTTATGCTCAACATAGAAACATAGAAGATAGGAGCAGGAGTAGGCCATTCGGCCCCTCGAGCCTGCTCCGCCATTCAATGAGATCATGGCTGATCATCCAAATTCAGTACCCTGTCCCTGCTTTCTCCCCATATCCCTTGATCCCTTTAGCCTTAAGAAATATATCCAACTCCTTCTTGAATATATTTAATGAATTGGCCTGTACTGCCTTCTGTGGTAGAGAATTCCACAGGTTCACCACTTTCTGGGTGAAGAAATTCCTCCTCATTTCTGTCCTAAATGGCTTACCCCTTTATCCTTAGACTGTGACTCCTGGTTCTGGACTCCCCGACCATCGGGAACATCCTTCCTGCATCTAGCCTGTCCAGTCCTGTCAGAATTTTATGTTTCAATGAGATCCCCTCTCATTCTTCTAAACTCCAGTGAGTATAAGCCCAATCGACCCAGTCTCTCCTCATACGTCATTCCTGCCATCCCAGGTATCAGCCTGGTGAATCTTCGCTGAACTCCTTCCATGGCAAGAACATCCTTACTCAGATAAGGTGACCAAAACTGCACACAATACTCAAGGTGTGGTCTCACCAAGGCCCTGTACAACTGCAGCAAGACATCCTTGTTCCTGTTGAGGGAATGCTAATATTGAAGAATGGAATTTTTCCCCACAAGCACTCAGGTACAATACTGTTTAGGTGAGAGAAAAGCTCCTGCTATACCAGCCCAATATTGTGTCTTCACCCCTCCCTTTGAAGAATTCTGCACCACTGTGATATTTTCCTTCCCACACCAAACAATCCTTATAGGCTTTCCAAATGAGACAGGCAATCGAATAACCATTAGTGTCAGATTATGAGCAGTTTTGTGCTGTGGACTGGGTGAGACTGTCCCATTTTCATTTCACTTCGGTTCATTGTAGCTGTCAGAGATAGGAGACATACATCCTACCAAGCTGAAATTATTTTAAAAAGCTCACTTTTTCAAAGTCTCAGTGGAAAAAAATATAAAGATATCAAATTCTTTTATAATGCAAAAACGAGAAATAGACTGGAATCAAAATGGTTCTGTCAGAGCTCTGACTAGAAGATACGCTCAGTCTATACACAGGTCAAGTGTACATCTGTTCACACATTCAAAACCAATATATTTTGTACTATTTACTCCACAATGAAACTGAATTCATATGTGGTTTGTACCATCTGCTGTATTTATCCTGTAAATAATTACATTGATTTTTCTTACGCACTTGCGCGCATACCTTGCTGGAAAAATGTAAACCAGCTTTTTTTAAAATTCGTTTCTGGGATGTGGGCATCGCTGGCAAGGCCAGCATTTATTGCCCATCCCTAATTGCCCTTGAAAAGGTGGTGGTGAGTCACCTTCTTGAACCGCTGCAGTCCGTGTGGTGAAGGTACTCCCACGGTGCTGTTATGGAGGGAGTTCCAGGATTTTGACCCAGCGACGATGAAGGATCAGCGATATACTTCTAAGTCAGGCTGGTGTGTGACTTGGAGGGGAACTTGGAGGTGGGGGTGTTCCCTTGTGCCTGTTGCCCTTGTCCTTCTAGGTGGAAGAGGTCGCGGGTTTGGGAGTTGCAGCCGAAGAACCCTTGGCGAATTGCTGCAGTGCATCTTGTAGATGGTACACACTGCAGCCACGGTACACCGGTGGTGGAGGGAGTGAATGTTAAAGGTGGTGAATGGGGTGCCAATCAAGCAGACTGTTTTGTCCTGGATGGTGTCAAGCTTATTGTGTGTTGTTGAAGCTGCACTCATCCAGGCAAGTGGAGAGTATTCCATCACACTCCTGACTTGTGCCTTGTAGATGGTGGAAAGGCTTTGGGGAGTCAGGAGGTGAGACACTCGCAGCAGAATACCTAGCCTCTGACCTGTTCTTGTTGCCACAGTATTTATGTGGCTGGTCCAGTTAGGTTTCTAGTCAATGGTGACCCCCAGGATGTTGATGGTGGGGGATTCCTTTGTGCTAGGTATGACTCCAGCCAGTGGAGAATTTTCCCCCCGTTTCCCATTGACTTCAGTTTTACTAGGGCTCCTTGATGCCATACTCGGTCAAATGCTGCCTTGATGTCAAGGGCAGTCACTCTCACCTCATCTCTGGAATTCAGCTCCTTTGTCCATGTTTGGACCAAGGCTCTAATGAGGTAGAGAGCCGAGTGGTCTTGGTGGAACCCAAACTGGACACCAGTGAGCAGGTTATTGGTGAGAAAGTGTCGCTTGATAGCACTGTCGATGACACCTTCCATCACTTTGCTAATGATTGAGAGTAGACTGATGGGATGGTAATTGGCTGGATTGGATTTAAGAACATAAGAACATAAGAAATAGGAGCAGGAGTAGGCCAATCGGCCCCTCGAGCCTGCTCCGCCATTCAATAAGATCATGGCTGATCTGATCCTAACTGCCAATCCACTATCACAGAACCATCTCCTGCATCTAACAGAATTAGACACACGAAATAGGAGCAGGATCAGGCTACACGGCCCCTGGGCCCGCTCCGCTACCTGCTTTATCCTGCTTTTGTGGACAGGACATACCTGGGCAGTTTTCCATATTGTCGGATAGATGCCTGTGTTGGAGCTGTATTGGAATAGCTTGGCTAGAGGCGTGGCTAGTTCTGGGACACAAGTCTTCAGCACGATCGCTGGGATGTTGCCAGGGCCCATAGCCTTTGCTGTATCCAGTGCAATCCGCCATTTCTTGATATCACGTGAAGACTGGCTTCTGCGATGGTGGGGACCTCAGGAGGAGGCTGATATGGATCATCCACTTGGCACTTCTGGCTGAAGATGGTTGCAAATGCTTCAGCCTTGTCTTTTGCACTCACGTGCTGGGCTCCAGCATCATTGAGGATGGGGATATTCACGGAGCCTCCTCCTCCAGTTAGTTGTCTAATGGTCCACCACCATTCACGACTGGATGTGGCAGGTCTGCAGAGCTTTGATCTGGCCCGTTGATTGTGGGATCGCTTAGCTCTGTCTATAGCTTGCTGCTTCCACTTTTTATCATGCATGTAGTCCTGTGTTGCAGCTTCCCATCTCATTTTTAGGCACACCTGGTGCTGCTCCTGTACACTCTTTGTTGAACCAGGGTTGGTCCCTTGCCTTGATGGTAATGGTAGAGTGAGTGATATGCTGGGCCATGTGGTGGAATACAATTCTGCTGCTGCCCCACAGCACCTCATGGATGCCCAGTTTTGAGCTGCTAGATCTGTTCTGAATCTATCCCATTTAGCATGGTGGTAGTGCCACACAACACGATGGAGTGTGTCCTCAGTGTGAAGACGGGACTTTGTCTCCGCAATGGCTGTGTGGTCGTCACTGATACCAATACTGTCATGGACAGATGCATCTGCGACGGGTGAGGACGGGGTAGGTTTTTCCCCTCGTGTTGGTTCTCTCACCACCTGTTGCAGGCCCAGATTGGCAGCTATGTCCTTCAGGACTTGGCCAGTAGTGGTGCTACCAGAGCCACTCTTGGTGATGGACATTGAAATCCCCCAGAGTACATTCTGTGTCCTTGCTACTCTCAGTGCTTCTATCCAAGTGGTGTTCAACATGACAGAGCACTGATTCATCAGCTGAGGGAGGGCGGTAGGTGGTAATCAGCAGGAGGTTTCCTTGCCCAGGCTTGACCTGAAGCTATGAGACTTCATGGGGTCCAGAGTCAATGTTGAGGGCTCCCAGGGCCACTCCTTCCCGACTGTATACCACTGTGCCGCCACCCCTGGTGGGTCTGTCCTTCCGGTGGGACAGGACATACCCAGGGATGGTGATGGAGGAGTTTGGGACATTGGCTGAACGGTATGATTCTGTCAGGCTATTGCTTGACTAGTCTGTGGGACAGCTCTCCCAATTTTGGCACAAGTTCCCAGATGTTGGTGAGGAGGACTTTGCAGGGTGTGCCGTTGCCGTGTCCGTAGCCAGTCGATGCAGCCAGTTTCATTTTTATTATTTTTGTTTCGCAGCGGTTTGGTACAACTGCATGGCTTGCTAGGCCATTTCAGAGAGGCAGTTAAGAGTCAACCACATTGCTGTGGGCCTGGAGTCACATATAGGCCAGGCCAGATTTCCTTCCCTAAAGGACATTAGTGAACCAGATGGGTTTTTACGACAATCCGATAGTTTAATGGTTACCATTACTGATACTAGCTTTTTATTCCAGATTTATTTAATTAATTGAATTTAAATTCCCCAGCTTCCATGGTGGGATTTGAATTTACGTCTCTGGATCATTAGTCCAGGCCTCTGGATTACTAGCCAATGACATTACCACTTTTCTACCATTCCCTATATCTGTACAGAATGAGCTACCTTGAGTTGACTTCAGTTTGGTTTTACATGCAGATAGCCTTTATCGTTGATATTGAATTTGTCACTCTTAATGGGCAGGTGGTCTCTTTAGGAACAAAGTTATTCTGAAAATCTTCAGAAGGCATTGACCTGCATTTATATAGCATCTAATCACATCTCTCAGAGACATCTCAAATAGCTTCGCATATGGTGAATTACATTGGAAATGAATTAGTGACTGTTATTACATAGGCAAATCCAAAAGCCAAGATTCCACGGGGGGAAAATTGGGTCGCGCCCTCTTTGGGGCGCTAACTTCGGCAGTGTGCTACTTTTAGCGCCCCAAAAAAGTTAGCACCCCCGTGCTGGAAGTTGAATGATAGCGCCCCAAGCAGGAGGCAGGGCTACTGGAAGTACTCCCCCTCCCTCTTGGGGTGCTCCCATTCAATATTGCGGCGCTACGTGCAGCAGCACCATATGTGTCGGCATGTAGGCTGTGGTACTATAGGCCTCCCTCCCCTGATTAAAGGGGAGGGGCCTAGTGCGGTGCACACCGGGGCCCTGCTGGACCACTGGGGAGCGGGGTGCCGGCAAAAGAGCCCGGCGCTCAAGAGGAGTGCCAGGCTGACGGATCGCGGCCGGCACGCCGCAGGAGGAGGCCAGAGGGGGCAGGTGCTGGCAGGCGGCCCAAAAAAAATGGCTGCCCAGCACCTGCCCTTTAATTTACGGTGCCGCGGCTGCACACACTGCACCATGACCCTGTCGGACATAGCGTCTGGTGGTAGGTCAGGGGGCACGAGCGAAGTTTGCAGCCGGGGCGCAAGTGGGGCGCTGCGCACGGCGATGATGTCATCGGCGGAGGCGCAGCACCAAGGGGGCGCTACCAGCTGCCGCCGCCGCTAACCTCCCGCTGAATTTTACGGGAGGCGTAAGCGGCGCTGCGCACGGGCACTAGGTGCTTTGCGCCCTGGCACTAGGTGCTTTGCGCCCTGTTAGCGCCCCCTCGGGTCACTAACGGGAGGCACAAAGCAACCCAATTTTTCTCCCCACGAGCTTAATTACAAAACAAAATTCTAGTGATGAATGACCAATTAATCTATTTCTTGAAGAAAGAATGTTGGCCAGCAACCAGGAGAACTCCCTGCTCTTTTTCAAATAGTGTGAACCCACATCTTCTGATTTAGGGACAAGAGTGCTACCAACTGAGCCAAGCTAGCAGTTTATAAGGCTCTTTGTGGTTGTTGTTTAGTCCCAGTCACTGCAAGATATTGAAATCTGTGTAGAAATTATGGTGAGTGATATTAAATTAAATATTTCAAAATAAATTGTAACTAAAAGCATTTGTGCCTCTATTAAAATAACAGACAAAATAATTTCATTTGAACTGTTGAGCATTCGTATGCTAATATTGCTTGGTGTAATTTCTAGGCTCTTTTCTTTCCAAGCTTATTTGAAAAGCAATATTCTGGTACAGGCATTTTTATAACAACACAGGTAGGATGTTCTATATTAAATATATGTATCATTGTAATACTACAGCTTCCTCGAAATCAGAATGGCCTGCGTGCTTTCTCCTTTTTGCCTTAATTTCATAGTGCCACTGAAAGAAAAAATTGCATTCATATAGTGCCTTTTACATCCTCAGGACATACCAAAGCATTTCACAGCCAATTAATTATTTTGAAGCAAAAGCAAAATACTGCGGATGCTGGAAATCTGAAACACAAACAGAAAATGCTGGAAATACTCAGCAGGTCAGGCAGCATCTGTGGAGAGAGAAACAGAGTTAACGTTTCAGGTCGATGACCCTTTGTCAGAACTGGAAAAAAGCTGGAGATGGAACAGGTTCCATCTCCAGCTTTTTTCCAGTTCTGACGAAGGGTCATCGACCTGAAACGTTGGGCAGGATTTTCATTCAGAAGTTGGGAAGGAGGCGGGACTACAACTTTCGGGGTTGTAGTCCCGCCTCCATCGAGATGCGGCCAATCCACGCAATTTTAGCTTGATTGACCTTGTTGAGCCCACCCAGTGGGCTCAGCAGGCCAATTAAGGGCCACTCGGCAACAGGTAACGTCACAGACTGAAATTTCATCTGTCAGGACGTGTTGACAGATGAAATATCAACGTTTCACAGCTGTTTGAAGCTGTCAAACACTGACAGTCTTACTTCTAACCTGAGTCCTTCTACGCAGACTCAGTTGGAAATCTCACCGACACTGAAAGCTGCAGGCTGTCACTTTTGACAGATCGCAGCCATTCTGCTTTCTGTGCCGGCTGAATGATGGACTCCCGAAACCTAGAGGAAGGAAGGCTCTAAAGGTAAGTACAGGTAATTTAAACTTCTTTACACACTTTAGACACACCAAACACACTTACCTTTGCACTCATGCACCCATCACTCACCTGAACACTGACATCTCGACCCCTCCAAGTCCTTCGGCCCGACTCCTCTAACTTGGCGTGGTTTGGAGCCGTCGGGAATCCCACACGACAACCTTCAAAATAGGGATTAGGCTAAAAACTGCCTGTTAACTACCTTTTAACAGGCAGTTAATTGGCACTAATCCCTTCCCGCCTCTGGTTGGCGGGTCCCAGTGCGGGGCGGGTACCCGCCTCCTTTGAAACTTACATGGAGGCGGGTTTTGGGCGGGTTGGTGTCGGGACCCCCGAATTCGGGAATTTAACCCCCCCTGCACGCCTCCAATCCCGACTCCACGGCACACTGAAAATCGACCCCGTTAACTCTGTTTCTCTCTCCACAGATGCTGCCTGACCTGCTAATTATTTTGAAGTGTAGTCACTGTTGTTATGTAGATGAATGCAACAACCAATTTGTGCACAGCATGATCCCACAAACAGCAAGCCGATAAATGTCCCGTTTACCATATTGGTGATGTTAGTTGAGTGATAATTGCTAGCCAGAGTACTGGAATAACTCTCCTGCTCTACTTTGAATAGTGCCATGGTGTCTTTTACGACCATTGAACAGGCAGATGGGATCTCAGTTTAACGTCTAACCTGAACGCTGCATAGGTAGATCCTAGTTGGACAAGAAGTGGAAAGCTTACTGGGGCTTTGTACTGGTAAGCTGCACAGCTTTAGCTGATTAAACTCCAGCAGTACTCTTGTGCAAACTTGAGGATCTGCTAAACCTTGATTCTGCCAAACTGCCCCTCATTGATTTTGAAAAGTAGGGTGTGTCCCTGAAAAGAGATTGTGTACTCTATATCATGGAAAGAGAAACCCTACAGATGTAGATTTCTTAAAAGCTTGGGCTTGGACTTTTAGATATACTGATGGCTTTCCACAAATGCCACAACCTAGCTGACTGAAAAAAGATGCTGACACATGGGCAAAGGAATGAACACAAAGTACAAAATGACATTTGGACATGTTATTCTAAATATCATCTATTATCTCATCTAGCATGGCAGCTGATTTCTGGTAGATATGTAACTACTTTGCTAAAAAATTTATCATCTTATATCAGGTTGGCTACATAGAAAGAATGGACAGCAGTGGTACTTTGGAATTTTCTTAGGATTAGGATTCTGTTTGGATCAGATATAGGATTATCTGGCCTACACAGACAGGACATTTATGCTGATGTGATGAACCTTTTCTAGATGTAAACTGAATCTTATGGTTTGTAAAAGGGGTAATAAGTTCTCTTGAAGGAGAAATTTATTTTTGACTTAGACGATTGAAATCCCAATTCATAATCATAATAATAATCATAATCAACTTTATTGTCATTGTTAGTGCACAGGTGCAGTACAACGAAATGTAGGCTTGCGGCTCCTGTGAGTGTACAATTAGATTAAGACATTTAAACATTCAACATTCATTTGGCTTGTAATACATTAACATAAACATAACCATAATAAAGTGCATTGGCAGATGTGCAGGCTTTAGAGTTTATTTGTGGAGTTCAGTAGGATGACAGCCCTGGGAAAGAAGCTGTTCCTAAATCTGGTCGTTCGGGTGCGAATGCATCTGTAGCATCTCCCAGATGGCAGGAGGGCGAACAGACTGTGGCTGGGGTGGGTAGGGTCTTTGATGATGGTCCGTGACCTCCGTAAACAGCGTTTCTGGTATATGTGCTCTATGGTCGGTAGCCGGGTGCCGGTAATGCGTTGGGCAGTTTTGACTACCCGCTGCAGGGCTTTCCGGTCATAGTAGCTACAGCTGCCATACCATACTGTGATGCAGTTCGTCAGGATGCTCTCTATTGTGCAGCGGTAAAAGTTAGAGAGGATCAGGGGTGACAGGTTACATCCCTTCAGCCTCCTTAGGAAATATAGGCGCTGCTGGGCCTTCTTCACCAGAGAGGAGGTATTGAGGGACCAGGAGAGGTCTTCCGTGATGTGGACTCCGAGGAACTTAAAGCTGTCCACCCTTTCCACCACAGCCCCATGGATGTGGATGGGGGTGTGACTTCTGCCTTTAGACTTCCTGAAGTCCACAATGATTTCTTTGGTTTTCTTGATGTTAAGGGCCAGGTTGTTATCGGCGCACCACTTCACGAGATGCTGGACCTCCTCCCTGTGGGCTGACTCATCGTTGTTGGTGATCTGGCCTACTACCGTGGTATCATCCGCAAACTTGATGATGGTGTTGGAACCATGAACAGCCACACAGTCGTGGGTGAAGAGGGAGTAGAGGAGGGGGCTCAGCACACATCCTTGTGGGGCCCCCGTGTTCAGGGTCGGGGGGGGAGGTGTGGTTACCTAATTTGACAGACTGGGGTCTGTTTGTTAGGAAGTCCAGGGTCCAGTTGCAGAGGGAAGTGTTCAGGCCAAGAGTGTGGAGTTTGGTGGCCAGCTTGTTGGGGACGATAGTGTTGAATGCTGAGCTGTAGTCTATGAACAGCATTCTGATGTAGGTCTCTTTACCGTCTAAGTGATTCAATGCAGAGTGTAGAGCAGTTGTGATTGCATCCTCTGTTGATCTGTTTGCATGATAGGCAAACTGGTGTTGGTCAAGAGAGGCAGGAACACTGGCTTTGATGTGAGCCAGGACCAGTCTCTCGAAACACTTCATTATGATGGGTGTGAGTGCGACAGGTCGATAGTCGTTCAGGCACGTCACAGCCGTTTGCTTTGGCACAGAAATAATGGTAGCGGTCTTGAAGCATGTAGGGACTACTGCCCGGGCCAATGACAGATTGAAGATGGCGGTGAAGACATCAGCCAGCTGATCAGCACATTCCTTGAGTGCCCGTCCAGGGATGCTATCTGGTCCAGCAGCCTTTTGTGTGTTCACTTCGCATAGAACAGCCCTTACGTCGGAGGTCGACAGGGTGAGCACCTGGTCTTCCGGGGGTGGCAAGGCTTTGGTAGCCGGCTCCCTGTTGTCCCTGTCAAAGCGAGCGTAGAAGTTGTTAAGCTCCTCCGGAAGGGAGGCATCGCTAACCGGGGGGCTAGTGTTTTTGCTCTTGTAGTCAGTGATGGACTGGATGCCTTGCCACATGCGCCGGGGGTCCGAGTTGTTGTGGAAATGATCCTCTATCCGCAGTGTCTGTTTCCTTTTGGCAGTCCTGATACCCTTTTTTAGGTTGGTCCTAGCTGCACTGTAAGCCGCCGCGTCGCCAGATTTAAGTGCTGCGTCGCGTGCTTTCAACAGCGAGCGGACCTCTCCGTTCATCCAGGGTTTCTGGTTGGGGTATGTCCTGATATTTTTATGGGTCGTGACGACCTCGACGCAACTGTTAATGTAGAATAGCACTGTGGATGCGTATTCCTCGATGTCATTATGGGCAATTGGGGTTTGAATCCTGAATCATATTTGTAATGTTATTTTTACTAGAGATAAATATTTAATTTTTCCTGTTCAATTCTTTAACTATATCAGTAAATCTCCTGTGATGTGACTTACGATAAGTCGAAGGATACGATACTTCATAAGGACAGGAGCATTATACCATGTAAAATACATTGGAGGGGATTTCCCTGGGTCTGTGACCAGCTGAATTGGATCACCTGAGTGTAATGAATATTGAAAATTGTTTGGGTTCGTTTACAGTCATGCGCGTCAACTCACCTGATTTTCTTATATTCACTGCACCAAAGGGCAGTCCAGGGAACTTGGGGCAGACCCAGGAAAGTCTCCCCAATGTATTATTCTGCTGCTAAAATGTACGTGTGTCTTTATTTAAGGTGCAACGTCTAGTTGATATTAAGTTAACCCTGGTTGAGTTCAGTCAAAGGTTAATCAGGCTGGAGATCAGAACATTGGCTTTGTTTGTGGGAAGGTCAGTTAAGAGCCTGCAGATATTGTGACTCCTGTATTGGCTGTTCCTGGAGAGTATTTCTGAACATTGAAAATAACTGTCTTTATTTCTTTATACTTTTTTTTAAAAAGTGCGACACGGGCGGTGTGTGGCATCTGAACCAATATGGACCAAAAAGTATGCGGATGCGTAAGTTAAATATATATATATATGGATCATTCACTTCTCTGCTGTAGTAATCTGATTAATCCTTAATTTATACTGAAGTTGAGTTGGAGGAGTTGAGTTCGAGGAGTTGAGTTGGAGGAGTTGAGTTGAGTTAGTTGAGTTGAGTTGGAGGAGTTGATTTGAGCTGGCAGAGTTGAGTTGAGTTGGAGAAGTTGAGTTGGAGGAGTTGAGTTGGAGAAGTTGAGTTGGAGGAGTTGAGTTGAGTTAGTTGAGTTGATTTGGAGGAGTTGAGTTGAGTTGGAGAAGTTGAGTTGAGTTGGAGGAGTTGAGTTGAGCTGGAGGAGTTGAGTTGATTTGGAGAAGTTGAGTTGGCGGAGTTGAGTTGAGTTGGAGGAGTTGAGTTGAGTTGGAGAAGTTGAGTTGAGTTGGAGAAGTTGAGTTGAGTTGGAGGAGTTGAGTTGGAGGAGTTGAGTTGAGTTGGAGGAGTTGAGTTGAGTTGGAGGAGTTCAGTTGATTTGGAGAAGTTGAGTTGGTGGAGTTGAGTTGAGTTGGAGGAGTTGAGTTGAGTTGGAGGAGTTGAGTTGGAGGAGTTGAGTTGAGTTAGAGGAGTTGAGTTGGAGGAGTTGAGTTGAGTTGGAGGAGTTGAGTTGGGGGAGTTGAGTTGGAGGAGTTGAGTTGAGTTGGAGGAGTTGAGTTGGAGGAGTTGAGTTGAGTTGGAGGAATTAAGTTGAGTTGGAGGAGTTGAGTTGAGTTGGAGGAGTTGAGTTGAGTTGGAGGAGTTGAGTTGAGTTGGAGAAGTTGAGTTGGAGGAGTTGAGTTGAGTTGGAGGAGTTGAGTTGAGTTGGAGGAGTTGAGTTGGAGGAGTTGAGTTGAGTTGGAGGAGTTGAGTTGAGTTGGAGGAGTTGAGTTGGAGAAGTTGAGTTGGAGGAGTTGAGTTGAGTTGGAGGAGTTGAGTTGGAGAAGTTGAGTTGGAGGAGTTGAGTTGAGTTGGAGGTGTTGAGTTGAGTTGGAGGAGTTGAGTTGGAGGAGTTGAGTTGAGTTGAAGGAGTTGAGTTGAGTTGGAGGAGTTGAGTTGAGTTGGAGAAGTTGAGTTGGAGGAGTTGAGTTGAGTTGGAGGAGTTGAGTTGAGTTGGAGGAGTTGAGTTGGAGGAGTTGAGTTGAGCTGGAGGAGTTGAGTTGGAGGAGTTGAGTTGAGTTGGAGGAATTGAGTTGAGTTGGAGGAGTTGAGTTGAGTTGGAGGAGTTGAGTTGAGTTGGAGGAGTTGAGTTGAGTTGGAGAAGTTGAGTTGGAGGAGTTGAGTTGAGTTGGAGGAGTTGAGTTGAGTTGGAGGAGTTGAGTTGGAGGAGTTGAGTTGAGTTGGAGGAGTTGAGTTGAGTTGGAGGAGTTGAATTGGAGAAGTTGAGTTGGAGGAGTTGAGTTGAGTTGGAGGAGTTGAGTTGGAGGAGTTGAGTTGGAGAAGTTGAGTTGGAGGAGTTGAGTTGAGTTGGAGGTGTTGAGTTGAGTTGGAGGAGTTGAGTTGAGTTGGAGGAGTTGAGTTGGAGGAGTTGAGTTGGAGGAGTTGAGTTGAGTTGGAGAAGTTGAGTTGAGTTGGAGGAGTTGAGTTGGAGAAGTTGAGTTGGAGGAGTTGAGTTGAGTTGGAGGAGTTGAGTTGAGTTGGAGGAGTTGAGTTGGAGGAGTTGAGTTGAGTTGGAGGAGTTGATTTGAGTTGGAGGAGTTGAGTTGAGTTGGAGGATTTGAGTTGAGTTGGAGAAGTTGAGTTGAGTTGGAGGAGTTGAGTTGAGTTGGAGAAGTTGAGTTGGAGGAGTTGAGTTGGAGAAGTTGAGTTGAGTTGGAGGAGTTGAGTTGGAGAAGTTGAATTGGAGGAGTTGAGTTGAGTTGGAGGTGTTGAGTTGAGTTGGAGGAGTTGAGTTGGAGGAGTTGAGTTGAGTTGGAGGAGTTGAGTTGAGTTGGAGGAGTTGAGTTGGAGAAGTTGAGTTGGAGGAGTTGAGTTGAGTTGGAGAAGTTGAGTTGAGTTGAGTTGGAGAAGTTGAGTTGAGTTGGAGGAGTTGAGTTGGAGAAGTTGAGTTGGAGGAGTTGAGTTGAGTTGGAGGAGTTGAGTTGAGTTGGAGGAGTTGAGTTGAGTTGGAGGAGTTGAGTTGGAGGAGTTGAGTTGAGTTGGAGGAGTTGAGATGAGTTGGAGGAGTTGAGTTGAGTTGGAGAAGTTGAGTTGAGTTGGAGGAGTTGAGTTTAGTTGGAGAAGTTGAGTTGGAGGAGTTGAGTTGAGTTGGAGAAGTTGAGTTGAGTTGGAGGAGTTGAGTTGAGTTGGAGAAGTTGAGTTGGAGGAGTTGAGTTGAGTTGGAGAAGTTGAGTTGAGTTGGAGGAGTTGAGTTGAGTTGGAGAAGTTGAGTTGAGTTGGAGAAGTTGCGTTGAGTTGGAGAAGTTGAGTTGAGTTGGAGAAGTGTTAATCTCAAACAGGCCATTTGGCCCAACTGGCCCGTGCCGGTGTTTATGCTCCACACAAGCTTCCTCCCATCCCTCTTCTAGATGGTGTGAATGTTAATACCTTGACGGAGTAAAGGATAATCTCAGTTTGGGGTGGGGTTTGATAAGACACTTTCTTGGGGCAGTAAGGAGAGAGCTGTTGCTGCATCTAACCTGCACTGTATCTGAACTAGAAGAGCTGGGAGAGAAATTGAAAATGATTTAATTCACCAGCACTGATTGCCAGTGGGCACACAATTCTCCTCCTCAATGAAGCAAATATTGTAAACAAATCTGGGGGAAAAAAAGTTCAATTGGAACAATTTGGATTGCTAATTCAATTCCGAGCTTTCCCATATATACCGCAAGGTTGGCTAAATCAGCTGATTTGTTAAATTCACTGTGCTTCAGGGCAAACAGGTTGCTACAATTTGTAGACAACCATAAAACAAGGTAAAACATAACTACCTGAAATACAATTACACAAAACTAAAGCTCCACAGGCCTACTTTTTGCTGCTAATTGAAGTTGTTTTTATATAGCAACAAAGTGATCAATGAAATGTTGAGAAAACTTACGACATGCTGGTTCTTCAGTGATAAATGTAATCTTGCTTTTATTTTTGTTGTAAGGCAGAGAAATGATTGATATTGATTTTGCTGTCTGACAGTGACTAATGTGTGTAAGTGTGTCAAACTACTCAGCGTGTACTCTGAAAATGGAGTTTGCTGCTAGACTATAAAAGCATCACGATCCTAGGCTCAAGTTTCCATCCTTACTTGAGTAGCACAAACTGCTGCTTATTTTTACATCAGTCCACAGTTTTGTTCTTTTAATCAGCAGAATTATTTTTATTGTCAAAATTAAATACTATAATTGATTGGCTGGTAAGCTTAAGAACATAAGAATTAGGAGCAGGAGTAGGCCATACAGCCCTTTGAGCCTGCTTCGCCATTCAATAAGGTCATGACTGATCTTCGACCTCAACTCCACTTCCCCGCCCAATCCCCATATCCCTTGATTCCCTTAGATGACTGCAGTGTTCAGTGCCATTCACAATTCCTCAGATAATGAAGCAGTCCATGCCCGCATGCAACAAACCCGGACGACGTTTAGGCTTGGGCTGATAAGTGGCAGGTAACATTTGCGCCACAAAAGTGCCAGGCAATGACTATCTCCAACAAACGAGAGTCTAACCACCTCCCCATGACATTAAATGGCATTACCATTGCCGAATCCCCCACTATCAACATCCTGGGGGTCACCGTTAACCAGAAACTTAACTGGACCAGCCATATAAATACTGTGGCAACAAGAGCAGGTCAGAGGCTAGGTATTCTGTGGTGAGTGTCTTACCTCCTGACTCCACAAAGCCTTTCCACCATCTACAAGGCACAAGTAAGGAGTATGATGGAATACTCTCCACTTGCCTGGATGAGTGCAGCTCCAACAACACTCAAGAAGTTCGACACCATCCAGGACAAAGCAGCCCGCTTGATTGGCACCCCATCCACCACCTTAAACATTCACTCCCTCCACCACCGGCGTGCCGTGGCTGCAGTGTATACCATCTACAAGATGCACTGCAGCAACTCGCCAAGGCTTCTTCGGCAGCACCTCCCAAACCCGTGACCTATTCCACCTAGAGGGACAAGGGCAGCAGGCGCATGGGAACACCACCACCTCCAAGTTCCCCTCCAAGTCACACACCATCCTGACTTAGAAGTATATCGCCGATCCTTCATCGTCACTGGGTCAAAATCCTGGAACTTCCTACCTAACAGCACGTGGGAGTACCTTCACCACACGGACTGCAGCGGTTCAAGAAGGCGGCTCGCCACCTTCTCAAGGGCAACTAGGGATGGGCAATAAATGCTGGCCTTGCCAGCGACGCCCAGATCCCATAAGCAAATTTTTATTTTAAAGTCCAAAAATGTTTCTGTCTCAGCCTTGAGTGGATTCTAGGACTAGGGGGCATAGTCTAAAAATTAGAGCCAGACCTTCCAGGAGTGAAATTAGGAAATACTTCTACACACAGACGGTGGTAGAAGTTTGGACATCTCTTCCGCAAATGGCAATTGATGCTAGATCAATTGTTAATTTAAATCGATGATTGATAACTTTCTGATAACCAAAGGTATTAAGGAATATGGACCAAAGGCCATATGGAGTTAGGTCGCAGATCAGCCATGATCTCATTGAATGGCAGAGCAGGCTCGAGGGGCTGAGTGGCTGTCTCCTGTTCCTATGTTCCTTGAACATACTCAACAACTCAGCATCCACAGCCTTTTGAATCTTCCAAAGATTCACAACCCACTGAGTGAAGAAATTCCTCCTCATCTCAGTCTTAAATGGCCGACCCCTTACCCTGAGACTATGTCCCCTTCAGTTAGCTTGACTAACTGATTGGCGTTTAATTGTTGTTAGATGGCAAACTTAAAACTTTGTTGCCTCAAAAAACCCTGCATTGTCAGATCCTGTATCTAGTTGTCTTCTGACCATGATTGCATTTTCTTCCCCACCCCCACCCCCAACATTTTCAAAAGTAAATTGCCCGTTGTAGTGTATGTAACCGTCTACCTTTAAGAGACTATTGTATGTAACCGTTCACCTTTAAGAGAACTATTTTAGGTGTGGCACTACTTGTTTGGCTTCTGTATACGGTAATACCGACGGTGACCACACCGGTATATAAGTGCTGTGGCATGATTTATAGGGCAGATTCGCCCTGACCTTCGAATAGTAAAGTCCTGTTGTATGTTACTCCTGAAGTCTGTGTCGTAATTAACTGCACAACCCACAGACTTTACAGTGGCGAC
Organism: Somniosus microcephalus; assembly: GCF_052327205.1. Taxonomy (NCBI): domain Eukaryota; kingdom Metazoa; phylum Chordata; class Chondrichthyes; order Squaliformes; family Somniosidae; genus Somniosus; species Somniosus microcephalus. Next base: position 23,884,495 of record NC_141012.1, read on the forward strand.
GAGTCCGATCGTACCCTGCGGCAACAATAATTTCAAAGTAACGAAAGAGCATCGAAAAGAGGCAACCGCCCTCGTCATTCGGCTGGGAGAAAACTCAAGGCTGCAGCAATAGAAAGGAGGAAGACTTTAGCGACAAAAACTTCCATCAGCAACAGGCACTGACTGTCCCTTCTGCCACGGTGACTGTGAGTAAGGGAAAGTGAAAAGAATAGCCGGAGGATAAGGGCTGGGCACTCGACCATGGTCGAGGGGGAAAAGGAGCCGGACAAAAAGTCGGGTCCAACGGCGTCGTGAGAGACCGCGACCGGCGGGAAAAGCCGGGCGGTGACCGAAGCCACGAAGCGCTGCGACCGGGAGCGTAGGCGCGGGAAGAGAGAAACTCAGCCGCAGCCGGGGAGAGAAGCACCGGACTGCGAGAGGGCTGGGAGGCGCGATTGGGGTCCGAGCGAGCGGGAGAGGCAGAGCCGACCAAGAGAGACTGCGCGAGAGCCAGTCCAGCGGCTGAACTGTCCTCCGTCAACGGGGTGTAACCAGCGCCGGTAGAGCCGAGCGAGCGGGAGAGAGGCAGAGCCGAGCAAGGGGAACTGTGCGAGAGCCAGTCCAGCGGCTGAACTGTCCTCCGTCAACGGGGTGTACCCAGCGCCGGTAGAGCCGAGCGAGCGGGAGAGAGACAGAGCCGAGCAAGGGGAACTGTGCGAGAGCCAGCCCAGCGGCTGAACCTGTTCGCCGTCAACGGGGTACCCAGAGCCGGTCGCCCTGCCATAAAATAAAAAAAAAGGGAAAGCCTTGAAGCCGACGCGCAGGCTGTGAACCTGAAAGCCAGCGGCCGTCGCCCGTGGGGAAGGTGTACCCCTCCCGCCAGGGAAGAAACGCGGGAAGCCGCCATTAGGCGGGGAAGAAGACAGAAGCGGGAAACCGCCATTGAAGTGGGCGGGGAGAGAAGATAAGAGCGGGAAACCGCCATTTTCACGGGAAAACCGCCATCTTAGAAAAAAAAAGAAATAATAATTTAAAGAAATACTTGTGTTGTTCCCAAAGAGAGGAAGATGCCTAAGCGTGGTAACATCAACGATTTTAATTCCGAGGTAGAAGACTGGGCCACGTACGTGGAACGCATTGAGATCTATTGTGAGGCCAATAAAATAGAAGAAGATGACAAAGCTATAACCTTGCTGAACTCGATGGGCGCAAAGACATACGGGCTCTTGAAGCATCTACTAGCACCAGCTAAACTGGCGGATCAGACTTTCGATGATATTGTGGCTGTCCTGAAGGACCACTTGAACCCTACACCATTGATGTTGGCGGAACGATTCAAATTCTATGTGAGAACGCAACGGAAAGACGAAAGCAACGCAGAATACTTGGTCGAACTGCGTAGACTAGCGAAATACTGCCAGTTTGGAGGGAATCTGACAGAGGCATTGCGAGACAAGTTCGTGTGCGGGTTGGCAAAGGAAGGAACGCAAAAGCGACTACTCGAAGAGAATGACCTTACACTTGACAGGGCTGTCCTTATTGCAGCATCGCACGAAGCCGCAGCGAAGGGAACTGCGGAAATGCAGCTAAAGACAGCAACACTAAGTGTGGATCAAATTACCTCGACAACAACAAAATGTTATCGTTGTGGGAAGACAACACACGACCAGAACCAATGCTGGTTTAAGAACCAGGAATGTAGGAAATGTGGCAAACTGGGTCACATAGCTAAGGTATGCCGGTCAGGGAAGAAGACTAACAACCAAAGGACCAACAACCAAGGGAAGCCATCACAGGAAAAGTACAACAAGGTACACAAGGTGGCTGAGAAGAGTTCAGACGAACAGAATTCAGACTCAGACCCAAACGGCCAGGAGCTGGGTAGTCTGAGAATTCACAATGTGAGTAAGGAAGCTGACCTACAAACTATCTGGGTCATGCTAAAAATAGCTGGAATCCAAGTGAAAATGGAGTTGGACACTGGATCAGCTCTATCAGTCATAAATCGAAGGGATTACCACCGGCTATTCTCACATATACCCTTAAGAGATACCAAGTTCGTATTGCAGACATACACGGGGCATAAAGTATACCCCATGGGAAAGATAAGAGTCAAAGTGAGAGATAGGGGTAAAGAACACCCAAGAATGAACTTATACGTACTACATGAGGGAGGACCACCACTTCTAGGACGGGAGTGGATCAAGAAAATAGACATGGAATGGCACTATCTAAAAGCCATAATGAGTGAGGACTCGGTGCAGACAATCAGCTCAGATTCTGAAACGGATGACGATAAGACCAACCCAAATATGAAAGACAAGGCTGAAATGGACTTGCCGACGAAGGTTGGAAAAACGAAGGCATGCATAAAGGCTTATGCTCCAGAGAAGAACAAAGTTTCAGAACAGAACTCCACCGAACAACGACAACCTAGTTCGACAGAAAATTCTGAGCCTGTTCAAGTTACGGACATATCCATGACGGAAGAACACCGAGCTCGGACTCAAACTTATTTCAAATTACGACAACAATTAGAACAATTGAGTTACCGTCTCGTACAAGAGATGAAAACAATGAAAAAGTTCTATGACACCGAATGGGAGAATCTGGAAAGACAACAGAAGCAGCTAGCTCAAGCAGAGAGCGACCATAGAGCCATCATGACCAATTACCGATCACATCTCCCTTATGCTGTTCAGGAGTTAGAATATTTGCAGGAAGAAGCAAATGAAGAGGAATCTTCAGGAAGCCAGGATTTTATTCCAGTTCTTCTCTACGACTCCTTACAAGAGAAGTTGAATGAACAGTATGAACAGGCCCAGGCTACAATTCTGGAAGGGGTTAACTCGGCAACCTCCGAAAAGCTAGTTTCAGTGGAAGCATATGAGCAACTGAAGGTTGAACATGAGCAAGAAGTCCAAAGGCTGCAGGAAATTCTTGATGAGCTCAAGGCCAAGACAGACTCATCGGTAGAAGTTCCATCCATAGATGAGAAATTAGAGGTGAAAGACATGGCAGAACCTGAAAGACAAGATGTACAAGAACTCATAAAAATATTAAAGGAAACCCAAGACAAATATGGGGCGGCAATGACCGAGATTCAACAACTTGAAGAACAGATTCAACTGGGAATCCGTTCAGTGGAAGAAAAGGGAACTGTAAGAAACACAGAGACTGTAAGAATGGCCTCTGAACATGAGCTAGAGAGCATCAAGGTGCAACTTCTCCGAGCGCTGGAAGCCAAAGTACAAGAGGAAAAGAAGGTGAAAGCATTGGAGGAAAAGGTGGATGAAATGGAGAAGACTCTGACCCACAGTGTTCCCGTGGAAGAGTTAACGGTCAGCCAACTCCTTCATATGCTGAAGGACAAGACTCTACAATGGGAACAATCTGAACATGAGCTTCAATCTTCAAAGGGAAGGAGTTCGGAGCTCTCAAAAGTTATGGAAATAGCTGAGGTTGCAACACAGATTTTACAGGGATGCCAAAAGTACGCTGAATCACGTCAATGTGAACAGCAGAATGTTGAAACAGCTGCTCCAGTAGAAGGATTGAATAGCCTGATCAATCAATCCCCGAGGGAAGGGGAAGTGTTGAAATCACAAACGAGGTCATTAGTGAAGGATTTGCAGGAAACCCAGGAAGAGCGGGATGAATATGAATGCATGAAGAAGTCTCTTCAGGAAAGATGTCTAGGGAGGGAACAACAGTCGGCTAACGTCCAGTTGGGTACGGAAGAAGTAGCAGGCCCTCTCGCTAGACTAGCTCAGGACGACACCGAATATTACCATGACCTGTTGAGTGACACTGAATATTACGAGGGTCTGGTCTGCCCAGCTTGTGATGAAAACTCCCAAAGTGCAGAAATCAGGATGAAGCACTTAAAGTCGAAGGAACATAGAGAGATGGTGGCGCTACAGCTGGCAGCTGATAAGGGAGCCCCGAGAGTCTCCAAGAAGCAGAAAAGAAAAAGAAGAAGCAGAAGATGATAACCATCAAAATCATTATCACTCCTACCAGATCATGCACGTGGGCCCTACAAAGGGAGATAAATCAGTTGGAAAGTAAGGAAAATTACCAAGGCAATACAGCTGTTTGTAAAAGTCAGCATTGCTGGTTCAGCAGGACGGGAGTTCAAGCTGTTACGTCAAGGGGAAGACTAGTGGAGGAGTCACGCTAGCAATGTGAACCGGCTACACCACAGCGATGTTGTTCGGACCGAGTCAAGACTAGAGACTGAATCTATACACTGTTCCCACAGAGACTGAACCTGTGAACTGTTTCCCACAGAGACTATATCTGTAAATTGTTTACCTGAAGTTGAATATATGTATGTTAATGAGAAATAGTATGTTGTAAGCTAAAAAGGGAGGATTGTAGTGTATGTAACTGTCTACCTTTAAGAGACTATTGTATGTAACCGTTCACCTTTAAGAGAACTATTTTAGGTGTGGCACTACTTGTTTGGCTTCTGTATACGGTAATACCGACGGTGACCACACCGGTATATAAGTGCTGTGGCATGATTTATAGGGCAGATTCGCCCTGACCTTCGAATAGTAAAGTCCTGTTGTATGTTACTCCTGAAGTCTGTGTCGTAATTAACTGCACAACCCACAGACTTTACACCCGTGGTATTGCTTATAGTCAGTTGTTGAATATAAGTTATTTTATCGAGAAGATGGCAAGGGAAAGGGGCTTCAGAAACTAACTGCACGGAATCACCCAATGGCTAGAGTCTGCAATTGCATTGCGGTAGTTGACATGGCAAAGCTGAATGGGAAGTGGTGACATAGCAATTTGCAATGGTAAAAGTTGACAGAGAAGCATGAAAAATAATTGGGACAACAGGGAGTAAAGTTTATGGAGAGGAAGTACGTGCAAATTTTTAAATAATATACATAGATAATACCATCCTAACTGCCGTGGACCAATATTTCCCTCAATTTGTCTGCGAACGAGATCATGATTAAGGTTTGGTAGACTGCCATCATCTAGTTACAGAGGATTGGGCTCTAATGCATTGTGTGATAGAATACTTCACCATGGAGTTGAGTCAATGATGAGTTACTGACTTTAGCTCTGCCGTTTTAGGGAAACGCCAAATAGAGATAAGACAGTTTCTCACAGTGAGGGAGAGAAGCAGGGAGGCACAGCCGACAAGGCTACTCTTGTGTACTTGCTGAATTGGTAGAAGCCAGAGATGGTTGTGGTATGAGGAGCTCCTCAAAGAGAGGGAATATACTTCTCCTACGGAATAACAAAATAGGTACAGGATTTCCAGAGTTCATAACTTGGACACACCCAGTATTAGAGCATTTCTGCTGATGTTGTTATGTCACATAAGGGTTGTGAGTGGAGTGAGATCCTCATTCTCACAATGTCTTTGCATAATTCTTTCCTCCCCCCGCCCCCAATTTTCTCTTCTACTCTACAGAAAGTGCTGACATCTGCTGGTGTAATCTTCCACAGGGAAAGGCTGCCCTCTGGTATCTCACCTCAATGGTGATTCTTCATGTGTAAACCTGGACTAAATCCTAAAGTTTCCTCACCTGACATTCTCACACACAAGGGAGGCGATTTCAATTTCCAGGGTAAATCGAGCGGGCAGTGGGTGGGATACAGATTCAGATTACAATAAACACACATAATGATTACATACTTTAATTTCTGTCTACTGAGATAGTCATTTATCGTGTTTGTTTGGACAATAGATGCCTATTGATTTGTATCTTTGCTATCTGATGACTTTGGTGGGAGGCCTGATTGACTTTCATGGTCTGTTATCATTAGCATTAACTAGGTGAGCTGCCAGCACAAATTGTGCTGCTTGGAGACAACTCATTGTTTGGGAGGGCTGGAAAGATCCCAAGCAGCTGGGGTGGGGGGTCAAAGGAGCAATTTATTTTACCATCGGAGACATTTAAACAGCAGGAAGGAGTTGAAGTTAAGGAATCCTTTAAGGCTTAAAACTCCCAAAAGGATCAATGCAAAATGTGTGCCAGGCCTGCTTCTAGCTTTCCCTGACTGCAGCTAATGATTCCTTCAATTAGTGCTGGAAATGGCCGCCTCCTGACCTGTACCGCCCATGATTTGTGGATGGGTTGTGGAAAGTGCTCATCAACATGAAAATCATGTTGGGATCTTAACTGTGCTGTTTGATCCTATTTTACACTTTTAATTAGGTCTCTGCCTATTTGCAGCGGGAGCCATCGCTGTTTAAATCATAGTTCACCTGAAAATCGAAATGGGCGAACCTCCAGTGGTAAGTTGGCAGAACTTTTGCTTTGCTTTTTTTGACCCACTACTGCCCCGTTTACAGGCATAGATGAAATCCAGCCCCATGCACTTTCCAGCAGGATAATAATGACGAATGGGAAACCTGGCTGATTTTTCCCCTTCCCTCACCCGGGGGCACTTACCATTGCCCCAGTTGAGAACAGCTAACTCAGTACAGATCAAGGACTGAACTTGGGATCTTCACCGTCTGTATTGTATTGATTTCTTTGTGGGTTCAATGACGACACATTGATGAAAGAGATTCTATTTTAATCTAAAGTTTGTTCATCTAATTTAACAGCATTACAGGAGACACCATCTTAGTGATCCATCTAAAACGAAACCAAAACTAACCTGCTTGTCTCTCACATGCCCTCTGCTGGTCAGGCATAAGTAATCAATCAGGCAAACATGCTGGTAAGGCATAAATAATCAAACAGGCAACTACCATCACTATTTGCTGATATCATTACCTCTCCCTTTCTTAAAACAAAAGTATTTTACTTTTATCTAACAACATGTTTTCTTTGTATTACTCTGCATTTTAACTGTAACACTTAATGAACTTACATTATCATTATCATGATCAAGGTTTTTTAACTTTGCTTTGTGTGTTCACATGAAATATGTAAATACACTAGAACTTGAAGAAAGAATAAGATAACATTACTTCCTTCTATAACAAGAGTCCTTAAATTTGCTCAATGAGTCTCTCAGGAGGCTTCACGTGTCTTGAGGATTTTCTGATTGATTGTCCTTGAATCTGAGTTGTTGCCTCAGATGATGGTTTCTCAGCTGTGTGATCAGGTTGTTCAACAGTATCAGTCTTTTGACCTGCTGTGTGATCAGGTTGTTCAACAGTATCAGTCTTTTGACTTGCTGTGGCTGGTCCCATGAGAAGATCTCGACGATTTCTTCTCAGAACAGCACCCTCATCTGTCTGAATGGTGTATGATCTTGGTTGAACTTCACTCAGGACAGTTCCCTTCTGAGTCCATATGTTTGTTTTGTCTTTGAACCTTACTTGGTCACCAGTGTGGAGTTCAGGTAGGTTTTGTGTTCCTCTGTCATAGTAGTACTTTTGCTTTTCTTTCTGTTGTTCTTTGAACTTCCTCACTTTCTCCCCCTCTTTTGTTTTCAGGAGGTTCTCCGGGATGAGTAGGTTTGACCTTAGCCGACGTCCCATAAGGAGTTGGGCTGGTGACATACCACACTCGAGCGGCATTGTGCGGTATACAAGCATGCTTTGGTAGAAGTCAGTTCCACTGTCTTTTGCCTTGTACATCAGTCTTTTCACTGTCTGGACCGATTTTTCCACTAGTCCATTGGACTGTGGAAAGTGAGGACTTGACGTTGTGTGGACAAAGTCCCACTCTTTGGCAAAGTGTCGGAAACTTGCATTGTAAAACTGGGGTCCGTTGTCTGTGAAGACCTCGCTTGCCACGCCATGTCTGGAGAATATGGCTTTCATACATGTTATCACAGCATCTGTAGTGGTGGTGCACAGTCTACAAACCTCTGGATACAGGGAGTAATAGTCTGTGACTACAAGATAGTCCTTCCCTTGACATACGAATAGGTCAGCGCCTACCTTCTGGTAAGGTCTGTCTGGCGCTGGGTGTGGCTTTAGTGGTTCTACAGGATTGTTTGCTTGATATTTCAGGCATATTGTGCAGTTTGACACCTCATTTGTCACATCTTGGTTGATTCGTGGCCAGTACATCACCTCTCGTGCTCTTTTCTTACACTTTTCGATTCCCAGATGTCCTCCATGGATCCTTTTTAGCATCTCTTTTCTCAGACTCTTTGGGATAACTATTTTACTTCCTTTGTCGATGATGTCTTCGACCACTGATAGTTCCGCCCTGCAGTTCCAGTACTCTGCCATGTCAGGTGAGCAGTCTTGCTTCATGTTGGGCCATCCATCCAAGATGCTTTTCCTCAGTCGTCTCATTGTTTCATCTTTGTTTGTCTCAGTCTTTATGAGCTCCATTTTTGCATCTGCTATGGGCAGTGCACTTGTGATCATGTCCACGTAGGCGTTCACTTTTTCATCCATTTTGGTGTTTGCGGGCTCACTTGGGTCAACAGCTCTGGACAACGTGTCTGCTGTATACATCAGCTTAACCGGTGTGTACGCAACATTCAGTGTATAGCGTTGCAGCCTGATCATCATTCTTTGTATTCTAAGCGGACAGCTATTTAGTAGCTTTTGGAACAATGCAATCAAGGGCTTATGGTCAGTGTCTACACTGATTGCTTGTCCTGTCACAAACTGGTGAAATCTTTCACAGGCATATGTGATGCTGAGCAGCTCCTTTTCTATTTGAGCATATCTCGTCTCCGCGTCTGTCATTGAGCGTGATGCATATGCAATAGGTTGCCAGTAGTCATATTTTTGCAGAAGAACGGCACCGAGCCCACTCTGTGATGCATCTGATGATATCTTGATGGGTCTCGCTGGGTCATAAAACCTCAGAACTGGTTCCTCTGTGAGCAGTTTCTTTAGATCGCTCCATGACTTCTCATGCTCATGATTCCATTCCCATACTATGTTCTTTTCAGTTAGTCTTCTCAGTGGCGCCATCTTTTCTGAGAGGTTGGATATGAATTTACCCATGTAGTTGATCATTCCATTAAACCTCTGCACGTCCTTTTTGCATTGTGGCTTTGGCATATTCTCGATGGCGGACACCTTTGTGGGATCTGGTCTGATGCCCTCACCGCTAAGGATATCTCCCACGAATGTCAGTTCTGTCACCCCGAGCTGGCATTTCTCTCTATTCAGCTTCAGGTTTGTTTTCCTTGTTGCTTCCAGCACTTTTTTCAGTCTCTCGTCATGCTCAGTTCTCGTGGTTCCCCATACTATGATGTCATCCATTGATGTATCAACTCCCTCCAGGTGCTCATAGATCATATGGATAGTTTTGTGATACACTTCAGGAGCTGAGGCAATGCCAAATGGTAACCTTAGGAATCTGTATCTGCCAAATGGACTGTTGAACGTGCACAGTCTTGAACTTGCCTCATCCAATTTCATCTGCCAAAATCCTGATGATGCATCTAACTTGCTGAAATACTTTGCATTTGCAAACTGTGACATGATTTCCTCACGTGTAGGAAGCTTGAAGTGCTCTCTCTTTATTGCTCTGTTTAGATCTCTTGGATCCAGGCAAATTCTGAGCTTTCCATTCTTTTTGTCCACAACGACGAGGGAACTCACCCACTCAGTTGGCTCATCTATCTTCTGAATCACGTTCAGGCTTTCCATCCTGTCCAACTCTGCCTTCAGTTGCTTTTGAAGAGCAAACGGAACTTTTCTGCATGGATGTATGACCGTTGGCATACTTTTATCTACTCTGATCGTGTGTTCTCCTGGAAGGCAGCCTAGACCCTGAAATAGGTCGTTGTACTCGTTCATGAGCTCATCATCGACTGTCTCTCCTTCGCTTTCCACAATGAGGACTCTCTTTACCAGGTTCAGTCTCTCACAGGCTTTTAAACCTAGTATGGCTTGCACATCCTTTGGCACCACGATTAATGCTAGTGTGTGCTCTCTGTCCTTGTGTGTTACTTTGACAATGCATCTTCCTTTCACTGGTATATCAGTACCTGAGTATCCTGTCACTTTCACTTTTATTCCATGTATCTTTGGTCTGGGTCTAATTTTCTTAAAATCAGTCTCTGATATCACATTAACTTGTGCTCCAGTATCCAATTTAAATGGAATGTGTATGTCATTCACTTTTAGTGTCAACATCCAGTCTCTTTTTTCTTTTTTGTTTTCAGACACGACATCCACAAAGAACTCCTCTATTTCGCTTTCATCTACTGTATGGACCTTGCTTTGTTGCGTTTGGTTCTTACAGCAACGGGCATAATGGTTGTTTTTGTTGCAACTATTGCATTTTTTACCATATGCTGGACACTTTTTTGGTGGATGCTGTGTACCGCATCGACTACATGACTTTCAATTGCCCCTTTCATTTTTGTTCACTGGCCACGCCTCTTTTTTCACATTGGCGCTCTTTTTGTTAAACGGTTTGTATCCGTTCATTCTCACTGCATCCACGTTGCAGCTACCGTCACTGAACAGCTCCTTTGCCTGCGACTTCACAGTCTCTGTAGCCCTACACAGTGCTATGGCTTTTCCCAGGTCTAGATCTTGCTCTCTTAGCAGTCTTTCCCTTAGACCATTATTTGGAATACCACACACCAGTCTGTCTTTTATCAGCGAGTCTGTCAGTCCCCCAAATTCACACGATTTGCTCCTGTTTCTCAGTTCAGTCACATACTGATCAATAGTCTCTCCCGTTTTCTGTACACATGTGAAAAATCTGTGCCTCTCAAACGTCACGTTATGTTTAAGTATGCAGTAGGCCTCAAACTGTTCCATTATTTTATCTAGCTTCATATTGTCTCCATCAGCAGCGAATGTGAAGTTATTATACACCTCCAGCGCTTCATCACCCACGACATGTAAGAACACTGCCGATTTCTTTTTATCTCTTTTCTCGTCAGCTCCGATTGCCGCTAAATACAACTCCAATCGTTGTTTGAATCTCCTCCAATTTTCAGCCACATTACCTGTCAACTGAAGCTTCGCCGGTGGGAGTAAACCTTCCATTTTTTCACTTCGTTAGCTATTCTCCAATGGTAAGTAACGATGTTCTCTTTTGGCTTGCTAATATGTGGAGAGCTGATTTAACTTCAGATTTTTCCTCTTCATCTCTTTCAATCACTTCTGACACCATGTATTGATTTCTTTGTGGGTTCAATGACGACACATTGATGAAAGAGATTCTATTTTAATCTAAAGTTTGTTCATCTAATTTAACAGCATTACAGGAGACACCATCTTAGTGATCCATCTAAAATGAAACCAAAACTAACCTGCTTGTCTCTCACATGCCCTCTGCTGGTCAGGCATAAGTAATCAATCAGGCAAACATGCTGGTAAGGCATCATAATCAAACAGGCAACTACCATCACTATTTGCTGATATCATTACATGTATGGCTTAGTATCACACAAGCCCCACACTTATCTAAACCTTTGAGGTAGGTGTACGTTTAATAAAATTCTTAGATCCAATAACAATCCTCTCCCAAAATATATTAACGTTTCTTCGGCTTTGGAGAATCCCATTCTAATAAAAATGGCTAGAAATGTTATATGCATTGCACAAGTCAGCAAACTACCCCAGTAATGCACAACACCCAGCAATATGGAGAAAACGCTGGTTATAAAATCTGCTTTTGTTTTATTATTATGATTTATAATTTATATGGTATTAAATGTGGATCAATATAAAAGCTGCAGAGATCATAGAATGGTCCACTAACTAAATTAATAAATTAGACAATGAAATTAATGATTGTTGTAATTAAAGATACTCTATTGACCTTTGGGATGTAGCTGAAATCCAATATTGATAGCAGCTTACAGCAATATAAAGAAAATCTTTATGTATGTGTGCTGATGCGTAATCCCCATTAACAAAGCTTTTGAAGATGTGTTCTTTTCCTGCAAAAATTGTGTGTGATCACTATAGAAAATTGTGTGTGATCACTATAGAAAATTGTGTGTGATCTATCAGTGTTTTATGACCGTAACACGTTCCTAGTTAGTTGCCTTCCTCCATCTGCTCCAACCACCCTCCTCGATGAATCACTTGCCATTGGCTTGGCTGAGAACTGAAAATGGCTTAGATCAGTGTGTTACCATAGCAACATCAGTTCAATAAAGTGAAAGGCAGCAGCAGAAATATGTGTCTGTTGAATTTTTCTTTTACGCAATGAAGTTGTTTTAGGATCGTTTCAGAACGGCAACGAATAGCTTTTGTAAATTGTTCTGTAAATAGGATCTTTTGGCTTGTTTACTAAAACTATTTGTACAGCAGTATGGAACCTCTGTTTTTAGTACATAAAATACCATGTTATTACATTAGAAGAGACGTTTCCTTTCAGGAACCCAATGGAGTCAGCAACTCTTGAATCCCAGTGGCTGCAGGATGTTCCCAGTGGGGATAATGCTGGCTGCGGAATGTTAAGACAATCATGGAAGTTGGGAAGCGACTATTTAGTTGATTTGACTTTTGTCCTTTTCTGAACAATCACTCTCTGGAAGTTATAGGTCATTGGGCCAGAGTTTACTGTAAAAATAACGTTGTGGCTCACAGCATTCACCATTGTTTACACGCAAATCAGACAGCAACTTCAGGCGAGCGCAGATGTGCAGTTAAATGCGGGAAATCTGGAAGTTGCTGTCTGAGAAGCGCCATTCCACCATAAGCTTCGCGAGACTGGCATCTCGCCGTCAGGCTGCCCATTCAAATGTATTGAATGGCGTGAAGTTCCTGTACTTATATCGTAGATACGGACTAAACTCGCCACAGAAAGTTAGGACTTGTCCATTTCAGTCTAAGTACCCCTTTTGATGGTGTGATCAGTCTTAATTACTACCAAACAACCTCTCTTGCACTGAAAATTAACTTGCAAAGTCTCATTCCTTCAGCTTTTAATTGTTGGTGAAGATTTTTTTTAACTTTTTCTTTTTGTCTCGTTTATCTCTTTCGCTCTCTCTTAATCCAATCTTTCTTTCTCTCATTTTTTATTTTGCTTTCTGTACCTGATTTGATATTGAACTTAGACTTCATGGCTTAGCTCTGCATTGTCAATGAACATTTCTTCAATCTGATTGGCTAAGGGGATACACAGGTCCCAGATGCCCTGTAGCGATGCCGTTTCCATCTCCCACTTACAGCAACTTGTGGCGCAAAAACTCACGGAGATTAAACGGGCAAGGGCGAGTCTAATGCACGGCGGGTGCCGTTCGTTCGCCTATTATATAAATTCTGGCTCATTGTCTTTCTCTTGAAATATAATTCTGTGTATTCGGCTATGATTTGAAATCCAGGAATGAATACCACTGCAAAATGTGAGTACTTCTTGAATTGCTGCTCAGTTGTACCAGAGATGAAATGTGATAACTTTAATAAGAAAAAGATCATATAGATCTCCAAACTGTCCTGTGATGTTTCATTAATAACAAGTGTACAGGGTGTGTAATTTATTTGAATTGATCCTGTAGGAAATGTGATGTTTCCTGACAGAATCTCCTGAATCCCAAAGGACTTTTGAATAAGACACTCTGCAGAATTAAGTATCTTGGTCACGATGCTTAGGATTTATGTTCCATAAAATTTGCTCTAAAATACAAGAAGATATTTGTTTTTAACTGCTGAACACTAAGTCCATAAAACCTTGCGAATAAGTGTTTAATAAATGGCAAAGATTGCCAGTAGAAAACTAATGTTTAATGCAAGCTATGGGATAAAGTTGATGTTTCTCCATATTTGAAAAGAAGCTCAGTGAATTGGAACAATGGTGGTTTCCCCCTATTTTCATTTCTGTGATGTTTCTGCCCAATTTGAACCACTGTAGCTGACACTCTGCGGGTTGTTTTCAGCTGTAATAGTCATAATAGGGTTTAATTTTAGGGTTATTAAAAAAGAGCACTGTATTAGTTTAATAGAGATAATCAGCTTTAACTCTGTGATGATTAGAATAACATGTCTCCTCCATCAAGATTCAATATAAGATTAAAAAAAGTATCTTCTATTTCCAACTGTAATATATGGTGATATGCTACGTAAAGGAAACACAATAGAGATCAATGGTTTGTTTTGCTTATATCAGCAATCTCTACTGTGTATTCTATTTGTATGGTAGACTCCTCTGTATTAGAAACCTTTGAATCCCTTATCTAATTGTTTCTATTAAACAAACACAATTAGGAGCATGTGTACTGATTCAGATTGACAATAACTGTCACATAAAAACTGAAGAACTAAAGTCATTAATCCGCCCATAATACAAGGTTTGCATTAGCTGATAAGAGATTGTAAATGATGCCCTCCTAAAGAAACTCCTTAGGATTCAGTTTGTGGTGTTAGGCTAAGGTTATTCAAAATCTATTCAATTATGTTTTCCATGCCTTACCTGCTTCTAAAGCAGCAATTACTAGGAAAGAATTAGCACTGTAATACTTGTCCAAGCACAGTGAATTTTAAGTTGCATTATTCACATCAAATTTGATTAATATTTCTGTTTAAAGTATTGTAAATCCTTGATTTTAAAGGCTCACATTTTGAGCACTGAACTGCTATTAATTTCTACAGCTCCGCTCCATTCATTATCCCCCAAATCTCCTGGGACTCTGTCAGCCCCTGTATAACCCCTGCCCTTTTCACCTTCCCTTTGTGGGCAACAGGGGGGTCCAAGCAGCTTCCTCTTAAGTTTCACACCTCATCACTTTCTGGGTGGCAAGACCTGGAAAATTATTCAATAGGGTTTAAATATTATAAATATGGTCAAACCTTTCCGTGTACTTTCTTATCAGATGTTCTAGTTCCCTATCTCATTCATAAAAGTCATGAAATTAAAAAAACTTAAGAGGACATGGAATGAGGGAAGACCATTGGGCCAATCAAATCCACTTCTTCCACAGATCATCTACAATCTACCCATGGACTCTACCTATCCAGTTAATCTCCCGAAGGAATGTTTTACATAAACTTTCCCTGATCTCTAAAGATAATGAAGCAAAATTCCAGAATGTTTATCTAGCCCCCTCAATTTCACAATTTAACTCTGGCCTACTGCTCTCCAAAGACAACATTCCACCCTCAGTTCTGGCAACCCCTCCCTATAACTTCAAATCAGATATGCAATTTCTTTTTGACGGGATTAATTCACAAAGCATTAACTGCTTTGCACATCTGTTCCATTATCTACTACTCCATGGAAAAAGTTTCTTCTAATCTAAATTCTTCCTTTGAGGCTGTTTAATTCCATCACTGTACCCACTACAGGAAACCTTTTTTTATCCAGCACGGATGGGACCAACGTGGTGCCGGTTCATCAAAAATTCCGGATAACCGAACGCTATAGTAAAAGATAGGGAGAGCTGACAGCTCCGTATAAAGCAACAAACCCTGTTGCTTAGCAACAACTGTAGAACAATGAACACAAGTTTCAAGCATCTCTGTAGCTTAGCAACAGCTTCAGCCACACCCTTGCACAGCACAGATGGAAGAAGGCAAATAAATATGAAGTAAAACCTACTCCTGAATTTTGCCGGTTAACCGAGATTTCCAGTTATTTAGGTGCCGGTTAAACAAAAGTTTCCTGTAGTTACGTGCCACAATCAGAGTCAATTGGGGATGGGCAATAAATGCCACAACCCGAGAATGAATTTTAGTAATTGCCATAGAAGTAGGGGCCCTGAAAATTTACAAGACTTCTTGTGCACACTTAGCAGTTACTCTAGCAGCAGTGCAGTGGAACGCCTGGGATATTGGCCCAGATTTTTCTCTCAGAGGCAAAAGAACAACGCTTGCCATTCACCACGCTGACAGCTGCCCACAGATCTTTTGCGGGCTTGTTGCCGGTGATTTCCTCTAATCAGATGTATTTTCCAGTGCAGCGCAGTACAGGGGATCTGTGGCATCTGCACAGGGAAAGAAACAGCGAGGCTCTTCAACCAATCAGAGTGAAGAATCCTCACTGAGGCATGCAGAGTCCAAACCAGGAAGTATAAAACAGGTAATATAAATTAGATTTAAATGATGTACAAAAAGCAAAATAAAGATTGGTAAATACAGATGGTATTAAGGGAGAGAGCTAAAAGAGACAGATGAAAAACTAAAAAAAATTATTTTACTTTTTATTTTTTGCTAATTTTCTTCTGAGAGAATGAGACTCCACACTTGTAGAATTAATTTTTCAGGGCCAGAGAGGTTGTTCAGCAGTAAGTATCACTTATTACGCTGTTGGAAACTCACTTACTCCTGAATGCACCAGCCCTAACTTATTCAGACATTTTTACTGAGCAAGTACAGCAAGTTCATGCTGTTGCAGTTATTTCAATGCTGAGTCTATCGGTGCAGACTGCAACAGCGCACCCTGTGGAAGAGCAGGGTATCTCTGACAGCAACTTCTGGATTTCCACATTTAACGGCGCATGTGCGTACTCCAGAAGTTGCTGTCAGATTTCGTCCATTATAGCGTTGATAGCCTCACCGTTAATCTCATCGCAAATTCCGGGCCAGTGTTTCCAAGGGCCCTTGTCTGGGGTGGAACCTGCATCTGCACCAAACATCGTCCCATCCTGTGAGTGGGTTGGGCTGGAGGCACGGACTCCCATTGTGTTTGAAGGTCCATGCCAAGTGAGAGGAGGCATACTGGCCTCCTAAAGTGTACAAGTTGGCCCTACTGGGGGAATGGGGTCCACATCAGGGTTCGGACCTGGATTCCCAAAAATGAAGGTAGAAATTTTTAAGACTCCACCCTGACACAGAGGGCCTCTGGGGGTCACGATCCTCTATTTTCTGGGGAGCAAGGCATCCAAGCAAGTTCCTCTCGAGTTTCCAGGTCTTTGGTGGGCCTGCAGTGCAGATTTCCCCCCACACTGAAGGTCCACTCATGGAAGACCCTCGTCCTGACCTCGCGACCTTTGGTGCAGCAGAGTTCTGTGGCAAGTGCGATCTCGGCATAACTGCTGGGATTGATCCCTCCTGGATCTTCAGTTCAGGGGGCCCATCTTGCATACAATTTTCTAAATGTAGCTGGTCAAATCCCTTTTAGATCTGTCCCAGTATTAAATTAGATTTGTGGCCACCAGCTTAATACTGGCTGCAAGCTGCCAGCGAATGATCAATAATAATGCCCAAGTGATTACCCTCACTTACTCAGAGAGGGGAAAGAAAAGCAACAGGGCTGCAGAAATCCATCTACTAACCAGCCTCCATATTTCAGAGGAAACGTTAAACCGAGGTCCCATTAGCCCTCTAAAGTGGGTGTAAAAGATCCCATGGCACTATTCGACAGAGAGTGGGGGAGTGCTCCGCGGTGTCCTGGCCAATATTTATCCCTCAACCAACATCACTAAAACAGATTATAAGAACATAAGAACATAAGAAATAGGAGCAGGAGTAGGCCAATCGGCCCCTCGAGCCTGCTCCGCCATTCAATAAGATCATGGCTGATCTGATTCTAACCGCCAATCCACTATCACAGAACCATCTCCTGAATCTAACAGAATTAGACACACGAAATAGGAGCAGGATCAGGCTACACGGCCCCTGGGCCCGCTCCGCTACCCACAGGGCCATGACCGATCCGAACCTAGACTCATGTCCAAATTCCTGCCCGCTCCCTGTAACCCTTAATTCCCTTTACTTCTAGGAAACTGTCTATTTCTGTTTTAAATTTATGTAATGATGTAGCTTCT
Source organism: Somniosus microcephalus (assembly GCF_052327205.1). Taxonomy (NCBI): domain Eukaryota; kingdom Metazoa; phylum Chordata; class Chondrichthyes; order Squaliformes; family Somniosidae; genus Somniosus; species Somniosus microcephalus. The sequence goes on from NC_141012.1 coordinate 23,902,051, forward strand.
ACAGCTTTTTGGGGCAGCATATTCCATGGACCTACCACCCTCTGAGTGAAGTAGTTCCTCCTCATCTCAGTTTTGAAAGAGCAGCCCCTTATTCTAAGACTATGCCCCCTAGTTCTAGTTTCACCCATCATCGGGAACATCCTCCCCGCATCCACCCGATCCAACCAATCTCGTTGCTGTTTGTGGGACCTTGCTGTGTGCAAATTGGCTGCCGCATTTCCTACATTACAACAGCGACTACACTTCAGAAATACTTCTTGGTTGTAAAGTGCTTTGGGACATTCTGAGGTTGTGAAAGGCACTATATAAATGCAAGTTCTTTCTTAATGTCTGGGAAAGAAATGGTGCACATTAGATTTTGAATTTAACATTTGATCTCACAATTTATCAAGGATCACACTGCCTACCACATTATGACCATAAAAATAAAAGTCTAAATTATCCCTTTAAAAAAAGCATGTATTGGGATTGCACTTGTGATTCAGCAAATGTGAACTTTAAGAACATAAGAAATAAGAGCAGGAGTAGGCCACATGGCCCCTCGAGCCTGCTCCGCTATTCAATAAGATCATGGCTGATCATCGACCTCAACTCTGCTTTCCCACCCGATCGCCAACTTTGACCAGGCATCATTGTTCCTTCATCGTCGCCGGGCCAAAATCCTGGAACCCCCTCCCTAAAAGCACCGTGGGAGTACCTTCACCACACGGACTGCAGTGGTTCAAGAAGGTGGCTCACTACCACCTTCTTGAGGGCAATTGGGGATGGGCAATAAATGCTGGCTTTGCCAGTGACGCTCACGTCCTGGAACTAATATTTTAAAAAAAATTATCGGGTCTCCGTTTACTAAGATGCACAGTACTATTCTCATGTCTATCTTAATTGGTTTTAACCATTAAGTTTAGAAAAATATAACTGGCTACGGCTTTCTGTATTTTTGCTTCTTTCAGGAGGTGGAGAGGAGGGAGGGTAGGTGTATGGGAAGAGTCCAGTACAAAATGATCTAAGCACATTTGGCTGCGATGGGCTTTTCATGTCCTAAGTACAATTAGTCATTCTCTAGCCTTTTTATTTGGATTAGTGTGGGTGATATAGCAGTGATTATTAGTTTTGGCAGTGGTGCATGTTACTTGTGAACCACTGACCATAAGCTTGCGCTGGAATGAATCACATTCAACAGTACAAACATGTTGATAGCTTGATCTCATTATGACCCGCAATATGTTTTCAGAATCTTTTTTTTTGCGGGCAGCAGATACGTGCGCAAACGCTTGTCTTTCTCAGAAACTAAAAACCCTCTCCGGTCCTCTAGGGTAGAAACAGTAAAATGTAATATTTCAGCAAACACACAATCATTGAATGTGACTAGATCTCTTCAGGCAACACAAACACCAAAGCACTATTCTTAGTAAAGGATCTGATAAGAATGTTCCAATGTAATCGTATTATATCACTTTTTTCTGCTTTTCTTTATGTAAAAAGCGCTAGCTACAAGTAAGCGCCACAAAAAAATTTAAATGCTAGTTACCTGAATTGAGTAATTTTGTGCTTTTATGTGAGAATTCAAGGTTGAGCCAATTTGGATCAATTTGGGTTGGCATGACTCTTTAATTAATGGCAGAATGCAGGTACAGAAGCACAGAATGTCCTCTTGTAGGCTTTTCCTTATCGAAGGTCTCCCTGACAAATTGTTGCCTATAGCTGGAATGTTTCAACAAAAAGCAAAAGAAAGACTTGCATTTATATAGTGCCTTTCACGACCTCAGGAAATCCAAAAGCTCTTTACAGCTAATGAAATACTTTTTGATATGCAGTCACTGTTAGTGTCGGGAAACACGGCAGCCAATTTGCACACAGCAAGGTCCCACAAACAGCAATGAGATACATGACCAGATAATCTGATTTAGTGATGCTAATTGCAGGATAAATATTTGTTAGGACACTGGGAGAACTCCCTGGCTCCTCTTCGAATAGTGCCATGGGATCTGTTACGTCCACCTGAGAGGGCGGACAGGCTCTCAGTTTAACATCTCATCTGAAAGACGGCACCTCCGACAGTGCAGCACTCCTTCAGTACTGCACTGAAGTGTAGTTTTTGTGCTTAGATTTTGTGCTCAAGTCTTATGGATTGGGACTTGAACCAACAACCTCCCGAATCAGAAACGAGAGTGCTGTCACTGAGCCACAGCTAACACATAAAAGTAGATGGATTTTGTATTTGGATTTTCCCAGCCAAACGCTGAAGAGGAATTCTCATCACCATTGCTTGTTCACAACTTATACTCCTTTGGCAAAGAAAGGTATGGTTTGGCTTGTAGCCTTCTCCAGAACTTCAATCAGCATTGATTTAAATTTAGCTGCCATCGAGAAAGCCAACTGTCAGTTCTTCTCACCTCCTAAGCAGTATCACACCTTCTTGTAACTTGACTAACTATGGTTTTTTTCTGATTAATGGAAGAAACTATTATGTTTTTAGAATAGCAATAAATATATCATACGTGCACATGTCAAAGGTTGTGTTCAAAAACTGAACCATCTCATGACCGAGAGTGTGCTGTCAAATTCAATTTATAAAAGCGGCTATTGAAGGTTGCTCAGAGGGCTTGCTATATTTAATTTAGGAGCACTACTTGATTTTCTAAATTTCACGTTATTGTGGCGATACCACCGGTTGTCCCTTACATTGAGATACATAATTCCCTTTAACTTACCTTACTGTATGTGTCTGTTACTGCACTCAGGCTTCTCTCCTGTACTCTGACGTCATGACGTTAGAGCTCGGAACCTTCCAACAGTAGAGCTCGGAACCTGCTGGCAGTTAAGCTGGGAAACTTCTAGTTAGTCCTCGTGGAGTCCCCGCTGGGACAAGACCTATACCACGGTGCTCCTACAGTCAGCCATCTTACCTGCCATCTTACCTGATGTAATTAGTCTGTTCCTGTAAATAAACAACTTGTTAATAGTTCGTCGAAGTCGAACTCGATTATTTAGTGGCGATGCACTCGAACCGCTACATTGGTGACCCAACGACGTGAGTACGGGAGCTCATCAATTCCAACACTACAATTGGTGAACCCGTATCCGTGAACGATTTTCACGGTAGCAACGCACGCCTGAACCTCGTCTTCCCACAAGACGACCAATGCACAACCGACGAACAACCTCGGAACAGCAACCGCCTCACTCCGCCAAAGGTGACCCCATCTTTGCGAACGTATTCGCAAGGTAAGCACAGCCTGGAGCAGATCCCGTTTGACACGGACAAACCTCAACCGGACCCCGTTCATTTTTTTGTGAGCAATTTTCACAAAAGAAGCACGCCATGGAAGCACCAGCCGTTTTGCTGTCGCTACCGCAATCCAGGGAGCCACAGTCTCCCTCGTGCTTTATACCGGTAGAAGCCCCGTTCGACGAGAACATCGATGCGGCGCTGACCATGCACTTGCTCACGGTCCCCGTACTCATCTTTCCTACCGCCACACGGATCGTCCGCCTCTACGTCCACAGCGACAGCAAGTATAAATCTCTCCAAGCGCGGGGTACAGCATGTTCGGGCCCACAAAATTGGAGCGCGCCCTGTGGGGATACCACGAGGACTCACCCCCATGAAACACGAGGACGCACTCCTCGCGCATGAGGACCCATCCCGCGCGAACCACGAGGACCTATCCCTCGTGAAAAACGACGACTCCTTCTCCGCCGACGACGCACCAGCCCTTCAGCCTGCTGGTTGTGTTACCGACTACACAATTCGGCGTGAACAAAAAGCGTGCCGCCCTCCTGGCTGTGTTCTCCTAAATCAGCAACAGTTACAAGTGTTGCCGCCCTCCAGGCAGAGATGACACCCTCTTGAAAGCAACAACAACCCGGACCGTTGCCGCCCTTTCTCCAGTTTTCCCTTTAACAAACGCAAACGTCTACTGAAGCTGCACACATAGAGGACGGGTCCAACGGGCATCCTGGGGCCGCGATCAGCCACGTGAAAGTTGCTGGCCTCACCGATCACTGGTCAACGCAGCAACTCTTCACCCTCCGTTGTGTTATCGTCGTAGCACTATGGCACGCACCGTTCCGTGCGTTCCAGCCTCCCGAAGGTTTCGCTCACCTGTCGGCGAGTTCACCGACCTCGCCTGTCAAGTCCTTCTGGATCGCTCGTTTGGCGTTCCTGCAGAGTTTGTCGGAACAAGGACTTGTTTCAACATCAACGGAGACATCGCCCGCGTCCGCCCAACCTGCCCGTCACTCTGACAAGGCCTGCTGTTTCGCACGTCTCCACGGTCCTTCGCCTGACGGATACGTTTTATTCGCTACGACGCGCGTAAGGATCCGCTCACGAGCAGCATCTTCAGACCTCGCCTACCAAGTCGAGACAGCACGACCGCCGTGACCACCAGCTCGTCAGACCATCTCATCCTTGGACTTTCGTTAAAGCGAATTCTGGGGGGGCCTGTGTGGCGGTACCACCGGTTGTCCCTTACATTGAGATACATAATTCCCTTTAACTTACCTTACTGTATGTGTCTGTTACTGCACTCAGGCTTCTCTCCTGTACTCTGACGTCATGACGTCAGAGCTTGGAACCTGCTGGCAGTTGAGCTCGGAACCTGCTGGCAGTTGAGCTGGGAAACTTCTAGTTAGTCCTCGTGGAGTCCCCGCTGGGACAAGACCTATACCACGGTTCTCCTACAGTCAGCCATCTTACCTGATGAAATTAGTCTGTTCCTGTAAATAAGCAACTTGTTAATAGTTCATCGAAGTCGAACTCAATTATTTAGTGGCGATGCACTCGAACCGCTACATTATTTTCTAAAGTATTCTTTTGGGGGGAGGTACCTCCCACCTAGCTGAAATTGGAAATAGGAGATTTTGGAAAGTAAGGCCGTGACCTCGAATCTTACCCTTTTGTGGCAGAACTTGGTGGTGCATCAAAACACTGTTCCACCGAACCATCTTAATTCTAAACAACAGTTCCCCTCGCGCACTTATGGTTTTTTTGTTTAGACAGTGTTTAGTTAGTGTATCTGTGGTTCAATAAATACCTTGGAGCCAATGGCCCAGAAATTCGGGTCCCAATGCGTGAGTATGCACGGGGTACTCACGCGTAGGCCCAACGAAAATGCCAGTTTCGTGCATGCACTGTGCATGCACGGGAAACCGGCACTTCCATTCCCCTGAAAGAAGGGGTTAAGAGGTGGAACGCGTGCGTGGGGGAGGCAGCGCGTGTGCATTGAACTTACGTTTTTTTTCCAGGTTTCTCCGGGAAAGTAAGTCTCCAGAAGTTAGACATGTAAAAAGCAGTTGCAAGGCCTGCTTTTAACAAGGTAAGTGGTGAATTAATTAAAATTAAAATATTTTTTCCACAGGTTTATTATTTTGAAATACTTTAAAGAAAGGTAAGTTTATTTTTAGCCCCGTTAGAAAATGTAATTAATTTTTTCAAAAATTTAAATTATTGTTTAAAATAGTTATTTTATATAATTTATAGTTATTTTAAAAATGTGATGTTTTAAAAAAATGTATTTGAAGTTTTAGTGATGTTTTGGGGCTTATAGTATTTATAGGTTTGACAGCTCTTCATGTCAATTTTATGAATGGGCATTTCCCTGCTATCATTGGCTCTCCATGGCCCACGTGATCCCAGGGGACGCATCAAACTAACTGCGCCTCTGGGATACGCAAGCAATGCGCGCCGGCAGTTGGAGGAGGCCCAGGATCAGAATCCCACGGGGGCCCACAGCTCAATGGCCGGCGCACAAGCTAAGTGCAGGTCGGAGGCTTGCACCCGCGGGAAGCCCCTGACCCGAATTTCTGGGCCTATATTTTCTCTGCTGTGCTAGAATTGGGAACGTGCATCCAAAGTTCAGTTTCAGTGTGGGGTCGAATTTGATTGATATGAAGCCAAATTCTAACCATACTCTCCAATTTTCAGAATAGTTTTGTTATCCTGAAGCTAAACTCCTAATTGTCAGAAACTGCATATAATTGGAGTTGACCACCCAAGTTGCCTAAGAAGCCAGAATCTCAAAGGTCAACCCCTAGCTGGCATCAGTTCCATGACATCAGGAGAGCCTTGGGAAAAGAAACTTAAGATTGTGTTGTTTATCTGTGCCATTCTGGAACTCCAGCACACTTAAACTTATTATTTTCTGTGTTTACTACTCTAATCTGAATTCTTGTAATAAATGCTGCTGTAATACTTGAGAACTCCCAGGGATTATTGGTCAATTGCAATCACACAGAGGGTAGGGTTTCCAAACTCCTGTTGGGTTTCATGAATAACAAGTGAACAGGATATGTAACTTGTTCTGCATGATCTTATTATAAAAAACTAAAAGAATCTCCTGAATCCAACAGGAATTTTGAATAAAACATTCCCTGGGGTAATGCATTTTGGTCACGATATCTAGTGATTCATGTTCTATGAGGTTTGCTCGAAAATAGGCACAGATTTGTGTGCCTATTGAATAAATATTTATTAAATGGCAAAGGTTAAAAAAAATCAAAAATTCTTAATGGAGTGTTATGTGTTCTGGACTTATTACATGCAGAGAGCACCCTCTGGTGGTAGTTATCATATAGCAGTGTTAGTATGCAGCAGAGGTCATTTGACCTTTCTTCCTGTTTGACCCCGGAAGTAGTTTCCCAGAAAGAAGCTTACTGAGTAATGGAGAATTCCATGTGAGAATCTCAATCTTATGCTATCTCATCTCATATGCTAGGCCAGATGCAATATCTGTGAGTATCCTTGTTTGTTAACATGATAGCAACTTTGTCAGTGTAGTATTTGACAATACCTTGTTTATAAAAATTTATTAGTTGGTATTTACAGAAGTTCAGCTCAAATGTTAGTTAGTATACAATTAGTCTATTCTATTGTTATAAATATGTTTATATCTTATGTAACATCTAATGTACAGTACTCTGTTCTATGTACAAAACATACTTTGTCTTTGTTTACAGTTTCACAAATTTGTTCAAGTAAAGCTTCAAAACAGCAAATCGGCTTCTCGAGGAATTATTTGAATAAGTGTTTAACTTGCTGGATAACTAGATAGGAGCACGTCTAGCGAGACCAGTACATTATGTGATGAAGCGGAGGGTTATTGATATTTGTAAAAATGGGACTAAGTGAATTATAATAATTTTCCCAGTGTCAGTGAATATATTGTTGTATCCGGCCATCTTTCCACTCAAAGTATGGCACCATAGCTGACATCTTTCCAAACATTGTTCAGCCATGAGTAATAGTGGGCTTTAATTTCAGAAACATTGAAATGAGCAATATATTATTTAACAGCATTGATTGATTTTTTAATCCCATGGAGGCAGCAGCAACATATATTCTCCACATTCAGAATTAATACAAGGCAAGGCATCCATTTCATTTTGGACTACGGTAGATGAAAATATGTTGTAGGAAGCAACAGGAAGTAACCATACATTGGGCCCCGGATGAAGTGTGCAGCCAGCATTTCCCGTGCTGTTCATTGGCTGCACGCATCAACGGTATGGTTACTTCCTAGCGCTACTTAAAGCTAGCCTGCATTACTTAAAGCTAGCCTGCATCTCTTAAAGGGAAGGTGCATTGTGGCTGCTGGTGGTGCTGAGATCATTGGGAATAGTGCGCTGTGCAACAATCAACAATGGCTGATCATGGGAGTGAGCATGCACCAAGGTTTTTGGACGCTGCACTGGAGGTCTTGGTGGAAGAGGTCGAATGGAGGTGAGATGTCCTGTACCCTCAGGGGGGCCGGTGGCACTCCAGACACATGCTCAGAAGGCAGTGGTAAGAGATAGAAAAGGAGGAGGCTAATGCTAGGCGTATAGCTCCAAGTACATGGATGCAGTGCAGGAGGAAGTTTAATTATCTCACACTAGTGGTTAAGGTTCGTGAGTGCATCTTCAAATGCCATATCCTACCAACTGCACCACTAGCCTCAGCCACTGCTCAATTTACCACACCCCCATCAGTCACCTACCAACAATCTCTATCAATCAGGACTCATAACTAACATTCATATGCTCCACCTCGCCCTCACATACTTAGCACTGTTGCAAGCCTCAAACCCACATCTCTCAGCTTGCACACACTGCCAGCTATTCAACCATGACAGCCACATTACCCACACAGATTGCACGACACTCAATGACACACTTCCCTCTCTCTTTCTGGAGAAGATGGCGCACAGCCAGAGGCAGCAGGAGCTAACCGGAGGGGGAGAGACAAGCCTGCATGTTCTAACCCCCATGGAGGAGATGGCACTGGCCATTATGGGAAGGGGCATTGCTGAGACTGTAGCCACAATGGCTGAAACCATTGAAGTTGAGGGTATCCACATACCTAATCCTCCTTCTCTCATCTGACTTCTCCCTCATCCCACAATCTCTTCTGACAGAGAAGCAGCTGATGGTGTAAGCATGCACTTCTTACTTTCTCCTCTCCCCTCACCACAATGCTACCCATGTCCATTTTTCCTCTCTCATACCCAAGAACTGCAACCTGCTCAGGCAGTGGAGGAAGAGCAAGAATACTGTGAAGATGAAGACACCCTGTTGCAGTCACAGCCACCAGCTCAGATACTGACACTGTGCATAATTTAGAGCATAGGACAGAGGCGGGATCTGCATGTGGTGAGACACTGGGCACAAGTGGGCTGTAGCCAGGGCAGGGGGAAAGGAGAGCGCAGGTGCCACCTTGCTGGAGGGTGATGTTGCACATTAGTTTTGCTGCAGAGGACTCGGACGATGACTTTGATGAACCAGGCTACAGAAGAAGGCTGATGGGTGTACACCCCAAATGCTTGGTGCACTGGGAACTCTGACGGAAACCCTGTCCTCAATGTCAAGGAGCATGGAGGAGTCCAGCACCAACTTGGCACAGGGCTTTGCGCAGACCTTGGAGCCCATCCTTTCCACAATGGAATGGGTGGCCACCTCCAGCAGCACACCTGTAGAATGAACCATGATGCAGCATTTGATGACTGATGTCTCAGCTTCTATTGCAGAACAAGCAGCATCCACCCACAATCTGAGTACTGCAGTAGAAGCTCAGACTGCTGTCATGCAATCTCAGCTTGCTGCCATGGAAGCTCAGACTGCTGCCATCATGGCTCTGGATACCAGTGTGCAAAGTGGCTTCCACGGCATCACAGCATTCCAGCAATCTGTTCTCCAACAGATCTGCTCCTTAAAGACCCTCTGAGGATGGCTTTCTGCTGAGAGCCCTTCTCACCCTCCTCCTCCTCCCTCTCTAGCAGCTTGTCCTGCTCTGTGTGGCCTCTGTTCATTCTCACAGTCATGCTCAATGCCAAGAGCAAGGCCTACTGTCCACTCATGTCTGGGAGCAACTGGTCTATGTACAAGCCTTTAACTCAGCAAAAAGTACTTTAGCACCTGCCAGACCACTCCCTCTACACGATTGAAAATGCAACCAACTATGGAAAGCACCCAAACCTTGTACTGTAGAATTGCAGCAACAGCCAGAAGAAATAAACCAGCAACTAACCTGTAAGTAGTTGATGATCCCTTTAAATAGTGCTGGTGGGGGGTGTGGGGGAAGCGTTCTTCATGCTGTTTAATGCGCGTTGAGCTGTACGAGGTTAAGAGAGGGCGTAGGCTGGAGTGTTGTACTCCAAAATGGCAGAGCTGGTGTACCTGTTGACTGATGTCATGATCTTCCTACTCTGCAGGCTGCCAGCGGATGTTAGGTGCTAACCCCTTTACTAATATGGTGTCCGGCGCACTTCGCGTCAGAATTGTTAACATGCCACAGGCGACATTTTGGAACTTTAAGGGGCCTCGTAACACCCAAAAATTGGGTGCTACCAAGCCCAGTATCTCCCCCATAGAGAGTTACAGCACAGAAACTGGCCATATGACCTATCAAGTCTGTGCTGGTGGTGTTCTCCACATGAGCTATCTAGTCTAATTCTATTCTCCTGCTCTTTAATCTTTTTCTATTAACCTTTTGACAAAGATTGTGGCAAAAAAATTCCACATTCTTATCACCCTCTGTGTAAAGAAATGTAATCTAAACTTCCCTTTAATTCCTTTTGTGATCTTAGATTTGTGCCTTCATGTTACTATCGCGCCGGTCAGTGGAAATAATCTATCTCTATTTACGCTACAGAACCCTTCACATACTTGAAGACCTCTATTAGGCCATCACTTAGTCTTCTCAGCTGTAGTGAAAAAAAAACTAACTTCTCAAGTCTTTCTTCATCACGGTAACCCTTCATCCCTGTTAAGGTCCGAGTGAATCTATGCTGCATGATTTCTACCACTTTTATATCCTTCCTATAATGGAGAAAGTTATTTTTTCTATAGAGGCCTCCTCAATGTAATAATGGCTGGTGAGCATCTGATCAAGGGGCTGTCAGAGAAACTGAGTTTCCTAGAAATGCTTTTATTTAAAATGGAGGGAAAATTGTGTCAAGAGCTGAAGTCAGTAATGCACCACTAAATTACCCCTCTAATATATTTCAAACTGAGTCATTGAAAGAAGCAAGCCAAATTTAATCTGTTCCTATATCAAAAGTTTTACAGCCATGGATCAATGCCGCAGCACATGTTCCCTTTAAATGAATTCTACTATTGATAGATTGTCCATAAATGTGCCTGCACTATAGTACATCTATCGTCATGTATTTTTTGAATAGATTTTTTAACACAAGCATTTTCTGTGTAGAATTAGTCATCTCGGGCGGTTTTATATCAATTGATTTGAGCACCGAGGGTAGCTGATTCGGCTGTGATTAACGAGGTGGAATTCCTCACGATCTTAAGCAGGAACGCTGTAGTTATGCCGTTATAATGCCTGACAGGCAGAAGCAGATTCAACAGTAACTTTCAAAAGGGAACTGGATAAATACATGAAGGGGAAAAATTTCCAGGGCTATGGGGAAAGAGCAGGGGAGTGGGACTAATTGGATTGCTCTTGGCAAGAGCCGGCACAGGCACAATAGGCCTCCTTCTGTGCTGTATCATTCTATAATGCCAAAAAGACTGAGAAAATTTGCATTTTAGCACATTTCATCACTTAGGCTCAGTTAGTGCGCCAAGTGCAATTTGCCTCGATCTTTTTAACAGTGCAAATTTCCATCATACTCCCCTCGCTGGTGAATGGCATTACTTTATGGCACTACAAACATTGAAGAAATTCAGGTCCTTTAAGTTGCTGCAGCATTGCTTGTTGCTCATAAGCGACTCACCATTATCTTGTGCTGGAATAAGCCATTCTTAAATCACAAACATGCTGGTCGTTTACTCTCATTAATGCCAATAATATTTCCTACTTTATTTTGAGAGCTCCCTTTAAGAACAACAGCGTATATGGGATGAAAGTGTGTCCTTCTCGGAACAAAATTTTTCTTCAGTCCTCAAGGGGAAAATCAGCGAAGTTCAATATTTCATCCAACATATAATCATTGACTGTGACAAGATCCCTTCACACAACATCAAAAGCTAAAACATTACAACTGTAGTAATAGGATTTGAAGAAAAGTGTTCAGATTTGATTGTTTTAAACTTTTTCTCCAATTTTCCATGTTTATCTCCATGGAGGAGCGATTAACAATTTGCTACCACATAAACCTTTTCCAGTTGGGAGGATGCAATGTTCTGGGCGATGGATATTGCTTTTCTGTGGTGAGGGGATGCGAGAGATAGATGCAGTGGAACAAGCTGGCTGGCAGTTTTCTCTTCTCCTTTTAAAGAGCATCCTGCCACCTTTTGGCTGAATTGGCTTTCCACTTTTTTTCCCCCTAATTCGAAGCTTCTACTCCTCATAAGTTTTCCAAACAGTTGTAAATATATTAGAAACCCAACTATCCCCATTCTGTATGTGAAAAATGAAGCGATGTACGAGGGAATGTAAGCTGTCAAAATGAATCTACAACAGTGGTCACTGAGGGGTGGTTGAAGGGCCGACTATATTTTGCTTAGGAATATGAGAGTGTTTTTCCCCCTCAGGCTTTGAAGCTGATCCTAAGTAAAGCTTGTTCCTTTATCTGAAATACGGTTCCTACTGTGATTTAGTAAATAGCTTGCAATTCTTATTTGCTCCACCCTGGTGTTGCTCTGGTGAAGATTTTTGTAGTACATGAGATAATAATAGTACAGATCAGTTATTGTAAAATATCTGAAAGAAAAGTTGCTGGCCATTATCCAGAAGTATGAGTAAAGGTTATAGTATATCTCTGTTTCCATGGTAAAATTAAATGCAAATTATAACAGATTCACAGACACACCAAACAGGTTATTACTGATGTAAGAAAACTACTAGGCACTTGGTCTAAGCGTTAAACAAAGCTTTAATCAACTGTTTTGCAACATAGAGGTCTAGTTGTGTCCTTCGCTAGTTCCTGTTAAGAATGTCCTGCGCAAGCTGGGCCCGTGCCCGAGTATTTATACTCTCCCTAGACAGCGCCACCCGCAGGCCGCTCATTATTATTTCATAAGTCTTTCTTTCATGAATGACTGATTCATGTCAATTACTGTTTCAATTACTTGTATGAAATGAAAGCAAAGGTCTTGCATTTTATATGGCTCATTTAACGACCTCCGGACGTACCACAGCACTTTACAGCCAATGAAGTATTTTTTGATCTGAAATCACTGTAACAATGTAGGGGAACGCGGCAGCCAATTTGTGCAGAGTAATGTCCCACAAACAGCAATGAGGTAATGACCAGATAGTCTGTTTCAGTGATGTTGATTGAGGGAACACCGGGGATAACTCCCCTGCTCTTCTTCGAAATAGTGTCGTGGGAGCTTTTACTTCCACCCGAGAGAGCAGACGGGGCCTCGGTTTAACCTTTCAGCCAAAGGACGGCCCCCTCGACAGTGCAGCACTCCCTCAGCACTGCACTGGAGTGCCAGCCTAGATTTTGTGTTTGAGTCTCTGTAGTGGGGCTTGAACCCACAACCTTCTGACTCAGCAGCAAGAGTGCTACCGACTGAGTTGACACCTCCTGTTTGCTTGATGCCTCCTGAATGTAATAATTTCACTTGGGGGAAAAAAAGAGAGACATATAAATAAAAATTGTGGTTGGAAAAAAATTGTGGTTGGAAATAAATAATAAGACTATAATTTCATTCATGTATTCAGAGACCATTTAATGGATGCTCTCGGAACCCCAAATAACTTGGGGGGAAAATGTTGGTATCGACCATTTTGGGGCGATAACATTGCCCGGGGCTAACATCATCAACTTTAGCGCCTGGCGCTAATTAGCGCTGGTGACCACGAAATTCAGTTTTAGCACCTCAAGAGGGAAGTGGAACGCTAAATCAAGTGCTACATACTTCTCTTAGGGCGCTAACGTCGGGGAGCGGGGCGCTACCTCCGAGCGCTACTCAAGTTCAGGCGCTGTCAATTACAAGTACTCAGACAGACTGGCACCTTCCAGTTCTTAAAGGGGAGGTTCAATCATGCTGCACAGCCTCACCCTGATCATTGCTGCTTGTGACCTGGGCCTGTAAGGAGCTGCAATCCATCAACCACCAATCCCATGGATGATCGGAGGCCCAGGGAGAGAGCTCGCCGGTTCAGCGACCAGGTATTGGAGGCTCTGGTTGCGGCTGTGGAACGCCGACGGGCAGTGCTGTTCCCAGACACTGGCAGGAGGCCATTGCCGCAGGAGTTCAGAAGGATGTGGCGGGAGGTGGACCATTACATCTCATTCTGAAGGGTGGTTCACAGGGCTCACCCCCAGTGCTGCAAGAAGTTCAACAACCTCACTCGGGTGGTCAGGGTGAGTACATGCTTCAAAAACCGCAACATCCCACCATCTCAACCTTACTGTGTGCACAGATGGTATAAACCGCCAAATCCCCAACATTCACCCATCAACTATGCCCATCCACAAGTCACATCCACATCTCACACCTTGCATACATTAAAAGCTATTCAACTATGGTAGGCGCATCTGCCAAACACATGGCTGCACACTCACTCACAGGCTGTCATTTTTCTTGCAGGCCAAGCTTGCTCATAGCAGGAGGGAGCAGCAATGCACGGGAGGAGGTCAGGCGGGGCTGCACCCCCTTACACAGCTGGAGGAGCGAGTGTGCAGCATCATTGCAGCCCAGGTTGGAGAGGTCGACCCCCTTGGGGACAACAGCGGCATGTTCATCACCTCTCCCTCTTCTCCCATACCACTTCCCCCAACACAAGTCCTTCTTGCTTTCCATCTAAGTATACTGTCTCCATTCCTTGCGCCCATCCTGCCCCCCTCCCCTGATGTTAAACCCACTCTTGTGCCTTTATGCTTTCAGATAATCAGCCACCATCTGACCAGCCTGTCCCTCAGCCTCCCAATGGCAGCAACGTGGGAGAGGAGGACGAACACCAAGCCGAAACCTCATTGCCTGTGTCTCCCGAGGGTGAGACATCTGATAATGGGCCCACGCGGTCGCTGGAGGGGAGCAGAGGAAATGGCTCTGATGTGGATGAAACTCCGGGACCCAGTGGGCTGCAGCAATGTCATGGGGAAAGGGAAGCTCAGGGGCCATCTCCCCGGAGAGTGAGTGTGACATACCTATCAATTCATTCCATGAAAAGCGACGAGTTAAGATAGTAACTAACCTTGTGTAGTGATAACAACAGTGTAAACAGTGATAACAACAGTGTAACAATAGTGAACGGTTGTGAACGGTAACAGTGGTTTACCACAGAGTGCATGCACGATTCTGCTGCACAAGACTCAGATGAGGACCTCGATGTCGAGGCGATGGCCACACAGGCGCTGAGCAGGCATACTGAGCTCATGGTTGCAATGGCAAGGGTGCCCGAGAGCATGGATGCACTGGCCAGGAGCGTGGAGGAGTCCGCCTCCAACATTTCTCTCATCTCTGCACACACCATCGAGCCCATCCTTGGCACTTTGCAGAGGATGGCTGACTCGCAGAGAGACCGTGGGGACCCAGACCTCATGCGTGTCATGGGTGAGGTGGCAGCAGCTATTGCAGCACAGGCCGAGGCAACGCAATGGCTTAGTGCTGTGATGCAGTCAGTGGTTGGTGGCATCCAATCTCAGACTGCTCATGCAGTCTCAGATTGATGCCACGCAAGCGCTGACTGCTGCCATCCTCGTTGGGTCACCCACAATCCACCGGGGATCACATGGTGCTGCAGCAGGCCAGCAATCTGTACTCCAGCAAATTGCTCCGAATGCTGAGGTTCCGCCCCAGGGGAGTGTCAGTGTGTCGGTCGAGCAGGATGACAGCATTCCTGCTCCCACCACTGCCACTCCACCATTGCACTTGCCGCAGCCTGTAACTCAGCCAACCCAGACTGCTGCCGCCCATGCTGAGGTGGTGCAGTCTGCAGCCAGGCCTTCCAGGCCCAGAGCTGATCGAGGGCGTCCTGCAGTCTCTGGCTCCCAGACTCAGCTGCCTTCCACCAGCCTTGCTGCAGCCACTGGGGCCACATTACGGAGGAGTAGTAGGGTTGGGAGGGGGGAATTGCAAAGGGGAGGGAAATCATTGAGGAAGGCCCAGTAAATAAAATGTTAATAGCAAATGGAGGGAGTGTGTGTAAAAAAGTTGATGTGTTTGTAAATATATTGTTCAGTTTGGTAAGAAATATGTAGGAAGTCACACAACACCAGGTTATAGTCCAACAGCTTTATTTGAAATCACAAGCTTTCGGAGCACTGCTCCTTCATCAAGTGAAGTGGAGAAATACATAAAGACACAGCTTATATAGTCAGAGAATTATGTCAGATGTTTACAGGTAATCTGTCCAACTGCCATTTATCCCACCTCGGCAGAGAGATAATCACAGCAATCAAAGGTGTGAATGGTGTCCAAACAGGTCAGTCAGGAAAACATTACATCAAAGAACAATGAGGTGGGGTCACAAGTGGTCAAATATTGCAGATGCTGGGGTCTGTATGAAAAACAAAAAAACAGACAAAAAACATTTTTTTTTGCTGGAAATCACAGCAGGTCCGGCCGCATCTGTGTAGAGAGAACAAGCCAATGTCGACTCGAGTCTGGATGACCCTGCATCAGGTGGGGTTACATGTAGCGTGACATGAACCCAAGATCTTGGTTGAGGCCGTCCTCATGGGTGCGGAACTTGGCTATCAGTTTCTGCTCGACGATTTTGCGTTGTCGTGTGTCTCGAAGGCCGCCTTGGAGAATGCTTACCCGAAGATCGGAGGCTGAATGTCCTTGACTGCTGAAGTGTTCCCCGACTGGGAGAGAACACTCCTGCCTGGTGATTGTTGCGTGGTGTCCGTTCATCCGTTGTCGCAGTGTCTGCATGGTCTCGCCGATGTACCATGCTCCGGGGCATCCTTTCCTGCAACGTATGAGGTAGGCAACGTTGGCCGAGTCACATGAGTATGTACCATGTACCTGGTGGGTGGTGTCCTCACGTGTGATGATGGTATCTGTGTTGATGATCTGGCATGTCTTGCAGCGGTTGCTGTGGCAGGGTTGTGTGGTGTCGTGGTCGCTGTTCTCCTGAAAGCTGGGTAATTTGCTGCGAACGATGGTCTGTTTGAGGTTAGGCAGCTGTTTGAAAGCGAGAAGTGGAGGTGTCGGGATGGCCTTAGCGAGGTGTTTGTCATCATCGATGACATGTTGAAGGCTGCGAAGAACATGGCGTAGTTTCTCCGCTCCGCTCAGACGAGGAGGAATGCGATGGACACCTACAGACACTGAAAGACGCCCTTGTAAGAACGGGATATGACGCTCGACTCGTCGATCGACAGTTCCGACGGGCCACAGCGAAAAATCGCATAGACCTCCTCAGAAGACAAACACAGGACACAACCAACAGAGTACCCTTCGTCGTCCAGTACTTCCCCGGAGCGGAGAAACTACGCCATGTTCTTCGCAGCCTTCAACATGTCATCGATGATGACGAACACCTCGCTAAGGCCATCCCGACGCCTCCACTACTCGCTTTCAAACAGCCGCCTAACCTCAAACAGACCATCGTTCGCAGCAAATTACCCAGCTTTCAGGAGAACAGCGACCACGACACCACACAACCCTGCCACAGCAACCTCTGCAAGACATGCCAGATCATCAACACAGATACCATCATCACACATGAGGACACCACCCACCAGGTACATGGTACATACTCATGTGACTCGGCCAACGTTGTCTACCTCATATGTTGCAGGAAAGAATGCATGGTACATCGGCGAGACCATGCAGACACTGTGACAACGGATGAACGGACACCGCACAACAATCACCAGGCAGGAGTGTTCCCTCCCAGTTGGGGAACACTTCAGCAGTCAAGGACATTCAGCCTTCCATCTTCAGGTAAGCATTCTCCAAGGCGGCCTTCGAGACACACGACAACGCAAAATCGTCGCGCAGAAACTGATAGCCAAGTTCCGCACCCATGAGGACGACCTCAACCGAGATCTTGGGTTCATGTCACGCTACATGTAACCCCACCTGACGCAGGGTCATCCAGACTCGAGTCGACATTGGCTTGTTCTCTCTACACAGATGCGGCCGGACCTGCTGTGATTTCCAGCAAAAAAAAATGTTTTTTGTCTGTTTTTTTGCTTTTCATACAGACCCCAGCATCTGCAATATTTGACCCCTTGTGACCCCACCTCATTGTTCTTTGATGTAATGTTTTCCTGACTGACCTGTTTGGACACCATTCACACCTTTGATTGCTGTGATTATCTCTCTGCCGAGGTGGGATAAATGGCAGTTGGACAGATTACCTGTAAACATCTGACATAATTCTCTGACTATATAAGCTGTGTCTTTATGCATTTCTCCACTTCACCTGACGAAGGAGCAGCGCTCCGAAAGCTTGTGATTTCAAATAAAGCTGTTGGACTATAACCTGGTGTTGTGTGACTTCTTACATTTGTCCACCCCAGTCCAACTCCGGCATCTCCACACCATGGTAAGAAATAGTACCATTTGCTAAGAACCAGTTGTGTTTGTTCATAAATTGTTGTGTTTGTTTATTATTGCTTGTGTTTGATAAGAGAAAGATGTGCAGAATAATAAATCTTTATTTTGATGTAGCAAATTTTGCGATGTTTCTCATTTGAGCTTTGCCCGGTAATAGGGGCTGCGAGCTGGCTGTAATGATGTGGTTATTCTGCACAAATGCCATGTGCTATCTCATTTATTGGAAGTACTGTGTAATGAGCGTTCACGAACGACCCTTGCAGAATAGCATTGAGTGGCTCCCTCCTACATTGGTGCTGCTCCTCCTCCTCCTTCATCCTCCTCCTCCACCTCCTCCACCTCCTGTCCCTCTTCCTCCTCCTGAGGTGGACCTGCAATGGCTGGGTCCTCAGAATGGCCAGGTTGTGCAGCATGCAGCACACAACGATGAAAACGGAGACTCGATCAGGGGAGTACTGCAGGGCTCCTCCAGAGTGGTCAAGGCAGCGGAACCGTTGCTTTAGCACCCCGATAGTGTGTTCGATCAGGTTCCTGGTGGCGGTATGGCTATCATTGTATGCGTGCTGAGCAGGAGTGTTGGGGTTGCAGAGGGGGGGTCATCAGCCAGGTGGCGAGTGGATAACCCTTGTCTCTGAGCAGCCAGCCGCGAGCTTCATGTGGTGGGTAGAACAGTGCTGGACAGCAGTCTGTCGCAGGATGAATGCATCATGCCTGCTGCCAGGATAGTGGGCATTGACGGTGAGGATATGCTGTCTTTGGTCGCACACCAACTGCACGTTCAGAGAGTGGTAGCCTTTGCGGTTGCGGAACACCTCTGCATTGTGATGAGGTGCCGCAATGCCATGTGGGTGCAGTCAATGGCGCCCTGTACCATGTGGAAGCTCACTATCTTGGCAAAGTCACATGAGCATTCATGCTGTTTGTCTCTGGTCATGAGGAACGAGATGTACTCCCTGCTCCTTCTGTTCAGAGCATCTGTCACCTCCCGGATGCAGCAATGGATGGCGAACTGTGAAATGTTTGCAATATCCCCTGTTGAAGCCTGGAAGGAGCCGCTGGCATAGAAATTGAGGGCGACTGTGACCTTCACTGCCACTGAGAGAGACGTCCTGGTCGTGAGCTGAGGTTGGAGCTCTGGCTCCAGGAGGTGGCAGAGCTCTGTGACCACTTCCTTGCTGAAGCGGAGCCTTCTAAGGCACTGCTCCTCTGACAGATAATTGTAGGAGAAGTGCTCCAGGAATACCCTGGGAGGGTAAGGTCTCTTGTTGAGAGCCCTGTTGGCCCTCCTCCCTCTGGCCACCTTTTCCAATCTTTCTCTCTGCCTCCGACGGTGAAGCTGGAGGGCGAGGTCCAGTGCCAGTACAGCCCCCACTAACTGTTGGAAATGTTGCAATACCAAAAGTAAGACAAATGAACCTGATAAATTTTTGTCAGGAGCAAAACTCCTTCAAGTAGGAAAACCTCAAATGGGTCAAAACGCCTGTCTGCTTCTGTCAAAGTGACACGGCAGCATTGTTTGCTGACAAAAATCAGGAAGTGCGCGCCTTTAAATATCGCTCCCCCAGCTCCCAGCCGACTGCAAACCGCCTCCTCTACCTGTCGTTCCTAACGGCAGGCGCTGAGGCAGGGGGCAGAAATGAATTTACGGTCCGGGGCGATGCACAGCTGGATGATGTCACAATCTCCGGGTGCAGGAGATCGTGGCGGTAGTGGTTAGCGCCGCCGCAAACCGGCAGGTGAATTTTGCTGGCGGCGCTAACATTGCTGTGCCTGGGCTGTAAGTCGCTAACGGGAGGTGCTAACCAACCGAATTTCTCCCCCTTACAGCCTTATTCTCCTTTTCCAGCTTCTCAAATATTTGTAATAGACTATTAAGTTGTTGTGGTATTGCTTCTAGGCAGTCTATGGCTTAGAGCTTGAAAGCTGTGCACAGCCTTAGAATGTCAGTGCTCAGAAATGTTCCCCGGGTTGTTCTTTGTGATGTGCTCGTGCCAAAGGGATGTCCTGAAACTCATGGTACACAACCACAACTATATTCAGCACTTCCACTTCCACTTAAAGAGGAATGCGAGGAAGGCACATCAAGAAAAAGACAAATCAAAGAAAAGATATTGTGCATTAGGTCCACTGTCATTGTGGAGAATGAAGGAGGGAAAACAGATCATGGATGACAGGATAAAAATAATCTGATGTAATCAGACGTAAAATCGGATTGGGTGGTGGGGAGCGAGTGCAAAGAGGATGAAAAGTATGTCTTGAATTATGAACATAAACAAATGAAAAGTTTTCAGTTTCGGAGGATTAAGCGAACGGTAGCGTAGTGGTAATGTCACTAGGCTGCTAATCTAGAGGCCTGGCCTAATGACCCAGAGACGCAAATTCAAATACCCACCATGGCAGCTGAGGAATTTAAATTCAGTTAATTTAGTACGTCTGGAATAAAAAGCTAATATCAGTAATTGTAACCATGAAACTATCAGATTGTTGTAAAAACCTATCTGGTTCACTAATGTCCTTACCTGGTCTGGCCTTTATGTGACTCCAGACCCACAGCAATGTTGTAGACCCTTAAACTGCCCTCTGAAATGGTCTAGCAAGTCACTCAGTTGTAACTAACTGCTACAAAACATAATGGCCCAGAAATTCGGGTCGGGGGCTTCCCGTGGGTGCAAGCCCCCGACCTGCACTTACCTTGCGTGCCGGCCGTTGAGCTGTGGGCCCCTGTGGAATTCCGATCCTGGGCCTGCTCCGACTGCTGGCGTGCAGTGCTTGCGTATCCCAGGGGCGCAGTTAGTTCGATGCGTCCCCTGGGATCACGTGGGCCATGGAGAGCCAATCGGAGCAGGGAATGCCCATTCATAAGTTTGACAGGAAGTGCTGTCAAAACTTAGAAATACTACGGGCCCCAAAACATCACTAAATCTTCAAATACATTTTTTTTAAATCACATTTTTAAAATAAACTATAAATTACATGAAATAACTATTTTAAACAATAATTTAAATTTTTGAAAAAATAATTTTATTTTCTAATGGGGCTAAAAATAAACTTACCTTGCTTTAAAGTATTTAAAAATAATAAACCTGTGGAAAAAATGTATTAATTTTAATTAATTCACCACTTACCTTGTAAAAAGCAGGCCTTACGCCTGCTTTTTACATGTCTAACTCCTGGAGACTTACCCTCCTGGGAAAACCTGCAAAAAAAACCTAAGTTCAATGCACACACGCAGCCTCTCCTGCGCACGCGTTTGAACTCTGAACCCCTTCGTTCAGGGGAACGGAAGTGCCGGTTTCCCGCGCATGCGCAGTGCATGCAGGAAACCGGCACTTCCATTGGGCTTACGTGTGAGTACCCCGTGCGTACTCGGCCGTGGAGACCCGAAGTTCTGGGCCAATGAATGAACCCTGCCTAACAGCACTGTGGGAGCACCTTCACCACACGGACTGCAGTGATTCAAGAAGGCACCGCACCACAACCTTCTCGAGGGCAATTAGGGATGGGAAGTAAACGCTGGCCTTGCCAGTGATGCCCACATCCCATAAAAAAAATTGTCATGGTAGTGCCATGATTTTGTAGAGCTGAATCTACCTGCTCGGTTCTCGCTACCTGACTGGCTCGTGTGAACTGCTTGCCATTATCAATCAGTAAACTAGGCTGAAGCAACTCTACAATCATACATTCTTACCATGCTGTAGACAAAAACATTTACTTGATAGCCAGCCAGCACACTGCATTAAATTAAAAGGACATGATGATAGTTAAATCTGTGCTGAAATTATAATGACCAAGACTGGGAGTTTAGAGTGATGCTGTTATTGCAGATAAGAACGCCACATGATTTACAAGAGTGCTTAAGGTGTTATTTCACAGTTCTCAATCAGAATTTAAAAAAACCTAACATGAAGAATCAATGCTTCCCCTGGATAGCAAAGGAGAAATATAGAAATTGTCAATGATAAAAGGGAAGCCAAGCTTCAGAAGAATGATGTTGCAGTAACATAGACAAGAGATGATAACTGATTGCAATTTGAGTTTAAATACTGCCTCCTGCAAAGTAAATTGCATTTAATAAAGACAAAAGGAAATGATTCTAGTCATCTGGATTTTATTAAATGCAATTTTATTCAATTTTCCATACTTTTATTATTGCTATTCCATTATTACCGTCAATGATGATGATCAGCTCTTTAAAGTTACATATTCTGTTGCTGATTGCTGCAGGTTTACCTCATGTTATTAATAGTGTAAAGGGTATTCCACTATTCTATCCAGAATGGTGGCCTTTTATTTATATATACCCTGGGTCGGTGTGTACAGAATTATCCATTCTATAGAGTTTTGTTACATCTCAGACTTGCACAGTGGCTGATCAATTCCTCTTAAGCAGGCCATTGGATTTTAGTCATATCTAACCCTAGTTTCCACTTGTTGCAGTTGATGCAGGATAAGATACCGCCATTTTAAAGGAAAAGTGAAACCGCCCCTCTGGGAATGCATACAATAAAGTTTAGGGATTTCGCAATAATTTTGAGATTTCCTACCGTTCCGAAGATTGAATTTTGATTAAAGAATACCTGGGTAATATACCTTTAAAAATCCAGGGATCAAAATGGCCGCCAGACCGCGTGGCAGAAGACAAAAGACATTGAAAAGGCAGCTTGTGTGTGTGTCTGTGAAAAAGGTGAAGATCAAAGATGGCTGACCAGACTGCCAATCAAAGGCAGTTCAGGGAGTTTCCCCTCCCTGCAGCAGACAATCAATGTGTTTACAGAAACTGCTACAATATTTACCCAAAGGATTAACCACTTGAGACTGGTTTCAGTCTGACCACAAGGACCATGACTTTTGTTTACACTAACCTTCAAGGCTGTTTACTCAAGCAATCAAGGAAATAGACATGCTTTTTTTCAAACCACGGCAGCTTTATTCAAAGCCCACTACTGACAATGAGGACACATTTGAACTGCAGCTTTATTCATAGCCCATCACAGACAATGAGGACACATTTAAACTGAAAAAAACCAGTTTAAATGAATGGGTGATTCATCCAAACCCATTACAAGACAATGGGGACAGTTTGGATCCCTTTTGTTTAGCCCAGATACATCCGGATTTGGGCGGGCCCCAAATGGGGTATAAAAGATAGCTTCTCAGAAGCCTCTCACTCTCTGTGGCCTCACCTCCATGCCCTCTACAACGTGGGAGCCTGTCTAAAGGAGTGGAACACCAGCAGTTTACTTTTAAAATACTGGGGTGTTTTTACTTCGGGGCAGTGAAGATCAAAGATCGCAGGGCACAGAGCAGGTGGTTTTCATTGGTGAGCATATAATTTTCTGGCCCATTACAAGGCAACTTAGAATAGGTATAGGGGTGGGAATTAAGTGGGAATTTTGTTAGAACTGTGATTTTAGTCGATTTTCCCTTGTTGTGTCCATTCTCTCCTCCCCTATTTAAGTAACAGTGTTGCACTAGCAGATAAGGCTGTAGTGAACACTGAGAGTAGCTGTATTATAGTGCTGTTTTTAAATAAAAGCCACTAAGCAAAGGTGCTGTAGTGAGCAAGGTGTTTCTATATTAAAAGTGCTATTAAAAAGTGTGTTGCACTAAGCAGAGAAGTGCTTCAGTGGACACTAAGGGTTCTGTATTAAAGTGCTGTTTTTTTAAGTAGCTTAGGTAGCAGTGGGGAAATTAAAAACCAGAGCGTGTCAGGAAGGGGCAGAAGGTATGGAGTAAAAGGTAAAGTAATAAAAAGGGCAAAAGCAGGAACTAAGTGTCACAAAACATCTTTGAAAGTTCTCTATCTGAATGCACGTAGCATTCGTAACAAAATAGACGAGTTAATGGCACAAATAACTACATATGGGTATGATCTTGTGGCCATTACAGAAACATGGCTGCAGGGTGACAATGCCTGGGAATTAAACATACCAGGTTATTTAACGATCAGGAAGGACAGGCAGGAAGGAAGGGGAGGTGGGGTGGCTATGTTAATAAAGGAAGGAATCACTGTAATACAGAGAAATGATATTGGGTCAAAAGATCAGGATAATGAAACAGTTTGGGTGGAGGTAAGGAATAATAAGGGGAAAAAAACACTAGTGGGCGTAGTCTATAGGCCTCCGAACAGTGGCAACTCTGTTGGATGGAGTATCAATCAGGAAATAGTTGAGGCTTGTAATAAGGGAACATCTATAATTATGGGGGATTTTAACTATCATATTAATTGGACAAATCAAATTGGGCAGGGCAGCCTTGAGGATGAGTTCATTGAGTGTATTCGGGATGGGTTTCTTGAGCAGTATGTAACTGAACCGACCAGGGGGCAAGCAACCTTAGATCTGGTCCTGTGTAATGAGACGGGATTAATTAAAAATGTCCTAGTAAAGGATCCCCTTGGAATGAGTGACCATAACATGGTTGAATTCCATATTCAATTAGAGGGTGAGAAGGTTGAATCTCAAACAAGCGTGCTAAGCTTGAATAAAGGAGACTATGAAGGTATGAGAGCGGAATTGAGTAGAGTGGATTGGGAAAATAGATTAAAGGGTAAGACGATACATGATCAGTGGTGCACATTTAAGGAGTTATTTTACAACTTCCAAAAAATATATATTCCACTGAGAAGAAAAGGGTATAAAAGAAAAGACAGCCATCCGTGGCTAAGTAAAGAAATTAAGGATAGTATTCGACTAAAAACAAGGGCATATAAGGTAGCCAAATCTAATGGGAGGATAGAGGATTGGGAAAACTTTAAAAGACAGCAAAAAATAACAAAAAGATTGATTAAGAAAGGGAAGATAGATTATGAAAGTAAATTAGCAAAAAATATAAAAACAGATAGTAAGAGTTTTTATAGTTATATAAAAAGAAAAAGGGTGGCTAAAGTAAATGTTGGTCCCTTAGAGGATGAGACCGGGAAATTAATGGTGGGAAATATGGAGATGGCAAAAACACTGAATGAATATTTTACATCAGTCTTTACAGTAGAAGACACTAAGAATATCCCAACACTGGACAAACAGGGGGCTAAAGGGGGGGAGGAACTAAACACGATCAAAATCACTAAGGAAGTGGTACTCGGTAAAATAATGGGACTCAAGGCGGATAAATCACCTGGACCTGCTGGCTTACATCCTAGGGTCTTGAGGGAAGTGGCGGTAGGGATTGTGGATGCATTGGTAATAATTTTCCAAAACTCCCTGGACTCGGCAAAGGTCCCGGCAGACTGGAAAACTGCTAATGTAACACCCTTATTTAAAAAGGGCAGTAGACAAAAGGCTGGAAACTATAGACCGGTTAGCCTAACATCTGTGGTAGGTAAAATTTTGGAGTCCATTATTAAGGAGACAGTAACAGGACATTTGGATAATCATAATTTAATAGGACAAAGTCAGCATGGTTTTATGAAGGGGAAGTCATGTTTGACAAATTTGCTGGAGTTCTTTGAGGAAGTAACGTATAGGGTGGATAAAGGGGAACCAGTGGACGTAGTGTATTTAGACTTCCAAAAGGCATTTGACAAGGTGCCACACAAAAGATTATTGCTTAAGATAAAAAATCACGGGATTGGGGGTAATATTCTGGCATGGATAGAGGATTGGCTATCTAACAGAAGGCAGAGAGTTGGGATAAATGGTTCATTCTCAGACTGGCAATCAGTAACTAGTGGTGTTCCGCAGGGGTCAGGGCTGGGTCCCCAACTCTTTACAATCTATATTAACGATTTGGAGGAGGGGACCGAGTGTAACATATCAAAGTTTGCACATGATACTAAGATGGGAGGGAAAGTAGTGAGTGAGGAGGACATAAAAAACCTGCAAGGGGACATCGACAGGCTAAGTAAGTGGGCAGAGATTTGGCAGATGGAATACAATACTGGAAAGTGTGAGGTTATGCACTTTGGCAGGAAAAATCGTAGAGCAAGTTATTATCTTAATGGCAAGAAACTGGAAAGTACTGAAGTACAAAGGGATCTGGGGGTCCTGGTGCACGAAACTCAAAAGGTTAGTATGCAGGTGCAGCAAGTGATTAAGAAGGCCAATGGAATGTTGGCTTTCATTGCTAGGGGGATAGAATATAAAAATAGGGAGGTATTGCTTCAGTTGTACAAGGTATTGGTGAGATTGCACCCGGAATACTGCGTACAGTTTTGGTGTCCATACTTAAGAAAGGACATACTTGCTCTCGAGTCAGTACAAAGAAGGTTCACTCGGTTAATCCCGGGGATGAGGGGATGGACATATGAGGAGAGGTTGAGTAGATTGGGACTCTACTCATTGGAGTTCAGAAGAATGAGAGGCGATCTTATTGAAACATATAAGATTGTGAAGGGGTTGGATCGGGTGGATGCGGGGAAGATGTTCCCGATGATGGGTGAAACTAGAACTAGGGGGCATAGTCTTAGAATAAGGGGCTGCTCTTTCAAAACTGAGATGAGGAGGAACTACTTCACTCAGAGGGTGGTAGGTCCATGGAATATGCTGCCCCAAAAAGCTGTAGAAGCTACATCATTACATAAATTTAAAACAGAAATAGACAGTTTCCTAGAAGTAAAGGGAATTAAGGGTTACGGGGAGCGGGCAGGAATTTGGACATGAGTCTAGGTTCGGATCGGTCATGGCCCTGTGAGTAGCAGAGCGGGCCCAGGGGCCGTGTAGCCTGATCCTGCTCCTATTTCGTGTGTCTAATTCTGTTAGATTCAGGAGATGGTTCTGTGATAGTGGATTGGCAGTTAGGATCAGATCAGCCATGATCTTATTGAATGGCGGAGCGGGCTCGAGGGGCCGATTGGCCTACTCCTGCTCCTATTTCTTATGTTCTTATGTTAAGCCACTAAGCAAAGGTGCTGTAGTGAGCAAGGTGCTTCTATATTTATAAGTACTGTATATTTAAATAAAGGAGTGTTGCACTGAGCAAAGAGCGCTTTAGTGGACACTAAGTGTACTGCGTTGAGCAAAAGTGCTGTACCAGGCACAGGTGTGCTGTATCGATTATTTTAAGTTGTTTCTTTCTTTTTGTTTCAATAAATGCTGATCTGTTTTGCACCCAAACCACGAGTCACATTTTCTGTCTACCTCGCTACCGAGTAAGTCCGGCGGTCAGAACCAGGAATAGGGGAGCGCTTCAAAACCGCACGGGGGTCCCTGGAGCAGCTCAGAGGCTTCTGACTGGCCAGAGACAGTAACCCCAACCCCGCTGTTAATTCCTACAAAAGCAAACATATTTTCCCATTATAGCCAGAATCATTGTGACTTGACATGCACTATTTATGACCATTAAAATAATTGCTCAGTCAATTCTAAAACAAATGTGAGAAGTCACACAACACCAGGTTATAGTCCAACAGCTTTATTTGAAATCACAAGCTTTTGGAGCGCTGCTCCTTCGTCAGGTGAAGTGAACTACACCTGATGAAGGAGCAGCGCTCCGAAAGCTTGTGATTTCAAATAAAGCTGTTGGACTATAACCTGGTGTTGTGTGACTTCTCACATTTGTCCACCCCAGTCCAACACCGGCATCTCCACATCAATTCTAAAACGTTTATTGGAAGCATTATTTTTCATTTAAAGTAAAATCCACTTGCTTTAAATTTGAGAATCAATTCTTCCCCAATTTCTATGGAATAAACTTAAAAGGGTGAAATCAGGAGTTTTAATAAAAGATCCATAACTAGAGAAGAGAAGCTAAGCCTCCTTATGCAGTGCTCCTCTGCGAACGACAGGTCTGAGGTCTGAACATCTATAAACCCTATTGGAAGGGTAAGCATTCCTGTGAGCATGCATCTTTCCATCAGGTCTCCCTCCAGCTACAATTCTGATTGCTCCTTCCTCCTGCTGCTCCTTATCTTCCTCTCTTCAGAGTGGAATTCCTAGAAGGGCCCCAAAAAAGATCCACGTGTAATGCCAGAGGCCCCTTAAGATTTCAGAAAGTCCTGCAGCAACTGCAAGCACTTTGAAATCGTCCAAGTAACAAAAAAAAACATAAATATTACAAGCAAAATATCTCCCAAAACATTTTACAGCTTTACTGGAGAGCAGCTGAAGATCCTTTTAAATCTCGTTGCCAATGGCCAATGGTCTTGTACCGTACATGGTTCGTGGGCGGGAGCAGGAATTGCTGGTAGCAAGACGGGCAGAGACAAAACGTTGTTGGGGGTCGTAAGTATGTCATCTGGTCCTGCTTTGCATTTATTAATGAGGCTCTCGCCTGTTACCAGCGTGAGCTCTGGCCGCCTAGATTGAAGTCCACCCGAAAATCAGAATAGGCAGGTAAGTCGACACTTCAACCAGTTGCTTTATCTTTATTCCTTTACTGCCCATTTTGAACTGCAAGTCGGGTGGTAGGACCACCAAGTTGTCTCCGATATTTCTCAGAATTCAAAAAGTAAACTGTTAGGCCAGGAATTGACCTAAAAAGGGTGCAATCTCTGGATTAGGGAGCGTTCAGGGAAACTGAGTTCCTGGGAAAGCCTTCTTTGTAATCTTTGTTGATTGTCCTCCATGTTGTCCACCATGGTAACTTCCTACTCTAGCAGCTCTTTGCTCTTAGTTTTGAATTCAATTGAAAAGTTGCTAGTCTGATTATGTCATTACATTACCAGCCACACTTTTGCACACAACTCTGTTAGCACACAGTGAAGTCCCACCAACAATAAATAAGAAGAATGACCAGTCAATCTGTTTTTGGTGGTGTTGGTTGCAGGAAAAATGTTGATCAGAATAACATGTGAACATGAGAAGTCCCTGCTCTTCTTTGATCTTTAATGGCCATCTGAACAGGCAGACAGGGCCTCAGTTTAATGGTCTCATCTAAAAAGTAGAGCTTCCATTTTGGGCGCAACTCTGGGCACAAATTACGCCCAAAATTGCGCAAGCATTGGGAAGCAATTTTTATTGCTTGAGTTTCTGCTCAAACTCATTTGCATATCGCCAAACGCAAAGTTTGTGGGCGGGGCCAGCTCCTAGCGCACTTTTTTAGACGAGCGCAAAATATCGCGGAAACTTGATTTGCGTTGAATGTAATTTGTGCTTAAAATTCTGCCATCTTTTGCGTTGCGAGCGGAAATTTGACCCCACTACCTCTAACAATGCATCACTCAATGCAATACTGCACTAAACTACCTGCGGAAATGATGACTCACATCCTGAAGTGGGGCATGAATCCTCAATGTTCTGATTCAAGAGTAGTCGCAACTGAGCCAAAAAAATTAAGAGATGAGGTAAATCAGGAAGTAGCGATTTAAGTAATGCATGTTTGGAAGACTGAGGAAGTATCTAACAAGAAAGGACAGCTATATAAAAGTGCAAGTAATATTCCAAAAGTGGCCTTGCAAATGAGTTGGGCTAAAGTAATTTGCTTTGACTTGTAATCATCTTACAGAAGAGTTGTTTGATATTGGTGACAGCTTAGAGAGCTGCTTAAATTGTTAAAATACACGGTACCACTCACAGTGATGAACATATATATACATCCCTTTGCAGCCTCTTTGCATCCTCCTCACAGCTTACTTTCCCACCCAGCTTTATATCGTCAGCAAACTTGGATATATTACACTTGGTCTGCTCTTCTAAGTCATAGATATAGATTGTAAATATCTGAGGCCTGAGCACTGACACTTTCAGCACTCCACTAGTTACACCCTGCCATCCTGAAAATGACCCATTTATTCCTACTCTTTTTTTCATCCATTAACCAATCCTCAATCCATGTTAATATATTACCCCCAATCCCATGAGCCCTAATCATGTGTGGCACCTTATCGAATGCCTTCTGAAAATCCAAATATACTACATCCACTGGTTACCTCTTATCTACACTACTAGTTACACCCTCAAAAACCCTCAATAGATTTGTCAAACATGATTTCCATTTCATAAAACCATGTTGACTCTGCCTTAATCATAATAAAAGTGTCCTGTTACCGTGTCCCTAATAATAGATTTGAGCATTTTCTCTACTACTGATGTCAGGCTAACTAACCTATAGTTCCCTGTTTTCTCTCTCCCTCCTTTCTTGAACATCGAGGTTACATTTGCTACCTTTCAATCCACAGGGGCCATTTTAGATTCTAGGGAATTCTGAAAGGTCAAAATCAATGCAGCCACTATTTCTGCAGCCACCTCTTTTAAAACCGTAGGGTATAGGCCATCAGGTCCAGGGGATTTGTTGGATTTTAGTCCTATTAATTTCTCTAGTACTTTTTCTTTACTAATATTAATGACTTTAAGTTCCTCACTGTCATTTGACCTATGGTTCCCCACAATTTCCAACATGTTTTTGCGTCTTCTGCTCTGAAGACTGTTACAAAATATTTGTTTAATTTCACTGCCATTTCCTTATTTCCCATTATAATTTCTCCTGTCTCTGCCTCTAAGGGACCCACATTTACTTTTGCTAATCTCTTCCTTTTTACATACTTGTAAAAGCTCTTACAATCTGTTTTTATATGTCTTGCTAATTTACTCTCATATTCTATTTTCTCCCTCTTTATCAATGTCTTGGTCATCCTTTGCTGATTTTGAAAACCCTCCCAATCCTCAGGCTTACTACTCTTTTTGGCAACACGGTAAGCCTCTTCTTTTAATCTAATAATGGGCCAGAAATTTGGGTCGGGGGCTTCCCGCGGGTGCAAGCCCCTGACCTGCACTTACCTTCTGCGCCGGCCATTGAGCTGTGGGCCCGCGTGGGATTCCGATCCTCGGCCTCCTCCAACTACCGGCACGCAGTGCTTGCGTATCCCAGGGGTGCAGTTATTTCGATGCGTCCCCTGGGATCACATGGGCCATGGAGAGCCAATGGTAGCAGGGAATGCTTCATTCATAAGTTTGACAGGAAGAGCTGTCAAACCTATAAATACTATAAGCCCCAAAACATCACTAAAACCTCAAATAAATTTTTTTTTAAATCACATTTTTTAAATAAACTATAAATTACATGAAATAACTATTTTAAACAATAATTTAAATTTTTGAAAAAATTAATTACATTTTCTAACGGGGCTAAAAAAAAACTTACCTTTCTTTAAAGTATTTAAAAATAATAAACCAGTGGAAATTTTTTTAAAATTTGAATTAATTCACCACTTACCTTGTTAAAAGCAGGCCTTGCGCCTGCTTTTTAAAAGTGTAACTGCTGGAAACTTACCCTCCTGGAGAAAGCTGCAAAAAAAACGTAAGTTCGATGCGCACGCGCTGCCTCTCCAGCGTACGCATTCGACTTCTGAACCCCTTCTTTCAGGGGAACGGAAGTGCCGGTTTCCCACGCATGCGCAGTGCGTGCATGAAACCGGCACTTTCGTTGGGTCTACGCATGAGTACCACGTGCGTACTCACCCGTGGAGACCCGAATTTCTGGGCCATTATTCTTAACTCCTCTAGCTAGCCATGGCTGTACCACTATTCCAGTGGATTTTTTTTATTCCTCAATGGAATACATATTCATTGAGAATTATGAACTATTTCTTTAAATGTTTGCCATTGCTGATCTACCGTCATATCTTTCAATCTAATTTCCCAATCTCTACCTGTATAGTTGATGTATACTTTAATTATAATAAAATAAAATAAGGTGCAATAAAATAGATTCCTTCCTGGACAAAAAAATTTGCAACCTTGAAAAGTCAGTGTAAACATTATACAAACTGGCAGTAAGTGCTACACATTGTTTTGGAGGTGCTCCCATAAATCATGCTTGAAAGGTTTGGAATAGGTCAATGAGGAGAATTATATCACAACAGTACATTCTATCAGTCAAGGCTAGTTCCTGCTTCTCGTGATTCTTCGTGTGAAAGGAATCGTTAAAACTAATGCCTTTCTTTTACTGGCTGATGCATTTGACACCAGTATTTGTTCAAAAAAAGGCAATTTAATCATTTTAGGTAGATATAGAATAATTAACTTTAAATTGACTTTAAACTTGACTGCACACAATTGGGAGCTTTATATTGATTGTATTCTATTTTATGTTAATTGTTTAAAAACTTATTCTCATTTAATTTGATATACTCTTCTGTTTGTCATTATGCTCCAGCAAAGAGAGAAAGTTGTGGACTCAAAATGAGTATGGCTTCTACTGTAGTAGCATAGTCTCATATTAAAGATGGTAAAATATAATTTAAATTCTACATGGTACAAAAAGTAGTCCGGCACACAATTATTGTACGGGCTACTAAGCAAACATATGATCCAAATTTTCCCAGAAGTCACTGGGGGAGATATTCAACTCATGACCTTCTGTCTTGCGCCTAATATTTGGGTGACCAGGAGTTCAAATACTGGGGGAGGCACTTTGGTCACCCCATTGATGCACAAGGCCCACCTGGTGCAATACTCAGGTGGACTTGTAAATGAGTGAGCAGCCTGCCTGCCTGAAACAGGCATATAGCTTCGCCCCTCCCTATCTCTAACCTGCAACCCTACTAGATCTCTGCGCTCCTCCAATTCTGGCCTCTTGCGCATCCCTGATTTTTATTGTTCCACCATTGGCGGTCTAGTATTCAGCTGCCTAGGCCCTAAGCTCTGGAATTCCCTCTCAAAACCCCTCTACCTCTCTCCTCCTTTAAGACGCTCCTTAAAACCTACTTCTTTGACCAAGCTTTTGGTCACCTGTCCTAATATCTCTTTATGTGGCTTGGTGTCAAATTTTGTTTGATAACATTCCTGTGCAGTGGCTTGGGATGTTTTACGACATTAAAGGTGCTATATAAATGCAAGTTGTTGTTGCTATATGTTGAGAATCGGGGTCCTGTGTCGATTTTAGGCCCCCAATGCAAAATTCAGGTACAAATGGACGGAGCTTGTGCTGCGCAAGCTGAGCCCCCTCGATATTTGCCAGCCAGGACCCGGAGAGCTGCCTCTGGACACCAGTTTCGGACGGGCAGCTTGCCTGCTGCATTTAAATGAGGCCCAGCCGTTAAAATGCACTGGGTCTCTCGCAGCACCTCCCGGGTGGTCGGCCCACGCATTCCGCCGACTTTCCATCCAGGAGTTAAAATTCTCCCCTACGTATAGATCTGAGAAACAATTAGATTTGTTTCTGGCAAGAGAAAGGATTGGGGGATGCGGAGAGAATGTGGGTAGGTGGGGTTGATCTATGAAAAATGGATCGGCTTGTTAGCCTTCAAAGGAGTTTTCCTGTGTCGAAAGGTTCTCTTCTGTTGTAACATATTGAGAATGTATGTTTGCGTTCAGTATAATTTATCAAGAAATAGAACCAAATGAGTGATGTTCGACTACATAAATGTGCTTGTGAGTTATGAGCTTTGACTTGCGAATGGTTTATTGTTCAGGAAACTGTTGAAGCTGAGTTGGGAATGTGATTCATACCACAGTGCTTTATTGAGTTCAGGGATTAATGACCAACCTGAGATATAGTGTGCTTTTTTTCCACAAAGTAGAATTATATTATCCAGTCGGGTGACCATTGCCTGGCAGAGTTCTATGAGATGAAACTCTGCTGGCTCAAAACACAGTGCTACCGCTCTTTGGCTTAAAAACAATCTTATTTTAAAACCCAAACCATCGTGAATAAACTGCCCACAAATATGTGACACAGAATGGAAAGAATGACTAAATAAAACAGCGTAGCGGTACCACCGAGTGTCCCTTACTTACCGGTCATAATTCCCTTTAATGATGTATATAGTTTGCCGGTACGGGGCGTTTCCCCTTTGGGAGCACGGGCGAACGCGATGACGCGGGTAAACGCGATGAAGCGGGTGAACGCGATGACATCACGTCGTGGATCATGTGACCACCCAAGCGCGGGCAAACGCGATGACGTCACGTCGCTAATCACGTGACCGCCCAAGCGTGGGAAAACGCGGTGACGTCACGACGCAATCCACGGGACTGCCCAGTCAGTCCTCGTGGTGTCTCCGTCTGGTTAAGACCTACTTATGGCTCTCCTGTACCGATCTCAGCCAGCTGTTGGAATTCGATTATTCTTGCATTAAAGAACTATTTGATTGTTCTCCTGGAGTCGACCTCGATTATTTGATAGGCATTCGTCCAACACCTACAATTGGTGAACCCGAATACCTACAACAGGATACATAATGTTAGTTTTTCCTGAATTGAAGCCCTCAAAGTAAATGGACGATGTACTTTGTGTTTTAGAATCTTGTCAGTGTAATTGGTGAAATATTATCTTGACCCTCAGCTGGGACACCACTTCAGGTTGCTGCAACTAGTTTCAGTGCCCCTGGTGTAGGAAGGGGACAAAAAACCAAATCAGCCAAGTTTCCCCACTGCTGCAGTCTATCCAGTGCCAACTGCTGAAAAGTTTGGGGCCTAGAAATTGGTTTGTGCCGGCTCCAGAAACGGGTAGGCCCGAGGCACACAGGATCTTGGACCTCAAGCCTCATTTAAATTAAACCCGCAAACTGCGTCCCCCCAGGCAGCTCGCCGGAGAATCGGCATACGATTTCGGTTCGCTGGTCACGGCCCTCAGGTAGGTCCTGGGAGGGGTGAAGCACTACTGCACCTCTTGGCTCTGCATTCAGGTATTTTTGTACCAAATGTGCCTTTTTTGGTGGTGGCCTCCAGCTGTCCCTTTAAGGCCCACTGGCTAGCCAACCTGTAGGCCACGTTTTCCTAAATGCAGCCGGCCAGGTGCCAACTGCGTTGAAGGCAGACCGATTTTGCAAAAGGGGTTCTCAAACAAGCGATAGGCCCCTTATTTGCATATGCAAAGGGCCTTGCATCTGGTCCAGGCGCGGGCCCTGGACACCTCTTTTTCTGCCTTTACCAATATGACAGACGGCACACTTCCTGCGTGGAATGTGCGACCGCTCCACCCGCCATGTTGAACACTTTGGTGACCATTGTACGCCTGTAAAACGGGCCTGGCGTCAACCATTTGCTAGGCCTGTGCGTCTGTATGTTGGACGAAGTTAAAATTGGGCCCGCTGTACGTTCCCCTCTACGGACGACCTGCTTGCTGAGAGTCACTGTTGAGTCTCGCAGATTATAATGGCCACTTGGGTGGAATAGCAGAGCGACGCCATGGCTTGAGAAGTTGTACCGGGAGCAAGAGTCAGCATCTTCAGGAGAGAAGGGAAGCAAACTTGGAAAAATTATGGTAAAAATAAATTGAACATCATTGTTGTACTGTTTAAAGGAAGGTTTAGGCCACCAAATTTTATATAAAACAGAAATCTGTTTCTTTTTGGATTGCTGCATTACATTAATGGTTAAGAACATTCTTTTGCTACATGAAGTGGGGAGCTGAAAGCCTGTTTATTGTTATAGTGATGGGCCATGCATCCTGCAAAACTCTGGAAGCTCTCCAGGAAGCAGACAGTTTGGTATCTCCTTTAAAAAGCTGCACACAGCAAGGGAAAGCATAGTAATGAATAACTCCAATCAGATATAATGGCCCAGAATTTCCTTGAAAGTTTTGCCATAACTATGGCATGAGAGGAGATATTTTTTCCTGAAGATATTCGTGCGCAATTGACCTACGCCAGTTTCACAGCAAAACATCGCTACGCGTGAACTTCCTCACGCTGTGCTGCTCCTGAGGTACATCCGCTGAAACCTCACATAGCTCATTAACATAGCTTGTGCAAAAGGCAAGGGCTAGAAATTGGATTGCGCCCAAATATGGGTGCGATCCGCGGGCCTGACAAGTCTGTTGATGAGACCATGACAAATTGGTCTGCCGGCCTCGTTAGTCTAGTACTGGCGAGCCGCCAGCACCAGTCGCTGGCCCAGGTGTAGCTCGCTGGTTGCGGAGGGCAGTGAGATCCACCGGCTCGGACCCCGACCGAAGGCCTATGGTGGGAGGAGGAAGAAGGCAACTGTGGGGTGAGGGGCGAATGGTGCACGGGAGCAGCCTGCATATACATCTCTGTAATCTCCTTCAGCCCCACAACCCCCTGAGATATCTGTGCTCCTCTAATTCTGCCCTCTTGAGCATCCCTGATTATAATCGCTCAACCTTTGGTGGCCGTGCCTCCTGTTGCCTTGGCCCTAAGCTCTGGAATTCCCTCCCTAAACCTCCCCGCCTCGCTACCTCTTTTTCCTCCTTTAAGACGCTCCTTAAAACCTACCTCTTTGACCAAGCTTTTGGTCACCTGCCCTAATTTATCCTTATGTGGATCGGTGTCAAATTTTTTGTCTTGAAATACTCCTGTGCAGCGCCTTGGGACATTTTACTATGTTAAAGGTGCTATATATATGCAAGTTGTTGTTGTTGTTGTTGTTGGAGCAGAGAGGAGGGCTCCACAGTTTGGGGCCACTGTATGATCTAATGCAGAATGGAAGGTTTGGGGCTGAAAAGACAACCAGGACAGAAATTTATAGGAGTGTTTTAAGTCTATGTTTCATCTCTTGCTCACTCTGCTTCCTATATGCAAAATAACTCTGAATGCACTTATCCTGAAAACAGGGCTTGTATACAGTAGACAGCGTGATTATGCTGTCAATCCTGAATACAACTGCGGCGATTTGTGACGCACACTCAGCATCTTCGCACTTTTCACTTCCTGCACTTTCACGTCTTAAAACATACCTTGAGAATGTGATGGGCTTCTTGTCATAAAGGACATATCGAGCAATTCTGGATAGCGCTGCATTCATTAAAACTGTTTCATCTATATTTTAATCTTGAAATTAAATTTAGCTGAGGTAAAATTGTTCAAGGAATTTTAAGTTGACAAACTAAATGTAATGCAGCCACCTCCCAACTTTGGCAGCTCATTGCCATAATACCCACCCTTGCATTCTTCGGGTTACAAACATTCTGATATGGAATAAATTATTTTAAAATTGCTGCCTTATGGTAGCAGCGTATCAACCCTTTGCCCTTACACAGATGAAGAGCTTTCATTGACGTTGAGTTGGCTTTTAGCAAATATTATTCAGATTTGAATTCCCTTTTCTCACAAATATCCTTTGTCTGAGAGAACATGGTTATTAAAGCCATAGGGCTGAAAATTCAGTAGGGTTAGCGCCCCATTTGAGGCGCTAGAGGGCCTAGCGCCGGAGTTATGGCCGGTTTGTAAATTCAGTGGGGCCCTGCCATCGGCGTTAGACCGGTTGCGCTGCGCCGGCACCAATGATGTCATCGGTGTGCGCAGCGTCCCGGTTGCCGTGGTGACGGGCCCCAACGCCGAAATTGAGTTGCGGCCGCCTCGCCCGTGGCAGCCGCAACTAACGATGTTTCAGCAGAGTCCTACGCGAGTTAGCGCCGGCGCATTAAGGTCGCGCGGCGGCCGGCCGCTTTCCCGCCGGCCGCCTGCCCGCACCTCCCTCCCCGGACTCCTCCACCCCCCCCCCCCGCGGAACAGATGCGTCTGGCCTGCGAGCCCGGCACTTCTCCGAGGTGCCGGCCTCATTTTTTTCAAGATTTCAACGGCCAGCGGGCGGGTGCAGGCAGCTCCTCCTTAACTGAAGGAGGAGGCCTGCACTTCCCCAGCCTGCCGCACCGCATCGGGTGCCGCAGCGCCGGAATTGCGCCGCAATGCGGCAGTCAGCACCCATTTCGAGGCGCTGACACCCTCCTGTAGCGCCGGCAGCCGTTTGGGCGCGGCGCTACTGAATTTTTGGCGCGCGCAGGGGGACTTAGCGCCGGCGCTAAATTTCCGGCGCTAAAGCCCTGACGCGGCGCCAACTGAATTTCTAGGCCATAGACTCCTTCACACTGGCTTCTGGGTAGGCCGTGACCAGGCATGAGGAAGTGTACCATCATCATATTCATCATGATGAGGAATGACAGTGTGAGGGAGTAGAACATTATCTTCCTTCTCTACAGCACCAACAACAAACAACAACAACAAAAACTTGCATTCATATAGCACCGTTAACATAAGAACATAAGAAATAAGAGCAGGAGTAGGTCATACGGCCCCTCAAGCCTGCTCCGCCATTCAATAAGATCATGGCTGATCATCGACCTCAAATCCATTTTCCCGCCCGATCTCCATATCCCTTGATTCCCCTAGAGTCCAAAAATCTATCGATCTCAGCCTTGAATATACACAAAGACTCAGCATTCACAGCCCTCCGGGGCAGAGAATTCCAAAGATTCACAACCCTCTGAGTGAAGAAATTCTTCCTCATCTTAGTCTTAAATGGCCTACCCCTTATCCTGAGACTATGCCCCCTAGTTCTAGACACTCCAGCCAGGGGAAACAACCTCTCAGCATCCACCCTGTCAATCCGCTTCAGAATTGTGTATGTTTCAATGAGATCACCTCTCACTCTTCTAAACTCCAGAGATATTAGGCCCATTCTACACAATCTCTCATCATAGGACAGCCCTCTCATCCCAGGAATCAATCTAGTGAACCTTCGTTGCACCGCCTCCAAGGCAAGTATATCCTTCCTTCGATAAGGAGACCAAAACTGTGCACAGTACTCCAGGTGTGTTCTCACCACGGCCCAGTGCAATTGTAGCAAGACTTCCTTACTCTTATACTCCAACCCCCTTGCAATAAATGCCAACGTGCCACTAACATGGTAAAACATCCCAAGGCACTTCGTAGGAGCGTTATCAAACAAAATTTGACACTGAACCACATAAGGAGATATTAGGGCAGGTGACTCAAAGCTTGGTCAAAGAGGTAGGTTTTAAGGAACCTCTTAAAGGAGGAGAGAGAAGTTTGAGAGGCAGAGAGGATTAGGGAGGGAATTCCATAGCCTAGGGCCTAGGCAGCTCAAGGCACGGCTGCCAATGGTGGAGCGATTAAAAATGGGGATGCGCAAGAGGCCAGGATTGGAAGAGCACAGAGATCTCGGAGGGTTGTGGGGCTGGAAGAATTTACAGAGATAGGGAGTGATGAGGCCATGGAGGGATTTGAAAACAAGGATGAG
Organism: Somniosus microcephalus; assembly: GCF_052327205.1. Lineage (NCBI taxonomy): Eukaryota > Metazoa > Chordata > Chondrichthyes > Squaliformes > Somniosidae > Somniosus > Somniosus microcephalus. Next base: position 23,940,777 of record NC_141012.1, read on the forward strand.
AATTTTTAAATCGAGCCTTTTCAGACTGGAAGCCAATGTAGGTCAGTGAGCACAGGGGTGATGATTGAACGGGACTTGGTGCGAGTTACAAAAAGGCCAGCAGAGTGTTGGTTGAGCTCAAGTTTATGGAGGGTGCAAGGTGGGAGGCCGGCCAGGAACGCGTTGGAATAGTCGAGTCTAGAGGTAAGAAAGGCAAGGATGAGGGTGTAAGTTGCAGGGTTCTCAAAATTCCCACACTCCCCAAGTTATGGATCAAGGGACCCTGTTTTGGACAAGTTATTAAAAGCAGGGTACCCAAAATGGCTTCTGTAAACCTCGTGACCAATACGGACAGGATTTTTAAAAGCAAGGCTCTGCCAACAAGCAGGCCCGGAGACGAAACATTAAAATGCAGGAATCTGTGAGAAGGGACTCTATGGGGCCAGCCAGACAAAGTAAACACAGAATACGCATTTATTCGACTTGAATCAAATCAAAATAGAATGGGCCTATAATCATGGCCATTAGCTTTCTGCATGTTTAATCAATAACAGCTCACAGTAGCCATCAAGGCAGGATGGGGACAATTAAATCTTATCCATGACAAAACAACCAGGACATCGGGGCCATTAAACCCGGAGATAACCACTCCAAAAGTAGTTAAAATAAATGGTTGTAATCATTTAAAACAGCCTGCCAAGACTAACCTGATTTGGCGCACAGATAAGGAGTTGAAGAAACGGGTATAATTGGAGGCCCATCAGTAGCAATCGCTCTCTTGACTCTTGCTCCTGCTCTCATCATTGGGCCTTTGGCCTGCTGCCGCTTGTACTCACGCCCTGGCCTCGTGGTGGGTTCTCTTCTCGCTCCCCGTACCGCTCAACAACCGAGGATGCCCATTGCACCGGGGCCAAACGTGGGAGGAGAACGAGACCCGAGTTCAATACCACACAGGACACACAGGCCACTAAAGGGGCGGACGAGACGAGACGAAGAAGAAGGTAAATCGATAACAGCAGAGAAGGGCAGCAAAAGACGCATTGGTAAAAACCAAATGCCGAGTTATAAGCTAGCGTTTGGGGAAGAAAGTGGCAGTGTATGTATGGACAGTGAGAATAAGTTGGCGTTTGAACACTGCGAATAGGCTGGCGTTAAACGCGGGTGTCCACGCCCGCGACGAATAAACCGGCGCTCGAAGCTTGGGTAGTGAAATCATTTAAGCGGTGAAGACTGGCAACCGACCCCCAACCGCAACATTACCGTCAGCGACCGCCCGAGGGAGAAGAAGAAGGAAACCCATCGCGACAAGACGACGATGGTAGCTGAGGAGAGGGAGGGTGAGTCGCATCAACAACTCCAGCACTGCGCCCTGAGACCACGTGGCGACAGGTACCCCAAAGGATAACAAAACAGACCTCAAAACTCACAACCGTTAAAGCAACAGGTTCTGGATTGGTGAGCATGAATTCCTGGCCCCTCATAGCTTAATCTAGTTAGGTATAGGGGGTGGGATAGAGATAAGGGGATTGTTAATGTAGTTGTTTTTCCCTCGATGTACCGTGTGTTCCCCATTCCCATATAAGTGTAATTGTTTTATGCCTGTATTTTATACCAGTAACTTTTCATAAGATTGTTGTATTCTGCTTTAAATAAAATCTTGGTTTTCTTACACCAAACCACCTGTCTACTCGATTTTCTGTATCGCCGCCTGTACCTAAGTCCGGTGTCTAGAACCCAGGGGTGTGGGAGCGATTCGAACCACTGAAGGGACAGTCAGAGGCGAAACTGATTGGGCACGCACACGCCACCCCCTACAAGGGTTTCAGCAGCAGATGAGTTGAGGCAGGGGCAGAGATGGGCAATGTTACAGTACCAAGTCCCTCTTAATAAAGTACAGAACACACAGGATTCTGTTTGAAACTCCCTCTACAGATGCCCAGTAACGTGCCTTAACTCTATCCACAAAAGAGCAACCCCCTTATGGACTAACAGGACATATCTATATCCTATAACAATTGTCTTTATTATTTGAATCGAAAGCCATAAAGGTAATGAGGCAGAGTTCTTGCCCTACTGTGTTATAAAAAATATACTTGGTTCTGTTGGTAAATGGGTTAAAATGTCTTGTTCCGCAATACAAAGTTTGCAGAAAAAATTATCTGTTATTTTAGAGAAGAGCACAGCCATGTGTAACTTAACATTTATGCTACTACAATAGCAAAATACTGTGGATGCTGAAATCTGAAATAAAAACAAAGTGCTGGAAACACTCAGCAGGCCAGGCAGCATCCATGGAGAGAGAAACAAAATTAACGTTTCAGGTCAATGACATTTCGTCAGAACTGATTGAAAGGTCATTGACCTGAAACGTTAACTCTGTGTTTCTCTCTCCACAGATTATCTGGTCATTTATCTCACTACTGCTTGTGGGACCTTGTTGTGCGTCAAGTGGCTAAATTACAACAGTGACTACACTTTGTTGGCTGTGAAGTACCTTATGACACCCTGAGGTCATGAAAGACACTATATAAATGCAAATTCTTTGCTTTCATAGATGTACTTTGCTGGAAACACTCAGCAGGCCAGGGCAGCATCCGTGGAGAGAGAAACAGAGTTAACGTTTCAGGTCTGTGACCCTTCGTCAGAACTGGAAAGGGTCCCAGACCTGAAACGTTGACTCTGTTTCTCTCTCCACGGGTGCTGCCTGGCCTACTGAGTGTTTCCAGCATTTTCTGTAATTTAACATTTACGCTGTTGGCCCTTGTGAACTAATTGAAGGCTTACAGCAGTTGTTTTGCCTTACACAGTTCTTCAGGGGCAGAGTACAAAACAAACAAATGTGACTGTTGGTGGTAGGGGAGGCACCTCGGCTGTCCCACTGACGCCCAAGGCCCACCTGATGCAATTTTCAGGCAGGCCTGTAAATGGGCGAGCAGCATACCCACTTGTTTTGGACGTAAAACTGCTTAAATATGCAAAGCAACATCCTATGCTGGTTGTAGGATCCCGGTTACAATTTTCAAGTACAAATGGGCGGAACCTGGTGAGCAACTTAGCCAGTGGTCCTTAAAGGGACAGGTGGTGATTGACCAACAAAAGGCCCAGAATTTCTTTGGGAGAATTTTTGTGGGAGTTCAAGCGCTCCTCCTGGCTCCACAAAAATACCGTGCTTGACCGCCTGCCCCACAGCCCCCCTCCCCTGCTCAAGATCGGCTATTCCCTCCCAGGCCAGCCCTGCTGGCTGGTTAAGTGTGGGAGTCGGCGGCACTGCCACCCTCCCACAGCTGACGGGGTCCCCGCTTGGCATCCTCAGCTCGCTGGCGATGCTGCCTTTGGGCGGGCAGTGAGGTTATTCCGTCAGCTTTGCTCCTGTTTTGGGTACAAGCCGAATGTCCTCCCTCCCGGATTGCTTTGGTCTTCTCAAGGTTGAGTTGGAAATAGAAAAAAAAAATCTTCACAAAAATATTAAGCAACTGTTCAGAAAAAAAATCATTTATTTACTCATTCCATAAGCAATTGCTGCAACTTTTGTCCGTCAAGATAAGGTTGAATCAGTTTTAATGTTTAAACTAGTAGAAGCTGAAATTTCCAACATTTTTATTTTGTAAACGCATTCTAATTTTCAAGTAACTTCAACAAATACAGAAAAGTAAGAGATTAGGAAACGGTTGTAGAAATCTTAAGTACTGAGATGGGACAGGGCACATCAACTCCAACAGGCAGTGTTGGTAAAGGAACGGAAGCCATGGCTTCCCCACAGGGAAATAAAAGTCAGTGGAGAATTACCCTGGGACACTCCCGTGCACTTTATACAGGAAAAAAAAGACTTTAAAAGCAGAATCTCGTTCACATTTTTTTTCTGGAAACAAATGCATTAAAACTTACTGCCTGGTAATAACAAGACAGCAGCAGCAGTAATTCGATAATTCGATCCTAATTCTTAAGTGCTAGCACACTGGACAATAGGCCAAGAAGGGAACTGCGGACAGGTCAGTTGCTTGAGTAATATTCCATCTGTCCTGTTACAGGCATAAAATATTCATACGTCAGAATGCTCATACATCAGAATGCAATTTGTGTCACTGACACAGTTTAAAGAAATTAACAGAGTCAAATATGCAAGGTAAAATGTTCAAGGAAAATATAACAAACTACTTGGTTCTACTCCACCCACAGAAGTGAAATGGAGGCATGTATAGTGACAGATTGTACTCCAGTTATTACACACTTAAGCCCCACTGGAGTGGGACAGTGAAGCCTGGTAATTACTATGCAATGTTATCAACTGACCCTTTCGCGACTGGTAGAAAGGAACTCTAACCTTGGGTATGAAATCCCCACCTCGGGTGAAAAGTTGGCAGTCGGTCTCAGGTACTGGACCATCTGTCCATTAATCATTTCTAGAAAGGGAACAGGAACTCTAGCCTCGAGTGACATTCGAGCTTTGCTCTCCCCAGTTGATGGGTTCCATTTGTTTTGTGTTGGACTGGCTGATGGATCATCAAGAGGACCTACCCAGCACTAGAGATGCACATCTTTGAGGCTGAAAGAAAATTATAGATGTAATAGGCCAAATTGGGCAGGAAAGGATATGTCGATTAAATAATATTTCAAAAAATGGACCTGGTGGTTGTGGTTCAAAGCAGTTAGTTTTGCTCACATGAGAGAGAAATAATATAGTCTCTAGGAGTCTACCAAGGGAATCATACATATTAATTGTGTGAATGTTAATGCTATGGGTATAGATTGAAAGGTAAAATTCTTTTCACCTCAGTGTATTGTCATCCAGCCAGATACAGTACAAATCTTCTGGCAGCATTACAATACTGATGTCAGTAATAGGATAAGAATTTGATGACTATAATAAGATAGGGTAAAGGCCATCCCAGAGCTTGAGTGGTTAGCAGACTTCGACTGAAGCACTGAAAATATCATTGGAAATGCTGGCTGATCATCGCACAGCCAAAAAAAGCAGTGGAGCTCACTTCAGAATAGTCAGGTCCCTGGAGGTCAAAAATCAATCATAATAACATGCTGCCCTATACAAGGTTTCTAATGGAAGTCACTCAAGTCTCTGCTCTTTGGATCCTAATCTCTATGGCAACCCAGGCACAGTGTGATACTGCGCCAGCAATTGAAAAGTCCGACAAATTTCACATTGACGTTTTCTTGCACAGTGGCAATTATTGAGATGTTTTGTTATTATTAGATAGATTTCTTGAGTTTTATTCCGCATTTATCTTTCTGTGATGCAAGGTGATAGATTAGTTAGCGTCCTCTCGAAAAATTCGTAAAAATGCATCCTCGCAGAAGTAGTAATTGAATAAAGAAAAATGCTAAGTAGTATCGAACAATGATATGTAGTTTATTCTGCAGGAACTGACATAGTTGATGCAATCAGCCATTGACAGCATTTTTAATGATGCTAAACATCATGCTATTTTTAGTTCTCATTTGAATAACACTATCTAACATCCCAATTAAATTCTCTGTCATTACAATCATTGTGAGCACATGAGGGGCAGTGAAACTACATGCTATCTAAATCTTGAATGTAAATGTCTTTAATAGCAGAAAATATTTGTGGAATGATTCTTGTTAAATTAACAGGTACGCCTAATAACTGAGCAGATTAGAAATAATTTGGTGCTATTTCAATAGGTGTGAATGCTTAAAAGGTGAAATTACTGAAAAGGTCCCCATTGCCATGTTGGTGTATTGTGTTACTATTATAATTGGGAACCAATTGATTCCCTCCTGCTGTAGCCCTAAAAGCACATCTTTCTCTAATTCCTCTTCTATCTCTCCTCATGCCCTCTCCAAGCTCATTTGGTTCATGAAACCAACCTCCTGCTCTCTGGATCCTATTCTCACTAAACTGCTGACCACTCAACTTCCCTTCCTGGCCCTCATGCTAGCTGACAGTGTCATTGGTTCCCTTTGACCCTGTCTCCCTCCCTTACAAATCTACCATCATTATTCCCCTCCTCAAAAAATCCACCCTTGACTCCTCTGTTCTTGCAAACTCCCACACCATCTCAAGCCTCCCTTTCCTTTCCAAAGTCCTTGAAAGTGTTGTCTCATCCCAAATGCATGGCTCTCTTTCTCGCAACTCCAACTTTAAACCTTTCTAATCAGGTTCCCTCCCCTGCCTCACCACTTAAAAGGCCCTAATCAAAGTGACAAATGACGTCCTCTGTGACTGACCGTGGTGCATTATTTCTTCTCATGCTTCTCGACTACTCTGCATGGTCATCCTCCAACACCTCTCCTCCATTGTCTAGCTAAGTGGGACATCCCTCATCTGGTTCTGCTTTACCTATTCAGTCATGGCCATAGAATCCCCTGCAATTGCTTCTCTTTCCACCTTTGCACTGTTACCTCTGGAGTCTCCCATGGATCTATCCTTGGATCCCTCCGATTTCTCATCTACATGTTGCCACTTGGCGACATCATATGAAGACATGACATCAGGGTTCACATGTACACTGACGACGCCCAGCTCTACCAGTCCAAAGATGTGCGGGTTAGGTTGATTGGCCATGATAAAAAAAAAATTGACCCTTAGTGTTAGGGGGGATTAAATACGTGGGGTTACGGGGTTACAGGGATAGGGCTTGGGTGGGATGGCTGTCGGTGTAGGGACCGGGTGCTAGGGTTTGGATGATCAGCCATGATCTCGTTGAATGGCGGAGCAGGCTCGAAGGGCCAAATCGCTTACTCCTGCTCCTATCTTCTATGTTTCTATGTTTCTACCTCAACACCATCTCTCTCAACTCCTCCATTGAATCAGCCACAATCTCCTCCAATTAAATATTGGGAAGACCACAGCCATTGTTTTCGGCCCCTGCCACAAACTCCGTTCCCTTTCCACCGATTTGATTCCCCTCCCTAGCCACTGTCTCAGGTTGAAACAGACGGTTCACAACCTCGCTGTTCGATCTGAACGAGCTGAGCTTCTGACCTCACATCCTCTCCATCACGAAGATTGCCTGCTTCCACCTCTGTAACATTGCCTGTCTCTGCCCTGGCCTCAGCCAATCTGCTGGTGAAACCCTCATCCATGCTTTTGTTACCTCCAGACTCAACTATTCTAATGTGCTCCTGGCTAGTTTCCCATCTTTCACCCTCCATAAACTTGAGCTCAGCTAAAACTCTGCTGTCCATATCCTAACCTGCATTGTCTCGTTCACCCATTAACACTGTGCTCGCTGACCTAAATCGACTACTGGTCCACCAGCAGCTCAAATTTAAAATGTTCACCCTCGTGTTTCAATACTTTCATGGCATCACTCTTCCCTATCTCTATAACCTTCGCCAGCCCTATAATTCTGGAAGAACCCTGTGTTCCTCCATCTCTAACCTAAGAACATAACATAAGAACATAAGAATTAGGAGCAGGCATAGGCCATTTGGCCCTTCGATCCTGCTCCGCCATTCAATAAGATCATGGCTGATCTTCTACCTCATCTCCAGTTTCCTGCACTATCCCCACATCCCTTGATACCCTTAATATTCAAAAATCTATCGATCTCCGTCTTGAATATACTCAACGACTGAGCCTCCACAGCCCTCTGGGGTAGAGAATTCCAAAGATTCACCACCCTCTGAGTGAAGAAATTTCTCCTCATCTCAGTCCTAAATGGCTGACCCCTTATTCTGAGACTGTGACCCCTGGTTCTAGACTCCCCAGCCAGGGGAAACATCCTCCCTGCATCTACCCTGTCAAGCCCTGTAAGAATTTTGTATGTTTCAATGAGATCACCTCTCATAATTCTAAACTCTAAAGAATACAAGCCTAGTCTACTCAATCTCTCCTCATAGGACAATCCCCCCATCCCAAGATCCAGTCTGGTGAACCTTTGTTGCACTCCCTCTATGGCATCCCTTTGCCCCACCATTGGTGACCATGCCTTCAGCCTTCTAGGCCCTAAGCTCTGGATTTCCCTCCCTAAATCTCTCTGCCTCTCTGCTTCTCTTGTCCTTTAAGACCATTCTTAAAACCTAATTCTTTCACCAAGCTTTTAGTCACACCTTCTAATATCTCGTTCTTTGGCGCGGTGTCAATTGTTTTCTGATTACACGCTTATGAAGCACCTTGGGATGTTTTCCTACATAAAGGCGCAATATAAATGCAAGTTATTGTTATTGCAACATAGATTGGGAGAGTCAGTTTTGAATTATTGCATTGGTCCATATTCGTGCTCTGGCTTGCCTTAGAGTTTACAGCGCGAAGAGCAATCATCAATCTTGCCTGTCCCTTCAATACAACAGGAAGTGGAGGTACGTGTTCATTGAAACAGTGGAAGGGCTCCCTCTCTGACTCAATGGGAATAATTTTAACTTTTGTCTGTCTGACATTGGTGATAGGTACTCGATTGCCTTGGCCTGAGCACATGGAGTTTGATAGTGCTGTTATCGTTGTATTGTGTCTGACATTGGATATAGGTATTCGATTGCTTTTGCCTGTAAGTGGGTGTTTGGATCAGCCATTAAAAGCAACATGAACTGAGCTCTGCATACGGCCTCTGGATTATCTTTGCAAATGCAACAACTTTGTTGCCGGGCGAAAACTGGGCAATAATGTATCGGTCGTCCATTTTAAACCCTGCCTGATATTCCGTATCGTCCATTTATGCCTGCCCATAAAATTAAAATTACACCTAGTGAGCTTATCCAATAAGTAGTTTAGCTCTGTAAACAAGGAAAGACCGACATTCAATCCCTGGTCTGTGCTGAGTTCGCTAATCTCAGCCGGGATGATGGTAGGTTCACTAGAATTGTGCTTAGTGCACCTGTGGTTAGACAGGGGAAAATTGTCCAAGACTTTCATTTCACCCTTGCTGACAGTGTATGCATGTAGATGATCGATGAAGACAGGTTTGTCCTCGGCTATGATGCCCCTCTCCCATTGTCAAATTCCCTACTTCCATTCACTGTCGAGGCTCACACATGAAACATGGACAATTGGGCGAGGTACTAGAAGGGTGACTGTCACCACTGGGGTGTCAATGGCTTCAGAAGGAACGTGTGCAGGATAAAATTTAAAAACAAGAGGGTAGGCAGATGGGTAGGCAATCTACCTTACACTTTGACACCCCAACTGGATGTCTCGAGTATCATTCGCAGGGATATTCACAGGCATGTTTCCACTGAAAGTATACTGTCACTGGATAAATGTCACTGAATGGTATCTAGGTCCTATTTTTTCTGGGCCCCAAGAATGGAGGCCATAGGCAAAGACAATACCAGCTTGAATGTCACCTGTGGCTCAGTTGGTAGCACCCTCGCCTCTGAGTCAGAAGGTTGTGGGTTCATGTCCCACTCCAGGGACTTGAGCACAAAAATCTAGGCTGACACTTCAGTACAGTGCTAAGGGAGTGTTGCACTGTCGGAGGTGCCGTCTTTCAGATGAGACATTAAACCGAGGCCCTGTCTGCTCTCTCAGGTGAATGTAAAAGATCCCATGGCACTATTTTGAAGAAGAGCTGAGGAGTTATCCCCAGTGTCCTGGCCAATACTTATCCCTCAATCGACATCACAAAAACAGATTATCTGGTCAATATCACATTGCTGTTTGTGGGAGCTTGCTGTGCGCAAATTGGTTGCTGCGTTTCCCACATTACAACAGTGACTCCACTTCAAAAGTACTTCATTGGCTGTAAAGCGCTTTGAGACGTCCGGTGGTCATGAAAGGCACTATATAAATGCAAGACTGTTTTTTTTCTTTCTTTCTTCCTTTTTGCTTCCAATGGCAACTTTGACACACAGTAAAAATGGGAAAATGACACACAGAGTTCATGGGCCTACACTTGAATGTGCCATCCTGCAGCCTCAGTACAAATATAAAATTGCTTGAAGGTAGTCAACTATCTCTCACTCACTTTTTATCTCTGCTGAAGTAATCTGTACGTTGAACAGGAAGTTATGGGAAAGGTAAGGTGAGAATGAAATTTATACAAATAAAGCTTTTTTTCCCCAAACATGGCAGAATCAATGTTTGAGCTAACCCCAAGTTCTGGTGATGGTGAAATGGATGAATAGTAAAGAGTTGGATTGTTCATTTCTATCCAGGGTTGAAGTTTATCTAAAACTGAATCGCCAAGTAGTACACTTGTTTAAACAACATTTTTAGCAGATTACACTATTAAATGCATTTGCCAAGAGATTAGGAGAAATAAAAGATGAACAGTTGATTCTAAGAGGCATTACCTAACAGTAGTTACTTGAGATGAATGTATTTAAGAAATATTTAATCAGGTTTCCCTCATTCCCTTGAAAGAGTTTGGATTTAAAGTTTGAAAGGATATGGGGACATCTGTTCTTGGACCACGATGATGTGAGGTTACCAGGGTGAAATGTTTATAGTTTTTGATTATGAGTTACATTCTTAACAATGCTGGCCTTTGTAGGAGACTAACTGAAAGTCTACAGGTCCTTGCAATTACTTCTATTACTTTTTAAGGGGCAGGAGGGCAATCCTGAAAGGTAGGGTCAAGTAGAAATGACCCTTGAATCACATAGTTAAACTTATAGTAATGGAACAAATAATACACCAATACAGAGAACAACCAGACATGTTCTGATAGTGTAGGCTGAGTTGGCAAAAAGTTCAAGTTTCTTTGTAGCTTTTTCGGTCAAATGTTTTTGGAGTTAAAACCTCGTGTGAGGCCAGCGGGGACATCAGATATTTTCATAACAAACAAAGCATTGATCAGATAACTCAAGTTTAAGGAATTTGAAAGGTGGCTGTACAGCAAACTTCTTGGGAAACCAGGAAAATAGCATACTAAACAAAAAAAAAAGTTTAAAAATGCAATCTTCTGAAGGTACAATCTATTATTTTCAACGTATTTAAAAAGGAAACAGTAGATTGGGAAAATCAGTGACACAGAGAATAGAGGACAGCTGAGGTGCAGGGAATGCGGAATATTCATGAGAGGTGGGTTGAATTAGAGTACAAGTTACAGAGTTTGCTTGTTCCAGATGTAACACAGTTGGAAAATGACACTGACTCAATTAGTCACAGATGTGAAAAGGCTAATGTGCCATAAATATGATGCAGTTGCCTGTGTTCTATATTCAGAAGTCAGTGACAACATCAGAGCAAATGTTCATGTGCAAGTTTGCTGATAAGTCACAAATGCACGTTTACGATTCGGGCTCTGAACCTTTCCCAATGTCAGGGAACGTCTATGAGGTCAGCCATGTGCAAATCGCAAAACAAGACCCCAGATAGCGAGTGCTTTTGTTCAAATTCATTCACAGGATGTGGGCATCGCTGGCAAGGCCAGCATTTATTGCCCATCCCTAATTGCCCTTGAGATGGTGGCGGTGAGCCAGCTTCTTGAACCGCTGCAGTCCCGTGTGGTGAAGGTACTCCCACATTGCTGTTAGGGAGGGAGTTCCAGGATTTTGACCCAGCGATGATGAAGGAACGACAATATATTTCCAAGTCAGGATGGTGTGTGACTTGGAGGGGAACTTGGAGGTGGTGGTGTTCCCATGTGCCTGCTGCCCTTGTCCTTCTAGGCGGTAGAGGTCGCGGGTTTGGGACTGTCTAGATTTGCCACCAGTGCTGTTCTGCACCCCAGAAGCAGGGAATGATATCATCTGGTGAAGTGGCAATCCCTACCCCTGGAGGCATGTTTACTCTTTGTTAATGTTCTAGCATTGCCTCCAAAGTCAATTATGTAATGTAAACGTGGTTTAAAATTAGCCCGAGAATCCGACGTTCCTTGGTACTGCCTCAGAAGGCAATGCCACAGAATGTATTAACAGAGACACAGTGCTGGATCCCGAGGTGGATGAAGATGAGGTAAATAAAGATAACACAGTGATCGGTGCATGAAGTGAGCAGGAGAGGATAATTAACGTAGTGGAGGCCTGTGATGGTGACATAGTATAAGCAATGGAAAGACAGAATCTAGCCAGCCAAACCACTTTCGTAGAGAATGCACGAGCAAGATATGTGAGTAATGAATTCTGCAGGGATGATAAATATTAAAACTGTTGTATGTTATTTTTCAGCAGAAAATGTAAAGGTTATCAAAACAATGTTAATATGCATCAGGAATGAATGATTACAATTAGAAGCACGTGCAGGTGATGAAATATTAACACCACAGGAAGAAGGCCAGAAACAAGATGGGTGCAAGATGGAGCAAAGGCAGTGCAGAATGCTCTGCAAAGGTAGACCATAAAGCAAGATGGAGGAGTGGCATTCTTGATAAAGAATGATGTAACATTGGAAGCAGGTCTGGAAATGATTTCATTCTTTTTTGGACTTTTAAGCTTTAAAGGCTTCCAAAAGTTGAATTCCTAGCTGTTAGGTTTGCTCTTTATGTCTCCCTGCCACTTAAATCAGTGGCTCCATTGACCCCCCTCCCCCACCCCTTGATCTTTATGGCCCTTCCCTTTAAGGTGCCTATATCAGTCTATGCCCTGGAGGCCACGCCTCCCAAATGACGAGTGATTAGTGTTAGCAGCTTGGCCGTTCTACTGAATCAGGCCCTGACCAGGAATATTTGTGAAGGAATAAGCTACATAACCTATTCAGAAAAATACACTGTCCCATGAAAGTATTCTGGGCTTATTAAAACATGACAAACTGGGTTTGGAAATTTAGAAACCGAACTATGAAATAGCTGTGAAAGCATTCTGGCTATTGAGATAAGATAGTTGTTGACACTGAATCAATAACCTTATTGAAACAGAAGGTTAAAGGGTCCAGCAGACTGAACCTTTCGGAATGAAACAATGGTTCATCCTGGACAAGGTGTTCTAATTTACACTTTGTAAAGAAGCACATAAAAGTAAGAAACATCTGCCTTCATAAAAATAACATCATGTAAAAAAAGACACTTGCCGTAATACCGTTTTTTATGGTAAACTTAGAACACTAGAGAAGAGACATAGGCCTAGAAATTGGGTTGGTAGCGCCGGCGCTGAGCGCCTAAAGAGACCTAGAATTGGGGCGAAGCCCTATGTTGGGGCGAACGCTATGAAGATAGCGCCAACTCAGATATTGACTATACATTTAGCGCCTGCGCTAAGTGTTTGCACGCGCCCACGAGCGCAAGCAGCTCATGACGTCATTTCAGTGTGCAACGCCTTTTAGGAGCGCCTGAGCGCATATTGGGTGGCGCCCGGAGCCTTAGCGCCCAGCGCTATTAGTGACAGTTCGAAGGAGGGCTAACAGGCCCTTCTCGGAGTAGGGCGGTGCTATTTAAAGGGGACAGCTCTAGTGCAGAATCTTCTGCCACTTGGCCTGCTCATTGCGATCGCTGCTAGAGAGAGTTGGCGAGCTAATGTGGAGCGGAGTTCTGGGAATTTAGCTTTACAGTACTTGGGACCTTCAACCCTGTCCGAAGCACTTGCAGCACTACACCTAAAAGCCTTTTGAACAACTGGCATCGGAATGGGAGCTTGTTTGGAGGGCGACAGCCTCATCGCCCAACACTGTGAAGGGGCAGAGAGGCGGCGGGAGGGAGGGCCGGGATTGGCCAGAAGGAGGAGGGGCAATGGAGGTTGGCCAATCCGCCGGGATGCTGCGAGGGTCTTTAGGCAGCAGGTGACAAGCCTTGACATGTCGGAGGAGCAGTGTTTGGGAAGGCTCCGAATCTGGAGGGACATTGTTACTGATCTGTGCCACCTGCTTGGTCAGGATCTGCAGCCGCGTGAACGCTGCAGAACCTCTCTGTCCATGATGGCTACACTGACTGATGGCCTCCATTTTTATGCCAACGGATCCTTTCAGTCAGCCATTGGGGACAATGCGACTGTCGCTCAGGCTGCAGTCCGCCGTTCGCCGTTGCATCTGGCAAGTGACAGATGCCCTTTATAGGCGAACGCGTCAATTCATGACCTTCCCTCGGACCCTGCACAAGCAGGCGGAGGAGGAGGAGTATGAGGAGGAGGAGGAGGAAGAGCAGGCAGAGGAGGAGGAGGAGGAGGAGGAAGATGGAAGGGCTGCTGAAAGTGGAAGGTCCATACGTCAGAGGCTCATCTGGACTCCTGTCGACACCCCTGTGGCGGAATGATAAGAGTCTTAACTCATGCGCACTTTGGATGTTTGAGGGCCTCTGAATGACAGCATCACTGAAAGTAGTCACATGCACCATGCAGCATTGAAACTTCTGTTTATTGACACAAAAGTCTTTCATTACAGCTAAACAACGTAATGTGAGCAGAAACCATAACTTTCAAAATAACTGTGAACTGTTCGGCAAAGCCACAAAACTCAACAAACCTTCTGCAAATATAACAGCAGGTGAGGGTGTCCTTGAATTTGGACAAACAAACGTCTCAGCACCTCCCTCTACAACTGGCCCCTTGAGGGAGAACGACTTCTCTTTCGCGCCTGGCCCCTTCCCTCCCTGCTGCTCCTACGTAATTGGACCCCAGTGGCGGGCTCAAGGCTGGGGGACGCTTGCTGACTGTCTGGAAGCGCAGAAGCCCCTGAGGGACGGCCTGGCCGACCTCTGGGCTTGGAGGGTGTGGACACAGGATGCTTGCTGTGACCATGGCTGGAAGCAGTGTGGCCTGCAGGTGGTGGCAGCTGCAATGCAGGCGACCCAGCGCAGCCATGTGCAATGGTCTCCTGCCTAGAGAGGACACCTGCACCATGGTCAGACGACACACTGGCTATCTGAGGGGAGCGGCTCGGCTCATCTGCCACAATCGCATGCTCCACTGATTCCTGGCCTTGTACGGGAGTGGAAGGGCCCGGGGTGATCCTATCTGATGCAGAGAGAGTGGCTGCAGTGAGAGATCGCGTTGCGTCAATCTGGCTGTGGAGGAGCCCAGCAAGTGACTGCGTGGCAACAGTGAGGACCTGTGTGCCAGGTGCCAGTGCTTCGGAGAAGGCCTCGACAGTTCTTCCCATGGCTTCGGACAAGCCAGGTGCCGACCGCTCCACTGCCTCAGACAAGCCCTGCACAGACCTTTCCAGGGATTGTCCGAAGCCCTGAACAGTCCTTTCCATTGCCGACTCAAAGCCGTGGACAGTCCTCTCCATTGTTGGGCCGAAGCCCTGGATAGTCCTGTCCATTGTGGCCCCGAAGCCCTGGATAGACCTGTCCATTGTTTCCCCGAACACCTGGAGAGTCCTCTCCATTGTTGCCCCAAAGCCCTGCAGAGTCCTCTCCATTGTTGCCCCGAAGTCCAACATACTCCTAGCCAATGAATCTATTGACTCAGGCATCTTCTCCACTGCAGCCATCAGCTCCGTGTGTCTGACCTGGGCCTGTTTGTTCATCTCAGCCAGGCGACGGACCTCATCTGCACTCTGTGCAGCAGTCATGACGACCTGCCTTGCCCTGCGGGGAGACGGTGGCCGAACTTGCCTATACTCCGTGCGTTGCTGCATGCTGCTTGGTCCGGCAACTGGTTCATCCTCAGAGCCACCCCCCCTCCCCTCCAAGGGACTACTATCCCCAGTCTGCAGATGTCTCAGCTCCCCGGATTCTGCAACGGCTGGTCCGGATTCCTCCTGGTCCTCGCCTCCGGTGGCACTGGCACTGGCAGCTTCAGCGCGTTGAGCCCGAGTTGGTGCTGCTTCATCTGAAAGTGGGAGGTGGAAGAGTGGCTTTAGCAAAAGGACAGGTTTGCTGAAAGGCATGCCAGATTGCGGCAAGGCTCTCACATGGCTGCACACTGAGGATGCATGCTGGCGGGGGGACCAAGCGGAAGGCAACAGGTGAAAAAGGTGAGAGTCTTACCCTCGCTGTCAGTAATGGGGTCGGCAGATGCAGTGGTCACTGGACCAGACAGACGTCCTCCAAGTATCTGGTGCACTCTCTCCTCCAGATCCGTCAGAGTGACCACTTGTGCAGGTCCGCCACCGGTTCGACGCTGCTCCTTTCGAATTATCGCCAGCTTGGACTGCAGGGGAAAGAAGGGGAGGTTCTGTTACACGATGCCTTGAGACCTCATCGCATGCCCCCCATGGTGCAAGAGCCCTTACATGAGGCCTTGAGACCTCATCGCATGCCCCCCATGGTGCAAGAGCCCTTACATGAGGCCTTGAGACCTTATCGCATGCCCCCCATGGTGCAAGAGCCCTTACATGAGGCCTTGAGACATCTGTCCATGTGTGTGCCCAGAAAGGGCCATGGGTGCATACTGACAGATGGCCATTGGCGCATCATTGCAGCAGGGTGCCCGAAGTCAGCTGCAGATGGAGGGAAGCACAAGTTTGGTAAACCACTCACCCTAACGATCCGTGTGAGGTTGTTGAATTTCTTCCTGCACTGAACAGGGGTCCTTGTCACCATGCTGCTGGAGTTGACCCTCACAGCAACCTCCCTCCAAGATCGTCGATAAGCCTTCTGATTCGGCCTCTTGCCATTTTCCGGATACAGGACCTCTCGACGGTGTTCAACTGCAGCCACCAAGTGGTCCAGAGCCTCAGTGCTGAAGCGCTCTGCTCTCTGCCTAACCTTCTCCATGATGAACAAGTTTGTACCGCCAGACAAGGGCGAGCGCCGAATCTGAGGCCTACAGGGCGTTGGGTGTTGAAGCTCAGGCTGACTGACCCACCCCTTTAAGAGCCGGCCGGCGCCTGGAGGTCTCCTGCTTTCCCGTAATTGAGTTCACCTGCGCTGCGCCCGTCCGCGTCGAAATTGAGTAGCGCCTGACCGTTTGCACCTTAAGAGCACCGTGCAATGGCTGATTTAGCGCCTCAATCCCCTTTGGGGGCGATGCAACCCAATATCGCGCCAGGCGGCGATAAGTTTCGTCTGGCTATAAACTTTGCGCATCGCCAGTTCTAACGCCTCAAGCGGGGCTATACCCAATTTCTAGGCCATAATTCTCTAATGCTACCAGCTGAGGTGACTATAAGAATTGCAGGGGTTAGCAGAAAAATGACTAGAGGTAATTAGCTTACATCAGCAGAAAATCTTAAAGGAAATACCACTGGAAAAGGGTATAAATATTGAACTCTCAAATGGGATAACAGACTTGCTTTAAAGGGGCAAAGCGATTCTTGGCTTCAGGAGCGGCTCTGTAAGTCTCCTACTCTTTGTACCTCGGGGATCAAAGGTATTTGATTTAGGTGGATATCCTGAATAGAACTTTAAGAACTGTAAATCTGTAGCGAAGTTAAGATATGAGAGTAAGGATCTCTGATAATAAGATTGTAAGCTTTCTCTTTTTGGAACTGTTAATGTTGCGATTGACTCACCAACTGTAAACTGCATGTAGGTTCTTTAATAAATCTATATATTTTTAGAATTGTCTCACATAAGACTTCTGTATCAAAAACTCGTGAACTCAATCTCTGCACACTCTTTGGTGAGGAGTTGCAGAATTCTGGGGGTGTTTTCCGGACCCTCATAATATCTAGAACGTTACAGTCTAGCTAAACTTATTAAAAATGCTATCTGGAGGACGGTAACATTTTCAGGTTGTTCCTTTCCTTTAGGGAGAGATGGTCCAGACCTTTAGACCCATTTAAGCATTGTTAGGATTCGGCTACCTCAAACTTTAGTTGAAAGTGAACGCCTGAGGAATACGCCTGATCCGTGGTAGCCCTAAAGGGGCTAGGACTAGTAATAATCCCTTCAAATCAATGGTGTGGAGTGGACAATCTGCTGCTTGTCCAATCTGTGCCACAAATCAGAACCATCCCCTACATATTGCAAAGCTATTCGACTGTGGAGGGCATCGCAGCTGAGACTGATTCGATCCTCACCCAACATTCACACATACACACACACTTTCTAGTAAATAATGATCAGGAGCAAGAAATCTGGCTGATGTGTGCTTTCCTTAATGCACTGGTGCTAAGGCAAATTATAGCACTCCTGCTACTGTCCTACTGTAGAGATTCACGTATCTCTGTTAAACAGGATTGAGTGCAAACCAATATGGTGGGTATATGGTGTTTAATCAGAGTTTAGGACTCGTTATACAGCAAAAACATACGACTTTGACAAGCAGCTGCTACCGGACCCGATCGGTCAGATGTCTGGCATGTGTGAACAGTTCTCTGGCCTCTCTCTCTCTCTCTCTCTCTCTAGGGCCTTCGATGGTGAACATGGGATCACTCTCAAAAGAGCGTTCGACCAGCCCAACTTCTCTTTGCAACTTCTGTTCGGCTCTCCCTTCCACCGTCTGTGTGCAAGCCCTTGGGGTATCACTTTTTATTCTCTTTTTAGGGGTGGGCCTGAGGCCAAGTTATTGACAAGACCAGTTAACCTATAGAGGTTCCTCTAAAACTTCATCAACCAATGACAGCTCAAGTTCTTTGTCTTGGTTCTTGGATGAAAGCCCTCCCCAAAAGAGGGTCTCATTACTTCATCCAATTTATCTTTCTTGTTTTTACATTTTGAAGGTTCCTCCATTGGAATCCATCTTATCTCCCTTGATTCTATCCTCCTTAACCCAGCAAGTACAAGGCCCGGCCCTGTCCCTCTTAATAATGGCACCAGCCAGAGCTGTCGCACATTAACCAGTCGCTATCTCACCTTCATCTAGCAAATGGCCCATTCTAAGATGGATACCTTAGTCTCCTCAAATTCCTTTCATGCTATGTCTTTTCCTAATTAACTTTGAATTATCTTCACAAACAGTTCTGCTAAACAAACTCCAGATTCTATCTGTGGAGATTATAATATGGTTATTAGTAATAATGGAAGAAACATAGGTTGGGCCTTCACTGGCCAAATTAATGATACATTAACAAAGTCAAAACCCTAACTTACAAACAACAGATAACTAGCCTGGCAGGGCCATCCTATGGGCCCCCATGTGGAATGTTTATGTTTCACCTAATCTAACTGATTAAAAAGACTGTCTCAAATTCTAATGCAAGCTTTTCAGGAAAACAAAACTTATCGATGGCCTAGAAATTCGATTGGTTGCGCCAGCGATTAGCGCCTAAAGAGCCCGATATTTGGGGCGTTACCCAATTTTCGGACATGCGCAGTGATCCCAGTGCATCCTGCCATATTGAGTAGCCTGTTAGCGCCGGCGCTAAGTCTTTGCGCCCGCTTGCGGGCGCAGCCAGATCATGTCGTCATTTCATTGTGCAACACCTTTTTGGCGCCCCGTACCGGAAATCCAGTGGCGCCCCCCTCCATTCCGCCTGGCGCTATTAGTGACAGTTGGATGGAACGTTACCAGGTCCTTCTCGGACTCGGGGGGCGCTCTTTAAAGGGGACAGCACTAGTATAAAAGCGGCAGCCATTTGGCCTGGCCATCCTGCTCGCTGCTGGAGAGAGTTGCAGAGCTTCAGTTACAGAGAGTTGTTCTTATTGAGCCAGAGGAGCCTTGGGACCTTCAGCCCTGTCCAGAACAGTTGGATCCAGAAAGCTGACTGCGTCTTACTCGTCGGCAAGAATAATGGGAGCTGCTTTGGAGGGGAACGTTATCCTGGCTGAACAACTGGCAAGGGCACAGAGAAGGAGGGAGAGAGGGCTGGGATTGGGCAGAAGGAGGAGGGCCAATGGATGTCGCCAAATCCGACCATACGCTGCCAGGGTTTTCAGGCAGCAGGTCTCGTACCTTACCATGTCGGAGGAGCAGTTTCTGCGAAGGCTCAGATTTGGTAAGGATGTTGTTACTGAGCTGTGCCACCTGCTTGCTGGGGATCTGCAGCCACGGATACGGTGCAGGACCTCTCTGTCGGTGGCCGTGAAAGTCACTGTTGCACTCAACTTTTACGTCAGCGGCTCGTTTCAGGCAGCAACTGGGAACATATCAAATATCTCTCAATTTGCGGTGCATTGCTGCATCCGGCAAGTGACAGCTGCCCTCTACAAAAGGAGGCGCGAATTAATCACCTTCCCTGTGACCCTGGAGAAGCAGGGGGAGTGCGCGCAGGGCTTCGCGGCTATTGCGGACTTTCCCATGGTGCAGGGGGCCATTGATTGCACACACGTGGCTTCTTTGCGGGTGCCATTACAGAATCCGGAGGAGTTCTGTAACCGCAAGGGGTTCCACTCCCTTAATGTGCAGCTGGTCTGTGATCACCGGCAGATGATCATGGCGGTGAACACACAATTCCCTGGCAGCAGCCATGACGCATTCATCCTGCGGCAGACCTCAGTGGCTGACCTTTTTGAGGCCCCGTCTCACCCACGAGGCTAGCTTCTGGGTGACAAGGGCTATCCTCTCTGCCCATGGCTCATGACCCCGCTCCGTTTGCCCAGCACCCCGGCAGAAGAGCATTACAACAGCAGCCATCAGGCCACCAGGAACATTGTGGAGCACACAATTGGTGTGCTGAAGCAGCGTTTCCGTTGTCTAGACCATTCGGGGGGCGCCCTACAGTACTCGCCGGAGCATGTGGTGCGCATCATTGTTGTCTGCTGCATGCTCCACAACCTGGCCATTCGACGCACCCAGCCAATGCCAGCCGACCCTCAAGGTCCAGCAGAGCAGGCGGACGAGGAGGAGGAGGAGGAGGAGGAGGAGGAGGAGGAGGAGGAGGAGGAAGATGGGAGGGCTCCAGAAACTGGAAGGGCCCTTCGTCAGAGGTTCATAAGTCCTCGGTTCTAGGCCCCTCGGACGGAATGGTGGCTGTGATTCGAACAGCGCCCTCCAGTTCACAGTAAGCCTATGAAGGCCTCGATGGTTGTAAATAGTGTACAGCTCGATTGTAAATAAAAAGTTTTCTTTATTTTCAAACAAGTGCTTCCTTCCAGCATGGCAACGTAATGGTAACAGAAATTGTTATGTCCGTGTACCTTAATGTTGTGTCCTTCAATAATCAGACAGCAGGCTGCAGGGAACGATTCAACAGGTGTTTACTGAATGAGGGTTACTCTAGAACTAACTGTACAGATCACTACTCAGGGTTTATATACAGGTGTGGTCACTGCCGGTACTACAGTATACAGGAGCTGTAAAAAGTAGTTCTCTCCTTAAAGGTACATACATTACAATTCCTCCCCTTTTAGATTAACAATACCATAACACTCATTTAACAATTAAATATCAAACTAATTACAAATTAACACTTTTAACATGCAACATTAGCTGAAAATAGTCTATTTATAAATTCAGTCTTTGGGGAGGCTTCCTGATCCTTTCTGGATAGTGCCTTTCCCGAGTGTCTTGCTCTTGGTGCGGAGGCAATTCTGGCCCCCTGTCATCGGTTGGTTCATCAGCTTCCGATGCTACTGTTTCTGGGGTAGATGCTACCTGTACGTCGGGTTCATCACCAGGTACGTATGGGCGAGGCATGGGGTTGACTTGTTCCTGTGACTCTAGGATCTGGTTAGCATGGCGTCTCACGATGCTCTCCCCAACGTCCACTGTGTACATTAGTGGGCCCTGCCGTGTGCATATCGTTCCTGGCTGCCACTTTTCTGTTCGGTAGTCGCGGGCCAAGACTGGTTGCCCTACATTGAAGCTCCTTGTTGGCTTCTCATGGATGTGCTGGAATTGTTTACTCTCAACATCTCTTCGTACGTTTGGTCTGAGCAAATCCAGGCGAGATCTTAACCTTCGGTTAAAGAACATCATGGCTGGGGCCTGGTTGGTGACTGCATGTGTCGCATTCCGGTAGGCGAACAGGAAATTGTCCACCTTGTGCTGCAGTGGAATGTTGTCATTGTACATAGCCTTTATTGCCTTCTTAAAGGTTTGTACGAACCTCTCAGCCAATCTATTTGTGGCTGGATGATACGGGGCGGATGTGTAATGCCTTACCCCATTCTTTTTCAAGAACCTCCGGAACTCTTCGGACACAAACTGTGGTCCGTTGTCGGAGCAAATCTGTTCTGGCAAGCCATTGCTGGCAAAAATGGTCCGTAGGACTACAATAGTTTTCTCCGTGGTGGTGGAGGACATTTTGATGACCTCAGGCCATTTCGAGTGCGCATCCACGGCTATTAAAAACATAGAGTCCATGAATGGACCAGCAAAATCAATATGCACCCATTGCCATGGAGATGAGGGCCACTCCCATGGGTGTAGAGGGGCATGTGGTGGTGCATTTTGGACCTTCTGGCATCCTGAGCAGCTCTTGGTCAGGTCCTTGATTTGTTTATCGATTCCCGGCCACCACACATAAGCCCTGGCTAGGCTTTTCATTTTTACCCCTCCCAGATGACCCTCATGAAGCTCATTGAGCACTCTATCCCTTAACTTGGGTGGAATTACCACTCGGGATCCACACATCAAGGTCCCCTGGCATACTGGCAGCTGTTCTCTTCCGGATGAGAATGCTGGCAACAGTGAGTCGCCATGTGCTGGCCATCCCTTCACCGTCAAATCATATACCCGAGACAGTGTTGGGTCATTTCGGGTCTCCTTTGTATCTCTGCAGCGCCCCGTGCTGCTGCTTCGTGTGATACTGCAATGCTGAAAGCCTTGTCCAGCGTAAGATCCTTTTCTGATAGAAGCCGTTTCTGGGTTCCTTCACTTTGAAGCCCACACACAAACTTGTCCCTTAAAGTATCTGCTAGTCCCATTCCAAACTGGCAGTGTTTCGATAGCTTGCGCAGTTCCCTTAAATACTCAGCATTACTTTCATCTTTATGCTGGTTCCTTTTGTGAAACTTAAATCTTTCTGCTATCAGCAGCGGTGTGGGGTTTAAGTGGTCCTGTAGGATTGACACTATGTTTTCAAAATCCTTTTCTACTGGCTTTTCTGGGGTTACTAGGTTTCGTTGTAAGCCATACGTTTTTGCACCCATTGAATTCAACAATACCAGCGCTTTCTTGTCATCTGGCACTTCATTCACCTTGCAGTATACTTCTATGCGTTCGACATATGTCGTCCAATCTTCAACTTCATTGTCGAACGCTGTGATACTGCCACTCTTCGGCATTTTTGGGTGTGGTTAGACTGGCTTAAAATGGCATCTCCCGCGCTTTCCTTTCTTCCCCACTGCGGCTTAAAATGGCGTCTCCCGCGCTTTCCTTTCTTCCCCGCTGTGGCTTAAAATGGCATCTCCCGCGCTGCTGCCAATGCTGCTCTCGGCGGTCCTCGTGGCAAATGGCGACGCCCTGTGGGTTTCGTGCGCTGCTGCCAACGCCGCTCTCTGCGGTCCTCGTGGCAATGGCAGCGCCTCGCGTTTTCCTGCGCGCCTCTCTCCCCCGTTGACGCTGCTCGGCCCTTGAACACCGGCTGCGCTCTGCCCTCTCTCGTCTCTCTCCCCCGTTGATGCTGCTCGGCCCTTGAACACCGTATGCGCTCTGCTCTCTCTTGTCTCTCTCCCCCGTTGACGCCGCTCGGTCCTGAACACCGGCTGCACCCTGTGCGCTCTGCCCTCTCTCTCTCCCCCATCGACGCTGCTCGGCCTTTTTCCTGTGCCGCTCGGTCAGGCTCTAGCCCGTCGCTGTCCGGGAAGGGTCTGTGCAGTACCTGTTGCCAGCCCGTTTCGCTGGACCACCGTGACTGGAAAGCCAAGCCTGGCTCTCGACAGCCTCCCCTGCGATGCTCAAATCTCCGCTGGATGACTGGGCGGTTGCCCGTGGTCGACGCCCGTGCTTCTGGACTCGACCTTCTTCCACTGCTCTCCAGGAGTGAATCCCTGGGAGGTGATGCAGAGTTGCAGGTAGGTTCGAATCTGCTCGTCGTCACTGTTATGTCCATGTATCTTAATGTTGTGTCCTTCAATAATCAGACAGCAGGCTGCAGGGAACGATTCAACAGGTGTTTACTGAATGAGGGTTACTCTAGAACTAACTGTACAGATCACTACTCAGGGTTTATATACAGGTGTGGTCACTGCCGGTACTACAGTATACAGGAGCTGTAAAAAGTAGTTCTCTCCTTTTAAGGTACATACATTACAGAAATCATAACTAACAAACCAACAGATAACTGTCTGGCAACCTGGCGAAACTAACCAAAACATAACAAACAAACACAGCAGGTGTGGACGGCCTTAAATCTGGAAAAAGACACGTCTTAGCACCTCCCTCTACTGGTGACCCCTTGATGGAGACCGACTCCTCTTACGAGGTCGGCCCCTTCCCTCCCTGCAGCTCCTCCGTAATTGAACCCCAGTGGCTGCGTCAAGGCTGGGGGATGCCTGCTGAGTGTCTGGAAGCGCTGAAGCCCCTGAGGGACGACCTGGACGACCTCTGGGCTTGGAGGGCCCGCAAGCAGGCTGCTCCAACTGGGCATGTCTGCTAGCAGTCTGCCGCGCAGGTGGTGGCAGCTGCACTGCTGACGTGCCAGCGGTGGCATCAGGACTGCTCACATGCAGAGAGAGGACACCTGCACCGTGGTCGGCCGAAACACTAGCACTCTGACGGGGCTGCACCGGATCATCCACCACAATCGACTGCTCCACAGATTCATGGCCTGCTGTGGTGCTGCAAGGGCCTGGGGTGATCCTGCCTGATGCAGCTAGGGTGGCAGCAGAGAGTGTTCGCGTGGCCTCAATTTGCGTGTGGACGAGGCCAGCAAGTGACTGCGTGGCAGCAGTGAGGACCTGCGTGGCAGGTGCCAGTGCTTCGGAAAAGCCATGGACAGTCCTTTCCACTGCTTCGGACAAGGCCGGAACAGTTCTTTCCACTGTTTCGGACAAGCCCTGGACAGACCTTTCCACTGCCTCAGACAAGCCCTGGACAGACCTTTCCACTGCCTCGGACAAACCCTGGACAGACCTTTCCATTGCTGGGCCGAAACCCTGGACAGACCTTTCCATTGCTGCCCCGAAGCCCTGGACAGTCCTTTCCATTGCTGCCCCAAAGTCCAGCACACTCTTTGCCAGTGTGTCGATCGACTCAGGCATCCTCCCCACTGCAGCCATAAGCTCAGTGTGCCTGAGCCGGGCCTGGGCGCTCATTTCGGCAAGGCTACGCACCTCCTCTGCACTCTGTGCAGCAGTCATGGTGGCCTGCCTCGCCCTCCGGGGAGATGGCCCCCAAGCGTCCCTACCCCCCGCGCGTTGCTGCAGGCCGCTGGTTCCTGCAACTGGCTCCTCATCAGAGCCCCCCCCCCCATCCTCAAGGGAACTACTATCCCCAGTCTCCACATGCAGTGGCTCCCCTGAGGCTGGCACGGATGGTCCGGCTTCCTCCTGGTCGTCGCCTCCGGAGACACTGGCACTGGCAGCTTGAGGGGCCAGCTCCCGAGCTGGTGATGCAGCATCTGAAAGCAGGGAGGTTGAAGAGTGGCTTTAGCAAAAGGACAGTTTGGCAGCAAGGGATGCAACAGTGTGGCAATGCTATGACATGGGTCCACATTGAGAAAGCATGCTGGCGGGGGAACAACTGGAAGGTGACCGCTGTAATAGTTGAGAACCTTACCATCGCTGTGGACAATGGGGTCGGCAGCTGCAGTGGTGACAGGACCACTCAGACGTCCTCCCACAATCTGGTGGACTCTCTCCTCGAGATCCGTCAGAGGCTCCAGTTGAGGACGGCCTCCTCCGGTGCGAAGCTGTTCCTTGCGGTTTCTCGCCAGCTTGGCCTGCAGGGCAAAGGACGGGAAGTGATGTTACATGATGCCCTGAGTTATGATCTCATGCCCCCCATGGTGGAACAGCCCTTACATGATGCCCTGGGTTATCATCTCATGCCCCCCATGTTGGAACAGCCCTTACATGATGCCCTGGGTTATCATCTCATGCCCCCCATGGTGGAACAGCCCTTAAATGATGCCCTGAGTCAAATGTGCATGTGTGTGACCAGAAAGGGCCATGGGTGCTTGCTGACAGATGGCCAGTGGGGCATAGCGCACCCTGTAGCCATAAAGTCAGGAGCTAATGGAGGGATGCATAAGTTTACATTAACTCCACTCACCCTCACGACCCGAGTGAGGTCGTTGAATTTCTTCCTGCACTGCACAGGGCTCCTGGTTGCCATGCTGCTGGAGTTGACCCTCTGAGAAACATCCCTCCAAGCTCGTCGGTAGTCCTTATGATTAGGCCTCCTGCCATTGTCGGGGTAGAGGACATCTCGCCGGCGCTCCACTGCGGACACCAATTCCTCCAGAGACTCATTGGTGAAACGCTCTGCTCTCTGCCTCACCCTCTCCATATGCTCCAAGTTTTTTGCGCCAGAGAAGGGCCTGCGCCGATTTGCAGGCCTATAAGGCGCAGACTGTGGATGCTGGAGCTGCCTGACCCACCCCTTTAAGAGCTGGCCGGCACCTGGAAGTCTCGTGGTGATGGGTAATTGAGAGCACCTGCGCTGCGGCTGGACGCCCCGATATTGGGTTGCGCCGGCATGTTAGCGCCTTAGGTGCCCCGTGTAATGCCTGAACTCGCGCCTCAATCACCTTTGGGGCGCTGCAACCCAATATCGCACGAGGTGTCGATAAGTTGCGTCTGGCTATAAAATTTGCGCTCCGCCAATTCTAACGCCCCAAGCGGGGTTATACCCAATTTCTAGGCCATCATTTAAACACAGTATTATTCGTGTAGCCATATACATTTTTAGGCACCCCTAGTTTCTAACACTACCTGTGATCAGCCAACTTAGCACAGGCCAAGAGCCCCTCACACTACAGCCAACTCAATACAAGGAATCCTCACATTACTGCGAGCTTTCATTCAATTGTGGGGAAAATATTTGAGATTTTAATTTGGATTGGTGCAAACCATCTTGGTTTGATAAGGGCCAGTCTGTTCCTGATTAATCTACTGGATTTCTTCGATAAGGTTACAGATCAGACTAATAGCAATGAAGCAGTGGATGTTATCTATCAATTTCACGAAGGCATTTGACATGGTCCCATATAACAGACTGATCCCCAAGGTGCATGCCCTTGGGATAGATGGTGAAGTATTAGGCTGGAATTATGAGTGGAATTATAAATGGTTGAAAAGCAATGTGTGGGGAGGTATCAAGTAGAAACAGTTTGCGAGCAGAATATTGTCCAATGTGTCTAAGTTTGCAGATGACACTAAATTGGATGCAGTGACCAACCAATGTGCAATAATCCAAATCAATGGACAAAGAGCTGCCAAATACAATTCAACAGATAAATGTAAAGTCTTGAAATTAGTTGGAAGAACTGAGCTTGAAATTATATGGTATCGTGCTTCAGGTAACAGAACACACCGCCTGTTATACACGCCGCCCGATTCTTTTTTTTTCCATTGACTTCAGGATGAATAATAGGGGCCGATTTGATATCGCTCATTTTGTGTCCCTGCAGAAGTTGAATTTCAAGCCTGTGGAATCATTGCAGGGAGTCCAGCAAAGGACTACGTGGCTGATTCCTGAATGTTGAGGGCTATGTTATGCTGAAAGATTGTCTATCCTGAGACCTTATTCTCTAGAGAAGATGGAGATCGGGGAAACTTGATAAAGGTCTTTGTGACTTTCATAGGTATGGCAAATTTGAACCCAGGAATGTTCTTCAGCCAGGCATAGGGTTTGAGGACTAGGGGATATAGTTTTAACGGAAGGGTTTTTAAAAGGAAAGCAAGAAACGTAGGTAACATTTTTTTAGTAAGAGGGTAATAGAGATGTGGAAGAGATTATCAGCAGAGTGGTGGAACAGAATACCATGGCAGATTTTAAACAATAGGACTGGATGGATTCCCGTTAATAAAGGGATACAAGGCTCTTGGTTCTAGAATCAGTGTAAGCAACTTGATGGGAAGGGGAGGCGAGATGGACCATTGGTTGTTGTCCTGTCCAAGACTATGGCTGTGATTTTTCCAACCTCGGCGGGTCCATGGCGGGCGACGTCGGTGGCGGGTCCTGGCCCTGCTGCTGGCTCCAGCCTGGCCTCCGACATGATTTTCCCCTGATTGGGCTTGTTAAGCCCGCCTAGCGAGTTTCCCAGCCAATTGAAGGAAGCGGGTCTGATGATGTTATTTGATGATGCGTCATCAGCCGGTTCCTTAAAGGGACCATGCGCAAATTGACTTGACATTTGTGCTGCCAGTGTTCCACAGCATTGAGGTGCTGCAAACACTGACAAGCACTGCACAGAGGTGTACGGCTGCACCCAGGCTCTCCCATGACTCCCTCCATATGCTTATGGAGGTAGTTACAGCACAAAGGGAGGTTCTCTTCCCTTCCAATGGGCGGAAGAGACCTCCCCAGGAGACAAACGCAGGCTGGTTGCACAATGCACAGGAGGGCACAAGCAGGGCTGTCGTCAGGAGGACCAGCCTGCAGTGGCACAAACATTTCAATGTTACTGCAAAGCCACACTTAGCCTCATCCTGCTGTGCCACTCATCACATCCCCATCACTCTGCCTTCCCTATGCTACTCCTGCACATCCTTACTCACACCAACTTACCTTGTACCTCCACCCATCCCTCTCTATCTACATTATCACTTCCCCATCTCACTAGCTACTCCTCACACTCGCCCTCATCCTAGTCCAATCATACCATCTAACAATACACAAGGCTAGGCACTTGTGTGTTTTAGCCAATGTTCAATTGAAGTTTCTGTTAATGTGCTGTCAAACATTGAAATCTTTATTTTCACCACTTTGCGTTCTTGGACAGATTTGTGTGCACCTTTGAAAGTGGCTCAGTGAATTGCAGTGAATGGTGAGACATAACGTACCCCCTCGCAATGCTGATGAGTGTGAAAGGAATGGCTTGGGCATTGTAGGGATGCTTTATGTTGTTGGTGTTGGATGGTGCCAACCTGGCGCATCATGTGGCAGCCAGAGAGAACAACGTCAAGTGAAGTAAATGTGGCCATGTTGAGGCCATACCTGGCGTCCCAGGCAGCAATGTGTTTGGGTGCTGATGCTCTGTGTCCTGTGCAGCTTCAGGTGATTAGGGAGAATGTTGGTGTGGTTGTTGGTGCTGCTGGTGTGCCTGGTGAAGCTGGTGTTGGGGCTGATTGTGGTGGGATTCTGAGAACCAAGGTGAGAGAGTATAAAGTGCACCCATGCTGATGGAATAGATGGCAGGTGAAATAGAGAAGTGACCTGTCAATGGTGGGAGAGGTAATGAGGTCAGACTGCATGGAGACTTGTGTAAAGACTTGCAGCATTCCGAATCTGTAGTGGAAATGCAGTTTAGAGAAGCTAGTGGAAGCTGGGAGCTTTGACTTGACATTTGAAGCTATCAACTCATCAGCTGATTCAATGGCCACTGACCACCCACTTCAGCTTGACAGACATGGTCTAGGCACAGCAGGAAACCAGTGGGCGACCTGTCAAATTCAAAAAGCTGGGGAAAAAAAGCATTGTTAAGTGGCTGTAAACAAGCCACTAATGATTTGAATTGGGTCCTCTGCTGTTGCCTGTCGGGTCTGCTCAGCGCAGGCAGACCCGACATCGGGAAATGCAGGTGTGCACGTTTTAACAGCGACTGCCCGACACACTGTCAATCATTTTAAATTTCACAGCTGACCCGCCACCAATCGGGTCCGCTGAGCGCTGGCAAAATTACGGCTTATGTTATTGTGATCGGACCTGCCCCTGCCTGGATTGCAGCAGACAGTGCAGTTACCAACTAAGTTATTGGGCAAGCTGTCTGTTTATTTTTAAGCTCCTCTCTGGTGAAGGATGTTGGTCAGTAAGATTTAATTTGACCTTACTATTGCAGTATTTTTTGAGGTCCCCAGTAATTGGGGGATTATCGGACCTTGCAGGTGTAGCTGGATCATTTATTTCCTACTTGCAGTTCTTTCTTTTATTAGAGATACTGCCAGCCAGCTCATGTCAATCTTTTCCCATTACCACAGTGTAAACAGCCAATATGAATTTTTGACTGTATTTATTGAAACTAATTAAATCTTAAAAAGATAAACCATATGGATTACATTTTGTTTTCAAATTTTAGATTCTAGAAATAAAGATCAGATTTCTGGCAAAGTGCAGTATATGAAACCCAACATAATCACATTGACATTTTTTTCATATCGTGATAACTGTAAAAGCAAAGATAATTACAACAAATCAATAGAAAAAGGATCAAAAGAACCATAACACAGTCTATTTCATAATCAAAGCAGATTATATTTACAGTACAAATTATATTAATTCTATCTTGTAACGCTGATCTAAAAATTAATATAGCATCAAAAGCTAGAATGATCTACTAAAAGCCAAATACAATAGTGATAACACAAATGAAATGTTTGGCACCATCCTTCATGTGTAAGGCTCCCTTTCACAGTGTTTGGCAATTTGGGAAGGTGCAGTGTTTCATATTAGTCCGCAAATAATGGAATTTTGGAGCGATTGCTCACAACTGGCTGGAAGGATGATCACATGTCAACATTCAGGATGCACATGGGAGACTGAGCTGTTTAAGAACATAAGAACATAAGAAATAGGAGTACGAGTAGGCCATTTGGCCCCTCGAGCCTGCTCCGCGATTCAATAAAATCATGGCTGATCTGTGACCTAACTCCATATACCCGCCTTTGCCCCATATCCTTTAATGCCTTTGGTTAACAAAAAGTTATCATTCTCAGATTTAAAATTAACAATTGGCCTAGCATCAATTGCCGTTTGCAGAAGAGAGTTCAAAACTTCTACCACCCTTTGGCTGCAATTTCGCCAGCCGTGGCGAGGCCGGTGTGGCCGGAGCAGACAGTGGCCGCAAACTCCGCTCTGTCTTCATCCCGCCTCCTCCAAGTGATTTTGCCCTGATTTGGGCTTGTTAAGCCCGTCCTGTGAGGTTCCCGGCCAATTAAAAGGAAGCGGGTCGGATGACGTCATCTGATGATATGTCATCAGCCGGTTTCCTTAAAGAGGTCATATCCAAATTAATTTTAACAGTTGTGCTGTCAGTGTTCTACAGCACTGAGGTGCTGCAAACACTGACAAGCACTGCACAAAGGTGCACGGCTGCATCCAGGCTCTCCCATGACTCCCGCCATATGCTTATGGAGGGTGTCACAGCTCACAGGGGGGTTCTTTTCCCTTCCCATGGGCAGAAGAGACCTCCCTAGGAGATCAACGCAGCCTGGTTGCTCGTTGCACAGGAGGGCACAAGCAGGGATGTCGTCAGGAGGACCAGGCTGCAGTGGCGCAAACCTTTCAATGATCTCAGCGGATCACAAAATGTTAGTACCACACTCAACCTCATCCTGCTGTGCCACTCATCACATCCCCATCACTCTGCCTTCCCTACCTTACTCCTGCACATCCTTACTCACACCAACTTACCTTGCACCTCCACCCACCCCTCTCATTTTATATTATCACTTCCCTATCTCACTAGCTACCCCTCACACTCACTCTCATCCTAGTCCAATCATAACCACTAACAGCACACAAGGGTAGGTACTTGGCCAATGGTCATGTGAACTTTCTGTTAATGTGTTGTCAAGCATTGAAATCCTTATTGTCACCACTTTGCCTTCTTGGACAGATTTGTGTGCACCTTTGAAAGTGTCTTAGTGAGTTCCAGTGAATGGTAAGTCATAACATCCTCCACCCCGCAGGTCAGGCGGCATCTGGGAAGAGAGAAACAAAGTTAGCATTTCAGGTCGATGACCTTTCGTCAGAACTGGAAAAAGTTAGAGATGGAACAGGTTTTAAGTAAGTACAAAGCAGGGAAAGTGGGGAGGGGAGGAAAGAACAAAAGGGAAGGTCTGCGATAGCGAGGAAGGCAGGAGAGATTAAATGACAAACGGGATGATGGTGCAAGGCAAAAGGGGGACAATAAAAGAAAAAAAAAAGATGGGACTACAGTTGTGAGAGAAATGTCACATTTTGAAATGTAAATTTGAAACAAACGTCTGAAAAGACTAGAATGAAAAAGCAGAAAGGAAAAACTACATTTTTAACTAAACTGTCTTTCAACACTAAAAGCAAAATATGACTAAACTTTGGAACTTAGGCTCGAAAGCACCTATGCACCAATAGTGAAGGAATGCTTAATACGTTAATGTGGCATTCAAAGAATCGGATTCATATAGATATTAAAATAATATACATATAGGAATGTCATAGGAATACATTACGCATTCGCACAACAGTAATTCCTAACATTAGATTACTTAAGAAGATTATATGATCAGTTTTAAGAAATTGTAGTCCTGGCAGGGGACCTCACTGATGATGAGCGTGCATTCATAAAATCGACCCTTGTAACAAGATGGAACTTCAAAATAAAGAGAAAAGACTAAAACTAAAAGTCGATTTTTTTAGTGTGAAACATTTTTACTCATGATCGATTATTCATTGGATTCTTTCTTGCTGCCACAGCATGCACACCGTTCAAATTAAATACTGTTGGCTAATACATCAACCTACGGAGAATATACACTCTAGTACGCTGAAGGCACTTGTATGCATCTGAAGATTGTTTGCGTGGAACAAAAGGAAGTTTAATATACTTGTGCTTGTTGAGTGCAGACACAGTTGTGTCATTCTGTCCAGCAGTAAAGACGCACTCTGGATTTTAGGGGATGTAAAGACTATTTACAGGATGGTTGATGACACTGAACCAAAGGAAAATATCTAGGGTAAAAACCTAACATTTAGGATGAAAATAACACAGGGAGCAGGGTGAGATTTCCTCTGTGTGCTCAGTGTAACAGGATTGTAAACTGTTGGGATTGTGAAGAGGACAGCACCTCCAAGTAAGCATAATATTCATCAGATATTACATGATCAGTTTCAAGCGCACCGAATGTATGCAAGTACACAGTAGTGCGCATAAATACTGTGGCAACAAGAGCAGGTCAGAGGCTAGGTATTCTGCGGTGAGTGTCTCACCTCCTGACACGCCAAAGCCTTTCCACCATCTTCAAGGCACAAGTAAGGAGCGTGATGGAATACTCTCCACTTGCCTGGATGAGTGCAGCTCCAACAACACTCAAGAAGCTCGACACCATCCAGGACAAAGCAGCCCGCTTGATTGACACCCCATCCACCACCTTAAACATTCACTCCCTCCACCACCGGCTGCAGTGTGTACCATCTACAAGATGCACTGCAGCAACTCGCCAAGGCTTCTTCGGCAGCACTTCCCAAACCCGTGACCCATTCCACCTAGAAGGACAAGGGCAGCAGGCGCATGGGAACACCACCACCTCCAAGTTCCCTATCAAGTCACACACCATCCTGACTTAGAAATATATCACCGATCCTTCATCGTCACTGGGTCAAAATCCTGGAACTCCCTCCCTAACAGCACTGTGGGAGTACCTTCACCACACGGACTGCAGTGGTTCAAGAAGGCGGCTCACCACCACCTTCTCAAGGGCAACTAGGGATGGGCAATAAATGCTGGCATTGCCAGCGACGCCCTGATCCCATAAACGAATAAAAAAAATGTTCAAATGGTTGAATGAACTGAATATACTCAATGGACCATCTGTATATTTTCCCACAGAGCAATGAGGACTCAGCAACCCATTCGCCACAATCAATGAGCAGTACACAACAACACCAGTGACTGACGCGGCTGAGGAAGCACAGGATCAGGCACGGAGTATTGGTGAGGAATGTATCGCAGTTGGTCACGAATTAATGGCACAAATAGAGACAAGTGGGTTTGATCTGGTAGCCATTACTGAGAGGTGGTTGCAGGTGACCAAGGTTGGGAACTAAATATTCCAGGGTACTTGATTTTCAGAAAAGATAGGCTAAATGGAAAAGGAGGGGGCAGTAGCCCTGATAATAAAGGATGAGATAAAGACAGTAGTGTGAAAGGATCTTTGCCCAGAAAATCAGGAAGTAGAATCAGTGTGGGTGGAGCTAAGAAGTAACAAAGGGCAGAAAACACTAGTGGGAGTAGTTTATAGGCTCCCTAACAATAGTTATAATGTTAGACAGAGTATAAATCAAGAAATTAGAGGAGCATGTAACAAGGGTACTGCAATAATTGTGGGGGACTTTAATCTTCATATAGACTGGGCAAACCAAATTGGCAAAAATAGTTTGGAGGTCAAGTTCATGGAATGCATTCGAGATGGTTTTCTTTCATTAGCAACGTGGTAACAGGGCACTTAGAAAATCACAATATGATTAGACAGATTCAACACGGTTTTATGAAAGGGAAATTGTGTTTGACAAATGTATTAGAGTTTTTTGAAGGTGTAACTATGCAGGGTAGATAAGGGGAAACCTGTGGATGTAATATATTTGGATTTTCAAAAGGCATTTAATAAGGTGCCACACAAGAGGTTGTTACACAAGAATAGGGCTCATGGGATTGGGAGTAATATATTAGCATGGATTGAGGATTGGTTAATGGACAGAAAACCGAGAATAGGAATAAAACATTTTTTACGGGTTGGCTGTTTGTAACTAGTGGGGTGTTGCAAGGATCAATGCTTGGGCCTCAGCTATTTACAATCTATATCAATGACGTGACCGAATGTGCTGACGATGCAAAGCTAGGTGGGAAAGTAAGCTGTGAGGAGGATGCAAAGAGGCTGCAAAGGGATAGAGACAGGTTTGTAGGATTCGCAAAATTGGACTTTATATTAATAAGGGTCAAATGGCAGAAGAGGCCGTGATTTTAAACACTGTTTTAGAAGAAGCCCAGGAAAAGGGGCATACAAAATGGCCACCATACCATGTGACCAGCTTATTGGGACACTTTAAAATGGTTCCTGCGCAACCTCAGACAGCTTTGTGGATTCAACCCACAGCAAGTTCTGGAAGCCGTTTCTGAGAGAACGAAACCAGACCCACACGTATGCATATGGATTAGATGCAGATCCAGTCAAGATCGGCCTGGAGACAGAGGCCATCAAAATGTTGACCCAGACAAAAGGGGACAATTTCATATTCATGAGAACAGCACCCAGGACTAGATAACGAGATCAGCAGGACATTAAAAACAATGAAGGTAATTCCAGACCAGAGATGGGCCTTTACCGGCCGTTTAAAACATTTTAAAATATAATAACTACCCCGCTGTGCTCTCAGCCTGCCGAAAGTAAAACAAAGACTAACCTGATTTTGGGCGGGTGACGGAAGCTTCTGGAAGAAAGGTATATCTGGAAGACTTTTCGGCAGTGGGGGAGAGCTCAGACGGAAGACACACTCAGGGAGAGAGAGACGCAGTTTTGAATCCGGACACTCAGAAGAAGAAGCAGGCACTCGGAGAAGGAAGAAGAACCAAGCCAACATCGAGAAGGCCGTCTCGAAGCCAGCGTCCCGCCCCGGGGAAACACATCGGGAGATCATTGACCATCCCCGGGCCATTGCCGGAACGAGAGGCCATCGACCCAACTTGGGAGAAGAGACAAAAAAATAAAAACCCCAAGAGAAGAAACCTTCCAGCCACCCCGGTTGGAAGGAGAGGAAATAAAAACAAACTGAAGAAGCGATGGGAGCCAGCCCAAGGCTCCTCTGACCAGGGTTGAGCCGACGATCCTCGACCCCGCCGACATCCAGGCCCGCCGGTGTCCAGCCGCCCCTGACCCCCACCTCAGGAGAGAGGTGTGGCGCAGCTCGCAGGGACTCCACGATCCACGTGGAGACAAAACGCCTGAAAAGACCAAACACAGACTCGATTTCAAAACCTTGCACTTCCTAGTGGGATTGGTGAGCATGTTTCTGGCCCTTCACAATCAGATCTAGATAGGTTTAATAAGGGGGTGGATTTAAGGGTACAATTAACATGAGTTGTTGTCTCTCGATGTTCCGTGTTATTTCACGATGATCTTTGTAGAGTATAAGATGCCTGTATTTGCCTTAGTTAGTACTGTGTCATTATGATTTGTTTGTGTGTTTTTCCCTCCCATGTACTCCCTTATCTGCTTGCATTTGATTTGATATTTTTCCTTATGCAATAAAATTTCATTTCGTTTTCATCAAACTTGGTCTACAAGAGTTTTCTCTACATTGTAGTTCCTGCCCCAAAGTCCAGAGTATAGAATCTAAGGGGCGAGTGGGTCAAACCACTCAAGGTTTTACTGTGCAAGAGAGAGAGGCCTCTAGAGAGAGAAACCTCAGGGACATCTCTCAAGGGAAACCCCTTACAGAAAATGGTGACCGCGGCAGGACTCTGGCAGCAGGATTGCAATGTAGTAGATCCAAGTTTGAATGGTCAAAATGCAATGGATGAGAGGATAGCGGATTATGTCTTTGGCAAGGTAAATCTCACTAAACAGTGGATTTCCGATCTCTTGCTGGATGGGCGTCCGGTGGACGCAGCCATCAGGTGGACAGAGAGCAAAGAGCATAAGAAGTCAGTGGAAAAGGCAGTGTGGCTGATGTGTTACAAGAAGCAGGTCCAGATCTTGGACCAAGTTGTTGCAGCACAGGCAGCCAGGATCACAACCCAGGCAGCAGAGATAGAGGAAAAGGCCATGGGTGGGGAAAAACTCATCACAGCGCTTCACACGCTGAATCAGGAATGCCAAGTGGTAGCTAGTCAACATCAGGCTAGGATAGAGTACCTGGAGTGCCAGGTTACTGAGGCAAAGATCAATGAAACGAGGATACGGGAGAAAAACGCCCGCCTCGCACAACAGCTAAGAGCGCAGGAGGAGAGAGTAGTGGAGGTTAAGGCAACTTACAAGCTAGCCCTCGAGCACGGGTTTGAGAGCACAGACCACGGCCCCTGCCAAAAGACCATAGAGGACCTAAGAACGGCCCTGGTTAAGGCAAAAGGCATGGTGTGTCTCGTCAGCCCGAAAGCTAGTCACATGGACTTTTTAAAGGCATCAAAACAGCCGATTCCAGCTGAGGTAATTGTGGTACCAGCCACCAAGCCCTCAGCACCGCCGAGTTATAGTGAGACTTGGCCGGAAAAGGAGGGGGTAGAGAAAGAGGAGGTAGCCGAGGTGGAGTGTGAGGAAGAACCACTGGTAGCAAAGCCGGGACCGGCACCAACGTGTCCTGCTCGGCACCAGAGGTTCGGTCCCAACGCTGCCGATGGCAGTATCGGACCCCACCAGAACCAACTCGTGGTGCCCTACGCTGGCCCGCAATTAAGGTCCATGGTGAGCCACCTCGCACGACTCACAGTAAAGGGAGATCCCTCGATTCATTTCAGGGAGATAGAGGAAACAGCAGCCATTAATGACTGTGATGATCAGGAACAGGTGAAACTGTTGCTTTTCTCCCTGGATTCCACAATCCTTCAGTGCCTCTCAGAGGATGGTAAGAGGGGATGGAAAGGGTATGCGGATCTCAGGGAGGAAGTTTTAGAAGTAATGGGAGTGGACGACGGTAGTCCGTTCGACCGTGCAGAAGGGACCGTGCAGCTATCTGGAGAACCCCCACGGGTTTTCGCAGAAAGGCTGTGGCCAGTGTATCGATGCAGCTGTCCGGGTATGCCTGAACGGGCTGTAATGAGCAACGAACAGCGGGTTCATTGGCTCCGTTGCTTGGTTACCAACAGCTTGCCAGAGATACGGGCCCTAGCCAGATCTTGGTTTGATCCCCAAGGTCCCGGTGTCACGAAGGAGACGGTGCTCCGTCAGCTCAATGTGGCGTACAAGGATTGTAGAGGTCAGGCAACACCTCCCCAGAAGGGAAAGGTGCATGAGGCAAAACCCGCAGCCCCAAGCAAGAAGGAGTGGCGTCAGGAGGGGAATCGCCCTGTCCAAGCCAAGCTCAATTGCTACGGGTGTGGGAAGGATGGACATTGGCACAAGGACTGTAGAAATCCGTGGAAGGATAATAAAGGGAGATTTCCCGCAGCCCAAGCCCAAGCCCAGACCGCCGCCCCAGCACCAGCCAAAACCCAAGCCATAGCTCCTGTCCCAGCACAAGGAGCTGGTGCAGTTAAGGATCCCGCTGCGATTGAATCAATCATAGAGACAATGTGGTCTCTGATGATTTCGCAAGGGAAAATAGCCGTCACCACTGGTCTTGTCGCTCCCGAGACTCCGACCGTTGCACCCAAGTGACTGGAGTCGGCGCAGCCCGTCTACCTGTGTGCACTGCAATATGATGTATGGAGACGACCCCTCGTGGAGGTGGAGGTGGAGGAGGTGAAGGGAACCTATCTGTTGGACATGGGAGCATCCTGCACCATAATCCACGCAGATAACCCCTGTGATGAAATATTCCATTCATCACTGCCTGTGACTGTGGTCGGTTTCAGTTTCATTTCCCTTCCCCCAGTTCCGTTTCCCTCACCATTGTATTGTATATTGGAATGTGTTGTGTGTAGGGCTCCGCCCATACCTGGCCCCTATGTAAGCAAGCTCAGTCTGGCCTCATATCCAGTACTGCAGCCCTCCGGATGGAAGATACCTCTCTCCACTACGTGTTACCTTCTAAGTTAATAAAAGCCTTGTTTTCTTTCGCTAACATCGAGTCTCGGAATTATTGAGGCACATCAACCCCACCGCCTCGCCTCTGTCCACCGGGGTCCCATACCTTCTGTCGGGCTTCACGGGCATGGAACAGGCTGGCGCACATTCCATTCCCCTCTCCATTCATTTAGGACCACTCCGCACCAAGTGGACGTGTATACTGATGAAGT
Organism: Somniosus microcephalus; assembly: GCF_052327205.1. Lineage (NCBI taxonomy): Eukaryota > Metazoa > Chordata > Chondrichthyes > Squaliformes > Somniosidae > Somniosus > Somniosus microcephalus. The sequence continues at coordinate 23,979,010 of NC_141012.1, forward strand.
GGGAGGTGGAGAATGGGAAAGGGATCCTCGGGTCCGATTTCCTGGTCGAACACGGGATCCTCGTGGACCTAAGAAACCATTGTCTTTGGGGAGTGGGTAAGGGTGAACCGGGCAAGGTAGTCATCATCCCAGGGGAAGGAGTAAGAGGGACCCTGTGTACCGTGAAGCCAAAAGAGGGCTACGACCTCAAGCTCATGGTCCCAGGCGTCCCACAAGATTTGCAGGCATTCGTGTGCGACCACCTGACGATGTTTGCCACTCACAAGTGTTGTGTATGTAATATGTGTGCTACTTTGAACCTATGGGCAGGACTGCACTACTTGTTGGGCGTAGTGATACGCAGTACCACTCCTGGCCATAGGGGTATAAATAGTACTGTGGGTACTGATCTCCCCTCAGTTCCCGCCTGTGGGCATGAAGTAAAGACCTATGTATAGTCCCTACCTCTAACCAGTAAAGACCTGTTTTATTGTTACTGATTAAGTCTGAGTATTAATTACTTGAACAACTCACAGATTTAACACTGGCGACGAGTCTGATTCGGACCCTGCGGCAGTCACTCCACGGCAGCTTCGTCCACAGCCAGGACGTTGCAGAGAGGTTTCCACCCTCTCCACCCCACTGGAAGACATCCTGACCTCGGAGCCTCCATCGGCGACCGTCAGCTTCTTCTCCAGCTTGGTGGTGGGTAAGCCGTTGTCTGAGCCGGGCAGCGACGCGACAGGCAGTCGACCGCACGAACGGGGCTGGGGGAGCTGGAGGAATAGGGCGCGAGAGCCGCTTCGAGCGGGAGGCGTTTCAACAGAGCGATCGCATCTCCTGATAAGAGCTGAGAGCCGCTTCGCGATCCAGCGATCGCATCCGCTGATAAGGGCCGCACTCGGGCGATCGCGGCGAAGATAAGGGCCGCACTCGGGGGCTGAAGGGAGACGGCGTTGGGGGACGGGTGAAGACCGCCAAGCGCGGGAAAACCGCCATTTTGTGGGCGGAGGACGACGGCAAGAGCGGGAAGCCGCCATCTTGGATAGCAGTAAAAAAAAAAAAAAATCTGAGAAATTGCAAATCTGATAAAGTACTACAATGCCTAAACACGGGAATATTAGCAACTTTGATAGTGACATCGAAGATTGGGCCATATATGTTGAACGAGTTAAAAATTATTGTAAGGCCAATAAAATTCATGAGGCTGATAAAGCACTAACATTATTAAATTTAATGGGTGCGAAGACATACGGGCAATTGAAACACCTGTTATCACCAGATGAACCGGCGGATAAGACGTTCGATGAGATTGTTACTGTCCTGAAAGATCATCTAAACCCCACGCCGCTGATGCTAGCGGAACGATTTAAATTTTACGACAGAAGGCAGCTACAGCATGAAAGCAATGCTGATTATTTGCTGGAATTGCGTAAATTAGCGAAATATTGCCAGTTTGGAACGGGACTGACAGAGGCACTTCGAGACAAATTTGTGTGTGGTTTATTTAAACAGGATACACAAAAGCGACTGCTCGAGGAGAATGAGCTGACGCTTGAGAAGGCGGTCACTATGGCAGCAGCACACGAAGCTGCAGCGAGAGGCACGGCAGTAATGCAGCTACGGTCACCGGAGCTCAGTGCACACAAATTGGGTGTGAGTTCTGGCAAATGTTATCGTTGTGGAAAGACAACGCATGATCAGAACCAGTGTTGGTTTAAAAACCAAGAATGTAGAACTTGTGGTAGGCTTGGACATATAGCTAGAGTATGCAGGTCAGCGAAGAAGACCAGCAACAAGAAGTCACCGCAAGGAAAATACGCAAAGGTACACAAGGTGACCGAACAGGAGTCCGATTCAGACGCTAGCAGTAATGAACTGGCTAGCTTAAGAGTACTCAACGCTGGTAAGGGTGCAGACCTCCAGACAATTTGGGTCACTCTTCAGATAGAAGGAGTCCAAGTAAAACTGGAATTGGACACTGGATCGGCATTGACGGTCATAAATAAGAAAGATTACGGAAAGTTATTCCAACATATTCCCCTACAGGATACGGGGATTATATTGGAAACATACACGGGGCAAAGAGTGTACCCCATCGGGAAAATAGAGGTTGCAGTGGTCCACAAGGGCGAAGACAGTCAAATAATGGACTTATATGTGATATCTGAAGGAGGTCCTCCACTACTAGGACGGGAGTGGATTAGGAAAATGAATATGGACTGGCATTTCCTACAAACAATAACGAGTGAGAACTCGGTGAAGATAGTCGGCCCAGACTCTGGAACGGATGATGGTAAGCCCAACTCAGGTGCAAAAGACAAAGTTTCAGCACAGAATTCCACTGAGCAACAACAACATAGTTTAACTGTGGATTCTGAGTCTGGCAAGTCTACTGATGTGCCCATTTCTGAGGGACACCGGGCTCGAACTCAACTCCATTTCAAACTACAACAGCAATTAGAACAAATGCTTCGCCGTTGTGAGCAAGAGTTGAATGCAACGAAAGAGTTCTTTGATATAGAGTTGGAGAATCTGGAAAGACAACAGAAGCAGCTGATGGAGAAAATGGAGCAGGAGCACACAAAACGTCTGACGTCAGAGGAGTTAACGGTCAGCCAACTCCTGCATATGCTGAAGGACAGGACTCTGAAATGGGAAAAACTTGAACACGAACTTCAATATTCAAACGAAAGGGGTTCGGAGCTCTCAAAGGTTATTGGAAGAGCTGAGGTGGCAACACAGACTGAGATGACTGCAACAGAGCAGCCCTTGGATGCCAAAAGTACGCTGACTCACGTCAACGTAGAACAACAGACCGCTGAAACAGCTGCTCCGGTAGAGGGATTGAATAGTCCGATCAATCAATCTCCAAAAGAAGTTGAAGCAGTAAAATCTCAAATGAGGTCATTAGTAAACGACTTGCTGAAAGCCCAGAAAAAGCTGGATGAAGAGGTACGCATGAAGAAGTCTCTTCAGGAAAGATGTCTGGACTTGGAACAAAAGCTGGCTAACGCCCAGCTGGGTATGGAGGAAATAGAAGACCCTCTCGCTGGCCTAGATCAGGACGACACCGAATATTACTATGTCCTGTCCTGCCCAACTTGTAACTTCGACTCCCACCATACAGAAATCATGGAGGAGCACCGAAAGTCTACGGAACATCGGGAGAAGGTGGCTCTACTACGGAAAAAGGAGGGAGAGAAGGAGGAACTGCGCATGCAGCTGGCAGCTGACAGTGGAGCCCAGAGAGTCTCCAAGAAGCAGAAAAGGAAAAGTCGAAACAGAAGATGACCCATCTGAACCATTATTACCTCTACCAGATCACACACGTGGTCCCTCCGAACGGAGCCAATTCAGTTCGGAAGTTCAAACTGTTAAATCCATGGGAGGACTATTGAATGAGTCACTCCAGCAACGTGAACCGACTCCACCACAGAGATTGAATCTGTGAACTGTTTTCCGCAGAGACTGAATCTGTGATCTGTTTTGACATGAAGTTATCTATGTATCTATGTTATTCTGTTATGTAAACCTGAAGTTATATATGTATATATGTTATTACGTTATGTTAAATGGGGAGATGACTGTAAAGCTAGGAAGGGAGGAATGTTGTGTATGTAATATGTGTGCTACTTTGAACCTATGGACAGGACTGCACTACTTGTTGGGCGTAGTGATACGCAGTACCACTCCTGGCCATAGGGGTATAAATAGTACTGTGGGTACTGATCTCCCCTCAGTTCCCGCCTGTGGGCATGAAGTAAAGACCTATGTATAGTCCCTACCTCTAACCAGTAAAGACCTGTTTTATTGTTACTGATTAAGTCTGAGTATTAATTACTTGAACAACTCACAGATTTAACAACAAGCACGATTGCGGGCGGGTCACCGGGTTTGAGGTCAGCGTAGACGGGGACCCCATGGCCCGATCCCAAAAACAATACAACTTCCCCCGGGAAGTGGAGCCCGACATGGAGACAGCAATATCTTCACTGGTGCAGCAGGGCGTGTTGAGACCGATAGCCACCCATGTGAACTCTCCGTTATGGCCGGTGAGGAAGCCGGACGATTCCTGGAGAGCCACGGTGGACTACAGAGTCCTCAATAGCAACATCCCAGCCTGCGCGCCGACAGTAGCAGCAGTTGCCAACCTGATAGGAAGTATTCCAGCCTCCCCGACCACGTTCACGGCACTGGATATTTCTAATGGGTTTTGGTCCATCCCTTTATCCCTTTATGGAGGGAGGATCAGTACAAGTTTGCCTTTACGTTTAAAGGGCAACAGTACACCTGGAACTGCTTGCCACAGGGTTTCCACAACAGCCCCAGCATTTTCCATCAATGCATGGCAGGGAGTTTAAAAGAGTTCAGCCAGCCCAATCAGCTAGTGCAGTATGTGGATGACCTGCTCCTGTTCACAGACTCGAGAGAGGAGCATGGCCCACTATTGGCCGAGTTATTGGAGCTGTTAGGAAGAAAGGGACGCCACGATCTATGGGTGCTCTGGAAACAGAGGCCCCATCGCGACTGACGGAACCGGCTCACGGGACGCTGAAGATGGATAGGGAGGGGTGGACGGCCAGCCCACTGCCAGGAGGCGGGTTGGCAATTTAAATATTATAATGAGGCCTGAAGCCTCTACTTTAACCTGCTTTGCTGGTTTTACTGCAGGTGGCCGGGATCTCAGGGCTCGTGAATCTCTGACTGCAACGAGATGGCCTCAGCCTCGGGGTGCACTCCTTGTAGGCCGGGAGCAGCAGGAGTGCTTCCTCCCCCCCCCAAGCTCCCCCACCAGCTGCCTGCACACCCTGGGGTCGGGCATTGGACCCCCAGGCCTGGACAACCCTCCCCTACCACAGATCGCGACCCAGCCCCGGGGTCAGGAATTGGGCACCCACCCCCCCCACAACCGGGGATCACAACTCCCCCCCAGGGACAAGGATCGGACCTCTCCCGGGGATCGTGGCTCGGCCACCCCTGGGGGATCAAACCCCACCACCATCCTGTGCCCAGCACTTACCTGGTCCTGCGGCATCCTGGTCCGTGTTCCCCGCACAAATGGAATTCAGTCTGTCAATCAGGCTGACTTCCGGGCGGAGAACCCGCCTTCATATCCTATGCACGCTATGGAGTTTAACTCGGCCTTCCAGGTATCCGGCCATCTCCCAGGTCCCCGCACACCGTGCGGGTGGGACCCAGGAAAATCCAGCCCAGAGTCTCAGGATAAGGGGTCGGCCATTTAGGGCTAAGATGAGTAGAAATTTCTTCACTCAGAGGGTTGTGAAGCTTTGGAATTCTCTACCCCAGAGGGCTGTGGATGTTCAGTTGTTGAGTATATTCAAGACAGAGATCGATAGATTTTTGGGCACTAAGGGAATCAAGGGATATGGGGATAGGGTGGGAAAGTGGAATAGAGGTGGAGAATCAGCCATGATCCTATTTAATGGTGGAGCAGGCTCGAGGTGCCGTGTGGCCTACTCCTGCTCCTAGTTCTTATGTTCTTAATGGGCCGGATATTCCGATCCCTACGGGTGCGTACGCATTGTGTACTTACCCATAGGGACATCAGAAATGCCGGTTTCAGGCATGCACTGCGCATGCGCTGGAAACCGGCATTTCCGATCTGTCAAGAATCCTCTTGACAGATCCTCCGGATGCCCTGGAGAAGGGCCTCTGTGGGCAGAGTGGTCCGCTTTTTGGAGACCCTTCGCCCACAGAAAACGCTTACAATTCTTACGCCTGGTAAAAGCAGGTGTAAGGCCTGTTTTTACCAGGATAAGAGTAGAAAACAGTAAAAAAAAAATTTTTTTTGCTGATTTATCATTTAAAAATACTTTAAAAAATTACGTTTATTTGTAGCCCCTTAAAATGCTTCAATTTTTTTTCAAAAAATTAAATTTTTGTTTAAAATACTTAATTTATTGTAATTTCAAGTTGTTTTAAAAATGTGATTAAAAAATGTATTTAAAGTTTTACTATATTTTTTCATTGATCTCCATTCATGTATATTTGACAGGTCTTCCTGTCAAATGTATGAAGGGAGATTCCCTTCTGTGATTGGCTCCCCATGGCCCACGTAATCCCAGAGAGGCTGCGAACTACCTGCGCCTCTGGGATACGTGGGCCCTGCTCACTTGGAGTTTGGAGAGGCCCAGGAGCGGAACTCTGCGCCTCCCGGGAGCCCTCAGGAAAGGGCGCAGATTTTTCCAGATCGCAGCCCTCCGCCCGCAGGAGGCCTGCGATCGGGATATCTGGGCCATTATGTCCTTATGGGAGCCCAACTGGTTCAGGGCCAAAACCCAGCCGGGTGCAAGCCTCTAATGAATTATATGGAAACTAGCTGGAGTGCCCGGCAGTGCCGAGGGTTTTTTGAGGGCATGTTGTTGTTGGAAGAGAGAGAGAGAGAGGGAAAGAGAGAGGGGGAAGGAGAGAGAGAGAAAGGGGGAAGGAGAGAGAGAGAAAGGGGGAAGGAGAGAGAGAGAGAGGGGGAGAGAAAGAGGGGGAAGGAGAGAGAGAGAGGGGGAAGGAGAGAGAGAGAGAGGGGGAAGGAGAGAGAGAGACAGAGAGGGAAAGAGAGAGAGAGAGGGACTCCAGGATGGCAGGTAAGTGGTAGCACTCTTGTCTTTCAGTCAGAAAGCAGTGGGTTGAAACTCCACTCTCGAGACTTGAGCGCATAATCTAGATTGAGGGAGTGATGAATTGTCAGAGGTGCGACCTTGTGGATGAGACGTTAAACCAAGGCTCCGTTTGGCCTCTCAGGTGGGCATAAAATATGACGGGGCATGATTTGAAGAAGAGCAGGAGAGAATGGGAGTGATTAAATCAGAAGTTGGAGGTGCGGGGGGTCAGGGTGGGGTGGCCCCTTTAAGTGAGGATGATTGACGGGGTTCTTGCAGTGTTTGTCTAGATTAACCCAGTCCGCCCTCGCTCCCGTGTTCGAGCAGAGACGCGAGTGGTGGAGCTTCAAGAATCCGGAGGAGGGGGAAGGTACCGTGTTTATATAAGATCTTGATCCCCCCTTTTACTTGCTTGCCCCACTGTTTAATTGCAACCCTGATTTTCTGCACCCTGCCCCGCAGAAAGGGTGGTGGGGTTTTTGTGGACTTGTTTCTCTTGGATTGCTCTGCTGAGTTTGGGGTGCTCGCTCGCTCCTCCCGCTGTCACAATGCTAGATCGATGATTTTCCGCCACTCACCTCAATGGCCCGCCGAGCCCGAGCCCAGGAAACTACAATTCTCAGACTCCTGTGCATCTTCCTTCCGCATAGCGCCTGAGGCCCGGCCCGACTCACCTTAGCTCAGGTCCCGCTCCGGGCAGCCGCCGATGTTCACGCGCTCGCTGTCTCCCGCCCCGCCAGCCTTTACCAAGATGGCGGCGATGTCGGGCCGCTGGTTTGGAATCGGGCCCAGCGGGATGGGAGGTGCTTAGCTCGGGCGTGGCTGGCGAGGAGAGGCTGAGGCTTGGAGGCCTGAGGCCTGCAGGCAGCTCATCCACCGTGGATGCAAACAACCCGCAAGTGGAGAGGCCGGGGTGATAGGAGAGAGGGGAGAAAGCGGAGAGAAGGAGGAGGAGGAGGGTGAGGGTGGGGCTGGGGCCCATGGTCGGACAGAGGCAGAGTTGCTGCATCAGAAACAACAATGGCCGCAGCTTGCTTTTCAGTTTGAAGGATTAGGCCCCGCCCATGCCTCCGTGACGCACCGATTGGTCAACCATCAGGTCACTGAACTGTAGGATTGGTCAACCATCACGTCACTCAACGCTAATGAGCGGTAGGATTGGTCAACCGCTAATGAGCGGATTTTTGAGGATTTTTGAACGTTTTTTGTATACTATCCGAACAATTTTTGTCTGACCAAAAAGTAAATACCCTATGATACTCCCCTGATCATCAGCTTTCTTTTGATATAACATGTGTGTAGGTATGCTCTATAACTTTTGAGTGTATAGTGGACATACAGACATACAGACTATATATAGATACAGATCCTGGTGGACCAGCTTTCAGGTGTAGGCTGGCACAGCGCCAGCAGTTGAGGAGTCACTTTCCTCCACTGCTCACACAGATCACTGAGGAAATGCCCCCCAGCCAGTGGCATGTGTGAAGGAGTGTATCTTGCAGTAAGTTGGTACTCATGTGAGCAACAGTCCTATTCAATCGCTTTAGCACTGCACAGGTGAAATTAGGCATTGCCTCTTAAAACTTGCCTCTCAGCCTCCTGTGATGTGCGACCGTGATGCTTAACATACAGGCCAGTGTGAGTGCATTGAGTAGACAGTGAACCATGTCCGATTATTTGATTTGTCAAGCAACTCTCTACACTGGAAATGCTAGCTTGTAACATTTAACTCTGTATCATATGTTGTTAATCAAATTCTTCAAATTTCTTCCGACTTGTTTAGTAGCAAATGCATAAACATAGTAAATGTGTTTGGAAAATATCAAACACACAGTAATTTAAAAAAGACACAATGCTGCATACTTCATTGTAATAAGGCAAATTAAAAACAGAGCAGGATTTTCTATTTTAAGGGCCAATAGTGGAGACCAGCCTGCATTCAATGCTATAGATGCACTATACTAACCCTCATGACCACATGATGACTGAAATCTTGCTTCCACCTCACTCTTTATTATTAGGGCAGTTGAACCACATAGCCAAAGCATACAATTATGAGGGCCTGAGATCGAGTGGATAGGAAGGATCTATTTCCCTTAGCAGAGAGGTCAATAACCAGGGGGCATAGATTTAAAGTCATTGGTAGAAGGATTAGAGGGGATTTGAGGAGAACTTGCGGGATTAGGCTGGGTAACTCCTCTTTGGCTGGCACAGACACGATGGGCCAAATGGCCTTCTGTACCGTTAATTTCTATGATTCTATTAAAGCAGCAGAATGTAATTCAGAGGAAGTAATAACCAAACTTTAGAGTGCTCTGGTCAGATTGAATATTGCATCCCGTTCTGGCCACCAAGGAATAAGAGAGACATTCAAGTTCTCGATGCAGTACAGAGAAGTACCAACAGACTGATGCCCAGTCTCAGGGTCCTAAGTTATGAGGAAAGACTGGAGAAATGTGGGCTTTCCAGCCTAGAAAGAGGTGATCTTATATATAGAGATAAATAGGACTTTTAAGTCACCAGAAACGGTTCAGCTGGAATATTACTTTCAAATAAACTCTGTCTATGGCAATGTTGTGTCATGTACAACATATATTCTGTAACTTTGGAAACCTCCTCTGGTACATACAGTATAATGAAACCCTTGTCCCCTCTCCCAACTTGTTCAAGTAGCTAAAGTGTTGTCTTAAAATTAAATGTCTCGTTAATGAAGGCTCGCGGGCCTGATTTTAGCTGTTTTTTGCTGGAGAATAGGAGTTGTGCGGAGGTACCATCAGCCATAGTTGTAACATGTAGCTCATATCTGCAAGAAACCATCTATCCTGTTTTCTACTGTTTCAATGAGCTATGTTACATTTGATTTCCTCAGAATAAAATGATTATTTTCTTTTGATGGTTGCATATCATCAGTGATTGTCTGTATCTTGGGGAAGGGAGTCATTTGAAATAACTGTTGACAACTCTATATTTTCAGCTCCTGCTGTGGTTTATATAACGGGGCATATTGTGATACTTTGCTTTGGTTGCCTCCTTAATGGAATTGACTCCTTAGATGTCACTTGTGGGTGCCTGAAAGGCTCTTGTGGCATAAAAATTAAGTGCTGTGGAGACCTTCACTGCCGCTGGCATTGCAGTGTGTCATTGTGAATGGTTGACCCTACTTTCAGGTCTTCATGGAGCAAGTAGATATCTGGCTAGTGTCAGTCTCCTCAGGACAGCTCCATTGCCGTGCCCAAGTAGTTAAATCCATTAGGGTAGACTCACTTTGTGAGGTAACGCCTACAGTGACATGCACAAATCCAATAACCTCAAGTGCTTCTGGATTACCTCTTTTCCTCCGTAACTGCAATATGTCCAACAATGACCAGTGCACCTCCTATAATATTACAGGAAACTTTCTGGTATCCGGCACGGACGGGACCGACCTGGTGCCGGTCCATCAACAATGCCGGATAACCGAACGATATAGTTAAAAGATACGGAGCTCAGAGCTCCATCTAAAGCAACAAACCCTGTTGCTTTACAGCTTCAAAACAATCGGCACAACTTGCAAGCGTCTCTGTAGCTTAGCAACAGCTTCAGCTACATGCTTGCACAGCCACAAATGGAGTAAAAAAAGTAACTAAAAGTAAAAAAAGTTATCTGAACCGACTCCTGAATTTTGCTGGTGGATAGAGCATTCCGGTTATTTAGTGGCCGGTTAATTGAAAGTTTCCTGTAACAGCACTCTTGCCATTCACAGTTGGCCACCTTTGTTTTCTTCACTAACCTCAAGCCTGACCTGGACTTAAATGTTCCCCTTTCAATCCACTCACTTATCCATTACAGTGTCACGTTGCATGAACTCCTCCTCAATGACCTATAGCAAGGGTTTTGCTGCTGTTTTTTCCTCTCTTGTGCGACGAATATTTGGAGCAGCACTAAATACAGCTGATTATCTATTGGTGTTTTCTCCCAACATTCCACCACTCAACTCATATTTATTTTGATAAGATTTGCAAATAGCAGAATGTCTGCTCTTGAGTTCTTCCTAGTGCTGTAATCACATTGGTTATTGCTTTTAAAAAAAAACGCATTTTCTTGCTCTCTTGTGGGATGTATTTTTGGACTGTTAGATATAAATGCACTTCAGACAGCTCTGGAGTAATTAACCCATGTGGTTGGCATTGAACCTATTGTGCACCATTCCCACCTACCCTGGCTTGAAATGTGATATAACAGAAAGAGGCTTGTTTAAAATATATTACATAAAATATAACTTACTTGTTTACGCACATTGTAAATGGGGAATTCTATTACGTGCACTAAGACAAAAATATCTTAGATGAATTCTTTTAATTAACTAAAGGCTGGTCCAAGTGTGCAGTAAAGGATTAGTCATAGTGAAAAACCAAGCCTAACTTATTGATTTGATTCACCTTAACATTTGGTGCTTTTTAATCTACTGGTAGAAACTGTCCAATGCTGAGAAAAATCTATTTCGGAAACACATTGGTATTAATGTGTTTTAAAGCTGTCTGCTATTTCTGATTCATGTCAAACTGGCATAAAAATGACAAAACACTCAAATTAGCTTTGTAGATCTTTGGAGATGCATTTAAAATAAAAATAACAAGCTAGCAGGGCTTGGCTCAAACAATCTGGGATCCATCTGACACAGGCCGTAACAAATCCAATTGTCGAGAAAAACAAAAAAGGAGTCTGTTGCTAATTAGGGGATGTTTGAACTTTGAAAAGAAATGTATCCTTTGCATTCAAAAGGACATCTCTGAATAGTCAGTCAAATGTTTGGAAAGAGCTGGGAGGTGTGCAAAATGTTTCTAGACGGGGGTGGAAATGCAAAGTGTATCTATAAGCGCTGAGAAACACCAGGCAGAAAGGCTACCCCAGTGACTTCACAAGTTTATAGAGTGAATTGTGTGCAATTCAGGGCAGGAAGGACCCAGGTTCAATCCCTGGTCTGTGCTGAGTATGTTGATCTCCGTCAGGACTGTAATAGGGATGCTACAACTGGCCTCAGCAATTTTGGATCAGAGAGTTGAAAATCAGCCAGAGTCACTGCTCCTGATTTGTATCTAGTGAGTGTGCATGTGTAGCTGTGATTTCCCAGAGGACTGAATGGCCTGTGCCAACACTTCCCGGCAAGACTCACTAAGGAATTATGGTCGCTCGGACAATAAAGCCAGTGGAATCATGCCCCCTGCGAGGACGAAAACACACTCGGAAAAGGAGGAGAGAAAACCAACAAGATTTAAAAAAATGAAACAGCAGGCAGATCAAAGCATTGGTTTGGAGGAGGAATTGGTTGGAGACAGTCCAAGATAAAGTTGAACATCACGAATTGAAGCAGTCAGAAAAAAATTGGAAGCACTAGGGTGGAGAAATTTTACTTTAGATTTTAGATTAGAAAACAGCGGAGAGGAAAAGTTCAAAAACAAATGAAAAGGTATTGTAAATTTTGTAATAGTAAGATTTAGGAATGTTTTTTTTGTTTTAGAGCCTAGAAATTATTGACACAATGTCAGCAGATAAATGCTTTACACGTTCTTATAACACTCCTCTGTCAACTGTTTTAGTGGAGCTGTAAACTGTTTAAAATAGATGAGTTAATGGTTGCATTAAAATAGACTGGGAAACGTCATATGAACATGATAAGCATTTGCCGCCTGATATTGCTGACAATCATTTCTAGCTTTTTTTTGTATTTCCTATTTCCTAACTTCAATAATACTGAAATTCCTCAGTGTGAAATCTCCAATTTCTGTCCATAAGACAATATTTACCCACGTTAAGAGTTTAAGGGGAAAATTTGGTTGCTTTGCACCTCCCGTTAGTGCCCTAAGAGGGCGCTAATGGGGCGCAAAGCAACTAGTGCCTGGGCGCGGCGATGTTTGTGCCGCTTGCGAAATTGACCAGACATTTTGTGGCGGCACTAAACACTACCGCCACGATCTCCTGCACCCGCAGATTGTGACGTCGGTCGAGCGGACAGCGCCCCGGACTGGATATTGAATGGCGCCCCCTGCCTTTCCACCTGCCGCTAGCAATGACAGGTTGAGGGGAACGTTTTGCAGTCGGGAAGGGACTGGGGAAGCACTATTTAAAGGCGACCGCTTCCTGCCTTTTTTTGTCGGCGACATTTTTGCTCCACGCATTCTGAGAGAGAGAGAGAGAGACTTCTGGAGAGAGTCGACGCTGTTTGAAGGAATTTGGGGTACTGAGCAGCACTTTGCGGGTTCATTTTGATTTGCCCTTCCTTGTATCGACTTAGAAGACTATGGGGGCTGCACTCTGAGCTCTTTCCCTGGGCCTCTCCATTGTTCTTTCCAGCAGATTTGATGTACAGGTCTCTCCAGGCCGAGATTCAAGGCTGAAATGAGCAAGTTGTGAAATAACAACAGAAAATGCTGGAAAAACTCAGCAGGCCAGGCAACATCCGTGGAGAGAGAAATAGAGTCAACGTTTCAGGTCGAAACCCTTTGTCAAGACCATGAGCAAGGTGTGGATGGAGAGCAAGATCGACCCTCCCCTTTAAGAACTGGCCGGCGCCAGTGTGTCTGTGTTCTATTGCTGACTGACATCACATGAGATTCGCCAGCGCTCTGAGGTAGCGCTTCACTCCTCGGCGTTAGCTCCTTAAGAGAGGTTTGTAGCGCCTGATTTAACGCTCCAATCACCTCCGGGGCAATAGAAGCCAAGTTTGCAGTCAGAGGCGATAATTAGTGCCAGGCGCTAAACTTTGCGCCCGGCCGATAATTGCGCCCCAAAAGGGGCAATACCGAATTTCTCCCCCTAAGCCAATAATGAATATCTGGCCAATCCTACGTGATCTGTGATCATGTCAGTATTGCACTTAAATAGCTTAAGATTCATTTCGCTAACTTAGGCAGTAGCAACAAAGGCAAACAGAGAGTGAAATTAACAGAGGCTACAACATCTGTTTAATGGACTGGGCTGTTTCGAAGTTTACTGAGGCATTACTGGACAGATGATCTGTTCAGATCTGCAGGGGTTACCACCACAACATTCTATATGCCAAGATGTTGCCATTAGGGTGAATGTCGTTTCCCTAGACACACCTTCCCCTCTCCGCCCACTCCCACCCCCACCCCCACTCCCGACATGGAATGAGTTGCACAAGAAATTTAACAAGCTTTAAAAAATCTCCAAGGTAATGCAACAGTTGTAGTGAAAGGAAAGGTAAAAGGCCATGTAGGGATTATGAACCGATATATTGCAAGCTGCTTCTAATGCAAATGTTCGGTTGCTATAATGATATGCTAGATATAATGTGATCGTTTAAATTAATATGCAAATACTGTACAAAGAGTGTACCCCACATGTATGGGGCAAATCCATTTGACCACCATTATAAAGGCACATTTGTAACCTAAAAAGCAAGTGTCTCTCAGTAAATGCAGAGGGAGACTCCATGCTAATATATGCCTACTGTCATTTATGTCCTGTGCTTGCAAAACTGTGGATTAATGGGTATGACCTATGTATGATTTGACACAGCAAGATATAAGTGACCTATATTGTCCTGTTAATCAAAAACACTGTTGGTCACTCATTAATGCATAGAAAGTAGCTGCATCTGTGTATCTTAATCATGAACATAATCGTTATATGCTGAGCAAAGTATGTCTATGAAAGCAAAGAATTTGCATTTATATAGTGTCTTTCATGACCTCAGGGTGTCCTAAAGTACTTCACAGCCAACAAAGTGTAGTCACTGTTGTAATTTAGCCACTTGACGCACAACAAGGTCCCACAAGCAGTAGTGAGATAAATGACCAGATTATCTGTAGAGAGAGAAATACAGAGTTAATGTTTCAGGTCATTGGCCCAGAAATTCGGGTCCCAACGCGTGAGTACGGACGGAGTACTCACGCGTGGACCCGATGGAAGTGCCGGAATCTTGCATGCACTACGCATGCGCGGGAAACCGGCACTTCCGATCCTCTGAACCAATGGGTTCAGAGGTCGAACGCGTGCGCGCGGGGGTCTGCGCGTGCGCGTTGAACTTCCTTCTTTTTTTCAGGTTTTAACGTGCGGGTAAGTCTGTACATTTTGGAAATGTAAAAAGCAGCCGTAAGGACTTCATTTTCAAAGGTAAGTGGTCAATTATTTAAAATTAAAACATTTTTTCCACAGGTTTTTTACTTTTAAATACTTTAAAACAAGGTAAGTTTATTTTAGCCCTGTTTTTTATAAAATTATTTTTTTCAAAAATTTAAATTTTTGTTTAAAATAGTTATTTAATGTCATTTATAGTTTATTTACAAAGTGTGATGTTTTTTAAAAATTTACTTTAAGGTAAAGTACAGTTTTACAGCCTCAGCATTTATACGTTTTGACAGGTCTATCTGTCAAGACTTATGAATGGAGCATTCCCTGCTCCGATTGGCTGCCTGTTGCTCACGTGATCCCAGGGGACGCTTCGCACTAACTACGCCCCTGGGACACGCCAGCATAGCGCGCCGGCCTCTGGGACAGGCCTCGGAGAGGAATTCCACGCAGGCCAAGAGGTCAACTGCCGGCGCGTGTAGGTCGGGGGCTTGCACCCGCGGGAAGCCCCTGACCCGAATTTCTGGGCCAATGACTTTTCAATCAGTTCTGATGAAATGTCATTGACCTGAAACGTTAACTCTGTTTCTCTCTCCACAGATACTGCCTGACCTGCTGAGTATTTCCAGCATTTTCTGTTTTTATTTCAGATTTCCAGCATCCGCAGTATTTTGCTTTTGGACCGGATAATTTGTTTTAATAATGTTAGTTGAGGGATAAATATTGGCCAGAACACTGAGAGAACCCCCCTGCTCTTCTTCAAATAGTGCCATGGCATCTTTTACGTCCATCTGAGAGGGCAGGCGGGTCCTTGGTTTAGCATCTCAGTTGAAATGTCAACTCTGACAGTGCAACGCTCCCTCAGTGTTGCACTGAAATGTCAGCCTAAATTATGTGCTCAAGTCTCAGGAGTGGGAATTCAATCCACAAACTTCAGATTCAGTGGCAAGAGTGCTATCACTGAGCCAAAGCTGATACTGATGGTAAGGTGAAGCTGGTACTATTCTTTCACCCCACTCCTACAGTCTGACAGTCTTTTCCCTTATCCCACCTGTGGTGTATGTACCTTTAACAGGAACTATGTTTTTTTGAAGCCCCTGTGTACTGTAGTACCGGTAGTGACCACTCGGGTATATAAGCCTGTATAGCGTCTTGTATAGTTAGTCATCTCCAGACTTTGTTCAGTAAACACTTGTTAAATCAACTCCTGCTTTCTGTGTCTCCATTAACACATGGATACAACAGTGGCGACGAGTTAGAAACAAACTTACCTGCAATTCGGCAGCACCTCAATGTTAAGTCTGTGTGTCCCAGTTATGCTTATTATAAATCACTGGACACAGACCACAAGAATAACTTTAACAGGTATTTACTATTCGGAGGTCAGGGCTGAACTGCCCAGCAAATCCCTACACAACGTTTATATACCGGTGTGGTCACCACCGGTATTACAGTATACAGCAGCCAAGAGAAAGTAGTACATCTCTTAAGGTAGTTCTCTTAAGGTGGAACAGATTACATACACCACAATCCTCCCTTTTTAGCTTAACAGTTATATCCCCATTTAACATAACATAATAACATATAGATATATATATATATACAACTTCATGCAAAACAGTTCAAAGATTCAGTCTCTGAGGAGGCCTCCTGATTCGAGTTGGATAACGCCTTTCAGGGGTCTCTGATTCTCGTTGCTGGGGTGACTCATCTAGTTGATCTCTTATGGATTGGACATCATCCTCAGGTACATTCACTTCTGAGGTAGATGCTTCAGGTTCACTAACTTCTTCCACGGTTGTCTCTGCCGTAACCCTGGGTTCGACCCTTGTTCTCGATTCTACCAGTTGGTCAGCATGACGCCGTATTACATTTTCACCAATATCTACCGTGTACATCAGGGGTCCTTGTCTGGCCCGAATTGTTCCAGATTGCCATTTCTCGTTTTTATAGTCCCGGGCTAACACTGGTTGTCCTATTTCGAAACTCCGAGTGGTCTTGTTATTTATATGCTGGAACTGTTTGTTTTCAACTTCCCTCCGCACATTTGGTTTTAACAAGTCCAACCTGGACCGCAACCTCCTGTTATAGAACATCATGGCAGGACTTTGGTTTGTCACTGCATGAGTGGCGTTTCGATATGCCAGTAGGAATTTGTCCACCTTGTGTTGTAGTGGAATCTGATCTTCGCTCATGGCCTTTATTGCTTTTTTGAACGTTTGTACAAATCTCTCGGCCAACCCGTTTGTAGCCGGATGATATGGGGCAGAGGTATAATGTTTCACCCCATTCTTCTTCATGAATTTCTGTAATTCTTCTGACACGAACTGCGGTCCGTTGTCTGAACATATTTGTTCTGGCAATCCATTTCTTGCAAATATCGTTCTTAGCACCGCGATCGTCTTTTCCGAGGTAGTGGTAGTCATCTTAATCACTTCTGGCCATTTAGAATGTGCGTCCACCGCAATTAAAAACATGGAGTCCATGAATGGACCAACAAAGTCAATATGTACACGTTGCCATGGGGTTGAAGGCCATTCCCATGGATGCAGCGGTGCAATCGGAGGTGCATTTTGCACTTTTTGGCACCCTGAGCAGCTTTTCGTCAGATCCTCTATCTGTTGGTCGATACCCGGCCACCACACATAAGCCCTAGCAAGGCTTTTCATCTTGACTCCCCCCAGATGACCTTCATGCAGTTCCTTTAGAACTCTCTCTCTTAACTTAGGAGGAATAATCACCCTTGTTCCATACATCAATGTTCCTTGACAGACGGACAGCTGTTCTCGTCTTGCTGAGAATGCCGGTAACAGTGGATCACCATGTGCTGGCCATCCCTTCACTGTCGCTTCGTAGACCCGGGACAGTGTCGGGTCGTTCCTGGTTTCTCTTTCAATACTTGCATTGGTGACTGGTAAACATTCGATGATGGTTGAGTGAAATAACTCAACAGGGTCAGCCGTCAGTGCCTCCTCCTCTGTAGGTAGTGGCAGGCGCGACAGCCCATCAGCATTACCATGCTGCTTTGTACCTTTGAATTCGATCTGATATTGATGTGCCCCTAGGAAAAGGGACCATCTCTGGAGTCTCTGTGCTGTCATCACCGAAACACCCTTCTTAGGGTTAAAAATGGATACCAACGGCTGGTGGTCTGTCAGAAGCGTAAACATTTGGCCCTGCAGGTAATGATTAAACTTCTTTACTCCCCACACAAGGCTGAGAGCCTCCCTATCTATCTGAGCATAGTTGCGCTCAGCGGAGGTCAATGATCTGGATGCGAACGTAACTGGCCTCTCCAGGCCATTTGGCAACTTGTGTGAGAGTACTGCCCCAATACCATATGGAGAAGCATCACAAGCCAAACGGATAGGCAGCGTTGGGTTGAAGTGAGCCAACACTTCCTCTGAGGTGATCAATGCCTTGCTTTTGCGAAAGGCCCTCTTACAGTCCTCGCTCCACTTCCATGGTACTCCCTTCTGCAAAAGAGCGTTCAGCGGGTGCAGCACCGTGGATAAATTTGGCAGAAACTTATGGTAATAGTTAATCAACCCTAAGAACGACCTCAACTGGGATACATTATCCGGAGCGGGAGCCTTCACAACAGCTTCGATCTTGTCAGGAGACTTATGAAGCCCCTCCTGGTCAGTGACATGACCACAGTACGAGATCCGCTTCTGAAAGAACTCACATTTCTGGCGATTAACTCGAAGTCCATATTCTTTCAATCTGGTGAGCACCAGTTCCAAATTTGCAAGGTGTTCCTCGTCATCATCTCCTGTAATCAGAATATCGTCCAGGTAACATTGTGTGCCTGGAATTCCCTGTAATACCTGCTCCATGGCCCTCTGCCAAATTGCTGGAGCCGATGCCACTCCAAAAACCAGTCTATTATACCAGTACAAGCCTCTATGCGTGTTGATCGTGAGATACTGGCATGACTCTTCCTCAACTTCCATCTGTAAGTACGCCTGCGCCAGGTCTGTCTTGGTGAAGTGTTTCCCGCCAGACAACGAAGCGAAGATATCCTCAATCCGCGGAAGCGGATACTGCACCGTGTGAAGCACCGGATCAACAGTGATCTTGAAATCTCCACAGATGCGAACCTTCCCCGGTTCCCCCGGCTTGTTGCTCGATGAACGCTTCATGACGGGGACAATGGGCGTGGCCCACTCACTCCAGTCTACCTTAGACAGTACTCCTGAACGTTCTAGCCCTTCCAGCTCAGCTTCCACAGCAGGTCGTATCGCATAAGGTACCGGTCTGGCTTTGAAAAATTTCGGGTTTGCATGTTCTTCAACCTTGATGTTTGCCGTAATTCCTCTCAGTGTTCCCAGTCCCTGTTGGAGCACCTCTTTAGCATCGTCCAATATTCTGGACAATCGTTTAGGTTTGACATCTTTTTTACCGGAATCTACCGTTAGTGCTTTTAAGGAATGCCAGTCCATATTTATTTTCCTAATCCACTCCTGTCCCAGTAGTGGTGGACCTCCCTCAGGTAGCACATATAAGTCCATTCCTCGGCTTTCTTTGCCCTTGTGGACCACCTTTACCTCTATCTTCCCGATGGGGTATACTCTTTGCCCCGTGTATGTTTTCAATACAATCTCTGTATCCCGTAAGGGAATATGTGGGAATAACCTTTTGTAATCTTGCTTATTCATGACCGTCAATGCCAATCCAGTGTCCAATTCCATCTTCACTTGGACTCCTGCTATCTGAAGTGTGACCCAGATTGTTTGGAGGTTTGCTTCATTACCAACATTGTGTACTCTTAGACTACCCAGTTCATTACTGCTGGAGTCTGAATTTGACTTCTGTTCGTTCGAACTGTTCTCTGTCACCTTGTGTACCTTTCTGTACTTTTCCTGCGGTGACATTTTGTTGCTGGTCTTCTTTCCTGACCGGCATACTTTAGCTATGTGACCAAGTCTACCACATTTTCTGCATTCCTGATTTTTGAACCAGCACTGGTTCTGATCGTGCGTTGTCTTTCCACAACGATAACATTTTACTGTACCCAAGACCATTTGATTGGTGCTGAGTTCCGGTGACCGTAGCTGCATTTCCGCAGTGCCTCTCGCTGCGGCTTCGTGCGATGCTGCAATAGTGACAGCTTTATCAAGCGTAAGATCATTCTCCGCAAGCAGTCGCTTTTGTGTTCCTCCTTTTAACAATCCACACACAAATTTATCTCTCAGCGCATCTGCTAGTCCTGTTCCAAACTGACAGTACTTTGATAGCTTACGCAGTTCAATTAAAAATTCAGCGTTGCTTTCGTCTTTCAGCTGCGTTCTTCTGTAAAATTTAAATCGTTCCGCTATCATCAGTGGCGTGGGGTTTAAATGATTTTTCAGGACAGTAACAATATTCGCGAAAGTCTGATCCGCCGGTTTATCTGGTGATAGAAGGTGCTTCAATAGCCCGTATGTCTTCGCACCCATTGAGCTTAATAAGGTTAGTGCTTTCTCATCATCTGGTACCTTATTTGCTTTACAATAAACTTCCATGCGTTCTACATACGTGGTCCAATCTTCGATATCGCTATCAAAGGTATTAATGTTCCCATGTTTAGGCATCCTTGCAAGTTTTTAAATTTTTCTTTTCCTCAAAATGGCGGCTTCCCGCGCTTGTCTTCTTCCCCCGCCTACTAAAATGGCGGCTTCCCGCGCTTGGCAGTCTTTCCTGCGCTCGTCTTCTTCCCCCGCCGTCTACAATGGTGGATTCCCGTGTTTGCCTTCTTCCCCCGCTGGCTGCAATGGCGATTGCCGTGCTGCTGCCGTTCTCGCCTCCCCAGCGGTTCTCAATTCCCCGACGCTGCTTTTACTCCCCCGCGGTTCCCGTGGGCATTCACGATTCCCCTGCTGTTGCGCCTCTCAGCCCCGCATGCAGCCCGGTCCTTTACACTGGCTGCGTTTGAGTTCTCCGCGGCTCTCGTGCCTTAAGCTGCCCCAGTCGCTGCGTCTCTCGGCCTCGATTGCAGCCCGGCCCTTTTCACCGGCCGTGGTCAAGTTCTCCGCCCTTTTTCCTCCGTTTTCCCTCCCCCACTCCACAGTCAACACGGCCGACTTTCTGCTCGTGTCGCTGATCGGCTTACCCACCACCATGGTAGAAGGGATGATCACTGCCTGTTGCTGATGGAGGGCTTCGTGGTCAGAATTTTTCTTTTTAACCCGGGTTCTCGATGCCTCCCGTGCGATGGTGCTCAGCAGGATGATGAGGGCGGATGCCTCTTCTCGACGCCCGTTCTGAGGACGAAGCTGCCTTGGATGTAAAACTGCCGCAGGGTAAGATCGGACTCGTCGCCACTGTTAAGTCTGTGTGTCCCAGTTATGCTTATTATAAATCACTGGACACAGATCACAAGGATAACTTTAACAGGTCTTTACTATTCGGAGGTCAGGGCTGAACTGCCCAGCAAATCCCTACACAACGTTTATATACCGGTGTGGTCACCACCGTTATTACAGTATACAGCAGCCAAGAGAAAGTAGTACATCTCTTAAGGTAGTTCTCTTAAGGTGGAACAGATTACATACACCACACTCTAGGAGATCGATTCCTCAGACGAAGGTCGAAGAAAAAAGGAAAGAAACTGTGGTTTCACCAGCTAAACGGGCTGGTGGCAGGTAGTGCACTGATCCTTCCTGGGCGGCGGGCTGGGGCTCAATCGGGTAGCTCTGCAGCGGGGCCGGGCAACGAGTCAGAAGGCAGAAGCAAACAGAGACAGAGGGTGGAGCACTCAGGAGACGGCCAGCGCTGCAAAGCAGGTCGGCGTTCGGACCAAGCAGAGGGAGGGGAAAGTCCCAGAGAGTCCGACGGGAACGATTCTCCAAGTGACGGAGAAACTGTTTAAAATATATGTGTAAATAAAAACCGCAGAGAACAGCGTTGGCAGCAGCGGCAGCGGTGGGAAAGCGCGGGAGGCGCCATCTTGACTCGGCAGGGAAGAAGGGAAAGCGCGGGAGGCGCCATTTTTGATTTTCAGGATGCCTAAGACTGGCAATATTATTGCTTTCGATAGTGATATAGAGGATTGGACCACATATGTGGAAAGAGTGGAGGTATATTGCAAGGCGAATGAAGTACCGGATGATAAAAAGGCATCGGTACTTTTAAATCTGATGGGCGCAAGGACATACGGGCTGTTATGAAACTTGATCACTCCAGCCAAACCGATGGACAAGAATTTTAAGGAGATTGTTGATACCCTACAGGAGCACTTAAACCCAACACCGCTGCTGATAGCAGAACGATTCAAATTCTTCAGGAGGAATCAGCACAAGAATGAAAGTAACGCTGATTACCTCACCGAATTACGAAAGCTGTCAAAGCACTGCCAATTCGGGGCAGGACTGGCAGATTCTCTACGAGACAAATTCGTCTGCGGTCTCCTAAGCGAAGGAACACAGAAAAGACTACTTTCTGAGAAAGATTTGACACTGGACAAGGCTTTCAGTGTGGCTGTATCATACGAAGCAGCAGCAAGAGGAGCTGCAGAGATACAGCAAAAGCCACAGGACTTCGGCACCCATGAAATGACAAGGGGTTTCGAGAGGTGTTATCGCTGTGGCAGATCCACCCATGACCAGAGGGACTGCTGGTTCAAGGACAAAGCATGCAGGCAATGCAGAAAGATGGGACACATTGCACGTGTATGCCGATCTGGAAAAAAATCCACTGACAGTAAAAAGGTCAATAAGGAAAAGTACAGAAAGGTACAAATGATGACGGACAGTAGCTCCGAAGACCAGAAGAGCGATAGCGACTCCGGAAACAAGAGACTAAGCTGTCTCAAATTACATAATGTAATTGCCAAAGAAGATTTCCAGACCATTTGGGTTACCCTCACAATAGCGGGGTCCCCAGTTAAAATGGAGCTAGATACAGGATCAGCTCTGACCATCATAAGTCGACGGGATTACGAGCGGCTATTTCCGCATATACCTTTGAAAGACACATCCATTATCTTGAAGACATATACGGGGCAGAAAGTATACCCCAGAGGGAAAATAAGGGTGCCTGTTGTATACAACGGCAAGGAAATACAGAAGTTGTATTTATACGTTCTGCAAGATGGTGGTCCACCGTTGTTGGGACGTGAATGGATCAGAAAGATATGTTTAGACTGGCACTCCATTCAGGCACTGACGGTGACCAGTAAGAAAAAAAATGATGATGATGTCATACCTGGACGATTAAAAGAAATCTTGGCTAATGCCAAAGAAGTGTTTCAACAGGAACTAGGAACCCTGAAAGGCGCCACCGCCTCAATAAAAGTGGAAGATGCGGCAATTCCCAAGTTTTTTAAGGCAAGGCCGGTGCCATACGCAATTAATCCAGCAGTCGAGGCAGAGCTGGAGAATTTGGAAAAAGCAGGCATGTTATCCAAGGTAGATTGGAGCGAGTGGGCAACGCCCATCATCCCGATCATGAAGAAAACGTTGAATAATGATAAATCTGAAGAACAGAGAAAAATTCGCATCTGTGGGGACTTCAAGGTGACTGTAAACCCGGTTCTTCATATGGTACAGTATCCTCTTCCGAGGATAGAAGATATTTTTGCCTCACTATCCGGAGGGAAACGTTTCATCAAAATTGACTTGGCACAGGCATATCTACAGATGGAGGTTGAGGAGGCCTCTAAAAAGTATCTCACGATAAACACACACAAAGGCCTGTACCAGTACAATCGGCTGGTTTTCGGAGTAGCATCAGCTCCAGCTATCTGGCAAAGAGCTATGGAGCAAGTCCTGCAAAGGGATTCCAGGGACTCAATGCTACCTAGACGACATCCTTGTAACAGGAGAAAATGACAACGAGCACCTTGCCAATTTGGAGCAGGTGCTCACGAGGCTGAGAGAACGGGGCCTACGAGCAAATCGCCCCAAGTGCGAATTTTTCCAGAAACAAATATCATATTGTGGCCATGTCATTAACGAAGAAGGGTTGCATAAATCACCTGAAAAAATTGAAGCGGTCGTAAAAGCCCCAGCGCCTGAAAATGTCTCACAATTAAGGTCGTTCCTGGGATTAATAAATTACTATCATAAATTTTTACCGAACTTGTCTATGGTTCTGCACCCTCTTAATGCACTGCTACAAACGGGAGTAATTTGGAAATGGAGCGAAGACTGTAAACGTGCCTTCCATAAATGCAAAGGCTTGATCACGTCCAAGGAAGTGTTGGCTCATTAGAACCCATCACTGCCAATCAGACTGGCGTGCGATGCATCCCCTTACGGCGTGGGAGCGGTATTATCGCATAAATTCCCTGATGGCTCGGAGCGGCCGATAGCTTTTGCGTCACGCTCATTGAACTCAGCTGAGCGTAACTATGCCCAGATCGACAGGGAGGCACTCAGCCTGGTGTGGGGGGTGAAGAAATTCAACCATTACCTACACGGACAAAAATTTACCTTGTTGACTGACCATCAACCCCTCGTCTCCATATTCAACCCTAAAAAGTGCGTTCCCATTATGACAGCGCAAAGGCTACAGAGGTGATCCCTTTTCCTAGGGGCACACCAATATGACATAGAATACAAAGGAACAAAACAGCATGGGAATGCTGACGGTTTATCGCGCCTACCGTTGCCAACGGTAGAAGAGGCACCTACAGTGGACCCAGTGGAGATGTTCCACTCGACCATAGTGGAATGTCTACCAGTGACAAATTCTACCATTGAAAAGGAAACGAGAAATGACCCGACTCTCTCACGAGTCTACGATTTAACGGTGAAGGGATGGCCAGCACATGGCGAACCACTGTTGCCAGCATTCTCGCAAAGAAGAGAACCGCTGTCGGTGTGCCGAGGAACCTTGATGTGTGGATCCAGAGTGGTGATTCCACCCAAACTCCAGGATAAAGTTCTAAAGGAGCTTCACGAGGGGCATCTGGGTGGAGTGAAAATGAAGAACTTAGCCAGAAGGTCCAAAACGCCCCACCACAAGCCCCTCTACATCCATGGGAGTGGCCCTCATCTCCCTGGCAAAGGGTACATATCGACTTTGCTGGTCCATCTATGGACTCAATGTTCTTAATCGCGGTTGATGCACACTCCAAGTGGCCGGAGGTAATAAAGATGTCCTCCACCACCACGGAAAAAACCATCACAGTATTAAGGACCATATTCGCCAGGAATGGGCTGCCTGAACAGATCTGTTCTGATAATGGACCGCAATTTGTATCCGAAGAATTCAGGAAGTTCTTAAAAAACAATGGGGTTAAGCACTACACGTCTGCCCCATACCATCCCGCCACCAATGGATTCGCTGAAAGGTTTGTTCAGACCTTCAAGAAGGCCATAAAGGCCATGGGTAATGTAGACATAAATCTACAACATAAGGTAGATAACTTCTTGTTTGCGTACAGGAATGCAACACATGTGGTTACAAACCAAACCCCCGCCATGATGTTTTTCAATAGAAGACTAAGATGCCGGCTGGATTTGATCAAGCCAAACATCAGAAGGGACGTAGAGAACCGGCAATTTCAAGGCATGAATGAAAGGCCAACTAGAACCTTCCAGATAGGTCAACAAGTTTTGGCCGGGGACTACCGTACCGAGAAATGGCAGCCTGGAACTATTTGCACACGACTAGGACCGCTGATGTATACCGTGGACATTGGAGAAAGCATAATAAGGCGCCATGCTGACCAGATCATAGAGTCATCCGAAAAGGGACAACCTACACCACAACTCTATATGCCTAATGATGAAGCAGAGATACCCATAGTATCTACCTCCGATCCGGTGATACTGGAACCAGATGAACCCGACACTGGCATTCAAGCCGAATCGACCTTGCCAAAAGAACCTACTACACCACCGAAACCTACTACACCATCGAGGCGTTATCCGGACCGAGTCAGGAAGCCTCCAGAGAGACTGAATTTGTAATTGATTAACTTCAGCAAATGTGTAGATTATTGTTCTTGTAAAAATGTTAATTTCAGATTACTTAAAATGTTATGTACTATTTATCTAAAAGGGGAGGAATTGTGGTGTATGTACCTTTAAGAGGAACTATATTTTTTTGAAACCCCTGTGTACTGTAGTACCGGTAGTGACCACTCGGGTATTTCAGCCTGTATAGCGTCTTGTATAGTTAGTTCACCTCCAGACTTTGTTCAGTAAACACTTGTTAAATCAACTCCTGCTTTCCGTGTCTCCATTAACACACGGATACAACACCACCCCTTCTGTTCATGCTGGTTCTCTTGCTCCCACCTCAGTTTATAATGGCACCCTTTTTTACAGTTTAGGTTGGCACTCTTTTCTCTCCTGCCCTCCACTTTATGCTGGCACTCCCCTCCCCACCCCCCATTCCTTTACACTTGATGCTGGCACTCCAGCATCCTTCTCCACTCCAAAGCACTGCTCCTAACCTGTGCTTTCTTCCCTCTCCCCTTCAGTTCCATCCATTATCCCCTTCCCTCCCCCTCCCCCTTCAGTTTCCTCCATTTCCCCAATCCCCCCCTCTTCAGTTCCATTCACTCCCTTCCTTCCTTCCCTTTCAATTCCATTCATTTTTCCCTTCTCTCTCCCCTTCATTCCCCCCTTCTCTCTCCTTCTTTGTCAACCAGTTCCCCCTTCCATCTCCTCCTCTTTACATTCCATTCTGCCCATCCCAGCTCCTTCATTAGCATCCATTTATCCCTTTCCCTTCCTTTTCCATTGCCATCTATCTCCCCCTCCCTCTACCCTTCATTAATCTTCAATTCCTCCCTTCCCTTGTCCCTTCAGTGCCATTCTACCTCAGTGCTGCTGAGTACAATAGGCGAGAGCTCAAGTTCTCCTGAAATTTCCCCCCTCTGGTATGCAGTGGCTAGACCATCACAGCAGCAGCAATGAAGGTTGGGGGAAGCAATACATGATGATTCCATCGCCCACCCCCCCAGCAAATCCTGGATAAGTGACTGGCCCCCAAAACACTGATGATATGTATACATCAGGCTTGATTGCCACTCAGGTTAGAGGCCCGCGTGCATGCTTGGAGGTATATAGGAATATGTCACCTCCACCACCAGCTCCTTGTACAACCCCAGGGACCAGAGCAATTAGGTAAGGTGGAACATATGGGTTTCAGAAAGAGCAGTGGGACCACAGGATCACAGTGGCCAGTTTGTCACAACCATTTCTTCACTTATATACACAAATTTTTGCACATAAATTTAGCTTCATTATGTCATCACAGATCCACAGATACAATCAAGTACAGACGGAGACATTCATGACACATAGAGGGATCTGCACAGTAAGGCACATTTTAATGGAAAGTAAGTGTTTCCACTAATTGAAATATGTCTGCTCTATAAAGGTGAAATGTAATATCAGCATATACTCAGGACGATATGTATATATCAGGAAAAAGCAACCCGCTTGATTGGCACCACATCCTCCACCGTAAACATTCACTCCCTCCACCACCGGCGCACCGTGGCTGCAGTGTGTACCATCTACAAGATGCACTGCAGCAACTCGCCAAGGCTTCTTCAGCAGCACCTCCCAAACCTGTGACCTCTTCCACCTAGAAGGACAAGGGCAGCAGGCACATGAGAACACCACCACCTCCAAGTTCCCATCCTGACTTAGAAATATATTGCCAATCCTTCATCGACGTTGGGTCAAAATCCTGGAACTCGCTCCCTAACAGCACTGTAGGAGTACCTTCACCACACGGACTGCAGCGGTTCAAGAAGGCGGCTTAAACCACCTTCTCAAGGGCAATTAGGGACGGGCAATAAATTCTGGCCTTGCCAGCGATGCCCACATCCCATGAACGAATAAAAAAAAAATGAGTCTTTACTATTAATATGCTGGACAGCATTAGTTGCTGCGGCCACTCACCACAGCATATTTATCATAGTCAGTGAGAAATACATTCAACTCTGCTGAGGAGCCGCGGGCATGGTAGTAACCAGCAGGATACAGCATCAGTCAGCATTAGTAACCCTAACCAAGGCCTTGATTGGTATTAGTTAATAATGAGCAATCATTTCAGCACAAGGGCAGAAAACTGCAAATAAAATCTAAAATTGCCATTGGATCGCGGTATTTCCCAGTTTTCAGTCACATTGAACTCCAGTTACATGAGCAGTGGAAAATATTGTTTCTAGTTAGCTGAACTTAAAAAAAGGTAGATCATTAGCAACACTGTTTTCAACATAATACTTCCACTGAAGTAAGGTAGTGAGGAGTTTGATGTGACCATTTAAGCAGTCACACAGTGCCATTGCTGACTGTAATTTCTGTTCTCATATGGGTAAAATTTCATAATTAATTCAAGATTTAAAAACAGGAAGAATATTAACTGTACACCTGTATTTTAAAGGGTAGTGGCCAGATGTGGGGAAAAAAATCACTGTAATGATTTCCTCCCAAAGTTCATTTCAGTTAATGTTGTTTCAAAAGCAGTATCGCATTTGCTTCTGGCTTTTGCCAGCCATGGTTATGGTAATTTTCATCATCTATTTCTTGATCCACAGTTTCAAAAAGTAAAACTAACAAGACTTCATTTTTTAATTCATGGTATGTATTATTTAAAGAAGTTGCATTAATATTTTATTTGCCCCCCGCTCCTGTGGAGTCTCTGCACCGCACGACGGCTCAGGGAAAGCTGCAAAATTTCTCCGTGGTGTCCATCTCTTCCACTAGGAGGGGTACAAGAGCGAGCCAGCTGACTCCTTTACATTTTTACTCAAGTCAGGTGAGACTTTAAACCGAGGCCCCGTCTGCTCTCTCAGATTGATGTTAAAGATCCCATGGCACTATTCGAAGAAAAGCAGGGGAGTTCTCCTCAGTATCCTGGTTAACAATTATTCTTCAACCAAGATCACTAAACACAGATTTATCTCATTGCTGTTTGTGGGTACTTTCTGTGTATAAATTGATTGCTGCATTTGACTATATTACAACAGCGACTACACAAGAGTTCCTAATTGGCTGTGAAGCACTTTTGGACTTCCTGTAGTTTTTTCAAAATTCATTTATGGGATGTGGGGGCGATGGCGGGTGGGGGGCGGGGTAGCACCCCAAGAGGGAGGCAGGGCGCTACTGGACGTGACCCGCTTCCCTCTTGGGGCGCTGTGTGTGAATATCGCGCCGCTGCGCCGCGCTCGGTGGCACGTTGCGCCGCGGTACTGCAGGCCTTCCTCCCCTTAATAAAGGGGAGAGGCCTAGCGCAGCGCAACACGGGGCCCAGCTGGGCCACCAGGGATCGGACTGCCGGCAAAAGACCCCTGCACTCAAGAGGAGTGCCGGGCTCACTGAGCGCAGCCGGCACTCCGCGGGGGGTGGGGGGCTTCACAGGAGGCCGGGGACGGCAATGGGGGCAGGTGCTGGCAGACGGCCAGCAACAAAAATGGCCGCCTGGCACCTCCCCTTTAATTTGGGCCGCCCTGGCCGCAGGTAGGCCCCCTTGACCCTGTCGGACATGGGGTCTGGCGGTAAGTCAGGGGGCGCTACTGAAGATCGCGACCGGGGCGCGAGCAGGTGCTGACGTCATCGCCGGAGGCGCAGCACCGCAGGGCATTAACGGTTATCGCCACCGCTAACCTCCCGCTGAATTTTGCAGGAGGTGTTAGCGGTGCCGCGCCCAGCATTAGTTGCTTTGCGCCCCAGGCGCTAATGGGAGGAGCAAATCAACTGAATTTTTCCCCCCTTATGTTCTTATTTTGGACTCTAGGGGAATGAAGGGATATGGAGATTTGGCGGGATAGTGAAGTTGAGGTCAATGATCAGCCATGATCTTACTGAATGGCGGTGCAGGCTTGAGGGGCCGTATGGCCTACTCCTGCTCTTATTTCTTATGTTCTTATGTTCTTACTGTGTTCAGTTTTGGGTGTCCCATTATAAAATGGACATTACAACCATAGAGAGTGTGCAGCATAGATTGAACAAGAATGAAAAACTATAGTTATGAGAAGAGATTCAAGATACTGTAGTTGGAATATTTCCACTGAGCAGTGAAGGCTAAGGGAATTTTTAATTAACATTTTTAAAATTAAGGAAGTGTGGAGAGAGGCTAAGACAAATGTATTTATCTGGAAAGTTGTAAGAGAATGGGATGCTTTTCTACAGGAAGTAGTGTTGGCCTTATCTCAGTGGTAGCCCTCTCACTTCTGAGTCAGAAGGTTGAGGGAGTATTGTGTTGTTGGATGAGATGTTAAACCATCTCTGCCTTTTCAAGTGCCCGTAGAAGATTTCATGCCAATATTCAAAGATGAGCAGAAGAATTTTCCCAATACAAAAGCAAAATACTGCGGATGCTGGAAATCCGAAAACCCCCCAGAAAATGCTGGAAATACTCAGCAGGTCAGGCAGCATTTGCGGAGAGGGAAACAGAATTAATGTTTCAGGTTGATGACCTTTCACCAGAAGAATTCTCCCGGTGTCCTGGTCAATATTTATCCTGCAACCAACATCACTAAATAGATTATCTTAGTCATTTATTGCATTGCTGCTTGTGGGACCTTGCTGTGTGCAAATTAACTAAACTACAGTGCAATGGTACTTTTTTGACTGTGAAGCGATTTAGGATATCCTGAGGTAATGAAAGGCACTATATAAATGCAAGTTATTTCATAGTTGAAGCATCTTTTAATGGAAGTGTTGATAAACATTTGAAGCAGAGGTAGATACAGGACAATGGGGAAGAGAGCAGGACACTGAGATTAGTTTTGGATTGCTCCAGCAAAGAGTTGTCATGAACACAATGCTCCATATCTACCAACGTGGCTCTGTAATGAGCAGCTAGGAATATATAGATTGAGTAGCTCCCTGATGTTCCCTCTCTCTTTGACAGTCTGGCTGAGATTGTGAACTCGTCATTTATATTTTAATAAATGTAACTAGAGCACGTTCCTTGCTGGTTTCTGCAGTAATGGGATCCACTACTTTTCATTCTTCAAATGGGGAAACATATCTCTCTTGGAGTAGAAAGATTACAGTTGAAAGACAGCCATGTCATAGTACATTGATAATGATATTCAGGTGACATTTTCATCTTTTTGAACATTCATTTTTCAGCTCACGGTGCAGTGTCTCATATAATTAGGACTTAATTTAATTATTTTCATTCCTCTGAAAATGTTTTCTTCATTGTGTTCAGCGATAGACCTATCATACTGAATGAATTGAAGCTTCTGTTTGAACAAAGCACTCCTCTATCTGCGTTCTCCATTTGATTTTAAATGATGTAATTAACTGACTTTTTTCAAATAACTCCTCTTACATTCATCATTTAAATGAGCATTTAAAAGCCTAAATTAAAGTACTGAGTTATTTATGTAACATTTCAAATTTTCTAATCCTATGCTTTCATTAACTGATATCCAAGATGCAAATTAACACTAAATATCGTTAGAAACCCTATCTTATCTAATTCAGTGATTTATGGTGTGACATTACACCCTTGAAAAAGCATGATAGGATTTTCAGCATTATTCGATTTGAACATATACATTTTTATTTCTGGCCAATACCATTGCAAAAGAATTGCTGTGTTTTGGCCATTGGCTTCAACGAGACTTTTTTCAAATAGATAGTTTTCTTCCCCTGCTAAGAGTATAGAACAGTCAGCCTCGCAAGCAGCTCAACGCTCCTATCAATGTTCCACTGGTTTTCCTTAGGAAGGTTTTTTTTAATTATTTGTTTATGGGATGTGGGCGTCGCTGGCAAGGCCAGCATTTATTGTCCATCCCTAGTTGCCCTTGAGAAGGTGGTGGTGAGCCACCTTCTTGAACCGCTGCAGTCCGTGAGGTGAAGGTACTCCCACAGTGCTGTTAGGGAGGGAGTTCCAGGATTTTGACCCAGCGACGATGAAGGATCGGCGATATACCTCTAAGTCAGGATGGTGTGTGACTTGGAGGGGAACTGGGAGATGGTGTTGTTCCCATGCGTCAGCTGCCCTTGTCCTTCTAGGTGGAAGAGGTCGTGGGTTTGGGAGGTGCTGCCGAAGAAGCCTTGGTGAGTTGCTGCAGTGCATCTTGTAGATGGTACACACTGCAGCCACGGTACGCCGGTGGTGGAGGGAGTGAATGTTTAAGGTGGTGGATGGGGTGCCAATCAAGTGGGCTGTTTTGTCCCGGATGGTGTCGAGCTTCTTGAGTGTTGTTGGAGCTGCACTCATCCAGGCAAGTGGAGAGTACTCCTTACTTGTGCCTTGTAGATGGTGGAAAGGCTTTGGGGAGTCAGGAGGTGAGACATTCGTCGCAGAATACCCGGCCTCTGACCTGCCCTTGTTGCCACAGTATTTATGTGGCTGGTCCAGCTAAGTTTCTGATTAATGGTGACCCCCAGGGTGTTGATAGTGGAGAATTCGGTGATGGTAATGCCATTGAATGACAAGTTTGAATGTTAGTACCACATAGAGCTCAAGTCGTAGGCCCCGTTCAGATTACGTTTTTATGTGCTCATCTAACTGAGGGATGTTTGTGTTGTGGAGTGGAACCCTTTCCGATTTAGGGCTCCCAGCATTGGGTGTAGCAGTGTTACCTGGAGACCAAGCCTCCTTCTGCTTTTCCTCTAATGATTTGTCTCAACTCAACTGGGTACAGTTTGGGTCACCGTACCTGAGGAGGGATATACTTGCCTTAGAGGGTGTGCAATGGAGGTTCCTGGGATGAGAGGGTTGTCCTATGAGGAGAGATTGAGTAGAATGAGCCTATACTCTCTGGAGTTTAGAAGAATGAGAGGCGATCTCATTTAATCTTTGGAATTCTCTACCCCTGAGGGCTGTGGATGCTCAGTCGTGGAATATATTCAAGTCTGAGATCGATAGATTTTTGGATTCTAAAGGAATCGAGGGATCTGAAGATAGAACAGGATAGTGGAGTTGAGATCAAAGATCAGCCATCATCTTATTGAATGTCAGAGCAGGCTCGAGAGGCCGTATTGCTTACTTCTGCTCCTAGTTTTTATGTTCTTATGTCCAACCTCAGAAGAGACTCCCCGCTACTGCACCAATTAAATATTTGTTTTCCATTTTCACACCAGCCATCCTGCAGCCCCTTTGAATGAGATGGACAGCTAGAGGCAAATTAATGGCATTCTCATGTGGGGGTCGACTCAAAAAAGAATTGAGCTGACAATACTTAGTTTAGCAAGTGCTTCCACTCCAACTTCCTGTGACATCATTGTTGTGGGTAATACCTGCACAGATCTATTCAGTTCATAAATCAGCTGTCCACTGCCGAACTAAAGCTGATCATAGGAGGAGTTCACTACAAATTAGCAAAGGCACTCACTTGTCTATAATCTTAATTCATTCTCTCTCATTTCCCTGCAGGAGTTGCTTGCTGCCATTTTTCATCTTGGAAGATGAGATGACATGGCCTCAAGACTGTGCCATTACTACTCAATAGCACTCTTCTTTGGCTGGCAGGGCACAATGGGGTGGGATGGCTTGTTCTCCCCATAATGAAATAACTTACAAGATCAAAGTCCATCATCTAGTATTATGGCTAAGATGAAGAGAACTCACTCCCACTAGTTCTCGAGATACTGACTGTCTTATTATATCGGAGGAAGAGGAAGCATTCAATTCTCTATGTTACTAAAATGGCCACTTTAATGATTTGTGCTTATGACATCTTCACCACTCAGCATGCTCCAAAACATAATAAGGCCTTTAGCTATTTATCATGATTCTTTGTCTGTATTTTCCTCCTTGATTTTTCATATAATACTTTGTATATAGTTACAAACAGATCTGGGAAACATTTGAAATTCCCACATTGTCTTGATGCATGCCGAAACATATAGACCCAAGTTGTAATTTACCATATATTTTACCTATTGGTTTCTCACACTGTGCTTTCCACTTGTCACTTTTTTCTGAGTCTCATTCATTCTCTTGTATTTTTTGATGGTGCTTTTGTTCTTTGCTTTTATCCTGTTGCTCTGGTTCAGTGTCCTCTAATTCTTTTTCTTTTTATTGCTGCTTTTGTGGCTCAGTTAGTAGCACTCTCGCCTCGGAGTCAGAAGGTTGTGGGTTCGAAGTCCCACGCCAGAGACTTGAGCACAAAAATCTAGGCTGACACTCCAGTGCAGTGCCAAGGGAGAGCTGCATTGTCGGAGGTGCCAACTTTTGGATGAGACGTTAAACTGAGACCCCGTCTGTTCTCTAGGTGGATGAAAAAGATCCCATGGCATTATTTCGAAGAAGAGCAGGGGAGTTATCCCCGGTGTCCTCAGCAATATTTATCCCTCAATCAACATCACAAAAACAGATTATCTGGTCATTATCACATTGTTGTTTGTGGGAGCACGCTGTAGACAAATTGGTTGCCGCATTTCCTACATTACAATAGTGACTACAATTCACAAAATACTTCAGTGGCTGTAAAGCACTTTGGGACGTCCTGAGGTCGAGAAAGACTCTATATAACTGCAAGTCTTTCTTTTTTTCTTTCTTTCTTTCTTTCTTTCTTTCTTTCTTTTCTTTCTTCTTTCCTTTCTTTTTTATTCCTCAAGCCCCATAGGTTCCAATGTTGCTACCAATTTTGAAACGATGTTTGTCTGTCATAATTTGAGGATTCAAGCTTGATACCATGAATTTCCCTCTGTGCATTGCAAAAACCGAGCACATCTGGGATTTCAAAATGGAAAAAGGGGAATACTGGTTGACATTTTATTAATCATGGCTATTTTGAGTTGAAGTGAGCTGTCGCGCAAATTCTTGCAGACTTTGGGGAAAAATGAAAAATCTTATCGACAGCAAAAGTTGGCCAAGAAAACATTGGCCCAGAAACTGCTGGATAAATAATGGCGGGTTCATGGCACCCACCATTATTAGCGCGTAAAAGACCTAGCAATTTGTGGTAAGGAAAAGATAAGCAATGAGTTGTGAATCACCACAAACTGCTGGACGATTTGCGCCGCTCCTCCGTTAGTCTTGCAAAAAAGGGGGCTCACCGTTCGCCTCCCCATGAGTGTCAAGAAATTGCTGGATTGTCTACGCAAATATGAATGAATCTCGGCGCAGCCATTTATGGCTGGTATTTCATGTCGTAAGGACCGTTAATATGACAGGATTTACTGTCCTGACATGTCACTCAACCGTGGTGACCCACTAAGGGAACAATTGAAACCATGGAGTCTGATGCCTACATGTAGTAAATGGTTCCTCAAGGTTTTTAAAATATATTTTTAAAAACTTTTCTATGTCTTTTTTCTGTCGCTCAAACCAATCTTTCTTCCCTCTCTTTATTTATCTCTAATTTGACTCTGATTCACCCTATTTGCTTCTCTGTCATACACTCGGTTTCTTTCCCCATTCTTAAATTACATTGATTAAGGTGATAGACCATTGGACCTGACGTTTAAGAGGTCCCAGACGCCCATTGACCTCGCTGTGCCATTATCAGCTTGCACTTTAAAACAAATTTACTCATTCACAGGATGTGGGCGTCGCTGGCAATGTCAGCATTTATTGCCCATCCCTAAGTGCCCTTGAGAAGGTGGTGGTGAGCCACCTTCTTGAACCACTGCAGTCCTGGTGGTGAAGGTGCTGACTTTGTCGTAGCGGTTTGGTACAACTGAGTGGCTTGTTCGGCCATTTCAGAGGGCAGTTAAGAGTCAACTACATTGCTGTGGGTCTGGAGTCACATATAGGCCAGACCGGGTAAGGACAGCAGATTTCCTTCCCTAAAGGACAGCAGATTTCCTTCCCTAAAGGACATTGGTGAACCAGTTGGGTTTTTACGACAATCTGGTAGTTTCATGGTCATCATTACTGAGACTAGTTTTTTAATTCCAGATTTATTTAATTAACTGAATTTAAATTCCCTCAGCTGCCTGTGGTGGGATTTGAACTCACGTCTCTGGATTATTAGCCCAGGCCTATACTGGATTACTAGTCAAGTAACATAACCACTCTGCTACCGTACCCCAGCAATTTGTGACGCAAAAATAACACGATCTGAAGGGTGTGGAAAAAAAGTCCAATTCACGGTGCTCGTCACAAGATGCTCTGCCCCAGCATTTTCTGGGCTGATATAAAATATGGCAATCCAGATGCAGATTGGAGCACAGCCTTCACAGCTGCCAGTATCAATGCATTTCTGTGGCTTGGCTGGGATAAAGACATTTCTAGCTGAGATCTCCAGCATCTAAGTGTTTACTTGCTCCAAACCAACGAAGCAATAAGATGGATGCTGTTAAATAATGATAAACAATTTTTGTGTTTTGTTTTGCTTTTTTCTTGCAAATTTCATTCTTAATCAAAGACAAAGGCCTGGATATTAACAAGGCCGGGTTGCGTAGGCGGGGAGGAGTGGGTGGGGGGGGGTTAGTGCGGAGTTTCGGATGGGTCCCGGTTTCCCCGCATGCTGTGGAATTTTAACTACAAAGCGTGGGTCTTTCTGACAGGTTCCCCGCCCAGAAGTCAGATTGATTGACAGGCTTGGCTTCCAGTCGGGTGGGGAGCACTCCGGAGCAGGCCACAGAAGCAGGTAGGTCCGATCCCTGACCCCGGAGTGGGGAGGTGGTGGGATTCCGATCCGGGGGGTAGGGGGGCATCTGATCGCTGGCCCCGTGGGTCTTTGTATGGGTGGGTGGGTCTGATGGGCGGGGGGGAGCATTCCTGCTCCTTCTGGACCACAAGCAGCACTGTAAAGGCGCTTACCTTCTCCCCGAAGCTGTCTTCGCCTCCCTTCAGCTGTCGGCTTTCCCAAGGCCTGGGAAACCCAGCTGGCCACAGTTAAACCTGAAAAAAGGTTCAATCAGAGGTTGCAAGCCTCATTAAAATATTTAAATTGCCAACCCACCTCCTGGGAGCGGATTGGCTGCCCAGCCCTTGTCCCACCTCCGTTTAAAATAATGTTTTTTTATTTATGTGATGTGGGCGTCTCTAGAAGGCCAGGATTTATTGCCCATCCCTAATTGCCCTTGAGAAGGTGGTGGTGAGCCGCCTTCTTGAACCGCTGCAGTCCGTGTGGTGAAGGTACTCCCACAGTGCTGTTAGGGAGGGAGTTCCAGGATTTTGACCCAGCGACGATGAAGGATCAGCAATATATTTCCAAGTCAGGGTGGTGTGTGACTTGGAGGGGAACTTGGAGGTGGTGGTGTTCCCATACGCCTGCTGCCCTTGTCCTTTTAGGTGAAAGAGGTCGTGGGTTTGGGAGGTGTTGTCGAAGAAGCCTTGGCGAGTTGCTGTATCTTGTAGATGGTACACACTGCAGCCACGGTACGCCGGTGGTGGAGGGAGTGAATGTTTAAGGTGGTGGATGGGGTGCCAATCAACCTGGAAGTAGGTGGGTTGAGGTTGGGTTTGAGATTCTTAAAATTTTAACATCTGACCCGACCCCAAGCCACCTGTTTTTGGGGGTTAAAATTCACTCCTAAGGATCCTGTTACATGGCCCTACTGAAGCCAGTATCTGTACAGTGCAAGACACAGCTGATGGACCTGAAATATCCTGCTGCCTCCAGCCCACCACAGGCCACACTAAGACAAAAAAAAAAAAATCACTTTTCATGCATGGAAGCACAGCACGATGCTAACATTAAAAACACTGAAAGATTTAAAACTCGGCATTACACTGGGCTTGTTATACTGTATCAAGTACAAAACCCAAGTGGTGCTCGCTAGTTAGATCAAGACCTAAAAGACTAACTTTATGGGCAACAAGAATTTCTAACTGTCTCAAGTGGCTGTGTATGATGTAGAAGTCATCAATAAATAAAATATTTCCATAGAAATCTGTGCTGCTTCATTTCAATTGTAAATGCACCAGCAGTTTATATTGGGACTTGAGCAATTAGACCAGATTTGGAATTGCTGGTCTGATGGGCAGGTGGGCCGGGGGCGGGCGGGGGTGAGGAGTGGTGCGCACCCTTGCTCCTCCTGGCCCACAGACTCTTACCTTCTCCTCGAAGTTGCCTTCGCCTCCCTTCAACTTACTAGGATTGCTGAGGCGCCGCGTCTCACAGGAAGACAGCATTCATCCTTCCACCCCTGCCACTCGGCAAGTGCCCTTGCTGTTGTCTGTCAGCCAGCCAGTCCAGACTGCTGCCGCTCTTGCCGAGAGGTTGCAGCCCGCAGTCAGGCCTTCTAGGCCCAGAGCTGCTCGAGGTCGTCCTCCAAGGTCATCTGTAGTCTCCCCCACTGAAAGTCAGCAGCCTTCCACCAGCCATGCTGTAACTACTGGGGTAGCACTACATAGGAGCACTAGGACAGGCAAAGGCACATGGAAGACAGGCACTAAGGGAATGCACAAGGGTCATCGAATGGGGAATTGAAGAAATCATCCGAGTGTGATACCAGAAACTGCAACCTCAATTCCCCATTCACCAACAATCCCACACCTTATTTTTCCTTTGTTACTGACCATGACAGCGTCTGCTTGGCCACAATGCAAAAATAAAAGCCACCTCAAAATAAACGTTCCAAACCAAATTTATAATTAAAATCATGCCATATTGCAGACAAAAGTCAACTAATCACTCTTCGATGGTTTCAGCCTCGACGCTGGCTACGGTCTCAACAATGGCCCTAACAATAATGACCAGCACCGCCTCCTCCATGGGGGTTAGGCCATGGAGCATGCCTGTCCCACTCTGGTTAGTTCCTGCTGCCTATGGTTATATGCCACCTTGTCCTACAAAAGAGAGGGAAATGTGTCAGTGTGTGTTTTGCAATCTGTTTGGCTGATGTCACTGCCATGGTTGAATAGCTGGCAGTGTGTGAAAGCTGTGTGATGTGGATGTGAGGCTTGCAATAGTGCTAAGTGTGTGAGGGTGAGGTGAAGCATATGAAAGGTAGGAGGCCTGATTGATAGCGATTGTTGGTAGGTGAGCGATGGGGGTGTGGTGACTTGAGCAGTGGCTGAGGCTACTGGTGCAGTTGACATTTGAAGTTGCTTTCACTGACCTTGACCACTCGTGTGAGGTCATTGAACTTCTTGTGGCACTGCATCTATGTCCTCGGGGCTTGACTCCTGGCATTGACTTTCACGGCTATCTGCTCCCACTACCTTTTGACCATGTACCTGGAGGGCCTCCTTCTCCCCTGTGGATACAAGACATCTCTCCTCCTTTCCACCTCCTCCATGAAGACCTCCAGTGCAGTGTCCGAAAACCCCTGTTGTTCCATTCCTCACTCTTTCCCAGGTCAGAATCTCTTCAACCACGACTCCCAGCACCTGCTCCAGCCACAATGCACCTCCCCTTTCAGAGGTGCAGGCTAGCTTTAAGCAGTGCAGTCTAGCTTTAAGTGGTGCTAGCCTTTCACGATATTGGCCCCCTTCTGATGCTGTCCAGCCAATGACCAGTGCGGTTAACATTAGGTGGACGCAGAGATCATTCAAATAAGCAGGCAGCACAAAGTTGGCAGGCTGTCTGCATTGCAATCAATGGGCGTGGGTTAATCGTGCATCGCGATCCTCGTGCCCATTTTCGGGGCTATCCAATTTAGCCCCTTTCAGTTTTGAATAAGCCAGTAATCATTATATCTGGGAACCGATTGCAGATAGAAAGACTTGCATTTCCATATCACCTTATCATGTCTCAAAAATGTCTCGGAAGTGCTTCCCGTATAACTAATTACTTTGAAGGGCAAAGATTGTTACGTAAGCAGCCATATTGCACACAGCAAGGTGACACAAATGGCAACAAGACAAATGGCCAGTTAATGAGCCAAGCTGACTGATTTTGGAGCATGGGGGGTAAGGGATTGAATAACATTAAAATGAGAGAAATACAAAGAACAGGAGATAGAAAAAGGAGGCAGGAATAACATAGTCCCTAAGGCACTCAACCAGGTTATGAGTAGCCTCCAAGGGAAGGGATTAGTGGAGGACCCAGCTTTCTTTGTTACAGCAATGCTAGTCCAGCATGATATGAAGGCAGGGTGAATATACTATTTCACAGATGAAAGGCACTGTGGAACACATTAAATTGTCCAGAGAGCGACCCGGCATTGACTCTAAACTATACATTCAGTGTTTCTGGCAAGGCTTTTGGTTTGTTTTTAGATTTGATAGTGCTCAAGGGCTACTTTGTGCTGGGGCCTCAGTTCGACTGGAATTCCAGTGAGGCTGCAAGCAATTCATTTCTCTTGTTACCTTAAGCAATGACCCAGTTCTGAACCAGACTTGAACTTGCGTCTTTCAATGTAAATAATGTTTATTTAGACTTCTGTGCTGTCTACTCCCTGTATGGGTTATACAAGTGAAATGAATGTCCTCTACGGTCATCTAAACATTTAGGATTGCAGTAACTTACGAGGAGAGGGGAAAACTAAGTGGATCTCTCAAGAATTTTAATGCACCAGTTAAGGTCAGTATAAACAGACAACTTTTAAGAATAGAAAATCTAACAAGCATCTTAACTTGTTGTGCAACAGAAATTTGTGGCAATTTAATATGGAATAAAACACTACAGTGTAGGAATGTTTACTTTCTATCCAAAAGACTGAGGTCCACTCAGGCGATCAAATAAAGGAGGTTTAATGAAAACTAACAGAGTTTAACGGATAATTACAGGAGAACATCGAATATAGGTCTAGTCAGTTCAGAGGCTCCATGAGGACTGCTTGGGCAGTCCCGTGGCTGACGTCAAGACATCATCACGTTTTTCCCGCCGGTCGGGGATCACGTGATGAACGGCGTGACGTCATTGCGTTTGCCCGCGCTATTAAAGTGATCGCGCTCTGTACACGTAAACAGTGAAAACAAAGATACAGACTCAGGCTGTAGCTAACATATTATTAAAGGGAATTATATACAACTGATCGGAGTCCCTTAGTGGCTCCGCCACAACAGTACAGAAAGCATGAGAAGTTGCCTATGGTTAAGGCAACTTAAAATAAAAATACTGGTCATGAATAAGAGGAGAGAGGGAATAGGAACATGTAGAACCAGTTTCTAAATGACATTAAAGTTGAGGCTCATGTTAGGTAAGTGTCTGGAAAACGTTGCAGGCTGCCTCTGTTATACTGGTATCCCTATAGCCAGAGAACAGATGTGCATTCCAAGAGGGAACAGGGTTATTGGCACTTAATGCCTGATTTGGCTCCTTATCCTATGTTA
The DNA here is from genome assembly GCF_052327205.1 of Somniosus microcephalus. Classification (NCBI taxonomy): domain Eukaryota; kingdom Metazoa; phylum Chordata; class Chondrichthyes; order Squaliformes; family Somniosidae; genus Somniosus; species Somniosus microcephalus. The sequence continues at coordinate 24,019,713 of NC_141012.1, forward strand.
TTTTCTTCTTTCTCCTGTTCCTAATATCATCCTAATTCAATCTTTTCCTCCCCTGCAGACCTGAACGTTTGTGGAACAGCCTCCCAAATGAAGCACTTAATACCGAGTCAGTCAGCACCTTAAACAGTTTGGACAAAGATCAATGGTCGTTACAACAACAAGAAGATGCATTTATATAGCTCCTTTAACATAAGAAAAAAATGTGAAGACACTTTATAGAGGCGTAAGGAAGAAATGAATGCTGAGCCAAAGAAGGAGATATTAGGAGGAATGACCAAAAGCTTGGTCAAAGAGGTGAGCTTTAAGGAACGTCTTAAAGGAGGAGAGTGGTGGAAAGATTTAGGGAGGGATTCCAGAGTAAAAGGCCAATTAGTAGCTTATCTCTAGTCTTTCAAATAATCGGGATCGACTGCAAACCAATATGGTGGGTGTATTGTGTTTAATCAGAGTTTAAGATGGAATATAACATGCTAGTTATACAGCAAAAACATACAACAGTGACAAACAGCTAGCACCGGTCTTGATCGGACAGACAGCTGGCGTGCGTGAACAGTTCTCTGGCTTCCGGCCTCTCTCTCTTTCTTTCACTCTAGGGCCTACGATGGTGAGCATGGGATCACTCTCAAAAGAGCGTTCGACCAGCCCAACTTCTGTCTGGCTCTCCCCTCCACCGTCTGCATGGACAAGCCCTTGTCACTTTTATTCTCTTTTTAGGGGTAGGCCTGAGGCCAAGTTATTGACAAGACCATTTAACCTAAAACCTCATTGACCAATGACAGCTCAAGTTCTTTGTCTTACGTGATCATGTAAAGGCATGTTATAGATGCAATGGCGATCACCTGGCGAGGGAATGCAGGTTTCTGGAGGAAAAGTGCCACAAGTGTGGGGAAAAAAGAACATATAAAACGTGCATGCAGGGCAAAAGCAATCGTGGAGGAATACAAACCAAAAGGGGGGGAGCTGGTCAGGTAGTACGCAGACATGTAGATCAGATACTGACCAGACAAGGGGAAATCGAAATGGAGATTCCAGAGGAGATGTCAGAGGACAAGTTGGCCCCCAGTTATCCAAATGCATCGGTGGTACCACCACCACGAACAGAGCCAGTTCCACCTGGACCCCTTTGTCAAGAGGAAACCATTGTAGCAGAGTCAGATACTCTGAGTACTGCTCAGGAGCAGCAGGTGGCTCTACCACCACCAAGCAGGGACTTGACTGTAAGATGTTCACCAAGGTCTCGCAAGCCACCAGAGAGATTGATAATGACCTGCTAGATTCGTTCAGTATGGACTATCGTTAAAGGAGTTTCCTTATGGGACTTTTTAAGAATGTTGTTTAGAAATTAATGTAAACTTAAGAGGGGGGGGATATAGTAATCTGGGATGTAATGTTTAAGTTATCCACCAGATGGAGCCAAAGATTAAGGTATCACATTCACCAGTGTTTAAGGTAATGGGTCATGTAGTCAATGTCCTGGTACACCAGTTATTAAGGTAATGTGGCATTGCATTATGGGTATGACTCAGAGGTGAATCCTCCATCTTGGCATCGTGCAGTTAGAAATACTGGGCTAGATTTTCAGTTGCTTGCGCCAGCAGTTAGCACCTTAAGAGAAGTGATTTTCGGGCGCTATGCGTGTAGCGCCCGGGCGCAGCGCAGTTTGCGCCCCGCCCCAAATTAAGTTGCCCGTTAGCGCCGGCGCAAAGTTTAGCGGCCGCCTGGATGCGCGCGCAGAAAATGACGTCACATCCTCGTGCAACGCCCTTTGGCCGCCCCGAATCCAAACTTCAGTCGGACCGCCCCATTGTGCGGCTGGCGTCCAGAGCGTTTGTAAAATGGAACGCAACACACCCTGGGGAGCGCAAATTAAAGGGCACTCCTCCTGCACTATAAACGGCAGTCTGCATGTGTTGTGTGGAAGGATCCAGTGTGTTGTTGTGAACGGTGTATTTATGTTTCCGGCCACCACCACCACCTCCTCCTCCTCCTCCTCCTCCTGTTTTCCCCCCAAGACTCTGCCTTTGAAAAAAACACATGCACCCTTCCCCTTTAAGAGCTCACTGGCACCAGAGTGTCTGCCGTGCGCTGCGCCCGAGCTCGGGTGTTGCGCTCTGCACCGCCGGCTTAACGCCTAAAGATAGTAGTGGAACGCCTCTTTTAGCGCTCCACCAACCTCTTAGGGCGAAGCCACTGAATTTCCGGCAACGGTGCGCTACTTTGGGGCGGGCGCTAAGGTTAGCGCCCCAAAACTGTCTATACTGAAAATCTAGCCCACTGTGTCTTGCTTGCAGCCTGTAAGAGATGTTTCTCTGCTACACCGTATAATTAAACAGTTGGGTTTTCTGCCTAAGAACTCGCTTATCTCAGTTTCTGACCTTACCACTCGGATATCACATTACCTCATTCAATTTGTCTTATTGTTTAATCTTTCTGAAGGTTCTTCCTTTGGAATTCGTGTCTTACCTCTCTTGTCCCTAGTTTGGAGTCGGACATGCCATTCTCAGCCATCAGGTGTTCGTAACTGCTTGTTATCAATTATTTAGGTTCATGCTGTTCATGCAGCTTTAGCTTTGCAAAACTAACTATTTCATTATCAGACTATTGTACCATGGAATGAATCATTAAATTACCAAATATATCTTCTATTCTATTCTCATACACTGGTTAACTTATGCATTTTAAAGCAGTTTTGTTAAACAAAGTCAAAATCCTAACTTAGCATTATAATTTGGTTAATAACAACAGAAAATGCTGGAAATGCTCAGCAGGCCAGGCAGCATCCGTGGAGAGAGAAACAGAATTAACGTTTCAGGTCTGGGACCCTTCATCAGAACTAGAAAAAGCTGGAAATGTAACAGATATTAAGCAGGTGCAGAGACGGGGGGGCCGGGGGGGTGCGGTTTAGGAGGGGAGGAAGGAATTGAAAGAACATACTGTGAAAATGTTGCAAATGGAAATGGCAAAATAATACTGCATGGAAAATGGGGGCAGGGATTATAATATGGTTATTAGCAGTAATGGAAGAAATACAACATTGGGCCTTGGTTGGTCAAATTAGAGAAACATAAACAAGGTTGAAATCCTAACTTGAAAACAAGATTATTTATGATCATCACACTGCAGAATGCTATAACATCCACCGGGAACTAAAACACAGGCAGATTCTACACATCTAACTAATTATTCTAAGACTAGTCTGAGAGACTTTCTGCCTCTAGTTCTAATACAATCATGTAAATACAGCATTCCTCGTGTCTCAGTTTTATTCGCAAAACCATATACATTTTTAACACTCCTGATTTCTAACAGGTGGAAGGCAGGTGATGTTAAGGAGGTGGAAGTTTGTGATGGAAAGGGTATGGGGTTGGAAGCTTAGCTCAGGGTCCAATAGGACATCATGGTAATAGCCTGAGACACTGGCTGGAGAGAGGTTGAAATCATTGGCAATCATTGACAATAATACGGATTTTGTGCCGGGGGCTGATGACAACTGCTTCAGTCTTACCAATGCTTAGCTGGAGAAAATTGTGGCTCATCCGAGATTGGATGTCGGGCAAGCAGTCTGACAGCACAGAGGCAGTGGAGGGGTCAAGGGAGGTGGTTTAGAGGCAGAACTGGATGTTGTCAGTATACACATGGAAGCTCTGTGGGCATGTCTGTGAACGATGTCACCAAGGTGTAGCATATAGATAAGGAAGCCAAAGATAGATCTTTGGGGGACTCTGAAAGTAATGGTGTTGGGGGTGGAAAGACAAACCTTTACCGGAGATAACCTAGCTATGATTGGATAGGTAATCATGGAAACAAGTAAGATTAGTTTTCCTGAGCTGGACAGCAGAGAGGCGTTGGAGCAGGATGGTGTGGTTAACTATGTCAAAGGCTGCAGAGAGATCAAGGAGAGATAATGCCCGCAGTCATAGTCACAGAGAATGCCTTCTTTGGTTAGGACTGTTTTAGTGCTGTGGCAGGGGTGAAAACCTGATTGGAGTGAGAAAGATGGGAGGCAACAACATATTCAAGGACTTTGGAGAGGGGCAGGAGATTGGTGATGGGGCAGTAGCTTGCAAGGACAGGAGGGTCAAGGGTTCTTTTTTTGATGAGTGGGTGCCACTGGTTTTGAGAGGGAGATGGACAGTGCATGAGCAGAAGAAACCATGGTGGTCAGGAAGGGAAGTTGGGTGATCAGCAGTTTAGTAGAAATGGGGTAAAGGGAGTGGGAGGTGGGTTTCATGGATGAGATGAGCTTGGAAAGGGCATGAGGGGGGAAACAGAAAGGAAATAGAGAGTTGTGGTATCAGGGCTAAGTCTGGGGGATGGTTTGGCTTGGTGGGAAAGGAGGATGTTGGGAAGCAGCACTGAAAGCTGAATGGATGGTCTCAACCTTCATGATAAACAAGTCCTGTGTTGTGACACTGCTTGTCTGACATCCGTCAAGCCTTGGATGGACTACAGCTTCCTCTGGCTTCTTGCATTTGTTGTCGGAGGCAAGAATGGAGGGGACAGGGTTTAAGGGGATGGTTAGCAGTGGATAAAAGAAGAAGGAAGTTATCTTTGCTCTCCAGGATGGTCCTAGTGTGGTAGTTTTGGCAGAGATGTGTGAGGCTTGATGGGGCTTGATGTGGTCCAGCCAGAGCTGGTGAGGGATGGCTAAACCAGTTGTGTGCTCGATATGCTCAATTAAGTCCATGCCCCTGGACTTTAAAAAATGAATATGGGGGCCATAGCAGGGCAAATGACCAGGAGGAGTAAGAATTTAAAGCTTTTCTGGGGACAAGAGTGACTGAGCAAATCGACAGCTGCAAAAGTATCCTGGTGAACTGAAGGCCAAAGGCTAGTCAGTTGGAGGTTTGAAAGTACAATTGTAAATGACTTAGGGAAGAGTTTTTCCAAGGGAAGATGCAGATTAAAGTGTGTTTGGAAGGGGGTAACGGACATGGGTGGTGAGTGATACAAAGAGGAGTTTGGAGATGACCTTATCAGTGAACAAGAACTTGCGAGTAGAAAATGGCGAGCTGCTGATTAAGCATTCAGTTAACTCTGGTAGGTCGTTGATTTTATTTAAACAAGGCCCGACCATTAAATTGTTTCGGGCCTCTGGGTGAGTCCATCGGCAGGCAGTGGGCTTGCTCTGCCCATAATTGAGCCTATCTGGGACACAATTGGTTTAGCCATCCACCACCAGAACTGACTGGGCCACGCCAAGCGCTATCAAGCCTCACTCGCCTCTGCCAAAACTACTGCACGAGGACCATCCTGGAGAGCAAAGATAACTTCCTGCTTCCTTTATCCACTATCAACCATCTCCTTAAACCCGGTTCTGATCTTAAGTTTCACATGCTTACTTTTCATGCACTTTTGCCTGGAAGGCTTACGGCTGGACTCTGGGAGCAGGCATAAGGAGAAAACCAAGGCCTCATAATATCTTGTACTATTCTGGCTCTGTATTGTGGCATTTGTTATTAAGTTTAGTCATAACAAACTAGAAAAGACTGCAGAGCTTCAAAATGTGGTTTACATTCATCAGTCTTTTTAATACATTGACTGTGGCTGTGAATCATACAAACATTTCCAGGTCAGAGGTAATAGGGAACTTTCTGTATTTTACTATGGATCAATGTTATACCAATATTCATACATGTCTGTAATTTTACAACGTACTGATGTAGAGATTTGATCCATTTCCAGTTTCATTTGCATCAGTTAAAATCTTCATATGGGAGAGGAGCAGAGTTAGGACTACAATATTGCAGCCCTGATTCTCTGAGTTACAATCCTTAAGAGTGCAGTTCCTCACTGCTGCACAGAGTCATGAAGTCACCTTGAACATGCATCCAACTTGAGCACGTCTGATGCTTGGAAGACAGAAAACCAAGAGAATCTGGCTTCAGAATAATGTTGCTTTCAAAAATAATACTCTTCCCCTATTTCAGGGAACTGTAGGACTACTGGGTGTGATTACAGTTTTCTCATATACGCTGATTTTGTTGTTTTTCAGTAATCAACTATTGATTATCAGTCAACAAAACTGAAGCCATGATGCTACCATCATTAATCCTTTATTGTAGACATCATGCATCAATGACTAGAAGTACACTGGCTGTCACCATTTACTGTTATAGCTGCTTTTAGCAAAAAGGAATGGACCAAAAACTGATTGAAATAACTCTGAGGAGTACACAGTACAACACCAACAATAACAACTTGTATTTATATATCTCCTTTAACGTAGTCCCAAGGCGCTTCACAGGAGCATTATCAAACAAAATTTGACGCCGAGCCACATAAGGAAATATTAGGGCTGATGAGAGGTAGGCTTTAAGCAGCGTCTTAAAGGAGGAAAGAGAGGCGGAGAGGCGGAGAGGTTTAGGGGGGGAATTTCAGAGTTTAGGGCCTTGGCAGCTGAAAGCATGGCCGCCAATGGTGGAGCGATTATAATCAGGGCTGCTCAAGAGGCCAGAATTGGGGGAGGGCAGAGATCTCGGAGGGTTGTAGGGCTGGAGGAGATTACAGAGATAGGGAGAGGCGAGGCCATGGAGGGATTTGAAAACATGGATGAGAATTTTTAAATCGAGGCGTTGCTGATGATTGTGATGGTGATTGACATGAATCAGTTATTCATGAAAGAAAGACTTATGAAATAATACTGAGCGGCCTACGGGTGGCGCTGTCCAGGGAGAGTATAAATACTCAGGCACGGGCCCAGCTTGCGCAGGACATTCTTAACAGGAACTAGTGAAGGACACAACTAGACCTCCATGTTGTAAAACAGTTGATTAAAGCTTTGTTTAATGCTTAGACCAAGTGCCTAGTAGTTTTCTTACGCCAGTGGTCTCGGAGTGATTTTATGACATGAACCTCTCTGGTTCAGATGAAGGTTGTGCATAAGTTAAGCTTTGCTCTTGCATCTTATGGCAGTGTCTGAGCCCATGAATGAGATTACTGTCTTGTTATTACTCCATATCCATTACTCTCTATTCCCTAAATTCACGTTGTGGAATACTAACATTTTAAAGGTTAATAGGGCTAATTCAACTTTGGTCAGGGCACAAAATATTGCTAGCTAATCAACTGCTCATGATACACTCAAGGCAATGTTAAGGAAAATCACGTGGGTTGTATAACGGGCGACTGATGCTCTACCACCCGTTATGCTTCCTGCTGACACTGAAATTTTACCCCCAATATGTTTATCTGAAATTCCTCTCTCTGCTATTTCATTTATTTTGAATGGACTTACACCTCTGACAGAAAAGAGTGGAGAGAAAAATTTCAAATGGCAATGTTTAGTGTTCTGTGGCATATTTTAGTGCCTCTGTCGTTACTCTCAGATAGCCATTATTCTGTACATAATTGCTACCAGGTCATCCATTATGCTCCATGTAAATAGTTATGAACCAATATAGAATGATGTTTTTGCATGCTTTATTAAGTAAAGCATTTTACCATAAAAGTGGAGAACCATATCACGTATTTCATTTTAGGCCAGATTGTAGTCTAGCCCGCCCAGCAAGGGGTTAAAATCAGGTCTGGGGACTTCCCACACCCTTCCCACTCCCCACCATTTGAACTCACTGGTTTCTAGTTGCAGGTCAGGCACCTGCCTCAAGCAAGTGGGGTTCAAATTCAAAGGTCAAAGTCGCACTCCGATGAAGTCGTACCCGCCCCCACTGCATTTTAACTTCAATCGCGGATGTCCTTCCCGGTATTGGACCCTTCAGCAAAACCTAGTGGGATTGGCATCGGATTGGAGAGATCCTGAAGCAGTATAAAAAAGAAGTTCTCAAGCTCACTGGATCACAGGACCTTTTGCTCTCTGGTTTGCCAGGAGAGTACCCAGCTTCCTGATCGCTACTACTATTCAACCCTTTACTTAGCTTTGTCTACTTATTATGGGAGTCGTCCTTGCTTTGCTTTGGATGGAGCATGACTTGGGGGAGGAGCAGCAGCAACAGTAACAGTCTCAGCAACTACCACTACCAGCACCTGGACTTCTCAGAATACAACAGGTGAAGGAGGCTCTGCACAGGACTTCTTGGACCTATCTGAGGAGCAGTGCAGGAGGAGGCTGCGTTTTTCCGGGCAGGTTGGCGTAGACTCCTGCAACAGGGCTTGCTGCCTGCTGGACCAGGCGGGAATGCCATGCCAGTGGCCCTCAAAGTCACCACAGCCCAGAACTTTCAATCTGCTGTAGGGGCAGCAGCCACATCTCCCAGTCTGCAGTTCCCAGCTGTATAAAGCAGGTGACCGATGCCCTCTTTGCCAGGGCCGAGCGGTACATCGCCTTCCCCACTGACCTCGGCAGTCAACAGGACATAACTTTGTGGCAGCAGCTGGCTTCCCTTGCATGCAGGACATAATTGACTGTACTCACATGGGCCATCAGGGCACAGGAACACGAGCCCTTTGTAAACGGAAAAGGGTATCACTCTATCAATGTACCGTTCATGGCCGATCACAGAAAGAACATCATGCAGGTCTGTGTAAGGTACCCAGGGAGATGCTACGATACTTTTATTCTCAGACACTCCACCATCGACCTTATTTGACTCAATGAGGATAGGATGATGGCCGGGGGACAAGGGAGACCCCCTGCAGACCTGGCTGATGACATGGAAACCCACCAGGCTTGAGCAGCACCGATACAGTCGAAGCCAGGGTGCAACCAGGATCCTTATAGAGCACATGATGTGAATGTTCAAGTAGAGGTTTAGGTGTCGGGACCGCTCAGGAGCTCCCTGCAAGATGCCCCAAATAGAGTGCCACGCATCTCCGTGGTCTGCTGCAAATTGCAGAACATTACATTGCAGAGAGGCCTGCATTTGGAGGAGGCAGAGCAGCAGCGACAGCTGGTGTCATCAGACGAGGAAGACCTAGGGTGAGAGAGGAAGCAGCAGAGGAAGGAGGACCACTTCAGCGCCTTGCAGCCAGAGATGTCAAGGATCAGCTCACAGCTCAGCGGTTCCGTTGAGCTTCTCACCCCCTGCCCTGAGAATGTAGACAAAGCTCTAAACATAGCAATCCTTGTTACATTCTTCTCCACTGCATTCATCCTGTTTTGTAGAACATTCCAACCATTCAGACAACTTCTGTATTAATGACATTCTGACCACGCGGACTCGGAAGTTGCTATGAATCCACACTGCAAACCAAAGTGCCAAATGTGATAAAGGTCATTAGTTTAATGCCAAACATAATAAATGTTTCCCATTTATTTCTCACCAACCCATAGTGCTTTCCTTTAAAGAAGGTTTCCCAACTCCATTACTCCAACAAGATGCTCCCCTTAGTGTCCTGAGCAGAGCTGGCGGGAGGCTGCTGTTCCTCATGTGGGGACCCTTGAGACGTTCGTGGCCGGTGACTTCTAGGTGCTTCAGCCTGTGAGGGCTCGGCTGCAGACTGTTGCACTCGGTCCAGCTGACTTGCTGGCACCATGGAAAGTATTGGTGAAGGGGGGTAGTGAATGTGTAGACATGTTGACATCCCGAGAGAGGCCAGCACATACTGCTCCCATCGTACCACGGCTACTCCCCTGGGGCTGGGCATGATCATTTCCACTGATCTGTGGGAGAGCAGATTGTAGAAGATGACTGACCCCTTCAAGGCCCTTATCCATTCGATGCGCCAATCTCTCCTTTGTGGAGCCCAGAGTCTGCATGGCAGCTGATTAGGCACTTGAGGGAAATAAACTTGCAGGGCTACGGGGATAGAGCAGGGAAATGGGACTGATTGGATAGCTCCACAGAGAGCTAGCACAGACTTGATGGGCTGAATGGCCTCCTTCTGTGCTGTTATGACTCTATGGGCTGGATTTTGTCAATGGGGATGTGATGGAGGCGGGACTCCCACTTTTTGGGTTGTAGTCCAGCCTCCATCAACTTGTGGCCAACCCACGCTACTTTCCCTTGATTGACCTTGTTAAGCCCACCCAACTAGGTTACTGGTGACGTCAGCGATTGACATTTCATCTGTCAAGAGCTTTTGACAGATGAAAAATCAGCGTTTGAGAGCTCTGTGAAGCTGTCAAACACTGACAATCTGTCTTCTAACTTGAGTCCGTCTACTCAGACTCAGTTAGAGAGCTACAGCAAAATACTGCAGATGCTGGAAATCTGAAATAACAACAGAAAATGCTGGAAAAACTCAGCAGGCCAGGCAACATCCGTGGAGAGAAATTAGAGTCGACGTTTCGGGTCAAACCCTTTTTCAAAACTGGAAAGGAAATGAAATAGATCGAAAGGCAGGGCTGGGAGAGAACAAAAGAAGTGAAGAGACATTAAGAGGTATTCAAAACGAGACGAGATGGTGATAGGACTAGTGGAGACAAAAGACGGCTCAGTTTAGGTGTGAAATGTTTTGGCAGAATGAGAGACAGCTGCCATGTAGGAGAGAGAAGGAAAGGGGGGGGGGGGAGAGGGAAAAACCAAAACAAAGGGGTGGATAAAAAATATAAGTAAAAATGTAACAGGGGCCGAGGTTATGATCTGAAATTGTTGAACTCGATATTGAGTCCGGAAGGCTGTAAAGTGCCTAATCGGAAGATGAGGTGCTGTTCCTCGAGTTTACGTTGAGCTTCCATGGAACAATGCAAGAGGCCAAGGATGGTGAGATCCGAGTGGGAATGGAGCGGTGAATTAAAATGACAAGCGACCGGAAGCTCGGGGTCACCCTTACGGACTGAACGGAGGTGTTCCACAAAGCGGTCACCCAATCTGCGTTTGGTCTCCCCAATGTAGAGGAGACCGCATCGTGAGCAGCGAATACAGTATACTAGATTCTCTTAATGTCTCTTCACTTCTTTTGTTCTGTCCCAGCCCTGCCTTTCGATCTATTTCATTTCCTTTCCAATTTAGAAAAAGGGTTAGACCCGAAACGTCAACTCTAATTTCTCTCCATGGATGTTGCCTGGCCTGCTGAGTTTTTCCAGCATTTTCTGTTGTTATTTCAGTCAGAGAGCGCTCCAGACCAGAAAGCAGAGGCTGCAGCTTTTGACAGTTCAGCAGCCGTTCTGCTTTCTGTGCCGGTGAACTGAGGGACTCCCGAGAACTGAAGGAAGGAAGCCTGCAGGAGAAAGTAAAGATAAGTAAAACTTATTAAAACACTTTACACTTACCTCACACACTTACCTCTGCACACATGCACCCATCACTCACCTGCACAACGGACATCTCGACCCCTCCAACCCCTTCAGACCGATGGTCCGCCTCGCTAACTTGGCATGGTTCGGAGCCGTCGGGAAGCCCACACTTCAGGGCTCAAAATAGGGATTAGGCAAAAAACTGCCTGTTAACTCCCTGTTTAATTGGCACTAATCCCCTTCCCGCCTTGGGGAGGCGGCTCCCAGCGCAGGTCGGATACCCGCCTCCTGGGATATTGGCACAGAGGCGGGTTCGGGGCGGGATGGGTTCCTGCCCCCCGATTCTGCAATTTTCCCACCACTCCCGCCTCCAAACCCGCCTCCACGGGGCTTGGAAATTCGAGCCCTATGATTTAAGCTGATTTCCACCCAAAGCTGTAAAGCGTGCTAGCACCTCCTGCTGAGGTGAGCCACTGCAGCATTGCTAGAGGTGACCACACTATCCAGGGTAGACTGCAGAGTGGGGATGTAATGCGAAATGCAAAGGGAAGTGATATGAAGTGAGGAAGGAATGGTGGGAGTAGTTGGAATTTTGTGCAAGTACGTGAGACAAAATTATGCTAGTGTATGAAGAGAGGAAAGGAAGACGTGAGCGGGTTTGGAATGTGAAAGACATGTGTTTTAGTGTACCATTGTGATCGTGTATTGAAGGATACGATGGAGGGAAGTAATAGTTGAGTGGTGGAGGTGGGGGGGTGAGAGGATACTGTAATGATCAGTAACATTCTAGAATGGCACACTAGGTGGAGCTGTATGTTTAGTAGTGGGCTACCCACAAGGCAGTAGTCAAGATGGATGCCTGTACACTAGTCCACATGGCTGAATAAATGACTAGCTCAAGCTAGCTGTTCATAATGAAAACGTCTATTTATTTATGAACATAACAGATACTGCTGAGAGAAGTGGGAAGCTGAAGAGGTGTACTCACCCATACCTCTCTTATGAGGACATTAAACCTCTTTCTAAATTGAGCCCAGGTCCTAGAGATTAATAAATGTTGGTATTCAGAGGGATTCGGGTGTCCTTGTACATAAATCACAGAAAGTTAACAAGCAGGTACAGCAAGCAATTAGGAAGGTTAATGGTATGTTAGCATTTATTGCAAGGGGGTTGGTGTATAAGCATAAGGATGCCTTGCTGCAATTATATAGGGCTTTGGTGAGACCACACCTGGAGTATTGTGTACAGTTTTGGTCTCCTTACCAAAGGAAGGATATACTTGCCTTAGAGGCGGTGCAACGAAGGTTCACTAGACTGATTCCTGGGATGAGAGGGCTGTCCTATGAGGAATGATTGAATAGAATGGGTCTACATTATCTGGAGTATAGAAGAATGAGAGGTGATTTCATTGAAATGTATAAAATTCTTAGAAGGTTTGACAGGGTAGATGCTGAGAGGCTATTTCCCCTGGTTGGTGAGCCTGGAACTAGGGATTACAGTCTCAGGATAAGGGGGCGGCCATTTAGGACTGAGATGAGAAATTTCTTCACTCAGAGGGTTGCTAATCTTTGGAATTCACTACCCTAGAGGGCTGTGGATGCTCAGTCGGCGAGTATATTCAAGATTGAGAGCGATAGATTTTTAGGCACTAAGGGGATCAAGGGATATGGGGATAGGGTGCGAAAGTGGAGTTGATATCGAAGTTCAGCCATGCTATTGAATGGCGGAGCAGGCTTGAGGGACTGTATGGCCTACTCCTGCTCCTATTTCTTATGTTCTAGGGGTGATGCTGTTGGCGCTGACCCTGTCAGCCCACGTCTGCCCATCAGTGGCATTTGGGATTCTCCTGCGGGTCTTGGGGCAGAGTCCCTTCGTCCTGGCTCTCAATTCTTCCACTAGGACCTCCAGTGAGGCATCAAGAATGCCACCACCCCCCCCATCACCCCTCCAACTTTCACATCTGCAGCAGCCCTTTGACGCATCTCTGCAGTCAACAACTTTTCCACAGTTGTTGAGTGAAAAATGCAAGCCTGGTCCCTTTAAGAGATGCATCCCGCTTTAAGTGCAGTAGGGAAACGCGCCAGAAACTGCAGGTCATGTGGGCAGGCCGTCCGATTCTGCAGACCATCAGCAGGGTAGGCTGTCCTTCAAATGCCAATGAGGCCCGGGCCATTTTTACTCACATCGAGAATGTCATGGGGGCTTGCCAGCTGCCCCACCTTCCTCGTATCCCACCCAGAGTTAAAATCGGGGTTTTTATAATTATTTCCGGCATTGCTTTGAACACAAAAATCGCCGGGATTTTATATGCGGTAAAATGTAGGTTGCGTAAAAATTAATTAACTGCCCATGCAAGAATTGATTCAAAGTTGTTGCACGCTGTGATTCTTCTTCAAAAATTCAGGAGAATCACACTGGACTTCGACTGAATTCCTTACTGAACCATATGCTGCGGCAACTCAGTGCCAGAAACAAATTACATCAAAGCGGCTATTGCATTAGGTCCAAAGTGACAAAAGCGTCGTACATGTGTTGACCGCAAGACTGGCTAAATTGTTGCTGACACTTGGAATGTTGTCTTTCATCTCCCAGCACTTCAGCAACAGTAGAACTAATTGGCAGCTTTGGATGACAGAATCGACCGGGGACAGTGTCAATTCTTTCACTGGATGTTTCTGATAATGGGGCATGCAGCAGCTCTTGGGTTAGTTTACCAAGGTCTTATTGCCATTCTTTTCTATGGGCCACCAATTTCTTTTTCGGTGTTCTTAAATTATTATTAATTTGCGTCACATTTCATTCAGAAAACGCGGCGTAAGTTCTAAAATGATATCGCTTATAATTATTTTTAAAAATCTAGCTGTGGGAACAGGTTAATACTGTTTCGAAGTGTAATTTGTTGAAACTTAAATAGAAGTATGTGGCAGTGGTAAGTTTTTGAAAAGCAGGACAAGAAATATTGTCGTCAATTTAGAAATTTCTATTCAAAATGTTAACTCTGTACTTCAATCTTATTGGCTTCAAAATACAGGTAACATTAAAGATTCTACAAACCTACAAAATATTACCTGCTTTTATTGAACTATTATAGCACTGAATTATTATTCCGCAGCTGCTCCCTTCCCTCCATATACTCTTGGCTCAAACGTTAATGTAGGCCCTCACATGAAAGTGAATTAGTATGAATAAAAGTAGAGAGGCAGGTAATAAACCCATTTAAATATAGAGAGCTATCCTTATTTCCCAAGAGTGAGACACAAAGGGAAAAAACGCGATAGTCTTTACCAAAATAAGTCAGACTCACTTGAAATGAATGAGACTTGACAGTTGTGCTGAAAGGGTGATTGAACAGGCTGTGAACTCTACAACTACTGGTGCCTCTGTGACTCAGCTGTCAAAAGCTACTCCTGTACTGTGAGACGGGCTCCCAACCTAATGAAATTTACACTGAAAATGTCAGTTTCCGGACAGACAGAGCTTTCCAGTTCACAAAGATCAGGGATCATTTTGAAACCTATCGAGCTTGGCTGGAGCTGCACTTCAAAGTGAAGCACACAAACGGTGAAAGAGAAAGCCATGTTTGTGCTGCTAACTTGTATGCACAAACTCCAAAGAAACCAGAGGAACACAACTCTTCTAAGCCCTGCCTTTAACTCTGGGTGAGGGTGTGGCGTGGGAGGGGGCAGGCCGAGCCTGGGCTTCATTCTAAGTTTTCAATTCAGATCTCGTCCGAACCCAGCATGAACGATGAGATGGCCGATGGGTGGGAGTGGGAAATAATGCGACGGGCCACTGCGGACCCAAGGAAACGGTCTCAGCGTAAGATGAGTGGTGGAGGATCCAAGGTAATTGCTGTCGCGTGAAGGGCAAGTGAAGCCCAGGGCAAGAGACTGCTTGTGGGGCCTGCAGGAGTTCTAATCCAAATTACTTGTCTCGGCCTCTTCAGGGCCTGGATCCATGTCACGGCAGATCCCCAGGTGCAATCGGCACCCTGCAGGCTAAAATAGCATTGGGGTCCAAGTTACATCAACAGACACCAACCTTTGAATATTCATGCATCCCTCACCTGCCAAAACCTTGCATCTAAAATAGCAGCTGGCGGCTGTACGGTGCCAATGGGGAGGTAATTACTCTGCCCTTAATCAATTTGAAACAATTGATTGCTGCTCATATAGACTCGGACAAAAGTGACCCAGCTTTTGCATTTGGACCTTTTCTACATGGTTCAATTCCAGACATACTGGTTTTTGTTGTCTAAGATAGAGTCAAGTACTTCAAGATCAATGGTTGAATGCAACATGCTCAATGACACATTCGGAAAATAGTTATCGGGGCAGCCACCTCTGTAATTTCCGACAGGCTGCATCAGAAACAGTTCCCATAGTTGTGTGTAGAGTCTGTTAACATGGTACATAAGGTGTGCATCCATGAAAGACAGGTGTTTGATAAAGTGACTTTTAGATGTAGATTCATTCATAATAACAAAGAGGATGGATCTTCACTGCTCAAAAGAAACTAACTGGTAAACATTCAATTAATGGGATGTTCGATATTACAGTAAACTCTTTCTTATCCGGCACCTATGGGGCCAGGATGGGCCGGTTGATGAAAAATTCTGGATAACAGAGAGGTATACCTACCAAGGTAATTTTTAACACAAACAAAAATAAAAACCACTGACTAACTCGGCCACCGCGGAAGACTCGGACTCGGCAAAACGAGTGCTGGATGGATTCGGCAAGATTACTGGCTATCTATTTTGCCGGTTATTAAAGTATTCCGGATGATTAAGTGCCGTTTAAACAAGAGTTTACTGTATATAGGAATTGCAACAGAAACTTAACCAGAGTTGAAAAATGAAGTTGGATTGATTCAAGGTGCATAAAAGCCACATTAAAGATAGCTGAAAATGTAGAACATAAGTTTGTTAAACACGGGCCTTTGTGTTGGCCTGGGTTTAACAGTGACAGTTGGATTTTGATGGAATCCTGAATACAGTGAATGAGTAGCTCCTATTGTAAGTATGCATGCCTCTATTTGAAAGTGTGGTGAAAATTCATGAATATAAAGCAAGCTCTAACCGATATTTAGATGTTGAGGGGTTGCCAGCTCCAAGGCCGCAGGATTTTTTTGCCAAACTTTCAGGACAAGAGTTCACAAACTTCAGTATCTCACAGGTCTACCAATATTTAATTTAGATGAAGGCTGTAAGCAATATCTTCCTGTTAAGATGCATTCACCAATGCAGAGAATCCATTGGTAGAATAGACGCACCAACGTCTGTTCTCGCTCAGGCCACCATCCCCAGCATCGAAGCTCTGACCACGCTCGATCAGCTCCGATAGATGGGCCACATCCTCTGCATGCCCGAAACGAGACTCCCAAAACAAGCGCTCTACGCGGAGCTCCGACACGGCAAGAGAGCCCCAGGTGGGCAGAGGAAGTGCTTCACGGACACCCTCAAAGCCTCCTTCAAAAAATGCAACATCCCCACCGACACCTGGGAATCCGTGGCCCAAGACCACACAAAGTGGAGGACAAGCATCTGGGAAGGCGCCGAACACCTCGAGTCTCTTCGCCGGGAGCAAGCCAAGTGCAAACAGTGGAAGGAGTGCAAGTTAACCCAAGCACCCCACCCACCTGCCCCTTCAACCAATGTCTGCCCCACCTGTGACAGAGACTGTAGGTCCTGCATTGGACTCATCAGTCACCTGAGAAGTAATTTTTAGTGTGGAAGCAAGTCATCCTTGGTTCCGAGGGACTGCCTAAGAGAGTGAGAGAGAGAGAGAGAATGCAGAAAATTAATGGGAGAAGTAGGAAGGGTGATCAAAAGTATCATTAAATAGATAGATTTTATGAAGCTTTTATAGCTAAGGAGAAAAGTTGCAAGGCACAGAGGTTGGGAGAGTAGAGTTGTGATGGATGCAATGCCCTGCTATTAATGGTGGAATGAAGCAAGGAGGGAATACATAGGAGGCCAGAAACAGTGGACTGAAGGGCATGGACTGGGACATGAGGATGGAAGAGGTTGCAAAGGTTCGAGGCCATGAAGAGATTTGTAGACGAGGACAAGGATTTTAAATTCACCACGTTGAAGGATAGGGAGCAAATGGAGGTTGGCGAGCAGAACTTAGTGCAGAGCAGGAGGTGGGCAGTAGGGTTTTGGACAAGTTGGGGCTTATGGAGGCTGAGGCTTAGAGGCCATCAAGGAGGGCATTGGAGAAGTCAAAGGCTAGAGTTAACACAAGCATAAATAAGAGTTTCAACAGCAGTGGGAGTGAGGTAGAGATGGAAATGGGGAAAAGTTGCAGAGTTGCAGCTTTGCTGACAGATAGGGGGACAAACAGGACACTCTCCCAACCTCTGTGCCTTGCAACTTTTCAGCCTAAGTGAGCTGCCAGGGAGAGGGATGGAGTCAATGACACAGTTAGGGCCAATTTTAACTTGGGCAGGTTGGAGCCGAAGCGGGCAGCGAACTATCCGGCCCCCGGAGCACGAGACCCAAGCGATTTTAACTCCCAGCCGTGATTTGCGTGCCCTGACTCTGACTTCTGCCCAAAGCTGACAGGAGTGACATCACCACCGATGGGTGGGAGCCAAAATGGTCCCCGGCAAGGTACGTACGGATTGGGGGAAGGAAGGGAGGGAGTCTGGTAAGTCTGCAAGTCAGGGGAGGAGGGAGGAATCCTGGGGCAGGGCCCGCCCAAGGTATCCTTGTGGGGCTAGAAGGAGCACTTCTGCACCTCTTGGCCCACAAGGAACCTTTAATTTATTTTTTAAAGCACTTACCTGAGTCCTTGCTGCTGCCAGCTTTTGCTGGTGGGCCAGAGATTGCGCAGGTCATAGTCAGGCCTGCCGTTATAATGGCGTGTGCGTCCTGATGATGTCATCGAGTCGGGACACTGCCATTAAAATTAGGCCCCATTCCTCTGGGGCGGGCGGCTTTCCCGTGCCTGAAATCATGCAAGTAAAAGTGGGAACCCTCCCTACCATCCTACTCCTCTGCCCACACTATTAATATCTGCCCCATAGAGTTTTTGATAGGAGCCAAATAAAATGGCAGAGTGCAGGGGTGAGTGCTGTGCTCCTCATAATATGAAAATTATATAGAAAACCAATTACTTTTGCATCTCAAACCTCAAACAGGGCAGAGAAAAAGTATACTCAAATTGAAAGGAAGTAGTTTTACTAAATTTCACTGATATCTCTAGGATAGGAAATTTGATGCCCCATGGACTGTAACTTCTTGGTTTCAATTATGATTAAAATCTCGAGCCCAGAAACAAGTTCCTCTTGATTGGTGCCAGCTAAAATAATGATCTGTATCGTTGACCAACACAACGTAATATACAAGACATGGACATAGCATGCAGATGGAAAACTGTATGTTTTTTAATACATCAGATTTCTTTTGCGATTAGTTTCTAAGTGATTAATGGGAGCAATTTTAACCCTACCCGCTCATCAGAAACCTGGCGGGTAGGCAGTTAAAATCACCCTGGCTCTTACCTGTCCGAAAGCCGCCATGATCGCAACGTCTGTAATTTTAACCTGCTCTCCTGAGCAGGCGCCAAGGACAGACGCCCAGAGCCAACAGGGTCCTTCTTTACATATGCACGTTGCGGCCCGATGACATCGAGACCCGACTGTAATTTTAACTCAGGCCTGGAGTTAAAATCGGGTCCGGATCTACAACTGAAAGAGATTCTAAGGGTGCAGGAGCATAGGATGTCACATTGGCCTGAAAGGGTCCATAAATGATGACTTACAGTCATACTTTAACCGCTGGTTAGACTCGATTGCTGAAACGTTGTTTATTATGGAAATTATTTTTGATCATTTCTAAAATGCAATTCCCATAGCAGACCATCCATTCCAGCAGACAACTCCAGCCAGCTGTTACGAGGGAGTTAGTACGCTAGGATGCTCAGGTATAATCCTGGCTGAGGACCTGGCAAGGTTAAAATGGGAATGCTAACTGGTAGTTACATTTGTTGCCCAGATTAGACCAGGATATTGAATCTTGTGTAAATAGTTGGTAAATATGTCAAACAGAAATGCTCCTGTTGGCGCTCAGCTCCATCCTTGGAAATAGGCAAGTGAATCATGCCAGAGGAGCAATAATTGATTTTACTAAAAAGAAAGCTGATGTGTACTTTATTACTACTGATACTTATGCTAGATGGCCAGAAATGCTTACTATATGTTCAGTTTCTACTTCAGATTTTTATTAGGCAAGGGCATTAAGGGTTACATCTACATGCAGTCCCTCAGCGACATCATCTGAAACCACAACGTCAGGTTCCACATGTACGCTGATGACACTCAGCTCTACCTCACCACCACCTCTCTCGACCCCTCCACTGTCTCTAATTTATCACATCGCTTGTCCAATGTACTGGATGAGCAGAAATTTCCTTCAGCTAAATATAGGGAAGATCGAAGCCTAGGGGGGCGATTTTGCCGGCGCTCAGGGGTTGGGTTTGGAGGCGGGACCGCTGGCAAAAATAAAAATTATTGGCACCCGAACCCGCTTCCAACCTGCCTCCAATCAATCTTCCCGGGAGTCGGGTCCCTGATTTGCGCAGGGACCTGACTCCTAGCAGCAGGAAGAGGATTATAGCCACTTAGCTGCTTGTTAACAGGCAGTTAAGAGGCTTTCTCCAATTTTGACATTTATACTGTGGGCTTCCCGACGTCGGGAAACCCCGCCAGGCTAAGTGTGGTGTGCTGTGGGTCTACTCTAATGTTTGTGTATAGATGACAGCTGCAGAAGTGGTGTGAAGGATCCAATGGGACACTGGTGAGTTGCAGAGGCAAGAAAATGTTGGGAAAGTCATTTTTAATGTGTTTAGAATTTTCCGTACGTGACAAGCTTTGAAGTGTTTGTGTAGCCCTACCTCATTGGGAGGACCTCTCTCACCAGTGACAGATCGCTTCTGTAACCTCACCTGCAGCTGCCATCTGTTTTAGCCTAAGGAGAGAGTCACTGGAGAGCCTGGGCGCAAGGGCTCACCTTTTTACAGTGATTGTCAGTGTTTGCAGCACCTCAATGCTGTTAAACAGTGAAAAAAATCATCTGTCAAAAAGAAATGGTGGTGGCCCCTTTAAGAAAATCGGCAGATGACGCATCATCAGCTGACGTCATCTGACACCGGCTTTCTCTTAATTAGCCAGTACGGGCTTAACAAGGCCAATTGACGCAAAATAGCGTCTGTACGTTGGACGTCGCTGGGGGCGGGACTAGAACCCAAAAGGCAGCAGTCCCGCCCCCAATGCGCCTCTTCAGGTAAGATCCCGGCCTTTGTCTTCAGTCCCTGCCACAAACTCAGTTCCCTAGCCACCGACTCCATCCCTCTCCCTGCCAACTGTCTGAGGCTGAATCAGATTGTTCACAGCTTGTTTGACCCAAAGATGAGCTTCAGATCACATATCCGCTCCATCATCAAGACCGCCTACTTCCACCTCCGTAACATCGCCCGACTCCGTCCCTGCCTCGGCTCATCTGCTGCTGAAACCCTTATCCATCCCTTTGCTACCTCTAGACTCGACTATTCCAATGCTCCGCTGACCAGCCTCCCATCTTCCACCCTCCATAAACCTGAGCTCATCCAAAACTCTGCGGCCTGTATCCTAACTCACACCAAGCCCCGTTTACCCTTCACCCCTGTATTCACTGACCTACATTGGCTCCCGGCCTGACAATACCTCAATTTTAAAATTCTCATCTTTGTTTTCAAATCCCTCCACAACCTCGCCCCTCCCTATCTCTGTAATCTCCTCCAGCCCTACAACCCTCTGAGATCTCTGGGCCCCTCCAATTCTGGCCTCTTGCGCATCCCTGATTTTAATTGCTGCACAATTAGTGACTGTGCCTTCAGCTGCCTTGGCCTGAAGCTCTGAAATACCCTCCCTAAACCTCTCCACCTCTCCACCTCTCTCTTCTCCTTTAAGATGCTCCTTAAAACCTACCTCTTTGACAAAGCTTTTGTTCATCTGCTCTAATATCTCCTTACGTGACACGGTGTCCAATTTTGCTTGATAACGCTCCTGTGAAGTGCTTTGGGACGTTTTACTATGTTAAAGATGCTATATAAATGCATGTTGTTGTTGTTACGGAACCAAGGCGGGTAGATAATAAGACGAAATAGGAGCAGGAGTAGGCCATATGGCCCCTCGAGCCTGCTCCACCATTCAATAAGATCATGGCTGATCATCCACCTCAACTCTGCTTTCCTGCCCGATCTCCATATCCTTTGATTCCCCTAGAGTCCAAAAATCTATCTATCTCAGCCTTGAATATACACAAAGACTCGGCATCCACAGCGCTTTGGGGCAGTGAATTCCAAAGATTCACAATCCTCTGAGTGAAGAAATTCCTCCTCATCTCAGTCTTAAATGGCCGACCCCTTATCCTGAGACTATGCCCCCTAGTTCTAGACTCTCCAGCCAGGGGAAACAATCTCTCAGCATCTACCCAGTCAGTTCCCTTCAGAATCTTGTATACTGTATTTCAATGAGATCACCTCTCATTCTTCTAAACTCGAGAGTATAGGCCCATTCTACACAATCTCTCATCGTAGGACTGACTGCCCTCTAATCCCAGGAATCAATCTAGTGAACCTTCGTTGCACTGCCTCCAAGGCAAGTATATCCTTTCTTAGATAATTAAATGTTGGGAAGACTGAAGCCATTGTTTTCAGTCCTCACCACAAACTCCGTTCCCTAGCCACAGACTCCATCCCTCTCCCTAACATCTGTCTGAAGCTGAACCACACTGTTCCCAACCTTGGTGTCATATTTGACCCTGAAATGAGCTTCCGAGCACATATCCGCAGCATAACTAAGACCGCCTATTTCCACCTCTGTAACATTGCCTGTCTCCGCCCTTGCCTCAGCTCATCCGCTGCTGAAACCCTCATCCATGCCTTTGTTACCTCTAGACTTGACTATTTCAACACACTCCTGGCTGGCCTCCCACATTCTACCCTATGTAAACTTGAGGTCATCCAAAGCTCGGCTGCCCATGTCCTAACTTGCACCAAGTCCCGTTCACCCATCAGCCCTGTGCTCGCTGACCTACATTAGCTCCCGGTTAAGCAGCGCCTCGATTTCAAAATCCTCATCCTTGTTTTCAAATCCCTCCATGGCCTCGCCCCTCCCTATCTCTGTAATCTCCTTCAGCCCCACAACCCCCCGAGATATCTGCGCTCCTCTAATTCTGTCCTCTTGAGAATCCCTGATTATAATCGCTCAACCATTGGTGGCCGTGCCTTTTGTTGCCTAGGCCCTACGCTCTTGAATTCCCTGCCTAAACCTCTCCGCCCCGCTACCTCTCTTTCCTCCTTTAAGACACTCCTTAAATCCTACCTCTTTGACCAAGCTTTAGGTCACCTGCACTAATTTCTCCTTCTGTGGCTTGGTGTCAAATTTTTTCTTCTTATAATACTCCTGTGAAGCACCTTGGGACGTTTTACTACGTTAAAGGCACTATATAAATACAAGTTGTTGTTGTTGTTGATAAGGAGACCAAAACTGTGCGCAGTACTCCAGGTGTGGTCTCGCCAAGGCCCTGTACAATTGTAGCAAGACTTCTTTACTTTTAGGGCTGAATTTTGCCGGCGCTCAGAGTGCGGGTTTGGAGACGGGTCCGCTGTCAAAATAGCAAAGATTGACAGCAGGTAGGAAATCCGCTGTCAACCCACCTCCACACGAGTCTCCCAGGTGTTGGGTCTGTCAGTGCAGAACTGACCCGACACCAAGCGGCGGGGGAGACAATTGAGATCATTAAATGGCTTGTTAACAGCCAATTTAATGCTCTTTTGAGCCTACCTTGTAAATTTACGTGCTCCCCCATGGGTTACCCGTTGCTCGGGGAACACGCCAGCTCACCCTGGTGTGAGTTGAGTCTGATTTGATGTATCGGTTTCAGAGCTCAGAAACTGTTGGCTACTGCAGTTGTAAGACATATAGGGCTAAAAATTTAGCGCCCCAAAATAATTAGCACCCCCGCGCTGGAAATTGAGTGGTTGCGCCCCAAAGGGGAAGCGGGGCGTTACTAGAAGTGCCCTGCATCCCTCTTGGGGTGCTGCGAGTCAATATTGCGGCGTTATGTGCCGCAGCGCCACATGCTGCAGCACATCGCGCCGCGGTATTGCAGGCCTTACTCCCCTTCTTAAACTCAGTTCCCTAGCCAGCGACTCCATCCCTGCCAACTGTCTGAGACTGAACCAGATTGTTCACAACTTGTTTGACCCAAAGATGAGCTTCAGATCACATGTTCGCTCCATCATCAAGACCGCCTACATCCACCTCCGTAACATCGCCCCTCTCCACCACGCCTCAGCTCATCTGCTGCTGAAACCCTCATCCATCCCTTTGTTACCTCTAAACTCGACTATTCCAATGTTCCCCTGGCCGGCCTCCCATTTTCCACCCTCCATAAACCTGAGCTCATCCAAAACTCTGCGGCCTGTATCCTAACTCGCACCAAGCCCCGTTCACCCATCACCCCTGTGTTCACTGACCTACATTGGCTCCCGGTCCGGCAAAACCTCAATTTTAAAATTCTCATCTTTGTTTTCAAATCCCTCCACAACCTCGCCCCTCCCTATCTCTGTAATCTCCTCCAGCCCTACAACCCTCTGAGATCTCTGGGCCCCTCCAATTCTGGCCTCTTGCGCATCCCTGATTTTAATTGCTCAGAAACTGTTGGTTACTGCATTTGTAAGACATATAGGCCTAGAGCCATGTTAGGGTACAGATCAGTCATGATCTAATTGAATGGCGGAACAGGCTTGAGGGGCTGACCGGCCTACTCCTGTTCCTATGTTCCTGTGCATTGAGAATCTTGTTTACGTGCTATGGCTTCCTCGAAGAAATGGTTTCAGATTATGTGGCTCAATTTTTAGCCTAGAAGTTTGCAGCATTCCTTAAACTAAATGGAGGAAGGGATGCTAAATTGTTTCATGCCACACTGCTATGAATAGTGTGTTGAGCAGTTCAGTCAGGTGTCAAAGCAATTCTTGCAGAAGTCTAAATTGCAGGTGGCAATTTCCTTGCAGCTTTAGCTATCATGCTTTCAGTTAATTTATTAGAAACTCCAAATTCTACTGCTATAAAGTCACTTACAGAAGTTTCTGAACAGGCAGTTCACAGTGCAGCGTCGGACATCTTGTATCACTCCGCACCATGCGGCAGCACAGAAACAAAGCAGAAATACAGCTAAGTAAAAGCAGTAACTAAAATGAGCTAAAAGTGTCTGTATTATTTATAGTATAAGAACACAAGGAGACACAACATGGTGGCAGCGGTATAAGTGAGTACAAATTGTGCTAAACGAACTACGAATAAGACGAAAAGTGATTTTATGAGCTGTTTGTGAGTGCCGGTGTCTGCGTTGATTGAGATTGAATCATACGGGAAAGTAAAATGACGGCTGCCGCTGCACTGACTGTGCAAATGCAACCCCTCATGAACTGGGAAGCTGACGATATAGTAGGAGCATTCCGCAAGTTCAAACAGCAATGTGAGCTTACATTCAAAAGCTTCCTGAAGGGTACTACCAACGAGGAAAAGGTTAGTTACATTCTGTTGTGGACAGGAGAAAAGGCCTAGATTTGTATAATAGCTGGAGTTTGACTGAAGAGGAAAAAGAAAATCCTGCGACAATTTTTGATAAATTCAGCAACCATCTAGAGCCTAAATCCAATCACCGTATACACAGATACAAATTCCAGAGTCTAAGACAGGAACCCGGTGAAACAGATGACAATTTCCTGACAAGGCTGAGAAATGAAGCCAGCAAGTGTAAATTTAAGGAAATGGAGGAAAGGCTTGTGGACCAGCTGATATGGGGGTCAGCGCATGTAGAGGTACAAAAAGCCCTGATAGGAAAAGAAAAGCTTGGAATAACAGAGGCTATAGATACTGCGAGAGCTCATGAAGCCATGAAGCAGCAAATGAAAATGCTGACTTCTCAAACGGCTGACATGTGGACGGCTTCTGAGACGGACAACAGAGTAGATGCAGTGAGAGAAAAGTACAACACACAAAGACATGCACATGACAATGGGGGAAACATGTGCGGAAACTGTGGAAGACCGCATGATTACACAGACAAGAGGAAATGTCCAGCATATGGAACAAGCTGCAATGCATGTGGCAAACTAAACCAGTGGGAAAAGAGGTGTAGAACGAAGAAAGAAGGAACATACATCAAAAACAAAGGCGGACAGCAGAACCAGAGAAAGAAACACAATATCCATGCCATGGATGAGCAGGATGATGATAATGATCACGACAATGCCCTAAACATCGAAACCATAAAGATACAGCTTCACGAGATGTCCAGAGCGGAAAATACTCTGAGGAGAGAATTGCACACCATCATCCAAATCAAAAAAAAGATCAAAGGTCGGCCCACAACCATCAACTTAAAGTTGAAGCTGGACACAGGGGCTCAGAGCAACATTCTCCCATTGAGACTGTACCAGCAGATCTTTCCCGAAAACCTGAGAGAAGATGGCTACCCGAAAAATGGCTGTTTAAAGGCAAGTAATGTCACGCTGACAGTATACAGGGGGAGTGAGATTAAACAACTCGGAATAACCTTTATCAAAGGGATGATATACCTATCAATTCCTCCAATAAAAGGCGAAGAGTTACGAAGGTGACTAAAGGTTTTTATTGACTAAATAACAGAGCCCACTCTCGTGGGTGATCCGATCCAAGCAGGAGGAATACCAGCCAGTCGCTCACCTTTATACCTGGCCTGGTGGGTGGAGCCAAGGCGGAGTCGGCAGTGGTCATCCCAGGTATAGCAGTGTGGCAAGAGGCGACCTCGTACCGTGATACAATAGTGGTCAGTGATACAGTTATAATGAACAGTGGTGAACAGTGCTAACTACTAACAGTGATACGATAGTGAACGTGGTTTACCACATTCACCCCTTGTTTAGAATTAAGTCCGGCGGGGTGAAGTGTACTACCAATTCTGGTAGGTCAGTCTGTCCGGAGGCTTCGTAAGCCTCTCCGATCGCCGCAGCGGTGGTGTTGCCTTATCCGGTGCTGGTGCCTTATCCGGTGTTGATGCTGGTGTTTGCGTGGTCGGCGAGGGCTCGTGGGGTTCCGGCATGCCGTCTACCTGGACTGAGGTTGGGGGGGGTGGTGGCGGTGTTTCCGGATCGGCTGAGGGTGCGAGGTCTCGTAGGGAGACAGTGTCCTCCCGCCCGTCTGGGTACGCCACGTAGGCGTACTGGGGGTTGGCGTGCAGGAGGTTCACCCTCTCGACCAGGGGGTCCGTTTTATGGGTCCTCACGTGTTTCCGCAGCCAGACCGGCCCCGAGGCGGTCAGCCAGGTTGGTAGAGTGGTTCCCGTAGTCGACTTCCTGGGGAAAACGAACATTCGTTCATGGGGGGTGGTGTTAGTGGCCATGCAAAGTAATGACCGGATGGAGTGCAGCGCTGTCGGGAGGACTTCTTGCCAGCGGGAGGTTGGGAGGCCCTTAGACTTTAAGGCTAAGAGGACGGCCTTCCATACCGTCGCGTTCTCTCTTTCCACCTGACCGTTACCTCTGGGGTTGTAGCTGGTGGTCCTGCTTGCTGCAATACCTCTCTCTAGGAGGAATTGCCGGAGTTCCTCGCTCATGAAGGAGGAGCCCCGGTCGCTGTGTATATAGTTCGGGAACCCGAACAAGGCGAAGAGGGCAATCAGGCACTTAATGACCGTGCTACTGGTCATGTCGGGGCAGGGGAAGGCAAAGGGGAAACGGGAGTACTCATCAACGATGTTGAGGAAGTACACATTACGGTCAGAGGACGGGAGGGGCCCCTTAAAGTCGATGCTCAGGCGCTCGAAGGGGCGGGTGGCCTTGATCAGGCTTGCTCGGTCCGGCCTATAGAAGTGCGGTTTGCACTCCGCACAGGTCTGGCAGTTCCTGGTCATGGTCCTGACCTCCTCGATGGAGTAGGTCAGGTTGCGGGCCTTAATGAAATGGTAGAGTCTGGTGACTCCGGGGTGGCAGAGCTGGTCGTGGAGGGTCTGAAGCCTATCGATATGCGCGCTGGCGCATGTCATTCGTGAAAGGGCATCAGGGGATTCGTTCAGCTTGCCTGGCCGGTACAAGATCTCATAATCGTAGGTGGAGAGCTCGATTCTCCATCTCAAAATCTTGTCATTCTTGATTTTGCCCTTCAGCTTGTTATTAAACATGAAAGCCACCGAACGCTGGTCGGTGAGGAGGGTAAATCGTTTGCCTGCCAGGTAGTGCCTCCAGCGCCGTACCGACTCCACGATCGCCTGGGCCTCTTTCTCGACCGACGAATGTCGGATCTCGGGGCCCTGTAGGGTCCTTGAGAAGAAGGCCACTGGCCTCCCCTCCTGGTTTAGGGTGGCGGCTAAGGCGAAGTCGGATGCGTCGCTCTCCACCTGAAAGGGGATGGACTCGTCCACTGCGTGCATTGTGGCCTTGGCTACGTCTCCCTTAATGAGGGAGAAGGCCGCGCACGCCTCCTCCGTGAGGGGGAAGGAAGTGGCTTTCAGGAGGGGTCTGGCTTTGTCCGCGTAATTGGGTACCCATTGGGCATAGTAGGCGAAAAGCCCCAGGGTTCTCCTAAGTGCTTTAGGGCAGTGGGGGAGGGGTAGCTCCATGAGGGGGCGCATTCTTTCTGGGTCGGGGCCGATGATTCCGTTCTCCACTACGCAGCCGAGGATGGCAAGGCGCGTGGTGTTAAACACGCATTTCTCCTTATTGTAGGTGAGGTTCAGCCGTTGGGCCGTACGGAGGAATTTCTCCAGATTCGTGTCATGTTCCTGCCGGTCGCGGCCGCAGATAGTGACGTTATCTAGGTAGGGGAATGTAGCCTGCAGTTCGTTCTGGTCAACCATCTGGTCCATCTCCCTTTGGAAGACCGAGACCCCATTAGTGACACCGAAGGGGACCCTAAGGAAGTGGTATAGGCGCCCATTCGCCTCGAAGGCGGTATACTGGCGGTCCTCAGGGTGGATAGGGAGTTGGTGGTAGGCCGACTTCAGGTCGATGGTCGAGAATACTTTATACTGTGCAATCTGATTGACCATGTCAGATATGCGGGGGAGGGGGTATGCGTCCAGCTGGGTATATCTGTTTATGGTCTGGCTGTAGTCGATGACCAGGCGGTTTTTATCGCCGGTCTTTACGACTACGACCTGGGCACGCCAGGGGCTGTTGCTCCCCTCGATAATGCCCTCTTTCAGGAGGCGCCGCACCTCAGAGCTAATGAAGGCTCTGTCCCCGGCGCTATACCGCCTGCTCTTGGTAGCGACGGGTTTGCAGTCAGGGGTAAGGTTAGCAAACAGAGAGGGTGGCGGGACCTTGAGGGTGGAGAGGCTGCAGGTGTTACGCGGTGGGCGGTTTAACGTTTGCTGGTTGTTGACTGTGAGTGGGGGGAGGGGTCCACCGTATGCTAGGGTTACGCTTTGGAGGTGGGATTGGAAGTCCAGCCCTAGTAGGACGGCAGCGCAGAGATGGGGGAGGACGAGGAGTTTAAAGTTTTTATACTCCGTGCCCTTAACCGACAGGGTCATGACACAGTAGCCGCTGATGTCCGTGGCGTGGGACCTCGATGCCATCGAGATTCGGCTGCGCATTGGTAGGACAGAGAGGGAGCAGTGGCTCACCGTGTCTGGGTGGATGAAGCTCTCCGTGCTTCCGCTGTCGAACAGGCAGGTCGTGGCGTGGCCGTTCACTTTGATGTCCATCATTGACTTGGACAGATGGTGCGGGCGGGCTTGGTCCAGGGTGACGGAAGCTAGTGTGTAGCTGAGCGAGTCGTTGTCATCTGCGGGCGAGGCGGTCGGGCGTGGTGAGTAAAATGGCGTCTCCCACGAGGTAGGGCCCCATGAGGCACTATTGGGGTCGGTTGCCTTAATCAAAGATGGCCGCCCGCATGACTCATGTGTGGGGATGCTGGCCTCAGTTGCCCTAAACAAAGATGGCCGCCCCCATGACTCATGTGTGGGGATGCTGGCCTCAGTTGCCCTAAACGAAGATGGCCGCCCCCATAGTTCGCATGCGGCACTGCTGGCCTCTGAGGATCCGCTCCTGCAGGCCTTGGAGAAGTGGCCTTTCTTCAGGCAGGTTTTGCATATGGAGTTCTTGGCTGGGCAGCGCGACCTCGGGTGCTTCTCCTGGCCACAAAAAAAACAGCCGGCGGCCCGATCGCGGATGCCCGATGTCGGGGCCGGTGCCGGGGGTGGCGGGGCCGGTCGGGTCCGGGACGCCGACGCAGAGGTAGGTCCTGGGGGCGGCGCTGGGAAGGGTGCTGTGGTAGGGGTCGGGCCCGAGTCCCAGGGTCGCGAGCAGTACCTGGTGAATGCTTCCTGATCTTGGTGGGCCACTTCCAGGGAGATAGCGAGGGCTTCAGCTTTTTCCATGCTGAGGTCTTTAGCTTCCAGCAGTCTTTGCCATGAGTACTCGGACCGTAGGCCTTTCAGGAATGCGTCACGGATATTATCTTCAGTATTTTCGGCTGCCGACACCGATTTAAAGTCACAGTTCCTGGCGAGTGCATATAGCGCCTGTGAGAATTCGGCTACTGATTCTCCTGGCTGTTGCGGCCGTGATCTTAGGAGGTGCCTAGCGTACATGTAGTTTACCGGGGTCCGGTACTTCTGTTTCAGCAGGTTGATGGCGGTCTCGTAGGTAGTCATGTCCTCGATGAGAGTGTATACTCTCGGGCTCAGTTGTGCCTGCAGGACACTTAGTTTGGATGCCTGAGGGACGCTGGATTCTCTCAGGTATGATTCGAAGCAGACCAGCCAGTGTTTAAAGTCTGCGGCTGAGTTTGCTGCTCGTGGGTTCAGGTCCAGGTACGGCGGTCTGAGGGCTCGCAGCCAAGCTGGCTGGTGTGGCTGTGCTCCTGGGAGCTGCGCTGGTGGCTCCTCCGCCGGTTGTGACTCGTTGTCGGACATCATTAAATTTAGTCAATAAAATTGATATACCTATCAATTCCTCCAATAAAAGGCGAAGAGTTACGAAGGTGACTAAAGGTTTTTATTGACTAAATAACAGAGCCCACTCTCGTGGGTGATCCGATCCAAGCAGGAGGAATACCAGCCAGTCGCTTACCTTTATACCTGGCCTGGTGGGTGGAGCCAAGGCGGAGTCGGCAGTGGTCATCCCAGGTATAGCAGTGTGGCAAGAGGCGACCTCGTACCGTGATACAATAGTGGTCAGTGATACAGTTATAACGAACAGTGGTGAACAGTGCTAACTACTAACAGTGATACGATAGTGAACGTGATTTACCACAAGGGACACATAAAAGAAAGAACATCAACTGCATGTTCTATGTCACCGACACTGAGGGGCCAGCGATCCTGGGATTAAACAGCTGCGAGAAGTTGAGATTGATCTCAGTGCATCACGAGCTGACGGAAACGTCACTGAAGATAGACAGCAACACCCCACTGGAGAACCGCCCACAAATCAAGAGTAAAAAAGACTTGATAGACATGTATCCGGAATGTTTCGATGATACAGTGGGATGTTTCAGAGATTTCCAATACCACATCACCATTGATCCAGAGGTAAAGCCCGTTATCCATGCTCCACAAAAAGTACCCATCAAGCTGAAGACAAAGCTTGAAAGAGAGTTAAAGGAGATGGAAGAAAAGGGAGTGATCGTAAAGGTCACTGAACCCACAGACTGGGTAAACTCAATTGTGGTACGAGAAAAGCCAAACGGGCGTCTCAGAATATGTTTGGACCCCAAAGATCTAAACCAGGCGATAAAGAGGGACCAATATCCCACCCCAACGCTAGAGGAGATTACGCCATCACTGGCAGGAGCCAAGGTTTTCTCAAAACTAGATGCCAGAAATGGATATGGAACATGAAGTTGGATGAGGAATCAACAACACTGACAACATTCAACACACCATTTGGGCGTTACAAATTCCTGAGGCTACCATTCGGGTTAAATGTCAGTCAAGATATCTTTCAACAGAAAGTAGACGAGACATACAGAGGCTGTGAAGGAGCTATAGGAATAGCTAATGATATTCAGATCTATGGAGCAGATGAAAGAGACCATGACATGCACCTACATGAGGCCATGGAGCATACCAGAAAGGGTGGCATCAAGTTAAATGCAGATAAGTGCATAGTTAAAGTCAAGGAATGCCAATTCTTCGGCATGATTTATACACCAGAGGGAGTCAAGCCAAGTCCAGAGAAGATTGCGGCGATTGCTGAAATGAAACCACCCAAAGATAAAGAGCTGAGGAGTTACCTCGGCTTGGTCCAATACATGAGTTCTTTCATCCTAAACATGTCGGAACATACAACAAATCTCAGAGAGCTATTGAAAGAAGACGCCGAATACCAGTGCTCTGAATCACACAAAAGGAATTTCAAACAATTTAAAGAACTATTGTGCAAAGAAACAAGCCTGTCATATTATGACAGAAGAAAACCAGTCACTCTGCAAGTAGACGCTTCTACCAGAGGACTAGGAGCAGCTCTGGTGCAGGAAGGAAAGCCGATAGCTTTCACATCAAAGGCCTTGACGTCAGCCGAGATGAGATACGCCAACATAGAAAGAGAACTATTAGCAGTAGTGTACGGATGCGAGAAATTCCATACATACCTGTATGGCAGGCGATTTACAATAGAGAGTGACCATCGTCCACTAGAACAGATCTATAAGAAGAATCTGTGCAAAGCACCTGCAAGACTGCAAAGACTACTTCTAAGGATCCAAAACTATGACTTCACGCTTAAATATAAGCCAGGAAAGGAAATGGTGCTAGCAGATGCGTTGTCTCGATTGTCACCATATGAGAAACACGAGGTGGAGGGCCTAACAGTAAAAATTCACCACCTAGTGAATGTTACCCCTACAAAGCTCAGTCAAATCAGAGATGAGACTAGCAGAGATGAGGAATTGCAACTACTCACACAACAAGTAATACAGGGGTGGCCGGAGAGAATCCAGCAGGTACAGGCGACAATTCATCAATACTGGACGATTAAAGACGATATTGCAGTAGAAGACGGTATTATCCTTGCTGGATCGAGGATCATCGTGCCAAAGACGATGCAGACACAACTTCTCCATCTCATACATGAAGGCCACATGGGAATGGAGAAATGCAAGCTGAGAGCCAGATCAGCTGTATACTGGATAGGCATGTACAAAAATATCGAACAGATGGTCTCTGCATGTGGTATATGCCAGAAATACAGAAATGCACAACAGAAAGAGGAGATGATACCTAGTGAAATACTGTCAAGACCATGGCACACCGTTGGGGCAGATCTCTTTGGCCTAGAAATTGGGTATAGCCCCGCTTGAGGCATTAGAACTGGCACTGCGCAAAGTTTATAGCCAGACGAAACTTATCGCCGCCTGGCGCGATATTGGGTTGCATCGCCCCTAAAGGGGATTGAGGTGCGAATTCAGGCATTACACGGGACTCCTAAGGCGCTAATCTTCCGGCGCAACCCAATATCGGAGCAGACGGGCGCAGCGCAGGTGCTCTCTATTACCGATGACCACGAGACTTCCAGACGCCGGCCAGCTCTTAAAGGGGTGGGTCAGTCAGCTTCAGCATCCACACTCTTCGCCTTGCAGGCCTCAGAATCGGCGCAGGCCCTTCTCTGGCGCTAAAAACTTGGACCAGATGGAGAAGGTGAGACAGAGAGCAGAGCGCTTCACCAATGAGGCTCTGGAACAATTGGTGGCCGCAGTGGAGTGCCGGCGAGATGTTCTCTACCCAGACAATGGCACGAGGCCAAATCATAAGGACTACCGATGAGCTTGGAGGGATGTATGCCAGAGGGTCAACTCCAGCAGCATGGTGACCAGGAGCCCTGTCCAATGCAGAAAGAAATTCAACGACCTCACTCTGGTCGTGAGGGTGAGTGTTGTTTCTGCAAACTTCTGCATCCCTTCATTTGCACCTGACTTTATGGCTACAGGGTGGGCTGTGCCCCATTGGCCATCTGCCAGCAAGCACCCATGGCCCTTTCTGGGCACACACATGCACATTTGACTCAAGGCGTCATGTAAGGGCTCTTGCACCATGGGGGGCATGAGATGATCACTCAGGGCATCATGTAAGGGCTCTTCCACCATGGGGGGCAGGAGATGATCACTCAGGGCATCATGTAACATAACTTCCCCTCCTTTCCCCTGCAGTCCAAGCTGGCAAGGATTGGCAAAGACCAGCTTCGCACCAGTGGAGGACCTCCACAAGTGGTCACTCTCACGGATCTCGAGGAGAGAGTCCACCAGATTCTTGGAGGACGTCTGAGTGGTCCTGTAACCACTGCATGGTCACCTTTTACAACTGTCTCCTTCCACTTGTTCCCCCCGCCAGCATACTTTCTCACTGTGGACCCATGTCATAGCCTTGCCACAATCTGGCATCCCTTGCTGCCAAGCTGTCCTTTTGCTAAAGCCACTCTTCCACCTCCCTGCTTTCAGATGCTGCATCACCAGCTTGGGAGCCGGGCCCTCAAGCTGCCAGTGCCAGTGCCTCCGAAGGCTCAATGAGAAAATTACTGTCCAACAGAAGGTCAGCAACTCTCTCCAGCAACGATCAGAATGGCCAGCCCAAATGGCTGCAGCTTTTATACTAGTGCTGTCTCCTTTAAATAGCACCCCCTGAGTCCGAGAAGGGCCTGGGAACGCTCCATCCAACTGTCACTAATAGCGCCAGGTGAAAAGGTTGCGGGTGCCACCGAATATCCGGTCCGGGGCGCCAAAAAGGCGTTGCACACTGAAATGACGTCATGATCTGCCTGCGCCCGCGGGCAAGCGAAAAGAGTTAGCGCCGGCACTAAAAGGATACTCAATATGGGAGGTGGCGCTATATTCACTGCGCCCGCCCAAAAATTGGGTAACGCCCCAATTCTCGGGCTCTTTAGGCGCTAACAGCCGAATTTCTAGGCCATCATGTGCAATCAAGAATGGTATCTCATTGTAGTGGCGCTTCTTAGTTTCCAAACAGGCAGCCACTGAGCTGTGGGGCTGTTAACAACGAGTAGACGCGTGTCGAAATAAAACGTTCCCAAACGTAGCTTTGTCTTTTAAACTGTTTACTATAACACTTCACAAACGGAATTACAAAGCAAATACGTATAAACGAACACGGTCAAAAACTGTATTGCTCCAAACCTCACAACTTCTGCCTCCTTCAGCCACGTGGAGTTTAAACTGTAAAATGGCTGCATACCATGTGTGGCTTAAGGACTGTACCATTGTGGCAAGAATGAAGGGGGTGTCTCGGACTATACTACTGGAGCAAGAAAATAGGAGGTTTCTTAATACAATAAGTCAATCAGGTAAATTAACTGTATTATGCTATTTAACCAATATTTTAAAGTATTTTCTTAAGCTTTTATGGCTCTTACATTCCGGCCCCTAATTGACTAGGCACATGAAGCGTATCAATTACTCAAACATTAAGAGTCATAAACTAATGAGTTCAACATATTTACAAAATAAGTGTCCACTTTTTTCGTTCAGGAGCTTTTCACGCTGCTTCTTGTAGCAGGCAGAGCTTTGTGATCGGTCTTTCCAGGGTACTGGTCTTGGTTTGCAAACAAACGCGACGAACGACGCCTCTGGAGTCTGGCATGGTCTTAATTATTTTTCCCATCAACCAAGAATTTCTAGGGGCTGAATCATCCACGATTAAGACAATGTCTCTGACAATGAAGTTCCTCTTTATTTTGGACCATTTTTGACGCTCCTGTAGCAGAGGTAAGTATTCTCTTGTCCATCTGGTCCAGAAAAGGTCTGACATATACTGAACTTGCCTCCACTTCCGACGGGCATACAGATCTTCCTTTTTGAAGACTCCCGGGGGCATGGCTGGCTGTGTTTTCAACAACAACAGGTGGTTCGGAGTCAGGGCTTCGAGGTCGTTGGGATCATCTGATGTCTTAGTTATCGGTCGGTCATTAATGATGGCTTCGACCTCGCACAGAACGGTTTGGAGTCCCTCATCGTCGAGCGCTTGCTGCTTCAGTACAGAACTGAGTAGTTTTCTTACGGTGCGTATCTGTCTTTCCCAGACACCTCCATGGTGGGATGCAGCCGGAGGATTGAAGATCCACTTAATTCCTGTTTGCATCATGGCTTCCTGTATTTTAAGCCGATTTCAACCTTCAATAGCTTCCCGTAGTTCTCTCTCTGCTCCGACGAAATTAGTGCCATTATCAGAACGCATAATGGACACCTGACCTCTTCTACAGACAAAGCGCCGCAAGGCGTTAATACAGGAATCAGTGTCAAGCGTGTGTGCCACCTCAATATGAACTGCTCTGATGGTCAAACAAGTGAAAAGCACACCATATCTCTTGACAAGGCTCCGTCCTCGCTTTACCTCGAAAGGCCCGAAATAGTCCACCCCTACGTTTGTAAATGGGGGCTTGTCTGGTAACAAACGGTCTTCAGGCAGGTCTGCCATTTTCTGCTCCCCAGCTCTAGCGTGTAACCGTCTGCAAACAATGCATTCAGAGAGTATTTTTCTTATTACAGAATTAGCTCCTGGAATCCAGTATCTTTGTCTAAGCTTCGCAAGCACGTGATTCCTCCCACTGTGTCCAATACTCTGGTGTATATGCTGAAGAATGAGAGTAGCAACCCGGAGGTCCTTAGAAAGGATAGCAGGATGCTTGGCCTCCTCTGGCATAGCAGATTTGTTTAGTCTCCCTCC
This sequence comes from Somniosus microcephalus, assembly GCF_052327205.1. Lineage (NCBI taxonomy): Eukaryota > Metazoa > Chordata > Chondrichthyes > Squaliformes > Somniosidae > Somniosus > Somniosus microcephalus. The sequence continues at coordinate 24,055,499 of NC_141012.1, forward strand.
CACCCTCAGCACTCCATCTTGCAGTGTAGGATCCAGCTTGTAGATATGACTACCTTTCTTGATTGGAGTATTTCGCTGTAAAGCTTCGATTTCTTCTGGGTATCTTTGTCTTTGACTGAAGCAAGCTATCTCCATCTCAGCCTTGGCCAAATCCTCCACGGGCAATGAATTCTTACCCAATGTGGTCTTGTGCTGATGCATATACTGCTGTAGAAGCATTCTCTGCTTATCGGGGTTACTTTCAGACTGACTGATAGTGGCTCGGTACTCTTTTCTCTTACCGCTCAGGTGTAGCAGCAACTCTTTCAACCTTAGAAACCATGCAACTGCTTTCCTCAACTGGTGCCATCCTGAGAAATGGTTAACAAGCTTGTTCACTGTGTCAAAGTTCTCTTTCGTAGTTATGAGATTTACTGTGACTGATCTCTTGACTTCGACGTCGTCTTCAGCAATCTGACTTGGCATATCTGGTCTTTCTGGCCATGATCTCTCTGTTTCCAGCAGATAACTTGGGCCTTGTATCCAAGTTTCACTCCTCATGAAGTTTTCAGCCTTCAATCCCCGTGAGGCTTGATCTGCTGGGTTTAATGAGGTGTTTACATACCTCCATTGAGATGGTTGTGTAGCTTCTCTAATGGATGAGATTCTGTTTGCTACGAAGGTCTTGAAGCGTATCTTCTCATTCTTTATATACTTCAGCACCGTCGTGCTATCCGTCCAGAAGACAGATTCTTCTAGTGGGAGCTGTAACTCTTTCCGCATTGCCTGGTCAACTTTAACTGCAACAACCGCTGCCGTCAACTCCAGTCTCGGGATGGTGACCTGCTTCAGCGGAGCCACCCTGGATTTCCCCATGAGGAAGGCACAATGTTTCTGGCCCTGTTGATTTGTCAGCAAGAGGTAAGTAGCCGTGCCATAGCCGTCCTCACTGGCGTCCGAGAAATGATGTAGTTGAGCCGTCTTTGTAACTCCAAAACTCACGGGCTTGATGCATCTACTGACGTTGAAGCTAGAAAGTTGTTGCAAATCTGTCAACCATCTGTGCCATCTCTGAGCTTGACCTTCTGGGATATCTTCATCCCATCCTCTCTTGTCTCTACACAGCTCTCGTAGCATCAGCTTCACCGGCAGAATGAGTGGTGCCAGGAATTCAAGAGGGTCGTAGATGGAACTGACCACGGAGAGAATCCCTCGTCTTGTGGATGGTCTTTCGTTCACCATTATCCTGAAGTTGAACGTGTCTGACTCAATGCACCATTGTACACCAAGAGCTCTCTCGATAGGAAGGACATCGTGGCTCAGGTCCAGATCTTTGACTTCAGTGGCTCTTTCCTTTTCTGGGATAGAAGCTAGAACTGCTCTGCTGTTGCTTATCCACTTAGTCAGATGGAATCCTCCATTCGAACACAGAGTTCTAAGGTCTCTTGACAGTGCGATGGCATCGTCTTCTGTTGACACGGACTTCAGACAGTCATCGACATAAAAGTTTCTGAAGATTGTCTCCACAGCCTCTGATGGTGCTTTGCCTTTGCCATCTTCTGCAGTTTTTCTGAGAGCGTAGCTTGCACAGCTGGGAGATGATGTGGCTCCGAACAAGTGTACGGCCATTCTACATTCCACCATCGCTTGACTAACGTCGCCATCTGGCCACCAAAGGAAACGCAGAAGATCAGCATCTTCATCAGGGATTCTGACTTGGTAGAACATTGATTCTATGTCTGCCATCATGGCAACGAGCTCTTGTCTAAACCTAGTCAAGACGCCAATGAGGGTATTAGTAAGATCAGGACCTTGAAGCAGCTGGTCATTCAGTGAAGTTCCTCTGAATGAGGCGGCGCAGTCAAACACTACACGGATCTTTTTCTTCTTTGGGTGATACACACCGTGATGAGGAATGTACCAGACCCTTCCATCGTCTCTGTTCAACTGTTCCTCGGGCACTTTTACAGCATAGCCTTTCGCTATGATGTTTCTCATGAAGCCTTTGTAGTCTTCGTGAAAGTCGGGGTTCTTGTTCAGCTTTCTCTTTAGACTGATGGCGCGTTGCTCTGCTATGCAGCGGTTGTTCGGCATCTTCACGGTCTGTCTTCTCAGTGGCAAACCAATGTGATAGTGGCCATCAATGAACTGTGTAGACCTTGTCATCAAATCCATGAACTGATGGTCTTCTTGTGACATCTCTGTCTTTTCCTCACAGCTGCGTTCTGAAAAGTCTGCGCTGAACTGCTGTATCAACAGCTCTTCAATGCTTGCGATAGAGATGCGATTAACTGTGACATTTTGTCGTTCCTCCTTGTTCGACTTGTTGCCATCATCTCTCCTTACCGGTCCATTGACTACCCATCCAAGGGCTGTCCTGACGGCGTAGGGTCCGTCATCCTTGCTGTTTATCACCTGCCATGGCTCCATAGTTTTGTCGGCATTGGTTCCAATTAATAGGCCAATTTCTGCTTCAATGTATGGGAGACGCACCTTTTCTAGGTAAGGCCATCTATCCACATCCTTCTGCAGGGCTAAGTTCCCTATTCTAACAGGAATCTCCCTCTGTGTGAAAACATTAGGCAGGTCTATGAAGTCCTTCTCTTCAAGTCCACACACTTCTAAGTCTGACAGGATATAACTTTGCATTGACTTCTCATGACCCATGGTGCGTAATAGGATTTCTGTTCTTCTGCCTCTAACGTTCAGCTGTCGCATGAGTGATTCTGTGCAGAACGTTGCTGAACTACCTGGATCCATGAAAGCGTAAGTCTCCACAAGCTTCTCGCTCCTCTTAGACTTGATCTTTACTGGTACGATGGCAAGAATACAATCACTGTCACCGGCCCCAGTGAGTCCACAAGTCTCTGGTTCTAGCGACACCAGAGCACTTGAAACAACCTTCTCGTCGGTATTGTTTTCTTCACTCTTCTTAGAGACTTGTTCTTCTTTATGGATATGCAGCAGACTGGGATGTTTCCGAGTGCACTCTCTGCATGTTGTTCTTTGCTTACAGTTTCTACTCAGGTGCCCCTGAGAGAGACATCCAAAACATAGGCTGTTGTACTTCAGGAATTCGATTCTGTCCTTATGTGGCTGTGCTTTGATGTTGCTGCAGAAATCCAATGTATGATTCTTCTGGCAGAATAAGCATGGCTTATGAAAGGCATTAGCGGGCGTCACTGTGCTGCTCTTTTTGGGAGATGAGTTCTGGGGCCTTTCTTCCTCGGCCTGAGTGACGATAGTTGCAAAGCTGCTTCCCCTGGAACCACCTTTCCTGAGAGTCTTTGATTCAACAGGCTTGGCTTTCACTCTTCCATCGGTGGTTGGGCTGGCGTCCTGGATGTTTCCAAACAATTGGTCCCTAGCAATTTTAGCCTGTTTGTCTATGAAATTCACTAAGTCTGCAAACCTGGCTCTACTTTTCCGTCTCTCCATTATCTCAAAGGCTGTTCTTCTCCATTGTTCTCTCATCCTGTAAGGAAGCTTAGAGATGATGATTCTCATAGTCGTAGGATTGTCCATCTCTTCCATGAATTCAACATCCTCCATGGTGTTGCGACATCGTATGAGGAAAAGAATGTATGCGTTCAATGCCTCTCCGTCCTCCGATCTGATCTGTGGCCACTTGGTAGCCTTTTCAATATATGCAGTGGCTATCTTCAGCTCGTTACCATAGTGCTCCTGCAGCAACTTCCTGGCTTCTATGTATCCCCAGTCCGGTCTCATGTGTTCACAGCTTCTGACCAGGTCTTGTGGTTTACCACTGGTGTACTGTCCCAGGTAGTACAACTTATCACTGCTGCTCTCTGTTTTGGAGTCAATGGCTTGTTCAAAGGATCTGATGAAGGGCTTATACTTGAGTGGGTCGCCTTGGAACACTGGTATGTCTCTTTGAGGGAGTCGAAACAGATTCTGTTGTTTTACAAGCATCTCTGTAATTTCGTTCTGACGTTGCATCACTCGGTATAGGCTTCTCCCTGTGTCTTCAGGCCTCTGGTGGTCATCAGCAGGGTCTAGTCTAGACCATCTGACGTCTGGGGTAGCATCACGTGCTCCTGTTAGTGGAGAGGCCACTCTTCCACGCTGTAATGCCAGGGGATTGCCTTCGGACTCTCTTGTAACTCTTGAAGGTGCCCTGGATCCAACTCTATGTGACAACATTGACTGGCAGTATTCGCTCCCGCCGTCCCGTGAGCCTTCATAATCTTCATACGCACTCAACCTGGCGTCTGAGACCACGATAGCTGTTTTTATCTCCAGCTGTTCTTTCTTTGCCTGCACCTGGGCCTGTTGGGCCTGCAGTTGGGCCTGTTGGGCCTGCACTTGGGCCTGCAGTTGGGCCTGTTGGGCCTGCAGTTGGGCCTCTTGGACCTGCAGTTGGGCCTCTTCCCGTTCAAGAGCTTGCTTCTCCGCTAAAGATGCTGTGCGCGCCATCAACGCCGCCCGTTCAACCTCCTCTCTCATGCGTCGCGACGAGCTTGTGGTAGAAGCGACTGACCTGCGTCCAGAAACAGAGCTACCTTCTTTTCGATTTTTGCTCGGTCTGGCGGAAGTCTCTGAAATGCTATCATCTGGTCCGACTTCATCGTCAACTTTATCTTTCTCTGCTGTATCAGCATCTTGACGAATCTTTAACATCCACTGTTCTGTGGCCTTGATATAGTCCTTAATGCTGGTTGATTTAAGATCAAACCAGTTGTGCTGATCAGCGTTTCCCTCTTCTTCAGACAGAAGTGCTAATACATCTTCATTGAGTACATTAAATTCTTCATGCAGCTTGGAGAAATCGTAATACATTATGGCCTAGAAATTGGGTTCTGGTCTTGCCAGGGCTGTAGCGCCAGAAAGTTTGCGCCAGCGGTAATGCGGCAGCGCCCGACGAAAATTCGGGTGCGCCGGGCCCAGACGGCGGCGGGCGCTAAAACCCTCCTTTAGCGCCTCAAAACAGGCGTCAACTTGGGTTTCCCGGCGCTAATCCCCCGCTGCGGCACCCGATGCGGTGCGGCAGGCGGGGGAACTGCAGGCCTCCTCCTCCTGTTAAGGAGGAGCTGCCTGCAGCCGACAACTGTCCGGCGGATTGACCCGACATCTGAGCCCGGCACCTCGGGGAAGTGCCGGGCTCGCATGAGACACTGATCAGGGCCGCGGGGGGGGAATGCAGGAGTCCGGGAAGGGAGGTGCGGGCAGGCGGCCGCCGGGAACGCGGCCGGCCGCCGCTCCACCTTTATGCGCCGGCGCACACTGGGGGAAGACTCTGTTGCCAGAGTCTTAGTTGCGCCTGCCACGGGCGAGGCGGGCGCAACTGAATATCGGCTTGGGGCCGGGTTACCACGGCAACCGGGACGCTGCGCACACCGATGACGTCATCGGTGCCGGCGCAGCGCTACCGGTCTACCGCCACGGAAGGGCCCCAGGCAATTTAGGAACCGGCGCCAATTGCAGCGCTAGGCCCTCTAGCGCCGCAAAATCGGTGCTAAGGGCACTGAATTTCTAGGCTGAAGTCTTCAGCTTTCTTAATATTAGCATTATCTTCCATGAGACGATCAATTATCTTCATTTTTCCAGTTATCTGAGCTAATTTAGCCTTCCTTGCACCTATGCTTCTATGTAACTTCTCTTCCATTGCCTTTGGGGGGAGCTTTATTTCCCTCTTTTGGCCAGCAATCCTTCTGGCTGGGGGAAACTCCTGGCTCCGTAAGGCCTCGGCCATTTTACCCGCAGCTCTTATTTAGCTTCTCAATAGAATGAACAAAGCAAGTAACAGTCACTGTACCTTCGCTTTCTTATATTGTCGTCTGGCTCCGTGACCATTCATGTATACGTTCGCCGACGATTCCGTCCTTTCCTTCTTAGGGAGCAAGTTTTTGACTAATGTAGTGGCGCTTCTTAGTTTCCAAACAGGCAGCCACTGAGCTGTGGGGCTGTTAACAACGAGTAGACGCGTGTCGAAATAAAACGTTCCCAAACGTAGCTTTGTCTTTTAAACTGTTTACTATAACACTTCACAAACGGAATTACAAAGCAAACACGTATAAACGAACACGGTCAAAAACTGTATTGCTCCAAACCTCACAACTTCTGCCTCCTTCAGCCACGTGGAGTTTAAACTGTAAAATGGCTGCATACCATGTGCGGCTTAAGGACTGTACCATTGTGGCAAGAATGAAGGGTGTGTCTCGGACTATACTACTGGAGCAAGAAAATAGGGGGTTTCTTAATACAATAAGTCAATCAGGTAAATTAACTGTATTATGCTATTTAACCAATATTTTAAAGTATTTTCTTAAGCTTTTATGGCTCTTACACTCATAGTGGCAGATTACTATTCCAAGTTTCCTTTTGTGAGAAGGATGAAAGACTTGAGAGCCACAACTACCACCAGGATTGCAAAGAGCTTGTTTGCTGAACAAGGAATCCCGGAAAAGGTAATCTGTGACAATGGAACACAGTTCACATCGAGTGAATTCAGAGGTCTGGCAGAAAAGTACGGGTTCAAAATAGTAACCTCACCCCCACATTTCCCAAGGGGACATGGGTTCATCGAAAGACAGATCCAGACTGTCAAGAGAACTCTCATCAAAAGTAGTGAGATGGGGGAAGACCAAGACCTTGCCCTCCTATCACTCAGATCAACACCACTGAAAGCAGACATGAAATCACCTGCGGAATTGCTGAATGGGAGGAAGTTTAAGACTACACTACCAGCAAAAATACATCCTCCCCAGGACCAGGAGGACTTCAGACAAAAGCTGGCAGAAGCACAAATCGTAGGAAGCAAACATTACGATAAACATGCAAAGACGCTACCAGAATTGCTGAATGTGCAAGGCCCGGTGATGAAAACCTGGAATCCAGCCAAGGTCATTGGAAAAGCTGATACTCCAAGATCCTACTTCGTAGCGACTGAACCTGGTAACCAATACAGATGGAACAGACTCCACATCAGACCTTCACCTGAACTGGATAAGCAGCAAACAACATCAGCAACATTGACAGCACCAGCAACCACAAGCAGTCCAGCACCAGAAACAAGCGCTACAAATCAAACAACCACGAGCATGCACACTCCAACTCCAAAGGCGACAGCAACAACAACAACGAGAGCGGAACACATCAAAACACCGCAGAGAGGAACGGTCACCACCAAATCCACAAGATGGAGGGACAACATCCAACCACCTGAGCGATATCGCGAATAAAAAAAACCTGACGATTCTTTGTAGTTGATAATAATAGTTTAGATATAATATTTGTTCATTTAAATTGTTAAATTTCATGCTTTAGTTTTTTGAGAAAGAGGGATGTTACATTGTTATAGTATCACATCGTTAAATGGAACTACTTTGGTATGGAACTACTTTGGTATGGTGTAGTTATATTGCTATGTGGCACACTGTGCACGGGCAGTGCACAGTGCAGCGTCGGACACCTTGTATCACTCCGCACCATGCGGCAGCACAGAAACAAAGCAGAAATACAGCTAAGTAAAAGCAGTAACTAAAATGAGCTAAAAGTGTCTGTATTATTTATAGTATAAGAACACAAGGAGGCACAACAGTGGTCATCCATTTTAATATTTTGTCCTGAGGCTTCTAAGCTTAAGTCACTTCCATTTGAAATCTTTTAAAGTTTTATTCCGTTGAATTCATTTAATTGTTGCTGAAGTATAATTCTAAAAAGCAGCAATCAAGTGAATTGGAAAGCATCTGGACAAATGTTTAAACACATTGCATTATGCTAAAACAAATCAGTATCAAATGCACAGAGGGGCATGTAGTAATCTTGTGATGTTTTCAAGATTAGGAAAGGTTATGATGATTAGTCATTGTTGTGAGAGGGCACAAATTTAAGATCATTAATTAAAAGGAGAAAACTAGAAAAATCTTTTACACAGAGGGTGGTTTGAATGGTTTGAATGTGGAATTATCTGCCACAGACTGATGCTGAAGGAGAGTCCAGATGTTCCTTTAAAAGGGAATTAGATTGTTGAAAAAAAAGAGGGATATTAAGAAGGGAATGTTGAGCAAGCAAGAGGGAGATTAATTTAAAGCTCATGGGGGGGACAAAAAAGCACAGACTTGATGAGCTGAATGGCCTACTGTAACATTCTCTGATCCTATAATTCTAGGGTTGAATGTTCATGGTTTTTGACTTCAGCTTACAGAAAGTTGAAGTCCAATTACTGCAGGCTGTGCATGAACCTCATTATATTGCTCTCGATGTACTAGCTCTCCAGAATGTCAGGAAATACAGAGAGTCTGAACACTAGATGGTGGTGAACTGAATTCACCCCCTGCCAAGGAGTTGAATGTTGAGTGATCGCTAAAATAGTAAAATTGGAAGGTTTCCTAAAAAGTACATTTTCTAAAAAAAAAACTCACCTGTCACAACCACAGACAACAACTGCTCATTTGACAACATCATAGCAGTGGGGAAAGTTTCCATGGGATGGATAAATTGGTAGCATGAATGCCCAAAGCGACATCTTTCCTTTCTCTGCAAAGATGATGGCAGTTTTCAAAGCACAAGCATGTTCAAAGCTGCAATAAAAATGTGCTCAGATTCAGCCTATTTTGTATTGGATTCCAATTGTTTTGGGGATCAAAGGCTGGTTCGTTGTTAATCTCTAAAATGCACAACTTGATATGTTATCAACTATTAGTGATCGCTGCGGCAAAGAAACTGAAACCAGACCTTTTCAGCTGCTTTCGAGATGCCTATGTTTAAAGCTGATAAACATATGGAGCATTAAGAAGGGAGTTTTAAGTGGAATGAGTAAAAGAACACAGCAGATGCAAACCGCTATGAAATGGTGCACTTATTCCCCCTATATAGAGCCAGTTGATGACTTCCTCCTGAGCAATGGCAGTCTGTAAACTACAGAGCTGGGCATATTGTACAGCTCGCTTCAAAGAATGCTCATAAAACTTGCATCACAGCAAAAGCAAAATTTCAGTGCAGGCAGGCAATAAAACTTTGCAGCTAAAAATGTGTATATTTTCCAAATAATTACTGCCATGAGGGGGTCCACAGCTGGTTATATCAAGCGCTGCAGTAACATAAAACTGCTAACCGGGCAATGGCTCTAGGAACTTACAACTCCTCTAAATTGCTTAACGTTTTATTGTGTCTAAAGGCAATGTGAGACAGCTATACTGAGGATAGGACGGGCGCTGTAGAGTTTGAACATTTTATGATGGAATGCTTAATGATAAACTAGTGCAGCTGGCATGGAATCATTGGGAATGAAATTGGCAAGATTACAGATCTATTAGCAACCAAACAAGATTCATTAAAGGAGCTGACTGATGATGAATTAATTGTCACTGTTGAGAGGTCTATTCCAAAAATGCATGCTTACTAGGCTATCTTTCTTACTGCTGATTGCGGACAATAATTTCAATGCAGTCAATTTTAGACGTCTGTCTGATTTTTACAGTTTTTACTCATCATAGACTTCACAAAAAAAGTCAGGCGATTCCCGCCCCCCCCCCCCCACTCCCTCAGGATGAATTGAAATCTGCTCATTTTACTGTGGAACAGATCTCTATGTATTCCATCAATGTCTACTACAAGAAGACAGCCAGGTAGGAGACTGTGCACAAATCAATGGCACGTCGTGACTGTCGACTCTGAACATAATTACCAGGCTATATAGTATTTACTTAGGCAGACAAATAAGTACCTTTTGGAAAAACACCAGATGAGTGTTACTGATTGCTCTTCAAATGGATACAAAATAAATTGGCCTTTTACAGAAGGAATCTAAGCAATGTTACCAACAGGGTAAATAGTATGGATCATGGTCTGAATTTTCCATTTAATGGACACTTAAAGTGGATTTTGGCAATTTTGTGATAGCTCAGCTGTTTCCTTTGGTGGCATGGCAGAAAATGTCATCACCCACTGGAATGAAAATTTAAAACGACGTAATGATGTCAATGCACAAAGTTCCAAACTCCCAATTGCACTGTGGGAGCCCGAGTTAAATGTTAATGAAGTGCCCCCCCCAACCCCCTCTCCAGAGCGGGACACTCTGACACCTCGAAACCTGTCGCTGTACAGACGGCAATGGGTGCGTACATGGCGGGTTGGGGGCGGGTTCCCCTTTTTAAAAATGTTAACCCCCTCCCGACCCTCTCCCACCTGTCGTGTGGGGGTTCATATCGACACCTTTTCCTTTCCTTTTCCTTTCCGATGCCTGGTAAATTCTCTTTGTTGAACCTTGCCTTCTCTGTTCTTGTGTTCATGTTTCTCATTAGTGGCTCTTTATTTACATGATATAACCGCTGCTGACTAGGCCACAGCTACTAGCTGATGGGGATTTGCTTCTAGGTGCATTTTCTCAGTCTGACATCACTTAAACCAATTTCATCTTGGTCTAAGAGATGCTATTAAATTAATGCTACAAATAGTCACTAAGAATTTCATGGATGATACTATTAACACTGTGATGTCCACTCATTAAATTTTCAAGTGCTCTCAATTAGATTTACAGTTGGATTCAATCCCTGTATTTACCACATTGTAGAAACTGGTACTAAATATGGTATTAGCAGAATTGCCATCAATTTTTTTTTTAAAAAGCTCACTGCCTGCAATACTGCCTAAAAAAAGCTAATGGTTAATCCCACCGTACAATTTGAATAGGGTAAATGTGATTGGTGTCATTAGCAGATCTATCAATGTTGCAGAGCCTGCCCATCAGTAATATTGTATTTTTGCCCTAAGGACTTCACTGAGAATCTGCCCCTCAATGAGCGATGTAATAGAACATTCTTTCAGATTTGGGCACGCACTTTCATGTTTTGACTATATTGTGCAGGAAACAGAAGAGAAGACTGCATCACCTTGCTGTGAGGGAGTGCAGGAGCTGCAACACTGATTCTCTGACCTGTGCTCCATTGAGCAAGGTGCTCCTGTTGGGAGCACTGAATTTACCCTTCAATAATATATAACTTCCATTTACATGACGCTTTGCACATCCACAGGATGCTTCAAAGTGTTTCACAGCCAAGGGATTTCTTTTTGAAGTGCAAACACTGTTGCTTTGTGAGCAAACACGGCAGCCAATTTACGCACAGTAAGATCCCACTTCAGCAAATGTCATAAATGACCAGTTGATCCGTTTTGCTGGTGTTTGTTGAAGGATGACTGTTAGCCAGGGCAGAAAAAGTCCCCTGGGTGTTTTTTTTTAACAACAATGCCTCTTCTGATACATAACAATGCAACACTCCCGCCTTATTATACTGAAATATCAGTCTAGATTATGTACTGCAGTCCAGCTGTGGGCTTGAACCCATGGCCTTCCAACTCAGAGGCAAGAGCGCTATCACTGAGGCAAGCTGACACTTGTATCTGTTATTAATTAAACAAATCAAATTATGATTTGAGCCCTTGCCTAGAATTGGAACATTATAAACAAATGTGATTTAAGGTTGCAATCTAAACTTGAGGTTCGAATGTATAAAAATGGATTGATCGTTGCCCCTGTGGTTTATGAACTTATCTAAATTCCTTAGTTAGTCTTGTAATCACTCAAGATGCAACCCCCATTCTGACAGAACCCTAGTCCTCTCCCCAGACATGCAGGATATACGCCAAGCGGTCTGACAAAAGTGGCATTGCTGCCTTTTGGCGCGAAGGACTGCAATGTGTTAAGCTCAAAGATTTCGGGATTCAGGGCACACCTTGGGTAGGGATTAGAAATTGTCCAAAGGGTAGAAAACAATGGGTACTACTTAGAATGGAATGCTGGGAGGGAGGTGGGGGGAGTACTGGGAGGGGTATCCCAGGACTCGGTATTGGGATTATGGTTTCTAATTTACATAAATGTCTTGAATTCCGAAACTCAAATGCAAATTATTCAAATTTGCAGATGGTACCAAGCTCAGAAGGGTGGTGGAGTCGAAGGAAGTAGCCCAGAAATTACAGAATAAGCTAAACAAAATATATATGCGAGGGAACTAAACAATGACATGAATTTAATACATACATGTGTAAAGTATTGCAGGTGGGAAGGAAAATGGATGACATGTATTCCATGAATGGTGTTGAAATAGCTAAGGATGAGGGTAAGGGACACCTAGACGTCCCAGAAAACTCAATGCTCAGCATTTGCAACCAATGCAGAGCAGCAATCAAGAAAGCCAATCAAACCCTGACTGTTCAACCAAAGCAGTAGAATACAAGTGAGAGGAAATTGTGATCGACCTGTCCTGCACTGTCAGATTGCATCGTGAGTACTGTGATCAGTTCTAGTTGCTGAGAAACGAGGCAGTCCAGGCAAGAACCACGGGGATGACCTCTGGTGCTGGGGATCTAGGTTATGAGGAGAGACTAGACAAATTTGGGTTTTTCAGCTTAGAAAGGAGGTGTCCGAGAGGTGATCGTTTAGAGATATATAATATCGTAAAATGGTATGGAATAGGTTAATCCTGAATAATGCTACTTCAGCATAAACAGTGGGTGAAAAGCAAGGGGACATAGGCTCAAACTAGTAAAAGGTAACTTTAGGATTGATATTAAGAGGTTCTACTTCATTTAAAGAGTGAACAACACTTGGAATAGAGTGGTGGAGGCGAAAGCCCTGGAATCATTTAAGAAACAATTAAATGCTGCAATGGGGAAGTGTAGGGTCTGGATGGATGAAATACCATGGGCTGAATAACCTCTCATCTGTAAGGATCTTATGATCTTGTGTTATAGTCAATAAAGGGTCATTATTAGTCCTGTGCACACTCTTCCATAGTTCTGTGTATTTGTACAGACAACTGTGCACCCATCTGACTGCTGCTCTGGACCTGAAGAGGTTAAACTACTATGCAAATATGCATAACTATGGGACAGTATGCACGGAATCAACAATTACCCTTTTATTTTGCTTTGACATACTGGAGACCATGCGAGACATCCAACAGCGATGTCTTGTTCATTACTAAAGATGGTATTACCATTCTGTCAGACTGTTACATTCAGGCTAGAACTAGGTTTATTTAGAACTAAAGATAATTACACAGAGACTCCCCTGTAAAATAGCCTCAGAAGATTATGGGTTCCGAGACTTGAGCTCATAATCTAGGCCAGCACTTAATTTCAGTACTGAGAGAGTGCTGCAGTGTTGAGGGTGCCATCTATCAGAGAATTTAAACTGAGGCCTCGTCTGCCTGTTCTGGTGGATGTTATAAAGATCCCTTCGTGCTACTCAAAGAGCAGGGGAGTTCTCCTGATGTACTCACCAGTATTTATCTCTCAACCAACATGACCAAAACAGATTAACTGGTCGTTTATCTCACTGCTGTTTGCAGGACCTTGCTTGTGTGCAAAATTAGCTGCCACATTTGCCTATAAATCAAAAATGCCTACACAGCAATAGTAATTCATTGGCTGTGAAGCACTTTGGGACATTTAGTAAATACTCCAAATTTTCTTTCTTGGACCCAAAGTGGATGACCTCACACTTCCCCACAATGAGGTATTAATCGTTATATTAAAAGTGAATTACTATTGTGCTTTGTGTCAAAATATTTTACATGGGTTGTGAGTGATTCAATAACATAAATAGCACATCAAATTTGATTTGTTAGGAAACTGTTTTGTGTGGCCGATTTATGAATTGAATGTTCGTGGCATTGCTAATCATCTTGGACACAGTCCACTTAACCTGACGAATGATCTGGAAGTTATCAAGTCAAATTATTGTAACCTGTGAAAAATGAAACATGTCAAGAAATGAACTCTGGGTATAACTGTTGACAAGGTCTTAAAACTGTACTTGACCACATATGAAACAAGTGAAGCTTTAGTAGCATTCCAATTTTTAGTTTTGGTCCTTTCTTCTTTAGGTTCCCCTGTCATATTCCTTGGATGACAGGTACAATATGTAACCTGTAGCCACATAATCAGCTACTTGAGATGCATGAGAGCAGTATTGGGGACTTGTCTTCTGATTTTCGCATTCCTTCCTGTGGAGAAGAAACTTGAGATAGTGAACTTACTTGATAGGAGATTATGGATATGAGTCTGAATTCTACCACCAGTATATCAATGTATTCTGCCTCTGGTCCACAGGGACCCACTGAAATAATTGTATTAATGAATCTGGTCCACAGGGACATGCTGAAATGATTGTACTTAGTGCAACTTTATACGATTATCTTTTTTATTTTATTCTGAATTACATTAAATGCAAACCTCATTATTATAAACCGATGAGGAAGATAAAGTAATCTGTTTGTCAGGAAATCAGCTTAGAGATATTCTTCCCACATTAAATGTAGCTTTAGCTGGGAGCAAAGAAAGCATCAATCTGATCATGAAACTAGTAACAGCAATTTCTTTTAGAACAGACTTATCACTGTATGCTGCAAATGAAATATTACTTGTACGAATACTGGTGAAATTCTGCACCAACTTTTTGAAATATTTCTGGGAAACTCACATATTACGAACGTTTGAAATTGTAAGCATAATTTTAGACTCCAATGGAAACAAAATTGGGTAAAACAATACCATTGCTACTATTACTTAAGTGATCAGGCAGATGGGAAACTTTCCTCTTATTTTTACACTGGATAAAATGACACTCAATGCAAGGTTAGGAATTTCTATGTTTCTATGTGTAGTGACATTATCAATGCATCCTGAAAGAACATGTTCATGAATTTGCCACCTGGAGGAAATTTTCAACACATTTACATGTTGTCATTAGAGAAATCCTTATGCTATGGTTAGAAATGGGAATGGTTGGAATATTGTACGTCCAAAGTGGAAGTATGGAAAGATTCCTGTTTTAGATGGTATTGGCCAAGCTGGTAAATGAATTGATGGCGTTTTTACATTCAAATCTAATTTGACATTTTCCTTCCAGTAAGCAGTTTTGATATAAAGATAGATATCATAGTTCCATTAATGAGAAGATCACATCATTTCAGAGCATAGTCCTAAAGCATAAAAATGATAACTAGATGGCCTAAAGGCATTCGTATATTGGTGTACTGTCTATTTCTTTTGACAATTCTCTTCCTGCTCTTTGCAATGTGTAACTGAACATTGTTTAAAAGACATTGATATAATCCAAGCCCTGGGCACCAAAACTGCTGAACAGGTGAATAATTCCGACTCACAGGGTATTCCTTGTGCAGTCTATTCTCCATTAGGTTTAATGGCCTGCCACAGACTCGGTGAACCAGACATAATTTGAATAGATGTTCTCAAAACAAAACCACCCCTTGCACTTTGAATAATGAGTTTCTTCGAACGATTTGCAGATTGTCAAGATTTATTTTCAAATAATATTCTTAAACATTTCCGACATTGCAAAAGTATTTTGATGGATGCAATGAAACAAAGAACAAAACAAAGGAAACACTGCAAGCTAAAGTAATTCTTATCATATCACATGGCAACAGTGTGGAGACATAACTTTAGTCTTTTCCCATTTAGTAGACTTACAGATCTCAGTCATTCCAGATAAGCTCGTGGGACAAGAAATAAGCTTTTGAAAACTTAATAGCAGGTAAGAGAGAAGCAAATGACATGGTTTGTGTGAGGTGGCTGCTGACTCTTTGTCCATGATTCTTACCCTTTGAAAGCCAGGAACCCAATGGTGAGTAGTTTGACAGGAACTGTTACAATCATTCTTCTAAATTGTCTCAAATTATTATGACTTTACCTTATTTATTGCCTACATTTAGAGAATTCATTTCCCCCCCCAAAAGCTACACAACCTTCTTCTGTAAAACATTACTTTGTACATCTAAAGAAATGTCAGGGAATGACAGAGGTAAAATAATTCTTCACATCAATCCTCACTGCAAATGAATCCCAGCTCCAATTAAAGTGACTCAGGAATCTGAAGAAAATCAGAAATTCTTAAATTGGCTTTATGCCAGGCAGTGCACTCTGGTGCCAAAGCCCATTGTGAGGGTTTTCAATGTCATATATTGCATTTCCTGATAAGAATACAGCATAGTCATCAGCAGTCACTCTTAGCGGACTAAAAACACCATTGAGCCAGTTATTCTGTGGTAGATTTTATCAACTGGAATAAATCTGCTGTTTCCTAATATTTCAAGTAATACTTAGATTAGGCTTTCTTACCACCAACACAGTTCAGCGAATACATTTAGTGCCTTTATTGAAACCTGGAAAGAATTTAAGATAGAATGAGTTCTGATAACTTATTGATACATTGGGAAGCAATACTAGTAATTTGGAGGAACATTCTTGACTGGTGTGCTCTCTCTCCTGAATCTATCTGCATTCCATAGTAAGATAGTAATGTTTCGGGAAGGAGTAAAGTCCACTTAGTCTATCCTTAGTCTATCCTTCCTGATCTCCCATGGTACTGTGATCCTGGAATCAATAGCCCTGTATCTCCTTTACAAACAGGATTTCATCCATTTCTTTTTTTAAACCCCGCTGTGGTTTTCTGGTCCACCACGCCCGATGGTAATTTCTTCTACACTTCTATTGCCTTCCTACGGAATAAAGTTGCCTAAAATTTCTCATTTTCCTTTGATACCTTTTAAATTAAAATTCTGTCTCCTCATCCTCAAATCCTGCCCCCAACAGAAGAAATCTCCTACATGCGTGTGAAAGTCTTAAAGACCTCCACCAAGACCCTCTAATCCTCCTTTTGTCCAGAGAATACAGTCCGAGGTAGACAACATTTTCTAATTGACAAATCAGCTTTGTACCACCTCTCTGGGCTCCTCCAACAATTCTGTATGCAGAAACCATAACTGAATACAGTACTCTAGATGAAGCTTTACCAAGGCAAGATACAGCTTCAACAGCATCTTATTTGATTTACAGCATTGTATTTTCTTTCTTGACTGCCTGCCTACACTGAACTCACAGTTTTAATGACCAACCCACAAGACCTCATTCCTTCTCAGTTATTATCAGTATAAAACCTTAGAGGTTTATAACACAGAAGGAGTCCATTAGCTCATTGTATCTGCTGGCTCTTTGTTAGAGCAATCCAAAACTAATCCCACTGGTCTCCTCTCTGTCCATAGCCCTATATCTTTCTCTGCTTTAAATACTTATCCACATTTCCCTTAAAAGCTGTAATAGTTTATGTCTCAACCTTTCTGCATTCTGTGCTTCAACAACACTCGTGATAAAATTAATTTCTCTGAAACTCTTTCCTCTTCGGGCAATTTTAAATGGATGCTCCCTCTCTGTTCGCCCTATTGAAACCCTTCATAATTTAAAAAATCTCTAATAAATCTCCTCTTAACCATCTCAGCTCGAGTGGAAGTAGTCCCAGTATCATTAACATGTACTCCAGATTCTCATCTTTTCTTCCAAATGTCATGACTTTATTGTATTGAATTCCAATATGCCAGCTCTCTGCTATTGACTCAGTCTGCACAGGTCCCTCTGAATTATTGCACATTTGTTAGCATCATTGGTCACTGCTCCAATTAGGTCTCGTGCAAACTTCACATCTGACCATATTCTGTCTTCTAAGTCACTTATAAAAATTATAAGCAGCTATCCCAACACCAACTCTTACTGGACTTCATTTGCAACTGGCTTTCACCCTGATACCTGACCATGTAACATCATCCTTTGCTGTCAATCTTTCAATCACCCATCAATCCAGTTCAATACTTTCCCATCTATCCAATGGACATGAACCTTGTGAAACAATCTGTTATCTGTATCAAGTGCTTCCTAGAAATCCAGGTAGATAACATGCACTGTCTTTCCCTTTTCCCTTCAATCTGTAACCCCCACAATGAAATTCCAATATTTGGTCAGACACAAACTGCTACTGATTGAGTAGACTAGGCCTATATGCTCTAGAGTTGGAAGAATGAGAGGTGATCTCATTGAAATATACAAAATTCCTACAGGGCTTGACAGGGTAGATGCAGGGAGGATGTTTCCCCTGGCTGGGGAGTCTAGAACCAGGGGTCACAGTCTCAGAATAAGGGGTCGGCCAATTAGGACTGAGATGAGGAGAAATTTCTTCACCCATGCGGTGGTGAATCTTAGGAATCCTCTACCCCAGAGGGCTGTGGAGGCTCAGTCATTGAGTATATTCAAGACCGAGATCGATAGATTTTTGGATATTAAAGGGAATCAAGGGATATGGGGATAGTGCAGGAAAGTGGAGATGAGGTAGAAGATCAACCATGATCTTATTGAATGGCTCAAAGGGCCAAATGGCCTACTCCTGCTCCTATTTCTTATGTTCTTATGTTCTTTTGAACCCATGTTTGCATCTCTCTAAATCAGATCCTTTCCAGAAGTTTCCTTACATTGTCCCTCATCACACTCCCTGGCTGGCACCCAAGACAACGAATCGTGCTGCCCCCTGGGGTCTCTGGTGTCACGAATGGTTCTAGTAGCTCACCAGTACAATCCGAATGAGGCCGGTGGATCAATTTGCCGTGGTCTGGCCTTATTAGGCATGTGCAGCATGCGCCACAACGGCATCGTGCCTCAACTTGTGTGCCACCCAATTTCTACGCCAATTTCTTTTCCCACTGGTCCTCTTTTCACATATCTAATTTTAAATCCCCCCACGATAGTTAGCTGTCCCCTGACCATTACAGAACCACACGTTCAGCATTGCTGCCCGATTTGCAATTTTAATGGTAGTAAGTCACTTTTCTTTCCAATTTAATCTTCCATTACCACTCGAGTGGTAACCTCCAGTGGTCCCTTTAAGGATCTCTGGTTTGGCTACTGAGTGGTGAATAAACTGACCTTAGCATGCATGGCACATGGTGCGCTCTTTCGATGTCCAATTTGGTAACGAGGCCTGAAACGCGTGTTAGAACCCTGATTTGCATAAGCAATGGGACTAATGCCAGTTCCAGGTGCATGTCCTGGATGCCTACGGAGGAGACCTAACCAATATGACGGGCGGTGCACTTCTGGTGTGGAATGAACGCGTGTGTCACCTGCCATATTGAACACTTAGGTGCCTGTTTTACACCTGCAAAACGAGTGCAGCATGATCCAATTTCTAGGCTATCGGCTCTTAAGTGGGAACACAGATTTTATGGGTATAGAATCATGGAATGGTTACAGCACAGAAGAAGGCCATTTGGCCCATGCCGACTCGCTGCAAGAGCACTTCAGCTAGTCCCACTCCCCTGCCCTTTCCCCGTAGCCCTGCAAATTATTTTTCCTTCAGGTACTTATCCAACTCTTTTTTGAAAGTCATGATTGAATTTGCCTCCACCACACTTTCAGGCAGTGCATTCCAGATCCTAACCACTCGCTGCATAAAAAAGTTTTCCCTCATGTTGCCTTTGGTTCTTTTGCCAATCACCTTAAACCTGTGTCCTCTGGTTCTCGAACCTTCCGTCAATGGGAACAGTTTCTCTCTATCTACTCTGTCTAGACCCTTCATGATTTTGAACACCTCTATCAAATCTCCTCTCAGCCTTCTCTGCTCTAAGGTGAACAACCCCAGCTTAAACAGTCTATCGACATAACTGAAGTCCCTCATCCCTGGAACCATTCTTGTAAATCTTTTCTGCACTCTCTCTCAGGCCTTCACATCCTTTCTAAAGTGCGGTGCCCAGAATTGGATACAATACTCCAGTTGAGGCCGAACCAGTGTTTTATAAAAGTTCATCATAACTTCCTTGCTTTTGTACTCTATGGGCTGGATTTTGATTGAGGAGGCGTGTAGGAGGCGGGACTACTACTTTCGGGGTTGTAGTCCCGCTCCATCGAGTTGTGGCCAACCCACGCGATTTTCACTTGATTGACCTTGTTGAGCCCGCCCAGCAGGCTCAGCGGGCCAATTAAGGACCACCTGGCAACAGGTGACATCACAGATTGACATTTCATCTGTCAAAAGCTTTTGACAGATGAAATATCAGCGTTTGACAGCTGTTTGAAGCTGTCAAACACTGACAATCTGTACTCCAAGTTAATTCCTTCCTCTCAGGCTGATTTAGAGATCTCTCCAGAACAGAAAGCTGAATGCTGCAACTTTTGACAGCTCGCAGCCATTCTGCTTTCTGTGCCGGTGAGATGAGGGACTCCCGAGACCTGAAGGAAGGAAGGCTGTAAAGGTAAGTAAATGTAAGAAAAACTTCTTTAAACACTTTACACACACCAAACACACTTACTTCTGAACTCATGCACCCATCACTCACCTGAACACCGGACATCTCGAATCCTCCAAGCCCTTCAGCCCGACGGTCCACCTCGCTAACTTGGCGTAGTTTGGAGCTGTCGGGAATCCCACACTTCAGCAATAAAAATAGGGATTAGGCTAAAAACTGCCTGTTAACTACCTGTTAACAGGCAGTTAATTGGCACTAATCCCCTTCCCGCCTCGGGGAGGCGGGTCCCAACACAGGTCGGGTATCCGCCTCCTTTGAAACTGGCATGGAGGTGGGTTGGGGGCGGGATGGGTTCGTGCCCCCTGATTTCGAGATTTTAACCCCCACACGCCTCCAATCCCGCCTCCATGGCCCAATGAAAATCCTGCCCTGTGCCTCTATTTATAAAGCCCAGGACCCCGTATGCTTTTTTAACTGCTTTCTCAACCTGCTCTGCCACCTTCAACAAGGTCTTTCTGTTCCTGCACCTCCTTTAGAATTGTACCCTTTAGTTTATATTGCCTCTCCTCATTCTTCCTACCAAAATGTATCACTATGCACTTTTCTGTTTTAAATTTCATCTGCCTCATAGTTGCCTATTCCACCAGCTTGTCTTTGTCCTCTTGAAGTCTATCACTATCCTCCTCACTGTTCACTATACTTCCAAGTTTTGTGTCATCTGCAAATTTTGAAATTGTGCCCTGTATACCCAAGTCCAAGTCATTAATATATATCCAGAAAAGCAGTGGTCCTAGTACTGACCCCTGGGGAACACCACTGTATACCTACCTCCAGTCCGAAATACAACCATTCACCACTACTCTCTGTTTCTTGTTGCTTAGCCAATTTTGCATCCATGCTGCCACTGTCCCTTTTGTTCCACGGGCTTCAACTTTGCTAGCAAGCCTATTATGTGGCACCTAATCAAACACCTTTTGGAATTCCATGTACACCACATCAACCACATTGCCCTCATCAACCCTCTCTGTTACCTCATCAAAAAACTCAATCAAGTTACGTAAACGCGATTTGCCTTTAACAAATCCATGCTGGCTTTCCTTAATTCATCCACACTTGTCCAAGTGACTGTTAATTTTGTCCCAGATTATCGTTTCTAAAAGTTTCCCCACTACCGCGGCTAAACTGACTGGCCTGTAGTTGCTCGGTTTATCCTTACACCCTTTTTTGAACAATGGTATAACATTTGTAATTCTCCAGTCCTCTGGAACCACCCCCGTATCTGAGGAGGATTGGAATATTATGGCCAGTGCCTCCGCGATTTCCTCCCTCAATTCCCTCAGCATCCTAGGATGCATCCCATCCACTGTGGTGTATGTAACCTGTTCCACCTTAAGAGAACTTAAGCCTGTTCCACCTTAAGAGATGTACTACTTTCTCTGGCTGCTGTATACGTAATACCGGTGGTGACCACACCGGTATATAAGCACTGTGTAGTAATATTGCATTCAGTATAGTCCCGACCTCCAACCAGTAAAGACCTGTTGAATTTACTCTTGTAGTCTGTGTAGTAATTATCACTATAACACACAGACTTAACAGTGGCGATGAGTCCGATTCTTACCCTGCGGCAGTTATTTCCACGGCGGCTTCGTCCACAGACAGGACGTCGAAGAGAGGTTTCCACCCTCATCACCCTACTGGAAGACACGTCGAGCGGCAGGCATCGAGAAACCGGAGTGCAGAAGACATCCTGACCTCGAAGCCTCCATCAGCGACTGTCAGCTTTCTTCTTTCTACCTCGGTGGTGGGTAAGCCGGGCAGCGACGCGACAGAAAGCCAACCGCGTTGGCTGTACAGACGGGGCTGGGAAGACGGAGGAATAAGGGCGGTGAGATCGATCGCGACCGGAGATAAGGGCCGGGCCGCTTTCGAGCGAGAGGCGCAGCGCGGGGACATCGATCGCGACCGGAGATAAGGGCCGCATTCGGGCTAAAAGGTGCAGCGTCTGGGGAAACTGAAGGCGCGAGAGCCGCGGTGAAGCGGAGACAGCGTCGGGGGACGGTTGAAGACCGCCAAGCGCGGGAAAACCGCCATTTTGTGGGCGGAGGACGACGACAAGAGCGGGAAGCCGCCATCTTGGATAACATAAAAATACAATAAATTGCAACGATGCCTAAACATGGGAACATTAATACCTTTGATAGTGACATCGAAGATTGGGCCATGTATGTAGAACGCATACAAAATTATTGTAAGGCAAATAAAATTCCTGATGCAGATAAAGCACTAACATTATTAAATTTAATGGGTGCGAAGACATACGGGCAATTGAAACACCTGTTATCACCAGATGAACCGGCGGATAAGACGTTCGATGAGATTGTTACTGTCCTGAAAAATCATCTAAACTCCACGCCGCTGATGCTAGCGGAACGATTTAAATTTTACGACAGAAGGCAGCTGCAGAATAAAAGCAATGCTGAATATTTGATGGAATTACGTAAGCTAGCAAAATATTGTCAGTTTGGAACGGGACTGACAGAGGCACTATGAGATAAATTTGTGTGTGGTTTATTTAAACAGGATACACAAAAGCGACTGCTCGAGGAGAATGAGCTGACGCTTGAGAAGGCGGTCACTATGGCAGCAGCACACGAAGCCGCAGCGAGAGGCACGGCAGTAATGCAGCTACGGTCACCGGAACTCGGT
The DNA here is from genome assembly GCF_052327205.1 of Somniosus microcephalus. NCBI lineage: Eukaryota > Metazoa > Chordata > Chondrichthyes > Squaliformes > Somniosidae > Somniosus > Somniosus microcephalus. The sequence goes on from NC_141012.1 coordinate 24,078,238, forward strand.
ACAAACAAATTGGGTTTGAGTTCTGTCAAATGTTATCGTTGTGGAAAGACAACGCACGATCAGAACCAGTGTTGGTTTAAAAACCAAGAATGCAGAACGTTTGGCAGGCTTGGCCACATAGCTAAAGTATGCCGGTCAGGAAAGAAGACCAGCAACAAAAAGTCACCGCAAGGAAAATACGCAAAGGTACACAAGGTGACAAAGAACAGTTTGACCGAACAGAAGTCAGATTCAGATGCTAGCAGTAATGAACTGGATAGCTTAAGAGTAAACAACGTTGGTAAGGATGCAGATCTCCAGACAATTTGGGTCACTCTTCAGATAGCAGGAGTCCAAGTAAAAATGGAATTGGACACTGGATCGGCATTGACGGTCATGAATAAGAAAGATTACAGAAGGTTATTCCAACATATTCCCCTACAGGATACGGAGATTATATTGAAAACATACACGGGGCAAAGAGTGTACCCCATCGGAAAAATAGAGGTAGAAGTGGTCCACAAGGGCGAAGAAAGCCAAGTAATGGACTTATATGTGCTACCTGAAGGAGGTCCACCACTACTAGGACGGGTGTGGATTAGGAAAATGAATATGGACTGGCACTCCTTGAAGGCACTAACGGTAGATTCCGGGGAAACAGATGTCAAACCTAAACGATTGTCCAGAATATTGGATGATGCTAAAGAGGTGTTCCAGCAGGGACTGGGAACACTGAGAGGAATTACGGCAAACATCAAGATTGATGAACATGCACAACCAAAATTTTTTAAAGCCAGACCGGTACCCTATGCAATACGACCTACTGTTGAAGCGGAACTGGAAGCACTAGAACGTTCAGGTGTACTGTCTAAGGTAGATTGGAGTGAGTGGGCTACGCCCATTGTTCCCGTTATGAAACGTCCTGCGAGCAACAAGCCAGGAGACCCAGGGAAGGTTCGCATCTGTGGAGATTTCAAAATCACCGTTAATCCGGTGCTTCACACGGTGCAGTATCCGCTTCCACGGATTGAGGATATTTTCGCTTCATTGTCTGGCGGGAAACACTTCACCAAGATAGACCTGGCGCAGGCGTACTTGCAGATGGAGGTTGAGGAAGAGTCACGCCAATACCTCACGATCAACACGCATCGAGGGTTGTACCGGTACAATAGGTTGGTTTTTGGAGTGGCATCGGCTCCAGCAATTTGGCAGAGGGCCATGGAGCAGGTATTACAGGGAATTCCAGGCACACAATGTTACCTGGACGATATTCTGATCACAGGTGATGGTGATGAACAACATCTCGCAAACTTGGAACTGGTGCTCAACAGACTGAAAGAGTATGGACTTAGAGTAAATCGGCAGAAATGTGAGTACTTCCAGAAGCGGATCTCGTACTGTGGCCATGTCATTGACCGGGAGGGGCTTCATAAGTCTCCTGACAAGATTGAGGCAGTTGTAAAGGCTCCCGCTCCGGAGAATGTCTCTCAGTTGAGGTCGTTTCTAGGATTAATTAACTATTACCATAAATTTCTGCCAAATCTATCCACGGTACTGCACCCGTTAAACGCTCTTTTACAGAAAGGGGTACCATGGGAATGGGGCGAAAACTGTAAGAAGGCATTTCGCAAAAGCAAAGAATTGATCACCTCAGAGGAAGTGTTGGCTCACTTCAACCCGACACTGCCTATTCGGTTGGCTTGTGATGCTTCTCCATATGGTATTGGGGCAGTACTCTCACACAAGTTGCCAAATGGCACGGAAAGGCCAGTCGCGTTTGCATCCAGATCATTGACCTCCGCTGAGCGCAACTATGCGCAGATCGATAGGGAGGCTCTTAGCCTTGTATGGGGAGTGAAGAAGTTTAATCATTACCTGCAGGGCCAAAAATTCACACTTCTGACAGACCATCAACCGTTGGTATCCATTTTTAACCCTAAGAAGGGTGTTTCGGTGATGACAGCGCAGCGTCTCCAGAGATGGTCTCTTTTCCTAGGGGCACATCAATATCAAATAGAATTCAAAGGTACGAAACAGCATGGCAATGCTGATGGGCTGTCGCGCCTGCCACTACCTGAAGAAGAAGACACGATGAAAGTTGACCCTGTTGAGTTATTTCATTCGACCATCATCGAGTGTTTACCAGTCACCAATGCAAGTATTGAAAGAGAAACCAGGAACGACCCGACACTGTCCAGAGTCTACGAGTTGACAGTGAAAGGATGGCCAACACGGGGTGATCCTCTGTTACCGGCATTTTTGGCAAGGCGAGACCAGCTGTCCATCTGCCATGGTACCTTGATGTACGGGACAAGAGTGATTATTCCTCCCAAGTTAAGGGAAAGAGTTTTAAACGAACTGCATGAAGGTCATCTGGGGGGAGTTAAAATGAAAAGTCTTGCTAGGGCTTATTTATGGTGGCCGGGTATTGACCAACAGATTGAGGAGTTAACGAAAAGCTGCGCTGGGTGCCAAAAAGTGCAAAATGCACCTCCAATAGCACCGCTACACCCATGGGAATGGCCTTCAGCCCCATGGCAACGCGTACACATTGACTTTGCTGGTCCATTCATGGACTCCATGTTCCTAATCGCGGTGGACGCACATTCCAAATGGCCAGAAGTCATCAAGATGAATACCACTACTTCAGAAAAGACAATTGCGGTGTTAAGAACAATATTCGCAAGGAACGGATTGCCAGAACAGATCTGTTCGGACAACGGACCACAGTTTGTATCGGAAGAATTCCGACAATTCCTAAAGAAGAATGGAGTAAAACATTATACCTCTGCCCCATATCATCCGGCGACAAACGGGTTGGCTGAAAGATTTGTCCAGACATTCAAAAAGGCAATTAAGGCCATGAACGATGATCAGATTCCGCTGCAACACAAGGTCGACAAGTTCCTGATGTCATATCGAAACGCCGATCATGCAGTGACTAACCAAAGTCCTGCCATGATGTTTTATAACAGGAGGTTGCGGTCCAAGTTGGACTTGTTAAAACCAAATGTGCGGAGGGAAGTGGAAAACAAACAGTTTCGGCATATTAACAACAAGACCACTCGAACTTTCGACGTAGGACAACCAGTGTTGGCAAGGGGCTATGGAAACGAAAAATGGCAGTCCGGAACAATTCGGGCCAGACAAGGACCTCTGATGTACACAGTAGATATTGGTCATAATGTGATAAGGCGTCATGCGGATCAACTGGTAGAGTCGAGAGCAAGGGTCGAACCCATGGTTGTGACAGAGACAACTGTGGAAGACGTTAATGAACCTGAAGCATCTACCTCAGCAGGGAATGTACTTGATGATGATGACACCCAATACATTGGAAACCAAATAGAGGAGGCACCTCAACAACAAGAATCAGAGACTACTGAGAGGCGTTATCCAAGCCGCATCAGAAAGCCTCCTGAGAGACTGAACCTTTGAACTGTTATACCTGAAGTTATATATGTATATATGTTATTATGTTATGTTAAATGGGGATATGACTGTTAAGCTAAAAAGGGAGGATTGTGGTGTATGTAACCTGTTCCACCTTAAGAGAACTTAAGCCTGTTCCACCTTAAGAGATGTACTACTTTCTCTGGCTGCTGTATACGTAATACCGGTGGTGACCACACCGGTATATAAGCACTGTGTAGTAATATTGTATTCAGTATAGTCCCGACCTCCAACCAGTAAAGACCTGTTGAATTTACTCTTGTAGTCTGTGTAGTAATTATCACTATAACACACAGACTTAACATCCGCTCCTAGTGATTTATCTACTTTAAGTACAGACAGCCTTTCTAGTACCACCTGTTTATCAATTTTTAGCCCATCCAGTATCTCAACTACCTCCTCTTTCACTATGGGGGAGAAATTCGGTTGGTAGCGCCAGCGATTAGCGCCTAAAGAGGCCGAGAAGTGGGGCGCTAACCAACTAGCGCCCGGGCGCAGTGAACCCTGCGCCTCTTGCCATATTGAGTGGGCTTTTAGTGCTGCCGCTAAATCTTAGCGCCCGCTCGCGGGTGCATGCAGATCATGATGTCATTTCAGTGTGCAACGCCTTTTTGGCGCACCGGACCAGAAATTCAGTGGCGCCCCCCTCCGTTCCGCCTGGCGCTAATAAGGACTGCTTACCTGGAATGTTCCCCAGTCACTCTCGGGCTGGGGGGGAGCGCTCTTTAAAGGGGACTGCACTGGTATAAAAGCGGCAGCCATTTTGGGAGCACAACTTCTTCGAGACTTTCACAGAGTTGCTGAGCTGCACTCTGAGAGCCATTGCACCAGTGAGCCAGCGCTGGCCAGAGGAACTTTAGCCTTCTGACCATCATCTTGCTGCTGGTGAGCATTTACAACGTTAACAATTTCTTGTGCGCTATTATTATGGGGGTTGCATTGGAGGGGAACGTCCTGCTGCTGAACCATCTGGAAAGGGCACAGAGACGCAGGGAGAGAGGGGCAGGAATGGCCAGATGGAGGAGGGCCAACAGACGTTGCCACACCAGACCTTACGCTGCCAGGGTTTTCCGACAGCAGTTCTCTTACTTGAACATGTCAGAGGAGCAGTGTCTCAGAAGGCTGCGCTTCAGAAAGGAGGTGGTGACTGAGCTGTGCCACCTGCTTCAGCCAGATCTGCAGCCTCAGATAAGGTGCAGGACCTCTGTCGGTGGCTGCCAAGATGACTGTTGCCCTGAATTTCTATGCGAGCGGCTCCTTTCAGGCCGCAACTGGGGACATCGCTAACATATCGCAGTTTGCGGTGCATTGCTGCATCCGTCAAGTAACAGATGCCCTATTTAAAAGGAGGCGGCAGTACATCTCCTTCCCTATGACACTGGAGAAGCAGCGGGAGCGCGCAGAGGGCTTCGCAGCAATAGTGGACTTCCCCATGGTGCAGGGCGCCATTGACTGCACGCACGTGGATTTGCGGGCGCCTGTTTTGAATCCGGAGGAGTTCCGCAGCCGCAAGGGGTTCCATTCCTTGAATGTTCAGCTGGTCTGTGACCACCGACAGCTGATCCTCGCAGTCAATGCGCAGTTCCCAGGCAGCAGCCACGACACCTTCATTCTGCGCCAGACTTCAGTTGCAGACCTATTCGAGGCCCCGGCTCACCCAGGAGGCTGGCTTCTCGGTGACAAGGGCTATCCTCTGTGCCCATGGCTGATGATGCCGCTCCGTTTGCCCAGCACTCCTGCTGAAGAGCGCTTCAATGCGAGCCATCAGGCGACGAGGAACATTGTGGAGCACACAATCGGTGTGCTGAAGCAGCGGTTCCGCTGTCTGGACCATTCCGGAGGCGCCTTGTAGTACTCACCAGAGTGAGTCTCCCACTTCGTGGTTGTCTGTTGCATGCTGCATAACCTCGCCATCCTACGCACCCAGCCAATGCCACCAGACATTGAAGCACCAGCGGAGTAGGAGGAGGAGGACCAAGACAGGAGGGAGGGACAAACTGGAAGGGCCGTCCGTCAGAGGCTGATAACAAGCCGCTTCTAGGCCCCTCTCACGGAATGCTTGGTGCCAATCGAAGAGCAGGAATAGAACCGTTCAGATAACCCAAAGCCTATGAAAGGCAATATGAATGTAAATAGCAGACATGGCCAATGTAAATAAAAAAAGTTGTTTATTTTGCAAAATGTGCTTCCTTTCAACATGACAAAGCAATGGCAACAGAAAGCAAAACTAACACACTAACACATAAGTGACTCACACACCCGGGAGACTATCCAAAACATTACTAACATTCAGACCAGCATCCACGGCCTTGATTTCTACAAATAAGACGTCTCAGCAGCACCTTCTACTCTTTCCCCCTTGATGGTGATCTACTTCTCTTGCGAGAACGGCCCCTTCCCTCCCTGCAGCTCCTCCGTAATGGGACCCCAGTGGCTGCATCAAGGCTGGGGGAGGCCTGCTGACTGTCCGAAAGCGCAGATGCCCCTGAGGGATGTCTTGGATGACCTCTGGCCTTGGAGGGCCCGGATGCTGACTGCTCCAACTGTGCATGGGTGGAAGCAGTCTGTCCTGCAGGTGGTGGCAGCTGCAGTGGAGACGTGTCAGCGGTGGCATCAGGAATGCTGACATCCTAAGAGCAGACAGCAGCTCCCTGGTCGGCCGACACACTGGCACTCTGACAGGGCAGCACCGCAGCATGCGCACCAATCGGTTAGTCCACAGATTGATGCCCTGCTGTGGTGCTGCAAGGGCCCCGGGTAATCCTGCCTGATCCAGCGAGGGTGGCAGCAGTCATTGGTCACGTGGCCTCAATATGCGTCTGCATGAGACCAGCGAGTGACTGTGTGGCAGCACTCAGCACTTGCGTGGCAGGTGCCAGTGCTTCGGTGAAGCCCTGGACAGTCCTTTCCAGTGCTTCGGTGAAGGCCGGGACAGTCCTTTCCACTGCTTCGGTGAAGCCCTGGACAGTCCTTTCCAGTGATGACCCGATGCCGTGGACAGTCCTTTCCAGTGATGTCCCCATGCCCTGGACAGTCCTTTCCAGTGCTGCCCCGAAGCCGTGGACAGTCCTTTCCAATGATGACCCGATGCCCTGGACAGTCTTTTCCAGTGCTGCCCCGAAGCCGTGGACAGTCCTTTCCAGTGCTGCCCTGAAGCCGTGGACAGTCCTTTCCAGTGATGTCCCCATGCCCTGGACAGTCCTTTCCAGTGATGTCCCCATGCCCTGGACAGTCCTTTCCAGTGCTGCCGCAAAGTCCTGCGCACTCCTTGCCTGTGCTGCCCCGAAGTCCTGCGCACTCCTTGCCTGTGCTGCCCCGAAGTCTTGGACACTCCTTGCCAGTGTCTCGATGGATTCAGGCATCCTTGCCACTGCAGCCATGAGCTCAGTGTGCCTGAGCCGAGCCTGGGTGCTCATTTCTGCAAGGGAACGCACCTCTTCTGCGCTCTGTGCAGCAGTGCTCGCGGCCTGACTCGCCCTCCGGGGAGACGGCCCCCGAGCTTCCCTACCACCTTGCGTTGCTGCAGCCCGCTGGGTCCTGGAGCTGGTTCCTCCTCAGAGCCTTCCCCCCCGCTCCCCTCCAGGGAAGTAGTCTCCCCAGTCTGCAGATGGGCTGGCTCGCCTGAGGGTGGAACGGATGGTCCGGCTTTCTCCTGCTCGTTGCCTCTGGAGTCAGTGGCAGTGGCAGCTTGAGGGCTCGGCTCCCGAGCTGGTGATGCAGCAACTGAAAGCAGGGAGGTTGAAGAGTGACTTTAGCGAAAGGACAGGGTGGCAGCAAGGGATGCATGAGTGCTGCAATGCTCTGACATGGGTCCAGAGCGAAAAAGCATGCTGGTGGGGGGAACAAGTGGAAGGAGAGAGTTCAAAAAGGTGATGACCTTACCATCGCTGTGCACAATGGGGTCGGTAGCGCCAGTGGTGACAGGACCACTCACCCGGCCTCCAACAATCTGGTGGACTCGTTTCTCCAGGTTCGTCAGTGTCTGCAGCTGAGGAGGGCCTCCTCCGGTACGAAGCTGCTCCCTCCGGTTCCTGGCCAGCTTGGCCTGCAGGAGAAAGGACGGGAAGTGATGAAACATGCTGGCCTGAGCTGACATCACATGCCCCCCATGATAGAATAGCCCTTACATTATGCATTGAGCTGACATCACATGCTCCCCATGGTAGAATAGCCCTTACATTATGCATTGAGCTGAATGTGTGTGTGTGTTTCCAGAAAGGGCCATGGGTGCTGGCTGACAGATGGCCATTGGGGCTTCATGCACCCTCTGGCCATAATGTCAGGTGCAGATGGAGGGATGAAGAAGTTTGCGAAAAAGGCACTCACCCTAACGACCCGAGTGAGGTCGTTGAACTTCTTCCTGCATTGCACAGGAGTCCTGGGCACCATGCTGCTTGAGGTGACTCTTTGACAAACTTCCCTCCAAGCCCGTGGTACTCGCTCTGATGAGGCCTCCTGCCGTTGTCGGGGTACAGCACAGCTCGCCGGTGCTCCACTTCGCCAACCAAAACATCCAATGCCCCATCGGTAAAGCGCTCCGCTCTCTGCCTCACCCTCTCCATATGTTCAAAGTTTGGAACACCACAGAAAGCACAGCGCCGATTTTGAGGCCTACAAGGCGCAAAGTGTGGCTGCTGATCCGAATTGACCCGCCCCTTTAAGAGCTGGCTGGCGCCAGCATGTCTCGGGGTAATCGATTATTGACAGCACCTGCGCTACGCCCAGCCGCCGACATATTGAGTAGCGCCGCCGGATTAGCGCTTTAAGACTCCCGTGCAGCGCCTGAATCAACGCCGCAATCACCTTTAGGGGCGCAGCAACCCAATATCACTCGAGCTGGCGATAAGTTGCGCCTGGCAATAAAATTTGCGCAGCGCCAACTCTAGCGCCCCAAATGGGGCTATACCCAATTTCTCCCCCATTGGCAGCATCTTCTTCCTTGGTAAAGACTGATGCAAAGTACTCATTTAGTACCTCAGCTATGCCCTCTGCCTCCATGCGTAGGTCTCCTTTTTGGTCCCTGATTGGCCTCACCCCTCCTTGTACTACCCGTTGATTATTTATATGCCTATAGAAGACTTTTGGATTCATTTATGTTAGCTGCCTGTCCATTCTCATACTTTCTATTTGTCCCTCTTATTTCCTTTTTCACTTCCCCTCTGAACTTTCTATATTCAGCCTGGTTCTCACTTGTATTCTATTCTCAACCTGCCATACGCCCCCTTTTTCTGCTTCATCTTACTCTCTATCCATTTTATCATCCAGGGAGCCCTGACTTTGGTTGCCCTTGCTTTCCCCTTCGTGGGAATGTACCTCAACTATACCCGAAGCATCTCCTCTTTAAAGGCAGCCCATTGTTCAATTACAGCTTTGCCTGCCAATCTCTGATTCCAATTTACCTGGGCCAGATCCATTCTCAACCCACTGAAATTGGCCTCCTCCAATTAAGCACTTTTACTCTAGATTGCTCCTTGTCCTTTTCCATAGCTAATCTAAACCTTATGATACTATGATCACTGTTCCCTAAATGTTCCCCTATTGACACTTGCTCCACTTGACCCACCTCATTCCCCAGAAGCAGATCCAGCAATGGGCCAGAAACGTACTGATCAAGAAAGTTCTCCTGAACGCACCTCAGAAATTCTTCCCCCTCTCTGCCCTTCACACTATTATTATCCCACTCTATATTAGCATAATTTAAGCCCCCCCCTTATTACTACTCTATTGTTCTTGCACCGCCCTGTAATTTCCCCTGCAAATTAGCTCTTCTATATCCTTCCCACTAGTTGGTGGCCGAAAGCATATACCTAGTAGTGTAATGGCACCTCTATTATTTCTTAATGTTTGCTGGACAATTCATATTAGCCAGGAATTTCCTTGGAACTTCTCCCTTCACCAGAAGTGCAGTGAAAACCCTATTTATGCACGTTAATGATAAATACATATACACAGACACACACACATTCATGCCCATCGAGCCCCCTGCACCCACTGTGTTACCTTCTAAATGAGACAGTTAGGCCTGAGAACAGTTCCATTGGTGGCCATTAGTCCTACTCTTTTATTGACATGTCAAATTTTTCTTCTTCTGCCAGTGCAAAACACCTGAAAGGGATACATGCACGTCTTTAATCTGACTGTCAGAGGGGGAGTTGTAGGGCTGGAGGAGGTTACAGCGAGAGGGAGGGGCGAGGCCATGAAGAGATGTAAACAGAAGGATGAGAATTGGAGAACCGGGAGTCAATTTAGATCAGTGAGGCTGGGAAGAGAAACCATTTCTGGAGAAAGTCTGGCTACATTCAGATAGGGTCGAATGGAACTAAAGAAGTGCAGTTCCACTGTGCTGGATAACAGAGGAGAGGCGTTGGAGGAGAATGATGAGGTCAACCACATCAAAAGGCTGTAGAGATGTCAAGGAAGGATAATGCATTATGGTCACAGTCACAGAATGTCCTTTGTAACTTTGGTCAGGGCCATTTCAGTGCTGTGGGAAACCTGATTGGAGAGATTCAAAATAGGAAGCTTTAGGAGAGATAGGCACAGATTTGGGAAATGACAACACATTCGAGGATTTTGGAGAGGAAAGGGAGATCGGAGCTGGAATTGATAGTTTGCCAGGACTGAGAGGTCGAGGGTGTTTTTTTTGAGGAGAGGATGATAACTATGGTTTTGAATGGGTAGGGAACAGTACCTGAGGAGAGGGAAGCATTTACAATATCAGCTAGTATAGGGGCCAGGATGGGAAGTTGGGTGGTCAGGAAGCAGGAGGTGGGTTTTATGGGTGAGCTGAGCTTGGAGAGGGCATGAGGGTAGATGGGTAGGGAGGTTTGGATTGGTCGGCAAAGGGGAAGCAGCAGAAACAGCTGAACAAACGGGCTCTATCTTGATAATAAACAAGTCGTGAGCTCTTTACTGTTGAGATTAGGTGTAGGCGGAGAGCGCTGGAGAGAGCGATTTAAGGAGACAGATGGAATGGTGGAAATTGCTGGGGGCTATCTTTCTCTCCAGGATGATTTTGAGTTGTGGGTGGTCCATTTGGAAACAAATTCTGCACAACAGCATAATTTGTGTTGGAAGCAGGACTACATTCATTCAATGAAATCTAAAATTACTGAAAAAAATAATTTCCCTTCCAATTCCTTAATCATTTTCTTTCGTAAGATTAGTTTCCCATCTTTCTGTGCCTGGTTTTGTCCGTTTGTCTTTCACTATCTTCTGTTGGCTATCTTCTCCTTGAAATAATTTACAGTGCAAAATCTTCATCTTAAAGGTCTTTTCAAATCTTCCAAAAGCCATCGAATTTATCAGAACAATGTAATAGTTTAAGGTATATAAGGTCAAACAACAAAACATTACTTTAGGCAATTGGAGCAATCATAACAAAGAAATCTACTGTTATAATTTTTTTATTTAAAGCTGATTCAGCTGAAAAACACATCTGTAAAGCTGTGGCTGTCAAATTAATTAATATAATGACCTAGATTTTGCTGTAATAATAATGGCGAGGCTATCAGCACTCGCTGTTATTTCCAGGTAAATCTGACATCAACTTCTGGCATCCGCACATGTGTAGTTAAACGCGGAAATCCAGAAGTTGCTGTCAGAGCTACCCCACTCCTCCACAGGGTGGCTGTTGCAGTCCTTGATGATAGACTCAGCACCAAAATCACTGTAATGGCGTGAAATTGGGGTACTTACCCATTAGTTCCCAACTAAAAATGTCTGAAAATGTTATGGCTGGTACATTTAGGAGGAAGCGAGTTTTTAAATGGTGTAATAAGTGATCATTACTGCTGAACAACCTCCCTGGTCCTGAAAATTTTAATTTACAAGTGTGGAATCTCATTCCCTCAGAAGAAAATTAATCTTGCAGATTTTAAAAAAAGATTTAAATTAAAATAATTTTTTAACTTTTTCTGTTTGTCTCTTTTATCTCTCTCCCTTAATCACATCTGTATTTCCCAATCTTTATGTTGCTTCCTGTACATGATTTAAATCTAATTTATATTTCCTGTTTTTTACTTCCTGGTTTAGACTCTGCGTGGCTCAGTGAGGATTCTCCAATCTGATTGGTTGGAGAGCCTTGCTGTTGCTTGTCCTGTTCACAGACGCCACAGATCCCCTGTAGAGGGTGCCGTACTGAAACAGATGCCGGATGACTTGACGTCTCCACTGGCAAGCCCGCGTAAAGTCCGCCAGCAACTGTACGAAAGCCGTTCCTTCACCGCTGAGAGCAAAATCCAGGCTAATAGCATAACTTCACTGATTTTTTTTTGTTTTGAGGATTTTACTGCACCATGTTATTAGTCAAAGGATCAGCGAGAATAACCTCTTTTATTTGATTCTATGAGCTAGAAGAATGTGTTAGAAATTGTAACCGTCAATTTAATGGCCCAGAAATTCGGGTCGGGGGCTTCCCGCGGGTGCAAGCCCCCGATCTGCACTTACCTTGCGCGCCGGCCGTTGAGCTGTAGGGCCCTGTGGAATTCCAATCCGGGGCCTGGTCCAGCTGCCGGCGCGCAGTGCTTGCATATCCCAGGGGCGCAGTTAGTTCGATGCATCCCCTGGGATTACGTGTGCCATGGAGAGCCAATCGGAGCAGGGAATGCTCCATTCATAAGATTGACAGGAAGTGCTGTCAAGACTTATAAATACTACGGCCCCAAAATAGCACTAAACCTTCAAATACATTTTTTTAAAATTCACATTTTTTAAATAAACAAATAACTATTTTAAACAATAATTTAAATTTTTGAAAAAAATAATTTTATATTCTAACAGGGCTAAAAATAAACTTACCTTGCTTTAAAGTATTTAAAAATAATAAACCTGTGGAAAAAATGTTTTAATTTTAATTAATTCACCACTTACCTTGTAAAAAGCAGGCCTTACATTTCTAACTTCTGCAGGCTTACATTCCCGGAGAAACCTGTAAAAAAAACGTAAGTTTGATGCGTACGCGCAGCCTCCCCCGCGCATGCGTTCGACCCCTGAACCTCTTCGTTCAGAGGAACGGAAGTGCCGGTTTCCCGTGCATGCGCAGTGCATGCAGGAAACCGGCACTTCCATCGGTCCTACGGGTGAGTACCCCGTGCGTACTCACCTGTGGAGAGCCGAATTTCTGGGCCATTGTTTATGTGCATAGAGTTTGGCGCAATAGCCAATCCAGGCGCAAGTTACGTTAGCTTTCCGAATTGAATTTTTTGCTCAAGTTTCTGCTCAAATTCATTTGCATGTTCCCAAATGTAAACTCTTCCATGAACCAGCGCAATTTGGCAGCATTTTAGAACGTAATTGTTTATTTTTCTTTTCTTGCACAAAATAATATTGCTGGATATATTTAATAGTGGTAACCTGGTGCAGTTTTATTAATACAGCTGAGAATGGGTTTATTATAAAAAATAAGCATTTTTAATCAGAGTATCTAGTCCACCAACTGTTTCAAAATAACTGAAAATGATTTAAAAATATACAGAACGATTTACTAGTTTCATTGGTGTACAGTAGTCAGTTTTTTAGTAAATTAAGTAATTTTTAATATTTAAGAGGTTTTAGTGTCCGTGCACCTAAAAAAAGCTTAATTTTTAGAGCCTCCTCGAAGGCCTGCAAATGGGCGCAATTAACAGAAACTCACCAAGGTGATCAATTTGATTTGGGGACGTGGCCAGTTTTGTGGGCAGGGCAGCTTCCAGCGCAAAGTTTTTTAAACTAGCGCAAAAAATCGCAGAAACTTGACTTAACACTGGATGTTATTTGCGCTTGAAATTCCTCGATCTTTTGCGGTTGGTTTGGCCAATTTTGGGCGAATTACTTGGAAAAAAAACAACGCAACCTAGCGGAAACACTAGACCAAAATGTTTACTGTTGGATATAATACCAAAAAAAAAAATCTATGGCCCATAATTTCCAATGCCTACGGGTGTGTACGAGCTGTGTACATCCGCGTAGGGACCTCGCAAGTGCCGGTTTCAGGCATTCGCTGAAAACCGCCATTTCCAATCTGTCAAAAATGCTCTTGACAGATCCTCTGCCTGCCCGGGAGAAGGGCCTCTGTGGGTGGAGAGTTCCGCTTTCTGCAGAACCTCCGCCCGCTGAAAATCTTTAAAAAACTTATGCCTGGTAAAAGCACGAGTATGGCCTGCTTTTACCAACACAAGAGTTTAAAAAAGTAGAAAAATAATTTTTTACACACATTTATAATGTAAAAATACTTTTAAAAAAGGTAAGTTTATTTTTAGCCCCATAAAAAACTTAATTTTTTTCAAAAAATTAAGTATTTGTTTAAAATATTTAATTTTATGTATTATTAACTCATTTTAAAAACATGATTAAAAAAAAATTATTTAATGTTGTAGTGTCTTTTTTCAGTGATCCCCATTCATACTTTTTACAGGTCTATCTGTCAAAAGTATGAAGGGGGATTCCCTTCTCCCATTGGCTCACCTGGCCCATGTGATCCCAGGGACGCTTGCGAACCGCCTGCGCCCCGGGATACCTGGGCCTCTGTGTGCGCGCACCAGGAGAGATCCAGGAGCGGAAGAGTCTGGACCGCGGGAGCCCTCAGGTAAGGGCATAGATTTTTTCCCCAATAGGAGGCATCTGCACGCAGGAAGCCTCCGATCGGAAACTATGGGCCTATTTGTCTTTTGTTCAACTAGTTAAACACCTGTAAAACTTAGCCATCAGGTATTAAGCGTAAGACTTGTGAAACAAAATTCTTTCGTTTTAATCATTTTGCATGTTCGTCATGCTTGAAAGCAACATTTAATTGTTGCCTGCACTATTAAGGCCTAGAAATTCGGTGGTGCCCCATTTGGGGCGCCAGTCTCGCCAGGGCGCCGGAAGTACCGCCTCGGAAGGAGTCGCGAGCGCCCGCTGGAAATTCAGTTTGAGCGCCCCAAACGGAAGCGCGGCGCTACTCGAGGCGTCCCGCATCCGTCTTGGGGCGCTGCAACTGAAAATCGCAGCGCAACGTGACGCTGCGGCGTGGCGCGCTGCGGTACTGCAGGCCTTCCTCCCTTTCTTAAAGGGGAGGGGCCTGCTGCAGCGCGATCGGTGATCGCAAGTGCCGGCAAAAGAGCCCGGCACCAAGGAGAAGTGCCGGGCTCTTGGGAGACAGCCAGCACAACGCGGGGTGGGGGTTTAGGAGGCCGTGGACAGCTGCGCGAAGAGGTGCTGGCAGGCGGCCAGCAAATAAAATGGCAGCCCCGCACCTCAGCGCCTCTACCGCCGTAGGTAGGCCCCCCTGAACCGGTCGCAAATTGCGACCAGCGTTACAACGGGGGGCGCTACCAAATTTCGCGATCGGGGCAGTAGCGGGGCGCTGCGCACACCGATGACGTCATTGGTGGTGGCGCAGCGCTACTGGCTAATGCCGCCATTAATGCCCCGCTAAATTTCACGGGAGGCGTGGCCAGTGGCGCTAAACCCACTAAGTGCCCTCTTTGGGCGCTAACTGGTGGCGCAGCCCACCGAATTTCTAGGCCTAATTGTATTAACTTTAAAGGATTAACGTTCTAGTTCAACCCATAATTTCAGCTTCTCTGACACCATGTTATGATGTGTATTACATTTTTGCACTGGTGACATTCAATTTCCTTGGTTGACTTACTTAGTAACAAGACTTATTTGGATTTGTCAGATAGATGCAGGATTTAAATGAGCTGCAAAGCACATTGTATTGTATTCAATTTAGCCACATGAAACTTTAAACAGGTGGGCCTGAGGCTGGAGCTTTCTGAATACCATGCCTGAAGATACCAGCCGCTGATCAAGTAGCATTAAGCTCACAGGAAGAAAAAATTGTCTGTTTCAGTGAGTGGGATGTGATGATTCACGGGGTGAGTGGAGAAAGAATAAGGAGAAGTTTTTCAGGATCGCCAAAGTACATTCCCAAACCAGCATGACTTCAAAAATAGAGGGCAGAGAATTTATGCTTGGAGCTGATCTCGAAAGAGCTGGGAATGCAATAGCAAATGGACAAAGGAGAAAAGCAACTTAAAAAAAATCACACTGGCACAAAATAGCACAATTCCAGGATCTTGGGTTGTAAAACTAGGAATCCTTCCAGGGTCTCATGTCCAATCTTCAAGAGTCCAACATTATATTCAAATTGGCTGGGACTTTCTTCTCGTGCGCTCACCAGCTCACAATCCTATTTCCTTTTTTTAAAAAATGGGCTGGACAATTGTGGGGAGGCGAGCACAAGGCAGCAGACTATAGCCAGAGAGCCAAAGTGCTGAAAAAGCCGGCGCTTTGGAATGATTATATCACTGTCATCTACTAAGTATTAAATTACATCTAGGTTGTAAAACTTCAGTAGTACAGCAAACTTTATCTTTATTACATTGGGAGAGTGATCATTTTAGTGGTCCTGTGGTGTATAATTGGGGTGCCAACCATCCAATGGACACTGTGTGGTTAATTGTGCGGGAGAGTGCTTGTACTTCCAGTCTCTGGTACAGTTCCTCACTCTACCACACACAGCTCCATATAGAGCTAAGCATGAATTATTCATAGAAATTCAGCTAGACTTTTAAGGCTTTGTCTACAATGCTGATAACCAACGTAAACCATCCTTCTTTCTAATTATTTTTGACAGGCTGGTCCCTCTGGTCTTGCTACAATTGTTTGTCACTGTAGGAATCATGGCTAAGAAAGAAAAACAGGCACACAGATCCAATATATTGGTCCGATAGATGTCAAGGGGATGTTTCCCCTGGCTGGAGAGTCTAGAACCAGGGGTCATAGTCTCAGGATAAGGGGTCGGCCATTTAGGACTGAGATGAGGAGAAATTTCTTCACTCAGAAGGTTGCGAATCTTTGGAATTCTCTACCCCAGAGAGCTGTGGGTGCTCCGTTGTTGAGCATATTGAAGACTAAGAGCGATAAATTTTTGACACTAAGGGAATCAAGGGATATTTGGATAGTGCAGGAAAGTGGTTAAGGTAGGAGATCAGCCATGATCTTATTGAATGGCGGAGCAGGTTCGAGGAGCCGTAGTCCTACTCTTGCTCCTATTTCTTATGTTTAATCATTGTATACTTGCATGTAATGTGCGTGTGTTGATAAAAAGAGGGCATTTTACATTCATTGGATTCAAAATTAAAAAATCAAATAATAAACACTACCAACTAGTTAAAATGAATTTATTTTTAAAACATAATTAGTTTTTGGTTGGAAAAGCATGTACATAAATTGAGGATTATTATTGGAACTTAACATAATTGGTCTCAATTGAAAAGGCACACACAGTTGCATGCAATATCCAGCCTGCAACCTGGCTTTAATTGGCTTCAAACAAAACATACAAGGCAGTGCAAAATACATTTCTTCCCCGTTCCCCACCCACCCACCTCCCCAAAAGTCCACTTGTTCAGTCTGTTAAAGAGTTGTATTGCTTTGTAAAGGTGTCTTATAAAATGAAAATCGATGGGAAAATTGGCAAGCATTAAGGTCATTGAGTCTGCTGCTGTTTTGGAATAATTACATTTTTGAAAATGTTACAAAGATTTGATTGTACAGCTTTTGAATTACCTCACTTTTTGAAACTATTATAAATGACCAGTCTGTGAAATCAAGGCATCTTTTATGTTCATGCTTTTCCAAACAAAAAACTAATTCCGTATCTTGATTCCTATTAAAACATTAGTAAGCAAGGATATAGGTAAAGGAAAGCAATCAGCGGAGACACTGGGGTTAGAATTGGGGAATAAGAGAGGATTTAAAACTATAATAGGAGTTGTCTACAGGCCTCCTGATAGCAGCAATGAAGTGGCAGAATGTATTAATTCACAGATTAGAGAGGCTTGTAGCAAAAACAGAGTTGTTTTAATGGGAGACTTTAATTTTCATATAGATTGGGAAGAGAAGAGTAGCTCAAGTCAGAAAGGTAGTGAATTTCTTGCGTGCAATCAAGATAGTTTTCTGGAACAATATGTTCTTGAACCAACATGCAGGCAGATCATACTAGATTTAGTAATGAGCCAGACTTAGTTAATAATTTAACAGTAAAGGAGTGTTTATGTAACAGTGATCATAATATGATCGAATTCAATGTTAGATTTGAAAAGGAGAAACTTAACACGTTGGCCCTCAATTTGCGGCCCCTACGGGCATGTACGAGGTGCGTACATGCCCGTAAGGGCCGTGCAAGCTCCAGGTTTTCGTGTGCTAAGCACATACGCCAAAACCTGGAACTTGCAATCTGTCGACAGATCCAACGCATCCCCAGGACGTAAGGCCTGCTTTTACCAGCGTAAGAGTTTAAAAAAACATAAAAATTATTTTTCCAATCATTTATACATTAAAAAACCTGTACAATAAGGTAAGTTTATTTTTAGCCCTTTTAAAACATTTAAATTTATTTTTCAAAAAATTAAATTTTTGTTTTAAATATTTAATTAAATGGCATTTTAATTAATTTAAAATATGTAATTTAATTATTTTTTTATTTGATGTGTACATGTATTTTTTTGGGTATTCCCATTCATGCTCATGGGGTTTCTGTACATACGGAATCCCTATAAGCATGAATGGGAATTCCCTTCTTTTATTGGTTGGGTCGGCCCACGTGATCTCAGGAGCGCTTGCGAACCGCCAGTAAATCTGGGATACATGGACCTCTGCCCACGGGCACCCGGAGAGGCCCAGGACCGCAAATCTCCGTACCTCCCGGACCACCAGTAACGCGGGTCCCTTCCCCATGGGAAGCTTCTGACTGCAAATTCAGGGCCAATAAGATTCTAGATTTTACTAAGGCTTTAACGGGATGAGACAGAGACTGACAGCTGCAAACTAGTCAAAACTGTTATCTGGTAAAACTACAGACGGGAAGTGTTCAAAAAATAATTTAGCTTAATACAAATACCATATAAAACAGCCATGATCGACAAAAGAGGTGAGAGATAACACAAAACTAAAGGAAAGAGCATATAAATGTGCAAAGAATAGTATAAATCCAGAGGACTGGGAAAGAACAGCAAAGGAAGACAAAAAGGATAGTAAGAGCTACAAAAAGGGAATATGATAAGAAACTTGCGACAGATATCAAGATCAACACAAAAAGTTTGTACAATTATATTAGAAGAAAAAGGGTCGTCAAAGGTAACGTCAGCCCTTTAAACATAGCTGGGGTAATATTGCAATAAAAATAAGGAACTGGCAGACTTATTGAATAATTAGATTTTGTCTGTCTTCGCTGTAGTGGAAGAGGATGCTATACCTGACATTGCAGGGAAATTTATCACGAATCAAGGACTGGAATTCACTAAAGCTAACGTAAGCAAGAAAATAATATAAACAGCACTAAAGACTGACAAATCCCCAGGACCTGATGGTTTCCACCCCAGGGTTTAAAAGGAAGTAGGTGAGGAAATTGCAGATGCTTTAGTCATAATCTTCCAAAGTTCTCTTGATTCAGGATTTCTCCCTTTAGATTGGAAAATTGCAAATGTAGCTCCATTATTTAAGAAAGGTGAGAGAAACCAGGAAATTATACACCTGTTAGTCTAACATGTGTTGTGGGGAAGTTATTGGAATCTATAATTAAGGTCAGAGTGACTGAACACTTAGAGCAATTTGAGCTGATTAGCGAGAGCCAACATGGATTTGTAAAGTATAAACACACTGAGCAAGCTAGGCTTATATTTCAGATTTCCAGCATACACAGTATTTTGCTTATGGATTTGTAATGGGTAGGTCAAGTCTAATGAACCTAAATGAATTTTTTGAGGAAGTAACTAAAGTACAGGAAACTCTTTTTTATCCGGCACCGACGGGACCGGCATGGTGCTGGTTTATCAAAAAGTTCGGATTTGAGAGAGGTATAGTAAAAGGTACGAGAGCCCCGTGCACAGCCACAGATCCAGGCGTCCCTGTTGCATAGCAACAGGTGCAGGAACCCCGGCCACAAGATCCAGGAGTCCCTGTTGCGTAGCAACAGGTGCAGGAACCCCGGTTACACGGCCACAGATCCAGGAATGGCCACTAATATGAAGTAAAACTTACCTGAACCTACTCCTGAATGTTGCCGGTTAACAGAGATTTCTAGTTTTTAGGTGCCGGTAAATCGAGAGTTTCCTGTAGTAGACAGGGGAATGTCTATGGATGTAGTTTATATGAACTTACAGAAGGCATCTGATAAGGTTCCACATAAGAGACTGTTAACTAAAATTAAAGTTCATGGAATTGAAGGCACAAATATTGGTGGCATAGTATAGACGGGAGTATAAAATTACAAAGGGACATTGACAGATTAAGTGAGTGGGCAAAACTGTGGCAGATGGATTTCAACACAGTGTGAGGTTATCCATTTTGGGCCAAAAAAGGATAGATCTAAGTATTATTTAAATGGTGTAAAGCTAGGAACAATGGAGGTCCAAAGAGATTCAGGGATCCATATATACAGATCACTAAAATGTAGTAGGTACAAAAAATAATCCAAAAGGCTAAGGGAATGTTAGTCTTTACAACTAGAGGGCTGGAATATAAAGGGAATGACGTTTCGCTACAGCTATACAAAGCCCTGGTTAAACCAAATCTGGAGTACTCTGTACAGTTCTGAGCACTGCGCCTGAGAAAGGATATATTGGCCTTGGAAGGAGTGCAGTGCAGATTCACCAGAATGTTACCAGGGCTCCAAGGGTTAAATTATGAGGAGAGATTCCATAAACTAGGCTTGTATTCCCTGGAATATAGAAGATTAAGGAGTGATTTGATTGAGGTTTTTAAAATTTTGAAAGGAATCGATAGGGTAGATAAAGAGAAACTTTTCCCACTGGTGGGGGAGTCGAGGACAAGGGAACGTAATCTTTAAAATCAGAGCCAGGCCATTCAGGAGACAAGTTAGCAAAACCTTCTTCACACAAAGGGTGATAGAAGTGTGAATTTCTCCCCACAAAAAGCAGTAGCTGCTAGCTCAATTAATAATTTTAAATTTGAGAGCGATCGATTTTTGCTGGACAAGGGTATAAAAGGATATGGAGCCAAGGCTGGTGGATGGAGTTAAGATACAGATCAGCCATGATCTCATTGAGTGGCAGAACAGGCTGCGGGGGCTGAACGGCCCACTCCTGTTACTATATTATTACCATCATACCCTTACCTACATTTACAAAAAATTCAGGCGTGTTTAAGAAGACTTAGCTGTGCAATAAAATTATGAACTACGGTAAAAGTTAGTTAACTGCGATTGAAATGGTCTCACTTCCGCTGTGCCAAATCTGTATGCATAAAGTTCATTAGTAAACAGGACTGTGTAAAAAAATCAAAAAAGGAATTGCCATCAATCTGGTCTTTCTAATAATTATGTATTGTAGAAAACCAATATATACAATTCATATTTGTAGGAAATTCAAATGAAAGAGCAGAATTCCAATGTCGCTCCATTCTTTAGGGTAATTTAGATCAGCCATGATCTCATTGAATGGTGGAGCAGGCTCGAGGGGCCGAATGGCCTGCTCCTGCTTCTGTTTCTTAGGTTCTTACTGTAGTGTATGTAACTGTTCTACCTTTAAGAGAACTATTGTATGTAACCGTTCACCTTTAAGAGAACTATTTTAGGTGTGGCACTACTTTATCTTGGCTGCTGTATACTGTAATACCGACGGTGACCACACTGGTATATAAGTGCTGTGTCAGGATTTATTGGGCAGATTCGCCCTGACCTTCGAATAGTAAAGTCCTGTTAAAGTTACTCTTGTAGTCTGTGTATTAATTCGCCATAATACCTACAGACTTTACAGTGGCGACAAGTTCGATCTTACCCTGCGGCAACAATACTTCCGAAGCAGTTAACGAGCGTCGAGAAGAGGCACCCGCCCTCGTCGTTCTGCTGAGAGAAAACTCGAGTCTGCAGAGCAAGGAAGAAGGAAGAATTCAGACACGAAGCCTTCCATCAGCAACAGGCACTGATTGTCCCTTCTGCCACGGTGGTGAGTGAGCCGATCAGCACGAGAAGCAAGTCGGCCACGGTGACTGTGAGTAAAGGGAAATTAAAAAAATAAACGGAGGATAAGGGCGGTGAACTCGACCACGGTCGGGGGAAAGGAGCCGGACAGAAGTCGGGCCCAGAGGCGCTGAGACTGGGGCAGCGTGGAGCACGGAAGCCGCGGTACAAGCGGGCTGGGAGACGCAACGGCGTCGTGAGACAGCTAGACCGCGACCGGCGAAACAGGCCGGGCAGCTACCGAGGCCACGAGGCGCTGCGACCGGGATCGTAAGGCGCGGGAAGATATAAAAATAAATAAACCGCGGGGAACTCAGCCGCAGCCGGGGAGGAAAGCACCGGCTGCGAGAGGGCTGGGAGGCGCGATTGGAAGCCGCTGAGGGAGAGACAGAGCCCGAGCGAGCGGGAGAGACAGAGCCCGAGCGAGGGAGACTGAGCGAGATCCAGCCAGCGGCTGAAACTGTTCGCCGTCAACGGGTTGTACCCAGCGCCGGTTGCCCTGCCGAGAAAAGGGAACAACAGAGCCCGAGCGAGGGAGACTGAGCGAGATCCAGCCCAGCGGCTGAAACTGTTCGCCGTCAATGGGTTGTACCCAGCGCTGGTTGCCCTGCCGAGAAAAGGGAACAAGGAACGCACTGAAGCTGACGCGCAGGCTGCGAACCCCGAAAGCCAGCGGTCGTCGCCCGAGGGAAAAGCTTACCCCTCCCGCCAGGGGAAGAAACGCGGGAAGCCGCCAGTAGGCGGGGAAGAAGACAGAAGCGGGAAACCGCCATTTTGAAAGTGGGCGGGGGGAAGAAGACAAGTGCGGGAAACCGCCATTTTGAAAAAAAAAGTTAAAGAAAAATGTCGTGTTTGTTTCGCAGAAAGATAGTGAGAGATAGTGAAGATGCCTAAGCATGGTAACATCAACAACTTCGATTCCGAGGTGGAAGATTGGGCCACGTACGTAGAACGTATCGAGATATATTGTGAGGCCAATAAGATAGCAGATGATGATAAAGCTCTCACCTTATTAAACGCAATGGGGGCAAAGACATACGGGCTATTGAAGCATCTTCTATCACCAGCTAAACCGGCGGATCAGACTTTCACTAATATTGTTGCTGTCCTGAAGGATCATTTGAACCCCACACCACTGATGTTGGCGGAACGATTCAAATTCTATGCGAGAACGCAACGGAAAGAGGAAAGCAACGCGGAATACTTGGTTGAACTGCGTAGACTAGCGAAATACTGCCAGTTTGGGGAAAATCTGACAGAGGTATTGAGAGACAAGTTCGTGTGCGGGTTGTCGAAGGAAGGAACACAAAAGCGTCTGCTAGAAGAGAACGATCTCACACTTGATAAGGCTGTCCTTATTGCAGCATCGCACGAAGCCGCAGTGAGAGGCACAGCGGAAATGCAGCTGAAGGCAGCGGTACTCAGTGTGGATCAAATTACTTCGGGTACATCGAAATGTTATCGTTGTGGGAAGACAACACACGACCAGAACCAATGCTGGTTGAAAAACCAGGAATGTAGAAAATGTGGCAAGCTTGGTCACATAGCTAAGGTATGCCGGTCAGGAAAGAAGACCAGCAATAATAAGTCACCGCAGAAGAAGTACAGAAAGGTACATAAGGTGACTGGGAAGAGTCCAGATGAACAGAATTCGGACTCAGACTCCAACAGCAAGGAACTGGGTAGTCTGAGAATTCACAATGTGAGTAAGGAAGCTGACCTGCAAACTATCTGGGTCATGCTAAAAATAGCCGGAGTCCAAGTGAAAATGGAATTGGACACAGGATCAGCCCTATCAGTCATAAATCGAAGGGATTACAACCGGCTATTCTCACACATACCCTTGAGAGATACCAAGATCGTATTGCAGACATACACGGGGCAGAAAGTATACCCCATGGGAAAGATAAAAGTCAAGGTGAGAGACAGGGGCAAAGAACACCAAGGAATGTATTTATATGTACTACCTGAGGGAGGTCCACCACTTCTGGGACGGGAGTGGATCTGGGAAATAAACATGGAATGGCACTATTTAAAAGCAATAATGAGTGAGAACTCGGTGAAGACAATCAGCTCAGACTCTGAAACGGATGACGATAAGACCAGCCCAGGTGCGAAAGACAAGTTTAAAATGGACTTGCTGACTAAGGTTGGAAAAACGAAGGAGTGCATAAATGCTTATGCTTCAGAGGAGAACAAAGTTTCAGAACAGAATTCCACTGAACAACAACAACATAATTTGACAGAGAATTCTGAGTCTGTCCAGTTTACAGATATGCACAATTCTGAGGAACACCGGGCTCGAACTCAACTCCATTTCAAATTACAACAGCAATTAGAACAATTGAGTTGCCGTCTCGAACAAGAGATGAAAGCAATGAAAAAGTTCTGTGACACAGAGTGGGAGAACCTGGAAAGACAACAGAAACAGCTGATGGAGAAAAAGGAGCAGGAGCACACAAACCGTCGGGGCAAGGAGGCCAAACGAATCAAAGCTGATTCGGTTTCAGAAGGTGCGTGCTTTAATCTGGTGGAGCAAGAGGTTCAGCAACTGAAAGCGCTTGTTAGCGGATTGCAGGCAGAAAAGACTGATTTGGTCGCCATGAACTCCGAGCTCCTACTGAAGTTGGGTGCAGCATCACCGGACGATTCAAGTGGGGAAATTCGAATGGTGGAGGCTGCGGATGATGGCGAAGTAGAAACAGCAAAGGAGCCCCAGGGCAAGGTTATAAACAGCCCTGCAGCTATTGGGAAACGTATGAGGTCAGAAGAGTTAACGGTCAGCCAACTCTTTCATATGCTGAAGGACAAGACTCTGAAATGGGAACAAATTGAACATGAGTTTAAATCTTCAAAGGAGAGGGGTTTGGAGTTAACGGTCAGCCAACTCCTTCATATGCTGAAGGACAAGACTCTGAAATGGGAACAAATTGAACAGGAGTTTAAATCTTCAAAGGAGAGGGGTTTGGAGCTCCCAAAAGTTATTGAAATAGCTGAGGTTGCAACACAGACTGAGAAGATGGCAGCAGAGCAACCCTTGGATGCCAAAAGTACGCTGACTCACGTCAATGTAGAACAACAGAAGGTTGAAACAGCTGCTGCAGTAGAGGGATTGAATAGTCCGATCAACCAATCTCCGAATGAAGTTGAAGTATTGAAATCACAAATGACGTCATTAGTAAAAGACTTGCAGGAAGCCCAGAAAAAGCTGGATGAAGCTGAACGCCTGAAGAAGTCTCTTCAGGAAAGATGTCTGGATTTGGAACAAAAGCTGGCTAATGTCCAGCTGGGTATGGAGGAAATAGAAGACCCTCTCACTGGCCTAGCTCAAGATGACACCGAATATTACCATGACCTGTTGGACGACATCGAATATTACGATGACCTGTTCTGCCCAGTTTGTGATGAAAACTCCCAAAGTGCAGAAACCATGAAGAATCACAAAAAGTCTAAGGAACATCGGGAGATGGTGGCGCTACTACGGAAAAAGGAGGACGAGAAGGAGGAACTGTGCATGCAGCTGGCAGCTGACAGTGGAGCCCAGAGAGTCTCCAAGAAGCAGAAAAGGAAAAGACGAAGCAGAAGATGATGATCATCTGGACCATCATCATCACTACTAGATCACGCACGGGGTCCCTTCAAACAGAGCCAAATCAGTTTGGAAGTAGAAAAACTTCCCAAGGTACTCAAGTTTTTACAAGCCAACAATGCTGGTTCAGAAGGACGGAAGTTCAAGCTGTTAAGTCCAGTGAAGGACTATTGGATGAGTCACTCCAGCAACGTGAACCGACTACACCACAGGGAACTGCTACACCACTGAGGTGTTGTCAGGACCGAGTCAAGAAGCACGGAAGGCGCATCCACCGAGATTGAATCTGTGAACTGTTTTCCGCAGAGACTGAATCTATGAACTGTTTCCCGCAGAGACTGAATCTGTGAACTGTTTCCGCAGAGACTACATCTGTGAACTGTTTTAACATGAAGTTGGATATATGTTATGATGTTATGTTTAATGGGGAATAAGTATGTTGTAAGCTAAAAAGGGAGGATTGTAGTGTATGTAACTGTTCTACCTTTAAGAGAACTATTGTATGTAACCGTTCACCTTTAAGAGAACTATTTTAGGTGTGGCACTACTTTATCTTGGCTGCTGTATACTGTAATACCGACGGTGACCACACCGGTATATAAGTGCTGTGTCAGGATTTATTGGGCAGATTCGCCCTGACCTTCGAATAGTAAAGTCCTGTTAAAGTTACTCTTGTAGTCTGTGTATTAATTCGCCATAATACCTACAGACTTTACACTTACAATGGCAGCATGTCCCTGATATTTTATACTCCTGAGGTAGCCATTTTATAAGATCTCTGCACAACACTAGGCCATTGTTGCTGTAAGGATAGAGCCATCCGTCTTATTGGACACAATGAAATGACGCAGCAATGATGCATTGCAATTTATTTTCCTTACCCTCGTTAAATTGTAACAATGTGTTTTTTTTTTCTTTTTCTTCTGCATTAACAGCCCCTGTTGCGGAAAACTATTTTTAAAAAGAGGATTCAGTTTGCTCATAACCTCAGTACCTACAAATGAACACTCACCATATAATGAGAGCCAAGGACCCTCTTAGCCAATGAAATGATTAAATGATCTAATCACAATGAAATATGGCAGGTCAAGTCCCCTAATGCTGTTTCTTTATGGCATTAAGCAGAGAAAGCTCACAGAATGCTAGCAATAAGTCAATGCATTTGAATGCAAATAATGTATCATTATTATAATTCTTCTCATGCTCTGATTACTGTAATAATGCACCAAAATCATGTTCATTTTCATTTACATTCCATCACTGGTACTATTATGCTTCAGAAAGGCATCACTATAAATGCTACAGTTGGAAGCGATTTGCCTTCAGATGCTGTCTGTGTTCATGCCAACTATAATATCTGATGGTATCAAAAGTGATATTTAACCTGTTGCCAAGCCACCTTAGACCAAACGTTGTCTTTTCGATTAATCCATTGAACCTGTCCCTAATTTTTCAACATTAGAAACTCATTGGGCGCCTTCACTGCTAATATACTGCTTCAATGGAGCCTTGCCAAAGGGTAAGCCTCTTGCTACACAAAAATGCAAATGGTGTGTTACTAACATAATCATCGGACAGAATGACGTTGCTGCCTACATCTCAGATTTCTAGCAGTTTTAATTGTGCACTGATAAGAAACGTAAAGAAGTGGTTTGACGCTGCAGCTGCCGAATGGCCACCTGCCTGTTCCTTTCCCCAAGGTGAGCAGGGCGGTCACCCTGGTAGAAATTCCAAAAGTTGATGTATCACAGATTTATCATGAGCAGTGGTTCTGAAATCAGGGTGCAACCGACAGCAACACTACTTTTGTGGTTACTACCAGCATAACCCTTTCCAATATATTCTGGAAACATTAACAGGACAAGAAGAACCCTGGGCATCAGCAGGAATTCTTAATAAAGAATAGAGCAAAATTTATAATGAATGGTGCACTGAAAATGTTAATTTCTTATATCAGCAATGGTGGAATTGACCTCTGTGAATGTCTGCTCTCAGCTTGTTAGTGGACAAAAATAATGACTTAAGCTCCAGAGTGGCTAGAGAGAAAATAAAATATTGGGCATGGATGCAAATTGGAAATATTTCACTTGCAATTCTAAATGGAGGGAGAGCAACGTGATTTTTTTAACGACAATCCCAGCAATATATTTATTTTTATTAATTCACGGATTGTGGGCGTCGCTGGCAAGGCCAGCATTTATTGCCCATCCCTAGTTGCCCTTGAAAAGGTGGTGGTGAGCCGCCACCTTGACCCGCTGCAGTCCGTGCGGTGAAGGTACACCCACAGTGCTGTTAGGGAGGGAGTTCCAGGATTTTGACCCAGCGACGATGAAGGAAGGCGGTATATTTCCAAGTCAGGATGGTGTGTGACTTGCAGGGGAACTTGGAGGTGGTGGTGTTCCCATGTGCCTTCTGCCCTTGTCCTTCTAGGTGGTAGAGGTTGCAGGTTTGGGAGGTGCTGCCGAAGAAGCCTTGGTGAGTTACTGCAGTGCATCTTGCAGATGGTGCAAACTGCAGCCACGGTATGCTGGTGGTGGAGGGAGTGAATGTTTAAGGTGGTGGATGGGGTGCCAATCAAGCGGGCTGCTTTTTGTGCAGATGGTGTTGAGCTTCTCGAGTGTTCATAATATTCATAATGTCAATTTTTTTTGGCCTTTTTCTTCTGCTTTTGCCTTCCCTGAAGAGACTGGGGGGCAAAATTTGGATGCTTTGCGCCTCCCATTAGCGCCCTCTTAGCGGCACTGCTAATGCTTCCCGTGAAATTCAGCGGGAGGTTAGTGTCGGTGGTAATCAATAGCACCGTGCACAGCGCCCCGCTCGCATCCCAGCAGTGAACCTTGGTAGTGCACCCTGAATTACCGCCAGACGCTATGTCTGACCGGGTCAGGGGGGCATACGTATGGCTGGGGCGGCGATAATTAAAAGGGAGATGCTGGGTGTCCATTTTTGATGCTGCCTGCCTGCCAGCACCTGCCCCCTCTGCCATCCCCGGCCTCCTCTGCTGCTCCCCCTCGGGGTGCCGGCCGCGCTCCGTCAGCCCGGCACTCCTCTTTTGCCGGCACCCCAATTCCTGGTGGCCCAGCTGAGCCACGGATCAGGCTGCGCAAAACCCCTCCCCTTTAATAAGGGGAGGAAGACCTGCAGTACCGCGACGTGCCACAGCGCGTGGCGCAGCGGCACGTAGCGCCGTGATATTCCCTGGTAGTGCCCCAAGAGGGCGGGGAGCGCTTCCAGTAGCGCCCAGCCTCCCTCTTGAGGCGCTACCAGTGAATTTTGGGCGCGGGGTCGTAGGGGGTGAAGATAGCGCCCCAAAGGGGGCGCGACCAAATTTTTGCCCCTTTGCTGGAGTGTGGTTTCATTGGTGGCCACAGCCTTCAGTTATTCATCTAACTGGTCATTTTACATGTGTGAGCCTTAGCACTGAGCGTTGATGGGCAATTTAACCATGGAGAGCATCACTGATGAGCATGCTTTTATCCCCATCCATCAGGATCATTTGGATAACAATCACCAACAGGGACCCTGGCTGGCTTTTCCCTTCCATAGGCTGTCAGCACTGAGGACAATTGGTGCAGCCCTACTCCTATCCCAGACGATATCAGCTAACTCAGCATAGATTAGGAAACCAATCTGGAACCCTCTTTTCTGTAGTGCTTAGTGCTTTATTGGGGCGTGCATTTACCGATTATGCCTTGAACCCACATCAAGTTATCATCTGAAGCCTATGCTAAAGTTTGTCAATAGGCTTTACTGCATATCCTACCACATTGAAAAAGATGCATCCTAACTAGGTTTTGCCATCAAGTCCAACACACAGAATTAATAATCAAGTCATAATTAGGACAACCTAACCTTTTTGATCTCTGGTATGGAAGGATATTCAAACAAGGGCCAACCCTAATTTATTGGAGGGAATAACATCTCTATGCATTTATTAGAAAACAACATATGTTCTCATATCAGGGGATGAGTGTTTTGATTGCTTGGAGTCAGATTTCTTTTATTGCTTTATATATTATTGTTGAACTGCTGCAGGGCCCCAGTGGAAACGAGCTTGTTCAGTTAAAGTAAATAGCCTGTTATATATTCTATCAGTAAATAAATAGATCACAAGTTATCTTAACCTGAATAAAACATTGGCAAGGTACCCTGGGGCTTACAGCACATTCACTTAAATCCAACAGCCTGCAAAGCAAAGTTATGGGTTTGGAGAAAATAGACCCCAAGAACAGTCATTTTGCAAGCTTCGCTGCAGTCTTAAGAGCTGTTCTTACACAAAATACACACATGCGGTAAATCTCAGAGCACAAGTTCAAGGAATGTAGCATTTGTTTTGGCATCAGCTTGTTTTAAAACAGGGTGCGGCAATGCCTGATAAATATTATGCTACAGAATTGCTCCAAGGACGTGGAGCGCCTTTTAAGATTAATAACATGCTATGTCACAGAAGGTTGAAGACAGTAGAAAGCTACACCATGCAATTCGTCTAATAAGCCCTGACATATGACATTCGCTTATGCACCTACAGAATAAATCAGCACAACAAGTTTTGCAAGTTTTGAAAGTCAGATGTGTAACCTGCCAGGTAATTTACATGCAAAGTGTATTCAGACACAGCTTTTGCACACTGATGATTTCCTCCCCTGGTGCAAAATTATACCACTGTAAATTGGATTTCAGATGTTTTGCAAATTCACAACTAAAAAAGTAATTACTGTGAGGAGGAAAAATTTGCTTCATTTCTGTTTTTCTTTAAGTCAGCATATTTGGCTCATAAAATATACATGTAGTTTTGTGCAGCATATTTCTTCTGTGGTAGGTGCCGCAAACAATTTCCATAATTTGATTAACAACTAACATGAAAATATTCTCGTTAACATGCAATTACAAACCAGGTTCTAAAGGCTTTGAAAGTACTCCAACCTGCACCCATTGCAGTATAAACATTTTGTGGTTGTCATATGTTTAGACAAACTTTGATTTATTCAGACTATTCGAGGCAATTCCCCCCCCAAATTTAAAAATGATATACGTTTTTGAAATAATAATCTTGGCCTGGTTCCAAGAGTGTTGAATTCTCAACTAGGATATTAACACTTTTAGCCCCTCGAGTTTGTTTGCTGTGGCTGGGCTGTGTGAGAGAGGGAATCAAAATTGTCTGGAGAGTCCCTTGCTGGTGTAAACCTAGACTACTCAATCTAACTAAACTGATCATCTATGTTCTTATCCCTGTAAATGATTCAGCAGCTCCACAGAAGGTTAAATTAAATCACCCACTTGTCTACTCTTACAGCTCTATGATCCCGTTACAGTGATTGATTGTTGGTGGATCTAAGAGAGATCCATAGAGATGCAAGGACTATAATGTAGACGTGGGCTTATATGTTGGAGAGAGAGGAATGAAATGCAAATACAAAGTTACAAATCCAAGTTTACCAAACAATCAATTTTGAAAATATGAAAAATGATCCCTGCCCCGGTTTTCATCATTGGATTTTTGCTACATCAGGCTTTCTGCAGAGTATTATCATGTCAACACTTTCCTGTCAGGTGTTGTACCATCACTGCTTTCATGTGAAGCACTTTCTTGGTGACATTGATAGTTAACAGTTGAATCATTGCAGAAAACAGATTAGCAAAACTGTTCGACCCGCAACAACACAAGTGTGTTGGATTTGCATTAGATGTTGAAATCCCAACCTTGAATGACATTCACACTGGAGCACCCTCTGCTGGACAGTCTCAGTCAAGAGAGGGAAGAATGACATGGGAATAGGATTGACACTGGCTTGGTTTTTGGACCAGACAATCTGGTTTTTGAGAGGGTTGTCCAGAAACATCTAAAAAGTAAATCAAACATCAATATTCTGGCTTTTAAAACAGATCACTAATGAAAGCATCAGAACTCGAGCCATGATTAAGATTCTGCCAGTTCCTATCCTGACCCTCGATCACATTTGGACTTAACATAAATGTGGAGGTTTACCTTTGCAGGAGATTTCTTCCTGTGCCAATCAAATGGCCTTCTTGTTAGGGCAACCAAGCAGTAAGATCATTAGTATGTGGGAATGTTTATAGCCCACAGAACAAAGAGAGGGAAAGTTACATCTCCTCTCCCAGAAAATAAAACACACTACAGACTTCTTTGATAACATTTGTTGTAGCTTCTGCAAAAACAGAGTATTTTAAATGAGCTAGATTAAGCTACATTATCAAAAATTCCAAGTTGCAAAAGTACTTCACAAGATAATAATTCTGCGTTACCAAATCTAGGTTGCAGATTAACAGCAGACGAACTATAGAGATGGAGGACATCCTAGGTTCCATCCTTTGACATTATTGAGTTTGTTCATTTTAGCTGGGATGGCAGTTGGCATCTTAAGAGTTGAAACAATGACCAGGGTTTCAGCTATTGATCGCTATCCAGCAACCCCTGCTAGAAGTGCGGTATCAGTTCAAAATTTATTGCCATGTACTACAAAAAAGGTTTTATAGATAAGACGTTAGGTGTTTGTATTTTATTCAAAGGAATGGTTGACCACCTGGGCTTGGGATAGTGCAGAAAGAAAAGCTTTTTACGGTACTAAGTTATGGAATTCTAGCCTGCGGAACTGTTTGATGCATTATGGCTGCGATTTTGCCGGTGCTCAGAGGGCGGGTTCGGAGGCGGGTCAGCTGTTAAATTCGAAATGATTGACGGCGGGTTGTGAACCCACCGCGAACCAGCCAACATGTGAGTTTCCAAAGTGTTGGGTCTGCGATTTCAGGACAGACCCGACACCAAGCGGCGGGGGAGGCATTTAAGATACTTAACTGCTTGTTAAGTGCTCGTTATCTACTATTTTGCCAGCCTTTTTCTATTTTGCCACATTTTCAATGTGTTTCACGTCTTTCGCAGATCACATCAGGTAGGTATGTCGGGAGTTCCAATGAGCTGAATAGTTCACAGCTGCAACTGCAGTATAAAAGCTAAACCCTCACATCTGTTCATGTTCAAATGTCAGAGGCTGTTGATTTGGAAGACACATTTGATATGTATTGAGGCTGTAAGTGTGTGTTGTAAACTTTATATGCACTGTCACCTCCTTGGAATAATCTCTCTCCCAATTGACTGACTGCTTCTAAGATCTCATCCTCAACTGCTATATATAACAGCAGAATGGGAACGATTTATACTCTGTCATCCTGGTCCTCAGAATCTGAAGGGGATCAGCCGCAGCAGCAGCAGAACCAGACACACCAGCATCACCAACAACAAGAGCACCAACCTTCTCCTCAACCACCTGATGCTGCACAGGGCAGAGGTTATCAGCACAGGGCTGCACCGCACCGCAGGAGATACCCCCAACACAGGGTTTACAGGCCGAGGATGAGCTTCCTCAACATGACTGAGCAGCAGTGCCAAAGGAGGCTGAGACTTTCGCGAGAGGCAGTCGCTGACATCTACACAATGCTGCACCAAGACCTGGAGCCCAGAGGAGTGGGTGGACACTCCTTACCAGTGGCTGTCAAAGTCACCACCGCCCTCAACTTCGTTGTGTCAGGATCCTTCCAGGGATCAGCAGCAGACATCAGCGGCATCTCCCAGTCGGCCGCCCACAGATGCATCACGCAGGTTACTGATGCCCTTTTTGCCAAGTCTGCCAATTACATCCACTTCTCCACTGATGAAGCAACTGTTACTGAGCGGGTGCTAGGCTTTGTCAATCTGGCTGGCTTCCCATGAGTGCAGGGCGTCATCGACTACACACATGTGGCCATCGGGGCACCCCATCAGAACCCAGCAGTACTTGTCAACCGCAAGGGCTTCCACTCCCTTAACGTTCAGCTGGGGTGCAACCATAGGAAGAGCATCATGCACGTATGAGCCAAGTTCCCTGGCAGCTGCCATGACTCTTACATCCTGCGCCAGTCCACTGTCCCTCAGCTCTTCGCACCGCCAAACAAACTTTCTGGCTGGCTTCTTGGCGACAAGGGCTATCCCCTGAAAATGTGGCTAATGTCACCATTGAGGAGGCCATCAAACAAGTCGCAGGAGTGTTACAGTCAAAGCCACATTTCCACCAGAAGTGTCATAGAGCAAACAATAGGGTTGCTCAAAATGCGCTTCAGATGCCTGGACAGATCTGGTGAAGCCCTACAGTATGCACCAGCCAGGGTCTCGAGAATCATCGTTGTCTGCTGTGCCCTGCACAACACCGCATTGCAGTGAGGTTCAGCGCTGCATGAGAAACAAAGTACAGAGGAGGGGGGGTGGGGGGGATGGAGGAGGACGAGCAGAATGAGGTTCCAGATAAGGAATACCTGGAGGAAGTGGCTGACCCAGTGCGACTAGCTCGCGAGCACATTGCTGCCCGTGATGCCAGGAATGGTCTAATCAATTCAAGATTCACCTAAATTTAAGCAGCACAGACATGCGGCTGCCACAGCCACATGAAGGTTGCCATGACCCCACTTCAACACCATAGAGCATCTCTACAATGAACTGTGCATTCCTTGAACTGTCACCACCATTGCTGGACATAAAAGGCATGCTCACCCTTCACTGCCCCACTTCAAATAGTGAGCACACATATGGTAACGAATTCAAACATTCACACAACATTACTTTATTACAACAAAATAAAAGAACAGAAATTTAACAATGATTTATAGCAAAACACCCAAGTGACTACCCTTGTGACTATTTATGTGGGAGCTTCCTTTTACACGTGCTTCTGCGTGGTGCTACCCCTGTAGCTTCACCAGATGTAGAGGCAGGCTGCTCACTTCCATGCTGCGCCTGCTTAGACGCCTATAGCAGTTGTCCTCTGGGTTTTGGACCCTGTGAGGGCCCCGCCAAAGTCTGCTCCTCTTGCGGCTGTGCAGGGGCAGACTCGGCCATCACTGTTCGGGGAGGTATCTAGGGCTCTGACCGAGGAGTTGGCAAGGGGATGGCAGTTTGAGCGCTTGGAGCGGAGCCCCCACTTCCATGTCCCCTCCCACCATCATCCCTCTCATGGGCCACCTGCACTTCTCTGCTAGCAAGTAGCTGAAGGGCACCTTACTACACATCAGTGGGGCCATGAGGACCTGTGTCTGTATTGACATTCCTCATAACAAGGACATCCATGAACCTCTGTGTAATTTATACAACATTGAAGGGACTACTTTGTTTTGCGGATGTACATCCTTAGTTGCGAGCGTATATAACAGACACGTATCGATTTGTATAGTCAGTGCCGAAGTTCCAGTTACCCAGCAAAGATCACTTGAAGTTACTCTCAGTCTCTGCTGCTTTATTATTTTATGTAGTTGTGTATAGCGGTATATGTGTCGGTGCAGGCTCGATGGGCCGAAATGGCCTCTATCTGCACTGTGGGGTTTCTGTGATTTCTGTGAAACACAACAAATTGGCGACGAGAATTATGAACCTACGTCTTCCTATTCTGGCATCGCATCCAGAGGACACCGAAATTTGGAAGAAAGGAGCGAGAAGGCAGAGAAAACGGAGCACGCTTGCTAAGCTAGGCAGGGGATACGTAAGTCAAGTGAAAAGTGCACAGGACTTGCATGACGCTAGCTAACTAGTAAAGAAAGAAAAACGGGTTTGGAAAATAAAAATGGCGATGATTGGCACTATTGCAGCATTTGATAGCAGCATTGAAGACTGGACAACTTACATTGAAAGAGTGGAGTTGTACTGTGAGGCTAATGGAGTGGAGGTAGAAAAGAAAACCACTGTTTTGCTGCGTGTTATTGGCGTAAAGACATATGGGCTGCTACGTAGTTTATTAACCCCTGGAAAGCCAGCAAACAAAACATTCAAACAAATAGTGGACACAATCCAAGCCCATTTAAGCCCCAAACCACTGCTCATAGCCGAAAGATTTAAGTTCCATAAACAGAACCAGAGTAAAAATGAAAGCATTTCTGAATATTTGGCAAAGTTGCGCAAATTATCAGAACATTGCCAATTTGGAGTGGACTTATCAGACGCATTGAGGGACAGATTTGTGTGTGGCATGCAAAGTGAAAGCACACAAAAGAAGCTCCTGTCTGAAAAAGACCTCACATTGGAGAAGGCTCTAAGTATTGCAATATCAATGGAAGCAGCAGCACGTGGCGCTTTAGAAATTCAACAAAAATCTCTGGAATATTCAACTAATAAAATGTCACTGAAACAAGAAAAGAAGTGCTATTGCTGTGGCAAAATGTCACATGACCACAATGACTGTTGGTTTAAAGATAAAGACTGCAGACAATGTGGCAGACAAGGGCACATTGAAAGAGTCTGCAAAGCAAATAAGAAGCCGAAAACTGATACAATACAGAGTAACAAAAAGGTACATCAAGTGACTGAAAACAAGAAACCTTTCAAAGATAGATACAAGAAGGTACACCACGTGACTGGAGACAGTTCAGATAAAGAAAAAAGTGACACAGACTCAGAGGAAGAGGATCTGGCTTGTCTAAAACTACAGTGTGACAGGGGATCACAGAATAATATGGGTTACTCCAGAAGTGGCAGGAGTTAGGCTGAAAATGGAGTTGGACACAGGCTCAGCTTTAACAGTGATCTCTGTACATGACCACAAACGACTGTTTTCACACATACCGCTAAGGCCAACTAAAGTACTGTTAAAGACATACACAGGACAAAGAGTGTGCCCCAAAGGTAAAATAAAAGTGACAGTGACATACAAAGAAAAAAAAAATACTGCAATTGAACCTCTATGTAGTGGAAAATGGAGGACCACCATTACTGGGACGCAAATGGCTCAGGAAAATACAGTTGGATTGGCACACCAAGCACTGTTTGTGTCAGCAAAGGAGGACAGCAACGCCACTCCTGAGAGACTGTCACAAATACTCTCTGACTCTCAGGAAGTGTTCAAGAAGGGAATAGGAACACTTAAGGGCATGAAAGCAAAAATTACGATTGAGGAGAATGCAAATCCAAAGTTCCACAAGGCCAGACCAGTGCCTTATGCAATTCGCCCTTCAGTAGAAGCAGAGCTGGAGAACTTGGAGCAATTAGGGGTCCTGTCCAAGGTGGATTGGAGTGAATGGGCCACACCTATAGTTCCAGTGATGAAGAAAACCTCCAGCACAAAACCAGGAAAGCCAAGAAAAGTGCGCATCTGCGGAGACTTTAAGGTGACTGTTAACCCAGTCCTCCACACAGTACAGTACCCATTACCTCGCATTGAGGACCTCTTTGCTTCCCTGTCAAGAGGGGAATGCTTCACAAAGATTGACTTGGCCCAGGCCTATCTCCAAATGGAAATTGATGATGCATCAAAGAAGTACCTGACAATAAATACACACAAAGGTCTTTACCAGTACAATTGGCTGGTATTCGGAATAGCATCAGCTCCTGCAATCTGGCAAAGGGCAATGGACCAAGTCCTGCAGGGGATCCCAGGTACTCAGTGTTATCTTGATGACATCATCATTACTGGCAAGAATGACAACGACCACCTTTCCAACCTTGAACAGGTGCTCATCAGGTTACAGGAGTATGGGCTCCGAGCGAACTGAGACAAGTGTGAGTTTTTCAAAAAGGAAATCTCATATTGTGGACATGTGATTGACAAGGACGGTTTACACAAGTCTCCAGGTAAGATTGAAGCTGTGATTAATGCACCAACACCTGAAAATGTGTCTCAGTTGAGATCATATCTTGGACTGGTGAACTACTGTCACAAGTTCTTGCCCAACCTATCCACAGTGTTACATCCAAAAATGCACTGCTACAGACAGGGTCACAATGGAAGTGGAGTGACAGCTGTGAACAAGCTTTTCAAGAGAGTAAAAGACTCATTACTTCAGAAGAGGTGCTAGCTCACTTTGACCCATTCTTACCTATTCGACTGGCATGTGATGCTTCACCCCATGGCATTGGTGCCGTGTTGTCACATAAGTTCCCAGACGGCTCAGAAAGACCAATAGCCTTTGCCTCAAGATCATTGACTACAGCTGAATGCAATTATGCACAGATTGACCGAGAAGCCCTCAGCCTTGTGTGGGGAGTCAAGAAATTCAACCACTACTTGTATGGTCAACAGTTTACACTGTTAACTGACCACCAGCCTCTCGTTTCAATCTTCAACCCAAGGAAGGGCGTTCCAGTGATGACGGCACAACGGCTGCAACGATGGTCACTCTTCCTAGGGGCTCACCTGTATGATATTGAATACAAGGGGACCAAGCAACATGGCAACGCTGACGGTTTGTCACGTTTACCACTGCCGACCTCAGAGAGAACTACAACAGTTGACTCAGCAGAGGTATTTCACACAACAATGGTTGAGCAGCTACCAGTGACAAACTCCCTCACTGAAAGAGAAACACGCAATGACCCTACATTGTCAAAAGTTTATGACATCACTGTGAAGGGATGGCCAGCGCATGGTGACTCATTGTTTCCAGCATTCTCAGCTAGGAGGGTGCAGTTATCAGTGTGTCGGGGAACACTGATGTGCGGCTCACGAGTTGTAATTCCTCCCAAGCTTTGTAACCGAGTGCTAGATGAACTGCATGAAGGCCACTTAGGTACGGTAAAGGTGAAAAGCCTTGCCCGTGGATACGTGTGGTGGCTGGGAATTGACAAACAGATCGAGGACCTGACAAAGAGCTGCTCAGGATGTCAAAAGGTCCAGAACGCATCACCACAAGCCCCTCTCCATCCATGGGAATGGCCCTCATCACCATGGCAACGTATGCACATCGACTTTGCTGGACCGTTCATGGACTCCATGTTCTTGATTGCAGTCGATGCACATTCCAAATGGCCCGAGGTCATTAAAATGAAATTAACCACATCTGAAAAGACCATTTCAGTTCTGAGGACCATGTTCGCTAGAAATGGCCTACAAGAACAAATCTTGCACAGACAATGGACGACAATTTGTCTCTGACGAATTCCAAGGTTTCATGAGGAAAAATGGAATCAAGCACTACACATCTGCCCCATACCATCCAGCTACAAATGGCTTGGCAGAAAGATTCGTACAGACTTTCATGAAGGCCTTCAAAGCAATGTACAGCGAGAATCTACCACTGCAACACAAGATAGACAATTTTCTCTTTGCTTATCGGAATGCAGTACACGCAGCCACTAATCAGACTCCAGCGATGATGTTTCTGAACAGGAACCTGAGATCTCACATGGACCTTCTTAAACCGAATGTACGTTGGGATGTAGAGAACAAACAGTTCAAACATTTGAATGCTAAGCCAACAAGAAGCTTCAGTGTGGGACAGTCAGTTCTTGCTCGTGATTTCCGGACGGAAAAGTGGCAACCAGGGACAATATCCACAAGAGAGGGACCACTGATGTATACTGTAATATGGGAGAGAATGTTTTGAGATGTCATGTGGACCAAATTCTGGATGTTCAGGTGGAAAACACCCCTAAACCTCGCCCAGACTCACCTGACATGGAAACAGACACTCCTGATTCATCAGCATCAGCACCAGCCTCATCCACAGCTGAGAGCTCTACCTGTGCTGATAGCTCACCTGATGCAACTGTACCTGTACAGTCTCATTCCCCAAAGCAAAAGAGTCTGGAGAGACGTTACCCAGAGAGGCAGAGGAGGCATCCCCAGAGACTTGACTTGTAAAAGGGCTGTTGACAAAATAAAATGTTATGTTGGAATTTGAATTTTGTTACTTTTAAGAAAACAAAAAGGTTACTGTAAAGACAGGCTCTGTATGTTAATTATAGAAATTTTGCGTTAATATACTATTAAACTAAAGGGGGAGGAAGTGTAATGTATACAACATTAAAGGGACTACTTTGTTTTGTGGATGTACATCCTTAGTTGCGAGCGTATATAACAGACGCGTATCAATTTGTACAGTCAGTGCCGAAGTTCCAGTTAACCAGTAAAGATCACTTGAAGTTACTCTCAGTCTCTGCTGCTTTATTATTTTATGTAGTTGTGTATAGCGGTACAACCACAACACTCTGGTTTCTCTCCTCGATAGATGCCCATCTATCCTCCATAGCTGGCCATCTATTTAGAAGAGTCACCATGTTCTCCTGAGTCTGGCGATTTATGTCCTCCATGGAGGTACCCACATTTGCCATGGCGTTGCTCATATTTGAGATGGACCCCTCCATTCTCTGCACACTCGCAGTCACCGTGGTTGCAAACCCAGTCAGAGCCTCCTGCACTTGTTCCTGAAGCTCCAGGACTGCTCTCTTGAAGTGTCGTAACCTACAAGGCTAGAGACCAAGAGCTGGAAAGTGGGATTAGGCTGGATAGCTCGGTTACAACCGGCACAGACATGATGGGCTGAATGGCCTACTTCTATGCCGTTATTTTCTAAGATTCTTTGTGTTATAATTCTGCATTATGCAAAGTGATGTGTTGAACTGGCTACCAAATGGGCAAGAGTAACAAGAGTTCACGTTAATTATTCAATGGTATAAGCTAACTGATTAATACACTGCCAGGTGTGGAACTGAGAAGCACCGACCAGGACGGTCCCTGTTTCTATCGTCAAGGCTTATCTCAGCTAGGGTGGCAGGACAGACACTACAATCGGACTCAATGCCCCTGCGTTAGGAAGGGCAATATTCAGCCAAGCCTCCCACTCCTGATCACGATCCAGTGATGCCTGCTAGAAAGCGTTTAGAATAGATGGATAAAAAGAAAAGAAAAGAAAGAAAGAAAGACTTGCATTTCGACAACGCCTTTCACGACTGTTGTGTATGTCCCTTTAAGGGAATAACTGGTCTCAGACTGCAGTACCGGCAGTGACCACCCCTGTATAAAAGGCCCTAGCAGGCTTCTGTAGTTTCAGTTTCCAGGTTGTCTCCATTCAGTAAAGATTTGTTAAACCAACTCCTGCATTCTGTGTCTCCATTAACACACGGATCTAATACTGGCGACGAGTAAGAAACAAACTTACCTGCAACTTGGCAGCACCTCAGATGACGTTATTGAAGGTCGAAGCCAGAAGAAAGAAAAAAAAATAATCCAAAGAAACTCGAGAAACGGGCGTCGACCGTGGGCAACCGCCCTCCAAATCATTGGATTGAAAACTTGCATGAGAGACTGTCAAGAGCCAGGCTTGGTTCTCCAGTCTGTGGTTTCCCAGCTAATCGGGCTGGTGGCAGGTAGTGCACTGATCCTTCCTGGGCTGCGGCGGGCTGGAGCTCGATCGGGTGGCTCTGCAACGGGGCCGGGCAGCGAGTCGGGAAGCAAAGAGAGAGAGAGAGGGTGGAGCACACAGGGCGCGGCCGGTGCTTCGAAGCCGGGCAGCGTTCGGACCTAAGAAGAGGGAGGGAAGCGTCCCAGAGGGTCCGCTCCACGACGGGAACGGTTCTTCAATTAACGGAGCAAATATTGAAGCGCGTAGAAAAACAAAAATACCGCGGAGAACAGCGTTGGCAGCAGCGGCAGTGGCGGAAAAGCGCGGGAGGCGCCATCTTAACTTGGCGGAGAAGAAGGAAAAGCGCGGGAGGCGCCATTTTGATCCATCGGGGATGAAGGAAAAGTGCGGGAGGCACCATTTTAGATTTTTAAGATGCCAAAGACTGGCGATAACACTGCCTTCGATAATGCAATAGAAGACTGGACCACGTATGTGGAAAGAGTCAAGGTATATTGTGAGGCAAACGAAATAGCCGATGAGAAAAAGGCATCGGTATTGCTAAATTTAATGGGCGCAAGAACGTGCGGACTATTGCGGGACCTGATTACTCCAGCCAAACCGAAGGCGAAGAGTTTTAACGAAATTGTTGCTATCCTACAGGAACACCTAAATCCTACACCGCTGCTGATTTACATCCCAATAACGGTGGTCCACCATCTTGCAGAATGTAGAGATACAATTTCTGTATTTTCTTGCCGTTGTATTCGACAGGCACCCTTATTTTTCCTCTGGGGTATACTTTTTGCCCCGTATACGTCCTCAAGACAATGGATGTCTCTCTCAAGGGTATGTGTGAGGATAGCCGCTCGTAGTCTCGTCGATTCATGATGGTTAGAGCTGATCCTGTATCCAATTTCATTTTGACTTGGGACCCTGCTATCGTGAGGGTGACCCAAATGGCTCAGTGATCCTCTTTTGCGATTATGTTGTGAAGTTTGAGACAGCTTGGGATGTAAATGGATCAGAAAGATAAGTTTAGACTGGCACTCCATTTAGCAGAAAGATTTAAATTCCACAGGAGAAATCAGCATAAAAATGAGAGCAATGCTGATTACCTTACGGAACTACGCAAGCTATCAAAGCACTGCCAGTTCGGAGCAGGACTGGCAGATACCTTACGGGACAAATTTGTCTGTGAACTCCTGAGTGAAGGAACCCAGAAGAGGTTACTCTCAGAAAATGAGCTGACGCTAGATAAGGCTTTCAGCGTGGCAGTATCGTATGAAGCAGCAGTAAGGGGAGCTGCGGAAATACAACAAAAGCCACAGGAATACGGCACCCACGAAATGACACGGGGATTTGCATAATGGTATCGCTGCGGCAGAACAAACCATGACCAGAAGGACTGCTGGTCCAAGGACAAAATATGCAGGCAATGCGGAAAGATGGGACACATTGCACAAGTTTGCAGGTCTGGGAAGAAGACCAACGACAACAAAAAGGCTACTAAGGAACCGTACAGGAAAGTACAAAAGATGACGGACAGTAGTTCCGAAGACCAGATGAGCGATAGTGAATCCGGGAACAAGAGACTAAGCTGTCTCAAACTTCACAACATAATCGCAAAAGAGGATCACTGAGCCATTTGGGTCACCCTCACGATAGCAAGGTCCCAAGTCAAAATGGAATTGGATACAGGATCAGCTCTAACCATCATGAATCGACGAGACTACGAGCGGCAATCCTCACACATACCCTTGAGAGAGACATCCATTGTCTTGAGGACGTATACGGGGCAAAAAGTATACCCCAGAGGAAAAATAAGAGTGCCTGTCGAATACAACGGCAAGAAAATACGGAAATTGTATCTCTACATTCTGCAAGATGGTGGACCACCGTTATTGGGATGTAAATGGATCAGAAAGATAAGTTTAGACTGGCACTCCATTCAGGCACTGACGGTGGCTGGTAAAAAGGATGACGACGTCACTCCTGGACGATTGTCAACAATCTTAGCTGACGCCAAAGAGGTATTTCAACAAGAACTGGGCACTCTTAAAGGCGTAACCGCCTCGATAAAAATAGAGGAGAATGCAATTCCCAAGTCTTTCAAAGCAAGACCGGTACCATATGCAATTCGCCCAGCCGTCGAGGCAGAGCTGGAGAATCTGAAGAATGCAGGCGTGTTATCTAAGGTAGACTGGAGCGAGTGGGCGACACCCATCGTTCCTGTCATGAAGAAAACGTTAAACAATAAGTCTGAGGAGCCAAGGAAGGTTCGCATCTGTGGGGACTTCAAGGTGACGGTGAACCCAGTCCTTCACACAGTACAATATCCTCTTCCAAGGATAGAAGATATCTTCGCCTCACTATCTGGAGGGAAGCGTTTTACAAAAATTGACCTAGCACAAGCATATTTGCAGATGGAGGTTGAAGAATCCTCTAGGAAGTATCTCACAATAAACACTCACAAAGGTCTTTACCAGTATAATCGACTGGTATTCGGAGTAGCATCAGCTCCGGCGATATGGCAAAGAGCGATGGAACAAGTCCTGCAAGGGATTCCGGGGACTCAGTGTTACTTGGACGACATCCTAGTGACAGGTGAAGATGACAGTGAGCACCTTGCCAACCTAGAGCAGGTGCTCACAAGACTACGTGAACATGGGCTACGAGCCAATCGCCCCAAGTGTGAGTTTTTTAAGAAACAGATATCGTATTGTGGCCACGTGATTGATGAAGAGGGGTTGCATAAGTCCCCTGACAAAATTGAAGTGGTAGTTAAGGCTCCAGCGCCTGAAAATGTGTCGCAACTGAGGTCATTCCTCGGATTGGTGAATTACTACCATAAGTTTTTGCCAAATTTGTCCACAATTCTGCATCCACTGAACGCCCTACTATGAACGGGAGTAGCATGGAAATGGAGCGATGAGTGTAAGTGGGCCTTTCAGAAGAGTAAGGACCTAATCACTTCAAGAGATGTATTGGCTCACTACAACCCATCACTACCGATAAGACTGGCGTGTGATGCGTCTCCCTACGGCATTGGGGCGGTACTGTCACATAAATTCCTTGATGGTTGAGAGAGGCCGATAGCTTTTGCGTCACGCTCGTTAACTTCAGCCGAGCGTAACTACGCCCAGATTGACAGAGAGGCCCTCAGCCTGGTGTGGGGGGTGAAGAAGTTCAATCACTACCTGCACGGTCAGAAATTTACTCTACTAACTGATCATCAACCTCTTGTCTCCATTTTCAACCCTCAGAAGGGCGTACTGATAATGACGGCACAACGGCGACAGAGGTGGTCCCTTTTCCTAGGGGCACACCAATATGACATCGAGTGCAAAGGAATTAAACAGCATGGGAATGCTGATGGATTGTCACGCCTACCATTGCCGACGGTGGAAGAAGAACTGGCAGTGGATCCAGTGGAGTTATTCCACTCGACTATAGTCGAATGTCTCCCTGTGACGAATGCAAACATAGAAAAGGAAACACTGTGGCGTTGCCACATTGGAGAAACACTGTGTGTATGTAGATAAACCTGTATAATCCCCTTTTAACTGCTGTATTCCCCTCCCCCCGCAAGACAGTTGCAAGCTGAGAGGAATAAGGCATGTTCAGACTTGCCTGCTGCTGAGAGAAGGAAATCCAATCAGGTTCCAGCAGGTGCCCAATCCGTGAGTCATCACAGGTTCGCGGGCTTTACGAATTCAGTACTGTATTGTGAGAGTTGGAGTAAAGACCTATTTCTTGTAGCTCGCTGTGTTGCCTATCTCTTTACGCGGGAGACCGTAGTCCCCCACATTGGTGACCCCGAATGTCGGCGGCTGAAGCCCCCGACTCACGCAGCCCTACAGAGGCCAGCAACGACCCGACGGCAACCAGCAGCAGCCCGATGTCGGCCGGCACCGCGTCCTTGAAGCTCCCCACCTTCTGGGAACACCAAGCACCAGCTTGGTTCGCGCACTCGGAGGCCCAATTCACCCTTCGCAGGGTTCAAGACGATGAAGAAAGGTACCTCCACGTAGTCTCAGCACTAGCAAGCTCCACCGCCGCCGAGATTCTCAACCTGCTGGGGAACCCACCACAGACCGGCAAGTACTCAACCATTAAGGGCCGCTTGCTGCAGGCTTACGGCCTGTCCAGGGAGGAGAGGGCCCACAGGCTTCTCTCACTACCAGGCCTCGGCGACTCTACCCCGACCCAGTTGATGAGCAGAATGCTTGCGCTCCTGGGCTCTGAACCGCAGTGCTTCTTGTTTCGGGCCCTTTTCCTCAGCCTGCTTCCTCAGCAGGTACAGACTGCCCTCGCGGGGTCCCCGATCACGGACTGCGTACAACTGGCAGCCGCCGCGGACAAAGTCTTCGCCGTCGCCCAACTCGGCTGTGCAGCCGCGAGGCACCCCGACACCACCGAGCGCGCGCCGCCATGCCAGGCCGCAGAACTATGCTACTACCACGCGCGTTTCGGCCACAAGGCCCAACGCTGCAGAGCACCCTGCTCTTTCGATCAAACCAAGATGGCCGCCCGGCCCAACGCACCAGCCCCGCGCTGCCGCC
Source organism: Somniosus microcephalus (assembly GCF_052327205.1). Classification (NCBI taxonomy): domain Eukaryota; kingdom Metazoa; phylum Chordata; class Chondrichthyes; order Squaliformes; family Somniosidae; genus Somniosus; species Somniosus microcephalus. Next base: position 24,122,861 of record NC_141012.1, read on the forward strand.
TAGGCCCGCTCGACCGCACCCCCGCCGCCACGATGGCCATCGGTGCCGCAGCTAAACTGCTGTACATAACCGACTCCCTTTCAGGGCGCAGATTCCTTTGCGACACCGGAGCCCAATGCAGCATAATTCCTGCCTCCCAGCTCGACATCCAGGCAGGCCGCAGCGGCCCACCCCTCGTGGCGGCAAATGGCGCAGCCATCGCTACTTTCGGAAAGCGACGGGCCGAGGTTTGTTTCAATGGCCAGCGATTTACGTGGGATTTCGTGATGGCCTCGGTGGCACATCCCTTGCTGGGCGCCGATTTTCTTTGCGCCCACGGACTCCTGGTCGACGTCCATGACAGGCGCCTGATCGACGCAGCAACTTTCGCTTCACTGGCCTGCCAGCAGAGCAACAGACCGGCCCTCGTCGGGTCCTGCTCCGCCCCGGCGCATGACGACTACGCCCGCCTACTCGCAGATTTCCCGAGGCTCACACAACCGACCTTCTCAGCCGCGGCAGCCAAGCATGGGGTCGAGCACCACATTGCCACTACGGGACCACCAGTGTTCGCCCGAGCCAGACGTCTGGACCCAGCCAAGATGGCGGTGGCCAAGGAAGAATTCAGCACGATGGAGAAACTGGGCATCATCCACCGCTCGAACAGCCCCTGGTCGTCCCCCCTCCACATTGTGCCCAAGCCGGGTGGTGGCTGGCGCCCCTGCGGCGACTACAGACGGCTCAATGATGCCACCACGCCCGATAGATACCCCATTCCGCACATCCAAGACTTCTCGGCACACCTAGCAGGAAAGTCCATCTTTTCCAAGGTCGACCTGATTCGCGGCTACCATCAGGTCTCCGTCCACCACGCAGACGTCCAGAAGACGGCGGTCATCACCCCCTTCGGACTGTTCTACTTCCTGCGCATGCCCTTCGGGCTCAAGAACGCCGCACAGGCCTTCCAACGGCTCATGGACTCCGTCCTATGGGACCTGAGCTTCCTGTTCATCTATCTGGACGATATCCTCGTGGCCAGCACTAGCAATGCCGAGCACATCGCGCATTTGCGCTCCCTTTTCCAGCGCCTCAGCCAACACGGGCTAATCGTCAACCCGGCCAAATGCCAGTTCGGAGCAGCCCAAATTGACTTTCTCGGCCACAGAATCTCGCCAAGGGGAGCCATTCCCCGACCTTCCAAGGTGCAGGCGGTGGCGGACTTTCCCCAGCCCACCTCGGTCAAGGCGCTGCAGGAATTTTTGGGGATGGTCAATTTCTATCACCGTTTCGTGCCCAAGGCCGCCTCACTCATGTGCCCCCTCTACGAAGCCACCAGGGGCAAAACGGGCAAAGAGCAACTCACCTGGTCCAGCGAGATGGCGACAGCCTTCCACCAGACCAAAAGCGCCTTGGCCAACGCCACACTACTGGCCCACCCCATCCCAGGCGCCAAGATTGCCCTCACCACGGACGCCTCGGATTACGCCATCGGCGCCGTCCAGCAACAGTGGGTCGAAGGCGCGTGGCAGCCACTGGCATTTTTCAGCCGACAGCTGCGCAAGAACGAGCAGGCCTACAGCACATTCGACAGAGAGCTCCTGGCCCTGTTCCTGGCAATCCGGCACTTCCGTTTCCTCCTGGAAGGCCGGCCGTTCACCGCATTCGTGGACCACAAGCCGCTCACTTTCGCCATGGCCAAAGTAACCGAACCCTGGTCCGCGCGCCAACAGCGCCAACTCAACTTCATCTCGGAGTTCACCACGGACATCCACCACGTCGCCGGCAAGGACAATTTGGTGGCCGACTGCCTCTCAAGACCCTCGCTCCACGCAGTGCACCTGGGCATCGACTACGCCAGCATGGCGAGAGACCAGGCCGCCGACGCGGAGATCCAGGCCCTCAGGACGTCAACCACCAGCCTCACCCTGGCCGACATCCACTTCCACGCAGCCGGCACAACTCTCCTGTGCGACGTCTCAGTCCCCTCGCCTAGGCCGGTCGTCCCATCCGCCTGGCGCAAGTGAGTTTTCGACATCATCCACGGCCTCTCACATGCAGGGATGCGTGCGTCTCAGAAACTCATGTCCGCCAAGTTCGTCTGGCCTGGACTCCACAAGGATGTGAGAGACTGGACCAACACATGCGTGGCGTGTCAGCGCGCTAAGGTCCAGCAGCACACCAAGGCGCCATTGGAGTGTTTCCCGGTGCCCGAGAGGCGTTTCGACCACGTCCACATCGATCTGGTAGGCCCCTTGCCGCCGTCGCACGGTTTCACACACCTGCTCATGATCGTTGACCGCACCACCAGATGGCCCGAGGCAGTTCCCCTCGCGTCCACCACCACGACCGACGTCGCGCAAGCATTCGTCTCGACATGGGTGGCCCGGTTCGGCGTGCCGACCGACATATCCTCGGACAGAGGCCCCCAGTTCACCTCCCACTTGTGGAATGCCATCACCGCCGTCCTCGGCACCAAGTTGCACAGGACAACAGCCTACCACCCGCAGGCCAACGGGCTCTGCGAGCGCTTTCACCGTTCCTTGAAAGCCTCCCTCCGCGCCAGCCTGGCCGACACCAGCTGGATCGACAAACTACCCTGGGTCCTCCTGGGATTGCGCACCGCGCCCAAAGAGGACCTCCGCGCCTCCGCGGCCGAGATGGTCTATGGCCAACTGCTCAGAGTACCAGGCGACTTCCTCCCCCTGACAACGGAGCCGTGGTCGGCCGCCAGACAGCTTTCCCTGCACCAGGACGTGGCCCAGCAATTCCGTCCAGTGCCCACTTCGCAACACGGCCTGCAGCCGTCCTACGTGCCTCGAGACTTACGACATGCGGAGTTCGTCTTCGTGCGCTGGGATGCGCACAGAGGCCCGCTGCAGGCAACATACACCGGCCCCTTCCCAGTATTGGAGATGGGGGATAAAGTTTTTCTTATCGACGTCGGCGGGAAGCCGGACCTTATTTCAGTAGACCGCCTCAAACTGGCGCACCTGGACCTCAGCTTCCCGTTTCGGCCGACTCTTCCCCCACGGCGGGGCAGACCTCCCGCGTTGGCGGCAGCCCCACAAGAGGACCAAGACACGCCAGAACCTTACTTCCTGGCCGCCGCCCCACCTTCGCCGGCAGCCCGTCCAGCCAGCCCACCGGCAGACCAGCCGCCAGACCAGCCGACGAACCAACCGGCCGACCTCCCAGACAGCCCTCCTCACATGCCAGATGGCTATTACAGCCGCTACGGCCGCTTGGTCAAACCTCCGCAGAGACTGACTTTTACAGTTAACGAGGATTCTGGGGGGGCGTATGTGGCATTGCCACATTGGGGAAACACTGTGTGTATGTAGATAAACCTGTATAATCCCCTTTTAACTGCTGTATTCCCCTCCCCCCACAAGACAGTTGCAAGCTGAGAGGAATAAGGCATGTTCAGACTTGCCTGCTGCTGAGAGAAGGAAAACCAATCAGGTTCCAGCAGGTGACCAATCCGTGAGTCATCACAGGTTCGCGGGCTTTACGAATTCAGTACTGTATTGTGAGAGTTGGAGTAAAGACCTATTTCTTGTAGCTCGCTGTGTTGCCTATTTCTTTACACGGGAGACCGTAGTCCCCCACAACACGAAATGACCCGACACTCTCCTGGGTCTATGATTTAACGGTGAAGGGATGGCCAGCACATGGCAAACCACTGCTGCCAGCATTCTCGCCGAGAAGAGAACAGCTGTCAGTGTGCAGAGGAACCTTGATGTGTGGATCCAGAGTAGTAATTCCACACAAATTGAAGGATAGAGTGCTCAATGAGCTTCATGAGGGTCATCTGGGAGGGGTAAAAATGAAGAACTTAGCCAGAGCGTTTGTGTGGTGGCCGGGAATCGATAGAGAAATCGAAGAGATGACCAAGAGCTGTACAGGATGCCAGAAGGTCCAAAACACCCCACCACAAGCCCCTCTACATCCATGGGAGTGGCCCTCATCTCCATGGCAAAGGGTGCACATTGATTTTGCTGGTCCCTTTATGGACTCGATGTTTTTAATTGCGGTGGATGCACATTCAAAGTGGCCAGAGGTAATAAAAATGTCCTCAACCACCACAGAAAAAACTATCACAGTCTTACGAACCATATTCACCAGGAATGGGCTGCCTGAACAGATTTGCTCTGACAATGGACCACAGTTTGTGTCTGAAGAGTTCCGGAGGTTCTTAAAGAACAATGGTGTTAAGCATTACACATCCGCCCCATATCATCCAGCCACTAATGGATTGGCCGAGAGGTTTGTTCAAACATTCAAGAAGGCTATCAAGGCAATGTGTAATGAAGATATACCCCTACAACACAAGGTGGATAACTTCTTGTTTGCCTACCAGAATGCGACACATGCGGTTACCAACCAAACTCCAGCCATGATGTTCTTCAATCGAAGACTACGATGCCGCTTGGATTTGGTTAAGCCAAACGTCAGAAGAGATGTGGAGAACAGGCAGTTTCAGAATATGAATGAAAGGCCGACCAGGAGTTTTAAGATAGGTCAACCAGTTTTGGCCCGGGACTACCGCACAGAGAAATGGCAGCCAGGAACGACCTGTACACGGCAAGGACCTCTAATGTATACAGTGGATGTTGAAGAGAGCATTGTAAGACGCCATGCTGACCAGATTCTAGAGTCACTGGAAAACGTCAACTCCACACCACGATCTGATACACCTGGCGATGAAACCGAAGTATCAATTGCATCTTCCGCCGAATCGGTGATATTGGAAGCAGACGAACCAAACAACGACATTGATCCCGACTCAACCTTGCCAGAAGAACCTGATATCCCAAAGAGGCATTATCCAGACAGAATCAGGAAGCCTCCTCAAAGACTGAACTTATAATTGCTTAACTTCAACCAATGTATCTAGCAACCGTAATTGTAATTGTAATTAGTTATTATTTAGTTGTTAAATGAATGTTATGTACTGTTTATCTAAAAGGGGAGGAATTGTTGTGTATGTCCCTTTAAGGGAATAACTGGTCTCAGACTGCAGTACCGGCAGTGACCACCCCTGTATAAAAGGCCCTAGCAGGCTTCTGTAGTTTCAATTTCCAGGTTGTCTCCATTCAGAAAAGACTTGTTAAACCAACTCCTGCATTCCGTGTCTCCATTAACACACGGATCTAATAACGACCACCGGATGTCTCAAAGCGTTTTACAGCCAATGAATTACTTTTGGAGTGTAGTCACTGTTGTAATGTGGGAAACACGGCAGGCAATTTGCACACAGCAAGGTCCCACAAACAGCAATGTGATAATGACCAGATAATCTGTTTTTTTGTTATGTTGGTTGAGGGATAAATATTGGCCAGGACACTGGGGATAACTCCCCTATTCTTCTTTGAAATAGTGCCATGGGATCTTTTACATCCACCTAAGAGAGCAGACGGGGCCTCGGTTTAATGTCTCGTCCGAAAGACGGCACCTCCGACAGAGCAGAGCTAGGAGCGTCCTGCGGCCTCCGACGCGGACTCTCCACTGCAGTCCCTGTCTCCACCATCTGCTCTTGTTCACTTGTGACTTGAGATACATCAGGTGACAACATTACCCTATCTCGCAATGACCCACCAAGGTGTGCGTCTCTGCGCTGGTGCTGGCTGCACTCATTCCTGCTGACGCTGCTCCCTCAGAGGCTGGAGCATCCTCTGAGAAGTCCTCCTGTTCTTCCTCCTGGACAATGGGGGGTGGGGGGGAGGGGCTCCTGATGGTCCTATGGGAGAGTAAAGACATGAGTTAGACATGTGATATGTAGATTGCAGACACATCCCATTGTGCACATGTTGAGCATTCAATTTCTATTGACATCAGATCTCGTATGAGTCACTCATGAATGCCAAATAAGATGGATGGAAAATTATTCTGTCACCAGTTTGTTCGACTGAGCCCGTCTTTCTGTCCCCCACTTCAAGCTGGTCAACTGCTCCTGAAATGTCAAGAGCAGCCTCCTCAGCGTGGATGAGCTGAGCCAACGATGGTGATCCTCTTCCTGTTCTCTCCCTCTCCCTCTTATTGTGGGCTCTCTTTTCCTGCAATGAGGGAAAGAAGTGCTGTTTTAGTGAGACTGATGGAATGAGTGTAAAGAATGGACAGGATAGATGTTTAGAGGGAGACTATGATGGAGTGGGGTGCCAATACCAAGTTTCCTCCTTTTCAGTTGTTAGTTGTTGTCATTGCATAACATTGACGGTGGGTGTAAGGGGTGCATAGTAAGATGGGGATGTGATTCTTTACATAGGGAGAGATGGATGGGTGATGCTGCAAGGGATGTTGGGGTGAGTTAGGATGTGCAGGAGTAGGGTTGGCAATGCAGAGTGATGGGGATGTGATGACAGGCACAGCAGAATGAAGGTAAGTGTGCTTTTATACTCACTTTTCCTGAACACAAGAGATCATTGAACCTCTTCCTACATTGGACTCAGGTGCGAGTAAACACACACCTTGCATTCAACGCCTCAGCTATTTTCAGCCAGGCTGCCTTTGTCTGCTGAGGAGGTTTCCTCCTTCAATCCCCAGGGACCAGTACCTCCCTACGTCCTCTGACTCCCTCCACAAGAACATGGAGGGAGTCATCATTGAAGTGTGGAGCAGCCTTTGGTCTCTCTGCAGACATCATTCAAAGCACCAGCACTCAGGAGCATTGAAACTAAAGTGAGAGCAAATGGGGACATGGCCACCCTTAAATACACCGACTGCAAACACATCATCAGTGGAGCTCAGCAGACCCATTAGGCCAGGTAACGCGCTCGCGGGCTTGACAAGCCCAATCTATGGAAATTGTTTGCGCAGAGCGGCTGCAGCCGGGAGCGGGACCGGAACCTGCCAACTACCTCTCCCGCCATGAACCCGCCTCCGCTGGGGAAATCCAGCCCATTGTTTTTCCTTGGCCAACTAGAAGATACTCGAGCAAATTCATTCATTTCTATGATGAACAATATGACAGAGGCTTTATACTCAAATTGGATATATAGAAGAGACTTGAATACAATGGTCCATGCAAAAGTTTCCAAAAAAACAATAGAAGAAATGGTTCTTTGATGGTTTCTGGATGCTAACACATCAGACACATCTGTCCTTCTGTTCCTCCATGGTAAACTGAATGTGACAGTCCAATACAATGAAAAAAGAGTGTGGACTTCCTTGAACCAGCTTTCTATTAGCAACAATTCATTATATATGACTAACAAGTTTGCTAAAGGACAAAACGACTATCAGTGCAACCCAAAAAGAGGGGTCACCAGATTAAACCACCTCCTCCACAAAGGCAGTATTACCAGGATATAATGTGCAAGCAATTACCGGCAAATTCTTTCTCATCCAATGTGGTTATATGGTTAGCTACCAACTTCCAGGACCCAACAATAGTCCACACTCCTGAGCGAAAGCCAGTCCTCCCCATCAGAATACTTCCTCCATTTCCCAATTGTGTGTCACAGATATATCTGCAACCTGCATCATGGTCCCTTCATGGCTGCAAGGCCACGTAATCCCATTTCAGTGCCGCGCATGCATTCCCAACACAAATATGTGGCTGAAGTCCTTGCCGCACATATCATAGTTAGAATAAGGGAGATGCTTGGAAGCCTAGGACTCATTTGTGGAATCCCATTCAGCACAACCCTTCTACTTCCTCAACAACCGAACCATCTTCCAGGAAAGGAACATATTAGCTGCAGCAACCTGTAAAACCACATAGAATGTCCAGTGAGGCAGAACTTCTTGTTCCCGGGCCCTCCTGAATCCTAGGGACTGAAACCAAATAAATTGCTTGGACCCTTAAACACACGTCATCTAGTTCATGTACAACTATGCCAAGAAATCTAATTTTTTTAAAAATTCACTTATGGGATGTGGCCAGCATTTATTGCCCATCCCTAGTTGCCCTTGAAAAGGTGGTGGTGAGCCACCTTCTTGAACCGCTGCAGTCTGTGTGGTGAAGGTACTCCCACAGTGCTGTTAGGGAGGGAGTTCCAGGATTTTGACCCAGCGACGATGAAGGATCGGCGATATACTTACAAGTCAGGATGGTGTGTGACTTGGAGGGGAACTTGCAGATCTCTCGCTTGTTGGAGATAGCCATTGCCTGGCACTTCTGTGGCGCGAATGTTACCTGCCACTTATCAGCCGAAGCCTGAACATCGTCCAGGTCTTGTTGCATACGGGCATGGACTGCTTCATTATCTGAGGAGTTGTGAATGGCACTGAACATTGTGCAGTCATCAGCGAACATCCCCATTTCTGACCTTATGTTGGAGGGAAGGTCATTGATGAAGCAGCTGAAGATGGTTGGGCCCAGGACACTGCCCTGAGGAACTCCTGCAGCGATGTCCTGGGGCTGTAATGATTGACCTTCAACCACCACAACCATCTTCCTTTGTGCTAGGAATTACTCCAGCCAGTGGAGCGTTTTCCCCCTGATTCCAATTGACTTCAGTTTTACTGGGGCTCCTTGATGCCACACTCAGTCAAATGCTGCCATGATGTCAAGATCAGTCACTCTAACCTAAACTCTGGAATTCAGCTCCTTTGTCCATGTTTGGACCAAGACTGTAATGAGGTCAGGAGTCGAGTGGTCTTGGCGGAACCCAAACTGAGAATCAGTGAGCAGGTTATTGGTGAGTAAGTGCTGCTTGACAGCACTGTTGATGACACCTTCCATCAGTTTGCTGATGATTGAAAGTAGACTGATGGGGCGGTAATTGGCCGGGTTGGATTTGTCCTGCTTTTTGTGGACAGGACATACCTGGGCAGTTTTCCACATTGTCAGACAGATGCCAGTGTTGTAGCTGTACTGGAACAGCTTGGCTAGAGGCGCGGCTAGTTCTGGAGTACAAGTCTTCAGCATGATAGCCAGGATGTTGTCTGGGCCCATAGCCTTTGCTGTATCCAGTGCGTTCAGCCATTTCTTGATATCACGTGGAGTGAATCGAATTGGCTGGAGACTGGCTTCTGTGGTGGTGGGGACCTCGAGAGTAGGCCGATATGGATCATCCACTCTGCACTTCTGGCTGAAGATGGTTGCAAATGCTTCAGCTTTGTCTTTTGCAATCATGTGCTGGGCTCCACCATAATTGAGGATGGGGATATTCATGGAGCCTCCTCCTCCCGTTAGTTGTTTAATGGTCCACCACCATTCACGACTGGATGTGGCAGGACTGCAGAGCTTTGATTTGATCTGTTGATTGTGGGATCGCTTAGCCCTGTCTATAGCATGCTGCTTCTGCTTTTTAGCATACATGTAGTCCTGTGTTGCAGCTTCCCCAGGTTGGCACCTCATTTTTAGGTATGCCTGGTGCTGCTCCTAGCATGCTCTTCTACACTCCTTATTGAACCAGTGTTGGTCTCCTGGCTTAGTGGTAATGGTAGAGTGAGGGATATGCTGGGCCATGAGCTTACAGATATACTTGTTATATACTCTCCAGGAGTAATATGAAAAATGTACAATATTGGGCCAGAAATTCGGGTCCCCACAGGTGAGTACGCACTGGGTACTTACGCGTAGGCCCAACGAAAGTGCCGGTTTCATGCATGCACTGCGCATGCGCGGGAAACTGGAACTTCTGTTCCCTTAAAGGAAGGGGTTCACAGGTCAAACGCGTGCGCCGGAGAGGCAGCGCGTACGCCTGGAACTTTCGTTTTTTTTGCAGGTTTCTCCGGGAGGGTAAGTCTCCAGGGGCTATGTTTTTAAAAAGCAGTTGCAAGGCCTGCTTTTAACAAGGTAAGTGGTGAATTAAGTAAAATTTAAACATTTTTTCCCACAGGTTTATTATTTTTAAATACTTTAAAGAAAGGTAAGTTTATTTTTAGCCCCGTTAGAAACTGTAATTAATTTTTTTTTAATTTAAATTATTGTTTAAAATAGTTTTTTACGTAATTTATAGTTATTTTAAAAGTGTGTTTTTTTTTATTTATTTGAAGTTTTAGTGATATTTTGGGGCTGAATTGTATTCATAGATTTGACAGCTCTTCCTGTCAAATCTATGAATACAGATTCCCTGCTACCATTGGCTCTCCATGGCCCATGTGATCCCAGGGGACGCTTCGAACTAACTGCGCCCCTGGGATACGCAAGCACTGCGTGCCGGCAGTTGGAGGAGGCCCAGGATCGGAATCCCACGCGGGCCCACAGCACAATGGCCGGCGCGCTAGGTAAGTGCAGGTTGGAGCCTTGCACCCGCGGGAAGCCTCCGACCCAAATTTCTGGGCCAATATTAGATTTATAAAGGTATGCATTTGTATGCAAATGGTTGTAAATTCAATTTCAAAAAACTTAGCAGCATTCAAATATTTTCAAAAGTTACTATGGACAAACAATTGGAAGTGTAGCACCCTTGATAATAAAGATCATGTTAAACCAAGTCAGCATTAAGATCAGCCATATGTCCCAGATAACTCCAAATTAGTTCTGTGAAAGGAAGTAATACCATTTGAAGTGATTGTTAAAAAAATAAAGAATTTTTATCTGAGATTGAGCTTGGTACTGGCTTTTTAAATTCTCTTATGGTACATAGGGTGTTCGAAACAGCTTCACTCTCAGATACATTGTAGCAATGATTGCTCTGTTTGTCACCAAGCAGCTTGCTTCAGAGAAGAGCCAAGCCACTTCATTCAAATATAAACTAGTTGTGCGATTTGTTTAAAATGCATCTCTGGTTGTCAGAATTTTGAATTAAACAGCCAGTTATTTAAATACAAAGGCAAAATACTGCGGATGCTGGAAATCTAAAATAAAAGAAAGAAAAAAGAAATATAAACAGAAAATGCTGGAAATACTCAGCAGGTCAGGCAGCATCTGTGGAGAGAGAAACAGAGTTAACGTTTCAGGTAAGGTTCTGACGGACGTTAACTCTGTTTCTCTCCCCACAGATGCTGCCTGATCTGCTGAGTTATTTAAATATAAATGCTTTGGCTCCAGTTACAATATTTAAGTCTAGTTATTATCCTGCACTGTTCAAATCAATTAATTTAATCGTTAAAGAGGTTGGCTGACTAGAACCGCTGAAGAGACTAAGATAAGCAGGGCGACCTCTGTAGTTGAGGGGGAACAAATCAATAAAACAACTGCATAAAAATTAAGTTGTCATGGTTTAATCATTAAAGTTATCAACTATTTTCTGCTATACAAGCAGCTAGTAAAGCTTGACTACTATAAATGCGTTATGTTTTTGTTATCGGCTTGTATTTTCCGATCGCAGGCTTCCCGCGGACGGAGGCCTGCGATCTGGAAAAATCTGCGCCCTTACTTGAGGGCTCCCGGGAAGCGCACAGTTCTGATGCTGGGCCTCTCCAAACTCCAAGTGTGCAGGGCCCACGTATCTCAGAGGCGCAGGTAGTTCGCAGCGTCCCTGGGATCACGTGGGCCATGGGGAGCCAATCACAGAAGGGAATCTCCCTTCATACATTTGACAGGAAGACCTGTCAAATATATGAATGGAGATCAATGAAAAAACATAGTAAAACTTTAAATACATTTTTTTTAAATCACATTTTTAAAATGACTTGAAATTACAATAAATTAAGTATATTAAACAAAAATTTAATTTTTTGAAAAAATAATTTAAGTATTTCACAGGGCTAAAAATAAACTTACTTTTTTAAAGTATTTTTAAATGATATATCAGTGAAATTAAAAAAAAAAACTTTTCTACTCTTATCCTGGTAAAAGCAGGCCTTATGCCTGCTTTTACCAGGCATAAGAATTGTAAGGGTTTTACGCAGGCGGGGGGTCTCCAAAAAATGGAACTATCCGCCCGCAGAGGCCCTTCTCCAGGGCAGCCGGAGTACCTGTCAAGACCATTCTTGACAGATTGGAAATGCCGGTTTTTAGCGCATGCGCTGTGCATGCCTGAAACCAGAATTTCTGATGTCAATATGGGTGGGTACACAGCGAGTACACACCCGTAGGGATCGGAATATCCGGCCCAATATTCTCTTGTACATTTGCTGTTCAATTGGCATTTAAAGCCTAAAGTAAGGTCTACTGTGATTCCATATTGAAGAAAAGGATCCTGTGGAGATATGGGATAGAATCAATAGCTGAAGTAATTTAAAAAGCAATAATCTGTTATTGCAGGTATGCTACGATATTTTACCTTGATATCAGGGCAAGTGCAAAGACGCTCAAGGATGTGGAGGTGAAATACAGAAGCCAAAAATATCTAGAGGAAAAAGGGTAAGAGAATTGAAAGATAAAACAGTGGTCATCCACATTATTTGATACCCAAATAATCTGTTCAACTTGGTGCTTGCAAGCTCTAATGTATTGTATGCAATGGTTTCAGTAAAGGCAGGAATGTCCCGAACTACTGTGCATAAGAAGGACAAATTAAGAAAGTATATATGTTATAAAAGAATTACATTTAGTTCAGGCACTACACTAAAGCTCCTAGAAATCATGGAATCAAAGAAACTTACAGCACAGAAGGAGGCCATTCAGTCCATTGTGCCTGTGTTGGCTCTTTGAAAGAGCACTTGTGTTTAGCCAGCACCCGCCGCCCCCCCCGCTTTTTGTCCCTAACCCTGTAAGTTCCTCATCCTCAAGTACCTGTCCAACGCCCTTTTAAAATTATTTACGGAATCAGCTTCCACCACCTGTTCAGGTAGAGCATTCCAGATCCTGACATTTCTCTGAGTGCTTTATCTTATCCCATGTAACGACATCTCTCATTTCAATTACTACAAAAATTCACCAAAAACATGATTTTAACAGAAAAATTGATATAAAAATACATACAACTAAAATTCAGTGACTGCAGTGGGGAAAGAGTTAAACGGACATCGTTGGCAGTTTCACTGAATGGTGTAATAAAGACAATAATCTCAGTAGTAAGCTTTTTCTAAGTTGCTGAACTGGCAGTTGAGATAACCTAGCTGAACATGGAACCATAAAGAGGCCTAAGAGGATGTAAGTTCTGTTCTGGCAGGAAAGTAAAACAATGAGTTGGAAGTAAAGAGGCCTAGAGAGGCAGGAAAGGAGGACAATGAGTCAGAAGTACAATGTTGATGAGACCCCATCTGGCATAAACAAAGGTCATAGGTGCAACAACAGCTTGGGGGATAACGGACATATACTTTTCCGATAATAAAGGCGGTACTTTAATGTAACGCGGCATAGGCAACCAATCAGTGAAGATGCATGCGGGCCAAGGTCCAATCAGGCGGTAGGAATGAATTTTGAATGAGCTGGACATATGTGTTGTAATGTATAAAAATGTAGCGTTTGCCGTACCAATTTGGAAAAGTCTGGCTAAGACAGAGCAGACTGTCTCCCCACCGGTGCAATAAAGACAACTTGACTGTCGAGTGTTGGTTTAAAATACTCCACAACAGTGACCTAGGATCTATAGACCACTACTTAGCAGAGAAACCATATTATGTTACCCCCATTCTAATGCTTCATGCTTTCTGTATGGATCCCAAAGGTAGCCAAGCAGAAAGGATGTAACTGATTCACTGTCCGATTTAATAAATTGAATTAATGCATTCAACGAAGAAGTAAAATGATCCCATTTAAGATCATCAGAGCTTCTTTAAGTTGTGAGGTAATGCATTCTGAATAGCACTGCAATTTATTAATTCTGTGGGGAAACCAAACCATTTGCACTTGTGAGCTAAACAGATAAAAAAAATCTCACCAAGAGAAAGAAACCACTGGACCATATATGCATCACTAATAAATTTGATAATGCAAAATCTTTTTTGTGAAATTACTTTCAAAGAAACCAATTTGTGGATTTGGTAAACAACAATATCACTTAAATCTACTCCATGCAGGAAGCAATTAAAATAAGACACCTGTCAATCAACTCAGGAAGGAAGCACTGCAAATTGGCACTATACTGATAAAAATAGATTTGAAAATGAATGGCTAAGCCCACAGCTGCATAGAAAAGATAGTATCTGCTTCAAAGAGAATGTATTTCTTCAAACTGACATCGCTTAAGCAATTCCTTTATATAATTACAGCTACCCATAGTGTTTTACTAAGACATGGAACCTTTTCCTAAAATCATTTCTGCTTACAGTAACTTGTCTTTATATCCTTTTCCTTTGCTGATTTATCCTTGCTCTAAACATTAAAACTGAATCTTTTATTTTGGGAGGAGAGGGATGAATTTGTGCTCTAATGATAAACGTGTTATCATCCAATATCAACATCAAGCACTCTCAGCCAGGTCAAATACAGTACAGGTTAGAGTCAGGGCAAAGCTCTATAGAGTCCTTTAAAAGGACGTTGAAGATGAAATTGGTCTCCATCAGTAACGCAGAACTACAAAAAAATACATACAACTAAAATTCAGTGACCTAGGATCTATAGGCCACTGCTTAACAGAGAAGCCATAACACATACCCGCTTTCTAATACAACCTTAGCTATAACATGCTTTCTTTATGGATCCCAAAGGTTACTTCAAAGGGGAATTTGATAAGTACTTGAAGGAGAAAGAATTGTAGGGATATGGGAAAAGAGCAGGGGAGTGGGACTAACTGGATTGCTCTTCAAAAGACCTAGCGCCAACTCGATGGGCCGAATGGCCTCCTCTTGTGCTGTACTATTCTATGATTCTATGAAAATGCCCCAAGTGTTCCCTGAGCCAAAAATGATAGAGCAATCCAGGGATAGAGCGGGGGAATGGGACTGACTGGATTGCTGTACAGAGAGCCGGCACGGACTCAATGGGCCGAATGGCCTCCTTCTGTGCCGTTATGACTCTATGGGCGAGAAATTTGTTATCGTCCCGTTTGGGGCACAATTATTGGCCGGGCGCAATGTTTAGCGCCTGGCGCTAATTACCGCCTCCGACTGCAAACTTGGCTTCTATCGCCCCTGGAGGTGATTGGAGCACTAAATCAGGCACTACACACCTCTCTTAAGGCACTAATGCCGAGGAGCGAGTTACTACCTCAGAGTGCTGGCGAAGCTCAGGTGATATCAGTCAGCAATGGAACATAGACACACTGGCGCCGGCCAGTTCTTAAAGGGGAGGGTCGATCTTGCTCTTCATCCACACCCTGCTCATTGCAGCCTTGAATCTCGGCTTTAAATAGCGCTCCCCCAGTCCCTTCTTGACTGAACGTTCCCCTCAACCTGTCGTTGCTAGCGGCAGGCAGTAAGGCAGGGGGAACCACTCAATATCCGGTCCGGGGCGCTACCAGGGCGTTGCACGCTCAACTGATGTCACGATCTGTGGGCGCAGGAGATCGTGGCGGTAGTGTTTAGCGCTGCCGCAAAATGTCTGGTCAATTTCACGAGCGGCGCAAACATCGCTACGCCCGGGCGCTAGTTGCTTTGCACCCTATTAGTGCCCTCTTAGGGCACTAACGGGAGGCGCAAAGCAACCAAATATTTCCCCCTATGACTCTATGAAAGCTCTTGTTCTAGTTCTGCTGCAGAGGACAGAGATGAAGCCTTCAGGAGCATAACCTTCAAAGGAAGAAGGATGGATATGCACTATTTGATTGCTCAATTGATTGGACTGTCTGCCAGGAAGCTTCTGCAGCATGCCCATTACCAATATGTGTGGGGTTCTGTTGTGTGGTATCGATAATCTGCTATCATCCAGCGTGTGATCACCCGTGCCCTCCATGCATGAGTCTCTGGCATGGGTAGTAGCATCTCTGGATATTACTGGAACCATGCAGGCTATTGGACATATGAACATAAGAAATAGAAGCAGGAGTTGGCCATATGGCCCCTCGAGCCTGCTCTGCCATTCAATAAGATCATGGCTGACCTCCTACATCAACTCCACTTTCCTGCCCGATCCCCATATCCCTGGATTCCCTTAGTGCCCAAAAATCTATCGATCTCAGTCTTGAATATACTCATTGACTGAGCATCAGTCTCAACAAAGCCCTATACAATTGCAGCAAGACATCCTTACTCTTATACTCCAACCCCCTTGTAATAAAGGCTAACATACCATTAAGCTTCCTAATTGCTTGTTGAACCTGCATGTTAACTTTCTGTAATTCATGTACAAGGATACCCAAATCCCTCTGAACAGCAAAACTTACTAGTCTCTCACCTTTTAAAAAATATTCTGCTTTTCCATCCTTCCTACCATGGTGGATAATTTCACATTTCTCCACATCATACTCCAGATGCCACCTTCTTGCCCAGTCGCTTAACCGGTCTATATTCCTTTGCAGTCTCTTTGCATCCTCCTCATAGCTTATTTTCCAACCTAGCCTTGAATCATCATCAAACTTGGATATATTACACTCGGTCCCTCATCTAAGTCATGGATATAGATTGTAAATAGCTGAGGCCCAAGCACTGATTCTGGCAGCACTCCACCAGTTGCACCGTGCCATCCTGAAAATGACCCATTTCTTCCTACTCACTATTTTCTGTCTGTTAACCAATCCTCAATCCATGCTAATCTATTACCCCAATCCCATGAGCCCTAATCTTGTGTAACAACCTCTGGTGTGGCACCTTATCAAATGTATTCTGAAAATCCAAATATACTACATCCACTGGTTCCCCCTTATCTACACTGCTAGCTGCACCCTCAAAAAACTCTAATAGATTTGTCAAACATGATTTCTCTTTCATAAATCTGTGTTAACTCTGCCTAATCATAGTGATTTTCCAAGTGGCCTGTTACCACATCCCTAATAATAAATTCCAGCATTTTCCATATTACTAATATCAGGCTAACTGACTTATAGTGCCCTGTTTTCTCTCTCCTTCCTTTTTTGAACAGTGAAGTTACATTTGCTACCTTCCAATCCATGGGGACTGTTAGATCCGTGGTTCAGTGGATAAATAATTACACGGATGCTGTACATAACAAACAACAGGTCTTTACTGGAGGAGGGTCATCTCTAGACTGGGGTACAGAGGCATGCGCACAGCTTATATACCGGTGTGGTTACTGCCGGTACTACAGTATACAGGAGCTGTAAAAAGTAGTTCTGACTTAAAGCACATACACTACAATTCCTCCCTTTTTAGATTAATAATACCCCCTTAATATTCAAATAACAATTACATTTTTACATGTGCATTCAATAACAAAAAGTCCATTTATAGATTCAGTCTTTGGGGCGGCTTCCTGACCCTATCGGGATAGCGCCTTTCCGGAGGTTCTTGTTCTTGGTGCAGAGGCGATTCTGACCCCTTTTCATCGGGTAGTTCATCGGGTTCCACTGCTACTGGGTCTGAAGTAGATGCTACCGGTATGTCGGGTTCATCCCCAGGTACTCGAGACATGGGGTTGACGCCTTCCTGTGACGCTAAGATCTGATCGACGTGGCGTCTCACAATGTTCTCCCCGACATCCACTGTGTACATTAATGGCCCCTGCCTTGTACATATCGTTCCGGGTTGCCACTTCTCTGTCCGATAGTCACGGGCCAAGACTGGTTGCCCTACATTGAAGCTCCTTGTCGGCTTCTCGTTGATGTGCTGGAATTGCTTGTCCTCAACATTTCTTCGCACATTTGGTGTGAGCAAGTCCAGACGAGATCTCAACCTTCGGTTAAAGAACATCATGGCCGGGGTCTGGTTGGTAACTGCATGTGTCGCGTTTCGGTAGGCTAATAAGAAATTGTCCATCTTATGCTGTAGTGGAATTTCCTCGTCGCACATGGCCTTTATCGCCTTCTTAAAGGTTTGTACGAACCTCTCAGCCAATCCATTGGTGGCTGGATGATACGGGGCGGATGTGTAATGTCTTACCCCATTCCTTTTCATGAATTTTTGGAACTCGTCGGACACAAACTGTGGTCCATTATCAGAGCAGATCTGCTCTGGCAAACCGTTTCTGGCAAATATGGTCCGTAGGACTGCAATCGTTTTCTCTGTAGTGGTTGAAGACATCTTTATCACCTCAGGCCACTTTGAATGAGCATCCACTGCTATTAAGAACATTGAGTCCATGAATGGACCAGCGAAATCAATGTGCACCCGTTGCCATGGAGAGGAGGGCCACTCCCATGGGTGTAGAGGGGCATGTGGTGGTGCATTTTGGACCTTCTGGCATCCTAAGCAGCTCTTAGTTAGGTCTTCGATTTGTTGATCGATTCCCGGCCACCACACATAAGCCCTAGCAAGGCTTTTCATTTTCACTCCCCCCAGATGACCTTCATGTAGCTCCTTTAGCACTCTCTCCCTTAACTTGGGTGGAATCACCACTCTGGATCCACACATCACTGTCCCCTGGCATACTGACTGCTGTTTTCTTCTGGATGAGAATGCTGGCAACAGTGAGTCGCCATGTGTTGGCCATCCCCTCACCGTCAATTCATATACCCGTGACAGCGTCGGATCATTGCAGGTCTCCTTCTCTATATCCGCGTTTGTTACTGGCAATTGTTCAATTATCAACGAATAAAATATCTCGATAGGGTCCACTGCTGGTGCTTCCTCCACCGTAGGCAGTGGCAGGCGCGATAGCCCATCAGCGTTCCCATGCTGTTTCATGCCTTTATATTCTATTTCATATTGATTTGCCCCTAGAAACAGGGACCATCTTTGTAACCGCTGCACAGTCATTACTGGCACGCCCTTCTTAGGATTAAAGATGGAGACAAGTGGTTGGTGGTCAGTCAGCAAGGTGAACTTCTGCCCATGCAGATAATGGTTGAATTTTTTTACTCCCCATGCTAGGCTGAGGGCCTCCCTGTCAATCTGGGCGTAGTTGCGCTCGGCTGAGGTTAGTGACCGAGACGCAAAGGCCACTGGCCTCTCCAACCCGTCTGGGAATTTGTGCGACAGCACCACTCCAATGCCGTAGGGTGATGCATCACATGCCAAACGAATTGGTAGTGCTGGGTTGAAATGGGCCAACACCTCTTTTGATATGATCAATTCTTTACACTTCTGGAAAGCTCGTCTACGTTCGTCATCCCACTTCCATGGTACCCCTGTTTGCAGTAGGGTGTTCAGCGGGTGTAGTACCGTAGACAAATTTGGTAAGAACTTGTGGTAATAGTTTACCAGCCCGAGGAATGACCTCAGTTGTGACACATTTTCCGGTGCTGGAGCCTTGACTACTGCCTCAATCTTGTCAGGGGACTTATGTAACCCCTCTTCATTGATGATGTGGCCGCAATACGAGATCTGTTTCTGGAAAAACTCGCACTTGTGGCGATTAGCTCGTAGCCCATATTCCTTTAATCTGGCGAGCACCTTCTCCAAGTTAGCAAGGTGATCACCGTCATTTTCGCCCGTGACCAAGATGTCGTCCAAATAACACTGGGTCCCTGGAATCCCTTGCAGGACCTGATCCATCGCCCTTTGCCAGATAGCCGGAGCCGAGGCTACTCCAAACACCAGCCGGTTGTATTGATAGAGACCTTTATGGGTGTTGATCGTAAGGTAATGTTTCGAAGCTTCTTCTACCTCCATTTGCAAGTACGCCTGGGCTAGATCAATTTTGGTGAAGCGTTTACCACCAGATAGTGAGGCGAAAATATCCTCAATTCGTGGAAGCGGATATTGAACCGTGTGAAGGACTGGGTTCACTGTCACCTTAAAATCCCCACAGAAGCGGACCTTCTTTGGTTCCCCAGGCGTATTACTCAACGACCTCTTCATTACAGGGACGATGGGTGTAGCCCACTCGCTCCAGTCCACTTTGGACAGTACTCCTGAACATTCCAACCCTTCCAGCTCTGCTTCAACCACTGGTCTGATCGCATAAGGCACTGGTCTGGCCTTCAGAAACTTTGGGTTTGCATTATCCTCTATTTTAATTGTTGCTGTTATTCCTTTTATTGTTCCTAGTCCCTCCTGGAACACTTCTTTTGCGTCAGTTAGCATTTTTGACAGTCGTCCAGGTGTGACGTCGTCATCCTTTTTGGCCTCCACCTTCAGTGCCTGTATGGAATGCCAATCTAAATGTATCTTCCGGATCCACTCACGTCCTAGCAGTGGTGGTCCTCCATTTGGCAATACATATATATCCATTTTAGGTATTTCCTGACCTTTATATGTCACTTTCACCCTTATTTTTCCTTTGGGGTAGACTTTTTGCCCCGTATACGTCTTCAAGACAATCTCTGTAGCTTTCAAGGGTATGTGTGAAAATAGCCGCTTGTAGTCTCTTTG
Organism: Somniosus microcephalus; assembly: GCF_052327205.1. NCBI lineage: Eukaryota > Metazoa > Chordata > Chondrichthyes > Squaliformes > Somniosidae > Somniosus > Somniosus microcephalus. Next base: position 24,142,928 of record NC_141012.1, read on the forward strand.
ATTTATGACTGTTAGAGCTGACCCTGTGTCCAATTCCAGTTCCACTTGGACTCCGTCTATCTTGAGTGTAACCCAGATAGTCTGGTGATCCTCTATTTCGGTTACATTATGTAGTCTCAGACAACCCAGCTCCTTGCTTCCGGAGTCTGTGTCACTTTTCTATTCGTCTGAACCACTTTCTATTACCTGGTGTACCTTTTTGTACTTCTCCTGTGGAGATTTCTTACTGTTGGTTTTCTTCCCAGACCTGCAGACTCTTGCTATGTGTCCTGCTTTCCCACACTGTCTGCACACTTGGTCCTTGAACCAACAATCTTTCTGGTCATGTGTTGTTCTGCCGCAGCGATAGCACTTCCCTGTTCCATAGGTCAATTCGTTGGTGCCGTATTCTTGCGGTCTCAATTGTATCTCTGCAGCGCCCCTTGCGGCTGCTTCGTGTGATACTGCCATATTGAAAGCTTTGTCTAGTGTAAGGTCCTTTTCTGATAGAAGCCGTTTCTGGGTTCTTTCACTTTGTAGCCCACACACAAACTTGTCCCTTAACGTGTCTGCTAGTCCCGCTCCAAACTGGCAGTATTTCGATAGCTTGCACAGTTCCGTTAGGTACTCAGCATTGCTTTCGTCTTTGTGTTGGTTCCTTTTATGGAACTTAAATCGTTCTGCTATCAGCAGCGGTGTGGGCTTAAGTGGTCCTGTAGGATTTCTACTATGCTTCCAAAATCCTTGTTTACCGGCTTCTCTGGGGTTATTAGATTTTGCAGTAACCCATAAGTTTTTGCACCCATGGAATTTAACAGAACCAGTGCTTTATTAGCATCTGGCACTTCATTCGCCCTGCAGTACACCTCAATACGTTCCACATATGTCGCCCAATCTTTGACTTCATTGTCGAACGTAGAGATACTGCCACTCTTCGGCATCCTTGGTTGTGCGTTAACTATCCCCAATGGCGCCTCCCACGCTTCCCCTTCTTCTCCGCTGGCACAAAATGGCGTCTCACGCGCTTTCCTTCCTTCCCGCGCTCGCCCGTCTTCTCCGCTGCGGCTTCGCAAAATGGCGTCTCCCGCGCTCTTCCTTCTTCTCCGCGGCTCAATGGCGCCTCCCGCACTCTCCCTGCTTCTCCACGGCTCAATGGCACCTCCCGCGCTCTCCCTGCTTCTCCGCGGCTCAATGGCGTCTCCCCTTGCTTCGCCCCGCGGACCCTGATCAGCCCGTGATCCCTGGCTGTGCTCTGCGCATTCTTCTCTTGATATTTGTCGACGCCGCTCAGTCTAGAACCCGGCTGTTTCTTGCCCCCTCTCTCTCCGGTTTGCAGTATTTTTCCTTGACGCCGCTCGGTGATCAATCCCCGGCTGCGCCCTGCTCTCTTCACCCTCTTTCTTACCCCATCGAGGCTGCCCGGCTCTCTCTCTCTGCCGTCGGTCGGCTCCAGCCGCCACTGCTCGGGAAGGGTCTGCTCTGGACCTGTCATCGGTCTCGTACTGCTCGTTGTGGCTGGGGAACCAAGCCCGGCTCTCCACAGCCTCCCCAGCGAAGTTGGATCTCTGCCTGACTGCTGGGCGGTTGTTCGTGGTCGACGCCCGTGTTCCTGGACTCGACTATTTTTTTTTTTTATGTTGCAGGTAGATTCGCATCAACACTCGTCGCCATTGTTAGATCCGTGGTTCAGTGGATAAATAATTACACGGATGCTGTACATAAACAAACAACAGGTCTTTACTGGAGGAGGGTCATCTCTAGACTGGGGTACAGAGGCATGCGCACAGCTTATATACCGGTGTGGTTACTGCCGGTACTACAGTATACAGGAGCTGTAAAAAGTAGTTCTGACTTAAAGCACATACACTACAGGGACCATTCTAGAATCTCAGGAATTCTGGAAGATCAAAACCAACTTCATCATCTCCTCTGCCTTGAACATGCTGAGAGACTAAATGGATAGGGACTTCAATTGCATTGCTGACCTCCTACCGTCTGCTCTCTCTCAAATCAGTGGGAGTGCTGTGCCGCAGCCCCATGGGAGTGGCATTGACATAGTGGGAGTAGCACAGGTTGCCCTTTCTCAGGATGACAGCACCCCCTGCCAACTTCTCAGCCAATGACCACCAGCTAGCTGGCCCAGACTGTCCCGGCAGCCGCTGAGTTGCTGCAATCTGCAGCCGGACCCTCTCAGAGATCGAGCTCCTCGAGATTGCCAACCATGACTGTCACCTGAGGCACATTAGCCATCCACCTCCCATGCTGCAGCCACTGTGTGAGCATCTCGTACGAGCGCTGGATTAGCCAAGAGAGCACAAGGGCCATTCAGTAGGGTGATCAGGAGAGTATTGAAACTATTGAAATGTTTTGTTGAATCATAGAGTGTTCTTGTGGTATCTGGTGACCCTGCAATGTTAGTTGTCACTAATAGCAATGATGGCCTTTGGATTATTCAGAATGTTCCAGTGACGTACTCTTCAGTGAACTACTGGTGAAGAGCTCTGCCTGCAGACAAGTTTTGGATCCCTTCTGCTTCATCTCCATCATTGATGTCTTCAGTGTCATTTTCCCCATTGTGCTCAAGGTCCTCCTCCACATGTTGTCCTTGTTGCAGTGTAATCTTTGCTTTTGCTGTCCAATGTTCTGCTCCATGAGGACTCTAATGGAGGCATGGATCTGGTTGTAGTGCTCGTGAGTCTGGCTTCCTCAGAGGAGTCATGGGCCACATGTCTAGGAGATATTCCTAGTCACCAGGCAGCCAACCAGTGACTTCATGTCTAGGTTCAAAGATGGGGGAGATGCAGAACTGGTGCAGTATGAAGGCATCATGACAGCTATCAGGATAACGGGCACGATGCGCTGCTGATCATCGCACACCAGTTGGACTTTCATAGAGTGGAAGCCAATGTAGGCACTGGAGTCTTCTGAAGGAGCCGACAGTGTGCTGTGTCTGCAGTCAATGATGCCCTGGACTTGGAGGAAGCCTGCAACTTATGTAAACCCCAGAATCCTCTCCTGTTGTTTTCAGTTGTCCATGGGAAAAGTGATGAATGTGTTTGCTCTGATAGCAGGACAGGTAGATAAGGTGGTTAAGAAGGCATACGGGATGTTTTCCTTTTTTCACCCAGAAGGTGGTGGGGATCTGGAACTCACTGCCTGAAAGCATGGTAGAGGCAGAAATTCTTATCACTTTTAACAAGTACTTGGATATACACTTGATGTGCCGGAACTTACAGGGCTGCGGACCAAGAGCTGGAAAGCGGGATTGGGCTGGATAGCTCTTTTTCGACCGGCATAGTCACGATGGGCTGAATGGCCTCCTTCTGCGCCATAAAGTTCTATGATTATATGGTAAACATGGCATCGGTCAGCTGCTTGATGCAAGCATGTACTACAGACTGACTGAAGTTACTGATGTCCTATGTTGCAGCCCAGAAAGAGGCGGAGGCAAAATTGAGCGTCAATGATGTGCTTACTCTGGCAGCTGATGCAGGAGGTGACACAAGCCTGAGGGGTCTGGACAGAGTAGATAGAGAGAAACTGTTCCCATTGGCAGACGGGTCGAGAACCAGAGGACACAGATTCAAGGTGATTGACAAAAGAACGAAAGGCGACATGAGGAAAAACCTTTTTACGCAGCGAGTGGTTAGGATCTGGAATGCACTGCCTGAAAGGGTGGTGGAGGCAGACTCAATCGTAGCTTTCAAAAGGGAATTGGATAGGTACCTGAAAGAAAAAATTTGCAGGGCTACGGGGAAAGGGCAGGGGAGTGGGACTAGCTGAGGTGCTCTTGCAGAGAGCCGGCACAGGCTGGATGGGCTGAATGGCCGCCTTCCGAGCTGTAACCATTCTATGACTCTATTCTATAATTCTAACACTATCACATCCTCTGTTTGGAAGTGCAGCCTTCTTAGATACTGTGGAGGTTATTATGTCCGTGTATAATTGAGACACGGACTGCAGGAGTTGATTATAACAAGTCTTTACTGAATGGAGACAACCTGGAAACTGAAACTACAGAAGTCTGCTAGGGCCGTTTATACAGGGGTGGTCACTGCCGGTACTGCAGTCTGAGACCAGTTATTCCCTTAAAGGTACATACACAACAATTCCTCCCCTTTTAGATAAACAGTACATAACATTCATTCAACAACTAAATAATAATTAATTACAATTACAATTACGGTTGCAAGATACATTGGTTGAAGTTAAGCAATTATAAGTTCAGTCTTTGAGGAGGGTTCCTGATTCTGTCTGGATAACGCCTCTTTGGGATATCAGATTCGTCTGGCAAGGTTGAGTCGGGATCAATGTCGTTGTTTGGTTCGTCTGCTTCCAATATCACCGATTCTGCGGTAGATGCAATTGTTACTTCGGTTTCATCGTCAGGTGTATCAGATCGTGGTGTGGAGTTGACGTTTTCCAATGACTCTAGAATCTGGTCAGCATGGCGTCTTACAATGCTCTCCCCAACGTCCATGGCATACATTAGAGGTCCTTGCCATGTACAGATCGTTCCTGGCTGCCATTTCTCTGTGCGGTAGTCCCGGGCCAAAACTGGTTGACCTATCTTAAAACTCCTGGTCGGCCTTTCATTCATATTCTGAAACTGCCTGTTCTCCACATCTCTTCTGACGTTTGGCTTAACCAAATCCAAGCGGCATCGTAGTCTTCGATTGAAGAACATCATGGCTGGAGTTTGGTTGGTAACTGCATGTGTCGCATTCCGGTAGGCAAACAAGAAGTTATCCACCTTGTGTTGTAGGGGTATATCTTCATTACACATTGCCTTGATAGCCTGCTTGAATGTTTGAACAAACCTCTCGGCCAATCCATTAGTGGCTGGATGATATGGGGCTGATGTGTAATGCTTAACACCATTGTTCTTTAAGAACCTCTGGAGCTCTTCAGACACAAACTGTGGTCCATTGTCAGAGCAAATCTGTTCAGGCAGCCCATTCCTGGTGAATATGGTTCGTAAGACTGTGATAGTTTTTTCTGTGGTGGTTGAGGACATTTTTATTACCTCTGGCCACTTTGAATGTGCATCCACCGCAATTAAAAACATCGAGTCCATAAAGGGACCAGCAAAAACAATGTGCACCCTTTGCCATGGTGATGAGGGCCACTCCCATGGATGTAGAGGGGCTTGTGTTGGGGCGTTTTGGACCTTCTGTCATCCTGTACAGCTCTTGGTCATCTCTTCGATTTCTCTATCGATTGCCGGCCACCACACAAACGCTCTGGCTAAGTTCTTCATTTTTACCCCTCCCAGATGACCCTCATGAAGCTCATTGAGCACTCTATCCTTCAATTTGTGTGGAATTACTACTCTGGATCCACACATCAAGGTTCCTCTGCACACTGACAGCTGTTCTCTTCTCGGCAAGAATGCTGGCAGCAGTGGTTCACCATGTGCTGGCCATCCCTTCATCGTTAAATCATAGACCCAGGAGAGTGTCGGGTCATTTCGTGTTTCCTTTTCTATGTTTGCATTCGTCACAGGGAGACATTCGACTATAGTCGAGTGGAATAACTCCACTGGATCCACTGCCAGTTCTTCTTCCACCATCGGCAACGGTAGGCGCGACAATCCACCAGCATTCCCATGCTGTTTAGTTCCTTTGTACTCAATGTCATATTGGTGTGCCCCTAGGAAAAGGGACCACCTCTGTAGCCGTTGTGCCGTCATTATCGGTACGCCCTTCTGAGGGTTGAAAATGGAGACGAGAGGTTGATGATCAGTTAGTAGAGTAAATTTCTGACCGTGCAGCTAGTGATTGAACTTCTTCACCCCCCACACCAGGCTGAGGACCTCTCTGTCAATCTGGGCGTAGTTAAGCTCGGCTGAAGTTAACGAGCATGACGCAAAAGCTATCGGCCTCTCTGAACCATCAAGGAATTTATGTGACAGTGCCGCCCCAATGCCGTAGGGAGACGCATCACGCGCCAGTCTTATCGGTAGTGATGGGTTGTAGTGAGCCAATACTTCTCTTGAAGTGATTAGGTCCTTACTCTTCTGAAAGGCCCGCTTACACTCATCGCTCCATTTCCATGCTACTCCCGTTTGTAGTAGGGCGTTCAGTGGATGCAGAATTGTGGACAAATTCGGCAAAAACTTATGGTAGTAATTCACCAATCCGAGGAATGACCTCAGTTGCGACACATTTTCAGGCGCTGGAGCCTTAACTACCGCTTCAATTTTGTCAGGGGACTTATGCAACCCCTCTTCGTCAATCACGTGGCCACAATACGATATCTGTTTCTTAAAAAACTCGCACTTGGGGCGATTGGCTCGTAGCCCATGTTCACGTAGTCTAGTGAGCACCTGCTCTAGGTTGGCAAGGTGTTCACTGTCATCTTCACCTGTCACTAGGATGTCATCCAAGTAACACTGAGTCCCCGGAATCCCTTGCAGGACTTGTTCCCTCGCTCTTTGCCATATCGCCGGAGCTGATGCTACTCCGAATACCAGTCGATTATACTGGTAAAGACCTTTGTGAGTGTTTATTGTGAGATACTTCCTAGAGGATTCTTCAACCTCCATCTGCAAATATGCTTGTGCTAGGTCAATTTTTGTAAAACGCTTCCCTCCAGATAGTGAGGCGAAGATATCTTCTATCCTTGGAAGAGGATATTGTACTGTGTGAAGGACTGGGTTCACCGTCACCTTGAAGTCCCCACAGATGCGAACCTTCCTTGGCTCCTCAGACTTATTGTTTAACATTTTTTTCATGACAGGAACGATGGGTGTCGCCCACTCGCTCCAGTCTACCTTAGATAACACGCCTGCATTCTCCAAATTCTCCAGCTCTGCCTCGACGGCTGGGCGAATTGCATATGGTACCGGTCTTGCTTTGAAAAACTTGGGAATTGCATTCTCCTCTATTTTTATCGAGGCGGTTACGCCAATAAGAGTGCCCAGTTCTTGTTGAAATACCTCTTTGGCATCAGCTAAGATTGTTGACAATCGTCCAGGAGTGACGTCGTCATCCTTTTTGCCAGCCACCGTCAGTGCCTGAATGGAGTGCCAGTCTAAACTTATCTTTCTAATCCATTCACGTCCCAATAACGGTGGTCCACCATCTTGCAGAATGTAGAGATACAATTTCCGTATTTTCTTGCCATTGTATTCGACAGGCACCCTTATTTTTCCTCTGGGGTATACTTTTTGCCCCGTATACGTCTGCAAGACAATGGATGTCTCTCTCAAGGGTATGTGTGAGAATAGCCGCTCGTAGTCTCGTCGATTCATGACGGTTAGAGCTGATCCTGTATCCAATTCCATTTTGACTTGGGACCCTGCTATCATGAGGGTGACCCAAATGGTTTGGTGATCCTCTTTTGCGATTACGTTGTGAAGTTTGAGACAGCTTAGTCTCTTGTTCCCGGATTCACTATCGCTCATCTGGTCTTCGGAACTACTGTCCGTCATCTTTTGTACTTTCCTGTACTGTTCCTTAGTAGCCTTTTTGTTGTCATTGGTCTTCTTCCCAGACCTGCAAACTCGTGCAATGTGTCCCATCTTTCCGCATTGCCTGCATATTTTGTCCTTGGACCAGCAGTCCTTCTGGTCATGGTTTATTCTGCCGCAGCGATAACATTTTGCAAATCCCCGTGTCATTTCGTGGGTGCCGTATTCCTGTGGCTTTTGTTGTATTTCCACAGCTCCCCTTGCTGCTGCTTCATACGTTACTGCCACGCTGAAAGCCTTGCGTCAGCTCTTTCTCTGAGAGTAACCTCTTCTGGGTTCCTTCACTCAGGAGTCCACAGACAAATTTGTCCCGTAAGGTATCTGCCAGTCCTGCTCCGAACTGGCAGTGCTTTGATAGCTTGCGTAGTTCCGTAAGGTAATCAGCATTGCTCTCATTTTTATGCTGATTTCTCCTGTGGAATTTAAATCTTTCTGCTATCAGCAGCGGTGTAGGATTTAGGTGTTCCTGTAGGATAGCAACAAATTCATTAAAACTCTTCACCTTCGGTTTGGCTGGAGTAATCAGGTCCCGCAATAGGCCGTACGTTCTTGCGCCCTTTAAATTTAGCAATACCGATGCCTTTTTCTCATCGGCTATTTCGTTTGCCTCGCAATATACCTCGACTCTTTCCACATACGTGGTCCAGTCTTCTACTGCATTATCGAAGGCAGTGATATCGCCAGTCTTTGGCATCTTGAAAATCTAAGATGGCGCCTCCTGCGCTTTTCCTTCTTCCCCGCCGAGTTAAGATGGCGCCTCCCGCGCTTTCCCGCCGCTGCCGCTGCTGCCAACGCTGTTGCTGGCGATTATATTTATTTTACTATCCTGTAATGGTGACGCCCTATGGTCTTCGCGCCTCCCCGATCACTGCTGCCAACGCCGCTCTCTGCGGTATTTTTATTTTTCTATCGTGCTTCAATATTTGCTCCGTTAATTGAAGAACCATTCCCGCCATGGAGCGGACCCTATGGGACACTTCCCTCCCTCTTCTTAGGTCCGAACGCTGCCCGGCTTTGAAGCACCGGCCGCGCCCTGTGTACTCCACCCTCTCTCTCTCTCTTTGCTTCCCGACTCGCTGCCCAGCCCCGTTGCAGAGCCACCCGATTGAGCTCTAGCCCGCCGCAGCCCAGGAAGGATCAGTGCACTACCTGCCACCAGCCCGATTAGCTGGGAAACCACAGACTGGAGAACCAAGCCTGGCTCTCGACAGTCTCTCCTGCAATATTTCAATTCGATGATTTGGAGGGCGGTTGCCCACGGTCGACGCCCGTTTCTCGAGTTTCTTTGGATTATTTTTTTTTTCTTTCTTCTGGCTCCGACCTTCAATAACGTCATCTGAGGTGCTGCCGAGTTGCAGGTAAGTTCGTTTCTTACTCATCGCCAGTATTATGTCCGTGTATAATTGAGACACGGACTGCAGGAGTTGATTATAACAAGTCTTTACTGAATGGAGACAACCTGGAAACTGAAACTACAGAAGCCTGCTAGGGCCTTTTATACAGGAGTGGTCACTGCCGGTACTGCAGTCTGAGACCAGTTATTCCCTTAAAGGTAGATACACAACAGAGGTGTGATCACTTGGACCAGTAACCTGTGGGAGTCCTGCAATCTCTCCTGCTCCTGCCTGCTCTCCCTGCAGCTCTGCGTGCTCCTTGCATAAGCTCCTCCAGCTTCCCCCCTCAACCCCCTTCCTCCAGCCACAGTGGAATTCTCAGAAGGACTCCCATTATAGAAACATAGAAACATAGAAGATAGGAGCAGGAGTAGGCCATTCGGCCCCTCGAGCCTGCTCCGCCATTCAATGAGATCATGGCTGATCATCCAAATTCAGTACCCTGTCCCTGCTTTCTCCCCATATCCCTTGATCCTTTTAGCCTTAAGAAATATATCTAACTCCTTCTTGAATATATTTAATGAATTGGCCTCGACTGCCTTCTGTGTTAGAGAATTCCACAGGTTCACCACTCTCTGGGTGAAGAAATTCCTCTTCATCTCTGTCCTAAATGGCTTACCCCTTATCTTTAGGTTGTGACTCCTGGTTCTGGACTCTCCCGCCTTCGGGAACATCCTTCCTGCATCTAGTCTGTCTAGTTCTGTTAGAATTTTATAAGTTTCAATGAGATCTCCTCTCATTCTTCTAAACTCCAGCGAGTATAAGCCCAATCAACCCAATCTCTCCTCATACGTCATTCCTGCCATCCCAGGTATCAGTCTGGTGAATCTTTGCTGCACTCCCTCCATGGCAAGAACATCCTTCCTCAGATAAGGCGACCAAAACTGCACACAATACTCAAGGTGTGGTCTCACCAAGGCCCTGTACAACTGCAGCAAGACATCCTTGCTCCTGTACTCAAATCCTCTCGCTACGAAGGCCAACATACCATTTGCCTTCTTAACCGCCTGCTGCACCTGCATGCTTACCTTCAGCGACTGGTGCACAAGGACACCCAGGTCTCGTTGCACTTCCTCTTCTCCCAATCTATTGCTGTTCAGATAATAATCTGCCTTCTTGTTTTTGCCACCAAAGTGGATAACCTCGCATTTATCCACATTATACTGCATCAGCCATGCATCTGCCCAATCACCCAACCTGTCCAAATCATACTGGAGTTTCTCTGCATCCTCCTCACAGCACACACGCCCACCCAGCTTTGTGTCGTCTGCAAACTTGGAGATATTACATCTAGTTCCCTCATCTAGATCATTAATATGTATTGTGAATAGCTGGCAGAAATTATGGCAGAATTACATTGCCACAAACCCATTACCAGTTGGCAACATTATACAGGCTCTAACAGCAGTTAGAAATGTTCCAAGTTGCCAAAAAAAACACTATTACAAACTACAAAACTTTCCGCTCATCGATCAGTTCTAGAACCACTGGATTGCCTTCAAAAAGTTTATAGTTTCTAAATAGATAAAAATACTACTTTAGCCTTTAAAGCATTACACCTTTTTAACTTACTTGCCTATCTTAGTGCATTTCCCGGAAGAACCCTTGGCTGACCATTACCCTCAGCTAAGTCTGACTGGCCTTGAGAACACCTCCATGTCTGGCAGGAGGGCTGACATTAAAGTTATTGGGTTTCTGCAAGGAAACAGAGGTGAATGTTCCTCCAGTGCATTTGTACATGTAATTGTATTCACCAGTTATTGTTCATCAGAAACCTTTGCATGCTTGTGAGGTTCTACAGCTTATAATTGTAAAAATATCCATTTTGCAGATACATTGTACTGATTTCCATTTGTGTCTTAAATACTTTTGGGAGCCCTAAACACAGGGTTCCTGTATCTGTTGACTTTGACATATGAGGAGTATTTACTGAAGCAAGAGGTGAACATCAGGTTATCATTCATCATGTCATAACCTATACAAGTTATTGGCCATCTTGTAATTTGAAACATCTTTATTTACATGACCTAATGCGTGGCTATTGGTGTAAGAGTTATATAAGTCTTCAATCAACAGCTGTCGATTCCTGCCAGTATAATAACTGACATGATAATCTGCTGAGCCGGTGGGCAGGGAGAGTGTCCTATCATAAGGGAGAAGTAACACAGTCCCCTCTGTTCCTTGTCCCAAGGAAAGATCCTCTCTGATAGCCAAGATGTTGTGGGGTCAGTGACCATGAGCATGTCATGACACAGTGCCACGCTTTGAATGTTAGTCATTTAGAAAAGTTATGTTCTGGTTTACTGTGTGTGCATGTGCAAAAAAGAGCAAGTCAGAAATTCCAGGCTATGATACTGGATATTTTACAGCAGCAGCTCATTTTCCTCAGAGGAAGGATTCACAATGAAGTCAGTAATGGAGTTAATGTTATTGCTTTACAAATTCAAATGTGGCAATTTCTCCATTTTAAAACATAATCACTCCAGAGGCCCTTACTGTCAAATTTGTGATCTGTTATAAGAACAGACTTACAAATCATGCCATTCTTTATTGTGTTGGCTGAACCATGTTTACAATGAAATTGTGACATTGTTGGATTCTAATGTCTCCCAAGGCAATCTTAATTCATAACCATTTTGATCTGTTTGAAGTCAGTAGTGTGATGGAATACTCTCCACTTGGCTGGATGAGTGCAGCTCCAACAACACTCAAGAAGCTCGACACCATCCAGGACAAAGCAGCCCGTTTGATTGGCACCCCATTCACCACCTTAAACATTCACTCCCTCCATCACTGGCATACCATGGCTGCAGTGTGTACCATCTACAAGATGCACTGCAGCAACTTGCCAAGGCTTCTTCGGCAGCACCTTCCAAACCCGCGACCTCTACCACCTAGAAGGATAAGGGCAGCAGGCGCATGGGAACACCATCACCTCCAACTTCCCCTCCAAGTCACACACCATCCTGACTTGGAAATACATCGCCGATCCTTCATCGTCGCTGGGTCAAAATCCTGGAACTCCCTCCCTAACAGCACTGTAGGAGTACCTTCACCACACGGACTGCAGCGGTTCAAGAAGGCGGCTCACCACCACCTTCTCAAGGGCAATTAGGGATGGACAATAAATGCTGGGCTTGCCAGCGACGCCCACATCCCATGAACAAATTTTTACAAAAGCATAGCAATACAAATTTGTATGAAATAGTGCAAAAATAGTGATGGGGGCACTTTTCTCCACCCATGCGTTGGGTGTCAGTTAAAGATGTATGACTGCTTGCTGCATCCACGGACTACTGTTAGACATGTTTTATCCGGGGTTATGATCAGCAGGAATAACCTTCAGCTTTCATTCCATGTTAGCAGCTTTAGTGGGGCGACCCACGCTGCTACCGTCCAACTGTTAGACAGGTTTTGCCGCATTTAAATACTGCAGTGGAGAACTTTTCAAGTACGAGTATTAGGAGTCTTTGCCAGATGGTTGATGTATCTTGATGACTAAGATATAATTCATCTCCTTATGCATTTTGATGATATATAATTATATACCACATTCTGTAATAATATTCAAAGAAGTTGATTATGTCCTTTTGTCAGTTAAAAGTATTGTTGTACAGTTACAACATATGATTAAGCTTTAATAATGATGTAAAATTGCAAATTAGCATTGTATTTAATTGACACCAACATAATTAAATAGTTGGTGAACAGGACAGCAAGAGGGCCAGCAAATGTTAACGTTGCAGTTGCTAAGAATATAAAATAACAGAAGCTGGGGAAGGAGTGTGAGACTTTCATTTAATCTTGAGGCCTGTTGATATTCAAAATCCAGACCAGTATGATGCCAGTTGAATTAATTCATCTCACGGCTCTCCACCCACTATGCATCATTTCATATTAATGATTTTATACTTAAGCAAATAAATCTAAGTCGCAATGGTGACTTCCCCCCCCCACCCCAGCAGCAAATTTACATATTTATTTTTAACTTAACATGGGCAAATATTTTTTTTACCACATGTAGAGTCTATACCAACACTGCATTTATTTTTGATAAGCAAATGTAAGCAAATTAACTAAAGTTACTGATCCAGAAAATGCTTGCCAGCTGTGGAGTATACATTAGTGGGAGTACAACACACACTGCAAATGTACGGGTACACTTGTGATCCTTATTTGGGTTCACTCCACACACACCCTGTGGATTTGACCTCCATTGGCTCCTGGTCCGGCAACGCCTCCATTTAAATATTCTCATCCTTGTTTCAGATCCCTTCATGGCCTCGCCCCTTCCTATCTCTGTAACCTCCTCCAGCCCCACAACCCCGCCCCCCCCCACCTCCCCCACCCACCCCGAGATATCTGCGCTCCTCCAATTCTGGCCTCTTGCGCATCCCCCTATTTGAATCGCTCCACCATTCGCGACCGTGCTTTCAGCCGCCTAGTCCCTAAGCTCTGAAATTGCCTCCTTAAACCTCTCTGCCTCTCTCCCCTGCTTTAAGACACTCCTTAAAACCTGTGGGGGAGAAATTTGGTATTGCTCCGTTTGGGGCGCTAACTTTTAAAAGTTGAAAAAATTAGCGGCAGACGCTGATGTTTTTCAACAAAAAAATTTGGGGTTTGCGCTAAAGTGCTCCACTTCCTTCCTGGAGCCCAACAGGCAGCAGGCGGGGTGGTAGGCGTGAAGCACTGCCGTGTTGGAAGGCTCCTTCCCTCCCTTAAAGGGAAGGGCCATCGCTGCAGGTTCTGCAAGGGGAAAACTTACCTGGTCCCCGATGGCAGCTGCGATCCAACCTGATCAACCCGATGCACCACAGCAGAGTTTTTTAAAATTTATTTGTTCATGGGATCTGGGTGTCGCTGGCAAGGCCAGCATTTATTGCCCATCCCAAATTGCCCTTGAGAAGGCGGTGGTGAGCTGCCTTATACAACTGAGTGACTTGCTGGGCCATTTCAGAGGGCCAGATGGGTTTTTACAACAATCCAGTAGTTTCATCGTCACCATTACTGACATTAGCTTTCTATTCCAGATTTTGTTTTTTATTTACTTAACTGAATTTAAATTCCCCAGCTGCTGTGAGTGGGATTTGAACTCATGTTCCCCAGATCATTAGTCCAGGCCTCTGGTTTATTAGTCCAGTAACATAACCACTGTGCTACCGTAAGAGTGCCAGGTTTATCGATCGCTGGCGAAGACAAGGGAAAAAAAGAGAGCATTTCAGAATTTTTTTAACTTACCTTGGCCACCCCGCCTTTAAGTATCACCCTGAAGCGCCCGGCCTCCTGATGAACGCCTCCTGCAGCTGCCGGTGATTTTGCCCGGCGATGCTGCAAGGGGGGAGCCGAAGTTTGGGTCCGGGGCGCTGCGCATGGCAATGACGTCATGATCTCCGGGCGAAGGAGATCGGGACGCAACACCATATCGCCGCCGCAAACCTCCCACCGAATATAGCGGGTGACGATCTTCTCGCCGCATCCGGTCAGTAAGCGCCTAGCGCCCCGTTAGCAACCCCCCCCCCCCCCGGAGGCGCTAAGTTGCCCAATTCCTCCCCCTATGTCTTTGACCAAGCTTTTGGTCATCTGTCCTAACATTTCTTTACGTGACTCAGTGTCAAATTTTGTTTGATAACGCTCCCATGATGCGCCTTGGGACGTTTTACTACGTTAAAGGCGCTATGGAAGTTATTGTTGTTGTTGTTGTTGAATGTTACATCCATTTCCTTCTATCACCGTTCTTCTTTATTTAAAACTATCACATTATGGTCTTTATTCTTCAAGGTATCGAATTAAGAAATGTATTTGGAATAAAATGTTAAATGGGGTTTCAAAAATATGTAATCCAAGGTATATTGAGGATTCTTTCTGCATATGCAATATGCATTTTTGCTTTGTGAATTTTGGTACTTGCCTTAATAAAATGCATTCATGTGTGGTATATATATGTGTAGGGTGGAAGCTGTATGTTTTGAGTGAATTACATTCAGTCTGCACTATTGCCTTGGCTGAGATTGCAATATGTACACATATTAGGTAGATGGATTGGGTAATGTACTGCACTAAAATTGATGCTAATTTGATCATATTAGGCAGTTTATAACTGGTAATATCTTCTGGCAACAGATAATTATATTTCTTATTTCTAATGACTTATGCTGGAAACTATTTTGTTGTGTATTGCAAACTCCATCAATTATTGACTACAAGTGCATTACTATAAACAGGTACAACTTTGGAACTAAGGGAATATTGCATTCCACGCTTCAAAAACTCTTCTAAATTTACAAAATTAACATTCTTAATACATTACCTCAACAGGAAAAAAAACGTCTCGACATGTTTACTGAATAAAAGCAAATAACCACTAAAGTTTCTGTGACGAGCTTAACTCTAGCTTATCCAGCTTGGTTACCATGCCGAATTTTGAAAGAGTATTCTTACATTGTAAGTAAAACATTTTTTACAAAACTAGATGTTTTTTTTCAAATTAATTAAATGTTCTCAGATCATGTAGAGGACTATTCCAGGTATTAATTATTTCCTGAAGTGCTTCTCGATTTTAGTCCTGAAATTTTACTACTTTGTACCTATGTCCACTTGTCCTGCAGTCATTGTTTAAATTGAAATAATGCTACAGATGAACCTTTTCTGTTCCATTTAATATCTTATATACCTCTATAAGATGTCATCTTATTTGCTTCCTTTCAGGGCTGGAAAGGCCAATTTTTCCCTCAGTTTCATCCTAACTCAGACTTCTAACACTAGGAATCAACCTTGTTGCCTTCTTTGCATCAATTCCAAGGCTTGGACATTGCCTCTTGTGCCTTGGTGATCAGAACTGAATGCAGTATTCCAAGTGCAGCATTGCCAGAGAACTATCCAATGATGATGCCTTCAAAATTTATACCTCACTGATTTGGCAAATAAAGCTCAGTATTTTGTTTGCTTTGTTGATTCTTCTTCTACAATGACGGGACATCATAAATCGCTCCCAGATCTCTTCCTTTATCTGTTCTATACCATTCATTAAACACGGTCGCATATTTTTTTGGCAATGCTTAACACCTTGCATTGAATTTTATTTGTCATAATTTTGCCAATTTGTAATTGTTGTCTATAGCTCTTTTGTTGCTTCGTCACTCAGTTGCTGCTCTTAATTTAGTATCATCTGCATATATGACCAACTTGCATTAGGATTAGGGATATGGACTATAAAAGTAGGGAAGTTTTGATGCAACTGTACAGGGCGCTGGTGAGACCGCACCTGGAGTACTGCGTACAGTTTTGGTCTCCATATTTCAGGAAGGATATACTTGCATTGGAAGCAGTTCAGAGAAGGTTCACTAGGTTGATTCCTGGGATGAAGGGGCTAACGTATGACGAAAGGTTGAGCAGGTTGGACCTATACTCATTGGAGTTTAGAAGAATGAGGGGTGATCTTATTGAAACATATAAGATTCTGAGGGGGATTGAAAGTGTGGATGCTGAGAGGATGTTTTCCCTAGTGGGGGAATCTAGAACTAGGGGGCATAGTTTCAGAATAAGGAGTCGCCCATTTAAGATGGAGATGAGGAGGAATTTCTTCTCTCGGAGGCTCGTGAATCTTTGGAATTCTCTACCTCAGAGAGCTATGGAGCCGGAGTCATTGAATATATTCAAGGCAGAGATTGACAGACATTTGAACTACAGGGGAGTCGAGGGGTATGGGGAGAGAGCGGGAAAGTGGTGTTGAGGCCAAGATTGGATCAACCATGATCTTATTGAATGGCGGAGCAGGCTCGAGGGGCCGATTGGCCTACTCCTGCTCCTGTTTCTTATGTCCTTATGATTCTGATTCCAGATCATTTATGTACATTAGAAACAGCAGAGGACCAAGAGCCCTTAGTACATCTTCCCAACCCAACATCACTTTACCACCTATTACCCACTGTTATTCCATTTCAGCCAATTCTTTATCCTCCTGCAAGTTTTGCAAAGATATCCACTACCTTAAGCTTGCATAGCAGCTTTTCGTGCCAAACTTTGTTGAAGACTCTCTGCAAGTTCATGTATACTACTTATAGAGCTTTCCAATGGCCGAATGGGATGTCACTTCCTCAAAAAAATTAAAGAGCTTCGTTAGACAGAATCTTTCCCTTTTGAATCTATATAAATATAACGTAATAAAAGGCAATCAAGTTTGTTCCCAATGACCAATTCTATTTTTTTTTACCAGTTATTTATTCAAGACTAATGAGTCTGCAATTACCTGGATTTATTTTGTTGCCTTCTTTGAAAATAGGTAGCGCCTTGGCTTGTTTCTCATCCAGTGGGCCCTCCCTTGTATTCGTTGGGTCCCTCATGATATTTGTCTCTAGATCCTGCAGAGTTAGTGGTTTTGAGCTCAATGAGATGGTTAAGGACCTACATACAAGGATATCGATGTCAATAAGTTTCATTATAGAATCTTGTGTGATGGATGACACGCTGTTAAGTATCTGTTCAGATGGATAATTCCATGAAGTAATCATTTAATATGTTATCAATACTTAGTTCATCCTCAGTTAAGGGATTTCAATTCTTCCTTGATGATCTCTTAATGTTATAACAAAATAACTCTTGCTGTTGCATTTGGCTTCTGTGGCAATGCTCGTTTCTGTCCCTCTGACCATTTTGTTGTTACCCCTTTTTTGTTAAGAGATTCCTGGGTTATTCCCAGTCTTTTCCTTCAGCTTTCTCCCTGCAGGCTTATTTTCCTTACTTATTTCACTTCATGTTGTCTTGTTAATCAATTTTTGTTTGCTTGATTTGTGCTTTACTAATCCTGGTATATATTTATCCCAAGCTCCAAAACAACCATTGACTTCTCCAAAGTAGCGACAAAGGGGCAAATCCTTAGACCAGACAGCACGTAACAATTCTCATTCCCAAATATTCAGCACTCTTACATTTTCAACGGGGAGCCACACAGAATACTCTGGGAGATAAGAGTTGAAATATTGTAGTGCTGATAATCCAGCTCATGCACCTTTGTAGTGCGACTCCCTGCTGGGAGCTCAGGATACCCTTCTACTTCAGCCTAATCTACAATTTTAATGGTGGCGCTTCTATTATTGTTTACTTGCACCCTACCCCTCTCTATTAGATGCCTGCTGCAGACATTTAGGGGGAGAAATTGGGTATAGCCCCGTTTGGGGCGCTAGTTCTGGCGAAGTGCAAAGCCTAGCGCCAGTTGCGATTTAGCGCCACCTGGCGCGATATTGGGTTGCAGCGCCCCTAAAGGTGATTGCGGCACTAAATCAGGCGCTGCACGCTACTCTTAAGGCGCTAACCCGGCGACGCAACCCAATTTCGCGGCGGCGGGGCGCAGCGAGGGTGCTGTCAATAATCACTTTCCCTGAGACACAGTGGCGCCGGCCAGCTCTTAAAGGGGCAGGTCAATTGGCATCACCAGACACACTCACTGCCTTGTAGGCCTTCAAAGCGGTGGGAGCCTACCTGTGGCGCACCAGCCTAGCAAGACATGGAAAGGGTGAGGCAGAGGGCGGAGCGACTCACTGATGGGGCATTGGATGCTTTGGTTGGCGCAGTGGAATCAAGGCCAGGGAAGATGGTCGGAATGTGATTTATGTTTTGGACAGTCTCCCGGGTGTGAGAGGCAGTTATGTGTCAGTGTATTCGTTTTGCTTTCTGTTGCCGTAGCTTTCTCATGTTTGAAGGAACCACATTTTGTTTAATGAAACACTTTCTTCATTTACAATGGCCATGCCTGCCATTTACATGCATCTTGCCCTTCACCGGCTTGGGGGTATCAGACCGGTTCCATTCCTGTTCTTGGAATGGTAGCAAGCATTCCGTGAGAGGGGCCTAGAAGCTATTTCTGATCAGCCTCTGACGCGCAGCCTGAGAAGAGCTGCTCGCGTAGAGGTTCAGGCCAGCAGGCATCTTCTCAGTCACCGACAGAGATGTCCTGCACCTTATCTGAGGCTGCAGATCTGGCTGAAGCAGCTGGCACAGCTCAGTCACCACCTCCTTTCTAAATCGCAGCCTTCTGACACACTGCTCCTCCAGCATGTTCATGTAGGAAAACTGCTGTCGGAAAACCCTGCCAGCGTAAGGTCTGCTGTGGCGACGTCTGTTAGCCCTCCTCCGTCTGGCCATGCCCGCCCCCCTCTCCCAATGTCTCAGTGCCCTTTCCAGATGATTCTGGAATGCAGGATGTTCCCCTCCAATGCAGCCCCCATAATAAGTGCCCACAGGAAGGTTCCCCATTGTCAAGGCTCACCAACAGCAAGGTGATGGTCAGAAGGCTGAAGATCGTCTGCCTGCGCTGGCTCAGTGGTCAAATGGCTCTCAGTGTGCAGCTCAGCAACTCTTTGTAGCTCTCGAGGAAGTTGTGCTCCAAAAACGGCTGCCGCTTTTAAACCACACCAGTCCCCTTTAAATAACGCTCCTCCAGCCCGAGAGTGACTTGGTAAGGTCCAGGTAAGCTGTCACTATTAGCGTCAGGCGCTACGGAGGGGGGCACCACTGAATTTCCGGTCCGGGGCGCCCAAAAGGCGTTGCACACTCAAATGATGTCATAATCAGCCTGCGACCATGAGCGGGCGCTAAGATTTAGCGCCGGCGCTAAATGCATGCTCAATATGGGGCGAGGCGCTAGGCGCCTTGCGCCCGCCCGGAAATTGGCTAGCGCCCCACTTCTCGGCCTCTTTAGGCGTTAATCGGTGGCGCTAACAACCGAATTTCTCCCAGCTTTCCTTTTCATTTGCAAGGCTGGGTTGGATCAGACATAGACTCCAGAATGACTCCCAACAATATGTCACTGCTATTTTGCCTCCCAACAACTTAAACTAGCAGTTAGGTTCATGAAAATATAATCTGATGCACATCTAATGACATTGAATACAAAACCCAATTGTGTGATGGGGTATTTTTAATTTAAATGGCAGAATCTATAAATCTTCCACAGGATAACATATGATAGACCTAAAGTCGGTAGATGTCTGATAATTCTCCCTAGTGAGAGGGAATACTCTGCTACTGCTGATAGCTTCATCTGACAGTCTGATCTGTCGAGGCTAGGATTTAAACTCAATCCCTTTAGGAGACCAACACTTTACTGTTGAGAGGTAAGGATTTATCTTTTGCCCATTTTTTCTCCGCTTGATGCTGAGATGTTGTGTTGCAGTGTTCACTGTATAAGCTGAAAATGATGAAATTCCTAGTTGAGATAGGGTTAAGAATGATTCATGCATTTCACACTTGACAGTTGCCATTGCATTTACTAGTTTTGCCCATCTTTCCATATGGCCAGCTATTTAGCTCTTCACCAGCTGTCTGCCGAAAATATTTCTGAATGCATCATGGCCCTATCTTGATGCAGACACAGAGAATGCCAAGTAGTTAAGAACACTTATTCTAGGGACACAGACTACTTCCCATTCCTTGAAGTGATAATTCACTTCATAAAAATTAAAAACAGTTTACATTCACAAGTGAATTATAGCATTAAGGTTCCATCAGGTGCTGTATCATGAAATGGTCACAAGCCTAACTCAATTGATCGTAAGCTAGCATAAAATATAAGGAATCATTGAATTTAGACAAGAACATAACATAAGATGTAGGAGCAGGAGAAGGTCATTCGGCCCCTCGAGCCTGCTCCGCCATTCAATAAGATCATGGCTGATCTGATTTTGGCCTCAACTCCAGTTTCCCGCCCGCTCCCCGTAACCCTTGACTCCCTTACCATTCAAAAACAGTTAACCAATGAGCTACTTGTTTTACTCAGTAATATATGAATGTTATCTGCAATCTAATATGATGGGGAATTGTACAGAAATTAAAACTACTTTTATAATATGGCAACATACTTTTTCTTCAAAGTTGGGCCAATAATAACCCGTACAATCTAATGTGTAAAACAAATAGGGCTTTTGAGCTTTAGAAGAAAGTCTACTTTTTTAACTGAACCTAATTTGCTGGCCTAATTCATCAATGCCTAAATAGTGTAAGAGTCCTTTAACTTCTTTGACAAGTAGCTTAAGAATTATGTGTGTGCGTGTGTGCGTGGGGGGAGAGAAGGGAATCTATAAAAGAATTTATTTGCATATGTAAATTAACCAATTAACAAATTTCATTACGAAGTCTGCTCCTGTACCATACTGATGAAAACCAGTGATTTTCAATTTTTGTCCAGGGGGATCCTCTGCAAATAATCAACTCCTAGGAACTCTTTGTCCTAACTTCCAAAAGACAATGGCAGCTACTCGAAGGAAAGCAGAACTATCATTCCAGTGTTTTATTAGTACATGGTAGCAGAAACTATAGGCAGCGAGTCAGCTAAAATCTGATGACCTTAGAGACCAATCTGGCTTCCCGTGTGAAAACCCTAGGAACCCACTCAGGATTTGGCAAATGTGACTGTGTTATTACTATCATTGAAAGTTTACATCAATGATGCTGACAGTGGCGCACCTTTCCCCCACCTTCCTTGCTTTTCCTTACGGGGAAAGGATAAATGGGACGCAGTACTACTGACACACAGCATTAATCCCTTTCCATCATTAGCCTGTGTGACCTTCAGAGCTCACATATGCCTTTGATTTATCTGTATGGTGTTTCACACCTGTTAAAAAAAAAAAGGGTACTGCCTCATCATTGATTGATGTGATGTTCTATATTGAATGTTCATGCTGGATGCTTGTATAAATATAGAATGATAACTGGATTGTAATAAATGACAGCCCTGTAACAATATCAGTGAGTTTAGAAAGTCATAATCATTTGCAAATGTTATCCAATCCTCAAAATGTTAATGCAATTGTAACTTTCTCTATCTCCACTGTTATTATATAGAATATACGCTGTACGGGTTATCGTTGTACATACAGTTGTTACAGTATTGTATACTGTGCCATGGATATGGAAATATTTATTACGAGGGCGAGAGCTGCTGTGTCATTTTATCAGGATGAGGACGTGGGGGAGCAGTTAATCCTCAGGCATATCCGAGGCTGGAAGAGGCCGCAGACACAGGATTATTTTAGCTATTGATATCTTCCTTGTGCAGAATATGAAAGACAATGAATGATTAGAAGAAAAAAAGAAAGACTTGCATTTATATGGCGCCTTTCCCAAACACCAGACTTCCCAAAGCACTTTACAGCCAATGAAGTACTTTTTTTTGAAGTGGAGTCACTGTTGTAATGTAGGAAATGCGGCAGCCAATTTGTGCACAGCAAGCTCCCACAAACAGTAATGAGATAATGACCAAATAATCTGTTTTAGTGATGTTGATTGAGGGATAAATATTGGCCAGCACACCGGGGATAACTCCCCTGCTCTTCTTTGAAATAGTGCCATGGGATCTTTTACATTCACCTGAGAGAGCAGACAAGGCCTCGGTTTAACGTTTCATCTGAAAGACGGCACCTCCGACAGTGCAGCGCTCCCTCAGTGCTGCACTGGAGTGTCAGCCTAGATTTATGTGCTCAAGAAGAATACTGTGCATTTAATTGTCTCAAAGCATTATTTTTAGCACATCTATTAACATGTTTGTATTCCTGACATTCACCTTAAATCAGGCCAAATTTAATACATAAATAAAATGGACGGACCGCTCCATTAAAATAGTGTGGCAGGAACATCGGTGAATGTGTTATCAAGTGCACCAAAAACAGAGCAAAGAGAAAATGAAATCCATTACATAGGAACAGGAGCAGGCCACTCAGCCCCTCGAGCCTGTTCCACCATTCAATTAGATCATGGCTGATCTGTACCTTAACTCCATCTATCCATCTTGGTTAAATAATCTTTGCCTAACAAAAATCTATCAATCTCCATTTTGGAATTTTCATTGATGTATAACTTGTGAATATTATAGGTCATTGTGCTCTTTCCTCAGACCAAGTAAATAATGGATGTGTGGTTGCACTATGTAACAGAATTGCAAGTGGCAAGCTTTCCCTGTGTTTTCTAACAATGCGTTCGAGCGAGTGCATTCACTAAGCATGTGTAGTAATTTGGTATATTAGCATTAAAGGAACATTAGAGCATTTTTGTCCACACTCCCAAAATTCCTCTCAGGACCCATTTGCTATAATGAACACTAACACTGAGAGCTGTTTCAGTAAACACAACCACTCCCCATTAGTGCTGTTTATGTGGAATATGTTAATTTCAAAAGTAAACAGCGACTGTAAAATGTGAGATGATTATTTCTTTATTGAAAATCATGAGGGTGTAATGCATGTTTAACATGTTGTACCACTGTGTCTGTCCCTTGTGGTACATGAACTAGTGCACTGTGGTGTTCTTACACGACTACACCTGTATGATGTATTGCTGGAAGGAGGTGAGAAGGGTTCCTCAAGCGTCTGCTGCAGACCTCCTTGTGCTTACCTCAACACATAGCAGACCAAGATTGACCTCTCTATATACCAGGTGTAGTATGTCTTGTTGGCAGAAAAAAGATTAGATTTGATGGCCTAGAAATTCAGTTGGTTGCGCCAGCCGTTAGCGCCTTAGGAGGAGCAGATCTCGAGCGCCAGGCGCTTAGCGCCCGGGCGCAGCGCGATCTGCGCCTCGCCCCAACTTCAGTAGACATTTAGTGCCGGCGCAAAGTCTTTGCGCGCGCTCAGCTGCGCGCGCAGATCATGACGTCATTTCGTCGTGCAACGCCCTTTGTGCGCCCGGAACCGGAACTTCACTCGCGCCGCCCCATTGTGCACCGGGCGGCCCTAACGACTGTGAAGTGGAACGGTACACAGCCGAGGCGGGCCGCGGGGAGCGCAAATTAAAGGGCACTTACCCTGCACTATAAAGGGCAGCCATTTTGCAGCATTCACTCTTGTGCAACGGATTTTTGGAGAGAGACCAAGGAAGAGAGCTTACTGCTTTGGCCCAACACTAGGACAGGTCTTTTTGGCTTCAGGCCAGAGCTTTGCAATTATCTTTGCCTTCATTGAGATCTCAGTGTTTGCCAGCATATTATGGGGGCTGCATTGGGTGCCAACGCTGAGTTTCAGCCTTATGTCGGAAGGGCTTACAGACGCCGTGAGAGAGTGGCAGCCCTGGCTAGACGCAGAGGGGGCAACAGGCGTCGCCAAGTGAGGCCTTACCCACCCAGGGTATACCGCCAGCAGTTCTCCTATCTCAACATGTCTGCCGCGCAGTGTGTTAGGAGGCTGCGATTCAGAAGGGAGGTGGTTGCAGACATCTGCCAGCTGCTTCACAGAGATCTGCGTCCACAGCTGATGCGCAGGACGTCTCTGTCGGTGGCAGTGAAGGTGACGGTGGCTCTCAACTTCTATGCCACCGGCTCCTTCCAATCGCTGCTGGGGACATCGCTAACATCTCCCAGTTCGCCGTGCATTGCTGCATCCGCCAGGTGACCAATGCCCTTTTCAGAAGGAGACACCAATTCATCTCCTTCCCCATGACCCTGGACAAGCAGCAGCAGCGTGCAGTGGGATTTGCAAGAATAGCGGGCTTCCCCATGGTGCAGGGCGCCATTGACTGCACGCATGTGGCTTTGCGGGCACCTCTGGAGCATGCCGAGGATTACCGCAACCGGAAGGGCTACCATTCCCTCAACGTACAGCTGGTGTGTGACCACAGGCAGCGCATCCTAGCTGTCAATGCCCACTTTCCAGGCAGCAGCCACGATGCCTTTATCCTGCGACAGACAACTGTGGCTGACATGTTCCAGGCACAGCCTCACCCAAAGGCTATCCTTTGTGTACCTGGCTCATGACCCCGCTCCGCGCGCCCACGACCCCTGCTGAAGAGGCATACAACGAGAGCCATCAAGCGACCAGGAACATCATCGAACAAACAATCGGCGTCCTGAAGCAACGGTTCCGCTGTCTGGATCGCTCCGGGGGAGCCCTCCAGTATTCGCAGGAGCGAGTCTCCCAATTCGTCGTCGTTTGCTGCATGCTGCACAACCTGGCTATCCGCAGGACTCAGGCACTGCCACCTCACGTTGGACCACCACCTCAGGAGGAGGAGCAGGAGGAGCATGAGGAGGAGGAGGACGAGGAGTACCAGCCCAGGAGGGAGGCAGAAGGTCCAAGGGCCGCCCGTCGGCGGCTTATTGAACGTCACTTCTAGGCCCCCTGTCAGGGAATGGCTTGTGCCAATGAAAGAACATGATTGCAGCCACTCCGCAAGCCCTCAGCCGGTTAAGGCAACAAACACTTCAAAGATCAAACATGGACAATGTGAATAAATAAAATGGTTTATTGTACAAACTCAGGGCCCTTCCCACATGAAAACCAAGAACACACGAAACCCCCAAAAAACACTCACACACATGACTCACTCCCACAACCTGGGGAGGATTAACAAAAGATGTCAACAAAAATGGCCTCATCCTCGGCCTTCAAAAAACCATTCCAAAAAACACAACATTTGGACACACCCTCTACTTTGTGTCCTGCGAGGGCGATGCCTTCTGCAAACTTTGCCGGCCCCTGGACGCCCTGCTGCTCCTCCTCAAAGTGAGGCCAGTGGCTGCTGCAAGGCTGGGGGAAGGCTCCTGAGGGGCACATGTCGTGACGGCAGATGCCCTTGGGGGTCGGCCTAGATGAGGTCTGGCCCTCGAGGGGCCGGCTGGTGAATGCTGCAGCTGTGGCTGGCCAGCATCAGTCGCTGCAGCAGCTCGTGGCAGCTCCACTGGGGGAGTGGCAGTGGCGGCTGGAGGAATGGGGGCAAGCTGGCGGATGGCAGGCGCTTGCTGGTCGCCTGAGACACTGGCACTCGCCCGGGCCAGCACTGCAGCATGCGCAGCAATCTGCCGAGGGACAGACCGCTGTGCTGCTGCAGCGCGCCGGGTGCCCTGGCGATGCCGGGCTGACGCAGCGAGTGTGGCAGCAGTGAGTGCCCGTGTTGCCCTGTTCTGTGACCGCATCAGAACAGCCAGTGACTGCACGGCACCACTGATCACCTGGCCAGTCGCTGCCAGAGAGGCCCCGAATTCGGTGACACTCCGAGACAGGGACTCGATGGCCTTAGGCATCCGTCCCACTACCCCCATGAGCTCCGTGTGCCGGCGCTCCGAGTCCGCGGATATGTCCTCGAGGCGGCGCATCTCCTCGGCGTTGACCGTCTCCGGACTGGAGGCCGGACTCTCCCTCTGGGGAGAAGGCCGCCGAACTGGCCGACCCTTCCTGCGTTGCTGGACGCCGCTGGGCCCAGCAATTGGACTCCCCTCCGACCCTTCCCCCCTCTGGGGAGAAGGCCGCTGAGCTTCCACCCCCCTCCCGCGTTTCTGCAGGCCGCTGGTCCCAGGAGCTACACTCCCCTCCGACACTTCCCCCACGCTCCCCTCCAGGGAAGACGTCTCCCCTACAGTGGCATGGCTTGCCGCGGCTGAGGGTTCCCCTGATGGGCCGCCTTCCTCTTGCTCCTCCTCCTCCTCCTCTTCTGAGGGGCTGTCACTGGCAACTTCAGGGACCTCCTCCTCACCATCTGAAAGCAGGAAGGCACAAGAGTAGCTTTAGAGTGAGGAGAGAGCATCAGCGAGGGATGCATGAGTGGTGGCATTCAGCGCATTGGTCGGACAGTGGCAAAGGATGTAGATCTGATGCGCAAGTGGGACGAGAGAGGTCCAAAAGGTGATGTCCTTACCATTGATGCCCAGAACAGGGTCGGCATCTCCAGATGCAACGGGGCCAATCACCCGGGCACCCATGATGCGCTCCACGCGCTGTTGCAGCTCGGTGAGCGGCTGGATCTGGGGTCCGCCTCCCCTGGTCACAGTCCGGCTCCTCTTATTATTGGCCAGCTTGGCCTGCAAGAGAAAGGACGGCCTCTAAGTACAGTGTGTAGCCCTGATCTTGTGTGCACTGCCTCCCATGGTGGAATAGCCTGGCCAGTGTGTAGCCCTGATCTTGTGTGCACTGCCTCCCATGGTCGAATAGCCTGGCCAGTGTGTTAAGTGCACAATGGGCAATTGATGTTCATGACTGTCCCATAGCTGCTGCATGAGGGCTGGCCATTAGGGCTTTCAGGTCCCTTTGCCCATAATGTGAGGTGCACATGCAAGGATGAGGAGGACACTGGAAAGGGTACTCACCTTGACAATCCTGGCGAGGTCATTTAGCTTTTTTCTGCATTGGACAGCGCTCCTGGGGACCTCACTGTTGGATGTCACCCTGGTGGCGACATGCCTCCAGGCTCTCCGGTAGACGCGGGCCGGCGGCTTCCTCCCATTGTCTGGGAACAAAATATGGCATCTCTTCTCCACAGCGCTAACCAGCACCCTCAGATCATGCTCTGAGAAGCGCTGCGCTCGTTCACGGGCCTTCTCCATACTTTGAGGCGCTATTTGGGTCCAGCAGCAGTGTTCAGGCCTAGCTGGAGGGCTCCAGTGTCCAGGGCGTGGCAGCAGACCAAGTCGACCCTTCCCCCTTAAGAGCTGGCCGGCGCCAGGGTGTCTGCTGTCAATCAAGAAATGGCCGCACCTGCGCTGCGCCCGGCCTCGGCGGTATCGCTCAGCACCTCCGGCTTAGCGCCTAAAGAGAGCCGTGCATCGCCAGTTTTAGCGCTCGAGCAAACTCTTAAGGCGAAGCTAATGAATATCGGCGATGTGGCCTCGAATTTGCGCCGGGCGCAAACTTTAGCGGCCGCCCGACTTTACCGCCCCAAAAGTGGCTATAATGAATTTCTAGGCTGATATCTTTTGTTAAAAGATCTTGGCCGCGAAATTCGGTAGGTTAGCGCCTCCCGTTTGCACCTGGCGGGGGCACTAACGGGGCGCTAAGGGGTTAGCACCTGGCTGCCGCGAATCCAATGCCACACACGACCTTCAGTGGAGAATTAGCGCTGGTGCTAACCGTTAGCGCCTAGGCCTCTAGCGCCTCTCACATGGTGACGTCAATGCGTGTGCACCGCCCCGTTAATGGCCCCGATGCAAAATTGTCTTTCGCCCCCTGCTTTAGCGCCTCGCGCTGACAACGGCAGTAAGAGGAGGCATTGTGCACTCGGAAGTGTGCTGCCGGAGCGATAATGAAAGGGAATGCTTCCGTGTCGCTTGAACATCGCATAAAAGGCGCTTTCAGTGATCGCACCATTGATTACTTGCACCAGTCTGCTGCCTGCGCAAAATTTCTTACACTTTTTCCTCCAAATGCTGCACTTTCTGAAAGTGATGGGAGGCTGCAATGGCCGTTGTAGTGTATGTACCCGTCTACCTTTAAGAGAACTATTGTATGTAACTGTCCACCTTTAAGAGAACTACTTTAGGTGTTGCACTACTTTGTTGGCTTCTGTATACTGTAATACCAACGGTGACCACACCGGTATATAAGTGCTGTGTCAGGAAGTATTGGGCAGATTCGCCCTGACCTTCGAATAGTAAAGTCCTGTTTTAAGTTACTCTTGGAGTCTGTGTATTAATTAACTAAACAACCCACAGACTTTACAGTGGCGACGAGTCCGATCGTACCCTGCGGCAACAATACTTCCGAAGCAGTTAACGAGCGTCGAGAAGAGGCAACCGCCCTCGTCATTCTGCTGGGAGAAAACTCGAGTCTGCAGAGCTGGAAAGGAGGAAGAATTCAGAGACAAAGACTTCCATCAGCAACAGGCACTGACTGTCCCTTCTGCCACGGTGAGGAGTGAGCCGATCAGCACGAGAAGCAAGGCGGCCACGGTGACTGTGAGTAAGGGAAAAGTAAAAAGAATAACCGGAGGATAAGGGCGGTGCACTCGACCACGGTCGAGGGGGAAAGGAGCCGGACAGAAGTCGGGCCCAGAGGCGCTGAGACTGGGGCAGCGTGGAGCAAGGAAGCCGCGGTACAGACAGGCTGGGGACGCAACGGCGTCGTGAGACAGCTAGACCGCGACCGGCGAAAAAGGCCGGGCAGCGACCGAAGCCACGAAGCGCTGCGACCGGGAGCGTAGGCGCGGGAAGATATAAAAACTCAGCCGCAGCCGGGGAGAGAAGCACCGGACTGCGAGAGGGCTGAGAGGCGCGATTGGGAGCCGAGCGAGCGGGAGAGAGACAGAGCCCGAGCAAGGGGAACTGAGCGAGAGCCAGCCCAGCGGATGAAACTGTTCGCCGTCAACGGGGTGTACCCAGCGCCGGTTGCCCTGCCGAGAAAAGGGAAAGCACTGAAGCCGACGCGCAGGCTGTGAACCTGAAAGCCAGCGGCCGTCGCCCGTGGGGAAAGTGTACCCCTCCCGCCAGGGGAAGAAACGCGGGAAGCCGCCATTAGGCGGAGAAGAAGACAAAAGCGGGGAACCGCCATTGAAGTGGGCAGGGAGAGAAGATAAGCGCGGGAAACCGCCATTTTCGCAGGAACCGCCATCTTGGAAAAAAAAAAAAGATTTAAAGAAATAATTCGTGGTGTTATCAGGAAGAGAGGAAGATGCCTAAGCGTGGTAACATCAACGATTTTAATTCCGAGGTAGAAGACTGGGCCACATATGTGGAACGCATTGAGATCTATTGTGAGGCCAATAAAATAGAAGAAGATGACAAAGCTATAACCTTGCTAAACTCGATGGGCGCGAAGACATACGAGCTCTTGAAGCATCTACTAGCACCAGCTAAACCGGCGGATCAGACTTTCGATGATATTGTGACTGTTCTGAAGGATCACTTGAACCCCACACCGTTGATGTTGGCGGAACGATTCAAATTCTATGCGAGAACGCAAAGGAAAGACGAAAGCAACGCAGAATACTTGGTCGAACTGCGTAGACTAGCGAAACACTGCCAGTTTGGAGGGAATCTGACAGAGGCGTTGCGAGACAAATTCGTGTGCGGAATGTCAAAGGAAGAAACACAAAAACGACTGCTCGAAGAGAACGATCTTACACTTGAGAAGGCTGTCCTTATTGCTGCATCGAACGAAGCCGCAGCGAAAGGAACGACGGAAATGCAGCTAAAGGCAGCGGCACTCAGTGTGCAGCAAATTACTTCGGGTACAACGAAATGCTATCGTTGTGGGAAGACAACACACGACCAGAACCAATGCTGGTTTAAAAACCAGGAATGTAGGAAATGTGGCAAGCTCGGTCACATAGCTAAGGTATGCCGATCAGGAAAGAAGACCAACAATAATGAGTCACCACAAAAGAGGTACAGGAAGGTACATGAGGTGACTAGGAAGAGTCCGGAAGAACAGAATTCGGACTCACACTCCAACTGCAAGGAACTGGATAGTCTGAGAATTCACAATGTGAGCAATGAAGCTGACCGACAAGCTATCTGGATCACACTACAGATTGCAAAAGTCCAAGTGAAAATGGAAGTGGACACCGGATCGGCGTTGACGGTCATGAATAAGCATGATTATAAAAAGTTATTCAAGCATATTCCCCTACGGGATACGGAACTAGTATTGAAGACATACACGGGGCACAAAGTAAAACCCATCGGAAAGATAGAAGTCAAGGTGAGATACAAGGACAAAGAGCACCAAAGGATGGACCTGTATGTGTTGCCTGAGGGAGGTCCACCACTTCTGGGACGGGTGTGGATCAGGAAAATAAAGATAGACTGGCATTCACTAAACACCATGACGGTAGATTCCGGAAAGGAAGATGTCAAACCTGAACGGTTGTCCAGAATATTAGACGAAGCTAAAGAGGTATTCCAGCAAGGACTGGGAACACTGCGAGGAATTAAAGCAAAGGTTAAGATTGCAGAACATGCAAGCCCAAAATTTTTCAAAGCCAGATCGGTACCTTACGCGATACGACCTGCTGTGGAGGCAGAACTGGAAGAACTTGAACGATCAGGGGTACTGTCAAAAGTGGACTGGAGTGAGTGGGCCACGCCCATTGTTCCCGTCATGAAGTCTTCACCAAGTAACAAGCCAGGGGGACCGGGGAAGGTCCGCATCTGCGGAGACTTCAAGATCACAGTGAATCCGGTGCTTCACACGGTACAATACCTGCTTCCGCGGATTGAAGATATCTTTGCTTCGTTGGCTGGAGGGAAACACTTCACCAAGATAGACCTGGCACAGGCATACTTACAAATGGAAGTCGAGGAAGAGTCACCATCAACACACACAGAGGCTTGTATCGTTATAATAGACTGGTTTTTGGGGTAGCTTCGGCTCCAGCAATTTGGCAGAGGGCCATGGAGCAGGTATTACAAGGAATTCCAAGCACGCAGTGTTACTTAGACGATATCCTGATTACGGGAGAAGACGAGGAAGAACACCTCACAAATTTGAAACTGGTGCTCACTAGGTTGAAGGAATATGGCCTTCGAGTTAATCGCAAGAAATGTGAGTTCTTCCAAAAACGGATCTCGTACTGCAGTCATGTCATTGACCGAGAGGGGCTGCACAAGTCACCTGACAAGATAGAAGCTGTCGTGAAGGCCCCCGCTCCGGAAAACGTATCACAGTTAAGATCATTCTTGGGGTTGATTAATTATTATCACAAGTTTCTGCCGAATCTATCCACGGTGCTGCATCCGCTGAATGCTCTGTTGTGGAAAGAAGTACCATGGAAGTGGAGTGAGGAATGTAAAAAGGCCTTTCGCAGAAGCAAGGCATTGATTACCTCTGAAGAAGTGTTGGCTCATTTCAACCCAACGTTACCTCTTCGTCTAGCTTGTGATGCTTCCCCCTATGGAATTGGAGCAGTACTTTCACACAAGTTACCAAATGGCTCGGAAAGGCCAGTGGCATTCGCGTCCCGATCATTGACCTCCGCGGAGCGGAATTATGCTCAAATAGATAGGGAGGCCCTCAGCCTTGTGTGGGGCGTAAAGAAATTCAATCATTATCTGCAGGGCAAGAAGTTCACATTACTGACAGACCACCAGCCGTTGGTGTCCATATTCAACCCTAACACGGCCGTTTCCACCATGACAGCGCAAAGGTTACAGAGGTGGTCCGTGTTACTTGGGGCACACCAATATGACATCGAATACAAAAGGTCCAAACAGCATGGAAATGCTGATGGGTTATCGCGCTTGCCATTGCCGATAGTAGAAGAAGCGACTACAGTGGACCCGGTAGAGATGTTCCACTCATCCATAGTGGAATGTCTACCAGTAACAAATTCGATGATCGAAAACGAAACAAGAAATGACCCGACTCTCTCATGAGTCTATGATTTAACGGTGGAGGGATGGCCAGCACAGGGCGAACCAACGCTGCCAGCATTTTCGCAGAGAAAAGAACAGCTGTCAGTGTGTCGAGGAACCCTGATGTGTGGATCTAGAGTGGTGATTCCACCCAAACTTCAACAGGTGTTAAAGGAGCTGCACGAGGGACATCTGGGTGGAGTGAAAATGAAGAACCTAGCAAGAGCGTTTGTGTGGTGGTCAGGCATTGATGGGGACATCGAAGAAATCACTAAGAGCTGTCTAGGATGCCAGAAGGTCCAAAACGCGCCACCACAGGCTCCTCTGCATCCATGGGAGTGGCCCTCATCTCCTTGGCAAAGGGTACACATCGACTTTGCTGGTCCATTTATGGACTCAATATTTCTAATAGCGGTGGATGCACACTCCAAGTGGCCGGAGGTAATAAAGATGTCCACCACCACCACGGAAAAAACCATCACAGTGTTAAGGACCATGTTTGCTAGTAATGGGCTGCCGGAACAGATCTGTTCTGATAATGGACCGCAATTTGTGTCCGAAGAATTCAAGAAATTCTTAAAGAGCAATGGGGTTAAGCACTACACGTCAGCCCCATACCATCCCGCCTCCAATGGATTGGCTGAAAGGTTTGTCCAGACCTTCAAGAAGGCCATAAAGGTCATGGGTAATGAAGCCATTAACTTACAACATAAGGTGGATAGCTTCTTGTTGGCGTACAGGAATGCAACACATGCGGTCACAAATCAAACTCCCGCCATGATGTTTTTTAATAGACGACTAAGATGCCGGCTGGATTTGCTTAAGCCAAACGTCAGAAGGGACGTAGAGAACCAGCAATTCCAGGGCATGAATGAAAGGCCAACTAGATCTTTTCAGATAGGTCAAGTTTTGGCCCGGGACTACCGTACCGAGAAATGGCAGCCTGGAACTATCGGAAAAAGGCTAGGGCCGTTGATGTATACGGTGGACATTGGGGAGAGTATAATAAGGCGCCATGTTGACCAGATCATAGGGTCAGCCACAAATGGCCAACCTACTCCACCACGGTACACGGTTAATGTTGAGACAGAGATACCCAGAACGCCTACCTCCGATCTGGTAATACTGGAATCAGATGAACCTGACACTGTCCTTCAAGCCGAATCGACCTTGCCAGAAGCACCTACTACCCCGCCGGAAGTTACGACACCACCGAGGCGTTATCCGGACAGAGTCCGGAAACCTCCAGAGAGACTGAATCTGTGAACTGTCTTGCATAAAGTTGTATATATGTTATAATGTATGTTTAATGGGGAATCAGTATGTTGTAAGCTAAAAAGGGAGGATTGTAGTGTATGTACCCGTCTACCTTTAAGAGAACTATTGTATGTAACTGTCCACCTTTAAGAGAACTACTTTAGGTGTTGCACTACTTTGTTGGCTTCTGTATACTGTAATACCGACGGTGACCACACCGGTATATAAGTTCTGTGTCAGGAAGTATTGGGCAGATTCGCCCTGACCTTCGAATAGTAAAGTCCTGTTTTAAGTTACTCTTGGAGTCTGTGTATTAATTAACTAAACAACCCACAGACTTTACAGCCGTCACCCAGGCCACGTTGAAAAACACCACTGATGACTATGAGGTTATACAGCGTGATTGGCCCTTCCCTTTAAGAGGTGGAAGCAGCCTATGTGATTAACGAGTGCCATTTGGACTGCACATGATTTAACGCTCCACTTCCCTCTTGGAGCGCTAACAATGAATTTCGCGGGAGTTGACAATGATTAACACCTGGCACTAATTCTTCAACTTTTAAAGTTTTAGCGCCCCAAGTGGGGCTACACCAAATTTCTCCCCCCTTTAATTTTAGACACTGAGGGGGCGATTTTCAGCAGCGCATTCAGGCACTAAAGACCCTCTGAGGTGACCAAGAAGGGATCTTGAGCTGAGGACACTGGCTTAGCCTGCATTTAGTGCAAGATGACATCTTGGTAAATGAGTTGAAGCCTGCGCTAGGAATGGCCGCCCGGAGGCTCGTTAAGAGGCTGATTGCCACTTAAAATGCTTGCTGGTGCTCATTAAAGAGGCTGCATGGCATTGTGGTGGCTCGAGCTTGTCCAATGCCTTCTCCTAACCGTGACCAACTGCTTGGGAGTAAACACAACATTGATGTGGATTTCAAGCGCTACCTAAAAAGGGATACTCACCATTTCATGCTCACTTGCTGCTGGTGCGGTGAAGAGGACCCCGGAAACACACTGGGAGACTTTCTGGGACACTTTGTCAAGACTTCACCAACACTCTTGCAAAATTTATTCTGGAATTTTGGTGAGGACATCACCTAAAAAAATCAGTAAGTGCTCTGTTACTCCACCGTATAGGAGTCACCAGGAGAAAGGGAGTCCTTGTTCATCGGCATCTTGCTAGGGGTCCCGCTTGGTCTGGATGAGGAATGGAAGGAGGACATGAGGCCAGGCAGAGCAGCACCAGCTGCTGCAGGAGAGAGCGACAGGAGGGCCAGGAGTGCAAGGTGGCACCCTTCCTCCTCTGCGGGTACAGGACATCCCTTCTCCTCTGGACCTCCTCCACCAGGACCTCCAGTGCTGCATCTGAGAACCTGTGCGCCCTCTCCCTCGGTCCCTGAGCCTGCAACGTGCCGCTGTGTGCCAGCCAGAGCACTCCACACCTTCAGTGGAAGTGGGTGCGTGGAGCCCACATATACCTGCAGATGTCCATTTTAGTGCCTCCAGGCAAGTTCAAATTATGGTAATCAGCAATTAGGACCAAAATTGTCTGCTAAATCCAGACTTTCAAACAGGCGTGACTTATTAGCACAGCACCCATTTAGTGCCTGTTTTTACCCTTTGGCTAAAATAACCCCCTTACACTCTGATCATGACATAGACCTACCAATTTGCAGGTTATAAAAAACATCTGCCATAAGTTCAATGTGCTGAATACCAAGTTACAAAGCATTAAATGCAATAAACTGAAGTCAGAAGCTTGTATCACACAAGCAATTCTATCATTGAGAGCCTTAGGCCTAGGAATTGGGTTCGTAGCGCCGGCGCTGAGCGCCTAAAGAGACCTAGAATTGGGGCGAAGCCCTATGTTGGGGCGAACGCTATGAGGATAGCGCCGACTCAGATATTGACTATACATTTAGCGCCTGCGCTAAGTGTTTGCGCGCGCCCGCGAGCGCAAGCAGCTCATGACGTCATTTCAGTGTGCAACGCTTTTTAGGAGCGCCTGAGCGCATATTGGGTGGCGCCCGGAGCCTTAGCGCCCAGCGCTATTAGTGACAGTTCGAGGGAGGGCTAACAGGCCCTTCTCGGAGTAGGGCGGCGCTATTTAAAGGGGACAGCCCTAGTGCAGAATCTTCTGCCACTTGGCCTGCTCATTGCGATCGCTGCTAGAGAGAGTTGGCGAGCTAATGTGGAGCCGAGTTCTGGGATTTCAGCTTTACAGTACTTGGGACCTTCAACCCTGTCCGAAGCACTTGCACCACTACACCTAAAAGCCTTTTGACCAACTGGCATCGGAATGGGAGCTTGTTTGGAGGGCGACGGCCTCATCGCCCAACACTGTGAAGGGGCAGAGAGACGGTGGGAGGGCCGGGATTGGCCAGAAGGAGGAGGGGCAATGGAGGTCGGCCAATCCGACGGGATGCTGCGAGGGTCTCTAGGCAGCAGGTGACAAGCCTTGACATGTCGGAGGAGCAGTGTTTGGGAAGGCTCCGAATCTGGAGGGACATTGTTACTGATCTGTGCCACCTGCTTGGTCAGGATCTGCAGCCGCGTGAACGCTGCAGAACCTCTCTGTCCGTGATGGCTACACTGACTGATGGCCTCCATTTTTATGCCAACGGATCCTTTCAGTCAGCCATTGGGGACAATGCGACTGTCGCTCAGGCTGCAGTCCGTTGTTGCATCCGGCAAGTGACAGATGCCCTTTATAGGCGAACGCGTCCATTCATTAGCTTCCCTCGGACCCTGCACAAGCAGGAGGAGGAGGAGTATGAGGAGGAGGAGGAGGAGGAAGAGCAGGCAGAGGAGGAGGAGGAGGAGGAAGATGGAAGGGCTGCTGAAAGTGGAAGGGCCATACGTCAGAGGCTCCTCTGGACTCGTCTCGACATCCCTGTGGCGGAATGATGTGAGTCTTAACTCATGCGCACTTTGGATGTTTGAGGGCCTCTGAATGCCAGCATCACTGAAAGTAGTCACATGCACCATGCAACATTGAAACTTCTGTTTATTGACACAAAAGTCTTTCATTACAACTAAACAACATAATGTGAGCAGAAACCATAACTTTCAAAATAACTGTGAACTGTTCGGCAAAGCCGCAAAACTCAACAAACCTTCTGCAAATATAACAGCAGCTGAGGGTGTCCTTGAATTTGGCAAACAAACGTCTCAGCACCTCCCTCTACAACTGGCCCCTTGAGGGAGAACGACTTCTCTTTCACGCCCGGCCCCTTCCCTCCCTGCTGCTCCTACGTAATTGGACCCCAGTGGCGGGCTCAAGGCTGGGGGACGCTTGCTGACTGTCTGGAAGCACAGAAGCCCCTGAGGTACGGCCTGGCCGACCTCTGGGCTTCGAGGGTGCGGACGCAGGATGCTTGCTGTGACCATGGCTGGAAGCAGTGTGGCCTGCAGGTGGTGGCAGCTGCAATGCAGGCGACCCAGCGCTGGCATGTGCAATGGTCTCCTGCCGAGAGAGGACACCTGCACCATGGTCGGACGACACACTGGCTATCTGAGGGGAGTGGCTCGGCTCATCCGCCACAATCGCAGGCTCCACGGATTCCTGGCCTTGTACGGGAGTGGAAGGGCCCGGGGTGATCCTATCTGATGCAGAGAGGGTGGCTGCAGTGAGAGATCGTGTTGCGTCAATCTGGCTGTGGAGGAGCCCAGCAAGTGACTGCGTGGCAACAGTGAGGACCTGTGTGCCAGGTGCCAGTGCTTCGGAGAAGGCCTGGCCAGTTCTTCCCATGGCTTCGGACAAGGCAGGAGCCGTCCGCTCCACTGCCTCGGACAGGCCCTGCACAGACCTTTCCAGGGATTGTCCAAAGCACTGAACAGTCCTTTCCATTGCCGACTCAAAGCCGTGGACAGTCCTCTCCATTGTTGGGCCGAAGCCCTGGATAGTCCTGTCCATTGTGGCCCCGAAGCCCTGGATAGACCTGTCCATTGTTTCCCCGAACACCTGGAGAGTCCTCTCCATTGTTGCCCCAAAGTCCTGCAGAGTCCTCTCCATTGTTGCCCCGAAGTCCAACATACTCCTAGCCAATGAATCTATTGACTCAGGCATCTTCTCCACTGCAGCCATCAGCTCCGTGTGTCTGACCCGGGCCTGTTTGTTCATCTCTGCCAGGCGACGGACCTCATCTGCACTCTGTGCAGCAGTCATGACGACCTGCCTTGCCCTGCGGGGAGACGGTGGCCGAACTTGCCTAGCCCCCCTGCGTTGCTCCATGCCGCTTGGTCCGGCAACTGGTCCAGCCTCAGAGCCACCCCCCCTCCCCTCCAGGGGACTACTATCCCCAGTCTGCAGATGTCTCAGCTCCCCGGATTCTGAAACGGCTGGTCCGGATTCCTCCTGGTCCTCGCCTCCGGTGGCACTGGCACTGGCAGCTTCAGCGCGTTGAGCCCGAGTTGGTGCTGCTTCATCTGAAAGTGGGAGGTGGAAGAGTGGCTTTAGCAAAAGGACAGGTTTGCTGAAAGGCATGCCAGATTGCGGCAAGGCTCTGACATGGCTGCACCCTGAGGATGCATGCTGGCGGGGGGACCAAGTGGAAGGCAACAGGTGAAAAAGGTGAGAGTCTTACCCTCGCTGTCGGTAATGGGGTCGGCAGATGCAGTGGTCACTGGACCAGACAGACGTCCTCCAAGTATCTGGTGCACTCTCTCCTCCAGATCCGTGAGAGTGACCACTTGTGCAGGTCCGCCACCGGTTCGACGCTGCTCCTTTCTAATCATCGCCATCTTGGACTGCAGGGGAGGTTCTGTTACACGATGCCTTGAGACCTCATCGCATGCCCCCCATGGTGCAAGAGCCCTTACACGAGGCCTTGAGACCTCATCACATGCCCCCCATGGTGCAAGAGTCCTTACATGAGGCCTTGAGACCTCATCGCATGCCCCCCATGGTGCAAGAGCCCTTACACGAGGCCTTGAAACCTCATCGCATGCCCCCCATTGTGCAAGAGCCCTTACATGAGGCCTTGAGACCTCATCGCATGGCCCCCATGGTGCAAGAGCCCTTACATGAGGCCTTGAGACATCTGTCCATGTGTGTGGCCAGAAAGGGCCATGGGTGCATACTGACAGATGGCCATTGGCGCATCATTGCAGCAGGGTGCCCGAAGTCAGCTGCAGATGGAGGGAAGCACAAGTTTGGTAAACCATCACTCACCCTAACGATCCGTGTGAGGTCGTTGAATTTCTTCCTGCACTGAACAGGTGTCCTGGTCGCCATGCTGCTGGAGTTCACCCTCTCTGCCTAACCTTCTCCATAATGAACAAGTTTGTACCGCCAGACAAGGGCGAGCGCCGAATCTGAGGCCTACAGGGCGTTGGGTGTTGAAGCTCAGTCTGACTGACCCACCCCTTTAAGAGCCGGCCGGCGCCTGTAGGTCTCGTGCTTTCCCGTAATTGAGTTCACCTGCGCTGCGCCCGTCCGCGTCGAAATTGAGTAGCGCCTGACCTTTTGTGCCTTAAGAGCACCGTGCAACGGCTGATTTAGCGCCTCAATCCCCTTTGGGGGCGATGCAACCCAATATCGCGGCAGGCGGCGATAAGTTTTGTCTGGCTATAAACTTTGCGCATCGCCAGTTCTAACGCCTCAAGCGGGGCTATACCCAATTTCTAGGCCTTAGAGTTTCTTCAGGGTTCATGTGATATTCCAGTAGAGGTGTTTAAACTCTGAACTGTCTTCTGTCAAGACCTTATTCTTTGCAAATTATGTCAGAGCAAACTTAGCAGGATGTCTTAACCACCCCCAACTTTACATGCCAAAAAATAATTCCTGTTTGGTTTTTTTAAGTTGGCGAAGGTACAAGAAACTATCCCA
Organism: Somniosus microcephalus; assembly: GCF_052327205.1. Taxonomy (NCBI): domain Eukaryota; kingdom Metazoa; phylum Chordata; class Chondrichthyes; order Squaliformes; family Somniosidae; genus Somniosus; species Somniosus microcephalus. Next base: position 24,181,894 of record NC_141012.1, read on the forward strand.
GAAAATCTGGGAATAGACTTCCTGGGCATTATTCAATCCAACTCATTCTTTGCCAGTGTCAAAGCAACTAGGACAAAAGAAAGCCATTAGTACAAGTTGGCAATTCACGGCCATGTATTAGGTAATACTATGCATCACTACATAGTCTTCTGGGATGTACAGTTTCTCTAACAACAAGAATTGCCAAGGCAGAAATTCTTACTAGTAAAAAGATCAGTTATATGAATTAACATGTGCACTGAAAGAAGAAAACATGGGAGATCGTAGATCTAGAGGATAAAAGAGATGACCCTCAAAGGGAGATGTGGAGACAAAACAAACAAATACAGAGAAAACTGATACAATTAAGTTCATGCAGAAGATATTTATGTAACTTCTTCCTGTAGAAGGTTGCCTCTTACTGTTTGAGATCAAGTAGACCCATTGCTTAGTTCAACACCAATACAGTTCTAATGATGGACCTAACTCTATAATGACTACATTTGTTAAGCAGTTGGATAAATAAAAGAAACTGGCAGCTGCAGGAAAAGAAAGAACGGAATCTCATCAAAGAACACAGGGCAAGCTTCTCCCAAATGTTTCAGCATCATTCCAGAAAAGGCGAGAATGAATGCTATTACTGTGACTGAAGGTGTGGGATTTCAAAATAGATCATTTCTATTTATTTGCCAAATCAGCCTACAAATAGTTACTCACATTTTTATATTGGCCTAAGTGCTGCACAAACTCTTCGGAAGTCTGTGCTGTCACTACAACAGTCTGTTTGTTAGCAGGTGGTGCTCTGAGCAATAATTGCGTCTTCTGATGCTATGATTGGCTGAGTGTCTTGAATGCATAATTAGGACACCACTGAATTTAACAGTCGACATTTTATTTCACCTTCTAGCCCATCAATCCAGCACTGTAATCTTTTATGTGTACCTGATACACCTTCCTGGAGATTTGTTGTTAGAATATCCTTTAAGCTTGCTGCAATTGTACACATGACTAAATCTATTGCTCAACACTGCACTGAATCAGGATACAGTTGTCACTGAAGGCTAGACATGATATTTTTAACAATCGCCTTCGATGGGACTTCTTTGAGAGTACATTACTGCTCTCTACAAGCTCTTCCTCTTTTATGCAGTGTCTCGCTTATTTCCCTCCTCTGTAGGCCACAAAAACCAGCAGTTAATTAGCATATGCCTTCAATTTGCCATGTTATTCTCCAAGGTTCTCAATGGCCAACAATGCCACAGAAGTCAGCAGCTGGTATTGGGATGTGGGAATTTTTATGAAGCCCAGTCAGGCAAATGCCCCTTAAATTTGGGAAACTTAACAAGAATAGCCCAGAGCACAGAGTAAGTGGAATTGGAAAAGATTCTCAAAAAAATCTAGCGTTTTCAGAGCTAGTCAACTCTGAGGCTAAATCCAAGCTGACTGGCAGAATTAGTAACACTGTAAGGTTAATCAAATTTATGCTTCATGAATTCTAATATTCAATTACATCTAAGTATATTTTTTAAAAGAACTGAAGTTTATTAAACCCGCAATGTAATGGTCTCATATGTAACACATTCAATACAACAGTGACAGGAAAGGCAGGAATTAGATTAGATCGGGCAAGGCAGAGAGACAACCACAATCCTCAGATGATCTACAGGTTTATCATCGCCAACATAATCAGTCTCACACAGAGGGATGTTGTCCTTATAATTGCTCAAATTCTTGGTTACTCTAGCAACCAGAAAACAAGCAAAACTGATACTTTACTATAGTATCAGATCCACTAAATAAGAAATGTTCCTGTACTTGTTATTTTGCATAACTTTACTTCATTAAAAAAAAATGTGTTTTAAGAACATAAGAAATAGGAGCAGGCGTCGGCCATTTGGCCCTTCGAGCCTGCTCCACCATTCAATAAGATCATGGCTGATCTTCTACCTCATCGCCACTTTCCTGAACTATCCCCATATCCCTTGATTCCCTTATGATTCAAAAATCTATCGATCTCTGTCTTGAATATACTCAACGACTGAGCCTCCACAGTCCTCTGGGGTAGAGAATTTGGGTGAGCTCCAGGAATTATTATTTAAAAAAGAACAGCATTTAGATTTGCCTAAGAATCTCCCTTTGGAGGTGAAGTGGTAACAGCAGAATCCACATGTAATGGAAGGTTTGCACTAAAGAAAACATTTTAAAATCATTTTCTTGCTATTAGTAATCAAAGTCTGAATGTATTAGCAACAGTATGGACACTCTCTGTTATGACAGCAAGGAGGTTTCAGTAAATAAAATGGAAGCTTTATTTTAACGATAACTTTCTGAATTTTAGTTTTTTTAAATGTTAGTTTAATGGTGGGGTTTAAGTTTTAACAGACGTGATCAAATATTCAAATGGGACAGGTCATCTGTAGAAAGCAAAACAATCATCATTTTTATATAATGGAGGTATAAGTGCAGGTAGGTATTGTGGGGCTTTACTCAATTGTCTTTGGGAGTCAGGGAAAAGGTTCCATGGGGGAAAAATTTGGTGGTGCCCCATTTGGGGTGATAACTTTGCCGGGGGAACTACTTTTAGTAGCCTGAAAAAGTTAGTGCCGCTGTGCCCGAAATTGAAAGGTAGCGCCCTAAGCAGGAGGCGGGGTACTACTGGAAGCGCTCCCCTGCCCTCTTGGTTCGCTCCCATTGAATATCGCGGCGCTACGTGTAGCGGTACGTAGCGCCGCGGTACTGCAGGCCTCCCTCCCCTGATTAAAGGGGAGGGGCCTAGCGCAGCACCCACCGGGGCCCTGCTGGACCACTGGGGAGCGGGGTGCTGGCAAAAGAGCCCGGCGCTCAAGAGGAGTGCTGCGCTGACCGATCGCAGCCGGCACCCCGCGGGAGGAGGCGAGAGGGGGCAGGTGCTGGCAGGCGGCCCAAAAAAATGGCCACCCTTTAATTTGTGCCGCCCCACCCGCAAACACGGCACCCTGACCCTGTCGCACATAGCGTCCGGCGGTAGGTCAGAGGGCACGAGCTAAGTTTGTGGGCAGGGTGTGAGCGGTGCGCTGCACGCAGTGATGACGTCATCGGCGGCAGCGCAGCACCACAGGGCGCTACCGGCTACCACCACCGCTAACCTCCCGCTGAATTTCGCAGGAGGCGTTAGCAGCGCCGCGCCTGGGCGCGAGGGCCTTTGTGCCCCACTAACGGGAGGCTCAAAGCAACCAAATGTTTCCCCCCATGTTCCTACAAGTGTCTAAATAATGAGATGGAATCTGGAGTAGGAGAGATTGTAGATGGCATGTGGAAGGATTGAACTCGACAGAGCAAATGACCTTTTCTTATTCCATATATTTTTATGCTCTTGTATTAAAACAACGATCGGAAATCATTAGGTGTCGACAGCTCTTCAGAGTAGGGCCTGAGTTCTGTTAGTAGCGCTGCCACATTAATATAATCACACCTTTTTAGAAAAATACAAGAGTGCTTTCGATCTTAATTCAGTTGAATTCTTCCTTTATCACCTCCCAGAATCAGATTATCAGTGTAATCTCTCCATGTCAGCATTCCGATCAGGACTTTCATTTCCAGTCTTCAGAATTCAATTCTCATCAAGTCTTATTTATTACTTGATGGCCTCTGCTTTCTCCTTTCTGTTAATCTCCTTCAGCCCGTTTAAGTTTCAGTTCATTTAATTTCCTACTTGTTTCTCTTGAAGATTCGATAATCACTTTCAGGCAATGCTCGATTTGAGGCGAGTTTCTTTCTGTAATTTCTCTCCTGCAGCTTTAGCTGTCTCCATCAACATCCATCTGATCGCCTTACTCGTTTCTCAGTTTAAACTTGGCCTAGAAATTCGGTAGCGTCCATTTTTTGGGGCACCTTACCCGCAGAGTGCTCACAACCCGCGCTCAAATGAAGAGGTCGGAGGAGACCCGGGTTTTGAGCCTCGGAACTCATTATCGTGTAGCGGGGGCAGTAGTGGGAGCCCGCATGGGTTCGTGCGGCAATTTTCAGATAAGCGATTGGGTTGGATCGTAGTGGGGTTCTGGAGAAGGAAAAGGCTGGGCCTCAGAGGTGGATCGGACAGCTGTTGGGGGTCAGGGAAAAAAATTGTGGTGGTCTGGAGTATGTTGGTGCGGGGGGGTCGGGGTCAGGGGTGGCTAGGAGGTCACGGTCAGAGTCGGGAGTGAGGTCAGGGGAGTGGTGACATTGATTATGATCAGTACTTATCTTTGATTCTGTGCTGTTTTCCCGGAGGCAATCAGCACTGGTGCTGGCTGCCTCAGGTACAAACCAAAGTTGAATATTAAGGGAATCAAGGGATATGGGGATAGTTCAGGAAAGTGGAAATGAGGTAGAAGATCAGCCATGATCTTATTGAATGGGTTCAAAGGGCCAAATGGTTCACCCCTGCTCCTATTTCTTATGTTCTTATGTTATTGCAAAGAGGGAGCAGAAACAGGCATTAAGGCCCATTATTTGCATATTTTAATGGCCTAATGCCTGCTTCAGACATGGATAAAGGATGCCGCTGTTTGGCTTTACCAAGATGGCGGCCAGCAAAACCAGGCCCTGCGGAGCCGAATTTCTAGATTTCACGCACCTACCATTATTCTGCTTTCTGCTGTCAACCTGCAATTCAATTCAATGCATGAAATGAAGGAATTAACAAATAATATGTAGAGGAGAAGGGGCACATGCAGTAGGCCCTATCCCTTCCCACAGAATGGCGTAATCTGCCTTTTCCTTATGCGTAATTGTTCAAAATGGAGACCATATGCAAATGAATGTAGCCCTAGAAGGAAATACATAATTCCCACCGGCTGTGCCATCTTCTGTAAACATTTCTTCCATACTGAACTTCAGAGAAGCTGAAGTGAATGATATGCTCCAATTAACAGTAGATCAATTAAATGGCCCACAGTGGAATCAAATGGGATTTCTATGAAAAGATGCAAGACACAAATGCATTTAAATCAATGAACCATTTTCCAGCCTTTTCTTGAGATTGTCACATTCATGTGTATGCAGGCGAAAAATATGACCCAACGTGGTAAGATATAAAATGCTAAATAGATACAGCTTGAAAAAAAGTTTTTCCACTTACAAAGAAAAAGAAAGACTTGCATTTATATAGCGCCTTTCATGACCTGAGGATGTCCCAAAGTGCTTTAACAGCCAATGAAGTACTTTTGACGTGCAGTCACTGTTGTAATGTAAGAAACACAGCAGCCAATTGCACACAGCAAGCTCCCACAAACAGCAATGTGATAATGACCAGATAATCTGTTATTCATGATGAATTGATTGAGGGATAAATATTGGCCACATCACCGGGAATAACTCTCCTGCTCTTCAAAATAGTGCCATGGAATCTTTTATGTCCAACTAAAAGAGCAGACGGGGCCTCGGTTTAACGTCTCACCTGAAGCACGGCACCTCAGACAGTGCAGCACTCCCTCAGTACTGCACTGGAGTGTCAGCCTAGATTTTTGTGCTCAACTCTCCGGAGTGGGATTTCGAACCCACAACCTTCTAATTCAGAGGCGAGAGAGTGCAACCAACTGAGCCACAGCTGGTACCATAGACAATAGACTGCATCAGTCAGATATCGAGCTTCACAATTCTATTACATTCTTTGAAGTATCGTTTTCCAGACTCACTCCGCCACACCTCATAAATCTTCTAATACACCTGACAATACTTGAATCAATATCACATACAATATCATATATCACGGCAGGCACCTAGAGCGAGAACCAAGCTGAGACGTGGATTGTGGCAAAAAGGAAGGTGGCTGCAGGGAGAGCAGGCTTCAGCCTACACTGACCTGTCATTGAGTATGCTAGAGGACAAGTCTACCTTGTTGTGGGTACACCACTTTGCCAAAGCCCCTCCAACGAGGGCCTGGATTAAGCAGCTGGTGAAGAATGGTTTGGTATGTGGCACTGGAGTTCATCCAGATTATGAAAGTGACTGGCAAGATACAAGCTTCCCTGTGTAGATGCTTCAATTATATTGACAGTAGACATCAATCACAGAATGTTGAGGAAACACAGATTTGAGACAACTGTTATTATAAGGTGTAACTGAAAGCCAAGTATGAGAACATGCGTTCATATATCCAGGACTCAGTGCTTATCATTATTGGGTTACAAGGAAGTAAGCAGCTGCTGAAACTCCACACCTCCAAATGGTGTAACCACTATTCCCTTGGATATGGTGTGTCTCCATACTGTAGTCAGGTGGCTGGTGGCCATGAAACCACATACTTTATGCCAAGTATTACTGCTCACCATGTTATCTGTGATGAGTTCCTGGTACCTGCTGTCCACTAAGCGAGGGCTAAACCTCTGCTTGTCAGCTGTTTAATGACCAACGACTGCCTCTTCACCTTGAGAAGGAGGCAGTATGTTGGGTCTCCTTTTGGGTAAAAGTGGCTCCAAGAAGAAATGCCTGCTGATAGAAGTTTGGAACCAAGTCAACCTTCTGTGACAGATCAGTAATCCAATAGCTGACAAGGCACTCCAGGGCACTGTTGGTGACTGACTCTTTGGCTCACTGTTGGGATCTGGATGGGTAGACGTTTCATTGGGATTCTTCTACTTCAGCTTTGTATAACCCTACAATAAGTAGGGTAGTCCTAGGTGGACAAGCTGTGGGAAGCTTATCAGTACAGGTAAGCACTAGCCAGTTAAACTTCAGCAGAACCTTTGTGCACACTTGGGTTCCCTGAACCGTGGCTCTGCCAATCTGTGCTAAAGTTCTGTGGACTTGGGTAGGTGGGCATGTCCCTAGATCTAGTATTGTGCAATGAGAAAGGGTTAATTAATAGCCTTGTAGTAAAGGGGCCTTTAGGGAAGAGTGACCATAATATGATAGAATTTTATATTGAGTTTGAAAGTGATTTAGTTAAATCTGAAACTAGGGTCTTAAATCTAAACAAAGCAAACTATGTAGGTATGAGCGGTGAGTTGGCTAAGGTAGATTGGGAAACTACATTAAAAAGTATGATGGTAGACAAGCAATGGCTAGCATTTAACGAATACATAATTTACAACACATATACATTCCTTTAAGGTACACAATCGCCACAGGAAAAGTGGTCCAACAGTGGCTAACAAAAGAAGTTAAAGGTAGTATTAGTTTAAAGGAACAGGCTTATAATCTTTCCAAAAAGGAGTAATCCTGATGATTGGGAGGATTTTAGAATTCAGCAAAGGAGGACCAAGAAATTGATATGAAAATAAAATAAAGAATATGAGAGTAAATTAGCAAGAGACATAAAAACAGATTGTAAATGTTTCTATAGATATGTAAATAGGAAGAGATTAGTGAAAGTAAATGTGGGCCCATTAGAGACAGAGACAGGAGAAATTATAATGGGCAATAAGGAAATGGCAGAGATATTAAACAAATAATTTGTATGGCTTCACAGTTGAAGACACAAAAACACTCCAGAAATAATGGGGAACCAAGGGTCGAGAGAGAATGAGGAACTTAAAGAAATCAGTATGAGTAAAGACATAGTACTGGAGAAATTAATGGGACTAAGTGGCGACAAATCCCCTGGACCTGACGACCTGTATCCTAGAGTTTTAAAAGAGGTAGCTGCAGAGATAGTGGATGCACTGGTATTAATCTTCCAGAATTCCCTAGATTCTAGAACAGTCCCCAAGGATTGGAAGGTGGTAAACAAAACCCTGCTATTTAAGAAAGGAGGAAGAGAAAAAACGGGGAACTATAGGCCAGTTAGCCTGACATCAGTAGTAGGTAAAATGCTAGAATCTATTATTAGGGAAGTGGTAACAGGGCACTTAGAAAATCGTAATATGATTAGGCAGAGTCAACATGGTTTTATGAAAGGGAAATGGTGTTTGACAAATCTAAGAAGTCACACAACACCAGGTTATAGTCCAACAGCTTTATTTGAAATCACAAGCTTTTGGAGCGCTACTCCTTCATCAGGTGAAGTGGAGAGATGCATAAAGACACAGCTTATATAGTCAGAGAATAATGTCAGATGTTTACAGGTAATCTTTCTAACTGCCATTTATCACACCTCGGCAGAGAGATAATCACAGCAATCAAAGGTGTGAATGGTGTCCAAACAGGTCAGTCAGGAAAACATTACATCAAAGAACAATGAGGTGGGGTCACAAGGGGTCAAATGTTGCAGATGTATGAAAAACAAAAAAACAGACAAAAAACATTTTTTTTGCTGGAAATCACAGCAGGTCTGGCCGCATCTGTGTAGAGAGAACAAGCCAACGATGACTCGAGTCTGGATGACCCTACATCAGGTGGGGTTACATGTAGCGTGACATGAACCCAAGATCCCGGTTGAGGCCATCCTCATAGACCGCATAGACCTCCTCAGAAGACAAACACGGGGCACAACCAACAGAGTACCCTTCGTCGTCCAGTACTTCCCTGGAGCGGAGAAACTACGCCATGTTCTTCGCAGCCTTCCACATGTCATGGATGATGACGAACACCTCGCTAAGGCCATCCCCACGCCTCCACTACTCACCTTCAAACAGCCGCCTAACCTCAAACAGACCACCGTTCGCAGCAAATTACCCAGCTTTCAGGAGAACAGCGACCACGACACCACACAACCCTGCCACAGCAACCTCTGCAAGACATGCCAGATCATCAACACAGATACCATCATCACACGTGAGGACACCACCCACCAGGTACATGTGACTCGGCCAACATTGTCTACCTCATACGTTGCAGGAAAGGATGCCCCGGAGCATGGTACATCGGCGAGACCATGCAGACACTGCGACAATGGATGAACGGACACCGTGCAACAATCGCCAGGCAGGAGTGTTCCCTCCCAGTCGGGGAACACTTCAGCAGTCAAGGACATTCAGCCTCTGATCTTCGGGTAAGCATTCTCCAAGGTGGCCTTCGAGACACGCGACAACGCAAAATCGTCGAGCAGAAACTGATAGCTAAGTTCCGCACCCATGAGGATGGCCTCAACCGGGATCTTGGGTTCATGTCATGCTACATGTAACCCCACCTGATGTAGCTTCATCCAGACTCGAGTCGTCATTGGCTTGTTCTCTCTACACAGATACGGCCAGACCTGCTGTGATTTCCAGCAAAAAAAAATGTTTTTTGTCTGTTTTTTTGTTTTTCATACAGACCCCAGCATCTGCAACATTTGACCCCTTGTGACCCCACCTCATTGTTCTTTGATGTAATGTTTTCCTGACTGACCTGTTTGGACAGCATTCACACCTTTGATTGCTGTGATTATCTCTCTGCCGAGGTGTGATAAATGGCAGTTAGAAAGATTACCTGTAAACATCTGACATTATTCTCTGACTATATAAGTTGTGTCTTTATGCATCTCTCCACTTCACCTGATGAAGGAGCAGCGCTCCGAAAGCTTGTGATTTCAAATAAAGCTGTTGGACTATAACCTGGTGTTGTGTGACTTCTTACATTTGTTCACCCCAGTCCAACACCGGCATCTCCACACTTTGACAAATCTGTTAGAATTTTTTGAAGATGTAACTACTAGGATGGATAAGGGAGAACCAGTGGATGTAGTGTATTTGGATTTTCAAAAACCAGTCGATAAGGTGCCACACAAGAGGTTATTACACAAAATTAGGACTCATGGGATTGGGGGTAATATATTAGCATGGATTGAGGATTGGTTAAATGGACAGAAAACAGAGAGTAGGAATAAACAGGACTTTTTCAGGTTGGCAGGCTGTAACTAACGGGGTACCACAAGGATCAGTGCTTGGGCCTCAGCTATTTACAATCTATTAATGACTTAGATGAAGGGACTGAGTGTAACGTATCCAAGTTTGCTGATGATACAAAGTTAGGTAGGAAAGTAAGCTGTGAGGAGGATGCAAAGAGGCTGCAGAGAGATATGGAGATGTGTCAGTAGAAAATGTTGGATAATTAGCGCCAGGCGCAAATACTTTAGACAGCACGAAAAATTCGTGTGGATGCTCAGTCGACTGAGTGGGCAAGAACATGGCAAATGGAATACAATGTGGGGAAGTGTGAAGTTATCCACTTTGGTAGGAAAAACAAAAAAACAGAATATTTTTTGAATGGTGAGAGATTGGGAAATGTTTGCACTCAGAGGGACCTGGGTGTCCTTGTACATGAATCACAGAGAGTTAACATGCAGGTACAGCAAGCAATTAGGAAAGCAAATGGTAAGTTAGCTATTGTTACAAAGGGATTAGAGTATAAGAGTAAAGGGGGGAAAAATTTGGTTGCTTTGCACCTCCCGTTAGCGCCCTAAGAGGGCGCTAATGGGGCGCAAAGCAACTAGCGCCCGGGTGTGGCGCTGCCAACACCTCCCGCGAAATTCAGCGGGAGGTTAACGGCGGCACTAACAGTTAGCGCTCCGGCCGCAATATTTGGTAGTGCCCCCTGACTTACTGCCAGACGCTATGTCCAACGGGGTTAGGGGCCTACCTGCAGCCGGGGTGGCGCTATTTAAAGGCGAGGTGCTGGGCAGCCATTTTTGTTGCTGGCCGCCTGCCAGCACCTGCCTCCATTGGCGTCACTGGCCTCCTGACCCGTCCCCCCACGGAGTGCCGGCTGCGTTCCGTGAGCCCGACACTACTCTTGAGCGCCGGGCTCTTTTGCCGGCACTCCGACCCCCAGTGGTCCAGCTGGGCCCCAGGTCACGCTGAGCAAGGCTCCTCTCCTTTAAGAAGGGGAGGAAGGCCTGCAATACCGCGGTGTGACGTGCCACGATATTCCCTCGCAGTGCCCCAAGAGGGAGGCAGGGTGCTTCCAGTAGCGCCCCGCTTCCCTCTTGGGGCACTACCACTCAATTTCGGCCTCAGAATGGGGGGGGAGTTTGGAACCAGGGGTCACAGTCTAAGGATAAGGGGTAATCCATTTAGGACTGAGATGAGGAGGAATTTCTTCACCCAGAGAGTGGTGAACCTGTGGAATTCTCTACCACAGAAGGCAGTAGAGGCCAATTCATTAAATATATTCAAGAAGGAGTTAGATATGTTTCTTAAGGCTAAAGGGATCAAGGGATATCGGGAGAAAGCAGGGACAGGGTACTGAGTTTGGATGATCAGCCATGATCTCAGTAAATGGTGGAACAGGCTCGAAGGGCCGAATGGCCTACTCCTGCTCCTATCTTCTGTGTTTCTATGTTTCTAAAATTCTTAAGGGGCTTGACAGGGTTAATGCTGAGATGTTTCCCCTGGTTGGGGAATCTAGAACATGGGGTCACAGTCACGGAATATGGGGTAGGCCATTTAGATCTGAGATGAGGAGAAATTTCTTCACAAAGTGTCGTGAATCTTTGGAATTTTCTACCCCTGAGAGCTGTGGATGCTCAGCCGTTGAGTATATTCAAGACAGAGGTCGATAAATTTTTAGGAACAAAGGGAATTAAGGGCTATGGGGATACTGCGGGAAGGTGGAGTTGAGGTAGAAGATCAGCCATGATCTAGTTGAATGGCAGAGCAGGCTCAAAGGGCCAAATGACCTACTCCAGCTCCTATTTCTGATGTTCTTATGTTTGTGCACTCAACACTAAGCAAACAGAAATCTACAGGCGTCGACTTCTAAGTAGTTTTGGGATTGGAAACTCATAACAAGTCAGATAGACAGCTGACCAAAAAGCACTTGCCAGTGGGATCTGCTTGCATGGCTGCACAACATACAAAATCTAGATAATGGAATAAATTACTTTTTTGCATTAAAGAAAATAACTCCCAATTTAATCAAGGAAATTAATTAATTTGATCTTTTGATCAAATTACTGATTTTTAAACAAGTGATACAAGAAGATCACTGTCTTGAATATACTCAATGACTATTATCAGTACATCATTTTATTTATGACACCTCTGTCTGGCTCTCAGGGCATAATTCATTCTCTTTTGAAAGTTATAATTTTCTCTTTTCCTTCCTTTGGAAAACAAAGCTCAACTCTCAGTCCCTTAACAGGTACTTCTAAACAGCAACAGTGCTCCAACAAAGGCATATGGCTAACTTCTAATCTGTGCCCCTCGCACTTGATATCACTGGCATCATGCTGCCTCTCACCTCCTGTTATACAACCATTAATATTCCAATTACGCTCTCAAGTATTCCATCTGGAAAAATTCCCCCACTAATTTGCAGTGTTCATGCTCCCAAGCACCTCTCCACTTTGACAGAATGTTAACAATTAAAGTTTCAAATTTATTTTGAATAGTCACAGAGCTGCCCGCCTACCCATGAAAAGGGCGGCTGTGGCTAACATGTACATGCAAAAGGAACAATAAAACGCGTATTGCCCCTTGAAGCATCAATTCCAACATTTGTTGTAAGAACCCCATGGAATTCCTGTTTATTCAGCAGGCAGGGATTAACAGTTATTTACATCGAGCGTAAAAAGCCAAATGGCATTCTCATGCATACAGATCAAAGTGCACTGATGACTGACATGTGCATACTTTGTCATGTGTATCTGCCCTTGAGATAAAAATCATGCGATACTCCGACAAGTAGTTATTTTCAGATTCCTACTTCACATCTTTCATTTCTAAAATGTAGTACAGTAAGGATGAACAGTTTAATGAATTTGGACTTCTTCACAACTTAAATCTTCAAATCCAAAGCCTTAAAAAAATAGCTGTTTCAGTATTAAGGGCAGAACGCTTCTTTAAACTGGCAGTGGACAATCATATTCCGTGGGCTAGAAATTCGTTATAGCCAAGGAATGGGCGGTGTCAGTAGAAAAGTTGGAGAATTAGCGCCAGGCGCAAATGCTTTAGACTGCAAGAAAAATTTGTGCTCACTGTTCAATAAAATGATTGGAGTCCTAAATCAAGTCTTAAACCCAAGCTCATTGGCTTTAGACTTAAAGGGTGGACCAATCTCAGGTGCAGTCCAATTGCAAGTCATCATTGCCACAGGCTTTTTTCACTACTTAAAGGGGAGGTTCATTGATGCTGCAGCACCTCATTCTCATTGCTGGCTGTGCAGCTGCCTTAGCAAGCAAAAGCAGAACAAGGAGAAGGAGAAGGAGAAGGAGAAGGAGCAGGAGCAGGAGCAGGAGCAGGAGCAGGAGCTGGAGGACTGAACCAGGTGTGCTCATGGCAGGTCCATGCCGCAGGGAGAGAGCCCGCAGATTCTCCGATGAAGCATTGGAGGCATTGGTTTTCGCTGTGGAGAGACGGAGGGCGGTGCTCTACCCAGCCAGTTACAGGAGGCCCTCAGCATAAGTCTTCTGCACCATGTAGAGGGAGGTAGCGCAGCATGTCTCAGGCAGCACTGTGGTCCTCAGGACCCACACACCGTGCAGGAAGAAATGTAATGAGCTCACTCGGGTGGTCAGGGTGAGTGATTGCTTCAACAAATGATACATACCACCATCTGTACCACAATCTGCACACACTGCCCAAAGCACCACACCCCCAGCAGTCACCCACCAATAATCTGGCAACACTCACACCCACATCTCACACCTTGCACACAATGACAGCTATTCAACTAAGGCAGGAAGAAGGATCATTAGAATTCATGTGATATGTGTGTAGATAAATTTATTAATGGTGTTTGGAATATTTTGTGGTCTCTCTCATTTCACCTTTGCACCTATGAGGACGCAGTGATACGCCATGAGGCAGGGATTGTATGATGGGGATGTGGTGAGCTATGGGGCCCTGGGGTTTCATTCATGTGAATTGGAGTCTGATGAGCCGGTCACAGACAGCCTGTCAGAAGGCCGATTGTCTCGCTGCCTCCTCCCTCCCTCCTGCTCCTCCTCTTCCTCCTCATCCTCCTCCTCAGCCTCCTCTGCCTCGTCCTCCTCCTGAGGTGGTCCCACAATCCCTGCTGGCAAGGGCTGCGCCCTCATGATGGCCAAGTTGTGGAGCATGCAGCAGACCACCACGAAATGGGACACCCACTCTGGCGAGTACTGGAGGGCTCCCCCCGAGCGGTCAGGGCAACAGAATCGTTGAACAATAACCGATGGTCTGCTTGATGATGTTCCTGGTGGCAGCATAACTCTCATTATATGAGTGCTGGGCACAAGTGTTGGGGTCGCGGAGGGGTGTCATGAGCCAGGTGGACAGTGGATAGCCCTTGTCTCCGAGCAGCCACCCTCGAGCTTGACATGGTGGCTGGAAGAGTGCTGGCACACCGGTCTGGCACAGGATGAAGGCATCGTGGCTGCTGCCAAGATAGTGGACATTGACATTGAGGATTCGCTGTCTGTGGTCGCACACCAACTGCACATTAGTGAGTGGTAGCCTTTGCGGTTATGGAATATCTTAGGATTGTTATGCGATGCCTGCAAAGCCACGTGGGTGCAGTCAGTGGCGCCCTGCAACATGGGGAAGTCCGCTATCAAGGAAAAGCCACATGCACGCTAGTCCTGCTTCTCCCTGGTGATAAGGAAGCCAATGTAGTCCCTTCTCCTGTTGTAGAGAGCCTCAGTGACCTCCTGGATGCAGCGATGGACAGTGAATTGTGAGATGTTAGCTATATCTCCTGTTGCAGACTGGAAGGATCTGCTGGCGAAGAAATTGAGGGCCACAGTGACCTTGATTGCCACTGGGAGAGCTGTGGCTGCCCTGATCTGAGGCTGGAGGTGGCAGAGTTCTGTGACCACCTCCTTAGTGAAGCAAAACCTTCTACTACACTGCTCCTCACTTAATTGAAGGTAGGAGAAGTTCTTTCAGAATATCCTCAGAGCGTAAGGCCTCCTGGTGCAAGCCCTGATGGCCCTCCTCCTCCCTCTGCGCATATGTTTCCGTATTTCTAACTGCCTCCGCTCCCTCCACCATAGATCCTGGAGGGCGTGGTCGACTGCCAGTACAGCCCCCATTAATATTACCAAGTGTAGCAGTTTGAATCTTTGAATAATAAATGTAGCTACTTTTTAGTTGCCAGAAGACTCCTAATACAAAAGAACCTTGAAGTTACTGAATGAAACTGTTGCAGTGGCGAAACTAACAAAACAAAACACTGAAACTACACTAACCTGACAGCTGTGAGTGATTACTGATGATTCCTTTAAGTAACGTCCCTGGAACCGGTTTCCTGGTGCTGCACGCCTGCTCTCCTCCTTGACTCCAGGCGATGAAGTAAGTGGTGAGAATCAATTTTGCAAATCGGGCAGTCAGTGAGCGTTTCACATGCACTGATGTCACGATCTACCTGGTGTTGATGTTCCCGGTGATACTTCTTACCGGCGGCGCTATGGTGGGGGGGGGTGCGGTGGATTTAGCGTGCAGCGGTGGTTTGCCTCGCCCCGGCGATACTGGTCTAGCGCTAATGGGAGGCACTAAGGGGGCAAATTGTTCCCCCATGTCTCTTCCCACACCCCCACAAAAATCACGGTCACATTTTGTAGCTCCTTCCTATGAAATCACTGGGAAATTCCCTAATTCCCTCAAAACCACCTCTCTTTCTCCGCAAGTAAATGAAATTGAATGTTGATGTTATTTTTGCAGCTCAGATCCCACAGTGGCTACTTTAAAATGTTCTGCCTGGCTGTCATGGGACATGGATTACTGTAGTGTATGTAACCTGTACTACTTTAAGAGGATACCTTAAGGTGATGGACTACTTTTTAACGGCTCCTGTACATTGTAGTACCGGTGGTGACCACACCGCTATATAAACCCTGCGGAGCAAAGTGTACCTCAGTTCCGTCCTGACCGTCAATCACTAAAGACCTGTTTACTTATTTCTGTAGTCTGTGTCCTGTTATTCAGTATAACTGCACTTGTAAACACAGACTCAACAGTGGCGACGAGTCTGATCGTACCTAGCGGCAGTTTTGCATCCAAGGAAGCTTCGTCCTCAGAAACGCGCGTCGAAAAAGGGCATCCGCCCTCAACATCCTGCTGAGCACTGCATCGCACGGGAGGCCATCGGGAACCCGGGTTGGTTTTCTGGCCACGAAGTCCAACATCAGCATCAGGCAGTGATCATCCCTTCTACGGCAGCGGCGGGTAAGCCCGATCGAGCGGCACGGGGGGGGAAGTCGGCCGAGTTGTCAGTGGGAGAAGGGGAGGGAAAACGAAGAAAAAGGGCAGTTTTAAAACAAACTGCAATCGGGGCAGAGACGCGCAGCAGCCAGAAAGGCGCTTTATTGCCACAAGGACCGCGGGAGTGACGGGGCAACAAGAGCAGCAGCGCAAGGAAGTGTATACACGGGAAAATAAAGGCAGGAAGGACCGCTGGGAGGCGTGGATGGCAACAGCATGGGAATCACCATCTTGAGTCGGCGGGGGAAGAAGACAAGCGCGGGAAAAGCCGCCAAGCGCGGGAAAAGCCGCCATCTTAAATTTAAATTAAAAAAAAAAAGTCATCATATTAAATAATATCCGAAGGGAAAGGAGAAACTCAGCAAGGATGCCAAAAACGGGTAACATCACTGCTTTTGATAACAATGTGGAAGATTGGGCCACTTATGTGGAATGCATCGAAGTTTACTGTACAACGAATGATGTACCGGATGATAAGAAAGCACTAACCCGATTAAACTCGATGGGTGCGAAGATGTACAGGTTATTAAGGAACCTGGTAACCCCAGACAAACCGGTAGGGAAGAGTTTCGCGGATATTGTTACTATCCTGCAAGAGCATCTAAACCCCACGCCGCTGCTGATAGCGGAACGATTTAAATTCTACAAAAGAATTCAACTTAGGAATTCAGCATTGCTTTCTTCTTTAACAGAACTGCGCAAGTTATCAAAGTACTGCCAGTTCGGAACAGGACTAGCAGACGCACTGAGAGATAAGTTTGTGTGTGGGCTCCTAAGGGAAGGAACCCAGAAGCGACTGCTAGAGGAAAAGGATCTTACGCTGGACAAAGCTTTCAGCATTGCAGTATCCCACGAGGCAGCAGCACGGGGCGCTGCAGAGATACAGCAAAAGCCACTGGAATTCAGCACCAATGAAATGGCATTGGACGCAGTAAAGTGCTATCGTTGCGGAAGGACGACGCATGACCAGAACCAGTGCTGGTTCAAAGACAAAGGATGCAGGCAATGTGGCGAGAGTATGCCGGTCAGGAAAGAAGACCAGCAGCAAAAAGTCACCGCAGGAGAAGTACAAAAAAGTACACAAGGTGACAGAGAACAGTTCGGATGAACAGAAGACGGATTAAGACTCCAGCAGTAAGGAACTGGGTTGTCTGAAAATACATAATGTGGGTAACACAGCAGACCACCAAACTATCTGGGTCATGCTCCGGATAGCAGGAGTTCAAGTGAAGATGGAATTGGACACAGGGTCGGCATTGACGGTCATGAATAAGCAAGATTACAAAAGGTTATTCTCGCACATTCCCCTGAGGGATACGGAGATTGTATTGAAAACATACACGGGGCAAATAGTATACCCCAAAGGAAAGATAAAAGTAAATGTGGTCTACAATGAAAAAGAAAGTCAGAAAATGGACTTGTATGTGTTACCTGATGGAGGTCCGCCACTACCGGGACGGGAATGGATCCGGAGAATAAATTTGGACTGGCATTCCATACAAGCACTGACTGTAGATGCCTGTAAGGAGGACAACGTCAAACCTAAACGACTGTCCAAAATCTTAGACGATGCTAAGGAGGTGTTCCAACAGGGACTTGGAACACTGAAAGGAATTGCGGCAACCATCAAGGTTGAAGAACATGCAAACCCAAAATTTTTCAATTTTCCACCTGCTGTGGAAGCAGAGCTGGAAGGGCTAGAACGTTCAGGGGTACTGTCCAAGGTGGACTGGAGCGAATGGGCTACACCCATTGTTCCTGTCATGAAGCATTCGTTGAGCAACAAGCCGGGGGAACCTGGGAAGGTTCGCATCTGTGGCGATTTCAAGATCACTGTTAAACCAGTTCTTCACACGGTGCAATATCCGCTTCCGCGGATTGAAGATATCTTCGCTTCGCTGTCTGATGGGAAGCACTTCACCAAGATAGACCTGGTGCAGGCGTACCTACAGATGGAAGTTGATGAAGCGTCACGACAGTATCTCACGATCAACACACATAAGGGCTTATATCGGTATAATAGGCTGGTTTTTGGAGTGGCATCGGCTCTGGCGATTTGGCAAAGGGCCATGGAGCAGGTATTGCAGGGAATCCCAGGCACACAATGCTACCTGGATGACATCCTGATTACAGGAGATAACGATAATGATCACCTCGCGAATTTGGAGCAGGTGCTCATCAGATTGAAAGAATATGGGTTAAGAGCTAATCGCCAGAAATGCGAGTTCTTTTAAAAGTGAATCTCGTACTGCGGCCACGTCATTGACCAGGAGGGGCTCCATAAGTCACCTGACAAGATTGAAGCTGTTGTCAAAGCTCCAGCACCGGAAAATGTATCCCAGTTGAGGTCGTTCCTCGGGTTGGTTAACTATTACCACAAGTTTCTTCCAAATTTATCCACGGTGTTACACCCGCTAAACACTCTTTTGCAAACGGGAATACCATGGAAGTGGAGCGATGATTGTAAGCAGGCTTTTCAAAAGAGCAAGGCACTGATCACCTCTAAGGAAGTGTTGGCTCACTTTAACCCAACACTGCCTATTCGCTTAGCTTGTGATGCTTCTCCATATGGTATTGGAGCAGTGCTCTCACATAAGTTTCCAGATGGCTCGGAAAGGCCAGTCACTTTCGCATCCAGATCATTGACCTCCGCTGAGCGCAACTATGCTCAGATAGATAGGGAGGCTCTCAGCCTCGTGTGGGGAGTTAAGAAATTTAACCATTACCTGCAAGGCCAAAAATTTACGCTGCTGACAGATCACCAGCTGTTGGTTTCCATTTTCAACCCTAAGAAGGGTGTTCCGGTAATGACGGCGCAAAGGCTTCAGAGATGGTCCCTTTTCCTAGGGGCACATCAATATGATATTGAATTCAAAGGTACAAAGCAACATGGAAATGCTGATGGGCTGTCGCGCCTGCCACTACCTACAGCGGAAGAGGCACCGGCAGTTGACCCTGTCGAGATATTTCACTCGACCATCATCGAATGCTTACCAGTCACCAATGCGGGTATTGAGAGAGAGACCCGAAATGACCCGACACTGTCTCGGGTCTACGACTTGACAGTGAAGGGATGGCCAGCACATGGCGAATCACTGTTACCAGCATTCTCAGCCAGACGAGAACAGCTGTCCATATGTCAAGGAACATTGATGTATGGAACAAGGGTGATTATTCCTCCTAAATTAAGGGAGAGAGTTCTAAAAGAATTGCACGAAGGTCATCTGGGGGGAGTCAAGATGAAAAGCCTTGCTAGGGCTTATGTGTGGTGGCCAGGTATCGATAAACAAATAGAGGATCTGACTAAAAGCTGCTCAGGGTGCCAAAAAGTTCAGAACGCACCTCCAATTGCACCGCTGCATCTGAGGGAATGGCCTTCAGCCCCATGGCAACGTGTGCATATCGACTTTGCAGGTCCATTCATGGATTCCATGTTTTTGATAGCAGTAGACGCACATTCTAAATGGCCAGAAGTGATTAAGATGTCGACCACTACCCCTGAGAAGACGATTGCAGTTCTAAGAACCATATTTGCAAGGAATGGATTGCCGGAGCAAATATGTTCAGACAACGGACCACAGTTCGTGTCAGAAGAATTCCAGAAATTCATGAAAAAGAATGGGGTGAAACACTATTTGCCCATATCATCCGGCTACAAATGGGTTGGCCGAGAGATTTGTACAGGCGTTCAAAAAGGCAATAAAGGCCATGAGTGAAGATCATATTCCACTACAACACAAGGTGGACAATTTCCTAATGGCGTATCGAAACGCCACGCATGCAGTGACAAATCAAAGCCCTGCCATAATGTTCTATAACAGAAGGTTGCGGTCCCGGTTGGATTTGTTAAAACCAAATGTGCGACGGGAAGTCGAAAACAAGCAATTCCAGCATGTAAATTAAAAGGCCACTCGTAGTTTTGAAATAGGACAACCAGTGTTGGCCAGGGACTATAGGGATGATAAATGGCAACCTGGGACAATTCGTGCACGACAGGGACCCTCGATGTACACGGTAGACGTTGGGGAGAACGTAATACGACGTCATGCTGACCAACTTGTGGAATCGAGAACAAGGGTCGACCCCATGTCTACGGCAGAGACACCAGTTGAAGAACTTATTGAGCCTGTAGCATCTACCTCAGACTCGAACGTATTGGATGATGTTGAATCCATAGGAGATCAAGTGGATGAGTCACCCCAGCAACGGGAACCAGAGATCCCTGAAAGGCGTTATCCGGGCCGGATCAGGAGGCCTCCTCAGAGACTGAATCTTTGAACAGTTCTTGTGTGTAAATTGTATATATGTTATCCATGTAGTGTATTAATTGGGGGTGTCCACTGTTAAGCTAAAAGGGGAGGAATTGTAGTGTATGTAACCTGTACTACCTTAAGAGGATACCTTAAGGTGATGGACTACTTTTTAACGGCTCCTGTACATTGTAGTACCGGTGGTGACCACACCGGTATATAAACCCTGCGGAGCAAAGTGTACCTCAGTTCCGCCCTGACCCTCAATCACTAAAGACCTGTTTACTTACTTCTGTAGCCTGTGTCCTGTTATTCAGTATAACTGCACTTGTGAACACAGACTCAACAGAGTACCATAGTGCATTCTGGGTATTTTAATTCCACAAGTGGGGTGAAAACTATAACTCCCATGAAACACTCTTCTATCTCTCTCTCTTGTGCACAAGTGCCTCATATTTGCGGTCTGCCGAGTGAGCACTCTTAACTTACATATCCTTCGTCGGGATGATGCAAACAAGGGTCTGTTTGGGGTTGAGTTGGATTTTTGCTTGGCATGGGAGGTTGGGATTGAATCAACTGCTGTGCTAGATTTCATATGAACATACGCAAATGACAGTTAGGAAAAGACTCACTGGTCTATCTAGCCTGTCCCTTAGTTTCAATGCTTTGTGCACCAGGATACAGGCACTCCTTGCCCACCTGGAGCCATGTAATCTCCTGAGAAAGGCAAAAGAACAGATAGAAACATAGAAACATAGAAGATAGGAGCAGGAGTAGGCCATTCGGCCCTTCGAGCCTGCTCCGCCATTCAATGAGATCATGGCTGATCATCCAAATTCAGTACCCTATCCCTGCCTTCTCCCCATATCCCTTGATCCCTTTAGCCTCAAGAAATATATCCAACTCTTTCTTGAATATATTTAATGAACTGGCCTCCACCGCCCTCTGTGGCAGAGAAGCCCAGTCTAATTAGGGGGAGGGGGGAAATCTGGAAAATTCCTCTGCGACCTCTTTAGACAATCAAAACTAGTCCACAGGATATTGTTGACCCTGATTTATATTACACGGTACTTAATTCTTGTACGTGGTGACCTCTGCCCCAACCAGAAACAGGTCCAGCTCTCTCTTGAAGGAATTCAGTGAATTAGCATTCACCACACAAGCCGACAACTTGTTGCACATGTTCACTATTCTCGGGGGAAGAAGAATCGCCTAACATCCAACCTAGTTCTGTCATTACATAACTTGTAAGCCTGACCCCTGGTCCTCTCTAACCTATCCAGTTGAAATAATTGGTCCACATAAACACAATCAATATTTTATAAACCTTGATCAAATTACCTATGCCTTTTTAAAGTATACAGACCCAGCTCCTTGAGCCTATCTGGGAAGAGAAAATGTGTTAAACTGGGAATTAATCTGTGGCCCATCTCTGCATCCTTTCCAAAGCCTCAATATCCCCCCGGATATTTTGTAATCTGATACCTGGGCCAGGCAGGTCTGCAGTTGTCCAAGATCTTGTTCATGACTGAACAATCAAGCTGGTTCATTGATGGGATCTAGAGGATAGACCTGTCACTGGGAGTTGTGATTCTTCCCACTTGGGTCCAGATTACAAGTAGATTGGTCTTCAAGCCTTAGCTCTTGCCAACCAGCATCTACACTCTCTGCTCTTAGATAAATGGAATGTATTCCTATGGGCACCCTCCAATGAAGAAGGATTCATCACTAATGAATCGGGAATGGGGGTCAGGAAGAGGGGAATGGGGTTTGGAGAGAGGGGGAACCCCAGAGGCGGATGGATGGTCAGTCAATGAGTATATTCAAGACTGAGATCGATAGATTTTTGGGCACTAAAAAAATCAAGGGATATGGGGTTAGGGTGGGAAAGTGGAGTTGATGTAGAAGCTCCTATTTCTTATGGTCTTATAATTTGATTTGGAGCCTCCCAGCATAGTGTATGACAAGATATCATTGAAACATACATGATTCTGAAGAGGATTGACAGGGTAGATGCTGAGAGGTTGTCTCTCCTGGCTGGAGTGTCTAGAACTAGGGGGCATAGTCTCAGGATAAGGGTTCGGCCATTTAAGACCGAGAGGAAGAGGAATTTTTTTACTCAGAGGGTTGTGAATCTTTGGAATTCTCTGCCCCAGAGGGCTGTGGATGCCGAGTCTTTGAGTATATTCAAGGCTGAGATTTTTGGACTCTAGGAGAATCAAGGGATATGGAGATCGGGCGGGAAAGTGGAGTTGAGATTGTTCTGGAGATTTTTACAGGCAGATAGCACCCTCCGGTGGTGGTTATTGTGTTAGCAGTGTGTTTGTATGAAACAGAGGTCATTTGACCTTTGTTCCTTTCTTCCTGTGAGAGGTCATTTGACCTTCGTACCTTTCTTCCTGTGAATCCCAGGAAGTAGAATCCCAGGAAGTAGAATTCCAGGAAGAACCTGGCAGTAATGGAGGATTCCATGAGGGTTTCACAATCCAATATAATCTGATTTCATATGTTAGGCCAAGCGCAATATCTGTGAGTATCTTTGTTTGTTAGCATAATAGCAACGTTGTCAGAGTAGTATTTTGACAATAATATGTTTATAAAAGGTTAATATTTGATAGTTACAGAAGTTAGTCCAAATGTTATTTAGTTATACAATTAGTCTATTCTACTGTTGTAAATATGTTTATATCTTATGTAATATCGAATGTATAGTACTCAGTTTATGTACAAAACATACTTTGTCTTTGTTTACAGTTTCACAAAAATTGTTCAAGTAAAGGCTTCAAACAGCAAACGGCTTCACGAAGAATTATTTTGAATAAGTGTTTAACTTGCTGGATAACTAGATAGGAGCACGTCTAGCGCGGCCAGTACAGGGATCGATGATCAGCCATGATCTTATTGAATGGAGGAGCAGGCTCGAGGGGCTATATGGCTTACTCCTGCTCCTATTTCTTATGTTCTTATATCCAGTTGACCAAATAAAAAGACTTAGTACTGCAAAAAAGAAAGTAGTGGCTATGCACATCATACTAATGTAGTCCATAATGAGTGAACATCTGTCAGCATATTTTGATTCACAGAGAAGTAGAAGCTCTTATCATGCTATTGTCACTTTAAGTAGGTGTTTATATTAATCCCGTAATGTTTTTGGCAGCAGTTTTCAAATCACTGAGATTTGGAAAGGTAGTATAATAGAAACTGCACAGAGCACACTGACATTAAAATATCTTATAAATGCGGTAATTGTGATTTCTACTTCAATTCAAACAAAAATAGCTCAGGAGTGTAGTAGTGACAGAACTGACATCAAAGCACAGCAGTCACAGGTTTAAGTTTTACTCAAATCACTCCGTCTTTGTAGTGGTGGTGGCGGTAAGTGTTTCCCAGTACCTGGCGCATGGTTTGAAACATAGAAACGTAGAAACATAGAAGATAGGAGCAGGAGTAGGCCATTCGGCCCCTCGAGCCTGCTCCGCCATTCAATGCGATCATGGCTGATCATCCAAATTCAGTACCCTGTCCCTGCTTTCTCCCTATACCCCTTGACCCCTTTAGCCTTGAGAAATATACCCAACTCCTTCTTGAATATATTTAATGAATTGGCCTCTACTGCCTTCTGTGGTAGAGAATTCCACAGGTTCACCACTCTCTGGGTGAAGAAATTCCTCCTCATTTCTGTCCTAAATGGCCCACCCCTTATCCTTAGACTGTGACCCCTGGTTCTGGACACCCCGACAAATCGGGAACATCCTTCCAGCATCTAGTTTGTCTAGTCCTGTTAGAATTTTATAAGTTTCGATGAGATCCCCTCTCATTCTTCTAAACTCCAGCGAGTATAAGCCCAATCGATCCAATCTCTCCTCATACGTCATTCCTGCCATCCCAGGTATCAGCCTGGTGAATCTTCGCTGAACTCCTTCCATGGCAAGAACATCCTTCCTCAGATAAGTTTGTAACAGGATAGCACTTTAAGAGAGAATTTAAAATAGTTCACTTGTCCCACTATAAACAAGGAGCAAATTCGGTATGTTAATTAGACCCCCGCCCGCCTTTTGCGGGAGCCCCGTGCATGGCCTGATTTCTGCACTTTAAAATTTAAAGGGGCGGGAATGGGGTCGGGCTGATTGACCCCGATATTTTAACCCCCCTCACCCCCCCACCCCCAAACAACTCCCACCCTTTGGGGGTTTAAAATCGAGGCCAAAGTGTTTCCACTTGTTGGGGTGTCCAAAACTAGGATAAGAATAAGATAGTCACTGATGAATCCAAAAAGGAATTCAGAAGAACCTTCTTTACCCAGATAATGGTTAGAATATGGAACTTACTACCAGATGGAGTAGTTGAGGCGAATAGCATAGATGTCTTCAAGGGGAAGCTAGATAAATACATAAAAGCATAAGAAATAGGAGCAGGAGTAGGTCATTCGGCCCTTCGACCTGCTCCGCCATTCAGTAAGATCATGGTTGATCTTCTACCTCAACTCCACCTTCCCGCACTATCCCCATATCACTTGGTTCCTCTAGTATCCAAAAATCTATCGATCTCTGTCTTGAATATACTCAATGACTGAGCATCCACAGCCCTGTGGGGTAGAGAATTCCAAAGATTGACCACCCTTTGAAGAGATTTCTCCTCATCTCAGTCCTAAATGGCCGACCCCTTATTCTGAGACTATGGGCCCTAGCGAGGGAGAAAGGAAGAGAAGGATATGTAGATAGGGTTAGATGAAGTAGTGAGAGGAAGCTTGTGTGGAGCATAAACACTGGCATTGACCAGTTGGGCCAATTGGCCTGTTTCTATGCTGTAAATTCTATGTAATTCTATGTAACTCCAGCACTGGTCAAAGTGTCAAAAGAATGGAAATCAGGTTGGGGATCAAGTTGCAAATCTAATTATTTATCACAGTGTCACTTCTGCATGACTCCATACTTGGTACATTCAGTAACTGGAGAAGGACTCTATGACCTCAGGTAGCATTCTTTATTTCTCCAGATAGATTCACCTCTCCAAACGCGACGTTAAAATTCACCTCAATGCTTTCTGAACCGATGACGTTGTCAGTTAGGCAGAAATCATCACCTCCCAAATCTTCCTGCCCTTTGTTGAATAAAATTGCAACATTTTTTACTTCAGATAATTTAATCACTCTTTGCCTGCAGTCTATGCGTGAAAAGTTCAAATTTAAGTGCATCCTTATCTAAATTTCTTCAAAATATAGCAATTTTGTGTTTTTGCTTTTCACATTTCTATACAGACCATGAAAATAACAAACAATCCTTGCAGCATGCAACAGCTTTTAGCAGGTGAGGAATCCACACTCTATGCTTCAGGGCTGAGTGATAGTTACTCATATATGCTGACAGGTGCCTGCAGCAGCTGCATTCGACTGCATTATTACAATATTAATAACAGGGGTAGTCAGTGTGAAGTGGCAGGATGATGTACGCAACAGTCTTGCAGTGCTGAATTATAGCACGGTGGAAAAATAATTCTATTTTTAACCTTTAGGTTTCACATTCCTTGTATGCCAGCTAGCTGACACTGTGGAGGGGTGGGCCCATTGGCAGCATCCAAGTATACCCAAGGCCGTAGGTCCTATTCAGCCGATGGTCAGCTTTGTCCCTTAACAGCACATTTCAGCATTACTTCGTTTATGCAGTATTTTGTGGGCTTCTAACCTGTATGTGATTGATTTTTCTGTTATTGCCATTTACAGCTCCTCGAGACCCACCTTTTGTTTCTTTACTTGTCCCATTACCACCACTTGCATCATCATCCCTTTTGTCACTTAATCTCTCCTGCCTTCCACCCTATCACAGACCTTCCCTTTTGTTCTTTCCTCCGCTCCCCCCTTTCCCTGCCCCCTGCACTTGCTTAAAATCTGTTACATCTCTAACCTTTCTCAGTTCTGATGAAATATCATGGACCTAAAACATTGGGCTGGGTTTTGATACTGGAGACGTGTAGGAGGCGGGACTACAACTTTCGGGGTTGTAGTCCCGCCTCCATCGAGTTGTAGACAACCCACTCGATTGTCACTTGATTGACCTTGTTGAGCCCACCCAGCGGGCTCAGCAGGCCAATTAAGGGCCACCCGGCAACAGGTGACATCACAGATTGACATTTCATCTGTCAAGAGCTTTTGACAGATGAAATATCAGCGTTTGACAACTCTTTGAAGCTGTCAAACACTGACAATCTGTGCACTAAGTTAATTCCTTCCTCTCAGGCTGATTTAGAGATCTCTCCAGAACAGAAAGCTGAATGCTGCAACTTTTGACAGCTCGCGGCCATTCTGCTTTCTGTGCCGGTGAGATGAGGGACACCCGAGACCTGAAGGAAGGCTGTAAAGGTAATTAAACTTCTTTAAATACTTTACACACACCAAACACACTTACCCCTGCACTCATGCAGCCATCACTCACCTGAACACCGGACCTCTCGAACCCTCCAAGCCCTTCAGCCCGACGGTCCGCCTCGCTAATTTGCCATGGCTTGGAGCCATCGGGAATCCCACACTTCAGCAATAAAAATAGGGATTAGGCTAAAAACTGCCTGTTAACTACCTCGGGGAGGCGGCTCCCAGCACAGGTCGGGTATCCGCCTCCTTTGAAACTGGCATGGAGGCGGGTTGGGGGCGGGAAGGGTTTGTGCCCCCTGATTTCTTGACTTTAACCCCCCAATCCTGCCTCCACGGCCCAATGAAAATCCTGCCCATTAACTCTCTTTCTCTCTCCACAGAAGCTGCCTGACCTGCTGAGTATTTCTAGTATTTTCTGGTTTTCTTTCAGATTTCAAGCATTCCGCAGTATTTTGCTTTTGCATTAGTGATTGATTTTAGTTGAGTGGATGAGCAGACAACCATGGACAAATCCTTGACCACTTGTCAATGTCTCTCCAGGGGGAGCGAGTGTATTAAAGTTGAAATTAAAGTGGAACCATTGTAACTTCCCATCTTTCCAAGTGCCTGAATAGTTCATTTTTGCACTTTTGCCTGATGAATCAACTGAGGTTGGAAACTTCCCACCTGAGGAAAGCCTGAGGGGAATCTATGTTAAGACTGGGATTTGAACTATTCCAACTTTTATTTTTTGGGGAAATAATTATTATACAGCCTATTTAGTGTTAAGTTATAGTTGGGATGGGAGCTGAGTCTGAGGGAGACGATTTTGCCAGCCCTGGGGAGGCGGGTATGGAGGCAGGACTGCCGGGAAAATGGCAGAATTTGGGGGCGGGTGCCCATCCTGCCCCCAACCCGCCTCCATGCCATCTTCCCAGGAAGCAGGTAGCCGTCCCGCGCCGGGTCCTGTCTCCTTGGAGGCGGGAAGGGATTAAAGCCTATTAACTGCCTGTTAACAGGCAGAAAATAGGATTATCCCCTTTTTGCCCTCACAAGTGCGGGCTTCCCGAAGGCTCCAAAACACACCAGCTCAGCTCAGCAAGTACTGGGTCTGCGGGGGTCGGGAGGGTGCAAAAGTGTGCTGTGAAGGTAAGTGATGGGTGCAAGAGTGTAGAGGTGAGTATCTGAGGTAAGTGCAAAGTGTTTTTAAAAGTGTACTTACCTTTACATAGAAGATAGGAGCAGGAGTAGGCCATTCGGCCCCTCGAGCCTGCTCCGCCATTCAATGCGATCATGGCTGATCATCCAAATTCAGTACCCGGTCCCTGCCTTCTCCCCATACCCCTTGATCCCTTTAGCCTTAAGAAATATATCCAACTCCTTCTTGAATATATTTAATGAATTGGCCTCTACTGCCTTCTGTGGTAGAGAATTCTGCAGGTTCACCACTCTCTGGGTGAAGAAATTCCTCCTCATTTCTGTCCTAAATGGCCTACCCCTTATCCTTAGACTGTGACCCCTGGTTCTGGACTCCCCGATCATCGGGAACATCCTTCCTGCATCTAGTCCATCCAGTCCTGTCAGAATGTTATAAGTTTCAATGACATCCACTCTCATTCTTCTAAACTCCAGCGAGTACAAGCCCAATCGACCCAATCTCTCCTCAAACGTCATTCCTGCCATCCCAGGTATCAGCCTGGTGAATCTTTGCTGAACTCCCTCCATGGCAAGAACGTCCTTCCTCAGATAAGGCGACCAAAAGTGCACACAATACTGAAGATGTGGTCTCACCAAGGCCCTGTACAATTGGAGCAAGACATCCTTGTTCCTGTACTCAAACCCTCTGGCTACAAAGGCCAACATACCATTTGCCTTCTTAACCACCTGCTGCACCTGCATGCTTACCTTCAGTGACTGGTGCACAAGGACACCCAGGTCTCGTTGCACTTCCCCTTCTCCCAATCTATTGCCATTCAGATAATAATCTGTCTTCCTGTTTTTGCCACCAAAGTGGATAACCTCGCATTTATCCACATCATACTGCATCTGCCATGCATCTGCCCAATCACCCAACCTGTCCAAATCATCCTGGAGTTTCTCGGCATCCTCCTCACAGCACACACGCCCACCCAGCTTTGTGCCGTCTGCAAATTTGGAGATATTGGGCCAGAAATTCCAGGCCAGAAGCGTGAGTGCGCTCGGTGTACTCACGCTTCTGGCCGTTGGAAATGCCGGCGTTCAGCAGGAACAGCGCATGCGGGGAACGCCGGCATTTCCAGACCTCGAGCGCGTGCGACTGCACAGGCAGCGCTTGCGCAGTGAACTTCGTGGATTTCGTTCATGAAATCCGTGAGGGTAAGTCCTCAGAACTTACACTGAAAAAAAGCAAGTGTAAAGTGGTTCATTGGCTGCGGAGGAAGATATATTTTATCGTGGAGCTTTTGAAATGCAATATTTTTGTTTGGGAAAGGGAGGGAAGTTATTTTAAGAAATTTTAAGTAAGTTTTAAAGTTAAATTTTTTTTTTTTTTTAAAGGGTTTTCAGAACGGTAGGTAGAAGGAGCATTTGTGGCTGTGTGAATGGAATGTGAGAATGAGTTATGTATGTATGTCCACATATATTCCTTTACGTATATGTATGTATGTTTTATATTCCTTTACTATGAATGTATGTTTTTAATTATGATTTTCCAATAAGTTACTTTCTCTGAAAGTCATAATTAAATAATACATTCATACACATAAGTAAAGGAATATATACATTACACGCAAAGGAATATATACAGACATACATACTTTCAGAAGCTCCACGATAAGAAATATCTTCCTCCGCAGCCTCTGTAGCAACTGTACCCATGCTTTTTTCATGTGTAAGTTGTAATGACTGGACCTCACTGAAAGCATTAATGAAAGCGGCGAATTATACTGCGCACGCGCTGCATGTGCAGTCGCACGCGTTCTGCCCCTGAACCCCTTCGTTCAGAGGACAGGAAATGCCGGTTTTCCCCACATGCACTGTGCATGCTGAAAACCGGCATTTCATCCGGCCAGATGCGTAAGTACCCCGACCGTACTAGCGCATTTGGAAGGGAATTATTGGGCCAACATTTTACATGTCAATAAAATAAAAAATTTAACACTTGCACGACTTGCCCCCTCGCATCTGCGACTGAGGGTCCAAGGAGGTGCATTGCGCAAGAGGTCATCATCGGACGTATCCTCACACCGTTCCCTTTGGGGAACTGTATGAAGTGGTGGAAGGATTTATGGCCGTGATTAACGCTCATTCCGTGACCGTAACCATCTTTGAACCAGCCATTAGGGTGGTTAGTCCTATGGCGGGAGGGTTTTACGGGCTCCCACAACCCATCTGAGGGGGGGGGGGGCCACCAACACCCACGGACGCAAGTATCCCGCTGGATGTCCACCCAGAATTTAAAGTTGGAGCTCCGACTCCACTTGCCGGGACTGTCTGGAGTGGGGTTCAAAACCCTACTCCTTCTGGCCCAGCGGAGGGGATGCTTACTGCTACGCAAAAGGCCCACTCCGCACAAAAGGTGACACCCATACGTTTCCTGCGCCTTTTCCCTCCCCGTGACTGGAGCCCTATGCTGCCATTTCACGTTGCTAATCGGATTGGGCGTTTGTCATAGCGGTAGGATCCCCGCCGCTGGGCCAGATCTGGGTAGGGTTTCAAACCCCGCTCCAGACAGTCCCGGCAAGTGGAGTCGGAGCTCCGGCTCTAAATTCTGGGTTGACATCCAGTGGGATATTTGCGTCCGTGGGTGTGGGTGGCCCCCCCTCCTTGTATAGCTTGTGGGAGCCCGTAAAACCCTCCCGCCATAGGACTAACCGCCCTAATGGCTGGTTCAAAGATGGTTACGGTCACGGAATGAGCGTTAATCACGACCATAAATCCTTCCACCACTTCATACAGTTCCCCAAAGGGAACAGTGTGAAGACACGTATGACGACGACATTGCTAAATAAATAAATGGAATTAAAAAAATTCTTTTAGGGCTTTTAAAAGTCTTTAAATTGCTTTAATTCTCTTTAAAACTACTTCAGATTACTCAAAATAATGTAAACATTTTAAAAATTTTATAAAAGTTACCAAAATCTTGAAAAAACTTCCAAAAACCTATTTAAACTGCTGCTTTGCATGTAAAAAAGCAAAGCAGCTTGACAGAAACATTGGGGGCGTGTCCAGTGAAACTGAGACCTCAAGGGGCGTGTCTCACTTACACTGCACGCTCCTGGGTCCGCGCTGGCTGCACTCCTGGGCGGCGTGACGTCATACGCTGCCCGGGATTCTTGTTTCAGTTTCTGGAAGTGCAGGCGTCCCTGGAGCTGATTGGCAGGAGCGCGGGGTAAGTGCAAATACGGGGCTTGCACGCGCTGCAAGCCCCGTTCTGGAATTTCTGGCCCATTACATCTAGTTCCCTTGTCTGGATCATTAATATATATTGTGAATATCTGGGGTCCAAGGACCGATCCCTGCGGTACCCCACTAGTCACTGCCTGCCACTCGGGAAAAGACCCATTTATTCCAACTCTTTGCTTTCTGTCTGCCAACCAGTTCTCTATCCAAGTCAATACTTTGCCCCCAATCCCATGTGCCTTAACTTTACGCGCTAATCTCTTATGCGGGACCTTATCGAAAGCCTTCTGAACGTCCAAATACACCACATCCACTGGTTCTCCCTTATCTATTTTACCAGTTACATCCTCAAAATATTCCAGTAGATTAATCAAGCACGATTTACCTTTTGTCCGATCCTGTCACTGTTTTCCAAGTGCTCTGCTATTACATCTTTTATAATGGACTCTAGCATATTCCCCACTACCGACGTCAGGCTTACCGGTCTGTAATTCCCCGTTTTCGCTCTACCACCTTTTTTGAATAGTGGGGTAACATTAGCTACCCTCTGTTACGTCCGTGTAATAATAAGAAAAGGAATGCAGAGAACGGTACAACAGGTGTTTACTCAACGTGGTTCAAACTGCAACTGAAACAACAGATTACTACTCAGCGTTATATACAGGTGTGGTCACTGCCGGTACTACAGTATACATGAGCTGTAGAAAGTAGTTCCCCCCTTAAAAGGTACATACATTACAATTCCTCCCCTTTTAGATTAACAGTACCATAACACTCATTTAACAATTAAATATCAAACTAATTACAATTAACACTTTTAACATGCAACATTAGCTGAAAATAGTCTATTTATAAATTCAGTCTTTGGGGAGGCTTCCTGATCCTTTCTGGATAGCGCCTTTCCCGAGTGTCTTGCTCTTGGTGCGGAGGCGATTCTGGCCCCCTGTCGTCGGTTGGTTCATCAGCTTCCGATGCTACTGTTTCTGGGGTAAATGCTACCTGTACGTCGGGTTCATCACCAGGTACGTATGGGCGAGGCATGGGATTGACTTGTTCCTGTGAATCTAGGATCTGGTCAGCATGGCATCTCACGATGCTCTCCCCAACGTCCACTGTGTACATTAGTGGGCCCTGCCGTGTGCATATCGTTCCTGGCTGCCATTTTTCTGTTCGGTAGTCGCGGGTCAAGACTGGTTGCCCTACATTGAAGCTCCTTGTCGGCTTCTCATGGATGTGCTGGAATTGCTTACTCTCAACATCTCTTCGTACGTTTGGTCTGAGCAAATCCAGGCGAGATCTTAACCTTCGGTTAAAGAACATCATGGCCGGGGCCTGGTTGGTGACTGCATGTGTCGCATTTCTGTAGGCTAACAGGAAATTGTCCACCTTATGCTGCAGTGGAATGTCGTCATCGCACATGGCCTTTACTGCTTTTTTAAAGGTTTGTACGAACCTCTCAGCCAATCCATTTGTGGCTGGATGATACGGGGCGGATGTGTAATGCCTTATCCCATTCCTTTTCATAAATCTTCGAAACTCTTCGGACACAAACTGTGGTCCGTTATCAGAGCAAATCTGCTCTGGCAAGCCGTTCCTGGCAAAAATGGTCCGTAGGACTGCAATAGTTTTCTCCGTGGTGGTGGAGGACATTTTGATCACCTCAGGCCATTTCGAGTGCGCATCCACGGCTATTAAAAACATTGAGTCCATGAATGGACCAGCAAAATCAATATGCACCTGTTGCCATGGAGATGAGGGCCACTCCCATGGGTGTAGAGGGGCCTGTGGTGGTGCATTTTGGACTTTCTGGCATCCTGAGCAGCTCTTGGTCAGGTCCTTGATTTGTTTATCGATTCCCGGCCACCACACATAAGCCCTGGCTAGGCTTTTCATTTTTACCCCTCCCAGATGACCCTCATGAAGCTCATTTAGCACTCTCCCCCTTAACTTGGGTGGAATTACCACTCGGGATCCACACATCAAGATCCCCCGGCACACTGACAGCTGTTCTTTCCTTGTCGAGAATGCTGGCAACAGTGAGTCGCCATATGCTGGCCATCCCTTCACCGTCAAATCATATACCCGAGACAGTGTCGGGTCATTTCGGATTTCCTTTTCGATACAAGCGTTAGTTACCGGTAGGCATTCAACTATAGTCGAATGGAATATTTCGACAGGATCCACTGCTGGTGCTTCCTCCGCAGTAGGCAGTGGCAGGCGTGATAGCCCATCAGCATTTCCATGCTGTTTCGTGCCCTTATATTCAATCTCATAGTGGTGTGCCCCTAGAAAAAGTGACCATCTTTGTAGTCATTGCGCAGTCATCACCGGAACGCCCTTCTTCGGATTAAAAATGGAGACAAGAGGCTGGTGATCAGTCAGCAAGGTGAATTTCTGCCCGTGCAGATAGTGATTGAACTTTTTCACTCCCCACACTAGGCTGAGTGCCTCCCTGTCAATCTGGGCGTAGTTACGCTCGGCTGAGGTTAGTGATCGTGACGCAAAGGCTATTGGCCTCTCTGAGCCGTCTGAGAATTTGTGCGACAGCACCGCTCCAATGCCGTAGGGTGACGCATCACAAGCCAACCGAATTGGTAACGCTGGGTTGTAATGGGCCAATACCTCTTTCGATGTGATTAGTGTTTTGCTCTTCTGGAAAGCTCATCTACATTCGTCATTCCACTTCCATGGCACCCCAGTTTGCAGTAGGGTGTTCAGTGGGTGTAGTATTGTAGACAAATTTGGCAAGAACTTATGATAGTAGTTTACCAGCCCGAGGAACGACCTCAGTTGTGACACATTTTCCGGTGCTGGAGCCTTGACTACTGCCTCAATCTTCTCTGGGGACTTATGTAACCCCTCTTTATCGATAACGTGGCCACAATACGAGATCTGTTTTCTAAAAAACTCGCATTTGGGGCAGTTAGCTCGGAGCCCATATTCCTGCAATCTAGTGAGCACCTGCTCCAGGTTGGCAAGGTGATCACTGTCATTTTCGCCCATGACCAGGATGTCGTCCAAATAACACTGGGTCCCTGGGATCCCTTGCAGGACTTGTTCCATTGCCCTCTGCCAAATAGCCGGAGCTGATGCTACCCCGAATACCAGCCGGTTGTATTGGTAGCGACCTTTATGGGTGTTGATTGTGAGGTATTTTTTTGATGCTTCTTCGACCTCCATTTGCAGATACGCCTGGGCCAGATCAATCTTAGTGAAGTGTTTCCCTCCAGATAGCGAGGCGAAAATATCTTCAATCTGCGGAAGTGGATATTGTACGGTGTGAAGGTCCGGGTTCACTGTTACCTTAAAGTCCCCACAGATGCGAACCTTCCTTGGTTCCCCAGGCGTGCTGCTCAACGACTTTTTCATCACAGGGACAATGGGTGTAGTCCACTCGCTCCAGTCTACCTTGGACAGTACACCGAAACGTTCCAGACTCTCCAGCTCTGCTTCGATGGCTGGGCGGATCGCATAAGGTACCGGTCTGGCCTTAAAACATTTTGGGCTTGCGTTTTCTTCAATTTTAATCATCACTGTCATGCCTTTTAGTGTTCCGAGTCCTTGCTGGAACACTTCTTTTGCGTCAGTTAGGATCTTTGACAGTCGCCCAGGTGTGACGACGTCATCCTTTTTGTCAGCCACAGTCAGTGCCTGTATGGAATGCCAATCCAGTTGTATTTTCCGGATCCATTCACGTCCCAGTAATGGTGGTCCTCCATCTTGCAATACATACAGGTCTAGTTTTGGTGTTTCCTTACCGTTATATATAACGGTTACCCTTATTTTTCCTTTGGGGTAGACTTTTTGCCCCGTGTACGTCTTCAAAATAATTTTTGTGTCTCTCAAGGGTATGTGTGAGAATAGCCGCTCGTACTCCCATTGGTTTATGACTGTTAGAGCTGATCCTGTGTCCAATTCCATCTTTACCTGGACTCCTGCTATCTTGAGAGTGACCCAAATGGTTCGGTGATCCTCCATTGTGATCACATTCTGTAGTTTCAGACAACTCAGTTCCCTGCTTTCGGAGTCGTTATCACTCTTTTGTTCGTCTGAACTATTCTCCGTTATCTTATGTACCTTCTTGTACTCCTCTTTGGTCGGTTTCTTATTGCTGGTTTTCTTTCCCGACCTGCAGACTCGTGCTATGTGTCCTACTTTTCCACACTGTCTGCACACTTTGTCCTTGAACCAACAATCATTATGGTCGTGTATTGTTCTGCCGCAGTGATAGCACTTCACTGTTCCGTATGACATTTCATTTGTGCCATATTCTTGCGGTCTCCGTTGTATCTCTGCAGCGCCCCGTGCTGCTGCTTCATGTGATACTGCAATGCTGAAAGCCTTGTCCAGCGTAAGATCCTTTTCTGATAGAAGCCATTTCTGGGTTCCTTCACCTTGAAGCCCACACACAAACTTGTCCCTTAAAGTATCTGCTAGTCCCGTTCCAAACTGGCAGTGTTTCAATAGCTTGCGCAGTTCCGTTAAATACTCAGCATTACTTTCATCTTTATGCTGGTTCCTTTTGTGAAACTTAAATCTTTCTGCTATCAGCAGCGGTGTGGGGTTTAAGTGGTCCTGTAGGATTGACACTATGTTTTCAAAATCCTTTTCTACTGGCTTCTCTGGGGTTACTAGGATTCGTAGTAAGCCATACGTTTTTGCACCCATTGAATTCAACAATACCAGCACTTTCTTGTCATCTGGCACTTCATTCGCCTTGCAGTATACTTCTATGCGTTCGACATATGTCGTCCAATCTTCGACTTCATTGTCGAACGCTGTGATACTGCCACTCTTCGGCATTTTTGGGTGTGATTAGACTGGCTTAAAATGGCATCTCCCGCACTTTCCTTTCTTCCCCGCTGCGGCTTAAAATGGCGTCTCCCGCGCTGCTGCCAACGCCGCTCTCGGTGGTCCTCGTGGCAAATGGCGGCGCCCTGTGGGTTTTGCGCGCTGCTCCTGCGCTGCTGCCAACGCCACTCTCTGCGGTCCTCGTGGCAATGGCAGCGCCTCGCATTTTCCTGCGCGCCTCTCTCCCCCATTGACGCTGCTCGGCCCTTGAACACCGGCTGTGCTCTGCTCTCGCTCGCCTCGCTCCCCCGTTGACGCTGCTCGGCCCTTGAACACCGGCTGCTCTCTGCTCTCCCTCGTCTCACTCCCCCGTTGACGCTGCTCAGCCCTTGAACACCGGCTGCGCTCTGCTCTCTCTCGCCTCTCTCCCCCGTTGACGCTGCTCGGCCTTTTTCTGTGCCGCTCGGTCTGCTCTAGCCCGTCGCTGTCCGGGAAGGGTCTGCGCAGTACCTGTTGCCAGCCTGTTTCGCTGGACCACCGTGACTGGAAAGCCAAGCCTGGCTCTCAACAGCCTCCCCTGCGATGCTCAAATCTCCGCTGGATGACTGGGCGGTTGCCCGTGGTCGACGCCCGTGCTTCTGGACTCGACCTTCTTCCACTGTTCTCCAGGAGCGAATCCCTGGGAGGTGATGCAGAGTTGCAGGTAGGTTCGAACTTGCTCGTCGCCACTGTTACGTCCGTGTAATAATAAGAAAAGGACTGCAGAGAACGGTACAACAGGTGTTTACTCAATGTGGTTCAAACTGCAACTGAAACAACAGATTACTACTCAGCGTTATATACAGGTGTGGTCACTGCCGGTACTACAGTATGCATGAGCTGTAGAAAGTAGTTCCCCCCTTAAAGGTACATACATTACACCCTCCAGTCCATGGGTAGTTTTGTTTCTTCCTGCAGGCTTCAGTCGGTGTGTATGCAGAGAGTCTTGGATCTCTGTGCTGCAGATGAGAGATGGCCGTTGCATTCTCAGATGCAACAAACATCTCATTTCTGTAAAACAAAGAAGATTGATGGGGTCTTGTATTCAAGACCTCATTAAACTGCAAAGAATGTCAGTGTTTGACAGCTTCACAGAGCTGTCAAACGATGACAATTCATCTGTCAAAAATTTTTGACAGATGAAACGTCATATGCTGACGTTCTCTGTAATCGGCTTTCCCTTAATTGGCCTGCTAAGCCCGCTGGGTGGGCTTAACAAGGTCAATCAAGGGAAAATAGCGTGGGTTGGCCATGAATCGATAGAGGCGGGACATCGACCTGACAAGCGGCAGTCCCGCCTCCAACGCGCCCCCATTCACAAAATCACCCCTGAAGTGTTCATTTCAATTTGTCCAAATTGGGCCTTTTCAGATGTTAATTTAGCCAAAGCAATTCAAATCAGATAGACTGCTCAAGGCTTTATGTCTCTCATCATTTAAAATATCTCAATCACGTCCCATCAATTTATTTTCTCCAACAAAAAGAAACTTAGCTCTGTTACTCCCTCTTCATAATTTGCAGGCCGACATCCAGGAATCATTTCTGTAGCTCTTTCCTGAATCTTCTCCAACACAGTAATGTCTTTCTGAAGACAAGGTGCTTAAGATTGCACACACAGACTGGTCTCCTCAGTTCTCTGTATGAGATTAGAATAACTTCTAGCTCAGTAACTGGTAGTCAAGTGACCTCAAGATGATTGGCTTTCTTCAATATTTTATTTGCCACTAATTATCATTTTGTTTTTATCTCACTGATGTAACTGTTTGCTTCAGCTTCTGATGACACACTGCTCATTTTTAAGCCAAGACCACGTTAGATAAAATTCCTCTCTGATTGGCTAAAAACAAATCTGTTCCCTCAGCCAAACAGGAGACATATTAACTGATTCCATACAAAGTACCTTGTCAGCAACTGAGATGGGCCGGTTATTAACTCTGTATCCAAATCCTTCAATTCAAAGCTACAAACCTCATCATCATTTCAAATTAACTTCACAAAAATCAGCTATTAAGAACACAAGAAAATCCAGAGTGAGAAAAAGGGATTCAGTTCATCAAGTCACTGTATGATTATTCGCTTAAGGATGTCACTCTCACAGCGTTTGCAGAACCCTTACTTCAGGGAACAAAAACTTCCATCCCGGGCTCCCCAGAGAAAGAAAATGCAACTCCTTTTTAAAAGGTGCCAATTGATCATCAATCAATTAACTTCTCTGGGAGTTTACTCTACATGTCCACTATCCTGTGGGGGAGAATTTTGTTTTAATCTATAACCCTGCTCAAGGTTTGAGAGTTATGTATTTGTGTTCTCCTATGTTCATTGTCCAAGATAAATAAGATTACTTTCACTTTGTCTGTGCCTTTCATTATTTTGAAGACTTGTGTCGTGTTTGCCCTTGGTCTTCTTTTCATGTTCTCCTCAATCTTCTTTCTTAGTCTGCTGGAGCCTTTCTTCAAAACCTAGTTGCCAAAAGCATCCCGTCAATCTTCTCTGAACTCTACATCTATAAATCGGTTTTGAGGTAGGTGACCAAAACTACACGTCAAAATCTTCCGCTTTTTGAACAATTTTGGCTTCTTGAGCTTTCATTTCTTTACTGTGTGCACATACAAGATACCATGTGCAAAAGCTAATGAATCTTCCATAGCATTGTTCATGGTGAGACAGTGGATATGCTCTTTTTTTCTCTTCCTTTTCTATTTTGCGAGGAATAGGGTGTATCCATTTACGCCATCCTTCTCATATTTGTTTAGTACTTCTTCCTTTTTTGTTTTTTGTCTCTATCTCTCTCTTTTTCTCCACCCGCCCCCCAGCCCAGGAACATAAGAATATAAGAGCATAAGTATTAGGAGCAGGAGTAGGCCATACAGCCCCACAAGCCCCATTCAATAAGATCATGGCTGATCTTCGACCTCAACACCACTTTCCTGCCCGATCTCCATATCCCTTGATGCCCCTAGAATCCAAAAATCTTTCTACCTCAGCCTTGAATATACATAATGATTCAGCATCCAAAGCCCTTTGGGAAGAGAATTGCAAAGATTCACAACCCACTGAGTGAAGAAATTCCTCCTCATCTCAGTCTTAAATGGACGACCCCTTATCCTGAGACTATGCCCCCTAGTTCTAGACACTCCAGCCAGGGGAAACAATGTCTCAGCATCTAGCCTGTCAATCCCCTCAGAATCTTATATTTTTCAATGAGATCACCTCTCATGCTTCTAAACTCCAGAGAGTATAGGCCCATTCTACACAATCTCTCATCATAGGACAGCCCTCTCATCCCAGGAATCAATCTACTGAACCTTCGTTGCACCGCCTCCAAGGCAAGTATATCCTTCCTCAGTTAAAGAAAATAAAACTGTGCACAGTTCTCCAGGTGTGGTCTCACCAAGTCCCTGTACAATTGTAGCAAGACTTCCTTACTCGTGTACTCTAACACCCTTGCAATAAAGGCCAACAAACCATTTGCCTTCCAAATTGCTTGCTGTACCTGCATGCTAACTCTCTGGCCCCGATTTGTGGGCAGCTGTCGGGCGGCTTTTCATACGGCCGTGGTCCGAAAATCGCGGAAAAAGCGGGTTGGGACCCCCCCTGCCTGATTCCCCGCCCCGTCCGACTTTCGGACCGCCGTTTCCACGCGCCCCGCTTCAGTCCCACCCGCCACTGGCGGGACTGCTCGTCGGAGCACTAATCACCAATGATCACCTTGTTAAGGACGATTTTCCCGTGCCATTGCCACTTTGGGGCTTTCCCCACCTGAAACCCGCCTGCGGGGAACCCCGCCGATGAGAGCTGGCGTGAAAACAGCTGGCTTGCTTGCTTGCAGCAGCAGGTCGCTGAGGGCTGAAGAGATTTAAAGAGGCAGCATTTGTAAGCTGCAGGACCTTGTTGATCAAGGCTTGGGGGAACTATTTGAAGCCTTAGGAGCAGCTGCAGAAAGTTGGAGCCTCACACACTTCTTCAGTGTGAGCTCCTGGGAAACCCCTCTCACCACCCTAACTCAGGACCTTCTCAACCGAGGCATCTGCTAGAAGCATGGGAGGCCTTTGGCACCTTCCCTTCCTGGCATTAGAGGATCTCCAACAGCAGAGGTGGCAGCAGCAGAACCAGGAACAGCAGGATGATTACCAGGAGCACCAGGTCACTCACCTGGTCAACCAGGTCGCTCACTCACCTGAAGCTGCACAAGCCAGAAGGGGCCAGCGCTTGGAAGTGGCTTGAGAGCACCTTGCTGCACTTTAGGGGGCCAGTGGGACCCGTTTCTGCACTGGCAGTCCTACTCAGAAGGACTTCCATGAAGATCTGGTTTCTCTGTTCAACAGATGGCCAACGCTCCTCAAGAGATGTCATTCTCTTATGAGCACTCACCATGTTTTCTGTACCCTGGTGAGTTATCTCCTGCATGGAGGTTGCCAACCTTTCCATGGTGATGCGTTCATGCGCCAATGACTCCACAAAGGCTCTGCTCATGGTCGCTATGGACTCCTCGATTTGCTCAGCACTCGCAGCGACCCTGGAGACAAAACCTGCCAGGGACTCCTGCATCTGTGCATGGAGATCCATCACCTCTTCTCTTGCGGATGGACCCAGAGGCAGAGGGTCGTCATGCAGCACAGCTGAGCTGAGCTGGCAGAGTCCTGCACCCTCCGACGAGGACTCTCCACTGCTGTCCCTGTCTCCAGAATCTGCTGAGGCTCACTTGTGAGCTGTGAAACACCAGGTGACAACACTACTCTATGTCCCGAAGGTCCCCCCGAGGTGTGAGTGTCTGCACTGGTGCTGGGTGCGCTTACTTCTGCTGATGCTGCGCCCTCAGAGGTTGGAGCTTCCTCTGAGGAGTCTGGCTGCACAGCCTCTTCCTCCTCCGCAGTGAGGATGGGGGCTCTGGATGGTACTGTGGGGGAGTAAAGGAATGAGATAGAGATGTAATGCCAAGGTTCTTCTGGTGACTCCCAGTGAGTTGGCATCTGCTGACACCTGCATCCATGCAGTATTGGTCTCAGTGGGAGGCCTCTTCTTCCCTGACCTAGGGAAGAGGACCTCCCTGTGGGCCCTAACTCCATCCAATAATGCCTGCAGTGAAGCCTCATCGAATTTGAAGGCAGCTCGGCCTCTGCCGCTGGCAGCAGCTGGTGCAGGCTCCTCTGCCATTGTGCAAGAGTGGTTGAGAAGCCTGCAGAGGTGGAGAAGCTTGCTGGACACTTTGAAAGCACCACGAATGATGACATCATAGTGTGGGGATTTCTGACTCGAATTGGACAATTAGCAAGGCTTCCCACATGCTGGGAATTAATTGGCCACTTGAGGGAAAATTGCATGGAGCTGGCTGACACTTTTTTATGTGTGTCAGAAACCCCACATTCGGGGAAATCCGACCATTCCCCACACAAGCCGAAAATCGGGGTCTCTGTGTTTCCTGTACGAGGACACCCAAATCGCTTTGAGCATCAACATTTAATAGCTTCTCACCATTTAAAAAATGTTCAATTTTTCTGTTCTTCCTACCAAAGTGAATAACCTCACATTTCCCCACATTATACTCCATCTGCCACCTTATTGCCCACTCACTTAACCTGTCTTTATTTCTTTGCAGGCTTTTTGTGTCCTCCTCACAGCTTACTTTCCCACCTAGCTTTCTATCATCAGCAAACTTGGATACAGGAGGCCAGCAAATCCATGAGAGTCACTGAAAAGCTGCAAGAATTTGCATGTCTGATAGTGAGACCTGACATTTTGTGAAGCACACAGAGTGCAACTGTAAGACTTTTAATAAATTATTAGTAACCCTGCTGTCACTTTGCTGATGGTCAATCAGAGGAAATTGTATGTCATTTGGCTGTGATAAAAACAGAAAATGCCAGAAAGACACAACGGGTCAGTCAGTATTGTGAAGGGAAATGTCAGGCGATAATATTTTGGGTGGTTACCGTTCATCAGAACCTCCACCCAGGAAATCATAACCTGTCTTTTCTCGATACAGATATTGGCTGACTTGCTATGTACTTTGAGCATTTTCAGTTTAATTTGAGATTTACAGCATTTTAAGAACATAAGAACATAAGAAATAGGAGCAGGAATAGGCCACTTGGCCCCTCGAGCCTGCTCCGCCATTCAATAAGATCATGGCTGATCTTGGGCTCAAAGCCACTTCCCTGTCTGCTCCCCATAACCCTTCACCCCCTTATCTTGCAAAAATCTGTCTATCTCCACCTTAAACATATCTAATGACCCAGCCTCCACAGCTCTCTGGGGCAGAGAATTCCACAGATTTACGACCCTCTGAGAGAAGAAATTCCTCCTCACCTCAGTTCTAAAAGAGCGACCCTTTATTCTGAAACTATGCCCCCGAGTTCTAGATTTCCCCACGAGGGGAAACATCCTCTCTGCATCTACCTTGTCGAGCCCCCTCTAATGCTCGAAATACATAGCAAGTCAGACAGTATCTGTGTAGAGAAAAGAAAGGTTATGATTTTCTGGGTGGAGGTTTTGTTGTAAAAGACTGAGGGAGGTTGCAATGTTTCATCTGGAGCAAATAAGAATAGGCCGTACCTTTCCAGTATTACCCATCGACTTCAAAAGGCCGCGTTACCAGCTCACGGATTTCAATATACTGTAGATCAATGATTACAGTGCATTCTCCGTCTGTCATATTTGTTAATATCTTGTTTTGGCAGCACCTGGCTTCTCCCTGAATCAGGAATGTTATTTACTTGGAGCCAAAAGCTGCTGTCTGGTAAAAAAACATAAAGTAAAATAATTTAGTGACCTGAAATCAGAGGCAGATAGGGGGTTTGACCCGCCTTATAAAATTATTTTTTTTCCTTGATTCTGTTAGATTTTGGAGTGACAACACCTTTTATCTAGCCTTGTACGCTTTTTATTTTATTCATACTCAGGATGTGGGCGTCTCTGGGTAGGCCGGTATTAATTGCCCATCCGTAGTTGCACTGGAGTGCTGGTGGTGAGCCTTTTCCTTGAAGTGCTGTTGTCCATGTGGTGAAGGTGGTTTTATTCTAATTATTATTTGTAGCGGTTTGATACAAATGAGTGGCTTGCTCGGCAACTTCAGAGGACAGTTAAGAGTCACATTCGTTGTTGTGTGACTGGAATGACACATCGGCCAGACCGGGCAAGGGTGAAAGGTTTCTTTCCCTAAAGAGGACATTAGTGAACCAGTTGGGTTTTTATGACAACCGAACAGCTCCATGTTCACTTTTACTAACACCATCTTATTTCTAGATTTATTTATTATAGGCCCAGAAATTCGGGTCGGAGGCTTCCCGCGGGCGCAAGCCCCCGACCTGCACTTACATAGCGCGCCTGCCGTTGTGCTGTGGGCCCGCGTGGGATTCCGATCCTGGGCCTGCTCCAACTGCCGGCGTGCAGGGCACGAGTACCCCAGGGGCGCAAATAGTTTGCAGCGTCCCCTGGGATCACGTGGGCCGTGGGGAGCCAATCGGAGCAGGGAATCTCCATTCATAGATTTGATAGGAAGACCTGTCAAATCTATGAATAGAGATCAGCCCCAAAACATAAGTAAAACTTCAAATAATTTTTTTTTTTAAATCACATTTTAAAAATAACTATAAATTACATAAATTAACTATTTTAAACAAAAATTTAAATTTTTGAAAAAATTAATTAACGTTTTTAACAGGGCTAAAAATAAACTTACCTTTCTTTAAAGTATTTTAAAAAGATAAACCTGTGGAAAAAATGTTTTAATTTTACTTACTTCACCTCTTACCTTGTTAAAAGCAGGCCCTGCGACTGCTTTTTCCATGCGCAGCTGCTAGGGACTTACCCGCACTGAAAAACCTGTGAAAAAAGCGGAAGTTCCAGGTCTACGTGCTGTCTCTCCGGCTCACACGTTTGACTTTCGAACCCCTTCCTTCAAGAGAATGGAAGTTCCGGTTTCCAGCGCACGCGCAGTGCATGCACGAAACTGGCACTTCCGTTGGCCCTACGGGTGAGTACACAGCGCTTACACACCCGTGGGGACCCAAATTTCTGGCCCAATGTTTTAAAAACTGAATTCAAATGCTCAAATTGTCATGGTGAGAT
The DNA here is from genome assembly GCF_052327205.1 of Somniosus microcephalus. Taxonomy (NCBI): domain Eukaryota; kingdom Metazoa; phylum Chordata; class Chondrichthyes; order Squaliformes; family Somniosidae; genus Somniosus; species Somniosus microcephalus. Next base: position 24,225,744 of record NC_141012.1, read on the forward strand.
TTAAACCCATGTTCTCTGGATTATTAGTCCAGGCCTAATCCAGTAATATAATGACACTACCACATCCTCGAGTATAGCACCAATCTGTAACTGGCTTCTACTGTAGATGACATTTAAGCCAATATTAAAAAAATTATAACTAGAAACAGTCATTGAATTATTTTACCAATAATGTCCATAAATATTTCATTACGAACAATGCATCCTGATTACAGCTATGAGTAACTGTCTGATGCAGAGAAATTGGGTTAAGAAGTGACCTCTGTCCATTTGTAACATGATTTGAGCCGAGGGACCTCCTAGGCTTTGCGGTTATGATGACCAAACCACCCGTGTCTGTGGATCTAATTGCATTTAGAAAATAAAGTAGCTCATCCTTATCTGCTTCAAAGAGCAAGACCATTAAATCAAGTGATTTCCCATGCCAGATCTCTGTCAGTTTCAAAGTAAGCACAAATAAGGAACATAAATTGCTAAGAGCTTCATGCCAATCAAATGAGTTCAGTTCAATTATTATTGATGCTCTTTCACTGTTGTCTGGAAGTAGAGGTTCAGCTTCAACCTGCTAATTCAATTACTGAGGCTGCTGAACTTTCAGTATTTTTTAACTGACCTCCTAGGGTAACAATTAAAGTACTTGCTTTTAGGAATAATTAAAAGGTTTGGAGAAGAATTTTCTTTGGTCTGTGCCCTAATTTGAACTGTAAAGCTTCTATTTTCTTCTAACGGGGTGTTAAGTGCTAATCAGTGTTCAAGGGGCTGTATTTCATTTTCATTGTGAATTAGTGGTTAATTGGCACTGATCTGGTAGCAATTTGCACATTTTTCACAAAGCGCTGTTGTGTGACAGTATGTTGCAACTCACATATGTAGTGTAACAGAGCCATAGAGCATGGGTTAGTCCCAGAATTACTTCTATACCGTCGAGAGCGCAAAGTAGACTGCAGGAAAAATATTTCAGAAGGCACTATCCCCTGTGCCTCTGTCACACCACTCCTGTCACACCACTCCTGCCAGCTAGCTAGCTTTGAGTAATGAAGCAGAAGATATGTGAGCAGGTTGCCTAGTTTTAAATGTGCTCTTGCAATGTGGATGATGCTGGCAAGGTCACATCCCTAATTGCTCTCCGAACATGGTGGTGGGTCTTCACCCTGAGCCATTGTGGTGATGATGCTCGCATGATGGCATTAGGTAGGGAATTCCAGGATACTGACCCAGCAATGATAAAGGAACGGCGATGTATGTGGAAGTCGGGATGATGTTTGACTTGGAGGAGAACTTGGAGATGATGACGTGCCATAATATTGCTGCTCTTAACTGATGAAAAGGTGAGTGTCACTAGCAAACCTGAGGAAGGGTGTTTTAAATGAGTGATACTATGTCTGTTGATGAAATCTCTTAAAGTGTTTTAATGAATCAGAGATACACCTGCTCCTTGGTGAAATTATATATAAGACAGAATCATATTTGGGTGCACAAGTCGTGCCATTGCACTTGGAGAATGTTAGGTTTGTTATGGTCCTCAAAACATTATTGAGATTGTGATAAAAACAGAAAATGCCGGAAATGCCGGAAATACTCAGCCGGTCAGGCAGCCTCTGTGGAGAGAGAAACAGAGTTAACGATCTGAAAAGTTAGCTCTGTTTCTCTCTCCACAGATGCTGCCTGACCTGCTGAGTATTTACAGCATTTTCTGTTTCATTTCAGATTTCCAGCATCTGCAGTGTTTTGCTTTTGCATTGAGATTGTGATGACTTCTTAAATGATGCAATAAGGTTTGTCAAGGATAACAATGGCTTCAGTGAGCAATCTGTGTGTGGTCTCATCATCCCTAAAAGCAGCAGCCCCTATGGATGAGATGTAGACACAGCTCTTCAGGTTAGATACCACAGACTAGAAAAAATGACTTAGAAGCTGCATTTTCTAGTACAGGTTGAGCGCCCCAAATCCGGAGTGCCGGAATCCGGAGTGCTCCAGAATCCGGACTCTGGGACGATTGGTGGCAGAGGTCCGGAATCCGTAAAATGTTCTGGAATCCGGACACCCTGAGGGAGACTTACCAAAAGCGCAAACTGGGCCCAGGCATTTCCGGACTTGGCACGTGTTTCTGATGTCCGAAGTCCGGAAATATCGTAACCTGGGCTCGGGCGTTTCCAGACTTCGGACATCAGAAACACGTTCCAAAGTCCGGAAAACCAGCTCGGCCTCGGTCCCGATGTTGCCGGATTCGGGACGTTCTACCTGCACTGTAATTTCAATACACTAACTATGGCAATTTGAAAACACTTTCCTTTGATTCAAAAGATCATATGTAGGTATTTAAAGAAAATAAATAATATTAAGGGAATCAAGGGATCGGGTGGGAAAGTGGAGTTGAGGTCGATGATCAGCCATGATCTTATTGAATGGCGGAGCAGGCTCGAGGGGTCAAATGGCCGACTCCTGCTCTTACCTCTCATGTTCTAATAAAATGTCACTTCTGTATAGAGCTCAATCACATTCCTCCAGAAAGCAAAGAAATGTTAAATAGTTTTTAAGACCAGAATATCAATTTTCATAAAGTCATTGACGTGCCGATAGTTGTCTTAACTCCATATAGATGGTGCTGGTGTGACAAGCTGAAGGATTTCTGGATTTTATATTATACAGTTTTGAAATAGGCAGAATGAAAATGGAATCTACTTTCTTTATCAAATTTTGCAAGAGTCAGGCTGTCTGCAGGAAAACAGGTCAACTTGATTGATCTGTTTATTAAGTAAAAAAAAAATCAAGTGTGCATTATTTAAAGTATTAACAAGTCCAGGGTAAACAAATAGGTGGAGAAATTCAGTACCGCCCGTCTGGGCCGCGATTATTGGCCGGGCGCAAAGTCTAGCGCCTGGCGCTAATTATCGCCTCCGAATGCAAACTTGGCTTTTATCGCCCCTGGAGGTGATTGGTGCGCTAAATCAGGCGCTTCGCACCTGTCTTAAGGCGCAAATACCAAGAAGCGAGGCGCTACCTCAGAGCGCTGGAAGAAGCTCATGTGATGTCAGTCAACAATGGAACACAGAATCACTGGCTTAAAAGGGAGGGTCGATCTTGCCGAAAAACCCGGGAGAGTTCGGGAGCAGCGGGAGCAGAGCGAGAGCGCGAAAATCCGGGAGAGTTAAAAAGCAGCGGGAACAGAACGAGAGCGCCAAAACCCGGGAGAGTTCAGGAGCAGCGGGAGCAGAGCGAGAGCGCCAAAACCCGGGAGAATTCAAAAGCAGCGGGAGACGCTGAGATACAAAGGACCGGTGAATGTAAAGAAGTAAAAAGTAATCGAAGTGTGACGTCACCAGAAAGCAGGTAAGTGATTGGTTGGTGAGTATTTCTCGCTTATTTTCCCAAACTTGAGTGTTACGTTCATAAATAAATAAACGTTTTCATTATGAACAACTAGCTTGAGCTAGTCATTTATTCAGCCATGTGGACTAGTGTACAGGCATCCATCTTGACTACTGCCTTGTGGGTAGCCCCCTACTAAACATACAGCTCCACCTAGTGTACATTCTAGAATGACATGTTACTGATCATTACATTGAGCGGCTAAATTTAAGTGCCTTGGTGCAGATTAAAAGATATAAGTGTTCCAAATTTTAATTAATTGAGATGGGAGACCAGGCAATGTGTTGTTGTTGTTGCATGTGGGAGCTGGTGGACACCATTGAGGTCCACGGCGACCACATCTGCTGCAAATGTTGGCTGCTCGAGGAACTTCGGCTCAGAGTTGGTGAGCTGGAGTCCGAGCTTCAGACACTGCGACACATTAGGGAGGGGGAGCATTATCTGGACACTATGTTCCAGGAGGCAGTCACACCCACTAGAATAATTACTTCCAATTTGGCCCATGGTCAGGGACAGGAGGGTGTGACTACAAGCGAAGCAGGTATTGGGATCCAGGAGGTAGTGGGGGAGGAGCCTCAGCCCTTGGCCTTGTCCAACAGGTACGAGATTCTTGCTCCCTGTGTGGACGAGGCCAGGGACTGCAGGGAGGATGAGCAAAAAAATTTTTGAGGATGTAACTGGTAAAATAGATAAGGGAGAACCAGTGGATGTGGTGTATTTAGATTTTCAAAAGGCTTTCGATAAGGTCCCGCATAAGAGATTAGCGTGTAAAATTAAGGCACATGGGATTGGGGGCAAGGTATTGACTTGGATAGAGAACTGGTTGGCAGACAGAAAGCAAAGAGTTGGAATAAACGGCTCTTTTTCCAAGTGGCAGGCAGTGACTAGTGGGGTACCGCAGGGATCGATCCTTGTACCCTAGCTATTCACAATATATATTAATGATCTGGATGAGGGAACTAGATGTAATATCTCCAAGTTTGCAGATGACACAAAGCTGGGTGGGCGTGTGTGCTGTGAGGAGGATACCGAGAAACTCCAGTGTGATTTGGACAGATTGGGTGATTGGGCAGAAGCATGGCAGATGCAATATAATGTGGATAAATGCGAGGTTATCCACTTTGGTGTCAAAAACAGGAAGGCAGATTATTATCTGAATGGCAATAGATTGGGAGAAGGGGAAGTGCAATGAGACCTGGGTGTCCTTGTGCACCAGTCGCTGAAAGTAAGCATGCAGGTGCAGCAGGCAGTTAAGAAGGCAAATGGTATGTTGGCCTTCGTAGCGAGAGGGTTTGAGTACAGGAACAAGGATGGCTTGCTGCAGTTGTACAGGGCCTTGGTGAGACCACATCTGGAGTATTGTGTGCAGTTTTGGTCGCCATATCTGAGGAAGGATGTTCTTGCCATGGAGGGAGTGCAGCGATGATTCACCAGGCTGATAGCTGGGAGGGTAGAATGACGTATGAAGAAAGATTGGGTTGATTGGGCTTGTACTCGCTGGAGTTTAGAAGAATGAGAGGGGATCTTATTAAATCCGTGAATCTTAAAGTATGGTGTCCTTCAATAAATAGATGGAGACTGCAGATCAACAATCAACAGGTGTTTACTGGATGAGGGTAGTCTAATAACTAAGAGTACAGATGCCTGCTCAGGGCTTATATACAGGTGTGGTCACTGCCGGTACTACAGTATACAGGAGCTGTAAAAATAGTTCTCTCTTAAAGGTACATACACTACAATTCCTCCCCTTTTAGATTAACAGTACCATAACATTCAAATAACAGTTAACACTTTTAACATGCACATTAACTGAAATCGTCCATTTATAGATTCAGTCTTTGGGGCGGCTTCCTGATCCTTTCTGTATAGTGCCTTTCCTGAGTGTCTTGTTCTTGGTGCGGAGGCGATTCTGGCCCCCTGTCTTCGGTTAGTTCATCAGTTTCCGATGCTACTGTTTCTGGGGTAGATGCTACCGGTATGTCGGGTTCATCACCCGGTACGCGAGACATGGGGTTGACTCGTTCCTGTGACGCTAGGATCTGGTCGACATGGCGTCTCACAATGTTCTCCCCGACATCCACTGTGTACATTAATGGCCCCTGCCGTGTGCATATTGTTCCGGGTTGCCATTTCTCTGTTCGGTAGTCGCGGGCCAAGACTGGTTGTCCTACATTGAAGCTCCTTGTCGGCTTCTCATTGATGTGCTGGAATTGCTTACTCTCAACATCTCTTCGTACATTTGGTCTGAGCAAATCCAGATGAGATCTCAACCTTCGGTTAAAGTACATCATGGCCGGGGTCTGGTTGGTAACTGCATGTGTCGCATTTCTGTAGGCTAACAGGAAATTGTCCACCTTATGCTGCAGTGGAATGTCGTCATCGCACATGGCCCTTCTGCCTTTTTAAAGGTTTGTACGAACCTCTCAGCCAATCCATTAGTGGCTGGATGATACGGGGCGGATGTGTAATGCCTTACCCCATTCCTTCTCATAAATTTCCGAAACTCTTCGGACACAAACTGTGGTCCGTTATCAGAGCAAATCTGCTCTGGCAAGCCGTTCCTGGCAAATATGGTCTGTAGGACTGCAATAGTTTTCTCCGTAGTGGTGGAGGACATTTTGATCACCTCAGGCCATTTCGAGTGCGCATCCACTGCTATTAAGAACATTGAGTCCATGAATGGACCAGCAAAATCAATATGCACCCGTTGCCATGGCGAGGAGGGCCACTCCCATGGGTGTAGAGGGGCATGTGGTGGTGCATTTTGGACCTTCTGGCATCCTGAGCAGCTCTTTGTTCTTGTTGCCGCCGCTCGGTCCTGAACCCCGGCTGTGCTTTACCCTCTCTCTTTTGTTTTCCGTCGACACCGCTCGGTCTTCAACCCCCGGCTGTGCCCTGTGCGCTTTACCCTCTCTCTTACCCCGTCGATGCTGCTCGGCCTTTTCTGTGTCGTCAGTCGGCTCCAGCCGCCGCTGTCCGGGAAGGGTCTGCGCTGTACCTGTTGCCAGCCTGTTGCTGGATCGTCGTGGCTGGAGAACCAAGCCCAGCTCTCAACAGCCTCCCCTGCGATGCTCACTCTCTGCCGGATGACTGGGCGGTTGCTCGTGGTCGACGCCCGTGCTTCTGGCCTCGACTTTCTTCCACTGTCCTCCAGGAGCGAATCCTTGGGAGGAAATGCAGAGTTGCAGGTAGGTTCGAATCGACCTCGTTGCCACTATTAAATCCGTGAATCTTAAGGTATGGTGTTCTTCAATAAATAGGCGGAGACTGCAGATCAACAATCAACAGGTGTTTACTGGATGAGGGTAGTCTAATAACTAAGAGTACAGATGCCTGCTCAGGGCTTATATACAGGTGTGGTCACTGCCGGTACTACAGTATACAGGAGCTGTAAAAGTAGTTCTGTGGCGACACGCCACCACTGGACATAATCCGCTCATGGCGGCACAGACAGTCTAAGCAGAAGCCCCCAGCCGGGGGCCCTTTCCTCCAGCAACTTGTTTCCCGCAGGGACAGGCTGCCAGGAGCACTTCCTGTCTGGGAAGTATTTAAGTGGATGCGCGGGCTTTTCTAGTTCCTGTTTGTCATGTGGTTGGAATAAAGCAGTTGAGTTTTCAATAGCTCTGGTCTCGACTCCCACGTTTGCCGCGGTATCTCAACACTGGTGACCTCGACGCTCAGGACGAATCCTAAGCTAGCATGGCGGATACAAACGCAGTCACGGTTAAATTACCAGACTTTTGGGAGAACCTCGCCGAAGCCTGGTTCGTTCAAGCTGAGTCCAGATTCCGGCTGAAAGGCATTACAGTCGACGCCACGAAGTACGACTACCTCGTCGCCTCGCTCACCTACGCTACAGTCCCCAAGGTTTGGGCAGCGCTGCAGAATCCACCAACGGAGGGCAAGTACGAACATCTGAAGGCTGCGCTACTTAAAAAATTTCAAACGTCCTCTTACCAGCGCCACTGCCAACTCCTGGACCTCCCCGGCCTTGGTGACGCTTCACCATCAGACCTGCTTTCCCACATGCTGTCCCTCTCAGACGACAAAAATCCCGGCGCCCTTTTTCGCACGCTTTTCATTCGGCAGCTCCCCGCCAGCATCCGCCCGCTCATTGTGGAGTCTGACTCCACGGACCTGAATGATATAGCCGAAAAGGCCGACCGGTTGCTCTCTGCACAGGCCACTCGCGACGTCGCGCCCGACCTCACGGCAACGACCACGCGGTCTCCCCGGGCCGCTAGGCCCGACCGCCCTACCACTCCGGGTCACTGCTACTACCACACCCGTTTTGGCGCTAGGGCTCAACGCTGCATGCCACCGTGTACCTTCAAACCCCCCCCCGCACCGGCCCCCGCGATGGCCGCGGGGCAGAAGGAGCCCCTACTGTACGTCACTGACGACAGAACCAACCGCCGATTTCTGTGCGACACAGGGGCCCAGCACAGCATCACCCCCGCCTCCGCCCTCGAGATCCAACGCGGCACACGGGGTATCACACTGGCTGCAGCCAACGGCTCTGAAATCTGCACATATGGCACCCGCATGGTCACGCTTGACCTCGCGGGCCGCCGCTACCGCTGGGAGTTCCTCACAGCCAAGGTCCTCTGCCCACTCATTGGCGCCGACTTCCTACGCGCCCACGGCCTCCTTGTCGACATTCCGAGGCACCGCCTCGTCGACATCAACACTATGGCCCCCATCCCCGGCGCCTTTACCCCGGCCCGTTCGGCCGGCCTGACGACCCATTGCCTCGCCAGAGCCACGGACGACTACTCGGCACTCCTAGCTGAGTTTCCCGCCCTCACTAACCCGACCTTTTCGGCCAAAGCCGCCAAGCACGGTGTGGAACACTATATCCCCACCACCGGCCCCCCAGTTTCTGCCCACGCCCGCAGACTCAACCCGGCCAAGCTGGAAATCGCGCGGGCCGAGTTCACCAACATGGAACAACTCGGCATCATCCGCCGCTCCAGCAGCCCTTGGGCCTCGCCCCTCCACATCGCCCCCAAGCCCGGCGGAGGCTGGCGCCCTTGCGGGGACTACCGCCGCCTCAACGACGCCACCACCCCCGATCGATACCCGGTGCCACACATCCAGGACTTCTCGGCCCGACTGGCCGGACGAACCGTCTTTTCCAAAGTCGACCTGGTGCGCGGTTACCACCAAGTCCCCGTACACCCCGCGGACATCCCCAAAACGGCCGTCATCACCCCATTCGGCCTGTTCGAGTTCCTGAGGATGCCCTTCGGCCTCAAGAATGCAGCACAGGCTTTCCAGCGCCTTATGGACTCAGTCCTCCGGGACCTGAACTTCCTATTCGTCTATCTAGACGACATTCTCGTGGCCAGCTCCTCCAAACAGGAACACCCCGAACACCTTCGCATCCTGTTCGGGCGCCTAGCCCAACACGGGCTCATCCTCAGCCCGGCGAAGTGCCAATTCGGCCTAACCGAGATCGATTTTCTCGGTCACCACATCAGCCCTGCTGGGGCCGTCCCCCTGCCCAACAAGGTGCAGGCCGTCCAGCAATTCCCCCGCCCCACAACCATCAAGGGCCTCCAGGAGTTCCTCGGGATGGTGAACTTCTACAACAGGTTCATCCCCAGAGCCGCAGCCCTCATGAAGCCCCTATACGACTCCCTCCGAGGAAAATCCGGCAAGATGGACGTAGCCTGGACCACTGACACGGCAGCCGCCTTCAACGCCACCAAAAACGCGCTCGCCGACGCCACTCTGCTCGCGCACCCGAGGGCCGATGCCTGGGTCGCGCTCACCACCAACGCCTCCGACCACGCGGTCGGGGCCGTGTTCGAGCAGTGGGTCAATGGCGCGTGGCAGCCACTTGCCTTCTACAGCCGCCAACTGCGCCCCCCGGAGGTCAAATACTCCACTTTCGACCGCGAGCTTCTCGCACTCCACCTGTCGGTCCGCCATTTCAGGTTCCTCCTGGAAGGCCGCCCCTTCACCGAGTATGTGGATCACAAGCCACTCACATACGCGATGGCCAAGCACACCGAACCCTGGTCCGCTAGGCAGCAACGCCAGCTCGCGGCCGTCTCCGAGTTTACTACGGACATTCAGCACGTCTCCGGTAGAGACAACGTGGTCGCCGACTGCCTTTCCCGTCCCGCCGTCTGTGCGAATCACCTCGCGGTCGACTACGCACAACTAGTAGCGGCCCAGCTCACGGACCCAGACCTCCTCTCGGCGGCTACCAGCCTGCCAGGGCTACGCCTAGCCAAGGTCGCGCACGGGCCCGAAGCCACGGCAGTCACGTGCGACGTCTCACTCGGCCAACCCAGGCCGGTCGTCCCTGAGACCTGGCGCCGCCGCGTTTTCGACGCGCTCCACATGCTCTCTCACCCGGGTTCCCGCGCATCCGTCAAACTCCTCTCCAAGCGCTTCGTCTGGCGCGGCCTCAGCAGAGATGTTCGGACTTGGGCCACCTCCTGCCTCGCCTGCCAACGGGCTAAGGTACAGCTGCACACCAAAGCACCCCTGGGAGACTTCGAGGTACCCAGCCGCCGCTTCGACCACGTACACGTCGACATCGTCTGTCCCCTGCCGCCATCGCAAGGCCAAACTTATCTCCTCACGATGGTCGACCGCTACACACGCTGGCCTGAGGCAGTGCCGCTGACATCCACCACCACAGCCGACATCGCCAGGGCGTTCGTTAACACCTGGGTTGCGAGGTTCGGCGTACCGGCCGACATAACCTCCGACAGAGGCGCCCAGTTCACCTCCGAACTCTGGACGGCCACAGCACGCAACCTCGGGGTGACGCTCCACCGCACCACGGCGTACCACCCGCAGGCCAACGGACTTTGTGAACGCTTCCACAGGTCACTCAAGGCCTCACTCCGCGCCGGCCTGCAGGACAGTACCTGGACTGACCGCCTACCGTGGGTGCTACTCGGCCTACGCACCGTGGTCAAGGAAGACCTCCAGTCCTCGGCAGCGGAGTTAGTCTACGGACAACCGCTGCGCGTCCCAGGCGAATTCCTTCCGGAGCCTACCAAGCCTTGGTCGTCCGAACAGCAGCGGCTCGACTCTTTCTCTTCCGCTCAGCAGTTCGCCCCACTTCCAGTCAACCGACACGGCGAACTCACACCTCACGTCCCGCCAAGTTTACAGCAGGCGCGCTTCGTCTTCGTGCGACACGACGCGCACCGCGGGCCCCTGCGACCCCCGTACGATGGTCCGTATGAGGTACTACAATCCGGGGACAAGGTCTTCAAGCTGCGACTCGGCGACAGGGTCGAGACAGTCTCCATCGACCGGCTCAAACCAGCACACACAGAACCAGGGGAACAGGTCCCCGTGGCCCAGCCTCCAACTAGAGGCCGTCCCCCCGGCAAGCCAGCACAGCCAGCGGCGAACCGCCCGACCCAACCAACCAGACCGGTGACCACTCAGAGCCGCTGCGGCAGAACCATTAGACCACCGTCACGACTCGTCCACTCCTCCTAAGCGGATTCTGGGGGGAGCTCTGTGGCGACACGCCACCACTGGACATAATCCGCTCACGGCGGCACAGACAGTCTAAGCAGAAGCCCCCAGCCGGGGGCCCTTTCCTCCAGCAACTTGTTTCCCGCAGGGACAGGCTGCCAGGAGCACTTCCTGTCTGGGAAGTATTTAAGTGGATGCGCGGGCTTTTCTAGTTCCTGTTTGTCATGTGGTTGGAATAAAGCAGTTGAGTTTTCAATAGCTCTGGTCTCGACTCCCACGTTTGCCGCGGTATCTCAACAGTTCTCTCTTAAAGGTACATACACTACAGATCTCATCGAAACTTATAAAATTCTAACAGGACTGGACAGGCTAGATGCTGGAAGGATGTTCCCGATGGTCAGGGAGTCCAGAGCCAGGGGTCACAGTCTAAGGATAAGGGTTAAGCCATTTAGGACAGAGATGAGGAGGAATTTCTTCACCCAGAGAGTGGTGAACCTGTGGAATTCTCTACCACAGAAGGCAATAGAGGCCAATTCATTAAATATATTCAAGAAGGAGTTGGATATATTTCTTAAGGCTAGGGGGATCAAGGGATATGGAGAGAAGGCAGGAACAGGGTTTTTTGACGATCAGCCATGATCTCATTGAATGGCGGAGCAGGCTTGAGGGGCCGAATGGCCTACTCCTGCTCCTATCTTCTATGTTTCTATGTAAACTGACCACTGCACCATGGTACAGGGAGCCATTCAAGTGGGGGGAGCAAAAAGAAACATTGTAGTGATTGGGGACAGTATAATGAGGGGGATACATACTGTTCTCTGCAGCCGAGACCGTTAGTCCCGAAGGCTGTGTTGCCTGCCTGGTGCCAGGGTTAAGGACATCTCCTCTGGGCTGGAGAGAAACTTGGTGGGAGGGGGAAGATCCAGTTGTCATGGTTCATGTAGGCACCAATGACATAGATAGGACAAAGAACGAGGTTCTGTTGAGAGAGTATGAGCAGCTAGGGGCTAAATTAAAAAGCAGAACCACAAAGGTGGTAATCTCTGGATTACTACCTGAGCCACGAGTGAATTTGCATAGGGTAAATAAGATCAGAGAAATGAGCGAGTGGCTCAAAGACTGGTGTGGGAGAAATGGGATTCAATTTGTGGGGCACTGGCACCAGTACTGGGGTAAGAGGGAGCTGTTCCGTTTGGACGGGCTTCACTTGAACCATGCTGGGGCTAGAGTCCTGGTGAAACGAATAACTAGGGCTGTAGAGAGGGCTTTAAACTAAATAGTGGGGGGAGGATCCAGGGGAGCGGGAAAATAAAAAGTCAATGAGAAACGAGAAAGCAATAGAGCAGGATAGAGATGGGGAAATAATAACCAGAGTGTGACAGGAAGGGACAGAGGCCTAGAAATTCGGTTTGGGCCCGCCAGCTGGCTTGCGCCCAAAAGTTAGCACTGCGCGCGGAGCCAGTTGCGCCCATGAGATATTCAGTTTTTGCGCCCCAAGTCGGAACCGGGCGCTGTTCCAGGGTGTGCCCGCCCCCGCTTGGGGCGCTGAAACTGAATTTCAGCGCTCTAGGTGCCGCTGCCCCACCCGATGCGGTGCGGCAGGCTGCGGTACTGCAGGCCTCCTCCTTCTCTTAAGGTGGAGGTGCCTGCAACGGGGAGATCGCCGCTGGATTGTGCCGGCAAATGAGCCCGGCACCACGGAGAAGTGCCGGGCTCGCAGAAAGCAGCCGGCAATGCCGCGGGGGGGGGGGGTGGTGGAGGAGGCCGGGGAAGGAGGTGCGGGCAGGCGGCCGCCGAAAAAGCGGCCGGCCGCACCTCCACCTTTATGCGCCCCACTAAGGCTGCAGTAAGGCCCTGGTCTCCGGCTGTTAGTAGTGGCCGCCACGGAGGAGGCGGCGGCAACTGAATATGGGGGTCGGGGCGGAAACGGGGCACTGCGCACACCAATGACGTCATCGGTGCCGGCGCAGCGCTACCGGCTACCGCCGCCATTACCGCCGAGCTCAATATCAGCGCAACCTCCTCTACTGGCGCAGAGGCCCTCTTTGGGCCTTAACTGGGCGCAAAGCCCACTGAATTTCTAGGCCAGAATGTTTTAAAATAAGAGTGCAACAGAAAAAAGGCCAAAACAAGGAAAAAATGTTAAAAAGACAAAGTTGAAAGCTTTATATCTGAATGCACACAGCATTCGTAACAAGATAGATGAGTTGACGGCACAAATAGATACAAATGGGCATGATCTGATTGCCATTACAGAGACGTGGTTGTAAGGTGGCCAGGGCTGGGAACTGAATATTCCAGGGTATGTGATAATTTGGAAGGATAGACAGAAAGGAAAGCGAGGTGGGGTGACTTAGTTGGTAAAAGATGGGATCAGTGCAGTGGTGAGAAGTGATATTGGCTCAGAAGATCAAGATGTAGAATTGGTTTGGGTGGAGATAAAAAATAATAAGGGGAAAAAGTCTCTGGTGGGTGTAGTCTACAGGCCCCCGAACAGTAGCAATGCTGTTGGACAGAGTATAAATCAACAAATAATGGAGGCCTGTAAAAAAGGTACAGTAATAATCATGAGTGATTTTAATCTCCATATTGATTGGACAAATCAAATTGGCCATGGTAGCCTGGAGGAGGAGTTCATAGAGTGCATCCGGGATGTTTTCCTAGAACAGTATGTATTGGAACCAACCAGGTAGCAGGTTATCTTGGATCTGGTACTATGTAATGAGACAGAATTAATAAATGATCTCATAGTAAAGGATCCTCTAGGAAAGAGTGATCATAGCATGGTTGAATTTCAAATTCAGTTGGAGGGTGAGAAAGTTGTATCCCAAACCAGTGTCCTGATCTTAAACAAAGACAATTATAATGGCATGAGGGCTAAAGTGGACTGGAAAAACAAATTAAAGGGTAAGAAAGTTGAAATGCAGTGGCAGACATTTAAGGAGATATTTCATAACTCTCAACAAAAATATATTCCAGTGAGAAAGAAAGATTTTAAGAGAAGGGAGCACCATCCGTGGCTAACTAAGGAAGTAAAGGATGATATCAAATTGAAAATGAAGGCATACAATGTTGCCAAGATTGGTGGGAGACCAGAGGATTGGGAAATTTTTAAAAACCAGCAAAGGATGACTAAAAAAATAATAGAGAGAAGATGAATTATGAGATTAAGCTGGCAAGAAACATTAAAACAGATAGTAAGAGCTTCTACAGGTATATGAAAAAGAAGAGGGTAGCTAAAGTAAACGTTGGTCCCTTAGAGTATGAGACTGTGGAATTAATAATGGAGAACGGGGAAATGGCAGAGACTCTGAACAAATATTTTGTATCTGTCTTCACGGTAGAAGACACTAACAACATCCCAAAAATGGATAATCAAGGGGCCACAGGGAGTGGGGAACTAAAGACAATCACTATCACTAAGGAAATAGTACTTGGTAAAATAATGGGACGAAAAGATGACAAGTCCCCTGACCAGATGGTCTGCATCCCAGGGTCATAAAAGAAGTGGCTGCAGAGATAGTGGATGCATTGGTTGCAATATACCGAAATTCCCTGGACTCTGGAGAGGTCCCAGTGGATTGGAAAACTGCTAATGTAACGCCCCTATTTAAGAAAGGAGGGAGACAGAAAGCAGGGAACTATAGACCAGTTAGCCTAACATCTGTCGTTGGGAAAATGCTGGAGTCCTTCATTAAGGAAGCAATAGCAGGGCATTTAGAAAAACATACTGCTGTCAAACAGAGTCAGCATGGTTTTAGGAAAGGGAAATCATGTTTAACAAATTTGCTGGAGTTCTTTGAGGATGTAACAAGCAGGGTGGACAAGGGTGAGCCAGTGGATGTGTTATTTGGATTTCCAGAAGGCATTCAATAAGGTGCCACATAAAAGGTTACTGCATAAGGTAAGAGCTCATGGAGTTGGGGGTAATATATTAGCATGGGTGGATAGAGAATTGGCTAACTAACAGGAAGCAGAGAGTCGGGATAAATGGGTCATTTTCTGGTTGGCAAACGGTAACTAGTGGGGTGCTGCAAGGATCAGTGCTGGGCACCAACTATTTACAATCTACATTAATGACTTGGATGAAGGGATCGAGTGTAATGTAGCCATGTTTGCAGATGATACAAAGATGGGTGGGAAAGCAAGTTGTGCAGAGGACTCAAAGGGCTGGATTTTGATACTGGAGGTGTGTAGGGGGTTGTAGTCCCGCCTCCATCGAGTTGTGGCCAACCCACGTGATTTTCACTTGATTGACCTTGTTGAGCCCGCCCAGCGGGCTCAGCAGCCCAATTGAGGGCCACCTCACAGGTGACGTCACAGATTGACATTTCATCTGTCAAGAGCTTTTGACAGATGAAATATCAACGTTTGACAGCTCCTTGAAGCTGTCAAACACTGACCATCTGTACACTAAGTTAATTCCTTCCTCTCAGGCTGATTTAGAGATCTCTCCAGAACAGAAAGCTGAATGCTGCAACTTTTGACAGCTCGCGGCCATTCTGCTTTCTGTGCCAGTGAGATGAGGGACTCCCAAGACCTGAAGGAAGGAAGGCTGTAAAGGTAATTAAACTTCTTAAAAAAACTTTACACACACCAAACACACTTACCTCTGCACTCATGCACCCATTACTCACCTGAACACCGGACATCTCGAACCCTCCAAGCCCTTCAGCCCGACGGTCCGCCTCGCTAACTTGCTGTGGTTTGGAGCTGTCGGAAATCCCACACTTCAGGAATAAAAATAGGGATTAGGCTAAAAACTGCCTGTTAACTACCTGTTAACAGGCAGTTAATTGGCACTAATCCCTTTCCAGCCTCGGGGAGGCGGCTCCCAACACAGGTCGGGTATCCGCCTCCTTTGAAACTGGCATGGAGGTGGGTTGGGGGCGGGATGGGTTCGTGCCCCCCGATTTCGCGATTTTAACCCCCACATGCCTCCAATCCTGCCTCCACGGCCCAATGAAAATCCTGCCCAAAAAATCTGCAAAGGGATGTAGACAGGCTAGGTGAGTGGGCAAACATTTGGCAGATGGACTATAATGTGGAAAAGTGTGAGGTTATCCACTTTGGCAGGAAAAATAAAAAAGCAAACTATTATTTAAGTGGATAGAGGTTATAAAAATGCTACAGTTCAGAGGGACCCAGGGGTCCTTGTGCATGAAACACAGAAAGTTAGCATGCAGATACAGCAAGTAATCGAAAAGGCAAATGGAATGTTGGCCTTTATTTCAAGGGGGTTGGAGTAAAAAGCAGGGAAGTCCTGCTACAACTGTACAAGGTATTGGTGAGACCACACCTTGAGTACTGCGTACAGTTTTGGAGGCAGTTCAGAGACGATTCAATAGGTTAATACCAGAGATGAGGGGTTTGACTTATGAGGAAAGGTTGAACAGGCTGGGCCTATACTCATTGGTAATTAGAAGAATGAGAGGTAATCTTATCAAAACATATAAGATACTGAGGGGGCTCGACAGGGTAGATGCAGAGAGGATGTTTCCCCTCGTGGGGAAATCTAGAACTCGGGGGCACAGTCTCAGAATAAAGGGTCGCCCTTTTAGAACTGAGGTGAGGAGCAACTTCTTCTCTCAGAGGGTCGTAAATTTGTGGAATTCTCTGCCCCAGAGAGCTGTGGAGGCTGGGTCATTAAATACATTTAAAGTGGAGATAGACAAATTATTGCAAGATAAGGGAGTGAAGGGTTACGGGGAGTGGGCTGGGAAGTGGCTTTGAGCCCGAGATCAGCCATGATCTTATTGAATGGCGGAGCAGGCTCGGGGGGCCAAGTGGCCTATTCCTGCTCCTATTTCTTATTTTCTTATGTTTGCTCTCCATCGACACCCTGCTCATTGCAGCCTTGAATCTCAGCCTGGAGAGACCTGTACATCAAATCTGCTGGAAAGAACAATGGAGAGGCCCAGGGAAAGAGCTCAGAGTGCAGCCCCCATAGTCTCTTCTAAATTGATGCAAGGAAGGTCAAATCAAAATGAACCTGCAAAGTGCTGCTCAGTACACAAAACTCCTTCACACAGCATTGAATCTCTCCAGAAGTCTCTCTCTCTCTCTCTCTCTCTCAGAATGTGTGGTGCAAAAATGTCGCCGACAAAAAAAGGCAAAAAGCGGTCGCCTTTGCATAGCGCTCCCCCAGTCCCTTCCTGACTGCAAAATGCTCCCCTCAACCTGTCGTTGCTAGCGGCAAACGGTAAGGCAGGGGGCGCCACTCAATATCTGGTCTGGGGTGCTACCGTGGCGTTGCACGCTCGACTGACGTCACAATTTGCCGGCGCAGGAGATCATGACGGTAGTGTTTAGTGCCGCCGCAAAATGTCTGGTCAATTTCGCGATTGGCGCAAACATCGCCGTGTCCGGCCGCTAGTTGCTTTGCGCCCCATTAGCACCCTCCTAGGGCGCTAATGGGAGGCGCAGCAACCAAATTTTTCCCCCTTGCTCTTCAGTCATTCTGTTGTGTTTTTGTTCTTTGTGGATTGGCAGCTCAGTCCCCATGGGCCTTTCATTTGGAATAAATACTGTGTACTTTTCTCTATTTATAGTTCAACTCCAAATTAACCATTTAGACTCCATAGGCTAACATAGGAATCATGTTACCCACAAATAACATAGCTGCATTCATCCAGAAGTCTTGCCACATAAACTATGTAAGGAATACATTTTGGAAGAAGGTGTTTTAACCCCTTGGCTCTGTCTTTATTTTTTAAGTGTTGTACATTCCTTCTTGCTGTGTCATACTACCTCTGTACTATCTAACCTGTAAAGAAATCTTGCTATTAGTTTTAGCTTGAATGCCTTATTCTGACGCTATGGAATTTATCACCTTTCAGAGAGGACAGGAAACATAATAAGCATCCGACGTGATTTCTGGTGCATTATACATAATTAAAGGTGTAATTAATAGTCCCATAGCAAGCATAAGGGCACAGGCTTTGGTTCATTGAAGATTCATTCTGCTGATGGATACTGCCTCTCTGTCACGTGTTTAAGTTGAAAGATTTGGGGGAGAAAGCCAGATCTCTAACAGCTAAATCACCAGATCCCAAGCATATTATCAAGGACATTACCATTGTGTTGCATTTCATGATGAGTATGAAACATGCACTGGGAATTTCCTCAGGTGTTCTCCTCATTGGCTACTGTAACATTGGCGAAAGATCAGCAGAAACCTCAGATAAATCACGTAATTGGGATTTCCGCCAAAGTTACGGCAGCCAATGAGGAGAACACTGCGAGGAAATTCCTAGCAATATAATCAGGCTAATTAACCATCTAAAAAAACATGGCCACCCACAACAAAACAATTTTACGTAAACAGTATGATGTGCCAAGCAGGAGGAGGAACTTCCACAAGGGAATCATAAAACCAAATCGACATATCACACCATGGAGATACCTAACAAGAGAAGTGAAGACTGAGTGACAGAGGTCAGGAGCTCCTACAACATTGCTTATAGAGTTTCCCAGCTCGCAGGTTGCTTCATTTGTCACCTTGCTGACTCAACATGTCTCTTCTTAGATACCTTCTCAAAACTACAAATCTAACCAATTAAAATTCTTACAGCAAATAATAATGCTGACTCAGGTTCACTGTGGTTGGATTAGTCCATTACTCTGAGGGAGTCCTTGTGCAGATCTACACTAAGCAGGATCTGGCCGCGAATAACGCTCCTTCCGTGACCATAACCATCTTCGTACCAGCCATCAGGGTGGTTAGTCCTATGGCGGGAGGGTTTTACGGGCTCCCACAACCCATACGAGGGGGGGGGGGGCCACCCACACCCACGGACGCAAGCATCCCGCTGGATGTCAACCCAGAATTTAGAGCCGGAGCTCCGACTCCACTTGCCAGGACTGTCTGGCGTGGGGTTCGAAACCCTACGCCTTCTGGCCCAGCGGCGTGGATGCTACTGCTACGCCAAAGGCCCACTCCACCAAGCAGGATGAACCAATATAAAGGATATATACAAGTCAAAGTACTTGCCGCAATTGTGTAGATTTACAAAAGCAAAATACGGCGGATGCTGGAAATCTGAAATAAAAACAGAAAATGCTGGAAATACTCAGCAGGTCAGGCAGCATCTGTGGAGAGAGAAACAGAGTTAACGTTTCACGTCAATGACCCTTCGTCAGAACTGGAAAATGTTGGAGATGTAACAGGTTTTTAAGCAAGTGTAGGGGCAGGGAAAGGGGGGAGGGGAGGAAAGAACTAAAGGGAAGGTCTGTGATAGGGTGGAAGGCAGGAGAGATTAAGAGACAAAGAGGATGATGGTGCAAGGCAAAAGGAGATGGTAATGGGACAAGTTAAGAAACAAAAGATGGCTCTAGATGAAGTGTAAATGGCAATGGCAGAATGATCGACAGCTATCATGTGAGAGAGAGAAAAAAAGTAATGATAGGGGCCGAGGTTATGGTCTGAAATTGTTGAACTCGATGCTGAGTCCAGAAGGCTGTAAAGTGCCTAATCAAAAGATGAGGTGCTGTTCCTCGAGCTTATGTTGAACTTCATTGGAACAGTGTAAGAGGCCGCGGATGGAGAGGTCAGAGTGGGAGTGGAGCGGCGAATTAAAGTGACATGCAACTGAAAGCTCGGGGTCACCCTTACGGACTGAACGGAGGTGTGTAGATTTATATTGTTTGTACACCATATGGTTTGCCAAATAAATTTTCCTTTTAAGAAATTAACCTTCTGATTGCCCTTTGTTTATACAAGTCAGAAAGCTAAAATTCCTTTGTTTTGCCAGGCAAGATAAAGTGCCCATGAACAATACTTCCAGTTCAGAAGCTTGGGTGTATGTAATATACCTTTTTATTAGGAGTCCTAATCCAGTTTGCTTGCTGTGTATAAAAAGATGTGATGAAAGGTGTCCAGAGGGATTCTAGCATTTTAGATTTCTACCAATTTCTAACATAATTAAGTCAGGTATATTTGTTGAGCATAAAAGAACCTTATAGTTATAGTCGGGTAATTCATGGGGTTGGGTGGGGTGGGGGGGGGTGCGGGAGAGGGGGTTGGTGGAAGGCAGAGTACCACTTGTATATTGGTGTTTCCCTCATGAGTTCCTCTTCTCATCATCATGTTCTTCCTGATGTGCTTCTACTCTGTGAGCACTTTGAATGTAAGATATTACTTTTAAAATGTTCTGGTAGAATTAATTCCAAATTCTTCTACAAGTAATCAATGGCTATCATTGGACATTGTCATTTTGTGCCCATCTCCTATTGTTCTACAATCAGTGCTACAGCTACACCTGCATCATCTATAGCATCTCCCAGCATCTTGAACACCTGGATCATGTTCTCCCTGTCTTCACTTCACTGATGAAAAGAAATTCAACTCTGTAAGTAGCTCTTCATGACTTTGATCCCTATGCCCCAAATCATTCCTGTTGCTTTCCTCAGAACCCTTTTCAATTCATCAGTTTCCTTTTGAAGCTCAGATATCCAGAATCCCAAATAAAAATTGTACAGGGTTAAAATGATCTGCTCCAACTTGTAATCAAATGCCTGTATTGACAATAGCCTTGTACTGACCGAATATATGACACCTCAGTGCATTGAGCCAATAATCACACTCTGCAGCTTCTCCACTTCTTCCTGACACTTCTACAGACAAGTCACTTGTGCTCCATGCCACCTCTGGGGCCAGACTCCTCGCCAAATGTGAGCAATGCTAGGAAAGGTCTATTAGTATATTATCATTCAATGTATTTATGTAGCAATGCTATTCTGCTTGATATGAAGAAACTGCCAGAGAAGCTAAGTAAAGGTGTTTGAGATGTGCTTCTAACTTGCAACAAAATTGATTGTAAACAATCCCATGTTTTTAATGTCAAACAGAACTACTGGTAAATAAAGAGCACCGGGATGGGGAGCTCTAACACTTTTACAAAGCCTGAATTTTGTGTTATTACTCATCACACGTATTGGATCAGTCTTAGGTTACATTTTCCCTTTGTTTACACCCACTTCCATTTCAAATACAATTGCACAACAAAGGTGTCTACACTTAACATCTTTACAAGTTAGCTAGTTGTCAAAATCCAATGAGAGGTGACAGTATATCAGGGTAGACTTCAACAGAATCAAAGTCCTTAAAATGTTATTCGTAAAGAGTGAATAATAATTGTTGGCATAATTCAATGCGAATGCATCATATATAATCTTAGATGTGATTTATTGAAAAACACTGAATTGCTTCAGTGAATATTACAGATGGGTCTCCATGACACAGCAGACTGTTCTATTGTGCAATAGTTCAAACCCTTGCCTCTTTGTAGCTTTTAGTATGAGGTGAAGATTGCCGGTTAAATGTTAAGTATAACCCTTTCCAAGTCATGTAGGTACATATTGGGCTGGATTTTGTCAGTGTGGGTGGGCTGGGGCGTGTCAGGTGGAAATCGTGTCAGGACCCCGACTCCTAAGTGATGTTTTGAAAAAGTGGGATTTTCCCCTAATTGGGTAATTGATTTCCTGTGTGTGGGAACCACTGGCCCAATCAGTCTTTTCATACAGAAATTCGCCTCCGATGATGTCATCATTGCTGTTGGATTTAAGGCCTGCAAGCAGCCTTGATTCTTCTGGAAACTGCAAAGGCTCTGCAATTTATATGAAGGAGTTGAATTGTGGAAAATGTCAACGATCAAGCAAAAGTATGCTCCTCAGTTTGATGAGCCCTCCCTCCAAGCTCTGGTGCATGGAGCCAGCTGTAATAAGGAGGTGCTGTTCCCTTCCTCGGGGAGAAAAAAGCCACCCCAGCAGAAAAAAGCAGTGTGGCTACAAGTGGCCCAGGAGGTCAACTCCATTTCAATGAGCCGCAGAACCTGGCTGCAATGCAGGAAGAGGTTTCATGACCTTCTCCGCACAGGAAAAGTGAGTATGACTTTCCCATCACCCTCAATCGGATCCCCATCGCCTTCCCTCACCAGCACTCTGCTTTGCCAACCTCTTCCTCCACATGCCACTTCCACATCCCTGCACCCTTGCCCATTCCCTCTCTTTCTATGGTCACATTCACTTAACTATTTGACCATGCAGCCCTCACACTCCCTATCACTATGATGCCATGACAACAACTTACAATACACAGGGTGGGTCCTTTGTATCCTTTTAAGCATCTATGCAATGCATTCACTACACTCACTCCTTCATTCTCACTCAAACTCCTCTTGTGTGTCTCATTGCAGGAAAAGAGAGCCCACAATAAGAGGGAAAGATCCATGACAGGAGGAGGGCCACCCTCAGTTGCCCAGCTCACCCCCTGGGAGGAGGCGGCCCTGGAAATTGCTGGGATCGAGGAGGATACCCAAGTGGGGGACGGACAGATGGGCACAACACAGCAAGCTGGTGACAGAATAGTTTGGAATCTCTCTCATTGACATTGTATGAGTCACTGATAATGATTCTGATGCTCTAACAAATTGACTTATGATCATCTGCAATATTCAATGTGCATGTAACCTTGGCCTCACATCTCTAACTCTTTCCTTTACTCCCCCACAGGACCATCGACAGCCCCCGTCCTCACTATCGAGGAGGAACAGCCTGAGCCTTCAGACTCCTCAGAGGAAGCTGCAACCTCTGAGGGTGCAGCATCAGCAGAATTCAGCGCACCCAGCACCAGCGCAGACACTCACACCTCAGTAGGACCTACACGAGATAGAGGAGTGTTGTCACCTGGTGCATCACAGCTCACAAGTGAGCATCAGCAGATGGTGGAGACAGGGACAGCAGTGGAGAGTCCTCATCGGAGGGCGCAGGACTCTGCCAGCTCGGCGCCGCTGCATGTTGACCCTGTGCCTCCGGGTCAATCCAGAAGGAGAGCGGTGCCGGAACTCCAGGAACAGTTGCAGGAGTCTCTGGCAGGTTTTGTATCCAGGGTTGCTGCGAGTGTGGAGTGAATGGAGGAGTCCATCGCAAACATGAGCAGAGCCTTTGTGGAGACATTGGCGCATGAACGCATCACCGCGGAAAGGATGGCTACCTCCATAGTAAGGCTGGCTACCATAGAGAAGAGGATGGCTACGGTAGAGGAGAGGATGACTACATCCATAGAGGAGCTAGTCGCCAGGTTATTGAAAACATAGTCATTGTCCAGAATAGAATGACATCTCTTGAGGAGCGATGGTCAGCTATTGAGCAAACAAACCAGACCTTTATACAAGTCCTCTGGAGTAGGACTCCCAGTGCAGAAACGAGTCCTCATGGTAGCCCTGCAGGGCAGCAAGGTGCTGTCAAGCCACTTGTTCACGCTGAAGTGGGGCTGACCCATGAGTGGGATGTTGGTGGCAGACAACAAGGAAGTGGGGGCTCCTCTCCAAGCACTCACACGACCATGCCACAGCAAAGCCCTCGGTCAGAGTCCTCACCCAACTGAGATGTGCGTCTCAGCCCCTGCACAGCCGCAGGAGCAGCAAACTGTTGGCGAGCCCGCACAGGTTCGCCACCCCAGAGGATGCCTGCCAAAGGCGTTGAGACAGGAGCAGCCACAGAGTGAGCAAGGGGCCTCCACATCTGCTGAAGCCACAGGGGAAGCACCACGTAGGAGCACGCGTAAGAGGAAGATAAAGCACAAGTAATCATTTGGGTGCTGTGTTGTTTGGTTTTTGGACCAGCCATCATTGTGATTGTATTATAAAGTGTTTTGATGGCAAACTGTTGAAGCTGTGGCCTGTGTCATTTCGCAAATGGGACTTTCACATTGAGGGCTTAGGGCGACTTGCAATTGTCAGTATGGTGGTCAGAGTGGTAGGATTCCGCAGGTTCTTGTCCATTGTCGATGCTCTGGTAAGAAGGAGCGAGACTAAAGTGTTTGATTGTGCAGGCTAAGCAAATCTGTCCAGGATGAGTGCGTCCCTTGCATCCCAGGCAGCAATGTTGTCGCGCACTGGCGCCTTCTGGCCTGTGCATCTTCAGGTGGGTGACTAGCAGCTTGGCGCTCCTGTTGATGCTCCTGCTGTTGGTGCTGCCGTTGTTCATGGTTCTGCTGCTGCCATGGCTGGTCTTCATCCGAATCTGATGTCCAGGAGGAAAGGAATTAAATGGTCGCCATGCTTCTGGTATATGCCTCAGTTGAGGAAGCGCTTAGTCAAGGTGGGGAGAGGGGTTTCCCAGGAGGTCACACTGGAGATGGGTGTCAGGCTCCAAACTTCCACAACACTGAGTATGCCTGCTAAAAGTTTCCCCAGACCTGAAACAACAAAGTTCTGCCACCTGCAAATGATCATTGGTGAAAACTCCTTTGTAATGGTGGAGCTGCAGCTGTTAGTAAGCAATCCACTCATGAGGCCACCAGGATTAACTGGCGTATTCCAGAGGAGGCAAGTAGGATGGGGGAAATGTGTTAAAATCAGAAAGGCCTCTCAAAATGGGATTATAGAGGCAATTAAGTGGTTGTTAAGGGCCTTAAGGGCCTATCCTGCCTCTTGGATGTGGGATGGAAAGCAGGTCAGAAAACACGCATTTGGGAAAATTGCTCGGAGACGGGATCGGGTCGCCTGCCATTTCTGGCGATTTTAACAACTCGCACGCCTCCAAACCTTTCTCTTCAGGGCTGGTAAAATCCAGTCCATTATGTTTAATGTAGTAAGAAAATGGTAAGTATAGGGAATGCAACTGCACACATTCCAGTGAAGTAGTATGTCACATGATATATCTGTCTCTGACTATTGCTGTATTGTGAAGTAAAAGGCACAGTTGTATGTTCACATCAATACAAAGCAGTTTTGGGTATAGATTGATGGGAAAAGTGTATGGGCTCGATTTTGTCAATGGGGAGCTTTTGGAGGCGGGACTCCTACTTTTTGGGTTTTAGTCCCGCCTCCATCGACTTGTGGCCAACCCATGGTACTTTCCCTTGATTGACCTTGTTGAGCCCGCCCAGCGGGCTCAGCAGGCCAATTAAGGGACATCTGGTTACTGGTGACGTCAGCGATTGACATTTCATCTGTCAAGAGCTTTTGACAGATGAAAAATCAGCGTTTGACAGCTCTGTGAAGCTGTCAAACGCTGACAATCTGTCTTCAAACTTGAGTCCTTCTACTCGGCCTCAGTTAGAGAGCTCGCCAGACCAGAAAGCAGAGGCTGCAGCTTTTGACAGTTCAGCGGCCATTCTGCTTTCAGTGCCGGTGAGCTGAGGGACTCCCGAGAACTGAAGGAAGAAAGCCTGCAGGAAGAGGTAAAGGTAAGTAAAACTTATTAAAACACTTTACACTTACCTCACGCACTTACCTCTGCACACATGCACCCATCACTCACCTGCACAACGGACATCTCCACCCCTGCAGACCAACGGTCCGCCTCGCTAACTTGGCGTGGTTCGGAGCTGTTGGACAGCCCACACTTCAGGGCTAAAAATAGGGATTAGGCAAAAAACTGCCTGTTAACTACCTGTTAACAGGCAGGTAATTGGCACTAATCCTCTTCCCGCCTTGGGGAGGCGGCTCCCAGCACAGGTTGGGTACCCGCCTCCTGGGACATTGGCATGGAGGCGGGTTGGGGGCGGGATGGGTTCCTGCCCCCCCGATTCTGCAATTTTCCCACCACTCCTGCCTCCAAATCCGCCTCTTTGGGGCTTGGAAAATGGAGCCCTATAACTCAGGTCGTGGGTCCTGGCCTAATACGTGAGCACACTAAAATCAATGCATGCAAGATGACCTCCAACAGGCAGTTGCACATCTCATCAATTGTATTCCTGCTGTGAAATTTCATGTTAAAAGTGTGCAGACAGTTCATTTGACCATCTGGGGACTTCTTCAACTTCATATGGAGTAATTTTAATGACTCATATTTTCCGATCACAGGCCTGCCGCGGGCGGAGGCCTGCCATCTGGAAAAATCGGCGCCCTTACCTGAGGGCTCCCGGGACGCAGACAATTCTGCTCCTAGGCCCCTCAACTCCAAGTGCACAGGGCCCACGTATCCCAGGGGCGCAGGTAATTCGCAGCATCCCTGAGATCACGTGGGCCATGGGGGGCCAATCACAGAAGGGAATCTCCCTTCATACACTTGACAGGAAGACCTGTCAAATATATGAATGGAGATCAATGAAAAAACATAGTGAAACTTTAAATAAATTTTAAAAAATCACATTTTTAAAATGACTTGAAATGACAATAAATTAAGTATTTTAAACAAAAATTTAATTTTTTGGAAAAAGTAATTAAAGTATTTTACAGAGCTAAAAATAAACTTACCTTTTTATTAAGGTATTTTTAAATGATAAATCAGTGAAAAAAAATGTTTTAAACTTTTTTTCTACTCTTATCCTTTACTGCTTTTACCAGGCCTAAGAATTGTAAGGGTTTTCTGCGGGCAGAGGGTCTCCAAAAAGCGGAACTATCCGCCCGCAGAGGCCCTTCTCCCGGGCAGCCGGAGGGACAGATCGGAAATGCCGGTTTTCAGCGCATGCGCAGTGCATGCCTAAAACCGACATTTCCGATGTCCCTACGGGTGGGTGCACAGCGCGTACACACCCGTAGGGATCGGAATAGCCGGCCCAATATTAGAATAAAAGGTGACACAACCTCCACTCTCTACTAATTTTAAAAAGCTAGTTAGCCTGTGCCATGCTCTGTTAGAACGGTTCTTCAATGCCAGTCAGACTAAGGCGAGTCTAACAAGAGTCTGCTAACTGCCCATCACTGCTGGCAAATAGTGGTCTCAGATCAGTAGGTGCAGTTTAGTCCAGCTAATTCTTTCAATAGAAGACTACATTAAAAAGGTAAACAATCCTCCACTGGTGAAACTAAATGGAAAAAGTAGATGTGCACATAGTCCTGTGGAATATAAGGAAAAAGCAACCACAGATTAGATGTCCATATTCAGAGCATCCTTAAACACAAGTATTAGGCTCAAGACAATTTTGTAAAAAAGCCAATTATCAATGATCATGAATAGGCAACTGTTGCAGCATTTTACAACAACAAGGGCAGATAAAAAGCTGAGTATTTACAGAAGTCTAGACTTGGCGGTAGCAGGACAACAGTTTGGACGCTGACTAGTGCCAAAGCTTTCTGACTGAATATTTGTATAGTGTCTATTATGAGCATGTCACGGTGAAAGAGAGAAGTCCAGTATCAAAGAGGGCATGGGAGGCTCAGGGACTGCAAGGGGTACCAGTTCAGAAAGCAGGCTCAGCCTAATAGTGAGAAATCTAAATCTCTGGCTCATCAGGGAGGCGTGACTGAGGCGTGCCTTTTAATCCACAAATACCTCCATTTGGATTGATCTTTTAAGTGACTTGGAATAGAATTCTATATTATGGAACAGTAAATGCTTAATCCCTGTATAAAGAATCATCCATCCATAATTCCTCTGTACTAAACTTGAAGAAGGTTATTGTGATCATATTGATGCTTACACTGCCAATCCACTTGGTTATACCTCACTCAAAGAATTCAAGAGTGGCTGTGTTCAAAATGGAAATTGTTCTTCCGAGGCTATCACCTGCTTTATCAAATACAAAGTGAAGGGCATTCTGTGTTAACATGAGTCACAATATATAACAATAATAAACACAGAGCTGTTAATATTGTGAACGGTTCTATCATTATTCTGTCTTCCAGCACTTGCTAGGAAAAGCGAGTCTTTATTTTTCCTTATAATATTTGCTGTTCAGGACTTCACCATGGAATAAGAAATAGGCCAATATAAAATTAAACAGGAATCCTCTCCGTTGTTGGATTTTGGTTCATGCAAAGCAGCTATGTTGCAGTTAAATTAATTTGAGCATCAAAAGAGTAGAGGTTGGCAATATATCAATGGAGGGAGAGTGCAGTAGATCAGAAAAAACTGAAGTAAAAAATAAAATATGTTCAACTGTTGACTGCATTGTTAACGAAGTATGATAAGAAGTGTAGATAATAAAGTGAGGGGATGGTGCAGCAGCCTGTTCGACATCAGTCTTTTAAAAATCTGTTTTGTATTTGTTATAGTTTATGATGTATTTACCTGTTAATCAATCAGTTCTTTGCTCAATAATTTAATTTGAAAATATCACCAGATTAGTGCTGACAAGCCTAGAAGTTATTGGTTATGATATCAGCAGACAACCACATAAATTTATATTCATTTTTGTGCACTATTTTATAGAATAACCGCGTTAATATAGTGGACACACCTGGTAAACGGTTGGCCACAAATATCGCCAACATTAATTTCTAGACTCTAGACTAGTTTGTGCAAAGCCAGTGGCTTGAAGCTCGAGCTGGCTCCTAGAATTGCTCGGTCTAATCTGTTGATTCTTTTAGATGAAAAATATGACGTGGTTTTTTGGCAGGATTTTATTACCGAACTATTAGTGTGTACCTGGTATGATTTACAGGGGTGGAAATTGGTATGCGTTGCACCCATTGTTCTGGCCTAAAACGGGTGCAATGCTGACAAATTCAGCAGTGGGACAGCCTGAGCCCAATCTGCGCGTGTGGTTAGGCCACTGCTAAATTCGTTGGGCCTAATAGTGGCCGGCTCAAACACGCATTATGCCCCTTCCATAGGTTAATGAGTGGGCCAAACACTTGTTTAAGGATTTCTCTGGTACGTACATTGGTATCCGATGAGTGAGCAGGTGCTAGGCCTGCTCTGCTGAGGATTTTTTTGGAAGATGCTGAGGCCTATGCTGTGCCCACCACCAACAGGTAAGTTTAAATTTTAAAAAGCTACCCTGTGGAGCCAGGAGCAGTGGGAGTGCTTTCCCAACTCGAGTCCTTGTGAACACCCCAAAGCCGCTCCAACCCCGCCTCCCGGGACCTACTTTTGGATCGCTGCTGGCGAGGCAAATGGCCCGCTATTCATCTTAGTAAAATGCATGAGCTGCCTGTGGTGGGAGGCACTAGCTGCTTTGGCTCCACCAGATCTGTCCAGGCATCTGAAGTGCATTTTGAGCAAGCCGATGGTTTGCTCTATGATACTTCTGGTGGAAATGTGGCTCGCATTGTAACGCTCCTCAGCTTCATTTGATGGCCTCCTCATCAGTGTCATTGGCCACATCTTCAGAGGATAGCCCTTGTCTCCAAGTAGCCATCCGGAAAGTTGGGTTGGCGGATTGAAGAGCTGAGGCACAGTGGACTGCCGCAGGATGTACGAGTCATGGCAGCTGCCAGGGAACTTGGTGCAAACATGCATAATGTTCTTCCTATGGTTACACACCAGCTGCACGTTAAGGGAGTGGAAGCCCTTGCGGTTGACAAATACAGCTGGGTTGTGATGGGGTGCCCAGATGGCCACATGTGTGCAGTCGATGACGCCCTGCACCCTTGGGAAGCCAGCCATATTGGCAAACCCAACCGCTCGCGCGGTAACACTTGCTTCATTCATTGAGAAGTGGATGTAATTGGCCAACTTGGCAAACGGGGCATCAGTGACCTGCGTGATGCAAGTGTGTGCGGCCAACTGGGAGATACCGCTAATGTCTGCTGCTGATCCCTGGAAGAATCCTGACGCAAAGAAGTTGAGGGCGGTGGTGACTTTGACAGCCACTGGTAAGGAGTGTCCACCCGCTCCTCTGGGTGCAGGTCTTGGTGCAGCATTGTGCAGATGTCTGCGACTAACTTTTGCAAAAGCCTCAGCCTTCTTTGGCACTGCTGCTCAGTCATATTGAGGAAGCTCATCCTCGGCCTGTAAACCCTGTGTTGGGGGTATCTTCTGCGGCGCAGTGCAGCCCTGCACTGACGGCCTCTGCCTTGTGCAGCATCAGGTGGTTGAGGAGAAGGTTGGTGCTCTTGTTGCTGGTGTATCTGGTTCTGCTGCTGCCATGGCTGCTCGTCCTCCGAATCTGAGGACCAGGATGAGAGGGTATAAATGGTTCCCATTCTGCTGGTATATATGTCAATTGAGGATGAGATGTTATAAGCGCTCAGTCAATGTGGAGAGAGGTCATTCCAAGGAGGTCACAGTGTATATAGATCTCACAACACACACTTGCAACCTCAAAAAACCTGAAAAATGTCTTCCAAATCCTGAAATCAGAAAGTTCTGGCATTTGAAATTGAACTGATGTGGCAGGTTAGCTTGTATGCTGCAGTTGCAGCTGTGAACTATTCAGCTTGTTGGAAGACCCGACACAATCAGCTGGCGTGTTTGTCGAACGCCATAGACCACGGTGAAAATGTGGCAAATTTGAAAAACCCGGTCAAAATAGCATTTAACAGGTACCTTAAGTGCCTCTCTCGTCGCTTGGTGTCGGCTCTGATCTGGAGTCGCAGACCTGACACTTTGGAAAGTCGCGTGGAGGCGGGTTCGCAACCCACCGTCAATCATTTTGGATTTAACTCCTGACCCGCCTCCAAACCTGCCAAGTTCCGGCAAAATCACGGCCTAAACCTTATCTTCATGAAACGTGGAAGCCAAGGATAAAGCCATGACTGAGTGTGAACTCATACCATCGTATTGCTTAATACACATATTTGAGTCTTCAGCCTGTATTAACCTTAGATTATTAGGCTAAATATACCTTTCACATGCTACTCTGAAATAGGAAGAATCCTGTTTCAATTTTTCTTAAAACATCTAATATTGGAAGTACTGGGTTTTAATTATACTTTCTAAAAGTGTCTCCCTGCTTCTCAGTTGAGAGGATGGGATGGTCCAGTCTATAAACATCTCCATGGATACCAACAATTCTGGTCTTTTTGTTAGCTACCATTGCCTTTTTATTTAGCAGTGTAATATTTGATTGTTCTGGAGAAAATTCTGGTTATGGTAGTACGCCGGAACCCATTTTGTCGTGCCAACACATGGGGGTGATTTTGTCAATGGGGGCGCGTTGGAGGCGGGACTGCTGCTTGTCGGGTTTCAGTCCCGCCTCCATCAACTTGTGGCCAACCCACGCTATTTTCCTTTGATTGACCTTGTTAAGCCCGCCCAGCGGGCTTAGCAGGCCAATTAAGAGGAAGCCGGTTACAGGGAACGTCAGCGTATGATGTTTCATCTGTCAAATTGTCATCGTTTGACAGCTCTGTGAAGCTGTAAAACACTGACATTCTATGTTGTTTGGTGAGTCCTTGGGCTGGATTTTCATTCAGGAGTCGGGTAGGAGGTGGGACTACAACTTTTGGGGTTGTAGCCCCGCCTCCATCGAGATGTGGCCAATCCATGCGATTTTAACTTGATTGACCTTGTTGAATCGGCCCAGCGGGCTCAGCAGGCCAATTAAGGGGCACCTGGCAACAGGTGATGTCACAGACTGAAATGTCATCTATCAAGACGTTTTGACAGATGAAAGATCAGCGTTTCACAGCTGTTTGACGCTGTCAAACACTGACAGTCTTACTTCTAACCTGAGTCCTTCTCCACAGACTCCGTTAGAAATCTCTCCTGCACAGAAAGCTGAAGGCTGTCACTTTTGACAGTTCGCAGCCATTCTGCTTTCTGTGCCGGTGAGATGAGGGACTCCTGAGACCTAAAGGAAGGAAGGCTGAAAAGGTAAGAAAATAGATAAGGGAGAACCAGTGGATGTGGTGTATTTGGACTTTCAGAAGGCTTTCGATACGGTCCCGCATAAGAGATTAGCGTGTAAAGTTAAGGCACATGGGATTGGGGGCAAGGTATTGACTTGGATAGAGAACTGGTTGGCAGACAGAAAGCAAAGAGTTGGAATAAACAGGTCTTTTTCCGAGTGGCAGGCAGTGACTAGTGGGGTACTGCAGGGATTGGTCCTTGGACCCCAGCTATTCACAATATATATTAATGATCTAGACAAGGGAACTAGATGTAACATCTCCAAGTTTGCAGACGACACAAAGCTGGGTGGGCGTGTGTGCTGTGAGGAGGATGCCGAGAAACTCCAGGATGATTTGGACAGGTTGGGTGATTGGGCAGAAGCATGGCAGATGCAATATAACGTGGATAAATGTGAGGTTATCCACTTTGGTGGCAAAAACAGGAAGGCAGATTATTATCTGAATGGCAATAGATTGGGAAAAGGGGAAGTGCAACGAGACCTGGGTATCCTTGTGCACCAGTCGCTGAAGGTAAGCATGCAAGTGCAGCAGGCAGTTAAGAAGGCAAATGATATGTTGGCCTTCGTAGCGAGAGGGTTTGAGTACAGGAACAAGGATGTCTTGCTGCAGTTGTACAGGGCCTTGGTGAGACCACATCTTGAGTATTGTGTGCACTTTTGGTCGCCTTATCTGAGGAAGGATGTTCTTGCCATGGAAGGAGTTCAGCGAAGATTCACCAGGCTGATACCTGGGATGGCAGGAATGATGTATGAGGAGAGATTGGGTCGATTGGGCTTGTACTCGCTGGAGTTTTGAAGAATGAGAGGGGATCTCATTGAAAGTTATAAAATTCTGACAGGACTGGACAGACTAGATGCAGGAAGTGTAAGATTCGCAAAATTTGTGCATTTCCCCGAAGGTTATTATCGATAAAAGGGACCCTGTGGGACATTTCTTTGAAATTAAAAAGGGTGCCCAAAATGGCGTCCGTGCCTCGTGGCAGAAAGCCTGCGGGTCTCCAAAATGGATTCTGCAACCCAAGCTAAGGCTGCAGGTTTCCTGTGAACAACACTTTGTGATTTGGGACCCAGACAAACTGTGAATTATGTATTAGGCCAAATCAGAGGCAGATCTGAATTCAATGAGGCCTACAGTTAAAGCCATCAAACAGTCTGCATACATAGTCGGAAACAGATTAAACACATCCATCGAGGCTGGACAAGCCCATCAACAAGGACGTTCAGGACAATACGAGTCCATTATCAGGCCGGTAGAAGCAATTACCGGCCATCTAAAAACCCGTCAGTATAGATTGCTACCATTGTTTTATTTTTGGTGGGCTAGTTAAAATAAAGAACTAACCTGATTTGGTGGGCAGATAAGGTTTTTCGACAAAGGTATAATTGAAGGCCCCCAGGTAGCAAGTGGGTGTCGTAGTCATTGGACAAAGAAGAAGAAGACTGCTGCTCGACTGCTGTCGGTATCACCGCTCCCCGGTCCTTCGGCCCCTCGCCCTCGTGGCTGCCGCCCTTTCCCTGTCCCGCGCTTACTCCCTGGCCTTTGCCCGTGCCCTCTCCAACTCCATCTGGACTCGCCCTGACACCGGGTCGGGCGAACATGGGCAATTCAGGCCAGGCGAAGCGGGACGCGACGAGGGGAGGAGGAGGAAGACCACCCGGGGAAGGCCAACTGAGGGTAGGCTTCGAATTATCGGGCCTTCAGCCTCAGCCGACCTGCGAGTATTTTCAGGCAAACTCAAGCTGTCAGCGAAGAATCATCCCTGCAAAGTAAAGTACCCAAGCAGAGACTGTAACTTTGGGGTACTCGAACCTGGACAACGCCCTTGCAGCACCCGGAGCCCACGTGACGACGGCAGGCTCCAGAGAGCACCAAGAGCGAACCCCGAACCCAACCGCTGTTCTGAGTCTAGCAAACCCTTTTATTGGTGAGCATGAATTCTGACCCCTCGTAGATTAACCTAGTTAGGTATAGAGGGTGGGATAAGGATAAGGGGATTGTTAAGATAGTTGTTTTCCCTCGATGTGCCGTGTGTTCCCCATTTCCCTGTATATAGTATTATTATGACTCTCTTGTAAATTTTGCCTGTAGAAGTGTACACTAATGATTTTCCATAAGATTGTATCAAGTTTTCCTCTTCAATAAAATCTTGGTTTTGTTTGCATCCAACCACCTGTCTACTCGAGTTTTCTCTGTATCGCTGCCTGTATCTAAGTCCGGTGTCTAGAACCCAGGGGGCGAGCGATTCGAACCGCTCAAGGAAGGTAGTCAGAGGCAAAGCTGACTGACCCGAACATGCCTGTGCAAAAACCCCCTACAGAAGGATGTTCCCGATGGTTGGGGGAGTCCAGAACCAGGGGTCACAGTCTAAGGATAAGGGGTAAGCCATTTAGGATAGAAGTGAGGAGGAATTTCTTCACCCAGAGAGTGGTGGAACTGTGGAATTCTCTACCACAGAAGGCAGTAGAGGCCAATTCATTAAATATATTCAAGAAGGAGTTGGATATATTTCTTAAGGCTAAAAGGATCAAGGGGTATGGGGAGAAAGCAGGGACAGGGTACTGAATTTGGATGATCAGCCATGATCGCATTGAATGGCGGAGCAGGCTCGAGGGGCCGAATGGCCTACTCCTGCTCCTATCTTCTATGTTTCTAAAAGGTAATTTAAACTTCTTTAAACACTTCAGACACACCAAACACACTTACCTTTGCACTCATGCACACATCACACGGCTGAACACTGACATCTCGACCCCTCCAAGTCCTTCAATCCGATGGTCTGCCTCGCCAACTTGGCGTGGTTTGGAGCTGTCTGGAATCCCACACTTTAGCATTAAAAATAGCGATTAGGCTAAAAACTGCCTGTTAACTACCTGTTAACAGGCAGTTAATTGGCACTAATCCCTTCCCGCCTTGGATAGGCGGGTCCCAGTGCGGGGCGGGTACCCGCCGTCTTTGAAACTGGCATGGAGGCGGGTTTGGGTGTGGGATGGGGTCGGGACCCCCTATTTCAGGATTTTAACCCCCCCACATGCCTCAAATCCCGACTCCACGGCCCAATGAAATTCCTGCCCCTTGTATTCAAGACTCATCAAACCTCTTTTGTGAGCAGAAATTAGATGGTTGTTGCATCGGAGAATGCAGCAGCCGTCTGTCGTCTCTGCCGGTGAGATGTGAGAGTCTCCGCGTCCCCAACGGTTGAAGCTTGCAGGAAGAAACAAAGGTCAGTTAACATTTTCTATCACTTTTCACTCACCTCACATAATTACCTCTCCACACTTGCACCCATCACTTACCTCCACAACTCACTTTTGCACCTCCTCCGACCCCCGCAGACCCACTGCTCGCCTCGGTGACCCTGGCGGGGTTTCCGGACGTCGGGAAGCCAGCACCTCTGGCGGAAAAATGGGGATAATCCTCTTAACTGCCTGTTAACAGGTGATCCCCTGCCCGCCTCCAGGAGACGGGACCCGGCGCGGGGAGGCTACCCGCCTCCTGGGAAGATGGCACGGAGGCGGGTTGGGGGCAGGCTGGGCACCCGCCCCCAGATTCTGCCATTTTCCCGGCAGTCCCGCCTCCAAACCCGCCTCCCCAGGGCTGGCAAAAATCCAGTTTCACAAGAGGAGGAGGACTAGGTTTGATCACCTCTACCCACCCCAATCTCAATTCAGTTACTTTAGGAAAACAGTAAGAGGAGATCAGGCATCATCCTCCACCGCTACAGAACGTGTACAGCCTGGGCGAGATTTAAGGGAAATCGGCCACAAAGGGCTGGATTTTGTCAGTGTGGGCGGGCTGGGGCGTGTCAGGTGGAAATCGTGTCGGGACCCTGACTCCTAAGTGAAGTGTTGAAAAGTGGGATTTTCCCCTAATTGGGCAATTGATTTCCTGCATGTGGGAACCACTGGCCCAATGAGTCTTTTCATACAGAAAGTCGCCTCCGATGACGTCCTCAATGCTGTTGGATTTAAGGCCTGCAAGCAGCCTTGAATCTTCTGGAGACTGCAAAGGCTCTGCAATTTATATGAAGGAGTTGAATTGTGGAAAATGTCAACAATCAAGCAAAAGTGTGCTCCTCGGTTTGATGAGCCCTCCTTCCAAGCTCTGGTGCATGGAGCCAGCTGTAATAAGGAGGTGCTGTTCCCTTCCTCGGGGAGAAAAAAGCCACCCCAGCAGACAAAAGCTGTGTGGCTACAAGTGGCCCAGGTTGTTGTTAGATCCGTGATTCGGAGAGTATGATGTTTTTCAATAACCACACGGATGCTGTAACTTAACAATAAACAGGTATTTACTGGAGGAGGGTAGTCCCAAGACAGGGGGTACAGAGGCATGCGCAAGGCTTATATACAGGTGTGGTCACTGCCGG
The DNA here is from genome assembly GCF_052327205.1 of Somniosus microcephalus. Lineage (NCBI taxonomy): Eukaryota > Metazoa > Chordata > Chondrichthyes > Squaliformes > Somniosidae > Somniosus > Somniosus microcephalus. The sequence continues at coordinate 24,261,399 of NC_141012.1, forward strand.
TATTACAGTATACAGGAGCTGTAAAAGTAGTTCTGTCTTAAAGGTACATACACCACAATTCCTCCCCTTTTAGATTAGTAGTACCCCTAATATTCAAATAACAATTAACACTTTAACATGTACATTAAACAACAATGGTCCATTTATAGATTCAGTGTTTGGGGCGGCTTCCTGACCCTTTCGGGATAGCGCCTTTCCTGAGGTTCTTGTTCTTGGTGCAGAGGCGATTCTGGCCCCTTTTCATTGGGTAGTTCATCGGGTTCCACTGCTACTGGTTCTGAGGTAGATGCTACCGGTATGTCGGGTTCATCCCCAGGTACTCGAGACATGGGGTTGACTCGTTCCTGTGACGCTAAGATCTGATCGACGTGGCGTCTCACAATGTTCTCCCCGACATGCACTGTGTACATTAATGGCCCCTGCCTTGTGCATATTGTTCCGGGTTGCCATTTCTCTGTTTGATAGTCGCGGGCCAAGACTGGTTGTCCTACATTGAAGCTCCTTGTCGGCTTCTCATTGATGTGCTGGAATTGTTTGCCCTCAACATTTCTTCGCACATTTGGTCTGAGCAAGTCCAGACGAGATCTCAACCTTCGGTTAAAGAACATCATGGCCGGGGTCTGGTTGGTAACTGCATGTGTCGCGTTTCGGTAGGCTAATAAGAAATTGTCCACCTTATGCTGTCGTGGAATTTCATCATCGCACATGGCCTTTATCGCCTTCTTAAAGGTTTGTACGAACCTCTCAGCCAATCCATTTGTGGCTGGATGATACGGGGCGGATGTGTAATGCCTTACCCAATTCCTTCTCATAAATTTTCAAAATTCTTCGGACACAAACTGTGGTCCATTATCAGAGCAAATCTGCTCTGGCAAACCGTTTCTGGCAAATATGGTCCGTAGGACTGCAATCGTTTTCTCTGTAGTGGTTGAGGACATTTTTATCACCTCAGGCCACTTCGAATGAGCATCCACTGCTATTAAGAACATTGAGTCCATGAATGGACCAGCGAAATCAATATGCACTCGTTGCCATGGAGAGGAGGGCCACTCCCATGGGTGTAGAGGGTCATGTGGTGGTGCATTTTGGACCTTCTGGCATCCTGAGCAGCTCTTAGTTAGGTCTTCGATTTGTTGATCGATTCCCGGTCACCACACATAAGCCCTAGCAAGGCTTTTCATTTTCACTCCCACCAGATGACCTTCATGTAGCTCATTTAGCACTCTCTCCCTTAACTTGGGTGGAATCACCACTCTGGATCCACACATCACTGTCCCCTGGCATACTGACAACTGTTCTCTTCTGGATGAGAATGCTGGCAACAGTGAGTCGCCATGTGTTGGCCATCCCCTCACCATCAAATCATATACCCGAGACAGCGTCGGATCATTGCGGGTCTCCTTCTCTATATCCGCGTTCGTTACTGGCAATCGTGCAATTATTGATGAATAAAATATCTCGATAGGGTCCACTGCTGGTGCTTCCTCCACAATAGGCAGTGGCAGGCGCGATAGTCCATCAGCGTTCCCATGCTGTTTCGTGTCTTTATATTCTATTTCATATTGATTCGCCCCTAGAAACAGGGACCATCTTTGCAACCGTTGTGCAGTCATCACTGGAACGCCCTTCTTAGGATTAAAGATGGAGACAAGTGGTTGGTGGTCAGTCAGCAAGGTGAACTTCTGCCCATGCAGATAATGGTTGAATTTTTTTACTCCCCATACTAGGCTGAGGGCCTCCCTGTCAACCTGGGTGTAGTTGCGCTTGGCTGAGGTTAGTGACCGAGGCGCAAAGGCTACTGGCCTCTCCAACCCGCCTGGGAATTTGTGTGACAGCACCGCTCCAATACCATAGGGTGATGTATCACATGCCAAACGAATTGGTAATGCTGGGTTGAAATGGGCCAACACCTCTTTTGATGTGATCAATTCTTTACACTTCTGGAAAGCTTATCTACGTTCGTCATTCCACTTCCATGGTACCCCTGTTTGCAGTAGGGTGTTCAGTGGGTGTAATACCGTGGACAAATTTGGTAAGAACTTGTAGTAGTAGTTTACCAGCACGAGGAACGACCTCAGTTGTGACACATTTTCCGGTGCTGGAGCCTTGACTACTGCCTCAATCTTTTCAGGGGACTTATGTAACCCCTCTTCATCGATGACGTGGCCACAATACGAGATCTGTTTCTGGAAAAACTCGCACTTGTGGCGATTAGCTCGTAGCCCATACTCCTTTTAATCTGGTGAGCACCTTCTCCAAGTTGGCGAGGTGATCACTGTCATTTTCGTCCGTGACCAGGATGTCGTCTAAATAACACTGGGTCCCTGGAATCCCTTGCAGGACTTGATCCATTGCCCTTTGCCAGATAGCCGGAGCTGAGGCTACCATGAACACCAGCCGATTGTATTGATAGAGACCTTTATGAGTGTTAATCGTAAGGTATTGTTTCGAAGCTTCTTTTACCTCCATTTGCAAGTACGCCTGGGCTAGATCAATTTTGGTGAAGCGTTTACCTCCAGATAGCGAGGCGAAAATATCCTCAATTCGTGGAAGCGGATATTGTACCGTGTGAAGGACTGGGTTCACAGTCACCTTAAAATCCCCACAGATGCGGACCTTCTTTGGTTCCCCAGGCGTATTACTCAACGACCTCTTCATTACAGGAACGATGGGTGTAGCCCACTCGCTCCAGTCCACTTTGGACAGTACTCCTGAACGTTCCAACCCTTCCAGCTCTGCTTCGACAGCTGGTCTGATCGCATGAGGCACTGGTCTGGCCTTAAGAAACTTTGGGCTTGCATTTTCCTCTATTTTAATCGTTGCTGTTATGCCTTTTAGTGTTCCGAGTCCCTCCTGGAACACTTCTTTTGCGTCAGTTAGCATTTTTGACAGTCGTCCAGGTGTGTCGTCATCATCCTTTTTGGCCTCAACCTTCAGTGCCTGTATGGAATGCCAATCTAATTGTATCTTCCGGATCCATTCACGTCCTAGCAGTGGTGGTCCTCCATCTGGCAATACATATATATCCATTTTAGGTATTTCCTGGCCTTTATATATCACTTTCACCCTTATTTTTCCTTTGGGGTAGACTTTTTGCCCCGTGTACGTCTTCAAGACAATCTCTGTAGCTTTCAAGTGTATATGTTAAAATAGCCGCTTGTAGTCCCTTTGGTTTATGACTGTTAGGGTTGATCCTGTGTCCAATTCCATTTTCACTTGGACTCCGTCTATCTTGAGTGTAACCCAGATAGTCTGGTGATCCTCCATTTTGGTTACCTGTGTAGTTTCAGACAACTCGGCTCCTTGCTTCCGGAGTCTGTGTCACTTTTCTGTTCGTCTGAACCACTGTCCATCACCTGGTGTACCTTTTTGTACTTCTCCTGTGGAGATTTCTTACTGTTGGTTTTCTTCCCAGACCTGCAGACTCTTGTTATGTGTCCTGCTTTTCCACACTGTCTGCACACTTGGTCCTTGAACCAACAATCCTTCTGGTCATGTGTTGTTCTGCCGCAGCGATAGCACTTCCCTGTTCCATAGGACATTTCATTGGTGCCATATTCTTGCGGTCTCCGTTGTATCTCTGCAGCGCCCCTTGCGGCTGCTTCGTGTGATACTGCCATACTGAAAGCCTTGTCCAGCATAAGATCCTTTTCTGATAGAAGCCGTTTCTGGGTTCCTTCACTTTGTAGCCCACACACAAACTTGTCCCTTAACGTCTCTGCTAGTCCTGCTCCAAACTGGCAGTGTTTCGATAGCTTGCGCCGTTCCGTTAGGTAATCAGCATTGTTTTCATCTTTGTGTTGGTTCCTTTTATGGAACTTAAATCGTTCTGCTATCAGCAGCGGTGTGGGGTTTAAGTGGTCCTGTAGGATTTCTACTATGCTTACGAAATTCTTGTTCACCGGCTTCTCTGGGGTTATTAGATTCCGCAGTAACCCATAAGTTTTTGGACCCATGGAATTTAACAAAACCAGTGCTATCCTAACATCTGGCACTTCATTCGCCCTGCAGTACACCTCAATACGTTCCACATATGTCACCCAATCTTTGACTTCATTGTCGAACGTAGAGATACTGCCACTCTTCGGCATCCCTGGCTGTGATTTACTGTCAAAAATGGCGTCTCCCGCGCTTCCCCTTCTTCCCCGCTGGCACAAAATGGTGTCTCCCGCGCTCTTCCTTCTTCTCAATGGCATCTCCCGCGCTCTCCCTTCTTCTCCCCGCGGACACTGTTCAGCCCTTGAGCCCTGGCTGTGCTCTGCGCGTTCTTTTTTTTTTTTTTTTTTTCGACGCCGCTCGGTCCTGAACCCGGCTGTTTCTTTACCCTCTCTCTCTCCGTTTTTTTTTTTCTCTCAATGCCGCTCGGTTTTCAACCCCCGGCTGCGCCCTGTGTGCTTCACCCTCTGTCTTACCCCGTCGATGCTGCTCGGCTTTCTCTCCGCCGTCGGTCGGCTCCAGCCGCCGCTGTCCGGGAAGGGTCTGTGCTGGACCTGTCGTCAGTCTCTTGCTGATCATCGTGGCTGGGGAACCAAGCCCGGCTCTCCACAGCCTCCCCTGCGATGTTCACTCTCTGCCAGACGACTGGGCGGTTGCTCGTCGTCGACGCCCGTGTTCCTGGCATCGACTTTCTTACACCGCCCTCCCGGAGCGAATCCTCGAAGGGAAATGCAGAGTTGCAGGTAGATTCGAATCGACACTCGTCGCCACTATTAGATCCGTGATTCTGAGAGTATGATGTTTTTCAATAACCACACGGATGCTGTAACTTAACAATAAACAGGTATTTACTGGAGGAGGGTAGTCTCAAGACTGGGGGTACAGAGGCATGCGCAAGGCTTATATACAGGTGTGGTCACTGCCGGTATTACAGTATACAGGAGCTGTAAAAGTAGTTCTGTCTTAAAGGTACATACACCACAGTTGTCAACTCCAATTCAATGAGCCGCAGAACCTGGCTGCAATGCAGGAAGAGGTTTCATGACCTTCTCCACACCGGAAAAGTGAGTATGACTTTCCCATCACCCTCAATCTGATCCCCATCGCCTCTCCTCACCAGCACTCTGCTTTGCCAACCTCTTCCTCCACATCCCACTTGACACTAACATCCCTGCACCCTTACCCATTCCCTCTCTCTCTATGGTCACATTCACTTAAGTATTCGACCATGCAGCCCTCACACTTCCTGTCACTGTGATGCCATGACAACAACTACTTACAACACACAGGAAGGGTCCTTTGTATCCTTCTAAGCATCTATGCTATGCATTCACTACACTCACTCCTTCCATGGTCCATGGAGGAGCTTAGTCGCAAGGGTATTGAAAACATGGTCATTGTTCAGAATAGAATGACATCTCTTGAGGAGCGATGGTCAGCTACTGGGCAAACAAAGCAGACCTTCATGCAAGTCCTCTGGAATAGGACTTGCAGTGCAGAAATGGGTCCTCATGCCCCCCCCCTGCAGTGCAGCATGGTGCTGTCAAGCCACTTGCTGCCTCTGAAGTGGGGCTGACCCATGAGAGGGATGTTGGTGGCAGACAACAAGGAAGTGGGGGCTCCTCTCCAAGTGCTCTCACGACCATGCCACAGCAAAGTCCTCGGCCAGAGCCCCACCAAAGTCCTCACTCAAATGAGATGGCATCTTAGCTCTTGCACAGCCATAGGAGCAGCAGACTGTTGGCTAGCCCGCACAGGTTCGCCACCCCAGAGGATGCCTGCCAAAGGCGTCGAGACAGGAGCAGCAAGAGAGCGAGCAAGGGGCCTCCTCATCTGGACCAGCCATCATTGTGATTGTATTATAAAGTGTTTTGATGGCAAACTGTTGAAGTTGTGGCCTGTGTCATTTCGCAAATGGGACTTTCACCTTGAGGGCTTAGGGCACCTTGCGATTATCAGAATGGTGGTCAGAATGATAGGATTCCATAGGTTCTTCTCCATTGTCGATGATCTGGTAAGAAGGAGCGAGACTAAAGTGTTTGATTGTGCAGGCTAAGTAAATCTGGCCAGGATGAGTGCGTCCCTTGCATCTGGGCAGCAATATGGTGGCGCTCTGGCGCCCTCTGGCCTGTGCATCTTCAGGTGGGTAACTAGCAGCTTGGCGCTCCTGTTGATGTTGCTGCTGTTGATGCTGCTGTTGCTCATGGTTCTGCTGCTGCCATGGCTGGTCTTCCTCTGAATCTGATGTCCAGGAGGAAAGGAATTAAATGGTCGCCATGCTTCTGGTATATGCCTCAGTTGAGGAAGTGTTTAGTCAAGGTGGGGAGAGGGGCTTCCCAGGAGGTCACACTGGAGATGGGTGTCAGGCTCCAAACTTCCACAACACTGAGTATGCCTGCTAAAAGTTCCCCCAGACCTGAAACAACAAAGTTCTGCCACCTGCAAATGATCATCGGTTAAAACTCCTTTGTAATGGTGGAGCTGCAGCTGTTCGTAAGCAATCCACTAGTGAGGCCGCCAGGATTAACTGGCGTGTTCCAGAGGAGGCGTGTAGGATGGGGGAAATGTGTTAAAATCGGAAAGGCCTCTCAAAATGGGATTATAGAGGCAATTAAGTGGTTGTTAAGGGCCTTAAGGGCCTATCCCACCTCTTGGAGGCGGAATGGAAAGTGGGTCAGAAAACACGCACTTGGGAAAATTGCTCGGAGGCGGGATGGAGGCGGGAACGGGCCCACCCACCAGTTTTGGTGATTTTAACAACTCGCACGCCTCCAAACCCACCTCCTCGGGGCTGGGAAAATCGAGCCCATTGAGTCCAAATTTCTCTGAGATTTTACTGAGTAAGCAGCGAATGATTCATTTGCACAAATATTTATTCAATCTGGATGAAACTGTAAATGAGCTCCTGGCAAATTAGCAGTGAATCGGAGACTCCAGTCCCCCGAGAATGAGGACTGACTGTTCCTTTTCCAAATGTGTTCATAATGAATGTGCTGTAAATATGAATTTAAATTAATAAGTTCTGCATAAAGTTTCTGACATTATTTTAATTAAAATTATTCAGTAGCATAATAATTTAGCTTTTCTTTGTGGGTTAGGCTTATTTTCTATTAATATGAATGAAGAATAATCGGATTTTTTGTATGTGTACACTGTTGATTTGGGGTTTAATGTTCCTTCACCATTCTAGCTATTTATACGTGCGTACAAATGATAATCAGTTCTCATACTTTTGGGATGGGGTAGTCAAAAGTGCAATGAAGGGATAATTATGGATCAGAGCTTCTTTAGCCATAAAATTCAAATTATAATTCCATAAAAAGTCTGATTGCAAAGTTGATGTACGAATGTTTAATACCTGTGCAAAAATAATGGAAACCAGAACATAGTGCCAGTGCATTGTGCTTGTATCTGAACTTCACCCTGGGGGTTTCTATCCTTGTCCATTGTTTGAAGGATTGGAGTTATTGCTGCTTCCAGGAAATCATAGAGGGCAGAAACAGCTTCAAACTCCTCTTCTCCAACACAAACCATTTCCTCACCTCATTCCTCCACAACCCCATCCCATACCTTCACTTCAAAATATGAGGAACTCAGAGACTTTTTCATGCCCAAAGTTGAGGCCGTCCAGATAGCTCCTGCTGCCTCCTCTTACTGCTTGTCCCACTTCCCCCTCCTGCCCGCCACTCAAACAAGTCTTCATTCATGCCATTCACCCCAATCGCTCCTTCAGCACATAAATCTCATCCATGCTGTCTGAACCCCTTCTAGTCCCAGGCCCTGGCCACTCAACTTCATATAATCAGCCCTATGTTTAATAAAATAAGTGGCCAACCTCTCTCTCCTGGCACTACCCCAATCATGTTAGAGATTGCTGCTACCACCCCCTTCTCTGGAAACTCATACTGAACAACTCTATCCTTTCAGACAACCTCCACAGCAGAGACTAGTGTGTCTATTGTCATAAGTACATTATAGGCGACTTCTCCTAAAATGGCTGAAGCAAGAAATAGTTAAAAAGTTGCTGAAAATAAAATAACTTCCTTGATATTGGAAAAGGAATAAAAAAGTCACAGAAGCATGTTGAAAAGGAAAAAAAAGAAAAAAAAGCAATGATACAAGGACTGAGTCATTTTGAACTTGACTGTACTTTCTAAATGTGTAGGAGGATCACTCAGAAATAAAGACCACTTTGTGTCAGAACTGTGGGTAGTCACTTTTAACCGGTTTTACTGTAACACAAATGACATCCTCAACTGGCAGTGATATGGATCTGTACTGTACTCTTATGGTTTGAAACCAAGGGCAGTGGTGAAAAATTATTGGGTAGCTAAAGGTTAAGGATCTTGGTTCCTGCCTTCATATTATGCATTTTTAATACCTCAGTAGCTTTACTTATTTTGCTAACATGACTTACATCAGAATATAGGAGTCAGAATAAGATTATAATTATAAATTTATGACCAGTTAGCTTTCCTATTGCACTTTTCACCTACCTCTGCGGAAGTCAGTCAGTGATGCATACTAGAGTACAGTTCCATGCATGCTGGCAGCCCAGCAGTATATCACCCTAATGACCATTCGGCTAATGTAAGCTGAGGCAGTGAGTGTTGGAATACAATTCAATATAATTGTTGGATTAGCAGCTGAGCCCAATCCTGTCCCCACCCAATACTTGCCCACTAAGCTTCAGTATTTTCTCTGGAATTATTAACCATTTTTAACTAACCATTTCCCACCAATGTTTCTCCTCCCATGTCTGGATTCCTTGGGAAGCAATTCCACAAGTGCCAGTCTACCCCCAATACCTCACCCAGCTGGGCATTCTCCATGTATGAACCTGGATAGTGAGGGCATCACAGCAAAGCCTGATCCTGCCCCACATACATTTCCAGCAGTTGTTCCTTTGTAACAATCAGTGAAAATCAGTCCACTTCTTCTCCCCACCCAAGGATGCATGAGCCATTTGTAAAGTTCCTACTGTTGCCTTAATGGAGATCAACTTACACAGTACATCAGGGGAACCTGCAACCTTCCTGGTCTGTAGGCACTCACTCACTTAACCAGCTGAGCCATCAGAAGGGCACGACCCTTTCTTTTGAGAGTAGCATTCTACAAAACTGTAGGTGAAAATAATTCACATGTGAACACAATAATGGAACCTAGGAAAAAATTATGATATCAAGGAGAAATTAAAAATCAAAAAAGGAAGGCTGGGAAAAGTTGCCAAAATTACACGGGGCTAAAACACTTTTTTTTATATAAAAGGAGACAATAAGTCTGGCATGCCCAAAGACAATCAATCATTTTGTAGCAAAGCAACAGGTATTTTTTTATATTAGGAGAACAGACAGATGTAATAGGTGGGGAAATGGCCAACATTTTAACAGTGATAACATTTCTGAGACTGAATAAAGTATTGGGTTATATTTACATAGAAACTTTTATAATTTTTCTTCATTTAAAAAAAAATCTGTATCTCTCCTATTCGTTAGCTTCCCCAAGCCACACACCATTCTCTGCCCGGGAAGATGAGTACCGTTGCCATGTATCTGTTTACTCCACTCTGTAGGAGCCACATCAAGGAATGCATGAACATCTGCATTGACTGACTCAGTGATTCTCCCTCCCTCTCTGTGGGGAAGTGTTTGGTACAACCTGGCCCTTTCCTTTCAAGATCTCCTTTCAGAAAAATAAACAAAAGTGAAATGAAGGATACAAAAGATGAATAGAGGACAAGAACGCAAAATACTGAAAGGAATTTAGCAAAAGTAATTAAGTGTAATTTCAGTTATAAACAGTCCAGGACTACTAGATAGTTGGCCAAGGTAGAAACCTGATAAAATGGTTACATACTATATAACCTGGAGTTCTGTTGCCTTACTTGTTAAATATCTTCTTCTTAGGCAGTCCCTCGGAACCCAGGATGACTTGCTTCCACACTAAAAATGAGTTCTCAGGTGATTGATGAGTCCAATGTGGGACCAAGTCTCTGTCACAGGTGGGGCATATTATGTCCGTGAATGATTGAGACACGGACAGCAGGAGTTGAACAAAACAAGTCTTTACTGCTGGAAGTCAATAGTGAAACTGAAAACAAGAGGCTCACTAGCGCCTTTTATACAGGGGTGGTCACTGCCGGTACTGCAGTCTGAGACCAGTTATTCTCTTAAAGGTACATACACAACAATTCCTCCCCTTTTAGATAAACAGTACATAACATTCATTTAACAACTAAATGATAACTAATTACAATCACAATTACGGTTGCTAGATACATTGGTTAAGTTTAAGCAATTATAAGTTCAGTCTTTGAGGAGGCTTCCTGATTCTGTCTGGATAACGCCTCTTTGGGGTATCAGGTTCTTCTGGCAATGTTGAGTCGGGATCAATGTCGTTGTTTGGTTCATCTGCTTCCAATATCACCGGTTCTGTGGTAGCTGCAATTGGTACGTCGATTTCATTGCCAGGTGTATCAGATCGTGGTGTGGAGTTGACGTTTTCCAGTAACTCTAGAATCTGGTCAGCATGGCGTCTTACAATGCTCTCTGCAACGTCCACGGTATACATGAGAGGTCCTTGCCGTGTACAAATCGTTCCTGGCTGCCATTTCTCAGTGCGGTAGTCCCGGGCCAAAACTGGTTGACCTATCTTAAAACTCCTGGTCGGCCTTTCATTCATATTCTGAAACTGCCTGTTCTCCACATCTCTTCGGATGTTTGGCTTAACCAAATCCAAGCGGCATCATAGTCTTCGATTGAAGAACATCATGGCTGGAGTTTGGTTGGTAACCGCATGTGTCGCATTCCGGTAGGCAAACAAGAAGTTGTCCACCTTGTGTTGTAGGGGGATATCTTCATTACACATTGGCTTGATAGCTTTCTTGAATGTTTGGACAAACCTCTCGGCCAATCCATTAGTGGCTGGATGATATGGGGCAGATGTGTAATGCTTAACACCATTGTTCTTTAAGAACCTCCGGAACTCTTCAGACACAAACTGTGGTCCATTGACAGAGCAAATCTGTTCAGGCAGCCCATTCCTGGCGAATATGGTTCGTAAAACTGTGATAGGTTTTTCCGTGGTTGTTGAGGACATTTTTATTATCTCTGGCCACTTTGAATGTGCATCCACCGCAATTAAAAACATCGAGTCCATGAAGGGACCAGCAAAATCAATGTGCACCCTTTGCCATGGAGATGAGGGCCACTCCCATGGATGCAGAGGAGCTTGTGGTGGGGCGTTTTGGACCTTCTGGCATCCTGCACAGCTCTTGGTCATCTCTTCAATTTCTCTATCGATTCCCGGCCACCACACAAACGCTCTGGCTAAGTTCTTCATTTTTACCCCACCCAGATGACCCTCATGAAGCTCATTGAGCACTCTATTCATCAACTTAGGTGGAATTACTACTCTGGATCCACACATCAAGGTTCCTCTGCACACTGACAGCTGTTCTCTTCTCGGCGAGAATGCTGGCAGCAGTGGTTTGCCATGTGCTGGCCATCCCTTCACCGTTAAATCATAGACCAGTGATAGTGTCGGGTCATTCCGTGTTTCCTTTTCTATGTTTGCATTCGTCACAGGGAGACATTCGACTATGGTCGAGTGGAATAACTCCATTGGATCCACTGCAAGGTCTTCTTCTTCCACCGTCGGCAACGGTAGGCATGACAATCCATCAGCATTCCCATGCTGTTTAGTTCCTTTGTACTCAATGTCATATTGGTGTGCCCCTAGCAAAAGGGACCACCTCTGCAGCCGTTGTGCTCTCATTATCGGTACGCCCTTCTGAGGGTTGAAAATGGAGACAAGAGGTTGATGATCGGTTAGTAGAGTAAATTTTTGACCGTGCAGGTAGTGATTGAACTTCTTCACCCCCCACACTAGGCTGAGGGCCTCTCTGTCAATCTGGGCGTAGTTACGCTCGGCCGAAGTTAACGAGCGTGACGCAAAAGCTATCGGCCTCTCTAAACCATCAAGGAATTTACGTGACATTACCACCCCAATGCCGTAGGGAGACGCATCACACGCCAGTCTGATCGGCAGTGCTGGGTTGTAGTGAACCAATACTTCCCTTGAAGTGATTCAGTCCTTACTCTTCTGAAAGGCCCGCTTACAATCATCGCTCCATTTCCATGCTACCCCTGTTCGTAGCAGGGCGTTCAGTGGGTGCAGAATTGTCGACAAATTCGGCAAAAACTTATGGTAGTAATTCACCAATCCGAGGAATGACCTCAGTTGCGACACATTTTCAGGTGCTGGGGCCTTAACAACTGCTTCAATTTTGTCAGGGGACTTATGTAACCCCTCTTCATCAATCACGTGGCCACAATACGATATCTGTTTCTTAAAAAACTCGCACTTGGGGCGGTTGGCTCGTAGCCCATGTTCCCGCAGTTTAGTGAGCACCTGTTCTAGGTTGTTAAGGTGTTCACTGTCATCTTCACCTGTCACAAGGATGTCGTCCAAGTAACACTGAGTCCCCAGAATCCCTTGCAGGACTTGTTCCATTGCTCTTTGCCATATCGCCGGAGCCGATGCTACTCCAAATACCAATCGATGATACTGGTAAAGACCTTTGTGAGTGTTTATCGTGAGATACTTCCTAGAGGATTCTTCAACCTCCATCTGCAAATATGCTTGTGCTAGGTCAATTTTTGTAAAACGCTTCCCACCAGACAGTGAGGCGAAGATGTCTTCTATCCTTGGAAGAGGATATTGTACTATGTGAAGGACTGGGTTCACCGTCACCTTGAAATCCCCACAGATGCAAATCTTCCTTGGCTCCCCGGACTTATTGCTTAACGTTTTCTTCATGACAGGAACGATGGGTGTCGCCCACTCGCTCCAGTCGACCTTAGATAACACGCCTGCCTTCTCCAGATTCTCCAGCTCTGCCTCGATGGCTGGGCGAATTGCATATGGTACCGGTCTTGCTTTGAAAAACTTGGGAACTGCATTCTCTTCTATTTTTATCGAGGCGGTTACGCCTTTAAGCGTGCCCAGTTCTTGTTGAAATACCTCTTTGGCGTTAGCTAAGATTGTTGACAATCGTCGAAGAGTGACGTCTTCATCTTTTTTACCGTCCACCGTCATTGCATGAATGGAGTGCCAATCTAAGTTTATCTTCCTGATCCATTCACGTCCCAATAACGGTGGTCCACCATTTGGCAGTATGTAGAAATACAATTTCTGTATTTTCTTGCCGTTGTATTCGACAGGCACCCTTATTTTTCCTCTGGGGTATACTTTTTGCCCCGTATACGTCGTCAAGACGATGGATGTCTCTTTCAAGGGTATGTGTGAGAATAGCCGCTTGTAGTCTCGTCGATTCATGACGGTTGGCGCTGATCCTGTATCCAATTCCATTTTAACTTGGGACCCTGCTATCGTGAGGGTGACCCAAATGGTTCGGTGATCCTCTTTTGCGATTACATTGTAAAGTTTGAGACAGCTTAGTCTCCTGTTCCCGGATTCACTATCGCTCATCTGGTCTTCGGAACTACTGTCCGTCATCTTTTGTACTTTCTTGTACGGTCCCTTAGTAGCCTTTTTGTTGTCGCTGGTCTTCTTCCCAGACCTGCAAACTCGTGCAATGTGTCCCATCTTTCCGCATTGCCTGCATATTTTGTCTTTGGACCAGCAGTCCTTCTGGTCATGGTTAGTTCTACTGCAGCGATAACATTTTGCAAATCCCCGTGTCATTTCGTGGGTGCCGTATTCCTGTGGCTTTTGTTGAATTTCTGCAGCTCCCCTGGTTGCTGCTTCATACGATACTACCATGCTGAAAGCCTTATCTAGCGTCAGCTCTTTCTCTGATAGTAACTTCTTCTGTGTTCCTTCACTCAGGAGTCCACAGACAAATTTGTCCCGTAGGGTATCTGCCAGTCCTTCTCCAAACTGGCAGTGCTTTGATAGCTTGCGTAGTTCCGTAAGGTACTCAGCATTGCTCTCATCTTTATGCTGAGTTCTCCTGTGGAATTTAAATCTTTCTGCTATCAACAGCGGTGCAGGGTTTAGGTGTTCCTGTAGGATAGCAACAATTTCGTTAAAACTCTTCGCCTTCGGTTTGGCTGGAGTAATCAGGTCCCGCAATAGGCTGTACGTTCTAGCGCCCATTAAGTTTAGCAATACCGATGCCTTTTTCTCATCAGCTATTTCATTTGCCTCGAAATATACCTCGACTCTTTCCACATACGTGGTCCAGCCCTCTATTGTATTATCAAAAGCAGTGATACAGCCAGTCTTTGGCATCTTGCAAATCTAAAATGGCGCCTCCCGCGCTTTGCCTTCTTCCCCGATTTAACAAAATGGCGCCTCCCGTGCTTTGCCTTCTTCTCCGCTGATTAAGATGGCGCCTCCCGCACTTTGCCTTCTTCCCCGCTGTTGCTAGCGCTGCTTTCCGCGGTTCCCGTTGCAACCTGCAGCTCCTCGCGGTTTCTTGTGCGTTTAATATTTCTTTTTTTATTATTTCCCTGTCGTGGAACAACCCTGTGGGACTCTTGCCTCCCTCTTCTTGGGTCTATACGCAGCCCGGCTTCGTAGCACCGGCCGTGCCCTGTATGCTCCACCCTCTCTCTCTCTTCTTCCCAACAACGCTGCTCGGCCCCGTTGCAAGCCACCCGCTCGAGTTCACGACCGCCGCAGCCCAGGAAGGATCAGTGTACTACCTGCCACCAGCCCGATTAGCTGAAGCACCGTCGACAGGAACCAGGCCCCGCTTCCGACAGCTTCTCCAGCAATCTTCAACTCCGTTAACACAGGGGCGGATGCCCACGGTCGACGCCCGTTTCTACTGCCTCTTACTTTCTTTTCTTTCTGGCCCCGACCTCTGCTCACTTCGCTGTAGGAATGGATCCCAGGAGGTGGTGCAGACTGTAGGTAGGTTCGTATCTGCTCGTCGCCAGTATTATGTCCGTGAATGATTGAGACACGGACAGCAGGAGTTGAACAAAACAAGTCTTTACTGCTGGAAGTCAATAGTGAAACTGAAAACAACAGAGGCTCACTAGCGCCTTTTATACAGGGGTGGTCACTGCCGGTACTGCAGTCTGAGACCAGTTATTCTCTTGAAGGTACATACACAACAGGGCAGATGCTGTTTGAAGGGGCGGGTGGGTGGAGTGCTTGGGTTGACGTGCGCTCCTTCCGCTGTTTGCGCTTGGCTTCCGCTTGCTCCCAGCAAAGAGACTCGAGGTGTTCGGCGCCTTCCCGGATGCTTCTCCTCCACTTTGTGCAGTCTTGGGCCAGGGATTCCCAGGTGTCGGTGGGGAATGTTGCACTTTTTCAAGGAGGCTTTGACGGTGTCCTTAAAGCGTTTCCTCTGCCCACCTGGGGCTCTCTTGCCGTGTCGGAGCTCCGAGTAGAGCGCTTGTTTTGGGAGTCTCGAATCGGGCATGCGGACGATGTGGCCTGTCCATCGGAGCTGATCGAGCGTGGTCAAAGCTTCGATGCTGGGGATTTTGGCCTGAGCGAGAACACTGACGTTGGTGCGCCTATCCTGCCAATGGATTTGCAGGATCTTGCGAAGGCAGCATTGGTGCTTTCCAGTGCTTTGAGATGCCTGCTGTACATGGTCCATGTCGCTGAAGCATACAGGAGGGC
The DNA here is from genome assembly GCF_052327205.1 of Somniosus microcephalus. Lineage (NCBI taxonomy): Eukaryota > Metazoa > Chordata > Chondrichthyes > Squaliformes > Somniosidae > Somniosus > Somniosus microcephalus. The sequence continues at coordinate 24,276,942 of NC_141012.1, forward strand.
GGGTATCATTACTGCTCTGTAGACCGTATTGTTAATTAAATATAGTGACATTGAGAAGCTATAAAAAATTATTAAAAATCAATTTTCATCTATTGTTCTATATATTGCTTAGCAATTGAGGTAAGCTATTTTACTCTGGGAGTGGTAACTATGCACTTATTGCTGAGACTGCAATAGGTCTAATCAACGGCAGAAAATCTCCTGGAGCCTCATGGTTCAAATCTTTAATGATTTTCTATTTAATACTTGGGGGGAGAAATCAATTCATAAAAAGGATAGAAAGAAACCAAGAATACATATTTATCACTTCAGAAATGTAAAAAATCTATCATTGCTACATATAATGTAAGAGCCATGAACCAATGTAACAATTCATCACTGGCTGTGACAAAAATAGAGTGAACACAGCAATCCAATAACCCAGATGAAACGCAAATGAGATTTTAGAACATCACCAGTCCCAAGACAAGTAATGGGTTTTTCCATATACTTCAATGGGAGCTTCAACGTAATACAATTTAACTATACTCATAACTATTTTACACCAAGCTCAAAGTTGTAATTTGGAATTTCATGCTGCCAAAAGAAAAGTGAAATTCAATTCAGATTTCACAAAGTTGAACAGCAAGATTCTGCTTAATATCTGTTACATCTCCAGCTTTATCCAGTTCTGATGAAGGGTCCCAGACCTGAAACGTTAACTCTGTTTCTCTCTCCACGGATGCTGCCTGGCCTGCTGAGTATTTCCAGCATTTTCTGTTGTTATTTAAGATTCTGCACTACTTAATATAAAGTTGACATAGATTCCCAATAAAGGGGATATCCTTGAGGAGGCAAGTCAACAAAAACACAAGATGTAGTTTTGGACTGCAGAATGAAGTTCAAGGGTTCCGGCAAAGGTTTCTTTCTCCACAAAATCTTGGCAGGAACGAAGACAGCTAGATTGCTAAGATAAGAAACTTTACTGCTTGCTTGAACAAACTTCAAGAATTAAATCTAATGTTTTTGGCAGGTAGTCAATGGACTTGATAGGAAGATGAAACAGCATCCTGTAATTGAAAATATACAATTGGGTTCAGAACAACAGCAGCCAAAGTACTGCTTGACGAATGAAGCATTCACTCTTTAGATCTACTGAATGTAGAATCATTAAGTTTGCTACATTCCTGCCAGCTGTTTGACAATTTCCTTTTTGATACAAATGTAATCACTCCCCAAGAAACAATTTGGGTTGAAACAGTATTATTCTACCTGGAAAAGAAATACTGTGTAGCAAATGTGACCTATGCAAATATGTTTTCATCTATAATACCCAAATGGTAGAAAAGATTGCAATAGGCCCGGAATTTCCTGGAACTTTATGGTGTAACTACAGTGTAGTGCTGTTTCTTTGTAAGCAGATTCATGTGTAAGCGATTTACGCTGGTTGAATGCTGCAGCAAAATTTCCCTCGATCGTTTATGCCACTCCCAAGATACATCTGCCAAAACCCTCAGCTGCTAATTTACATAGCTCTGTCCCCCGTGCTCACACGAGTTTCCTGCATTTGCGCCAGTAAGGCACTGTAGATTTACGCCCAAAAATTTCGGCACAGCACAGCTCGAAGTCATGTGTTATCAGCATAAGTTGGATGACTGGGGTTTAATAACGAGACCACCGCTAAACTTAACCAAAGTGCTGTCAGTCTCGGTGCACCTGAAATCCTTTGGTCCCTTGCACCCCATGTTTTTTAGAAGTAAGGGGCACATAGTGGCAGGTATGGGAAATGGATAAATATCACACTGGTATGACAGGATGTGCTCCTCTGAGTTTGGGTCCAAAACACAATTTTGAAGCAGAGTCGAGGGACTTTGTTTTTCCGCACCCAATTTTTCTATAAATGTCCTGGGAGTTATAGATGCTGACATTGTGTGGTCCAAATCAGCTCTGAAACCTCTCGCCTCAATAAGCACAAAAAATCAAATAATAAAAAAAAACACCATGGCTAGGCGCGCAGCCACATTTAAAAAGAAGCTTTTGCTTCGGAAGAATTCATCTTGATATCCTAAATAAAATGGAGGAAGCAGAAACCGTGTTCATAGCCTTCCGTTGACAACATTTCAGGCTTGAGACACAGAAGAACTTACTACAACTCAGTCCTTGTGAACAGGACGATCATTGACGAATTTGAAACTAATGTACTTCAGGAAGATGACCCAATTCCTGCTCATCATCATCAAGTATATCTGGTACCAAATACAAACCATGAACTTTTATCCAGTTCCTGTGGAAGGAATCAGCATCCAACCAAAGTGGCAAATGGTGTTGACTTTATTGATAGCACTCTGTTTAACACTTTTTTTATTCGTTTATGAGATGTGGATGTTGGTGGCAAGTCCAGCATTTATTGCCCATCCCTAGTTGCCCTGGAGAAGGTGGTGGTGAGCCGCCTTCTTGAACCGCTGCAGTCCGTGTGGTGAAGTTACTCCCACAGTGCTGTAGTTGATTTAAAGAGTATGGCCCAGAAATTCGGGTCTGCACGGGTGAGTACGCATGGGATACTCACCCGTAAGCCCAATGGAAGTGCCGGTTTCCTGCATGCACTGCGCAAGCGCGGGAAACCGGCACTTCCATTCCCCTGAAAGAAGGGGTTCAGAGGTCGAATGCGTTTGCAGGAGAGGCTGTGCGTGCACATCGAACTTAGGTTTTTTTTTTGCAGGTTTTCCCAGGAGGGTAAGTCTGCAGAATTTACACATTTAAAAAGCAGACGTAAGGCCTGCTTTTTATAAGGTAAGTGGTGAATTAATTAAAATTAAAACATTTTTTCCACGGGTTTATTATTTTAGAAAGTAAAATTATTTTTTTCAAAAATTTAAATGATTGTTTAAAATAGTTATTTCATGTAATTTATAGTTTATTTAAAAAATGTGATTTAAAAAAAAAATTATTTGAAGATTTAGTGATATTTTGGGGCCCGTAGTATTTATAAGTTTTGACAGCCCTTCCTGTCAATCTTATGAATGGAGCATTCCCTGCTCCGATTGGCTCCCCATGGCGCACATGATCCCAGTGGCCGCATCGAACTAACTGCGCCCCTGGGATACGCAAGCACTGCGCGCCGGCAGCTGGAGCAGGCCCAGGATCAGAATTCCACGGGGGCCCACAGCTCAACGGCCGGCACGGAAGGTAAGTGCAGGTCGGGGGCTTGCACCCGCGGGAAGCCCCCGACCCGAATTTCTGGGCCAATAAGTTGGTGAAAAGTGATTCTCTTGTTTTGTCAACACAGCTGCAGTATGATATTATTAAACCTGCATAAATCTGGTATTTTCTGGCAGGGCGAGACAGTATGTAACAGGTAACCTTACTTCAAGTACCTCTGGTTAATGGCTGCCATTACAATATGTCAAATTCCTATGTACATTTTGTCTGTAATCTAAAAATTCAGGAAAAATCCTGGTGGAACAATATATTTATGGGTAAAATTCTTTTCAAAAGCACTACCTTTGCCTATCCCACTCTATGACTGCAATACACAGATACTAATGTAAGCACTTGACTTTTGATTCAATTATCTTTACTTCTTTACCCACAGAGTGGTTAGAATGTGGAGCTCACTACCACAAGGAGTAGTTGAGGCGACTAGCATAGAAGCATTTAAGAGGAAGCTAGATAAATACATGAGGGAGGAAGGAATAGAAGGCTATGCTGATGGGGTTAGATGAAGAAGGGTGGGAGGAGGCTCGTGTGGAGGAGAAACACCAGCATGGACCAGGTTTGGCCGAATGGCCTGTATTTATTACTTGTGTATTTAACTATTATGGAATTTTACACAGCACCTACCAATGACATGAATCTGTATAGATACAGCAGCAACAACCATGGTCTGATTTAACATGCCAACACCAATCTAAGTGGGTCAGTCATCCTTTAAGGAAGACCGAGGAAGCTGTACCTGTGTCTTACACCAGCCAATGGAAAGCAACAGAGGAGAAGAGTTCCATCATTACGTAGCCTGATTGAGCAGCAAATGATTTGTACTATCAGACAGAAGACCCAGTAAAATGGGGAAACACATGACGAGCTGGAAATGAATCATGACGGGCTGCACAGCAGGCGACGGATGGCGAATGTTGAAGCTGATTGCTTAACACCACTAAATGTAATAACTTGTATCAATATAATAATATTGTTTATTTCACTGCACTGCACAATGTCAGACTCATTGCAAATGAATAGTGTGCGATTATCCTGAAAAGGTTATTCGAATTTTAACAAGTTCTTACTTGTACAGGCAGAAAGTTCTGTCAAACTGAGAAATGTTCAGCAGAAGTAAAAGTAGCATTTTTCAAATAATCAATGTGTAATGTCTGGATTTAGCAGCCCATTAAAGCCGTGTTATCACTTTTGGCTGGAACACCCAAGGCTACATTTCCAAAATGTAAAAATGAAATCTTCAAACTACCCTTGCGAACAAATGTCTAAGTAGTTTTATTTGGAATGCCAACTTCGTTGACATTGATTGATTTAAAAAAAAAAATCAGTTTAGGAAAGATTAACTGGCATTTGATGATTGTAGTATTTTGTTACAGTCAGAAAGTCACTTATGATATTTTAATGATGAGTTATGGTCTCAGAATGCCTTTTATAATACTTTCTGTATAGAAAAAGTTTGTCTGGTGCCAATTCAGAGCGAGAACTTTATATTTTCTTAAAATTCATGTTGCGACATGATTCAAGGGTACAGCACATGTGCTGTTTATCTATATCCAGTGTACTAAGACAGAAGTGTACACCTCTAATACCCCACAGATTGAGTTGTTCAAGTTTCAGCTGTACTATCAGGGCACTTCTTCATAGGGAAGAATAGAAAAATTGGTGAGTTGTCCCGAGGTGCTTACATATATCTCTCAATAGTTGGCTTGAGGGCATCAGTGTCAGCCATGGCTAAGCTGGTAGCAATCTTGCCTCTGAGTCAGAAGGTTGTAGGTTCAGTTCCTCATACCAGAAACATGAGCACAAAAATCTAGTGCAGTCTTTCGGAGCAGACATTAAACCAAGGCTCAGGTGGACGTAAAAGATCCAATGCTACTATTTTGAAGAAGAGCAGGGGAGTTATCCCGGGTGTCGTGGCCAATATTTAATCCCTCAACCAGCATCACTAAAACGGATTATCTGGTCATGATCGCATTGCTGCTTGCTGTGCACAAATTGGCTGCCACGTTTCCTACATTACAACAGTGACTGTAATGCATTGGCTGTAAAGTGCTTTGGGACATCCTGAGGTCATGAAAGGCGCTACATAAATGCAAGTCTTTCATCCTTTATTATTGCAGTGGGTTAGCATTTGCTTGGAGAATGGTGCATTGTATACTAGATTAAAAAAAACTGGCAAATGAGAGGCGAGATGATTAAAAAAAAGATAAATTGTGTAAAAAAAATGTTTTATTCGTTCATGGGATGTGGGTGTCACTGGCAAGGCCAGCATTTATTGCCCATCCCTAATTGCCCTTGAAAAAGTGAGCCGCCTTCTTGAACCACTGCAGTCCTTGTGGTGATGGTACTCCCACAGTGCTGTTAGAGCGGGAGTTCCAGAATTTTGACCCAGCGACGATGAAGGAATGGCGATATATTTCCAAGTCAGGATGGTGTGTGACTTGGAGGGGAACTTGGAGGTGGTGGTGTTTCCATACGTCTGCTGCCCTTGTCCTTCTAGGTGGTAGAGGTCGCGGGTTTGGGAGGTGCTGCTGAAGAAGCCTTGGTGAGTTGCTGCAGTGCATCCTGTAGATGGTACACACTGCAGCCACGGTATGCTTTGGCAAGTCAGGAGGTGAGACACTCGCCGCAGAATATCCAGCCTCTGACCTGCTCTTGTTGCCACAGTATTTATGTGGCTTGTCCAGTTAAGTTTCTGGTCAATGGTGTAGGGGGTTTTGCTACTTGCTTTGGCCAGTCGGTTATGTCTCTGGCTGCCTTATCTCTGAGCGGTTCGGATCGCTCACCCCTTAGTTCTGATCCCCGGACTTATTGGCAGATAGCGATATAGACAAACGAGCAGACCAGTGGTTTGGTACAAAGAAAACCAAAATTTATTAACAGAGAAAATAAGGGGAGGAGAAACGGCACATCGAGGGAAAATGGCTAAAATGACAATTCAGCAATCCCCTTAACTCCCACCCTCTACACCTAGCTAGATTATCTTGCGATGGGTCAGGAGTATAATGCTCACCGGTCTGAGATGTTGAAAGAAAAGCCTTGCCCCTTTGCCCTGTTGCCTGCCGATGTCACGTGGTCCCGCTGTTGCACAGACTTTACCGTCCAGGTAGAGATACCCCAGTAATTAAAAGGTCTCTGACAGGGTATCCTACCTCTCTGGACGGGCTCTCCTTCGATGGTCTTCTTCCTTGGTTGATGGCGAGGCAGGGCGCAGGAGGCGAGGCGAGAGAGCGAATGGCTTCTCGAGAAGCTAGTTATACCCCCCTCGGTAGCCCTTATCTCTACGCTCAATCAGCTCATTCTTTTGTCTGATTTGAGCGGGCTGGAATTAAACAAAAGGTATCGATCTTGGCCCATCGACTTGGATGGCTGGTAATCGGTTCCTGCCGGTTCTGCAACTGCTCTCCTTTGTCCAACAGGTTCTTTGATGGGGGCCAGCCCAGTCTCGATGGCCCCGCTGATTATTTTGATTGTTTGAGCAAACACCTTGATGGCCTTTATGCATAGGTCTGATTGTAATTGGGTTTGTCCCCAATGCATATGCAAAAGTCTTGTCTGGTTTCGTGATCTCCTTGCTGCAGACATTGAAATGCACAAGCTGTTAGCTTGCCAGGGTCCAAATTGAAACTGACAGGCTTTCGGTCACGAGGTCTGACCGCAGCCATTTTGTTGTGCCCTGGATTTTAAAACTCAGGCTGACCAGGGTTTCTTTTAAAAATCAAATAAATCTTTGGGAGGGGGAGGGAGATGTATGAAATTTTCGAATCCTTCAATGGTGACCCCCCAGGATATTGATGGCGGGGGATTCGGTGATGGTAATGTTATTGAATGTCAAGGGGTGGTGGTTGTATTGATTTCTTTGTGGGTTCAATGACGAGACATTTATAAAAGAGAATGTCTTTTAATCTAAAGTCTTGTTCAACTCTTTTAACAGCATTTACAGGAGACATCAAGCTAGTGATGCATCTTAAAAGAAACTGAAACTAAACCTAAACTGCTTGTCTCCCACATGACCTCTGCTGGTCAGGCATAAGTAATCAATACCTGCAAACATGCTATTAAGGCATCATAATCGAACAGGCAAATACCATCTCTATTTGCTGATATCATTACATCTCCTTTCCTTAAAACAAAAGTATTTTACTTTTAACTAACAACATGTTTTCTTTGTATTAATCTGCATTTTAACTGTAACACTTAATGAACTTACATTATCATTATCATGATCAAGGTTTTTTAACCTTGCTTTGTGTGTTCACATGAAATATGTCAATACACTAGAACTTGAAGAAAGAATAAGATAACATTACTTCCTTCTATAACAATAGTCCTTAAATTTGCTCAATGAGTCTCTCAGGAGGCTTCACGTGTCTTGAGGATTTTCTGATTGATTGTCCTTGAATCTGAGTTGTTGCCTGAGATGATGTGTTCTCAGCTGTGTGATCAGGTTGTTCAACAGTATCAGTCTCTTGACCTGCTGTGGCTGGTCCCATGAGAAGATCCCTACGATTTCTTCTGAGAACAGCACCCTCATCTGACTGAATGGTGTATGATCTTGGTTGAACTTCACTCAGGACAGTTCCCTTCTGAGTCCATGTGTTTGTTTTGTCTTTCAACCTTACTTGGTCACCAGTGTGGAGTTCAGGTAGGTTTTGTGTTCCTCTGTCATAGTAGTACTTTTGCTTTTCTTTCTGTTGTTCTTTGAACTTCCTCACTTTCTCCCCCTCTTTTGTTTTCAGGAGGTTCTCCAGGATGGGTAGGTTTGACCTTAGCCGACATCCCATCAGGAGTTGGGCTGGTGACATACCACACTCGAGCGGCGTTGTGCGGTATACAAGCATGCTCTGGTAGAAGTCAGTTCCACTGTCTTTTGCCTTGTACATCAGTCTTTTCACTGTCTGGACCGATTTTTCCACTAGTCCATTGGACTGTGGAAAGTGAGGACTTGACGTTGTGTGGACAAAGTCCCACTCTTTGGCAAAGTGTCGGAAACTTGCATTGAAAACTGAGGTCCGTTGTCTGTGAAGACCTCGCTTGCCACGCCATGTCTGGAGAATATGGCTATCATACATGTTATCACAGCATCTGCAGTGGTGGTGTGCAGTCTACAAACCTCTGGATACAGGGAGTAATAGTCTGTGACTACAAGATAGTCCTTCCCTTGACATACGAATAGGTCAGCGCCTACCTTCTGGTAAGGTCTGTCTGGCACTGGGTGTGGCTTTGGTGGTTCTACCGGATTGCTTGCTCGATATTTCAGGCATATTGTGCAGTTTGACACCTCATTTGTCACATCTTGGTTGATTCGTGGCCAGTACATCACCTCTCGTGCTCTTTTCTTACACTTTTCGATTCCCAGATGTCCTCCGTGGATCTTTTTTAGCATCTCTCTTCTCAGACTCTTTGGGATAACTATTTTACTTCCTTTGTAGAGGATGTCTTCGACCACTGATAGTTCCGCCCTGCAGTTGCAGTACTCTGCTATATCAGGTGAGCAGTCTTGCTTCATGTTGGGCCATCCATCCAAGATGCTTTTTCTCAGTCGTCTCATTGTTTCATCTTTGTTTGTCTCAGTCTTTATGAGCTCCATTTTTCCATCTGCTATGGGCAGTGCACTTGTGATCATGTCCACGTAGGCGTTCACTTTGTCATCCATTGTGGTGTTTGCGGGCTCACTTGGGTCTACAGCTCTGGACAACGTGTCTGCTGTATACATCAGCTTACCCGGTGTGTACGCAACATTCAGTGTATAGCGTTGCAGCCTGATCATCATTCTTTGCATTCTAAGCGGACAGCTATTTAGTGGCTTTTGGAACAATGCAATCAAGGGCTTATGGTCAGTCTCTACAGTGATTGCTTGTCCTGCCACAAACTGGTGAAATCTTTCACAGGTGTATGTGATGCTGAGCAGCTCCTTTTCTATTTGAGCATATCGCGTCTCCGCGTCTGTCATTGAGCGCGATGCATATGCAATAGGTTGCCAGTAGTCATATTGTTGCAGAAGAACGGCACCAAGCCCACTCTGTGATGCATCTGATGATATCTTGATGGGTCTCGCTGGGTCATAAAACCTCAGAACTGGTTCCTCTGTGAGCAGTTTCTTTAGATCGCTCCATGACTTCTCATGCTCATGATTCCATTCCCATTCTATGTTCTTTTCAGTTAGTCTTCTCAGTGGCGCCATCTTTTCTGAGAGGTTGGATATGAATTTCCCCATGTAGTTGATCATTCCATTAAACCTCTGCACGTCCTTTTTGCATTGTGGCTTTGGCATATTCTCAATGGCGGACACCTTTCTGGGATCTGGTCTGATGCCCTCACTGCTAAGGATATCTCCCATGAATGTCAGTTCTGTCACCCTGAGCTGGCATTTCTCTCTATTCAGCTTCAGGTTTGTTTTCCTTGTTGCTTCCAGCACTTTTTTCAGTCTCTCGTCATGCTCAGTTCTCGTGGTTCCCCATACTATGATGTCATCCATTGATGTATCAACTCCCTCCAGGTGCTCATAGATCATATGGATAGTCTTGTGATACACTTCAGGAGCTGAGGCAATGCCAAATGGTAACCTTAGGAATCTGTATCTGCCAAATGGACTGTTGAACGTGCACAGTCTTGAACTTGCTTCGTGCAGCTTCATCTGCCAAAATCCTGATGATGCATCTAACTTGCTGAAATATTTTGCATTTGCAAACTGTGCCATGATTGCCTCACATGTAGGAAGCTTGAAGTGCTCTCTCTTTATTGCTCTGTTTAGATCTCTTGGATCCAGGCAAATTCTGAGCTTTCCATTCTTTTTGTCCACTACGACGAGGGAACTCACCCACTCAGTTGGCTCATCTATCTTCTGAATCACGTTCAGGCTTTCCATCCTGTCCAACTCTGCCTTCAGTTGCTTTTGAAGAGCAAACAGAACTTTTCTGCATGGATGTATGACCGGTGTCATACTTTTATCTACTCTGATCGTGTGTTCTCCTAGAATGCAGCCTAGACCCTTAAATAGGTCGTTGTACTCTTTCATGAGTTCATCATAGACTGTCTCTCCTTCGCTTTCCACAACGAGGACTCTCTTTACCAGGTTCAGTCTCTCACAGGCTTTTAAACCTAGTATGGCTTGCACATCCTTTGGCACCACGATTAATGCTAGCGTGTGCTCTCTGTCTTTGTGTGTTACTTTGACAATGCATCTTCCTTTCACTGGTATATCAATACCTGAGTATCCTGTCACTTTCACTTTTATTCCATGTATCTTTGGTCTGGGTCTAATTTTCTTAAAATCAGTCTCTGATATCACATTAACTTGTGCTCCAGTATCCAATTTAAATGGAATGTGTATGTCATTCACTTTTAGTGTCAACATCCAGTCTCTTTCTTCTTTTTTGTTTTCAGACACAACATCTACATAGAACTCCTCTATCTCGCTCTCATCTACTGTATGGACCTTACTTTGTTGCGCTTGGTTCTTGCAGCAACGGGCATAATGGTTGTTTTTGTTGCAACTATTGCATTTTTTACCATATGCTGGACACTTTTTTGGTGGATGCTGTGTACCGCATCGACTACATGACTTTCGATTGTCCCTTTCATTTTCGTTCGCTGGCCACGCCTCTTTTTTCACATTGGCGTTCGTTTTGTTAAACGGTTTGTATCCGTTCTTTCTCACTGCATCCACTTTGCAGCTATTGTCACTGAACAGCCCCTTTGCCTGCAACTTCACAGTCTCTGTAGCCCTACACAGTGCTATGGCTTTTCCCAGGTCTAGATTTTGCTCTCTTAGCAGTCTTTCCCTTAGACCATTATCTGGAATACCACACACCAGTCTGTCTTTTATCAGCGAGTCTGTCAGTCCCCCAAATTCACACGATTTGCTTCTGTTTCTCAGTTCAGTCACATACTGATCAATAGTCTCACCCGTTTTCTGTACACATGTGAAAAATCTGTGCCTCTCAAACATCACGTTATGTTTAGGTATGCAGTAAGCCTCAAACTGTTCCATTATTTTATCTAGCTTCATTTTGTCTCCATTAGCAACGAATGTGAAGTTAGTATACACCTCCAGCGCTTCATCACCCACGACATGTAAGAACAGTGACGATTTCCTTTCATTACTTTTCTCGTCAGCTCCGATTGCTGATAAATACAACCCCAAGCGTTGTTTGAACCTCCTCCAATTTTCAGCCACATTACCTGTCAACTGAAGCGTCGCCGGTGGGTGTAAACCTTCCATTTTTTCACTTCGTTAGCTATTCTCCAATGGTAAGCAACGATGTTCTCTTTTGGCTTGCTAATTTGTGGAGAGCTGATTTAACTTCAGATATTTTCTCTTCATCTCTTTCAATCACTTCTGACACCATGTATTGATTTCTTTGTGGGTTCAATGACGAGACATTTATGAAAGAGAATGGCCTAGAAATTCAGTGCCCTTAGCACCGATTTTGCGGCGCTAGAGGGCCTAGCGCTGCAATTGGCGCCGATTCCTAAATTGCCTGGGGCCCTTCCGCGGCGGTAGACCGGTAGCGCTGCGCCGGCACCGATGACGTCATCGGTGTGCGCAGCGTCCCGGTTGCCGTGGTAACCCGGCCCCAAGCCGAAATTCAGTTGCGCCCGCCTCGCCCGTGGCAGGCGCAACTAAGACTCTGGCAACAGAGTCTTCCCCCAGTGTGCGCCGGCGCATAAAGGTGGAGCGGCGGCCGGCCGCGTTCCCGGCGGCCGCCTGCCCGCACCTCCCTTCCCGGACTCCTGCATTCCCCCCCCGCGGCCCTGATCAGTGTCTCATGCGAGCCCGGCACTTCCCCGAGGTGCCGGGCTCAGATGTCGGGTCAATCCGCCGGACAGTTGTCGGCTGCAGGCAGCTCCTCCTTAACAGGAGGAGGAGGCCTGCAGTTCCCCCGCCTGCCGCACCGCATCGGGTGCCGCAGTGGGGGATTAGCGCCGGGAAACCCAAGTTCACGCCCGTTTTGAGGCGCTAAAGGAGGGTTTTAGCGCCCGCCGCCGTTTCGGCCCGGCGCACCCGAATTTTCGTCGGGCGCTGCCGCATTACCGCTGGCGCAAACTTTCTGGCGCTACAGCCCTGGCAAGACCAGAACCCAATTTCTAGGCCAATGTCTTTTAATCTAAAGTCTTGTTCAACTCTTTTAACAGCATTTACAGGAGACATCAAGCTAGTGATGCATCTTAAAAGAAACTGAAACTAAACCCAAACTGCTTGTCTCCCACATGACCTCTGCTGGTCAGGCATAAGTAATCAATACCTGCAAACATGCTATTAAGGCATCATAATCGAACAGGCAAATACCATCTCTATTTGCTGATATCATTACAATGGTTAGATGCTCGCTTTTTGGAGATAGTCATTGCCTGGCATTTGTGTGGCGCGAATGTTACCTGCTACTTATCAGCCCAAGCCCGAGTGTCGTCCAGGTCTTGCTGCATGCGGGCATGGACTGCTTCATTATCTGAGGAGTTGTGAATGGCACTGAACACTGTGCAGTCATCAGCGAACATCCCCAATTCTGAGCTTATGATGGAGGGAGGGTCATTGATGAAGCAGCTGAAGATGGTTGGGCCTAGGACACTGCCCTGAGGAACTCCTGCAGTGATGTCCTGGGGCTGTGATGATTGACCTTCAACCACCACAACCATCTTCCTTTGTGCTAGGTATGACTCCAACCAGTGGAGAGCTTTCCCCCCCCATTCCGATTGACTTCAGTTTTACTAGGGCTCCTTGATGTCACACTCGGTCAAATGCTGCCTTGATGTCAAGGGCAGCCACTCTCACCTCACCTCTGGAATTCAGCTCTTTTGTCCAAGTTTGGACCAAGGCTGTAATGAGGTCTGGAGCCGAGTGGTCTTGGCGGAAACCAAACTGCACATCAGTGTGTAGGTTATTGGTGAGTCAGTGCTGCTTGATAGCACTGTTGATGACACCTTCCATCATTTTGCTGATGATTGAGAGTAGACTAATGGGGCGGTAATTGGCCGGATTGGATTTGTCCTGCTTTTTGTGGACAGGACATACCTGAGCAGTTTTCCACATTGTCGGATAGATGCCAGTGCTATAGCTGTACTGGAACAGCTTGGCTAGAGGCGGGACTAGCTTTGGAGCACAAGTCTTCAGCATGATAGCTGGAATGTTGTCTGGGCCCACAGCCTTTGCTGTATGTAGTGCGCTCAGCCGTTTCTTGATATCACGTTGAGTGAATCGAATTGGCTGAAGATTGGCTTCTGTGGTGGTGGGGACCTCAGGAGGAGGCCACTTGGCACTTTTGGCTGAAGATGGTTGCAAACACATCAGCTTTGTCTTTTGCACTCACGTGCTGGGCTCCACCATCATTGAGGATGGGGATATTCATGGAGTCTCCTCCTCCCGTTAGTTGTTTAATGGTCCACCACCATTCACGACTGGTTGTGGCAGAGCTTTGATCTGATCTGTTGATTGTGTGATTGCTTAGCTCTGTCTATAGCTTGCTGCTTCCGCTTTTTAGTGTGCATGTAGTCCTGTGTTACATCTTCCCCAGGTTGGCACTGAATTTTTAGGTACGCCTGGTGCTGCTCCTGGCATGCTCTTTTTCACTCCTTATTGAACCAGGGTTGTTCCCCTGGCTTGATGGTAATGGTAGAGTGAGGGATATGTCGGGCCATGAGGTTACAGATTGCGGAGGAATACAATTCTGCTGCTGCTGATGGCCCACAACGCCTCATGGATGCCCAGTTTTGAACTGCTAGATCTGTTCCGAATTTATCCCATTTAGCACGGTGGTAGTGCCACACAACACGATGGAGGGTGTCCTCAGTGTGAAGACGGGACTTCATCTCCACAATGACTGTGCGGTGGTGACTGCTACTAATGCTGTCATGGACAGATGCATCTGCGACAGGTAGATTGGTGAGGACGAGGTCTAGTAGGTTTTCCCTTGTGTTGGTTCTATCACCACCTGTCGCAGGCCCAGACTTCAGGACTCAGCCAGCTCAGTCAGTAGTGGTGCTAATGAGCCACTCTTGGTGATGGAAATTGAAGTCCCCCACACAGAGTACATTCTGGGTAGGGGAGTAAATTATTACATACTGCTACAGACATAAGGCCATACTAACTAAATAATGACAGTACTTATTTGCTGTTTAACTAAATTTCATTATACCCTTCTCTTACTTTGACTTAAAAGTAGAAGGGAAATACTTGCATTTAGGAAGTACCATAGAAATATTTCAAAGCACTTCACATACAAAGAATTACCATTGCGTGTAGTGACTGTTGTTATATAGGCAAACGCGGCAGCTATTTTACACAGAATCAGATCCATAAGAACATAAGAACATAAGAAGTAGGAGCAGGAGTAGGCCATATGGCCCCTCGGGCCTGCTCCGCCATTCAATAGGATCATGGCTGATCCAAATCTAGACTCACGTCCACTTCTCTGCCCTCTCCCCATAACCCCTAATTCCCTTATCTGCTAGGAAACTGTCTATCTCCGTTTTAAATTTATTTAATGTTGCAGCTTCCACAGCTCTCTGGCGTAGCAAATTCCATAGATTTGCTACCCTCTGAGTGAAGAAGTTTCTCCTCATCTCAGTTTTGAAAGGGCAGCCCCTTATTCTAAGATTATGCCCCCTAGTTCTAGTCTCACCCATCAGCGGAAACATCCTCACCGCATCCACCCGATCAAGCCCCCTCATAATCTTATATGTTTCAATAAGATCGCCTCTCATTCTTCTGAACTCCAATGAGTAGAGTCCCAACCTACTCAACCTTTCCTCATACATCAGCCCCCTCATCTCCGGAATCAACCGAGTGAACCTTCTCTGAACCGCCTCGAGAGCAAGTATATTTTTCTTAAATATGGAAACCAAAACTGCATGCAGTATTCCAGGTGTGGCCTCACCAATACCCTGTATAACTGCAGCAAGACTTCCCTGTTTTTATACTCCATCCCCCTTGCAATAAAAGCCAAGATTCCATTGGCCTTCCTGATCACCTGCTGCACCTGCATACTAACTTTTTGTGTTTCATGCACCAGGACCCCCAGATCCCTTTGTACTGTAGCACTTTGCAGTTTCTCTCCATTTAGATAATAACTTGCTCTTTGATTTTTTCTGCCAAAGTGCATAACCTCACACTTTCCAACATTATATTGCATCTGCCAAATCTCTGCCCACTCACTTAGCCTGTCTATGTCCTTTTGCAGGTTTTTTATGTCCTCCTCACTCACTGCTTTCCCTCCCATCTTTGTATCATCGGCAAACTTGGATATGTTGCACTCGGTCCCTTCCTCCAAATCGTTAATATAGATTGTAAAGAGTTGGGGTCCCAGCACTGACCCCTGTGGAACACCACTAGTTACTGATTGCCAGCCCGAGAATGAACCATTTATCCCAACTCTTTGTTTTCTGTTAGATAGCCAATCTTCCACCCATGCCAGTATATTACCCCCAATCCCGTGATTTTTTATCTTGATCAGTAATCTTTTGTGTGGAACCTTGTCAAATGCCTTTTGGAAGTCCAAATACAGTACATCCACTGGTTCCCCTTTATCCACCCTGTATGTTACGTCCTCAAAGAATTTGAACAAATTTGTCAAACATGACTTCCCCTTCATAAAACCATGCTGACTCTGTCCTATTAAATTATGTTTATCCAAATGCCCTGTTACTGTTTCCTTAATAATGGACTCCAACATTTTGCCAACCACAGATGTTAGGCTAACTGGTCTATAGTTTCCAGCTTTTTGTCTACTTCCCTTCTTAAATAAGAGTGTTACATTAGCAGTTTTCCAATCTGCCGGGACCTTTCCTGAGTCCAGGGAGTTTTGGAAAATTACCACCAATGCATCCACAATCCCTACCGCCACTTCTCTCAAGACCCTAGGATGTAAGCCATCAGGTCCGGGGGATTTATCCACCTTAAGTCCCATTATTTTACCGAGTACCATCTCCTTAGTGATTTTAATCGTGTTTAGCTTCTCCCCCCACCACCCATTGCCCCCTGTTTGTCCAGTGTTGGGATATTTTTAGTGTCCTCTACTGTAAAGACTGATACAAAATATTTGTTCAGCATCTTTGCCATCTCCATGTTCCCCACCACTAGTTTCCCGGTCCCATCCTCTAAGGGACCAACATTCACTTTAGCCACCCTTTTTCTTTTTATATAGCTGTAGAAACTCTTGCTATCTGTTTTTATATTTTTTGCTAGTTTACTTTCATAATCTATCTTCCCTTTCTTAATTAATCTTTTAGTTATTGTTTGCTGGCTTTTAAATGCTTCCCAATCTTCTATCCTCCCACTAGATTTGACTACTTTATATGCCCTTGTTTTCAGTCGGATACTATACTTTATTACTTTACTAAGCCACGGATGGCTGTCTTTTCTTTTACTCCCCTTTTTCCTCAGTGGAATATATTTATCTTGAAAGATGTGAACTATCTCCTTGAATGTAGACCACTGCTCTTGTACCGTCTTACACTTTAATCTGTTTTCCCAGTCCACTTTAGTCAATTCTACTCTCATACCTTCATAGTCTCCTTTATTTAAGCTCAGTACGCTGGTTTGAGATCCAACTCTCTCACCCTCAAACTGAATTTGGAATTCCACCATATTATGGTCACTCATTCCAAGGGGATCCTTTACTAGGACATTTTTTATTAATCCTGTCTCGTTACACAGGACCAGATCTAAGATTGCCTGCCCCCTGGTTGGTTCAGTTACATACTGCTCAGGGAACCCGTCCCTAATACACACGATGAACTCTTCCTCAAGGCTGCCATGCCCAATTTGATTAGTCCAGTCAATATGAAAGTTAAAATCCCCCATGATTATAGCTGTTCCCTTATTACAAGCCCCAACTATTTCCTGATTTATACTCCGACCAACAGAGTTGCAACTGTTAGGAGGCCTATAGACTACGCCCACTAGTGACTTTTTCCCCTTATTATTCCTTATCTCCACCCAAACTGTTTCACTATCCTGATCCTTTGACCCAATATCATTTCTGACTATTGCAGTGATTCCATCCTTGATTAACATAGCAACCCCACCTCCCCTTCCTTCGTGTCTGTCCTTCCTAATTGTCAAATACCCTTGTATGTTTAGTTCCCAGTCATGATCATCTTGCAGCCATGTTTCTGTAATGGCCACCAGATCATACCCATGTGTAGTTATTTGTACCGTCAACTCGTCTATTTTGTCACGAATGCTGCGTGCATTCAGATAAAGAACTTTCAAATATGTTTTCTGACAATTTATTCCTACTTTTACCCCTTTTACTACTTTACCTTTTATCATTATACATTCTGTCCCTTCCTGACACGCTCTGGTTTTTAATTCCCCCACTGCTACCTTGCTCTATTGCCTTCTCCGCTGTCATTTTTATTTTTCGCTCTCTTAAAACCTCCCCCCCACTAATTAGTTTAAAGCCCTCTCTACAGCCCTAGTTATTCGATTCACCAGGATTCTAGTCCCAGCACTGGCCAAGTGAAGTCCGTCCCAACGGAACAGCTCTCTCCTGTCCCAGTACTGATGCCAGTGTCCCAAGAAGCAAAACCCATTTCTCCCACACCAGTCTTTGAGCCACGCATTTATCGCTCTAATTTTATTTACCCTAGCCAAATTTGCACGTGGCTCAGGTAGTAATCCAGAGATTATTACCCTTGTGGTTCTGCTTTTTAATTTGGCCCCTAGCTGCTCAAACTCCCTCAGCAGAACCTCTTTCCCTGTCCTATCTATGTTGTTGGTACCAACATGGACCACGACAACTGGATTCTCCCCCTCCCACTCCAGGTTTCTCTCCAGCCCAGAGGAGATGAACAGCAATGAGTTGAATTAATCTGTTTTTGTTGTGCTGATTGAGAATTAAAAAAAAATGTAAAATCATACTGCATGAGAAAAATTGTAATGTGTGAGCATGACCATTTGTGAAATTACATGATCTAAATTCTGATATATTTTAATCCAACCATTTAATAAATACCTGTGCCATTGTTAATGGTACTCAGAAACTGGAAACTGTTTAGATGGCTGCTGGTTCAATAATAAAATCTAAAATGGTGGATGGGTACGTGTAGCTCCATCCTCGTCATGTGAATAGACTCATCCTTCAGATATAAATTTTAACGATTGATTTCATAAGCATCGTTTAGAGATTTAGATTCAATAAGAAGTTTCATCACCTGTGGGTGTGCAGTTAAAAAGGGGATTTAGAGTCATGTTCCCACAAATCATGTACTGCCAGAAAAGACTCACTGCTTTACAATCAGCATCTTTCAGAGCTCTGCTAGACCAATTGTAGTGTCAGTCTGTCAGCAAAGTACAAAGTGATTTGTCAAGTCGTTCTTCACACAGACTGGGCTCACTGACCTGCAGTGGCTCCTGGTCCACCAACGCCTCGATTTTAAAAATTCTTATCTTCCTATTCAAACCCCTCCATGGCCTCACAACTCCCCGGCCTCACCCCTCCCTATCTCTGTAACTTCCTCCAGCCCTACAACCCTCCAATAACTCTGTGGCCCTCTAACTGTGGCCTCTTTTGCACCCCCCTCTTCCTTCATTCCACCATTGCTGGCGTGCCTTTAGCTGTCTAAGCCCTCAGCTCTGGAATGCTCACCGCCTCGCAAGCTTTCCCTCCCCCTTCAAGACGCTCCTTAAAACCTAACTCTTTGAACAAGCTTTAAGTCACCCATCCTAACATCTCTTTCTTTATCTCGATGTCAATTTTTTCTGATAACGCTCCTGTGAAACACCTTGGGATGTTTTACCATGTGCTATATAAATGCAAGTTATTGTTGTTGTTCTTGGTTTCCTGAAGGCAGTTTTTTTTGCCATTACTGGCAAGATGCGACACAGAAAGCTATCTGTTTTTCCAATTAGTGAAATGTCGGTAATGTTATGAAGAATCAAAGGCTGGATTTTCCAGGGGTGGGGGGCGAGGGGGGTTCAGCGGGCATAATCGGTGGTGGGTCGGGTAGGAAAGTATTTTTTTTCCCCAGCGGGTCGGGACCCCACTGTGAACCCGCTGCCAGGCACGTTTCCCCAATGTCGGGTCTGTCAGCGCTGAGCAGACCCAACATGCAGCGGTGGGCTCACAGCGGGGGGACTCAATTCAGGTAATTAGTGTCTTGTTTAGAACCACTTAAGAATACATTTCAGTTCAGCTTCTGCATTTGACAGCTCGCCCATGGGGTCCACGCTGGTCATGGACCACGTCTGTCAAGCTGAAACAGGAGGCCAGTGGCCATTGAATCTGCTGCTGAGTTGACAGCTTGAAATGTACAGTGAAAGCTCCCACCATACAGAGATATCTTCCCTTAGCCACAAAATCTTCCTCACTGCATTTCCACAACAGATTCAGGATGCTGCAAGCCTTTACACAAGGTTCCATTCAGTCCTCATTACCTCTATCACCATTGACAGATTGCTTCTGTCATCTCTACTTCACCTGCCATCTATTCCATCAGCATGAGTGCACTTTATACTCTCTCACCTTGGTTCTCAGAATCCCACCATGATCAGCCCCAACACCAGCAGCACCAGGCACACCAGCAGCACCAACAATAACACCAGCCTTCTCCGCAATCACCTGATGCTGCACAGGACACAGGGCATCAGCACCCGACCACATTGCTGCCCTGGAGGCCAGGGATGGCCTCACCCTGGCCAGATTTACTTCACTTGATGCTGTACATCCCGGCTGCTACAGGATGTGCCAGGTTGGCACCACCCCACACCAGCACCATAAAGCATCCCTCCAAAGCCCAAGCCATTCCTTTCACACCCATGACCATTGCGGGGGGTACTGTTCTGTCTCACCATTCACTGCAACTCACTAAGCCACTTCCAAAGGTGCACACACATCTGTCCAAGATCGCAAAGTGTTGAAAATAAAGGTTTCAATGTTTGACACCACATTAACAGAAACCTCACATGAACATTGGATAAAACACCCAAGTGCCTACCCTTGTGTGTTGTTAATTGGTATGAATGCACTAGGATGAGGGTGAGTGTGTGTTTTGGGGGGGGGGTGCTAGTGAGATGGGAATGTGATAATGTAGATAGAGAGAGAGAGATGGGTAGAGGTGCAAGGTAAGTTGGTGTCATAAAGTCATAGGGGGAAAAATTCAGTTGGTTTGCGCCTCCCGCTAACGCCTTAAGAGGGCGCTAATGGGGTGCAAAGCAACTAGTGTCCATGCGAGGCGATGTTTGCGCCGCTTACGAAATTAACTAGACATTTTGTGGCGGTGCTAAACACTACCGCCACGATCTCCTGTGCTGGCAGATCTTGAAGTCAGTCGAGTGTGCAACGCCCGGTAGCGCCCCGGACCGGATATTGAGTGGCGCCCCCTGCCTTACCACCTGACGCTAGCAACGACAGGTTGAGGGGAGCGTTTTGCAGTCAGAAAGGGACTGGGGGAGCACTATTTAAAGTCAACCACTTCCTGCCTTTTTTTGCTGGTGACATTTTTGTACCATGCATTCTGAGAGAGAGACTTCCGGAGAGATTCAACACTGTGTGAAGGAGTTTTGGGTACTTAGCAGCACTTTGCAGGTTCATTTTGATTTGCCCTTCCTTTTATCGATTTAGAAGAGACTGTGGGGGCTGCACTCTGAGCTCTTTCCCTGGGTCTCTCCATTGTTCTTTCCAGCAGATTTGATGTACAGGTCTCTCCAGGCCGAGATTCAAGGCTGCAATAAGTAGGATGTGGATGGAGAGCAAAATCAACCCTCCCCTTTAAGAACTGGCCGGCGTCATTGTGCCTGTGTTCCATTGCTGACTGACATCACATGAGCTTCGCCAGCGCTCTGAGGTAACACCTCGCTCCTCGGCCTTTGCGCCTTAAGAGAGGTGTGAAGCATCTGATTTTGCGCTCCAATCAACTCCAGGGGTGATAATAGCCAAGTTTGCAGTCGGAGGCGATAATTAGTGCCAGGCGCTAATCTTTGCGCCCGGTCGATAATTGCGCCCCAAATGGGGCGATACTGAATTTCTCCCCCATAGAGTCATACAGCACAGAAAGAGGCCCTTCAGCCCATTGTGTCCGCACCGGCCATCAAGCCCTATCTATTCTAATCCCATTTTCCAGCACTTGTTCCGTAGTCTTGTATGCTATGGCATTTCAAGTGCTCATCTAAATGCTTCTTGAATGTTGTGAAGGTTCCTGCCTCTACCACCCTTTCAGGCAGTGAGTTCCAGATTCCAACCACCCTCTGGGTGAAAAAGTTTTTCCTCAAATCCCCTCTAAACCTCCTGCGCCTTACCTTGAAACTGTGCCCCCTGGTTATTGACCCCTCTACTAAGGGGAAAAATTCCTTTCTATCTACCTTATCTATGCCCCTCATAATTTTGTACACCTCAATCAGGTCCCCCCTCAGCCTTCTCTGATCTAAGGAAAACTACTCCCGCCCGTCCAGTCTCTCTTCATAGCTGAAGCGCTTCAGCCCAGGTAACATCCTGGTGAATCTCCTCTGCACCCTCTCCACTGCAATCACATCCCTCCTATAGTATGGCGACTAGGACTGCACACAGTATTCCAGCTGTGGCCTAACTAGCGTTTTGTACAGCTCCATCATTACCTCCCTGCTCTTATATTCTAAGCCTTGGCTAATGAAGGCAAGTATCCCATATGCCTTTTTAACCGCCTTATCTACCTGTCCTGCTGCCTTCAGGGATCTATGTACATGCACACCAAGGTCCCTCTGATCCTCTGTCCTTCTTAGGGTCCTACCATTCATTGTGCATTTCCTTGCCTTGTTAGTCCTCCCAAAATGCATCACCTCACAGTTTTCAGGGTTAAATTCCATTTGCCACTGTTCTGCCCATCTAACCAACCCGTCTATATCATCCTGTAGCCTGAGGCTTCCCTCCTCGCTATTTACCACTCCACCAATTTTCGTGTCATCTGCGAACTTACTGATCATACCTCCTACATTCATATCTAAATCATTAATGTACACTACAAACAGCAAAGGATCCAGCACCGATCCCTGTGGTACACCACTGGACACAGGCTCCCTGTCACAAAAACAACTTTCGACCATCACCCTCTGTCTCCTGCCACTAAGCCAATTTTGGATCCAATGTGCCAAATTTCCCTGGATTCCATGGGCTCTTACCTTCTTGACCAGTCTCCCATGCGGGACTTTGTCAAAAGCCTTCCTGAAGCCCATGTAGGCTACATCAACTGCACTACCCTCATCCACGCACCTAGTCACCCCCTCAAAAAATTCAATCAAATTGGTTAGACATGATCTCCCCCTGACAAAGCCATGCTGACTATTCTTGATTAATGCTTGCCTCTCCAAGTGGAGACTAATTCTGTCCCTCAGAATTTTTTCCAATAATTTCCCTACCGCTGATGTTAGGCTCACTGGCCTGTTATTCCCTGGTTTATCCCCACTACCCTTCTTGAATAATGGCACTACGTTAGCTGTTCTCCAGTCCTCTGGCACCTCCCCTGTGGCCAGAGAGGTTCTGAAAATTTGTGTCAGTGTTCCTGCAATCTCCTCCCATGCCTCACGCAGCAGCCTGGGATACATCTCGTCAGGGCCTAGGGATTTATCCACTTTTAAGCCCACTAAAACCGCTAGAACCTCCTCCCTCTCAATACTAATTTGTTCAAGTATATCACAATCCCCCTGCCTAATTTCTGTGTCTACATCGTCCTTCTCCATAGTGAACACAGATGCAAAATATTCATTTAAAACCTCACTTACATCTTCCGGCTCTACACACAGATTACCACTTTGGTCCCTAATGGGCCCTACTCTTTCCCTGGTTATCCTCTTGCCCTTAATATACTTATAAAACACCTTGGGATTATGCTTTATTTTGCCCGCCAGTGTTTTTTCATGCCCCCTCTTCGCTCCCCTAATTTCTTTTTTAAGTATCCCCCTGCACTTTCTATACTCCTCTAGGGCTTCCACTGTTTTTAGTCCTTTGTATCTGCCAAAAGCCTCTCTTTTTTTCCAAATCCATTCTTGTATATCGCTTGACATCCAGGGTTCCCTGGGTTTGTTGGTCCCACCCTTGACCTTTACGGGAACATGTTGGTGTTGTACTCTCTCTATTTCCTTTCTGAAAGATTCCCACTGCTCTGATGTGGATTTTCCTACAAGTAGCTGATCCCAGTCCACTTTGGCCAGATCCTGCCTTATCATATTAAAATCGGCCTTCCCCCAATTTAGAACCTTTATTTCCGGTCCATCTTTGTCCTTTTCCATGACTACCTTAAATCTCACCAAATTATGGTCACTGTCACCAAAATGCTCTCCTACTGACACTTCTACCACTTGCCCGGCTACATTCCCTAGAATTAGGTCTAGTACCGCAACCTCTCTTGTAGGACTTTCTATATGCTGGCTCAAAAAGCTCTCCTGGATGCACTTTAAGAATTCCGCACCCTCTAAGCCTTTCACACTCTGACTATCCCAGTTAATATTGGGGAAGTTGAAATCCCCTACTATTATTACTGTATTATTTCTACACTTCTCTGAGATTTGCCTACATATCTGTTCCTCTATCTCCCCCTGACTGCTTGAGTAAGGATGTGCAGGAGTAGAGTAGGGAAGGCAGAGTGAGGGGGATGTGATGAGTGGCACACAGGATGAGGTTGAGTGAGTCATTGCAAGAATCCTCCTCAATCACCTTCCCCCAGTGGCCGAAGAGCTCCTCCCAGAGTCACAACGCGGATTGTGCCCACTAAGGGGCACTATGGACATGATCATCACCGTGCGTCAATTAGAATAGAAATGCAGGGAACAGCACCAATGCTGTACATGGCCTTCTTTGATCTCACAAAGGCCTTCGACATTGTCAACCGTGAGGGATTATGGAGTGTCCTCCTCAAATTCGGCTGCCCTCAAAAATTTGTCACCATCTTCCACCTGCTTTACAATGACATGCAAGCCGTGATTCTGACCAATGGTTCCACCACAGACCCAATTCACGTATGGACCGGGGTCAAGCAAGGTTGTGTCATCGTACCAACGTTCTTCTCGATCTTCCTTGCTGCAATGCTCCATCTTACCCTCAATAAGCACCCCGCTGGAGTGGAGCTAATTTACAGAACAAATGGGAAACTGCTCAACCTCCGTCGCCTCCAGTCCAGATCCAAGGTTGTCCCATCCTCTGTTGTCGAATTACAGTATGCAGATGATGCTTGAATCTGCGCTCACTCTGAGGTCAAAATCCAAACCATCATCAAACCTTCACCGAAGCGTACGTAAGACAAAGGTCCTCTACCAACCTGCCCCCGTCACATAGTACTGCCCCCCGATTATCAAAATCCACGACAAGGCCTTGGACAACGTGGACCACTTTCCATACCTCAGGAGCCTACTGTCAACAAGGGCAGACGTCGATGATGAAGTCCAACACCATCTTCAGTGTGCCAGTGCAGCCTTCGGTCGCCTGAGGAAGAGAGTGTTTGAAGACCAGGACCTCAAACCCGGCACTAAGCTCATGGTCTACAGAACAGCAGTGATGCCCACCCTGCTGTATGCCTCACAGGCATGGACCATGTACAGCAAGCACCTCAAAGCACTGGAGAGGTACCACCAATGCTGCCTCCGCAAGATCCTGCAAATCCATTGGCAGGATAGGCGCACCAACATCAGTGTTCTCGCTCAGGCCAACATCCCCAGCATCGAAGCTTTGACCACGCTCGATCAGCTCCGATGGACGAGTCACATCGTCCGCATGCCCGATATGAGACTCCCAAAAGAAGCACTCTGCTCGGAGCTTCAACACGGCAGGAGAGCCCCAGGTGGGCAGAGGAAATGCTTCAAGGACACCCTCAAAGCCTCCTTGAAAAAGTGCAATATCCCCACTGACACCTGGGAATCCCTGGCCCAAGGCTGCACAAAGTGGAGGAGAAGCATCTGGGAAGGCGCCGAACACCTCGAGTCTCTTCGCCGGGAGCAAGCGGAAGCCAAGCGCAAGCAGCGCAAGGAGCACACGTCAACACAAGCACCCCACCCATCCCTTCAACCAACGTCTGCCCCACCTGTGACGGAGACTGTAGGTCCCGCATTGGACTCATCAGTCACCTGAGAACTCATTTTTAATGTGGAAGCAAGTCATCCTTGGTTCCAAAGGACTGCCGAAGAAGAAGACTAACGTTTTGTGATCTACTGAGATCATTGAAACATTTGCGGCACTGCAGCCAGGTCCTCCTGACCACATCCCTGCTTGTGCCCTCCACTGCAATGTGCAACCAGGCTGTGCTGATCTCCTGGGGAGGGCTCTTCTGCCCATGGGAAAGGAAGAGGATCCCCCTGCATGCTGTGACTCCCTCCATAAGCATATGGAGGGAGTCATGGGAGAGCCTGGGTGGAGCCATGCACCTTTGTGCAGTGCTTGTCAGTGTCTGCAGCACCTCAATGCTGTAGAATACTGACAGCACAAATGTCAAAATAAAGTTGGCCATGGTCCCTTTAAGGAAACCGGCAGATGACACATCATCAAATGACGTCACTGTAGTGTATGTACCTTTAAGAGAGAACTACTTTTACAGCTCCTGTATACTGTAGTACCGGCAGTGACCACACCTGTATATAAGCCTTGAGCATGCCTCTGTACCCCCAGTCTTGAGACTACCCTACTCCAGTAAACACCTGTTGATTGTTAAGTTACAGCATCCGTGTAGTTATTGAAAAACATCATACTCTCAGAATCACGGATCTAACAGTGGTGACGAGTGTCGATTCGAATCTACCTGCAACTCTGCATTTCCCTTTGAGGATTCGCTCCGGGAGGGCGGTGGAAGAAAGTCGAGGCCAGAAGCACGGGCGTCGACCGCGAGCAACCGCCCAGTCATCCGGCAGAGAGTGAACATCGCAGGGGAGGCTGTGGAGAGTCGGGCTTGGTTCCCCAGCCATGATTATCAGCAACAGACTGACAACAGGTACAGCGCAGACCCTTCCCGGACAGCGGTGGCTGGAGTCGACCGACAGCAGAGGAAAAGCCGAGCAGCGTCGACGGAGTAAGAGAGAGGGTGAAGTGCACAGGGCGCAGCCGGGGGTTGAAAACTGAGCAACGTCGAGGAAAAACAAAACAGAGAGAGAGAGGGTAAAGCAGCAGCCGGGTTCAGGACCGAGCGGCGGAAACGGGAAAGGCGCACAGAAAAAAAAAAAAAAAAATGCGCAGAGCACAGCCAGGGCTCAAGGGCTGAACAGTGTCCACAGGGAGAAGAAGGGAGAGTGCGGGAGGTGCCATTGAGCCGCGGAGAAGAAGGAAGAGCGCGGGAGACGCCATTTTTAGAAGTCGCAGCGGAGAAGAAGGGCGAGCGCGGAAAGAAAGCAAAGCGCGGGAGACGCCATTTTGTGCCAGTGGAGAAGAAGGGAGAGTGCGGGAGATGCCATTTTTGACAGTTAAATCACACCCAGGGACGCCGAAGAGTGGCAGTATCTCTACGTTCGACAATGAAGTCGAAGATTGGGCGACATATGTGGAACGTATTGAGGTGTACTGCAGGGCGAATGAAGTGCCAGATACTAGGAAAGCACTGGTTTTGTTAAATTCCATGGTGCAAAACCTTATGGGTTACTGCGAAACCTAATAACCCCAGAGAAGGCCGTGAATAAGAATTTCGAGAGCATAGTAGAAATCCTACAGGACCACTTAAACCCCACACCGCTGCTGATAGCAGAAAGATTTAAGTTCCATAAAAGGAACCAACATAAAGACAAAAGCAAGGCTGAGTACTTAACGGAACTGCGCAAGCTATCGAAACACTGCCAGTTTGGAGTGGGACTAGCAGATACGTTAAGGGACAAGTTTGTATGTGGGCTTCAAAGTGAAGGAACCCAGAAACAGCTTCTATCAGAAAAGGATCTTACGCTGGACAAGGCTTTCAGCATGGCAGTATCACACGAAGCAGCCGCAAGGGGCGCTGCAGAGATACAACGGAGACGGCAAGAATATGGCACCAATGAAATGTCCTATGGAACAGGGAAGTGTTATCGCTACGGCAGAACAACACACGACCAGAAGGATTGTTGGTTCAAGGACCAAGTGTGCAGACAGTGTGGAAAAGCAGGACATATAGCAAGAGTCTGCAGGTCTGGGAAGAAAACCAACAGCAAGAAATCTCCACAGGAGAAGGACAAAAAGATACATAAGGTGATGGACAGTAGGTCAGATGAACAGAAAAGTGATACAAACTCCGGAAGCAAGGAGCTTGGTTGTCTGAAACTACATAAGGTAACCAAAATGGAGGATCACCAGACTATCTGGGTTACACTCAAGATAGATGGAGTCCAAGTGAAAATAGAATTGGACACAGGATCAGCCCTAACAGTCATAAACCAAAGGGACTACAAGCGGCTATTTTCACATATACCCTTGAAAGCTACAGAGATTGTCTTGAAGGCGTACACGGGGCAAAAAGTCTACCCCAAAGGAAAAATAAGGGTGAAAGTGATATACAAAGGCCAGGAAATACCTAAAATGGACATATATGTATTGCCAGATGGAGGACCACCACTACTAGGACGTGAATGGATCCAGAAAATACAATTAGATTGGCATTCCATACAGGCACTGAAGGTTGAGGCCAAAAAGGATGACGATGTCACACCTGGACGACTGTCAAAAGTGCTAACTGACGCAAAAGTAGTGTTCCAGAAGGGACTCGGAACACTAAAAGGCATAACAGCAACGATTAAAATAGAAGAAAATGCAAGCCCAAAATTTCTTAAGGCCAGACCAGTGCCTTATGCGATCCGACCAGCCGTCGAAGCAGAGCTGGAAGGGTTGGAACGTGCAGGAGTACTGTCCAAAGTAGACTGGAGTGAGTGGGCTACACCCATCGTTCCTGTAATGAAGAGGTCGTTGAGTAATACGCCTGGGGAACCAAAGAAGGTCCGCATCTGTGGGGATTTTAAGGTGACAGTGAACCCAGTCCTTCACACGGTACAATATCCGCTTCCATGAATTGAGGATATTTTCACCTCACTATCTGGAGGTAAACGCTTCACCAAAATTGATCTAGCCCAGGCGTACTTGCAAATGGAGGTAGAAGAAGCCTCGAAACAATACCTCACGATCAACACTCATGAAGGTCTCTACTAATACAACCGGCTGGTGTTCGGGGTAGCATTGGCTCCGGCTATTTGGCAAAGGGCGATGGATCAAGTCCTGCAAGGGATTCCAGGGACCCAGTGTTATTTGGACGACATCCTGGTCACGGGCGAAAATGACAGTGATCACCTCGCCAACCTGGAGAAGGTGCTGACTAGATTAAAGGAATATGGGCTACGAGATAATCGCCACAAGTGCGAATTTTTCCAGAGGCAGACCTCGTATTGTGGCCACGTTATCGATGAAGAGGGGTTACATAAGTCTCCTGAAAAGATTGAGGCAGTAGTCAAGGTTCCAGCACCGGAAAATGTGTCACAACTGAGGTTGTTCCTCGGGCTGGTGAACTACTACCATAAGTTCTTACCAAATTTGTCTAAAGTATTACACCCACTGAACAACCTACTGCAAACAGGGGTACCATGGAAGTGGAATGACGAACGCAAACGAGCTTTCCAGAAGTGCAAAGAATTGATCACATCAAAAAGGTGTTGGCCCATTTCAACCCAGCACTACCAATTCATTTGGCATGTGATGCATCACCCTATGGTATTGGAGCGGTGCTGTTGCACAAATTCCCAGACGGGTTGGAGAGGCCAGTAGCCTTTGCGTCTCGGTCACTAACCTCAGCCGAGCGCAACTATGCCCAGACTGACAGGGCTCAGCCGAGTATGGGGACTAAAAAAATTCAACCACTATCTGCATGGGCAGAAGTTCACCTTGCTGACTGACTACCAATTACTTGTCTCCAACTTTAATCCAAAGAAGGGCGTTCCGGTGATGACTGCACAACGATTATAAAGATGGTCCCTTTTTCTAGCGGCGAACCAATATGAAATAGAATACAAAGGCACGAAACAGCATGGGAACGCTGATGGGCTATCACGCCTGCCACTGCCTACTGTGGAGGAAGCACCAGCAGTGGACCCTATCGAGATATTTTATTCGTCAATAATTGAACAATTGCCAGTAACTAACGCGGATATAGAGAAGGAGACCCGCAATGATCCGACGCTGTCTCGGGTATATGATTTGATGGTGAGGGGATGGCCAACACATGGTGACTCACTGTTGCCAGCATTCTCATCCAGAAGAGAACAGCTGTCAGTATGCCAGGGGACAGTGATGTGTGGATCCAGAGTGGTGATTCCACCCAAGTTAAGGGAGAGAGTGCTAAATGAGCTTCATGAAGGTCATCTGAGAGGGGTGAAAATGAAAAGCCTTGCTAGGGCTTATGTGTGGTGGCCGGGAATCGATCAACAAATCGGGGACCTAACCAAGAGCTGCTCAGGATGCCAGAAGGTCCAAAATGCACCACCACATGACCCTCTACACCCATGGGAGTGGCCCTCCTCTCCAAGGCAACGGGTGCATATTGATTTTGCTGGTCCATTCATGGACTCAATGTTCTTAATAGCAGTGGATGCTCACTCGAAATGGCCTGAGGTGATAAAAATGTCCTCAACCACTACAGAGAAAACGATTGCAGTCCTACAGACCATATTTGCCAGGAACGGCTTGCCAGAGCAGATTTGCTCTGATAATGGACCACAGTTTGTTTCCGAAGAGTTTCGGAAATTTATGAGAAGGAATGGGGTAAGGCATTACACATCCGCCCCGTATCATCCAGCCACAAATGGATTGGCTGAGAGGTTCGTACAAACCTTTAAAAAGGCGATAAAGGCCATGTGCGACGATGAAATTCCACTACAGCATTAGGTGGACAATTTCTTATTAGCCTACAGAAATGCGACACATACAGTTACCAACCAGAACCCGGCCATGATGTTCTTAAACCGAAGGTTGAGATCTTGTCTGGATTTGCTCAGACCAAATGTGCGAAGAAATGTGGAGGATAAACAATTTCAGCACATCAATGAGAAGCCGACAAGGAGCTTCAATGTAGGACAACCAGTCTTGGCCCGTGACTTACATAGATACACAGATACATAGAAGATAGGAGCAGGAGTAGGCCATTCGGCCCTTCGAGCCTGCTCCGCCATTCAATGAGATCATGGCTGATCATCCAAATTCAGTACCCGGTCCCTGCCTTCTCCCCATATCCCTTGATCTCTTTAGCCTTAAGAAATATATCCAACTCTTTCTTGAATATACTTAATGAACTGGCCTCCACCGCCCTCTGTGGCAGAGAATTCCACAGGTTCACCACTCTCTGGGTGAAGAAATTCCTCCTCATTTCAGTCCTAAATGGCTTACCCCTTATCCTTAGACTATGACCCCTGGTTCTGGACTCCCCGGCCATCAGAAACATCCTTCCTGCATCTAGTCTGTCCAGGCCTGACAGAATTTTATAGGT
Source organism: Somniosus microcephalus (assembly GCF_052327205.1). Lineage (NCBI taxonomy): Eukaryota > Metazoa > Chordata > Chondrichthyes > Squaliformes > Somniosidae > Somniosus > Somniosus microcephalus. The sequence goes on from NC_141012.1 coordinate 24,307,509, forward strand.
TTCGATGAGATCCCCTCTCAATCTTCTAAACTCCAGTGAGTATAAGCCCAATCGACACAATCTCTCCTCATACGTCATTCCTGCCATCCCAGGTATCAGCCTGGTGAATCTTCGCTGCACTCCTTCCACGGCAAGAACGTCCTTCCTCAGGTAAGGCGACCAAAACTGCACACAATACTCAAGGTGTGGTCTCACCAAGGCCCTGTACAACTGCAGCAAGACATCCTTGTTCTTGTACTCGAACCCTCTTGCTACGAAGGCCAACATACCATTTGCCTTCTTAACCGCCTGCTGCACCTGCATGCTTACCTTCAGCGACTGGTGTACAAGAACACCCAGGTCTCTTTGCACTTCCCCTTCTCCCAATCTATTACCATTCAAATAATAATCTGCCTTCCTGTTTTTGCCACCAAAGTGGATAACCTCACATTTATCCACATTATAGTGCATTTGCCATGTTTCTGCCCAATCACCCAACCTGTCCAAATCGTGCTGGAGTTTCACGACATCCTCCTCACAGCATATCCTCCCCCCCAGCTTTGTGTCATCTGCAAATTTGTAGATATTACATCCAATTCCCTCGTCCAGATCATTAATATATATTGTGAACAGCTGGGGTCTTAGGACCGATCCTTGCGGTACCCCACTAGTCACTGCCTGCCACTCAGAAAATGACCCGTTTATTCCAACTCTTTGCTTTCTGTCCGCCAACCAGTTCTCTATCCAAGTCAATACCTTGCCCCCAATCCCATGTGCCTTAATTTTGCACGCTAATCTCTTATGCGGGACCTTATCGAAAGCCTTCTGAAAGTCCAAATACACCACATCCACTGGTTCTCCCTTATCTATTTTACCAGTTACATCCTCAAAAAATTCCAGTAGATTAGTCAAGCATGATTTACCTTTTGTAAATCCATGTTGACTTTGTCCGATCCAGTCACTGCTTTCCAAGTGCTCTGCTATTACATCTTTTATAATGGACTCTAGCATTTTCCCCACTACCGATGTCAAGCTTACCGGTCTTTAATTCCCCGCCTTTTCTCTACCACCTTTTTTTAATAGTGGGGTAACATTAGCTACCCGCCAATCCATGGGTACCGTTCCAGAGTCTATTGAGTTCTGGAAGATGACCAGCAATGCATCTACTATTTCTAGGGCCACTTCCTTAAGTACCCTGGGATGTAGATTATCAGGCCCTGGGGATTTATCGGCCTTCAGTCCCATCAATTTTCCTAACACCATTTCCCTACAAATACTGATTTCTTTCAGTTCCACCCTTTCATCAGACCCTATGTTCCCCGGCATCTCTGGGAAGTTATTTGTGTCCTCCTTTGTGAAGACAGTACCAAAATATGTATTTAGTTGGTGTGGTGATTATTTCCTATGTTTAATAAGAAGTATTGTGATTGGTGAATGGGGTGGTTGTTCTCTGTGTTAGTAAGAAGTATTGTAATTGGTTGTTTGTTTCTACCTTGAGATATATGCTGTAAACTCATTGGTAGTGGATGTCAGGTGATTTGTGGTGGCCATCTTAAATTCAGTTCTCTCCAGCCATGGTTGGAGACTGGTGTTGAAAGATGTGCTACTGGATTTTTAAAGTTAATAAAGCCTAGATTAGAAAGGCAAATCTATTCTTTATTTCAATTTATTAACTTTTTATCAGAATGGAGCGATATCTTCAACTGGAACGATTCAATGCTGACCCTAATTCTGCAGGAGTGGATGATAAATGGAAACATTGGTATTGTACATTTACAAACTTTTTGGGTGTGTTGGAACAAGAGTCTCTGAATAAGCTGAATATGCTGATCAACTACATTGCTCTGGATGTGTATAAGTATATTTTGGACTGTAAAACTTACGAATTGGCTATTTCTACATTGGAGAAGATTTTTGTTAAACCAAAGAATGAGGTATTTGCACGTTATCTTCTATCTGCCCGTAGGCAGCAGGTGGGAGAATCTTTGGATCCTTATTTACAAGCACTTCGGCACCTTAGTGCTAACTGTAATTATAAAGCCGTGACGGCCGAAGAATATAAGGAAGAATCGGTATGGGATGCTTTTATTAATGGACTACTGTCTAGATCAATTCGTCAGCGGTTGTTAGAAAATAAGACTTTTGATTTCAAGAGTGCTTTTGAGCAAGCTTCTACATTTGATACGGCTCAGAGAAGTTCGGATTCTTATGCTTTTTCTAATCGGCCTGCGACTGTGGTTTCGGCAGTTCCGGACGAAAAGGAATTAGGTGGACTTAATGGGAGTGGTTTACTAGATTCTGAAACAGTTTCTACTTCGGCGGCTGTTGCCTCTAGGATTCAGAAGTGTTATTTTTGTGGGAACATCCGGCATCCTCGTTTAAAGTGTCCTGCCCGGGAGGCTGTGTGTAGTAAATGCGGCAAGAGAGGTCATTATGCACGTGTTTGTAAATCATTAGGTTCAATTACCTCCTCTTCTGCAACTATTCAACCTGTAGAGAGGGCGTTTATTGCATCAATTTCTGCTGCATTTGCTCATGGCCTAAACAAAGCTATAGTTATGGCCCAAGTTAATGGGTTAGAAGTGAAGGCTCTCATAGATACGGGCAGTACCGAGAGTTTTATAAGTCTTCAGTTTGCGAAGGAAAAGTGTTTGAAAATCTTGCCTGTTACTTATCAGGTGTGTATGGCTCAGACGACCCTTACTTCACAAGTAGCTGGTTGTTGCCTTGTGAAATTGATTCTTCTAGGTAATACGTATATTGATATACGCCTATCTGTTTTGCCTAATCTTTGTGTGGATATTTTGATTGGTCATGATGTGCTTAAATTACACGAGTCTCTCAGTCTTTCATTTGGAGGGACTAAGCCACCCTTATCCATTTATGGATTAGCTTCTTTATCCATTTCTCCATTATCACTTTTTTCCAATTTGATGCTGGATTGTAAGCCAATTGCTACCAAGTCAAGAAGGTATAGCAGTCAGGATAGAGAATTTATTAATTCTGAAGTCCAACATCTTTTATTGGAAGGTATCATTGAACCTAGTTGTTCGCCTTGGCGGGCTCAGGTAGTTGTCACCACTAACGAGAGGCATAAGAAATGAATGGTGATAGACTACTCTCAAACTATTAATAGGTATACTCAATTAGATGCGTACCCTTTGCCTAAGATTGATGAGCTTATCAACAAAGTATCTCAGTATAAGTTTTTTAGCACTATTGATTTAAAGAGTGCTTATCATCAGATTCCTATTGTTAAGAGGGATCAACCATATACAGCCTTTGAGGCTGGTGGAAAGCTGTATCAGTTTTGACGAATACCATTTGGTGTTACTAATGGTGTTGCTTGTTTTCAATGGGCAATGGATGCTTTTATAAGTGATAACTCTCGCTCTGACACCTTTTCATATTTAGATGATATCACAGTGTGTGGTAAATCAAGGGTGGAGCATGATTCTAATTTAGAAAGATTCCTTCAAGCTGCGGAAAAAGTTGGTTTAACTTTTAATAAAGAGAAGTGTATCTTTTCGACTACTGAGGTAAATCTACTGGGGTATATTATCTCGGGAAATAAGATTAAACCAGATCCAGAACGTCTGCGACCATTGATCGATTTACCTTATCCTACTAATTCTAAGGCTTTGCAACGAGTTGTTGGACTGTTTTCTTACTATTCTAATTGGATTGCAAACTTTTCGCAGAAGATCCGGCCCCTTATACGGGTTACGACATATCCTCTATCATGGGAGGCCAGGACATGTTTTGATAAATTTAAAAAGGATATCCTAGGAGCAGTTGTGCATTCTATTGATGAGCAGGTTCCCTTTGTGATTGAGACGGATGCTTCTGATTTTGCAATTGGGGCTACTCTGAACCAAAATGGAAGACCTGTGGCCTTTTTCTCACGTACTTTGAACAATAGTGAAAAAAGACATTCTTCAATAGAGAAAGAGGCATATGCAATAGTAGAAGCACTGCGTAAATGGAGACATTATTTATCGGGGCGACATTTCACGTTGGTAACCGATCCAAAATCTGTGTCCTTTATGTTTGATGTTAAACATTTTGGAAAGATCAAAAATGATAAAATAATGAGGTGGAGGATTGAGTTGGCATGTTACCATTTTGATATAGTTTATCGTCCGGGGAGGGATAATGTTGCTGCTGATGCACTGTCGAGGGCTTATTGTTCTGTGATTCACGGAGATACGCTTATTAATCTTCACAATGCCTTATGTCATCCTGGGGTTACGAGGATGATACACTTCGTACGCAGTAAGAATTTGCCCTTTTCAGTTGAAGACGTCAAGCGGATGACTTCATCATGTTCTATCTGTGCTTGGTGTAAACCGAATTTCTTTAAGCCTCAACGAGCTCACCTTATAAAGGCTACTTCTCCTTTTGAACGTCTGAACGTTGATTTTAAGGGGCCTCTTCCTTCAACGACTCAAAATCGACACATATTTACTGTTGTGGATGAGTTTTCAAGGTTTCCTTTTGCTTTTCCTTGCGCAGATGTATCAGCTGCTACAGTTATCAAATGTCTGACTCAACTTTTTGTCATCTTTGGGATGCCTGCGTATATCCATTCGGATCAGGGAAGTTCTTTTATGGCTTCCCAGTTGAAGGAATACCTTCAGAGTCGGGGAATTTCTACTAGTAGAACTACCCCGTATAACCCCCAGGGTAATGGACAGTGCGAACGATACAATGGGGTGATCTGGAAGGCAGTTATGTTGGCTTTGACATCCGGGAACCTTAAGAATACACAGTGGGAAATGGTACTGCCTGATGCCCTGCATTCCATTAGATCATTGCTTTCAACAGCTACTAATGTGACCCCCCATGAAAGGCTCTTTAATTACCCGCGGAGATCTACTACGGGATATTCGGTACCTTCATGGCTTACTATGCAGGGACCTGTGCTGCTTCGACGCCATGTTAGATTGTCAAAATATGATCCTTTAGTGGAGGAGGTGGAGCTGTTGGAGGCAAATTCCCAATATGCTCATATTCGATTCCAAGATGGGAAAGAAAGTACTGTTTCAATTAAAGACTTGGCTCCTTGTGGTGGCCAGCCCTCTTCCGAGGATACTAATAATAGTCATGATTCAGATAATGTGGATGTTGTTATAGATACTACGAATATTTCCAATCCTATTGCAGATAATTATACTTCTATTAGTCAGCCTTTGATGGATGTTCATGACCATCCTAGTTTATTTCCTGATGGGATTTCCAATCCGGAAACCGTTGATAATCGGGATATGGATAGCCTTCCTGCAGAAGATACTTCGGTGTCTCCAGGTGTGGGAGGGCAAGGAATTTCACCAAGGTTAAGAAGGTCGACACGAACAAGATATCTGGTCGACCGATTGAAAATGGACTTTTAAATTGATAGTAATGTTTTAAAATTGTTGAAATATTATATTTGTATTTTAGTTGTAAATAAATTAATTATAAATTGTAAAGGTTATTTTAGGTTGGAGCATGTTTTAAAAGGAGAGGTGAATGTGGTGATTATTTCCTATGTTTAATAAGAAGTATTGTGATTGGTGAATGGGGTGGTTGTTCTCTGTGTTAGTAAGAAGTATTGTAATTGGTTGTTTGTTTCTACCTTGAGATATATGCTGTAAACTCATTGGTAGTGGATGTCAGGTGATTTGTGGTGGCCATCTTAAATTCAGTTCTCTCCAGTCATGGTTGGAGACTGGTGTTGAAAGATGTGCTACTGGATTTTTAAAGTTAATAAAGCCTAGATTAGAAAGGCAAATCTATTCTTTATTTCAGTTGGTCTGCCATTTCTTTGTTCCCCATTATAAATTCCCCCGATTCTGACTGCAAGGGACCTATGCTTGACCTCACCAATCTTTTTCTCTTCACATATCTATAAAAGCTTATACAGTCAGTTTTTATGTTCTCTGCAAGCTTACTCTCATATTCTATTTTCCCTTTCTTAATTAATCCCTTTGTCCTCCTTTGTTGAATCCTAAACTGCTCCCAATCCTCAGGATTATTGCTTTTTCTGGCCAATTTATATGCCCTCTCCTTGGACCTTATGCTATCCCTAATTTCCCTTGTTAGCCATGGTTGGGTCACGTTTTTTGTTTTATTTTTATGCCAAACTGGGATGAACAAATTCTGTAGTTCATCCATTCGGTCTTTGAATGTTTGCCATTGCCTATCCACCATCAACCCTTTGAGTGCCATTCCCCAATCAATCCTACCCAACTCGCTCCTCAGACCATCATAGTTTCCTTTATTTAAATTGAGGACCCTAGTCTCCGAGTCAACTACTTCATTCTCCATCTTAATGAAGAATTCGATCATATTATGATCGCTCCGACCCAAGGGGCCTCTTACAACAAGATTGCTAATTAATCCTTTCTCTTTACATAATACCCAGTCTAAGATGGCCTGATCTCTGGTTGGTTCCTCGACGTATTGGTCCAGGAAACCATCCCGTAAACACTCCAGGAATTCCTCCTCCACAGCATTGTTTCTCATTTGGTTGGCCCAATCTATATGTAGATTAAAGTCACCCATGATGACTGCTGTGCCCTTATTGCATGCTTCTTTAATTTCTCTTTTAATGCCATCCCCAACCTCCGCCTTACTGCTTGGAGGTCTATAAACCACTCCCACTAACGTTTTTTTCCCCTTAGTATTTCTCAATTCTACCCATACAGATTCCAGCTCATCAGAGCTAATATCCTTCATTACAATTGTGTTAATCCCTTCTTTAACCAGTAATGCTACCCCACCTCCCTTTCCTTTTTGCCTATCTTTCCTGAATATCGAATACCCCTGGATGTTGAGTTCCCAGTCCTGGCCTTCCTTGAGCCATGTTTCTGTAATCCCAACCAAATCGTATTTGTTTACTTCTATTTGCGCAGCCAATTCATCCACCTTATTACAAATGCTCCTCGCATTAAGACACAAAGCCTTCAGGCTTGTTTTTTTAATGCTCTTAGACCTTTTAGACCGAACAGAGAAATGGCAACCCGGAACGATATGCACAAGGCAGGGGCCATTAATGTACACAGTGGATGTCGGGGAGAGCATTGTGAGACGCCACGTTGATCAGATCTTAGCGTCACAGGAACGAGTCAACCCCATGTCTCGCGTACCTGGGGATGAACCCAACATACCGGTAGCATCTACCTCAGAAACAGTAGCAGTGGAAACCGATGAACTAACCGACGAAAAGGGGCCAGAATTGCCTCCGCACCAAGAACAAGAACCTCAGGAAAGGCGCTATCCCGAAAGAATCAGGAAGCCGCCCCAAAGACTGAATCTTTAAATGGACTATTGTTGTTTAATGTGCATGTTAAAGTGTTAATTGTTATTTGAATATTATGGGTACTGCTAATCTAAAAGGGGAGGAATTGTAGTGTATGTACCTTTAAGAGAGAACTACTTTTACAGCTCCTGTATACTGTAGTACCGGCAGTGACCACACCTGTATATAAGCCTTGAGCATGCCTCTGTACCCCCAGTCTTGAGACTACCCTACTCCAGTAAACACCTGTTGATTGTTAAGTTACAGCATCCGTGTAGTTATTGAAAAACATCATACTCTCAGAATCACGGATCTAACAGTCACCAGACCCAAATAACAACAGAAAATACTGGAAAAACACAGCAGGCCAGGCAACATCCGTGGAGAGAGAAACAGAGTCAACGTTTCGGGTCGAAACCCTTCGTCAGGACTGAAAAAACACAGGAAATGAAACAGATTAAAAGGCCAGTTTGTGGGGCTGGGAAATGGCGATGAGGGAAACTGAAAGCCCACTTCCTCTAGTTGGCTGGGAAATGAGCTGGGCGGGCTTAACAAGCCCAATCAGGGGAGAGTCATTTCAAAGGCCGCGATGGAGACAGCAGCGGGGTTGGGACCCGTCACCGATGTCGCCCACCACAAACCTGCTGAGGTTAGTAAAATCGCGGCCCAAGTGTTGGCTTGAGGTATTTACAATTGTTTTCTTCTGGAGTTTAACTCTCAAATGGACAGAGGCGATACAATGGTACATAATTTCTCTCAAGTCCAAGCCATTCATGTAGAATATGAAAGGTTGATATATCTTGTTGAAATGAAAAGTTAAAAGTAAACAGTGATGGAAAGGCATAATCTAGGGCCATAAAACACAGGTAAGCAAGGTCTGCTGACGAAGCAGTTTGATGGTTAGTGATTGCTGTAATCCTTTCTCAAAGCAAGACGTAACATAGTCCATTACTCCCTCAATTAGCCTGAACCTGATGAAATTGAGCAAACTTATTTCAAAAAGGGATTCCAAAGTCTGTCTGGGTTAATGTCAGTAAATTCTGAAAATTATTCACTACACAGTCTTATTAAAGCAGTGCCATACATCAGCAGCTGGGGATTTAGATGTGACCACTGAAAATCTTGAAAGAGAGTCATCTACAAAGAGGTGTGTTGCATGATAGATGCAGTATGTGTTAAACAGGGGGAGGAGTTCAGCACTGGCAGCACTTTATCTTCCCTGCACTGCTTTGATGATTGGATGTCTCTGTCTGACTGCCTGTATTGTCTGCAATGCGCAGAGCACAAAGCAGACCGAGTCAGACAGAAGAACCAGAGAAAAGATCTCCATTTTAAAATTCTGCTATAGAAGCTTAATTGTCTCTATAAATCTCAGAATCAAGAAATAGCAATCTGTAGATAAACCAGAAATCATGTAAAAAAAATGACATTCTACACAGATGAGTGCATTGCTGTTAGACAAGAGACACGCCTATGGATGTTTGTGGCAGCGTTTGTGATGTGTATTTAGTGGAAAGGCACTTACCTCCTGGATCCAACAGTCCTCGCCTCCCTTTAGCCGCCAGGTTTCCTGAGGCCCGGGAAACCCAGCTGGCCAGGGTTAAATTTAAAATGGTGGCTAAATGCGAGGCTCACCCCCCCTCATTATAATATTAAAATTGCCAACCCCCTCCTGTGAGTGGGTTGGTTGCCCGCCCCCACCCTGCTTCCGTTAAAACCGGAAGTGGGTGGGTTGGGGTTTTTAACATTTTAACATCCTACCTGACCCCAACCCGCTCATTATTGGGGGTTAAAATTCCTCCTAGCATTTTTGATTGAGGGAGGAATGATGGCCTGCTCTACTTCAAATATTGTCATGGGACTTATGTCCACCTGAGCTGGCAGGCAGCTCAACATCTCATCTGAAGGACAAAGCTGGGATAATGAAGCACACTAGTCATAAGTTTAGAGCTCACAGAAGTGTCAAAGGTCAAAGACAAAGAAGAACTTAGAATACTTCCTTGATTGTTGCATCTTGTGTAACACAAAGTTGCAATGTAACATTCTTGTTGAGACAAAAATATAGAGAAACATTGCAAGTGTTCGAAGTACACGAGATAAAAAAAAATCAGCTTATTGCTTTGGGTGCAGATCTTTCAATAGGACTGGAAACTGGGAGATAAGTGAGCACTGTTATAGGTCTGAACAAAATTCGGGGTGGGGAAGGGAAAGAATGACAACTGGGAAGAGTTAAGGGTCAGATGCATTCTTATTGACTGGTCAGTACAAACGGTGGAAGTGACAAGAGGATAAAGAGTGGCCCGAGAGCGGACCTGAATTAAAGCAGCGGCGAGGCTCCGATTCAAAGACAACAGAAAAATCAGAGTGATGTTACAGGAGAGCAGGTAGGTGATTGGTTGGTGAATAGTACAGCTTTTTTTTTTGCTCTCTAATTTAGGGAAGGTGATTAAATTAAGAGTGGAGAAACTGTAACTTGCTAGTACTTAATAAATTAATAACTTAAACTAGATTAAATAATCAAACAATAAAATGAAAATATCAATTGAATAAAAGCTTTATCTAATTAATTAATAATAAAACAAGGTTAGAGATGGCAGGGCAGGTGGTGTGTCGTAACTGCAGCATGTGAGAGTTTGTGGAGAGCATCGTGATCCCGAGCAACCACATCTGCAGTAAGTGTCTGCAACTCGAGGAACTTTGGCTCAGAATTGTTGAGTTGGAGTATGAGCTGCAGACATTGCGATGCATCAGGGAGGGGAGAGTTACCTGGATACTTTGTCCCAGGAGGCATTCACACCCTTTCGGTTAAGTAGTACTTTAGAGTTTGTCAGTGGTCAGGGACAGGAGGGTGTGACTGCGAGTCAGGAAGGTATGGGGGTGCAGGATGTAGTGATGGAGGAGCCTCAGCCCTGGACATTGTCCAACGGGTACGAGATACTTGCTACCTGTATGAATGAGGAAAAGGACTGCACGGAGGATGGGCAAACTGACCATGGCACTGTGATACAGGGGGCCATCCAAGTGGGGGAGAAGGAAGGAATGTGATAGTGATAGGGGACAGTATAGTCAGGGGGATAGATACTGTTCTCTGCAGCTGTGAAAGAGAGTCCCAAAGGCTGGGTTGCCTGCTCGGTGCCAGGGTTAAGGATATCTCCTCGCGGCTGGAGAAGAACTTGGAGAGAGAAGGGAAGGATCCAGTTGTCATGGTCCATGTAGGAACCAACAACATAGGTAGAACTAAGAATGAGGTTCTGCTGAGGGAGTTTGAGGAGCTAGTGTCTAAATTAATAAGCAGAACCCCAAGGGTAATAATCTCTAGATTACTACCTGAGCCACGCGCATATTGGCATAGAGTCAAGCGGATCAGAGAGTTAAATCCGTGGCTCAAAGAGTGGTGTGAGAAGAAGGGGTTTCAATTCATGAGGCACTGGCACCAGTACTGGGGAAAGAGGGAACTGTTCCATCAGGACGGGCTCCACTTAAACCGGGCTGGGACCAGTGTCCTGGTAAATTGAATAACTAGGGCTGTAGATAGGGCTTTAAACTAAAAAAGTGGGGGGGGTGGTGGTGGGAGGGGTCAGGTGAGGGGAAGTTTTGAAATCTAAAGAGAAAGGTCAAGGTAATAGAGCAGTGTAGCGATTTGGGTAAAATAAGCAGAGTAGCAGAGTGTGACAGGAAGGGACAGAAAGTTTATCAGTAGCAGTGCAGCAGAGAATAAGGTCAAAGCAGGGAATAATGTTAAAAAAAAATTAATTAAAAGGCTCTTTATCTGAATGCACAAAGCATTCGTAACAAGATAGATGACCTAATGGCACAAATAGAGATAAATGGGTTTGATTTAATAGCCATTACAGAGATGTGGTTGCAAGGTGACCAAAGTTGGGAACTAAATGTTCCAGGGTACTTGACATTTCGAAAAGACAGGCAGAATGTGTTGTGTATGTACCTTTAAGAGAGAACTGCTTTTATACTGTAGTACCGGCAGTGACCACACCTGTATATAAAGCCGTAGCAGGCTTCTGTACTTTCAGTTCCAGCATACCCTCTGTTCAGTAAACACCTGTTATTACCGTTCTCCTGCAGTCCGTGTGTTATTGATACGCAGACACTACAGTGGCGACGAGGAGGTTCAAACCCACCTGCAGTACTGCATCACCTCACGGGGATCCATCCCTGAAAAGAAGCTTCTTGGAGGTCGAAGGCAGAGCAACGGGCGTCGACCGTGGGCAACCGCCCAGTGATCCATCGGAGTTCAGAGAATCGCAGGGGAAGCTGTGGAGAGCTGGGCTTGGTTCTCTAGTCAAGGTGTCCCAGCAAATTGGGCTGGTAGCAGGTAGTGCGCTGACCCTTCCCGGACTGCAGCGGGCTAGAGCTCGATCGAGCAGCTCTGCAAGGGGGCCGAGCAGCGTTGTCGGGAAGAAAAAGAGAGAGAGAGGGTGGAGCGCACAGGGCGCGGCCGGTACTCAAGAGTCGGGCAGCATTAAAGAAAATAAAAAAGGGGAAGGAAAAGAGACGCGCAGTGGACAGCGTCGAAGAAGAATAAAACTAAGAAAATTAATTAACAAAAGAGAGACGCGCAGAAAGCCGTGGGGCGCCGCCATTACTAGTTAGAACGCTAGGAGCAGCATTGGCAGCAGGGGGAAGAAGGAAAAGCGTGGGAGGTGCCATTTTAATCCATTGGGGAAGAAGGAAAAGCGCGGGAGGCGCCATTTTAAACCACCCAAGATGCCGAAGAGTGGCAGCATCACTGCTTTCGACAACGAAATAGAAGACTGGAGCACGTATGTGGAAAGAATTGAAGTGTACTGCAAGGCAAAGGAGGTGGCCAATGAAAAGAAGGCGTCGGTATTATTGAATTTGATGGGCGCGAGAACGCACGGCCTATTGCGGAATTTAATTACTCCAGCTAAACCAATGGAGAAAAGCTTTGAAGAGATTGTCAATATCTTACAGGAACATCTAAATCCTACACCGCTGCTGATAGCAGAAAGATTCAAGTTCCATAAAAGAAACCAGCACAAAGACGACAGTAATGCTGACTATCTTACAGAACTACGCAAGTTATCGAAACACTGCCAGTTCGGAGCAGGACTGGCAGATACCTTAAGGGATAAGTTTGTCTGCGGGCTCCAGAGTGAAGGAACCCAGAAATGATTACTTTTGGAAAAGGACCTTACGCTAGACAAGGCTTTCAGCGTTGCAGTATCCTACGAAGCAGCAGCACGGGGAGCTGCGGAAATACAACAGAAACCGCAAGAATATAGCACCAATGAAATGGCATATGGAGCAGAAAAGTGCTATCACTGCGGCAGAACAACCCATGACCAGAAGGATTGCTGGTTTAAGGACAAAGTATGCAGGCAATGTTGAAAAGTAGGACATATAGCACGAGTCTGCAGGTCGGGAAAGAAAACCAACATTAAAAGAACTACTTAGGAAAAGTACAAGAAAGTACAAAAGATGACAGACAGTAGTTCAGAAGATCAGAAGAGTGATAATGACTCTGGGAGCAGGAGACTAAGTTGTCTAAAGCTACACAACGTGATCGCAAAGGAGGATCACCGAACCATTTGGGTCACCCTCATGATAGCAGGGTCCCAAGTAAAGATGGAATTGGACACAGGATCAGCCCTAACAGTCATGAATCGACGAGACTACGAGCGGCTATTCTCACACATACCCTTGAAGGACACGTCCATTGTCTTGAAGACATATACAGGGCAAAAAGTCTACCCCAGAGGAAAAATAAGGGTGCCCGTTAAATACAATGGCAAGGAAACACAGAAACTGTATCTATATATACTACAAGATGGAGGACCACCATTATTGGGACGTGAATGGATCCGAAAAATACAATTGGATTGGCATTCCATTCAGGCGCTAACTGTGGCTGACAAAAAGGATGACGACGTCATACCTGGACGACTGTCAAAAATTCTAACTGACACAAAAGAGGTGTTCCAGCAAGGACTTGGGACTCTAAAAGGCATAACGGCAACGACAAAAATTGAAGATAACGCAAACCCAAAATTTTTTAAGGCCAGACCGGTACCGTATGTGATCCGCCCAGCCGTCGAAGCAGAGCTGGAGAGTCTGGAGCATTTGGGTGTGCTGTCCAAGGTGGACTGGAGCGAGTGGGCCACACCCATCATTCCTGTAATGAAGAAATCATTGAGCAGCACGCCTGGGGATCCGAAAAAGGTTCGCATCTGTGGGGACTTTAAGGTAACTGTGAACCCAGTCCTTCACACAGTACAATATCCACTTCCGCGGATAGAAGATATTTTCGCCTCACTATCTGGAGGGAAACGCTTTACAAAGATTGATCTGGCCCAAGCGTATCTACAAATGGAGGTAGAAGAAGCATCTAGAAAATACCTCACGATAAACACTCACAAAGGTCTTTACCAGTACAACCGACTGGTATTCGGGCTAGCATCAGCTCCGGCTATTTGGCAGAGGGCGATGGAACAAGTCCTGCAAGGGATCCCGGTGACCCAGTGTTATTTGGACGACATCCTGGTTATGGGCGAAAATTACAGTGAACACCTTGCCAACCTGGAGCAGGTGCTCACTAGATTACAAGAATATGGGCTACGAGCCAACCGCCCCAAATGCGAGTTTTTCAGGAAACAAATCTCGTATTGTGGCCATGTGATTGATGAAGAGGGGTTACATAAGTCCCCAGACAAGATTGAGGTAGTAGTCAAGGCTCCAGCACCGGAAAATGTGTCGCAACTGAGGTCGTTCCTCGGGTTGGTGAACTACTACCATAAGTTCTTGCCAAATTTGTCTACAATACTGCACCCACTGAACGCCCTGCTGCAAACTGGAGTAGCATGGAAATGGAGTGATGAGTGTAAGCGTGCCTTTCAGAAATGTAAATGCCTAATCACTTCAAAAGAAGTATTGGCCCACTACAATCCAACACTATCGATTCGGTTGGCATGTGATGCGTCTCCCTACAGCATTGGAGCGGTGCTGTTGCACAAATTCCTTGATGGTTCAGAGAGGCCAATAGCCTTTGCGTCACGCTCGTTAACCTCAGCCGAGCGTAACTACGCCCAGATTGAAAGGGAGGCCCTCAGCCTGGTGTGGGGGGTGAAGAAGTTCAATCACTCTCTGCACGGGCAGAAATTCACCTTACTGACTGATCACCAGCCTCTTGTCTCCATTTTTAACCCAAAGAAGGGTGTTCCGGTGATGACGGCGCAACGGCTGCAAAGATGGTCCCTTTTTCTAGGGGCACATCAATACGACATAGAGTATAAGGGCACGAAACAGCATGGAAACGCTGATGGGCTGTCGCGCCTGCCGCTGCCTACGGTGGAGGAAGCACCTGCAGTGTACCCTGTTGAGATATTCCATTCGACCATAGTCGAATGTCTACCTGTTACAAACTCAAGTATAGAGAGGGAAACCCGAAATGACCCGACACTCTCTCGGGTCTATGATTTGACGGTGAAGGGATGGCCAGCACATAGCGACTCACTGTTGCCAGCATTCTCGCCAAGGAGAGAACAGCTGTCAGTGTGCCGGGGGACCTTGATGTGTGGATCCTGAGTGGTAATTCCACCCAAGTTGAGAGATAGAGTGCTCAATGAGCTTCATGAGGGTCATCTGGGAGTGGTAAAAATGAAGAGCCTAGCCAGGGCGTTTGTGTGGTGGCCGGGAATCGATAAAGAAATCGAGGAAATGACCAAGAGATGCACAGGATGCCAGAAAGTCCAAAACGCTCCACCACAGGCCCCGCTACACCCATGGGAGTGGCCCTCATCTCCATGGCAATGGGTACACATTGATTTTGCTGGTCCATTTATGGACTCAATGTTTTTAATCGCCGTGGATGCACATTCGAAATGGCCAGAGGTCATCAAAATGTCCTCCACCACCACGGAGAAAACTATTGCAGTCCTACAGACCATCTTCGCCAGGAATGGCTTGCCAGAACAGATTTGCTCCGACAATGGACCACCGTTTGTGTCTGAGGATTTCCGGAGGTTTTTGAGGAATAATGGGGTAAAGCATTACACATCCGCCCCATATCATCCAGCCACAAATGGATTGGCTGAGAGGTTTGTACAAACCTTTAAAAAAGCAATAAAGGCGATGTATAATGACAACATACCACTGCAACACAAGGTGGATAATTTCTTGTTTGCTTACTGGAATGCGACACATGCAGTCACCAACCAAGCTCCAGCCATGATGTTCTTGAACCGAAGGTTAAGATGTCGCCTGGATTTGCTCAAACCAAACATAAGATGAGATGTTGAGCATAAGCAATTCCAGCACATCAATGAGAAGACAACCAGGAGCTTCAAGATAGGGCAACCAGTCTTGGCCCGCGACTACCGAACAGAAAAATGGCAGCCAGGTACGATATGCACACGGCAGGGACCACTAATGTACACAGTGGACGTTGGAGAGAGCATCGTGAGATGCCATGCTGACCAGATTCTAGAGTCACAGGAACAAGTCAAACCCATACCATGAGCATGCGCACCTGGTGATGAACCCGAAGTACAGATTGCGTCTACCTCAGAATAAGTGGTATTGGAAGCTGACGAACCAACCAATGACAATGAGCCAGAATCGACTCCGCCGCAAGAACAGGATACTCGAGAAAGGCGCTATCCAGACAGGATCAGGAAGCCTCCTCAAAGACTGAATTTATAAATGATTACTTTCAGCTGATGTATATAGTACAAAGAAAATTGTAATTGTAATTAGTTAATATTTAATTGTTAAATGAATGTTATGTACTGTTTATCTAAAAGGGGAGGAATTGTTGTGTATGTACCTTTAAGCGAGAACTGCTTTTATACTGTAGTACCGGCAGTGACCACACCTGTATATAAACCCGTAGCAGGCTTCTGTACTTTCAGTTCCAACATACCCTCTGTTCAGTAGACACCTGTTATTACCGTTCTCCTGCAGTCCGTGTGTTATTGATATGCGGACACTACAGAATGGAAAAGGAGGGGGCGTAGTTCTGATAATAATGGATGACATAAGGACAATAGAGAGAAAGGATCTCGGTTCAGAAGATCAGGAAGTAGAATCAATATGGTGGGGTTAAGGAATAACAAGGGGCAGAAAACACTGGTAGGAGTAGTATATAGGCCCCCTAACAGTAGCTATACCATTGGACAGAATATTAATCAAAGAAATAATAGGAGCTCGCAACAAAGGTAATGCAATAATCTTGGGGGACTTTAATCTTCATATAGACTGGACAAATCAAATTGGCAAAGGTAGTCTGGAGGATGAGTTCATGGAATGCATTTGGGACAGTTTCCTAGAACAATACATCATGGAACCAACCAGGGAACAGGCTATTTTAGATCTTGCATTGTGTAATGAGACAGGGTTAATTAGCAATCTCTTAGTAAAGGATCCTCTGGGGCAGAGTTATCATAAAATGACAGAATTTCACATTAAGTTTAAGCGTGACTTGCCTAAGTCCAAAACTAGAGTCTTAAACTTAAATAAAGCCAATTACATAGGTATGAGGGGCGAGTTGGCTAAGGTAGATTGGAAAAATAGATTAAAAGTTATGGCAGAAGATAAGCAATGGCTAGCATTCAAAGAAATATTTCATAATTCTCAACAAAAATATATTCCATTGAGAAGCAAAAACTCCACGGGAAAAGTGATCCAACCATGGCTAACTAAAGAAGTTAAGAATAGCATTAGATTGAAAGAAGAAGCTTATAAAGTTGCAAAGAATAATAGTAAGCCTGAGGATTGGGAGAGTTTCAGAAACCAGCAAAGGATTACCAAAAAATTGATAAAAAGGGAAAAAATAGAATATGAGAGAAAACTAACAAGAAATATAAAAGCAGATTATAAGAGCTTCTACAAGTATGTAAAAAGGAAGAGAGTAGCAAAAGTAAACATTGGTCCCTTAGAGGCTGAGACAGGAGAAATTATTATGGGGAATAAGGAAATGGCAGAAATGTTGAACAAATATTTTGTATCTGTCTTCACAGTAGAAAACACAAAAAGCATACCAAAAATGGTGGGGAACCAATGGTCTAATTAGGGCAAGGAGCTTAATGTAATAAATATAAGAGAAAAAGTGCTAGAGAAACTAATGGGACTAAAAGCCAACAAATCCCCTGGATCTGACAGCCTACATCCTAGGGTTCTAAAAGAGGTGGCTGAAGAGATAATGGATGCCTTGGTTTTAATCTTCCAAAATTCCGTAGATTCTAGAACGGTCCCAGCGGATTGCAAGGTAGCAAATGTAACACCGCTATTCAAGAAAGGAGGGAGAGAAAAAACAGGGAACTACAGGCCAGTTAGCCTGACATCAGTCGTCGGGAAAATGCTGGAATCCATTGTTAAGGAAGTGGTACCAGGGCACTTAGAAAATCATAACATGATTAGGCAGAGTCAACATGGTTTTATGAAAGGGAAATCCTATTTGACAAACTTATTAGAGTTTTTTGAGGATGTAACTAGCAGGGTAGATAAAGGGGAACCAGTGGATGTAGTATATTTGGATTTCCAAAAGGCATTCAATAAGGTGCCACATAAAAGGTTTTTACACAAGATTAGGGCTCATGACATTAGGGGTAATATAGTAGCATGGATAGAGAATTGGTTACCGGACAGAAAACAGAGAGATGGGATAAATGGATCTTTTTCAGGTTGGCAGGCTGTAACTAGTGAGGTGCCGCAAGGGTCAGTGTTGGGGCCTCAACTATTTACAATCTATATTAATGATCTAAATGAAGGGACCAAGTATAATGTATCCAAGTTTGCTGATGATACAAAGCTAGGTGGGACAGTAAGCTGTGAGGAGAACACAAAATCTGCAAAGGGATATAGATAGACTAAGTGAGTGGGTAGTAAGGTGATAGATGTCACCTTGAAAGTTGCAGGCTTTAAAAGAAATTGTTAAGAAAATTGGAGGATTTCTGCAATAAGTATTTGAAACAATGGGACAATTTTAACCCTACTCGCTCAGTAGAAACCTGGCGGGTGGGCAGTTAAAATCCCCCTGGCTCATACCTGTCCAAAAGCTGCCATAGTCGCAACATCTACAATTTTAATCCACTCTCTTGAGCAGGCAGCAAAGACACGCGGCCGGAGCCAACAGGGTCCTTCTGTACATATGCGCGTCGCGGCCTGATGATATCACTGAGGCCGAGTGTAATTTTAACTCAGGCCTGAGTGGGGAATCCACCTGGAGTTAAAATTGGGGCCGATTCAACAAGCAGCTACTCTAAGAGGCTCTAATCTGTGCTGGAGTCACAGCATCACCAACAGTGGTGAGATTTTTTTGAGAAACTAGTAACAGATTGACATCCATGGAAAATGAACAGATCTGTTGTTAACATTATGACAAACTGAAAACGGTCACATTTTTCCACAAATTACTGCAACTAAGTATGCATTTGACATGCCTGGAGTTAGGTGTTTTGTTTACTACTCATTTCTTATTAATTCCTAAAGTCTGTAAGCACTGCTGCCACATTTATTGTGCTCCATAAATCAATTGAAGTTCATTACATTATCTCAATCATCTTATTTAAATGCTGCATTAGATTGGCTGGGTGCAAATAAGTGCCAATGGTGTGTGTTGTATGTCAACCTAGGGAATAAAGCAGGTAAAATGTACCACATCAAAAATGCACATCAGGGTTCAGAGAAATAATAGACATTTTAGCCCATGCCATCAGTCTCAGCCATAAACAGAGTATTAGCACAGTCAAGCACCAGCACTGTTAGAGAGATTTCTCCCAGACCTATGAAGAAAATAACCTCTAAATCCAATAGGAATTACTGTAATTATAAATACTGTCTCTCCAGTCTTGAAGTAACTTACCTACAAAACATCAGTCCTCTCGTTTTCTGCAGCTTTCAACTGGAAAGAACAATCTATGGAGCCTTTATACTAAAGCTTTAACAATATGGCTCTTGACCTTTTAGGCTACAAATTCTCTTGAGTTCTTTATTTTCCTTGTGGAAATTCCTAGTGCAATTATGTCAGGAAACAATATTCCCACCACTTGGAATCACATTTTGTAAAACAACAAGTAATGACAGGCCCTATGGCAGACATAGCTTCAGTCGATATAATCCGAGTGACGATATCAGGAGCTTTTTTAACAAGTGGTTTAATTTTGCTGAATATCTTGTGTTAGTGTATAGTGTTTTACATACTGCAGGGTGTGCAGCATTATAACTCTGAACTCACATTGGTTTGACATTTTGTGTTGGATACAAGACCCCCAGGAAGAGGTGGTCTTACACAGCTCATGTTGAACATCAGCTGCAGTATTTCTGCAACTTTTAAAACTTTATCACCAATTGATTTTAAGTTTCCAATGAATCTTTCCTAATGTTAGACATGTCCCCTGGAGTCAAAGGTCAGTGAACAGTACAGTTTACATGTATTTAAGTAGACTGCAAGTGGGCAGTATAACTGTCATCCACCCTTAATGCTCCAAAAATGGTGCTGGTATCAAGCCATCAATTGCTTTTGATCTTTCTCCAGCTTTTTTCCTTCTACAATTTGTTCTGCTTGTCATTATGGTGGATGTAAATGTTGGCGAATGGAATCAGTTCCATTTTCATTATGCACGGTCAGACCTTCCAAGACCGGCTATGGCAGAGCCCCAATACAGAAGTCTTTGGTACTCTACCCCAATAGTAGACCTTTAACAACCACCTCAGAAGAGTTTCCCCTTTCAACACCAGTGTGACATTTCTAGTTCTCACACTGGTCATCTGAGTAAAGCTGAAAATTTAGTGTTAGTGATGAATCACGGGCAGTTTTGTGCTATAGACTTATGGCCATTAAAGTTATACACAACGGGATAAGTTGCTGATCATGACAAAAATGTTTGAATGAAAACAATGCTGCTCACAGAAAGGTTGTGGAAAACAATTGCTTTAAACATCAGAGGAGATGAGAGGAGAGAATCTGGTTTGCTAGTGTAAAAGAAGACTGACAAGGTGACCAGCCAGCACTCAACTTTTTAGGTGGCTTCGGCCACCAAGATCAGCGTTTAGGATTGGAAAAAGTCACTGAACCCTGATTCTCGTGTTCTTAAACGAATCAACAGGGTACCGTTCACCTGCCTCCAACTGACAGCAAGTTATGAAAGTGCAAAAAGAACTGACTGTCCCATCTGGCACTTCAAGATGGTTCAGCAGGTCAGGCCAAAATATTTGGCATTATACTGGTTTGCCATTTTACCGTAACTGGTGAAAATGGTGTGAGACTACCTTTTTTGAGGTGATCTCTCACACAAAATTGCATTAATCCCAATATGTAACTGGGTGATGGGCCTTCAATAACCACAAAACTAGAAGTTATAGACTTAAACAAGTTGGCTTTTAATCACAAAGATCAGAGCTAACATCTCAACACGCCGACTGGTTCACAGGAATGAGTCATACAGACCCTGGGATCTTTATGTAAGAGAAGTCAGGGGCGGAGCCAAGAGCCAAGACCTGGAACCTCCCAGGTTAGTCGGGAACGAGGAAGTGAAACTATACACAGTGGGGGAGGGTAATATACATGAATGCAAAACAAATACAGGATCAAGACAAACAGATTTCATTACATTCACCCCTTCTATAGATTTAGTCCATTGGGGTGATGTTTCTTAAAAGTTGGTCTAAGTGAGCCTGTCAGGAGGTTTTGCAGTTCTCAGTGATCGGCGCAAAGCCGGTTGGGGTGCCTCTAGGGGAGTGGATTCTGGTTCCTCCGCTGTCCGGGCCTCCGCAGTGTCTTCCAGGTTATCTGCAGTGTCCTCCAGGTTAAAGTTGGGTATTGATACCTCTGGGCGTCCTGTCTATTTGTAGTGTAGGTCTTCATCGGGTAGTCTCTCATCGTTCTCTCTGCTCCCCGAGGGAGCGAGGTCTTTTATGGAAACAGTGTCCTCTCGCCCGTCAGAGTATTCGATATAGGCGTACTGAGGGTTTGCATGGAGGAGCTGTACCTTTTCCACAAGGGGGTTCGTTTTATGGCCTCTCACGTGCTTCCGCAATAGTACTGTCCCCGGAGACGTCAGCCACGCGGGTAGAGATATGCCCGAGGTGGATTTCCGGGGGAAAACGAAGATCTTTTCGTGAGGGGTAGCGTTAGTGGCAGTACATAACAGAGGCCTTATGGAGTGGAGCACGTCTGGGAGGACTTCCTGCCAGCGGGAGGTCGGAAGGCCTTTTGACTTTAAGGCTAACGTGACAGCCTTCCAAACAGTAGCATTCTCCTTTTCCACTTGCCCATTACCCCGGGGGTTGTAGCTAGTGGTTCTGCTAGTGGCTATCCCCTTCGAGAGCAAGAACTGGCGCAGCTCGTCACTCATGAATGACGTCCCCCGATCGCTGTGTATGTAGTTCGGCATGCCAAACATGCAGAATAGGTTACAGAGACACTTGATGACCGTGGCACTGGTCATGTCTGGGCAGGGAATGGCAAAGGGGAAGTGGGAATATTCATCAATGATATTGAGGAAGTATACGTTATGGTCGGCAGAGGGAAGGGGTCCCTTGAAGTCCAGACTTAGGCGCTCGAATGGCCGTGTGGCTTTGATAAGGTGTGCACGGTCAGGCCTGTAGAAACGAGGCTTGCATTCCGCACAGATGCGGCAGGCTCTGGTCATTGCCCTGACCTCCTCAATGGAGTGGGGCAGATTGCGGGACTTTATAAAATGGTATAGTCGGGTGACCCCTGGGTGACAGAGGTCGTTGTGGAGACCCTGTAATTTGTCCGTATGAATGCTGGCACACATTCCCCGCGATAGGGCGTCTGGGGGTTCATTAAGGGCTCCCGGCCTGTACATAATATCATAGTCAAACGTGGATAGTTCGATCCTCCACCTGAGTATTTTGTCATTCTTGATTTTCCCCCTTTGTTTGTTATTAAACATGAAAGCCACCGACCGCTGGCCGGTGAGCAGGGTGAAACGTTTGCTGGCTAGGTAATGTCTCCAGTGCCGCACTGCCTCCACTATAGCCTGTGCCTCCTTCTCGACAGAAGAGTGCCTGATTTCAGGTCCCTAAAGGGTTCGGGAGAAGAAGGCCACAGGTCTCCCAGCCTGATTGAGGGTCGCAGCTAAGGCAAAGTCTGACGCATCGCTTTCGACTTGAAAGGGAATGCATTCGTCCACTGCACACACTGTAGCCCTTTCAATGTCCTGTTTAATACTGGTGAAAGCCTCCCGAGCTTCAGCTGATAGTGGGAAGGACGTCGATTTAATGAGGGGTCGGGCCTTATCAGAGTAATTGGGCACCCATTGGGCATAATACAAAACAAATCCCAGGCACCTTTTTAAAGCTTTGGGATTGTGTGGCAGGGGCAGTTCCTTTAGGGGGCGTAATCGGTCAGGGTCCGGTCCAATTACCCCATCTTCCACCACACAGCCGAGGATACAGAGACGGGTTGTGTTGAAGACACATTTGTCTTCGTTGTAGGTTAGATTCAGCTTTAGGGCAGTTTTTTAAAATCTCGCAAGATTTAGATCGTGGTCTTGCTGGTTGTGCCCGCAGATAGTGCCATTGTCCAAATAGGGGTAGGTAGCTTGTAGTTTATTCTCGTCAACCATGCGGTGCATCTCACGTTGGACGACCGAGACCCCATTTGTTACTCCGAAGGGCACTCTGAGAAAATGGTAGAGGCACCCGTTCGCCTCGAAGACGGTGTATGGGCGGTCCTCCATTCTAATGGGGAGCTGGTGATACGCGGATTTGAGGTCGATAGTCGAGAAGACTCGGTATTGCGCAATCTGGTTGACCATTTCTGATATGCGGGGTAAAGGGTAGGCATCCAGCTGGGTATAAATATTAACAGTCTGGCTGTAGTCAATTACCATCCATTTCTTTTCGCTATTTTTAACTATGACTACTTGGGCATGCCACGGGCTGGTACTGCATTCAATAATGCCTTCCCGCAGGAGTCTGTCCACTTCCGCCTTGATAAAGTGTCTGTCTTCCAGACTGTACCATCTACTTTTGGTCGCTATGGGCCTACAGTTCGGAGCGAGATTAGCGAATAAAGAGGGCGGGCTGATTTTTAAGGTTGATAGGCCACAGACTGTGAGTGGCGGCTGGGACCCGCCATATGCTAGCGTGACACTTTCGTGGTGGCACTGGAAGTCCAGGCCCAAGATTACATTAACACAGAGTTCTGGCATCACGAGGAGTTTAAAATCCTTGTAGTCCGTGCCTTTTACAGTCAGTGTTACCACACAGTAGCCCAAAATGTCCGAAGTGTGGGGCTTAGCAGCCATGGCAATTCTGCTCCGTGTAGGGGTTACCGTTAATGAGTGCCGCCGTACCAGGCTAGGGTGGATAAAACCCTCGGTACTCCCACAGTCAATTAAACATTTCATTAAATTCCTGTTTACCTGTATGTCCATCATGGATTTTGTCAACGGGTGTGGCCTGGATTGATCCACCGTGATCGAAGCCACTGTTGGGCCCTGGGCGGCCATTGAGTCAGGAAAAGATGGCGGATCCCAAGATGGCGGCCCGCACGGCACGCACGAGGCGGTGACGGAGTTGGAAATCGGATTCCCCCGGCAGACTTTGCTAAAATGCCCCTTTTTCTTACATTTGGAGCATGTAGCGTCCTTCGCTGGGCATCGTTGTCTGGGGTGCTTGGCCTGGCCGCAGAAGTAGCATTTTGGGCCTCGAGACATTGCCGCTGTAGTAGGACTCCTGGGTGAATTTCTGTGTGGGGACTCCGGCAGCGTAGAGCTGGTCTGAGACCTGGATGGGGAAGATGGCTGATTCCAAGATGGCGGCCCCCTCGGCACGCATGAGGCAGTGAGGGCCACATGGCCAGAAGAATAAGAGTCAGAGTTTTTCTGGGCCACGTCCAGCGATCGCGCAGTGGCCACTGCCTTTTTTAAGTCCAGGACCTCCTTCTCCAGCAGTCTCTGCCGGATATAATTCGATTTGAGGCCCGTGATGAAGGAATCGCGGACCAATTCGTCAGAGTATGCGTTGGCCGTCACGGCCTTGCAGTTACAGTCCCGGACCAGGTCCTTTAGGCCCTGTAAGAAATCGCCCATTGATTCCTCTGGTTGCTGTCTGCGTGTAGCCAGCAGATATCTGGCGTACACTTCGTTTACCGGCCTCTGGTATTGGGCCTTCAAGATAGTGATGGCCTCCGTGTAAGAGGTGGCGTCCTGGATGAACAAATAAATCCGATGACTTACGCGAGTAGTCAGTAGACTCAGTTTATCTACCTCGCTAGCGGATGAGGCCCCCGCGAAGAGTTCGAAGCATTTGAGCCAGTGTCCAAATTGATTTGATGCTTCAGCAGAATGTGGATCCAAGTCCAGACACTCTGGTTTTAGGAGTCGATCCATCCTAGTGTTCTTTAGTGATTAAAATTGATGGGCCTTCAATAACCACAAAACTAGAAGTTATAGACTTAAACAAGTTGGCTTTTAATCACTAAGATCAGAGCTAACATCTCAACACGCCGACTGGTTCACAGGAATGAGTCATACAGATCCTGGGATCTTTATGTAAGAGAAGTCAGGGGCGGAGCCAAGAGCCAAGACCTGGAACCTCCCAGGTTAGTCGGGAAAGAGGAAGTGAAACTATACACAGTGGGGGAGGGTAATATACATGAGTGCAAAACGAATACAGGATCAAGACAAACAGATTTCATTACACTGGGAAACTGCAGTTATGTTGTGTTTCTTGTTTCAGTACAATACAAAAAAAAAACACACAGCATTTTTAGTCATTCTGGGGAAATACATTAGCTTCAAAGAAAAGATACCAATCTCATAATTAACTGTCATGTGTGAGGTGGATGAGCTCAAATTGGTTAGAATGGAAATTATGAACATTACTTGAGGATTGCTGGGGTGAATGAATCACACGTGTAACCGACCCAATTTACAAACAGTGCTTGTGGAAAAGATTTCTATCACAAGTAATTAGTGCAGGAACTAGCAGAAATGGCTGGTGGAAAACACTCGAGAGCAAGTGCCCAGAAAAACTGCCATGCTTATCTACAGGGTAAGATGGTGATTTATACTTTTTACATAAAACAGCATACTTTATAGATGTATATTTGTTCCAATATTAAAGCTCCAAGGTATTATGTTCTACAACATTACTGCATTATTATAACCTAACTCTCATTACCAGCTATAAACCAAGGACCTCATCTATTCTTTATAGAAGAGTTTATTAAACATAAAGGTCAGAAATAGCTACAGTACAGAGTAATATTTTTGCAGTAACCTTATCTGCATTGCATTACTCATTCATGCATGTACACAGAGCAACTCTGCAGCACAGTATCTGCAACTTAGCAGTCACTCACCCTACATCCATCATACTATCCCTGACACAAATATCTGCCATAACTGACACAAGCTAGTCTAATATTTGGGATGGTTTCCTGAACTGGTTCAAAAATGATCTGGTCTTTTAAAGTAGTTCAGTGTTGTTCTTCCTGAGCACATCTGCCTTGACTCATCTCTTGACCTCTAAATTACAGGTTTTAAATGTGGGCCTCTTGGGATCCTTAAGTGAGTGTATTATTGGCACAGAGAGAGAGCACAGCAAATAGAAACAGAACAAACTTTCAGCCCTCAATTAGCTCAAATTATACAGTTCCAGCAACAAGTCGCAGCCACTGTTTGGGCAACGGGCACAAAACAGTCTAAAGTTAACTTGAGGATCAAGGCAGGTTCTGAGCAGTTTGTCCTGCTCCAATACTGTTTGGTTCTTTTAAAGGAGCATTGCCTTTGTCTTTGTTGAGGGAGAAGAGATGAATGGAAGCAATGCAATGATCTTAACAATTCAGTGAGGCATTTAATGTGATTTAGATCATTGCATTACTTGCTTAGGAAACAAAGGAAAGAAGGTTTGTCAAATACTTTTTCATGAAGTTGAGCCCTCTTCAAAAGTGATTAAATCTGACTAACCTTCTGCAAAAGTCCTCAAAAGATGATTGTGCTTTAGCAGATATTAATTTAAAGAGTTAGCGGGTCTGATTTCAATATTAGAGGCATTATAACTGAATAATTGAGCTCACTGGGCTCATGAGTATAGATATTCTCTAAAGCTAAGAGGGTAGGAAGAGTGACTCTCATTCCCGGCTTTTTAATTAATTGGAGTTATAGAATTGCTTTGATCATGATCTGAACAATCTCCACAGGCAAAAAAAAGGAAGACTAGCTGATAAAATAAATGCCAATATGAAGTTGCCATGGACTACAGATATGGATCAGAATTTGAGACTGAGTGCTGGCAGATTACTCTGTTCCTATCAATTTTTTTGCTTTGTAAGATGAAGTGGGCACATGCTGATGAATGGGTCATTTTCCCTCTGCTTAGTGAAACGGTCAGGTATTCTGGTCAGTTGCTCTAATTCACTGTCATCCACTCCAGCAGATTACATGTTTAGAACCTGACCACAGCCTCAAAATTTAGATCTTGAAATTAAGCTGTGGGAAACTGGCCTAGTAATGTGTAACTGTTATGGGATGAGATTATTTACCCTGTTATTTAATGGAATGATATATTTTTAGTACAGGGAGGTTAGCACTTCCCTCAAACTAGTGGTGGAAGGAAGCTCATACAAACACATTACGTTTCTGTACTAGTATTTCACAGCATAGATATTATTCTAAGAGAAGCTTATTGTTTTTACATGAGTGGCAACAACAAAGTACAGCTGGAGACCACGGCCTAGAAATTCGTCTTGGGCGGTGGTGCAAAATGGGCTGTACCGGATCGGCCATCCGTTATACACGGCGCCTGATATTTAGTGTCATTGACTGCAAAGGAACTGAATATCAGGCGCTCCATAAAAGGGCGTCCGATCCGATACAGCCCGTTTTGCGCCACGGCCCGAGACGAATTTCTAGGCCAATGTCAACCGGGGCAGAGGTCCTAAAAATGTCAGTTCCTGGAAGCACCAACAACATGGATGAATTGAACTGGGCATCAAAAGGTAAGTGACACGTTCCTCACCACTTGCTCCAGCTGTTCTAGACAGGGGTCAATTGATAAGATTTTTGTATATTTTTAAGATTGTCACTTTAATAATGACCAGGATGTAGATACAGCAGCGTAGGCAGAGACCATGTGAAGATTTATTTGGTGTGGAAGCGAAATTGAGTGGTGAAAGAATCATATGCATGCTTTTGAGCTTCAGGATTGCCATTAGACCAGTCTAAATAACAAATTGAGAATAATGCAGTAAGCAAACATCTAACAACTATTGACTTATGTATAAAAGGTGACACTAATGCCCTGATATTAACAGGGAGGTTGGAAGGGAGCAGGGCACCTGTCAGTGGCTGGGAAACCCAGGAACACAGATGTCCTGCGTAATTTAACGGCAGGACCTCATTAGAATATTTTTACTCCGTTTCCCGTGTAGCAGCGACCAGATTGAAGGCTAGCCGGCTGCCGGGTGATAAAGCCTGTGCTACAAGGCAGCAGCTGGGGACCCCTGGGGACGGTCCCCGGCAATCGAGAAGATCGGGGGTTGGTGGGCGGGCTCGGAGCATGGTGGAGAGAGAGGGAGAGATCGCAGGAGGTGGGTCGGGAGGAGTCTGAAGATCGCAGGTTAGGAATGCAGATCCACGGCAGGTTTGCTTGAGGGGCCAGGGGTGGGGTGGGGTGGTGGGGAAGCACTCCTGCTCCTCCTGGCCCACAAGCAGTGCTGGAAAAGCACTTACTTGCTGGGTTCAGTAGCTCCTGCCTCCCTTCAGACGACAAGTTACCCAAGCTGTGGGAAACCCGCCCGAAGCTGTTCAATCCAAATCGCTGATAAAATCTGAGGCATGGAGCCTCATTTAAATATTTTAATTAACGACCCACTTGTCTGACCCCAAACCTGTCCCGGTTAAACTGGAAGTGGGTGCGTTCGCGGTGGGATAGGCTCAGGTTTCCCATTTGTAATAATTTAACCATCACCCTCCCTGGACACTATCCCACCCATCCGGGGTGGGGACAGGTGTTAAAATTACCCCGTAAATAACTGGTAGAAGAGGTGTACAGAGGAAACTTCTCAAGTTCCAAACAAACATTCCGAGTGCCGGGCATTGACAGCTCTGACAGTTAATCAAAGTTCTGTTCCTTTATGTTGCTGATTACTGTCACTTACTGTACCTCTTATTAAAAAGGGTGATAGTTATTGCAGCATAGAGGAAATGTCACATGTGAGTTGGGCCACAGCAGAGGCATGTGATTTAACACCATCTTTTTAATCATGAAATAATGCCCACTATCGGCCAATTGCATTGCTTGAATTATTTATCGACCCATAGAAAGGAATAAATATTTGTTTAGTTAATGCTCAGCACTAATGCCAATAGGTGCAACATTTTAAGATAATTTTAGCTTTTAAGGTGGGCTTTTTATGTCTTATCAGTTTATGTTCAATCACCTGTGGTTCCTTATCCTACAACAGTTGAAAGTGCAGATGAGACATGAGAGTAGAAATTGGTATGCGTTGTGCCTGTTTCTTGAGCATAAAATGGGCACAAAGCAGGCCAATGTAGCAGTAGGACGTCCTGCACCCATGTATGGGTTGGAACGGGCTACTGGAAGGGGCACGATCGCAAAGCCTGTGGTGTCAGGGATCACTTTGGCTCCTCTTGGCTCCGCTGGAAGGGTTTATTCCTGACTAATTTTGAAATCTGGCTAAAAAATGTGCCCCACGAATTTAGCCGTAGGACCAATGCATGCACAGTTTGTGGGGAGATCATCCCACTAAAAAAAATTGGAATGCATTGTGCCTGTTTTAAGTCTGAACAATGGGCGTGATACATACCAACTTTTACCCCTTGATCTCTACTGCTACAAACTGCTGCTGACGCACTGGAGAAAGATCAGAAAAGATTTACAAAGATGTTAACAGACTGGAGAGGATGCAACTATAAGGAAAAATTGAGCAAGCTGGGACTCCTTTCTCTGGAAAACAAAGAATAAGAGGAGACCTGATAGAAATCTTTAAAATTATGAATGGGTTCAATAGGGTGGATGTGGAGAAACTGTTTCCACTTGTGAGTGAGTCCAGAACAAGGGGACATAACTGTAAGATAGCCACTAACAGAAGAAATTACTTCACAGAGAGTGGTGAGCATGTGGAACTTGCTGCCGCATGGAGTTGATTGAAGCAGAATACATTGCAACATTTAAGAGGAGGCTTGATGCATACACGAGGGAGAAGGGAACGGAGGGATAATAGGGCGAGGTGGGATGAGGTACTTAGAGTGGGAGGAGGCTCATGTGGAGTATAAGCACCAGCATAGACCACTTGGGCCAAATGGCCTGTTTCTGTGCTGTGATTCTATGTAATTTTATACGAGCGTAGTCAATAAAGACCAATAGGCTTGTTGACCAAAGGAAGTATCATAGTGGAGCTCAGTCCAGTTCTCACCTTACGTTCAACACATATGGACTTTCATTTTGGGGTCACGAGAAAGAAACCATAAGCAGGAACCATGCCCGAGGCCAATTGTACTGCCCCAACCACTGCCCTGACTGAGATCAGTTAACTGAACACAAACCAGGGGAATCAAACCTCAGAAACTACAGTCCATAGTGCTCAGCTGGTCACCACCTTTACCAGCTGAGCCATCAGGAAGCATGGTCGCGATGACTTCCAATAAACACTGTTTCTCATCCAATTATGTTGCTCTTTATTAAAAATTTTATTAAAAAAGTTCACACAGCTATTATCACTATATATTTTTTATTACTAGAGATCTACTGTACATCCAGAAACAGAAATTGGTTAAATGAAAGCTATGCACCAACTGTTCCAATGTATCGATTACTATTGATCCAGCATAAATACATAACTATCCAACTATAGAATTTCAAATGTTCCAAATAATACTGTTCCATTGATGGAACATAAACGTAACACTTAAAATGCACAACTCCAAAGCAAGCAAATAATGTTCCTTAATTATCTCCATTCACAGCAGAGTAAATATATTCAGTGAAGCTAAATGTCAGCTAGAAACATTATTATAATAAGTTATAGGGGAGATTTCTCTGATGTATGCGCAGCAAAAATCATAAACCTGTTATATAAAAAAAATCAACTGATGCTTTATGCACACACACAGAGGAAACAATCCTCTCCCTTAATAGTTCAGTATAAAAGAAAATTGGTTAGATTCAATTACTGATAATTGTTCAATTGATCAAAGATGTACAAACCGACTATTTTACTCTGCAAGTATCTTGATATCCAGATGTGAATATTTTGTAACAGACTATTTATGCCTTTATTAGGACTAAGCTGCATCACAATTTATTGATTATTTTGGGGCCCCCTGTGGTTTGTAAACAAGCCACATTTAGAAATGAAAAGCCACAGCATACAGATTACACAATTAAAACCGTAGAACTGATTAGATACGTGTTTTCTCCATTAGTTCACAGTTTTGTGTAAAACAGTACATGTTGTGTGTTGAATTAGTCTGTAATCGGTGATAATTCTTTTCCGCTCACTGTAAGAAATAGCTGTTAAATTCAAAGATGGGTTTTAATTCTGAGAACAGAGACTGACAACATGCAGCCGGGAACAGAGAGCAGAAATGCCAGCAAGGTCGAAGATCAAGCATCAAAAGACAAATAGAAGTGATAAAGGAATCGTAAAATGCAAAACAACACAGGATAGGGGATAATAGACAAAATGGAGCCAAAAAGTCATAAAATGTCCTTAAAGAAACATAACAGAAAGATAAGAGAGGGAGGCCTCATCAGTCACGCAGAAAGGGACGGCGAGGGTTGCCTTCCCGCTTCACAATTGGACAATAGGATGGGGATCAAATGATTGACACCAGGTGATTACCAGCCCACCGAAATAACTATAAATATAGACGACCGAAAGAGGAAATCAGGCAGTCAGGGGCGAAGGCTTCCCCGAGGTGGCTACAGCCTAACATCTTGGTCAAGTTTAGCCTCTGAGGTGGATGATGGCCTAACACCTCCAACAGCTTGAGAGATGACCCAACGGAAGTGACCGCTGCTGCAGACTGCAAGAATCCACCCAATCCGAGACCACCGTACTGCCTCCCCGTCCGTCCGGTCGTGGCATTCCGATTTGGGAGTCGTAGATCGCTCTCTGCTGTCACGGGTTGTATGTCTATTATACTCGGCATAAACCATATGTAATACATGATTATGCTTTAAATCTGTAGCTCTTTAATAAAAGCCTTACAGCTTCTAAAACCCTTTTGGGTAATCTGTGTATGGCCTGTGATCCGGATCTTACATCACCCGGGTGTCAAAGGAGTTTACTTCCCTTCTGCCATCTAGCCCGGAGACTTTGGCACACTGCTATCACCAAAGCCAAAGTGATTGCAACCGATATTTTGTTCATAGTACAATATTGCGTTTGAAAGTATGTTCATGGTTTTCACCTGAATGTGGGTAAAACCACAAAAGAAAGAACGAAAGGGAGAGTGGGAGAGAGAGAGTGAAATTGTAATCACTTATTTTGTTAGAAGTCACACAACACCAGGTTATAGTCCAACAGCTTTATTTGAAATCACAAGCTTTCGGAGCGCTGCTCCTTCGTCAGGTGAAGTGGAGAGATGCATATAGGCACAGCCTATATAGTCAGAGAATACTGCCACATGATTACAGGTAATCTTTCTAACTGCCCTTTATCACACCTCGGCAGAGAGATAATCACAGCAATCAAAGGTGTGAATGGTGTCCAAACAGGTCAGTCAGAAAAACATTACATCAAAGAACAATGAGGTGGGGTCACAAGGAGTCAAATGTTGCAGATGCTGGGGTCTGTATGAAAAACAAAAAACAATCAAAAAACTATTTTTTTGCTGGAAATCACAGCAGGTCCAGCCGCATCTGTGTAGAGAGAACAAACCAACGACGACTCGAGTCTGGATGACTCTACGTCAGGTGGGGTTACATGTAGCGTGACATGAACCCAAGATCCCGGTTGAGGCCATCCTCATGAGTGCGGAACTTGGCTATCAGTTTCTGCTCTACGACTTTGCATTGTCGTGTGTCTCGAAGGCTGCCTTGGAGAATGCTTACCCGAAGATCGGAGGCTGAGTGTCCTTGACTGCTGAAGTGTTCCCTGACTGGGAGGGAACACTCCTGCCTGGCAATTGTTGCGCGGTGTCCGTTCATCCATTGTCGCAGTGTCTGCATGGTTTCGGCGATGTACCATGCTCCGGGGCATCCTTTCCTGCAACGTATGAGGTAGACAACGTTGGCTGAGTCACATGAGTATGTACCATGTACCTGGTGGGTGGTGTCCTCACGTGTGATGATGGTACCTGTGTTGATGATCTGGCATGTCTTGCAGAGGTTGCCGTGGCAGGGTTGTGTGGTATCGTGGTCACTGTTCTCCTGAAGGCTGGGTAATTTGCTGCGAACGATGGTCTGTTTGAGGTTAGGCGGCTGTTTGAAGGTGAGTAGTGGAGGCGTGGGGATGGCCTTAGTGAGGTGTTCGTCGTCATCGATGACATGTTGAAGGCTGCGAAGAACATGGCGTAGTTTCTCCGCTCCGGGGAAGTACTGGACGACGAAGGGTACTCTGTTGGTTGTGTCCCGTGTTTGTCTTCTGAGGAGGTCTATGCGATTTTTCGCTGTGGCCCGTCGGAACTGTCGATCGACGAGTCGAGCGTCATAGCCTGTTCTTACGAGGGCGTCTTTCAGCGTCTGTAGGTGTCCATCGCGTTCCTCCTCGTCTGAGCGGATCCTGTGTATTCCCAGGGCTTGTCCATAGGGGATGGCTTCTTTAACGTGGTTAGGGTGGAAGCTGGAGAAGTGGAGCATCGTGAGGTTGTCTGTGGGCTTGCGGTAGAGTGAAGTGCTGAGGTGTCCGTCTTTGATGGAGATTCGTGTGTCCAAGAATGAAACTGAATCTGAGGAGTAGTCCATGGTGAGTTTGATGGTGGGATGGAACTTGTTGATGTTATCGTGTAGTCTTTTCAGTGATTCTTCGCCGTGGGTCCATAGGAAGAAAATGTCGTCGATGTATCTGGTGTATAGTGTTGGTTGGAGGTCCTGTGCAGTGAAGAAGTCTTGCTCAAACTTGTGCATGAAGATGTTGGCATATTGGGGTGCGAATTTGGTCCCCATGGCTGTTCTGTGTGTTTGGGTAAAGAACTGGTTGTCAAAGGTGAAGACATTGTGGTCAAGGATGAAGCGGATGAGTTATAGGATGGCGTCTGGAGATTGGCTGTTGTTGGTGTTGAGTACTGAGGCTGTCGCAGCGATGCCGTCATCGTGGGGGATACTGGTGTAGAGTGCCGAGACGTCCATCATGGCGAGGAGTGTTCCTGGTTCAACTGGTCCGTGGGTGCTAAGTTTCTGTAAGAAGTCTGTAGTGTCGCGACAGAAGCTGGGGGTTCCCTGTACGATGGGTTTCAGGATGCCCTCGACGTATCCAGAGAGGTTCACACACAGGGTTCCGTTGCCTGATACGATAGGACGTCCGGGTGTGTTGGCTTTGTGTATCTTTGGGAGGCAGTAGAAGTCTCCCACGCGGGGAGTACATGGGATGAGAGCGCGTAGGATGCTTTGAAGGTCTGGATCGAAGGTCTTGATCAGTCTGTTGAGTTGGCGGGTGTGTTCTTTGGTCGGATCTGTGGGTAACTGTCTGTAGTGTTCCTGGTTGTCCAGTTGTCGGTATGCTTCTTTGCAATAGTCCGTTCTGTTCTGTATGATGATGGCTCCTCCTTTGTCTGCTGGTTTGATGACGATGTTGCGGTTGGTTTTGAGAGTGTGGATGGCGTTGCATTGTGCTCGGGTGACATTCTAGACTGTCTTGTGAGTGCGGCTGATGAATCTGGTGTTGATGCATCTCCGGACAGCTTGAGCATACATGTCAAGCTTAGGGCAGTGACCCTCCGGAGGGGTCCAATTTGACTCTTTCTTCTTCGGTTGCTGCACTGTGGATCCCTCTGTCTGCTGTTCCGGATCATTGATTGTCTCATTGGGTTCGCTGCTGACATCTTGGGATTTGTGGAAGAATTCCCAGAGCCTCATTCTCCTGATGATTTCCTCTGTGTCTGCCGCGAGACCGATGGGGTCCATTTTGGTGGTGGGGCAGAAATTGAGCCCTCGGCTGAGAACTTCGATTTCGTCTGGTTGCAGGGTGTGGTCGGACAAGTTGACGATGGACTTCCCTGTGGTTTCAACCGTGGTACCGGGGGAGGCTTGGTTGCTGCTGGTGGTGATGCCGAGTTTCTCAAGCTTCCTGTTCTTGGTGTGCATGTAGGCAGCGTAGTTCCGTTGCCTTGTCTATTTGGCAGTGTCTCATAGCTGGTCTGCTGTGTCCTGAGCACAGGCTGAGAACATGGACTCTATCTTGGTTTTGAGGTTGCGGCATCTGCTGTAGAGCTGGTGTACGAGATGGTTGAGGAGTGTGCACAGGACCTCCAACCAACGCTATACACCAGATACATCGACGACATTTTCTTCCTATGGACCCATGGCGAAGAATCACTGAAAAGACTTCACCTGATGAAGCTCCGAAAGCTTGTGATTTCAAATAAAGCTGTTGGACTATAACCTGGTGTTGTGTGACTTCTTACATTTGTCCACCCCAGTCCAACACCGGCATCTCCACATCATGGCTACTTATTTTGTTGACCAGCTTTAGAAGTCACTCACCCAAGAAGTTTTGTTTTAAATGCATATTTTGGAAACTGCTATGATTTTCATATGCACATGGCCTAAACAATGTTTGTGTGTTTGCTCCAAGTACTTATGTTGTTACTGGAAAAGCACCTCAAGAGTGGAATTTTGAAAATGCTGGATTGTGCGGTCTTAGGGAGTTAACTGTAAGCCGGATATTATCCTCTCAATATGGTTAGTCCTTTAAACTCATTCCCAGGTTCCATCATTATCCGAACGCATAGGTACTGCCTTTTGGTGCATTCGCGAGTCTGAGATATCAGATTTTTAAGACGACAGATTTCTGTAACACTTTTTATATTAATAAAGATGGACCATTTGGCTGAAAGAAGAGTGTCATTCAGGCACGGTAAATTCTACACGTTTATCAGCTATTCTTGAATAGGTGAACAATTTTTTGTAAGTGTGATACTGTATCGGTGATGTTCTTGCCTGCAGTTAAGGAACATACTGCAGCCCAGCTAGTGCGCTATATAATCACATGCGAGCATACATGCCTTTTGCTGTTCAATGTTCCAGCAGTAACCAGGCAGACGCCAATGTTCACAGCTCTCTGTAAATGGGCAATTTAATCACAATTTCCTGGAAAAGGGGGTGCAAGTCACTGCAGAAAGACATTTACTTATTTCAGGGACTTTATTGCAAAGTGGTTCATGTTGAACATTTCTCTGAGGAAAATTCCATCATATTGAACTGAAACCCTATTACTGTGTCTTAATGCTTATTGTAACTTTTGGCTGGCAAATTGAAAGTGACAATAAAAGGGTTTCAACTGTGTGAAACATAGTATGTATTGACCAAGTTATAAGCATAGAGCAAATTATACACCACATAAGATCAATAATAAATGGAGCACCAGAAATCTGTTATTTATGTGGTGAAAGATGTCATCAAATAGTGAGAATTTAACCATGGGGAAAACAGAGCAAATGAGTTTTGATCTTGAGAAGCCTAAAGGATTTGAAATTTTGTGAAAGCACTCAAACTTTGATCCTTCTCCAGTTACCCGTGCTGAGAACTGTATGCGTGGAAAGGATGTGATACCTAATGGCTGAATACCCTGCTAACGTTCAAGCCCCGCCATTTACTGGGGCGGGTTAGAAACATAGAAAAATCGGAGCAGGAGTAGGCCATTCGGCCCTTCGAGCCTGCTCCACCATTCAATATGATCATGGCTGATCCTTTATCTCAATACCATATTCCCGCTCTCTCCCCATACCTCTTGATGCCTTTTGTGTCTAGAAATCTATCTATCTCCTTCTTAAATATATTCAGTTCTCCTTCTTAAATATATATATTTTTTTGTGAGCCGGGTTACTGGGGGGTGGGGAAGGGGCCGTGAGGGGGGAGTGGTTTTGGCCAGGAAGTCCAGGTTTTCCCACATGCTGTGGAGTTTTGACTCCAAAGCGTGCATCTCTTTTTTTTTCAAGAATTCCCCGCCCGGAATCCGGCCTGATTGACAGGCTTTGGCTCCCTGTCATGATGGGGAATGCTCCGGAGGAGGCCACAGGCCATGAGCAGGTAGGGAGCCTACAGTTGGGCTAGTGGGAGCATGGTGGGCGGGGGGGAGGGCCGGGGGGCGGGGTGAAGTGTGTGTTGTTACTGATCCATGGAATGGATCCAAGCCTGGGGCCGGGGGGGATTCTGATGGAGGGCAGGGAAGCAGGTAAGCTTGGTGGGCTGGAAGGAAGCACTCCTGTTAAGTAGTAAAAAACACCTTTTAAGTAGTAAATTGTCCCAAGGTGCTTTACAGGAGTGTAATCAGGCAAAAAGAAATTGACACTGAGCCAAAGGAGGAGACATTTGGAGAGTTGACCAAAAGCTTGGTCATAGAGGTCAGTTTTAATTACTGTCTTAAAAAAGGAGAGAGAGAGATAGCGAGGCGGAGAGCTTGAGGGGGAATTCCAGAGCTTGGGGCCTAAGCAGCTGAAGGCGCGGCCGCCAACAGTGGTGCGAAGGAAGTAGGGGATGCACCAAAGGCCAAAATTAAGAACATAATAACATAAGAAATAGTAGTAGGAGTAGGCCATATGGCCCCTCGAGCCTGCTATGCATTCAATAAGATCATGGTTGATCATTAACCTCAACTGCACTTTCCCGCCCGATCCCCATATCCCTTGATTCCCTTAGTGCCCAAAAATCTATCGATCTCAGTCTTGAATTTACTCAACAACTGAGTATCGACAGCACCCTGGGGTACAGAATTCTAAAGATTCACAACCCTCTGAGTGAAGAAATTTCTCCTCATCTCAGTGCTAAATGGCCGATTCCTTATCCTGAGGCTATGCCACCGAGTTCTAGACTCTCCAGCCAAGGGAAGCAGCCTCTCAGCATCTACCCTGTCAAGCCCTCTCAGAATCTTATATATTTCAATGAGATCACCTCTCATTCTTCTATACTACAGAGAGTATAGGCCCAACCTACTCAGTTTTTCCTCATAAGACAGCCCTCTCATCCCTGGAATCAATCTAGAATTGGAGGAATGAAGAATTCTTGAAGGGTTGTAGGGCTGGAGGAGGTTACAGTGATATAGGGAGAGGTGAGGCCATGGAACAGGGGGATGAGAATTTTAAAATAGAAGCATTTTAAAACCTGCCTTTCCCCTTTACAGATGTGATGGACCTGCTACATATTTCTCACATTCTCTGCTTTCCAGCTGTTGAAGTTTTTTTCCCTCCTTTTATAAATGCAGATTAAAACAGTCCATTTGCAAACGTGTGCACTGCAGTCCATTCAAGTGTTCATTCAGCAACTCAATCGAAATAAAAGCAGCAACAGCATTAAAGGAACCATGCACTTCCTTCAAAAAGGAGATTAAACTTCTACAATATGCTGTTCCTAAGGTGAAATTCAGCATGATAGACAAAATTTTTTTGGAAGATTTCATGCTTGGCTCAGGAATTCTATGAAGTAGCAATAAACGAGCTTTCTGGAATGGAGTCAACTTTTCATTTCAGATATTGACTTGCTTTAATGCATTTGAATTATATGCTGCTTACAAAAATTTGCTTAAAGCAAATAGTCATGAATCTGGAGCCAATTG
Organism: Somniosus microcephalus; assembly: GCF_052327205.1. Taxonomy (NCBI): domain Eukaryota; kingdom Metazoa; phylum Chordata; class Chondrichthyes; order Squaliformes; family Somniosidae; genus Somniosus; species Somniosus microcephalus. The sequence goes on from NC_141012.1 coordinate 24,345,458, forward strand.
TATTAAAGTCACATTTACAGCATTACTGCTATAGTGTTTGCCTCTGGCTTCTGGCTGTAATCCATGTGAGGGAGCTCAGCTTCACTATTCATTTGCTTAACAATGCTCTGGGACCTTCCTTTTGAAGAAATATGAATAAAGGTGGCCATTCAGCCCCTCATAGTATATCAATCCAAAAGGACCCTCATTATAGCATCAAATTGTTTCTTAAATGATTCCAGGGTTTTCTTTTGCACTAGCCTAGGTTCATTCCTTGTGTTGGTCACTCTTTAAGTCTGTCTGTAAAAATTGGTCTCAAACAGGGCATTAACTTAATTAAAATGGCAGTACTTAACCCACCCTGTTTGTGCTTGAATGGTGGTTGCTGCCACCTTGACTCAGGTTAGGACATGGGCTGCCCAAGTACCCGCCTGTGCAGGGCACCAGCATTAAATATTTAAATTCAGCATGGTCAAATTATGGACATTTGAGCACTGGGAAGCCAGCCAAGTCTCTGAAGAAGAGGAAGGGAACAACTTATAACAGCATCAACTGGCAGCTCGTGCAGCTGGAGACAACCCAATACAGCAGCGATTCACAAAGTTATCTCCCTTCAACCCTGCCAACCACAGTTCGCTACAAAACCTCCTTCTCCCCTCTTCCACTCTCCTCAGATGAAAACCACACCAGTCACACACATGCCGTCTGAAAACACACAAAATCCAAAGGTTCCAACTGGGACCAGCAACCTCCATGACATAATGTAGTCATGCAGGTGTTATCCAATAGTGTCGTTTCCAAGTGCTCTTTTTCCTACTCTGGTGCTCCTACACATTGCTGTCCCTGTCGTTTCAGTATGGTTGGTGGATAGCTACTGTTATTCAAATGAAAGGATTGGAGATACTTGTGGTGATCTAGAGGAACAGCCACAAAAGAGACAGGCTGCAAACTGTTTTTCTTCAGAAACCTGCTGTCCTTACTTGCTCCGGCCTATATGTGTGACTCCAGTTTCACACCAACGTGGTTGACTTTTAACTGCCCTCTTAAGTGGCCAAGCAAGCCACCTTCTCAGATCAATTAGGGATGGGCAGTAAATGCTGGCCCTGCCATCAACACCCACGTCCTGAGGATGAATGGGAAAAAAAGGCTCTGCTGCAGCTTCCACAAAAGGAGACCAGACACTCCCTGGTAGACGACAGGGAAGTCATTCCTTGCACCATAACGTCACACATGCTGAAGGCAAATGCCGCCATATTCTCAGGCAGGACGCAGCCGCTCTTTGGCTGGTTATCCAAAGCATCCACTATTTGCAGGTGCACTGTTAAGATCCTTTTGTAAAGGCTGGGGTGCTGAAGACTACATCTCCACCGTCTTTGGCAGTGCTTGGCTCTTAGCCTCGCCCTCCAGCCAGCGGTGTCCTCCGCTGTCCTCTCCACCACAGCCAGTGGCCGCTAACTTCTGACCTGCACTTCACCCTGTGAAGACCCCTCTAACTCACTAGTTATCCCACCCGGATGCTAATCACTGTGCTGAGTAAAGAGGGAGTGGGTGATGGTGCAAGCTGGTGAGGCTAGCTTGGCTGGCATTCTTCTATAGCAGAGGCAGATGGAAGAGAGGAATAATAATTACCAAGGAGCAGCCAGGGTAGGGAGCCTCAGACATGTGGCATCACCAGTTTGGCCAGCTCCTTAAAAGAGCTGCACATGGAGGGCGACATGAATCAGTCATTCATGAAAGAAAGACTTATGAAATAATACTGAGCAGTCTGCAAGTGGCACTGTCCAGGGAGAGTGTAAATACTCGGGCACGGGCCCAGCTTGCGCAGGACATTCGTAACAGGAACTAGTGAAGGACACAATTAGACCTCCATGTTGTAAAACAGTTGATTAAAGCTTTGTTTAACGCTTAGACCAAGTGCCTAGTAGTTTACTTACGTCAGAAGGCAGATAGAAAGCAAGAGTAAAAGATCCCGCTGCTCCATTTACCCCCAGCTCTCCATCATCGGCACTCTGAGGGAGGCCTGTGCCCAGAATCATCAGCTTCCTGCTCCATGGATGTGAGGACTTGAAGGGAGGCTTCCTGTTCTCATCCTTTTGCGGCTATGGAGCCATATCTTGTCCTGCAGAAAGAAGGTTTGCTTATGAATGTGTGGCTGTATCAAAGGCTTGTGGAGTTTGTGCGAGGCATGATGCTGTGTCCATGATGAATGTGACATACAGAAAGAAGTGTGCAGGATGGGGAGGTGTCACAAAACAGGAAAATGGCAGGAGGCTGGCAATTGCTGGCAAAGACAAGAAGATTGCATAGATTTCCTTGTGCAGCCAGATATCAACAATATGCTGCATGCACCTGTTGTGAGGGCGACCGCAGCTGTTGCTGGTGTAGCTGTAACTCGGAGGAAGGTAGGCTTAGCACCCATTGCTAATTCTAGGTAAAGCAGTTGGAGAGAGGGAGAGAGAGATAGAGAGTTAGCGAGAGACAGAGAGATAGAGAAAGAGATAGAGAGATGGGAGCTCTTAGAGTGGTGTGGAGGATGGGAAAGCAAAGTGCTGTGGCAAGGTGTGATGCAGAGAAGGAATCATCACAAGAAGTGAATCTTACCTTGGCGGAGCAAGTCAGGTCATTAACCTTCTTTCTCCATCACGCCTCTGTCCTGGGGGGAGGGGGGTGAGGCTGATTGTATTGACATGCTCAGCTACCTCCCTCCAGACCTGCTGCAGTGTTTGCCTCATTAATCTAGTCCCACTAGAGGGGAAGAGGATGTCCCTGCCCATCCTCACTTGCTCCAGGGCAGCATCTGAAACTCTAGCTGCCCTGTCATATGATACGAGGCCCAACCATCAAAATGTTTTAGGCCTCTCTCACTTTTGAACTGTTCATTTGATGCTGATTTGGATCTGCATGTGAAAATCTGCCTGTGTTGACATCTTTCCTCAAACTTTCCTCTTACTCGTTCTTTCTGCACACCGGCTCAGTTATCTTTAGAGTTTTGGTCAGCTCTCCGAACTTTATGACCAATTCCTGCTCAGTGTCTAAATAACCACTATGGCACTCCCCCCAACCCCTCACCCCCACCTCCCGCCGCCCCCCCCCACCCGCCCCCCTGCAACCCCCCCCACCCGCCCCCCCAACACCCGCCCCCACCCCCCCACCCGCCCCCCTCACCTCCAAACAAAATCTGGTGAGGTTTCACTATAGTAAAGTGTTATATAAAATAAATTGACTCGCAGGGTAAAAGAAAATCTATGCCATGGGGGCGGGGGTGGAGGGATAAACAGGTTTTTGCAAATAAAATAGGAGCCTGAGTTTTAAGGCCTGATTCTGAAAATCTTTTACATCCAAGAAATAATGCATTGTTAATTCAGTTGGATCCAATCCTAATAGCAGAATTATTCTGCCCTTGGTTAGTAGCATTCCCATCTCTAGCCAAATGGTTTAAGATTCAAGTGCACTCCAAAATTTAAGCACATAATCTGGACTGACACTTGAATGCAATATTCAGGAAGTGCTGCATTATATGTGACAAAGCCTTTCCACCATCTACAAGGCACAAGTCAGGAGTGTGATGGAATACTCTCCACTTGCCTGGATGAGTGCAGCTCCAACAACACTCAAGAAGCTCGACACCATCCAGGACAAAGCAGCCCGTTTAATTGGCACCCCATCCACCACCTTAAACATTCACTCCCTCCACCACCGGCGTACCGTGGCTGCAGTGTGTGCCATCTACAAGATGCACTGCAGCAACTCGCCAAGGCTTCTTCGGCAGCACCTTCCAAACCCAAGAGCTCTTCCACCTAGAAGGACAAGGGCTGCAGGCGCATGGGAACACCACCACCTCCAACTTCCCCTCCAAGTCACAGACTATCCTGACTTAGAAGTATATCGCCGATCCTTCATCGTCGCTGGGTTAAAATCCTGGAACTCCCTCCCTAACAGCACCGTGGGAGTACCTTCACCACACGGACTGCAGCGGTTCAAGAAGGCGGCTCACCACCACCTTCTCAAGGGCAATTAGGGATGGGCAATAAATGCTGGTCTTGCCAGCGATGCCCACATCCCAGAAGCGAATAAAAAAAACCCACAGATTTCGGAGAGATGTAATAAGTCGCTATGTGAATGCATGTCTTTTTCTTTATTTTCAACCAATAAAATGTCATGTCCAAAAGGAGGTCCTTTTGAGGGGCGAGGCAGTCAAACTCAAATTATTTTTTCATGTGAAGTTAAGAAAAAAGGAAATTTAACCGACAAGTGATTCCATTGTAATTCAGTCCTCTGGACTCAAGCTTCAAATAATATTTCTGTGCTATTCCTTTAGAAATATTTTCATTATAATCCTTAGATCCTTTTTAATTTTCACTGTACATCTGGCACGTCCTAAACTGTATTACTCCACAGCTGTTTTTGTACCCCACTATTCTCTCGAGTCAAGTTGTGTCAAGCAAACCATTTTCTATTTAGGTCCACAGTGTTAACCAGATATGGTTAACTAAATGATATTGTTCTAATGGGATTCTGAATTAGGAGTAATTTCAATCCCCTCTGTGACATTAGTGCAGGGTTTCCCCAATTATGAAAATGCGCAGTAATTTGATGTGTGAAGTGCTAGAAGGCGTTGATTACAAATCTGAAATGGAAGGGAAATGTTGTTGTAAGCAGCCCATTTAACTTGGTGATCACAAGAGCACAGCAAAAAGGGCTACAAAAACTGGCAAATGCCAAGACTTCAGTGTAGTACTTCTTTTATCAAAGAGCATTGGAGTTGTAGGATTGAGTTCTTTTGGAACTAGTTTGCATTATGTTGATTATCTCTTTTGAAAAGAGAAGATGAATGAATATTTGGTCATGAAAGGGGTTGAAGGTTAGGGATAGGAGCATAAAATAAAGCTGAACAAATACTCTGAAACAAGATGACTCCTGTCGAGTTCTGACCAGGCCATCTCTGCAACGTTGGACTTATATTTTGCAGTTTTGTCATTTCATGGTCTACAAGTCATGGAGAAATTTTAGGCTTATCTCATGTTAATAGTGTTACCTATGGTTGTTTGCTGCCAAGTCATTAAAAGACTGAACACGAGAAATGTTAGGTCAAGTCCTCAGGATGGTGGAATAGTTCATTCCTGGGTGTCAGGAGCCTGTGGTGCTGGAAAACATGAAAGCACAAGGACTCACTGGAGGGTCAACAGCACCCACCACAGACATTTTAGGACCATGATGTTTTTTTAAATTCCTTAGTAGATTTTAAAGGGCAAGACTTTTTCCAATGTGAGACCCCAGTATGGAGCCTTGCCTGCCAGGAAAACAGACGGAATCCCCACAATTTCCTGTCCCAGTAGATGCTGAGAGCACGTATTCATAATAAGCATTTATTGTCAGACCATAAATCAAAAAGAATGTTCACGATTAAGATTGCCAACTTCCAGATTGGGGGCTGGGGGGTGGGTGGGAAGGAATGAAAAAGAAAGCGAAAGAGAAAAGAAAGTCACTTCCCTCAGGAGATTAACTAAATTAGGGAGAGCACATGACTATTTATTGGGATATAAATGTTTTTCTTTATTTAATCTGAATTGGCAGTGGTGTAATAGTTCTCAGCTAGAGGAGAATGAACGAATTAGCTGGAGTTCCTGTTCACGATCTATTGACCTCTATGAAAAGTAAGTGTTTGCATACCATGAGAGAGGGCAGGATCTGGGTCAGCTAGGTAGACCCCTCCTGTTGAATAGCCATCCAACATTCACTCTCCAAGTTCATAAGTTAAGAATGACCATATGGGGGAGTTACTGAAGGCTACCATCACCTGTGGAATCCTCAATCTGAGCGAGGAAGAACAGTTAAGAATAACTTTAAAAAGTATAATCAAGATCTGTGGCTGGGAGGGATAGCTCCCCATGATTCCTGCAATGAACAAGGTTACTGCGAACCAGAGCAAAAGCCCACCCCAGATATTTCAATGGTAGTATTGAACATTGTCCTTTGCGCTGTTGCTACACTAACTCAAGCTGATTCACTACCTTTTCACTCGGTAATTTTTGTTCTATTTCCCAATTAACTGAAGACCTATCTGTTTTCATGTCACAGATGTTGCTGTTTGCATTGAATAGTTTTCAGGTAAAAGATCAAATAGTTTTGGTATAAAATTTGCTTTGAAAATATTGGGGTAAAATTGGGTTGCTTTGCGCCGCCCATTAGCGCCCGGGGCGCAAAGCCCCTAGCACCCGGGTGCAGTGCTGCTAACGCCTCCCACGAAATTCAGCGGGAGGTCAGCAGCGGCGGTGGTAGCCGATGGCACCCTGTGGCACTGTGCCTCTGGCCCCGCTCGCGCCCCGGCCGCAAACCTATTGCCGGACGATATGTCCAACAGGGTCAGGGTGGCGTTTGTGCAGCCGCGGCGGCGCTATTTAAAGGGGCAGGTGTCGGGCAGCCATTTTGTTTTCTGGCCGCCTGCCAGCACCTGCCCCCTTCCCCTCTTTCATTCGGGGTGCTGGCCGCGCTCGCTCAGCCCGGCACTCCTCTTGAGTACCAGGCTGCTTTCCCGGCACCCCGGTCCCTGGTGGTCCAGCAGGGCCCCAGTGCGCGCAGCGCTAGGCCCCTCCCCTTTAATCAGGGGAGGGAGGCCTGCAATAGCGCGGCGCTACGTGCCGACACGTGTGGCGCTGTTGCACGTAGCGCCGCGATATTCAGTGGTAGTGCCCCAGGAAGAAGGGGGAGCGCTTCCAGTAGTGCCTCACCTCCTGCTTGGGACGTTACCACTGAACCTACAGTGCAGGGGTGCTAACATTTTCGGGGTGCTAAAGTTAGCGCCCCAAAGGGGACGCCACCAAATTTTTTCCCCATTGTATTTTACAGGATTTGTTTTATACGAGATAACAGGAATTACAAGTACTTCCACTCCAATCAATTTAAATGTGGCTGCCTCTGCATGTATTTATTCATTATTCAACAAAATTAATAAAGATAGAAATGGTGCAAAATCTACATTATGGTAAATATAACTGTCCAAAAAGGAAACAAAAAATGTCTGGGAGCAAAATACAGTTTTTATGTCTGAGGAATTGTCTGTCAGTAAATATACCTGATATATAAATTAAATATTCAGAGATACAAATTATTCACTGCAAACTCAATAAATTGTTCTGTATTTTCATGCTGAATGTTTACTGCCTGATAAACAGTCTTGCCTGGATTTTCATTTTAAACTAGCTGAGGAACGGGTTCATTAGGAGAGCGTACAATAGTAACAGGAGTGACTTTCCTGAAGGAGGGGATGGTAATGGTTCAAGGGGAAATATTGCCCAGCACATCTTATATTTTACAAGGTTAAAGAATAAAATATGTCAAATCTGGGATAAGAAGAGGCCATTCCTCCAGTAGATTAACACTCCCATCAGGGCATCCACTTTTATTTTGACTATTGTTTTTGCCTTTTATCCCAAAGTAATAATCTGGGTACAACATTTAAATATTTTATATACTTTGAAGTTTCCCCTTATCCACCTTCCTTTTGAAAGATAAAGCTTCTTCCACCTGTCCTTGTATCTCGTCATTTTCGGTTGCCCGGCCCAACAAAATAAAAAGACGAAAGTTGATTGTGTCAAGAGGTTTTGTGAGTCTCTGTCACTGATCATATATGCTACTAAAAATGCTCTATTTGATATGAATTTTATTTGAAAACACAATATCCACATTGTAATAGCAGTTATATCGCCAACTACAACTTCTCCCAGAAGGTCAACATGGTTGTTCTGCAGCCAAGTATTTGTGGTAAGTTATTTAGGGAATTGAGCTGCACAAAAACTTGCCAATACTGTTAAGTTCGTGAATGATTGAGACACGGACTAGCAGGAGAGAAAACAAACAGATCTTTACTGGTGGAAGGCAATAACGAAACTAACAAACAGAGGCTCTCTAGCGCCTTTTATACAGGGGTGGTCACTGCCGGTACTGCAGTCTGAGACCAGTTATTCTCTTAAAGGTACATACACAACAATTCCTCCCCTTTTAGATAAACAGTACATAACATTCATTTAACAACTAAAGGATAACGAATTACAATCACAATTACGGTTGCTAGATACATTGGTTAAGTTTAAGCAATTATAAGTTCAGTCTTTGAGGAGGCTTCCTGATTCTGTCTGGATAACGCCTCTTTGGGGTATCAGGTTCTTCTGGCAATGTTGAGTCAGAATCTATGTCGTTGTTTGGTTCATCTGCTTCCAATATTACCGGTTCTGCGGTAGCTGCAATTGGAGCGTCGATTTCATTACCAGGTGTATCAGATCGTGGTGTGGAGTCGACGTTTTCCAGTGACTCTAGAATCTGGTCAGCATGGCATCTTACAATGCTCTCCCCAATGTCCACGGTATACATGAGAGGTCCTTGTCGTGTACAAATCGTTCCTGGCTGTCATTTCTCAGTGCGGTAGTCCCGGGCCAAAACTGGTTGACCTATCTTAAAACTCCTGGTCGGCCTTTCATTCATATTCTGAAACTGCCTGTTCTCCACATCTCTTCGGACGTTTGGCTTAACCAAATCCAAGCGGCACCGTAGTCTTCGATTGAAGAACATCATGGCTGGAGTTTGGTTGGTAACCGCATGTGTCGCATTCCGGTAGGCAAACAAGAAGTTGTCCACCTTGTGTTGTAGGGGTATATCTTCATTACACATTGCCTTGATAGCCTTCTTGAATGTTTGGACAAACCTCTCGGCCAATCCATTAGTGTCTGGATGATATGGGGCAGATGTGTAATGCTTAACACCATTGTTCTTTAAGAACCTCCGGAACTCTTCAGACACAAACTGTGGTCCATTGTCAGAGCAAATCTGTTCAGGCAGCCCATTCCTGGCGAATATGGTTCGTAAAACTGTGATAGTTTTTTCCGTGGTGGTTGAGGACATTTTTATTACCTCTGGCCACTTTGAATGTGCATCCACCGCAATTAAAAACATCGAGTCCATGAAGGGACCAGCAAAATCAATGTGCACCCTTTGCCATGGAGATGAGGGCCACTCCCATGGATGCAGAGGAGCTTGTGGTGGGGCGTTTTGGACCTTCTGGCATCCTGCACAGCTCTTGGTCATCTCTTCGATTTCTCTATCGATTCCCGGCCACCACACAAACGCTCTGGCTAAGCTCTTCATTTTTACCCCACCCAGATGACCCTCATGAAGCTCATTGAGCACTCTATCCTTCAATTTGGGTGGAATTACTACTCTGGATCCACACATCAAGGTTCCTCTGCACACTGACAGCTGTTCTCTTCTCGGCGAGAATGCTGGCAGCAGTGGTTCGCCATGTGCTGGCCATCCCTTCACCGTTAAATCATAGACCCGTGATAGTGTCGGGTCATTCCGTGTTTCCTTTTCTATGTTTGCATTCGTCACAGGGAGACATTCGACTATGGTCGAGTGGAATAACTCCATTGGATCCACTGCAAGGTCTTCTTCTTCCACCGTCGGCAACGGTAGACGTGACAATCCATCAGCATTTCCATGCTGTTTAGTTCCTTTGTACTCGATGTCATATTGGTGTGCCCCTAGGAAAAGGGACCATCTCTGCAGCCGTTGTGCTGTCATTATCGGTACGCCCTTTTGAGGGTTGAAAATGGAGACAAGAGGTTGATGATCGGTTCGTAAAGTAAATTTTTGACCGTGCAGATAGTGATTGAACTTCTTCACCCCCAACACTAGGCTGAGGGCCTCTCTGTCAATCTGGGCATAGTTACGCTCGGCAGAAGTTAACGAGCGTGACGCAAAAGCTATCGGCCTCTCCAAACCATCAAGGAATTTATGTGACAGTACCGCCCCAATGCCGTAGGGAGACGCATCACACGCCAGCCTGATTGGCAGTGCTGGGTTGTAGTGAGCCAATACTTCCTTCGAAGTGATTAAGTCCTTACTCTTCTGAAAAGCACGTTTACAATCATCGCTCCATTTCCATGCTACCCCCGTTCGTAGCAGGGCGTTCAGTGGGTGCAGAATTGTCGACAAATTCGGCAAAAACTTATGATAGTAATTCACCAACCCGAGGAATGACCTCAGTTGCGACACATTTTCAGGCGCTGGGGCCTTAACAACCGCTTCAATTTTAACAGGGGACTTATGTAACCCCTCTTCATCAATCACGTGGCCACAATACGATATCTGTTTCTTAAAAAATTCGCACTTGGGGCAGTTGGCTCGCAGCCCATGTTCCCGTAGTCTAGTGAGCACCTGTTCTAGGTTGTTAAGGTGTTCACTGTCATCTTCGCCTGTTACAAGGATGTCGTCCAAGTAACACTGAGTCCCCGGAATCCCTTGCAGGACTTGTTCCATCGCTCTTTGCCACATCGCCGGAGCTGAGGCTACTCCGAATACCAATCGATGATACTGGTAAAGGCCTTTGTGAGTGTTTATCATGAGATACTTCCTAGAGGACTCTTCAACCTCCATCTGCAAATATGCTTGTGCTAGGTCAATTTTTGTAAAACGCTTCCCTCCAGACAGTGAGGCGAAGATGTCTTCTATCCTTGGAAGAGGATATTGTACTGTGTGAAGGACAGGGTTCACCGTCACCTTGAAATCCCCACAGATGCGAATCTTCCTTGGCTCTCCGGACTTATTGCTTAACGTTTTCTTCATGACAGGAACGATGGGTGTCGCCCACTCGCTCCAGTCGACCTTAGGCAACACGCCCGCCTTCTCCAGATTCTCCAGCTGTGCCTCGACGGCTGGGCGAATTGCATATGGTACCGGTCTCGCTTTGAAAAACTTGGGAACTGCATTCTCTTCTATTTTTAACGAGACGGTTATGCCTTTAAGCGTGCCCAGTTCTTGTTGAAATACCTCTTTGGCGTTAGCTAAGATTGTTGACAATCGTCCAGGAGTGACGTCTTCGTCTTTTTTACCGTCCACCGTCATTGCATGAATGGAATGCCAATCTAAGTTTATCTTCCTGATCCATTCCCGTCCCAATAACGGTGGTCCACCATTTGGCAGTATGTAGAGATACAATTTCCGTATTTTCTTGCCATTGTATTCGACAGGCACCCTTATTTTTCCTCTGGGGTATACTTTTTGCCCCGTATACGTCGTCAAGACGATGGATGTCTCTCTCAAGGGTATGTGTGAAAATAGCCGCTCGTAGTCTCGTCGATTCATGACGGTTAGCGCTGATCCTGTATCCAATTCCATTTTAACTTGGGACCCTGCTATCGTGAGAGTGACCCAAATGGTTCGGTGGTCCTCTTTTGCGATTACATTGTGAAGTTTGAGACAGCTTAGTCTCCTGTTTCCGGATTCACTATCGCTCATCTGGTCTTCGGAACTACTGTCCGTCATCTTTTGTACTTTCTTGTACGGTTCCTTAGTAGCCTTTTTGTTGTCGCTGGTATTCTTCCCAGACCTACAAACTTGTGCAATGTGTCCAATCTTCCCGCATTGTCTGCATATTTTGTCTTTGGACCAGCAGTCCTTCTGGTCATGGTTAGTTCTGCCGCAGCGATAACATTTTGCAAAGCCCCGTGTCATTTCGTGGGTGCCGTATTCCTGTGGTTTTTGTTGAATTTCTGCAGCTCCCCTGGCTGCTGCTTCATACGATACTGCCACGCTGAAAGCCTTATCTAGCGTCAGCTCTTTTTCTGAGAGTAACTTCTTCTGTGTTCCTTCACTCAGGAGTCCACAAACAAATTTGTCCCGTAGGGTATCTGCCAGTCCTGCTCCGAGCTGGCAGTGCTTTGATAGCTTGCGTAGTTCCGTAAGATACTCAGCATTGCTCTCATCCTTGTGCTGAGTTCTCCTGTGGAATTTAAATCTTTCTGCTATCAACAGCGGTGCAGGGTTTAAGTGTTCCTGTAGGACAGCAACAATTTCGTTAAAACTCTTCGCCTTCGGTTTGGCTGGAGTAATCAGGTCCCGCAATAGGCCGTACGTTCTAGCGCTCATTAAGTTTAGCAATATCGATGCCTTTTTTCCCTCCGCTATATCGCTTGCCTCGAAATATACCTCGACTCTTTCCACATACGAGGTCCAGTCCTCTAATGTATTATCAAAAGCAGTGATACAGCCAGTCTTCGGCATCTTGCAAATCTAAAATGGCGCCTCCCGTGCTTTGCCTTCTTCCCCGATTTAACAAAATGGCGCCTCCCGCGCTTTGCCTTCTTCCCCGCTGTTGTTAGCGCTGCTTTCCACGGTTTCTTGCGCGTATTCTTTTTCTTTTATTATTTTCCCGTCGTGGAGCGGACCCTCTGGGACACTTCCCTCCCTCTTCTTAGGTCCGAACGCTGCCCGGCTTCGAAACACCGGCCGCGCCCTGTGTGCTCCACCCTCTCTCTCTCTCTTTGCTTCCCGACTCGCTGCCCGGCCCCGTTGCAAGGCCACCCGATCGAGCTTCAGCCCGCCGCAGCCCAGGAAGGATCAGAGCACTACCTGCCACCAGCCCGATTAGCTGGGAAATCACAGACTGAGGAACCCAGCCTGGCTCTGGAAAGTCGCTCCTGCAAGTTTTTAATCCGATGATTGACGGTCGACGCCCGTTTCTCGAGTTTCAATGGACTCTATTTTTTTTTTCTTTCTTCTGGCTCCGACCTTCAACAACGTCGTCGGAGCTGCTGCCGAGTTGCAGGTAAGTACGTTTCTTACTCGTCGCCAGTGTTAAGTCCGTGGATGATTGAGACACGGACTAGCAGGATTGAAAACAAACAGATCTTTACTGGTGGAAGTCCATAACGAAACTAACAAACAGAGGCTCTCTAGCGCCTTTTATACAGGGGTGGTCACTGCCGGTACTGCAGTCTGAGACCAGTTATTCTCTTAAAGGTACATACACAACAAATACCATGCCGCTCTATATTAGACCTGTAAAGTGTAAAAGAGACTGCAAGAGAAATCGGAATTGTATCACCATTTTGCATTTGTTCAAGGTGCAAAAAATAATAAGTTCCTTGACTGCCATCCATCAGTTTTCATATCCAAGGCAGAAATCAGCCAAACAACTTTACCTTGCAAGGCCCATAACCAGATGACTTGCTATTTTTAGATATTCTTCTTGCTGTTACTAGGAAGATAAGGATCTTGCGTATCCAAGGCAAATTACTGAACACTACATGAACATTGACATGATGAGAATGACAGCTTGCATAAAAGACCCTCTGAGTTTTCTAGGCTTGCTGACATATAGCTGATGAGCCGGTAATGTCTTGTGCGCTAGTATAACCTAAAAAGCCACTAGCGGGTGATGGCTGTCATAACATCCAAAAATGTCTCTTTATATAACTGTATCACTATGGAGTCAGCCATTCCTCCCCCCCACCCCCCCACCTTTCAGGCAGGCAGCAGTGGACAGCCAGAGAAAAGGCCTTTTGATTTTTCTTCTGTGTGATTTAGTTCCTCGCTCACACTATTCTAATTCCAAATGACAATATTTGCTTAAGCCACTGGAACTGCCGTGGGCAAAAGAAGAAATAATAATAGTAATGTTTAATGCTATTGTCCCCGAGAATCTGTTCACATTTACATTGCTAGTTAACATTTGCCTTCTCCTCAGAGTCCTGGCAGACTACGAGCTGATTGATTTTTGTTAGCAAGTGCACCAGCTGCAATGTTAGAAAAGGCAGCGCAGAACTGGAGAGTGTCAGGTATAATTTTAACACTTCAGTTTAATTCAGGTGCCCCCCCCCCTTATTAATAATGCATTTTTAGTTGAATTGAGCTGTGGCCTTAAAGGAAATGCACACTTTGGACCTGGTTACAGTTTAAAACTCACTTAGGGGGTGATTTTGTCAATGGGGGTGCATTGAAGGCGGGACTGTGTAAGGGGTTTTCTTGCTAGGTCTCTCTCTCTTTTGAGACCTCTCTCTTTTGCACAGTAATTTACCGAGTGGTTCGACCCACTCACCCCTTAGGTTCTTTACACTGGACTTTGAGGCAGGAACTACAATGCAGAGAATACTCTGTAGACCAAGTTTAATGAAACGAAGTGAAATTTTATTGCATAAAGGAAAAATTGAATGTAAGCCAAATAAGGTACATGGGAGGGAAAAACAAATCATAATACAGTACTAACCAATATATCCACAAGCATATTATACTTTACAAGGTTCACCATGAAATAGGGAAACACACGGAACATCGAGGGACAACAACTCATTGTTAATTATCCCCTAAAATGCCCACCCCTAAACCTAGCTAGATTAGATTATGAGGGGCCAGAAACATGCTCACCAGTCCCAGTTAGAAAACAGAGGTTTTGAAGTCTGCGTTTTGGTCCTCTCAGGCGTCCTGTCTCCACGTGGTCAGCGGAACGCAGCAGGCTGCGACACACTCTTTCCTCCCTCGAGGTAATGGACTCGGACAGGCTGGATGTTAGCAGGCCTGGATGTTGGCGTGGAGAGAGACCAACTGTTTGACCATTTTCATATAGGTTTCTTCTTGGAGGGTCACCGTCTTTTCGTCTCGTCAAATGGCCCGGGGTTTGTCGATGATCTCCCGATAGCTACCCTGGGTCTGGGCGCTGACTCGATCTTCCCTCTCAAACCTCTCTCTCTCTCAAACTTCTCTCCGAACTCGAACCTCGATCCTCGATCCTCGATCGTCCGAACCCGATCCTCTCCTCGATCGTCTCGACTTGAACCTTTTGAACTCGAACTTCTGCACCCTTGATAGCTATCCCAGGTCTCCAATTATACTTCTCATCGAGGCCCTTATCTCCCGCCATATCAAGGTTAGTCTTTGTTTAAATTTTGGCGGATGGCCTTTTGGGATGGCCGGTAACTGCCATCTCTGGTCTGGAATGACCTTGTATTGTCTTTAATGGGACTTGATGTTCCCTTTTGAATTTGAAACTGTTTCCCTTTGTCTGGGTAAACATTTTGATGACCTTTATCTACAGGCCGATCTGATTGGATCTGCATCCAATCCATATGTATGGGGTTCTGTCTGGTTTCGCATTCTCCGAAATTGCATTCCAGAACATCCTGTGGGCTGAATCCACAAAAGCTGTCTGTGGACTGCAGGAACCATTTTAAAATGTCCCAAAAAGCTGGTCACGGGTTCTGGCGGCCATTTAGTGTGCCCCTTTTTCTGGGCTTCTTTTAAAACAGTCTTTAAAATTAAGGCCTTTTCTGCCAATAGACCCTTATAGGACAATGTTCAATTTTGCGAATCCTACAACTGCTGCTTGTCGGGTTTTAGTCCCGCCTCCATCGACTTGTGGCCAACCCATGTTATATTCCCTTGATTGACATTGTTAAGCCCACCCAGCGGGCTCAGCAGGCCAATTAAGGGGAAGCCGGTTACAGAGAACGTCAGCGTATAACGTTTCATCTGTAATTGTCATCATTTGACAGCTCTGTGAAGCTGTCAAACACTGACATTCTCTGTTGTTTGATGAGTCCTTGTATTCAAGACTCATCAAACCTCTTTTGTGAGCAGAAATTAGATGGTTGTTGCATCGGAGAATGCAGCAGCCGTCTGTCATCTCTGCCGGTGAGATGCGAGAGCCTCCGCGTCCCCAACTGTTGAAGCCTGCAGGAAGAAACAAAGGTAAGTAAACATTTTCTATCACTTTTTACTCACCTCACATATTTACCTCTCCACACTTGCACCCATCACTTACCTTCAAAGCGCAGTTTTGGACCCCTCCGACCCCCGCAGACCCACTGCTCGCCTCCCTGACCCTGGCGGGTTTCCCGACGTCGGGAAGCCCGCAACTTTGCTGGAAAAATGGGGATAATCCTCTTAACTACCTGTTAACTACCTTTTAACAGGCAGATAAGTGGCTGTAATCCCCTACCTGCCTCCAGGAGACCGGATCCAGCGTGGGTCAGCTACCCGCCTCCTGGGAAGATGGCGCGGAGGTGGATTGGGGGCGGGATGGGTACCCGCCCCCAGTTTCTGCCATTTTCCTGGCAGTCCTGCCTCCAAACCCACCTCCCCAGGGCTGGCAAAATCCAGCCCTAAGTGTCTTGTTCACAGCACTAATTAGCTGGTATTATTTCATCGACACAGTACAACACAGTGAGAGTTGGGTTGAGCTTACTTGACCGCAACCATTAACTATCTTCGAGGAACCAGCAGCACTTTTGTTGCTGGTGACGGTATCAGGGTAGTAGATGCTGATGGCTAACAATACATAGGAAACTGCAAGTCAAAGTGACAGCTTCCCCCCGCTTTAATTAGTAATAATAAAGCTCTGCTTTTACTGCTATTGGAAGAGTAGAGGGGTTTGTGCCTAAAATGGACACTTAGCTGAGAAGGGGAAGAAAAAAGTTGCATACCCAAAACTCTGTTTCCCAAATATTTCAACCCAATCTCACCCCCATTCAGACGGAGGGTGTGTGGCCCCAATGTTCCCCGGGATCTTCCACCTTACAACTTAAAACTTCGACTGGAAGTTCCCTCTGTGGCATTCCATTCTGCATGGAGCGATTTCCTCCATAGGTTGCTGATGCACTCTCCACTTCCTTGCCCTAGCCTTCCATCAGGCACGCTCTAGCGTAATATTTTGCAGGCCAACGGAAGCGAGTGTCCTCATTGGTAGGCCCAGTATTCAGGGATCTTGCATGGCACCACTGGGGACCTGGTGGTGGAGAGTATGGCACGACACAGTGACCTCGAACGTCCTTTTCAGTCACATTTTGCGGATACTCAGGCCACGTGTCCATTTTACGGCCTGGATGAGGATGTCTACTGTATTTACACATGAGTGCAAAAGACAAGGCTGAAGCGTTTGCAACCAACTTCAGCCAGAAGTGCCGAGTGGATGATCCATATCGGCCTACTCCCGAGGTCCCCACCATCACAGAAGCCAGTCTTCAGCCAATTCGATTCACTCCACATGATATCAAGAAATGGCTGAGTGCACTGAATACAGCAAAGGCTATGGGCCCCGATAACATCCCGGCTATCATGCTGAAGACTTGTGCTCCAGAACTAGCCGCGCCTCTATCCAAGCTGTTCCAGTACAGCTACAACACTGGCATCTATCTGACAATGTGGAAAACTGCCTAGCTATGTCCTGTCCACAAAAAACAGGACAAATCCAACCTGGCCAATTACCACCCAATCAGTCTACTTTCAATTATCAGCCAAATGATGGAAGGTGTTATCGACAGTGCTATCAAGCGGCACTTACTCACCAATAACCTGCTCACTGATGCCCAGTTTGGGTTCCGCCAAGACCACTCGGCTCCCGACCTCATTGCAGCCTTGGTCGAAACATGGACAAAGGAGCTGAATTCCAGAGGTGAGGTGAGAGTGATTGCCCTTGACATCAAGGCAGCATTTGGCATCAAGGAGCCCTAGTAAAACTGAAGTCAATGGGAATCAGGGGGAAAACACTCCACTGGCTGGAGTCACACCTAGCACAAAGGAAGATGGTTGTGGTGGTTGAAGGTCAATCATCACAGCCCCACAACATCGTTGCAGGAGTTCCTCAGGGCAGTGTCCTAGGCCCAACCAATCTCAGCTGCTTCATCAATGACCTTCCCTCCAACATAAGGTCAGAAATGGGGATGTTCCCTGATGACTGCACAGTGTTCAGTGCCATTCACAACTCCTCAGATAATGAAGCAGTCCATGCAACAAGACCTGGACGACGTTCAGGCTTGGGCTGATAAGTGGCAGGTAACATTCATGCCACAGAAGTGCCAGGCAATGTCTATATCCAACAAGCGAGAGTCTAACCACCTCCCCTTGACATTCAATGGCATTACCATCGCCGAATCCCCCACTATCAACATCCTGGGGGGTCACCATTAACCAGAAACTTAACTGGACCAGCCACATAAATACTGTGGCAACAAGAGCAGGTCAGAGGCTAGGTATTCTGCGGCGAGTGTCTCACCTCCTGACTCCCCAAAGCCTTTCCACCATCTACAAGGCACAAGTAAGGAGTGTGATGGAATATTCTCCACTTGCCTGGATGAGTGCAGCTCCAACAACACTTAAGCAGCCCGCTTGATTGGCACCCCATCCACCACCTTAAACATTCACTCCCTCCACTACCGGCATGCCGTGGCTGCAGTGTGTACCATCTACAAGATGCACTGCAGCAACTCGCCAAGGCTTCTTCAGCAGCACCTCCCAAACCCGTGACCTCTTCCACCTAGAAGGACAAGGGCAGCAGGCGCATGGGAACACCACCACATCCAAGTTCCCCTCCAAGTCACACACCCATCTTGACTTGGAAATATATTGCTGATCCTTCATCATCTTTGGGTCAAAATCCTGGAACTCCCTCCCTAACGGCACGTGGGAGTACCTTCACCAAACGGACTGCAGCGGTTCAAGAAGGCGGCTCACCACCACCTTCTCAAGGGCAACTAGGGATGGGCAATAAATGCTGCCTTGCCAGCAACGCCCACATCCCAGGAATGAATATAATTAAAATAACACATCAAACGTACATTTTTTTGGAACCTGGACATTGTTTTTAGATGACTGTTTTGTGATGATAATACTGAAGGAGGTACTAGTCACTTTACATATAGAACTAGCGACTGCATTTAAACTCCCCTTCTGTCCTTGAAAAGGTCTGGGGCCGATTGATGCTGTGGGACTCACGTCCACTGGAAAGCGTTCTGCAAGGTCCTGAGCTCTTAGCCCTGGTGGTTCTCGATCATTGTTGGAGACAACAGTTCCCTTTCTGTGAACTAGACCCAAGACTAGATCTGAAACAGTGAAAAGATAGCATTGTTTAGTTGCCACTTTAAGAAACAAGCTGGAGCTCCCTGTGAGCTCAGGAAGTCCTAGTGTTTGTGTCGGAAGGCTGGGTGCCGATTGTCTTTAGATCTGTGCTGATTGAATGTGTTGTTCTGCATCTCCTGCAGCTTCACAGCTGGCTTTGCAGTCACCCAGTGGTGCGTCTCCTTCAGCAAAGAGGAGAATAAGGAGTCATGACCAAAGAAGTTCAACAGAGAAGGGGCCAACACAAGAGCAAAACACATTTTATGTACACACTGCAAACCACTACACAAATGAATAAAAGGAATTCACTTTTAGTGGCACGTACACACCCGTAGGGACATCGGAAATGCCGGTTTCAGGCATGCACAGCGCATGCGCTGAATCCGGCATTTCCGGTCCGTCAAGAATGCTCTTGATAGATCGGACGCCTGCCCTGGAGAAGGGCCTCTGGGGGCGGATAGTTCCGCTTTCTGGAGAACCTCCGCCCACAGAAAACCCTTAGAAATCTTACGCCTGCTTTTACCAGCATAAGATTTGAAAAAATTTCTCACTCATTTGTCATTTAAAAATACTTTAAAAAAGGTACGTTTATTTTTAGCCCCGTAAGAAACTTTAATTATTTTTTTCAAAAATTACATTTTTGTTTAAAATATTTAATTTATTGTAATTTCAACTAATTTTAAAAAGCTGATTTAAAAAATAAATTATTTAATGTTTTAAAGTGTTTTTGGGGTGATCTCCATTCATATATTTAACAGGTCTATCTGTCAAGTGTATGAAGGGGGATTCCCTTCTTTGATTGTCTCCCCATGGCCCACGTGATCCCAGGGATGCTTGCGAACCGCCTGCGCCTCTGGGATACGTGGGCCCTGCGCATTTCGAGTTGGAGACGCCCAGGATCGGAAGTGTCCGGACCTCGGGAGCCCTCAGGTAAGTCCATAGATTTTTTCCAGATCAAAGGCCTCCGCACGCGGGAAGCCTCCGATCGGAAAATACGGCCCAATATCTTCTTCATTCTGTCATTTACTTATCATCTGAAAGTTAGTAAAATATATGCAGCACAGACTAAAACGTAAGGGATAATTTTAACCTACCCTGATTGGTCGCCTGTTTTACACCTCGCTCGGTTTTACGTTCCATTTAAACTTGGTATTAAATTACTTTTCTATTATTATAACAGTGTTATAAAGAAGATGGTTTCTAATTGCAGAACTCACTGGGAAGAAATGGGCAATGACAATCACATGCACCTATCTTCCTGCCTCCAGTGACTTGTCTGCTACTGATCTTTTACTGAGGTGTATAGTAATATGTGTGATAATACAAGACTTCAGTTACCTCCTTAAATGGAGTGGTACATAACAAAGTGACTGATTCTAGAAATACCCACTATGAATGCAAGGAAAGTCCCAGCAGCATAAAGCTAAAAGCAGACCTTCACCGTCACTGATAGTGCATGACAAATGCGTGGACTGTTCCTGCAGATTTTCATGGACCAGAAGGCACACCTCGGTCATTACCTCCTTGCTGAGCCTAAAGATACTCGGGCACCATTCCTGCTCCTATAACATGCTCAAGGAGTAGACCCTACTATAATAAACCTGCTGCTTTGGTTAGCACCTGTTGTGAATCTAAAGTCTTCCAGAATCATCAACGCCCCACACATCCAACAATATCTGCTACTCCCACTTATGGCCAGAACACTATTAATTACTGAGTTCTGACGAAAGGTCTTCAACCTGAAACGTTAACTCTGTTTCTCTCTCCACGGATGCTGCCTGGCCTGCTGAGTTTTTCCAGCGTTTCCTGTTGTTATTTCACTATTAGTCACTGCCTTCCTGCTACTCACTCAATTCTTCCCATTCATAATCCTCATGACTGGTCTGAACTTATGCAAATAATGCACTTTTTGAACAAAGCCTTAATAAGGTCAATTTGTTTCTCCCCCTCCAACTTTCACAAGCATTCACCAACACCTGTTAATGAGTAGAAATGTTTGGTTAATCTATTGCTGCATTAAACCATTATTCCCGAACTCCTTCTGCACATTTTGCAAAAAGGCTTAATGAACAGTGGAATGTCAGCCTCCTAGTTTTTGTGTCAAGGCATTTACTTCATAAAATTGCTTTATAAACATGTAAAATCAATGTGGTGCACATCCTGCTGTGTCTCTACAGAGAGCTCCATTTTGAATCATAGCATTATAAATATTTTAGCACAGGAGGATGCCATATGCTGATGCTAACTTCACATTAGAGCTAACTATTATAATACCATTTTCTTGCCGTTTCCCTGTACCCTTCAATATTTTTCCTATTCAAGTATTTCAGTTCCCTCTTAAATGCAGTGATTGTATAAATATTTGTAGTCGTACATTCCATATTGCTATAATCCTTTGATTAAAAAATATTTCTAACTTTTCCCTTTATGCTCCTAGTAGTAATCCTAAAATGTGCACCTCCTGTTCCGATCTTGAAGATTTCATCAACTTTACATCCAACCCTCACCTTTTCATGGTCCATCTCTGACTCTTCCTGGATTATCCTCTCAGCTCTGGCTATCTACAGACATCTATTCCAAGCCCACCAATTCCCACATCTACTTGAATTATGCCTCTTCCCACTCCACTTCCTGGGAAGACTTTCCCTTATTCCAGTTTCTCCATCACCTTTACATCGGTTTCAATGACTCCACCTTCCACACTAGAACTTCTCAAGTATCCTGCAGTGCTCAACAGGGTTTTTGACTGAGTCGGTTCAATTTTCCCATTGTTTGCTCTCACTCCCTTCCTATCAACATTGACAAAAGCCCCTTGCTTGCCCTGACCCTTCACCCCACCAACACCAGTCTCCATATTCACTAAATCACCTTGACATTTTGTAACTTAAAACACGGTCCTACCAACAAGGACATCTTTCCCTCCGCTCTCCATTTTCTGAAGGGATCATTACCACCACAACTCCAATTTGGTCTTCTACCTTAACTTCCCCTGCTGCCTTTCCATGCAACTGCAAGAGATGCAAAAGCTGCACATTTACCTCCTGTCAGATTGCTGTCCAGGGTCTTGAAACACTCCATGAGGCAGCAATTTCCATGCACTTCCTCCAATCTAGAATACTCTATTTGAAGCTCACAGCATGGCCTCCTCTACACTGCAGAGACCAACCATTGACTCAGTGACGACTTTGCTGTACACATCCAATCTATCCACAATAATAAGGATGAGCTCCCTGTGGCTCACCACTTTAATATCCCCTCCTATTTCCACTCTGACCTCAGTATTTGGCCTTGTACACTATTCCAATGAAGCTCAACACAAGCTTCAGGAATGGGGGAGGGGGGGAATTCAGTTGGTTAGTGCCTCCCATTAGCGTCAGTAGCTGGCGCTAATGAGGCGCTGATCCAGTAGTGCTGGGGTAAGGTGAATCCAGCGGTGCATGGCAAATCTGGTCTCCCATTGCGCCGCCAGTACGAGGTACCAACAGGGACTTCAATGCCAGACAGATCATGACGTCAGTGAGCGCTCACTGGCTGCCCAATCTGCAAAATTGATTTTCGCCACCTACCTTAGCGCCTTGACCAGACAATGACAGGGAGAGGAGGCGTCAAGCAGGCGGAAGCCAGCTCCAGGGATGTTATTTAAAGGGATCATGAGCAATCGGTCCCAGCTGTCAGGTTAGTGGAGTTTCAGTGCTTTCTTGTCAGTTTGACATTGTGCAACTGTTTAATTCAGTAATTTAAAGGTTCTTCTGTATCAGGAGTGTTGTCATAACTAAAAAGTAGTTACATTTATTCTTAAAAAATATCAAAATGCTACACTTGGCTTACATTAATGGGGGCTGTACTGGGAGTCGACCTCACCCTCCACGATCTATGACAGAGGGAGCGGAGGCAGCGAGAAAGACTGGAACATGTGGCTAGAGGGAGGAGGAGGGCCATCAGGGCTCTCAACAGGAGGCCTTAACCTCCAAGGGTATTCGGAAAGCACTTCTCCTACCTCCAATTAAGCGAGGAGCAGTGTATTAGAAGGCTCTGCTTCACCAAGAAGGTGGTCATAGAACTCTGCCACCTCCTGCAACCAGACCTCCAGCCTCAGATCAGGGTGACCACAGCTCTCTCAGCGGCAATCAAGGTCACCGTCGCCCTCAGTTTCTTTGCCAGTGGATCCTTCCATTCTGCAACAGGAGACATAGCTAACATCTCACAGTTCACCGTCCATCGCTGCATCCGGGAGGTCACAGAGGCCCTCTACAGTAGGAGAAGGGACTACATTTCCTTTCCCATCACCAGAGAGAAGCAGGATGAGCGTGCATGTGGCTTTGCCAGGATTGTGGGATTCCCCATGGTGCAAGGCGCCATTGACTGTATCCACGTAGCTTTGCGGGCACCGCATAACAATCCTGAGAGCTCCCATAACTGCAAAGGCTACCACTCACTTAATGTGCAGTTGGTGTGCCACCACACACAGCGAGTCCTCAATGTGAATGCCCGCTATCCTGGCAGCAGCCACGATGCCTCCATCCTGCGCCAGCACTCTTCCAGCCACCATGTCAAACTCGCGGCTGGCTGCTCTGAGACAAGGACTATCCGCTCTCCACCTGGCTCATGACGCCGCAACTCCAACACTCCTGCCCAGTACTCATATAATGAGAGCCAGGCTGCGACCAGGAACATCATCGAGCAGACCATCGACCTGCTGAAGCAACGGTTCTGCTGCCTTGACCACTTGGGAGGAGCCCTCCAGTACTTGGCTGAGCGGTTGTCCCATTTCGTGGTGGTCTGCTGCATGCCCCACAACTTGGCCATCATGAGGGCCCAGCCCTTGCCACCAGGGATTGCGGGACCACCTCAAGAGGAGGAAGAGGGAGAGGAAGAGGAGGCGGAGGAGGATGAGGAGGAAGATGAGGAGGACGAGGAGGAACAGGAGCGAGGGAGGAGGCAGCCACTCAATTGGCCTTCCAGAAGGGCGGTCCGTGACCGCCTCATCAGACTGCGGTTCCAATAAATTAAACCCCAGATCCTCGTTGCTCACCACATCCCCATCATTCCATCCCTGCCACAGGCCATATCACAGCGCAAAGCTGAAATGAGTGACACCACAAAAGAATCCAATCTGAATTAATAAATTTATCAATAATCAGTGAACACATATTTACAAAAACAATATTGGCCCTGAAATTAGGATCGGGAGCTTGCCGTGCGTGCAAGCCCCCGATGTGCACTTACCCGGCGCGCTGACATTTGAATCGTGGCCCGCATTGCATTTCCTCTCACTGGCCCGCTTGAGGTCCTGCCGCGCTGTGCGTGCGTGACCCAGCGGCGTACTTAGTGCGATGAGCCGGCTGGGATCACATGAGCACAGGGCAACCAATGGGAGGTTGCAAAAGTTAATTCATGAGTTTGACAGTAAGAGCTGTCAAACTCATGAAAACTCCTGGCCCAAAAACACTACTTAAACTTGAAAGAAAATTTAAAAAAACATTACACTACTTAAATGAACCATAAATAACTGTAAAAAAACTATTTTAAACAATAATTTTAAAATTTGAAAAAAATTATTATATAAAAAATCGGGGCTAAAACTAAACTTACCTTACTGTAAATTCTTTAAAAATAATAAACCTGTGGGAAAAATTTTTATAAATTGTAGTAATAGACCACTTACCTGTAAAACTAAGTACTTACGTGTGGTTTTTCAATGCGTAAAAACCGGAGGCCTTTACACATGCGCAACCCTCTAAAAATAAAGGAAATCCAAGTCGTACGCGCAGACTCCTGTGCGCACGCGTTCAGCCTCTTAACCCCTTGGGTCAGAGGAGAGGAAATGCCGGTTTTCCCCGCATGCGCTGTGCATGCTGAAAACTGGCAATTCCTCTGGGCACACGCATGAGTACCCCGTCCGTACTCACGCGTTGGGAGAGGAATTACTGGGCCATTAACTATTCACTCTTGTGCAATCCCTTCGTGCCTCGCGTTACTGTGCCTTTGCCTACTCTAGTGCTCCTACGCAGTGTTGGCCCAGTGCCTGCAGCAGGGCTGGTGGAAGGCTGCTGAGTGTCTGTGCGGGAGACTTTAGATGGCCTTGCAGGACGCCCTCGACCAGCTCTGGGCCTGGAAGACCTGGCTGTAGACTGCACCACCTCAGCGTGGGTGGCAGCAGTCTGGGCTGGCTAGATGACAGGCAGCGACAAGGGCAATGGTGGAGTGCCAATGGTGGGAGCAGGAATGCTGTCATCCTGAGAGAGGACAGCAGGTTCCTGCTCCACTGACCCACTGCCACTCCCCCGGGGCAGCACCTCAGCATCCCTAGCGATCTGTTGGAGCACAGATTGCTGGCCTGCTGTGACACCGTGAAAGCCCTGGTCGACAGTGGTAGATCCAGCCATGATGGCAGCAGTCAGAGCTTGCATGGCATCAAGCTGAGACTGCATGAGAGCAGTCTGAGATTGGATGCCATCAAGCATGGACTCCATTACAGCACTAAGACATTGCGTCGCTTCTGCCTGTGCTACAATGGAAGCTGCCAGATCGCCCATCACATGCCGCATCAGGTCTGGGTCACCACGGTCTCTCTGGGAGTCGACCGTCCTTTGCAGACTGGAAATGATGGGCTCCATGGTGTGTGCAGAGTCTTGTGCAATGTTGGAGACGGACTCCTCCACGCTCCTTATCATTGCCGAGAGGCTCTCGGGCACCCTTGCCATTGCACCTATCATCTCCGTGTGCAATTTTTAAAATATCCGTTCAGGGGATGTGGGTGCCGCTGGCAAGGCCAGATTTATTGCCCATCCCTAGTTGCCCTTGAGAAGGTACTGGTGAGCTACCTTCTTGAACTGCTGCAGTCCCACAGTGCTGTTAGGGAGGGAGTTCCAGGATTTTGACCCAGTGACGATGAAGG
The DNA here is from genome assembly GCF_052327205.1 of Somniosus microcephalus. Taxonomy (NCBI): domain Eukaryota; kingdom Metazoa; phylum Chordata; class Chondrichthyes; order Squaliformes; family Somniosidae; genus Somniosus; species Somniosus microcephalus. The sequence continues at coordinate 24,370,995 of NC_141012.1, forward strand.
ATCGGCGATATACTTCCAAGTCAGGATGGTGTGTGACTTAGAGGGGAACTTGAAGGTGGTGGTGTTCCCATGCGCCTGCTGCCCTTGTCCTTCTAGGTGGAAGAGGTCGTGGGTTTGGGAAGTGCTGCCGAAGAAGCCTTGGCGAGTTGCTGCAGTGCATCTTGTATATGGTACACACTGCAGCCACGGTATGCCAGTGGTGGATGTGGTGCCAATCAAGTGGACTACTTTGCCTTGGATGGTGTCGAGCTTCTTGAGTGTTGTTGGAGCTGCACTCATCCAGGCAAGTGCAGAGTATTCCATCACACTCCTGACTTGTGCCTTATAGATGGTGCAAAGGCTTTGGGGAGTCAGGAGGTGAGACACTCGCCACACAATACCCAACCTCTGACTTGCTCTTGTTGCCACAGTATTTATGTGGCTTGTCCAGTTAAGGTTCTGGTCAATGGTGACCCCTAGGATTTTGATGGTGTGGGATTCACCAATGGTAATGCCACTGAATTTCAAGGGGCGGTGGTTAGACGCTGGCTTGTTGGAGATAGTCATTGCCTGGCACTTGTGTGACGCGAATGTTACCTGCCACTTATCAGCCCAAGCCTGAACGTGGTCCAGGTCTTGCTGCATGCGGGCATGGGCTGCTTCATTATCTGAGGAGTTGCGAATGGCACTGAACAGTGTGCAGTCTTCTGTGAACATCCCCACTTCTGACCTTATGATGGCGGGAAGGTCATTGAAGATTGTTGAGCCTAGGACACTGCCCTGAGGAACTCCTGCAGCGATGTCCTGGAGCTGTGATGATTGACCTCCAACCACAACAACCATCTTCCTTTGTGCTAGGTATGACTCCAGTCAGTGGAGAGCTTTCCCCCCCCGATTCCCATTAACTTCAGTTTTACTAGGGCTCCTTGATGCCACACTTGATCAAATGCTGCTTTGATGTCAAGGGCAGTCACTTTCACCTCACCTCTGGAATTCAGCTCTTCTGTCCATGTTTGGACCAAGGCTGTAATGAGGTCTGGAGCCAAGTGGTCCTGGTGGAACCCAAACTGGGTATGAGTGAGCAGGTTATTGGTGAGTAAGTGCTGCTGGATAGCACTGTCGATGACACCTTCAATCACTTTGCTGATGATTGAGAGTAGACTGATGGGGCAGTAATTGGCCAGATTGGATTTGTCCTACTTTTTGTGGACAGGACATAGCTGGGCAGTTTTCCACATTGTCGGATAGATGCCAGTGTTATAGCTGTACTGGAACAGCTTGACTAGAGGCGCAGCTATTTCTGGAGCACAAGCCTTCAGCACGATAGCCGGGATGTTGTCTGGGCCCACAGCCTTTGCTGTATCCAGTGCGCTCAGCCATTTCTTGATATCAGGTCAAGTGAATTGAATTGGCTGAAGACTGGCTTCTCTGGTGGTGGGGACCTCAGGAGGAGGCTGATATGGATCATCCACTCGGCACTTCTAGCTGAAGGTGGTTGCAAATGTTTCAGCCTTGTCTTTTGCACTCGTGCTGGGCTCCACCATCATTGAGGATGGGGATATTCATGGAGCCTCCTCCTCCTGTTAGTTGTTTAATGGTCCACCACCATTCACGACTGGATGTGGCAGGACTGCAGAGCTTTGATCTGATCCATTGATTGTGGGATCGCTTAGCTCTGTCTATAGCATGCTGCTTCTGCTTTTTAGCATGCATGTAGTCCTGTGTTGCAGCTTTCCTAGGTTGGCACCACATTTTTAGGTACGCCTGGTGCTGCTCCTGGCATGCTCTTCTACACCCCTCATTGAACCAGGATTGGTCCCCTGGCTTGATGGTAATGGTAAAGTAAGAGAATGCCGGGCCATTAGGTTACAGATTGTGGTGGAATACAATTCTGCTGCTGCTGATGGCCCACAGCGCCTCATGGATGCCCAGTTTTGAGCTGCTAGATCTGTTTTGAATCTATCCCATTGGTAGTGCCACACAACACGATGGCGGGTGTCCTCAGTGTGAAGACGGGATTTCGTCTCCACAATGACTGTGCGGTGGTCACTGCTACTAATGCATCTGCGACAGGTAGATTGGTATGGATTAGGTCTAAGTAAGTTTTTCTCTCACCACCTGTCACAGGCCTAGACTGGCAGCTGTGTCCTTCAGGACTCGGCCAGTAGTGGTGCTACCAGAGCCACTCTTGGTGATCGACATTTAAGTCCCCCACCCAGAGTACATTCTGTGCCCTTGCTACCCTCAGTGCTTCTTCCAAGTGGTGGAGAGTACTGATTCATCAGCTGAGGGAGGTAATCAGCAGGAGGTTTCCTTGCCCGTGCTTGACCTGAAGCCATGAGATTTTATGGGTCCGGAGTCAATGTTAAGGATTCCCAGGGCCACTGCTTTCCGTCTGTATACCACTGTGCTGCCACCCCTAGTGGGTCTGTCCTGCTGATGGGCCAGGACATATCCAGGGATGGTGATGGAGGAGTTTGGGACAATTTTGGCACAAGTCCCCAGATGTTGGTAAGGAGTACTTTGCAGGGTCGACTGTGCCGTTGCCATGTCTGGTGTCAAGGTCGATGCCAGGTGGTCCGTCCAGTTTTATTCTTATTGTTTTTCGTAGCGATTTTTTATGACTGAGTGGCTTGCTAGGCCATTTCAGAGGGCAGTTAGGAGTCAACTACATTGCTGTGGGTCTGGAGTCACATATAGGCCAGACCGGGTAAGAACGGCAGGTTTCCTTCTCTAAAGGACATTAGTGAACCAGATGGGTTTTTACAACAATCCGATAGTTTCAAGGTCATCATTACTGATACTAGCTTTTTATTCAAGATTTATTTAATTAACTGAATTTAAATTCCCTCAGCTGCCGTGGTGGGACTTGAATTCACGTTTCCAGATCATTAGTCCAGGCCTCTGGATTACTGTCCAGTAACATAACCACTATGCTACTGTTCCCTTCTTCTAAAGGCTTCCGCATTGAGGTCCTCATCTGAGTCCTGTGCAGCAGAATTCGCACGCGAACTCGCCGTCCGGGGAGCTGACTCCCGAGCTATCCTTTCCCCCTGGCCTTGCTGTGAAGCGGTGTGTTCTTCCTCCTCATCTTCTCCCGCCTCGCTCTCTACGGTGCCCTCAGGGACAGGTTGCTCAGGTGCTTGTTCATTATCTGAAAGTATAAAGACACAAGAGTTGGGTTAAGGTGAGGGGAGGGGGGCAGGAAGGGAGAAAGGCATGCATACAGTATGATTAGCTGGAAAGTGCGAAACGCTTGTGGGGTGAGGGGGAAGTGGGATGTGAGAAGAAGTAGTATGGATGAACATACCGTTGTCCCCAAGGGGGTCAACATTGCCGGTGGCCACGCGCCCACCACTTGGCGCCCAATGATTTGCAGCACTCTTTCTTCCAGCGCAGACAGTGGTTGGGTGTCGGCTTGTCCCCCGCCTGTGTGCTCCTGCTCCCTCCTGTTGTGAGCCACCTCGGCCAGTAAGAGAAAGGAACGTGTGTGAGCGAGTGTGGAGCAATGTGTTTGGGTGATGTGCCTGCCATATTTGAATAGCTGTCATTGTGTGCAAGATGTGAGATGTGGGTGTGAGTACTGGTAGGTAGAGGTTGTTGGTAGGTGAGTGCGGGCATGTGGTGCTTTGGGCAGTGTGTGAGATTGTGGTTCAGATGGTGGTTTGTACTATTTGGTGAAGCATTCACTCACCCTGATCACCCGAGTGAGGTTGTTAAGTTTCTTCCTGCTCTGTGTGTGGGTCCTGGGGACATAGTGCTGGCTGAGCCATGCTGAGCTACCTCCGTCCACATGGTGCGGAAGACTTGCGGCGTGGGCCTCCTGCCACTTACTGGGTACAGCACTGCTCTCCGTCTCTCTGCAGCGAAAACCAACACTTCCAATGCTTGATCACAGCATCTGTGGGCTCTCTCCCTGAGGTGTGGCTCTGTCACCAGTACAGCTGCTTGAGTCCTCCGGCTCCTTCTCCTTGTTCTGCTGCTGCTTGCTGAGGCAGCTGCACAGCCAACAATGCTGAAAATGAGGTTCTGCAGCATCAATGAACCTCCCCTTTAAGACCTGGAAAAAACCTATGGCAATGATGACTTGCGATTAGACTAACCTGATATTGGTCATCTCTTTGAGTGTAACGCCAATGAGCTTGTGCTTTAAGGCTTGAATTAGTACCCCAATCATCTCTTTGAGCAGTGAGCACAAATTTTGCGTGCAGTCTAAAGCATTAGCGCCTGCTGCTAATTCTCAAACTTTTCTAAAGATACCGCCCATTCTTGGGTTATAGTGAATTTCTAGCCCAGTATCTTTACTTTCTCCTGGGCACTTTGCAGCATTATTATCTGAGCACTGACTTGAGTAACCAGACCTTAGTTATGTCCTGCACCTTAAAGAAAAGCAGCAGAGGGACTGGTAGATCTATTAGTCCAGGAGGAGGGAAGGGGAGTCGCTATTTAAGATGAAACCTTTCATCAGAACACAGTGCTGGCAGAAGGGTCGACAGCCATTGTGTTGGCCTTTCCTCCTTTCCCTCTTTGCCGAGCTATCATCCCATCCTGATGTGCCAGCATTTTCTGCTTTAACTCTCGACCTGCTCGTGAGCTTTGAGCTTTTAATTTTTTTCCCTACATCACCTTTTCCTTATGTGTGCCTCTCACTACCTTATCTATCATTCATTTGTTTCCCTGTCTAATTGTGTTAATGCTGCTTTCCATCACCTGATGTAGAAAACATCTCAATCATCTGACAGTCTCCTATTATAAGCAGGTTATAAGTCATTCCACCAATACTTGTATTTGATTTTCCCCCTTCTCTTTTTCTGATTCTATGAAAGCATTTGCTCATCTTTCAATTTTCAGTTCTCAAGGGCTCAGTTCAGAACAGCAACTTGATTGCTCTCTCTACAGATATCAACTGACCTGCTGCGTATTTCCAGCATCTTCAATTTTTTTAATATAGAATGTGAATGCAAGTCTAGTTTTTCCAAATTTCTCATCTATCTATATAGTCTCATTCCTGGTGTCATCCCGCCAAGTCTCTTTTGCATCTTATCTATTCATTTTTCTATAATTTGGTGCCTAAGACTACACACCACTTCAAATGTGGCCTAACAAATGCCACAATGTCTTTGTATTCAATACCCGCTCTATATAAAATCTAGAATGCCCTGTGACCCTTTTATGTCTTTTCCACCTGCATTCTTGATCTTAACAATCTGTACTTATGCAGGCCAGCCGTGGGGAGTTGGAAAAAGTTATTTGCATAGGTTAGAGACTCCTGGTAGTGAAAACAGTAAGGGGGAAAAATTGGGTTGCGCCCCCTTTGGGGCACTAACTTCGCCGGGGCGCTACTTTTAGCACCCCGAAAAGATTAGCGCCCCCACGCCTGAAATTCACTGGAAGCGCCCCGCCTCCCTCTTGGGGCACTGCGAGTGAATATTACGTCGTTACGTGCCGTGGTACTGCAGGCCTTCCTCCCCTTATTAAAGGGGAGGGGCCTTGCGCAGCGCGACCCGGAGCCCAGCTGGGCCACCAGAGATTGGAGTGTTGGCAAAAGAGCCCGGCACGCAAGAGAAGTGCCGGGCTCACGGAGCGCAGCTGGCACACTGCGGGGGGGGGAGGTGGGTGGCGTGGGGAGGGCTGCACAGAAGGCCGGGGACAGCAATGGGGGCAGCTGCTGGCAGGCGGCCAGCAACAAAAATGGCCGCCCGGCACCTCCCCTTTAATTTGCTCCACCCCGACCGTAGGTAGGCCCCCAACCCTGTTGGACATGGCGTCCGGGGCGTGAGCGGGGCTCTGCGCACGTTGATGATGTCATCGCTGGAGGTGCAGCGCCGCGGGGCGCTAACAGTCACCGCCGCCACTAACCTCCCGCTGAATTTTGCGGGAGGCGTTGGCGGCGCCGCGCCCAGGCGCTAGATGCTTTGCTAAGAGGGCACTAACGGGAGGCACAAATCAACCAAATTTTTCTTCCTAATTGTCTACGATCACAGCTGCATTCTGGTCTAATGCCTTATTTTTCCTGCTGTTGCAAACCTTTGTGTTCACGAGGTGTATGATTTGATATCGAATGTCTCAAAAGTTTTCGAAAAACCACCAAAATTGGCCTTCCGCCAAGAAGCTGCGAGGTTCCTCCTCAGATAGTTTAAGAATTTCTCAACAGAGCAGGCTATAGCCTTCATCAAGCTGGAGATGAACAACTGGATGGGGCTGTAGTCAATTATTCATCTCCTGGCTGATGTAGACCTTGATTAATTATTATTTCTTACTGCTACTACCACTTCCTTTCTACCTGAGTCACGGAGTATTAAATGTGCTATTTTACTGCAGCAGTCAGTCACGGGTTTATGTTTGCAATTTATTTTGTGATTGATGACAATAATGTTTCTTTTTATTTGTTGTGGTCATAAATCTATCTTATGACCAGCCTGCGATTCCAAGGCAGAGCGATAGTCTATTTTTTTATGCATAAAATAAATGAACCATATTCAGCAAAGTTAAAATGTTTGCCTGCATTCTGATTATGTATTTTGAAGGAAACATTTTGCTAATTAGACTATAACATTACATTAGAATTTATATAGTTTTACAGCAATAAGTCAAACATTGTCATTACAGCCACATCACCTTCTCCCTTCCAGTGAACAGATAAGTTGAATAATTTAACATCATTTAAAAAAAAATCAAATTGATGGTTCTTCTATTTTTATAGATTTGTTCCTTTTTTGTACTCGTGAGGCTTATTGCAGCCTTGGTTCAGGACTACCAGCCAAAGCTGCCATTTGTTCAATGAATAGGAGCTGTGTCCACTAAAGGGAAACTGGTTTCATGTGTCCTGCAGGAAACTTCGCGATATCCGGCACCGACGGGACCGAGCTGCTGTCGATCTATCAAAACTTCCGGATAGACCAGCGCTAATGTTGAAGGATACGGAGGTTTTCATCTCCGTATCTGACAACAAACACTGTTGCTTAGCAACAGCTTGTAAACACTCGGCCCGTACCTTGGAAGCATCTCTGAAGCTGTTGCTAAGCTACAGAGATGCTTTCCAGAGGCTGACTGTTAAAAAAATGCTAGGAGAAGAAAAAAAACCTAACCAAAACGGCTGCTGATTTCTGCCGTTAGATCGAGGTTTCCGGACATACAACCTCCGGATAAACCAAAGTTTCCTGTACATCCCTCTGTTAGATACCTGATCCTGGCTTAGACCCAGGGAAGTACACAAGCAAAGAAATTCAGCAGCAGATCTCAAGAGCGTTAAGTTAATGCACTTTTTATTGCTGCAAATCCCTGTTAAATGCAATAGATTAAAGCTGGCAGAAATTACGATATCAATAGGTAATTAGAAAGGAAAAACTTCTTGTAGTAGCCGTCTCCTGAGGTACATTGGTGATCAAACGTGATTGGTAATAGGGAAGAACATCAATTTTTTTTAATATGGCTATCATAATTCTGAGAAACTATCTACAGCTCAAGGTTTGCTGCTAATTGTCTGCAATTTAAAGTTTAAACTGCTATGCTGTAAACAACAGGGCTTTCCCCAAAGTCAAGGGGGAAGTTGTTAATGGAATCTTGCCCACACACTTCAAAAACTGGTTCCCAGTTAGGGCCAGGAATGTAGCTTTTGAAGTGAATGGTTCAGGTCAGGAAAGGGTGGGTGGGGGTTAAACAACCACCTTGGGAGTCTGTAGGGTCAGGTTGGGCAGCATCATACAAGGGTAAAGGCCACCTCAGAGCTGTGAGGTGGAGATGGGCTTGTCTGGGCCAGGGTGGACATAGGGAAATGTTTTGGGAGGCCTTGGTAGAAGGGAGTATGGAAAAGAGAATGGGTAACCTGAGGATGAAGACCAGAGGTCTAAAGGAGAATTCTGGGAGAGGGAGCCAGTGTCCTGAAGCCTTGGATTTGAAATTTCAATGGGAGGTACAGATGGTATGGGGTGGGGGTGGGAAATCATTTTTCCCCCTCCTGATGCTTCCTCCACTCTAATTTAGATATTCATAGACTTCAACTTGAAATTAGCATTGGGGAGGGGGGTAGGGTTGGTTGGCAGGAATAGCCGGGGTGGAGAGGAAGAGTAATAGGTAGAGCAGTGAGCAGAAATGGAGAGCTGAATGGAGCTTAAAGACATGACTGGGAGAACCATGTCACAAGACCATTTCCAACCAGTATCAGGAAAAATTGGAGCCACCATACCATCTAACTGGGAGGTTCAGCTAGGAGGACTAAAAAAGTACCATTAAATCATCCCCATGGAAATCAATAGGAAAATTCAAATGTGAGAGCAATAGTGTGATGGAAGTCACCTGACAGTCATTGAAAATCATGACAGGCCTTATGCCTGCTTTTACCAGGCATAAGATTTTTAAGTGATTTCAGCGGGCAGAGGTTCTGCAGAAAGCGGAACTCTCCCCCCGCAGAGGCCCTTCTCCAGGGCAGGCGTGCGATCTCTCAAGAGGATTCTTGACAGATCGGAAATGCCAGTTTTCAGTGCATGCACTTGGCATGCCTGAAACCAGCATTTCCGATGTCCCTACGGGTGTGTACACAGCGCGCACACACCCATTGGGATTGGAATATACGGCCCAATAACTTACTGAAAAAAGGGTCTCAAGGAGGCCAGGAAGTTTGACTGATAGTAAAGGTTGGCTTGGGAGTTCAGCCTTTCACTTTTTAAGCTTTCAGACCAAGTTACTCCAAAACTGCTCCTTTTTTTCTACCGAGACTTGGCATCTGAAGCATGAATTTAGGATTAAGCTCTCCACCACCTCGCCAGCTGTCGGTCAGCTTTTCAGGTTAAGCACAAATCTTCTGTTAATTTCTCTTTGAAAAGCGGCTCTATGAGCATCCTGGAACAGCTGCCATAAACCATTAATTGTAACGAGTATTACTTTAATTTTACAAGATTTAAATTAAAAATTAATGTTTTAATTTAGTGAGACAAAATCTGTTTAATGAATATTAAATTATATGCAGTAATGAAAGGAAAGGGCCTATCATTTTTGTTGTAAAAGATTTCATCAGAAGACATGCAATCAATTTGAAATACTAACTTTTACCTGAAACAATTACATTATTCTTTTCATTAAATTTGAAACTGTCCAAGGAATGAATATATCATGCGTATTCATAGAAACATAGAAGATAGGAGCAGGAGTAGGCCATTCGGCCCCTCGAGCCTGCTCCGCCATTCAACGAGATCATGGCTGATCATCCAAACTCAGTACCCTGTCCCTGCCTTCTCTCCATATCCCTTGATCCCTTTAGCCTTAAGAAATATATCCAACTCCTTCTTGAATATATTTAATGAACTGGCCTCCACTGCCCTCTGTGGTAGAGAATTCCACAGGTTCACCACTCTCTGGGTGAAGAAATTCCTCCTCATCTCTGTCCTAAATGGCTTACCCCTTATCCTTAGGCTGTGACCCCTGGTTCTGGACTCCCCTGCCATCAGGAACATCCTTCCTGCATCTAGTCTGTCTGGTCCTGACAGAATTTTATAAGTTTCAATGAGATCCCCTTTCATTCTTCTAAACTCCAGCGAGTACAAGCCCATTGTGACTTATTTTCTATTGCCCTCCACCCAAATAAAACCTCCATATCCCCCATGATATCGTTGATAGTCTGGTTTTACTGGTGGACCTCTCCATGGATATTAATGAGGAAGCTTGATGGTTAATATTGTACTTGATCAACATGGATAGGACCTCCATCTCATAAGCTTTTCATGGGTTTTCCCCCCCCCACTCCTGCAGTCCCTTAAACTACCTAATCAGGACTGCTTAAAAATCTTCCTTGAGAGGTACATAGGAACATAAGAGCATAAGAAACAGGAGCAGGAGTCGGCCAATCGGCCCCTCGAGCCTGCTCCGCCATTCAATAAGATCATGGCTGATCCAATCTTGTCCTCAACACCACTTTCCCGCTCTCTCCCCCTACCCCTTGACTCCCTTGTAGTTCAAATGTCTGTCAATCTCCGCCTTGAATATATTCAGTGACTCCGCCTCCACAGCTCCCTGGGGTAGAGAATTCTAAAGATTCACGACCCTCTGAGAGAAGAAATTCCTCCTCATCTCCGTCTTAAATGGGTGACCCCTTATTCTGAAAGTAGTTTGAAAGTGAATGTCAGTTCAAACCATGGTATGAGCTCAGCTGTTTGTTAGCAGTCCAATACTCAAACAGAGTAGCCAAGAAGGAATATATTTTAAGTATATTTCTAAACGTATTTAAGAAAGATCTGGATGTCTCAAAATGCTTCACACCCAATGAATTGCATTTGAAGTGTAGTCATGTAGTGCTGGAATCTAAATCAGTCCCACTGATCAATCTGATCAGAGCAGGTTTGCTTCGTGTATGCATTCTTGTTTTTAGACATTAAACTCAGGGAAAATCTCTGACAAGAATAAACTAAGAAGTCACACAACACCAGGTTATAGTCCAACAGCTTTATTTGAAATCACAAGCTTTCGGAGCGCTTGTGATTTCAAATAAAGCTGTTGGACTATAACCTGGTGTTGTGTGACTTCTTACATTTGTCCACCCCAGTCCAGCTCCGGCATCTCCACACCAAGAATAAACTATTCTTATGCACAAGTGTATCTTCTGTGCCAATGCGCAAGTTATGGGACCATCAGACAGCATTGTCTGACTGCTACCTAATTGATTTTGTGGGAGCGTCTATAGGCCTATTCACTTAAAACTTGATTTAGAAGCAAATTATCCCCCTGTATTAGTTTTATGATCAATTAACAACAGTGGGGAGGCCAATTTCTGAATAAAGCTATTCTTGATGGAAGCAACTTGTTTCCATGATGAATAGAATTTCTAACAGGCATTGACCGTCTAATGAAGAAATACATTCAGAATAATAAATAAAGCAGTATCAGGGAGTAATATGATATAAATATGGCAAGGCACTTTCATAGTGAGGGAGGGTAAATCAAAGGGCTAATTTAAAACATCTGCTGGTAGTTTGCTCAAGCGCAGCATAGGCAGAGGCCCAGGAGCAGATTTGCTGCCCTCTCTTGATCTTAGAACTGTATGTGATGGTGACTATAAGAGAAGAAAATAAATAAATTGTCAAAGCAAAATAGAAAAAAAAATCTGAAATGAGCACATTTGCTTCAGGCAGTAGAGAGTCACTGACCAAGTAATGAAGTGCCCTGTTTGATGGCTGTCAAAATGGAGGTGCTGTTCCATGATGTGGTACAAAGAGGGTGGTCCTGTCTGGCAATCTGAGGCATACTCCTTTGCGGACAGCAGTGCAGCATGCCTAATAGGAGGTGGTGGCAAGGGTTAATGGTGTGTACATTGCCAGCACTACTAGGAATTACACGCAGAAAAAAATGACACAGCTACAGAAGCTATTAAGGTACGACTACCCAATAATATTATCTGCCAAGCAGATGGCCCAAGAATGTCTGCCATAAATTGTTCCATGTCAACCTGTTCGACATGTATTGCTGGTCCATGCCAAGCCCACACACAAACTTAGAGCTCTGTTATTGTTCATCATGCCTGCCCATACTCCAGCAGGGCACACATTCAAGCTGCAACTTACAACTGACACCCTTGACTGTGGTTCAGTGGGTAGCACTCTTGCCTCTGAATCAGAATGTTGTGGGTTCGAAGTCCTACTCTAGAGGCATAAGCACAAAAATCTAGGACGACACTCCAGTGCAGTGCTGATGTGCCATCTTTAGGATGAGATTGAGTACCCATCTGCTCTCTCAGATGGACGTAAAAGATCCCATGGCACTATTTCGAAGAAGAGCAGGAGAGTTCTCCCTGGTGTTCTGGCCAATATTTATCCCTCAATCAACATCACATTGCTGTTTGTGGGAGTTTGCTGTGTGCAATTGGCTGCCGTGTTTCCTACATTAAAACAGTGACTACACTTCAAAAGTATTTCATTGGCTGTAAAAAGCTTTGGGATGTCCTCAGGTTGTGAAAGGCGCTATATAAATGCAAGTCTTTCTTTTTTGGCACTGTCACATCTTCACAGGGCTTCACATATAACAGGAAACTCTTTTTTTATCCGGCACCGACGGGACTGGCGTGGTGCCGGTTGATCAAAAAGTCCGGATTACAGAGAGGTATACTTATTAAGGTACGAGAGCTCCGTACACAGATCCAGGCGTCCCTGTTGCATGGCAACAGGTGCAGGAACCCTGGTTATACGGCCACAGATCCAGGCGTCCCTGTTGCATGGCAACAGGTGGAGGAACTCCAGTTACACGGCCACTAATATGAAGTAAAATTTACCTGAACCTACTCCTGAATTTTGCCGGTTATGAGAGATTTTCGGTTATTTAGTTGCCGGTAAAAAGAGAGTTTCCTGAATATTGTTGTCGCATAAACGACATGCATAATGCATGGTTATTTACTGACACGCAGGATGGGCTGCAGAATGACCACGTGTCTGTCTTCAATGATGCTTTTACTTTGTGATTTGCAGCAGTGGGCAGCTGTATTTTGTTGCTGTTGCTTTTTGGTGGGAAAGAAGATGGAAGTGTTGGTCATGCGGACTCATGCGTCAGTCACCTATTTGATAATGACTGGCTCATTGGGCGGTTTTTCAGATGATCCTTACGCTAGCCTGGAAAGTGTTAGATGTTGAGGGAAGAGGTGACCTTGATTATCATTGAAAGTTCCGTCTCCTCCCTGTAGTTTAGGTTACCTGCAGCTATGACCGAGCTCCATGTTGACTCAGAATCTACAAACCAGTTTCCATCATCTTTGCTAGGGCGGGGGGGGGGGGGGTACCAGACCTTGTAGATATGGTTGGTGGCATAATGATAGGCAATCTGGTCATGGTGCCTGCTGATGTCATTGGCATCCTTTCTTCAACCATGCAATGCAGTAATTAGAATGTTTCAGATGTATCTCGGGCACTTCAAAAACAATTCCCATTGTTAATTTTAGCTTAACTTGCTGACCAACATGGAATTCTTCACTTTAGATGTCCTTTTACTTCCCTGAGCTCTGTGAAATTGTTAAGAACTTTTTTAAAATTTGTTAAGAGGATGTGGGTGATACTTGGATGGCCACATTCATTGCCAATCCCGAGTGGCCCTGAATGGTGCTGCTGGGCCCTTCTTCTCCATTCATGGCAGTCCTTGCGATGAAAGAGCTCCTCTTTCATGTCCCCTGTTTTTTAAATTCTTCCTATTCTGCTGAATTCTTAAAAATGCTTCAAGTATATTTGGCTTTCCGGTGCATTAGCAGACGATTCAGCTACTTTAAGTTCCATTTAATCATTGTGTACTGCGAGAAGAAAAACACTTCTTGTAATAAAACATTAATAAAAATAATGATGCCAGAAAATAACAAAAAACAGTACTGAGAAGTTTCATGGGAGATGGAGCTTTTAAAGAGTCAGAGCCTTTTAAGATGGGTGAAGGAAGGACCCAGCTTGATCACATCCTAAGTGGATGGAAAATCATACACAGCTTAACACAAATAAATTGTAATATTTTAATGAGCTACAGTTAATTTTTCTGAAAACTGGCACTAACGTGATCAGATCCAACTGTAAGGAACTCAGCCCATTTTTCCTGTTCCTTCAGTGCCTGTTCCACTCCTGTGCCATAGCAACCGGAAGATTTACCTTTGAATTTCTCTGAGCAGATCTTCTAAATATTTTTCCATAAGCTGCTCTGCACTGCAACACTCTTACATTTTTATGCATTAAATATGCAATTCAGCTGATAAAAATTTTTCTATTTGATTTGTAACAATACAATGCATTTAACAGTTTGCTCTTCTAGATCAAAAGCACTTTCCTAGTTCTTATGGACAGTATTTTGCAAAGCTGTCAATAAAGCCATGTTCTACCTCAGCTAACAGAACCAGGACACTACAGTATACTTTGCTATTTGCACAACATTTCAATCAGCGATGACCTGATAAAATTGGACTTATGAATATGGTAATTTGGGCATTCTTCAGCTCGTTCAGTTATGGTACAGACTTGAATAATGCTTTGTTTTGTTGCCAAGAGACATCTGAAAATGTTTGATTTCCGTCTGAATGGTTTGTCTGCAGTGCAATATAGTACTAAACTATTTCCCTTCATTATCTTCACCAACACATAGTTATTTGCTAAATTTATATTATATTTATTATACCAATTTATTTTGCTTGCAAGATTGAATTTAGTTACTTGAATATTATAAATGCAGGGCACATGAAGGTTAACTTCCCCTCAGACGCACAAATGGAGCAAAAAAATCTTGTTCTATTGTCCTGTCTGCAAGATAGCTAACTTTAAAAAGAAAATAAAAGAAAGACTTGCATTTATATAGCGCCTTTCATGACCACCAGATGTCTCAAAGCACTTTACAGCCAATGAAGTACTTTTTGAAGTGTAGCCACTGTTGCAATGCGGGAAACATGGCAGCCAATTTGTGCACAGCAAGCTTCCACAAACAGCACTGTGATAATGATTAGATAAACTGTTTTAGTGATGTTTATTGAGGGATAAATATTGCCCAGGACACCAAGGATAACTCCCCTGCTCTTCTTCAAAATAGTGTCATGGGATTTTTTACATCCACCTGAGAGAGTAGACAAGGCCTCGGTTTAACGTCTCATCCAAAAGACAGCGCTTCCAACAGCACAGCACTGGCATGTCAGCCTTGATTTATGTGCTACAAGTCCCTGGATTGGGACTTGAACCCATCAACTTTCTGATTCAGAGGCAAATGTGCTAACCACTGAGCCACAGCATAGAGGTGAGTGGAGAGAGGAATTGTATTTGAGTTCTTTCAGTTATACGGCCCATAGTCTGCAACTTAATCCCAGGCTCTGAATCTCTGAATTTGGGATTGGTTGTATTTCAGAATGCGACTTGTTTTGGGGTCGCACTGTTGAGTAAAACACAAAAACGCCACAAAAACTCTCTGTGTACGGGAGAGGGGGAAGGTAGGGAAAAATCGTTTTAAACTGGCATAACTGTAAGTAAGTGGTTGCATTAAAATAGCAAACATGAAAATTGAAGCAAGGTTGCACTGTGTAGTATAGCTTCATGGCAGGCTGTGACTAGTCGGGTACAGCAAGGATCGGTGCTTGGGCCCCAGCTTGGGCCCCAGCTAGTCACAATCTATATCAATGATTTGGATGCGGGGACTAAATGTAACATTTCCAAATTTGCTGATGATACAAAGAAGGTGGCAGTGTCAGTTGTGAAGAGGATGTGAAGAGGCTACAAGGGGATCTCGATAGGCTCAGTGAGTGGGCGAGAACATGGCAGATGAAATATAATGTGGATAAATGTGAAGTTATCCACTTTGGTAGAAAAAACAGAAAGGCAGAGTATTTCCTAAATGGTGAAAGATTGGGGAATGCAGATGCTCAAAGGGACCTGGGTGTCCTTGTACACGAGTCACTGAAAGTTAATGTGCAGGTGCAGCAAGCCATTAGGAAGGCAAATGGTATGCTGGCCTTCATTACAAGAGGATTTGAGTACAGGAGTAAAGAAGTCTTACTCCAATTATATAGGGCCTTGGTGAGACCACACCTGTGGTACTGTGTACAATTTTGGTCTCCTTACCTAAGGAAGGATATTCTTGCCATAGAGGGAGTGCAACGAAGGTTCATGAGATTGATTCTTGGGATGGCGGGACTGTCGTATGAGAAGAGATTGAGTAAACTAGGCCTGTATTCTCTTGAATTCAGAAGAATGAGGGGATCTCATTGAAGCATACAAAACTATTACAGGGCTTGATAGGGTGGATGCTGGGAGAATGTTTCCCTTGGTTGGGGCATCTAGAACCAGGGTCCACAGCCTCAGGATAAAGGGTAGGCCATTCAGGACTGAGATGAGAAGACATTTCTTCACACAGAGGGTGGTGAATCTTTGGAATTCTCTACCCCAGAGGACGGTGGAGGCTCAGTCATTGGGTATATTCAAAACAGAAGTCAATAGATTTCTGACTAGTAAAGGCATCAAGGGATAAGACGATAGGGCCAGTCAATGGAGTTGAGGCAGAAGATCAGCCATGATCTCATTGAATGGCGGAGTAGGCTCGAAGGGCCGAATGGCCTACGCCTGCTCCTATTTCTTATGTTCTTATGTTAAGCCAGTATTGTCCATGAATGAAGGTTTGGCATGGTTGTGAAATATTTACACTTTGATTGGAAAGACTGCTCTCTTTCCACAGTGACCGAATTGCCCTCAGATGAAGCCTCAGTCTTGATAATGAAAGTGGCACAATTGGTGGAGTGTATGATTAAATCCCCAATGCAAATCAATGAATGATGGTGTACTAACTCAGTCTAGACACATACTTGATTAGTTCTGTGAAATCACACTAAAGGTCTTCAGATCAGTCAGGGTAAGAACAATTTACAACACCATAATTTTTAAAGAGTATATGCTGGTAATAGAAGGGTGTTAATCCTCCATATATTAACAGAGAATAGTTAATTTTTATCTTCCATTTATACCACATTTCCCCCACCTGTTAAGTATCATCACACAATGCCCATTACACGAATCAGAGGGCTACAATGCAGTTGCCTGACCAACTGTTTCACTTGAAAATACCTGAAAGTGGCAGGTGGAACACATTCTGATTTTTTTCCTCCCTCTCTGAGGGGAATCCAGCTTAGCTTGATGTGTCTTATTGATGGCCTGTCCAAAACTAGGACCTCACATTATGGTGAGCCATACTGATACAGAAATGTGGAGAAGTCCTGTTTCAAATGATAGCATATCTGGAACTACATAGAATCAAAGCACAGAAACAGGCCATTTGGCCCAACTGGTATATACCATACGAACCTCCTCAAACTCTAATTACCTTTTCCCATATCCCTCCTGTATAGATTAAGGGCTCGATTTTTATTCCCGAGGTGGGTTGGAATCGGGTTGCGTGGTAGGTGGGTTCTGGAGCCGCTTCCGGCGGGATCAGCTGTTGATGTGCGATTTTAATTAAATCAGCTTGTTGAGTTCATTGGGGCGCACTGGCCGGTCCAATGAGTGCGATCGGGTCGGCTGGCCGCCTCTGATGACGTCATCATAGCAGCTGGTTTTAAAGCTGCCATCCAGCCTGAGCCTTTCTCTTCTGCATTCTGATACTCAGTGAGATTGCCCCAACCACAATGAGTTCTTCCAGAGGCAAGGCAACTCCTCAATTTAATGATGAGTCCCTCAGAGGGCGCAGGGAGATTCTCTTCCCTCTGGATGGCTGGAGGAAGCCTCCTCAGCCTGGCTGCGCATTGCTGAGGAGGTCAGCGCAAGGTCCATATGTTCATGCTCCTGGATCCAGTGCAAGAAACAGTTTAATGATCTTGTGCAAACATCAAAAGTGAGCATCCCATCACACTTGCCTTCAATCTGATTCCCTTCTCTTCTCATCACCAGCACTCTGCTCCTCCACATCCCACCTTACTCTTATTTCCCTTGCACCCTTACCTATCCATCTCTGCATCCTGCCTATGCACCCCTTAGACTCGCTCTCACTGTCATGCAGTGACAACAACTAACAACGCACAGGGAGCTAGCTTCCTCTTGGCACCTTACCCCACCTTCGTCTCCCTCAAAGCTTCTATGGTAGGGATTCTTCACACTCACTCCATCACTATGGTTGAAACTCTGCTTGTGTCCCTCCTTGCAGGAAAAGATAGCCCACAATAAGAGGGAGAGAGCACTGACTGGAGGAGGTACACCAACCTTGGCAACCTTGACAAGTGCTGAGGCGGCTGCACATGAAATTGTTGGAAGTGGGTGATGGAGAGTCAGGCACACTAGAGGAAGCTGGTGACATAATAGAGATTCATCCCTCTCATTGACATTTAGTGATTGACTGCAATGGCATATGATGTTCATAGAGAATCACTTTGTATCATCTGCACAAAAGGTAGTTAACAGGCAGAAAATAGGATTATCCCGTTTTTGCCCTCGCAAGTGCGGGCTTCCCAACGGCTCCAAAACCCGCCAGCTCAGCTCAGCGATTACTGGGTCTGCGGGGGTTGGGGGGGTGCAAAAGTGTGCTGTGCAGGTAAGTGATGGGTGCAAGATTGGAGAGGTGAGTATCTGAGGTAAGCCTTAAGTGTTTTTAAAAGTGTACTTACCTTTGTTTCTTCCTGCAGGCTTCAATCGGTTTCTATATAGAGAGTCTCACACCTCTGTGTTGCAGATGACGGATGTTCGTTGCATTCTCATATGCAACAAACATCTCATTTCTGTAAAAGAAAGAAGGTTGATGAGGTCTTGTATGCAAGACCTCATCAAACTACACAGAATGTCAGTGTTTGACAGCTTCACAGAGCTGTCAAACGATAACATTTCTTCTTTCAAAAATTCTTGACAGATGACACATCATACGTTGATGTGCTCTGCAACAGGCTTCCCCCTAATTGGCCTGCTGAGCCCTCTGGGCGGGCTTGACAAGGTCATTCAGAGGAAAATCCCACTGGTTGGCCAGAAGCTGATGGAGGCGGGACTGAAACCCAACAAGTGGGAGTCCCGCCTCCAAAAGCTTCCCATTGAGAAAATCACCCCTTAAAGTGCTCCACCAATAAATACAAATCATGACCTCCAGCAACTCGTCTCCTTGAACCTGGCCTGTTTCTGACAAGACGGGAAACAGGAACCAGAAGCACAAAAATGGGAAATCACTATCAGAATAGGATTAGCAAGGCAATTAACAGGCTCTTAACTGCCTTAACTACCTGTCCCACCGGTTTCAGTCGGGTTAGTTTGGGAGCGGCTGAACAGACACTCAGGAAAATCGGGTGGGGGTGGGATGGATGCGGGTTCGGTGTCTGAAGCCATTTTTTCCGATTTTCGCTGCAGACCCGCCTCCAAACCTGCCTCCTCAGGGCTATTAAAATCGAGCCCTAACTCTCCCGTTAAATGTACCAACGCTCTCTGCTTCAACCATTCCACGTGGTAGCGTGTTTCACATTCTCACCACTCTCTGTGTAACGAGATTCCTCCTAAATTCTCTATTTTCTATATTATATTGTTTCATTTAAATTTGAGCATGGCCAAAAAAAGGGAAATCTGAACTGATTTCTGTTAGTTACTTTCTGGAAGGAATTAGCCTGCCTGTGCGCGCATGTAATTGTGAGTGTGTGGTTAGAGAAAATACACAAGAAAGGGAATCGATGTAACTCTGTCTGGGGGCATTCTACATTAATAGCAACAGAAATTCTCTCCTGGCTGTGTAAACTGTTTATGGACCCAAGTGCTATTGAATCATAGCTAGTCAAATTGTGCATCACTTGAAGGCAATAGGTTATTTTATCTTGCAGATTCTAAACACACAGGTATCAGAGAATGCAAGCTTAGAGACACATTGTCATCGTTAATGCTCGGGTCATCAAAAAAAAGAAGCCACCTTGTCAAAATGTATTGTACATTTTCCACTGGAATTTAGGATGGAATATTGGTTGTTCGTGAGCCCTGGAGGTAAACAGGTTTTGCAGTCTTTTTGCTTTGTTTTTTCTTTAGATGGCGTGAGCCAGTAGCATCTATCCTGATGAGTAGTGTTAGTAGTGTCAGTATGGACCTGTGTATCCTGATGTACAGGCTGTGCCTGAGAGACAACTGCTGCAGTGCTCACTTCAGAAGGACCCGAATATAGATGGGCCGAGCTAGGTGCACGCTTCACGTTTGAGGTCCATCGGTAGTCTTTCTATATCCAAACCAATTGTTCAAGCCAACTTCACTAAAAAAAAACAGATTATCTGGTCATTATCACATTGTTGCTTGTGGGAGCTTGCTGTGCGCAATCGGTTGCTGCGTTTCCTACATTACAACAGTGATTACACTTCAAAAGTACTTCATTAGCTGTAAAGTGCTTTAGGATTTCCTGAGGTTGTGAAAGTCGCTATATAAATGCAAGACTTTCTTTTTATATCATTCATTAAACAGAGGATCTTTTCACATACTTCTTTCAATTTAGTATGCTGTGCTCGCTGCTCACGATGTGGTCTCCTCTACATTAGGGAGACCAAATGCAGATTGGGTGATCGTTTGGTGGAACACCTCCGTTCAGTTCGCAAGCGTGACCCCCCAGCTTCCGGTTGTCTGTCATTTTAATTCTCTGCCCCACTCCCAATCCGACCTCTCCATCCTCGGCCTCCTACACTGCTCCAATGAAGCTCAACGTAAGCTCGAGGAACGGCACCTCATCTTTCGACTAAGCACTTCACAGCCTTCCGTACTCAACATTGAGTTCAACAATTTCAGGTCATAACCCCTGCCCCCATTTTTTTGGACTGCAGCTGTTGGTAATGATTCTGCTATTCCCATTTACACCTCCGCCAAACCTATTTTTTATTTCTTTACTTGTCCCATTACCATCTCCTTATGCCTTGCACAATCATCCCTTTTGTCATTTAATCTCTCCTGCCGTCCACCCTATCACAGACCTTCCCTTTTGTTCTTTCCTCCCCTCCCCCCTTTCCCTGCCCCTGCACTTGCTTAAAACCTGTTACATCTCCAACTTTTCACAGTTCTGATGAAAGCTCATCGATCTGAAACATTAACTCTGTTTCTCTCTCCACAGATGCTGCCCGACCTGCTGAGTATTTCTTTTTTTACTTCAGATAAGTAGAAATCACGGCCTGGGGGCATCACCAAACTCACACGATATAGTTCTTTGAAGTACAAAATTTGAAGTTTCAAGCCATCTAACCATTATTCACATTAGATACAGATGGGCCAGAATTTACTGCAGCCATTCATTAGACTTGCCCTTGCCCGTTTAATTTCCATGAGATATTGCACGGCAACTTGCTGAGGGAGGGAGATGGAAATGGTGTGGCGCCCTCTACAGGGCATCTTGGACCTGTGTGAACAGGGCAAGCAACTGTGTATCTCCTTAACTAATCGGATTGAAGTATTCTGAAATGAACAGCGCAGAGTCTGAACCAGGAAGTGTAAGCTAGAATAATGAATTCAATGTCAAATCAGGTATAGAAAGCGAAATAAAGAGAGGGATTAAGAGAGAGAGAGAAAAAAGAGACCGAAAGAAAAAGTAAAAAAATATATACTTTTTAATTTTAAATCCCCAACAACAATTAAAAGCTGAAGGAATGACGCTCCTCACTTGCAGTAGTTAATTTTCAGTGCCAGTGTAGTTGTTTGGCAGTAATTAAGACTTATCACACCATCAAAAAGGATACTGGAATGGACAAGCTCTAACTTTGTGTGGTGAGTTTAGTTCGTATGTGCAGCGCAAGTACAGCAACTTTACGCCGTTCAATGCATTTGAATGGTGAGGCAGACAGTGAGGTGCCGTTTTTGGGAAGCTAGCAGTGAAGTGGCGCATCTCGGGTTTTCACGTTTAACCACACACCTGCCCTCGCGTGAAGTTGCTGTGCGATTTGCGCATAAATAAAGTTGAGCGGCGTTAGACTCGCTGTTAATTTGACAGGAAAGTCGGGGCCAGCATGTTTACGGGCGTGGAATCGTGGAAGCATTTGATTTTTTAATGTGACTTAAGCTGATGCCATAGAATCCATTCGATAAACAGAAAATACAAAAGACTCCGAATTGTTGGCGCAACAGGAAACAAAATCATTTTTCTGATGGTTTATTGCGATTTTTAAAATATATTTATTCTGGGCATAAATACATGGGAAATTCTATCCCTAACTACTCTAGCAGCATTGAACTTTTGTTAGTTTTAATTAATATTATTTACCAAGAATTAATAACTTAATATTTGTCTCACAATCTGTAGTCTTACTGAATCTTACACTTGAGACTTTGCTTTATTTACTTATATAATACTGCATGCGAAGAGTCCATTATTGTAATGGAATTCAGGATCTGTTTACACCCCAGTATGATTAATCTGTCATTTCACATGCCGATATAACCTGCAAAATTCACAAGCTTTTGAGGTCAGCATTCAAATGTTTCAATAAGATTTCTGTTAACTAAACATAATTACGTGCACAAATATTAGAAATTGCTTAGCTCTCAATATGCAGCCATTAGCAGATTTTTAACTGAGTACAATTGTATGTGATCCCAGCTCACAGGAACATTAAAAGTCCTTGCCAAGGTCAGAGCATTCACTTCAGTGTAGCTTCTTCGGCGGAACCTCTCAAACCCGCGACCTCCACCACCTAGATGGACAAGGGCAGCAGGTGCATGGGAACACCAATCACTCCAAATTGCCTTCCAAGTCACACGCCATCCCGACTTGGACATAGTGGGCTGGATTTTACTCACCGAGACGCATTGGGGGCGGGACTGCTGCTTTCCGGGTTCTAGTGCTGCCCCAGCAACATCCAATGCACAGATGCTATTTTCCCCTGATTGGCCTTGTTAAGCCCACCCTGCGGGCTTGCTGGCCAATTAAGGGAAAGCCAGTGTCAGATGACATCAGTTGATGATGCTTCATCTGCTGATTTTCTTAAAGGCACATGTACCATAAATTTTTGACAGATGATTTGACAGTGTTTACCAGCATTGAGGTGCTGTCAAACACTGACAATCACTGTGCAAAGGTGAGCCCTTGCCCCCAGGCTCTCCAATGATTCTCTCCTTTGGATGAAACAGATGGCAGCTGCAGGTAAGGTTACAGAAACGATCTGTCACTTCTCCCATTGAGGTGAGGCCACACAAACACATCAAAGCTTGTCACCTACAGAAAAATCTAAAAACATTATAAATGACTTTCCCAACATTTCCTTACCTCTGATACTCACCAGTGTCCCATTGCATCCTTCACACCACTTCTGCAGCTGTCATTGGTACACCAGCAGTACAACAGATTCACAGCATGTCTCACGTACCCTGGCGGGGTTCCCCAATGGCGGGAATCCCGCAGCAGAAGTCTAAAAATTGGAAAAAGCCTCTTAATTGCCTGTTAACTACCTGTTAACAGGCAGTTAAGTGGCTATAATCCTCTTCCCGCCGCTAGGAGTCGGGTCCCTGCGGAAATCGGGGACCCGACTCCCGGGAAGATTGGTTGGAGGCGGGTTGGAAGCGGGTTTAGGACCCGCTCCCATTCTTTTAGACTTTCCCAGCAGCCCCGCCTCCAAACCCACCTCCTCAGGGCTGATAAAATCCAGCCCATACTGTCATTCCTTCATCGTTGCTGAGTCAAAATTCTGGAACTCCCTACCTAATAGCACTATGGGAGTAACTTCACCGCACGGACTGCAGCGGTTCAAGAAGGCGGCTCACCACCACCTTCTCAAGGGCAACCAAGGATGGGCAATAAATGCTGGCCTTGCCAGTGATGCCCATATCACGAGAATGAATTTTTAAAAACTTCATGAGGAAGAACAACGTGTTAAGACTACAGGCTCGTTGAATGTGAACTGTGCTTGTTTTATCACGTGAGATACAGAAACCAGCTTTGCTTTTTTACAAACTTGGCAAATCTCATTAAAAATAAAGACAAAATTGTTAGACAGATGTGAAATGACAACCTATTAAAAAGTCCTATTCCAGGTTTTGCAATGATTGCTCTATCCTACACACTGAATGATTCTTTTTCCTGAAGTATGATGTGGTTTCTAATTGTCCACAGTGAAAATGCCACTTTATGTCTTAATAACTGATAGAATGCCACAGAAGCTCAATATAATGTCGTAAAACTCTTCAATTTCCTCACAAAGTGACATTTTATGTTATCCATTGTTTAACACAAAACAAACAAAATCATTGAAAACTGCTGGTGACTAAGGATATTTCCCACACTTGTGGAATCAATTGCATAATAAGTACATTTGAAATTGTTTCACTAAAGGGATGAGTGAAAGTAAAATGAATTATTACACAGGAAACCCATTAAGCTTATTCCTTCCAACAGCCCGTGTACAATTTGCGCTATCATAGATTCTACCCAATGTATTTGATCTCTTGAGGGAGCTGAATAAGCATTTGTAACATTTGTAAAAAGATAAAACTTCGACATTTCTCCTTGACCCTCAAAGATAAACCGGTAAAATCCTAAGGACATAAGAACATAAGAAATAGGAGCAGGAGTAGGCCATTCGGCCCCTCGAGCCTGCTCCGCCATTCAATAAGGTCATGGCTGATCTGATCTTGGCCTCAACTCCACTTCTCTGCCTGTTCCCCATAACCCTTGACTCCCCTGTAGCTCAAATATCAGTCAATCTCAGCCTTGAATATATTCAATGACTCCGCCTCCACAGCTCTCTGGGGTAGAGAATTCCAAAGATTCACGTCCCCCTGAGAGAAGAAATTCCTCCCCATCTCCGTAATAAATAGGCGACCCCTTATTCTGAAACTATGCCCCCTAGTTCTAGATTCCCCCATGAGGGGAAACATCCTCTCAGCATCTACCCTGTCAACCCCCTCAGAATCTTATGTTTCAATATGATCACCTCTGATTCTTCTAAACTTCAAATGAGTATAGGCCCAACTTGGTCAATCTTTCCTCACAAGACAACCCCTTCATCCCAGGGATCAACCTAGTGAACCTGCTCTGAACTGCCTCCAATGCAAGTATATCCCTCCTTAAATAAGGAGACCAAAACTGTATGCAGCACTCTAGGTGTGGTACTCTAAGATATCAATATCTATTATCCAACCCTGAGCATTTGCACTTTTCAGATGACATTTCCATGGTCTGTAGCAGAACTGGGAATATAATTCTTGATCACCTATTCTATATTTTCCATTATAACCTTCAATTCCGTTCTTATTCAGATATTCATCCAGTATTTTTATATAAAAAGGTTAAATATGGCATTAAATATTCTACACAAGCATCTGCTCTCCATATCTACTGCCATTTGAAGAAAAATAACTTCTATGTTTAGTCTGCTATAATTTTGTATTCTTCTCCTTCTATTCTACTCACATCTGCATTATCCATACCTTTCAACACTAAAAGCACTTGGGGGAGAAATTCATTATTGCCCCGTTGGGGGGGCGTTAACTTTTGAAAGCTGGGAAACCTAGTGGCAGGCGCTAATGATTCCCAGCTTTCCCGAAATTGGATTTAGCGCTCCAAGAAGGAAGTGGTGCAACACTGTTCAATGTCCCGTGTAGCGCTGCCAATATCCGAGGCTCCTTCCCTCCCTTAAAGGGAAGGGCCATCGCTGCAGGCTCTGCATTGGGACCAGTTAGCTGGTCCCCGACGGCAGCCACGACCCGGCCCGGCCCGATCAGCCCCATGCACTCCAGGAGAATTGAAAAAAATTGCAAAAATAATTTCAGAAATTTTGCTACTTACCGAGGCAACCTCCCGTTTAACTTCCGCCCCCTAAGCGCCCGGCCTCCCAAACAACGCCTTCTGCAGCTGTTGGTGTTTTCGCCCGGCGATGCGGCACAGGGCGGAACCGAAGTTCGGGTCCAGGGCGCTATCGGGGCGATGCGCACGGCAATGCCGCGCCCGGGCGGTAAGTCGTTATCACCCCTCCAGGGGCGCTAACGGGAGGCGCTAACCCACCGAATTTCACCCCCTTGGGCTTTATATAGAATTACATAGAATATACAGCACAGAAACAGGCCCTTCAACCCAACTGGTCCATGCTGATGTTTGTGCTCCACAAGAGCCCCCTCCCAACCCTCTATAGGCTTTCTCTTATCTGTAGAAATATTTATACAATTCTTAATGGTTTCATTTTTTATATCTTTCTGAATACTTCTCTATTCAGCCTGGCAAAACGGGCATATAATAAATGATGAAAGCTTATGCCTGTATGATCAATTTTATTTCCCACAGTTATTGCTCTTCTTATAGAGCTTACCCTACCTTGTCTCTTACTCATTTATCATATCTTATGTCTTATATAAATCTTTGCAAAAGTGTTTTCTTCTTTCTTGTAAACCGATGCTGCAACCATCTTGTTGCTGGTAAGATTCATTTTCACTCAGTCCAGTTGTTTAAAATAAATAACAATGATTGCCTCTACTCTGTAATGCCACAGATTACTTCTTGCTTATAGTGTCATGCTTTTTATAAAGAATATAAAAGAAAGAACAAACTTGCATTTTTATAGCACCTTTCACAACCTCCGGGGGTCCCAAAGTGCTTTACAGCCAGTGAAATACTTTTGAAGTGTAGTCACTGTTGTAATGTAATAAACACACAAGCCCATCTGCACACAGCAAAATCCCACAAACAGTAATGAGATAAATGACAAGATAATCTGTTTTAGGGGTTGCTTGAGGGATAAACGACAAATACAAATAAGTTGCTCTAATTTAGATTAATTGTAAAATTTGCTTCAGTTTTTAACAGAGTAACATAATTGCTGGTGTTTGTCCTAACATTTACCTGCTTTGCATATTTCAATTTATTTCTGATGCTATCTTTTTTTTAGTTGCAATCAAACAGGGGTATGGTAGCATAGTGGTTATGTTACTGGATTATTAATCCAGAGACGTGAGTTCAAATTCCACCACAGCAGTGGGGGAATTAAATAAATCTGGAATTAAAAAACTAGTATCAGTAATGGTGACCATACAACTACAAATTTGTTGTAATAAACCCAACTGGTTCACTAATGTCCTTGAGGGAAGGAAACCTGCTATCATTACCTGGTCTGGCCTATATATGACTCCAGACCCACAGCAATGTGGTTGATTATTAACTGCCCTCTGAAATGGCCTAGCAAGCCACTCAGTTGTACCAAAGCGCTACAACAAAGTCAGCACTGTGGGAATAACTTCACCACATGGACTGCAGCGGTTCAAGAAGGCAGCTCACCACCACCTTCTCAAGGGCAATTAGGGATGGGCAATAAATGCTGGCCTTGCCAGCGACGCCCACATCCCATGAACGAATAAAAAAAAACTTGTTGATGATTTATTTTAAAATTGGTGAAGATGTGATAAAGTATCATAAATCTCAAAGATCATTTTATATGCAAGGAAGCATAACTGTACTTAATCTTGCTGGCTTGTCAAATTCCTAATAGTTATGTGAAATCTCACATGATAGATATGCTTTCTTGTGAATTGGAGCGGTTTAAGGCCAAGAGCTTGATTTTAAGGTTAAAAACTGAACTTAATGTAATCCTTTTGTTAAAAGGAAACTTCTGTAACATATGGCCTTAGTTTAGTATGTAAAAACAAACACGGTTTTACTCTTTTCCCCTTTCCAGTTTCCCCTTTCCAGTAATCCCTGGCAGATGTCAATTTTCTAACTTTAGACTCAGCCAAGCAGTAACTCAGCAGTACAGTACTTGGTTTGATTGATAGGCACTAATACCTGTAAATAAATATAGCTTGGTCTGGGTTGCTGCATTATTGACCTGATTCTCATGCAGCACTGCGACTGCGCCATTATTGGACAAGTATAATACAAGCAATAGTTGGAACCTTTCTGTGCTACAGTTACCAAGTTCTCTGGCCCCTTGTGATCAGTGCTGATTAGACTTTGCAGAAACAAATGAAGTGTAACTGGTATGACTGAGTAGATTTCGCATAACCTCTTGCCGGGGTCATAAATATGGCCGACTCCCAGGGACCTCACTGAGGCAGTTTTACACCCTCTCATTGCTTGATTCAAACCCAGTTAAAATTGGATAATGACATTTGTTTCTGGTCTTTGTACTTGGATGGGGAGTGGGCCTTTGGCGTAGCGGTAGCACCCCCGCCGCTGGGCCAGAAGGCGTAGGGTTTCGAACCCCGCTCCAGACAGTCCCGGCAAGTGGAGTCGGAGCTCCAGCTCTAAATTCTGGGTTGACATCCAGCGGGATACTTGCGTCCGTGGGTGTGGGTGGCCCCCCCCGCCCTCGTATGGGTTGTGGGAGCCCATAAAACCCTCCCGCCATAGGACTAACCACCCTAATGGCTGGTACGAAGATGGTTATGGTCACGGAAGGAGCGTTAATCGTGGCCAGAAATCCTTCCACCACTTCATACAGTTCCCCAAAGGGAACAGCGTGAAGACACGTACGACGACGACTTGGATGGGATCTCGCCAATCAAAAATCAGTAATAAACTTAACAGGAATGACCAAAAAAAAAATCAAACAGTTAGGTTTTTAATCCCAGATTTCTGTCACAAGGCTTTTACCATCTATAATAAGAAATCATGAAATGAAAATTGTAAATAAACATGTAAATAATTAAGATTCTTGCTCACAAGTTAATGGTTGTGAGTTTGGGTCCAGCATACAAATGCTCGCAACAGCCCAGAAATATATATGATGAGTGTTGTGTTTGTACCGCTATACACAACTACATAAAATAATAAAGCAGCAGAGACTGAGAGTAACTTCAAGTGATCTTTACTGGGTAACTGGAACTTCGGCACTGACTGTACAAATCGATACGCATCTGTTATATACGCTCGCAACTAGGGTTGCAAAATTCTGGGAATTTTTAAAAGAGGAAACTTTCCATGGGAATTTTCAGGAATTTATGGGAATTTGGGGAATTTATGGGAATTTATGGGAATTTTGAGTTTTTTTGCACACTGATGGTTTTTGTCTCTGACCCTTATATTATCTTTGTTGTCAAAATAGACATACTGTTCCATACAAATAAAAACAGGCTTTCAAAACTTTATTTAGGTTATAATTTTGAACTTTATTGAACCCCCACAAAAAAGACCCATCCAAAATAAAATAAAAAGAGCGTCAGCTTATTTAGCCTGTAATTTGTCCTTATTTTGTCCCTTTGAGTCTTCTACTCATGAGTCTTCTGAGTCTTCTACTCATTGCTCCTCCTGATTCTCTGACTCTGGCTCTGACGTGTCCATTTCCTCCTCTGTGTCACTGTCTAGCTGTGTGGTGGACACTTCTGTATCTGGCTCAATAAGTTGTAGGTTCGCCCGGATAGCCACCAGTTTCTCCACTCTCTTGTTAGTCAGCCTGTTGCGCACCTTTGTATGCGTATTCCCAAAAAGTGACCAGTTTCGTTCAGAGGCCGCTGATGAAGTTGGGATTTGGAGTATCACCGATGCAATAGGTGACAGGGCCTCAGATGCACAAAGTCCCTTCCACCAGGTATGTGCACTGATATGCTTGCATGATTCCCATATCCCATCCCCATTCCAAAGACCTTGCTTGGTAGAGAACTTTGCCAGACTTCCCAGAACATTGCCCACATCCAGATTGAGATGGTGTGAGAGGGTAGAAATCACACTGTAAGCGCTGTTGATCTGTTCTCCAGAAAGTATTGGTCTCCCAACATGCTTTGGGTCCAGCATGTATGCTGCAGCATGAATCGGCTTGACACAAAATTCTTGACGCATCTGTATGAATTGAACAATTGCCTTCTCCTCTGCTTTGAGCAGCAGGGATGTGGGTAGGGCAATGCTGATTTGTTCTTTTAAATCAGTAAAAAGCCTGAGAACATCTGACAAGATAGCGTCATCTCCTTCAATCTGAGCAATTGCAGATGCTACTGGTGAGAGTAGTTTAAGGCTGCTAACCACTCTCTCCCAAAACACATCATCCAGCAGTATTTTCTTGATGGTGGTTTCCATATCCCCAGACTGGGATATTGCCATTTCTTGCAGCGACTCCTTACCCTCCAGAAGGCTGTTGTACATTATGACAACACCACCCCATCTAGTGTTGTTGGGCAGCTTCAGTGTGGTGTTCTTGTTCTTTGTCATTTGCTTGGAGTTGTAGGTTGCTGCAACTACCTGTTTTCCCCTGACATACTTAACAACTTGCTTGGCTCTCTTGTACAGTGCTTCCATGGTTCTCAAACCCATGATGTCCTTGAGGAGCAGGTTAAGCCCATGAGCTGTGCACCCAATAGACGTAATATGAGGGTAGGCCTCCCCTCGTACATTTGACCACCCATCTGAGATAACTGCAACACAGTCTGCCATCGCTATCGTTTCTTTGAGCTTTCCTTAGACTCTGTTATACTCAGCCTCCAGCAAATAAGTAGACAAAGCATGTCTGGTGGGGGGACAGTATTCAGGGCGAATAACATTGAAAAATCTCTTCCAGTACACATTGGCTGTGAGCATGAGAGGTGAGCCTGTTGCATATGCAGCTCGAGCAAGGCACTCATCTGCATTCTTCTGGCTATGGTTATCCATTGTATCAAAGAACCTTCCAAGTGGGCCAGGAGTTGCTGATGATAAGGAGCCTGATGCTGAATGAGAACCATCATCTTCTTGAATGGAAGCAGAGGAACTCTGGGCTGACTGCTGTGAGCTTTGAGTGAAGTTGTTGCATTTGGATAAATGCTGCTGCATCTTTGTGGCATTCTTTACATATGGCTTTCTACAGTGTTTGCACATGTACACAGTCTTTCCATCTTTAATGCCTGGGGTAAACTGCTTCCACACATCCGACGGTAAACGTGGCATTGTTCTATGCAGAGAAATAAAGGGCATTCATCTCTGTGTCGAACTGCGGTCGATCAGCACGATTGCAACAGGATGAGTACATTTTTGCTGATGCTCCATGTGATGGAAGCATGACCTGTACACACACGACGCTACATCACCAATAGTGTATTAATTTGTATATTTTAAATTGAAGGACAACAGAGTTCAACAAGTAACTGGTTTATTTGGTATAAAGTCTGATTTACTTACTGCATCATCACAACATCAGCAGAAAACAAAATGACTTCCCTCAGGACCCCTAACCTGGATCTTAAAAAAACTATAGCAGTCTTACAGATGCCTGCAGGCCAATCACAATTCGATATGCAAATACTACAAATAGAGGGAGCTAATCGCTCATCCACTCATCCAACCAATCAGGACACATTTGTTCACAGTCACACACAAAACTTGTAATTATTAAAACAAGCCAAGTAAGAAGATAAACATATATTGATTAAGAAATTCCTTAATAATTAAGATTCCATCTCTGTTAGTAATTTTAAGAGAGGACCTGTGGAAAAAAAAGAAAGAAATACAAAAACAACAATATTATGCTAGCATGTGCTTTTTTGGGCAAAATTCCCAAAATTCCCAAGCTAAACTTCCCGTGGAAAATTTCCGGAAATTTACCGGAAACTTTCCACCCCTTTGCAACCCTACTCACAACTAAGGATATACATCCGCAATACAAAGCAGTCCCTTCAATGTTGTATACATTACACTTCCTCCCCCTTTAGTTTAATAGTATATTAACGCAAAATTTCTATAATTAACATACAGAGCCTGTCTTCACAGTAACAAAATTCAAATTGCAACATAACATTTTATTTTGTCAACAGCCCTTTTACAAGTCAAGTCTCTGGGGAGGCCTCCTCTGCCTCTCTGGGTAACGTCTCGCCGGACTCTTTTGCTTTGGGGAATAAGACTGTACAGGTGCAGTTGCATCAGATGAGCTATCAGCACAGGTAGAGCTCTCAGCTGAGGATGAGGCTGGTGCTGATGCTAATGAATCAGGAGTGTCTGTTTCCATGTCAGGTGTGTCTGGGCGAGGTATAGGGGTGTTTTCCACCTGAACGTCCAGAATTTGGTCCACATGATGTCTCAAAACGTTCTTTCCCACATCCACAGTATACATCAGTGGTCCCTCTCTTGTGGATATTGTACCTGGTTGCCACTTTTCCGTCCGGAAATCACGAGCAAGAACTGACTGTCCCACACTGAAGCTTCTTGTTGGCTTAGCATTCAAATGTTTGAACTGTTTGTTCGCTACATCACGACGTACATTCGGTTTAAGGAGGTCCACGCGAGATCTCAGGTTCCTGTTCAGAAACATCATCGCTGGAGTCTGATTAGTGGCTGCATGTGCTGCGTTCCGATAAGCAAAGAGGAATTTGTCTATCTTGTGTTGCAGTGGTAGATTCTCGCTGTACATTGCATTGATGGCCTTCTTGAAAGTCTGTACGAATCTTTCTGCCAAGCCATTTGTAGCTGGATGGTACGGGGCAGATGTGTAGTGCTTGATTCCATTTTTCCTCGTGAACCTTTGAAATTCGTCAGAGACAAATTGTCGTCCATTGTCTATGCAGATTTGTTCTGGTAGTCCATTTCTAGCGAACATGGTCCTCAGAACTGAAATGGTCTTTTCAGATGTGGTTAATTTCATTTTAATGATCTCGGGCCATTTGGAATGTGCATCGACTGCAATCAAGAACATGGAGTCCATGAACGGTCGAGCAAAGTCGATGTGCACACGTTGCCATGGTGATGAGGGCCATTCCCATGGATGGAGAGGGGCTTGTGGTGGTGCGTTCTGGACCTTCTGACATCCTGAGCAGCTCTTTGTCAGGTCCTCGATCTGTTTGTCAATTCCCGGCCACCACACGTAACCACGGGCAAGACTTTTCATCTTTACCATACCTAAGTGGCCTTCATGCAGTTCATCTAGCACTCGGTTACGAAGCTTGGAAGGAATCACAACTCGTGAGCCGCACATCAGTGTTCCCCGACACACTGATAACTGCTCCCTCCTAGCTGAGAATGCTGGAAACAATGAGTCACCATGTGCTAGCCATCCCTTCACAGTGATGTCATAAACTTTTGACAATGTAGGGTCATTGCGTGTTTCTCTTTCAATGAGGGAGTTTGTCACTGGTAGCTGCTCAACTATTGTTGTGTGAAATACCTCTGCTGAGTCAACTGTTGTAGTTTCCTCTGAGGTTGGCAGTGGTAAACGTGACAAACCATCAGTGTTGCCATGTTGCTTGGTCCCCTTGTATTCAATGTCATACAGGTGAGCCCCTAGGAAGAGTGACCATCGCTGTAGCCATTGTGCCGTCATCACTGGAACGCCCTTCCTTGGGTTGAAGATTGAAACAAGAGGCTGGTGTTCAGTTAACAGTGTAAACTGTTGACCATACAAGTAGTGGTTGAATTTCTTGACTCCCCACACAAGGCTGAGGGCCTCTCGGTCAATCTGTGCATAATTGCGTTCAGCTGTCGTCAATGATCTTGAAGCAAAGGCTATTGGTCTCTCTGAGCCATCTGGGAACTTATGTGACAACACGGCACCAATGCCATGGGGTGAAGCATCACATGCCAGTCGAATAGGTAAGGATGGGTCAAAGTGAGCTAGCACCTCTTCTGAAGTAATGAGTCTTTTACTCTCTTGAAAAGCTTGTTCACAGCTGTCACTCCACTTCCATTGTGACCCTGTCTGTAGCAGTGCATTTAGTGGATGTAACACTGTGGATAGGTTGGGCAAGAACTTGTGATAGTAGTTCACCAGTCCAAGATATGATCTCAACTGAGACACATTTTCAGGTGTTGGTGCATTAATCACAGCTTCAATCTTATCTGGAGACTTGTGTAAACCGTCCTTGTCAATCACATGTCCACAGTATGAGATTTCCTTTTTGAAAAACTCACACTTGTCTCGGTTCGCTCGGAGCCCATACTCCCGTAACCTGATGAGCACCTGTTCGAGGTTGGAAAGGTGGTCGTTGTCATTCTTGCCAGTAATGATGATATCATCAAGATAACACTGAGTACCTGGAATCCCCTGCAGGACTTGGTCCATTGCCCTTTGCCAAATTGCAGGATCTGATGCTATTCCGAATACCAGCCGATTGTACTGGTAAAGGCCTTTGTGCATATTTATTGTCAGGTACTTCTTTGATGCATCATCAATTTCCATTTGGAGATAGGCCTGGGCCAAGTCAATCTTTGTGAAGCGTTCCCCTCTTGACAGGGAAGCAAAGATGTCCTCAATGCGAGGCAATGGGTACTGTACTGTGTGGAGGACTGGGTTAACAGTCACCTTAAAGTCTCCGCAGATGCGCACTTTTCTTGACTTTCCTGGTTTTGTGCTGGAGGTTTTCTTCATCACTGGAACTATAGGTGTGGCCCATTCACTCCAATCCACCTTGGACAGGACCCCTAACTGCTCCAAGTTCTCTAGCTCTGCTTCTACTGAAGGGTGAATTGCATAAGGCACTGGTCTGGCCTTATGGAACTTTGGATTTGCGTTCTCCTCAATCTTAATTTTTGCTTTCATGCCCTTAAGTGTTCCTATTCCCTTCTTGAACACTTCCTGAGAGTCAGAGAGTATTTGTGACAGTCTCTCAGGAGTGGCGTTGCTGTCCTCCTTTGCTGACACAAACAGTGCTTGGATGGTGTGCCAATCCAACTGTATTTTCCTGAGCCATTCACGTCCCAGCAATGGTGGTCCTCCATTTTCCACTACATAGAGGTTCAATTGCGGTTTTTTTTTCTTTGTATGTCACTGTCACTTTTATTTTACCTTTGGGGCACACTCTTTGTCCTGTGTATGTCTTTAACAGTACTTTAGTTGGCCTTAGAGGTATGTGTGAAAACAGTCATTTGTAGTCATGTACAGAGATCACTGTTAAAGCTGAGCCTGTGTCCAACTCCATTTTCAGCCCAACTCCTGCCACTTCTGGAGTAACCCATATTATTCTGTGATCCTCTGTTTCTTTCACACTGTGTGGTTTCAGATAAGCCAAATCCTCTTCCTCTGAGTGTGTGTCACTTTTTTCTTTATCTGAACTGTCTCCAGTCACGTAGTGTACCTTCTTGTATCTATCTTTGAAAGGTTCCTTGTTTTCAGTCACTTGGTGTGCCTTTGTATCAGTTTTCTTATTTGTTTTGCAGACTCTTTCAATGTGCCCTCATTTGCTAGGCTTAAGAAAGGCTCTTCATAGTACTAGATAACAACTCTTTGAGACGCAGAGAGGGCCCAACGTTTGGAACCATCAGCCTTTCAGAGGAACCGAATGAAAGCAGCAAGTGCTGAGAAATAAATTCTTCAAGTTCTTTAATTTGTCTGATTTTTGTTACTTTTTAAGAGTGGACTCCCTCGATTGGACTTTCCATTCTCTCTCCTTATCTCCTTGTGTCACATATCAACCATGGCTGAGAGAGTAGATGGAACCTTGTTCCTGGATGTCACCAGTGTTGCTTTGTATTTACCATGAGGAGGTGCATCAAAGCTGGTTAGGTTCTCCCTGCCCTCTCCGTTTTTCCTCCTCTCTGTTCCCAGACATTGAGCTGCAAGACTGAAATCATTAACTCAGTGGTGTGAGGGAATCAAAGTGTCCTCTTGGCTCGGTGGTCTTATGTTCATTAATAAATAGACATTCTTATTATGAACACAGCTAGCTTTTGCTAGTTACTTTATTGAGCACATGTGGACTAGGTACAGTATCTGTAGAGGCTTCCATCTTGACTGCTGCCTTGTGGGTAGCCTAGTGCCTCATGGGTAATGTAGTTTAATATATATACAACTGGGTAGTGTAGTCTTATACATACAGCTATATACAGCTCTACACAGCTCTACGGCTCCAACTAGTGTCCACTATAGAATGACATGTTATTGATCATTACATCCCCCTTTCTTTGAGGTTTAACAAAATCAATATCAATCAACTTTCAAGAAAACAATAAAGATAATATCAGTAACACTTTTGTTAGTGCTCTATAAACATAAACATTTTCAAAACAGTCAACACATTTTCAAAGCTTTACATTTTACTCAAAGATTAAGTCTATCAGGCTCTTTACTTCACGTGTGGATCTTCTCAACACCGGTAAGTCTGATGTGTCTTCATGAGATTGTTCGAGCGGTGAATGACAAGATGCAGTTGTGGCATTGTCATCAATCTGCTCTTGAATAGTCTCTTGTGTTTTTAGGAGGGAACGGCGGTTCCTCCTGAGAATCTGTCCTTCCTCAGTTCTAACAGTGTATGACCTTGGTCCTACTTCCTCAAGAACTGTAGCTTTCCTGTTCCATGTATCTGGATCCTCAATCCTGACAACATCATCCCTTGTCAATGGTTTTAGAGTTTTGGATGACTTGTCATAGTATGATTTCTGTTTCAGCTTTAACAGTTGAAGTCTCTGTCTCAGTTCCTCACTTTGCTGTTCTTTTGCACAGCAGGGTAGCGTGGTGCGCAACTTGTGACCCATTAGTAGTTCAGCAGGTGAAGAACCACAGTCTAAAGGTGAGGCTCGGTAGCTCAGCAGGGCAAGATAAGGATCAGACTTGCTTTCTGTCGCTTTCTTCAGTAGCTGCTTGAGAACTTGAACAACTTTCTCTGCCTTACCATTTGACTGAGCATACAAAGGACTGGATGTGATGTGCTGAAAGTCATAATGTGCTGCAAACTGTTGCCTCTCCTTACAGCTGAAGCACGGACCATTGTCGCTAACGGCAATCCTGGGAATTCCATGTCTGGCGAAGATGGATTTCACATGCATTATGACACTGCTTGCTGTGGTGCTTGAGAGCAGCGCCATCTCAGGATAGTTAGAATAGCAGTCAATCACTATTAGATAGCCTTTACCATTTAAATGAAAAAGGTCCATACCAACCTTTTGCCATGGTGCTGTTGGTATGTCAACTACTATCATTGGTTCCTTTGCTTGTTTGTTTTGGTGTTTCTGACATGTCTCACATTTGCCTATCATGTTCTCAATGTCCTTATTTATGCCAGGCCAATAAACAGTGTCTCTTGCCCTCCTTTTGCATTTTTCAATTCCGAGGTGTCCCTCATGAATCCTTTTGAGCATGTCTTGACATAGAGCCTGTGGAATGACTATTCTGTTCTGTTTTAGTAATAGTCCACTTGCGACACTCAATTCTGACCTCATGTGAAAATATTTTGGACAGGAACCTTTTGGCCAACCATGATGAATGTTCTCTATTACTGTTTGTAATACTGTATCTTTTACTGTTTCTTCTGCTATTTGCTTTGATTTTGTGTCTGACACGGGCAGCGCAGCAGTGACCATACTCACATGAACATCCACGTCTTCTTCAGTAGAGCTCACATGACTCATTGTGGGTGCTTGGGATAGTGCATCTGCTAACACTATGTATTTGCCTGGTGTGTAGATCAGTTCAAAGTCATATCTTTGCAGCTTCATCATGAGTCATTGAATCCTTGGAGACATCTCATTCAGGTTTTTTTTTATGATGGCAACCAGAGGGCTGTGGTCTGTCTCAACTGTGAAGGTGGGAAGTCCATATATGTAGCCATGAAACTTTTCTAGTCCAACTACCAAGCCTAGACATTCCTTTTCAATCTGGGCGTATCGACACTCAGTATCAGTCATAGACCTGGAGGCATAGGCAACAGGCTTCCAATCTTCACCCTCTGCTTGTAGCAAGACCGAACCTAGGCCATCTTTTGATGCATCCGTTGACACTTTGATTCTTTTTGTTGCGTCAAAGAAGGTGAGTACAGGTGTGGTTGTCAGCACTGTTTTGAGGTTTATCCACTCTTGTTCATGTCTTTCTATCCATGCGAACTCATTTGTTTTATGTAGCAGGTCTCACAGACAGGCTGTCTTGGCTGACAAGTTAGGAATGAACTTTCCAATGAAGTTTATCATCCCCATGATGCGTAGCACTCCTTTTTTGTCAGTGGGTCGGGGCATTTTGAGTATGGCGTTTACTTTTTCCATATCTGGCTCTATTCCTTTACCAGATAGATTGTCTCCTAGGAAAGTGACTTCCTGGATGCCAAACTGACACTTGGCTTTGTTGAGCTTCAGTCCATTCCGGTGTATGCTCTGTAGCACTTTAGGCAGTCTCTCATTGTGTTCTTTCAGTGTGGAGCCCCAGATGATGATGTCATCAACATAGACCCGAACTCCTTCCAGACCTTCAATTATGTGTTCCATCGCTCTATGAAAGATTTCAGATGCAGATATTATCCCGAAAGGCATTCTGAGGAAACAATACCTGCCAAATGGTGTGTTGAAGGTACAGTATTTGGTGCTCTCTTCATCCAGTTTTAGTTGCCAAAATCCTTGTGAGGCATTGAGCTTTGTAAAGTATCTGGCACCTGACATTTCACTGGTGATTTCTTCTCGCTTGGGAATCTGGTAGTGTTCACGTTTTATGTTTGCATTTAAGTCCTTTGGATCCATGCATATTCTTAGATCATTGTTCTTTTTCTTTACACATACCATGGAGTTAACCCAGTCTGTTGGCTCTTTGACTTTCCTAATGGCTCCTAGTGTGGTCATTCTGTCCAGTTCTTTCTTGAGCCGGTCACGCAGGGGTGCTGGAACTCTTCGTGGAGCATGTACCACTGGCTGAGCATCCTGCTTTAGCTGGATCTTGTAAGTGAATGGTAGAACTCCAAATCCTTTGAACACATCCTGGAAATTATTCACTACAGAATCCACCGAGTCATCTGGTCTGCTTATGGCACAGTTTATATGGTAGACTCTCTTGACCAGTTCTAAGTCCTCACAAGCTTTGTCACCTAGTAGTGAATCAAGTCTTTCAGCCACAACAGAAAACATGAGATGATGCACTTTGTCTTTGACTGTCACTTTAAGTCTGCATACACCTAAGCTATCTATTTTCTGTCCATTATAGTCGTTCAGTAGTACTGACTTTTTCTGTATTTTGGGCTTTTCTTTCATATTGTTAACGTCACTCATACTGATTAAGTTTGCTTTTGCCCCAGTGTCTAGTTTCAAGGTAACTAATGCTCCATTTACATGCAGTGGGATCATCCATTTGTCCTCTTTTACTGCATTAACTTTATGTTCAGCATTGTCCATTTCTGAGGGCTGCACATTTTCTGTATCCTTTTTGATATTGTCACATGACACCATTCCTACAAAAAATGTCTCACTTAAATCAGTGTCCTCAATCACATTAACTCGTTGGCCATTCTTAGTTTTTACTTTTGAAAAGCATTGTTTGGCAAAGTGATTCTTTCCATTACACTTTGTGCACATTTTTCCAAACACTGGGCATTGTTTTAACTGGTGTTTTTAACCACAGCGTTTACAATTAAAAATTTCATCCTCCGATTGCTTTTCATTTCTGTTCTGCCCACGTTTTTTCCCCTTGTAGGACACAGCACCGACAGCAGCATTATCACTCATTACAATCGCATCATTATTGATTTCACTGAAAGTCTTCGCGTGCTTTCGAGCTAGCTCGCTGGCTTGGCATATTTTCACCGCATTTTCCAAATTTAGTTCGGTTTCTCTCAACAGACGTTCCCTGACTTTTTTATCATGAATACCAAACACAATCTGGTCACGAATCATGGATGCTTTGAGCTCAGAGAAATTACATGTCTGTGCTTTCAGTTTCAGATCAGTTATAAAGCTATCAAAAGTCTCATTTTGCTGCTGTGTCCTTGAACAGAACATGTATCTTTCATAGCTCTCATTCTTTTTGGGAGAGCAATGTGCATCAAATTTTTTTAGCACATCTTCTAATTTTTCTCTGTTCTCCTCTGGATTAAATACAAATGTATTAAATACCTTTATCACCTGTGGGCCTGCATCCGTAAGCAGCAACGCTATCTTCCTTGCATCTGGCTTCGTACCGAATCCGATGGCTGCAATGTGGAGTTCGAATTGTTGTTTAAGAGTCTGCCAATTGCAGTCGATGTTTCCTGTGAGTTTCAAACGCTCTGGTGGCTTCAAATTCTCCATTTCGCTTTTCACAATTTTCAGCAGATCTTCACCATCCTGGTACCATCTTATGTTCATTAATAAATAAACATTCTTATTATGAACACAGCTAGCTTTTGCTAGATACTTTATTGAGCACATGTGGACTAGGTACAGTATCTGTAAAGGCTTCCATCTTGACTGCTGCCTTGTGGGTAGCCTAGTGCCTCATGGGTAATGTAGTCTTAATATATATACAGCTGGGTAGTGTAGTCTTATACATACAGCTATATACAGCTCTACACAGCTCTACGGCGCCACCTAGTATCCACTATAGAATGACATGTTATTGATCATTACAGGTGGTACCATTCTCACTTTTCAGTCAGCAGGTTGTGGGTTCAAGTCCCGTTCCAGAATTTGAGCACATTTGCGAGGTGGACAGTTCAGCGAAGGATTGCAGGAGTGACACATTGTCAGAGGTGTTGTATTTTGGATGAGATATTAAACCGAGGCCATATCTGCTTGCGATGTAAAAGGTCCCATGCACTTTTTTGAATAAGACCAGTGAGTTCTCTCCATGTCCAGGCCAACATTCCGCCTTCATCTAACAGCACTAAAACAGATTAACTGGTCTTTTGTTTCATTGGCTGTAAAGTGCTGTGGATGTGCAAGTCTTTTCTTTCTCTTTTAATCAGTCTGTGGCACGTTGAATTTAACCTATATCTCATCACAAGTCAGGAGTGTGATGGAATACTCTCCACTTGCCTGGATGAGTGCAGCTCCAACAACACTCAAGAAGCTTGACACCATCCAGGACAAAGCAGCCCGCTTGATTGGCACCCCATCCACCACCTTAAACATTCACTCCCTCCACCACCGGCGCACCGTGGCTGCAGTGTGTACCATCTACAAGATGCACTGCAGCAACTCGCCAAGACTTCTTCGGCAGCACCTCCCAAACCCGCGACCTCTTTCACCTAGAAGGACAAGGGCAGCAGGTGCATGGGAACACCACCACCTCCAAGTTCCCCTCCAAGTCACACACCATCCTGACTTAGAAGTATATCGCTGACCCTTCATCGTCGCTGGGTCAAAATCCTGGAACCCTCCCTAACAGCACTGTGGGAGTACCTTCACCACACGTACTGCAGCGGTTCAAGAAGGCAGCTCACCACCACCTTCTCAAGGGCAATTAGGGATGAGCAATAAATGTTGGCCTTGCCAACGACATCTACATCCCATGAAGAAACAAAAAAAAACTCCAGCGTGCTACATTGCCATGGTGCTAAATTATGTTGTTACTGTTTCCTTTTAATATCATGGTTTCCTTCTCAATTAGGAGGGTCTGACTGCCCTTCCCAGACATCTCCATGTTTTCCATCAATGCCCTTCTTTGTGTGCCCCACACGCTTATATTTGAGTTCTGATGGAAGGAGCCTCTTTCCAGCCAGTTTTTCTTCCTAGCCACAGAGATGGAAGCCGGCAAACTCACCTCCGTTAAAAATGTTGCATTTAGTATAGCAAAAGGATGGAAACCCGGAAACCAGCTGACCCACTCCCAAGCTGCATCCATTGGCAAAATCGCGGTCGATGACTCAGTTATTTGGTATCTTAGGCTGCGATTTTGCCAATGGATGCGGATTGGGAGCGGGTCAGCTGGTTTCCGGGTTCCAGTCCCGCCCCCAACTGCATCAGGCCCACGGACATGATATTACGTCGATTGGCCTTGCTAAGCCCGCCCTGTGGGCTTGTCAGCCAATTAAGAGGAAGCCGGTGTCAGATGACATCAGTTGATGACGCGTCATCTGCCGGTTTTCTTAAAGGGAACACGCACAATTTTTCTTTGACAGCTCATTTCTCAGTGTTTGACAGCATTGAGGTGCTTCGAACACTGACAATCACTGTACAAAGGTGAGATCTTGCACCCAGGCTCTCCAATGACTCCCTCCATTAGCTAGAACAGATGGCAGCTGCAGGTGAGGTTACAGAAGCGATCTGTCACTGGTGAGAGAGGTTCTCCAAATGAGGTGGGACTAGACAGCCAATTTAAAATATGTTACCTACAGAAAAGTGTAAATGCATTAATAATGTTTTGCCCAACATTTTCTTACCTCTGAAACTCACCAGTGCACCATTGGATACTTCACACCACTTCTGCAGCTGTCATCAATGCAGAAACATTACAGCAGATTCACAACACGCCACACTTACCTGGCGTGGTGTCCAGACATCGGGGAACCCGAGACAGAAGCGGCAAAATTGAAAAAGAGCCTGTTAACTGTGGTGTATGTGCCTTTAAGAGCAATTATGGTGTATGTGCCTTTAAGAGCCCCAGGTGTGCGTAATGCTGGTAATTGCCACTTGGCTATATAAGCCTGTGTATTGTGTATATCCTTTAGAAACCCCCCCCCAGACTTGCTTAGTAAATACCTATGAACCAACTCCTGTCTTCAGTGTCTTTATCTACACACGGACACTACAGTGGCGACGAAGTGGAAACGGACTTACCTGCAATTCGGCAGCACCTCAAGGACATCGATTCCTCCAGCGTCCAGAAGACTCAAGGAAGTAAGAGAAACTGTGGTTTCACCAGCTGGCCAAGCTGGTGACAGGTACTGCGCTAATCCTTCCTGGGCATCAGGCTGGAGCTCCAGCGGCGGGCTCTACAGCTGAGACAGGCAGCGAAATCGGAGGCAAGCAATAACGGACTGGGAGGGTGCACTCGAGAGACGGCCGGCGCGGCAAGCAGGTCAGCGTTTAGACCTCCGTCGGGAACGAGTCTCCAACAGTGAATAAACGGAAACCACAGTAAAACAGCGTTGTTATCGGTAGCAGCGGCGGGAAAGCACGGGAAAGCGCCATATCGTTGCTACAGAGAGGGAAAAAAAAAGCGCGGGAAGCGCCATATCTTTTCTGAAATGCCTAAATCTGGTAATATTGAGGCTTTTGATGGCAAAATAGAAGATTGGACCACATACGTGGAAAGAGTAGAGGTTTATTGCACTGCAAATGGAATAACAGATGAAAAAAAAGCTTCAGTACTTCTGAACTTAATGGGCGCGAAGACATACGGGCTGTTACGAAATTTAATCACTCCAGCCAAACCAAAGGACAAGACTTTTAAAGAAATTGTTGATACCCTGCAGGAGCATTTAAACCCAACACCGCTGCTGATAGCGGAACGATTCAAGTTCTTCAAGAGAAATCAACACAAGAATGAAAGTAACGCTGATTACCTAACCGAATTAAGAAAGCTATCAAAGTACTGCCAATTCGGAGCAGGACTATCGGATTATCTTCAAGACAAATTTGTTTGCGGTCTCTTAAGTGAAGGAACACAAAAAAGACTGCTTTCTAAAAAAGATTTAACATTGGACAAAGCTTTCAGTATGGCTGTATCATACGAAGCAGCAGCAAAAGGAGCTGCAGAGATACAACAAGAGACACAGGACTTCGGCACCCATAAAATGACACAGGAGTTCGGAAGATGTTATCGCTGCGGCAGATCCACCCATAACCAGAGGGACTGCTGGTTCAAGGGCAAAGCATGCAGGCAATGTGGTAAGATTGGACACATTGCACGGGTATGCCAATCTGGACAAAATAAATCCACTGACAGAAAACAAAAAATCAATAAAGAAAAGTACAGGAAGGTACAAATGATGACGGACAATAGCTCCGAAGACCAGAATAGCGATAGCGACTCCGGAAACAAGAGACTAAGCTGTCTCAAATTACATAATGTACTTGCCAAAGAGGATTACCAAACCATTTGGGTTACCCGCACAATAGCAGGGTCCCCAATTAAAATGGAGCTAGATACAGGATCAGCTCTAACCGTAATAAATCGACGAGATTACGAGAGGCTATTTTCGCATATACCTCTAAAAGACACATCCATTATCTTAAAAACATATACGGGGCAGAAAGTCTACCCCAAAGGAAAAATAAGGGTGCCTGTGGTATACAACGGCAAAGAAATACAAAAGTTGCATTTATACATTCTACAAGATGGTGGTCCACCGTTGTTGGGACGTGAATGGATAAGGAAGATACGTTTAGACTGGCACTCCATTCAGGCACTGACGGTGACCAGTAAGGAAAAAAACAATGATGACATCATACCTGAACGATTAAAAGACATCTTGGCCAACGCCAAAGAAGTGTTTCAAGAGAAACTAGGAGCCTTGAAAGGCATCACCGCCTCAATAAAAGTGGAAGATACAGCAATTCCAAAATTTTTTAAGGCAAGACCGGTGCCATACGCAATACGTCCGGCAGTCGAGGCAGAGCTGAAGAATTTGGAAATGCAGGCGTATTATCCAAAATAGATTGGAGCGAATGGGCAACACCCATCGTGCCAGTCATGAAAAAAACATTGAAAAATAACTCTGAGGAACAGAAAAAAATTCGCATCTGTGGGGACTTTAAGGTGACTGTAAACCCGGTCCTTCACACGGTACAGTATCCTCTTCCGAGGATAGAAGATATTTTCGCCTCACTATCCGGAAGGAAACGTTTCACAAAAATTGACTTGGCACAGGCATATCTACAGATGGAGGTTGAGGAGACCTCTAAAAAGTATCTCACAATAAACACACACAAAGGCCTGTACCAGTACAATCGACTGGTTTTTGGAATAGCATCAGCTCCAGCTATCTGGCAAAGAGCTATGGAGCAAGTCCTGCAAGGGATTCCGGGGACTCAATGCTACCTAGACGACATCCTTATAACAGGAGAAAACGACAACGAGCACCTTGCCAATTTGGAGCAGGTGCTCACTAGGCTGAAAGAATGAGGCCTACGAGCAAATCGCCCCAAGTGCGAATTTTTCCAAAATCAGATATCATATTGTGGCCACATAATTAATAAGGAAGGGTTGCATAATTCACCTGAAAAAATTGAAGCAGTTATAAAAGCCCCAGCACCTGAAAATGTTTCACAATTAAGGTCATTCCTGGGATTAATAAATTACTATCATAAATTTTTACCGAACTTATCAACTATTCTACATCCTCTTAATGATCTTCTACAGACAGGAGTGATTTGGAAATGGAACGAAGACTGTAAACGTGCCTTCCATAAATGTAAAGACTTAATCACATCCGAGAAAATTTTGGCTCATTACAACCCATCACTACCAATCAGACTGGTGTGCGATGCATCCCCTTATGGCATAGGAGCGGTATTGTCCCATAGATTCCCTGATGGCTCGGAACGGCCGATAGCTTTTGCGTCACGCTCATTGAACTCAGCTGAGCGTAACTATGCCCAGATAGACAGGGAAGCACTCAGCCTGGTATGGGGAGTGAAGAAATTCAACCATTACCTGCACGGACAAAAATTTACCTTGCTGACTGACCATCAACCCCTCATCTCCATATTCAACCCTAAAAAAGGTGTCCCCATCATGACGGCACAAAGACTACAGAGGTGGTCCCTTTTTCTAGGGGCACACCAATACAACATTGAATACAAAGGGTCAAAACAGCATGGGAATGCTGACGGTTTATCACGCCTACCGTTGCCAACGATAGAAGAGGCACCTACAGTAGACCCAGTAGAGATATTCCACTCTACCATAGTGGAATGTCTACCGGTGACAAATTCTGCCATTGAAAGGGAGACAAGAAATGACCCTACTCTCTCACGGGTCTACGATTTAACAGTGAAGGGATGGCCAGCACATGGCGAACCACTGTTGCCAGCATTCTCGCAAAG
Organism: Somniosus microcephalus; assembly: GCF_052327205.1. Taxonomy (NCBI): domain Eukaryota; kingdom Metazoa; phylum Chordata; class Chondrichthyes; order Squaliformes; family Somniosidae; genus Somniosus; species Somniosus microcephalus. The sequence continues at coordinate 24,415,890 of NC_141012.1, forward strand.
AAGAGAACAGCTGTCAGTGTGCCGAGGAACCTTGATGTGTGGATCCAGAGTGGTGATTCCACCCAAACTCCAGGATAAAGTGCTAAAGGAGCTTCACGAGGGGCATCTGGGTGGAGTGAAAATGAAGAACCTACCACACCACCAGAAACTACTACACCCCCGAGGCGTTATCCGGACCGAGTCAGGAAGCCTCCTGAGAGACTAACTTATAATTAATTAATACAGCAATGTATATTATTGTGCATATAACATGTAATTAATAATTACTTAAAATATGATGTACTAGTTAGCTAGAAGGGGAGGAATTGTGGTGTATGTGTCTTTAAGAGCAATTATGGTGTATGTGCCTTTAAGAGCCCCAGGTGTGCGTAATGCCGGCAATTGCCACTTGGGCTATATAAGCCTGTGTATTGTGTATATCCTTTAGAAACCCCCCCCAGACTTGCTTAGTAAATACCTATGAACCAACTCCTGTCTTCAGTGTCTTTATCTACACACGGACACTACATTAACAAGTATCAAGTACCTGTTAACAGCCAGGTAAGTGGCTATAATCCTCTTCCCGCCGCTAGGTGTCGGGTCCATGCGCAAATCGGGGATCCAACACTTGGGAAGATTGATTAGAGGCGGGTTGATAGCGGGTTTCCTACCTGCTGTCAATCTTTGCGATTTTGACACCGGTCCCGCCTCCAATCCCGCACTCTTAGGACCGGCAAAACTCCGGCCTTATAGCCACTCAGTCGTCAGAACTCTGCATTGCAGGAGACGGTGACATGCTTGTTAGTTGAATTGCTGTGCATTTTGTAAACATCAGCATGTCTTGAAACGGTAGCTTACCTCAAATTTGGTTATTAAAAAATGCAACAGAAATTTCTCGAGTAGAAAGCCTTATAATTTTCATTTATATGATACATTCTGTTGTTTCGGCTTATCTATTCTCCTCCAATAAGATGAATAAATTCCATGTGAAATCGTCCATTAAAACCTTGAAAATCTCATTCTCAGAAACACTAGAACCTAATACAGTTCAGCTTTCTGTTAATCTCATAAAGTAAAAAGAATTATAGCAATGCAGGACGGTCATGAATCACTGTGTTGAATGCATGTAGTTTACTGATGTGACACGCAATATAGTATTGTAACAAGTACCGTTATTGAATACTGAATTAATGAAAAATGTCAAAAGTTTCACTTTGGATTTTCACATTTGCCTGTTTTAATCATGTAATGAATCTCAATGATCTGCATCCATCGTTCTTGTGATAAAACATATAACAACCCACATGCAGATATAGGGCAGGATTTTCATTGGGCCGTTGAGGTAGGATTGGAGGCGTGTGGGGGGTTAAAATCTCGAAATCGGGGGGCACAAACCCATCCCGTCCCCAACCCGCCTCCATGCCAGTTTCAAAGGAGGCGGATACCCGACCTGTGCTGGGACCCGCCTCCCCGAGGCGCGAAGGGGATTAGTGCCAATTAACTGCCTGTTAACAGATAGTTAACAGGCAGTTTTTAGCCTAATCCCTATTTTTATGACTGAAGTGTGGAATTCCTGATGGCTCCAAACCACGCCAAGTTAGCGAGGCGGGCCGTCGGGCTGAAGGGCTTGGAGGGTTCGAGATGTCCGGTGCTCAGGTGAGTGATGGGTGCATGAGTGCAGAGGTAAGTGTGTTTGGTGTGTGTAAAGTGTTTAAAGAAGTTTTACTCACCTTTACTTACCTTTACAGCCTTCCTTCCTTCAGGTCTCAGGAGTCCCTCATCTCACCGGCAGAGAAAGCAGAATGGCCGTGAGCTGTCAAAAGTTGCAGCATTCAGCTTTCTGTTCTGGAGAGATCTCTAAATCAGCCTGAAAGGAAGGAATTAACTTGGAGTACAGATTGTCAGTGTTTGACAGCTTCAAAGAGCTGTCAAACGCTGATATTTCATCTGTCAAAAGCTCTTGACAGATGAAATGTCAATCTGTGACATCACCTGTTGCTGGGTGGCCATTAATTGGCCTGCTGTGCCCGCTGGGCAGGCTCAACAAGGTCAATCAAGTGAAAATCATGTGGGTTGGCCACAACTCGATGGAGCTGTGAGCTGGATTTTGATACTGGAGGTGTGTAGGAGGTGGGACTACAACTTTCGGGGTTATAGCCCCGCCTCCTACACACCTCCAGTATCAAAATCCAGCCCATAGAGTGAAAATGTATTAGTAGCTACACAGACATGGCCACGTTTTGCTTATAATGGCTACTGAATCTCAATAATTGTTCATATTTTCTATTACTGTTTAGAGGAAAACACTTCAGCTATCATATTCAGGTATACGATGAATGTTCAACAGAAGTCTTAAACTTCTATTTGGTTTATCCATATTTATACATTGAAATTATGCTTTGAAAAGTAAGAGTTTCTAAATTGAGTTGGCCCACATTTGGTGCAATGGAAATAATCATTTCATCACCCCTTAGATGGAGGATCAATAGAGTGCCTCCCTCCAAGAGGACAACTACATCACCTCTGTTCCCTTACTTCAGCAAGTGCCCTATTAAGTATAGGCCATTAAGTGGTGACTTTGAGCCAAGCCCAATGCTACCAAGACAATTTCAAGTACCGTCCCCCCCAAAAAAGGAAAGGGGGTACCACTGATAAATACCTAGTTCACGCAAAAGCATTGTTGGCAAGTTTTTTTAAAAATTGCAAACTTTGAGCTAACAAAACATTCAATATCCTGTGGTGACCACTGGTCATGGAAGACGTCGAGTGAACCAATGGACATCACCAGATGGTCTTGTCCCATTGTTGCATAGGCATTCGCGGGCGATCAGAGAGACTCTGCCCCACGATCTTATGCAACGTGCACTTGTATATTGCAGAATTTGATAAGCCCAAGAGCAGACCCAAAATTAGCCCTCATTATAATATATGCAAATTAGCTCACTCGGGACCCAGCAGAGTGGATCGCCAGAAAGTGTAAGGGTTTCGGGGGGTCAAATTTGGAGTAGAAGTCTGGTGTAAACAGCTTCTGACCCATTTTTCTGTCAGAAATGCTACTTGTCCATTTTATATGTTATTAAGCCGAAATCAAGGTTGAAATTCTACGTTGGCTGATTAAAATGAAATTCAAAGTAGATTTTAATACCTCCTACTACATTTTAAGTTCTTACATCAGTATTAATTTTCTGTTAGATACGGCATTTCTGGGCATCATTGTATTTGACCATAATACAATACCTAATGCATTTCGATTATTTAAAGATTTATGTCCAATTATTAACCTTGCGCTTATATTGTATGGTGCACTAATATTAAAGGGGTACAATCAATGGGCTAATGTTTCGATCAGTCACAGCTTGCAGCAGTTGGTACCAGCTAAGCCATGTTGTACATGCAGAAATTTTGAAAATAAAGACCCACAATATGTGGGTCACGGTTCAGCATATGTCAGGCAACATACATTTTTTTATCCTGTTAAAATATGAAATAGTAACTGCCAATCAAGAAAAATAGATTGGAAGAACTGATTTAAAAATCAATGGGTTTTCTTCCAAATAAAAAATTAAGATGTCACTGATAAAGGAAGTTATAAACTAGTTATCAGCAAAAGATTGTAAAAATGAGAACAAAGCTGTAGAGTTCAAATACAAGGGCATATTTCCATGATCTGTGTGGGAGTAAGCCCCACTGGTTCAGTCTCATAGTAAAGTCCTCTGGGAGCTTCTCGCTCCCCACTCCAGCATAGTAGCTGTCAAATGATCCCATCGATCACACTAAAGTAGCGACATCACCCAACTGCAAGGAAGGGTGTTGCTGGACCTATAGCAGTGTCGTCTGCAGATGGACTACAAAGCCAACCTGCCTGGCAAACTGGGTCCAGTCTAACTGCGGAGTGTGCTGAAATATGCCAATCTGTGCAGCTGGACTAATGCTCTCAGTCACCACTTCAGCGGTAAACCATAGATGTGCTACCGTAATCTGGGTATGGGTGAGTGGGCTGGTGTTTCAGAGTGTCAGCCATGGCTCAGTGGGTAGCACACTCGCCTCTGAGTCAGAAGGTTGTGGGTTCAAGTCCCACTCCAGGGATTTGCGCACATAAAGCTAGGCTGATACTCCAGTGCAGTGCTGAGGGAGTGCTGCGCTGTCAGAGGTGCTGTCTTTCAGATGAGACGTTAAACCGAGGCCTCGTCTGTTTTCTCAGGTGGCACTATTTCGAAGAAGAGCAGGGGAGTTAGCCCTGGTGTCCTGGCCAATATTTCTCCCTCAATCAACATAACAAAAAAAAAGATTATCTGGTCATTTTCACATTGCTGTTTGTGGGAGCTTGCTGTGTGCAAATTGGCTGTTGCATTTCCTACATCACAACAGTGACTACACTTCAAAAGTACTTCATTGGCTGTAAAGCGCTTTGAGATGTCCAGTCGTTATGAAAGGCGCTATATAAATGCAAGTCTTTCTTTCACTCTTGGAAATTGTGGCTGATGCGCTGTGTCCTCTCATACATTTCATTGAACTAATGCCCTGCCTGTTTTCAAAGGTTGACCTGTGGTGCTTCCTGCTCTGGAGGGGAGTGTGGGAGTGGGACAGACAGGTGGAGATAAGTGGAGTCTCTTTGAAGTACTCCAAGGTACTGTTGATAATTGACAAGGCAGTCTGGCTCAATTGTAGAACCTGGAGGCATAAACCTGTCACCTGGGCTGGGATGCTTCCCAGTTGGTTATATATAAACCTGCAAGTCAATGCCATAATGGATAAGGCAGTCCTAGATGAACAAACAGCAGGAAGCTTAGCTATGCCCTGTAATGGTAGTTATTTAAAAAATTGTATTCATTCACAGGGTGTGGACGTCACTGTAATGATCAATAACATGTCATTCTAGAGTGGTACACTAGATGGAGCCATAGAGCTGTATAGAGCTGTATATTTAGTTGTATGTGTTTAAGACTACACTACCCATGATGCGCTAGGCTACCCACAAGGCAGTAGTCAACATGGCTGCCTGCACATAGAAGTACACATGCTGAATCTCTACAGATGCTGTACCTAGAGAACGTGTACTGAGTAAATGACTAGCTAGAAGCTAGCTCTTCATAATAAGAATGTCTAGTTATTAATGAAAATAACATGGTACCAGGATTGGTGAAGACCTGCTCAAAATTGTGAAACGCGACATGGAGAATTTGAAGCCACCGGAGTTTTTGAATCTCACGGGAAATGTTGACTACAATTGGTGGACTTTCAAACAACAATTCGAACTCTACATTGCTGCCATCGGGTTCGGTACGAAGCCAGATGCAAGGAAAATAGCGTTGCTGCTCACGGTTGCAGGCCCGCAGGCGATAGAGGTATTTAATACATTTGTATTTAATCCAGAGGAGAACAGAAACAAATTAGATGATGTGCTAAAGAAATTTGATACACATTGTTCTCCCAAAAAGAATGAAACCTATGAGAGGTATGTGTTCTGTTCAAGGACACAGCAGCAAAATGAGACTTTTGATAGCTTTGTGACTGATCTGAAACTGAAAGCACAGACATGTAATTTCTCTGAACTGAAAGCATCCATGATTCATGCCCAGATTGTGTTTGGTATTCAGGATAAAAAGGTCAGGGAACATCTGTTGAGAGAAACTGAACTGACATTGGAAAATGCTGTGAAAATATGCCAAGCCAGTGAGCTAGCTCGACAGCATGTGAAGACTTTCAGTGAAATCAATAATGATGCGATTGTAGCAAGTGCTGCTGTCAGTGCTGTGTCCTACAAAGGGAAGAAACATGGGCAGAACAGAAATGAAAAGCAATCGGAGGAAGGAATTTTTAATTGTAAACGCTGTGGTTACAAACACCAGTTAAAACAATGCCCAGCATTTGGAAAAATATGCACAAAATGTCATGGAAAGAATCACTTTGCCAAACAGTGCTTTTCAAAAGTGAAAACAAAGAAAGGGCAACAAGTCAATATGATTGAGGACACTGATTTAAGTGAGACATTTTTTGTATGAATGGTGTCATGTGACAATGTCAAAAATGATACAGAAAATGTGCAGCCCTCAGATATGGACAATGCTGAACATAACGTCAATGCAGTAAAAGAGGACAAATGGATGATCCCACTGCAGATAAATGGAGCATTAGTTACATTGAAACTGGACACTGGGGCAAAAGCAAACTTAATCAGTATGTGACATTAAAAACATGAAAGAAAAGCCCAAAATACAGAAAAAGTCAGTACTACTGAAGGACTATAATGGACAGAAAATAGATAGCTTAGGTGTATGCAGACTTAAAGTGACAGTCTAAAGACAAAGTGCATCATCTCATGTTTTCTGTTGTGGCTGAAGGACTTGATTCACTACTGGGTGACAAAGCTTGTGAGGACTTAGAACTGGTCAAGAGAGTATACCGTATAAACTGTGCCATAAGCAGACCAGATGACTCAGTGGATTCTGCAGTAAATAATTTCCAGGATGTGTTCAAAGGATTTGGAGTTCTACCATTCACTTACAAGATCCAGCTAAAGGAGGATGCTCAGCCAGTGGTACATGCTCCACAAAGAGTTCCAGCACCCCTGCGTGACCGGCTCAAGAAAGAACTGGACAGAATGACCACACTAGGAGTCATCAGGAAAGTCGAAGAACCAACAGACTGGGTTAACTCCATGGTATGTGTAAAGAAAAAGAACAATGATCTATATGCATGGATCCAAAGGACTTAAATGCAAACATAAAACGTGAACACTACCAGATTCCCAAGCGAGAAGAAATCACCAGTGAAATGTCAGGTGCCAGATACTTTACAAAGCTCGATGCCTCACAAGGATTTTGGCAACTAAAACTGGATGAGGAGAGCACCAAATACTGTACCTTCAACACACCATTTGGCAGGTATTGTTTCCTCAGAATGCTTTTCGGGATAATATCTGCATCTGAAATCTTTCATAGAGCGATGGAACACATAATTGAAGGTCTGGAAGGAGTCCGGGTCTATGTTGATGACATCATCATCTGGGGCTCCACACTGAAAGAACACAATGAGCGACTGACTAAAGTGCTACAGAGCATACGCCGGAATGGACTGAAGCTCAACAAAGCCAAGTGTCAGTTTGGCATCCAGGAAGTCACTCTCCTAGGAGATATTCTATCTGGTAAAGGAATAGAGCCAGATATGGAAAAAGTAAACGCCATACTCAAAATGCCCCGACCCACTGACAAAAAAGGAGTACTACACATCATGAGGATGATAAACTTTATTGGAAAGTTCACTCCTAACTTGTCAGCATCCGCAGTATTTTGCTTTTGTCTCCGTATCAACTGGTATTAGTATTCAACAAACAGGATCTAACCATTGGCGAGGCAGGCCTACCTCTAATTAGTGCATTTGCCTGTGTCTGTGGCGATGGACTCCCAGCTCATTTATAAAAGACACAGACAATCTAATTGATTCATCCTCACCTCTTCTGTTACTTCAAAGCTTTGGCCAATATATTTTTAATGACGTGCATTTAGTCACCAGAATTGTGGTCAAATTCCATCTGCTCTAAATCAGGAAGAAACATACAAATGTATAAAGAAATCAGCCTGCTTCCAGTGTGCAACTGAATGCTTCTGAGATAAGCACATAATACATCAGCTTTTTTGGTCAAAACACTAACCCAGATTTGTAATGGGCTGCTCTGGTGTGTGTTTTACACAGAAGCACAATTGGAAATTCCTGGTTGTGCTTCTTGTATTTTCCAACCCAAAGCACAATTGCAGCATTGCACAAGCTTGAATAGGTTTCCATGGCTCAACATTGTTGCTTAGCTTGTTCTTCTGCTTGGCTTATTTATAGCACAACTCCAGTGTGAGCAACAGTGGTTATTTGTAAGTTAATTAAAGATTGCACAGCCAATACATGGAAATAATTATAAATAAGGATTAAAAATTGAAAATTCTTCAAATGGAGAACTGAATAGTGCAGGTTGTTAGAATATAATCCTTTTATCTCTGAAACTTATATTTCATTCATGCTCCTGAAATGGGGATTTCCTCAGTCTAATTGTTAAAAGCCCTAAGTGAAATTAGCTTTTTATCAGATGGGAAGCCTGGCAAAATCTTGGAATGAAACATTCAGTCATCCATCATTTGAGGCAGAAGCTTTCAGTTGCCCGTTGACTGGACCAGAAACCATGAGCTGTCCATCTTCCCCGGTGAAAGCTTTTAGCTTGCTGTCTTCTCGGAAAAAGTCTTGAGCTGTCCAGGGAAGAAGCCTGGAGTTATCTGTCATCTGTGGAAGAAGCTTTGAGCCATTTATCATCTAAGAAAAAGTCTCGAATCATCCATCACCCTGCGGAGAATCCTTGAGGGATTTGTTAGTTGTTGTCTGTATAAGAAGTCTTGAGCTATTATTCAGAGATATAGAAAAAACGTAGCGGGAAATTAAGGCAATTTTCAGAGAATTTGTAAAGGTAAGATGCATTGTTATTCCATTGGGTGGTGCTAGTGAGGTGGGGGGGTTATTTGGTTACTTGTTGTGTGCCATTTCCTTTGGTGTAGGTTATTTTATGAAAGGGAAATCATGTTTAAAAAATTTGTTGGAGTTCTTTGAGGATATAACGAGCAGGGTGGATAAGGGTGACCCAGTGGATGTAGTGTATTTGGATTTCCAGAAGGCATTCAATAAGGTGCCACATAAAAGGTTACTGCATAAGATAAGAGCTCACGGAGTTGGGGGTAATATATTAGCATCTATAGAGAATTGGCTAACTAACAGAAAGCAGAGAGTCGGGATAAATGGGTAATTTTCCAGTTGGCAAACGGTAACTAGTGGGGTGCCACAGGGATCAGTGCTGGGGCCTCACTTATTTACAATCTACATTAATGACTTGGATGAAGGGACCCAGTGTAATGTAGATATAGACAGGCTAAATTAATGGGCAAACATTTGGCAGATGGAGTATAATGTGGGAAAGTGCGAGGTTATCCACTTTGGCAGGAAAAATAGAAAAGCAAATTATTATTTAAATGGAGAGAGATTACAAAATGCTACAGTTCAGAGGGACCTGGGAGTCCTTGTGCATGAAACACAAAAGGTTAGCATGCAGGTACAGCAAGTAATCAAAAATGCAAATGGAATGTTGGCCTTTATTGCAAGAGGGTTGAAGTATAAAAGCAGGGAAGTCCTGCTACAACTGTACAGGGTATTGGTGAGACCACACCTGGAGTACTGCGTACAGTTTTGGTCTCCTTATTTAAGGAAGGATATACTTGCATTGGAGGCAGTTCAGAGACGATTCACATGGTTGATTCCTGAGCTGAGGGGGTTGACATATGAAGAAAGGTTGAGCAGGTTGGGCCTATACTCATTGGAATTTAGAAGAATGAGAGGTGATCTTATTGAAACATATAAGATACTGAGGGGGCTCGACAAGGTAGATGCAGAGAGGATGTTTCCCCTTGTGGGGAAATCTAGAACTCGGGGGCACAGTTTCAGAATAAAGTGTCGCCCTTTTAGAACTGAGATGAGGAGGAATTTCTTCTCTCAGAGGGTCGTAAATCTGTGGAATTCTCTGCCCCAGAGAGCTGTGGAGGCTGGGTCATTAAATACATTTAAGGAGGAGATAGACAGATTTTTGCAAGATAAGGGAGTGAAGGGTTATGGGGAGCGGGCAGGGAAGTGGCTTTGAGCCCAAGATCAGCCATGATCTTATTGAATGGCGGAGCAGGCTCGAGGGGCCAAGTGGCCTATTCCTGCTCCTATTTCTTATGTTCTTATGTTCTTATTACATTTTCTTATTGTTTAGGAATTAGCAGTAGATTTGCATGACTGGCCACTGATGATTTTGCAGAAATGCAATTCCCTTTTGTTATGTTGTCTTTGAGATGTTCTATGGAAGGGCACGTTCGGTGACTTTGCACTGCTTCCTCAAAGGGTCCCATGATGCCACAATTCAAGATTAATTACGTAGTGAATTAGCACACCTTTCCCATCATTCCCAGCCTCACCACCAAATATTTGTCAAATGCTGTACAATATGTAAGTTTAGCTTGCTGACTATAAATATATATATATTTTTTCTTGCCAAGTGTCTGCTTACCACCCCTCTCCTTAACCACTACCTTGATCAACCTTCTCTGTTACCTCATCAAAGAATTCAATCAAGTTAGTCAGACATGATTTACCTTTAACATATCCATGCTGGCTCCCCTTGATAAACCTTCCAAATGAAAGTTTATTTTGACCCTGATAATGGTTATCACACGATATGTAATAATGGTTATTCTGTGAGAGCACTGTGATTCCTTACCTCGATCAGCAGAAGTTCAGATATTTATGAAGAAACTCAAAAAGTATCAAAATACAAATGCCAAACTGGCCTTCATACCTTATTAAACCTACTCTTTTACAGTAACGATCTATAAAGCATTGATTGTTAAAAGCCAACTTGTAGAAGTTGGCTCTTTTAATAGAAAAATCATTCTCTCCATCATGTCAGCTGTCAGCAGCTGAATAGTTTGTCTTGTAACATGCAAGTTCTCAGCGTGACCACAGTGCCTCTTTGCTTAATGAAATCAATTATTGCAGCTTTTTAGTAGTTGGTTGCTAGGGAGCAGCGCAAAGTTTTGCATAGTTACCAGAACCTTCAATGTAAACAGACCGTTATTCTTGCACAGCAAACAAAGCACTGTGGTCATGGCCTGTTGGGAAGAGCTATAAGTCGGTAATTCAATATTTTGTGTCCTGGAATGATTTGAACTCTTTTGATGTTTCCTGTGCAGCAAATGCATTAACACCGTTACAGTGGGCCTTCGGAGCAAATTGTGTGCCAGCTAATTAACTTGACTAGCAATCAGCCTAATAGCATTTCGCTGATTGACTTTACTGTGCCACTTCAAAAAGTCAATCTGCAAATCCAGCGCTTGAATCTTCATGCTGCAGCACTTGGTCATGTGGGAGTTGTTCTTGCTGAGCAAACCAAGCTGTGCTATGAAGCTAATGACTTGATGGTTTTGAATATTGTTCAATTTTGATTAAACTATCACTCAGACACGGTTCTTTAAACAACAAGTGTTTACACAGATCCATTTATCAATTACACCAGTTACAATGTGCTCCTCACTGATAACGATTAATCGGATTTCTGTGCAAATATAGCATGATTTATAAAAGGAGCTTGGTGAAGCATGTTGTCAGTCATTGGGTGAGGTAACTGGCCGCAATAGCAGTATTGCACCAGGAGACAAGTATCCTTGGTCCTCTTTTAAGATCCTTGATGCTTCTTCTCACTGTCATGTCTGCTGATCCAGCCAGAAAGGCAATCTAATCTGCGCCCTTTATTGACAAGGGACTTCAGAAGATTCATTGTGATACCTTCTCTTCTCCTCAGATTGGACCTGCTTGCACCGTGCTCTCTTTAGCATTCCTAGCAAAAGCTTGAGGGGGTGAAATTCGACTTGGATGGGACGCCGTGTAAGAATAAAAATATATGTTTTGTATGTGTGATGGACTCGAGACTATTAATATAAGATAAAGATAAATTTGTGTATAGATCTCCCCTGGGTAAGGCAACAGCGCGAAACTTAAAGGAAACCTGCATAACAGGATAAACCCCCACAGAGACAACATCGAAACTCACCATCGAAACTCAAGAGCCACTAAAAGGTGTCAACAAACAATTAACTTAAGCAAGAAATGGCACCAGCCACTGCAGGCAGACACATGTTCAAAGGAAAGCCAATCAAGAACGGCCAGAATCGAAGACCCAATCGTGGTGTCTTAAGAATTTATATTAGAAAACAATAGACTTTAAAAAGATATAAAAACAAGGAACCAAAGGCTCTCTCTCGCTCTCTCTGACCATGCGGAAGAACAAGAATCCCTCCCTCTACAGACCAGACCAAGAAGCAAGGAAAAAGGCCGCGTGCATTGCCTAACTCAGGGAAGTACTAGTCTGTGCAAATCTAACTCATTACCTTGCGAGTTGTAATCGAGTAGAGTCATAGGATACAAGTAGGCTATTGTTTTGATGTGCATGAGTGTGTGTGTTTAATAAACTTGCATGAGTTTGTGTGTTTAATAAACTTATTCCAAATTGTTTCAAAAGAATTGGTCTTGCTGTCAATTTATTGCCACTCGAAATAAAAAGCTAACAGCAGAACAGACGAGAATGCATCTGCCGGCACTCATACGCACTGCCTGATATTCGGTTCCAATGACTTGAATGGGGCTGAATATCTGGCAGGCCATATAACTGGTGGCAGATGCGATGTCGCCCGTTTTGCATGCACCGCCCAAGTCGAGTTTGTAACCCCCAATGAGTTCATCCAAATACAGCAGTCAGGCGCTAATGTCAATTAGAATGAAGGCTTGAAAATTGCAGCTGTCTGGTTTGAGAAGCCAATACTCTTTAATATTAAAGTTACTGGCTTTTCTAGTTTATTCCCAATCTAATACATAAATACTGTGCTAGCTTGTGGCTTGTCTGCCACATTTCAGGCATCAATCTTTTCCATATGAAAATTTTGCCTCACATTTCCACTTTATGGACTGAAATTGCAAGAAATAGCGTTTTGCAGTGTTTGAAATGCCTACACTAATGTTTTCCACTGGAGGCTTGTGCCTATGTGAGAGGTCTCAGCCCTGAAATCATGCAAATTCGTTACTCTCTGCTGAAGAGATTCAAGCTAGCAAGCCCCAGCTCCCAATGTACACCTATGCATATAACATCTAAAAAAGTTATGAGTGTCAGCAAATGTGGCTATTCACAGAGCATGCCAGGACTGACTATTTATAAGCAGATTGGGTGACCGCTTTGCGGAACACCACCATTCAGTCCACAAGCGTGACCCCGAGCCTCCGGTCGCCTGTCACTTTAATTCTCCCCTCCACTCCCACTCGGATCTCTCTGTCCTCGGCCTCTTACACTGTTCCAACGAAGCTCAACATAAGCTCGAGGAACAGCACCTCAACTTTCTGTTAGGCACTTTACAGCCTTCTGGACTTAACATAGAGCTCAACAATTCCAGACTATAACCTGTATTTCTTTATATTTTTAATTTTTTTCTCTTGTTTCCTCACATGGCAGCTGTTAATGTTGCTGCCATCATCATTCACACCTCATCTAGAGTAATCTTTTGTTTCTTAACTTGTCCCATTACCTCTCCTTTTGCCTTGCACCGTCATCCCTTTTGTCGGTCAATCTCTCCTGCCTTCCAGCCTATCACAGACCTTCCCTTTGTTCTTTCCTCCCCTCCGCCCTGCCCCTGCTTAAAAATATCTCTTCTCTAACTTTTTCCAGTTCTGACGAAGGGTCCCCGACTCGAAACATTGACTCTGTTTCTCTCTCCTCAATGCTGCCTGACCTGCTGAGTGTTTCCAGCATTTTCTGTTGTTATTTATAAGCCCTACCTGTTCCAAAAGATATTAGGAATGAAGTCTCTCAGGCACATCATTTTTCGGACAGCGAAAGAACCAGAGTTTGTTTTGTCAAAGAATATTGAAGACAAGGTAAAAGTATGAGCTCTTGAAATTTTTATGAAGTCATTTTCCTTAAAAATCAACCGGAGGTAGGTGATTTAAACCCATCCCACCCAGTGGGAACTGGGTGAACACGCAGTTAAAATTGCCTCCATAAATTTAGTGATTGGGCTTGTTAAGCCCACCCAGCAAAGTTTCCTGGTCAATTGAAGGAAGTGGGTCCGATGACATCACTTGATGATGCGTCATCAGCCGGTTTCCTTAAAGAGACCATGCGCAAATTTACTTTGACATTTGTGCTGTCAGTGTTCGACAGCATTGAGGTGCTGCAAACACTGACAATCACCGCACAGAGGTGCAGGGCTGCACCCAGGCTCTCCCATGACTCCCTCCATATGATTATGGAGGGAGTCACAGCACACAGGGAGGTCCTCTTCCCTTCCAATGGGTGGAGAAGACCTCCCCAGGAGATCAACGCAACCTGGTTGGACATTGCACAGGAGGACACAAACAGGGATGTGGTCAGGAGGATCAGGCTGCAGTGGCTCAAACCTTTCATTGATCTCAGTAGATCAAGAAACGTTACTGCAAAGCCACACTCAACCTCATCCTGTTGTGCCACTCATCACATCCTCATCACTCTGCCTTCCCTACCCTACTCCTGCACATCCTTACTCACACCAACTTACCTTGCACCTCCACCCATCCCTCTCTATCTACATTATCACTTCTCCATCTCACTAGCCACCCCTCACACTCACCCTCATCCTAATGCAATCATACCAACCAACAACACAAAAGGGTAGGCACTTGGGTGTTTTATCCAATGATGTAAAGTTTCTGTTAATGATGTGTTAAACATTAAAATCTTTATTTTCAACACTTTGCGTTCTTGGACAGATTTGTGTGCACCTTTGGAAGTGGCTTAGTGAGTTGCAGTGAATGGTGAGACATAACGCTACCCCCTGCAATGGTGATGAGTGTAAAAGGAATGGCTTGGACAGTGTAGGGATGCTTTTTGGTGTTGGTGTGGGGTGGTGCCAACCTGGTGCATCATGTGGCAGCCATATGGGTGTACAGCGTAAAGTGAAGTAAATCTGGCTATGGTGAGGCCATCCCTGGCCTCCTGGGTAGCAATGTGCTCAGGTGCTCTGCACCAGTTGATTGTGGAGAAGGTTGGTGTTGTTGTTGATGCTGCTTGTGTGCCTGGTGATGCTGGTGTTGGGACTGATTGTGGTGGAATTCTGAGGACCAAGGTGAGAGAGTATAAAGTGCACCGATGCTGTTGAAATAGATGGCAGGTGAAGTATAGATGACAGAAGCGATCAGTCAATGGTGGGAGAGGTAATGAGGTCAGACTGGATGGAGACTTGTGTGAAGACTTGCAGCATTCTGAATCTGTAGTGGAAATGCAGTTTAGAGAAGCTAATAGCGAAGGGAACATTTCTCAATCTGCTGGGAGCTTTGACTTGACATTTGAAGCTTTCAACTCGTCAGCTGATCCAGTGGCAGTGACCTCCCACCTCAGCTTTGCGGATGTGGTCTAGGCACTGCGGGAAACCGATGGGCGACCTGTCAAATCCAAAAAGCTGGGAAAAAAACATTAAGTGGCTGTAAACACTAGGGTTGCAAAATTCTGGGAATTTTTAAAAGAGGAAACTTTCCATGGGAATTTTCGGGAATTTATGGGAATTTTGGGAATTTATGGGAATTTATGGGAATTTTGAGTTTTTTTGCACACTGATGGTTTTTGTCTCTGACCCTTATATTATCTTTGTCGTCAAAATAGACATACTGTTCCATACAAATAAAAACAGGCTTTCAAAACTTTATTTAGGTTATAATTTTGAACTTTATTGAACCCCCACAAAAAAGACCCATCTAAAATAAAATAAAAAGAGCGTCAGCTTATTTAGCCTGCAATTTGTCCTTATTTTGTCCCTTTGAGTCTTCTACTCATGAGTCTTCTGAGTCTTCTACTCCTCATTGCTCCTCCTGATTCTCTGACTCTGGCTCTGACGTGTCCATTTCCTCCTCTGTGTCAGTGTCCAGCTGTGTGGTGGACACTTCTGTATCTGGCTCAATAAGTTGTAGGTTCGCCCGGATAGCCACCAGCTTCTCCACTCTCTTGTTAGTCAGCCTGTTGCGCACCTTTGTATGCGTATTCCCAAAAAGTGACCAGTTTCGTTCAGAGGCCGCTGATGAAGGTGGGATTTGGAGTATCACCGATGCAATAGGTGACAGGGCCTCAGATGCACAAAGTCCCTTCCACCAGGTATGTGCACTGATATGCTTGCATGATTCCCATATCCCATCCCCATTCCAAAGATCTTGCTTGGTAGAGAACTTTGCCAGACTTCCCAGAACTTTGCCCACATCCAGATTGAGATGGTGTGAGAGGGTAGAAATCACACTGTAAGCGCTGTTGATCTGTTCTCCAGAAAGTATTGGTCTCCCAACATGCTTTGGGTCCAGCATGTATGCTGCAGCATGAATCGGCTTGACACAAAATTCTTGACGCGTCTGTATGAATTGAACAATTGCCTTCTCCTCTGCTTTGAGCAGCAGGGATGTGGGTAGGGCAATGCTGATTTGTTCTTTTAAATCAGTAAAAAGCCTGAGAACATCTGACAAGACAGCGTCATCTCCTTCAATCTGAGCAATTGCAGATGCTACTGGTGAGAGTAGTTTAAGGCTGCTAACCACTCTCTCCCAAAACACATCATCCAGCAGTATTTTCTTGATGGTGGTTTCCATATCCCCAGACTGGGATATTGCCATTTCTTGCAGCGACTCCTTACCCTCCAGAAGGCTGTTGTACATTATGACAACACCACCCCATCTAGTGTTGTTGGGCAGCTTCAGTGTGGTGTTCTTGTTCTTTGTCATTTGCTTGGAGTTGTAGGTTGCTGCAACTACCTGTTTTCCCCTGACATACTTAACAGCTTGCTTGGCTCTCTTGTACAGTGCTTCCATGGTTCTCAAACCCATGATGTCCTTGAGGAGCAGGTTAAGCCCATGAGCTGCGCACCCAATAGACGTAATATGAGGGTAGGCCTCCTCCACTTGAGCCCAAGCAGCCTTCATATTCGCAGCATTGTCAGTAACTACTGCAAAGACCTTTTGTGATCCAAGATCGTTGATGACCGCTTTCAGCTCATCAGCAATGTATGTGCCTGTGTGTCTGTTGTCCTTCGTGTCTGTGCTCTTGAAGAACACTGGGAGAGGAGTGGAGACGATGTAGTTTATGATGCCCTCCCCTCGTACATTTGACCACCCATCTGAGATAACTGCACCACAGTCTGCCATCGCTATCGTTTCTTTGAGCTTTCCTTGGACTCTGTTATACTCAGCCTCCAGCAAATAAGTAGACAAAGCATGTCTGGTGGGAGGATAGTATGCAGGGCGAATAATTGAAAAATCTCTTCCAGTACACATTGGCTGTGAGCATGAGGGGTGAGCCTGTTGCATATACAGCTCGAGCAAGGCACTCATCTGCATTCTTCTGGCTATGGTTATCCATTGTATCAAAGAACCTTCCAAGTGGGCCAGGAGTTGCTGATGATAAGGAGCCTGATGCTGAATGAGAACCATCATCTTCTTGAATGGAAGCAGAGGAACTCTGGGCTGACTGCTGTGAGCTTTGAGTGAAGTTGTTGCATTTGGATAAATGCTGCTGCATCTTTGTGGCATTCTTTACATATGGCTTTCTACAGTGTTTGCACATGTACACAGTCTTTCCATCTTTAATGCCTGGGGTAAAATGCTTCCACACATCCGACGGTAAACATGGCATTGTTCTATGCAGAGAAATAAAGGGCATTCATCTCTGTGTCGAACTGCAGTCGATCAGCACGATTGCAACAGGGTGAGTACATTTTTGCAGATGCTCCATGTGATGGAAGCATGACCTGTACACACATGACGCTACATCACCAATAGTGTATTATTTTGTATATTTTAAATTGAAGGACAACAGAGTTCAAAAAGTAACTGGTTTATTTGGTATAAAGTCTGATTTACTTACTGCATCATCACAACATCAGCAGAAAACAAAATGACTTCCCTCAGGACCCCTAACCTGGATCTTTAAAAAATTATAGCAGTCTTACAGATGCCTGCAGGCCAATCACAATTCGATATGCAAATATTACAAATAGAGGGAGCTAATCGCTCATCCACTCATCCAACCAATCAGGACACATTTGTTCACAGCCACACACAAAACTTGTAATTATTAAAACAAGCCAAGTAAGAAGATAAACATATATTGATTAAGAAATTCCTTAATAATTAAGATTCCATCTCTGTTAGTAATTTTAAGAGAGGACCTGTGGAAAAAAAAGAAAGAAATACAAAAAAACAATATTATGCTAGTATGTGCTTTTTTGGGCAAAATTCCCAAAATTCCCAAGCTAAACTTCCCGTGGAAAATTTTCGGAAATTTACCGGAAATTTACCGGAAACTTTCCACCCCTTTGCAGCCCTACAAGCCACTAATGATTTTAAATGCTTCCCCCACCGCTGCATGTCGGGTCTGTTCAGCGCTGACAGACCCGACATTGGGAAAGGCGCGTGGTGGCAGGTTAACAGCGGGGTCCCGACCCGCTGTCAAAAAAAACATTTTTCTACCGAACCCACCACCCCCCACAAAATTCCTCCCATTAACTCTGTTTCTCTCTCCACAGATGCTGCCTGACCTGCTGAGTATTTCCAGCATTTTTTGTTCTTATTTCAGATTTCCAGCACCCGCAGTATTTTGCTGATTTGATCTGAACTTTAATTAAAACCTGCTGGTATGACGGTGGAATAGACTATTCTTCCAAATAGTCCACAACTCAGATGGCCCAAAGGACTCCTGAATGCAGTGATGTAACCTATTTACGGTTCATTTTGTCAATGAACAAGAATTGTGAAGGAATAGCCATGATTCAGAGAAATACACGATGCTATGAACAGAATTCTAATATTATTAATAAAAGACATACTGGGTTTAAAAGACACAAATCTCAGCAGACAATGCTGTGAACAGAAGAACAGGCTTCTGAGAAAAAGATCAGTTGATAACAAAGTTGTAAACAGGCTTTGAAATGGGAATTAGTTAAATATGCTAAAACAATGGAAGATTGAAGCAAACCATTGGTGCTTCCGAAAGGTCTAGAGTTTGGAGCTAACACAATGAAAATGCCCAGTTTAAAGTGTGAAGAGCTAACACGATAAAACAGAAATACAAACATTAAAAGAAGCATGTGCATTTGAAACATGACATCAAGTAAAAGCCACACCTGCTGGTCAAATAGTTTTATGTTAAACTTGGATGACAGGAAACACGATTAAATATGTAACCGATTGAGATAGCTAGAAATGCATGAACCACCCTGGTCAAAGTGTCTTTAATTTAGATATAGTAAAAACCATACCAACAAGACTTTGAAGATATAACTTCAATAGAGACACCAAGCAATTGCATTGTGTTTGTATTGAACTTGGAGCAGTAATGGAGTCACAATGTCTGCAAAAAACCAGTAAAACCAATATTAAGAATTGAATGAAAGCATTTTGTAAGAATGACATCAAACAGAAACCATAGCTGTCATTGTTTTTATGATGGTTTTTGGAACACCTAAGGGTAGAGAAATAATTATGCATGCAATAGTTGAATTGATAGTAAAATAGAAAGCATTCGAAAGAGGTATCAATAAAGACAATTAGCTAACATCAGCAGAGAACATCAAAGAAGAAACCACTGCCAAAAGGGTATAAAAATAAGACCTTTTTTAGCAGAAAGTGAGAACTTGCTGAACGGGCAAAGCATTTCTCAACTCTTCGGAGGCATCTCTGTAAGTCTTTAACTATGAGTCTCGGGAAGTCAAAGTGATTGATTTTGGTGGATGTTCTGGATTTAGAAATAAGTAAGAAATAAGAAATGTAACAAAGTAACGATTTGAGAATAAGGATCTCTGAGAAATAAGAAATGTAAGCTAATTGTACTTTGAATTGTTAATGTTGTGACTGATTCAACAGATATTAACTGAATGTCGGCTCTTAAATAAAACTATATATTTTTAGAATTGTCTCAAAGAGTAATTCTGTATAGACTCGCAAACCCACATTTCTGTACACTCCTTTGTAAGGAGTTGCAGAATTCTGGGGGGTATTCCGGACCCTCATAGTATCCGGAAGGTTACAGTCTAGTTCAACTTATTAAAAGCACTATCCGGAGGACGGTAACATCTTCAGTCATTCCGTTCCTTTAGAGAGAGATAGCCTGAACCTTTAGACTCATTTAAGCGTCTCATGGAATTCAGCTATCTCTAACTTAAGTTGAGGGTGAACGTCTGGGGAATATGCCTGATCTGGAATAGCCCAGAAGGGCTAGGACTGTAATTATCCCTTCAGAGAATAATATATGGAACAGTTGCTGAGGTAATGTTTCATTGCTCATAATTCTATAGTAAAGGGAGAATCAGAGTCTGTTTGCAATTGATTATTGCTAATACTTTTAGCTCCTTCTTAGAACAAAGACCTGCACTTGCATTGCACTTCATCACATTTTTCAGAAATTATTTTAAATCAGAGGAAAACCAAGGACTGTTGAGTGTTGCTTCTTGTCAGGAACGATCGACCAGTGAATCACCTCTCTCGTTCACATCTTGAAATGCTGTCATGTAGGCAAATGCAGCAGATATTTTACACATGGCAAGATCCTGCAAACAACCATGTTTTGGGTGGTAACAACAGAAAACGCTGGAAAAACTCAGCAGGCCAGGCAACATTCCTGGAGAGGGAAATAGAGTTTCTTTCATCCCCTCTCCCATTTCCCAGCCCCCAAACTGGCCTTTTAATCTGTTTCATTTCCTGCCTTTTTTTTCTCAGCTCTGAAGAAGGGTTTCGACCTGAAACATTAACTCTGTTTCTCTCTCCATGGATGTTGCCTGGTCTGCTGAGTTTTTCCAGCGTTTTCTGTTGTTATTTCGGATTTCCAGCATCTGCAGTATTTTGCTATCGTATTAATGTTTTGGCTGGTGTTGGTTGAGGGAGGAATATTGGCTAGGAGACCTCTGTTCTATTTTGAGTCATGTTATGGGAGCTTAAACATCCACCTGAACCACAGGAAGAGGCAGACAGAGCCTTGGTTTAATATCTCATCTAAAGAGCAGTATCTGTGACAAAACACAACACTCCCTCAGTATTGGCTACGTTGTGCGCTCAACTTCTGGACTGGGACTTTTAAACCATGGGCGAGAGTGCTACCAACTGAACCAGTGATATGCCTTGTTGATCCATACAGTGATTTGAATAAAATGATTTCTTTGAGAAAAATAAAATCACGTTTTCAAAAGGAAAGGATAAACAGCAAAGATTTCATAAAACAAATACAAAAGCAGGGTGCTGACTGTGCTGTGCTCTATGAGTCATACTTATTTCAATATTAGAGGAGCTAAAAATACCAATCCCTTTTCATAAGATTGCCTGTTCAAAATGCTACATAGATGCAGTGCTGTAGATTAATACCTGTAAATGCTTTAGTCATAATTCTCTTCAGCTACAGCTGGAGCCCAGCGGGGTGAGCAATTCATTAGCTTTTGTTGTTTAGAGATGAAAACCAGTGACTATTCCTCTTCAACAACTGATCCCTAGGGAACTGCAGCTAGAATGCTGTCTGCACACAAGTGTAAAGGAGCTTTAATGTTACATGGTAGTTATGCTGATTTTCCAGTATCCGTCATTGCTCCAGATATCACTGGAAGAAAATGGATTTCAGTCTGGAATTGGTACCTTGGGATTTAAGATTAAAACTCCCAACAGCACGACATTGCTTCAAATATCAACTACTACAACTATATAAGGATACACTAATGAATAAAGCACGCTTCAGAAATTTTGCAAAGAGAACACAGAAAAGTAGATACACATTTATGTGACATTTGTCTTTGAAACAAATGTTGCTGTTAAGCAGAGGCACCTAATCTGAGATCCGAATCTGTGCAAATTGGGACGAGAGATTGATATTTGGGAAAATCCAAATTTCATCTCAATTGAGGTTCAGGTGTAGTTGTCAATTAAAAAAAACTACAATGAGCCAAAGTTTCTTGTATGCTTTCCTGCTTTTCCTGGGCCCATATAAATAAAAGCTGCAAATTTCCTGAACTCAACGCCTGGTACAACTAGACAGAGCATGTGCAGTGCAAACTCTACCAATTTGTACTTGAAATTTGCATTTGGGATCCTACAACCCCGAATCGCACAATTAAGAAGCTGAATGCCTGTTTCAGGTGGATGTTTCGGACGACTATAAGGCGCCTGAGACAATATGGTGTCCAGCACAATTTGGGCATGGCAGATCACGACGCAAAATTCAGAGGCCTAACGTCGATTATACACTGAAAAAATGGGCAGACGTGAGTTGAATTTCTCCCCGGATGTCTTTTTTAAAATTCGTTTTTATGGGATGTGGGCATCACTGGCAAGGCCAGCATTTATTGCCCATCCCTAATTGCCCTTGAGAAAGTGGTGGTGAGCCGCCTTCTTGAACCGCTGCAATCTGTGTGGTGAAGGTACTTCCACGATACTGTTAGGGAGGAAGTTCCAGAATTTTGACCCAGTAACGATGAAGGATCGGCGATATACTTTCAACTCAGGATGGTGTGTGACTTGGAGGGGAACTTGGAGGTGGTGGTTGTAGTGTATGTACCTTTAAGGGGAGAACTACTTTTTACAGCTCCTGTATATTGTAGTACCGGCAGTGACCACACCTGTATATAAACCCTGAGTAGGGATCTGTATAGTTAGTTTTAGAGTAACCCTCATCCAGTTGATTGTTCCCTGCAGTCTCTTGTCTAGTTATTGAAGGACACACAACATCAAGATACACGGATCTAACATTGGCAACGAGAAGATTCAAACCTACCTGCAACTCTGCATCACCTCCCAGGGATTCGCTCCTGGAGAACAGAGAAAGAAGAAGGCCGAGTCCAGAAGTACGGGCGTCGACCATCCAGCGGAGACTTGAGCATCGCAGAGGAGGCTGTTGAGAGCTGGGCTTGGTTCTCCAGTCACGGTGGTCTAGCGAAACGGGCTGGCAACAGGTACGGCGCAGACCCTTCCCGGACAGCGGCGGCTAGAGCCGACCGACGGCACAGAAAAAGGCCAAGCAGCGTTGACGGGAAAAGAGAGAGGGTAGAGCGCACAGGGCGCAGCCGGTGTTCAAGACCGAGCGGCGTCGATGGGAGAAGAGAGAGAGGGTAAAGCGCACAGGGCGCAGCCGGTGTTCAGGACCGAGCGGCGTCAACGAGAGAGGCGCGCAGGAAAACGCGCAGTGCACAGCCGGTGTTCAAGGGCTGAGCAGCGTCCGCGGAGAAGAAGGGAGAGCGCGGGAAGAGAGGAAAGCGCGGGAGACGCCATTTGAGCCACAGTGGAGAAGAAGGGAGAGCGTGGGAGACGCCATTTTGAGCCGCAGCGGAGAAGAAGGGAGAGCGCGGGAGATGCCATTTTGAGCCACAGCGGAGAAGAAGGGAGAGCGCGGGAGGAAAGGAAAGCGCGGGAGACGCCATTTTGAGCCACAGCGGAGAAGAAGGGAGAGCGCGGGAGATGCCATTTTGAGCCAGTCTAACCACACCCAGGGATGCCGAAGAGTGGCAGTGTCACAGCGTTCGACAATGAAGTCGAAGATTGGGCGACATATGTCGAATGCATAGAAGTGTACTGGAAGGCGAATGAAGTGCCAGATGACAGGAAAGCGCTGTTATTGTTGAATTCCAGGGGTGCAAAATTGTATGGCTTACTGCGAAACCTAGTAACCCCAGAGAAGCCAGTGGAAAAGGATTTTGAAAACATAGTGTCAATCCTACAGGACAACTTAAACCCCACACCGCTGCTGATAGTAGAAAGATTTAAGTTTCACAAAAGGAACCAGCATAAAGATGAAAGTAATGCTGAGTATTTAACGGAACTGCGCAAGCTATCGAAACACTGCCAGTTTGGAACGGGACTAGCAGATACTTTAAGGGACAAGTTTGTGTGTGGGCTTCAAAGTGAAGGAACCCAGAAACGGCTTCTATCAGAAAAGGATCTTACGCTGGACAAGGCTTTCAGCATGGCAGTATCACACGAAGCAGCCACACGGGGCGCTGCAGAGATACAACAGAGACCACAAGAATATGGCACAAATGAAATGTCATACCGAACAGTGAAGTGCTATCGCTGCGGCAGAACAACACACGACCATAATGATTGCTGGTTCAAGGACAAAGTGTGCAGACACAGTGTGGAAAAGTAGGACACATAGCAAGAGTCTGCAGGTCGGGAAAGAAAACCAGCAGCAAGAAATCGCCACAGGAGAAGTACAAGAAGGTACATAAGGTGACAGAGAGTAGTTCAGATGAACAGAAAAGTGATACAGACTCCGGAAGCAAGGAGCTGGGTTGTCTGAAACTACATAATGTGATCAAAACGGAGGATCACCAAACTACCTGGGTCACGCTCAAGATAGACGGAGTCCAAGTGAAAATGGAATTGGACACAGGATCAGCCCTAACAGTCATAAACCGAAGGGACGACAAGCGGCTATTCTCACATATACTCTTGAGAGATACAGAGATTGTCTTGAAGACGTACACGGGGCAAAAAGTCTACCCCAAAGGAAAAATAAGGGTGAACGTTATATATAACGGCAAGGAAACACCAAAAATGGACCTATATGTATTGCCAGATGGAGGACCACCACTACTAGGACGTGAATGGATCCGGAAGATACAGCTTGTTGGCATTCCATACAAGCATTGACTATAGATGCCAAAAAGGATGACGACGTCAAAAATGCTAACTGACGCACAAGAAGTGTTCCAGCAGGGACTCGGAACACTAAAAGGCATAACAGCGACGATCAAAATAGAGGAAAATGCAAGCCCAAAGTTTTTTAAGGCCAGACCGGTGCCTTATGCGATCAGCCCAGCCGTCGAAGCAGAGCTGGAAGGTTTGGAACATTCAGGAGTACTGTCCAAAGTGGACTGGAGCGAGTGGGCTACAACCATCGTTCCTGTAATGAAGAGGTCGTTGAGTAATACGCCTGGGGAACCAAAGAAGGTTCGCATCTGTGGGGACTCTAAGGTGACAGTGAACCCAATCCTTCACACGGTACAATATCCGCTTCCACGGATTGAAGATATTTTCGCCTCGCTATCTGGAGAGAAACGCTTCACTAAGATTGATCTGGCCCAGGCGTACCTGCAAATGGAGGTAGAAGAAGCCTCGAAACAGTACCTCACGATCAACACTCATAAAGGTCTCTACCAATACAATCGGCTGGTGTTCGGGGTAGCATCAGCTCTGGCTATTTGGCAAAGGGCAATGGATCAAGTCCTGCAAGGGATTCCAGGGACCCAGTGTTATTTGGACGACATCCTGGTCACGGGCGAAAATGACAGTGATCCCCTCGCCAACCTGGAGCAGGTGCTCACTAGATTGAAGGAATATGGGCTCCGAGCTAATCGCCACAAATGCGAGTTTTTCCAGAAGCAGATCTTGTGTGTGGCCACTTTATTGGTGAAGAGGGGTTACATAAGTCCCCTGAAAAGATTGAGGCAGTAGCCAAGGCTCCAGCACTGGAAAATGTGTCACAACTGATGTCGTTCATCGGGCTGGTGAACTACTACCATAAGTTCTTGCCGAATTTGTCGACAGTACTACACCCACTGAACACCCTACTGCAAACGGGGGTACCATGGAAGTGGAATGACGAATGTAAACGAGCTTTCCAGAAGTGCAAAGAATTGATCACATCAAAAGAGGTGTTGGCTCATTTCAACCCAGCACTACCAATTCAGTTGGCGTGTGATGCATCACCCTATGGTATTGGAGCGGTGCTGTCGCACAAATTCCCGGACGGCTCGGAGAGGCCAGTAGCTTTTGCGTCTCGGTCACTAACCTCAGCCGAGCGTAACTACGCCCAGATTGACAGGGAGGCCCACAGCCTAGTGTGGGGAGTAAAAAAGTTCAACCACTATCTGCACGGGCAGAAGGTCACCTTGCTGACTGACCACCAACCACTTGTCTCCATCTTTAATCCAAAGAAGGGCGTTCCGGTGATGACTGCGCAACGGCTACAAAGATGGTCCCTTTTTCTAGGGGCGAATCAATATGAAATCGAGTATAAGGGCATGAAACAGCATGGAAACGCTGATGGGCTATCACGCCTGCCACTGCCTACTGCAGAGGCAGCACCAGCAGTGGACCCTGTCGAAATATTTTATTCCACTATAATTGAACGCTTGCCAGTAACTAACGCGGATATAGAGAAGCAGACCCGAAATGACCCGACACTGTCTCGGGTATATGACTTGACGGTGAAGGGATGGCCAACACATGGCGACTCACTGTTGCCAGCATTCTCACCCAGAAGAGAACAGTTGTCAGTATGCCAGGGGACCTTGATGTGTGGATCCCGAGTGGTAATTCCACCCAAGTTAAGGGAGAGAGTGCTCAATGAGCTTCACGAAGGCCATCTGGGAGGGGTGAAAATGAAAAGCCTTGCTAGGGCTTATGTGTGGTGGCCGGGGATCGATCAGCAAATTGAGGACCTGACAAAGAGCTGCTCAGGATGCCAGAAGGTCCAAAATGCACCACCACATGCCCCTCTACACCCATGGGAGTGGCCCTCCTCTCCATGGCAATGGGTGCATATTGATTTTGCTGGTCCATTCATGGACTCAATGTTTTTAATAGCCGTGGATGCGCACTCGAAATGGCCTGAGGTGATCAAAATGTCCTCCACCACCACGGAGAAAACTATTGCAGTCCTACGGACCATATTTGCCAGGAACGGCTTGCCAGAGCAGATTTGCTCTGATAACGGACCACAGTTTGTGTCCGAAGAGTTTCGGAAATTTATGAAAAGGAATGGGGTAAGGCATTACACATCCGCCCCGTATCATCCAGCCACAAATGGATTGGCTGAGAGGTTCGTACAAACCTTTAAAAAAGCAGTAAGGGCCATGTGCGATGACGACATTGCACTGCCGCATAAGGTGGACAATTTCCTGTTAGCCTACAGAAATGCGACACATGCCGTCACCAACCAGACCCCGGCCATGATGTTCTTTAACCGAAGGTTGAGATCTCATCTGGATTTGCTCAGACCAAATGTACGAAGAGATGTTGAGAATAAGCAATTCCAGCACATCAATGAGAAGCCGACAAGGAGCTTCAATGTAGGGCAACCAGTCTTGGCCCACGACTACCGAACAGAGAAATGGCAACCAGGAACGATATGCACATGGCAGGGGCCAGTAATGTACACAGTGGATGTTGGGGAGAACATTGTGAGACGCCATGCCGACCAGATCCTAGAGTCACAGGAACGAGTCTCCCCCATGTCTCGCGTACCTGGTGATGAACCCGACATACAGGTAGCATCTACCCCAGAAGCAGTAGCATCGGAAGCTGATGAACCAACCGACGACAGGGGGCCAGAATCGCCTCCGCACCAAGAGCAAGACACTCGGGAAAGGCGCTATCCAGAAAGGATCAGGAAGCCGCCCCAAAGACTGAATTTATAAATGGACTATTTTCAGTTAATGTTGCATGTTAAAAGTGTTAATTGTTAAATGAATGTTATGGTACTGTTAATCTAAAAGGGGAGGAATTGTAGTGTATGTACCTTTAAGGGGAGAACTACTTTTACAGCTCCTGTATATTGTAGTACCGGCAGTGACCACACCTGTATATAAACCGTGAGTAGGGATCTGTACAGTTAGTTTTAGAGTAACCCTCATCCAGTAAACACCTGTTGATTGTTCCCTGCAGTCTCTTGTCTAGTTATTGAAGGACACACAACATCAAGATACACGGATCTAACAGTGGTGTTCCCATGCGTCTGCTGCCCTTGTCCTTCTAGGTGGAAGAGGTCGCGAGTTTGGGAGGTGCTGCCGAAGAAGCCTTGGCGAGTTGCTGCAGTGCATCTTGTAGATGGTACACATTGCAGCCACGGTATGCCGGCGGTGGAGGGAATGAATGTTTAAGGTGGTGGATGGGGTGCCAATCAAACGGGCTGCTTTCTCCTGGATGGTGTCGAGCTTCTTGTGTGCTGTTGGAGCTGCACTCATCCAGGCAAGTGGAGAGTATTCCATCACACTCCTTACTTGTGCCTTGTAGATGGTGGAAAGGCTTTGCGGGGTCAGGAGGTGAGACACTCGCCACAGAATTCCTAGCCTCTGATCTGCTCTTGTTGCCACAGTATTTATGAATGTGGATCCCAGGTACAAAGTGACGTGTTGCTGCAAAAGCCAGTCTAACATCTCTTAACGTACCCAGCTAATATCTTCACCACAAATTAATGCTTGGTGTATCTCCATTGCAGTTTTAGAATGCGTTATATAGAGGGTAGTGTAAATGATCTTTCATTCATTGTCATATAGTATTTGTTCCAATGCAAGAGTACATAGTTATACGTAATTACAGTAACAAATACAGGTAAGGCCAGATGACCCAGGGGGTAATATACAGTTTTATAGGTAAACGCTTCATAATTCTTTGCTATCATTGGTGCATTGATCCTTAATGCATGCGGAATGAACACCTACCTACCTTTTGGAATACTTTTCTTTATTCTTGTTTGAAGTTTTCCTTGCTCCAGCATTCCACCACTGTTCCCTTTCCAAATTGAAGTAAAGAAGGAAAAAAACTGCATTTATATTGTGCCTTTCACGACCTCAGGATTTCTCACAGCACTTTACAGCTAATGAAGTGTAGTCTCTGTTGTAATGCAGGAAACGCGGCAGCCAATTTGCGCACAGCAAGGTCCCACAGCAATGTGATAATGGCCAGATATTCTGTTTTAGTGATGTTGATTGAGGGATAAATATTGGCCAGGACACCGGGGAAAACTCCCCTGCTCTTCTTCGAAAATAGTGCCATGGGATCTTTTACGTCCACCTGAGGGAGCAGACGGGGCCTCGGTTTAACGCCGCATCTGAAAGATGACACCTCCGACAGTGCAGCACTCCCTCAGCACTGCACTGGAGTGTCAGCCTAGATTTTTGGGCTCAAGTTTCTGGAGTTGGACTTGAACCCAGAACCTTCTGACTCTGAGGTGAGTGCCACCCACTGAGCCACGGCTGGCACTTTATGCAGGGAATGCACGGAATGCACGCAATTTATTATATTTTGTGAAAAATGATTCCTTCTATGTACAATGCTTCCAGCAAAAAAAGCTGAGGATTGCTATGTGGCCATAGTCTTATCGATTATGAGATCATCCAGAAAAGGATGAACAGGCTGGGTCTCTTTTCTCTTGAAAAGAGAAGGCTGAGGGGGTGACCTAATAGAGATCTTTAAAATTATGAAAGGTTTTGATAGAGTAGATACAGAGAGAGTGTTTCCACTTGTGGGAAAGAGCAAAACTAGAGGCCATTCATATCAAATAGTTACCAAGAGATCAAATAGGGAATTCAGAAGAAACTTCTTTACCCAGAGAGTGGTGAGAATGTGGAACTCACTGCCACAGGGAGTGGTTGAAGCGAATAGTAAATGTTGTGTATGTACCTTTAAGAGAAGAACTGATTCTATACTGCAGTACCGGCAGTGACCACACCTGTATATAAAGCCATAGCAGGCTTCTGTACTTCAGTCTTAAGTTACCCTCTGTTCAGTAAATACCTGTTATTATTGTTCTCCTGCAGTCCGTGTATTATTTATACTCGGACACTACACTGGCGACGAACAGGTTCGAACTCACCTGCAGTACTGCATCACCTCACGGGGATCTTTCCCTGAGAAGAAGTTTTTTGGAGGTCGAAGTCAGAGCAACGGGCGTCGACCGCGGGCAACCGCCCAAGGATCCATCGGAGTTCGGAGAGTTGCAGGAGAGGCTGTGGAGAGCTGGGCTTGGCTCCCCAGTCAAGGTGTTCCAGCAAATCATGCTGGCGGCAGGTAGTGCGCTGACCCTTCCGGACTGCGGCGGGCTCGAGCTTGATCGAGCGGCTCTGCAAAGGGGCCATGCAGCGTCGTCGGGAGGAAAAGAGAGAGAGAGAGGGTGGAGCGCACAGGGCACGGTCAGTGCTCAAGAACCGGGCAGCGTAGTGAAAATAAAACAAGGGGAAGGAAAAGTGAGATGCGCCGAAGCCGCGGGTCACCGCCATTACCCTGCAGAACGCTAGGAGCAGCATGGCAGCAAGGGGAAGAAGGAAAAACACGGGAGGCGCCATTTTAATACATTGGTGAAGAAGAAAGAACGCGGGAGGCGCCATTTTCAATCACCCAAGATGCCGAAAAGTGGCAGTATCACTGCTTTCGACAACGAGGTAGAAGACTGGACCACGTATGTGGAAAGAATTGAAGTGTACTGCAAGGCAAATGAGGTGGCCGATGGAAAGAAGGTGTCGGTATTATTAAATTTGATGGGCGCGAGAACGTACGGCCTATTGCGGAATTTAATTACCTCAGCTAAACCAATGGAGAAAAGTTTTGAAGAGATTGTTAATATCTTACAGGAACACCTAAACTCTACACTGCTGCTGATAGCAGAAAGATTCAAGTTCCATAAAAGAAACCAGCACAAAGATGAGAGCAATGCTGACTATCTTACGGAACTACGCAAGTTATCGAAGCACTGCCAGTTCGGAGCAGGACTGGCAGACACCTTACGGGATAAGTTTGTCTGCGGGCTCCAGAGTGAAGGAACCCAGAAACGACTACTTTCGGAAAAGGACCTGACGCTAGAACAAGCTTTCAGCCTGGCAGCATCCTACGAAGCAGCAGCATGGGGAGCTGCGGAAATACAACAGAAACCACAAGAATACAGCGCTAACGAAATGGCGTATGGAGCAGCAAAATGCTATCGCTGCGGCAGAACAACCCATGATCAGAAGGACTGCTGGTTTAAGGACAAAGTATGCAGGCAATGTGGGAAAATGGGACACATTGCAAGAGTCTGCAGGTCGGGAAAGAAAACCAACACTACAAGAACTACTAGGGAAAAGTACAAGAAAGTAAAGAAATTGACAGACAGTAGTTCGGAAGATCAGGAGAGTGATAAGGACTCCGGGAGCAGGAGACTAAGTTGTCTAAAGTTACACAACGTGATCGCAAAGGAGGATCACCGAACCATTTGGGTCACCCTCATGATAACAGGGTCCCCAGTAAAGATGGAGTTGGACACAGGATCAGCCCTAACTGTCATGAATCGACGAGACTATGAGCGTCTATTCCCACACATACCCTTGAAGGACACGTCCATTGTATTGAAGACATACACGGGGCAAAAGGTCTACCCCAGAGGAAAAATAAGGGTGCCAGTTGAATACAACGGCAAGGAAACACAGAAACTGTATCTATATATACTACCAGATGGAGGACCACCATTATTGGGATGTTAATGGATCCGAAAAATACAATTGGATTGGCATTCCATTCAGGCGCTAACTGTGACTGACAAAAAGGATGATGACGTCACACTTGGACGACTGTCAAAAATTCTAACTGACGCGAAAGAAGTGTTCCAACAAAGACTTGTGACTCTAAAAGGAGTAACGGCAATGATAAAAATCGAAGATAACGCAAACCCAAAATTTTTTAAGGCCAGACCGGTAACTTACGTGACCCGCCCAGCCGTTGAAGCAGAGCTGGAGAGTCTGGAGCGTTCAGGGTGTGCTGTCCAAGGTGGACTGGAGTGAGTGGGCCACACCCATCGTTCCTGTAATGAAGAAATCATTGAGCAGCACGCCTGGGGAGCCGAAGAATGTTCGCATCTGTGGGGACTTCAAGGTAACTGTGAACCCATTCCTGCACACAGTACAATATCCACTTCCACGGATAGAAGATATTTTCGCCTCACTATCTGGAGGGAAACGCTTTACAAAGATTGATCTGGCCCAAGCGTATCTACAAATGGAGGTGGAAGAAGCATCTAGGAAATACCTCACGATAAACACTCACAAAGGCCTTTACCGGTACAATCGACTGGTATTCGGGGTAGCATCAGCATCATTGGCAGAGGGCAATGGAACAAGTCCTGCAAGGGATCCCGGGGACCCAGTGTTATTTGGACGACATCCTGGTTACGGGCGAAAATGACAGTGAACACCTTGCCAACCTGGAGCAGGTGCTCACTAGATTACAGGAATATGGGCTACGAGGCAACCGCCCCAAATGCGAGTTCTTCAGGAGACAAATCTCGTATTGTGGCCACATGATTGATGAGGAAGGGTTGCATAAGTCGCCAGACAAGATTGAGGCTGTAGTCAAGGCTCCAGCACCGGTAAAATGTGTCGCAACTGAGGTCGTTCCTCGGGTTGGTGAACTACTACCATAAGTTCTTGCCGAATTTATCTACAATTCTGCACCCACTGAACGCCCTGCTGCAAACTGGAGTAACATGGAAATGGAGTGATGAGTGTAAGCGTGCCTTTCAGAAATGTAAATGCCTAATCACTTCAAAAGAAGTATTGGCCCACTACAATCCAACACTACCGATTCGGTTAGCATGTGATGCGTCTCCCTATGGCATTGGAGCGGTGCTGTCACACAAATTCCTTGACGGTTCAGAGAGGCCAATAGCCTTTGCGTCGCGCTCGTTAACCTCAGCCGAGCGTAACTATGCCCAGATTGACAGGGAGACCCTCAGCCTGGTGTGGGGGGTGAAGGAGTTCAATCACTATCTGCACGGGCAGAAATTCACCCTACTGACTGATCATCAGCCCCTGGTCTCCATTTTTAACCCAAAGAAGGGCTTTCCGGTGATGACGGCGCAATGGTTGCAAAGATGGTCACTTTTTCTAGGGGCACATCAGTACGACATAGAGTACAAGGGTACGAAACAGCATGGAAACGCTGATGGGCTGTCGCGCCTACCGTTGCCTACGGTAGAGGAAGCACCTGCAGTGGACCCTGTTGAGATATTCCATGCGACCATAGTCGAATGTCTACCTGTTACAAACTCTAGTATAGAGAAGGAAACCCGAAATGACCCGACACTCTCTCAGGTCTACAATTTGACGGTGAAGGGATGGCCAGCACATGGCGACTCACTGTTGCCAGCATTCTCGCCAAGGAGAGAACAGCTGTCAGTGTGCCGGGGGACCTTGATGTGTGGATCCCGAGTGTTAATTCCACCCAAGTTGAGAGATAGAGTGCTCAATGAGCTTCATGAGGGTCATCTGGGAGGGGTAAAAATGAAGTGCCTAGCCAGGGCGTTTGTGTGGTGGCTGGGAATCGATAAAGAAATCGAGGATATGACCAAGAGATGCACAGGATGCCAGAAGGTCCAAAACGCTCCACCACAGGCCCCGCTACATCCATGGGAGTGGCCCTCATCTCCATGGCAACGGGTACACATTGATTTTGCTGGTCCATTTATGGACTCAATGTTCCTAATCGCTGTGGACGCCCATTCGAAATGGCCAGAGGTCATCAAAATGTCCTCCACCACCATGGAGAAAAACTATTGCAGTCCTACGGACCATCTTCGCCAGGAATGGCTTGCCAGAACAGATTTGCACCGACAATGGGCCACAGTTTGTGTCCGAGGATTTCCGGAGGTTTCGGAGGAATAATGGGGTGAAACATTACACATCTGCCCCATATCATCCAGCCACAAATGGATTGGCTGAGAGGTTTGTTCAGAAAAAGCAATAAAGGCAATGTGTAATGACGACATACCACTACAACACAAGGTGGATAATTTCTTGTTTGCTTACCGGAATGCGACACATGCTGTCACCAACCAAGCTCCAGCCATAATGTTCTTCAACCGAAGGCTAAGATGTCGCCTGGATTTGCTCAAACCAAACATAAGACGAGATGTTGAGGATAAGCAATTCCAGCACATAAATGAGAAGCCAACCAAGAGCTTCAAGATAGGGCAACCAGTCTTGGCCCGCGACTACCGAACAGAAAAATGGCAGCCAGGAACGATATGCACACAGCAGGGACCACTAATGTACACAGTGGACGTTGGAGAGAGATGCCATGCTGACCAGATTCTAGAGTCACAGGAACAAGCCAAACCCATACCACGAGCAGGTGCACCTGGTATTCAACCCGAAGTACAGATTGCGTCTACCTCAGAAGCAGTGGTATTGGAAGCTGACGAACCAACCAATGATAATGAGCCAGAATCAACTCCGCCGCAAGAACAGGATACTCGAGAAAGGCGCTATCCAGTCAGGATCAGGAAGCCTCCTCAAAGACTGAACTTATAAATGATTATTTCAGTTGATGTATATAGTACAGAGAAAATTGTAATTGTAATTAGTTATTATTTAGTTGTTAAATGAATGTTATGTACTGTATATCTAAAAGGGGAGGAGTTGTTGTGTATGTACCTTTAAGAGAAGAACTGATTCTATACTGCAGTACCGGCAGTGACCACCCCTGTATATAAAGCCATAGCAGGCTTCTGTACTTCAGTCTTAAGTTACCCTCTGTCACAGCATTGCTGGCCGTGCAGCTGCAAGCACAAGCAGAGGGAGCAGCCAGACTAGGAGAGTGGACTAAAGTGGTGGTCCCCTGACCAGGCAGAGGAGGAGAACGCTGGACCACCACCACCTCCACCTCCACCATCATCACAGCAACTGAGGTGCCTGGAGAGAGAGGACAGAGAAGGAGGAGGAGAAGGGAGGCCAGCAACAACACCAACCAGGGGAGAGGCCTTTCCCATTACTGCCTCCCCAAATTGGCCTCCACTTCAGGAGAGGGAGAGAGGGGAGAGAAACCACCATCAACCAACACCAACTGTTCGGAAGGAGGGAGGAATATCATCTTTCAAAATATCTACAGGTGGGTGTTATTTGGGGCACTCTCCCAAAGACTTTGTATTTTAGGTGGGGGGAGAAAAGAAGAAACAAGGCCGGAACATCAAGAGGTGTCTGTGTGTGTGTGTGTGTAGTTCTTGTTAAAAACTAGGCCACACACACCACTAATAAGCATCCCTTCTAGTGCCTGACCTGGGACAGCTGGAGCTGCCTAGGTGAAGTGGTTAATTCCATTAATTACATCGTTAAGACCTGGCGCAGGACTGAGCCTGGGCATCTCCAGCTTTCCCAGGTGAAGACATCTTCTCCCCCTGCCAGAAGACTACCGCTATTAGAGACTTTAAATTTCCATCAGGAGAGTGCACCCCTGCCAACACCCAACCACCCGCCATCCTGAGTGGCGACCCTGCCTTTGCGGCCTCCCTCCTTCACACCCCCCCTCTCTCTCTCTCTCTCTTTGTCTCTCTCTGCTCTCTCTCTCAAGAGGCACCTCTACTAATCTTTTTATTAATTGCCACTTGAGCAGAGGGGAGAAGGCCCCTCTCCCAATTCCAATCAATAGGGGGAGAGGTGTGCCTTCAATTTAACAGCACCCTCTGCTCAAGGGAGGACTTTTAACCCGAGGCCATTAACACTTTCAGGCCTGTGACTTGGGGTGGGTGTGGCTCTTTTTTAAAACCACCCCATAATGGCGTCTGCTTCATCACTGGTGGCGGGGCCAGCCAGGACTTATGCGGGAGTGGCAGCCACAGCCACAGCTGCTCCCACTGCTTCTGCAGCCTCGTCACCTTTCAGACTAATAACCAAAAAGCTTGGGGTGAAGAGCTACACTCACCCCACTATGACCATTGAGGCCTGCGTTAAAGCCATGGCTGCGGTTGTCGGCCCCTCAGCCTTCGTAGCGGCCTCAAAAATATATGGGAAGGCTGTGTTCTTCCTGGGGTCGGAGCGGGCGGTGTCCCTGGCCATCACAAAGGGGCTCACCGTGGGCGGGACCTTCCTGCCGGTGGACCCCCTCGAGGCCACCGCGCAGAGGGTGGTTATTTCGAACGTCCCGCCCTTTGTTCCTGGTGAGCTCCTCCTCCCCCACTTACGCCAACTTGGAAAGGTGAGGTCGGGGATTACACCCATCCCGCTTGGCTTCCGGGAAGCCAGCCTTCGCCACGTCTTCTCCTCTGGTGCCAGCTGTTTATCCAGCTGGCGCGGGAGGAGGACACCGACGGGGCTTTCGTCGTCCTCCACGAGGGGACCGCCTACCGCGTCTTCTGGACGTCGGACGGTGTGCGGTGCCACGCCTGCAAGGAGGTGGGGCACATCAGAAAAAACTGCCCCGCCTCCAAGGCCACCAGATCGTCTGGCGTGGCCGAGGCTGGCGCCGCCACCGCTCCTCCCCCCGGTTCTGTCCGCGCGTCGGGAGCCACTGATGCGCGGTCGGAGGCCGATGCCATCAGGGCCTCCGGCGGGGGGGAGGGAGCGCGTCCGGGCGGAAGGAAGGCTCGGCGAAAATTGAAACACCTCAGGGCGGGTCCCCCCGTGGATGGCCAGCCCCTAAACTTAGAGCCCCTGACACCCGCGCTCCTCGCGGAGTTGGTCGGGGCAGACGCGAGTGGGAGGGGCCTCATGCCCGAGCCTGTGGCCGCAACCGCCGTAGCGGAAACGCCATTACCTGCGGCCGGGCTCGGGCCCGAGGAGCCCGACAAACCTAGTCCGCCAGAGGGAGCTGAGGAGGAGGCCTCTGCAGACATGGAGGTCTCCCTCGCTCCCCCCGTGCTAAAAAGAAGGCGTGACCCCCTGGAAGAGGAGGAGGAGGGCAGCACGGTGGCATAGTGGTTAGCACTGTTGCCTCACAGTGCCAGGGACCCGGGTTCGAATCCGGCCTCGGGCGACTGTCTGTGTGGAGTTTGCACATTCTCCCCGTGTTTGCGTGGGTTTCCTCCGGGTGCTCCGGTTTCCTCCCACAGTCCAAAGATGTGTGAGTTAGGTTGATTGGCTATGATAAATTGACCCTTAGTGTTAGGGGGATTAAATACGTGGGGTTACAGGGATAGGGTGGGATATGTGTTGGTGTAGGGGTTACGGGGATCGGGTGGGATATGTGTCGGTGCAGGCTCGATGGGCCGAAATGGCCTCCATCTGCACTGTGGGGTTTCTGTGATTCTGTGATTCTGTGAGGACCGGGAGGAGGAAGGTCCCTCCGAGCAGGGGGAGTCGTCGTCCGCCGCGGGTACTGCACCCCCCCCACCCCCGCTGTCGTCATCACCAGCGATCGGCAGGCGTCGCCTGTCCCTCGGGAGGCTGAGGCAGATGTGTCTGTCCGGCGCGTGCCTCCCGGGGATGTGGACAAGACCCTGCCCGTGGGGGGGGTCGCGGAACAACCCGCGGCGGAAATTGACATTCTATCGGTGCCGTTACCCCTCGCCGGGTCGGGCGGCCTGGGGTCTGGGTCGGGCGAGCTCGAGGATAATGAGCTCGCCCAATGCGACCCGGACATCTCCCAGGGGCTGCTCGTCCTGGTAGAGGTTTCAATTCAAAACACCCCATCCGCTGGGTCGGAGGTTGGTGGCGGGGAGGAGGATGGCCCCCTGGCTGCATCTCTGGTGCCGGACGTACTGGAGGAGCTGGGAATTGTTCTCTCCCCGGTTTCTCCGGTCGTTCCGGCATCTGGGGCGGAGTGGAGCTCTGAACCGCCGCCGTCTTCTGGCCCAGCACCCCTAGAGGAGCCCAGGGAGGAATCCTGTGCCGCCGATCCTGGGGGTGGGATCCGGGCGGAGGCGGGGCTGGCTGGTGCGGCTGAGCCATTCGCTGCGCACTGCGTGGCGGACGGGTCGGCCGCTGGTGAC
Organism: Somniosus microcephalus; assembly: GCF_052327205.1. Classification (NCBI taxonomy): domain Eukaryota; kingdom Metazoa; phylum Chordata; class Chondrichthyes; order Squaliformes; family Somniosidae; genus Somniosus; species Somniosus microcephalus. The sequence goes on from NC_141012.1 coordinate 24,452,911, forward strand.
GACCCCCTGGAGGAGGATGGGGACTCGGTGATGGGCACGGAGGACGATTCGGACTCCAGCGTCGACGAGGCAATGGATGACCTCGTGCCCCTTGCCGAGTCTCCCCTCATTCCCGTAAGGGAACTCCGGGATTTTATGGCCACGTGCCTGGGTCGGCGCTGGCGCTGCTCATCGTATCCGTCCGCGCCGCCGTTAAGATCATGGGCGCGGACGAGGGTGTGAACCCGCTCGAGCTGCGTCGGCTCAGAACGTTTCTCACTGGGCTGCTGAGGAAGTGGCGGCTGACCAGAGGCTGCGCTTCCTCCCCCCGTTAGGTGTAGGTAGAGGTTGCACTATGCTTCTGACATGAAGATCACCATAGCCAGCCTCAACATCAACGGCAGCAGGGAGGCGTGCCGCAGATTCAATAACTTCTTGGTCCTTCAGGACGGGAAGTATGCGGTGTGCTTCCTGCAAGAAACCCACACCGTTCCGGGAGACGAAGCCACGTGGCTGCTGGAGTGGCAGGGAGGGGTCAGCATGAGTCACCTCTCCAACAATTCCAGCGGGGTGGCTATCTTGCTGGCCCCGCAATTTCAGCCGGAGATCTTGGGGGTCAAGGAGCACGTGCCGGGCCGCTTGCTCCAGGTCACTGTTCGCCTGGGGGGCGTGCCGCTCCACCTAGTGAACTTGTACGCCCCTCACTTCTTCAAAGAAGTGTCCGCTCTTTGGGGCTCCGTCGATGTGGGCGAGTGCGTCATCCTCGGGGGGGATTTTAACTGCACCCTCGAGGCGAGGGACCGTTCGGGTCCCCCGCGAAGCCCGGCGGCGATGGAGAAGTTGAGGGACCTGGTTGGGTCCTTCGACTTGGTGGACGTCTGGCGAAATCTCCACCCCGACTCCAGCGCCTTCACTAGCATGAGGTCTGGGGGAGGAAGGTCCAGAATCGACCGCCTTTACATTTCCCGGGCGTACATCTCCTGCGTTCCGGCGGCTTCCGTGCGGCCGGTGCCATCCACGGACCACCACCTGGTGTGGGTGGAGCTCGCTCCGCTGCGCGCATGGGGTGGGTCCGCGTACTGGCATTTTAACAACCTGCTGCTGGAGGACGCGCGGTTCCGGGATTTGTTTTGTCGGTTCTGGGCTGGCTGGAGAAGGAAGCGGGGGGACTTCCCCTCCTTGAGGCTATGGTGGGATGTGGGCAAGGCTCACACCCGTCTCTTCTGTCAGGAGTACGCGAAGGGGTTGACCAAGAGGCGGGAGGCTCGGGTCGGGCGGTTGGAGAAGGAAGTGCTCGACCTGGAGTCCCGTCTCGGTCAGGTCGTCGAGGACCCGGCCCTGCGGAAGGTGTACGAAGAGAAGAAGGGCGCGCTGAAGGACCTGCAGCTCGTCGGGTCCTAAGGCGCATACGTGAGGTCGCGGATCCAGCTCCTGCGGGAACTGGACCGCGGCTCCCCCTTCTACTCGCTGGAAAAAAGATGGGGGGTCCGTAAGCAGCTCTTGGGGCTGCTGGCCGACGATGGATCTCTGGTCTCGGATCCGGAGGGAATCAGCGCGGAGACACGCGCCTACTACGGGGCTCTTTTCTCTCCGGATCCATCCAGCGAGGATGCGCGCAGAGTTTTGTGGGAGGACCTGCCGAAGGTCAGCCCGGAGGGCGCCGAAAAATTGGACGCTCCGCTAAGCCTGGCGGAGCTGACCGTCGCCCTCCGCCAGCTCTCTAGGGGAAAGTCCCCGGGGCTGGACGGGCTGACCGTGGAGTTCCACAGGACGTTCTGGGACGTCTTGGGGGGCGACTACGCGCGGGTCCTGGGGGAAAGTTTGGCGACCGGGGAGATGCCCCTCTCTTGGCGCAGGGCGGTCATTGTCCTGCTGCCTGAGAAGGGTGATCTCCGCCTCCTTAAGAACTGGCGCCCAGTCTCCCTCCTCAGCACAGATTATAAAATCTTTGCCAGGGCCATGTCTGCTCGCCTTGGCACCGTGCTGGCCCACATGATCCACCCCGACCAGTCCTACACGGTCCTGGGCCGGACCATCCACGATAACATCCATCTGGTCCGGGACCTGGTCCACCACTCCCAGAGGGCTGGTCTGTCGGTCGCCTTCCTTTCCCTGGATCAGGAGAAGGCGTTCGACAGGGTGGATCACGAGTATCTCTTTGGGACTCTGCGCGCATTCGGGTTCGGGACGCATTTCGTCGCCCGGATCCGACTTCTGTACGCCGCCGCGGAGTGTCTGATTAAAGTTAACGGGTCCTTGACGGCGCCCCTTCGCTTCGGGAGTGGGGTGCGTCAGGGATGCCCCATGTCCGGTCAGTTATACGCCATTTGCGTGGAGCCATTCCTGCGCCTCTTGCGGAAGAGGTTGACGGGACTGGCTCTGCAAGGGCCGGGCGTGGAGGTGGTCCTCTCGGCTTACGCCGATGACGTGCTCCTCACGGTCACGGATCCTGCTGACTTGCGGAGGATGCGGGAATGCCAGCAGATTTACTCGGACGCATCCTCTGCCAAGATCAACTGGGAGAAATGTTTCGGACTCCTGGTGGGTCAGTGGCGGGTGGACTCCCTGCCAGAGGAGTTCAGGCCTTTCGCCTGGAGCACCACGCACCCTCCTCTATTTGGGAGTCTACCTTAGCCCTGCCGAGGACGCCTGGCCGGCGAACTGCCAAGAGCTGGAGGCCAAAGTCACCGCTCGCCTAGGACGCTGGACAGGACTGCTCCGAGTGTTGTCCTACAGGGGTCGAGCGCTGGTCATAAACCAGCTGGTGGCCGCCATGTTGTGGTACCGGTTGGTCACTTTGATCCCTCCCCCTGTGTTTGTCACCAAGATGCAGAAGAAGCTCATCGACTTCTTCTGGGACAAAAGGAAGCACTGGGTCTCTGCCGCGGTTCTGTGTCTCCCGCTTAGGGAGGGCGGTCAGGCGCTGGTGTGCCTTCGCACCCAGGCTGCGACTTTCCGTCTTCAGACGCTGCAGATATACCTGTACGTCGAGAATCCTCCGAGATGGTGTGCGCTGGCGACGTTTTTCTTCCGCCAGCTGCACGGCCTCAATTACGACACGCAGCTCCTGTTTGCGATAGTGGGCGGCAGGCGTGCCGGCCTGCGGGAGCTGCCTGTCTTCTACCAGGAACTACTATGGGTTTGGAACTACGTCGCTTCCAGGCGGAGCTCTCCCCCGTCAGGAGCGGCGGCTCTCCTTCGGGAGCCGCTGCTCAGGAATCCACACCTCCACGAACGTGGGTTCGGGCGGCTGGCGTAGGGCAGGGCTGTGCCTGGCAAGGTGACCAGAGTCGGGGACCTGCTCGATGGCGGAGGAGCGGGCTGGATGGCGCCGGAGGAGCTGGCGCGGCGCCTGTCCTGGGCCAACGTCCGGCTCGCGGTCGAAGCCATCGAATCGGTGAAAGCGGCACTGGGCCCCGACTCCACTAGGTGTATCGAGGCGGCTCAAGCACGTGGGGCGATCCCGTCCGAGCTTACCCCTGTTCGGACGGAATTCCTCATCGGCGCCCGGCCCCGAAACTCCCCTCCGGAACCGGCGCCTCACAACTTGAGCCATCTCAAGGAAATACCCTCCGTGCCTTTTCATTCCACGTGGAGGTGTTTCCTGTACGGGCTGCTCCTGCACACTCTCCACTTTGCCATCTTCGTCTACCGTCCGGACACGCCTTGGCGTGGCGTCTTGCCGACTGGCGGTGGTGGAGGTCCCCAATGGAGGGCTCTCTATGCGGGAGTCCTCCCTTGTTCCATCGGGGACTTGGCCTGGAGGGTGTAGCACGAAGCGGTCCCATGCAATAAGGTTTTAAGTAGGTTCATGGACTCCCAGGCCACCTGCATTTTTTGCGGCCTGGAGGAGTCCGTGTTTCACGTTTATATGGAGTGTGAGAGGTTGCAGCCCCTCTTTCACTACTTGAAGGGGCTGCTCCTCGATTTTTGGTTGCACTTCAGTCCCACGCTCTTGATCTACGGTCACCCGGTGCGGAGGGGAGCGGACAGGTTGGAGGACCTCCTTGTGGGCCTGCTCCTGGGCCTGGCTAAAAGAGCCATCAATTGGTCCAGGCAGCGGGCGGTTGAGGGGGTCGTCCAGCCGGATTGCCTGCCTCTCTTCCGTGGCCATGTTTGCGCCCGGGTGGCCCTGGAGATGGAGCACGCGGTGTCCGCCGGTGCGCTTGAGTATTTCCGCGACCGGTGGGTGCTGCGGGGACTGGAGTGCATTATCAGCCCGGAAAACCAAATTTTAATTTGATTTGTTAAGTTTTAGTTGAACTTTTGTTTACAGTCCAATTTGGGTTTTTTTTTGGTACAAACAAAACAGTTACCCTCTGTTCAGTAAATACCTGTTATTATTGTTCTCCTGCAGTCTGTGTATTATTTATACTCGGACACTACAGTATAGATGCATTTAAGGGGAGGTTAGATAAGCATATGAGGGAGAAGGGAATAGAGGGTTATACTGATAGAGTTAGATGAGGAAAGATGGGAGGAGGCTCGAGTGGAGCATAAACACTGGCATGGTCTGGTTGGGTCGAATGGCCTGTTTCTGTGCTGTACATCCTATGTAATCCTATGTAATATGTAGTAGTGTTGATCGCATACTTCCTGTGAGGTTATTGCGAGTAAAGCTTTAAAAAGTCAAAATGAATTTCAAAATGGAGGCTGGAGCCCAGTTGTCAGGGAGACACATACCAGTTTGTTTGATCTAGAAAATTTAATACAGATGTAATAGTTGGTTGAAGCATTAAGAAGTCCTCGGTAAACAAGTGTAAAGACCTGTCGGTCATTCTTTGCATAGTAACTCCTTCGTGTCTTTGATCATGGTTGATTCATACCTTTGCTTCAAGTCCCTTTGGTCTCTCATATATACTGGAGTCTTTCCTCAATATCTTTAATTCAGTTTAGCTCTAAATTTTTTACCTGGATTCTATGGGTCAACAGAGAAATCACATTGCCCACAGATAATGTTGCATCTAGTTTATTGCTGTGATTTACTGCTTTTGGGTTTTACCTTACTTGTAAATAAATCTGACAATTAGTTTCTGTTGTGTATGTACCTTTAAGAGAATAACTGGTCTCAGACTGCAGTACCGGCAGTGACCACCCCTGTATAAAAGGCGCTAGAGAGCCTCGGTTTGTTCGTTTTCACTATTGACTTCCACCAGTAAAGACTTGTTTGTTTTCACTCCTGCTGGTCCGTGTCTCAATCATTCACGGACTTAACAATTCCAGCTTGAACAGATAGGTTTGATAATGTGGTAGCGACTATGTGGTCGAATTTCCATGGGGGTTCCCCAATCGTCTGCATTCACTTTGGCGGAAATTGGCGGAAACCCTGGCGAATTGGCTTACGCATCTTATTCCACCGTTTCCGCAGGATTTCCCATGATCTTCCACCAAAGTTATGGCGGTTGATCAGGAGAAACCCCTACAGAAATTACCGATGTTTCATTTCAGAGAAGACAAAAGAAGATAATGGACAACCTACATGATCGTTGGTGGCAGACTCAAAGTGTAATTGTTAATTCTGGGCATAGCATATCAGGCATGGCAGCACAGAAGTGCAGGTTTCAGCTCCATAAAAAATTGATCAGCTTATGGAACCTGCCTTTTTGCTGAGCATGCATTAGGAGAATGTTTAAACTAATAGATAGCTGCTAGGATTTTTCCCATATCACTATTTACCAAATTAAATTGTTAGCAAGCATTACTCAATTGGAAAGATGATATGATCACTATTGGTCAATGAGATTTCTCAGAAAGGACATGTACCTAATTTTATGTTTTATGGATAATGTGAATTTTATTTAATACAATACTGATGAACGAAAGAACTTGCATTTATATAGGGCTGGATTTTGCCAATGGGGAGCTTTTGTCGGGTTTCAGTCCCGCCTCCATCAACTTCTGGCCAACCCATGCTATTTTCCCTTGATTGATCTTGTTAAGCCCACCCAGCAGGCTTAGCGGGCCAATTAAGGGAAAGCCGGTTACAGAGAACGTCAGCGTATGATGTTTATACTGTCAAAAAATTTTGACAGATGAATTGTCATCGTTTGACAGCTCTGTGAAGCTGTCAAACACTGACATTCTCTGTACTTTGATGAGTTCTTGAATTCAAGACCTCATCAAACCTCTTTCTTTTGCAGAAATTAGATGGTTGTTGCACTGGAGAATGCAATGGCCATCTGCCATCTCTGCCACGGAGGTGCGAGACTCTCCACATACCCAACTCTTGAAGCCTGCGGAAAGAAACAGAGGTAAGTAAACTTTTTTTAACACTTTCCACTTACCTCAGCTACTCACCTCACCACATCTGCACCCATCACTTACCTTCACAGTGCACCTTTGCACCCCTCCGACCCCCGAAGACCCACTGCTCGCCTTGGTGACCCTGGCAGAGTTTGGAGCCTTTGGGAAGCCCGCATACGTGTGGGCAAAATGGGGATAATCCTCTTATCTGCCTGTTAACTACATGTTAACAGGCAGATAAGTGACACTAATCCCCTTCCCATCTCCAAGGAGACAGGACCCAGCGCGGGTCTGTACCTGCCTCTTGGCAAGATGTGCCCAACCCGCCCCCAAATTCTGCCATTTTCCCGGCAGTCCCGCCTCCATACCCACCTCCCCAGGACTAGCAAGATTGCGGCAATAGTGCTTTGCATGACTTCAGAATATCCTAAGCATTTAACAGCTGAATAAATACTTTTGAAGTGTAGTTGTTGTGGTGATGCAGGGAAACATTATTAGAACAGTAAAGCATTCTGCAAATATATCAGTAAAAAGAGCTTTGTTAAATGTGAGGTGGGACCCCTGAGAGGATAGGATGGTCAGTTAAAGGATAAGTGTAAACTGGCTGGGTAACAGATACTTTGCTTCAGTGAAGGATACTGGGGAGGAGTTTAAAATCAAGGTGAGAGGTATTATAATAGATAAAAGGAATGTATTAGAGGAGTTATTTTAGCTATAGGAGGATAAAAGGACCTGATTGGATACATCTAAGGACCCTGAGGTAAATGGGGGAAGAAATAACGGAGACCCTAAAAATTATGCGAATAGTTTTAACCACAGAAAACGGGTGGGTTGGGGTCGGGTGGGATGGTAAAATTTTTTAGATCTCAAACTCAACCCAACCCACCTCCCACTAGCCTAATTCCAGTTTTAACGGAGGCGGGACAGAGGGGGCGGGTGCCCAACCCGCTCCCAGGAGGCGTGGTGTCTATTTAAATGTTATAATGAGGCTGCAGCCTCATATTTAACCTATCTTCCAGGTTTAGCCCTGGCCAGCCGGGTTTCCCGGGCCTCGGGAAACCTGGAAGCTAAAGGGAGGCGAGGATTGTTTTGTGGTAAAGTGCCTTTACAGTGATGCTTGTGGGCTAAGAGAAGCCCACAAATGTGCAGCGCTAGGCCTCTCCCCTTTAATCAGGCTTGTAATACCGCAGCGCTACATGCCGACGCGCGTGGTGCTGTTACACGTAGCGCCATGAAATTCACTGGTATTCAGTGGTAGCGCCTCCTGCTTGGGGCACTACCACTGAATTTACGGCACGGGGGCGTTAACTTTTTCGGGGCGCTAAAAGTAGCGCTCCAAAGGGGGCGCCACCGTTTTTTCCCCCTTAGAATCTAAAAGTTGAGATGTAATCTATATGTAACCTTCATAAGATCAAAGCTGGAGTACAATTACAGTTTTGGGCTCCACACTATTAAATTCGATTTATTAGGACACTGCTTGGTATGAGGAAATACAAAGAAAGGTTTGGAAAAATTGGAACTAATTTCATTCGAGCAGAGGTGGTAATGTGGTAATTTGATAGAGGTGTTTAAAAATATGACGGGATGGGATAGAATGATAGAAACAGACTGCTTCCAGTGGTTGAGGGATCAAAGAATATGAAATAATTTAAATGTAAGAGATTTAGGACAGCAAGCAAGAGAAACATTTTTCCACAAAGGAGTGATGGAGTGTGAGGCTGTAGAATGCCCGACCAGAGTGAATGATTATAGTAGAGACCATGTGACCATTTAAAAATACACGTCAATAGGTGGTTGAAGGAAAGGGATATAGGAACCGAGCAGATACATGGGATTAAGTCTGCTGCCCATGTGGAGGATAAACACCAACGTTGACTGGTTGGGCTGAACGGGCTGTTGTCATTTCAATGTAGTTCTATGATGACTATTCAATATTAGAATGATCAATGGGAGAATAATTTTTGTGATTCCGCTACCACTGTAGGTTACTTTTCGTGTTTCGGTCAAATCAGGACATGCATATTCCAAGAAATGATAAAGATTATCGTTCCTTAACACAGAAAATCAGATTGAGCTGATGTTGAATTAATACTGCAACAGCAGACTGCGAGCAATTTGTGACATTTTTTAACAAGCTGGTCCAGTGCCAGCCTACAGTGAGGTCTGGATAGTTGCTAACCAAGATAACGTCAAGTCCCTTTGACAAATATTCCCTCTGGGCATTGTATACTGCAGTTAAAGAATAAGAATTCAGTTGAAAGTGCTTCAGCCTTCATCAGCGGAATGCAGCAGTGAATGGCAATGATTGTTCATGTAGATGACATTCTGCAGGACCTGTAAAGTCTGTGGGTTGTATAGCGAAGTAATACACAGACTACAAGAGTAACTTAAACAGGACTTTACTATTCGAAGGTCAGGGCGAATCTGCCCAATAAATTCTGCCACAGCACTTATATACCGGTGTGGTCACCGTCGGTATTACAGTATACAGCAGCCAGGATAAAGTAGTGCCACACCTAAAATAGTTCTCTTAAAGGTGGACGGTTACATACAATAGTTCTCTTAAAGGTAGAACAGTTACATACACTACAATCCTCCCTTTTTAGCTTACAACATACTTATTCCCCATTAAACATAACCTCCTAACATATATCCAACTTTATGTTAAAACAGTTCACAGATGTAATCTCTGCGGAAACAGTTCACAGATTCAGTCTCTGCGGGAAACAGTTCATAGATTTAGTCTCTGCGGGAAACAGTTCACAGATTCAATCTCGGTGGATGCGCCTTCCGTGATTCTTGACTCAGTCCTGACAACGCCTCAGTGGTGCAGCAGTTCCCCATGGTGTAGTCGGTTCACGTTGCTGGAGTGACTCATCCAATAGTCCTTCCCTGGACTTAACAGCTTGAACTTCCGTCCTTCTGAACCAGCATTGTTGGCTTGTAAAACTTGAGTACCTTGGGAAGTTTTCTACTTCCAAACTGATTTGGCTCCGTTCGCAGGGACCCCGTGCGTGATCTAATAGTGATGATGATGGTCCAGATGATCATCATCTTCTGCTTCGTCTTTTCCTTTTCTGTGGTTCAGATGGTTATCATCTTCTGCTTCGTCTTTTCCTTTTCTGCTTCTTGGAGACTCTCGGGGCTCCATTGTCAGCTGCCAGCTGCCTGCACAGTTCCTCCCGTAGTAGCGCCACCATCTCCCAATGTTCCTTAGACTTTTTGTGATTCATCAAGGTTTCTGCACTTTGGGAGTTTTCATCACAAGCTGGGCAGAACAGGTCCTCGTAATATTCGGTGTCGCTCAACAGGTCATGGTAATATTCGGTGTCGTCCTGAGCTAAGCCAGTGGGAGGGTCTTCTATTTCCTCCTTGCCCAGCTGAACGTTAGCCGACTTTTGTTCTAAATCCCGACATCTGTCCTGAAGAGACTTCATCATGCGTTCAGCTTCATCCCGCTTTTTCTGGGCTTCCTGCAAGTCTTTTACTAATGACCTCATTTGTGATTTCAATACTTCAACTTCATTCGGAGATTGATTGATCGGACCATTCAATCCCTCTACTGAAGTAGCTGTTTCAGCATTCTGTTGTTCTGCATTGACGTGAGGCAGCGTACTTTCGGCATCCAAGAGCGGCTCTGCTGCAGTCTTCTCAGTCTGTGTTGCCACCTCAGCTATTTCAATAACCTTTGAGAGTTCCGAACCCCTTTTCTTTGAAGATTGAGGCTCGTGTTCAAGTTTTTCCCATTTCAGGGTCTTGTCCCTCAGCATATGAAGAAGTTGGCTGACTGTTAACTCTTCTGCCATCATCCGTTTCCCATTAGCTGCAGGGCTGTTTATAAACTTGCCCTGGGGCTCCTTTGCTGTTTCTACTTTGCCATCATCCGCAGCCTCCACCATTCGAATTTCCACAAATGAATCGTCCGGTGATGCTGCACCCAACTTCAGTAGGAGCTCGGAAGTCATGTCGACCAAATCAGCCTTTTCTGCCTGCAACCTGCTAACAAGCGCCTTCAGTTGCTGCACATCTTGTTCCACCAGATTAGAGCACGCACCTTCAGAAACCGAATCAGCTTTGATTCGTTTGGCCTCCTCTCGCAGACGGTTTGTGTGCTCCTGCTCCCTTTTCTCCCTCAGCTGCTTCTGTTGTCTTTCCAGATTCTCCCATTCGGTGTCATAGAACTTTTTCATTGCTTTCATCTCTTGTTCGAGACGGCAACTCAATTGCTCTAATTGCTGTCGTAATTTGAAATAAGTTTGAGTTCGAGCTCGGTGTTCCTCAGTAATGTATATGTCTGTAAACTGAACAGACTCAGAATTCTCTGTCAAACTATGTTGTTGTTGTTCAGTGGAGTTCTGTTCTGAAACTTTGTTCTCCTCTGGAGCATAAGCCTTTATGCACGCCTTCGTTTTTCCAACCTTAGTCAGCAAGTCCATTTTAGCCTTGTCTTTCATACTTGGGCTCGACTTATCGTCATCCGTTTCAGAGTCTGAGCTGATTGTCCGCACCGAGTCCTCACTGGTTATTGCTTTTAGGTAGTGCCATTCCATGTCTATTTTCTTGATCCACTCCCGTCCTAGAAGTGGTGGTCCTCCCTCAGGTAGTACATATAAGTCCATTCCTGGGTGTTCTTTGCCCCTGTCTCTCACCTTGACTCTTATCTTTCCCATGGGGTATACTTTATGCCCCATGTATGTCTGCAATACGAACTTGGTATCTCTCAAGGGTATATGTGAGAATAGCCAGTTGTAATCCCTTTGATTTATGACTGATAGGGCTGATCCAGTGTCCAACTCCATTTTTACTTGGACTCCGGCTATTTTTAGCATGACCCAGATAGTTTGTAGGTCAGCTTTCTTACTCACATTGTGAATTCTCAGACTACCCAGTTCCTGGCCGTTTGGGTCTGAATCCGAATTCTGTTCGTCTGAACTCTTCTCAGCCACCTTGTGTACTTTGTTGTACTTTCCCTGTGATGGCTTTTTTTGGTTGTTGGTCTTCTTTCCTGACCGGCATACTTTAGCTATGTGACCCAGTTTGCCACATTTTCTACATTCCAGGTTTTTAAACCAGCTTTGGTTCTGGTCGTGTGTTGTCTTCCCACAACGATAACATTTCGTTGTACCCGAAGTAATTTGATCCACACTGAGTACCGCTGCCTTTAGCTGCATTTCCGCAGTTCCTTTCGCTGCGGCTTCGTGCGATGCTGCAATAAGGACAGCCCTCTCAAGTGTAAGGTCGTTCTCTTCGAGTAGTCGCTTTTGCGTTCCTTCCTTCGACAGCCCGCACACGAACTTGTCTCGCAATGCCTCTGTCAGATTTCCTCCAAACTGGCAGTATTTCGCTAGTCTACGCAGTTCGACCAAATATTCCGCGTTGCTTTCCTCTTTCCGTTGCGTTCTCGCATAAAATTTGAATCGTTCCGCCAACATCAGCGGTGTGGGGTTCAAGTGATCCTTCAGAACAGCAACAATATTATCGAAAGTCTGATCCGCCGGTTTAGCTGGTGATAGAAGATGCTTCAATAACCCGTATGTCTTCGCGCCCATCGAGTTTAGCAAGGTTATAGCTTTATCATCATCTTCTATTTTATTGGCCTCACAATATATCTCGATACGTTCTACGTACGTGGCCCAATCTTCCACCTCGGCATCGAAGTTGTTGATGTTACCATGCTTAGGCATCTTCACTATCCCTCACTATCTTTCTGCGAAACAACAGGATTTCTCTTTAACTTTTTAACTTTTTCTTTTTTTTTCCCCAAAAATGGCGGTTTCCCGCGCTTGTCTTCTTCCCCGCCTACTGGCAAAATGGCGGTTTCCCGCGCTTGTCTTCTTCCCCCCTACTGGCAAAATGGCGGTTTCCCGCTCCTGACTTCTTCCTCTGGTGGGAGGGGTAAGCTTTGCCCTCGGGCGACGACCGCTGGTTTACGGGGTTTGTAGCCTGTGCGCCGGCTTCAGTTTATTCTGAAGCGCGCGCTAGAAAAGCCGATCGCGTTCCTTGTTCCCCCCCCCTTCTTCTTTTCGGCAGGGGCAACCGGCGCTGGGGACAACCAGTTGGCGTCGGACAGATCCAGCTCCTGGTCCTTCACGGCAGCTGCTGCAAGCCGCTGGCCGGAACCTCGCTCGGTCTCTCTCTCGGGCTCTGTCTCTCCCACTCGCGCGGCTCTCCCTCAGCGGCTTTAAACGCCTCTCCCAGACCTCCCGCAGTCCGGTCCTTTCCTCCCCGGCTGCGGCTGATTCTTCGTGGGTTATTTATTTATTTATTTATTTATTGCCTCCGCGCCTTATGATCCCGGTCGCAGCGCCTCGCGGCCTCGGTAGGTGCCCGGCCTTTTTCGCTCCAATCGCGCCTCCCAGCCCTCTCGCAGCCCGGTGCTTTCCTCCCCGGCTGCGGCTGAGTTCTCCGTGGCTTATTTATTTTTATATCTTCCCGCGCCTTACGATCCCGGTCGCAGCGCCTCGTGGTCACGGTATTTGTCCGGCCTTTTTCGCCGTCGCGGTCTAGTCGTCTCGCGACGCTCCCCAGCCCGCTTGTACCGCGGCTTCTGCTCCACGCTGCCCCAGTCTCAGCGCCTCTGGGCCCGACTTCTGTCCGGCTCCTTTCCCCCTCGACCGTGGTCGAGTGCACCGCCCTTATCCTCCGTTTATTTGTTTCTATTTTCCCTTTACTCACAGTCACCGTGGCCGACTTGCTTCTCGTGTTGATCGGCTCACTCACCACCGTGGCAGAAGGGACAATCCGTGCCTGTTGCTGATGGAAGACTTTGTGTTTGAAATCTTCCTCCTTTCTTGGTCTGCAGACTCGAGTTTGCTCTCAGCAAAACGACGAGGGCGGGTGCCTCTTCTCGACGCTCGTTTACTTCTTCAGAAGTATTGTTGCCGCAGGGTAAGATCGAACTCGTCGCCACTGTAAAGTCTGTGGGTTGTATAGCGAAGTAATACACAGACTACAAGAGTAACTTAAACAGGACTTTACTATTCGAAGTCAGGGCGAATCTGCCCAATAAATTCTGCCACAGCAGTTATATACCGGTGTGGTCACCGTCGGTATTACAGTATACAGCAGCCAGGATAAAGTAGTGCCACACCTAAAATAGTTCTCTTAAAGGTGGACGGTTACATACAATAGTTCTCTTAAAGGTAGAACAGTTACATACACTACAGGACCAAGCACCACTCGTCTGCTTATGGAAATGAGGTTCAATTTTGGTATGTTTGGCACATAAGAACAGAGGAGCACACGGAGGCCACTCAGACCCTCGAGCCTGTTCTGCCATCGGGACTTCAGCACAAAAAATTAGGCAGACACTCCAGTGCGGTACTGAGGGAGTGCTGCTCTGTCGGAGGTGCCGTCTTTCAGATGAGACGTTAAACCGAGGCCCCATCTGCTCTCTCTCAGGTGGACGTAAAAGATCTCATGGCACTATTTCGAAAAAGAGCAGGGGAGTTATCCCCGGTGTCCTGGCCAATAGTTAACCTACAATCAACAGAACAAAAACTGATTATCTGGTCATTATCACATTGCTGTTTGTGGGAGCTTGCTGTGTGCAAATTGGCTGCCGGGTTTCCTACATTGCAACAGTGACTACACTTCAAAACTACTTCATTGGCTGTAAAGCGCTTTGAGACGCCCAGTGGTCATGAAAGGCGCTATATAAATGCAAGTCTTTCTTGTTTTTCCTTTTTTCTGTTCGATCACGACTGATCTGTACCTCAACGCTATTTACCTGCCTTTGCTGCATATCGCTGATACCCTTAGCTAACAAAAATCTATCTATCCCTGTCTTGACTATTTCATTGATCTAGCATCCACAGACTTTTTTTTATGGGGGGGTTGGGACGAGGGGTGGGGAGAGTTCCAGATTTCCACTACCCTTTATGTGGAAAAAGTGCTTCCTGATTTCATTCCTGAATGTCCTAGCTCCGATTTTAAGATGATGCCCCTTTATCCTGGATTCGCCCAGCAGAGGAAATAGTATATTTGTATCTATACCCTATTGAATCACTTTATTATTTTAAAGACCTCAATTGTACTCAAGAGAATACAAACCGCGCTTATGCAACGTGTCCTCATATTTTAACACTATAAGCCTTGGTTTTGTTCTGGTGAATCTGTGCTTTTTGGGTGTGGCTTTGTCAAGTTTCATTCATGTATGGAAGCAATAGTTGCTATTATAAAACCAAAGCACAGACACACTCATAGAGAGATGATCAATGACACTGCCTTAGTGCAGAGAGTCATTTAGGCTTCACTAAAGATCTACTTCCATGATAGTCTTGGCAATGTTGAATTTAATACAATCAATCTATCCTTGTTGCAAGACCTTTTAGATTTATTTTAACGTTCAATGAATGGGGCTTCGGCTGTGTTTATCCAGATAATTATAATTGAGCCACGTCATTATACTGGGAACTTGATCAACCTAACATTGTGGAAATTGGAGTCATAGCTATGGGAACAGCTCTGTACTTCAGGAAGATAGAAGCTGAGGCTTTTAGCAATAGAAGAAAATATAGATTACTTAATTTGGAAAACTGGATAGTGTACAGGAAATGTATGTATATTTTAACCATACTAGTAAGAAAATATATAAATATGCATACAATAGCAAAATACTGCAGATGCTGGACATCTGAAATAACAACAGGAGATGCTGCAAACACTCAGCAGGCCAGGCAGCATCCGTGGAGAGAGAAACAGAGTTAACGTTTCAGGTCTGTGACTCTTTCCAGTTCTGAGTGTTTGCAGCATTTTCTGTTGTTATTTTATATAAATACGCATGTTGTTTTATGCATCCATTACTAGTTTTGCCAGCATGTAAATGCTTGACATATCTGCTCTTATATTCTAAGTGCCGGGCAACCTTGTTATCTCTTAGAACACATTTCTCAACTATTCAAGTGCAAAATAACAAATATTTTTTTGCAGTTAAGTTTGCAATTATATTTTATTATGATTTCTTTAGTGTAACATTATTCACATTATGGCGGGTGAGGTGTCTGATTATTTCCCTGATAAACAATGGGCTGGATTTTGCGGTCAGTGGCGAACGAACAGCGCCAGCTGTTCCTTGCAGTTACACTTGCCCAGAGACTTTCTGTGGGATTTTGCACTGCAGTTTACTGTAAATTACAGAGCCAAAAAGCACAGCGCCCTCTACAGGGCATCTGGGACCTGTGTGAACAGGAAAAGCAACTGTATCTCCTTAGCCAATCAGATTGAAGAATCATTATTGCGCAGCGCAGAGTGAGAACCAGGAAGTTACAATATTTAATTCAATGTCAAATCAGGTACATATCAAAGTTTGCAGATGATACAAAGATGGGAGGGAAAGTAGTGAGTGAGGAGGACATAAAAAACCTGCAAAGGTACATAGACAGGCTAAGTAAGTGGGCAGAGATTTGGCAGATGGAATACAATACCGGAAAGTGTGAGGTTATGCACTTTGGCAGGAAAAATCATAGAGCAAGTTATTATCTTAATGGCAAGAAATTGGAAAGTACTGTAGTAAAAAAGGGATCTGGGGGTCCTGGTGCACGGAACTCAAAAAGTTAGTATGCAGGTGCAGCAAGTGATCAAGAAGGCCAATGGAATGTTGGCTATTATTGCTAGGGGGATAGAATATAAAAACAGGGAGGTATTGCTGCAGTTGTACAAGGCATTGGTGAGACTGCACCTGGAATACTGCATACAGTTTTGGTGTCCATACTTAAGAAAAGACATACTTGCACTCGAGTCAGTACAAAGAAGGTTCACTCGGTTAATTCCGGGGATGAGGGGGTGGACATATGATGAGAGGTTGAGTAGATTGGGACTCTACTCATTGGAGTTCAGAAGAATGAGAGGCGATCTTATTGAAACATATAAGATTGTGAAGGGGCTTGATCGGGTGGATGCGGTGAGGATGTTCCCAATGATGGGTGAAACTAGAACTAGGGGGCATAATCTTAGAATAAGCGGCTGCTCCTTCAAAACTGAGATGAGGAGAAACTTCTTCACTCAGAGGGTGGTAGGTTTGTGGAATTTGCTGCCCCAGAAAGCTGTGGAGGCTACATCATTAAATACATTTAAAACAGAAATAGATAGTTTCCTAGAAGTAAAGGGAATTAAGGGTTACGGGGAGCGGGCAGGAAATTGGACATGAGTCTAGGTTCGGAATGGTCGTGGCCCTGTGGGTAGTGGAGCGGGCCCAGGGGCCGTGTAGCCTGGTTCTGCTCCTACTTCTTGTGTTCTAATTCTGTTAGATTTCAGGAGATGGTTTTATTCCTGTTCCTGGCTGGGGTGGAGATCGCCTTTACAGAAGGTAAGTACTGTAGAAAATATAGGGACAGAGTGTTCTCCTGGACGAGTTTCGATCGCCTAGATGGGTCGGAGAGGAATTTCCCAGATTTTTTCTCCCAAATTGGCCATTGGGTTTTTTTATCTGGTTTTTCGCCTCTCCCGGGAGATCACATGGGTTCGGGTGGGATGGAGAGGGGTAGAAGATTAGAGGTTAGGATCAGATCAGCCATGATCTTATTGAATGGCGGAGCAGGCTCGAGGGGCCGATTGGCCTACTCCTGCTCCTATTTCTTATGTTCTTAAAGCAAAATAAAGAGAGCAAAAGAAAGATGAGATTAAGAGAGAGAGATACAAGGGGCGGAACGAAAAAATCTTTAAAAAATTATTTACATTTTTAAATGTTCTTATCCATCTACTGCTTAAACTCTCACCCTGCCTTTGTCACTGCCAGGTTAGAGTATTCCATTGCCCATGTGACTTGCCTTTCACCCTCCACCTGCATAAGCCTCAGCTTTCCCAAAACTCTGCTGACTGTATCCTCTTTCACCCCAAGTGCCACTCAACCATCACCCCTGCCCTTACTGACCTACTACATTGGCTCACAATCACCCAATGCCTCAGATTTAAAATTCTCATCCTCATGTTTAAATCCCTTCATGCCCCTCCCTCCTTATCTATGTGACCTCCTCCAGCCCTACAAGACACAAAGGAAGAGTTCATTCCATTTGTTGTTCAACACAGAAACTGCCCAGTCAGTGCTGAAGCCATCATGAGCTATCATTTGGCCCAGAAATTCGGGTCGGGGGCTTCCCGCCGGTGCAAGCCTCCAACCTGCACTTACCTTGCGCGCCAGCCATTGAGCTGTGGGCCCGCGTGGGATTCCGATCCTGGGCCTCCTCCAACTACCGGCGCGCGGTGCTTGCGTATCCCAGGGGCGCAGTTAGTTCGATGCGTCCCCTGGGATCACGTGGGCCATGGAGAGCCAATGGTAGCAGGGAATGCTTCATTCATAAGTTTGACAGGAAGAGCTATCAAACCTATAAATACTATAAGCCCCAAAACATCACTAAAACTTCAAATACATTTTTTTAAATCACATTTTTAAAATAACTATAAATTACATAAAATAATTACTTTAAACAATAATTTAAATTTTTGAAAAAATGAATTACCTTTTCTAATGGGGCTAAAAATAAACTTACCTTTCTTTAAAGTATTTAAAAATAATAAACCTGTGGAAAAAATGATTTAATTTTAATTAATTCACCACTTACCTTGTTAAAAGCAGGCCTTGCACCAGCTTTTTATATGTGTAACTCCTGGAGACTGACCCTCCCGGGAAAAAGCTGGAAAAAAAATGTAAGTTCAATGTGCACGCGCTGCCTCTCCGGCTCACGCATTCCACCTCTGAACCCCTTCTTTCAGGGGAACAGAAGTGCCGGTTTCCCACGCATGCGCAGTGCATGCACGAAACCGGCACTTTCATTGGGCCGACGCGTGAGTACCCCGTGCGTACTCACCCGTTGGGACCCGGACACTTGTGTGCATATCGCACATGTATTATCGCCCAGTGTAATGATCAATAACATGTCATTCTATAGTGGACACTAGGTGGAGCCGTAGAGCTGTGTAGAGCTGTATATAGCTGTATGTATATAAGACTACACTACCCAGCTGTATGTATATTAAGACTACATTACCCATGAGGCACTAGGCTACCCACAAGGCAGCAGTCAAGATTGATGCCTCTATAGATACTGTACCAATCCACATGTGCTCAATAAAGTAGCTAGCAAAAGCAATCTGTGTTCATAATAAGAATGTCTATTTATTAATGAACATAAGATGGTACCAGGATGGTGAAGATCTGCTGAAAATTGTGAAAAGCGACATGGAGAATTTGAAGCCACCAGAGCGTTTGAAACTCACAGGAAATATCGACTACAATTGGCAGACTTTTAAACAACAATTCGAACTCTACATTGCAGCCATCGGATTCGGTACGAAGCCAGATGCAAGAAAGATAGCGCTCCTGCTTACAGTTGCAGGCCCACAGGCGATAGAGGTATTTAATACATTTGTATTTAATCCAGAGGAGAACAGAGAAAAATTAGAAGATGTGCTAAAAAAATTTGATGCACATTGCTCTCCCAAAAAGAATGAGACCTATGAAAGATACATGTTCTGTTCAAGGACACAGCAGCAAAATGAGACTTTTGATAGCTTTATAACTGATCTGAAACTGAAAGCACAGACATGTAATTTCTCTGAGCTGAAATCATCCATGATTCGTGACCAGATTGTGTTTGGTATTCATGATAAAAAAGTCAGGGAACGTCTGTTGAGAGAAACTGAACTAAATTTGGAAAATGCAGTGAAAATATGCCAAGCCTGCGAGCTAGCTTGAAAGCACGCGAAGACTTTCAGTGAAATCAATAATGATGCGATTGTAATGAGTGATAATGTTGCTGTCGGTGCTGTGTCCTACAAGGGGAAAAAACGTGGGCAGAACAGAAATGAAAAGCAATCGGAGGATGAAATTTTTAATTGTAAACGCTGTGGTTACAAACACCAGTTAAGACAATGCCCAGCGTTTGGAAAAATGTGCACAAAGTGTAATGGAAAGAATCACTTTCCCAAACAATGCTTTTCAAAAGTAAAAACTAAGAAAGGGCAACGAGTTAATGTAATTGTGGACACTGATTTAAGTGAGACATTTTTTGTAGGAATGGTGTCATGTGACAATATCAAAAAGGATACAGAAAATGTGCAGCCCTCAGAAATGGACAATGCTGAACATAAAGTTAATGCAGTAAAAGAGGACAAATGGATGATCCCACTGCAGGTAAATGGAGCATTAGTTACCTTGAAACTAGACACTGGGGCAAAAGCAAACTTAATCAGTATGAGTGACATTAACAATATGAAAGAAAAGCCCAAAATACAGAAAAAGTCAGTACTACTGAGGGACTATAATGGACAGAAAATAGATAGCTTAGGTGTATGCAGGCTTAAAGCGACAGTCAAAGACAAAGTGCATCATCTCATGTTTTCTGTTGTGGCTGAAGGACTTGATTCACTACTAGGTGACAAAGCTTGTGAGGACTTAGAACTGGTCAAGAGAGTCTACCGTATAAACTGTGCCATAAGCAGACCAGATGACTCGATGGATTCTGTAGTGAGTAATTTCCAGGATGTGTTCAAAGGATTTGGAGTTCTACCATTCACTTACAAGATCCAGCTAAAGAAGGATGCTCAGCCAGAGGTACATGCTCCACGGAGAGTTCCAGCACCCCTGCGTGACCGGCTCAAGAAAGAGCTAGACAGAATGACCACACTAGGAGTCATCAGGGAAGTCGAAGAGCCAACAGACTGGGTTAACTCCATGGTATGTGTAAAGAAAAAGAACAATGATCTAAGAATATGCATGGATCCAAAGGACTTAAATGCAAACATAAAACGTGAACACTACCAGATTCCCAAGCGAGAGGAAATCATCAGTGAAATGTCAGGTGCCAGATACTTTACAAAGCTCGATGCCTCACAAGGATTTTGGCGACTAAAACTGGATGAAGAGAGCACCAAATACTGTACCTTCAACACACCATTTGGCAGGTATTGTTTCCTCAGAATGCCTTTCGGGATAATATCTGCATCTGAAATCTTTCATAGAGTGATGGAACACATAATTGAAGGTCTGGAAGGAGTTCGGGTCTATGTTGATGACATCATCATCTGGGGCTCCACACTGAAAGAACACAATGAGAGATTGACTAAAGTGCTACAAAGCATGCACCGGAATGGACTGAAGCTCAACAAAGCCAAGTGTCAGTTTGGCATCCAGGAAGTCACTTTCCTAGGAGATATTCTATCTGGTAAAGGAATAGAGCCAGATATGGAAAAAGTAAACGCCATACTCAAAATGCCCCGACCCAATGATAAAAAAGGAGTGCTACGCATCATGGGGATAATAAACTTAATTGGAAAGTTTATTCCTAAATTGTCAGCCAAGACAACCTGTCTGCGAGACCTGCTACATTAAACAAATGAGTTCGCATGGACAGAAAGACATGAACAAGAGTGGATGAATCTCAAAACAGTGCTGACAACCACACCTGTACTCACCTTCTTTGACCCAACAAAGAGAATCAAAGTGTCAACGGATGCATCAAAGGATGGCCGAGGCGCGCCGGTCTTGCTACAAGCAGAGGGTGAAGATTGGAAGCCTGTTGCCTATGCCTCCAGGTCTATGACTGATACTGAGTGTCGATACGCCCAGATTGAAAAGGAATGTCTAGGCTTGGTAGTTGGACTAGAAACGTTTCATGGCTACATATATGGACTTCCCACCTTCACAGTTGAGACAGACCACAGCCCTCTGGTTGCCATCATAAAAAAAAACCTGAATGAGATGTCTCCAAGGATTCAACGACTCATGATGAAGCTGCAAAGATATGACTTTGAACTGATCTACACACCAGGCAAATACATAGTGTTAGCAGATGCACTATCTCGAGCACCCACAATGAATCATGTGAGCTCTACTGAAGAAGACGTGGATGTTCATGTGAGTATGGTCACTGCTGCGCTGCCCGTGTCAGACTCAAAATCAAAGCAAATAGCAGAAGAAACAGTAAAAGATACAGTATTACAAACAGTAATAGAGAACATTCATCATGGTTGGCCAAAAGGTTCCTGTCCAAAATATTTTCACATAAGGTCAGAATTGAGTGTCGCAAGTGGACTATTACTAAAACAGAACAGAATAGTCATTCCACAGGCTCTACGTCAAGACATGCTCAAAAGGATTCATGAGGGACACCTCGGAATTGAAAAATGCAAAAGGAGAGCAAGAGACACTGTTTATTGGCCTGGCATAAATAAGGACACTGAGAACATGATAGGCAAATGTGAGACATGTCAGAAACACCAAAACAAACAAGCAAAGGAACCAATGATAGTAGCTGACATATCAACAGCACCATGACAAAAGATTGGTATGGACCTTTTTCATTTAAATGGTAAAGACTATCTAATAGTGATTGACTACTATTCTAACTATCCTGAGATGGCGCTGCTCTCAAGCACCACAGCAAGCAGTGTCACAATGCATGTGAAATCCATCTTCGCCAGACATGGAATTCCCAGGATTGCCGTTAGCGACAATGGTCCGTGCTTCAACTGTAAGGAGTGGCAACAGTTTGCAGCACATTATGACTTTCAGCACATCACATCCAGTCCTTTGTATGCTCAGTCAAATGGTAAGGCAGAGAAAGGTGTTCAAGTTCTCAAGCAGCTACTGAAGAAAGCGACAGAAAGCAAGTCTGATCCTTATCTCGCCCTGCTGAGCTACCGAGCCTCACCTTTAGACTGTGGTTCTTCACCTGCTGAACTACTAATGGGTCGCAAGTTGCGCACCACGCTACCCTGCTGTGCAAAAGAACAGCAAAGTGAGGAACTGAGACAGAGACTTCAACTGTTAAAGCTGAAACAGAAATCATACTATGACAAGTCATCCAAAACTCTAAAACCATTGAGAAGGGATGATGTTGTCAGGATTGAGGATCCAGATGCATGGAACAGGAAAGCTACAGTTCTTGAGGAAATAGGACCAAGGTCATACACTGTTAGAACTGAGGAAGGACAGATTCTCAGGAAGAACCGCCGTTCCCTCCTAAAAACACAAGAGACTATTCAAGACCAGATTGATGACAATGCCACAACTGCATCTTGTCATTCACCGCCAGAAGAATCTCATGAAGACACATCAGACTTACCCATGTTGAGAAGATCCACACATGAAGTAAAAAAGCCTGATAGACGTAATCTTTGAGTACAATGTAAAGCTTTGAAAATGTGTTGACTGTTTTGAAAATGTTTATGTTTATAGAGCACTAACAAAAGTGTTACTGATATTATCTTTATTGTTTTCTTGAAAGTTGATTGATATTGATTTTGTTAAACCTCAAAGAAAGGGGGATGTAATGATCAATAACATGTCATTCTATAGTGGACACTAGGTGGAGCCGTAGAGCTGTGTAGAGCTGTATATAGCTGTATGTATATAAGACTACACTACCCAGCTGTATGTATATTAAGACTACATTACCCATGAGGCACTAGGCTACCCACAAGGCAGCAGTCAAGATGGATGCCTCTACAGATACTGTACCTAGTCCACATGTGCTCAATAAAGTAGCTAGCAAAAGCTAGCTGTGTTCATAATAAGAATGTCTATTTATTAATGAACATAAGACCCAGGGCCTGCGGGAAGGAGGGAGGAGGACAGTAGGAGTATGTTTGTGTGTGTGTGCTAGGCCGATGTAGCAGAGCCTGGTCTCCAATCGTTTTGGGTCCCCTTGCCATTGGACCAAGACCTTGCTCTGTCAAGCCCGTGTGGTAGCTGGTGGGCAATGGCCACCCCACGTTAAAAGAATTCATGTACAGGCATCTTCCACCCTTTAAAAGGAAGTTCGGGACCTGGAACGTCAGGACCCTCATGGACAACCCCAAGAGAGAGGGAGTATTAAACATACATCTTTGATACACTGCTGCTGTGCCTCCCTGAGAGACTGGACAGAAGATCACCTGCTGCTCCATCAACCACTACCTCCCAAACAAAATTCCTTTTTTACAAAAGACACATACCCTGCCCAGGAACTGAGACTGTGGCATGCATGAGCAATGCATTAGTAGAATTGTCTGCATTTTCTTGGTGCATACTGCACTTTTTATCCTTACTATGTTTTTCCCTTTTTGTTTACAGCCATAAACCCATCACTTTACAGCTTAAATGCAAATTTCATACACAACCCAAGATTGCTTTTCTCATATAATCATGTCTGATCCTGTTTACTGCTGCTAGTAACATACTCTTTGCAATGTAAAGTGATGTCCTGCAGTCAGGAGCAGAACAACATATCATGCTGACAATTGCATTTTTATAAAGAACGTGTACTTCAACTTCACTGTAAGGCTCTCAGTTATTTTGTCATTACTGTTACAAAGCTCTTGGATTTTAGCTCATGACTATTCAGGTTACAAGCTTATATTGTGCTATAGAACACATCTTATTAAAGAGTGTAAAAAGCTAAGCTTCAGAAAACCCATGAATTAAGAGTGGAATGTACTGAATGCTTCATGCAATTGCATTTGGATTCTCCCTTTTCATGTCAGCTGTGACTCACTGGGTAGCACACTCGCCCCTGAGTCAGAAGGTTGTGGATTCAAGTCCCATTCCATGGACTTGAGTACATAAAGCTAGGCTGACACGCCAGTGGAGCGCTGCACCGCCAGAGGTGCCGTCTTTCAGATGAGACGTTAAACCGAGGCCCTGTCTGCTCTCTCAGGTGGATGTAAAAGATCCCGTGACACTATTTCGAAGAAGAGCAGGGGAGTTATCCCCAGTGTCCTGGCCAACCAACATAACAAAAAAAAAACAGATTATCTGGTCATTATCACATTGCTGTTTGTGAGAGCTTGCTGTGCGCAAATTGGCTGCCGTGTTTCCCACATTACAACAGTGACTGCACTTCAAATGTACTTCATTGGCTGTAAAATGCTTTGAGATGTCTGGTGGTTGTGAAAGGTGCTATAGAAATGCAAGTCTTTTTTTTCTCAGTTTCCAGGAAGCTGCTTGCTGTCTGCTGTTTGCCCTCCACATATTTTTGTCCTTTTTTTGGCGAGCTGATTAGTTTTATAACATATTTGGACTCTTCTTGGTCGCAGGCAGCCCATCCTGAATGGTGGCTGCTAAGCATGTACTTGCTTCTCCGCTTCTGATTCTGTCTATCTCGGCCTCAGTTTTGTTCACAGCTACTTGGCACTCCTCTGGCTTATCCACTTACTAGCAGGCTGCTGGGCTACCTGGTCTTTCCTAATCCCCGAAAATACATGCTTTTCATGCCAACCTGCCCGCTCCCTCCCAGGCTTCAGCTACTTGCTCCCTCCCCACAAACCCCAAGGCTTGTCCATACCCAGGCCCTTAATGGAGCCGCCTGTTAGGCCGCAACCAACAAGGTAAGATTTTAGAATTTACTTAACTGAATGTGGAGCCTGGAAGAGCAGGAGAGCTCCTCCCTGGAATGATCAGTAACCTGTCATTCTGGAATGGTACACTAGGTGGTGCTGTACGTATATAAGAGTGGGCTACCCATGGTGCACCAGGCTACCCACAAGGCAGCAGTCAAGATGGAGGCCTCTACAGATACTGTACCTAGTCCACATGTGCTCAATAAAGTGTCTAGCAAAAGCTAGCTGTTCTTAATAAAAATGACTAGTTATTAATGATCATAACATGGTACCAGGATTGGTAAGATCTGCTGAATATTGTGCAACGCGACATGGAGAATTTGAAGCCACCAGAGCGTTTGAAACTCACAGGAAATGTCAACTACAATTGGCAGACTTTTAAACAACGAATCAAACTCTACATTGCTGCCATCGGGTACGGTATGAAGCCAGACGCAAGGAAAATAACGTTGCTGCTCACGGTTGCAGGCCCACAGGTGATAGAGGTATTTAATACATTTGTATTTAATCCAGAGGAGAACAGAGAAAAATTAGACGATGTGCTAAAGAAGTTTGATACACATTGTTCTCCCAAAAAGAATGAAACCTATGAGAGGTACATCTTCCGTTCTCGGACACAGCAGCAAAATGAGACTTTTGATAGCTTTTTGACTGATCTGAAACTGAAAGCACAGACATGTAATTTCTCTGAGCTGAAAGCATCCATGATTCATGACCAGATTGTGTTTGGTATTCATGATAAAAAAGTCAGGGAACGTCTGTTGAGAGAAACCGAACTAACATTAGAAATTGCTGTGAAAATATGCCAAGCTAGCGAGCTAGCTCAAAAGCATGCCAAGACTTTCAGTGAAATCAATGATGATGCGATTGCAGTAAGTGCTGTTGTCGGTGCTGTGTCCTACAAGGGGAAGAAACATGGGCAGAACAGAAGTGAAAAGCAATCGGAGGAAGGGATTTTTAATTGTAAACGCTATGGTTACAAACACCAGTTAAAACAAGGTCCAGCATTTGGAAAAATGTGCACAAAATGTCATGGAAAGAATCACTTTGCCAAACAATGCTTTTCAAAAGTGAAAACTAAGAAAGGGCAACGAGTTAATGTAATTGAGGACACTGATTTAAGTGAGTCTTGTTTTGTAGGAATGGTGCCATGTGACAATATCAAAAAGGATACAGAAAATGTGCAGCCCTCAGGAATTAACAATGCTGAACATAAAGTTAATGCAGTAAAAGAGGACAAATGGATGATCCCACTGCAGGTAAATGGAGCATTAGTTACATTGAAACTAGACACTGGGGCAAAAGCAAACTTAATCAGTATGAGTGACATTAACAATATGAAAGAAAAGCCCAAAATACAGAAAAAGTCAGTACTACTGAAGGACTATAATAGACAGAAAATAGATAGCTTAGGTGTATGCAGACTTAAAGTGACAGTCAAAGACAAAGTGCATCATCTCATGTTTTCTGTTGTGGCTGAAGGACTTGATTCACTACTGGGTGACAAAGCTTGTGAGGACTTAGAACTGGTCAAGAGAGTCTACCGTATAAACTGTGCCATAAGCAGACCAGATGAATCGGTGTATTCTGTAGTGAATAATTTCCAGGATGTGTTCAAAGGATTTGGAGTTCTACCATTCACTTAAAAGATCCAGCTAAAGGAGGATGCTCAGCCAGTGGTAAATGCTCCACAAAGAGTTCCAGCACCCCTGCGTGACTGGCTCAAGAATGAACTGGACAGAATGACCACACTAGGAGTCATCAGGAAAGTCAAAGAGCCAACAGACTAGGTTAACTCCATGGTATGTGTAAAGAAAAAGAACAATGATCTAAGAATATGCATGGATCCAAAGGACTTAAATGCAAACATAAAACGTGAACACTACCAGATTCCCAAGCGAGAAGAAATCACCAGTGAAATGTCAGGTGCCAGATACTTTACAAAGTTCGATGCCTCACAAGGATTTTGGCAACTAAAACTGGATGAAGAGAGCACCAAACACTGTACCTTCAACACACCATTTGGTAGGTATTGTTTCCTCAGAATGCTTTTCGGGATAATATCTGCATCTGAAATCTTTCATAGAGCGATGGAACACATAATTGAAGGTCTGGAAGGAGTTCGGGTCTATGTTGATGACATCATCATCTGGGGCTCCACATTGAAAGAACACAATGAGAGGCTGACTAAAGTGCTACAGAGCATATGCCGGAATGGACTGAAGCTCAACAAAGCCAAGTGTCAGTTTGGCGTCCAGGAAGTCACTTTCCTAGGAGATAATCTATCTGGTAAAGGAATAGAGCCAGATATGGAAAAAGTAAACGCCATACTCAAAATGCCCCGACCCACTGACAAAAAAGGAGTGCTACGCATCATGGGGATGATAAACTTCATTGGAAAGTTCATTCCTAACTTGTCAGCCAAGACAGCCTGTCTGTGAGACCTGCTACGTAAAACAAATGAGTTTGCATGGACAGAAAGACGTGAACAAGAGTGGATAAACCTTAAAACAGTGCTGACAACCACACCTGTACTCACCTTCTTTGACCCAACAAAAAGAATCAAAGTGTCAACGGATGCATCAAAAGATGGCCTAGGTTCGGTCTTGCTACAAGCAGAGGGTGAAGATTGGAAGCCTGTTGCCTATGCCTCCAGGTCTATGACTGATACTGAGTGTCGATACACCCAGATTGAAAAGGAATGTCTAGGCTTGGTAGTTGGACTGGATAAGTTTCATGGCTACATATATGGACTTCCCACCTTTACAGTTGAGACAGACCTCAGCCCACTGGTTGCCATCATAAAAAAGAACCTGAATGAGATGTCTCCAAGGATTCAACGACTCATGATGAAGCTGCAAAGATATGACTTTGAACTGATCTACACACCAGGCAAATACATAGTGTTAGCAGATGCACTATCCCGAGCACCCACAATGAGTCATGTGAGCTCTACTGAAGAAAACGTGGATGTTCATGTGAGTATGGTCACTGTTGCGCTGCCCGTGTCAGACACAAAATCAAAGCAAATAGCAGAAGAAACAGTAAAAGATACAGGCCTAGAAATTCAGTCGCGTTTGCGCCCACTTATTGGCTATAGAGTGGTTTGCGCCGGAAGTTTTTTAGCGCCCGAAATTCAGTTGGTCCCTAACATCAGCGTTAGCCGGTAGCGCTGCGCCGGCACCAATGATGTCATCGGTGTGCGCAGCGCCCCAGTTCCAATGCTATTCCGTGCCGATGGCCAAATCCAGTTGCGGCCGCCTTGCCCGTAGCGGCCGCAAACAGCGTCTGAAAAACGGTGCCTTGCAGCTCTGAGAGGCCGGCGCATAAAGGTGGAGGGGCGGCCGGCCGCTTTCCCGGCAGCCGCCTGGCCGCACCTCCCTCCCCGGACTCCTGCACCACCCCCCCGCGGCATTGGTGTCTGACTCCCGCGAGCCCGGCACTTCTCCGTGGTGCCGGGCTCATTTGCCGGGGGAATCCAGCGGCGATCTCACGGCTGCAGGCAGCTCCTCCTTAAGAGAAGGAGGAGGCCTGCAGTGCCCCAGCCTGCCGCACCGCATCGGGTGCCGCAGCGGCAGCTAGACGCCTGAAACTGACTTTCATTGCCTCAAACGAGGCGGCCAAACCCTGCAATAGCGCCCGCCTCCGTCTTGGGGCGGCGCAACTGAATTTCAGGCGGGCGCTACGGGAATCCGGGCGAGCGCAAAATTTCAGGCACTAAAGACCTGGCGCGGCGATACCGAATTTTTAGCCCACAGTGTTACAAACAGTAATAGAGAACATTCATCATGGTTGGCCAAAAGGTTCCTGTCCAAAATATTTTCACATAAGGTCGCAAGTGGACTATTACTAAAACAGAACAGAATAGTCATTCCACAGGCTCTACGTCAAGACATGCTCAAAAGGATTCATGAGGGACACCTCGGAATTGAAAAATGCAAAAGGAGAGCAAGAGGCACTGTTTAATGGCCTGGCATAAATAAGGACATTGAGAACATGATAGGCAAATGTGAGGCATGTCAGAAACACCAAAACAAACAAGCAAAGGAACCAATGATAGTAGCTGACATACCAACAGCAGCATGGCAAAAGTTTGGTATGGACCTTTTTCATTCAAATGGTAAAGACTATCTAATAGTGATTGACTACTATTCTAACTATCCTGAGATGGCCCTACTCTCAAGCACCACAGCAAGCAGTGTCATAATGCATGTGAAATCCATCTTCGCCAGACATGGAATTCCCAGGATTGCCGTTAGCGACAATGGTCCGTGCTTCAACTGTAAGGAGTGGCAACAGTTTGCAGAACATTATGACTTTCAACACATCACATCCAGTCCTTTGTATGCTCAGTGGAATGGTAAGGCAGAGAAAGGTGTTCAAGTTCTCAAGCAGCTACTGAAGAAAGCGACAGAAAGCAAGTCTGATCCTTATCTCGCCCTGCTGAGCTACTGAGCCTCACCTTTAGGCTGTGGTTCTTCACCTGCTGAACTACTAATGGGTCGCAAGTTGTGCACCACGCTGCCCTGCTGTGCAAAAGAAAAGCAGAGTAAGGAACTGAGACAGAGACTTCAACTGTTAAAGCTGAAACAGAAATCATACTATGACAAGTCATAGTTACATAGTTACATAGAGATAGGAACAGGAGTAGGCCATTCGGCCCTTCGAGCCTGCTCCGCCATTCAATGAGATCATGGCTGATCTTCGTCTGAGATCATAGCTGCTCTTACCAGTTCAGTACCCCGTCCCCGCCTTTTCTCCGTAACCCTTAATCCCCTTAGCCTTCAGAAATATATCCAATTCTCTCTTGAAAATATTTATTGAATTAGCCTTCACAGCCCTCTGTGGCAGGGAATTCCACAGGCTCACCACTCTTTGAGTGAAGAAATTCTTCCTCATCTCTGTTTTAAATGATTTGCCCGCTATTTTTAGACTGTGGCCCCTGGTTCTGTGCTCCCCGGCCATTGGAAACATTCTCTCTGAATTCAGCCTGTCCAGGCCTGCCATAATTTTATATGTTTCGATGAGATCCCCTCTCAATCTTCTAAACTCCAGTGAGTACAAGCCCAAACTATTTAATCTCTCTTCGTAGGTCATTCCCGCCATTCCAGGTATCAGCCTGGTGAATCGCCGTTGCACTCTTTCCATGGCAAGAACATCCTTCCGCAGATGGGGCGACCAAAACTGTACACAATACTCCAGATGCGGTCTCACCAGCACCTTGTACAGCTGTAGTAAGGTATCCCTATTCCTATACTCGAACCCCCTTGATATGAAGGCCAACATACCATTTGCCTTCTTAATCGCCTGTTGCACCTGCATGCTCTCCTTCAGTGACTGGTGCACAAGAACACCCAGGTCCCTCTGCACTTCCCCATCTCCCAATCTATTGCCATTTAGATAATAATCTACCCTCCTGTTTTTACCCCCAAAGTGGATAACCTCGCATTTATCCACACTATAGTGCATCTGCCACGTATCCGCCCATTCCCCCAACCTGTCCAAATCGCACTGTAGCCTCCTGACATCCTCATCAGAGCCCACCCCTCCTCCTAGTTTAGTGTCGTCAGCGAATTTGGAAATATTGCATCCAATTCCCTGATCCAGATCATTTATATATATTGTGAACAGCTGG
Source organism: Somniosus microcephalus (assembly GCF_052327205.1). Taxonomy (NCBI): domain Eukaryota; kingdom Metazoa; phylum Chordata; class Chondrichthyes; order Squaliformes; family Somniosidae; genus Somniosus; species Somniosus microcephalus. The sequence goes on from NC_141012.1 coordinate 24,483,083, forward strand.
GGTCCCAGGACAGATCCTTGCGGCACCCCGCTGGTCACTGCCTGCCACTCCGAAAACGAGCCGTTTATTCCAACTCTCTGTTTTCTATCCGCCAGCCAGTTCTCTATCCACGTTAATACTTTGCCCCCAATCCCATGAGCCTTAATTTTGCATGATAATCTTTTGTGTGGAACCTTATCGAAGGCTTTCTGGAAGTCAAGGTACACCACATCCACTGGCTCTCCCCCATCTATTTTACCAGTTACTTCCTCAAAAAATTCCAGCAGATTAGTCAAACACGATTTACCCTTTGTAAATCCATGTTGACTCTGTCCGATCCTTTCCCCATTTGTCAAGTGCTCCGCTATTTTATCCTTAATAATGGACTCTAGCATTTTGCCCACAACCGATGTAAGGCTTACTGGTCTATAATTCCCTGCTTTCTCTCTACCCCCCTTTTTAAATATTGGGGTAACATTAGCTACCCTCCAATCCACGGGTACTGTTCCCGAGTCAATGGAGTTCCGGAAGATGATCCTTAGAGCATCTGCTATCTCCAGGGCCACCTCCTTAAGTACCCTAGGATGTAGTTTATCAGGCCCCGGGGATTTGTCGGCCTTCAGTCCCCTCAACTTACCCAACACCATATCCCTAGAGATACTAATTTCTGTCAGCTCCTCCCTCTCATTAGTCCCTATGTTTGCCGATATTCCTGGGAGGTTATTTGTGTCCTCCTTTGTGAATACAGAACCAAAGTATGAGTTTAATTGGTCTGCCATTTCCTTATTCTCCATTATATATTCTCCCGAATTGGACTGCAAGGGACCGACTTGGGATTTTACCAGTCTTTTCCTCCTGATATACCGATAAAAGCTTTTGCAGTCTGTCTTTATGTTTGCTGCAAGTTTACTTTCGTATTCTATTTTCCCCTTCCTGATTAATCCCTTTGTCCTCTTTTGCTGTATCCTGTACTGCCCCCAATCTTCCGGTCTGGTGCTTTTTTTTGCCAGTTGATATGCCCTTTTTTTTGATTTTATGCTGTCCCTAATTTCCCTCGTTATCCACGGTTGAGTCACATTTTTAGGTTTAAGTCATCCAAAACTCTGAAACCATTGACAAGGGATGATGTTGTCAGGATTGAGGATCCAGATGCATGGAACAGGAAAGCTACAGTTCTTGAGGAAGTAGGACCAAGGTCATACACTGTTAGAACTGAGGAAGGACAGATTCTCAGGAAGAACCGCCGTTCCCTCCTAAAAACACAAGAGACTATCGAAGAGCAAATCGATGACAATGCCGCAACTGAATCTTGTCACTCACCACCAGAACAATCTAACACAAATACACATACAGGCTTTCATGAAAACACATCAGACTTACCTGTGCTGAGAAGATCCACACGTGAAGTAAAAAAGCCTGATAGGCTTAATCTTTGAGTACAAAGAAAACTACATTGAAAATGTATTGACTGTTGAAGATGTTTATGTTGTTATTGATTGATATTAATTGATACTGATTTTGTTTAACCTCAAAGAAAGGGGGATGTAATGATTAGTAACCTGTCATTCTGGAATGGTACACTAGGTGGTGCTGTATGTATATAAGAGTGGGCTACCCATGATGCACCAGGCTACCCACAAGGTAGCAGTCAAGATGGAGGTCTCTACAGATACTGTACCTAGTCCACATGTGCTCAATAAAGTGTCTAGCAAAAGCTAGCTGTTCTTAATAAAAACGACTAGTTATTAATGAACATAACACTCCCGACACCACATTCAAAGAGCGAGTTCTGCTGCTGGCCACCCGTGCCCTCCATTTTGCAGTTGCTACCCACTCCCTCCTCCCCCCAGCAACCACTACCTCCCGACCCAATCGCCTCTTTCCTGATCCGATTTCATCCCTTTCTGATCGCCCTTTGCAGTCCCCTTTAATCACTTACCCGAGGGCTTCCATTTGCCAGCAAGCTGTGTGTTAGTGGCCGCAGCTTGCCGGCCAGGTGGTAATGAGGTGCAAGGCCCAATATTGAGTGTTCCTCGGGCCTCACCATTGAGGCGTGCCTGAATTTCTAGGCCAGTATCTCCAACAGTGCAATATTCCAGTGTCCAGTATTGCACTAGAGTGATAATGTAAGTTATTTGGTCAAGGGCTAGTGAAGAAAGCTAGAAAGAAAGAAATAGCATTTATATAGTATCTTTCACAACCTCTGGCCATCCCAAAGCACTTTACGGCCAATGAAGTGCTTTTGAAGTGTAGTCAATGTTGTAATGTAGGAAACGTGGCAGCCAATTTGCGCACAGCAAGCTCCCACAAACAGCAATGTGATAATGACCAGATAAAAGTTTTTTTAATGATGTTGGTTAAAGGATAAATGTTCGTCAGTGTAAAGTCTGTGGGTTGTGCAGTAAATAAATACACAGACTTTTGAAGTACAAACAAACAGGTCTTTACTATTCAGAGGTCAGGGCGAATCTGCCCTAGTTATCCTGTAACATCACTTATATACTGGTGTGGTCACTGTCGGTATTACCGTATACAGAAGCCAATCAAATAGTGCCACACCTAAAGTAGTTCTCTTAAAGGTGAACGGTTACACTCAATCGTTCCCTTAAAGGTAGACGGGTACATACACTACAATCCTCCCTTTTTAGCTTATTACTTACAGGGTCCCCGTTAAACATACATATCTTCAACTTCACATAACAATTTACAGAGATAATTCCGGTGGAGTCAACGTCATATAAAACAGTTTACAGATATACTTTCGGTGGGAACAGTTCACAGGTTCAGTCTCTGTGGAAACAGTTCATAGATTCAGTCTCTGATCTTGACTCATTCCGAACAGCATCTCTTTGGTGTAGCCGGTTCACATGGCTAGCGTGACTCCTCCATAGCCTTTTTCTTAACGTAACAGCTTGACCTTCCGTCCTGTTGAACCAGCAGTGCGGACTTTTACAACCAACTGGCTGTCTTGATAATTTTCGGGTTTTCAACTAATTTAGCTCCTTTCATGGTGTCCCGCCTGAGATGATAGTATTTTCAACAGTTATTATCTCCTGCTTCTTCTTTTTCTTTTCTGCCTTTTTGAAACTCTCGGAGCTCCTTTCTCTGCGGCCATCTGTAGCGCCACCAACTCTCTATGTTCATTAGACCTTAAGTGCTTCATGCGGATTTCTGTACTTTGGGAGTTTTCATCACAAACTGGGCAGACCAGATCCTCGTAATATTCAGTGTCACTCAATAGGTCATGATAGTATTCGGGGTCGTCCTGAGTTAGGCCAGTGAGGGGCCCTTCTACTTCCTTCTTATCCAACTGGACGTTAGCCGACGGTGGTTCCTTCTCTGACCATCTTTCTTGAAAAGGCTTCTTCAAGCATTCATATTCATCCCGCTCTTCCTGGGATGTCTGCCATTCCTTCACGCCTGGCCTCATTTGTGAGTTCAATACCTTCCCTTCCATCGGGGATTCCGTTATCAGGCTATTTAATCCTTCTACTGAAGTAGCTGTTTCCGCATTCTTCTGTTCCCCTTGACGTAATTCAGCATACTTTTGACATCCATGTGCAAGCTGTGTTGCCCCCTCAGCTCTCTCCGTGACTTTTGGAAGCTCCGAATTCTTTCCCTTTGAAACCTGAAACTCGTGTTCCCATTTTGGAGTCTTGTCCCTCAGCGTGTATAAGAGTTGGCTGGCCGTTAACTCTTCTACGGGGACACTGTGGATTAGCGCCTTCTCCATTTCATCCACCTTTCCCTCCAATGTTTTCACCTTCCTTTCCTCCGGTCCTTTGGTTTTAAGCGCTCGAAGAAATTGCGCCTTGGTGTTCTCTAACTCCTGATCAGGGGCCGTTCCTACAGTCTCTGTGTTCCTTCCATTGGCCTTTCCTTCCACTGCCCGGATTCCTAGTTGAATATGTTCTTCAAGTTGTTGGACCTCTGCCATTGCCGCCTCATATTTGTCTTGGGTTTCCTTCAATAATTTAACGAGTTCTTGGACATCTTGAATTTCACGTTCTGCTATGTCTTCCACCTCTAATTTTCCATCTATGGATGGAATCTCTACCGATGAGTCTGTCTTGGCCTGGAGCTCGTCAAACATTTCCTGCAGCCTTTGTAATTCTCGCTCATGTTCAAACTTTAGTTGTTCATATGCTTTCACTAAAACTAGCTTTTCGGAGGTTGCCGAGTTAACCCCTTCCAGGATTGTAGTCTGGGCCCGTTCATACTGTTCCTTCAACTTGTTACACTCTGCTTGCAACGAGTCGTAGAGATGAACTGGGATAAAATCCTGGCTTCCTGAAGATTCCTCTTCCTTTAGGTCGTTCTGTAAATAGTCGAGTTCCTGAACAGTTTCAGGGAGATGTGATCGGTACTTGGCCACGATGGCTCTATGGTCACTCTTTTCTCGAGCTAGCTGTCTCTGTTGTCTTTCCAGGTTCTCCCATTCAGTGTCCCAGAACTTTTCCATATTTTTCATCTCTTGTACGAGACGGTCACTCCACTGTTCTAATTGTTGTCGTACTTTGACATAAGTTTGAGTCCGAGCTCGGTGTTCTTCCATCGTGGATGAATCCTTAGCTTGAACAGGCTCAGAATTCTCTGTCAACCTGGAGTTCTGCTCTGTAACTTTATTCTTCTTGGTGACATAAGTCTTTCTGCATGTCTTTGTTTCCTTCCCCATCGTCGGCAAGTCCCCTTTAGCCTTGTCATGCATATTTGAATTGGTCTTATCGTCATCCATCTCAGAATCTGAGCTGATAGCTTGCACCGAATCCTCCTTCATTATGGCTTTTAGGTAGTGCCATTCCATGTCTATTTTCTTAATCCACTCCCGTCCTAGAAGTGGTGGTCCTCCCTCAGGTAATACGTACAAATTCATTCTTGGGTGTTCTTTCCCTCTATCTCTCACCTTGACTCTTATTTTCCCCATGGGGTATACATTATGCCCCGTGTATGTCTGTAATACGAACTTGGTATTTCTCAAAGGTATGTGAGAGAACAGCCGGTGGTAGTCCCTTCGGTTGATGACTGATAGAGCTGATCCAGTGTCCAGCTCCATTCGTACTTGGACTCCAGCTATTTTTAGTACGACCCAAATCGTTTGTAGATCAGTTTCTTTCCCCACATTGTGGATCTTCAGACTACCCAGCTCCTGGTTGTTTGGGTCTGAGTCTGAATTCTGTTCGTCTGAACTCTTTTCAGCCACCTTGTGTACCTTGTTGTACTTTTCTTGTGGTGGCTTCCGTTGATTGTTGGTCTTTTTCCCGGACCTGCATACCTTCGCGATGTGACCCAGTTTGCCACATTTCCGACACTCTTGGTTCTTAAACCAGCAGTGATTCTGGTCGTGCGTGGTCTTCCCACAACGGTAGCATTTTGTTGTGCTCGAAGTAATTTGGTCCACCCCGAGTGCCGCCGCCTTTAGCTGCATTTCGGCCGTTCCTTTCGCTGCGGCTTCGTGTGATGCAGCTATGAGGACAGCCCTGTCCAGTGTGAGGTCGTTTTCTTCCAGTAGTCGCTTCTGCGTTCCTTCTTTGGACAATCTGCATACGAACTTGTCCCGCAGTGCCTCTGTCAGATTCCCTCCGAACTGGCAGTATTTCGCTAGCCTACGCAGTTCGACCAAGTATTCCGCATTGCTTTCGTCTTTCCTCTGCGTTCTTGCGTAGAATTTGAATCGCTCAGCCAGCATCAACGGTGTGGGGTTCAAGTGGTCCTTCAGCACAGCCACAATTTCTTCGAAGGTCTGATCCGCTGGTTTAGCTGGTGCTATTAGATGCTTCAAGAGCCCATATGTTTTTGCCCCCATCGAGTTTAGCAATGTTATCGCCTTGTCGTCTTCCTCTATTTTGTTGGCTTCGCGATAGATCTCTATGCGTTCCACGTACGTGGCCCAGTCTTCTATTTCAGAATTAAAATCGTTAATATTCCCTCGCTTAGGCATCTTTCTTTCTTTGAAGCAGCACAGTATTTCTTTAAGTATTATTTATTATCTTTTTTTTTTCTAAAATGGCGGTTTTCCTGCGAAAATGGCGGTTTCCCGCTCTTCCCTTCTCTCTCTCTCTCTCTCTCTCTCTGCCCACTTCAATGGCAGTTAAGATGGCGGTTCTTTTCCCGCGAAAATGGCGGTTTCCCGCTCTTCCTTTCTCTCCCCGCCCACTTCAATGGCGGTTTCCCGCCTCTGTCGTCTTCTCCGCCTAATGGCGGCTTTCCGCGTTTCTCCCTGGTGTAAGGGGTACGCTTTCCCCACAGCGGACAGGTTCAGCCGCTGGGCTGGCTCTCGCACAGCTCCCCTTACTCGGCTCTGTCTTTTCCTCCCGCCCGCACGGCTCTACCGGCGCTGGGTACACCCCGTTAACGGAGGACAGTTCAGCCGCTGGACTGGCTCTCGCGCAGTCTCTCTCTCCCCGTGCTCGGCTCTGTCTCTCCCTCTCCCGCACGTTCAGTTCTACCGGCTCTGGGTACACCCCGTTAACGGAGGACAGTTCAGCCGCTGGACTGGCCCTCGCGCAGTCTCTCTCTCCCCGTGCTCGGCTCTGTCTCTCCCTCTCCCGCACGTTCGGTTCTACCGGCTCTGGGTACTCCGTAGGTGGAGAACAGTTCAGCCGCTGGACTGGCTCTCACGCAGTCTCTCTCCCCGTTCTCGGCTCCTGTTCGCTCTCCCACTCCCGCACGTTCGGTTTTGCCGGCTCTGAGTACCCCGTTGGTGGAGAACAGCTCAGCCGCTGGACTGGCTCCTCGCAGTCTCTCACTCCGCACCCGGCTCTCACCCGCACGGTTCCCGTTCGCCTCCCCAGCCCTCTCGCAGACCGGTGTTTCCCTCCCCGGCTGCGGCTGGGTTTCTCCTCCCGCGCCTACTCGCAGGTTCAGCGCTTCGTGGCTGCGGTCGCTGCCCGGATTTTTCCCGCCGATCGCGGTCCGGCTGTCACCCGACGCCGTTGGACCCGACTTTTGGCCGGTACAGCTCCCCCTCGACCGAGGTCGAGTGCTCTGCCCTTCTCCTCCGGATACTTCTACCCCTTCCCCTACTCACAGTCTCTTCGGCCGCCTTGTTTCTTGCTGGTCGGCTCACTCCACACCGTGGTAGCAGGGTAATCAGTGCCTGTTGCTGATGAAGCTTTTGTTGCTAGTCTTCCAGCTTCTGTAAAGTACCACACTTTCTGTTGTTGTAGCCTCGTGTTTTCTTTTGGTAGCACAACGAGGGCGGTTGCCTCTCTTCGACGCTCTTTGTTACTTTGCTATTCTTGCCGCAGGGTACGATCGGACCCGTCGCCACTGTAAAGTCTGTGGGTTGTGCAGTAAATAAATACACAGACTTTTGAAGTACAAACAAACAGGTCTTTACTATTCAGAGGTCAGGGCGAATCTGCCCTAGTTATCCTGTAACATCACTTATACACTGGTGTGGTCACTGTCGGTATTACCGTATACAGAAGCCAATCAAATAGTGCCACACCTAAAGTAGTTCTCTTAAAGGTGAACGGTTACACTCAATTGTTCCCTTAAAGGTAGACGGGTACATACACTACAGTCAGGACACGGGGATAACTCCCCTGCCCTTCCTTGAAATAGTGCCATGGGATCTTTTACGTCCACCTGAGAGAGAAGGTTTAATGTCTCAACCGAAAGATGAGAAGAAATGGGGGACTTGACCTTTTTATGTTTCAATCACATCCAATGATCTATTTAGCTAATATAAAGCCCGACGTTCTGTAAACATAGAAGGTGCCTTCCTTCTTTGGGTCAGCAAATTTATAAACTTGTATATTATCAAGTTACATCTTTGGATGTGTTAAATTTCTAAAGCAGCATAAAAAAGTAGAGTTTAAATGGGATATAATCTGCTTTGCATAGACCTTTTAAACTGTCTAAAGTCCTAAAATAACTCCTAGTATAACTAAGGGCACATTCACAGCCACACACACCCATAGGGAAGAAATAGCATTGGACATGCTCGTATTCTAAATGCATTTAATCAGAGAAATTATAGCCCTGGTTTTAACTCGGGGCAGGAATCGGAGGCATGGGGGCTGAAGTGGGCGGTGATCCATCCGGTTCTCCCCGGAGCATAAGGCTCCGAATATTCTAACTCATTTAAATTTCCCAACACTGGAGCTGGTGCGGATGATGTGGAGGCTGACGGGTGGGATTGGAAAATTGCGGGCTGCAGGGCGTCTCAGGGAACTGAAGGTAACAGTCCTCAGCCAGGGAAGTGAACAAAGGAGGAGAGACGGAGGGTCCAGGCCAATCGCAGCCGGAGAAGGGGAGTGGGGTGCGGGGGTGGGGGGAGGGTAGCCCAGGGTAGAGGGACCCAATGTTTCCTTGGTGGGCCAGGAGGAGTACTCCTTCACCTCCTGGGTCTCAAGGAACTTCTTAGAAATGCAATACTTATTCTGGCTTTTGCTGGAGCCTTGGAGAACATTCGTGTTCTCATATCTCTAAGTTCAATTTGCCTTAGGATAGAAATATCACCACAGACCCCAACACTTCACTAGACTGATTCCTGGATGAGAGGGTTGACCTATGAGGAGAGATTAAGTAGAATGGGTCTATATTCTCTCGAGTTTAGAAGAATGAGAGCTGATCTCATTGAAACATATAAAGTTCTTAGACGGCTTGATAGGGTAGATGCTGAACGGCTGATCCCCTGGCTGGAGAGTGTAGAACTAGGTATCATAGTCGCAAATAAAGGGTTGACCATTTAGGACTGAGATGAGGAGAAATGGCTTCACTCAGAGGGTTGTGAGCCTTTGGAATTCTCTACCCCAGAGGGCTGTGGATGCTCAGTCGATGAGTATATTCAAGACTGAGATCGATAGAATTTTGGGCACTAAGGGAATCAAGGGATATGGGGATTGTGCGGGAAAGTGGAATTGAGGTAGAAGATCAGCCATGATCTTATTGAATGGCGGAGCAGGTTCGAGGGGCCGTATGGCCGACTCCTGCTTCTATTTCTTCTGTTCTTTGATTCTTATTTCAATATTCATGAGGCCCCCACCTGTTTGCGGCAAGTGTCCTCCACTCTCTCGAAAACCCGGGAGTTAAAATGTCTGGGGGCGGGAACATGTGGGATTGCAGTGGCTTCTGCTCGGCCTCCATTTTAATCCCCCCCTCCCCCCCAGTCTGCACCGTTCTCTCTGGGCCCGCAGGGTAAATATCGATTCTTATGTTTCTGTCTAGTATGATTTTTAATACCACAAACAACATTGTTGAAGGAAGGTTGTATTGTTAAAGCCTACTTGACAGGATGGAAACTAAAATTCAATATAATCGTATTAGATATTATGTGAAATCTATAGTTTAAATGCTTCTTGGCCTATGCTTCAAACATTTCTGTGACTGAAATAAAGAGAGACAAACACGGATGTTGAGGTTTTCTGTGATTTATTGGCTGACGTTAAAGCCTTTGCTCGGAGTTTTGTGCAGACTGTAAAATGGCTGTGCCTCAAGAAGGGTCGTGACAAAGTCCTTGAGAATGATAAAATGTCAAGCAATAAATCACTGAAAAGCAATGCTTCTGTGATGCTGCTTCTCGTTTCAGGAATGGCCAAAATCAGCTTTGTTTTTGTTCTGGCAGTAAGAATTGATTTTGGGATGCGAAATATCCAATCAAATGATTGGATTTAAGTTCTCATATTATCAAGGCTAATTTGTTACAAATTGCACAGTTAATTATGAAGCAGCTAATCACAGTTTTGTACTGAGATTGAAAGGTTATGAATATATATTGAATTAGTCCAATGAATGTGGCCCTCAGTCCAATATGACATATTTTTAATTAAATCCTATTATTGCCCATTTTGTTGATTTTAGTAATAGCAGCTTTTACCCTTACAGCTATTCGAATAGTCAGTTTTAGTCTATTATTCTGCTCCTGTTGACTTTTATGAACGGTGATGTGATGATGAAATACCAAGAGATAACTAACACATGAATGCTTAAATTTGAATAACATTATCCTGGTTCAGTTTAGTGATGTGACAAAATTTGGGAATAATACAGATCTGAGACACTCTGCCAGGATCCATCAATCCAGGTACAGTACTGTTATGAGTTTCAGTGTGCAGCCCAATACAGCACACAGTGCTCGAACTGAGGCCTTGTTAAAGTTTTATAGAGACTCATAATTGGCTTTTATATTCTGTGGGCTAAAAATTGAGTAGTACCTAACTTTGCCAGGGCACTACTTTTAGCGCCCGGAAAATTAGTGCCCCCGCGCCGGAACTTGAGTGGTTGCGCCCCAAGAGGGAAGCGGGGTGCTCCTGGAAGTGCCCCGCATTCCTCTTGGGACGCTGTGAGTCAATATCGTGGCGCTACATGCCGCAGCGCCAGGTCGCGCCGCGGTATTGTAGGCCTTCCTCCCCTTCTTGACAGGATGGAAACTAAAATTCAATATAATCGTATTAGATATTATGTAAAATCTACATCCTGGGCCCCGGGGATCGGGAGTGCCGGCAAAAGAGCCCGGCACTCAAGAGAAATGCCGGGCTCATGGAGCGCAGCCGGCACTCCACGGAGGGTGGGGGGGGGGGTGTTCAGGAGGCCGGGGAGGGGAGCGCAGGCAGGTGCTGGCAAGTGGCCAGCAACAAAAATGGCCGCCCCAGCACCTCACCTTTAAATTGCGCCTCCCCGGCCGCAGGTAGGCTCCCCTGACCCCGTCGGACATAGCGTCCGGTGGGAAGTCAGGGGGCGCTCCCAAAGATCGCGGGTGCGAGTGGGGCGCTGTGCACGGCGATGACATCATCACCGGTGGTGCAGCGCGGCGAGGCGCTACCAGTTAGCGCCGCGGATAACCTCACGCTGAATTTCGCGGGAGGCATGGGCGGCGCCGCACCCAGGCGCTAGTTGCTTTGCGCCCCGTTAGCGCCCTCTTAGGGTGCTAACAGGAGGCGCAAAGCAACCCAATTTGTCCCCCTATATCTCTAATGTAAAACCTAGAGTTCCATTAGTTTTTATGTTTACAGGCCTATCAATTTGAGGCGCTGCTTTTAATGCCCTGTGAGCCTGTACCCTCAAATCCCTCTGCTCTTCCACAGCACCAGGCACACTTCCATTCAGAGTAAAACTACTGCTGTTATGTTTTACCAAAATGTATCACCTCACACATACTGACACAGAATAGGGGGAAAGACTGGAGAGCAGCCAAAAGTGATGGTTCATATTGGGCAATTGATATAGATAAAGAATGTTCGAGGCCTTGCAAAGGAGTTTAGTTCTAGATGGATAAACAAGACTTCAAGGGGGAGAAATTCGGTGGCGCCCCCCTTGGGGCGGTAACTTTCCGGAGTGCTACGTTTAGCGCCCCGACAAAGTTAGCACCCCTGCGCCGTAAATTTAGTGGTAGCTCCCCAAGCAAGAGGCGGGGCGCTACTGGAATCGCTCCCCCTCCTTCTTGGGGCGCTACCAGTAAATTTTGCGGCATGCGCGTCAGTACGTAGCGCCGCGTAATTGCAGGCCTCACTGCCCTGATTAAAGGGGAGGGGCCTAGCGCTGCGTGCAATGGGACCCTGCTGGACCACCGGGAAGCGGGGTGCCGGGAAAACAGCCCAAAACTCAAGAGGAGAGCCAGGCTGAGCGATCGCAGCCGGCACCCCGAAGAATAAAGGGAAGGGGGCAGGTGCTGGCATTCGGCCCAAAAAAAAGATGGCCGCCCGACACCTGCCCTTTAACTTGCACCGCCGCGGCCACAAAAACACCACCCTGACCCTGTCAGACATATTGTCCGGCGATAGGTCAGAGGGCACAACCGAATTTGCAGCCAGGGCGTGAGCGGGGTGCTGCACACGGTGATGACATCATCGCCGGTGGCGCAGCGCCACAGGGTGCTATCGGCTACCGCTAACCTCCTGCTGAATTTCGCGGGAGGCGTTATTGGCGCGGCGTCCGGGCGCTAGGGGCTTTGCGACCCGTTAGGGCCCCCTAGGGGCGCTAACAGGAAGCGCAAAGCAACCCAATTTTTCTCCCCAAGGGTGGTAATCTCCAGATTGCTTCCTGCTGACCAGGTTAATGAGAGGAAGATCACAAAGGTTAACATGTGGGGTTATTGCCACTTTGCCATAAACTTCCATTCTGTGCCCTTTCGATTTCTCACTGAATTCAGGCTCAAATTGAGCTTTAAGCCAAGTGTTTTATTTCAGTTTCATGTATTTAAACTAGGAAATTGATTTTGGCATAGTTCTTCGTCCTGATTTTCTACAGCTAGTTATCTGGAACTTTGCTTTGCTGTAGCTCCACACGTCCTTCTCTTTCATTCCCTATGAAAGAAGGCTTTATATTGGCAACTATGTACTGGAGTAAACTAATCGATGTCCAGATGTAAACACATATGATGGAATAAAACAGAAAATGTTGGAAGTGCACAGCAGGCCAATCAGCATCTGAAAGACTTGCATTTTGGGTGGCACCTTTTATTCGAGAATTCTGATGAATCATCCCCACCTGAAAGCTGAACCTATCTTTCTCTTTCAGATTATGGGCCAGAAATTCACGACCAGAAGCGTGAGTACGGTCGGGGTACTCACGCATCTGGCCGTTGGAAATGCCGGCGTTCAGCAGGAACAGCGCATACGGGGAACGCCGGCATTTCCAGACCCGAGGTCTATTCACAGCGCGTGCGACTGCACAGGCAGCGCTTGCGCAGTGAACTTTGTGGATTTCAATGATGGATTCAGTGAGGGTAAGTCCTTAGAAGTTACACTTGAAAAAAGCAAGTGTAAAGTTGTTCATTGGCTGCGGAGGAAGATATATTTTATCGTGGAGCTTCTGAAATGCAATATTTTTGTTTGGGAAAGGGAGGGAAGTTATTTTAAGAAATTTTAAGTAAGTTTTAAAGTTAAAAAAATTTTTTTTTAAAGGGTTTTCAGAACGGTAGGTAGAAGGAGCAATTGTGGCTGTGTGAATGGAATGTGAGAATGAGTTATGTATGTATGTCCACATATATTCCTTTACGTATATGTATGTATGTTTTATATTCCTTTACTAATGTGTATGAATGTATGTTTTTAATTATGATTTTCCAATAAGTTACTTTCTCTGGAAGTCATAATTAAATAATACATTCATACACATAAGTAAAGGAATATATACATAACACGCAAAGGAATATATACAGACATACATACTTTCAGAAGCTCCACGATAATAAATATCTTCCTCCGCAGCCTCTGGAGCAACTGTACCCATGCTTTTTTCATGTGTAAGTTGTAATGACTTGACCTCACTGAAAGCATTAATGAAAGCGGTGAATTATACTGCGCACGCGCTGCCTGTGCAGTCGCACGCGTTCTGCCTCTGAACCCCTTCGTTCAGAGGACAGGAAATGCTGGTTTTCCCCACATGCACTGTGCATGCTGAAAACCGGCATTTCATCCGGCCAGATGCGTAAGTACCCCGACCGTACTCGCGCATTTGGAAGGGAATTACTGGACCAACATTTTACATGTCAATAAAATGAAAAATTTAACAATTGCACGACTTGCCCCCTCGCATCTGCGACTGAGGGTCCAAGGAGGTGCATTGCGCAAGAGGTCATCATCGTACGTATCCTCACACTGTTCCCTTTGGGGAACTGTATGAAGTGGTGGAAGGATTTATGGCCGTGATTAACGCTCATTCCGTGACCGTAACCATCTTTGAACCAGCCATTAGGGTGGTTAGTCCTATGGCGGGAGGGTTTTACGGGCTCCCACAACCCATCTGAGGGGGGGGGGGGGCCACCAACACCCACGGACGCAAGTATCCCGCTGGATGTCCATCCAGAATTTAAAGTTGGAGCTCCGACTCCACTTGCCGGGACTGTCTGGAGTGGGGTTCAAAACCCTACTCCTTCTGGCCCAGCGGCGGGGATGCTTACTGCTACGTAAAAGGCCCACTCCGCACAAAAGGTGACACCCATACGTTTCCTGCGCCTTTTCCCTCCCCGTGACTGGAGCCCTATGCTGCCATTTCATGTTGCTAATCGGATTGGGCCTTTGTCATAGCGGTAGGATCCCCGCCGCTGGGCCAGATCAGGGTAGGGTTTCGAACCCCGCTCCAGACAGTCCCGGCAAGTGGAGTCGGAGCTCCGGCTCTAAATTCTGGGTTGACATCCAGTGGGATATTTGCGTCCGTGGGTGTGGGTGGCCCCCCCTCCTTGTATAGCTTGTGGGAGCCCGTAAAACCCTCCCGCCATAGGACTAACCGCCCTAATGGCTGGTTCAAAGATGGTTACGGTCACGGAATGAGCGTTAATCATGGCCATAAATCCTTCCACCACTTCATACAGTTCCCCAAAGGGAACAGTGTGAAGACACGTATGACGACGACATTGCTAAATAAATAAATGGAATTAAAAAAATTCTTTTAGGGCTTTTAAAAGTCTTTAAATTGCTTTAATTCTCTTTAAAACTACTTCAGATTACTCAAAATAATGTAAACATTTAAAAAAGTTTATAAAAGTTACCAAAATCTTCAAAAAACTTCCAAAAACCTATTTAAACTGCTGCTTTGCATGTAAAAATGCTTAGCAGCTTGACAGAAACATTGCGGGCGTGTCCAGTGAAACTGAGACCTCAAGGGGCGTGTCTCACTTGCACTGCACGCTCCTGGCTTCGCGCTGGCTGCACTCCTGGGCGGCGTGACGTCATACGCTGCCCGGGATTCTTCTTTTTCAAACACCAAGTCCAGGCGTCCCTGGAGCTGATCGGCAGTAGCGCGGGGTAAGTGCATATACGGGGCTTGCACGCGCGGCAAGCCCCGTTCACCAATTTCTGGCCCATTATATTTCATGGGGGAAAAATTCAGTTGTTTGCGCCTCCCGTTAGTGCCTTAAGAGGGTGCTAATGGGGTGCAAAGCATCTATTGCCCGGGCGCGGCGATATTTGCGCTACTCGTGAAATTAACTAAACATTCTATGGCGGCACTAAACACTATCGCCACGATCTCCTGCGCCGGCAGATTGTGATATCAGTCGAATGCGCAACACCCCGGTAGCACCCCGGACCGGATATCAAATCAAATCAACTTTTATTGTCATTGTTAGTGCACAAGTGCAGTACAACGAAATGTAGGCTTGCGGCTCCCGAGAGTGTACATTTGGATTAAGACATTTAAACATTCAACATACATTTGGCTTGTAGTATATTAACATAAACATAACCATAATAAAGTGCATTGGCAGATGTGCAGGCTTTAGAGTTTATTTGTGGAGTTCAGTAGGATGACAGCCCTGGGAAAGAAGCTGTTCCTAAATCTGGTCGTACGGGTGCGAATGCATCTGTAGCATCTCCCAAATGGCAGGAGGGCGAACAGACTGTGGCTGGGGTGGGTAGGGTCTTTGATGATGGACCGTGACCTCCGTAGACAGCGTTTCTGGTATATGTGCTCTATGGTCGGTAGCCTGCCTTACCGCCTTACAGTGGCGCCCCCTGCCTTACCGCCTGCCGTTAGCAATGACAAGTTGAGGGGAGCGTTTTTGCAGTCAAAAAGGGACTGGGGGAGTGCTATTTAAAGGCGACCGCTTCCTGCCTTTTTTTGTTGGTGACATTTTTGCACCACGCATTCTGAGAGAGAGAGAGAAAGAGACTTTTGGAGAGATTCAATGCTGTGTGAAGGAGTTTTGAGTACTGAGCAGCACTTTGCAGCTTCATTTTGATTTGCCCTTCCTTGCTTCGCCAGCGCTCTGAGGTAGCGCCTCGCTCCTCGGCCTTTGCGCCTTAAGACAGGTGTGAAGCGCCTGATTTAGCGCTCCAATCACCTCCAGGGGCGATAAAAGCCAAGTTTGCCGTCGGAGGCGATAATTAGCGGCAGGCGCTAAACTTTGCGCACGGCCGATAATGGCACCCCAAATGGGGCGATACTGAATTTTTCCCCCCATATATTTGAAGCATTTGTCGTTATGAATTCGATACGATCTGCGTGTAGAGCATGGGTCAGGACTTCTGACGACGACAGCAGGAAGAAATTGCTGGTTAAAAATTCTCCTCAGACCTAACACTAAAGCCTCAAGAGAACAAAGTTCTGTCTCAGCCCAGCTTTTGGATCATATTCACAGTTCAAATTGGCACAGAAAATGACAAAATGTAAGCACTGCACGCCACGACACCAAGACTGCATGCTGAAGAAGGCTGCACAGACAAAAATGACTGTATGTCATGACAGAAGATATACGACTGTGGTCAGACAGGAGACAACATGTCTTGTCTTCGTTTCATTTATGTCCTAAATAGAAACATTTAAGATGGTACCACAAACAGGACATAACAGCAGCTACAGAAAATGCCTCATTACTTCCAGTGCTTTTAAAAATATGCTTCACCTGCAGTGTTCAGGCAATTCGTGAAACTGATCTACAATTTTGGTAAGTGTCTGAATGCAGGAGCTCATTGCACAGGGCGCAACTGTAACATCTGCTGAAGCATGTCTTGCTGGGACAGTCTAGGCATCTGGTTCTGCCACTTTCACTGTGCAAGGCGGTAAACAAAACAGTTAATAAATAAATTGTTTCATTTGCACGTCAGCTGTGGCTCAGTTGGTAGCACCCTTGCCTCTGAGTCCAAAGGTTGTGGGTTCAAGTCCTACTCCAGGAACTTGATGCAGGTAAATCCAGGCTGACACTCCAGTGCAGTGCTGAGGGAGCGCTGCACTGTTGGAGGTGCCGTCTTTTGGATGAGACGTTAAACCGAGGCCCCGTCTACTCTCTCAGGTGGACGTAAAAGATCCCATGACACTATTTCGAAGAAGAGCAGGGGGAGTTATCCCTGGTGTCCTGGCCAATATTTATCCCTCAGCCAACATAACAAAAAACAGATTATCTGGTCATTATCACATTGCTGTTTGTGGGAGCTTGCTGTGCGCAAATTGGCTGCCGTGTTTCCCACATTACAACAGTGACTTCACTTCAAAAGTACTTCATTGGTTGTAAAGCGCTTTGAGACATCCGGTGGTCGAGAAAAGCGCTATCGAAATGCAAATCATTTTTAAAGAGGCGAAGGTGCCCTGACGTGGCAAGCAGCTGCACCATCCTCCTTGCCACCTCATTCTGCACCACTTTACTTTGCCAGCTGTTACATGTGGCGGGTGGGGTGGGGGTTGGAGTGTTGCACCGCTCCATCACGTGGCCACAGACTCGGCTTCCTGCCAACACATTTATTTCCCAACACTTTTGTTATTGGAACAATCTTTGCAAAGATGAAATATACACTAAAAATATATGCAGCTTTTGTGAGCACTGCCAATATTTTATCCGCATTTTCAACAATAACGTGCTCCTGATTGGGAAACTTGCTTGATGGAACCCTGAGTCGCAGAATCAAACCTATAATCTGCGAGCTCCACACCCATTGAGAGAGCCTATGAACTGGGAATGCAGCATCACTGAATTTACCCTTGTATCCATATCAATAAATCAGAAAAATCTTCATCTTCTCTTTCGTTTACAGAAGTCTCCAACAATTTTTTTTTTAATTAGCAAAGAATGTATTTGCTGGCACAGAACTGAGTGCATGCTACCAAAAATGTGCTTTTAATGAAGACATTGCAAAATTCCTCTTGGAATGGTTTAAGAAGATTTAATCACAGAAGTGAACTTCAGTTATTGAAAGGCCCATTCCGGACGTCTAGTGCTGCATTAAACTTGTAAATAACAGGGCAGATTGTCCTCTTGGCCTGTATAACAGAACGCTTTTGGTGGTCTTGGACATCCATCCACCCCATGGCTGTGCCCTTGTGTCCACCAATTTGACGGGGTCATTAACACAATTTTGGCAGCCTGCTCCTGCTATGACCAGGTCGCCTACTCCAGGTAGCGGGGAGGGAAACGGCTGTGACAGCCACTGCAGTGTGGTGTGACCATTCTTCCAGTAGAAGAAAACATTTAGATGAAAAAGAAGTTAACATCTCCCATCTTGCCCAATGCAATCGATCGTTCTGTGATCGACTGCACCAAGCAAAGTATCTCTTTAAAGTTCAAATCCTCCCCCTCCACCTTCCGTAGTCTTAGCAAACCTGGATGCCAGGAATTCTATCATATCTATCTATCTATCTATCTATCTATCTATCTATCTATCTATCTATCTATCTATCTATCTATCTATCTATCTATCTATCTATCTATCTATCTATATCTATCTATCTATCTTATATATATAAAAGGATCGATCTGTCTGTCTGTCTGTCCTTCCGTCTGTCTGTCTGTCCGGCTATACACTGTAAAGTTATAGAGCATACCGACACCTGCGTTACATCAAAAGGAAGCTTACGATTCCAGAACGGTCATAAGCATATTTACGTTTCGGCGAGGCAAAAATTGCACCCGCGGTATCCAAAAAAACGTTCAAAATTCCACTCATTATCCGCTCATTAGCATAGAGTGACGTTAAGGTCGACCAATCGTTCGGTCGAGCGACCCGATGGTCAACCAATCGCTGCGTGGCGGGGGCGGGTTGGTCGCGCGTGCGGGCGGGCCCTCCTAGAGTCGAGTGACAGGATGATTGACCAATCCTACGCTTCGGTGACATGACGGTCGACCAATGTGGGCGGGCCTTATCGTTCTGAAATGAGGTGAGTGGCCGCCATCTTGATTCCAAACTGTTCATTGCTTTTTCCCACTTTCTGCGTGTTTCTTTTCAAATCTACATTTCCAGCAAAAAATAAGTTGCTTTTAAAACACAAATTGTTTTTTAAAAAAGTAAATTAATTTGTAAATCTTTTCTCTAACCTCTATAATTTTCCTACCTTTCACCGGTTTTCCAGGCCGCGAAGCCTGGGCCTCTGTTGCCCAGCCACGCCCGAGCTAGGCACCTCCCGTCGCGATCAACAAAAGGCCTGCGATCGCCGCCATCTTTGTGAAGGCTGGAGGGGGCGGGCCTGAGTCGAGCGTCACCACCGCCGCCATCTTAGTAAAGGCGGGCAGGGCGGGAGTCAGCGCGCGCGTCAACTTCTGCCCGGAGCGCAACTTGAGTCCGGCCGGGCCTCACGCGGTAGGTTGCGCGGCGGCGTCTCTCTCTCTGGTCTTGAAGCCGGCTTGGGCTGGGGGCGGGGGTCGGGAGTGCGGAGCTCGGGAGGGCGGGGATCGGGGGGGCAGGGCTCGGGGGGCGGGGCTAGGGAGAGCGCGAGCGTGGGGCTCGGGGGGGCGGGGCTCGGGGAGCCGGGGCTCGGGAGAGCATGAGCGTGGGGCTCGGGAGAGCGGGAGGGCGGGGCTCGGGAGAGCGGGGCTCGGGAGAGCGGGATCGCGGGGCTCAGGAGGCCGGTGCTCGGGAGGGCGGGGCTCGGGTGGCCGGGGCTCGGTAGGGCGGGGCTCGGGCTGAGCCATGTCAGTACGTGGGGTGGCACGGAGCTCCGCGGAGCCATCGCGGCAGAGGGGAAAGGGTCTGCTAGCTCCCCCCCTCCCTTTCTCCCCCCCTCCCTTTCTCCCCCCTCCCCCCTCCTTCCCCCCCCACAATCCCCTCCTTCCCCACACCCCCCCCACACCCCCATCCCCTCCCCCCTCCCCCCTCGCCCCTCCCCCTCCCCACCTCGCCCCTCCCCCCTCCCCCTCCCCTCCCCCTCCCCCTCCCCCTCCCCTCACCCTCCCCCTCCTCTTCCCCTCCTCCCCCTCCCCTCCCCTCCCCCTCCTCTTCCCCTCCTCCCCCTCCCCTCCCCCTCCCCCCTCCCCTCCCTCCCCTCCCCCTCCCCCTCCCCCCCAGTCGCTCTCTCTCTTCCCCCCAGTCAAAGAAAGCTTACGATTACGGACCGGTCATAGGCATATTTACGTTTCGGCCAGACAAAAATTGCGCCCGCGGTATCCAAAAAACGTTCAACATTCCGCTCATTAGCATCTCATTAGCGATAGAGTGACATCGAGGTCGACCAATCGTACGGCGGGTTCCTGGCGCGTGCGGCCGGGCCCTCCTACGGTCGAGTGACGGGACGATTGACCAATCCTACACTCCGGTGACCTGACGGTCGACCAATCGGTGCGTGTGTGGGCAGGCCTTATCGTTCTGAACCAAGGTGAGTGTCAGCCATCTTGATTCCATTCTTTTTCCCACTTTCTGCGTTTTTCTTTTCAAACCTACATTTCCAGCAAAAAAAAATTGCTTTTATTAAATTGTTTTAAAAAAAACTTAATTCTTTTGTAAACCTGAAGATTATTTTTCCTACCTTTCCCCATTTTTGTAAGGCCTCAAAGCCTGGGCCTTTCCTGCCCAGCCACGCCCGAGCTAGGTAATTGTCCCACGGCTTCTGCTAAGCTCCCCCCCCCAACCCCCAGCACGTTACCCGGGGCAATGGCGTCAGCCACGAGGGTCACTGGACATAAACAGGACGCGGCGTCTCTCTCTGTTCCCCGCTCGGCTCGGGCGGGGGGGCGGGGCTCTCGGGAGTGCGGTCCTCGGGCGGGGCTTGGAGAGCGGGAAGGGTTACCCCGGCAACCGGGCCCGCCCGCCGTCTTGAAACCAGCTCGGGATGGCGGGAGTCAGCGCGCGCGCGTCAATTTCGGCCCGGACCGCAGCTAAGGTGAGTCCGGCCGGGACTCAACGCGCTAGCCCGCGCATCGGCCGGCCCTGAGGCGCTGATCCGCGG